>NC_139160.1:51495244-54200244 GCF_964270905.1 Leucopleurus acutus
GGTGTGTTAGTTTCTGCTTTATAACAAAGTGAATCAGTTATACATATACATATGTTCCCATATCTCTTCCCGCTTGCATTTCCCTCCCTCCCACCCTCCCTATCCCACCCCTCCAGGCAGTCACAAAGCACCGAGCTGATCTCCCTGTGCTATGCGGCTGCTTCCCACTAGCTATCTACCTTACCTTTGGTAGTGTATATATGTCCATGCCTCTCCCTTGCTCTGTCACAGCTCACCCTTCCCCATCCCCATATCCTCAAGTCCATTCTCTAGTAGGTCTGTGTCTTTATTCCTGTCTTACCCCTAGGTTCTTCATGACATTTTTTTTTCTTAAATTCCATATATATGTGTTAGCATACGGTATTTGTCTTTCTCCTTCTGACTTACTTCACTCTGTAGGACAGACTCTAGGTCTATCCATCTCATTACAAATAGCTCAATTTCGTTTTCCTCATCTTGTTTTGAGACCAATATTATCAGCATCCTCCTTCGGAGACCTGATTAAAAATAAAAATATTTCTTAATAGGATGGAAAGTGCTCACGGTATTTTAAATAACAGCTATTCTTAGCTAAATCGATAGTACATTTATGCTTTTAACTTTCCTTGTCATTGGTGCCTAGTGAACCTGTCTATAAGATGCTGCAGGAGTTGCACACTTATAGAATCACCAGAAAGAAATTGGAAACACATTTATGATTTGCACCTCATTTAATGTGGGCTGCCCCATTATAGCCAAGTGGTGAAGTTGGGGCAATTGGCATGCTTTTTCCACAAAGTGTTGCTTTTTAATAAAATTCTGGCAGACGCCTCATTTCACCTAGGGCTGTTCTCTGCTGTCTTTGCCCTCTTAGGAAATCATATGCAAGAACGTCGAGGGTGCTGACTGACACACTCACGTAATGTAAGGACAGGCTCCCTAACATGCATTTTTCTTTGTAAATGAACTGACTTCATAAATATAACAAGTGCTCAACTCAAATCAAAAGTTTCTAGACTGAAAAACTCAACCCTCAAATTACGAATCTGGGCATAGTTTTTATTAAGAGACTGGAAGCTATATTTTATGATCCGTGACCTTATTTGAATCCCATTATATCTTTTGATTCTTGTGCCCATTTCGGAAAATGGAAGTCAATCTGAGACTTACCTTTAATGAAAATTAACAATACACTAAACCCTTGAAAGATTCTAGAAATCCCTAAAGCATATTTTTGGTTTTATTTTTAGTATACAGTGACATACAGTATGTGGCAAAGGGTATTAAGACTGGTTATAATTTTTTGGTGCACATCTGATTTTCTTTGGTATTTATGAATATTTTTCCCTGTAGAAGAATAAATAGGTGAAAATAGTTCACCACCATATGATTTGTTTTATCCTTAGGCATTGCCTGAGGTTATTGGAACATCCCTGGTTTTCAGTATCGAAAAGTGAAATGCACAGCAATGAAAGTTTTATTAAAATGTATGTTAACCCATTACTGTATGTTCATTTTCAATTCTTTATAAGAAAGTATGATGTATCATTTTGTGCGTGTCATTCTTTTAGAAAAAGAGATGAGTCAAGTAAAGGAGCAAATTTAATGGGGGAATTTTATGGGAAATATTATACAAATGGCAGTGTATGTGATTCCCATTATTAAAATAATTTGTCATTGTATGAAAAAAGGTATAAGTTTCAAGAAAGAGTCTTCTTTAGTTATCTGCCCTTTTTTAATGACAGTGGATTTTATGCAGTAAAGACAGACACGTTCTCAGGCAAAGCCCATTTCAGGCCAGAATTTCTGAAAGCCCTATTAATGTTTCATGCTAATCAAGGAGAGTGGGAAATAGAGCTGACAGGTGCTTTCTACTCTGCTTATTCCTGTCTTCCTGCATTAGACATTACTAGCTAAAAAAGGGCCAATGGGGTTCTTTTCCAATGCATATAGTAAGAAGGGCAAAAATTAAATGAGTCTTGGCTTAAGTTTCCTGTTGTTTTCCGTCTTGGATGAGCTGATAACATTCTTGGTCATATGAGTGCATTGATTATTAATAAATCTGTTTTACTCTAAGATGCAACCTCAAAAGGGATGTGCCACTTGGATCCAGCATTCCAGTACAGTGAGCTGTGCTATTTGTGAATCTATAAAAGTTCCATCTGGATGTCCCGTGTTAAAATATCGTACCTACAAGTAATTTGAGCCTTTTGCCTATATCTGATATCTTAAATGGGAATTCCATGGGAGGATATGATAAATTCAGTCACCATCATGCTATTTAGGGACATAATTTAGATTGGAATAAATATACTTTCTCCTTTCTTTTCTAGAATGCTTACACATAACCACACTTGTCAAAACTCAATGCCAGAATGAATACATTCTATCACGTCTAGTCCAAGAAATGATAATATGTTGGTTGTGGGCTGTTTTTATTTTGTTTGTTGTTTTTCATATATATATAATTTTAATCTGATTGGATCTATCAATTTGTGTATAAGATCTCTTGTTAAATAAAATCCAAGTATCTTACTCGTATAGGAAAACTTTCATTTTTGCTAAAAATTATGTGCTTAAAAATGATAACTTAGCATGACTGACTTTTCCACATCTTTTATTCATAGAGAAACTTTTTTTCTTAATGTGCATTTAGACATGCCAAAGACCATTACCTTCAACTTTAACTACTGAGAGCCTGCCATTTTCTGACACCTGGTGTCTATCTTAGGAAGGTGGAATGTGACATATGGTGCCTTTGGGATAGAATAAAATATTACTGTGTGAAGTTTTCAGACAGCAAGGGTGAGTTCACAAAAATATGCTGATAGAAGAACAAACTACAGTTATCCATAATTGAGAGATACGGAAATAGTTCTTTTACCCCTACTTGAAGATGGAAACTTTTTCATGGTCAGTTGCCCAAGAAACATTAAAACTGGGCTAAATTTAGAAAGTGTAAAGGTCTATGACAAGTACATAAATAAAACCAAAGAAATTATTTTAGGTTATAGAGCCTATCAGCATACCAAAGCAGGATCTTTAAACTATCTTTTCTTGCCCCTCAATGGGAAATACTTTCTGGCCATGTCTACATACCCGAGCTAGAGCAGAATGCAGAAATGAACTTGTGTAATCCAGAGGAGTGAAAGTTAGCTTTTTATTTTCCTCAGCTTCATCAGATCATAGCAGGTATTGACTGGATTTTGCATAGTCTTAACTTGAAGGAAACAATTTCATATAAAAAGCTTGAAATTCCAGAGTTAAGAGAAATACATCTTGGTGTAATAGCACTGTCACTCAAATGATTTTTAAAGGCAAGCGTTCTTGGACTTCTCTGGCGGTCCAGTGGTTAAGACTCCACGCTTCCAGTGGAGGGAGCATGGGTTCAATCCCTGGTTGGGGAACTAAGATCCCACATGCCGCATGGTGCGGCCAAAAGGAAAAAAAAAAAAAAGGCAATTGTTCTTAAATTTAGAGACACAGACCCTTTAAAACCTGATGAAAGCTATAGGCCCTTTCTTGAAAAAGTCATATGCATTCAAACTTTTGCCTACAATATAATGGGGTCCACAGATTACTTAAAACCTATCTACATGGGTCCAGGGACTACAGGTTAAAAATCCTCCATCTGCACTCACCTAGTTAGTATCAAAAACATAATTTGGTCTCAAACTTGTGTAGCTTTTTTTTTTTTCTTTGACTAAAGGCAAATAAGAATCTAAGCACCATGTTGCTTTATCCCTTTCTCTTTGATCATACCTGGTCCCTCGGTCATGCTTTATCCTTCTAAATATGGCAGTCAAGGGTGTTGTTTCTTCTCAAAGAAGAGGATCCTCACACAAAGCACACAGTAGCTTAGTTCTACGAGGAGCAACACAGAAAAGGACTGGATATTTGAAACAAGAGATCTAACGTCTTTGTTTCTGAAATGGAGACCCACATCTCCTAGGACTCTAGTCCACTTTTGTCCTTGAACCATGAAGAACTTCATCTCCCTGAGGTTACTGCTGGAGGATTCAATCCTTGGCCAGCACCCCTATAGCAGAAGGAGCCACTATACAATGTTGTTTGGATGGTGGGCCTGCAAATATCTGAAATCACTTTTATCAAATTCACTGTAGGTCACTATGATAATAAAAGGAAAAAAATATGAAAAGACATTTGGCTACTGATGTTTTGCTACAAAACTCATATTTTGGTTTGCTGCTGAGTCGTATTAACTTTGCCTAGAATTCCACATTATTGCCACTTTTCTTGAAACTCTTAGTTTCATTTTCAGCTTGACTTTTCTGTCCTTGAGACTTTCCGTCCAGAGCCCATCACATAGCAGATATCCCACAAAAATCTGTGAATGAATGAGTGAGTGAATGAAATGTGCTTCTACAACTCAAGACACCATCTCAGTGGATAATGGAAACATCCACTGATGTCATGAAACAAAGATTTCTAAATTAACCTTCAAAAGTTATCACAGACTCATACCCATTTGCTTCGGGCTGGTATAAAATGTGCAAAATATTTAAACAGCCGTTGCTTTTACTTCTCTTCTCCTTCCCTCCTTCTATATATTTCTTTACATTTCCAAATGTTCAATCCCTACCTCATCAGAGGTTGACAGTTAAAGAGATGCAAATAAATTTTAAAAATGTTACCTCTGGCAAAACTGTGCTGGCAATGGGTGTTAGCCAGATGCTTTTGAAATCCTAACCCCAAACAACACTCAAATTGTAAAGGTAAATATGACTCTTTCCACATAGTTTCTAGATATGTACCGCAATATTAACTTTTTTGTTTTATTATATACAACTAAATTCTCACTAGTCAATATATGTATATATTGAATCTATATTACAACATTTCATAATTCTAAAATTGTTGTCCCTTGATTCAAATATGTAACCGGGATCAGCTTTTATAGATTAGGGCTGTGATTAATAAACAACATTAATCAGCAATATTTAATCTGATTTTTCCTCTCTATTCTGAACTATTTTCAATTCTATCTCTACCATTTTTCTCTGCGTGGAACACAGAAACTATCCTACAATATACGGATTTCTCCGTTCAAATTTGGCATAGTATAAGTTTTTTTTTCTGTTCCTAGAAACCTAGAAGTATCACATTGCCTTGAACTTATATTAAATTTTTTAAGGACAAACAAAATAAATCAAGTTTTTAAAATAAGCTGATTTAAAAAAATAGATATTTAACAGCAAATTGCAAAATAGCTCATAGTCCAAGAATATAGTCAAGTTTCCATTGGATAAGGCTTATCGTTATTTCTAAGGCTATTGTGGTAAAAATTAGATTTCTGTGTCTTTCCTTAACAAATGTAAAACAAGTGCATTCCCTCTGACAGTCTGTATTTTTAAAGTTCTACCTTTTTGAAAGGTGAGGAGGAAAGAGAGTTAATTTTAGTAGTTTCACCCCTAACATATACCTGTCCTTTTTTAGAAAAGAAAAGCCATTTCCAGAGCATTACTGTCATTTCTAAACCAACTAAACAGTCTCCTAGCAGCCACAGAATCCCCCTGATAAGGATAAATAGTTACATAAAGACAAGCATTAAGATTGCAATGTCACACCCCAGAAGCTATTTCCATGTAGCTTTCCAAAATGAGAGAAAAACACCTCAATCTCGTTGTCAGGTACATCTCAGAAGATATAATTGCATTCTGGGAGACTCTAGGCAAATCCAGAAGCAATGACAAGCACATTTGTGATAAAGAACAGGTCCCCAGCATGTATAACCTCCATCACAGTTATATCTCAAGGTAAGGGCCATCTCTAAATGAACTGCACAGTGAGAGAGCTCTCTCACTACCAGGATGCCTGACAATTCACAGACCACCTTGACCTGGGCCCCATGACTGAGAGAAGGCCTCTGTGGTCCCATAACTGACCACCACGAGAGGTCTCTTTACCTAAACAGACCTAGAGAGCATGTTCTTCTCAGGCAGAACCGTCATCAACATGAGGGCAACTTAGATGCTGGAACAGGGAGCAGAATCTAAGATGGGGGGCCATTTGGGTTACTTGGGTTTAACGTCCCGCAGTCCCTTCTCCCACTCACAGTTTAAGAGAATGTGTCCATGGGAAGAAGAGCAGAGCTGAACTGACACAGGAAGATCTGTGCCCCTTTTCACATTCAATTCTACTGTTTGAATTCATATGCACCAATGGATTAGCTCTTACTCATCAGGTAATCAAGATATTTAATATTCACAGTTGAAAGATCAGAGTAGTACGATAGAAAATGGGGTAATCAGTACATTAGAAAGAAGGTAAACCTGGAAAGTAATCTTAAGATGTCTATTTAAGGCACTCAAATCTGGGAAACTGTTTAAGTAACTGTAATAAATCATTAATGAGTAAGCAGTAAAACACTGTTTAATCATTAATTAACCATGTATTAACAGTAGAAAATATTAGTAATTCATTCTTAATTCACCTGGTGATAACTACCATATAAGTGCTTGTGGAGTCATGTAATTAACTATTTAGCTTATTTTCTAATTAAGTTTTAATATGGCTGTAGTTATTAGAATTTTGTTTCTATTAACCACCTAAATGGCATGGAAGTTTACATGATTTTCAACTTAACCTTGCACTCTTCATGTTTTGTTTATCATTAAAATGTTATATACAAATATGTTTATTTAAATGGTACAATATTCTCAAGATGCAATCCAATACAGCTTTCATATAACCCATTCATTTTTATATATGCATACAAATTCATAAAAATTCATTTTCAAGTGACTAAAAAGATCATTCATCTAAAATTGGCTTTGATTTGATTGAAGTCAACTGTAGAATTTCTAAATGATCAGTATTTCTAAAATAATTGTCATATAAATGTTATTCCCACTGGAATATAAAAGATACTTGAAAGAGGTTTTGCATGTTTTAACTAAAGCTTTCAGCGAGTACTTTGCTTTATCTGTCTCTGAAAAATGGCTAGCTCGACCAACTTCTATTACAATGGAACAACATATAAAAATGAAGATAATGTTTAATTTTTATACATTTCACATCAGACTTTTTGATAAAAAATTTCATCCTGAGAAATTAAACCTTATCTTATCTACCATTGTGATAAAATTCCTTCAAAGAAGATTTGAGTTCACTCAAATAATGAAGGTGATCCAGAATACTATATTATGGCATAAACTGAGGGAAGAAGAATAAATTGTTGGCTTAATATTCTTTTCTTCTTCTAGTTAATATTATAACAATGATTCTTAATAATTATATTTGTGGAAAGTAAACCATATTAATTTGGTTATATGTCAGAAGTATGAGACAATTGACTATATACTATGGAGCCATAGACCCAAGTATACGTTTTAGTAAAATATAATATTAGCGTTCTTAATGAAAATTTACAGAAAATAAATATTTAACTGACCATCTGAACAGGAAAAATGGTGCAGTGAGTACTCTTGTCTTTGGGGGCCTTATGTCAGTTGTAAAAGGGGAATAAATGAAAATAAAAGCAAATCTGAGCTACTTTAGGTTAATCATTGGGTGTTTAAAGGTATTGAAGGTGAAGGAGTGTATTTACAGAGACATCAATCCCCATCGTAAAGAGATGGCCCTGTGGCCTTTGTCACACTTGTCAGTCAATCCCAACCATTATCCAATCAGGTAGTTGGCTGGGGAGTGGAGACCAGAGGGTAATACACTGAGCAAAAGGATTTGACTATCCTAACAAGACTGTACTGGACTTAATGACTACCAAGTACCAACTCCACATTTTTCCCACAGGCAAAATATTTTGGAATTGTCATAAAGATAATGCCATTGTAAGGATGTCAAAAATTCCTTTACCCCTCTTTGAAATTAAATTTTATATATGTACAAGTATAAATTAATTGACTTCAAGCTATTCTGAGGAAACATGAAAAAAAAAGAAACTGCTTATAATAATTGAAATATTTTATTGTAGGCACAAAAAAACCATGTGACTATGGCTGAAATAAAGTTGTTTCTTGGTAAGCTAAATTACCTAGTTCAAGGTTCCAGAAAATAAATAGCGTGGTCCAGCAATGTCATGATATAACATGAGTGAGGTATTTCTGTTTTCACAGAGCTCTGCATAGGATGTGTCTTTTCCAAGGAGGGCATATTTACTATTAGCGATTTGAGCCAGATCAGTAACGGAGGAAGTATGGTGCTAATGAGGCTGAAGTTACAGCTACGATCCCTGCACAGGCCAATTAGGTTCACACGGAGGAAAACTCTATTCCCAGACAACTGAGTGTACCCCTGTCCCTAAGCAGCCTTGTCATTGACTGTGAGCAGAATGAGGATGTTGAATGCCATTGCAAGGGCAACCATTGCTGGGCAACCAGCTCCAGGTGCCTCTTCAGGAGTCTGAGCTCCTCAGTAGTGACGAAGTCTCCTTAAGAGGTTAGTGTAACAGGCCAAATTGACTTAGCATCCAAGTTATCCAAACTCTGTGCTGACAAAAACAGAGAGTCTTACAGAACATTGCAAGTATTAAGTGACTTTTACATATTAGGAATAGTGATTCAACAAAGAGAAGTAAAAAAGGCATTTGCTTTGGATGTCAAGCCACAGGAAAATAATACAGTTGGAATTTTTGCTCTAGACTTTTCATGTCAGCACTAAACTAGGCTCCTTGAAGACCAGACCACTGTGGTTTTCACCTTAGAATCTCCAGAGCCTACCACAGTGCTTACTGCCCTGTAGGTTAGCATGAAAGACACATATGTAACTTTAAATTTTCTAGTAGTCACATATAAAAGAAGAAATTAATAATATATTTTATTTAACACAGTAGATCCAAAGTATGATCATTTCAACATATAATCAAGGTAAAATGCTTGTTTTTCAGTCAAAGCACATCTCAGTTCAGACTAATCACACCTCAGGTGCTCAAGAGACACGTGTGGCTATAGGACAGCACAGCTACAGATGCTCAATTCATGCCTGTGATGAGAATACATGAAAGAAAGAACAAATGAATGAATGAATGATGAATATCAAAGTAGATATAAAAAGGAATCACTTTGAGTTTATTGCACAGATGGAGACTATAAACCACCAAGATTTTTTTTTTTTTTTTTGCGGTACACGGGCCTCTCCCGTTGCGGAGCACAGGCTCCGGACGCGCAGACTCAGCGGCCATGGCTCACGGGCCCAGCTGCTCCGCGGCATGTGGGATCTTCCCGGACCGGGCCACGACCCCGTGTCCCCTGCACCGGCAGGCGGACTCTCAACCACTGCGCCACCAGAGAAGCCCCAAGATTTTTTTTAAGTGTACATTGGTTGTTGGATGGAATGATGAGGACAAGTATTCGTCAAATTTTGAATCACCTGAATTTTATAATAGTTTTTATTATTTGGGGTATCAGCTAATCAAAAAAAATTTTTCTACCAACTATTTGCATCTAGATTTAAAAGTATTTATTAACTATAAAATTGAGAATATGTCACTATAAATAGAATGCTTTATAGGTCTTTAGGAAGAAATGGACTTGCATAGGCTCGTTATTTATTATAATCTCAAAATAATTCTAGGAACATTTTCCATTGCAAGTTGAAAGTACATTTCAGAGCAATCTATACTAGAGCATCTATGCTGTTTGTTGCTTTGGTCTGAATATAATTTCAGGTCTGATAGTAAATAAACTACCGTGTTCTATTTTCCCATCCAATGGTGAAGACCTTGTAGATAGAAGTGGTTAATGTCACACACTTACAGCCAAGCACTGTCTTCTCTGCCAGTTTCCTTCTGCACTGCCAGTAACAATTGAAAGATTTATAACAGAGGAAGATTTTATGAAAAAGCAATGTAAAGACATCTTTAATAATATGTTATCTTATAAAGTATGACTTATGTAATACACCGGGTAGAATTCTGTGAACTATTTCAAAAGGTATTACATAAAAACTTTTCAGGGGTAGAGGGGGTGAAATGGTGTTTTTACTGAAAGAATGTTTTATTACTATTCAGAAGACACAAAATTATCTTCTTTTCAGAGATGAATATTTTCTGTGTTAGTAAAAAAAAAAAAAGATTGTGTTTTCTGAACAGTTTTCTGAATCCGTTTACTGCGAGATACGTAAGAAAGAGTCTTTTGTATTTTATCAACGTAAAGATTCTCAGCAAGCCCAGGTCAGTCATTCCATTTATAATCCAAATATATATGAATGACCTAAATAGCCTGTTGTCTTTCCATCTTCTATTTTATTTTCTTTCCAACCTTCTATTTTAGTCACTGCACATCATCATAAATATTGAAGTGTGAAAACAAGGATTCAGGATATCAGCAGCTACACTTAAGCCATTATTTCCATATCATTTTATTCATCTACCGTGCTCTCCAGTAACTGTCAGAACTCTGAAAGGATGAATTTTAGAATTAAGCTTTCCTGGATTAAATAACAATGTATTACGTTCTAATGAACAGATTTAAGGTCTTTCTGCCTAGAGCTAACAGTTCTATGGCCAGTTAGTTTGCTGAATTAGGTACACAGCCACTGGTTTGGTTCTTAAATTAGTAAACCACGTTCCAAAAACAGCTACTTTACTTTTATTAGTTTATATCTAGTGCCCCTTAGCTGGAGCCAGAGTTAGACTAACTGTATTTCCCCAGAGTAAATATAGTAGTTCTCTTACTCTCTGAGTTGGAGGGAGTTTTGTGATTTTTTTTCCCCCTTTCCAAATACACAAGTCATCTTATGCAGTAAAGCATGCTTGTCAACACACATGCCAGCCAACTTTAAAAAGAATAGTCTGAGAAAAAATAAAAAGTAAATTATTTAAGCGGAGTTGTAGAGGAAGCTTGAAAAAATTCTGTTTGGAGGGTTTCTTTGCTCCTCTGCCAATACAGGGGAGACTCTGGATCTCTCACTAGTGAGCTTCTGTCATAACCAGGGCTGACAGTTCACATTGAAAATTCTGTTTTCTTCCTTCCCAGGAAAGTAAGTCAAAGTTAAGCCAACAAACTATTGTTGGCAAGTGCCTTTCCTTTGTTTCCTCTTCTTTAAATTAGCCATTTGAGTTTTTTTTTTTTTTTTTCAACATCTTTATTGGAGTATAATTGCTTTACAATGGTGTGTCAGTTTCTACTTTATAACAAAGTGAATCAGTTACACATATACAAATGTCCCCATATCTCTTCCCTCTTGCATCTCCCTCCCTCCCACCCCCCTAGGTGGTCACAAAGCACCGAGCTGATCTCCCTGTGCTATGCTAGGCATTTGGGTTCTGTACAGGACTTGTGAATGGGTTTCCAGGATTTTGGACCACAGATTTGAGTGGGTACTAAACACTTTTAGACAAAAGTAAAGATCCTTTGTGATGAAAAGTGTGGTTACATGAGGGCAGATTTCTGGGTGAAGAGAGAAAACTGAAGTCGCCTTGTGTGGAAGAAACACACAAGAAACTATCTAAGCAAAACCACTGCTAAAAATCATTACATTTTTTTTCAAGCTGCAGTTGAATCTGGCAGTGAACTATCTTAGGGAGGTGTATTTCATTTGAGTTGTCTGTCAATTGTATTCCAATTAACTGAATGCCATTAACTTTGGCACACTAACAATTATAGGGAATACAAGAACGGATCAAAATTTTACTGTACAGTACTTTGCTCTTGTGCAGGAATTGCTAACAAAAGTGCCCCTGTCTTTATTTTACGTTTCAAAGTCATCCCACCAATGATTAGTTTGGGATCACTGTAATGAACTTTTCCAAAGTATTTACAGAGGGGAAATGCATGCTTCATTCTTAGGAGTACCGCAGGTGTGACTTGTTTTATGAAAACCCAATTTGCAAAACTCCAAACCTAACAAAACAGATGAACAAATAATGAGAAGCGGTGATATTCTCCACAATAACAGAAAAAGTCATCATTTTACAAAAGGATTCACTTTACATTTAGGAAAGTCCTTTGTATATTAAATATAAAATTTAATTTTCTGATAATCAGTTATCCTCTAACTTTGGGGGAATATTTTATTTACGCTTCCACGATGTTACAGACAATTTTATAAAATAGTCAATCACTACCAATTTCACTATAATCAGGGGAGTGACTAGTTGGATCTATATTGTATCTGAGGTACAAGCAGCATGAGAGAGGGATAAACCTATAAAACGTGGACATATAGGGTTTGTGTTTATTTAATATCCTTATTTATATAAGTTTACCACGTGTTCATGTAACGGGGCTGTTCCACTTGCTGACTTATCTGGAGATAATACAGTATTTGCGAGACCAGTTCATTAAGGTTAATTTGTTCAAAAATATTAGAATCATTAATTTCTGGCTTATAGCTAATGGCTGTTCTCAGCCAGTGTCTTGCTTCATCATTAGTGTCACTGAGATGATAACTCACACCCAACTGTTTTTACACGATCTAATAGAATCAATTGATGCGATGGTTGACAAGACGCTGTTTTGCATTTTGTCATCACACTAATGCACATGGCTTAAAGGCATTGGCATCCATAATGTGGGGCAGTTTTGTAGGAGACTAGAATAGGCTGAAGCTGCAAGGGACATTTTCATAAAATATTAATGAAATTGAAAAATACACTGGGGTTGAAGGCTTGTCTGCTAAATGTAAGGTAAGATCTATTCTGTTCTGCTTTCTGATGACTGTAATTAGCAGTCCTAATTAAAAATTCAAACCTTGTGTATATTTGAAAGCATGAATCTTAGCTAGCATCGTGTTTATTTCCTTTACAAAGTATTTTATTTTACAACACTAATTGAACAGGATCCTTCCTAGTCCGACAGCCGCAGCTGGCTGGAGTCTCTCAAGACTACTTCCTTTTGTAAGCAATAAAACATCTTTAAAAAACATGTAGATGCTCTCTATGAGCCATTAACTCTGTGCCACCCAGCGTCAGGCTGGTCTTCTCCCCACACATTGTGGGGTTTTTTTTTGTTTTTTTTTCTTCACTTAAATGTGACCTCTTTGAGGAGGCTGCTTTTTTCTGATCTTCAATATTTAATGTGGATTTACTTACATTAAATGACCACCTTACCAAAGGAGCGAAGGCCCACTTCTGACATTATTTATGAACAGCATTCACTGTGCAAAAATATGGCAGGAATTGCCCAGGAATACCTATTAGTTCCGGTAGAAAAATCTACTTTTCATCACTGTTTTCTAAAGTTATTTTGAAATCAGTGGTCAGAATGTTGATGCCTCACTGGGGAACGTGTGACAGCAACAGAGGTACAAATTGATTAGAATCGTGTGACTTAGAGGGATGGGGGATCAGGCGGAGAGGGCATGGCCAGAGCTGGTAAGGAAGGAGTCAAAGCCAGGACCTGCAGAGGTCAGAGTCATTACAAAATTATTGTTTTTAATAATGGCAAAAATAAACTTTGTTTCAAACGGTGCTTATTAACCATTGACAAAAAGAAGAAAAAGAAAAGACACTTGAATTACACTCACAAGAATTGGGGAAAGGTAACACTTGTCTTTTGTTTGGTCTGCTTATCCTTTCCTCTCTGGATCTCAATTTCATCAGCTGTAAAATGGGAATGAATATAACTGCTTTACTTAGATACTCTATCTGCCTAAGAGAGTTCTTCTGAGGACCCAAAAGATTAGATCTATGAAAGCACTTTGACAGTTCTAAAATGACATGCAAATACAGGGACTCATTCCAGGTCTATTCATTCTCTACAAGTTGCTCAAACCAAGAATAGAAAATGACAGTGAACTGGTGATCAATACCATCAGAATTACACTGAAAGTTTGTGCAACCTGATTTACCTAACTCAGTCATTAAGTTTGCTTTGAGGACTCAAAGGAAAAGTCCAGAGAACAAAGAAATAAGTCCTTTTCTTTTATACCATCATGAAGTTTTGACCTGATTTTCCTGGACACTCCATTTCCAATATGTTGCTGGAAACTGCATGAGTGAGAAAGTCAAATATTACATTGTACTGAAACATTATAATTGCTTCCCCAGCAATCCACTGCTTTAAGTGATTAAATGAATAAATAAGCAACTATAGTTGATGGTAAGAGGTTAACGGTACTATTAAAAGCCAATATTTTTCAATATTGGGAATTAAACAGGCTGTTTCATATGACTACAAACTACTTAGTTTTTAGAATCATGTAGCCCTTGCCTTAGGCATGGGATCTATAGTCCTTATACATGGAGATTTCTCAGAGAAGGAAATGAAAGTTTTTCTGGAGTGAGAAATATTGAACATGAGGCTATTAAGAGGATGTGAGGCCTGCTGGTATTTGGGTTATTGATTTCTCCAACTGACACATGTTACAGCCCCCCTTCACAAATACTTAACGTATTGAATAACAAGCTTCTTTTCTATTTGAAAGGGGAAGGGCAAAATTAATAATTTTGTATAATGGAAGAGCATCCACTCCGGTGATTTTATGGATGGCTAGAATACATGGAGAGAAGTGGGCTGGAGAAAAGTGGGAGGTGATGCGTGCAGGAGACCTCTAGGCCTGGGCCAAGCTTCTTGCAGAGCCCACCCTGGCCCCAATGGATGAGCCAGGAGGATGCTGCTGTTATGGAAGACTCACGATGGATCCCAAAGGCGTATTGTCACAGGTCTGCATGCTACCTCTCCTTACGGGGCTCAAGAGGGTGAGAAGTCTCCTCACTGCCAAATAGAGTTTGCCAGTGACGGTCACCCTTCTGTAGGAATCGTCCTGGTGAGATGTTCCCCCCTCTCTGTGCCTAAGGGACATGAGATATCATCTTCTCAGGCACACAGGGAAGCAAGGTTCACTTCCTCCCATTTCCATCTCTGCTCCCACATCTTTCCAGCCGCCTGGCCATGAAATACATCCTCAGCTCTGCCCTCCAGCAGACCTGTACTTGCTGCCTCCACAGGGTTTTGCCCCAGCTGGCTTTCCTCTAAGGAGCACCCCTACCCAATGCCCAGCAGCATTAGAAATCTTCTTCAGAACAGCTCTTGGCTGCTGCCACCCCGTTCACCTAGAGCCTGCCCCTGGGAAGCCTGGTAACTGGACTGCTAGACTGTGGTGACAGCTGGCTTGCTTCCGAGCACAGAAGGCTCAGGTCCCAGGAGTTCAGAAGATGGGTCACTCCTCCTTCCCCTCCCCCACCCCGACCAGTAGGCCACTAGCTCCCACTCTTGTTCTACAGAGCAGGATGCTAGATGGACATGCTAAGACGTGTGGCAAGAGTTGAATAAAAATGTAGGAAGGGCTTCCCTGGTGGCGCAGTGGTTGAGAGTCCGCCTGCCGATGCAGGGGACACGGGTTCATGTCCCGGTCCGGGAAGATCCCACATGCCGCGGAGCGGCTGGGCCCGTGAGCCATGGCCGGTGAGCCTGCGCGTCCGGAACCTGTGCTCCGCAACGGGAGAGGCCACAACAGTGAGAGGCCCGCATACCGCAAAAAAAAAAAAAAAAAAAAAAAAAACCCACAAAAAAAATGTAGGAAAAATCCCCTACAGAAGTGGAGCAGCTTTTATTTATTTGGAGGTGGAAAAGGGAGGAGTTTTGAGTCGAGCTCTCCCATGTGGGCTCTCTAGGCTACTAGGAAAGGTCAGCACTCATCCCAGGCACCATTTCAAACCCTACCAACACTGCCGCTGGAGGCTTCGGCTGCCCTCTCCAGCACTTACAGTACAACTTCTCCCCTGCCGGGAGAGCGCCCATAGTTATGCTGCCTTTGGATCAGACTCTAATTCTTTCTCAGAAGTGGGTGAGGATCTAATTATGTCGAGAGAGCTAGACCTTCTATTCGCCTTCTCAAATCGCCACTGGTCCAAATATTACCTCTTCTTCCATCAAAATCCCTA
Organism: Leucopleurus acutus; assembly: GCF_964270905.1. Lineage (NCBI taxonomy): Eukaryota > Metazoa > Chordata > Mammalia > Artiodactyla > Delphinidae > Leucopleurus > Leucopleurus acutus. Next base: position 51,511,029 of record NC_139160.1, read on the forward strand.
CTTTTGGGCTTCCCTGGTGGCACAGTGGTTGAGAATTTGCCTGCCAATGCAGGGGACACGGGTTCGAGCCCTGGTCTGGGAGGATCCCACATGCCACGGAGCAACTGGGCCCGTGAGCCACAACTACTGAGCCTGCGCGTCTGGAGCCTGTGCTCCACATCAAGAGAGGCGCGACAGTGAGAGGTCCGCACACCACGATGAAGAGCGGCCCCCTCTTGCCACAACTAGAGAAAGCCCTTGCACAGAAACGAAGACCCAACACAGCCAAAAATGAATAAATAAATTAATTAATTTAAAAAAATCTCTACTTTCCCCGTGGGGATGAGCCCAAACAGAGTTACGAAGGAAGCAAGCAAACTGACTTTAGCTCCTCCAAGAATGTGAACGATCTTCTCTGACTATTGGCAGCTTAACCCAGGCATCTCCGCCAGAGGGATGATCATAAGTGACTCCGGGTTTGCACCCGTTTTACCGCCGTGAACGGACCTAACCTCAGGCTTTACCTCTGAGGAATCTGGATGGAATCGAGAAACAGGGCTGTGAGTGGAGGAGAGGTTCCCAAAGCTCCTAACGGAATTTAGTTCACATCTGATTGGTCTCCATGGTTGATGCATCCCTTTTGTACGGTTATGTGCTCATGTTGCAGGACTTCCGGCTCCCAGATGAAGGAAAATTGGAGGTAGCAGTATTCATGATTATGTGATGGGGAAAAGAACCGTTTGCTTCCTGCTGGTCTGCACAGACTGAGAACGTCTTTTTGGTCTATGGATCTGTCTTTGGGGATTATCAATGCAAATCCATTGGGGGAGAAAAGTGCTTACACTTCATCTTTTAAAAGGCATTCAGCAGGTCACTAGTGCAGATTCAAAAGTAAACTGAGGGTGGAGGTTCAGAACCCATAAAAAAGAAATAGAGCCCACAATGCCCTGCACAACCCCTACGAAAGTTCTAGAAAGATCTTCTTGAATAATAAAAGTTAAGAATCCACTTTTGGGATTATCTTGCTTTTCTATTTATCTTCCCCTTTGCAGTTCAACTCTTAGGAGCCCTTTTCCTGTTATCCGTTGGATATTCTCTCCGGGCCAGGAATAATATGCGTGTTTTACTTTAGTAATTCACCCTGCCCGCCCATGGAGGAATAACTGGTAGGGTCCAGGCAGGACTTGCGATGAGGGATGCACACCAACTACAATTCACCAGCTTGTTATTGTTGTATTATTTATTCTCTACTGTATAAGATATTTCTTCTGAGATGCCCAAAGTACTTTTCTACACACTAAATAAATGATTAACCCTCAGAACCCTGCTATGAGGCAAGCAGATTTGCAAAGATGATGGAAGAAGAAGGAGAAAACTAAATCCCATGTCTGGAAGATAACAATTCATCACGCAAGGTGAAGGTAGCAATTTCTTGCTCTAAAGGTGAAGAGAGCAGGGAATGTCAACCAGTGAATTGACTACCTTGAGTTACGCTCTCTTTTTTTCCTCCCTACCTGCCCCCACCAACACACATACCCATATTATCCAAAGCACTTTCACATACCAATTAAGTTGCTTGTCGTTGCGCAGATAGGAGGGTATGTGCTAATATAAACACAACTGCATTTCCTAGACCTTAACCATTGGTCTAATGTTATTGAATTGACCATACTGTACAGGGTTTTGCTTAAATTCATTGGCACTGTCAGAAAGGTGAAATGAGGCCAGCACTGAAATTTAGATTATCTCAGAGTTTAAACTCTACCTTGTGGTTCATTCCTCGACAACCCAATCTAAGTATTTTCCCTGTTATTCATTCTCATAGTACCTTGTAATTTTCCTTCACAAACTGTTAATTTTACTGCTATATTTATTATGTCTGTTTTTTAAATTCATGATTTCCCCAGTGGACTGTAAGTTTCATCTCGGCAGAGATCTGATCTCTTTTCTAAGCATCTCGCACCATACCTGGGACGTTATTATGCACTCAACAAATGTTAGTTTAATAAATAAATGAATAAATGGAAAACATAGATTTGGGATTAAGATAGATCTAATGTGATCCTTGATTTTACGTCTTTCAGGTTATGCTAAATTGAGAAGGTAATTTAATCTCTGGTTTCTTCATCTACAAAATAGAGCTAATAATATCCATCTCACAGAATATTTATGATGATTTAATTAGGTAAGATGACAGATTTTCTTTTGTTTTAAAGAAGATGTTGGGGGTAGGAGTTTATTAATTAACTTATTTATTTTTGCTGTGTTGGGTCTTCGTTTCTGTGTGAGGGCTTTCTCTAGTTGTGGCAAGAGGGGGCCACTCTTCATCGTGGTGCGCGGGCCTCTCACTATCGCGACCTCTCTTGTTGGGGAGCACAGGCTCCAGACGCTCAGGCTCAGTAGTTGTGGCTCACGGGCCTAGTTGCTTCCGGCATGTGGGATCCTCCCAGACCAGGGCTCGAACCCGTGTCCCCTGCATTGGCAGGCAGATTCTCAACCACTGCGCCACCAGGGAAGCCCCCAAGATGACAGACTTTTAAGCACTCAATTAATGTTAATATATTCTAGGTTAGGGTTTGGTTTCCAGAATTCACAGATTTTTTTAAAAAGTGTTATTTCATCCATCAAAACTTCTCAAATAATTATGTAGAAGTCACAGCTATTCCAAATGCAGTTATAATACAGACCTGGAGTCATATTCATTCCTGGGTTTCACACAACATTAAGAAATGGGGCTTTGCATTGAAAATGGGCTCCATACACACTGCTATATTTAAAATGGGTAATCAACAAGGACCTACTGTATAGCACAGGGAACTCTGCTCAATGTTATGTAACAACCTAAACGGAAAAAGAATTTGAAAAAGAATAGATACGTGTATATATATAACTGAATCACTTCACTGTACACCTGAAACTAACCCAACATTGTTAATCAAATGTACTCCAATATAAAATAAAAAGTTAAAAAAAAAAAGAAAATGGGCTCATTAAATGTGTACTCAGAGAATTAATTAATTTTATAGATAAGGAAACTTAGGAGAATACCAGGGACTTGCTTAACACCGCACAAATAGTCTAAGGACCAGAAGTAGGTTTTTATATTCTGAATCCTCATCTAATGACCTTACTGTGAAAGCATATTGCCTGTTTTTAATCATAGAACAAATATCACACTTAATAACATTAAGGGTAATTCATTTGAGTACATGACTCAACTGTCACTTATGACACCAAGATTGTTTTTCTTTGGCCATTTTAGTAAAAAGTATGGGCTTTAGAGGAAAAATGACCTAGTTTTAAATCAGTTGTGCCATTTGCAAGTTGATATTCAATAGAACAATAATAATAGCTTTATTTTTACTAGGCTTGTTTTTATTCAGTGCTTTCTTCCTTTACCTACCAACAATAATACTTTAAAACAAAACTGTCATTTTCATTTTCACCCCTTTCTCTTATCTTACAAGATTGGAGTGTCTTGTATTTTTTGTCATATGCTTGACCATTTCTGTTTTGCTTTGCTTACAGAATTAAAAACAATTTTGATACTTCCATGATTCCAACTTGTTCCTAAAATATAAGAAAATGTAAGTTGACTGCATGCAATGATGTAAATGCAGGACGAAGTTTACATCAGTAGAGTTGCTCTCATGAATAGTGTGATCAGTTTGGGGACTGTCCCCATGTGTTCCAGTTGTTCTGATATAATTGTTAATAGAACCCCTTTTACCCTCAAAATATGACCGTCTGAACCAATGATAGACCCTCCGTTAAACTTCTCACTTCTTAGTATGAAGTTGAGGTTGCTGAGTTTAAGAAGGCATAACTGTAGTTTTAGGGACAATGTCTTTTAACCCATAGTTTCAATATCTTACATTTGTTCTGTAATCTGATACTTATTGATTACTTGCTGCAAAGGAACACATTCATATAAGAAGAAATCTCTCTCTCTTTGGGAAATTGCTGTGAATCTGTGAATATTTAAGGTTGGAAACTACACAATTTAAGAATTCTTCCAAATTCAAGCAAATTCACTGTTGAGGAGAGATTTAATTTACAAAACATCAACTGTACACAACTTCTCAGATGCAAATCTAAGTTAATTAGGAAGTGCACCAGTAATGTCCTGGAAAAGAGTATGCCAGCTGGCTCTGGGTTTGAACCCTTGCTCTGCCTCTTATTAGTTGCCAGCTTTGGGGCAAGTTTTCTAAGTTATCTGAGCTTCGTTTAGAATTTTTTTTTAATTTGTCTAGAGGTAAGCTAAGAGAGAAAGTAACGAAGTCAACTAATAATTTTAATGAATATGAAATGGTCAATCTGCCTATTTTTCACAAAAATAATGTGAAAACTCTATTTTGTCCCTAATACAACCATTTTTACTCAACTCCACAGTTGACTTAATCTACATAGATGCAAATGCATTTAAATCTATTTTTATACAAATATTGTGTTTATATACATGTATGTGTATATATGCATATGCACATGTGTACATATATATATCTCATCTGAATTGTGAAAAGTTTCTATCGCGTTACCAAATATCCCTAGTTAGCTACTTAGATAGTTCTTATTTTCCAGCTATTTCCAAATTGTATTTAGACAAGATTGTACCGCCACTGGGAGTGATGCTCCAGATACTTTAGCTGTCCTTTGGCTTCAGGCCTTTCAGCTCAAGTAACTTATGTATTCATTTCTCAGCACAGATTAGTTAAGTGTTTGAGGTCTAGGTATACTAATGAATGCTTTGCGTTAACAGCTAGTCTATGACTTATTTAATTGTTGAACGGTTTTGAAATTTCTTTTCAAACTACTTTATTATAATATAAATATTCTAGTAAATTCAACTTTTATTTTTTTGGCTTAAAAATGATTTTTTTCTCTAAATCTATGTTACACAACCCTTGTAAAGATACAAGGGTTTTAGAAGAAAATATTCTTTTTACACTAAAAAAATTTAAATATCCTTAACCAGATGTTGTATAATTATACATTTGGATATTTGGATTCAAAATGTTGTCTCTTTTGCTGGTAGTCATTGAAATTTATTACTGTTCACTTCATCAGATATAAGTAGAATTGTATCATTTCAAGAAAAAAAAACAATCTGAATACAAGTAAGTTTCTGTGTGACTTTATTTCAGAGCATAAGTCCCACTATCCATTGAGATTTTAACAAACAATTGAAATAACCTGCAATAACATCTCTAAATAAATGATGTAGAACAGGTACTTTAGATACAGAGGTTTTTAGGTCGGTCAACTTAAAAAGGGGAGACGGAATGCTCTAGAAGACCATACGAAGAATATTAGTGAATTTGGAGACACACTCCGTGTGTTAACCACGCATCATGTTTATTTTGGTCTAGTCAGGCTGAGCTCACAGTTTTCACTTTGACTCGTTCTGTTTCTCGTTTTCTCCTTGGATCTCCCAAAGATGGACTTTGTAGCAATATTCCCCGTGCGATGCCTTTGGTATCTGTTCATCCAGCACTTTCCTAGGCTGCATTCCCTAACAATGAACACAAAGTGTCACTGTGACTACATGCTAATCGTCTAAAACTCGAAAAGACTTTGCCCAAATTTGAAATTCATTGACTTGCAAGTAGGTGTTCTATCTGAATCTTCTATGATTAATTAACTTTAAGTTAATTTGGATCAGATTTGAATTTGAATTATTTTTATTTTTACTCTTGGTCTTTCATATACTAAGGTGGTACTTTTTTTTTCTTTTGACTACACACGAAAGAAAACAAATGAACAGAGATCATTAACAGTTTGGTTTTCATGTCTGATGACACGGGAATTCACGTGCAATGAAGAAAGAAATTGGTCTGTGGAAGTTGATAATGACCTCAGTGTACACACTTCTGGTCCTCAGTACACCGTATGCTTTCTCACTGTGCTGAATAAAGATGTTCTGCTCAGAACAGAAAAAGGATGCATATTCCTATATACACACAAAAGGCAAATACCTATATAAATTATAACTGAGACCTTGAAAATTTATCCTCTTTTCCCTTAAAACCCTGACCTACATAGAACATCTGCTCAGCAGCAACAGCTGCTTCTGAATATATTTTCCAGTAGTTAACAGAAAGACTTGCCTCTGTTTAACATTTTCTATCTCAATATTATCAATTTTTCCCTTGTTTTCATATACTTACACATCTGAAGTGAATATCTGTTAGTCATAGTATCATTTCAGACCCACAAGCAAATATTTTCTTTCCAAATCTAAAAGTCCATCTTCTTGAACACACCTGTTATTTTACCATGTATATTTGTTCCCTCAAAAGCATAAAAACTAATTTTAATTTCTGTACTTATGTAGAAAAACTGCAAAGATAAAACTGTGGGCTTCTATTTTGAGATACACTGTGTGGTGTGTATTGCTTGAAGCAGTGTTTCTATCTGTACTGGCTTACATTATTTCTTCGTTTATCCATCTATGGTAGTTTTCCTTTTAAACTAGTCTCTTTATATAGTTCACTCCAGCCTTGTCACTACCATTTTCTAAGTTTATTAGTTCCCATGACTGTTTTTAATACAGTGCATTATGGCTTTATACTGGGGTGTTAGGTAACAGAGGTATGAAAACACATTGGGTACATCTTCGTCTGCTGGTCGGCATGTGCTTTTGTAGAGAAGATACTAAAAAATAAGCATTTCGTGAAACTTCTTCCATCTCTACCTTTGTACCACTGGGCAAGCTATTTTACCTTGGTTTATTTATTTCTTTGAAAGTTTCATCTGTAAGCAACAGTGTGAAAATTATTTACAAACAATGAATTTGTTTAAAAAATAACTGTTAGGGCTTCCCTGGTGGCGCAGTGGTTGAGAGTCCGCCTGCCGATGCAGGGGACACGGGATCGTGCCCCGGTCCGGGAAGATCCCACATGCCGCAGAGCGGTTGGGCCCGTGAGCCATGGCCGCTGAGCCTGCGCGTCCGGAGCCTGTGCTCCGCAACGGGAGAGGCCACAACAGTGAGAGGCCCGCGCACTGCAAAAAAAAAAAAAAAAATCAAAAAAAGAGTAAATAACTGTTAGTTATTATTCCCAAACTTTAATGTAATGAAATGGAGAAAAAACATAATTTTTTGAGCATGGAATGTCAAAGATGCTCATTTTAGTCCCTATCCATAGTTTCAAAATCTGTACCTAGAGCTAGCTTGACTTTTGAGAAGCCAATGTGAGGTGGTTTTGTTTGTTTGCTTGTTTAATGAGTTTAAATTATTAGAGGATTTATAAAAACCCAGTGACTATTGTTTTAGCTGTGAATTTCTGATGTCTGGGTATACAGTGAATACAATGTCATAAGAATTTAGATACCTTATTTGGGGGGTTGGAATTCGGAGTTTTGAGGATAATATGTAACCTCCTTCTTTCATTCTTTTATTCTACAAACATTCATTCACTATTTTTATGTGCAAGATGTTGTACTAATGTCTACAAATACAAAGAGTCAAGATGCTCTCACAAACTCAGAGCTCTGAGAAGAATCAGTTTAGGTAGAGTCTACGGGGGAGGCAGGGATATAAGTTGCATCCAAACAGCTCCTCTGTCACATGACCTTGGACAGTTGCCCACCTCAGTTAGCTTACATCAAGAGCCCAGACTCCCTGTGGGCTCACAGAGACTGGTGCCTGAGGCACCAGAGCCTTTGGCACCTCCCAGCAATTCTGGACTAGATGAAGCACCACAGCCTGTGACTTCCAAATGGGCCAAGTAATATAATCCAAAAACACGGAGAAGTTGACACTTCAGGAGGCAAACAGACCAAGGGGAGACGGGACCAGGATAAAACAGCAGATAAATTCCTTCTAATGGACTGGTCTGAGTCATGGCTTTTCGTACATCCTGTCTGGAAACATTCTGAAGCAGTTTCCGTCAGCACAGTAACATAGCACCTGGTATTTGCTTCCCATCTTTCTGTGACTCATTCCCTTTTCTCTCATTCTTGCCGCCTTGGGAGATTTCACTTCCTTATAAAGCACTGGTAACTTAACCTAGCCTCAGTCTCTGTTATTTAGGGAAACTAGGTTAAAATAGTGGTCTTCAATCTGATTTGCCTGAGTGGGGTTGAGGGTAGGGTAAAAGGAATAGAAGGAATTGATCAACAAAGATTGTAGAAGGAGGTGATGTTTACTTAAAATATGCAATGAGCTTTTTCTTTTAAATACTTATCTAAGCTCTTGGAAGTCTTTTACACATTATACATTACTACTTTAATCAAGAGACACAGAAAATCTAAAAGTGAGAAAATAATACAAATCCCTTAGTTTATCACTCCAGAGATACCATCGCTCCATGCTGAGCTTAATAACATCTAAAATTCTCACCTAGAAGCATAGTCAATGACCTCCAACCCCTTTGCCCACATTATTTACCATTTCTTGAGGATACTATCAATGTCCATTTTTCTTCAAATTCTGCAGCTTAATTTTTAATCCAGGTTTTGTTTTAGTAACGCATTCAAAGACTATAACATGATTTAGTTAATTGTGGAAAAGCAACGCAAACATTCATGAAGATGTCCACACTTCTGAGCATCTGGCCCTTCAACTTCAACCTTTCTCTGCCTTCAAACTTCCTCCTGAACTTCCATTTCTTCATATTAAATCCAAATCATACATGAGCCTTCAAGTTTCTTTTTCTCCCTCTCTCATGCATTTTCAAGCATTATGCCTGCTTTTATTGCTTTGGTTCCCTTTTACACACTGACACAGGCTCTCTATTCTTTGCCATCAAGGCACTTCCTTCACCTCAGTCAACAGCCCACCCTTCCTTAAGAGAGAAGACACAACAAACAAAAAATACTTAAACTCCTTTAGTGAGCCTCCCTACATCAAACCAGCATGAATTAAACAACCATCTCCCCAAAGAGAACATGGCAAACACCCACACTCCAACATTCTTTTAAGAATACCCGCATTCCGCATGAGAGAAGTGTCTGGCTCCAAACCAGAATTTGGAGTTAGAAATTTGGCAAAGTCCAAAAAGATTTCGTTTCTAGAAAAAGAAGTCCAATGATCAAAGTAGCAATTTACTTTTTGTTCTTCCAAATGCAATCTTTGTTTCAGTTTAGGGTAGCCATATGACTTATTGTGGGAATCAGTACACTTTTGAGCCTGAAAGAGACATTAAATAGCAGGTATAAAGCAGGATTGTTTCAAACAAATGGTGATGTCTAGTTACCCTATATTTAGCAGTCTATGAATAATGTTATCAGCCTTCATTTTAATGATAAAAATATCATTTTAATGATAAAAATTCAAACGATAAAAATTGAGATCGTTTTCTATTTTCAGATGCTCAGTTCAAAGGCTACTAGGTTGAGGGATTTGAGATTTTAAAAAATGAGAATGTACAGGTGAAAGCACAGAGCTCAAGAGTGAAGACACTGTTTTTCTCATATCCTGACTATGCTAGTTTCTGAGTTTGGACAAGTCACTTAACTCTCTGTGCCTCAGTTTTCTTACCTGTAGAATGGGAATAAGTATAATACCTACCTCATAGTGTTGTGAGAGTTACAAAAGTTAAAGCACTTAGAAGGGTTCCTTGAATATAGCACTGTATAAATGTTAGCAAGTCCTATTATTATTATTAATTAGTAGTAGTAGTTTTACCTGACTTCAGCTGAGCAGAGAGAAGGGGTCCTTCCATGGCTCTGGTACAAAGATTTCCACGGGAGCAGCTGATGAGCAAAATGCCAACTCTCCTGTGACTTCTACTTCTGAAAATGACATATAGAATATCAAAAATTAACTTCTGAATGCCTCGTAATATTCAAGACAAAAAAATAAAGAATGAGAGGAGTTTGCAAGGTGGAGAGAGACTTGCTTTCTCCTTCTCAGGGCATATTCCCTCCTTCTCTTTTAACTCTTGTCAGGGAAGGAGGTAGAAGATGCCCAACTGTTTCCTGGCATTGTATTTGGGGAAATTCCAGAAAATAGGTTGAACAGAGAAAGAGAAACTGAACTTGAGAGAAGAAAAGTGGAAGCCCAGAGGAGAAAATGAGATACAAGGGCTCGCTTAGACACATGAAAAAAATCTACTTATGAAACTTCTCTCCCTGTGTTAAAATCAAGCAGCCATTTCTTTGCTGCTATGAATGCTCTGATTTCTCTCTTGCTGGGCAGTTAAGTGGGCTCGAATGTGGGGAATTTCTTCTGATCTTGACTCTTTTATGGCTACACGGAACCGTCAGCACTGCCAGGGAAACCGTTCCCTTCAAATTTCACAAGGCTGACCTTGCAAGGTTACCACCGTCTGTCCAGGGGGTGGGTGGCCCTCAGAGCTCCTGGGAGAGCCTGGGCTGGCAGCAGAAAAATGACTACAAAGACACTCAAAAACCCCACACATCTCTCAAGCCAGCAAGAATCCCAAAGCCTCTTGCCTCCGGGAGTCCAGGCTTATTTGCGTTATACCTGTCATCAATCCAGGAGAAACAGAAGACACTGTGTGGAAATCGAAAACAATTTACAGCCATGAGTACTTTTGATAAAGAGTGACTGCACTAGACGGACTATCTTCTCTCTACTGTTCATAAGCCACTTGCCATCATGCTGAGTTTATTAATTTTCACAACCAAGATTATCATTATTTTCTTCACCTTATATCTTGTGGATCCAGGGGAAGCAGAATTGAAGTTTCTCTTACTCCCTAAATAATTATCCATTTTCCATAAAAAAGGGGCTATAAAAATTTCCTAGTCTAGGTAATGGGGGAGCTGTGGACTCCAGAGTTCTGTGTCAGGTATAGACTTATGTTGGATGGGGTAGAGAAATGTCTCTTTTTTTTTTTTTTTCCTTTTTTTTGCGGTACGCGGGCCTCCCACCGCTGTGGCCGCTCTCGTTGTAGAGCACAGGCTCCGGACGCGTGGGCCCAGCGGCTCCACGGCACGTGGGATCTTCGCGGACCGGGTCACGAACCCGCGTCCCCCGCATCGGCAGGCGGACTCTCAACCACTGTGCCACCAGGGAAGCCCGAGAAATGTCTCTTTAATTGACTAGGCATCAATATATTTTTACTGAATTTTTTTTTAAGTATTAAGGTAAAAAGTCAGCAAAACGATTTGAGATAGTTATATCTTTAAAAAGATAGCAGATTTGAATTTTAAAATAATGTTAAAAAGTATCTAAATTTAGTGCCAACTATACTGTTTTCATAACTATATAGTGTTGCCTCCATTCTCCATGGGAGAGAACAGAGGGTGAGAGAGCTCAGGTCTCAGCCAACTCAGACCCAGGAGAACAGGAACAAGACAAACGTCTCCTAACTTTCAGACTTTTTATATATCAAGATGCTGATCGAATAATAAAGGATGATCTTGTAAGTTTAAAATAATGGGTGTAAAACCAAATACATTTCCTCTCTTAGTGTATTAAAATCAGTAAATTAGCTTGTTAAAGAATGTACATCCGGGCTTTCCTGGTGGTGCAGTGGTTGAGAGTCCCCCTGCCGATGCAGGGGACGCGGGTTCGTGCCCCAGTCCGGGAAGATCCCACGTGCCGCGGAGCGGCTGGGCCCGTGAGCCATGGCTGCTGAGCCTGCGCCTCTGGAGCCTGTGCTCTGCAACAGGAAAGGCCACGGCAGTGAGAGGCCCGAGTACCGCCAAAAAAAAAAAAAAAAAAAAGAATGTACATCCAAGAACAAGGACTAAGCAGAAAAGGGAGAAAATATGATTGAATGATAAATTTTACTGCCATGTCATTATCCCTCCACTTCTTCCTGAACCCAGCCCTCTAATTGCTCCAGACTTGGCCCCCATTCTGACCTGTGATGCCTGAGACATGATACATATTCCAGAATCATTTCTCCTTCTCCTCTTCCCCATTAGCCAAGCTGCCAGACCCTCAGGGCTCTGCTCCCATCTGGAGAAATGCATCCCAGATGCCTTGAAAATTTTCCCCTAAAGTGAAGTCTCAATGTTAAAAGAAAAAAAAGCTAAATTAATTGTATTTTAAGATATTTCTATATTTGCATAAATTGCTTGTTGATATTTCTGTTTTTAACAGCTGATCTTTTTGAACATTCGACATACATCTCTGGGCATTTAAAATGTGTCCCAGATCCTCCGACTGCACTGAGTTTCATTTGCGCTTGATGAAGGTTCCTGCCTGAGCTTGTAACACAGAGCAGCTAATTGAGATAACCAATAAACTTTGAAGTTAAAAAACTAACAAGTAAGCAAGGAAATAGAACTTGATTCCACATATATATTTCCCTCTATGTTGTTCTATAAATTAAAACTTGGAATGAACAATACAAATGTGTAGGATTTCTGTGAAGGATCTGACTTCTAAAACTATCAGGGTTAAACCTTAGATACTTCCTATAACATCATAAAGTGTTCAGTGCCCTAAATGCAAATAATTATTTGGATGTAGATAAAGGTAGGGATAGGGAAGTGAGAGGATCAAGGAAAGGATTGCAGAGCTGGACCCCCAGGTAGAAAGCATGCAATGGCATCTTGCAACAGGAGGGGCAGAATTCATCCTGAAGACCTCCCAGTTCCGTGAATCTACCGTCTAGTTGATTTCTTTTTGAAAAGGTGATAAAAGTCCTAGATCTGATCCAAGAAGTACATAGAAAGCTTGCTACAGCAATAACTCAACATTAGTCACCAATGGGACATGCTAACCTTGAAATACCTTTCAACAGTACAGTTTGCTAGTTTGAAATGTTCAGAGCCTGCCAATATCCGTTCGTCTGCTAATGCCCGCTGCATTCATAATGTACAATAAGAAGAATCAATTTGTCTCTTAATGCTATAATAAAATGTTCACAACTTAAAAGTAAATACATTTCAAAATGAACTGTTGTAGTCATGCTTGGGAACTGTGCTTTTTATAACAGAAACCGTAATGAAAAATTTCTTATTAAATTTATCGTGGATTTTCATAAGCTGGTCTTCCCAATTGTGAAAAGTCTGTGTTGATATACTGGGATCATATGGCTAGGAAATAAAGGGGGTGCATATTTAATTCTGAAAGCTAATAAGACAAATTCGGCCATTTTTTATTTTAAAATGTGCTCGTTCCAACATTTATAAGTGTAGCCAGATTAATCTGCCAACATCTGCTCCTCTTACACAAAGAACTGGCTCTAATAAAATTTTGGTCATACTATTATGAGATCTTAGCAAGAGAGTGAAGAAATCTAAGGCAGAATGATGACAAACTTGACATTAAATCTTCTTCATTAATACTGATATGCCTGAAATCTTACAGAATATTGAATGTGCCTATAATCCTGAACATTTGACAGCTTTTATATAATATTCTAGGCAAAGGTGACCTGCTTCTCCTCTGCTGTTGACAGTGCAGCTGAAATGGCTCTCTAATAAATGAGGCAGGATTAACTAGCCAAGATGGCAAACAACAGCTTATAATATGCACCAGGAAATTTCCATAGCATGTTAGATCTTTGCCGTCAATGACACATGGATCAAGCCTGAATATAAAGTACACGTTTCCCCAGGTGCTTGATAAGTTTTAAAGGACAAGAATTTGCAAAGCTGACTTCAGATTTAAAGACCGGTTCCGTGTTCCACACTTAGAATATAGAAAGTCCCATTGAAGGAAGCTCCGAACGTCTTACAGTGTTGTGTTAGTGTATGTCATCTCCCTGAATTGTATTCTACTGACTTGAGCTAGAGCCTCCAGTTTAAAAATCATAGAAGAACACAGGGAATACGTTAAACATGAGTTGCAAGAAAATAATGAAAACAAAACAAACGCCAAGAAATTGTATGCAAGATGATGGAAATTGTGTAGGATTTGTGCAATATGTTTAAGATATATGCATTGATGTACCCCGTAAAGAATGCTACTCTTGCCTCTCAATTTATGGGAAAATAATCGAAGGAAAGCTTGGGTGTTTGTCATCAATTCATAGCCTACAAGTCACCGGTTGTAAATTTAGTTTATAATGGTGTAATTAACTGCCACATGGCCAGATTTCCTAAATGCTCTTCCTTTTGTTGGGAGCTTGACAATTTGAATGCCATAGAATATCAATACCAATCTTTTACAGCCTTTTGCCAGAGCAGCCTCAGGATATGTTGAGCTGGCGTGGTAACTGCATTAGAGAATTGAGTTTGTTCTTTTTCAGAAGACAAATATACTATCTTTGAAACCACTTACGAGGAAAAAAATAGACATTAAATACTAGTGTATAACACCAAACCCAACTTGTTAATAATAGGAGTAACCTGCACTGTAAAAGAGATGGAATCTCTAAACGCCAGAAAAGAATGGTACCTAAGAGAGGCAATCCCAGAGTACATTACAGACGACATGCTTAGAGAAATAAAAAGTGAGGGAAAAACTGAAGCTTATAACAGTCAACTCTAATGCAGAAAGTTGTAATATATAATAACAATAAAATAAATGCAGATGTGCTTGTAGCTTCTTAGATGATGAAGGGTATGAATGGAGCTCTCTGAAATATTGCAGAATGCAGCAGAATGCACCTGAGCCCAGAAATAAAAGTTGAAAGCTAGTTGCCAGCAAAGAGAAAAAAACATTAACTGCTTCATTTGAAAAACATTCAAAAACTAATAGTAAGCTTCCTTTGAGAAAGATTTTACTTAATATGGAAAGGCTAGTTTGTCTGGCTGTTTTTCATGAAGCAATCTAACTTTTGATACATACATATATGCACTACAATATTTTTCAACCTGGCCATAATTACAACACTAGACATGTTCAATTACGAAGCATTTTATAAATCGTGAATAATCTTTAGAAAATCAGGGCAAATCATTTTTATAAAAAAGTACAGAAGCACATAATTTCTGAATTAATCCTACTTTATGTCCAATTGAATAGATGTATCTTTATGAACATCACACATAAATCAGAAGCTGTTAGGGTTGTGAGCAGAATTTCAAGAACTCTAGGGGCTTGGTGGCTATTTGGAAAACATATATCTCTAATTCTCTTTCTAACTTTTACTTTCTTCTTCAAATTTTCTCCGGCACTCATGAGTAGGCGATTTTATGGCTACATGTAGGGTGTGATTCACCAGAGCCGTAACTCCAGATGGCATTGAGATACTCCTGCAGCAATTGTGTCTACAGTTTGGCTGCATCATTTATCAGCTGTGATGACTACAGTTTGGCTCTTCACTTGGACAATACTTAGGCCATTGTACAGAGACCAAAAAAAAAAATAGTCTTTTAGAAACACCTCTCTCTATGACCTCACAACATAGAACGTTTGTTTAAGAATCTACTAATTGTCTAATTTTTCAAGAAAGTGTGGACTAGGATCGTTGATTGTTGAAATGCTTTTGCATAAGAGCTGTATGGACATTTGGAAAGTGAATCCCAAGGTATCTAAGGTCCAGTATCCTAGGCAGCCAGCCACTCTCTTCATTGGAATACATGTTGTCCCACTAGGAAATATAGAAAATGAAAATAATAATGAAGAAAAATAAACACAATTATTTATTAGGTTCTCACTGTTTCCCAAGGACTGAACTGGGCATTTCACATACATCTCATTTATTTTCCTAATATGAGGAATTATGGTTCAATGAAATAAAGTAACTTGTCCATAGTCTCAGAGATTGTAATATAAACAGATAGAAAAGTCCTGAAATACTTTAAAAATATTTCTTATCAAAACTACATACAAAAGTTACTTTTTAAATATAAAAATATAACTAATCAATAGATCAAGATATTTATGTAACTGGAAAACTTATGTAACCATGTGAGTTTGAATATATTGTTCTCCTTTTAATCATGTACACTCTGGGTTGTATGGAAAGATTGGGAAAAGCAAATGTATTATTTTAGCCACAAAAGTGAAATATCGATGAGAATTTCTCAGTACTAATTGTCATTGCCTTATTTAAAATTCTCTTTGCTTATTCATGCACTAATTATGGAAAACAGACCCACATTGCCAGTCTTCTAATGGATAACACCCAGACGGGCTCAAATTTCCCTGATCTGTGGCCTTGATTCTGAAAATTACCTGACAGAATTCCAGCTATCTCTTCCACCAAATGTAGTTTTGTAACTACTTGAGTGTACATCTTTCTATTAATAGTATAGATAGGTCCATTTATTCTTTTATATGCTAAATTATTTTTATCAAAGTAATACACATATTGTTTAAAAATTCAGGAAGTTCTCCAAGGTGTTCTCTATTGCAGTGGTTAGTATTTGTTATCTTGACTAATATAATGACCAACTGTGTGAAGTTTCATGAATGAGGAGGTTTTTTTTGGAGGTGGATATATATAAACCTTGAGAGTAATTTACATTTTTCAATCAACAAGGGAAGCAAAAGAAGCAATATGTATCCTCCAAAATCTCAATGGCTTGACACACAGCAATTATTTTACTCTCACAAAGCTGGCTGAGTTGGAAGGGGCTTTGCTCCATCAGATGTCTCAGGGATCCAGGTTTCTTCCAACTGATGACATTAATATTTAAGATAACAACTATTTCCAAGGTAACCACTCTAAGGAAGAGAAAGAGTAAAGAGGTGGCACATTAGCTGTTAAATTCTTTGGCTCAGAAATGACATATTTCGGACTTCCCTGGTGGTCCAGTAGTTAAGACTCCATGCTCCCAATGCAGGGTGCATGGGTTCAATAGCTGGTCGGGGAAGATCCCACATTGGCCAAAAAAAAAAAAAATTCTGTCTCAGAAGTGTCATATTTCATTTCTTCTCTCAATTTTTGATTGGAACCGTCACTCTATCCTTGCTAATTGCAAGAAGACAACCAGTAGAGTCTTACCGTGGGTTTAAGGAGGGTACAAGATATAGGATAGCACTAATGACCTTACTACACCCCCTTTCCTGAGTTCTTTTCCAAAGTATTTTTATTCTTCTGATTACATCATAAAATACCATTGAGGAGCTGATGTGTCGTTGAGATTTTTTTTAATTTTATTTATTTTTGGCTGTGTTGGGTCTTCATTGCTGTGCACGGGCTTTCTCTAGTTGTGCGAGCAGGGGCTTCGGGCTTTTCTTGTTGTGCAGCACAGGCTCTAGGTGCACAGGCTTCAGTAGTTGCAGTGCGTGGGCTCAGTAGTTGTGGCACATGGGCTCTAGAGTGCAGGCTCAGTAGTTGTGGCTCACGGGCCTAGTCACTCCGCGGCATGTGGGATCCTCCCAGACCAGGGATTGAACCCGTGTCCCCTGCATTGGCAGGCAGACTCTCAACCACTGTGATGTTTTAAAATACGGAGAATCTGTCCATGACAGAGTCAGTTAGAGAGAAATAGGAGACAGAATAAAATGTCATTTGAAAAAGCAAGCAATTGAACTCCCTTCAGTGTATGTAGTCCAACACCTTTAAATTGCCTAATCCTTTACCCTGAGGGGCTTTCTCAATAACCTCCATATTCCTTAGGTAATTTTATCTACAGTTACGAATAATACCCTCCCAAGTGTAACACAGTGAAATTTTAAAAAAATATTTATTTATTTAATTTGGCTGCATCCGGTCTTAGTTGTGACACGCGGGATCTTTGTTGTGGAATGCGGGATATTTTTTGTTGCGGCGCACGGACTTCTCTAGTTGTGGCGCATGGGCTTCTCTCTAGCTGTGGTGCGCGGGATCCAGAGCGTGTGGGCTCAGTAGCTGTGGGCGCAGGCTTAATTGCCCCATGGCATGTGGGATCTTAGTTCCCTGACCATGGATCAAACCTGCGTTCCTTGCATTGGAAGGCAGATTCTTAACCACTGGACCACCAGGGAAGACCCGAAACTTTAAAAAAAAAAAATTCATCCATTAGTGCAGGTGTTATTGATCAGGAGGTGGCTTTCCTCCACGTACAATTTTCAGACCCTGGGTTTCTCACTTTTTTGCGCTCCACCTTCCCCCTAAGATCTTTGGGTCTTTTACATCTGGAGGGAAAAGGAGAAAGAGAGATTAAAAGTCAGGCTCACTGTTTAACAGTCTTGCCCAGAAGCAATACACATTATTTTCCACTGAACAGTTGAGAATTAGCCACCTGGCCCCGTCTACATGCAAAGGAGGCTGGGAAATGCTCTAGCTGGGCAGCCACTTCCCAGCAGCAGCACAATCCTGCAGAAGAGGAAGCCTGAATTTTTGGTGTATTGTTAGGCATCTTTGCCACAACTTCCCAAACACTAACTTACACAACTGCTGTCTGCTATTTAACATTATATATCAAATAGTGAATATATTGCCAATTTATGTTTAACACTCAAAATATGATAGGATCTGTGCAAGATCTACCCTCAAATCAACCCGGTCCTTGAAGGGAGAATGACATACTTAACACAGATGCAATTTTTCCCAAGGCAGTGCAGCCCAGTGGAAGAAGGTGATGCAATGCTACTGGCTGTTTGGGTAACTCACCTTGTGATCATGTTCAGACAATTGTACTCTCTCTAGGCTTTTGAGGTACCATAGCAAGTAATCTTGCCAGTGCCTCTCAACCCTGTTTCAAAACCATTCCTTTCTTCAACTATGAATTAATCTGCAAATAGTATACAACAGTGCAAACACATAAAATTACCCAATAATCCCCATATTTGATGAATTAATAGTAATACTTTAATTTTTTTAGCTGTGCTGGCTCTAAGCAAGTGAGATACTTTTTCCCCTCTTTGCATTGAACAGAAGTTTATAAGATGGCTCTCAGATGCTAAATTGTTTCCCATGGTAATTCACATGTGAAATTTTTGGAAATGCGGAACGTGGTCTTATCCAACTCTTCACCTCCAGCTCCTGGTATAAAGAAGGCTCTTGGAGATTTTGTTAGTGAATTGAGTAAATCCTTGTGGAAGTCTTGTTGAATTGGTAAGCTTTAGTAAGTGTGGTTACCGTAGGGATGTGTGCAAGCTTCTTTCTAATTCAATATTTTTATTAATGTGTTGGGGGAAGATGCAGATCTCAAAACATAATCATAAAGTTTTAAGATGATCCTAGCTTGGGAGGAGGACCAAACACCAGGGACACCAGAAATATAACCCAAAGAAATTAGAACTGTCTACATTAAAAGAAACTTGGCCTTCGAAAATGTAAATGAATGACTATGGACGAAATGGTTTGAATTCTTTCCAGGCAGGGGAATAAAAGAAATGTGCAGTCTAAGAGTAATGATAATTTGCAAATGCGATCTGTGTTTAATGTGATATGACTGTAAGCACAGCCAGAGCTGTTTTGGCCTGAATTTAGGGAGATTCATTCAATAAATGAGCCATAAAATAAGTTGTCTTTCTGTGCAGTGCTGAAGATTTCTAAATTTAAAGTCTCCTAATTTCATTCAATATCACTAAAATAAGAGCTAAGACATGAATTCAGGAACCACAGATATGAGTAGGAATAAGACCAATTATTAATAACAGTTTTCATAGCTTGAGTAGATCAGGTACCTACTATTGGCTACCTTTGGTATTTTATTGGCACAGATGTTTTAAATATGACCTCATAAACTGCCTATATAATCTGATTTAGTTCTCAGAATGACCTTTCTGTTGCTTATTTTCCCCCATTTCACTCCCAAAGAGAAGAAATTTAAAGAGTTCAGGTAATTTGTCAATCTGGTTTGTTAATACCAGCCACCCTGCTTCCAAATTCTATACTTAGATGAGAACAAAGAAAATAACAATGTATCATATAGCTAAGAATGTTACAAAACATTTTCTTAACCAGCATAAGCTATGCAGGTTTATGAAAGGAAGTATATGAGGAAACTGTATTGTATGTTATGCTATGATATACTCTTGCTCTGGACACAAGAACCCTCTCACTTGTATCACACTGTTAGGATGGGATTTAAGAGCATTCATCCCTATTCAGCCTGTTTCCCATCTAAAATGCAAAAAGTCCTTTTACTTGCTTGCCACTGCTAGGATGGGAGGGAAATAGCGCAAAATACAGGTTCCCGCATCAAACTGGCAGTGGTTTTATCCATGTTTCTCCACTTGTTGGCTGTATGATCACTCACGGACAGATTGATCTATCTCTTTCGGCTCATTTTCCTCACTAAAACAGGGTTAATAGCACCTGTGTCTTAGACTGGCTAGTAAGAGTGAAATGAGATAATGCCTGGGACACAATGAGTGCTCAGAAAATGGGAGTTATTATTATTACTTTTTTATTGGCAAAACAAAATTATTTTTTTATACAGCAGGTTCTTATTAGTCATCAGTTTTATACACATCAGTGTATACATGTCAATCCCAATCTCCCAATTCATCACACCACCACCACCATCCCCCTGCCGCTTCCCCCCTTGGTGTCCATACGTTTGTTCTCTACATCTGTGTCTCAACTTCTGCCCTGCAAACCAGTTCATCTGTACCATTTTTCTAAGTTCCACATACATGCGTTAATATAAGATATTTGTTTTTCGCTTTCTGACTTACTTCACTCTGTATGACAGTCTTTAGATCCATCCACGTCTCAACAAATGACCCAATTTCGTTCCTTTTTATAGCTGAGTAATGTTCCATTGTATATATGTACGAAAACTTCTTTATCCACTCGTCCGTTGATGGGCACTTAGGTTGCTTCCATGACCTGGCTATTGTAAATAGTGCTTCAATGAATCTTGGGGTGCGTGTGTCTTTTTGAATTGTGGTTTTCTCTGAGTATATGCCCAGTAGTGGGATTGCTGGATCATATGGTAATTCTATTTTTAGTTTTTTAAGGAACCTCCATACTCTTCTCGTAGTGGCTGTATCAATTTACATTCCCACCAGCAGTGCAAGAGGGTTCCCTTTTCTCCACACCCTCTCCAGAATTTGTTGTTTGTAGATTGTCTGATGATGCCCACTCTAACCAGAGTGAGGTGATACCTCATTGTAGTTTTGATTTGCATTTCTCTAATAATTAGTGATGTTGAGCAGCGTTTCATGTGCTTCTTGGCCATCTGTATGTCTTCTTTGGAGAAATGTCTATTTAGGTCTTCTGTCCATTTTTGGATTGGGTTGTTTGTTTTTTTAACATTGAGCTGCATGAGCTGTTTATATATTTTGGAGATTAATCCTTTGTCCATTGATTTGTTTGCAAATATTTTCTCCCATTCTAAGCATTGTCTTTTCGTCTTGTTTGCTGTGCAAAAGCTTTGAAGTTTCATTAGGTCCCATTTGTTTATTTTCATTTTTATTTCCATTACTCTAGGAGGTGGATCAAAAAAGATCTTGCTGTGATTTATGTCAAAGAGTGTTCTTCCTATGTTTTCCTCTAAGACTTTTATAGTGTCCGGTCTTACATCTAGGTCTCTAATCTGTTTTGAGTTTATTTTTGTGTATGGTGTTAGGGAGTGTTCTAGTTTCATTCTTTTACATGTAGCTGTCCAGTTTGCCCAGCACCACTTATTGAAGAGACTATCTTTTCTCCATTGTATATTCTTGCCTCCTTTGTTATAGATTAGTTGACCATAGATGTGTGGGTTTATCTCTGGGCTTTCTATCTTGTTCCATTGATGAATGTTTCTGTTTTTGTGCCAGTACCATATTGTCTGGATTACTGTAGCTTTGTAGTATAGCCTGAAGTCAGGGAGTCAGATTCCTCCAGCTCTGTTTTTTTCCCTCAAGACTACTTTGGCCATTCGGGGTCTTTTGTGTCTCCATACAAATTTTAAGATTTTTGTTCTAGTTCTGTAAAAAATGCCATTAGTAATTTGATAGGGATTGCATTGAATCTGTAGATTGCTTTGGATAGTATAGTCATTTTCACAATATTGATTCTTCCAATTCAAGAACATGGTATATCTCTCCATCTTTTGGTATCATCTTTAATTTCTTTCATCGGTGTCTTATAGTTTTCTGCATACAGGTCTTTTGTCTCCCTAGGTAGGTTTATTCCTAGGAATTTTATTCTTTTTGTTGCAGTGGTAAATGGGAGTGTTTCCTTAATTTCTCTTTCAGATTTTTCATCATTAGTGTATAGGAATGCAAGAGATTTCTGTGCATTAATTTTGTATCCTGCAACTTTGCCAAATTCATTGATTACCTCTAGTAGTTTCCTGGTGGCATCTTTAGGATTCTCTATGTATAGTATCATGTCATCTGCAGTGACAGTTTTACTTCTTCTTTTCCAATTTGTACTCCTTTTATTTCTTTTTCTTCTCTGATTGCCATGGCTAGGACTTCCAAAACTATGTTGAATAATAGTGGTGAGAGTGGACATCCTTGTCTTCTTCCTGATCTTAGAGGAAATGCTTTCAGTTTTTCATCATTGAGAATGGTGTTTACTGTGGGTTTGTTGTATGTGGCCTTTATTATGTTGAAGTAGGTTCCCTCTATGCCCACTTTCTGGAGGGTTTTTATCATAAATGGGTGTTGAATTTTGTCAAAAGCTTTTTCTGCCTCTATTGAGATGACCATATGGTTTTTCTTCTTCAGTTTGTTACTATGGTGTATCACATTGATTGATTTGCATATATTGAAGAATCCTTGCATCCCTGGGATAAATCTCACTTGATCATGGTGTATGATCCTTTTAATGTGTTGTTCGATTCTGTTTGCTAGTATTTTGTTCAGGATTTTTGCATGTATATTCATCAGTGACATTGGTCTGTAATTTTCTTTTTTTGTAGTATCATTCTCTGGTTTTGGTATCAGGGTGATGGTGGCATTGTAGAATGAGTTTGGGAGTGTTCTTTCCTCTGCAATTTTTTGGAAGAGTTTGAGAAGGATGGGTGTTAGCTATTCTCTAAATGTTTGATAGAATTCACCTGGGAAGCCATCTGGTCCTGGACTTTTGTTTGTTGGAAGATTTTTAATCACCGTTTCTTTTCATTACTTGTGATTAGTCTGTTCATATTTTCTATTTCTTCCTGGTTCAGTCTTGGAAGGTTATACCTTTCTAAGAATTTGTCCATTTCTTCCAGGTTGTCCATTTAATTGGCATAGAGTTGCTTGTAGTAGTCTCTTAGGATGCTTTGTATTTCTGCGGTGTCTGTTGTAACTTCTCCCTTTTCCTTTCTAATTTTATTGATTTGAGTCCTCTCCCTCTTTTTCTTGATGAGTCTGGCTAATGGTTTCTCAACTTTGTTTATCTTCTCAAAGAACCAACTTTTAGTTTTATTGATCTGTGCTATTGTTTTCTTTATTTCTATTTCATTTTTTTCTGCTCTGATTTTTATGATTTCTTTCCTTCTGCTAACTTTGGGTTTTGTTTGTTCTTCTTTTGCTAGTTCCTATAGGTGTAAGGTTAGATTGTTTATTTGAGATTTTTCTTGTTTCTTGAGGTAGGCTTGT
Source organism: Leucopleurus acutus (assembly GCF_964270905.1). NCBI lineage: Eukaryota > Metazoa > Chordata > Mammalia > Artiodactyla > Delphinidae > Leucopleurus > Leucopleurus acutus. Next base: position 51,534,220 of record NC_139160.1, read on the forward strand.
GTAGCTATAAACTTCCCTCTTAGAACTGCTTTTGCCGCATCCCATTGGTTTTGGATCGTCGTGTTTTCATTGTTATTTGTCTCTAGGTATTTTTTGATTTCCTCTTTGATTTCTTGAGTGATCTCTTGGTTATTTAGTAACATATCATTTAGCCTCCATGTGTTTGTGTTTTTTATGTTTTTTTTCCCCTGTAATTCATTTCTAATCTCATAGCATTGTGGTCAGAAAAGATGCTTGATATGATTTCAATTTTCTTAAATTTACTGAGGCTTCATTTGTGATCCAAGATGTGATCTATCCTGGAGAATGTTCCATGAGCACTTGAGAAGAAAGTGTAATCTGTTGTTTTTGGATAGAATGTCCTATAAATATAAATTAAATCTATCTGGTCTATTATGTCATTTAAAGCTTCTGTTTTCTTATTTATTTTCTGTTTGGATGATCTGTTCATTGGTGTAAGTGTGGTGTTAAAGTCCCCCAGTATTATTGTGTTACTGTTGATTTCCTCTTTTAGAGCTGTTGGCAGTTGCCTTATGTATTGAGGTGCTCCTATGTTGGGTGCATATATATTTATAATTGTTATACGTTCTTCTTGGATTGATCCCTTGATCATTATGTAGTGTCCTTCCTTGTCTCTTGTAACATTCTTTATTTTAAAGTCATTTTATCTGATGTGAGTATTGCTACTCCAGCTTTCTTTTGATTTCCATTTGCATGGAATATCTTTTTCCATCCCCTCACTTTCAGTCTGTATGTGTCCCTAGGTCTGAAGTGGGTCTCTTGTAGACAGCATATATATGGGTCTTGTTTTTGTATCTATTCAGTGAGCCTGTGTCTTTTGGTTGGAGCTTTTAATGCATTCACGTTTAAGGTAATTATTGATATGTATGTTCCTATTACAATTTTCTTAATTGTTTTGGGTTTGTTTTTGTGGGTCCTTTTTTTTCTCTTTGTTTCCCACTTAGAGAAGTTCCTGTAGCATTTGTTGTAGAGCAGGTTTGGTGGTGCTGAATTCTCTTAGCTTTTGCTTGTTTGTAAAGCTTTTGATTTCTGCATCAAATCTGAATGAGACCCTTGCTGGGTAGATAATCTTGGTTGTAGTTCTTCCCTTTCATTGCTTTAAGTATATCATGCCACTCCCTTCTGGCTTGTAGAGTTTCTGCTGAGAAATCAGCTGTTAACCTTATGGGAGTTCCATTGTATGTTATTTGTCATTTTTCCCTTGTTGCTTTCAATAATTTTTCTTTGATTTACTTTTTGCCATTTTGATTACTATGTGTCTTGGTGTGTTTCTGCTTGGGTTTAACCTGTATGGGACTCTGTGCTTCCTGGACTTGGGTGGCTATTTCCTTTCCCATGTTAAGGAAGTTTTTGACTATAATCTCTTCAAATATTTTCTCAGGTCCTTTCTCTCTCTCTTCTCCTTCTGGGACCCCTATAATGCAAATGTTGTTGCGTTTAATGTTGTCCCAGAGGTCTCTTAGGCTGTCTGCATTTCTTTTCATTCTTTTATCTTTATTCTGTTCTGCAGTAGTGAATTCCACCATTCTGTCTTCCCGGTTACTTATCTGTTCTTCTGCCTCAGTTATTCTGCTATTGATTCCTTCTAATGTAGTTTACATTTCAGTTATTGTATTGTTCATCTCTGTTTGTTTATTCTTTAATTCTTCTAGGTCTTTGTTAAACACTTTTTGCATCTTCTCAATCTTTGCCTCCATTCTTTTTCTGAGGTCTTGTATCATCTTCACTATTATTATTCTGAATTCTTTTTCTGGAAGGTTGCCTATCTCCATTTCATTTAGTTCTTTTTCTGGGGTTTTATCTTCCTTCATCTGGTACATAGCCCTCTGACTTTTCATCTTGTCTATCTCTCCGTGAATGTGGTTTTTGTTCCACAGCCTGCAGGATTGTAGTTCTTCTTGGTTCTTGGGAGTTATTATTATTGATTGAGTGATGGGTATTACACATATTCCCATGGGCTAATACCAGTGGTTCCATTTGGAAATCAAATTGGGGGTTTCACAGACAGTGTGGCAATGACTCCAGGCACTCCTCCACAGCACAGTCCACACTTGTTCACCTTTGTCTCTTTCCCTTTGTCTCCCCTTCTCTCCTCCATTTGTCCTTGCCTTTACCCCTCACACTTTTGAATTACTTACACATGAATCTACTCATTGATTCACACCTCTTGCCCACGAGGACAAGGAAAAATGCCCTTGTAACTTATCTCATAATATTAACAGAGTGTTTTACTAGTCATAAGAATTAAACAACTGCTTGATGAATAAAATTAGGAAACTCCTTTAAACAACAATAAAAAACAAAAGACAAAAAAACCCCACCCTCAATTTTAGAAAAAAAAATTATGCAACACAAGGCACAAATTTTATTCATTTGTTTTATATTTATGCTGCAGATTTAAGAATCAAGACACTAATTGATATACCAATATACTGATTACTTTTAATCTAGAGTGAAATCTTCAGTAATTTAATAAAGAACGCACACAAGGCAGAAAATAAATTTTAACAAGCCCTAGGCAAAAATCGCATTCAGATCAAAGGAGTTTTAAGGAATAAAAAGGGTAAGAAATGATGGGGGGGGGGATTATCTGATAAGCATTGGTAAATTCAAAAGCTATTCAAAACACTCTCTTTTAATAAACTATCAAAATTTCTATCATTACATACATATATGAAATCAATACATAACTAAGATGGACAGAACACTTAAAATCCTTATCTGCTTCGCAAATGTTTTTTTGGCACTGCTCTTTTGATGTCCTTTACAATACAATGAGTGAAGTGTCTTCATTGAATGTTGGGATCTAGCAATGGAAGAGGGGAGAAATACATTTTACAGCAAGACAGGAGCAGAATATACAGGCATGCGAGCACGCACATATGTAATTACTCACACTCAGGATTTAGTTTAGGTCATATTGTTCACTCTCTATTTTGATGTGGTCGATTGAACTGGCCTTTCCATTATCATAGTGAAATTCACTGCCTAATACACTGACACACCAAAGTTAAAAAAATACATCATGACGTGTGACTATGGCAATCATAGGAATATTCTAGGCAAAGATAGAAAGATGGTTCTGAGAGCCAACAATTAGCACAAACTGATGAACACAGGTGATGAGGAATCTGAAGACTGTTGGGTCAGAAAGTACTTTGTGTGAAGAATGTGTTAAATCCATGTACACAAGATAGGAAACTTCAGTATTTTTGAGACTCTGATTTTATTATATATTTTTATAGTCTTCCTTCTCTGGATTATTCACTGATTAATTATAAAGAGGCTTTGTCCTACAGATCAAGACAGAATGACACCGTTTGGGAAGCATTTAAGAAATCTGTAAAAGGAGAAACTATCCATCTGAAAGTAGTAACAAAACTGGTGAATGAAGAGGGTATGTTTTATTAGGGTGTGTTGAAGAGCTATTTTTTTTAAATTTAGGCTACTATTAATACCATATAAATTTAGCTAAAAATAAGAGACAGAGAAAAGAGAGAGAGATTAAGCCCAGTTCACCTCAACTCTTCTTGTAAGACTGGTCCTAAGCTACATTATTTTTAACAATCCTGCTCTCAGGCACTACATTCTAGGAACAAATGTGAAGCCTTCCCACTGTAATTTTGCCACACTTAGAATGATGGATAATTAACTTGTAAAGTATGATACACAAAGATTATCTGGAAAAAATGGAACAATAGAGATATTTTTAGTAACAATATCATGATATTTTTGGTAAAATGCTAACAAATAAGCCTAATATTTTGATGAGATATTCAGAGATAGGACATTTTATTTCTAGAATCAATTTTCAATAGGTTAAGATATAGTATGAACTAGTCATTGTGGTAGAAATGGTAGTCCTACCACCACTACACAAATGCTGATACATCTGGGGGTTCTATATTCATTTTTGCTTGTTAATGTGAGGCATGTTTGTTGGTTACTGTATAATTTCTAATTTAATATAAGCATTATAATTAGTTCCCTAGAAGAGACAGACTACAGAACCATAGCTTTTCTTCATTCATTCATTCATTTGTTCACTCATATAGTTTCACATTCATATATTTATCCTTTCGCCCCAGACATTTTTGGACATCTGTTATTTGCACAGTACTTCTCAGCAATAGGGAGAGTTTAAGATAATTAAAATTAAAGTCAGGGTGTGTAAGAGCTCATCTCTCATAAACTGATAGGAAGACATGCACAGGAGTGGCTGTGATTTTCTATGACCCAGGATCCAGTGAGTTGCTTAGATAGACATTAGGAAATACTATAGCATGGAAAATCCACTGGGGACAACCAGGCTTACAGTGGAAAATGTCCCTGGGAGTAATGGTGTTCCCTTTCTATAGACTGTATAGACCTGCTTCAAGGTCACAAACCAAAATCACATTGAAGTTGGCCCATACTTTCATGGTTCAGTAAACTGCTTCCCCAAATCACTAAGAACTTTGTATCACCACTGAGTCCCGTGGTGTCCAGGCTTGTGGTTCAGCTTCCTTTGTTCACTCCCTTGGATCCAATACTTCACGCCATCTCTCAAGCCATTATCATTACCTCTTTTTTTGAATTCAGATTCTCACTCGGGCTACTCTGTCCTTCCCTGTCCTACCTGACCCCTGAAACACCCAACCTTCTCACATCCCTGTGTGGGCAATGCCTCAACTAATTCCATGTCTCTAGAAGTGAGACACACACACTCGGGACCCTAATGAAAATATAAAGAAAAAAGGGTATTATATACTAATCATTAAATAACCCTATTACAATAAAACTGAAATAAATTCTGTAAGAAAACATCAGAACTTGTGCTTATATTTTTTCTTGGTAATTGATTTTTCAAGCTTTAAATTCCAAGAATTGTTTTCTAGATTTGATTGAGGGACTCATCTGCTCTCCACATTCTCTTATTAAACTGTTGAACATTTGTCTGCAATATAGAATATCTATTTATATATTGCTAGAATATCTATTTATAGATATTCTATAAAATTCTATATATAAATAGATATTCTATGTAGACTATCTATTTATATATTGCTATTCCTTGGATAGAGATTCCTAGAGATGGCTCATCTTGAGAGACTGCATTTTTATCAAAGACCAGAAAAATCCCTGGAAATTGCCAGATTGTCTAAAGCAAGCCAAGAATTACTATCATTATTCAACTGCTCTGAATCTGAGTGTCATTTTATTAATACCCTCTATATATTAACATATAAAATATGACAGAGTGCTCTATTCAACAGAGATTTTGATATCTTTTCTCCCTTAAGAATCTCAGAATTTTATGGGAAAAGAATCAATCAGATGACTAAAACAAATATTCCCAGTGACTTTATTCTAATTCCTGATGAAAGCCCAATTTATTGACAGCTGTGGCTGTCAAAGAGTTTAAAAATCAGAATTAGGTTTACTTGCATGTGACACAAAACTCAATATAATAGTGGCTTAGTATACAAAATAGAGGGTTATTTTTCTTTCTTATGTAATAAAGCCCAGTGTTACAGTACAGAACTGGTATGGTGGCTCCATGGTGTCAGGGATGTAGGCTTCTTCCATCTTACCCTTTGACCCTTTTAGCATAGGGCCACAAATCTAAAGAATAAAACGTCTGCACTAGCTCTTGCCATTTCATCTGCATTCCAGGTAGTAAGAAGATAAAAGGGATCAAAGAGGGTGTGTTCATTCCCTCTTTAAAGTTCCATAGTCTCACTTGCTTCTCACTGGCTAAATCTTAGTCACAGGACCACACCCTGCAGTAACTGAAACTAGGAGATGTAGCAGAGCAATTTACTGCCCTGAAATTTTTTTCTCCCCTTTACTATGGGAGGAGAAGAGGAATGGATGTGAGAGTAAGTAATCAGAAGTCTGTACCCCAGTGGATGACTCTGTTACTGTTCTCTTTCATTGGTGCGCTCCTACTGTTTAAAAGTACAGCAATCACTATGCTATAATGTCACAGCAATCAGAGCAGATATAAGTTAGGTAGCCAAAATTTCTTCATTTCTTTTTGACCAGAAAAGTCTTAACTATGGTCCTTCTACCTAAGAAGAAGTTTGTCTTTATTAAGTAAAAAGTAACCAAGTGTCACTGACAAGTCACCTTTGAGCAAATTAACAAAAATCTTCCTTCTTCTGGTAGACATAGACCTGCACCAGGGCACTGGTTTAATGAGTCAAGTGGCAACTGGATTTCAGAACCCATTTGCCTCTACCTGTCAGGCCCACAACCTGCTCAATTGTACATGCTGGCCCTGGCAGCAGTCTTATTCACCCACCATTGGATGAAAATAAAATAGTCAGCCACACTGCTTTGTATTCATCTAACACTATCAAATGCTGTCTGCCTCTGGGCTACTGGATAATCTGGCACATAGAGGTCACCGTTATAAATGAGGACGTAGTAGATAAGAACCATCTGGCTTTGTTCTGTTCTTCCCTTCACCTCGGTGTTCCTTTACTCCTCTTTCTCCGTCAGTTACCCCCATGTTCTGGGTCATAATGTCTCTATATACTGTTTCCTTCACATCTCTCAAATATGTCCTGTTTTCCCCAACTTCACCTACCTGTCTAGAGTAAGGCAGCAAAGAACTATCTGGCCCAAATGTCAATGGTACTAAGGTTGAGGAACTCTGGTTAGGGTGTTACCTGCACAGATTTTTACCTGGTCTCCATGCCTGCAGGTCCTCTTCTGTCAAAACAACCTTATGAGGTCATCAGAGCAATCTTTCTAAACACAAGTCCAAACTCATAATGACAGTCATCTGCTTAAAATCCTAGAGTAGCTCCTCGTTGCCTTAAGATCAACATCAAACTCTTTAAAGTAATATTCAGGGCACTTAATACTCTGCTTCTCTGGCCTCAGCTGTCATCAGGGTCTCCCCCAGTGTCCTAATCTCACTCGGGTCTCCCCGGATGCTACACTCTCTCACCTCCACGTTCAGAGGACTCCTCACTTCTTCCTCTCACTGACTCAGGCAAACTCCTACTTGTCAATGTCTCCTGCTCTCTGGATCCTTCTCCCCAGCCTGAGCTAAACCCGCTGAGCTGTCCATTTTGGAATAGTACTGGTTTAATGAACTAGGTTAGTGTTAGTGGAGTGACATCCTGATGCCAGAACTGGAGCTCTCGCTTCTTGCCTTGTTCCTGACGTATTGCTCATTACATAAATTAACCACTGAAAATTTACGTCAACCTTTCGGAAAGTGAATTCACTGTCACGAAATTTGTGGCTGGGAAGATGTGGAGATAGTTTAATGTCTCATTAAGATTCAGAACCACTGCCATTAAATAAAGAAAAACACACTGAAAAGAAAGAGCCTGAGGTCCATTCATGTGAATGAAAAGAGCTGAAGAAAGTTCTCTATAGGCTCCGAGGAAGTGGAAGAAAATTCTAGTACCTCTGTTCCTGACGCAGTGCACCTGTAAGCCTCTGATCACTACTGGTCACTCTCCAGATCTAAAGCTTTCTGACTGCTCTATAGGTTGTATTCAGAAAAGGTGCTTTTCTCTACAGTACCTAAGGTGTAATTAAGTATTAGACATAGGAAGGTTCTCAGTGGTCTTTGAATGCAAGGGCAGTAGAGACCAGACCCTGGGGTAGCTGGAATGTGCAGCAGGATTTATCATTGCTCTTGAATTGTGTCTTCAGATCCTCATAGTAACTGCCTGAGCAATGAAAGGAGGTGATTATCCTCCATTTTCTTTTTTCTTTGAGGCTTGTTCAAGATCACAGACTCATACGTTTCCTTTGTTTTCTGCATCCTGGTTGAGTTGTTCTTCCACTGTCTTTCATATGGGTTCTCCTAGACTAGACTACATCACATCCTTAATTCTGTTTCTAAAAAAATATCCATCTCCTGGACTCCGCCACTTGTAGCCTGGCACATAGCTGCCCATTTTGTGCTAAACTCTTGGAATCTCCCTGGGACTGCTTAGTGTTGGAATATATTCTTGCCTTCCACTTGCCTGGTGTGAATATCCTCAGACTTCTCCTTGGGTTCTGGCCCAAAGAGCTTTGAACCTTGAACCTCATTCATTCAGAGGGGCTTTAAAACAATCTGCTTTTCTGCAGGCTGAAGTATGCGTCCTACTACCTAGCCATGAAAATCAGCTAGCCATTGCCCAGGTGGTATGTAAGGACTTCTGGGAAGTGATGGACCTTTCTTAGTCAATGTCGTCTTAGTCTTGAGATTTAAGGCATTTGGCAAAACACAAGGCTTCAGAGCATAAGATCCCCCAGGAGGATCCAGGTGATGGGACAACACAGAGTTCCCAGGGGACACATTTTCCCAAAGAAAGAAATAATATTCTTCCTTTTCCTTTAGCAGTACCTTCCAGAATATTTCCTAAGTACCATTTTTTAAACCAAAGAATAGGGAGCATTATTTCTCTGGAAGAACTGAAAATTGTCCAGAGGACGGGAACAAATGAAAACACAAAGAGAATATGTTCGTTAGTTATACTAGGCCTGATGACAAACTGGTAAACTCTGACGTCTGGGTGTGAGAATTTATGCTGCATTTTCATTTGTGTTGTGATGCTCTGGCTGGGCCCCAGGCCCTGGACCTGAACTGAAAGAAGGCAAAACCCGCACAGAAATCCCTCCTTGGATTACACTCAGGCAGGGAATGCAAACTTACCAATGTTTCTCCCTTACCAACCTGGTCTGTCCCTCCTCTCTTCAGACACCAGCTTGTAGCCAACTTGACCAGGAGGAGCCCCCTCAAAGGGCCATGAACTGGATAGCCCACACACTACACAGCATCATAATGTCAGTGAGACAGTAAACTCAGGAATTTAGGGAAAACTTGTAAAGATTTTCTTATAGCTTTGGAGAAATTGTATGTGACTATATCTAAATTATATACAAGAAGCTACTGATTGAATTAATATACCTGTTTCTCCTAGGCTAAAACTAATGGGGGAAAAAAAGTCCTTAGAACGTTATACCCAGGGGCTACCCATGGGACAGAATCCCAAGGGCAAGAACAGACACCACGCTAGCAAAACAGACAATAAGTTCTGTGGGCTGAAGCAGAGAAATGCTGGTAAACCAAGATAATCCTAGAAACAGTATGGAAACAAACAGGAAGAGAAGGGGAAGTTTGTGGTTTGACTATAGAACTGGAGATTGGAGAATTGTATATGCTCTGAAGTTGATCCCAAGATAGATCCTGTATTCTGGAATATGAAGGTTGGCTGTAGCATCGGCTCTTGGGCTTTTTCTAAATCAGAATGGAGTTGTATTTGGGTTGGCCAAAAAGTTCATTTGGGATTTTGCCACATCTTATGGAAAACCCGGAACGAACCTTTTGGCCAACACAATAAATAAGCTATTTCTCCACACCATCAGTTCCAGTCAGAAAACTTTACTAATAAGATCACAGGGTGCTCCGGAATCTCCATACTCTTCCAGCTAGAGGGCCATGAGCAATTCACTGAGTAATCCAATATTCCTACTGTGAGTCAGATATAGCCTTTCTGTTTCTGATCTGTCCAGGGGGCAGAACAGAGCTGTCCAGAAAATTTTAAAACAGATCATTGCAAATACAAACTTCATAAGATCAGAGATGTTCTAGGACCTCCCTCGTTGACCTACTTTGGGCTCCCTGCCTTTGTTGATTTCACATAGACATGATTTATTTCAGTTAAAACCAAAGGTGCAAAATGTTGCTTTAATTTTTATTTCTGAATCAGGTGCTAAAGGATTTTATACCTAGAAAGCAACTTGATTATAGTGACAGTTAATTTTTTTTTTTTTTTTTTTTGTGGCCGTGCTGCTCAGCTTGCAGGATCTCAGTTTCCCCACCATGGATTAAACCCAGGCCATGGCAGTGAAAGCCCAGAATCCTAACTGCTAGACCACCGGGTAACTCCCAAGTGATAGTTCAGATTTAAAGAAAGGAAAATTATAAATTTTGTTTTTTATATATTTTATTTTAAAGAATTTAGCTTTTATAGATTATACCTGTGTTCATTTTGCAAAAGCATCAATTCATGAATGGATGGATAGGTGGATGGATGGATGAACAGAGAATATGTGGATATAGTTTGATGTAGTAACATATAATTCCTCCAAAGCTGTAGGAAATTTTTTACAATCTTTACTAAATTTTCTGATTTTACTGTCTCACTGTCATTCTGGATACTGGATATATGTACATTTATTTGCACAGTATGAATATAAAAACCCATTATCATTGAAAACCCATTTTTTTGTAAATGGTTATGTATAACAAGTATGTCAAGTCCATTAAGAGTTACATTTACTTGGAGAAAAGAAGGGAAGAAAAGAGGTGTCTTTCTATTTGAAACCTAGCACACACCATAAGTATGGTTCTGAATAAGCTAAAAAGTTTGCTTCATAATAAATTCCAGAGTATTTTTCTAGGAAGTCATCTTTTTTCCAGAAATTAGAAGAAGCAGGATAATTATAGCAGCAGGTTTCAAAATTTAGGGTTGTGATACTCATTCATTTTCTATATTACCTGTCTAATTATCTAAGGCCAGAATCAAGAGTACATAGCGAGAATAAAAAAGAAGACTTAAGAGGGGGAGAGGGAAGGAGAGGAGGAAACCCTGTCACAGGCTACAGAGTGGATGAACCTTAAGGACATTATGTGAAATGAAGTCAGCCAGTCAAAAAATGGCAAATACTGCATAATTCCACTTATATGAGCTATCTAAAGTCAAATTCATAGAAACAGAAAGTGAAATGGTGTTTACCAGAGGCTAGGGGACAGAGAGAAAAGGAGAGCTGTTGTTTAATGGGTACAGAGTTTCTGGCAAGTTGAAAAGGTTTTGGAGATCTATTTCACAATGTTGTGAATATATATAACACCACTGAACTATGTAGACTTAACAGAGGTTAAAATGGTAAATTCTATGTTTTATTCTTAATTGAAGTATAGTTAATTTACAATATTGTGTTAGTTTCAAGTATACAAAGTGATTCATTATATACATATATTTATAATGTATATATTCTTTTTCAGATTCTTTTCCATTATAGGTTATTATAAGATATTGAGTATAGTTCCCTGTGCTATATAGTAGGTCCTTGTTTACCTATTTTATATATAGTAGTGTGTATATGTTAATCCCTAACTCCTAATTTATATGTTATGTTATTTTTCCACAATAAAAAAAAATGTAACTAAGCCCAGTCCACACTCAAGATCCACTTTCTCAAAGAAGTGTAAAGAGTTTGTTGACACATTTTTAAACCACTAAAGCATATTTTATTTTTCGTTTTCAGGAACATGTCAGAAATACGTTCAAGTACGCCAACCTACCTTAAAATTGACAGGCAAAAAGTTGAGTTCAAAATTAATTTTATAGCTTTTCTTTAAAACCAAATTTGATTTCAAAGTAATTAAGTTAATTTAAAGAGCATCTTTCTCTGGTTAACAAAAGTAATATTTAATTGTTAATAATTTTAAACACTTCCATTGAAATTTAAAAAAGAAGAGAATTAATATGAAACTGCTTTTTAACCCAATAAATGTATTTTAATTAATTTAATCTTATTTAAAGCCTTCAGTGAAATTATTTCATATATTTCAGGAAACTGCATTTACTCATTTTAATTGGCTTTGTCAAAAATAAGATGAGGGAGGAATAGAGGCTGAAGAATAGAAACAAAATTGGACTAAATTAGAACAGGGTAGGAAAGTAGACTTAACGGTGGCAGAAGTCAGTTGTAATGATTAGGGAGCCTGGCATTGGAAGTAGCTGGACAATGTGTATGTAAGACAAGGAAATATTGCAGTCACAAAAGTCCTGAAAGCCATATTTGAAACAGACAAAGGCAGTGGGCTAGCCACGGTGACAAGGGCTCTGGTCTGAAGGGCAATCTTCAGGCTGACCGTGTTGGCCTTGCTCCAGCTGACTGACTTCTCATCACATTCCTCCACATCCAGTCACGCTCTGACCCTTTTCCTTCATTCATTCAGTCAGCAAATTTTTACTGACTACTTAGTTTGTATCAGGCATTTTCTTAGACACTGTGGTTACAGTGCTAAACCAAATAGACTCAATCGCTCGAGTAAGTTACAGTTTTGTAGAAGGGGCAGAAAAATGCTCACGTGTTTAGTGCCATGAAAAATTAGATACAGGATACTATGTGGTACACAGTGATAAAGAATCCATGCTTGGAGGGATATGAAAGGCTTCCCAGAGAAATTGACCAATTCAGCCCTAGTGTTTACAGAGGGAGAAATCAAGGATGTTTAAGCTTCTCCACTTCTCATCTCTAAGCAGTCTCTAAGAAACTTCTGAGTTTCTCCATCTTTAACTTCTCAACAGTGGAGTGCTCTGAGGTTCCATTCTCAGACCTCGTTTCTTTTTCATCTACACTCGCTTTCTTAGTGATCTCATTCATCCTTGAAACTTTAAATATTATCAAAATATTGATATCTCCTAAATTATGTCTCTTTCCTGAACTCCAGATTTTTATTCCAGCTATGTACTGGAATAAAAATCTGGAGTTCAGGAAAGAGACATAATTGGCATCACCACTTGAATACCTAGTAGTCCTCTCAAAATCTTAATATGCCCCAAACTGAGATACTTATATGTTCCTCCTCCCTCAATCTGTGCATCTTTTCAATCTTATCCACCTCAATAAATGAGAATTCCATCCTTCCAGAGGCTCCTGCCAAAAATATTGGAATTATCCTCTCTCTCACACTTAGTCTATTAGTCAATACTGTCAGATCTACCATCATTATTTACACAGAATCTGATCACTTCTCACCACTTCCACTGCTACCACCTGAGTCCAAGCACTATCATGTTTCACCTTGGCGATTGCAGTGGCCTCCTAACTGGCCTCGTCCTCTAACGTCCATCCCAACATAGCAGCCAAAGGATGCTGCCAAAATGTCACCCACTCCTCTGTTCAGAATGTCCAAGCTTCCATATCTCACTCAGAGGACTAGATCCTTAACATGACCTATAATTTCCCCCATAATCTCACATCTCCTTCACCCATTTCCTCTCTGATTTCCTCTCCTACAGACACTTGTTCACCTCCAACCCACTAGACATGTTCCTGCCTTAGAACCTTTTCACTTTTTTTCCACAGCCTTGAATCCTTTTCACCCAGATGTCAGCTTGACTTGTTCTCCCACCTCCTTCAAGTTTGTCTCGAAGTTCAATTCCTTCGTAAGGCCTTTCTTTGGATCATTTTTAAGCTAATTTTCATCCCCACCCTCAATGACACTTGCCCACGCCCCTTCTCTGTTTCACTCTACCCCATAGTACTTATCTAACATTATGTACAGATCTATGTCCATATCAATCCATATCAATATCTCTTCTCTCTTCCTCACTAGAGTGTTTTACCAGAGCAGGGATTTTTGTCTTTTTGATTATATCCCTAATGGAAAGAACAGTGTCGAGCACATAAGGGTACAATTAGTATTTGTGGGTGAGGGACTTTCTCTCCTTTCCTACTCACGTCCCAGACAATATCCTTCTCTCCAAGGCTAGTCCTCTGTTCTGACCCTGCCAGTCTTGCCCAGAACCTTGCTCTCCCAAGAATCTCTCCTGTCCAGTGATTCTGTGACCCTGACTCTGTTCAAGTTTTCCCCATCCTAGTGTAAACAAACAGGGAAATAAAAATCTCTTTCTCCCTGTTACCCTTCTAAGCAATCATTCTCTTTTCTCTCTTTACTCACTGCCAAACCACCCGATAGATTTTTTTAAGGAAGAAAGAAATCTATAGTCCATGCCCCAACTTCCTACTCAATCATGGTTCCCTCACAGTCTGACTCCTGACATTATCATACCACTAAAATTACTCTCTAAGGGTCACCATGACATGCTGAATCCAATAGCCTTTTTCATAGTTCTTAATTTTGTTTCACCCTGGAGAATTGGATGTTCAGTGATCTTGAGTGTTCTGAATATCTGAAAAATAAATTTCGAAAATAATTAATTCCAGTTCACTTTCATTTTGTAAGCCAAAGTGCCACAGAGATCCTTGAAGAGATCATTCTTCCTTGGCTTCTGCGAAGCATCTTTGTTCTCCTCCTAGCCCTCTGGCCTTCTCTTCTTTGTATCCTCTGGATCCTAAATACAGATGTTGCCCAAGCATCTGTTCTTGGTCTTCATCTTTTCTTTGTACCCTCTTCCTTGATAATCAGATATTCAAGGACTGTACTTTCATATCTGACCTCTTTCTTAAACCTCTGGTACACATTTCTAGCTGCCTCTATACCTCTCTCTGGACATTCCATTGACACCTCAAACTCAAATATTTTCAAAACTGATGTCATTAACTTTCCTCAAACCTGTTCTCTCTTCATGTTTCCTATTCATGATTAATAATACTTCTCTTTCTTCCAGTCAACAAATTCAGAAATCTCAGACTTAGAGTTGATTCTTTCCTGCTTCACATCTGGGGCCAACATTATCTGTTCTACCTTTATCATATGGCCTACAACTGCCAACTCTTTTCCATCCATTCTGCCACTACTCTAGTTCTGATCTCTATTATGTCTCTGGCAAAACTGCAAAGTCTTTTAGATTAGCCTCCTTGTCTGTCCTTCTCCCAACTCAATTTACACAATCTTATCAGATCAATCTTCCTGAAACAAAGATCTGGCTGGGACAATGCCTGGCTTAAAAGCCATTATTGACAATTCATTGCTGACAACTTCAATTCTACCTGCTGGTATCCAACATCTTCATAATGCAGATCTGTATACTTATTGGGAAAGAAGTTGCTTGTTGGTATCTAAAAGCAGATCAAGACTTTGTATTCTCAAAACATCAGGCTACTTATTGAGCTCACTCCCATGCTTAACTCTCTGCCTGGTAAAGGAAACTCGTTTCTTTTAGGTCACATGGAATATTTACCTTCATCCTCCTATGAACTTCCAGCCTCAGTCAGATGCCAAGTTCTAGCTCTCTCATCTGTTTTGGAGTTTTGTGAGGCAGCATTAATGTCCCTAGGACCTGGCATGCTAATTGGAAGACACAATTTCCTTTTCATCAAAAGATTACCCTCTGAGTGTCCACTTTTATCTGGGTCAAGGGCACAGAAAGCAGTCCTGTTTTTACATGTACTTTCAACCATCATCTTGTAAAATTGCTTTGAAAGACAAGCTCTTATGGGGTCTGAAAAGTGGACATATGCAATGATTTCTCAGTCACTCCACATAACAATTTATCAGATATGGCCTCTGATGTTCTTTAATGGTTAATGTCTATAACTGAGATTTAGAGCCATCAGTTCTGCTATTTCACCACTGTTTCTTTAAGCTGTCAAATTCCCAATGGTAATAACCTTAATACAACTTACCACTAATGTTTCTGTTATCAAAGTATGCTGTTTTGGCATAAAAAAATCATATTACTTGGGAATTCCCTGGAGGTCTAGTGGTTAGGACTCCACACTTCATTGCTGGGGACCTGGGTTCAATCCCTGGCCAGGGAACTAAGATCCCACAAGCCATGCGGCACGGCCAAAAAAAAAAAAAAAAAAAAAATCACATTAGTTTCTACCCACAGCTGTGATTTTCAGGAATAGTTATAGAATATGTATGTGGAAAGGAGAGGTTGAATGAGAAGGAGAATAGGTTGGTAAAAAAGTGGGGAAGGAGAAGATAATGTTAATTATTTTAGGATTCCTGAAATACTCAACATTGGGAAAAATTTCTATTTTGCATATTGGAACACAAGGTCTTAACCTCCAAGAGACATCTATTTTAATAATAAAAGGCAAACAAAAATATAAATTCAAACAGAGATTTAAATCCCCTTATAACTTTGCCATGAGTGGATAAACTGAGAGCCAAGCAGTGGAATTAGAACGTACCAACATTGGCAAAGGAGCTAGAGGGGGCCTTTACAGAAAACACGGTGATGCACGTTAGGACAGTAGGAGTGGTGTCCTTAGATTTTATTCACTTTTATAACAAACATAAAAAGGGGGACTCGGAGGCAATTGACAAAGCCAACAATTCTCTTGCGATGGTTCCCAACACACTGAAACAGAGAAAGGAAAAGTCACCCGATTCATATGTTTTGAGTTACCTGGCCCATCTAAGTTTCATGCCTCTCCAGCTGAGAATATGAATAATCTTGACAAATTTACATAGATCCTGCCAACAGATACCTGTTGATGGTTCTGACAAAGACTCTCTTCTTAACCAAACTTTAGTCAGGCCCCCTGAGCCCTCTTCTCTAGACGCTTCAACCTTGGCCCCCATCCTCGCTAGGCCTCCACAGCCCAGTTTTAGCAAGAATCCTTCCACGTCAGTTTAGTGAGAATACCTGACCCTTGATATATGATTTTCCTTGAGTTCCAATCAAATTCCTCGTCCCCAACCTCCATATCTAACCACCCTGGTCTACCTTCAGTAAGAATCCTGTTAAAGGGGTTTAGCAAGCATCTACCCTTGATATTGCCCTTGATAACTCCATCATTCAGTGGATGGAGTAATTTTCCATCCACTGAACCCCTTCCCTCTGCTCCTTGGCTATAAATCGCACAGGAACAATCCACTTGTTCTTGCTGTGTTAGAAACTGAGTACAGTTCTATACTGGGGTTTCTCTTCCCTGCTGTAACAATTCCCGAATAAAATCTGTTCTTACTGCTTTAAACTACTGTTTAGGTGCTGGTTCTCTTAACGGTTTCCACCTTTTGGGCAGAGCATCCCATGCTGCTTACAGTCATCCAGGCTTATGAAGTTCTAAATGATAGATCTCTAATTGGAATTAACTAAAGTTCACTTTCATCTTGGAAACAAAAATATGCCACTCAAGTCCATTAGGAGACTGTCACAAAACAGCATGAATTCTTTAAGTTTAGGGGCCAGTGTTTTGTGTGATAAGAATATAAAACCTCTAAGCTGAACACATTCATCAAAACTTCTGAGCAGTTCAATGCCCTCCCCTATTAAAAAGAATATCTGAGGATTCTGAGTAAAGTTTGGTTATTACTGGATTTGACTTCATGAGGTGAGAGAAAGAAAGAAAGGCTGGAAGTTAGGTGAGGAAATGCACTAAATTTATCCATGGGACTTGCATGATGAACTTTAGAGCAGGAGGAAAATGAATGGTCTCAATATAGGAGGCTCTGTAGCTCCTTTTACGTCTGATGCTAGAAAAGCTGCTGCCTCCACATTTTCTACTCCTTTTCTTCGGCATAATGTGAAGTAGAGGGTCAGGGGACACACTTGCGGCCTCTAATGGCCAGATAATGGACCACAATAAAAGTTATGTGTCCCCAGCTGAAGGTGAAGACATATAATGGTTGACAAGATCCATTATCTAACTATTAGAACCTAGAGCAAAAAGAGACAATTATTAAATCAAAGCCAAAAAATCCATTTTCACTTATTCAAGAAAAAAGATTTTTTTCTTATGTGTTGTGCATTTTTCTACAAATACCATTTTTATCTCCAAATAATAATGCCAATAGTAACTGCAGCTAATGTTTATTGAGCACTTACAACATGCTAATTGCCTTGGTAAAGAGCGTGATCTGTGGAGTCAGATTCCCCAGGTTCAAACCTTTGCACTCAGAATTACTTGGAAGAAGTTAACCCTTCCATGTCTCAGTTTTCTGTTATGCAAAATGATGATAATATTAGAACATGTGTCATATGATCACCAAGTATGGCATATATTACAGAGCCAATAAATGCTAGGTATTATTAATGTTGCTGATGTGATATTTTCATTGTTGATGTGAATATATAGTATTTATATTATTTAGATCTCTTATTAGCTCTATTTGATAAATAAAGAAATATAGAGGATAAAGTGAGATATTTAATCTGGAAATTTGTAAATGGATTTTAAAGGGTTTTTGGCCCCTTGAAAGAAACTGAAAAATATTTTGTTTATGTGCATTTTGGTGGGTGAGAGGATTCATGGTTTCAACAGGTTCTCAAAAGAGCCCTTGACTCTCAAAATTTTAAGAGTCCATGCTAAACTAAATTTCATGTATCATTTCAGCTATCAGTTGATGTAGGGTGATTACAAAGCAAACATATTTTATTTATCTATTTTTTATAAATTTTATTTATTTTTGGCTCTGTTGGGTCTTCGTTGCTGTGCGTGGGCTTTCTCTAGTTGCAGCGAGCGGGGGCTACTCTTCATTGTGGTGGGCGTGCTTCTCATTGCGGTGGCTTCTCTTGTTGCAGAGCACGGGCTCTAGGTGCACAGGCTTCAGTAGTCGTGGCACGAGGGCTCAGTAGTTGTGGCTTGCAGGCTCTAGAGCACAGGCTCAGTAGTTGTGGCACACGGACTTAGTTGCTCCGCGGCATGTGGGATCTTCCCAGACCAGGGATCGAACCCATGTCCCCTGCATTGGCAGGCGGATTCTTAACCACTGTGCCACCAGGGAAGTCCCAGCAAATATATTTTAAAATTATATCTTCTCTTTTGAATTATCTTTTTAAAAATTATAGAAAATCAAATAATAAAAAGCAATATCAGATACATATTCTGTGTGCTGAGTGCCAAAACAGGCACATATGTGCCACAATACAGTTGCCTGTTTTCCTTCTTGTTCTTGAGAGAACATTTGAAAGAGACAAAACCAGTTCAGTTAGAAAGGTGGAAAGCTGTGGTTTTAGTGTCTTGGTAATTGTTCCTTAGCAATCAATAAATACATCTTTAGCCATTTTATTTGGCCTTTTGGGACCCGTGAAATTTGAGGTGAGATTCCCAAGAACATAATGGTATCATGATATCAACAACCCCCTTTTAATGCACTGGAAAAAGGATCTACTCCAGTTCCCTTTTTCCCCCTTTGGATATAGCTGTGCAGGCTCAGTCCCTATTCAATTAATATGGGAATGTTGGTGACACTAAACCACTTAAAGTAGATTTGTGGCCCAGGAAAATTTTTTAAATAGCGTCATTATAATTTTTTTTAAAATCACTCATTTTCATGGAGAAAAATTATATAGCACAGTGGTTAAGAGCGCATACTCTAAGATGGATGATAAGGGTTCAAATCTCAGCTCTTACTAGCTATGCTGTGCATATTACAAGCTGTGCAACCATGGACAAATTAATTTACATATCTCTGTATCAGCTTTCTTATCTGTGAAATGGGGATGTCCACTGTATTCACATCATAGGACTGTTGTATGAGGACTAAATTTGTTAACATTTGTATAAAGCACTGTAACAGTGCTAGACTATAAGGGCTATTAGTATTAGCCATTAATGTATCATTAGTATGTAATCCATTTCTTGGGAATCAATAAGAAAATATGAGTGCTAAACTAATTTTAACCTGCTGAATCACCTTTAAATTTAGACAAACCATTAACTCTCTGAGCTCTTTTTTTTTAACATATAGGAGGAGATAATCGAGTCCACAATGGTGTGTGAAATTGGGAATATTCCAGTGCTTTGCAAGTTGTTGGCCCTCGGACATATGTCAAGTTCAAATGCATTGATTCAAATCCATCTACAAAATTTGTTGTGTGTTTTAAAAGCATCTTATGATCAATTAAAAGTAATTAGAGAAGCAAAATGCTTAATACAGAACCTAGAAGAATTTCTAAACCTTATTTGCGCATACATGGTTATATATGGTACAAGGAGAATGTGACAAAGTTTTCTGAGAGATTTTGCAGCTAGTCCTAGTTAAGACTTTCTTTTGCTTAAATTTTATTAGTTTTGTGGGATTTTTTTTTTTTTTCTTTTTTGGCTTTTGAATGAACCAGAATTCTGGTTCAAGGAAAGAACTGACCTCATTAGTGATTCCTTCATGTTTGGAAAAGCTGAGGGTAGGCCATTGAATATTAATGGATTTTTTGTTTCACAGCATTTTTTTCAAAGTTCTGGGCTCTTTTTGCTGGGTTTTAAATATTTTTTGGCCAAATTTTCACTGTTTTAATTTTGAAGCATTTTAACACTTAAGAGGATTTTCACACTTACATTTTATCCTTGTTTGCCAAGAATTGAAGATTTACAAAATCAATGTGTATGAGCATGTGTTTGCTCAAGCCTTTTTTGTCACTTGTCATAATGAGCTGGAAATGCTTTCATAACCTCACTGCATAACCTTACTCTATTCAGGACCTCTAGGGTCACTTAAAAAAAAACATCCTGCTTGTTTGTACCTCCACTTTGGTTGTTAGGAAAAGGAACCTAGAAGCTGCCATTTGTTTTCATGCCCCTACCAGTTATCAGTTACCGGTGTAAAAAATCATCCTAACACTTAGTGGCTTAAAAGGACTCTCTGCTTTATTATTTTTCACTATTCTATGGCTTGACTGGGTGATCTCTCTGTGGGTGTCACCTGGGTGTATGCACACGGTTACCATCAGCTGATGCGTCAGCAGGGGCTGAGCTCAGCTGGGACTGCTAGCTGGCTGGGCCTCTCTCTCCATGGGGCCTTTCATCCTTGGATTCTCCACAAGTTGGTCCCTGGGCACCCCAAGAGGGCAAAATGTTAGCTACAGAAGCTTTTGCTCCTGAACTCACACAAGGTCATTTCCACTTCATCTTACTGGTCAAAGTGTGTCCTAAATAAGGTGGGCCCAGATGTAAGGGTTGGTAAAATAAATTCTACCTCTTTTTTTTTTTTTAAGCCAAGTGTTTCTGTGTTAGAGTGTTGACAGAAACTTTTGTTGGTGAACTTTCATCAGTGGAGCTGGAGAAAGCCGGTAACAAGAGCCAAAGAAATTCCAACTCACAGACAATACCCCATTCATTCTTATGGAGGGTCATTCCATGTTGTTTAATTACTCAACATCAATTAATTAGGCAGCTGGTCTATCAATAATATATACTGGTACTGTGCTAAGATTGTGGATCATAAGATTGTTAATCCTCATCCGGAACCGAACTTGCCTTTTTGGAAAATGAGCATGTCACATTTTCTAGAGTTTATAGAAAATCAATATTAACAGCATCATCAGTGATGAATACTATTAAGCACCCACTGTGTGCAATAATAATGCTATGTCTGAGGATTTTCAAATGGCATAAGGCATGATTTCTGCTTGCAAGCTTAAAGCTCAACAAAATAGCCACAGCCTAGCAAAAGTAACAATAAACTTTTCAATCACTTAATACATATTTATTGAATGTCTCCTATACACCTAGGTTCTATATTAGGCGCTACAAATGCAAAAATGAGTTCGACTGGAACTCTGGCCACAAGATTTAGAGTGTAGTAAGGGGAAGCGGAATGTAAACAAGTAAAACATTTAATATAAGCAAGTAAAAAATTAATAAAAACAGAGAAGAAATTAGTAAGTACCCTGATAAAACAAGATGTACTAAACAAGATATACAGGATGTGTATATTTTCCTGGGGATTGAAGATCAGGATTTCCTTCAAAGGAGAAAAGAGATTTAAGCTTTTGAGAAGTGGACAAATGGTCTTTAGGCTGACCAGTAAGGGCCATGAGGTCCAGGAAGATGAAGTAGCAAAAATAAAAGGATGTGGGACATGGAAACCATGGTAAATCCTAGAACTTCAATTCCTTCAGTGTGGCTGAAACTCAGGATTCTGGATGAGATGGAGGAGGGCAGCAAGGAAGAAAGGAAAACAAAGACGTGATAAGCAATGAACAGAAATGGCCAAGGACTCAGTCATGGAGGAACTTAAATGTTTTCTGTAAAGTTCAGATTTTCTCCTATAGGTTATGGGAATCTGTTGAAGGATTTTAATCCTGAACAGGATTCTTAAGAGGTCCTGTTAAAGATGACAGGCTCAAATTAGCATTTTAAGGGGACTACTCTGGCTTGAATTAGAAAGATAAATTAGCTGAGGCAAGACTAGAGACAGAAAAAGTAGTTAGATTATTGCACTGACCTAAACAAGCTATGATAAGCTTGAAGGCAGTAGCAAAAATAATAGAGAGGAAGAGGTGGTCCATACATTAAGGAGACAGGTACTGGGCGCCTGCTAGGTGCTGAGGGGTATGCTAAGTGCTGGGAATACTGTGACAGAGAACTGACCTTGAAACTGTACCAAAAGACCACCCAGAGACAGATGTAAAAAATCTTCAAGAGATTCAAGTAAAAAGACCTGATTCTTAATTGGATGTAGGAGTGAAAGAAAGGGAAGATCCAAAAAGTACCAGGATGTGGTACTTTGACAAGTAACTATTGAGCAATTTAAACAGTAGGTACTAGCAAATCAACAAAGAATTACATTCCTTTATAGGTAAGCAAAAACTAAAATTGAAAAATGAAAATCCAAAGGAGGTTTTCAGAAGCATCAGTTTTAGTTATATTTGCATGTTGTCCTCAATTTTCAAAGATGCTGCTATGAACAAGACTGTAGATCTGTGTGTACATGTGTGGCATTAGGTCTGAGAATTATTCTACCATTTTTCATCTTGTCTAGCCTTTGCAAAGTCAGCCATATCTTCCTATGTGCAGTTTAATTGAACTTGACCTTAAGATTTGATGATTCTAATTCCCTGTGGCTCAATAATTGGGCCCCATATGTGGTATGGGCAGGTTGCACTGGGCATCCCATAGCTGCTGCTTATGTGGATGGATTAAATTAGAACTTCCAAGTACACAGCCTGCTCCTGATTTGATCATGACCATAAAGATATACTTTCAGCTAAATTTCTATGTATAAAGCCAACAATAGGAAAACAATCAATAATGGTAGCTCTCTCCCTCTCTGTTTACATGTTTATATCATCAACTGAAAACTATTACATCCTAACGAGGACCCATTATTATATTCTGGGTATCTATTTCATCTATTTTTAGCCTAAATAACTAATTCCTGGCACAATGATAAACCCATTACATATGATTAATACTCAATCTTTGACATTAATCTGACTCCTAGCTTTCCATTAAGTCAATCAAGGAAACTTTATGAGTTCAGATGCTGTGCTCAGCAGTATAAGACTTGAGTAAACAGTTTTGAGGAGGAGAAGACATCATCATCCTCCACAAAAAAAGAAGAGATGTAAGTACATAAACAGATATTTGCCATGTATAATTCCTTCCTTCATTCATTCACTGAGTACCTGTTCTGTTTTCGACTTTAGGAACACAAAAATAAATAATACCACTCTCACACAGACATAGAGAACAAACATATGGATACCAAGGGGGAAGGGGGTGGTGGGAGGAATAGGGAGATTGGGATTGACATATAAACACTACTATGTATAAAATAAGTAACTAATGAGAACCTACTGTATAGCACAGGGAACTCTACTCGATGCTCTGTGGTGACCTAAATGGGAAGGAAATCCAAAAAAGAGGGGATATATGTATACGTATGGCTGATTCACTTTGCTGTACAGTAGAAACTAACACATTGTAAAGCAACTACGCTCCAATAAAAATTTTAAAAATAAATAAATAACTAAATAGATAATACCACTCTCTACATGTTTATAGCCAGGTGGACACCAAAGTAATTATGAGCACTGTGTTTGGCACTTCACCTAAATTAGCTTCTTACATCTCTGGGAGCTCTTCACGTTAAGTGTTACCACTCCTACCACAGAGGAGACAGTAGAGGCTTAAAGGACCTGGGAAAGGCCACGCAGGGATAGTGCTGACCTAGCATTAGGTGTGTATAAGCCCAGAGCTTTCAGGCTTTCCTCAAAACATAGGATCTTAGCATAATGTGTTAACTGGTAATAAAAATACAACTTCACCAAATAATAAGAATTAAAACATAATGACTTTCTCTTAATGTTGTCCCCTCCTTTCTTGACTACCTCTCACACTCCCTTTATAGCTAAACTCCTGCAAAAGACAGCTCATATTGTCCAATTATTTACCTCTCATTTGTGTTTCAGCCATACTAGTGTCCTGATGTTTGAAGCACCCCTCAAAGCAGACACACAACTATGTTGTCACTGGGCCAATACAAAAATCACCTTTCTTAGTTGAAAAGTGATCTTGCAGTTGTCAGTGAAATACACTCTTTTTAGCTCTTATTTGACTTAACAGTAAGCAGGCAGTAAAGTATGTTAAAAAGATTGTGTTTCAATGTCGGACTTCTGAGTGTAAATCCTAGCAGAGCTTGGGTCTGTGGTTATCTCTAACCTATACCAGTTGCTTAGGTTTTAGTTTATTCATATGTAAAGCAGGAATGTTATTATCTACCGTTAGGTGACGTTGTAAGTTAATAATTTGTTTTTAATATGACAGCAAAATATCTTATACTTTTCAGGCACTCAATAAATATGATTTTTATTTGTCATCATCCTCCTCTGCTGATTTGATAAAGGTGATAATCTCTTTCCTCTTTAAATTCTTTCCTCCCTAGGGTTTATCCAGGAGATTTCCTTCTACACATTTTCCCCTTTGTTGTCCCCCTCTTTCTACTGCAAATACTTGAAGTTCTAAAGTATCCTAGTGTTCTTTCTGTTCTGGGCCCACTTCTCTTCTTATTCTAAATATTTACCATGAGACATGTCCATCCTTCCTATGGTTTCCATTACCTCTGATCTGTGAATCTCAGACTTTTCTGCTGGGACCCACCTATCTAAATATCTGCTGGCATCTCCAAGACAATGTGCTATGGGCAACTCAAACTCAGATGGCCCCAAATTGAATTAGAAATCATTCCTCTCCTAAAGTAGAGTTACCGTATGATCCAGCAATCCCACTTCTGGGCATATATCTGGAGAAAACTATAATTCAAAAAGATAATGCACCCCAATGTTCACAGCAACACTATGTACAATAGCCAGGACATGGATGCAAGCTAAATGTCCATTGACAGATGAATGGATAAAGAAGGTGCGGTATATAAATATATATATGTATGTCTATATATACACGTATATATACATGCAATGGAATATTGCTCAAACATAAAAAAAGAATTAAATAATGCCATTTGCAGCAACATGGATGCAGCTAGAGATTATCATATAAGTGAAGTAAGTCAGACAGAGTAAGACAAATATCATATGATATGACTTCCATGTGGAATCTAAAATATGACACAGATGAAGTTATTTACAAATCAGAAACAGACTCACAGACATAGAAAACAAATTTATGGTTACCAAAGGGGAAATGGGGGGAAGGGATAAATTAGGAGTTTGGGATTAGCAGATACATACAAAGTACTATATATAAAATAGATAAACAACAAGGACCTACTGTATAGCACAGGGAACTGTATTCAATATCTTGTAATAACCTATAATGGAAAATACTTCTTAAAAAAGAAAGAATTCCTCTCCTTCCTCCCCAGAATTATTTCTCTCCTGTATTCTTTATCGTCACAGAGAGGCCTCATCACTTATCCAGTTATTGAGACCAGAAATCTGGGTGTCAGATTACCAGCCCCTGGCCCAACTGGTAATCGAGTACTATTGACTATTTCTCCTTAACATCTCTTGCCTTCTGTTCTTCTCTGTTCATACTGGTATTACCCTGGCTCAGACCCACATCATCTTTCCCATCTCCTAAGCTTTCAACTGGTTTTCCCATTCACAGAAACAACTCCTCCTACAATTCATTCTACTTCATAATATCAGAAAAACTTTTCTAAAGTGTCCATGGTACACTTTTATTTGTTTGAAATATACATAATATGATACTACAGTGAAGTGAGGAACACGTGGTAAAACAAAACAGCAACATGAAAAATGAGCCATACAAATTCAGACAGAATTAGACAATACGACGCCCAAATGTGCTCCAAGAGTCACGATTTCCTGCCTCCCTCCCCATCCCGCTGTGTCCATGCCTTTCATAAGCCCTGGGACTGTGAATCTGATGGATTTTACTTCTGTGATTTGGCTACGTTATATGGCACAACTGCACTTAAGAAAGAGAGGTCATCCAGATCTGACCTAATCACAAGAGCCCTTAAAAAGCAGAGAGTTTTCTCTGGCTGGCTGCAGAAGGGGAAGTCAGAGATTCAAAGCACAAGAATGATTTCATGTGTCGTTGCTTGCTTAAAGTTGGAGGGGGCCATGCCAAGGAACATAGGCAATCCCTAGGATCTAAGAACAGCTGCAAATGGACAGCCAGGAAATATGCCGAGACCGTAGTCCTACAACGAAAACGAATTCTGCCAACGACAAGAATGAGCTTGGGAGTGGATTTTTCCCCAGAGGTTCCAGAAAGGGACTTTGTTCTGCCAACACCTTGATTTTGGCTTGCTGAGTCTGAGCAGAGAACCCAGTCAGGCCATGCCCAGACTTCTGTCCTCCAGAACTATGAGCCAATAAATGGTTGTTTTAAGCTGAGAAGTTTGTGGAAATTTGTTATGTAGCAATAGAAAACTAACATACCAACTCATAGTTGACACTAATCAATGGATATTGAGTAACTGAAAGAATGGAGCAACGGTTGATGGATGGATAGATGGACGTCAAATGAGTGAATGAATCATCCAGGCTCAAAACCACGTTCTGGGAACCTCACCCAGTATCGAATATACAGTTGGCGCTTGATAAATCTTCGTTGATGTATTATTATTATTATTATTAATTTTTTTGGCCATGCCACATGGCTTGTGGGATCTTAATTCCCAGACCAGGGATTGAACTCGTGCCCTCAACTGTGAAAGCTGGAGTCCTAACCACTGGACCGCCGGGGAGTTCCCAATCTTTGTTGATTTAATGGTGAAGTGTAAAAGTATGATAGACACAGAGAAGAGTGTGATCCTTTATGCCTTGAAAGCTAGCAAATGATCCATTCTGTGAACGAAATGGAGGTGTGGCATGGAGAGGGGCAGAAAGTGATGGGAGATGAAGTTAGAAAAATTAATAGGGCCCAGAACTTTGAGGGTCTTCTATCTGATCCTAAGGAATATTAATGCTTTACTTATAAAGGTGTAAGACTTCTTTTTTCAGCTTTACTGAGGTATAACTGACAAACAAAATTGTAAGATATTTAAAGTGTACAACGTGATGATTTGATATACATATATGTTGGGAAAGGACTCCCCCCATCAAGTTAATTAACACATCCATCCCCTCACATATTCGTTTTCCCCTCTTTGGTTTTTGTGACAATTAAATAAACTATACATGGAAAATGCTTAAAAACATGTATAGACACATAATAAGTATTTGAAACTTAAAAGGAATAAAAAAAATAAAGTGAAATTTAAAAATAAATGATATTATTTAAAAAGTTTGAAATAATCTTATGTCACAATGTACTATTATCATTATCGTTGTTACTGCTGTTGCTGCTCTCACTATTATGTGAATAGAGCTAACATTTATTGAACACTTACTATATGCCTGGTATGATGAGAAGTGCTTTATGTGCATTATCTTACTTCATAACTTAACCAAGATCATCCAACTATTAAATAGTGGTGCCAAGAGAGAAATCCAATCATTCTGATTCCAAAATTTATGCTATTTATTAGAGTGTTTGTTTATGCTACCCTTTCCAAAAAGAACTTTTTATCCAAAAACAATTTTAAATCTGACTTACAGGGATACATAGAATGCAGTAAGGTTACTTATGTCACCAATAAAAATGACTCTTTTTAATACCTTTAAATATGTATATTTAATATATATTTATATTTGTTTAATATATATATGAAGTATAATGACAATTCCCAAATCTAGTGGCCATTAAATTGAATTTCTACTTTATAATTAGAAAGCATAATATTTTGCATTACATAAAAATGTTTGAAATTCATAGGTGTTACATTTTTTGTAAATCAGGAGACCAAATATACCACTCACTCTCATATGCTATCAGCCATAATGAAGGCCAAAGATTCTATTAATATAAGAAGCTATAAAAATGAGGTGCAAGCCAAAATCTAAACTCTAGTTTACCAATGTGCTTATTTCTCCTACCATAGAGATTAATCAGAGGAAGTTTTCTGGCTATGACTCTTGTATTATCTGCCTGACCCTTTATCCAGTGATGACTCTATGTTTTCTGCCTTCCTGTAGATACCACCAGGCTGGGCACTAAATCAATACAGAAATTAAACTGGCAATCCAGAACACATTGATTTATGAGGTTGCATTTCTCTTTCACATTTCCTAATATTTTTGAACAGTCATAAATTAAACATAAAATCAATTTAAATTAAAAGTTAAGGGGCAGTAGCCCTCAGGTAGATGTTCAATGGTTTATTAGTTTTACGAAATATAAAAGAAATACCAAACTTTATACTGGTGTTATTATTATTTAATGTTTCTTACACACTAACAAGGTACCATTGATTCCTGTTTAACCAAGACCCAATTATCCAGTTTTTGAATTATATAAGCCACCCAATTCTACAATTAAACCTTCGACCATTTATTTCATTCTAAATGTTGGCTCTTCAAGCGAACACATAGTAAACAAAAAATCACTTTATTGTATGTTGGAACCTGTATTAAAACTTAGAAACAACCCACTTAATGGACAATTATTCATTTGCAATTATCCAGGCTTTAAAACTCATACACTTAGACAACACTGAAAGATGAGAGAATGTTTACAAGATAGTGTCATGAGAAATTCTCTGTACAACATGTCTCTAATCAACTTATTTCCATTTTCATTCATTCATTTATTCAATACTCATTTTTTGTATTTCTAATACATACATAGCATTAGAAACAAAGTAGAGAAAAGAAAAAACTAGACATGGGTGGGCTTGCCTTCACGGAGCCCACATTCTAGTGAGAGAAACAGACATTTAACTCTAACATTAAACAGGAATACTCCATAGTACTTATTGTGTGGGAGCCACTATTCTATGTATTCTCTGTATATTACCTCATGTCATTCTTTTACCAACTTTATGAAGTGAATACAGCTGTTATCTCCATTTTATAGATGTGGGAACTGAGGCCCAGGAAAGTTAAATAACTTGTCCAAATCCAACAGCCAGGATGTGATGTGCCAGGACTTGGACCCAAACAGTCTGTGGTCAAGGTGCAGGTGCTAAGTTTCTTGGTTCTCCTGTCTCTCCAGTGGGAAGCATGTAATAAATAAGATGAACTTGCTGTATATGACATGGCTATGATAGGGCACACATGGTATGTGGCAGATCAAACAAGATTTTCTCAAGGAAATTACAATTGGAATGAGATCTAAAAGCTGAATGGACGTGAACTAGGCATTGATGTGGGCAGAAAAGGGTCTGCTGACGCAGGTACAAGGACCAGCCTGTGCAAAGGGGTTGAAATGAGAAGAGCGAGGAAAATGAGAGGAACCGAGGGAAGTCCAGAGTGGCTGAAGTTCAGGCGGTCAGTGGTGTGGATCAGGATAGCAGCAGAAAAGCCATAGAAAATCTCTTTGAGTTTAGCCACCTCTGGTTTCATTATCCATATGTTTATTTATTTTTAACATCTGTATTGGAGCATAATTGCTTACAATGGTGTGCTAGTTTCTGCTTTATAACAAAGTGAATCAGCTATACATATACATATATCCCTATATCTCCTCCCTCTTGCATCTCCCTCCCACCCTCCCTATCCAACCCCTCTATGTGGACACAAAGCAAGGAGCTGATCTCCCTGTGCTATGCGGCTGCTTCCCACTAGCTATCTATTTTACGTTTGGTAGTGTATATATGTCCATGCCACTCTCTCACTTCGTCCCAGCTTACCCTTCCCCCTCCCCATATCCTCAAGTCCATTCTCTAGTAGGTCTGCATCTTTATTCCCATCTTGCCCCTAGGTTCTTCATGACCATTTTTTTTTATATTCCATATATATGTGTTAGCATATGGTATTTGTTTTTCTGTTTCTGACTTACTTCACTCTGTATGACAGACTCTAGGTCCATCCACCTCACTACAAATAACTCAATTTTGTTTCTTTTTATGGCTGAGTAATATTCCATTGTATATATGTGCCACATCTTCTTTATCCATTCATCTGTCGATGGACACTTAGCTTGCTTCCATGTCCTGGCTATTGTAAATAGAGCTGCAGTGAACATTGTGGTACACGACTCTTTTTGAATTATGTGTTTTTCAGGGTATATGCCCAGTAGTGGGATTGCTGGGTCGTATGGTAGTTCTATTTTTAGTTTTTTAAGGAACCTCCATACTGTTCTGCATAGTGGCTGTATCAATGTACATTCTCACCAACAGTGCAAGAGGGTTCCCTTTTCTCCACACCCTCTCTAGCATTTATTGTTTGTAGAGTTTTTGATGATGGTCATTCTGACTGGTGTAAGGTGATACCTCACTGTAGTTTTGATTTGCATTTCTCTAATGATTAGTGATGTTGAGCATCCTTTCATGTGTTTGTTGGCAGTCTGTATATCTTCTTTGGAGAAATGTCTTTTTAGGTCTTCTGCCCATTTTTAGATTGGGTTCTTCAATCAGAGAAGAAAAAGAAATAAAAGAAATCCAAATCAGAAAAGAAGAAGTAAAGCTGTCACTGTTTGCAGATGACATGATACTACACATAGAGAATCCTAAAGATGCTACCAGAAAACTACAAGAGCTCATCAATGAATTTGGTAAAGCAGCAGGATACAAAATTAATACACAGAAATCTCTTGCATTCCTATATACTAATGATGAAAAATCTGAAAGAAAAGTTAAGGAAACACTCCCATTTACCATTGCAACCTAGGAATAAACCTACCTAAGGAGACAAAAGACCTGTATGCAGAAAACTATAAGACACTGATGAAAGAAATTAAAGATGATACAAACAGATGGAGAGATATACCATGTTCTTGGATTGGAAGAATCAACATTGTGAAAATGACTCTACTACCCAAAGCAATCTACAGATTCAATGCAATCCCTATCAAACTACTAATGGCATTTTTCACAGAACTACAACAAAATATTTCACAATGTGTGTGGAAACACAAAAGACCTCGAATAGCCAAAGCAATCTTGAGAAAGAAAAACGGAGCTGGAGGAATCAGGCTCCTGGACTTCAGACTGTACTAGAAAGCTACAGTAATCAAGACAGTATGGTACTGGCACAAAAACAGAAATATAGATCAATGGAACAGGATAGAAAGCCCAGAGATAAACCCATGCACATATGGTCACCTTATTTTTGATAAAAGTGGCAAGAATATACAATGGAGAAAAGACAGCCTCTTCAATAAGTGGTTCTGGGAAAACTGGACAGCTACATGTAAAAGAATGAAATTAGAGCACTCCTTAACAGCATACACAAAAATAAACTCAAAATGGATTAAAGACCTAAATGTAAGGCCAGACATTATAAAACTCTTAGAGGAAAATATAGGCAGAACACTCTATGACATAAATCACAGCAAGATCCTTTTTGACCCACCTCCTAGAGGAATGGAAATAAAACCAAAAATAAACAAATGTGACTTAATGAAACTTAAAAGCTTTTGCACAGCAAAGGAAACCATAAGCAAGACAAAAAGACAACTCTCAGAATGGGAGAAAATATTTGCAAAAGAAGCAACTGACAAAGGATTACTCTCCAAAATTTACAAGCAGCTCATGCAGCTCAATATCAAAAAAACAAAGTGTACATATATTTAGACTCTCTTTATATCAGTGGATCTCAACCTTGAATGCAATTAGAATCACCTGGGGACATTTTATAATACCTCATCCTGGACCAATTACATCAGAACCTCTAGGGGAGAGACCCAGGTATCAAGAGCTCCTGAAGTCCCCCAAGTGCTTGTATTATACAGCCAAGGTTGAGAAGCACTGTGTTAGGTGGTTATCAGACTATTGTCAAGATCAGTTGAAGCCTCTAGAACCAAATATATAAGCAATATTGTCATGATGATCAAGTTTGGTTTTGAGTTTTAAGCATTTTATTTGTTAAGGTGAGCTAGAGAAGTATCTGATGGGGACTAATATGAGCTGCATAAACCTTAAGCAAAGAAAATATTTGCAGCTTAACTTTGGGGCACCCAGATATAGAGTACATATTCTCTGGCTGCACTGACCTCATGTCAGAAATGTTGTCACACCCAGATAAGAGGAGTGAACACAAGCCAAAGTCCTGAGATAGATCATGCCTTTGGCTAGGGACTTCCTTTCCCAACAGTGCCCCATCCACCCCTTCTGGGCTGAGGGGTAGAGGCAGAAACAGAGCAGGCTCCCGAGTTTAATCTGAAAGTGTGCTCCTAAGGCACCACTGAAAAGAAGAGAGCTTGGCAACAACCTACCCTGAGGGACCATCCAGTGGCAGTGGCTGGGTGTGCTGAAGATGTGAGTCTCCATCCCAAAATCTTCAGGAAGACTTTGAGACAGCACCAAATTAAGATATTCAACATCTATAAGAACTAAAAAGATTACAATGACCTCCCCCCCCAACAAATAAATTGTTTATTTTCCAACATAACAGAACTCAAAATTATGCTGAAAGTGTTTGACTGTAAAAATCTGGGTGTTTATTAAAGCTGAATTCCCTTTCTTCTTCTTTTCCTTCTCCTTCTTCTCTCCTCCTCCCTCTTCTTTCTCTCTTTTTCTCCCCACTGTCTCTCTCTCTGCCACTTGATAATTCAATAGTAGAATACTCTTAAGAAAAGGGGAGGTTTTCCTCTGTTTTGTGTGTTTTCTTGAAAAATGAATTAGAGAAGGGAAGAAATGGGTATTGAAATATCAGTATGGAGGCTGTTTGTGTATACGAAGTGAGAGATGACAGTAGACTGGAGGAGAGCCTAGTGGCAGTGGAAGAGGAAGAAGTGGAAAGAGAGTGAAGTTTGGCAATAAGCATTAGAGATGCTAAAGCAAAAGAGAGGAAGACAGATAAATGGTAAGAAAGATGAACACAGAGACATAAGTAATATATACTCTTGTCAACTACACTTAATGGGGCTTCCCTGGTGGCGCAGTGGTTAAGAATCCGCCTGCCAATGAAGGGGACACGGGTTCAAGCCCTGGTCCAGGAATATCCCACATGCCACGGAGCAGCTAAGCCCATGTGCCACAACTACTGAGTCTGCGCTCTAGAGCCTGCGTGCCACAACTACTGAGCCCGTGTGCCTAGAGCCTGTGCTCCGCAACAAGAGAAGCCACTGCAATGAGAATTCTGCACACCCCAACGAAGAGTAGTCCCCGCTCGCCGCAACTAGAGAAAGCCTGCACGCAGCAACGAAGACCCAGAGCAGCCAAAAATAAATAAATAAAAATTAAAAAACCCAAAAAACTACACCTACTGTTTCTATTTTGCATCCAAAAGCTATTCTTACCTTTTTATAGTTTTATTGTGCATGACTCATCATGGAATGATAGAATAAACATAAAATGCACACCTAATTGTGTACAGAAAATCGACTGCAAAGAAGTACTTCCAAATTTTGATAGTGATTAACTCCGGGTGGGTGGTAGGTATCACCTGGTGATTCCAAGAAGAAAAATGGCTAGCACTTCTTGAGTTCTGCTCCAGGCAAATCTTGATCCCTTTGCTCATATTATCCATTTAATCCTCAATTTTCAGAGTACAGGAATGTTTCTTGGAGCTGGTAAGTTACACATAATATTGACTATTTGAACTGTTTTTTAAAAAACACTAAAATTAATATATTTTGAAATCACAAACCAGTTTAATTCAGACATAGCAGTAGCAATAGTGATGCAGTAGCAATAGATAATTATAGTTATTTAATTATCTCTATTTTACAAGTGAAAAAATTATGTCTTAGGTTAAGTGTGTTTTCCTTAGTCATATAGCCATCTGAATCCAGAGACTATGAAATTGAGAATTTAGTGCTTTAGAATTAGAGCTTCACTCTCCATCATGGAGACTCCGAGGAGTGCAATTTTTTTTTCAAAAATGGAAATGCACACAGCTTTACAGTCTCTCAAATGGATAATACCTTATTTTACAGAGGAGCTTAAAATCTAGTATTATCCAAGTGTGGCTTGGTCTGTACAACTAGGTTCCAAATATTTTACCAATTGCAGTCAAAGAAGAAAAAGCCAATATATAAATTTGATTGTGGAGATGTGTGGAATAATTTCACTGAAAGTAGAATATAGCCATTTTAAGGTAAAAATTTTTGTTACCCAATCCCCAGTTCTACTGCAGACTCCTATGCATAGCAATTGAATGTCAAGAGAATAAAACTAAATTTCAAGTGGAGCAAAGAATCACATGTTGAGAGGAAGGAAAAGTGGGCTGTTTATAAAAGGAATGTTTGCATATATATAATTAACTTTAAATACGCAGAGATTAAACTTAAGGAAACGAAATGCTCACCTGGGCTTTTGATGTTTTTAGAGACCAGTATATGTGATCAGTGATAAATTTTCAGTCCCGAAGAGTGTTGTTATATATATAAAGCCCACCTCAAACATACTTTCAATGAAGTTCATTGCAAAAGTATCTTTGACCAAAGGGTTTTTGTTCATTATTTAAGCTGGAAAAGACAAAATTCATATTCCCATTACAAAGGAAGAATATATGCTTTTACCTCTTGCTTTTGTATGCCCCAAATGTAGCTTTTTTTGAAAGATTAATACTCTCAAAAGGATAAAGTTACAATGCCCTTTTCTTAAATTAACACGTTGTTTCAAGTAATTCATCACCAAGCAAAGAAACACTTTTCAAAATGTTTAGTACTTTCATTTTTTAAATTTAATCCCAGAGCCTAGAAAGAAGAAAAGGAATTATGTTTTCTCTTTTCTTATTTTCTTTACGGTTTTAAAATTAGACGCATGCAAATACCTGACTGGGCTATTAATACACACACTTCCCCCCAGTATGGGAAGATTGTGTTGAGCACTGCTGAAGCTATGAATACTGCTCCAAAGCAGAAGAATGTGCCTGTGTGAAAAATAATTTAATAATGCAAAGGAATGCATGAGTGTTTCTGAAGTGATGAAGTGGTATTTGGAAGTCAGACTTGTTCCTCAGAACACCAGATGTATTAAAATGTGACTGCTTTACTTAGGGTTAAGCAAGTGTAGAGAAGAAAGTTCTCTTAACCTAGTTTTTGAACAGATGGATTTTTGTTAGGAAATTTAATAAATTTTGAAATATATCATAAAAACTCTGGGATGAGAACTTCATAAAAAATCCATGGACATCATCTTGTTAGAATCCTGTGCTATTGACAGAATGAGGTGAAAAATAAAATGTTCGAGCAACATTTTTGTTTTGATGGAAAGGCATTTCATTTGAATTATAGCAGTGTATACATGCCAATCCCAAACTCCCAATCTATCCCTCCCTCTCACTCTTCCCCCCGGTAACCATAAATTCGTTCTCTAAGTCTGTGAGTCTGTTTCTGTTTTGTAAATAAGTTCATTTGTATCATTTTTTTAAGATTCCACACATAAGCGATATCTTATGATATTTGTGTTTCTCTGTCTGACTTACTTCACTTAGTATGATAATCTCCAGGTCCATCCATGTTGCTGCAAATGGCATTATCTCCTTCTTTTTAATGGCTGAGTAATATTCCATTGTATGTATGTACTACATCTTCTTTACCCATTCAACTGTCGATGGACACTTAGGTTGCTTCCATGTCCTGACTATTGTAAACAGTGCTGCAATGAACGTTGGGGTGCATGTGTCCTTTCGAACCATGTTTTTCTCCGGATATATGCCCAGGAGTGGGATTGCTGGATCATATGGTAACTCTATTTTTAGTTTTTTAAGGAACCTCTATACTGTTCTCCATAGTGGCTGTACCAATTTACATTCCCACCAGCAGTGTAGGAGGGTTCCCTTCTCTCCACACCTTCTCCAGCATTTATTGTTTGCAGATTTTTTGATGATGACCATTCTGACTGGTGTAAAGTGATATCTCATTGTAGTTTTGATTTGCATTTCTCTAATAATTAGCGACGTTGAGCATCTTTTCATGTGCCTCTTGGCCATCTGTATGTCTTCTTTAGAGAAATGTCTCTTTAGGTCTTCTGTCCATTTTTTGATGGGCTTGTTCGTTTCTGTGATATTGAGTTACATGAGCTGTTTGTAAATTTTGGAGACTAATTTGTCAGTCACATCGTTTGCAAATATTTTCTCCCATTCTTTGGGCTGTCTTTTCATTTTGTTTATGGTTTCCTTTGCTGTGCAAAAGCTTTTGAGTTTAATTAGGTCCCTTTTGTTTATTTTTGTTTTTATTTCCATTACTCTGGGAGGTGGATTGAAAAAGATATTGCTGCGATTTATGTCAAAGAGTTTCTGCCTATGTTTTCCTTTGAGTTTTATCGTATCTGGTCTTACATTTAGGTCTTTAATCTGTTTTGAGTTTATTTTGTGTATGGTGTTAGAGAATGTTCTAATTTTATTTTTTTACATGTAGCTGTCCAAGGCAACACTTTCTTTACCACTAGCCAATATTGAGCTTTCATCTCTGAACAAGCACATTATTCACCTCATAATTGCCCTCTGTATATAATTTTTTATTTTGTCTCCAAGGCTATTTTGTTGTTTATTAAACTTGGAGACCATGTGTATCATTCTCTTTTATTTTACCTAGAAATCCTAGTAATGGGAGTTATTCTATCATCATTTAAGCAAAAACCAACTGACCAATCAAATAAAACAATCCAACTGAGTGTATAGAAATTAATTGGTGGTTTGTGTCTATGAATCACGAGTTTGTAATCATTTGGCCCTGGAAATTTGAAGCTATGGGGAAAAGGAGCTAGAGATTGTCTAATCTAGTCTCCTCACTTGCATTAGGAAAGTGAGGCCAAAAGAAACTAAGTTGCCTGCTGTGGTGGACAGAATTGCGAGGTTTCTCACCTCCTTGATGTACCATCTTGCATAATCCCCATAAACCCCTAGGATCGGTTTTACTTCATGATTAGGCTACATGATGTAGCTCAGTTGACCTTAGAATAGAGAGATTATCTGGGTGAATGTAACCCAGTCACATAAGCTCTTTAAATGGAGAGTTTTCTTTCACTGATTGCAGAAAAAGAAGTCGAGATTTGAAGGAGAAGGATTCAATGAGATGTTGCTAGTGTAAAGACTGAGGAGGCCATGTGGCAAGGGATGTGGGCAGCCTCTAGCAGCTGAGAGAAGGCCTGACTGACAGCCGGCAAGGAAACAGGAGCCTCAATCCCCCAGCTAAAAGGAAGTGTATTCTGCCTACAACCAGGAAACTTAGAAGAGAACCCCAGGCCCCAGAGGAGAACTGCCACCCTGGCTGACACCTTGGTGACAGCCCAGTGAGATCTTGAGCAGAGAACACTGGATGCTAACACATGGATGTTGTTTTAAACTGCTGGGTTTGTAATATTTTGTTGCCCAGCTATAGAAAACTAATACATTTGTCTAAGATCCTTTTGTCAATGAGTGACAGCCCAAGGCCTCCTAAGACTCAGGACAAAGACTTTTACCTCCTGTTAAATGTAGAGATGATCACTAGAGACAGTGATTTAAGAATGAATTTGATCAACCAGCGCCAAGGTATATAATCAAGGTATTATTGCCCC
Source organism: Leucopleurus acutus (assembly GCF_964270905.1). Taxonomy (NCBI): domain Eukaryota; kingdom Metazoa; phylum Chordata; class Mammalia; order Artiodactyla; family Delphinidae; genus Leucopleurus; species Leucopleurus acutus. The sequence goes on from NC_139160.1 coordinate 51,571,535, forward strand.
TTGGGTTAGAAATAGTCAAATTACTACTTCTTAATCAATGAGAGGATGTGAAAATTGAGATTTATATTTGGTCAAATATTCTGAATAAAAGAAAACAACTTCAGAGTAAATGGAAACTCTCTTCCAGCAAATTACAGGACTAGAAGTAAAAAAGGAAGCTACATTCCAGCCTCTTAAGTCTGGTGGTGTTAGCTAGAAACTAAGAAAGGATGTTTGGTGACCAAATATAAACTCTGAACATAATCTTTTAAAAGCATCATCACCCTATTAAGCCTTAGGTAAGATTTTTGTCAGGTGCAAAATTTCCCATTCCATTGTATGAGATTACTCTGAAGAAAAATGTTCTGATTGCTAATTCAAAATAAACCCAAGGCCATTAGCCATTCATCCAGTTAGAGAAGTTTTCTCACTTTCTCTTCATCCTAAATCCAAATTAGAAATTACTTGCTTAAAGGAGAAAAGGACTCATCAAGTATTTGTATCTTTCTCAGTGTATATGAAGCCTGGAGTCATGTATGTCTTGACTTCCAGTATCAATCAGTAACAATTTCCATACATGTGACAGTGTGAAAAATCATGTAATTTCTACCACACACACTCTCACCATTGTGACTTTGCTGGTGAGGGAAAGAGTAGTGGCTTCTTCTTTCCTGTGACATGCCATCTCTATTAAACTTTGTAAACTGCAGCAGTTGAAACCTTTAACCAGCCATTACTAATAAGCATATGTTAATTATAGCAGAGATCATAAGCAGGTCAATTAGGAGGCAAAGACTGGAACTGAAGGAGACATTCAGCTGGAGGGAAAATCCAGGGCAGGTGTCGGCCAGCGTGGTCTGCCCTGGCGGGAGCTCTAAGCGTCTTAGATAGGAGCTCATTTAACGTTTTGATTTGCTGAATTTGCATTTCAAATTTTCATTCCTAATAGACAATATAGTCAGTCTTTGTTAATGAGGATTCTGATTACATGTGCCATTATAATTGGGAATTAGTAGACCGGCCTTGTTTTGGAGATTAAACCCAAAGCAAATTGGATTAAATACGGTGTGACTGAAACCTCCTCTCTCTCTCTTTTTGTATTTTTGTCTTGAGTCAAAGGTGAGAAAAAATCCATTTGTTCCAAGCATATGGCTCATAACTTTATTATCATTTTCAGAACTTTGATTTTTATTAACTTTAGAAGACAGTCTTCTTTGGCAGGGCTAATCTATAGTTTTAAAAACACGTGTTTATTAAATTTCCCTCCATAAACTGAGCAGATTTGTGAGCAGGTCACTAAATACTCAGAATGAATTATATAATACATACACATATAGTGGTAGGTTTGTTGTATTTGTATACAATATATTATACCTAAAAAAGCAATGGAGGAGTAATGCATCAAAGTGAGCTTGAGGTAAAATTACACAACCTATCTTCACAATAGTATAATGTTATTAGAATCATTGCATCGTAATCCAACAAGCCTGTGAAATTTGCTCCATTAGATATTGGCATATTATCTTAAGTGAAAAGATGAAATAAGAAATTTTACATTAATGTTATTAATTCACTACAACACATTTTATTATGACAATTATAATGTAATTTTTATATTTTATACTGTAGCTATCATAACCCTTAAGTGGCATATAGCTTGGGATTATGAGGTCTTTATTCTCTGGGGTCATTTAATATTGTAATCCAGTTACACTCCAACATTTTCATTATTAAGCTTAAGACCAATTCTTCAAAAACTACCACTAATCCCAAATCATTGGAAAATCATGCTTATTAATTCCGATGCGATTCAGTTAGATGTTTGTTTGGCTATAGGCCTCCTTAATTACACAACAAAAGAAGATCTTCACAAGATGAAGAGAAATTCAAATATTTTCTGAGTGAATATTGGCCTTTGAAACCACACAAATGAGGGTAGACCCGGATATAACAATGAGGTACAGTTTTTTAGCCATAAGAGGATAATATGTGGGAAAATTAAGGAAGAGGAAACTTTTACATAGGAATATGGCTTTTCATCCATTGCACTGTGTTCACAGAAGGAAGTAATCTTGGTGGAATGTAACTATGCAAATATAAGTTAAGGTACCATTGGCAAGTCCTTATCAATCCAGAGATCTCTTACAATGGGAATAAGAGAAAGTGGTGGTTTTCTAGGAGTGTGAATTCAGTTGTAAGAGGATCAGGAATCATTTCTTTAGGGAGATTTGATAATTCTCTAATCAGTCAATTTTATTTTTGTCACCTAGGCCAGGATCTGGCTTGATAAGATATGGGAAGTAATGGAAGTTGCTGAGATACAGGTTTGCCTTGAGAGTAGATGGGCTCTTTTGCTTATGCACAGCTCTATTCTTGATGGAAAATGACTTGTTTCAGTTAAACTAATAGAGAATTGCAATTTAAACCATGTATGAGTTTCAATTTTTTACAAGTAATATAATGTAGTCAGCACTAAATTATCCAAAATATGATAACGTTATAATTTGAAAGTTTACTCTTTGGGTTCTATAAGAGTGGACTGATTTCTTTTTAACACCAATGACTGACAACCTGAATGAATTAAGAATCTTACAGTGTTCTGAAGTTATCATAACAGTAATAAATTATCAATTTACTGTCAAAATTTATTGTTATTGACTAGTAAGAAGTTCCCTTTGTCAGATAACACAAAGAGAAGGTCGCTTTAGTTGTATTTATTTTAAGATTACTAGTTTCATATATTTATTTAATCATATTCCAAATTATTTTATTTAGGTTTTAATTATAGTTACCAGTATGGTAAGAACAATGATTTACTATCATCTAAGAGAGTAGATTTTTTCAAAGTTTTGATGGTAACAAAAAGGGACAATTTGTTTCTCATCTATTCTCAATAAATTCTCTGAAGTAATGGTGTGAGATATTTGGAAAATGATACTGATTCTAAATCTTGGCAATTCTGTCTGATCAGTCAAGTAAAAACAGGTTTTGCATGCATGAGGATTATTAAACTTTTAATCTTGATATCTTGAGATTTTTTTTTATTTTTAGAAATATCTTTCTAGTTTTTGTAGAGAAAAAAATGCTGGCGCCAAAAAGTAATTTCAAAAAAAACAGAAACGTTGAATAAAGATCGTAATAGTCAAAATCCCACTTCCTTGAGTTACTTCCAAAGTAACTAAAAATTACTTCCATGACACTGATTAACATTTCGATCAAAAACTTCCTAAGCACATGTCTCTCTCTCTCTCTCTCTCTCTCTCTCTCTCTCTCTATATATATATATATATACACACACACACACGCACACATATATATATATAAATATATTTATAATATTTTACGTAGAACAGTAAGGTATATATGTTACTCTCTAACTTGCTTTTTTATCCGTAATATTTCATGAATTCTTACTATGTCAAAAAATGAATGTCTACAATTTAGAAGCAGGTAAGCAATATTTCTTATACTGAAAGCTATAATCTATTAGTAAATCATGAAATTAAGTTGTTGAAATTCATCTAGCATTTTAAAAATGATATAGGATAGACTGGACTGGGATAGGGTGGGAAATATCAGAGGGTGTTGCATGTAATAATTATAGGAATTTTTCCATGAACTTTGCTTCAGTTCTGCATTTGTTTAGTACAAACATGCACTAAGTTACAAAGTAAAACATTTCATATATTAGATTGAAGTAAAAATGAAGTTTGGTGACCACATCCAGATAGGGGTGGGCCAGGAAACTTTTACAAATCAAATACCTACACATCCAATGAGGCTGAGATGATGTCTGTGGGAGTATGGACCCACCTCTATCACCCTCCCTGTCTCCCAACCACATACACAGCTTCCTCCATAATAATTATAGCCAGTTTCTGCCATAGTCAATCACTGTTATTGATGAAAGTGTTGTGTCGTTGTGGTGTATTTTGGCAGACCGAAAAAGAAATGAACAATGAGCAGTAAAGGGTTAACTCAGCAGGCTCTGGGGTTGCCCCATTTGGAAAGTCTTTAGGATTGGCCTTTGATTGGCTCCTAGCATATAGCCTCTGAGACCATGGAATTTCCTGCCTGATAAGAGCATCTTTATATACCTGAGATCTTGGGCTGTGCCAGACAGTTTATGCTAACGACCATCCCATTTATAATGGCTTATGGTGAATGCCTGTTTTTGTATGCCTGGAACTTTGGGCCATGCTGTAGCAGTTTGACCACTGTGGGGCTGGAGACTGAGCAACTAAGGTTAGTCATGTGGGTGCTCCATGTGACAGACCCCCAGTAAAATCCCTGGACACCAAGGCTTGGGGGAGCTTCCCTAGGTCAGCAAACACTTCAAATGTGTCATCACATATAATTGCTGGGAGATTAAGAACTGTCCATGTGACTCCACGAAGAGAGGACAACTGGAAACTTGTAGCTGGTTTCTCCCAGATTTCTATGCACCTTTTTCCTTTGCTGATTTTAATCTGTATTACTTGCTGTAATAAACACTAAATGAGTAGAGGAGCTTTTCTCGGTTCAGTTGAGTCCCAGTAAGTCATTGGACCTAACAGCAGTCTTAAGGACTCCCAATACAACAAAAAAGTGATCAATCTCACCATTTTGAATGGCCATGAAGTGTCCCATTGTATAGACATACAGTAATTTACTTTACCAATCTATTATTGATGAGCATTTACTTTCCAGGGTTTTTTTTTGATAATATAAATAATTCTATGTGCAACTTTTGCCAGCTTTTTGAAATTATTATTTTGACCATATCTTTGCAAATGTGAAAAGCAAAAATGTATCTCATTTTTACTTGCATTCCCTTGATTATAATGGGGCTGAATATCTAGTCATGTTTAATGAATCTTGTATTTCTTCTTTTGAGAATTACCTATTCTATGTGTGTTGCCCATTTTTCTATTAGAATGCACAGGTTTTTTTTGCATTGATCAGTACGATTCATTTTGGATGACTTAAGCAGATTAGTGAATAAGTTGGAAATATAAAATATTTTCAAACAAATGCAGTTGTACAGCTCCTGGTGCTTAACAAACCTTGACCTAAATGTTATAGAAGTGTTGCCAGTAGGGCTCTTGTCAAGATGATCTTAGAGAATACAAAATTCATACTCTTGTTTGTATTTAGTTATTTGCTTTGAAAGTGGCTAAAACTGTGCCTGGTCATTTTGTTTAAACTTTTCATTTTGCTTAGCAAAACTTTTTTCTTATCTTAAAGAATTGCCAAATAAAATTCTGCCCAAACTTGGTCATTGCAGCTTTAAGAATAGTCAAGTTTAACCATAAGTGGTAAATAAAGGAAAAGGTTATACAATTGTTAAATTGTTATACAATTGTTATTTAACAACAAGATGACTGGTTGCATATATCAGTGTCTTACACTTAACAATGAAGCACCAGTTCTTCCTCATCCCCAACTAAAAAGCAGCCTCATCTTAGTCAAATGTATTACTATCAGGTTCACAGAGAGAAAGTTACTTAATGCTAGACACCATACGACGTGTGCCTAACATATCCATTCAATTTAATTTTTATAGCATATTTCCATAGCAATTGGCTAGTCATCAGAAACAATGGAGAGGAGACAGAGGGAGAAGAAAGAAAGAAAGAAAGAAAGAAAGAAAGAAAGAAAGAAAGAAAGAAAGAAAGAAAGAAAGAAAGAAAGGAAGGAAGGAAGGAAGGAAGGAAGGAAGGAAGGAAGGAAGGAAGGAAGGAAGAAAGAAAGAAAGAAAGAAAGAAAGAAAGAAAGAAAGAAAGAAAGAGAGAGAAAGAAAGAGAGAGAGAGAAGGAAGGAGGGAGGGAGGAAGTGAGGGAGGGAGGAAGGAAGGAAGGAAAGAGGAAAGAAGGGAGAAAGAAAGAAAGAAAGAAAGAAAGAAAGAAAGAAAGAAAGAAAGAAAGAAAGAAAGAAAGAAAGAAAAAGGAAGGAAGGAAGAAAGAAAGGAAGGAAGGAAGGAAGGAAGAAAAGAAAGAAAGAAAGAAAAAGGAAGGAAGGAAGGAAGAAAGAAAGAAAGGAAGGAAGGAAGGAAGGAAGAAAGAAAAGAAAAGAAGAAAAAGAAAGAAAGAAAGAAAGAAAGAAAAAGAAAGAGAAAGAAAGAAAGAAGAGAGTCTTCTAGTAGTGAGTTGAATACTTGGGGAGGCACAAAAATCTTTAAGAGCCCTAGGTTACCATTAATGCTAGAGAAACAGAGAGTAATAAATGAAATGTTTTTCAGCATGTTTTGAAAGTTTTTTTTCTTCTTTAAATAAGTAGTATATTACTCTCTGGGGACTCAGCCTCATACTACTCCTGAAACTGGAAGATTATTTTATAAGGTAGAACATACTACTGCTAATATTAAGTATCATTGTTGTTATTGTTATAACTATTATTATTAATAGTAGTAGGAGGTTACTTTTCATATTTAAAGTGCTTTCACATATATTTTTCCATTGTTAAATAGTCAATGACTTAAGCTCTTATGTCTCTACTGAAAGTAGAGGCACTTGGGAGAAGAACATAATCAGTGAATATTATATTGACATATTTTTGTAGTAATTTACAGTTTTGTAGTAATTTGCAGTTTACAAAGAGCCTTCAACCATGTGATTTTGTTTCTGTCTTATGAGGCCTTTCTGGTAGGCTCTGTACACTGCATTTTTAGGGAGAAGCAGATGGTGGCTTGGAGAGGTTAGTTGCCCTACCCAGAGTTACAACTGGTACAATAAATAATAGAGTTGGTGCTCTTGATTCATTCATTCATTTTTTTCATTCAGGATTACTTTTGAGGGCCTATGATAGGTCCTCTGCTAAGTGATGAGAATCATATAAAACCAAAAAATGTGACTAGTTGTCTTTAAGAAATTCATAGTTTAGCAGATGCACTCAGCATGAAATGATACAACTATAATGTATTGTCTTCGTTAGTAACAGAGAGATGAAAATGCTATGGTAGCACAGAGGAAGGTACCATTCCGTGGTAGCACAGAATGATGATGTACTTGGGGTAGGTTGGAGCCTGCCAATAGGATTACAATGCTCAGCATGTTTCTGATGACCCCAAAAGGAGCCACACGGTATCTCAAAACAAGTCCAGTTAGTAGTATTCCATATCTCCTGGCACCATCTTGAAATATATGAAAAAAATACTCTTATGCTAAGAAAAAGTTATTGCCTAAATATTAAAGTATATTCTCACATTGTGACATAAACATGTTTAAAATTTTTAATTAATATTTTAAATATTTTTTCTGATCATATAACAAGACGCACTGAACGAAGTTTGATTTACAGAAAAAGTTTTAAAAGGAAATTAGGGACTTCCCTGGTGGTCCAGTGGATAAGACTCCACGCTCCCAATGCAGGGGGCCTGGCTTCGATCCCTGGTCGGGGAACTAGATCCCACATGCATGCTACAACTAAGAGTCCACGTGCTGCAATGAAGATCCCACATGGGGCAACTAAGACCCGCACAGCCAAAACAAATAAATATTTTTTAAAAAGTTTAAAGGAAATTAAAAGCATACAGTCCAACCATAGGTAACTTTTACTTTCTTTCTATGTGTATTATTTCACAAATAAGACTATTCTATACATATAATTTGTATCCTGTTTTTTATATTGACATTGTAAATTAGAAGTTTTCATAATATTTACTCTGATTTACCATAATTTAACTATTGCCATATTGCTGAACATTTCTTTTGTTTATGGATTTTCCTATTTATAAATGATGTTATTTCTAAGATCTTTTTGTATCATGTTTTCTCATTATTTTGTCTTATTTACCTAGAATACTGTTTCAATAAAATAGATAACAAGAAACAGAATTGTTATGTCAACAGTATAACCGATTTTTAAACATTTGATATACGATATCAAATTTGTCCTTCAGAAAGATATTACCAGTTCATGCTCCCACCAGTAAAGGATGTACTCATTAAATAACTGCTAATAGGATAGGTAAAAACTGAATCTGTGAGATATTTTATTTTCCTTTACACACTTTAAAATGTTATTACTTATTTATATTCTTATTTTGTGAATTTTGTCTTTATGTCTTTTTTCCATTGATTCATTGGAGTCTAAGCATTTTTAATCAATGTGTATATCATTACCTATTAGGAATATTAACCCTTTATAGTATTTGCTATCAGTATGTTTCTCAGTTTCTTTGACTACAGTTTTTTTTTTTTAAACTTAAGCTAGAAAGTCAAAAAACATGTATAAGCACTAGACCTAAATAGCTCTAAATGTCCCCAGTATCAATAATATGGGGTACAATGGGAGCTGCTGTAGCAATATATTGCTTCTAAACATGAGAAAACAGTGGTCAGCAGTTGAAATTACATGCTGTGGATTGCCGCACATGTGTCTTCAAGGGGGAAACCGATATTTTAAATATTTTTAAAGAAATTAACATACCTGGCTTTCCCCATTTCCTTTGGAAGGGACAGGAAATATTCTGGAGGTTTTTTTTGTTTTTTGTTTTGTGGTACGCGGGCCTCTCACTGCTGTGGCCTCTCCCGTTGCGACGTGCAGGCTCAGCGGCCATGGCTCACGGGCCCAGCCACTCCGCGGCATGTGGGATCCTCCCGGACCGGAGCACGAACCCGTGTGCCCTGCATCGGCAGGTGGACTCTCAACCACTGTGCCACCAGGGAAGCCCTGGAGTTTTTTTTTTCCCCCCCAAATAAGGTCAGAGTCTTCATAAACTCCCTATAATAGATGCTACTTTTAGATTAACTAGAGTAACCTTATGAATTAAAATCATTGAGCAGTACATACTGTGGGTTTAATGATCTCTTCTTTTCTTTGTACTGATAACATGGAATGTGTTCATTTAAATAGTATTGAAGGACTCCACTTAATAAAAGCTTGTCTTTCCTGACTAGGGACAACATGAGTTGCCTGTATTACAAATGATCCACCCACTTCAACTCACTCCTTTGGTTTGTGGAGAGAAGTTATGACAGAAAATACCTTGTTAGCTTGTCAGTGTCTCTGCTTTCTCTGTATGCCATTTGGAGTGACAGGTTGGCAGTTTTTCAGTGATCAGTCCTAAGTAAGCCGGAGCAGAAACGAAGCCAGACTTTCAAACAGACTTCAGTTGACCTCTGATACCACACGGCATGAGAGGCTTTTCTCAGCCACAACAAATGTGGGACACTAATTCATAGAACTGTGCTAAGAAGGATCTAAACTTCAAACTTCATTTGACAATTTTCCTTTTGTACAATGCTCCGTAAGTAAAATGGAGCACAGTTAACTGAGTACATAGAATACTTTGTGTGATTTGGGTAGTAATAATTTGGACAAAGAAAAGGTATTCTGCTTAAATAATTGATATCAATCTAAAGGGAGCTCAATTTTGTTCAACACTTTAATCTGTGACTTGGGAAAAGGTATAGAAGGCTTACTCAACAAATTTACAGATAGCACAAGGGCTCATATATTTCATGACAGTTTCAGAATATAAAAAGATCTCAACAGGCTGCAAATGGTCTAAAATCTAGCAAGATAACGTTTAGTGAGAATGAATATAAGATTCTGCACTGAGGATCCATAACACCTCAACTACTGATGTGGGATACAGGAAACAATGTGGCAGCTGAAGATGCAACAGGGTCTTGGCAATCACCTCCTTGCCTTATTTAAGGACAATACCTCAGTTTGAGATGACTTCATCTGACTCCCTTGGAATCTTATAACATTTGGTCTCCACTTATCCGAATCAAACATTACAACAAAAGAGATGGCAATTTCACTTTAGACTTTTAAGATCATGCTTAGACTAATGCTTTCAATCCTAGAGAGCTCCTTTACTAGAGATTTGACAAACTGGAGCTCCTTAGGAAGAGAGTAAACAAGAAACGAGCGGGCTTGAGGTGGAGCCAGAAAAGAAATGACTGAGGATGCTTATACTCTTGTCTTGTGCGATCTGGGGCAATTCCTCAATTGTTCTTTGATTTTTCAGGACCTTGAAACTTCTCATATGCTGACCATTTGTAGGTCTTCTTCGGAAAAATGTCTATATAGGTCCTTTGTCCATTTTTTAATTAGCTTGTGTGTTTTTTGGCTACTGAGTTATATGAGTTCCTTATTTATTTTGGATATTATCTGATATGAAGCTTGCTAATATCTTCTCACATTCCATAGGTTGCCTTTTTGTTCTGTTGATGGTTTTCTTTGCTGTGCCTTTTTGCTTTTATTGCCTTTGCTTTTGGTGTGAAATCAAAAATATCATTGCCAAGGCTCACATCAAGGAGCTTACCCCTATGCTTTCTTCTAGTTTTATGGTGTCAGGTCTTACGTTTAAGTCTTTAACACATTTTCAGCTAATTTCTGTGTATGGTGTAAGATAGGTGTCTAATTTCATTCTTTTGCATGTGGTTGCCCAGTTTTCCGAGCACCATTTATTGAAAACTATTCTTTTCATATTGTATATTAGAAAGTAGAAATTAAATGTTCTTACAAAAAATAAAAGGTAAATATGTGAGATAATGGATGTGTTAATAATTCAATGAGGGGAATATTTTCACAACATATATGTATATCAAATCACCACATTTTGCAGTTTAAATATCTTGCCATTTTACTTGTCAATTATACCTCAGTAAAGCTGAAAAAAGAGGAACTTTTTATTAACATACAGTTAATTTACAATATTATATTAGCTTCAGGTGTAAAGATAGTGATTCAAAATTTCTATAGATTATACACCATTTAACATTATTATTAAATATTGGCTATATTCCCTGTTCTGTCAATATATCATTGTAGCTTATTTATTTTATTACATAGTGATTTGTACTTCTTAATCCCCTATCCCTATCTTGCCCCTCCCTCCTCCCCTCTCTCCACTGGTAACCACTAGTTTGATCTCTATATCTGTGAGTCTGTTTCTGTTTTGTTATATTCATTTGTTTTATTTTTTAGATTCCACGTGTAAGTGATAACAAACAGTATTTGTCTCTCTCTGTCTGACGTATTTCATTAAGCCTAATACTCTCTAGGTTCATCCATCTTGTTGCAAATGGCACAATTTCATTCTTTTTTAGTATGTATTTTATATATATTACAACTTCTTTATCCATTCATCTGTTGATGGACACTTAAGTTGCTTCCATATCTTCTTGGCTATCGTAAATAATGCTACTATGAACATTAGGGTGTATGTATCTTTTTGAATGAGTTTTCTTTTTCTTCAGATATATACCCAGGAGTGAAATTGCTGAATCATACAGCAGTTCTATTTTTATTCTTATTTTTTTGCGGTACGCGGGCCTCTCACTGTTGTGGCCTCTCCTGTTGCGGAGCACAGGCTCCGGACGCGCAGGCTCAGCAGCCACGGCTCACGGGCCCAGCCGCTCCGCGGCATGTGGATCCTCCCGGACCGGGGCATGAACCCGCGTCCCCTGCATCGGCAGGCGGGCTCTCAACCACTGCGCCACCAGGGGAGCCCCTATTTTTAGTTTTTTGAACTACCTCTATTCTGTTTTCCATAGTGGCTGCACCGATACTGGGATTTCTTTTACTAAATATGTACTACGGTACTACAAGATCCAAATTTGGTTGAATCTGTGGACGCAGAACCAAGGCTACAGAGGGCCAACTGTAAAGTTATATGTGAATTTTTGACTGCACAGAGAGTGGGTCCCCTAAACCTCATGTTGGTCGAGGGTCAACTGTACAAACAATGAAGCAGTAAATAACGTTATACAAAGAATCTTTGTATTTTGGGGGGAGTAGCAAGGCAAATCCCTTTAAGTGCTATTGCTAGGTCCAAAAGTAAGGGCATATGTAGGCTTGTTAAATATCACCAGGTTCCCATTTAGATGGGTTGTATCAGTTTGCATTCCCACCAGCAATGCAGGAGAGTGCCTGTTTCCCTATAGTCTTACCAACAGAATGTATTGTCATATTTAAAATTTTTTTAATCTGGTGGGTGAGAAATATCTCAGTGTTAATTTGCCCTTATCTAATTATGCATGAGTTCGAACATCTTTCCATATTTTAAAAGCCAGTTTATAATCTTTTTGTGAATTGTCTGTTTAAGTCTTTCCGTTTTTCTGTTGGGGATTTGGTTCTTTGCCTCTCAATTTTTAAGAGCTCTTAATATATTAGGAATATCAACCTTTCACAATATATGTTGCAAATATTTTCCTCCAGTGTGTTAGTTAATTTTGTCTATTGTGCTTTTTTGCCATGAAAAAAAATAAAACAGTAAGCAAACTTATCAATACATTCTTTTTTGGCTTCTAGATTTTGAGTCACAGTTCAAAAGCACTTTCCTGCATCTAGGTTAAAGAGGAATTCAGCTATGAATTCGTCTGGTATTTACATGGCTTCTTTTTTCACCTTTTGATATATTTGGAGTTTATTCTTGCCTATGGTATTAAAAATGGATCCAGTTTCATTTATTTCTAAATGGCTATTCTGTGTCATTATTTAAAAATTTATCTTTTCCCAAGTCATTTGAGCTACTGTCTTTATTTTATACTAAATTTACCTGCATACTTGGGTCAACGTCTAGGCTTTCTTTTCTATCCCCTGGTCTATTTGTCTTCTCATGCGCCAGCACAATAATGTTTTAATTACAGAGACTTTATGGTATGTTTAAATGTCTGACAGTTTTTCTTTTAGTATTGTTATGAGCATTCTTCCATGTTTGTTATTCCATATGAACTTTAGTATCAACATATCTAACTTCAGTTGAAAACGCTCCATCATAGAATTTTAATCTAACTGTGAAAGCTATTGGGAGACAAAGTCTGGTGCAAACTCTACAGTTAGATCAGTCCAAAGGCAGAATGTTTGGCATTCCTATTGTTGGAGATGTCCAAGCATTGATAGAATTGGACTACTGCTTCTCAAACTTTAATGTGCATAAGAATCACCTTAGGGTCTTGTTTAATTTAATCACCATGGCGGAAATGGGAGAATTCACCAATTACTAGAACTCATGGGCACAGTCCATCCAAAGCCCCACAATTAATAGTGGGAGAAAAGTCAATATCACAAGAATCTTAATAAATATAAATATGCATATTTTAAGCCTTGTTTTGTGCAGTTGGTTTTTTATCCAATGAGATAATAGGCCTACATGAGTTTTCTTGTGAATAACTTCTCCCTATCTGAAACCCATCAGACCTTAAATCCCACTGAGAAAGCAAAGGACTTGAAGAATACCATTTGACCTGAAAGATGGTGATAAAGCACATGAGCGTTGGAATCAAAGAACTGGTTTTAAATCCAGGTTTTGCCACTTCCTGGGCAAATTTGAAAATTTTTCTTAACCTACCCAAACTCCAGTGTTCTCATCTACTAAGTGAGGATAACCATGGGATCTGCCTTCTAAGGCTATTGTGAGGATTAAATGAGATAACGTCTGGAAAGCACTTAGCAGAGTCTTGCATAAGTGGTTGCTATTATTGCTGAAAGTTCATGCTCATTTGGGGATAGACCAATTGAACAGAGCTTTCCTCTTCGGGTTGCTCCTTGTGCCTGTTTGACAAGGTCCTATTATCTATGAAGGATTAAGCTTTATTGCCCTCCCAGGAAGTCCTGATTGACCAGCCTTGGGCTCTGTCAAAATCACAAGAGCTGGTAGTTTACACTAGAGTTCCCCAGACACAGATATCTGATACAGCAGACCTTTCAAAGGCAAAAGCTTTGAGTTTAGTGCATTTAGATCTTTATCATTCTTAGTTTAACATATGGCATGTGGAGTAGGTGACTCTTCTCTAGACTTTTATTAACCAGATTATTAATCAGGAAGAAAATCTTATCTTTTCAGAATTTTCAGCCACTAGTTAATCCAAAATATCCATAAGTTAGTTAAGAACACGAACTAGTAGTCCTTATTTTTAAAAGGGTTTTCATATTATAGCTTTATATTATGTCACTAAATTACTCTCGTTTCTACTCTCTGTTCTAATAAGTCTTTTATGCGATGCATAATGGCTTCAGATAAGTACCTAAAAAATACCTTCCCAACAAAACATCTAGCTTCTTATGAAAGGAAGACAGGCAGTAACACACACACACACATACACACCCCCCCAAAAGAGACAGTTGAGTTCTACATGATAATCATTTAGGTTTATATGCACAGCAACAACTAATAGGGATATAGTGAAGGTTCAATGAAGATTTATTAAACAAATGAATAGAAGAATTAATTAGGTGGATATATAAGAAAGAGTATTAAAAGCTTGCACAGATGTGAATATACAGCCATATGCTACATATTTTCTACTAAGGTCTCTTTAATTATCAGAGTTACATATTATTTTGAAATCATTCAACAAAGCCCCCCCTTTTTTACATAAATACCATTGCTGTTTTAAGCAGATAGGGGCTAATAAATGATTCTACCAGATATTTCTTCTTCCTACAGGGATAGCAGATGTACACATGGAATCAGTTACTTAATTCCCCTAATCACCCATTTCTTCCCTCCCTCTTCATTCTGTGCTTGGAAACTTCAACATTCCCCAGTGTGCTAATAGCTGACCCTGGAAACTGGCAGAAACCAAAAGCTTCCCTTGAAAGCAGTAGGCTCCATATGGTTGCTTCAAGCATGGAGGGTGACCCTGCCAAGTCCCCTGCAAAGGGATTGCACAGAGCAGAGAGACAAACGTGTCCCTTTAAATGTTAGTCATTGAGCCAGAGAGAAGAAACCGCCTTCCTGATGAAAGGCATTTAAAGTACTTTCCTGCCTCTGATCTGCAACCTATAGGAAGTTTTGTACAATGGCAGCTCAATGCCAAGCATTAAAAATGAATGTAATCATCAGATGATTAGCTCTAAAAGTCTTCCCTCAAAAAATGATAGAGCTGTCAGTTACCATTGAACATACATAGGCATATTTGAAAACAGGGAGACCAAGGATAACTTTGAGTGGATGAAACCAGCCCTATTCTACATGTGTGTAAGGGTAACAGAGGCTATGACATAGCATAGGAAGTCAATGGCGGAGTTGTTATTATTTATACATGAGTAAAGATTACAAATGCAAGCCCCAGCTCAGATCTCTCACCCCCTGGATCTGTGAAACCTGTCACTCAGTCTCCCGCAGTGTGTCTTCCTGTCTTGGAGCCATTGGACCACCTGCTGCCAAGACTCTCATCTACTGCATCGCCTGAAGGCCTCGATGATAACAGCATTGATTCCAATGTACATCTAATTACTTCTCATAATCTATTCATTTCACAATAGTGTACTGAAACATCTGTCACATCATAAACTCTTTAGTAGCCTTATCAAACCACCAAAACATACTCTACTGCCAGTTGGCAGCTTCCTCAGTTTCCCATTTATTAATATGATGCAAACATTTCCAGTCCTTTTTGCTGCTTTAGATGAATTTCCCCAATGACCAGTGAAGCAGAACTGGGCAAACTGCAGTTTAAATGTCTGTATATTGCCTACTGAAGGACAAACCAGATGTCACACAGAAATCAGTTAAAACAGCATTGTTTCCTTGGAGGGATCATCTCTAAATAAAGTTCTTTCATTCGTAACACTGAAATACACAGCTCTCTCCTTGGCTTCAATGTGTCTGATTAATTTACTAAAATAAGCCACAGAGACATTACTGCCTTTGAATAAGATATTGGACAGGAAAGCCTTTTTACCTTCATATGTTTAACTTTATGCACTTTCCTTTTTCTCTTCTTTTTAATTTTCTCTCTTCACTATTTCTCTTCCTCCTAATTCCCTTTTCTCTCTACCCTTTTGTAAAACATCTAGTAAAGAGACCTATCAGGTCATAACTGGTTAGCAAATGCTACTACTATTTGGTGATAAAGTCTACAAAATGTTCTAGGCACCCTAGTGCTACAGCATCTTCCACAAAAGAGACTGATCCCCATACTGATTGTTAGTGAACTTACTTGTACTCATCCTTCGAGCCCTAGTTGAACATCACCTGCTTAAGCAGCTCTCCCAGGGAAAATTACTCAATCCTCTCTTTATACGCTCATAACAGCTTGACATCTCTACTCATGCACTTAACATAATGATTGAGAATCACTGGTGTGCATAGCTGCCTTTTTCTAGATGATAAATCCCTCAAGGGTAAAGACTATGCCTTTTTCATGTTTGTGTCCCTGGCAACTCCCTGGGTATCTGGCACCCCAGACAATGTCAAATATACAGATGTAGAAAATTTTCTACTTCCCTTAAGAGAATTGAAAAACGATGGAGATTCAAGAGCTACTTTACATTTATTATGAACAGTGTCAATATAAATCTCTGTATTCAACTCTAATAATAATAATAGCCAGTGCCTACATGTGCCAGGCGCTGTCTTAAGTACTCCACATATGTTCGCTCATTTAATCCTCATGACAACCCTATGAGGTAGATACTATTATGACCCACATTTTAGAGCCAAGAAATTGAGATGCAGAGAGGCTGAATGCTTTGCCCAAGGTCACAGAGTTGTAAGTGGTAGAGCTTAGCTCTTTGGCTCCAGGCTTTCTGCTTTTAACTCTTACACTATATCACCTCTTCAGTAGCTAAACTGTCCTCTTGTTAACTTGTACAGATGTTTCTCACATCATCTGATCAGTTATTCTTTCTTGAGCAATTCTAGAAAATCCATAGAGAGCGAGCCTATTTCCCAAGCTGTTCATGTGGGTGTATATGTGGCCCTCTTTATGCATATGATGTTTGACGAATGAAATCAACACTGCCTTTTGATAATACGATAAGAGGGTCCATTTCTCACGTCTGTAGAGGAAATTCAAGCTTTCTTCCATATTTCCAACACAGACTTGGGGAAGTCATTTCTGATATAACTGTCAACTCTTATTAACATAGTTTTTAAGGAAAAAATCCTTCTAAGAAGTCATAGATGTTAGAATGTTCTGTATATATATTCCTGGAATCTACCGGAATGTAAATTCATTTCCTATAAAGCATTAGATAATCACAGAATAGCTGCTTGTGGCCATTATTACACTGGATTGGATTTAGAACTAATGACTCAGAGATGCAAGATTCTGTATCATATTACAGATCCTCTATGAGAAAGAAGTCCCTGAGTCCCCAAGGGTCAAGGCTAAAAAGAAACCAACTGTTTGTCTCTCTCTCTCTATTGTCTCTCCATATAAGGTATTGCTTACAGCTGCAAGTATCAAAATTTTTTTAAAAAATCATTATACACTGGACAAGCTAGGTTTCCATTTTAGCACATCCTATCATAGTGAACTATAACCTGGCCTATTCCAAAAATCATAAATCCTAGAAGGACCAGAGTTGGGCCTGGCAGCAGAACTGAATGAAAACTTGACCATCACAGTACATTGGAAGAGTACAAATCCATGGTAAATGCCACCGTCCTGGACTTAGCCTCCGATTGTACTGCATGAAAGAGTTCAACTTATTTTTTCAAGAGGAATATATGCAAGAATTCACCTAGTCACAGAAGGAAGGCTGTAAAGATCAATGATTAAGAGTTGGGATCTGGCCTCTGATAGACTTTGGTTCAAAATTTGGTTCTTCCTTTAAATAAGGGGATGGAGGCCTTTGGTGAGTCACCTCCTTAAATCTCAGTTTCCTCATCTGTCTAATGAGCATGATAATAGTACCCATCCCAAAGGACCAATGGGAAGAAAACACATGTAAAGCACTGAGCATAGCAGTACTTGATGTGGGTGAAGGTCGTCTAGTGCTGTTATTATCAACCCAAGGGCAGAGCCACTATTCACCCCCATGTCAAAAAGAAAGTGCAGAAGCGGGTCAGTGAGCTCAGTCAAAGTCAATACTATAATTTATCCCAGTTCTTTATGTTTAAAACTAAGACTAAATCTTGAGCTTTTTTTGAGTATTTTACTGGGCTCTTTAAAAGTATCTTTCATCAGGGCTTCCCTGGTGGCGCAGTGGTTGAGAGTCCACCTGCCGATGCAGGGGACACGGGTTCGTGCCCTGGTCTGGGAGGATCCCACATGCCGTGGGGCGGCTGGGCCCGTGAGCCGTGGCCGCTTGGCCTGCGCGTCCAGAGCCTGTGCTCCGCAACGGGAGAGGCCACAACTGTGAGAGAACCGCTTACCGCAAAAAAAAAAAAAAAAAAAAAAAAAAAGTATCTTTAATCAAAAGGCTCTACTTTTTAAAATGTTGGCTTAAAAAGAACGATACCTCTGCAAAATATCCACAACACTATAGGATCTGATTCAACTGGTTACATGTTAACTGATTTCCAACGATAAGATCCTGAACATAGAGGACATAAAATAATGAGTCACAGATGTCGCCCTCAAGGAACAATCGGTCCAGTTAAGGACAAGGAATTTCCCCTCATGAAACACCTAGAAAGCAACACAGTGTGGCTGAATAATGAGGTGTACATTATTGATGAGGACAGTGTGGCCAGTGCAGGATCAGAAAAGGGAGGGGCAGCCGTGAGCTGCACCATCAGAGAATGCCCCTTGGAGCAAGTGAGAGGGAGCCCAACTTTAAAGGATGGGCAAGATGCAGATAAAGAGCTAAGCCGTGGGAAGTCGTTCCAAGAGAACAAGTGAACGTCTCACTCCTACAGCTCTCCAGTCGAGAGAGTTAGCTTATTCGAAGTTAGTTAGCTTATTCGAAGCAGAGTGTGCCAGGACGCGTGTGGCTGTCCATTCGTGCCTATGAATTCTTGCCCTCTTCATGTACAGATTCAGAGTGGATTTGCTTGGAGGAATGGGAGAAAGCCACTCACAGAGGATCTACTGCATCCAGTCCGTAGTTATCCTGTGACCCAGATAATCCATTTGGTTGCTCAAGCCTCTGTCAATAGTCCGGAGAAGAACCCCCTCCTGAGAGCTCAGCTTGACCATGACACCTTTCTGACTGCATAGAATTTGGGGAAGATGCTTTTCTCCTATCAAATGACCCTTGATTTACAGACATTTAGAGAAGTAAAGACAGCATAATACCATTCTCCTATTCTTGCAGAATAAGCTTTTATTTGGAAGGATGGAATAATTTAAGGTCCAGACTGTCATACACTTTTGGTATCTGCAAACATATCTGTATACATTTTTTCTTTTTTTCTGGCTGCACCGTGCAGCATGCAGGATTTTAATTCCCTGACCAGGGATTGAACCTGTACCCCCTGCAGTGGAAGCACAGAGTCTTAACCACTGGACCGCCAGGGAAGTCCCGATATCTGTATAAACTGACATGACTCATTCCACTCTTAAACAGCCCCCACTTCCATACCTTAGCACAGTTCTGTTTTCCGGGCACATGCTAATTGCATGAAGACAGAGAAATTAACTAGCTGATTAGTGAGTTAAAAGGATGAAAAATTAAGGGACTCTTTTTGATAGTTTTTTGAAGTAGTTAACTGGGACTGCTCATCTGTCGGCCTGCTGAAGAAACATTCTTTTGTTTGCAGGAGGATTATTGAGAGAGAAGGCCCAGTATCATGGCCCTTCAATGTGGCATCAAAAAATGTTTGACATTTTGGGCTCCTGGCTGATCATAAGGTTTCGTCTCCATCCTGTGCCTCAGCTTTAAAACCATGGGCAGGCATTTCTCTCCTCTTCTGTAGCTGTTTCTCTTTTTTCCTCTCTCTGGTTGCCACTCACCCTTTCAGATAGTTTCGGAGAGGCACCCTCAGGTAATTTAGCCAGTTTTGTTCAGGATGGGGGGGCCAAACACTGGGAAATTCTATTCCTGGTGGTGGGCTTCCTTAAGATAGTGCTAGAAGGTGGAAGATTCCAGGGATCCCTCCAGCCACAAGCCTCTCCTATCTCCCACCAGGAACAGAAGCAGCTGAGGATACACATCCACCTCAGAAAGAGTTATGACTCAGATAGACTTAGACCAAAAAGCCAAAAAGTTGAGAAACTCAGGTCCTGACAGAAAAACATCCAGAAGGGGTAACCAAGTTAAGATGAAAAAGAGGAAGGGTATGCATACATGAGTTTAAGGAAAGGAAGAACAATTGGGACAGTGAGGAAAAAGGGAAGATGAACTGGCTAGGATGGGAAGATACGGATCTAAATGAACTTTGATCATCTTCACTGTTTCTTCTTTACAGCCTCACCACAGAAGAGCAGGGAGCATCCCAGCCCCCCTTCCCCTGCGCTTGGTCCCCTTCTTCCTAGAATACACCTTGACTCTGCCCCACTCTCCAAACCATTCCTCACATCACTCCTGTTGTAGCCATTTCTTTGGCATCAACTAACCTACTACTTCTTCCCACTTTATTACCTGGAGATACTTGGAGACTTTGGGGCAAAGCTGATGATAGAGAAGGCTTGTGAGGTCCTCCTCAAAGGAAAAGTCAACCTTAGCGATGTGGGCAGAAGCCAAGTAGAGAGCGGTCCTCCTTGGAGAGACACAATCTTCCTCTATAATGTGTATGTCATTTATTCTCACTCCAAGGGTCAAAGGGCCACCATCTCTGTATCTACCTCTCGGTCTTTCCTATGTCACCAAAACAGTCACTGTTACTGCTCAAGTACTTACTCATTACAGGGGAAAGTGCAGAGGCTTCGCAGCCCAAAAAGACAGAGGAGGGCCTGAGCCAAGGTTTCCAGGAGGTTTCAAGTGGTTAAAAGATCTGAGGAGGAGACAATGAGAGACATGTGGGGCTTGAGTAGGGGGTGACCACTTGAAACAGGATAGTGAGGTGTGAACTGAGGAAAATGAAAAATTGAAGTGAAAAGTTGGGGGAATACAGAAGGTGAGTGCAGGAAGAGGGGATTCTGGCTAAATGAGATTTACTTAGACCCTTTCATGCTCAAAGTATTATGCATGACGCAGAGTTTAGTAATATATTTCTCCTGTCTCCCAGGATTCACATTCTATTAGGTAGAAAGAGGTGTGCACACCAGAAGCTGTAATCTAGGCCAGAGTGTAGAAGTATCATAAAAGCAATACCCACAAAGAGGATTCAGAAAACAGAGGCAAGAGATGAATTCCAACATCCAGGAAAGTTTCACTGGGAGCAGTAATTTGACCTGGGCCATTAACAGATAGGTCTATAATAAATGAAAATAAAATTGGATATGAGAGGGAAAGACTTTCCAGGTAGAGAGTGCAGTGCACACAATGCAATGTTGGGGTCTGGGAAAGACACGGTTGGGTAAGAGCCCTGTGTCTCTCATTCAGCCATTCATTCAAGGAACATGAAGTGGACACCTGCTTTGTGTCAGAGCCTGCACCAGTCACAGGAGAAATAAAATGAATCCAGCTTGGTGCCTGTGCCTCGCCTTACCAACATCGCTAAAATTAGGGTGTGTGGGGGTGCATTAGAGCCCGATTCCAAAGGCCATGAATGCCAAGTAAGACACCTGAGTTTTGTTCTGTGTTTTCTGTAACTATGTCCCATTCCCTGATGTGAGGAGGACATTACCCGACATGTGTTTTGAGACAGTAACTCTGGCAAAAATACAAAGTGAAAGAGTTCTTGGAAAACTTCAGTGAGTGAGCTAGTTTAGGGAGTAGGAGAGAGCCTAGCTCTACTAAATTAACATAATCCAGATGGCCGGCAGCTAGTGTGGACAAATGAGTCTTTATTGAATGCCAGGCTATTTCAGCCTAAGTCTTCTTCTTGTCAGGCACACAGGCAATTGATTTGTCCCTTTCCATATCACCTCATCATATTTTGTGACCTCAGTGTCCAACAGTAAGCCTCTGTGGAAATGAAGCAATTTCTGGGTTCGTATACCATCAAAGGTCTGATAAGTCTGGACTACATGATGGCTAAGCCGTGACTGGTGAGCTAGAGGGACTCTATCCAGCCAGTGATTCTGCTGGGTCTGGGCCATGAGAAGGACGGATTGAGGAGCTTTCAGGGAATCTCAGAGCAATCCAACACTACATCAGCTCCCAAACTTGCCTTCTGAGCTTTCTTAGGGTACCTTCTCCTCCTCTCTAACAGAGAGCTCTGGACAGAATTGCTGATTAAATATTTGTAGCCTTCAACTCCAGCTGTTTCACTGTAATTCTGTACATAGAAAAGATGGGAACATCTTCATTTTTCTTTATGATCTATCATACTGTTAGAATAATCACACATCATCATTTAATACCATCATTAAGGATTCGCATCACTCTTCACTTCTCCAGAGATAATAATTCCAGAATTTATTGCTGTTCTTCATCAGCACTATTTAAAAATCTTAGCACTGTCTTTATTTTCCTCTCAAAATCTTGACTTTTGCAGCCTATTTATCCTTTCTTTGAAACGCATATGTTACCGTTAGGTGGCCTGCTTGATTAGAGGCAGGAAATGACGATTTTAATCTTGAGTCAGCCACAAATCGGTGGAGAGAGAAGGCAAGTTATTTAAACTGGTTGTGTTGTAATTCTTCCAGCAATAAAATAAGAAAGAGAAAAACTCCTGCCTCACAAGGTGACTGGGAGATTGCATACAGTATTTCTGTTACTGAACCAAACTTGAGTCTGCATGCCCATGTGCAATAAAGCCAATCTACTGACACCAGGTTGTGGTGAAGGAAAGTGTAATATTTATTGCAGGGTGCCAAGCAAGGAGTCCAGGCAGCTAGTATTCAAAAGGCCCAAACTCCACGATGGTTTTCAGGAAAAGGTTTTTAAAGACAGAGTAGGGCAGAGGGTTACAGGGTAGGTGATCAGTTCATGGACATTCTTCTGATTAGTTGGTGGTAAGATAATTGGAATTCATCAACTTTCTGTTTCCAACATGTCTGGGGTCTACACACTTGTGGGCAGCATGCAGTTAACGTCTTCTACCTGGTGGGTGTTTCAGTATTTGAAAAACAGCTCAAAGGACATGGCTCAGAATATTACCTATAGCCCTTGTGGAGGACCTAAAGGCCCTTGAGTTTGTTTAATGGCTACACTATTATTATATTGTCTTGCTTGACTGTTTTCCTTTGTTTCTGTATTGTCTCACTTCTTTGATTAAATGCATTCTTTGGAACTCAGGGAAGGCCTAAGAGGCTAAAGTTTTTCTACAAAACAGAAGCAGGAGGAGGATATGGGAGGGTGGGGTCTGTCCCAGGAAGGCACCACAGAGTCCCTGCTCTGTTACAGTTCCAAAAGTAGAATATGCTTAGCAAATGCAGTATATTTAAAGAAATAACAATAATAGCTATAATAATAATGCTAATAATTCACCAATAGAGCAGGAAATGGATTTTAGGCACTTTTGCTCTTCCTTCCAAGAAGCAATCACTCCAACTTTCTCTCCACCAGCCAGATTCTGCTAAGAATAAAGAGGAAGTTCTTCAGCCCTTTATGCCCTCAACAAAATATTTACATAGCACCTACTATTTGCCAAGCATTGTTCTAAACACTGGAGATATTGCAGCTTTTATGGTTATTGGGAAAAGACTGGATAATGAAAAGTTATTTATTATAATCATGATAATAAATATTATTATTTGTTGTTTTTATCATAAGATTATTTTATGTTGCAAAGTAAAAAGATATTAACTTTGAGCACATTCAAATATATGCTCTTTATTTGAAAGTTATTGCAAAGGAAATCTCCATTTTGTCCATGTGAATTTTAGAAGAAATAATTTTTATTTTATCTCGAAACTTTAATACATACTTTTTATTGAATGCTTATCTTTGCTATACTTCATGAGAGAAAGGAAGAAACTGAGGATGACCATAGCCCCAGTAAGGATATGACAGAAAGTTCTATGGAGTTGAAAAATACCCTAGGCAGCACACAGTCCTGGGATGAGGCCTGTTTCCTCTGGGCCTGTACAGCACGTAGTTCATTTTTCCAAGATGGCACTTATCTCGTGTGCTGGTTAATACCTCTCACTTGGCTGAGAGTTCCCAGGGAATAAGGACCATGTCTTACTCATCTTGATGTAATAGCTGAGTTAATGAATCAATGAGTAAATGAATAAATGAGGAAGATTTACCCCTTTTCCCAGATAAGTATATTTTTCTTTTCTTCAGACATTTACACAGGCAAATGACACATAAGCCAACTTTTTCCATCCCATGGGATACAGGGTGCTGTATACATCTTGCTCATCTGGGAGGTCTCAAATATAGATTGTTCAACTATAGATAGAGGAAGAAGTTGGGCAAGAGAAAACTCTTCTTTCTCACCACCTATTTCCTCACAATTCACCAAACAAGAAGAGTCAACTCAGCCTGAGTTTCCAATAGCGTCTGTGCTTTTGTTTGGAAATGGAGGCAACAGAGAACCAATAGCCGTCATTACCATATAGAAATAGTGTGCGGGACTTCCCTGGTGGCGCGGTGGTTAAGAATCCGCTTGCCAATGCAGGGGACACGGGTTCGAGCCCTGGTCCAGGAAGATCCCACATGCTGCGGAGCAACTAAGCCCGTGCGCCACAACTACTGAGCCTGTGCTCTAGAGCCCGTGAGCCACAACTACTGAGCCCACATGCTGCAACTAATGAAGCCCATGCGCCTAGAGCCCGTGCTCCACAACGAGAAGCCACCACAATGAGAAGCCCGTGCACCGCAACGAAGAGTAGCCCCCACTCGCCGCAACTAGAGAAAGCCCATGCGCAGCAACAAAGACCCAACGCAGCCGAAGATAATAAATAAATAAATAAAATTAAAAAAAAAAAAGAAAAGAAATAGTGTGCGCAAAGCATTTAGCACAGACCGGCTCATGGTTGGTGTGGAATGTGTGGGAGCTATTGTTATTCAAAACAATGAGCAACACTAACTCCAGTTGTTGCTTAATCCTGCTTTCTGATTTTAGTATTTTAAAGGTGTTGGTCGTTTTCTCTAGAGCATTCTATTGAGAAGACACTTTTATCAGATGAGTTTAATATGCTTAAAAATGTAGGCCAGGTAAGGTGGCCAGAGAATACAGCACCAAAGGGCTACTCACAAAACTAGGAACTGATTCAGTGTGCCACCGTTCCCTGGGCACTCATCACATGTCAGACACTCTGCTTGTGTCAAAGATAGAAAATGAGTGTGACACACGTCTTGCCCTCAAGAGTCTCCCAGTCGAGAAGAGAAATAGCAATGTAACCAAGTAAGTACAATACAAAAGGGCACTAATTGCATGTACCAGAATGCAATCCAGAAAAGAGTATGGTGGATTATGTCTTATGATCCGGTGGAGAGTGGGAGAAAAAGGATCAGGAAAGGCTGCACAAAGAAGATGAAACTTGAGAAGGATTTTGAAACATGACCAAGAGGACAAGTATGGCGGGACAGTCTGGCCAGAGGGAAACAGCATATGCCATCAATTTATTTGAGAGACACTGAGGCCAATGTTCCTATGGACTAACAATAGTGTTGGTACATTATTAAGAAAACACAATTTTTTAAATCTATCATTCATTATTTTTTATCTTTTTACTGAACTATAATTGATATACATTATTGTGTTAGTTTCAGGTGTATGGCAAAGTGATTCAGTTATGTGTATATTCTTTTTCATATTATTTTTTCTTTTTTAAAATTGACATATAACATTGTATTAGTTTTAGGTGTATAACATAAAGATTTGATATACATATATATATTCTGAAATGATTACCACAGTAAGTTTAGTTAACATGGATGTTAATTAAATATAGTTACAATTCTTTTTCTTGTGATGTGAACTTTTAAGATACAGCCTCTTGGCAACTTTCAAATATGCCATACAGTATTAACTATAGTCATCATGCTTCTCATTACATCCTCAGGACTTATTTTTCTTATAACTGGTAGTTTGTACCTCTTGACCACCTTGGAATTTGATTTCCATTCAACAATGCAAATTAGTTTATGGATGCTGATAGATGAGTTTTTATTGAAATATTGTCAGCAGAATACTCATTGTACTAGATTTTCTGAGATGTTTGTTATAGGAAAATGAATTCTCTGGTCAAAAACATTTGGTAAATACTAGATTTAACAAAATTAAACAGCCTTCCTAAATGCAATGTCACTCAGAGTCCTTAATATGTTAATAAGCTGTATGAATAGCTAAGAGGAAGAAATTGTATGCAGTGTTTCCAAACATATTTGATCTTAGAATTCTTTTTTCTACTTATCTTCTAGGAATAATGTTCCAAATAACAAACTTTTAAAAGGCAATAATGAATGAGTTGCTTATTCATGTTTGAAATTAGCTTAACTTCTAGCCTCTTTGAGCCTTAATGTGATTATCTGAAAAACAGATCCAGTAGTAGCTTCCTTTAACCATCATTTACTCTGTGACTGAACAGATATGTCAAAGAAAGAGGCCAGGTGGCACTCCCTCCCAGATGGGCAGCCTCGCCTTGCGTATTAGTTTACTAGGACTGTCATAACAAAGTACCGCAGACTGTATGACTTAAACAACAGAAATTTATTTTCTCACATTTCTGGCGCCTGGAATGCCAAGATTAAGATGTTGACAGGTTAGTTTCTTCTGAGGCCTCTCTCCTTGGCTTGTAGATAGCCACTTTCTCCCTGTGTCCTCACGTGGCCTTCCCTCTGTGCCTGTCTGTACCCCTCTTCTGTTTATAAAGACACCAGTCATATTGGATTAGGGCCCATACCAGGGACCTCATTTTAACTCAGTTACCCTTTTAAAGACCTTATCTTTAAATACAGTTACATTCTGAAGTATGGGGGGTTAGGACTTCAACATATGCATTTGTGGCAGGGGCGTGGCAGGCACAATACAATTCAGCCCACAACACTCTGGTCTACAGAACTGCAAATTCAAGGTCTTCAATAACTCAAAGCCGATCAGTGCTAATCAGATGTATAAGAGAGGGATCAGAAAATAAAAAGACAGCTACATCCATTTCATTCAACCAATATTAAGCTTTCCCCTATCCTAGACACATAGAGACAAAGGTAGCTAAGACAGACACATTTCCTGCCCTCACAAAGCTTATAGTCCAGTATGATGGCTGTCAATTACCCAAGGAAAATGTTCATGGAAAGTCAAATAGCTATGTGAAATCAGAGCAGAGTAAAGTTGGTAGTTGGCAAATGTGGAAGGGCTGTTACATTATTGCCACTAAACATAAATTAGCTGGACTATACACCCCCTCCATTGAGAATCCTAGAGACGTGACATACTAATATCATCTTTCTGGATCTTATTCCCATACCTGACTATTAGTTAACCTATTATTCTGCAGCAAGCCTACATTTCATACCTGAATATGCTCTCTAATCACCTTGATAGGGTTTGGATATTTCCCAAATCTCACAGGTTAGTATGCATCTTTTAGGGCAGGATTCTCTCATAGATACCCATTCAATACTTTTTTGTTGGCTTTTTACAACTTTAATTTTTAGAAGGTGGCCATTTTCTATAATCCCAAATTATAGGTGTGTTCTATTGTAGCCACCCACATATTACGTATAATATTTATTTGCCAAAAAAGATAATTCATGTATTAAATGGTGTTAGAAACTAGGGATAAAGGTCAAATGTGGCTAGTGCTATTGAATTAACCATCTTAAGATCAATCAGGTTTTTGTTTTTCTTTAGTTCTTGTTGGGATCAACTGAGTATTCAGAAATCACCTAGCATTTAGCTCTATGACAATAGAAGAAAAAACTGAACCAAAATGATTCTCTTAGCAATATCAAATATACTTTGATATCTTAGCAATAACATATATATTTTGGCCATGTTTTATCCTTCAAAGCTCACTTCTGTTTGGAACCCTCCATATGCTTTTTACCTCTACTGCATGGGTCTAGTATAAACCTCATAAGGTAGGGTGACCACCCTCCTGGCTTTCCTGGGATGGAGAGGTTCCATGGGATGGGGAACTTTCATTGCTGAAACCGAGAAAGTCCTAGGCAAACTGGGAAGAGTTGATTAACCCACAAAGGCACAAATATATACACTGAATACAAATCCCAAGGACTTTTAAGGAATTCTGTCCAAATTGTCCTTCAGTTCCCACACCCTCTTCTTCCCATTTTCTCTTTTCAGCTTTCATGACATAGCTTGACTATGACTATAATTTTCTCTCTTAGCTTTTCTTATAGTGCACTCCCTTCTGGTCACATGACATTCTAATGATCTACTTCCTGGTTCCCCTTCACAGAGCAAGATCCTCAATGGAACTGACCATACCTTATTCATATTACAAGCCTCAGTACCTTCCCAGTTTTTGACACTTAGTAAGTAATTTAATAAGAGTTTGCCTAAATAAATGGATAAGAAGAGCATTTTCCTAAACCTCTAAGTTTATTAAAATCATAAAAACTGAAGATTAAAAAGAATTCTGTAGATAATCTGGTCCAGCTACCCATTGTGATTTGGAGTCAGTAGTCTTGGAGTCCCAAGACTTTTCTTTATTATCTGTACCCCTCTGAGCAAGGAATTTAGCTACTTTGAGTCCATTTGCTCATTTGTGAAGTAGAGATTATAATAATTTCTCCCCGAGGTGTGGGTTACTAAATAAAATTATACTTGTAAGAAGAAGTTTGTAAATTTGAGAACAGTATTATTATTATTATTACTATTACTACTGCAATTACTATTATTCAGGGAGGAAGGGAAAATATGCTACTGTAAAGCCTCTGCAAAACCGCCAAATGACCATGCATCTTCTGCTAGCACCTAATCTCTCTGAATGAGGGATTTCTCCTGTTCCCTCAACTCTTTCTCATGTAACAATTTCATATTTTACTACCACCTCTTTCACTCTTCTCTAAATAGTAGCCAATTTGTGTCTCTCAGGCCCAGGATTAAGCACATTAGTCCAGATGTGATCTGAGCAGCAATATCCCCTCCTAGATTCGAGACTCCCTATGTCTGTTAATTGAATCTAGACACCCTTTAGCTTTTTTAGCAGTAGTTTCATCATACTACTGGCCACATTGAGCCTCAATCAAAGAAAATAGCTTCATTCTTTCTATTTTTAAAATCTTTCTTTGTTGTTGTTATTGTTGCTGTTATTTGGACACTTTCTGGCACCCCAAGGAAGGTGCTCTTGAGTTGCCTTCTCCCCTCTTGAGCAATTATGGAACCAATGAATGGAAAAATGTGCAAAAAATAAAACAGGAGTTCTTTGTCTTCTCCCAGGCCAAGAGTGGAAACTGAATAAATATGTGTTCTCTGTATTTTCCACTTATTACTGGCAACACTAAGATCTACTCCTTCACGTGTTTGTTTTGAATGTACAAGTTTATCTGGCTTTAGGTTTGGAGCACTCACTAATGCTTTGATGCACTGAAACACAGTTTTCACTGGAAGGGCTTTTATTAAGTGTATAGCTAGGGTGTCACAGGCAAGATATTTGCACAGTATATTAATTTAGAGAGAAAAAGGTTTCTGTGTAACTTAACCAGGCTGAACAGCTATTTCCACTTTACCTGAATAAAGTATTTTCATGTTTTATCACACTAGTTTGCAATTGCAAAAGCTTCATCCAGTTTTTAAGAGGAGCTATGAACTGTCAGGATACATTATTTGGAATGAAGCCTGACAGTTCAAGACTTGAAAGTAAAATACATTTTATTGTTTAAAAGCATTTCTCCACCACCTCACTTCTACCCCCCACCCAAACCCCACCCATCCCGTTGCCCCTCACTAGCACCCTTCTCCTGGCTTGGAAAGAGATTCACTACAAACATTCTGAAATGGTTTAATCCTCATTAAATAACACAGCATGAAGGAAACTTCTAAAGCGGGGGGGTATTTTTCTTATTCTGAAAATAAATAATGAGAACGAGGATAGACTACTTTTTTGTCACACGGGAGACCATGTACACACTAGTGTTGGAAGCAAAAAAAAAAAAAAAAAAGAGAGAGAAAATTCCTGCCCAGTTAATATCCTGAGAAAGATTATCCATAAAACTGCATGCACCCTCAGTGTCTGGAATTTCCTTAAAGCCCCTAGCCCAGTGGCCCACCAGACAAAAAGGGAGCGCAGTGAAATCATTCTCTCTACAACACTTACTCACAGGACCCTTTAGTCTTTGAAGCAATCCCTGTCAGGTCTCAAATTCTGGTGTTTCTGGCCTTTGATAGAATTTTGTTTGCCAGAGAAGAATTTTTCTAGGATCTCTGAAATCGTCTTGAACTTCATACACACCTATCAATCATCCTTTATATATTCTAAAGACTGATATTCTAGGAAATAGCGGAAGAGAAGTCTTATTTTGGCCAGTGGGCACTCTTCTCCAGAATTTTCCGACCACCCTCTTCTTTTCGCAGTGCCACCATAATTGAAGAGAGTCAGGCTTCTATTCAGAGCATACACTGCCGAAAAGAATGGACTAGGAAAAAAATTAACTCACAAATGAAAATCTTTTGTTGTTAATGACATTCTATAATAGAAGCCTAAACTCCTACGTATATTATCATCTGGCAAACTAGTTACACATTTAATAAGATTTTGCTGTATAAATTATAAATGAAATAAACAATTCTGTCACCATGGTGTGCAATGAATACACCACATGTTATATGTAAATATATTAGTCATTTGCCTTTTGTTTATGTGTCACTGAAATCCATTTTCTTCATGGTGTATTTTCTATTCCCTATGGGGTCCAATCAAAGTCGTTTCAACCATACACATATCGGCCTTTAAAGTGGAATTATGTTGTTATTGTCTTTTTCCTGCCCAGTTTTAATAACACCTGCTTTTGTGCCAGTTTCATTTACTGCTGCAAATTATAATTCAACAGAGAACAACAACAACAAAAACAGCAAAAAACACAACCACCCTAACAGCAAATGTGACTCCAGAAAGGAGCTGTGTGATATATTGACACAATGCAGAAAACATATTGAAACAATTTTTATTCTCATTATTTCTCCCCCAAATTAAATACGCCCCATAAAGCAAGTTTATGTATTCTGCATGCCTCCGCACGCCACTCCCAACTAAACCCAAACCCTTGGCTTTTAATGAGATAATTTTTTAAAAACCAGAATCAATGGTTCAGCCTCCCTTTCAAGTGGTGGCATTTTTTTTTAAGCAGAGAAGCACAAATGCAGAAAGGATGCAAATGTGGCCTCTTTCAATGGCTCACCACAGTGTGACAGCTGCGGAGGGGATCAAGACAAAAGCGGTGACTGTTCCAAGAAAATGATGGCTCACGCATCTCCAGCCCAATCAATAATCTGGCATGTTGAGGTCAATCACTGCATGGCCATATTCAGTTCGAGCCAGTCAAAGATTATTAGCTTGACACCCAGAGGCGATTTCTTTCTGCTGGGGATGGCAGAGAGAGAGCCCGAGTGTGTGTCTCTGCAGAACCAAATGGAGAAAGCCTGTTTGTAACAACGGAAGCCCTGGCACAGGACTTTGAGAGAAATTCCATATTTGTTAGGAGTGATACCCAACAATATTCTCCAAACTGAGCAATGCTTCTTCCAAAACCGTCACTAAGCTAATTCTGTGTTTCATCCATTCGAAATAAATATATAAATGTTACGTCCCTACTATGTTCCAGGCCCTGTCTTAGGACCTGGGGATACAAAAGGAATAAGATTCACTTCTTATCCTCATAGAGGAGTGAATCTGGAAGATTCTCCAAAGATGTTAACGCTCTAAAAGTCCCTCCAACCTTTGCACACCCACCCTTCTAAATCTCCCCCTCCCTAAATTTCCCACATCCATCCTTGACAAGATAAGTACTGGGACAAAGATAAGAGTGGCAGCAAGATCATCACTGTTCTAGATTTTTTATGGTTAATAGCATTTTGATCTGGCCAAAGAGGATGGTTACAAGTGGGCTCCAGAAAGCATCTTTTTTTTTTTTTTTTTTTTTTTGCGGTATGCGGGCCTCTCACTGTTGTGGCCTCTCCCGTTGCGAAGCACAGGCTCCGGACGCGCAGGCTCGGCGGCCATGGCTCACGGGCCCAGCCGCTCCGCGGCATGTGGGATCTTCCCGGACCAGGGCACGAACCCGTGTCCCCTGCATCTGCAGGCGGACTCTCAACCACTGCGCCACCAGGGAAGCCCCCAGAAAGCATCTTAATGCTTTATAAACTACTAAGAAGGCAACAGAATTAATCTGAGAGTAGCTATTTCTAACTAACCTATTAGTTCCATCTCTGCCATTCACTGCCTGTCTATGGGACTAACAAATGCTCACCAACAGGAAACAGTTTGCCGTGAGAACTCCACAGGAGGATAGAGAATAGGGCTTTTGCTGTCTGATATTTCACCGGTCATGTTTTACTGTTTCTCCTGGATGGCATGCCATCGAGTGTAATAAATCTCAGTTTGTTTATATTCTGTGTCTGTATTTGCACTTTGGTGATTATATTTGAATTCATGCAAGATCCTTTTTTTTTAAGAACTTGAGCATAATCTTCTCATTAATCCTGTCCTGTTTGTCTGTTATTAATAGGCCGCTATACAATGTATTCTGCTGCAAAACTCCACCAGGCATGACTAATTCAGATAATTAATTTGCTAGAACATTAACACCATCAAATGAGCCTGCAAAACCGGTAAATTTAAAGTAAATTAAACTTAATTTGCAGGTTATTGCAATTAAGTCTGCCTTGTCTTTCTGAGGGATTTCAACATCCTCAGTATTTAAGAGGCAATCATAATTCATGCAAGTGGGCGGGCTTTTGGGCTAATTAACACAAGAATCTAATCTGCTTTTCAATTAGGGTGGATGTTTATAATGTGCCGGTGACAGTGTTGCGATTCAGTGCAGCATAACAGGAGTGCTTGGCATAATTATAGCTGAAAAGAAAAGCTCATGCCGGGCCTTTTTAGGGGTTAATGAGACATTGGCAGCTTCCAGCTGAGGAGATCGAGCCAGTTTAGTGTGGCTTCAAGAGGAAACCACCCATAGGGGTTTCCTTTGAAGTGTCAAAAGGTCCCCTTGTTCTGGGTGGCTTATGTTTCATTTGTCTGAGTGGCATATCAAAAATTGATGAGCTGCCAGCAGCAGTCCCTATGACATTAATTCACCAATTGTGTTTCTAATAGTTTCATCCTTAAATAAATTTGGATGATGAGAAGGTAAGGAGAGTCAAGGTTCTGAAAACAATAAGGGCCAGGCCGTTGCAAGGAGTTTATCCAGCACAGACAAATGTAGCAGCAGCAAATGTTAGAGGCACACCTGACCTACTACACCCTGGGTTATTAGCTGGGGGAAGACAAAGATGGATTACGCCTGTGTCTTCTGCTGAACAACAGTCACTCTAAACAGTGATAAAGATGTGGCACTCACTGTGCTTAGTTGAGATTCTAACTGTACTAGAGAGGAATCTTAGGCTGGAACTTCAGAAGACGAAGCTTCTCTGAAGGGGAGACAGACAGCTCCTCAGAAACACTCTTAATTAAGCCACTTGTACACCAGGGCAGAGGGCTCAGGGGAAATAACCCAACAGTGACGTAGTAAGAGAGTGCCTACACTGAGGGTAAGGACACAAATATTATCTCTCTCCTGCCTACTAGTAAACATAAAACCAAGGCGGTCTGAGCTCAGTTTGAAATTGAGTTGTTGCAGTATACTTGTGGAGAAGCTTTCTTCCAGTCAGTTTATAGGTACTGAAAGCCAGGTGAGGTCATTGTACTTTGTGGTTTTAGATATTCAGTAGTTATACAATGAGAAAAAGAAACTTTGGAAACAGATAGCTGTTTGGGGGGCATGAAGATCATATGTGATAGGCCCAAAAGTTATCTGGGTTGGAATGACCAACATCACACTCACAAGATGTTTAGGTGAGCAAATGGAAAATAAAGACATCAAAACCCAGGCAAAAATAAAGGTTCTCACCATGGGGCTACACGGGGCTTTTCTGTTTGTTTGTTTGGGGTTTTTGTTTTTGTTTTGTTGTTGTTGCTTTTAAGAATACCAAGTGATATATGATGATTATAAAAACATTGCAAAGATGGTGCTTATTTTGGCCTCCGTGTAACATGTCTGAGGTGTCTTGGTGAAACACCATCATTTCATAGATGTGAATGAAGCAGCCAACTAAATTACCCCAGCTACTTGAGGGAATATTAATCTGATTTTCCAAATGAATTGAAAAATCTCCTAAAGGAGTTGCTATGTAGACATAGCCAAAGAAAGTCACCACCTATTACAACTGAAATTGCTGAATAAGTTCATTCGCTCATTCGTTCAGTTACTCTTTGAGCACAATGCATTGTAGCAAAGGCAATGAATATTGGCGACTGTCCCTATCCCCATGGAGGTTACACATAAGTAAACAGGTAGCCATCAGTTACTGGTAACTGCAGTGATGACAATAAAACAGGATCATGTGACACAGAGACTCAAGTGCTACTTTAAACTGTGTGTTAGGGAAAGCCTTTGCAAGGAGGTGACATTTAAGCTGAGACCAAAATGATACCCAAAAGTTTTAATTAGGAGGTGACCTAATTTGCATTTTCAAAAGATCGCTTTGGCTGCTGCCTGGAAAATAGAAGTGGAAGCGTGTGACTCTATAAGAATGGAAGCAATGAGGCCATTTAGAAGACTATTAATGTCCTCCAGAAACTACTACCCAGTCTAAGCTTCTAGATTCAAAATATGATTTAGAGGTAGATTCCATAAGTCTTGCTGTATAGGTCATTGAAATTATGAATAAACTATTAGACATTTAAGTGGCAATGTCAAGTTGGAAGTTAGATGAGAGTCTGGAAATTAAGAGAGACAACAGAGCTAAAGATATGTGATAGGGAAGCATAAGCCTGCTAGTGGTATGCAAACCCATGGGCTGGGTGATTAGCCCTGCTAGAAAATATGCTTAGAGTAGAAGAGGGAGATGCCTGCAAAGGAGATGGAAGCTGAATGGCCCCTAAGGTAGGAAACAAACAAACAAACATGAAGGTGAAGGTGACACCGGAAACAAGAAAATTGGAGCAGTCGTCTGTGTCGAATTTTTTTTTTTTTTTTGTGGTACGTAGGCCTCTCACTGTTGTGGCCTCTCCCGTTGCGGAGCACAGGCTACGGACGCGCAGGCTCAGCGGCCATGGCCCACGGGCCCAGCCGCTCCGCGGCATGCGGGATCCTCCCAGACTGGGGCACGAACTCGTGCCCCCTACATCGGCAAGGCAGACTCTCAACCACTGCGCCACCAGGGAAGCCCTGTGTCGAATTTTAATGAGAATATGAACAAGATGAAAAGAGACAAATGTCCTTCGGCTTTAACATCATGGAGGTCACCGTGACCTTGACTGAAGCCATTTCAATGATGTCTGGGGCTGGCTGGGGTGTGGAATAGAGAAGGGGTGCTGAGGAAGTGCAGACAGTCCTATAGAAAATTATGAGGTTTGTCTGTGAAGGTAAAAAAGGAAATGGAATTGTGGACCAAGAGGTAATGGGAGATTCAGGAAGATAGTTTTAAATATGGGAGAGAGCATGTGTGCATGTTGACAGCAACGATTCAGAAAAGAGAAAAACATGAATCGCAGAAGAGGAGTAAAATGGGCATGAGACCCAGTGCGCACAAGGAAGGCTTGGTCTTTGCTTGGAGCGAAAGCTCTTTGACCTTGACAACAGAAGGAGAATCTGTGACCGGCTTACGTCACTTAGCATAATGTCCGCAAGGTTTATCCATGTTGTTGCATATGGCAGGATTTCCTTCTTATTTAAGGCTGAATAATATTCCATTGTATGTATATATCACATTTCCTTTATCCATTCATCTGTCGATGGACATTTAAAGTTGTTTCAACATCTTGGCGATAGTAAATAATGCTACAATGAACATGGGAATGCCAATTCCTCTTTGAGATCCTGATTTCAATTCTTTTGGATAAATACCCAAAAGTAGGACTGCTGGATCATCTGGTAGTTCTATTTTTTTAATTTTTTATGGAACTTTTATACTATTTTCTACACACTTAAAAGAGAGAGGGTAGATCTCATGGCAAGTGTTCTGATGACAAAAATAAAATAATATAAATAAAATAAAATAAAATAGAAACATAAAGTAAGCTGAAGGAGAACCCAAGTGTGGGGAAAGATGCAAGCAGAGGAGCTTGTGTGAAACAGTCATTTAAGGCCCAAAGCAACCAATAACATATTAGGTCCAATTCACCGTTTAATTGTAAATGTGTTTATTATGAGGTAATATACACATATTAAAGAAAAAAATGGAAATATGGAAAAGTGAAAGAAAACAATTGCCTACAGAATAATATGGTCATCTAACAGTGAAAACAGAAAACAGAAGTAGTGGCTCATTTCTCTAAGGAAATCCCATGATGAGACATTGAAACACGGAATCTATCTGGCCCATAGGTACCTATACTCAGAACGCATTCAGAGAAAGTTCATTTGCACTGAGTCTTTGATCGAAACTTACCTGTGGGTTTGTGGTTTGTGCTAGTTTCTGTCATTCTCAATATTTCTTAGTGGGTCCTGCCCTGCTTAAGAAACTTAATTTTCTTAAGTTCCAAATCTTCTTACAGTGTTACTAAGTATTGTGCAAAACCTATAGAGGCTTTAATCTTTTTTTAAGAAAGAAATCGTTCTGTACATATTAGGATGTTTTAGGGGTTTTTTTCTGTTAATTTTTTGGCAAGGCTGTAATGGGGGCAACTTGGCTGGAACTAGGGTAATGTAAGATGGGTGCCTAGGGGGCAACATTTAAGGAGGCACTCACTCTCAGGATGTGAAAGTGAGAGTGGTGCTTCCTTAAATGTTGCTCCCTAGGTAGGGCACCCACCTCACCTCACCCTAATCCTGCCCTCTGAACTCATCCACAAGTTATCTCTTGGAACTACTCTCAAGACATGATGGGCTGCATACACCAAGAATAAGTGCTAGCACATTCTTTTTTAATATCATTTTAAGGGTATAGTAACTGTGGATATGTAGATTCGTGGGGAAAGAAAAAAATATAATGAAGAAAACGTGCACAGTTAGAATCAACTCTTCTTTACTTCCCTAAATTAAAGGTCTATTTTGTTCTTATATAAAGGTAAGTGACAGAGGTTATTATTATACTGAAATCAAAGTATGCAAAGTATGTAGCACAGGCCTGGCCCATAGTAGGTGCTCAATAAATGGGGGTCATTATTTTCCAAAAAATAACACTCACTAGCTCTGATTTGTGCTCAATACTGCATCATCCTGACGTTAATATTTTTAAAAATATGTCCTAATTTTGAAAACACAAAATTTACTTTAAAGAAGATATTTACAATGATAGCTACTCTTAATTTTTTCTTTTGTTCTGCTCTCACACTAATAATAACTATGTCTGCATAGCATGTTGAAATTTACAAGCTGTTTTCACCCAGAGCAACTCATTGGCTCTTCACAACCATGTAAGTTGCATAGCTTTATTCACCAGCTAGTATATTAATAAATTGCTTTCAGACAAGTTAAGTGACTTGCCCTAGTTTACAGCTATAGAAAAGCAGGACCAAAATTGTAACTCAGGACTTCTAACTTCAGATCTCAGATCTTTCTACTCTGTGCCATTAACAATTAGATGAAAAGTCTTTTAAACTTCTCAGCCTGGATAAGTGAGAAACCAGCAAAGTTTCCAGTGGCTGTTCTTATAAAGCTGACTCACAGAAGGCTCATTTACAACAATGAGGAGGAGAGAGAAAGAAATTAGAACAGAGCTTAAAATCAAGAACCTGAATTGCTTTCTCACTCAGCCAACTGCCTACAGAGAGCTCTCCTTACATACCTCTGAGTCAGGGCAACCTAGAATAGAGATTGCACTCTAGTTATTAACAAGCCCAAAGCCTCAGCTGCTTGAAACAACCAAGTCTAGTTTGCACTCATGTGACAGGGCACAATGCAATCACTCAGAGACCAAGTTCCATCTTAACACAGGGGACCCATATCCCAGAAGCAGGAAAAAAGAGGACCCAGTGAGCCCTGGCCTCTCTTCTCCCCTGCGTTCTCTCTCCCAAGCCCCCAGACTATGTCTGTTGAATCAACAGTACCATGGCACCTCCAGCCATTAGAGCTCCAAACCTGGGGCTCCTTTTTCACTCTATCCCTCCCATATCCTGGTTAGTAAGTTAGCACATTACTAACCAGTTACCAAATCCTGTAGATTTTTCTTTTCTTACATCTCTGATTTCAATGTCTTCATCTGATGAAGAATGTCTTACGATAAATGTATATTATACAGGAGGGCTTCTACTATAAACACAATTTGAGAAAATAGTTCTTGATTTAGTATAAGACACGTATTTCTGCTTTTAAAAGACACCAGAAAGAGCACAGACTTGAAATCAGATGACTTTAAGTTTGTTCCATGGTGTTCTCTATGATGTTTTTGCAGGGCATTTAATTTCTGTAAGCATGAATTTCTATATCTGTAAAATGGGGATAATAGAATCCTTATGCCACAAGATTGTAGGGAGGATTAAATGTCATAGGAGTTAAAGTACTTTTTAAGTTATAAAATCCTATACATGCAGTAGGAATTATCAGTATTAATATTAATGTGAGCCAGGCAGTAAAAACCCTGAAGCAATTAGCAGCTGTTAATATACTAAACTGGATTTACTTGTCCTAATGAACTATACAATGACTTTATTTAAAGGGCAAAGGCAATCGTTAATTTATTCAAGCATCCATTAAGCACATGTTATATGGCGGTTGCTACGCTAGGTGCAATAGACTATGCAAGCCAGGAAAGACAGTTCCTATCCTCATGGATGCCAGCAGTAATGATCTGAGACAAGACCATGTTGTGCGGCAAAAACAGACAAAATCAAAGTACTGTGAGATATTTAAACGGGAAAAGGTTACTTTGCAACAGGAGGCATCTAGAAAGATTGGATTGAGGTGTTGGAATCTAAGCCAGACAATTAAGAAGGTGTCAGGTTTCAACAAGTGAAGGATATAACTGTATATGGAAACATGGCCAAGTCTGAGTAAAGAGCTCCTCCTCTTACCAGCTTTGTGACACGCCCCCCCTCCTCTGAACTCGCAGAGCTGTGGTGAGGAGTTAAAAACAAAATGTGAAAGCAATGCTTCTCAGACTGTAATGGGCAAACAGAGATGGAATGTTCCAGGGCACATTCTGAGGCTGCAGGTCTGGGGTGGGACTGGAGATTCTCCCTTTCTAACAAGCTCCCAGCTGATGCTGGTGCAGTTGATCTGTGGACCACACTTGAGAAGCAGGCTGTAAATCCCTTTGTACAGTGCCTAGAACGTAACAGTGCCTGCTCCATAAAAGATCCTGTTTGTACAATTACTCCCAAATCACTGAATGGCATAAGGCAACATCTGAGATGTAAAGGTGTAGGACCTGTTCACCTGGAATTCCTATAGCTTTCTCATATCAGAATATACTTCCTAAACATGAGCAAATCATAATACTTACTAACTGACAAAGGTAAAGGAAATTAATCTTTAATAAGAGTGCAGGTATTTTTCATATAGTAATCAACACAATCTCTAACCATTAAACAAATGGTTAGCTCTTTAATTAATAGGCATAATAATCATATGAAGCTCTGGTTTATTAGCATTTTCAAACAATTTGAGAACAAAAGTGTCAACAATAGCAAAACTTATTACTTTGTTAGGCTCTAATTCATATCGGTTTTAACTAGGCCAAAAACTTTCACTCTCATACAACATTTCTCATTGCAACAATTCTCATGTAACACTTAAATCTATCTCAAACATTAAGGCTATCTGTGCTGTTTTTGAACTTTGTACATATGCCCATTGTTGCAGATGTATAATATTATATTAATATACACTTTCCCACTAAATTCTCAGCATTTTGGGTACCTGGCCCATAGAAGGCACCACCTAATTGGTAAGAGATTTCACTTTCCTATCCAGGTGGCATCCCAGATAAACTTGGACAATTGGCTGGCTCCATTTGCACACTTTAAGCTGAGATTCAAACGCTTGCTTTAAAATGCTAAGCATACTCAGTGTTTTATGTTTTAAGAAAACGAAAGCAAATTAGAAAAATAGAGATGTGTAAAAGACGAAATTCCGCCCACAGCTTGAGCAGCTGAATGATTCCCCCAATCTTTAGGACAATAGTGCTTGGTCAGATCAGTCAGCAAGGTGAGTGTTGTTACAGGGCAGTGCCGTTTGCTGCAATCCAGAAGCAGCAGCCGTGGCCATCACAGCGCCTGCACACAGATTTTGCTAATCAGTTCAGTCCAGCGTGACAGTTGGAACAGAACCATCCTGTACAGACACAGGCCGAGATCACACACAATTCACTAGGCTGAATAACTAGTTACCCTTCTCAAGTTTTCCTTTCCAAACATACACAGCATCTTTCCTGAAGTCCCTAAGTCAATTTTTATGACATTGAGAATTACTTATAGAGGACCTACTACATGCAAATGATAATGACACAGATGATGATGATAATAATAACGTGCTATATACCTGGATAGAGAAGGGTATATAAGTTTTCCCTCCAGTAGTTTATAAACTAGATGTTCAAGAATATATAATATACAAGGAACATAATATACATGAAACATGAATACATAAAATACATAAATATACATGGAACAAACGCTTATGACATTCATGATAGCAATAATAACAATATCTTTGAGATTTGAGAACATCTATATTACAATGTCTATATCTTTCTCTGTCTTTATGTAGTTAACCTTTATAATGAAAGAAGAGCAATTTAAAAAGAAAAAGAAATCTGCAAACATTGGTGCATGTTTTAGTAGTTTTCTTTATTTTCTTTCTGAAAAGCACAGCACAAGGATTCTTCTGGAATAAAAATCACCATAAATTCCAGGCTGCAAGTGCATGACTAATCTAATTGCAGGCAGAGAGGATCGTTTGCTAATGCTCTCACTAGAGCTCTGTACTAAATGATCTGCTCAGAGAGCAACTGATGCCCCTAGAAAACTTTGAAAAATGTTCTAGTTAGAAACAACTTTGTCTATGTCATATATTTTCTGTTTTTATCTCCATCATTTTTATTCTTTAGGACATTCGGATGAAAATTTCATCCTTTTGCTTGAGGGTTCATGTGCTCCTGCTTATTCCTTACCTGAAATTGTGAGCTCGTTGTGGCAGTATAAGATGCCAAATTGGGTGTCATGGAAATCACTGTGCAAAACCCAACCCTCAGTCACTACGTTTATAAGAAAAAAAGAAAGGAAAGAAAGGCCAGTCATTTGTCTTCAGAACATGAAACCCATTACTTATAAATTATTGTTAATTATATATTGAGATAAATATAGAATCATCATTTCTACAAGCCTTGGAAATAGACAAGCTCTTAAAAATTTATTGGTGTCCTTAAGATTTGGATGATATAAAACAATAAATCACCGTGCATGTGTGCTGCCTTCTAAGGTCCTCAAAAAAAAAAATTACTGTAGAATTGCAAATACTGAACTTCTGGCTGTGGGTATGGCGGCCGCTCTATTCAACTCTCCTCTACCTATTCCAATGGTGGGGCGGATTATGTAAATTTTACAGAAGTGCTGTTGACCTGCCACAGTGTACTCCCCACTGCTGCTCCCCACTTTGCCTCACCCACCGCTTTCCAGACAACCCAGCCTGCCCAAAAACCCCAAAGCGCAGTCACCAATACCAGCAGATCTCAGAACATCATTACCCAGCTCCAGTCTAGAGTGAAAAATAACAAGAGGAGTGGAGGTGGGGGAGAATTTGCATAAAGAGCTAAACTAGAGGGAATCTGTAGACCAGGAGGGCAACAAAATTTGAATTGATTTCATGAGTACATTTGGAATACCTTAACATAAATCTCACAAAGATTTTCACTGGCCAATATTTAAACATCACAAAATACTTTCAAAAGTACTAAATAATAGAAATTCAATACATTTTTCCCCTTTGTTATAGTTTTACTTCATATTGGCTGGATTGTCTTGGGATCTCGGTATACTGGGAGATTAATTTCAATGGTCAGTTAACATCATATTTTAGACCCTTTTTATTTTAAACAAGGAATGGCAAAACACACGTAGCCTGGATGAGCATAATTGAGGCTAACAGGAGTGCTGAAGACCAAAGAGAATCTTTGTTACAATTCAGTTTTAAAGACTGCTATGGGTCAAGCATTCTAATTTATCTAAACTCTCTGAACTTTAGTTTCTTCATCTCTAAAATGAAGTTAATTATACATAATTCACAGGGTTGGGAAAATTAAACCAGATAATATATATGAAGGACCTAGTATGGTGCCTGGCCTACAGCAGGAACACAGTAAATACTAGTTTCCCTTCCCCTTTACCGTGGAGGATTCTGGGACATCTAGGATACAGGGCCTAAGTCCACAAATTTATAATCTAATTAGGAAGATGAGACAATGCTTCTATAGATGAAACATGCATAAGTGGCAACTAAATATGCAATAGATTCCACAAGGCTAAGAAGAAGAGAGGATTTTTAACAGATATGACTGGGGAGATTTTCCAGGGAGGAGATAGAATTTGGATGGTTATGTATGAGTAGGGTTGGGACAAGTAGAGAGTAGGTGAGAGGGCAGGGAAGCCCAGAGTGAGTTTGGCAGTTGGTAACTAGGTGGGGTGTCAGAAGCAGTCATGAAAGATAGAACTGAAGACAATGAGATGGGGGCAAGCGAACCAGATCAAGGGGTTCAGGGATACAGGAGACACTGGAATTTTTTGAATGAGAGAATGACATATCAAAGGAGTGATTTAGAAAATAATGCAACAATGCAGGCTTCATACATATTTGTTTCCTTCCAAGTCACCTGTAAGTTCCTAAATCAAAGCAACTATGCCCTGGTCCACAGAGCTAGCACAAGTGATACCCGATTAAGCTGACAGCAATAGTTGTTTTTTTTTTAATGTTCCATTGAATGGCAGAAAGAGTTCCACTTGTCTTTTTTTTTTTTTTTTGAATTTTTTGAATTTATTTTTTTATACAGCAGGTTCTTATTAGTTGTCTATTTTATACATATTAGTGTATATATGTCAATCCCACTTGTCTG
Source organism: Leucopleurus acutus (assembly GCF_964270905.1). Taxonomy (NCBI): domain Eukaryota; kingdom Metazoa; phylum Chordata; class Mammalia; order Artiodactyla; family Delphinidae; genus Leucopleurus; species Leucopleurus acutus. Next base: position 51,614,286 of record NC_139160.1, read on the forward strand.
TCTTTGATTGTTACAAAATATTATTCATTAGCCATATACACATTATACACAATTGATGTAGTTTAGATCGGGCAATATTTGGATACAAAAGAATGAATTGTCAATGAATGTTGTCAAAATCTGCAGCATGTGCATGAGTTTCAGTGGTTTTCAACTCTTGCCTGATAGCCTACTGTTTCTTACCTTTGAAATTCTACCCCAAAATGTGGGATCCAGAGGGTTTCTAGCATACTCAAACATCCTAGAGCAATGCACTTGTCTTTTTTGAATGCTCTTAAGATGCTTGATGGTTGTTCAAAGATTTCCTAGGCACTAGTAGTCTCTGCAGATATCAGAGGGACCTCATAAATATCTAGAGAAGAGAAAACTTTATCTTAAAATAATTTTGAATGGAATTTTCCAGGTTCTATATTACCCTATATATATTCATAATGTTTACATAAAGCTTTGGTAGTTGAGAAAGACCTTAGGAAATTTTCAAGTGGTTTGTCACTTTGGGGGCAAAATCAATTGTACCTTCTTCAGTAGCTCCTGTGGAAGGCTACTTTTCTTATATCTGTTCTTTGTTCATAACTGTACACCAACTTAAACTAATACATACTCTAAAATGAAACAATAATATAAACTTCATAGAGCCAGTGCAAGGATTAAGCCAGATGGAGCACGGAAAGATTTAGCACAGTGCCTAGCACGTAATAACCATTTATTAAATGTCAATAATCATTATTATTGAAAGAGATCAGTCTTTATTATCTTAGCTACTTGCAGGATGGGAAGGAGTTACCCATTCTTGTTGAGCTAGTCCCACAGTGAAAAATAAGGCCACATTTTTCTTTGATGGTGAATTATTTGATAGTTAAAAATTTATTCAACTAAGCTTTTTTGACTGTTTTCTTTGTTGCCACCCACCAGAGTAGTCACAGAGTGCCCAAAGATAAATAGACCAATTTCTTGCCCTCCAGAGTCTCACAATCAATTGGGAGACACATACAGAGATATAATTGAAATCCAAAGGAATAAGCACCACAAGCGAGTTATCATCAAAGTGCTATGAGAGTGAAGAGGAGAGAGCAATTAACTCAGTATGAAAGGTTAGAAAAAAGAGAAAAGGTGATTACTTAATTGAGACTTATTAAGAGAATGAAATTGTGTCAAACAGGAAATGGAAGGAAAGGACATTTTAGCTAAGTAAATATCAGATGCAAAGAATCAAAAGTGTGGGAAAATGTACTATGTTAGGAGAAAAGTATACCTCTGTTTTTTTTTATTGCTGTTGTTATCGTTTTTGTTTTTGTTTTAGAGCCTGAGTTATGACATTAGAAATGTAGGTAAAAGATGGTTAGGGAATGGATGGATTATGATGTGGTCTCAATGGATGACATGCTAAAGAAATTTTAATTTAATTAAAATTTTAAAAGTTCTTATAAGAGAGTTATAGGATCAGGTCAATGTTTTCAAAAGAAAGATGGTAGGCAAAATGGAGAATAGATGGGAGGTAGGCAAGACAGAAGGCAGAAAGATCTCTCAGGATGCTACTTTAATAGATTATCAAGAAAGGATGATAATCTGAACTAAAACAGTAAGAATAGGAATAAAGAACAAGGGATGTTACTCCAATAAAAATTTAAATAAAAAACAAGGGATGTTGACTGATGAGGAATAAGAGATGAGAAAAAAAATACTTTGGTGAACTCATAGCATTCTATCTGAGCAAAGGTGAAAGGACACTAACATAGATATGGGATGTCAGAAGACATATTTATGGGAAAATACATATTAGACAGGTTTGGCCTACTGCTATAATAAACAACCTCAAAATTTCAATAGCTTAATAAATAGAACTATGTCTTACTTGGTTAAGCCCATTCAGTGGGGATACTATGTCTCTGCTCCATGTGGTCGAGCCACGCCCTAGGGCCAAACAGTTCTCTGTTACATCTTCAACATCTGGCAGGCAGATGGGGGGGTGAGGGGGGTAGAGAATGGAAGGTAAATGTAGGTTTATAAGCTAGAGCTACAAATGTGCACAGAACTTTCATCAAAACTCTATTAACCAAACATGGCTACACGTAATTGCAGAAATGGCTGGGAAATGTGGTCTGGAGATGTAACCAGGAGAAAGAAGGAAATGAAATGATTTAGTGCAATACTAACCAGTCTCTGCCACGGGATATCTAAGTGAAGACGTCCAGAAAGCAGGTGGATCTCTGGAATTCAAGAGAAGTCCTGATGGGAGATACAGATTCAGGGATACTAACTATGTAGTGGGAATAAACAGTGTGGTCAAGGGACAGTGTGTACCATAGAAAAGAAGCACTACTACAAAAGTGTCTACCACACAGAGACTGGATGTGAAAAATCAGATACAAATATTATCTGACAATTTTCCATCCTTGCTCTCTGGATTATGGTCTTTTGGAGGGCAGAGCAATATGACCACATAAAGGCATAGATGTATGAGTGTGTTTGTCCCCGATCGATAGATCAATCTATCATCTATCTATCTATCTATCTATCTGCCTATCTCTACACTTATTCATTGAATGCCTGGTAAGGACAAGACACTGGACGAGGGACTTGGGATATGGCTGTGAACATAAGCCCTTGTGGAGCTTACATTCTTGCAAGGGAGATGGCATTAAAAGCAAATTATTCCATTATTTCTACAATTTTAATTATGATAAAAGGAACAAATCAGAAGCACAGGATGGGATGAGACTATAAAGAAATACTGACTGGCCTATACGGACAAAGGAAACTTATGAAAGAGTTTCATGTGGGCCGCAAAAATGACTAAGTTATGAACTCCAACCCTTAAAGAAATAGCTGATGAAGGGAAAGCATAAGACCCTCATCTAAACAGGTAGACCTGTATTACTGTAACCGAGTAGGACCCTAAGGGGCCTTCCTGGGACAGATCCCTCCCCCATATCCTCTGCCATAGCTCCTCTCTGAAGTACCCAGGTAACAGTATCTCATGAATATTTCCTGAGTTTTTCAGATACTGAAAACCACTACCAAATGGAAGAAATCAACTACTGGATGACCATGAGCAGGTAGCCCCCAGGCCTTCTGGAGTCTAAGGATTGATAACTGTTAACCCCTGTGACACCACCCTGTTATCTCACCATCAACCAATCAGAGAATTGCGCAGGAGCTGATCACATACCGTAGCACGCCCCTCACTCACCTGGCCTTTAAAAATGCTTTGCTGAAACCCGTTGAGGTGTTTGGGGATTTTTTTTTTAACTTTTTATATTATATTGGAGTATAGTTGATTAGCAATGTTGTGTTAGTTTCAGGTGTAAAGGAGTTAAGGGATTTTGAGAATGAGCCACTTGTTCTTCTTGCACGGTCCTGCAGTAAACCTTTCGCTGCTGTTTTCAGTTTGTTTGGCTTCACTATTCGGTGGGCACACGAACTTGCGTTTGGTAACGTTACAAATCAGGAAGCAAACAGTGCCTCCAAGAGAGAGTCACATCAAGTGTTTTTGAGTGTCTAGGAGGGAGAGATGACTCTTAGCGGGAAGAAAGATGTACAAATGGAAACACTGGTCTTTACAATGTGCCTCCAAAGACACAGTGTGGAAATGTGGTAGGGCTGACCTTCGGGGGGGAGAAAGGGGTAAAGGTAAGTGGAAAGTGGGATGGCATGAAAAATGTTTAGGAAATAATAAGGAGGGGGAGGGAGGTAGGTAACCAGTTGGAAAGATCATTTGGGAATAGATACTGGAGGCCTGCGTTGGACTTGCCAACTAAAAATTGTCTCTACAAGGATGACGTCACTAGCCACTGCAGCCACTGCAGCCACTGACCTTCCACACACCCTGAAAGGAGTTCAGGGTGGAGATCAGGAATGAGGCGCTCTGTGCTCTGGGGAAAAACTGGCAGAACAGGCCTTCAGACAGTTAGATATTTTCAGGAGAAGATTTTATGAGCCTAATTCTTGCATCTCCTCATCTCTAGAAAAGCACTAAAATCATTAACAGCGACATCTGCTCCCCGTGGCTGGCAGCAAGCCTCTGCCAACATGCTTGACTGCACGTCGCCCCTTCACTAGAGTCATGTATAACACTGACCTTCCCCCCACCTCTTCGGAGCAGTTTCTCAGAGCTTTCTGAAATGCTGTCTCCTGGACTATAGTCCTCATTTTGCCCCAAATAAAACTTAAGTCACAACTCTCACGTTGTGCATTTTTTTTTCAGTCGACAGACTACAATGATCTAAAGAAAAGCAACTGGGAGGCTATTTTAATTACCCTCAAAAGAGATAATGTGTGAATTGGATTACTGACAGCAACCATGAAGAAAAAAAGAGTGGGAAGGTTGAGTCAGAGGAAGTAGAAGCAATAGGATTTGTCCCTTTTTCAACAAATATTTACTGAGCACCTACTATGAACCAAATACTATTAGATGCTGGGGCCAAAGCTCTCTTCCTTTTCTCATTAATGCTGGATGTCCAGGTTATGCAGACTTCAGACAGTCCTTTCTTTCCTGCATGGCCTTCTGGAAAGTCGTTACTGCTGTTGTTCAGTTCTTTTTACCCCACATTCTTTACAGCTATTGTTCATTCGCCAATCTGTCTGCACAGAGCATGCTGCTTTAGTGAGAAGTAAAATAATGTCAAGCACTAGCTATCCTGAGGTCTACACGTACGTAGGCAGGTACTGCCGTGTCACACTATATACTTGCTATCTTGGCCTAACAGACTTTATATTTACACAAACTGTGAACTAGCAGTTGGTATTTATATACAGTCTGTCCCCCAGGGATGACCCATGGGCATGCAAGTCTTCGGGAGCTGGCAGCCCTCTGTGAATGCTGATTGTGTAATGTGTTTTTATAGACACATATCCTAATGTGTGTTTCAAACTTGGAGCTATCTATCTATGTACTCCTTCATTCAAAATAAAACACAAAAGTGTTTAGCTGTGCAAATAGGAATGGTGCTTCCAAAGAGGTTTCAATTTGGCCATTCTCCATAAATCTGATTTCTTTGCTTTCTCTTTTCAAAAAAAAAACAAGCTATTGGAGTGCTAACATATTTGAGTTTTGTTGGTTATTCACAGTGTGAAATGAGCATCACTAAATAAAGCAACTGCCAAATAAATACATTCTGGTTACAAAGAGAACCCACTGTCTGACTAAAATCTTCAATTTAATTAAGGAATTTCCAAATGCCGTATCTTTGAAAGCTTCCAACAACGACAAAAATACATTTCATCTGGGACCTGTGAATTGCTAGCTTTGTACATGAAAGAAACAGCTTGTTCTAAAGCTAAACTTCAGGAAATTACTGAGGCAGTGTCTTTCATAACCCCATTATGAGGGAACATTTCTCTGCTAAAATCTTTGGGTAGTAACATCTTTGGGCCCTTCCCACTGCCCATGGTTCTTCCACAGGGGTTAAAAATATATCACGGACATTCTGAAGTCATCGTATTGCTTTCAATAATGAAAATCTGAAATTAACACGGTTACTTAAAGTGATTTGTAAGTGAATAACTAGAAAAAATAGGCTCAAAAAGTGTATTTTAGCAATAGGTACTCTCCCTACCCATGCAAATAGCTGCTTGCTGCGTATACACATTTCCTAAATTTAAGGTGAAAATCAGGCTGAAACTAGCACAACAAAGAAATCTTCTCTGTGCTCTTATTGAAAAGAAGAATTCTAATATGTTTCTGCATACTCAAAGAACAGTGTTTTTTTTCATTGTTCCCTTTATTTAAAAACATATAAAAAGAAAAGACAATTTTGGAACATTTCCTAATAGTTACAAAATGTTCATGACTTGAAAAAAATAAATCTATTTCTCATCACATCCCTTAGGTGATGTATCTCTATACACCTGGATGAAAATTAAACCCTGAAATATCTGGATGGAAAAAAAGATTCATTAAATTACTCCATATTTGGTCTACAAAATGATCTGAATATTTGACACTCATAAAGCAAAATATACAAATATTACTATTTCTCTTTTCAAGTGTATATTTTACCATGTAGCCATAATTTTTTAAAAATATAGTAATCTAGGACTTGGTGCCCTAAGATTGATTTTTGCAACAATGTTTTCTATGTTTTGTGGGGAAAATGAGTTTAGGTCCTGTGATACAGATGATAATTCAGTTGTGCATTTTACTTCGTGTGGATGTGCATAAAATAAATCCTAGTGCTTTTCAAGATCATGAAGGATTGTGCTCCAAAGACTTAAAATAGTTGAGAATGATCTTTTCATATACATAACATTAAATTTGTTTAAAGAAGTATCACTGCAAATTATTTTTTACCAGGTATGGATATATTTTGCATTCTCAAACTACTATACATATACTTCTTGACAAGTGAAGAATTAGTCTTTGTTAATTGCATTTACTGGAACAGTCTCCACAGACATATGCTTGTGTGCATATGTTTTATACACATTTATGTGTGTGTGCACGTGTATGCACATCTTTGTACATAACTTATGTATGCACATATATACACCTGCATACACACATGGGTTTACTGACAAACATGAGAGTGCTTTGCTGAGTTCACGTGATCAGCAACCAATACGCTAGCTTGACTATTTTCTCTTTTTAAACAAGAGCCAGATTTGCCTCTGGCCACACTGTGCACTCTGTAGAATATACAACCAACTTCAAAAGGGCCGTGTAAGCGATGAGCTTTTGAAGCCAGGCAGAAGCTGTATGTCTACATGCCTTAAGGCACAAGAAGGTCAACCAATGCCCTTATGGTCACACAGAGGTGTGTCTCTGTGATCAAACTAGCAACGAAGAGGCTCAAAGTACTCAGTCCTATGTTACATCTCTCCATACCCACGAACGCTAATGTCCATAAAAAGCATCATTATGGCCCTACAAGACATCACTTCCCTCGACAGCAGCTCGTGGACTAAACAAGTGGTTTCTGAAGCTAATTTCTAAAGGGCAACTAGTTAATAGTAGTTACTCTTTATTGGATGCTCACAATATGCCACGCCCTCTCACATTTTATATCTTTTTAGTCCTTATAATCTTATTACGTGATATATACTGTTATTTTTCCCATTTATTCATGATTTTATATCTATTTAATCCTTGTCATACCTCTATGAAATGTGTACTAATATTATTCCCATGTTATAGATTATGAAGCCAACACTTAGAGAGGGAACTTGTCAGGATCATACAACCAGTGAAGATCAAAGCTGGGATTGGGGCCAGGTTTTTGTATGTCCAAAGCTTATGCCTACAATTTTTGTGTGTGTGTGTGGTACGCGGGCCTCTCACTGTTGTGGCCTCTCCCGTTGCAGAGCACAGGCTCCAGACGCACAGGCTCAGCGGCCATGGCTCACGGGCCCAGCCGCTCCGCGGCATGTGGGATCTTCCCGGACCGGGGCACGAACCCGTGTCCCCTGCAGTGGCGGGTGGACTCTCAACCACTGCACCACCAGGGAAGCCCTATGCCTACAATTTAAAAAATTTAAATAGTTACCATTTATTGACCACTTAAAACGTATCAAGCATTGTGCTTAGCACTTGGCATACATTCTCTCTCTGATACTCACAGCCCACTGTGAGATGGAGATTTTCATGTTCCTTATTTCAGAGAAGAAGGAATGACCCCTTGGTTGCTTTTAAATCCCACATATTCTGCCTCCCCTGAAGAGTTTGTAGACATCTCCCTCTTCTGAGCTGGAGACAAGAGCACAAAGTGCATTACAGGGCAGAATTAGAACCCAGCCTATAGACTGAGTGAACTGATGAGGATAATTAGAATTTTTGAGACTTTCTGTTTGAATAAAAAAAAAAATCCCACAAGAACTCAGAGGCAAAAAATATACAAACCAATTTTCACTGCAAAGTAAAGGAGCTGTTTCGGTGGAGGATTCCTGGACTGAATGCCAATATTATGACATAGTGTGAGTGTGTTTCGTGTTTGGTAATTGCAATCATTGTTGCTTTTGTTGTGGTCATGCATTTACAATGCTTGGTGTCAGTTTATTTATCTCTTGTAAAATTAAAATACAGTGTGTGTGTGTGGAAAAAAAAAAAAAAAGAACCCAACCTATAAATTTCTGTCGAATCACTATTCCTCCAGGTCACTTTATTTTCTAGGATTGCCATTGGCGATCTAAATACTCTTAAACAAGAGACAAGCCCCTCACCGAGAATTGATGGTGGGATCTCAGCTACGGATCATCTTTCATAATCAACACATGAGTGCACTTTGCCATCTAAACCCCTGTGAGCCAAGCACTGCTCGCATGTCTCCCGCTCTGTGTGAAAACCGTGGGTCGCCTTGTCTATGGTCTGTGACTGAAACCACACAAACCGTTATGCTCTCCCTCCCAAGCAGCCCCTTCGAGGCCCCTCTGCTCTGCTGTACCTAACACAGTATCTAGCACCGTGCCTGGCACTTAAAGGCATTCAGTGAAACTTTGCATCTTTCATCGTCTCCAAAAACAGAGCTTCCACCCTGACTATGAAAAGCACCAGCTTAAAGACTATGTGGAACGTCATGCTGCAGTTTTCATGCCTGCCTGATTATGCTGTCACCCCTCCAAACCCCACTCACCAGAGAGCCCCTTGCCAAGCTGCTCAGCCCCTTCCTCAGCAGGGCTTGTGGAACCCAGGGCATTCTTGGCACCGTCTGCTCCGTGGGGGGCAAGTCACCTGCTGGCTGTTCACCAGACAGTGGAGCTGCACAGTCAGGTTTTGGGAGGCTGTTGCACAGATTGGAAGAGTCTGGGCTCACCCTCTTGGCCATGACGATGGCCTGGAGCTTTCTCAGAGCTGAGACCTATAGACGAGCACCACCAGCACATCTCCCAGGGCTGTGTAGCTGCAGCTGGGGTCTAGCACCGCACATTGCCTCACTTCAGAGAGAGGAGAGCCTTACTCATAGCGAGAGAGATGTCCACCCCTGTACCGGTTAGCTCGGTCTCACACACCCATCCATGAAATAGGAGTATATCAATTAGCCACACGATGTACGGAAGATGGACTCCAGAAAAATGGCCATTTTCACCTGCCCAGAGGAAGCAATTTGCTGTGATTCTTAAATTCTCCACTGTCTTGTTGACTAACTTCCCAGATTCAGTCAGCTGTTACTAAGGCCCCCTTTTCTCTTGCTTTCACACATATGACAAACGATCCCTCCACACAAAGTAAAGCTAATTATGATTGACTTTTCCCTTGACACAATAGCAACATATCGACTATCCCTGAGATCGTTTGTCCACTGTAGGGAAACATAACGGATTCCTTACTAAAGAAACTGAGGAAGAACTGATACTGTGAATGCCTGTGGTGTGTGTGTGTGTGTGTGTGTGTGTGTGTGTTGCTTTTCCAATACATCCACATACATACAGCCTCAGCATCTATAGTGACATGCTGGGGTAGATTCCTGTAGCCCCCAGCCCAGCTCAACCCTCTAAGATTACCAGAAGATGATACGAAAAGGTGGGATTGCCTCCACTATATCTATTTCAGAGACTTTGGGAAGTCTCCAAAAAGCCCATTTTTTTCCCTTGATAAGTATCTATTCTTTACAAACAAAACAAGGCAAACCTTAAAGCCCTATTCTGTGACACACAATAAAGCACATCATTTTAAGAGCTTGCAGTATCTGTGAAAATGAACATTCTCATTCTGCGACTCAACAGAAAGAAGCAACAGTCCAAAAAACATGTTTTGAGTGTCTAATTGCTCTTCCTACAAACCCGAAAATAAACAAAAAGAACAGCCACTATAGAATAAGCATCAGAAGCTTGGCATCTTGGGTGCTCTTAAGCCAAACAAGGATATGACCTCTTAGCTGCTACCCTTCTGGGTAAATAACTCCGCTCATTGAATAAACATTCATTGGGAAGCCATTCTGCTCTCAACTTGCTAGACTCAGGGGAATAAAAGAAAGCACATACAAGGTGCCTGCATTTAAAGACCTCAGAATCTAAAAAGGAGACAGGCAACATGGAAAAAATAATAGCTCCCTAATTTACTGAGCTCTCACAGTGTAAGAGATATTGAACCTAACATAGATTATCTAATTTAATGCTCACAGACACCTTCAACACAGATAGTTCTAGCCTCATTTAGAGATAATAAAGCTGGGGCTCCAACGTTTATATGACTCTCGCCCGAGGTCACTCAGCTAGAAAGTAGCAGCACCTCAGTTCATTCCCTGGTCTGTCCAGCTCCAGGCTCACACTCACCCTGCTGTACCAGCAGCGTGGTGATGCAGATGAATGTGTATTTCTATGGCAATGTAATGGTGCTTAGGATGGTCTCTTCTTATAATTGCACTGCTCACCTCACCTCCCATGACTCCAAGGACCCTGAGTGGACCAAGCCTTCCCTCCAGCATTACCTAAGGGAAAATTCAAGCAAGAGTCCTTTGATGAATAAACCCACGTGAATGATCAATAGCCCTGCCAGCTTCTCATCCCACTGAAAGTGAGAAGAGTAGGCGAAGCCAGCTGACCACAAAAAAGTTAAGGAACGTCGAGTTAGCATTGACCAGCTGGCACATAGGAGGTAAACAATAAACAGTGCTTGGTACCAAAAGCCAATATGGTTGGTTGAGGTGGAGCATGGTGGGGCAGGCGTGGTGAAGGTGTGTGGAAAACTAGCTCTACCCCTTCATTTCTGTGCCAGGCAGGGCAGAGCCCAGACTACTGAGTGCATCAAATACTGCTGGCTCCCACAGCAACAGAAGTGGTTGAGTTTCAGAATTAAAAAGTTGAAAAAGAATAACAATCCTGATGTCTGGGTCCTACCTCTTGCATACACACAAGGCCAACTTGGCTATTCAAAGACTGAGTTCTCTTATCGGGGCCCTGAAAAGTGTCAGGGAATTGTGGTCCCTTCTTGTTTTGTATATTCATAGAAAATGTCTGAATTCTAACCTGCCCAGCTATAGTTGCTTCCTGTGTAAATCCTTCCCATCCTTAGGTCCTGCAAATTGAGTTAATCAAACAGAGATGTTAACAGTTAAAAAAAAAAAAAAAAAAGCAAGCTTGCTACCATAATCCTTGTTAGGACACCCAGAACACTTCCTTTGTTTAGGGCCAAAACCATGTTTATTCACTTATGAACTGTGATGAGGGAATCTAAAATTTTAGCCTCTCCTTTTTAACACATGAATGACTAGGTGGTACAGGATTTCAGCCAATTTGGCCTCAGTTTTTCTACCTGTGAAATGCAGAAAAGTGATTTTGGAAAAATAACCTAATATAGTCATGTTAAAAAAAGTAGATAGTTACTTAAAAAACATAGGATAACAGTTAGATAGAGCTTGGTGTCCTACAACAGTCTTTGATTTAAATAAAATGAAGAATAATACAAAGTGGGTTTGAGGTTCAATTTGTGACCTGAAAAATAATGGGATTATGATCAAACTGTCAATAGGCACCATTTTGTCATATTTTTCAGATCATTTGAAATGGTTATAGGTCATAAACTATTATTTTCAAGAAGAAGCTTTTTCTGGTTCTGATACGTATTAAAGAACTTGACATAATTTCTATTTCATATGCCATCTTTTCAGGAATGATCATTTGGGAAGCAGAGTGGCTCCAGTGGAAAGGCTTTTGTATCGTCAGAATCTAATTAAGTAACTAATTACCAATAGATGACTGTAAAGCACATTGCAGATACCAAGAGCTATGTAAAATCTTAATAGAATGAAATTCCAGTGCCCCACAAAATGCATTCCTGAAAACTGGCACTATCTCCACTCTTACAGAAATGAAATAAGTAGGAAAAGCAGACACTGAAAGGGAATGTTCTACTTTGTCTTGCCCAAGTCTGAATTTCTTTGTCTTCCCTAAAATGTGAAGTCAAAACATTAGCTCTCAGTAGTGTCTGATATTGAGCAAACTAAGTTAAGCCATTTCTAAATCTCTTAGTCACAGATGATATAAATTAAGATATTAAATAATGCACAGCAGTGAAAGACCCTGATTTTGAGCGCAGATGATATAAAAACATTGAAGGTTTTGAATTAAGGTTCCCTTGGCAAAGGATGTTATCCTAGGTCTGTGCCTACTGAGGTTAATGTAAAACTAAAGCCAGAGGTCATAACTTCTGAAAAGACAACTTCCAATTTTTATCAGTAGGTCATATTTAAGTTACTGTGGTACCTACTGCTTAAAAGAAGAGGCAGCTAAAAGCTATATAATTTATATATATGTGTATATATATATATATATATATATATATATATATATACACACACACACATATATATATATACACACATATATATATATTTCAGGGTGGGGTGTTTTTGATTTGCGTTTTGGCAAGCCAGGGCTAAAATCAGATGTGAAAGCAATTCAGTTAAGATGTTCAGCTTTACTCTAGTGAGTACCAACTACAGCACATGTGGTTTTTACTATGAATACGTGTGATTTATATGGATTTCTTTTCAATAGCTCTAAAGAATAGTGAACTCTTCCCAGTGTCATGTGGACTTCCCTGTTTCTATTTATTTTACATAGGCCTTCAAATCTTCTGCTGTGTCTGGCAGTATGTATTGATGGGTTAATTTATTCATCTTGTTTTCCAGTTTGTAATGACGCTTTTAAATTAAGATACAGTTTTCAGTGGTGGTAAATAAATGGGTGAGGAAGCCCCAGTGGACAGAAGATCCCAGCCTGAAAAGCCCTCCCTGAGAAGTTCTGCAAAACCACTATGGTTAAGCTTTAAAGCATCCTCACATCCTATTTCACATGGGCTAAAACCTAATTTATCCCATAAATGGAATGATCTGAATATCCCCAACTGGCATGCATGAAAAGTAAAAATCTCCATAGTTTCAACTAAAATGTCATCAGATAATTAGAGTTGAATATTCATTGGCTCAAAATTTTCTCACTATTTGCTAGAAGAAATTTAGTTTTGCTTAAATTTTTTCCATATACTTTATTTTATAGTAAAACGTTGAGAAATCATTTTTTTAAACTATAAAAATAATTTTAAAATTAATGAATTAATTAATAGGGCAAAAACTACTTCTGCAAAATCAAAGTGGAAACCTCTAGTTACCTTCTTATGCCATTTGGGTGATGCTCTAGTTTAGAGATTCAAAGAAGATGCAGGCACTATGACGCTTCTGTTTTTCTTTGCCAATTGCTTCTTTGCACCTTCTATCACCTCAATATTTCTAAAGCTTCTTTCATGGCTGCCTCATGTGTTTTTACCATTTGGTCTCAGCCATCCTGCCCCTTTTCCCTTTTTCAATGTATTTTGTCTTTGTAATACAAACCTGTTTTGCTGTTTGTGTATTGCATTAGGGTTCTTCCAGTTTGCAAGGCAAGAATCCATGGGATTCTCCCCTTGCCACCCCGCACTGCCTTCTTGTGGTCATGTATATTTCTTGGAGAGCTTTTCTTCATACCCCAGAGAATAATCTACCACTTGTATACCTTCTGACATATGAGGATTTTAAATCTTTCCTTGTTGTTTGTCTTATTTTTACTTATAGTTGGTCCCCACAGACTGGACCAGTCTCTTGTGTGTTCAGTTATGCAGATGTCTGTAATGAAAGAGAACACTTGGGAACACCACAGAGAAAACACAGCTATTCTACCATAACCAGAGCTACAATGTTAAATGATTTCTAGCAAAAAGTAAATGCTAGAAAACAAATTGAAAGAAGTCAAAGCCATGTGTTGTAATTCAAAAGAATTAAACAGATGAGACATTTACAAAGCCATATGTACATAGCACAAACTGCATCCCCATACCAGTCTGTAGAGGTTTATACATTGTTCCTCTTTGTGAATATACTTCGGTGTATAATCTCTTGATACAGAGGGGATGAGAGTTCTAACAACCTTTTTATCTTCACATGTTGGTGAGTGTTGTATTAAGCAAGGAGAATGTCACTTTTTAGGTGAATGGATGAGAATAATACGACGGTGAAGTTACACAAAATATCTGCAATATTCCAAAGCCCAACTGAAAGGGATTGATTCATGTAATTATCATCACAAATGCTTTAGAAATTCATTGACTTTTCTTCTTTCGTAGGTTAAACAAAAATGGCAGTGATCCACTGAGTCATTTTCAAAACTACAATCTGGTGCTTTCACTTTGCAATGTCTCCAGTATAAACTGGCCACCATATCATGTATATAAAAATTTCTCATCTAACATAATATTCCCTTTTTTAATAGATATCATTTTCAAATATTAAAATATAGTTCCATTATTTCAGAGGTCAAACACTTGGACAATTTAGGTAAAGTTACTCTTCCACATGTATACCTCTAAAACTATTCTTTAAGATGGTCTATGATCACAAGAGTAAATTTTCTTAAGTTTTCTTAGTTACAAATATATTCGATGTTTCTCTTTGTGTTCCCTATGTTCATCATCATGATAATAACAGTGTACATTACTGGCCAAGAAAATAGTGGTTAGGAGGAGTTAATGTGTGTGGATAAAACCAACTACTGCTACCCATTAGATGTACTGGTCTGTTAAGTAACAATCACCACATCACATCTATTGAAAGTAATGATAATACTTAGACCTTTAATAAGGTCTGAACTGTTTTCAGATATTTTTTATATAAATTTATTTATTTTATTTATTCTATTTTTGGCTGTGTTGGGTCTTCGTTGCTGTGCACAGGCTTTCTCTAGCTGCGGCTAGCAGGGGCTACTCTTCATTGCAGTGAGTGGGCTTCTCATTGCGGGGGCTTTTCTTGTTGAGGAGCATGGGCTGTAGGTGCACGGGCTTCAGTAGTTGTGGCTTGCAGGCTCAGTAGTTGTGGCTCGAGGGCTCTAGAGCACGGGCTCAGTAGTTGTGGTGCACGGGCTTAGTTGCTCTGTGGCATGTGGGATCTTCCTGGACTAGGGCTCGAACCCGTGTCCCCTGGATTGGCGGGCAGATTCTTAACCACTGCACCACCAGGGAAGCCCAATTTTCAGATATTTTGAAACATAAAAATAACCATCTAAAAGGAAATCTGGGAAAATTTGGAATTTAAAAGGCATGCTTAAACATCTAAATTAAAATGAAAAACGGCACTTTTAAAATATACACTCTGTAATGGCAATTTAAATTATTTTAACTAATTAATATCAATCACTTTATGCTCAGAAATATTTGCGGAGTAGTATTCTAAGTGGTAATTTTTGCTAATAATACATTAACATCATTGCGATGCATTAAACATGTTCATCAAAATTGAAAAATCAATACCAATGTTGCCTCTGAGGGATATGAATATACTTCTAGGCACACTTATATAATATAGTCTCAGGAAGAACTTTTCTATTCAACTGAAAGTCAATTAGGGCCTTAAACCATGGAGCAAATGTATAAGTCCTGCCTGCAAAAGGAAGAGTGTTTGTCAGTCTAACTAGTGGATGAATCAGTGGGTTCTTTGAGCTACATGGATGACAGCCATTAACAAATAATGCTACCAAAAAAGGACTTTCTCAGTTAGTAGCTGGTTTATTTTGTGAAGAGGCAAAAATATCTGTTGGTTAAAAGGAGACCTAAACGTGAAATGTGTGGAATCAATCCCACCTCACGGAGCCCAGCTTGAGTATAAAGGACTTTGGGAGTGAATGCATATGTTTCCATTTGTCAGTCGTGACTCTTCAAAGACTTGTGAGTAAGTGATTTTCTATCAATAAATTTGAAACAAGTGAAACACAGAGAAAATATATTTGTCTTTGCTAATGGGACGACTATTTTACTCTCTGCTTCTATGAGTTTGACTATTAAAAAGAACTCCCAATTCTACACACTCCAATTTTGTAAAAAATATATGATACTTTCCATGTGTCTGGCACATAGTAGATGTTTAATTAACACTCCCAAATTTGATAAAGGAATTAAATAACCAATGTGGCAATATGGAGTAGTTTGATTCATGTTCTGTAATGATAAATGAAAGAAAATGAAAATGGATAATGAAGTAAACTTTCTAGGTTAAGGAAATTGATTTAATCTTGAACCATGAATAGAAACTCATAAAATATGGATAAAATATGAGCAGTGGGTGCACATATTAGAAATTCCAAATTGTGAATATTTAGATTTACAAAACCAATTACTTATATTATGAAAAAATTCATGTGACTTGATGTGTTGAACTTCAGGTTATGCATATTTTTCCAGAAGGTGGCATGATCTATTGGAAAGAGCAGTCTCCCACTCCCTGAGGTTTGGTGATATTTCTTTGCACACACAAAAAATGGAGTAACTGTGACAGCAGCTCTGCCAACATCTCAGGCTTATATCTGGAGTCCAACTTATAAAATAAACCCTTTGTTTGCTGGCTGTTGGACTCAGGACAAATGAATTAACAAAACTCCCTGCTCTTTGTAGGTGCAGTGGTGCAGCCTTGACCTACTTTAACTTTATTTGCTCAACTCTGAAAATAGAGATTATTATCACCATTTCACAAACTAAAAATGTGAGCTTCAGCGAGGTCCAACAGCCATACATATAACACAAATAGCTCAACCCCTGGCATATATAAAGTTCTTTTTAACATGCTGTTACCAAGAAAGGTTTTGACAAAATTCAACACCCATTTATGATAAAAACTCTCCAGAAATTAGGCATAGAGGGAACTTTCCTCAACATAATAAAGGCCATATATGACAAACACACAGCCAACATCGTCCTCAATGGTGAAAAACTGAAACCATTTCCAAGATCAAGAACAAGACAAGGTTGTCCACTCTCATCACTATTATTCAACATAGTTTTGGAAGTTTTAGCCACAGCAATCAGAGAAGAAAAAGAAATAAAAGGAATCCAAATCAGAAAAGAAGAAGTAAAGCTGTCACTGTTTGCAGATGACATGATACTATACATAGAGAATCTTAAAGATGCTACCAGAAAACTACTAGAGCTAATCAATGAATTTGGTAAAGTGGCAGGATACAAAATTAATGCACAGGAATCTCTTGCATTCCTATACACTAATGATGAAAAATCTAAAAGTGAAATTAAGAAAACACTCCCATTTAACATTGCAACAAAAAGAATAAAATATTTAGGAATAAACCTACCTAAGGAGACAGACCTACTTAACTTTCTGTATACAGAAAGTTATAAGACACTGATGAAAGAAATTAAAGATGATACAAACAGATGGAGAGATATACCATGTTCTTGGATTGGAAGAATCAACATCGTGAAAATGACTCTACTACCCAAAGCAATCTACATATTCAATGCAATCCCTATCAAAGTACCAATGGCATTTTTTCACAGAACTAGAACAAAATATTTCACAATTCATATGGAAACACAAAAGACCCCGAATAGCCAAAGCAATCTTGAGAAAGAAAAACAGAGCTGGAGGAATCAGGCTCCCTGACTCAGACTATACTACAAAGCTACAGTAATCAAGACAGTATGGTACTGGCACAAAAATAGAAATGTAGATCAATGGAACAGTATAGAAAGCACAGAGATAAATCCACACACATATGGTCACCTTATCTTTGATAAAAGAGGCAAGAATATACAGTGGAGAAAAGACAGCCTCTTCAATAAGTGGTGCTGGGAAAACTGGACAGCTACATGTAAAAGAATGAAATTAGAACACTCCCTAACACCATACACAAAAATAAACTCAAAATGGATTAAAGACCTAAATGTAAGGCCAGACACTATCAAACTATTAGAGGAAAACATAGGCAGAACACTCTATGACATAAATCACAGCAAGATCCCTTTTGACCCACCTCCTAGAGAAATGGAAATAAAAGCAAAAATAAACAAATGGGACCTAATGAAACTAAAAAGGTTTTGCACAGCAAAGGAAACCATAAACAAGGCCAAAAGACAACCCTCAGAATGGGAGAAAATATTTACAAATGAAGCAACTGACAAAAGATTAATCTCCAAAATTTACAAGCAGCTCATGCAGCTCAATATCAAAAAAACAAACAACCCAATCCAAAAATGGAAGAAGACCTAAATAGACATTTCTCCAAAGAAGATATACAGATTGCCAACAAACACATGAAAGAATGCTCAAGATCATTAATCATTAGAGAAATGCAAATCAAAACTACAATGAGATACCATCTCACACCAGTCAGAATGGCCATCATCAAAAAATCTACAAACAATAAATGCTGGAGAGGGTGTGGAGAACAGGGAACCCTCTTGCACTGTTGCTGAGAATGTACATTGATACAGCCACTATGCAGAACAGTATGGAGGTTCCTTAAAAAACTAAAAGTAGAACTACCATACAACCCAGCAATCCCACTACTGGGCATATACCCTGAGAAAACCATAATTCAAAAAGAGTCATGTACCACAATGTTCATTGCAGCTCTATTTACAATAGCCAGGACATGGAAGCAACCTAAGTGCCCATCGACAGATGAATGGATAAAGAAGATGTGGCACATGTATACAATGGAATATCACTCAACCATAAAAAGAAACAAAATTGAGTTATTTGTAGTGAGCAGGTTGGACCTAGAGACTGTCATACAGAGTGAAGTAAGTGAGAAAGAGAAAAACAAATACCATATGCTAACACATATATATGGAATCTAAAAAGAAAAAAATGGTCATGAAGAACCTAGGGGCAAGATGGGAATACAGACACAGACCTACTAGAGAATGGACTTGAGGATACGGGGAGGGGGAAGGGTAACCTGGGACAAAATGAGAGAGTGGCATGGACATATATACACTACCAAACGTAAAATAGATAGTTAGTGGGAAGCAGTCACATAGCACAGAGAGATCAGCTCAGTGCCTTGTGACCACCTAGAGGGGTGGGATAGGGAGGGTGGGAGGGAGGGAGATGCAAGAGGGAAGAGATATGGGAGCATATGTATATGTATAACTGATTCACTTTGTTATAAAGCAGAAACTAATACACCATTGTAAAGCAATTATACTCCAATAAAGATGTTTAAAATAAAATAAAATAGAATAGAATAAAAAAATCCCTTGCCCATTTTAAAACAAGCAAACAAACAAATAAATAATAAAATGCTGTTACCCTATGATCAAATGGCTACCAGAGAGGCACTACAGAATCATGGTCAAGGGGGCCTGCTTTAGTCTGAAATTCACTGGGCTGGGATCATGTCCCATCTCTGGCACTTATTTTCAGTGACCTTGAACAAGACACAGCCTCTCTATGACTTGGTTTCCTCATTTGTAAGTGGGGGTCATAACTTGACCTCTCTCATCAAACTGTCTGAAAATTAAATGACATAACACATGAAAAGCACTTATATTACTTAACACATAAGAAGCATTAATGGTAATATGTGTGGAAGTACTTTGTAAAGCATTTAAATGTCCTACATTGTTTATTTTCATCTAAATTTATAATCACAGACCTAAAGTGAAAGTGAGATTTTCTGAAAGCAATCATTTTATAATGACATATAATTCAAATAATAATAGCCCCTTATCAAAAAGAATAATACTACAGCTCAAAATAAGAAAATTATGGAAGTGACAGGACACTAGTTTATATTGGGTGCACAAAGGGCTC
Source organism: Leucopleurus acutus (assembly GCF_964270905.1). Lineage (NCBI taxonomy): Eukaryota > Metazoa > Chordata > Mammalia > Artiodactyla > Delphinidae > Leucopleurus > Leucopleurus acutus. Next base: position 51,633,788 of record NC_139160.1, read on the forward strand.
ATACTTTAATTCAGAAACTTCTTTGCATTTTTCTTTTATTATATATTTTTAAATGTTCCATATATGAAAAGACCACGTATGAAAAGTCAATTTTTAAATGTATGTTCTAGGCAAGCTAAACTTGTTATGATTGATTGAAATAACTGATTGCCGCCTCTGCCAACTTTACCTTTCTTAGTTACAAAACACAATTTCAGTTTCGTGCTTTCCAACCCACAGTTTACAAAAGCTAAGAGAACTATTCTGATCAGCCTCTGATTATATCAGCAGTGCCACTTTTTCAGGTCCTATCAGATTGGGTTTGGATGATAATTACTTGGGAAGTGTTTGATCTCAATGATGAATACATGATTAGTTTTTCATGAAATCAGTCAACCACACCGCAGAGCACTACTCATGTGAAACCTTGTTGATTTAGCTGTTAGAAAGCACACATCTCCTGCAGTTCAGATATGGGACATCAGTCTTTGGGGAAAAGAGGGTGGAAAAAGGGCAAGTTTATGGGTAATGATATTGCAGAACCAGATATTTAAGGTTTGCTAATTTTCTTCTCAATTATATTCATCTCCTACCTACTACATGACCACAAATTCCATCTCAGTTGTGGAATATATTTTTTTCTTTTTAAAAGAAAGAAAGGTTTTGTGACACCTTCGTTATCTCTCAACCCCTTAGAGGGTTTTGCCCTGATGAATAATATTTTACATGTGAAATGTTTATGTGATTTTTCACGGAGTGACAACCTCGCTACCGCTTAACTTTGATGCATTGCGATCACTGGTTTTCTTCACTAAAGTGCTTTTACACTCCCCTCCCATAAATTGACTTAAGAGTTAGAAATGGAACATTCGACACAACTTGGATGCTCAGTGGAAAAATGTCTAGGAGAGTATTTTATGTTTGGTTTGCAAATATATCTACATCATCTCTATCTATATCTACTTTTCCTAAAAGGCCTGAGTTGAGGGTGTTTTGTTCCTTTGTTGATTCATATGTGTGTATATGTGTGTGTGTTTTTCTATGATATAGGCTGTTTCTCTAAGAGTCAATGTAACTTACATTTTCTTAAATTTCAAGTGATCTAATACTCAGAGATCAGATAAAAGGATTCAATTGTCAGTCTTTACACAGCATGCATTTGTTTAAAGAGGTAGAAGCACTGCACTTTGAAAGAAAAAGGAAATAAATTCTGTTTCTTTTCTGTATTTGCCTGATCTTTTTGACTTTAAAAGAAGCCCTAAAACAAAGAATTCCCTAGATTATTTTTTAATGAAAAGATGCTTCATAAAAATAAGGTTTCAAAATTTCAGCTTCATTCTCATAATTAAAAAATCACTTTGAAGGAAGAGCAGACATGTATTTCTATTTCATTTGGATCATCCTCTTTCAAAAAAGAATTCTCCATATGTCAATAGTATTTGGACCAAAATGCCTTAAAAGTTATGTCCAGTTTTTCTGTGGGTAGAAGGAGGTGGATATTTAGGAATCTCATCTGAATATTCTGAATATTTTTATTTATTTATTTTTTTGCGGTACGCGGGCCTCTCACTGCCGTGGCCTCTCCCGTTGCGGAGCACAGGCTCCGGACGCGCAGGCCCAGCGGCCACGGCTCACGGGACCAGCCGCTCCACGGCATGTGGGATCTTCCCGGACGGGGCACGAACCCGTGTCCCCTGCATCGGCAGGCGGACTCTCAACCACTGCACCGCCAGGGAAGCCCTGAATATTTTGAATATTTAAAAATCTAAACTCTAGCTTTAATGCAATAGAGACATTGGGATATTTTAGACCAGGTTTTCTCAACCTCAGTACTGTTGACAATTTGAGTCACGTTGTGATAATTCTTTGCTGTGGGGCCGTCCTGTGCACTGTAGAATACTTAGCCCCTTTTTGGGCTCCACCCACTAGAGGCCAGTAGCACCACCCACCCCAGTCTTGACAATCTACAATGTCTCCAGACATTGCCAAATGTCCTCTGGGAACAAAATTGCCCCTAACTGAGAACTACTATTTTAAACAAGAAAATTTGAGAGAGATGGGCTTAAGTTATCCAAATAACTGTCTTTGCTTTTTCTTACAAATAATAACCTTATTTTTCTTATGGGGTGAAGAAGGCTACAGACTTGTATCAGTTCTTTAACAGAAAAGAAATCAAGCATAAATACAGATTAATGAGACGTATTTTTCTGGAAATAAAGAACAGACTCTGAATAATATGCAAATGCCAAGACTAGTTACTACCACAGCCTCTGTTCATTTTTATAATACAGCATTTCCACAGCTGAAACTTAGCATTTGAACAAAAAGGAACAAAGTGTATCCAAAAAGTATAAAAAGTAAAAGAACAGGCAGTCCATGATGACAGGTCTTAAATAAATTTGATAAATTCTAACATTATAATGAGGTCATTTGATTGCTATAAACTGTCTAAACATATTTTTATCACAATAGGAAAGGATATGGTGTCTTTAAAACATTGCAGGTATAACCAAATTGGTAAAATGAGCAAAACCCTGGGTGTGGTTGCAGGAAGTCTATCCCAGTTCTGTAAAATCTTCATTGACTCCTCACTTAACTATTATCTCATGATTCTATTCCAAAGGCAGAACAGTCAGGCTGACAAAAAACTAAAAATAGAAATAAAGAAGAAGAAGCAGCAGCAGCAACTGTGGCGTTGTACACTTTCTGTACTATGGAGCTAATGAATGCATCTCAGTATCAACTGGCAACCACACTGGCAACAGGGTGACACAAACACCACTGACTGGAGTAATAAATTTTAGGACTTGGCAGACTCATACTAGTATAATAAGCTCAAACATTCATTTCATATTAAGAAAACATATAGCCAACACTAGACCATTAGAGATACCTGTTTTGTTTTTTTTTTTCCTTCCAAGAGACACATGGCTTCAAAAAGGAATCCACACTACTTACTATATGTGAATCTCAAACAAACCTGAAATGCAACCATGGCAAATTGTTTCTTGGTATCATTGCCAAAAGTGTGGCTTGATTATCAATGCAATTATTTATTGCTAATAAAAATAATGTTGATATCATTAGTCTGAAGAATGTTTTCCTATGGTCAACTCAAATAATTCTTCAAGATCACCAAATCAGTCTTTTAGCTCTTTAAAAAAATGTTTTGATAATAGCTAAAGTAGCTAATAGTCACTGAGTTTATAGTGGTGCTATAAACTCTTAACATGTATCATTTTATTTAATCTTTAAAACAACCCTAAGGGTTAGGTACCATCATTACCGTCCTTGAAGATGAAGGACCTTAGTGAAGAGAGATTAGACAATGTTTCCCTGATCAGCTCTCTAGAAACACAGTTGGGATTTGAACAAGACAGGCTTTCTCCAGAATTTGCTATCTTAACCACTGGCCTATATATCTTGTAATGTGCTTTTTATAATTGTGCACAAGTATTATCCTACTTTTTTTCTTTACAACTAGTCTATAAAATAGATGGTAAACAGTGGATACCTAAGTCATGTCTTTGGTGAATTGAGGCCCAGAAAGACTGAGTACTCTGCTTAAGAGCAAACAACTGGAACAAAGATAGTTAATTTTGAAAACAACTTACAATCTTAATTCATAACTAGGAGGCTCTTTACCCACCATTTGCACAAGTGCACAGTCTGTGTCATTCTTTCGAATAGCTAATGATTTTGCCCTGATCCACACCTGGCCACACTTTCTCCCTGGGCCCTGCCTGTGACTGAGAGCACACATTTGTAAGCTGGCTCCCCTTCAGAAGCTTGTCTGGGGCTTCCCTGGTGGCGCAGTGGTTGAGAGTCCACCTGCCGATGCAGGGGACACGGGTTCGTGCCCCGGTCCGGGAAGATCCCACATGCCGCGGAGAAGCTAGGCCCGTGAGCCATGGCCCCTGAGCCCGCGGGTCCGGAGCCTGTGCTCCACAATGGGAGAGGCCACAACAGTGAGAGGCCTGTGTACCGCAAAAAAAAAAAAAAAAAAAAAAAAAAAGAAGCTTGTCTGTAGCCTAGAAAGTTGATTGGCCTACACAGAATAGACTGTGTCCGTGGCCTTGCTGGCCATAGCAACTGAATGAACCGTCTGCAGGGAGGCTAAAGTATGCTAAAACAGGGAACTAAAAAGATTAGCATAGAAGCACGTATACCTTCTTTTTCTGGGTGATGTTTCTTTCTTGGTGACTAATCACAAATTATAATGGAATTCTAACTTAAACTAGATTCTTAGGGAGCAACTCCAAGTCTTAATAAATTGGCATCATTCCACTGGTGTCAAGAAAAAGAGAAAAAAATGACCACAAAATCTTGTAATAATTAATAGTGGTCTGAGAATGAATACTAGCAAAATTAGCAGTATGACAGTCCACCCTTGGATGTCACAAGGAGTCACTGCTAAGAGAAATGCTCCTTCGCAACATACATGTTGAAAAACCTTGTAGACAAAACTGGATTTCTATAGTTTGACTCATATTTATCATCAAGTGCTTTGGAATGATGGGTGGATTCATTGCTGAGGGTGAGGAGACAGCAGCTTGGAGTACCATGACTGGAGGGCTGGGGCTGCAGCTACTTTTGCCACAAGATGCTTTCCTTCAGGCATTGCAGATCATTCCTGCACAAGAAATTGCCTTGGGTGGTCGGCTAATAGGACTAACACAGGGGTTCCTGTGACAGTATGCATGTAAGTAAGTGACTCGAGATAGATTTATTAATGGAAACAGTTTCCATTTATTAATGGAAACAGGGCTACTCAGCCACAAGAGGTCAGGAGGCAGAAGGAAAATTATGTTGGCAATAATTTGGGGTCTCCAGTTGAGCCCAGGTAAAGAGAGCCTTGTCTTTGAATGACTGAGTGAAAATCAAGCTTTCTGTATCTATGAGACCACTCACAGTAGTCACATTTCTATAGGAATTTAAAATGTTTATAGCCTTAGGGAATGAATACAGATTTCTGAATCAAGGACAGGCATGGGATATAAGAATTGCTTAAGTATCCAAAAAAATACATGAAATTTACATTAAGCATCCTTTTGAGAGAGGGATGATTGAGCTAAGATGCTGCTTCTGGCTGTTAAGAAAATAGAGCCTGAAATTACAGCCCATAAATATTAAATTTTCACAAAATAAAGAAAGGATGGGAAAGACTTTTTGCAAGCTGTATGAGGATGGCACAAATAGAATCAGCAGATCAAAGGGAAATAAGAACCAGACAGAGAATTGGCTTTTCTAGAACTATGAAAGATAGTCTGTGACTAGGGAGAATGTAATTTATTTACAATAATATCTCCCTAATTTGAAACCCAGGAAACCAAAACAATAGGTTTTGAATTAACCTAGTTTAGATAATCCTTTTCTTTTTAAATTAAAGAACAGCATAGAAATTGCCTTGAATTACATCTTGTTTCAAATAAACCAATATTGAAGTAATAAGGCCTTTAACATATTACTTTGCCAAGTAATCAAACTTTCCCCAAAGTAACTCATTCAGCTCCATTTATGCATTTATGCATCCGTTTGTGAGTTGCCTGCTATGCATCCAGAACTTTGGTTGATGTCATTCCACAAGGTAAGCAGTTTTCATGGGACTGCCTTCACTTTCTAAGAGAAAGGCCTCTCTTATGTGGGCAGTGGAAAACATGGTGACTCAGTATAAGATCTGATGAAGCTGGGGAGTATTTTCTTTCTTTGTCTGACCTGATCAGTCATTGACCACAGCCATAAGAAAATTGTTTATTCACAGGAATTAGGAACAAACAGTTGAAGAGTTTTGTGCTTCAGAAAGAAACAAGGTCCATATCATGGAATTGGTTATTTCCACTTCTTCTTCAAAGACCATGTGGTCCACTGACTGACAGAAGAGTCTCATCCAAGGTCTGGCTCTCAGGGCAGAGACGTGAACAGTAGTTTTGACAGATGAACTACTCTGAGGTAACTGTAAGGGAACCACCAATAACAATTGCCAAGGCTGGTCCAGACTGGTTACATTGTGGAAAAACACAGCACAATGTTGCCTACAGAATGTTATATGTAACATAAGCATATACTTTAACCATTGTTCTAGTTTAAGAAAAAAGCAACAGTAGAGTTTTAAGTAAGTTGATTAGAAAATAGGCAATAAAAAGCCTAGGTATCTCCAAGACCTTCACAGTCCATTATGATAGCCACTAGCCACATGTGGCTATTGACCACTTGAAATGTGGCTACTCTAAAATGATAAAATACACAAATTTCAAAGACTTAGTATAAAAAAATGCATAACATCTTATTAATAATTTCTATATTGTTTACATGAAATACCATTTTGGATATGTTAGGTTAAATAAATCATTTTATTAAAATTAATTTCATGTTTCCTTTTACAATTTTTTTTAATGTGGCTACCAGAAATTTTAAAATTACATGTGTGGCCCACATTTGTAGCATGCATCCTATTTCTGTTGGACTTGTTACCCTGGACAAATCCATGAAACAGTATACTATTTTTTTATATTTGAAAAGATTCGTTATTTTGTTAAAGCCACACTACAACCCAATGGCTTGGCCATTACCATTCCTCCTTTTATAGATGGGAAAACTTAGGGGTTATGGAGCATGTTCTAGTCATGCAACTAGTAATTGGTAGAACCAGGACTGCCTCACACCCGAATCCATGTTTTGTGTCAGCCTTGTTCAGGCACCTCTCTTTAATATTCTGTTAAGGTGATCTTTTAGAAATGTGTAAGCTGTGTTGAGAACAACTGCATATTCTGTGTGGAATGAATATGTACAATTTATTAAACACATTTAAAACAGCTATAAATAGCACAAAAGTGTAACTAGAGTGGTATACCAGGGTCTTCTGCAAACTACTCCTCACAGGTGTTTAGAATGGAGCAGGGTGGCTGGAGAAGTGAGAGACAGCTGTATGTCATGCACATTCTAGGCATTTCTCCATGTTATTTCACTTATTCCTCAAAACAACTCTTAAAGGTGAGAGAACCAAGGCTCAGAATGGTTAATTGATTTGTCTGGTATCTCAGGGCCAGCTCATTAGCAACAGATCCAAGATTGAACTCAAGCCTGATCTCCTTCCCTGTACCGTGTTGCTTCGGGTCCTATTTTTGATCAGTACCCAACTTTTTTAGCATCTTGCCCAGACTCTGTTATCATCTGCTCTGTTTTCAGACCCTATCCTAGTCTGTGTCCCAGATCAACTGGGTCATTCCCCTCCCTCATCAGGTAGAGCCCAAAGGAGAGGAGGCATAGCTACATCCTTCCTGGGGATGCATCAAGATACAAGAATCAGACTGTTCTTGCCAACACCTGTGGTGTTTAGCGGTGGAAGAAAATAATGAATCTAGTGTCTTGATGGAATACAAAGGTCATAGGCAAGGTAGATAGTCCATACAGACTTCAAATTCCATTTGAGAGCTAAGATTTAGTGTCAAAATAGGCAGAAGAAACCTGAGGAAAACCCAGTGATACCTAGAAGTGGAGGATTGAGGAAGTCTGCAGGCAGACGGCAGGAATCTGGAATGAGGTTTCCAGGCTGACCGGAATAGATATTCAGGGTACATCTAAAGGGTCCAAAATGAAAGGGACCCTGGTTCATGCAAATCCACACCATGCTTCTTCTGTTACTCTATCTAATGTTCCTTCAGTCTACAGGGGCTATGGTGGGAACGGTCCATTGCTTTCACTTTGAGATTTTGTTATGTGCCTATTGCCCTCTTATATAAAGGCTTCAGGATTATGTTTAAAGCCCTGAGCTAGGGTCAGGAGAAAAACAAAGAAATAAAAAAAAGTGGTCTCTGACCTCAAGGCTATGATCACCTAATTAAATAAACAGGCAAACTTTAAACTAAAGGAGCTGGGGTTTGAGACTATTGTTCTAATGTCAGCCCTCATTGCATGACCTTGATTGTTATGCTCTAAGTCTTGGTCCTTATTAAAAGTTAGACATTTGCACTGGATAAATGACTTTCAAGGTTTTATAGAACAATAGAATTCTTTTGTTGGTGAATTCTTACTTGGAATCCCAGCACTTAATTTGGTAAGACGAGTTTTAATAAATAATAATAACAATGAAATAGCTGAAAGGTTGATGCTCTGAATAGAAACTGGGGATGGAAACAAGAGCCCTACCTACTTGATATTCTCCAAATACCACTGCACCCCACCCCACCACAATGTCCCCCAAGAAAGCTCCAGAGAACACAGTTTAGGGTCTACTAGTCTATTCATCTATTTATTTCCTTCTAGCTCCCAACCATGACTTCCTTCGATAGCAACCCTGTTGATAAAATAACTACATGGAAAGATAAACTATGAGAGAAGACTATCAGGGAGATTACAAGACAAAGCATTTTTTAAAGGAATGATACAGAAAATGAGAACCGTGAGTTCAGAGTGAAAGCAATCACCTTGGGTGAGAGCAGGTTGTCAGGACTTCACACATGAGCAGGGACTTTGAACGATGGGTACACAGGAAAACCTTGACTTTTCAGCTACGTTTCAAGGAAGGGCACAAAGACACCAAGACTGGTATAAAAAGACATGATTATGGATAATAATACTCCCCTAATTACTGAGAGCTTCTCATGCCAGGGACCACGTGGTGCCCAGGCTTAACCACAATCCTCCCAGCAGTGCAGTGAGAAGGTACTATTAACCAGATGGGAGAACTAAGCCTCAAAAAGCTGGATCAAGACCTCCCAAAGTCATACAGCTCGGTAGTATTAGTGGCTTCTCAGCTCTGCCGGGTTGCTGATAGCTCTACTGTCACATCAGTTTTGTTTACAGGAGTATCTGGAAATGAGGCTGTGAAGATTGGTTGGGGTCAGAGTATAGAAGGATACATTTTTCAGGCTAAGGAATTTGCCATTAATCCTCTAGGCAATGAAGAGACACTGAAGTTGAGTGGACAGTGAAATGGCATGATCAAGGTACGTTTCAGGATGATTTTGTTTCAGCTTTAGCGGATTTGTTTTACTAGGGTATATGCGCTAAGACCAGGAGTGCTAATAGTTATAGTGTGTTTCTTTATTAAAATTTAATTAACACTGAGGTTATCTACCCTATATTACCAAACACATGCAATTACATCAGAAGAACAAAATCAAAGAATTTCTATATTGTTCATTTTTACTCCTCTTTTAGAGAAAGTTCCAAACGCATGAAAACTTTAAAGTTAAGTCACTATTGAAAGATATTAAGATAGAGTTGATCGTGTGCCCTGTATTTTCTCTTTAAAAAAAGACTTTTTGGAGTAGTTTTACAATCACTTCAAACTTAAGAGGAAGTTGTCAAAAAGTACAAACTTCCAGTTGTAAAATAAATAAGTCCTGGATATGTGATGTGCAGCAAGGTGACTATAGTTAATAATAGTGTAGCGTATGATTGAAAGTAACCAAGAGAGTAGATCTTAAAAGTTCTCATCACAACAAAAAAAAAATTGTAACTATGTGAGGTGATGGATGTTAACTAAACTTATTGTGATCATTTCCAGTATATACATATTGGAATCACTGTGTTGTATACCTGAAACTAATATAATGTTATATATCAACTATATCACAATAAAAAATTGAGAAGAAAGTACAGAGATTTCCCATTTACCTCTGCCCCCATATATGCACAGACTTCCCCATCATCAACATCCCCTACCAGAATAGTACATTTGTTAGAATTAATGAACCTACATTGATGGGTCCTGTATTTACTATCAGTCAATGGCAGCACTTACTATTTACTCCCTAAGCCAAAAAGATGATTGAAATAATGTAATTCTAGTATTTAAAACTTTAACACACTCTATTTAGATAAAGAACTTTGCAAAAGTTTGTGTTTATTATTCTTAGGTGCTACAGTTTTAGGGAAATAACTAGAAACTGTACAAAATGTTCAAGCAATAATAGAGAGGTAAGTGAAAGAGAAAGTCTGAAGATTTCATGGCAGACTTTTCCCTATAAAATTTCAAAGAATGTCAAACACATCAAACCAGATAACCACTGAAATGTGTACATGCAAGTCTTCCAGACTTCAGTGATATAATGCTTTTAGACAAGCTTCATTGTGTGGTTGTTCTGAATCTTCTTGACATTTATAACAAATATTAGGCTTACAAAAAGTTTCAGTGTAATAAGAGCCAACCTTGACTAAGTGTATACTATGATCCAAGCATTGTTCATTCACCCATTCGTTCATTCACTTATTCATTCGACAGTTGTTTGCTGAGAAGTTTATAGATGCTAGACCACTGTTAGAAATATTCTAAGTGCGGGGTATGTAGTACTGAATAAGACAAAAATATTTTTTGGCATCATGGGACCTTCACCTAGTAAGAAAGACAGGTATTTGTCTGTCTTGTTGGGGATTTTTTTTTTTCAATGGAGTTTGAAACAAGCATTATTATTATTAACAATGAAGCTGTTACCTATCGGGGCTGTTTTAATATATTAGGTAGTACTACATGTTTTATGTTGATGGAATTGCTGGAAGAAATAATAGAGATAAAGAGAGTAATTTTAGGTGCAGATGTCTTGATTAGGTGAGAAGGGAAGGAATTAGAGCACATATCTTTATCTGGCTCTAAAACTTATGCCCTTTCCACTCTACCATATCAACATTTTTTAAAAGATTTCAGCATTTGATATATATATCTTCATCCTCTCTGGCACTTTACTCACACACACACACACACACACACACACACACACACATATATGTAAAGTACAGAATTGTTTAATGTCTTACTCAAGGGGGATGCAGGCAGCATATATGAAGAAAGAGAACGAACATATACTAAAATTTGAGACATACCACAGTGAGGGCCCTGAAAGAGACTATAGGATGGAAAGGCAGCGTCAGAAGAGAGCAGGGAAAGCACTGAAACAAATAAAAGGTAAGAAGTAGATGGCAAAACCTCCCTAAAGTAGAGAAGCCATTTACCAAAGTGAGAAGCCCAAGAACCATGGTGATGTGTCTTCAACTTAATTATTTTTAAATGTCCTTTCAAAACATCTTGAGCTCTGAACAACTCAGAAAGGAGCGGGTTAGTAAATTTAGCACAAATGTTTTCAATGCAAGTAATTTTAAGCACAGGTCATTGAATAGATGAATATATGATTCTTGCATTAGACATGTAGATATAACATACATTGCACATAACATATACTCATTTGAGTTTACACATAATCATATGAATATATTTGTTTTCTTAAAGTCACCAGAATTCTATAGTTATGTCTATACTATCTAGAGGTGAAGATTTAAGAAAATTCTTCAATTTCCAGGTAATAAAGGGCAAATACTCATCCAGATCCCTTGATACCAGGAAAGATTTTTGCAAGATTAAATGGTATTAGAATCAATAGGCCCACAGGGTGTTTGGTTTTGAATTAAAATATAGAAACCTTATTAATAAAATTTACATTCCTGCTTTAACCTTAATCTAATTTTACTGGTATCATGGCCTCTAATAGACAGCAATTCCGCACAGCGGCATATGCCTTATAACCTATCTTTGCCATCCTAATCAGAAGCCCCTGATCACTCTGGAGGAAAAGGAGATGCAATGAATTTTAAACTGGTCATCATATTCACTTTTTTTAAAATGTATTAGATACCAATATTTTATTCATGAAAACCTTAAATATGATATTACTAGCAAAACATTTTGTGGTACCTTGAAATTTACTCTAAATGGAGAGTTTTCTTTTGCTTTATGCTGAAGTACTATCCTTAAGCTGACTATCTTAGCTTCTATTCCCCAAGACCAATGACAGCAGCTAGAGTTTCTAACAGGAACAATTTACCTGGGCCCTCTGCAGACAAGGCCTTAACCCCAAGGAATTTCATTAAGTGGCAACAGGCTTTGTCGGGGAAGGCAGAGGGACCTCGGAGTTTCACCTTCTCACAGAGGGAATTAATTTCACTCTCATTTACAGGGGCCAGGAAAGGAAAGGGTGGTGTTGCAAGGTGAAATATGGAAATAACTTATTTTGAGACATTCTCAGTGATCATGTTTAAATAGTCACTCAAAATTCTTCACTCATATTTAAATAACCAAACAAATTAGATAATTGAAGCCATATTATTGAGCTCAACACGCTTATCCACAGGTATTTAAGTACTGCAGAACAATGTACTGACCATTATGGCCTCAGAGTTGATGACAATATATTCAATTTGTAATCAAATCAAACTGCTGCAGATTCTAATTCAGAAAACATCTCATACAGAATATTTTTTAAGTTTCACAAATTGATCCATCTGGAAATTTCTACAGTAGCATCCTATCTAGCTTTTAGAGCTAAGAAAAACAACATGGAAGACAGTATCCTTCACTTGTTTATTCTCTAGGGAAAGAGGATAGTTTTGAGTACTTTACTCTTAATTTGTGGTAGAGATAGACAATTCACCAAGTTATTTTTTTCAAGTACCTGAAACTGGAGGTATATATGTGCATTAAGAAAGAAGAAGTTCTTTCTAAAGCATAAATATCATGTGACCATACAATGCCTGACTCTTAATGGAAATTTTGGAGGAATATTTTTGTGATTATATTAATAGTTGTAATTATTAAAATGAAGTCTAAAAATTGGGAGGTTAAGGATTCTGTCAACTTCAGTTCGGTCACAAATAGGCTTTGCCTATAGCTAATACAGAGAGAGATTATGAGGTCACAGGAAAATTTGCTCTGAAAAGCTAAAGCAACTCTAGCTTACTGTGAAGTTACAGAATAGTTTTGTCAAAGAGAAATAGAAAGTCAGTCACAAATGTGAGTCACACATAGGATTTTAAATGTTCTAGTAGCCACTTTTAAAAAGAAACAAACAGATAAAATTAATTTTAATAAAATCTTTTTTTAACCCAATGTATCTAAAATATTATCATTTCAATATATAGTCAATACAAAAATTATTGAGATATTTGCATTTTTTCATACTAGTGGTTTTGTTTTCTTAAATGCCCAGGAGTAGCATTGCTGGATCATGCGGTAGTTCTAGCTTTAATTTTTTGAGGACTCTCCATACTGTCCAATCTACATCCCCACCAACAGCGCACAAGGTTTCCCTTTTCTCCACCTCCTCGCCAACATTTGTTATTTGTGGTCTTTCTGATGATAGCAATTCTGACAGGTGTGAGGTGGTATCTCATTGTGGCTTTGATTTGCATTTCCCTCATGATTAGTGATGTTGAGCATCTTTTCATGTGTCTGTTGGCCACCTGTAGGTCTTCTTTGTAAAAATGTCTATTCAGAACCTCTGCCCATTTTTTAATCAGGTTTTTGTTTTTTTTTTTTTTTTGATGTTGAGTTGTGTGAGTTCTTTGTAAGTTTTGGATATTAACCCCTTATCAGATATATTGTTTACAAATATCTCCTCTCATTTAGTAGCGGCCTTTTCTTTTCTTTTCTTTTTTTTTTTTTTTTTTGTGGTATGCAGGCCTCTCACTGTTGTGGCCTCTCCCGCTGTGGAGCACAGGCTCCGGACGCGCAGGCTCAGCGGCCATGGCTCACGGGCCCAGCTGCTCGTGGGATCTTCCCGGACCGGGGCATGAACCCGCGTCCCCTGCATCGGCAGGTGGACTCTCAACCACTGCGCCACCAGGGAAGCCCCGCGGCCTTTTCTTTTTGTTGATAGTTTCTTTTTCTGTGCAAAAACTTTTTAGTTTGATGTAGTTCTATTTGTTTATTTTTGCTTTTGTTTTTCTTGCCTGAGGAGACATATCCAAAAAAATATTACTAAGATTGATGTCAAAGAGCTTACTGTATATGTTTTCTTCTAGAAGTTTTATTGTTTCAGGACTTCCATTTAGGTCTTTAGTCCATTTGAGTTTATTTTTGTGCATGGTGTGGGAGAGTGGTCCAGTTTAATTCATTTACATGTAGCTCTCCAGTTTTCTTAACACCATTTATTAAAGAGGCTGTCTTTTCCTCATTGTATATCCTTGCCTCCTTTGTCATACATTAATTGCCTATATAAGGGTGGGTTAATTTCTGGGATCTCTATTCTGTTCCATTCATCTATATTTCTGTTTTTGTACCAGTATCATATTGTTTTGATTACCATAGCTTTGTAATATAGGTTGAAATCAGGGAGTGTGATCCCTCCAGTTTTGTTCTTCTTCTCAAAATTGTTTTGGCTCTTCAAGGTCTTTTGTGTTCCCATACAAATTTTAGAATTATTTGTTCTAGTTCTGTGTTTTTAATCATCCTTCAATAAATATATTAGAACAAATGTGTTTAAATACCACCAAACCCACAAAGTATGAAGAACTCAACAAAATGATCATAAGTGTCTTGGATATCTTTGCACCAATATTGGTTCTTTAAGGGCTGAAATTCATATTTTTACATAACACAAAGGGGGAGATTCATATGGGCTTAACTAAAAGAAGTACTGAAAATATTTTTGCCACAGCATTTATTTATGCTAGAAAAATATAATTTTTAATAGGATATTTAAATTTCCAAAAAAAAAGTTTTAAAATTTACATTTCTAATCAGCCAATAACTAAAGCTAAATATGCAACTGCTTCAAAACGCAGAGATATCTTAGGATCAGGACTTTACCTTCCTTCAAGATGGAAGAATCTCTAATAAATCTTCTCAATCTCTCAAGGGGGACAATTTTGGATTTTAATAGATCCTATGTTCCACAAAATGTGGTGCACTATGTCAATCTCCCCTGCTGCCCTCTCTCCATCCCAAACACACACGATAGATAATGGATTACTCTACATCGACTCTAGTTTCATCCAAAGGTGAGAGGGACAAGAGGGAAAAAAGTAGGTGCATTATTTAAAAAAAATATATATATTGATATCATGCCACCGTTCTGTTCACTAGAAGACACAACGAAAATATCGAGTCCCTCAAGACTAAATGAAATGGCTAAAGATGTGTTTATTGATTTCTAAAGAAATATTACTAAGACGCTGGAATAATAACTCAGCACCCTTGTAATTGAAAGGGTCTTGGCTCTTTCTAAAGCAGAGACAGATATCCAGAAAATACAATGATATTCCCTGAATTGAGGAAGGAGGAGAAAACTATTCAGATATTTAACATGAACCAAATCTATTTTTCATCTTTTCTCTAATTTTTGTTCTCTTATTTATTTATTTTAAAATGCTAAAAAATGCAATTAATTACTTTGAAATCCAGCGTGGAGCCATAATCACAATCCATCAACTTGGAATGACAGACGATGCATTTATGCATTAAAAGCTTTCTAAAAATACACACAGGACAGTTATAGAGAAACTCATACACATAGGAAAATCACCATCCACTCTTTAGGGAATTAGAATTTTTTTGTCGAATAAGATGAATACATGCAATGACGTACTTTTGTTTTCTTTTTGGTTGACAATTGTCTCCCTTTTCTGTAGATGCTAATGGTGAAATAATGGATCTTGCCAACCATTATGAGCTTCAACCCAGCTGGGGACCCATAACTTTTATTGTGGTCCATTATCTGGCCATTAGAGCCCACAAGTGTCCTCAGCACAATTGTGTAACATTTTGCTGAGGAAAAGGTGTGGAAACTGTGGAGGCAGCAGGTTTTCTAGTATCTGAAGCCATGGAAACTCCAAACTCTCCTATATTGCAACCATTCATTTTCCTTATGTTGAAAATTGTACAGTGTATGCCCCTTGGATAAAGATTCCTTATCCAGCCCTGCCTGAAAACCAAATATCCCACCCTGTACTGGCATGAAACATCCTTGTTTTCTTTTTCTAGGAGCGTTCCTGATGCTAAGAGGGTTTGTTATATCTACTTAGCTTAGAAAACAATATGCTCTGATTGTAGGGAATATTTACTCCACTAATCTTACTACATGTGAAGAAGTTAGAAAGAGGATGACTTGGGGTTCTCAGGAACAGCACCAACTGCACACAAGGTGTGCCTTAAAATTTTATGACTGCTGCAAAGATAAGGGGAACACAATATTCAGTGAAGTCTCATGTCTGTGTGAGTTTCCTTATTGAAAGAAAACTAGAACATCATTTAGCTACTATTCCTTTGTTAGCTATTGGCAAGTTCTCTTTGGTACACCCCCTAATCACAAACATCATAAAACCTTCTATTTCTATTATCCCTTTGATCACCATCACACTCTTTGATTAACTTAAAAAGGAGCACAGATCAAGATGCTGCATGTGTTTGCTGCCGACCGTGGCCCATCTTTCATCCAAAGGGTAGGAGGACAGACACTGTATTTCCTGAGCATAGCGTAGAGTGTGTGGAGTTTGGAATAGTCCAAGTGCTTTGTAAGTAATGTAATAAACACTTCCCACTTTTCTCTTCATCCATATCCCAATCTTCTAATAATTTCGAAAAGCTTTATGGCTGGTTATCCGCAGCTTAATTTTTACATCAACCCTGCATCTTCCATTAGCAGGAGACTAGGCGGGAAATCTTTAGGTTAAGCCCATTCTCTATAGCACCATGACCTGAGGGCAAAGAGATCATTACTGGGACTACTCTAATGGTTTTCTCCCACTGTCTATGAATCTAAAAGTCTGGAACCTTAATTAAGAAAGGGCCAACAGATCACTTCATAGTATTCCCTAAAGAGGGTAATTTATGTGTTTACTGCCAACACCATCTCTTCAGGCAATGGCTATTCAACAATATTTAATTGACAATGTTTATTAAGCACCTAATATGTGCCAGACCCTGTTCTAAATGCTGTGTTACATAAGGCAGATGAATATTCCTACTCTCAGGGTGTTTTCTTCTAGTGAAGAAAAACAGAAAAAATATAAATAGTCAGACAAGAAAATATCAGACAATTGCTATGAAGAGAATGAAATATTCTATTGGTGGGTAGCCACTTTATATTGGGTGGTTAGTAAAGTCCTATCGCTGACATGCTGACATTTATTCTAAAATGTAAGATGTCATGAAAGATCCAGGGGTGAACATTCCATGCAGGAGAAAGTTGGAGAGAAGGCTCCAGGACTTCATGAGTTTACTGTCCTCGAGGAATGGAACGAAGAGGCTGGAGAGGAGAGACCAGATATGGAGGCTGAGAAAGAATGATTAGTAAAGTGGGAAGAACACTGAGTGAGTTGGTGCCAGAAGAGGTCAGGCAGGAGGGTAGGAACCAAAAAATGGTTTGGATTCTGTGGCAACTAAGTGTAACCAAAAGCCTTAAAGCTTTTCAAGCAGGATTGAGATTTGTTAATGATTATTTTCTAAAAAGAGTATTTTAGCCACCTTGTGGAGGACTGCTGATGTGGAGGGGGGTGGATTAAGAGTGGGCATAAGGAGACAGCTAGGAGGTCATTGTGATAATCCAGGCACTACTATACTCTTCGTGGCTTGCACTAGGGTAGAAGTGATGAAAGTGAAAAGAAATGTAGGGGTTTAGGATACACTTTAGCTGTAGAATTGAAAGGACTTGCTAGCATTTTAGAAGCAGATAAAAAGGGGAACAAACCAAGAAATCAATTACGATATGTCTTTAAAACTTAGTAAATAGTTCACTGAGATGAGGGGAAGAAGAGCTTAGGGTGTGACTCATATGCTCTTTAGGGCCACATTGAGTTAAAGTTGCCTCAGACGTACTTGTGAAGATGTCAGGTAATAATTTGGATACATGATGCTGGAATTCAGGAGAAAGAATAGGGCTGAAAACATAGATTTGGGGCTTTAAAAATCTAGACGAGAAGAGATCCGAGGGCCAAATTCTCTCCATCCCTATGTCTCCCTTGTACCTCAGGGGGCAGAATATCTCTAGTATTTAATCACATTGCTGTCTTCTCTATTAAATAGTCTATAAGTTCCTTTTAAAATTCTATTTTAGGGCTTCCCTGGTGGCGCAGTGGTTGAGAGTCTGCCTGCCGATGCAGGGGACACAGGTTCATGCCCCGGTCCGGGAAGATCCCACATGCCGCGGAGCGGCTGGGCCCGTGAGCCATGGCCGCTGAGCCTGCGCGTCCGGAGCCTGTGCTCCACAACGGGAGAGGCCACAACAGTGAGAGGCCTGTGTACCGCAAAAAAAAATAAAAATAAAATTCTATTTTAGCTTGTATGTCCTGTGCCTAGAACACTACCTGATATAAAGTATCATAGAAGCTACAAAATAAGGAAATTATTACACAAGGTTATAATTTGGCAAAGGTCATCAAAATGAGAAATGAGGCATTATAAAGGAGATTTTTTTTTAAGTGCCTCTAACAAATATATGACTTAAAATATTCCATAAAGGAGGGCTTCCCTGGTGGCGTAGTGGTTGAGAGTCCGCCTGCCAATGTAGGGTACACGGGTTCGTGCCCCGGTCCGGGAAGATCCCACGTGCCGCGGAGCTGCTGGGCCCGTGAGCCATGGCTGCTGAGCCTGTGCGTCCGGAGCCTGTGCTCCGCCATGGGAGAGGCCACAACAGTGACAGGCCCACGTACCGCAAAAAAAAAAAAAAATTCCCCCAAATTTGAAGAGACAGTTTTCACACATCTATTCTATTAATTTATAGAGAGCACCATCAGAAATACCTAGTCTGTTTATGGTTGTCCTTTGGGATTTTAGTGCTTCTATTCACTCGTCTGCTCCTTTATTTCTGCAACTGATATTTATTGAACATCTCCTTGGGTCAGTCATGGTGCTGGCTAAGGACATACAACAGGGACTAGAGCAAATGTAGCCTTGAAACATAGGGAGATTAAGATCTGGGGGAATGTGTGATTGAAAGGACGCATACAGGCAGAGTAAGAGACTACTGGAAGAAAAGGGGAAAGTTAGCAGTAGGAGTATGAGTTTGGTTAGTCAGCAATGAATAGTAATGTATTACGTGAAGAGAGAATGCAGAAACACCATTTCTCTCCTCGATAACTTTAGAGCCAATACAATACAATAATTGCTGAAATGCATCATTAAAGTACAGCAATTCTACAATGAGGCTACTGATGCAGCTTTCAGCCATGACTCTGCAAACGTAACATTTGGGAGTCAGAATGGCTTCATTCTAGTTCTGTGATAAGAAAACCAGACTAGGAGTCAGGATGCCTGGGTTCTGATCCTGCCTCTGCTCTTAATTCACTGTGTGACCTTGGACAAGTTCGTGGCCTCTGTATACATCTTTGCTTCTGTATCTTCACTTGAGGATAATGACACTCGGACTTTCTACTTCACAGGACTGTAGTAAAGGCTCAAGGTAGCTGATTCATAAAATTGTCTTAAAAACACAGTAGACATAAAAGGCACCAAGACATTTTTTAAGTAAAAGGGTCATAATAAGGGATCCTCTGAGAGAATTGCAAAAGTATTCCTTTAAAGAGAAATAGCTTTTAAACATTCAATTAAAAGCCATGTGTTGGTTGTTCACGATCTAAGTAATACTTTAATTGGTGATCGTTCTGTATACTGCGGCAGGACCAGCACTATGGGAAGGGACACTTCTCATGCCAGGTAGGGGTTGTGTTTTCTTTAATGTGGAAGAAGGCAGCAGTAGCTTCATTGTGCAAGTGCAAGGCTGGCTTTCGCGATGCCCAGCAATGTTAGCAATCTCCTTTTCTTCCCTTCTCTGAATGTTGAGTGCTCTGGGATGAAAAACTAACAAGCGCCTGTCAAATCTGAAGCCTTGGTTTTCTGACAGAAGGTCCAGTGGACTTTCTTATCAAGAGAGCCTTTATCAGGAAACTGGAACTCTCTCTCTCTCAGAAAGGAAACAGCGCTCATCAGAATCTCTGGACCCTTGACTTAGAGGGCATGCTGTCTCCGATGAAGGTCTTTTGATCATGAGGCTTTTTTATTCAGATTTGACTTCACATTATGGCTAATCAATACCTTGCAACTGTCCAAGCCCCCAGTCAGACGCACGTCTCTCTATCAGGCAGGGAGGCCTCCTAATTGAAGAAAAGTCAGAGACCTGGGTACCAAGCCCTCAGGCCATAGTCCGGCGCCCACTCTCTCTTTTCATAGCATTCCAGAGATGGTGGAAATAAAATTTAGAGACATGACAGGCACAGCCAAGGAGGATCAATTCCTGTCACTTGCCACCAGTGTTTTCTGCTTCCCTAGGTCTTCAGAGGGTGTTTTTCTTTCATAGCTTAGGGGAACTTAACCTTTTAAAAATGGGAAGATGGTTTCTTCATGAATTTTAAATTATTTTTATCTCTTATGTCTAGTATTGTTGATTAGATTTAAATGATTATTTGTTTTCTTCCCCCAATACCAAATTTTGTTGAGTCATAGCTGGGGGAAATGTGAATCAGAGTACTGGCATTTGTGGCTACAGACTGAAAGAGGCATATTAGTAATGACTTGTGTAATAATGCAGTTAAGAAAAATAGCACATTCTCATGACCCCAGTATTGAACAGGAAGTAGTGTCAAATTTCTATTCTCAAATTTGTCACTGATATTAACCAAGCTAGTTACGTATCGTGAGTTGATTAAGTAAGGTAAAATATCTTCGTGGAAATTTAAAATATCTGGCCATTATTTCTAGTTATTTATTCATATCCAAAGGCTGTATACATAAAATATCTGCAGAAGCGAGGTTTTGGTTTTCATTTTTTTCACTGATTGTTTGAGCATCCTTCAAACGTGGCTAATTTTTTTTTATAATTTTACCACAAGATGAATATGATTTTGAAAGCATTGTGAGACATTTACATAAAAATTCCTGGATTATCAATAAAAGTCCATGATTTTATTGCATTTTTTCATGACCAGTATACAAAATTTTTTTGAATACTAATATTCTTCTTGATGTATGCCTTACAAATACACGAAGGTCTTTTCTCTTCAACCTTGAAACTACTACTACCAGAGTAAAAGTATCAGTCATCCTGCCAATCAATACGTAGCATAGGTTCAATTGAACTGGTTTAGCTGTTTTCCATCCCCTCTGCCGTATGCTCACATACACATGAAATTGACTACATTGTTTGGGTGTTGGGTAAGTATAGATCCCATTCTTTAATATTATTCTCAAAAGAAATTTTTACTCACACTAAGCAGCCTGCCTTTTGAAAGACAGATTTGGGGGCTGAAGGGAATTACCCAGAGTGTTTCAGGAACTAAATATCTAGATTTGGGTGTTCTGTGATGAAGCAGAGTTATTCTTCCCCCCAAATTTTTAGCTATGGAGTCTTTCTAAACCGCTCCACACATCCCTGCCTTAGTTAGAAGAGTGTGCTGAATGGAGTCTTTTTTGCTTTGATGAATCATGAAAGACTTCAACGTCCTTTGAGCCTAGGGATCATTATTTTTAACATCAGCTCTCCCTGAACAAAAATGCAGGTATAAAGTTCTGGGAAATTTAGTAGCATGGATATCAATCCGCAGGACATATTCCAGAATTTTAAAAAAATTAAACCCCTGTTGTCCACTTAATTTATTTTCATTTGCCTCTTTCTCCTAAATTGAGTGCAAAGTCAGTTGAGTGAAGTTTCTGGTTAACTAGGTACTTATCAATCTAGACTTTTCCTGTGCTATGTGTCGACATTTTAGCCAACATTTGTATGAGCTGAGCAATTTTTATAAGCTGAATAAAAGTATAGAACCAAACCAACTTCAAAGAAACCTGACTGTATGTTGAACAAAACACCTTCTGGGGAATGGAGCGCTCACTGGCATAAGATAGCTGACCTGTGTGCCCTGTTCCAATGATTCACAGAAGATATCCATACTTAATAGAAATTCGTCTTCTTGAAGTCTTGGAATAGGTCATCTGCCTCCTCTGGGTTTAGAAAAGATCTGTATATTCTAACTCAAGTACCTATCTTTACTCTCTTACAGAAACTTCTAGATGTTCTTTAATTTTTGGAATTGTATCTCTGAATAGAGTTCAAGGCCTTTGATAATGAAGCGTTATCACAATGTGGTAACATTCGCCCCTTCACCGTGGTGTGATTTTGATAGTCTGTCTCCTAGTTAGCTCTAGAATTTGGAAGACTGCATGATATTGGGGGCTTTTATTATACCTGCCTATCTTTTCAATATGATTCCATTAATTACATTCCGTTTCTTCCACTTTGATATCTCATTAAAATCTTATAAATGATCGTGCAGTGACCTTGAAGGCTATGCATAATACATGAAAGTAAACCTGCAATAAAATGTATTCTTTCACTCCTGACTGGCTGCATCCCATGCTTCTTTTCTTCTCCCAAGCGACTCCAATTGGGAGAGCTTTGCTAACTGAGCCAAGGTATGCAGGGATGTGCACATCTCCCAGCCCCAGCATTTTTCTTAGTCATGACAGCTGCAATATGTTAATGGCTTCTGTTTGGATGGGATGGCCTGTTTACTACTTAGGGCACCATGCTAATTAATATAGGTTGGCAACAACAGGTGCAAATGTCATTTTACATCAACATCATGCACATGCAAAGAGAGCTAGCAGCCCAGAAGCAAGCCAAGAAAATGTTAGCTTGAGTCAGCAGCCTTGCAATCTCTGAACAGATCTTTAATGCCCTTGATTAAAGGATTCACAGGCTACTGTTGCTTTTTTTCCTGCAAGAATGGTATTTCTGAATATATGAGGATGTCTTCATAAGCCTTTAAAAGTTATGTTTCGACAAAATGCACTTCTCTGGCAGATCAAGTAAAATGCACAAGGTCTGTATTTATGAAGCTTTCCTTATGGAATAAAAGTTCCACTGAGCCACATTTATTGCTCTGAGCACCTTCTGAAATGGACATGGTTTTGCACAGAGTGAAATCATATCAGTTGGCGTGGGGTGATTTTCCCAGTGGATTTATTGCATTTTTAAACTTTGTATGTTTATTTAGAGGTTGGTTCTTTTTGAGCCATATTTTTCTTACATTTTAATAAAATTGAATAATAGTAGAAACATAGAATTTCCTTCTAGTTAAGGCAGTAGAAGTAAATTGCATATGTTCAATTTAATGATGAAGTGGGGTCAGACACAGTCCCATTACTCAAGGAATTGACTGTAGCAGGAGATAAACTCGAAATCTGAGAAACCAGTGAGCTGTCTCCACAATTTATGTAAATGCTTTTCTGAGTTTTTTCTTTAAGTTTCTTGGATTGAAGAATACTTTGTAGACACTAATATTTTTAATTGTCCCTTTGTTTGGCACACCCAAGATTTGTGTACCTTAGGGCAATGCACTACGTAAGACCACGGATGACAGAGAGATATGCCTTCCTTTTGTAAAGGAGGAAAAGGTTGGCTGTGAAAAGGGAGGTGGGAAAGGAGAAACTGGTGTGACTTTGGGCCACAGGGCTAACCTTAATAGGAGCACCTACACGTGGCTTCTCCCTGTAGCCTGGGGCTTCCTCATAGGATGGAGGGCCCAGGGTGTTAACTGTTACGTGGTGGGTCAGGGCTCCAAAAGTGAGTGTCCCAGCTAGCAAGGCAGAACTGCACTGTCTTTTAGGACTGAGCCTCAGAAATCAGTGTCACTTGAACCACATGCTACCAGTTATAAGCAAATCGCAAGCCTGTCGAGATCCATGGAAAGGAGAATTTTATTCCACTTATAGAGGGAGTAGTAGCAAGGTTCTCGAAATGTGTACAGAACAGGAAATCATTGCTGCTGTGCACTTGCCCACCCCCAGGCTGACCCCTGATACCAACCTCCACCACAGAGAGCACCCTCACGGGGAGAACTTCAGCCACAGAAGTGCACACCAATAACCAAGCCCTCCACCCCACCCCCTGCAGCTGCTGGTGGGCCTGGATCTTTGGAAAAGGCAGTTTTCCCCATGGATTCAAAAAACTAAAAATAAAAACAACTGACAATAAATAACGCAGGAAAGCATTTGAACCATTACGCATCATGCTATATAACAATTCCAGTTGATTCATTTAGATTTTCACTTTTAAATTGGTTGTTTGGTACCTTGAAGATCCAGTAAAACATCCCTTTTACCTTTTGTAAAATATTCGTTTTTACTTGAAAAAAGTTGTAATTGAATGCTGATGAGAAACAGTGTAATGAGGAAGCAGAAATTCCTAAATGATGCTTCAGAATAGCTCGACTAAGAAAATGATGTTATGGAAATACAAACTGAAAAATACGTGTTAGGATTTTGTGTCTGTGTCATGAAAGTGAGATTCAGGCTTAAGAGTCTGTAAGCGGGGCAGCTGTAAGAGGTTCTAGGACAGTAAGGGGCATCCAAAGTCACTTCCTAAGCCATGGCTGGAAGGTTTCAGACTAAAAGAAATCACTAGATTTCTCAAGGTACAGAAATGTGTGTCAGTATAACTCTAAGACATAAACATTAGAATACTGCACAAATAATATAGTAAATAGGTTCCCTAAAATATTAAAATATCATGTGTCCTCTGAAGGAAGCTTGGCTCTGTGTAACTACTAATCTTTGCTAATTTTTGTAATCTTCTGGTCTTTCTTTGGATATTATTTGGCCTTATAACTTAAATGTTTAGCTCCCACTGTTGCTTTTTATAATTATATAACATTTAATGGGATGATTTAAGAGGATATTGAAAGACTTATTCTACACTTCAAACCATAACATATTAATAAATACTTCAGAGCCAAAAGTTAGCTTATACCACATCCTACTACAATGTTGTCCTTTAAAGCATTCTACAACTCCAAATCCTAAATATATATATAATTATATTTTATATATTGTATAACTATGTACAATTCATGAACCTAGGCAAGGAGTTATAGCCATTAGCTAAATATCCCTCCTTTGCTGAGTGAAGCTTTCTTAGAAATCCATGCAGCATTTACAGGGCTTTTAACACCAAAAAGCCAAACCCTGGCTGGCCCGCTGATATCGAGCACATATTATTTTCATGCACTTCCATTTGCGTGTGCAAATACCCATATTTGCTCATGGAAATTGCACAGGCAAGCAGATGATAATTTAGAAAAAGGACAACCCTATTCGTCATGCACCGATGCGTAAAGAAACACATACTTTCAGTGCATGAAGATGGCCCAATCTGTGGGCAGTTCACAAAGAAAAAAATCAGCGTTCTTGTATGGATGGCGAGTGACTCGACAAATAATGAGGATGCGCTTAGAGGAGACTGCTAGAAGTTAGCACTCTTTCACAGTAAGTTTATTTTCATTTTGCTTCTATAATCCACTATCATTTTTCTGCGCGGAAAAGAAAAACTAGGCTGAATACAAGATTTAACTTCTCTATTTCCTCCTCTTTAATTTCCAGTGTCATTTTTCATGGTTATTTTTGTTCTGTTTCTGCCTCTTGTGAATACATGTATGTGAATAACTCCCTTTTTGGCTCAAATGAAATATATTTGGTCATGTGAAAACAGTTTCTCTTGCTTTTACCATCTTAATTACCTTTGTTAATTCTGCCTGCTTTTTTTTCCTTGTACACCCGCTCTCTTCCTTATCAAATGGGGGCCTATTTTCTCATTGTAGCATTCAATATGCTATCTTCTTAAAGAGTACACTGAATGGAAATGGGTTTGGAGGCTAAAATATTGACGCATATGCTGTTTTGTGAGCCCCAGTTGTTCAGGAGTCACCCATGAAGCAAGGACACTCAACTTGTACTAATAACCCAAAGATCACTGACTGCTCTTTCCCTCCAATAGCTCAGGCCTCTGCAAAGCCCCTCACCTCCACGTATTTCAGGGCGTCTCCAGCTGGCTCACAATGTGTGGGTACCATCATGCGGTACCTGCTGGCTTCATCTTCGCAGCATGCAAAACTGCCCTGACAGTGCATACACCTCCATCCACCAAGCACCATGCCCGCTGGACACCACCACTCTTTCTGGGCACTGCTGTCCCCCCACACACCCCAGCCTCCTACCACTGCTAATGCTTAATTCTTTGCTAGTTAAAAAAAAAAGAAAATTGTTAAAAATCAATCATCTCTTATCAAACTCATTTTGTCGTTAATAGGCTACAGTAATAGTGGCTTAATGTCTAATTACTGTGTGACCTCAGCTTATGTTCTACTAGTAAACATTTTAAAATGTAACAGGATAATTTGTGCAATATAATCTTTATTTCTTTCCACCTGAAGCATGTTCAGCATGACTCAGTGGTTAATGAGAATCTAGATGAACATTGGCTGTGAAGCTCATGTCAGCTAGGCTGTGGAATCTGGGGTCCAGGGCCATATGTCCCTTTTTTAGTTTATTTCTCCTACCTGTGTAGTGGGCTTGCAGAGAATCTAATTTTATCTCATCATAAAATTGATTATGATAAGGGCCTGTTCCATCTTCAGTTTGCTCTCTAAAAACCCACAAAATGGGGCTTCCCTGGTGGCGCAGTGGTTGAGAATCTGCCTGCCGATGCAGGGGACACGGGTTCGAGCCCCGGTCTGGGAAGATCCCACATGCCGCGGAGCAACGGGGCGCGTGAGCCACAACTACTGAGCCTGCGCGTCTGGAGTTTGTGCTCCGCAACAAGAGTGGCCGCGACAGTGAGAGGCCCGTGCACCGCGATGAAGAGTTGCCCCCGCTTGCCGCAACTAGCGAAAGCCCCCGCACAGAAACAAAGACCCAACACAGCCAAAAATAAATGAATAAATAAAGAAATTAAAAAACCCACAAAACACTTAATTTTCTATACTTTAATCAAGCTACTCCCCTTGCATAGACCAGAGTTGACAATAGACAATCTTCCTTAATATAGCACTAAGATATAGATGCTAACTTAATATTGAATGAACAAATGAATGGAAATGTCCTGTTTCAAGGTCAAATCATTTCTTCCTGAAATCTAGTCCAAATTCATTTAATCAAATCCCCTTGTCTTCTTCTTTCTCTTGAGTGACATTTTTGGTACTGGAGTCATGTGTTAATATTGACTCTGAAAATAACATATTATGACTTCTTTATTATTTTTCTGGACAGCTTTCTAAAGGAATTTCTTCTTATTATTATAATTTTTTCCAACCGCCCTCTTTCCAGGCCCCTTCATTCACCTGTCAATCCTTTCAGCATCACCCTTAGCTAAAAGACCAATCACTGTCCTATTTCTTCTCACATGTTGAAGAAATCCTTGTTCAAAAAAAGCATACTCTATGTTTCCATCTATCCCCATACTTTCATGTGTGTAACAATGTCATGTTCAAAATATCAGTTAATACAGATGCTCTTGAAGGAGGGAAATATAAAAAACTTGATTAAATCATTTTATTAATCCACTTAGCATTCTTTGATCCTTTTTTCTAACATTAGAAAAGTCACATAAAAATTTTCATATGATATATTACATTTTAATCTTCTTTATTCAATTATAACTGGCACCAATCAAAATAGTTAATTTTTAATTACATTATTTTTTAATATTTATCATCTAAGTTTGATTGTGTCGCTTTCAAAGTGAATGTGAAATGTCACACCTTTTCTCCCCACAGGAATTTTCCAACAATCATTACAATGCCAGAAGAAAAGTCATGTTTCTGACTAGTAAGGGTTACTTTGCTGCCCATGACATTACTCGCCTTACAGCTACTCAACACTCTGCTTAATCAGCTTAATATTTATTTAGAGTCAAAAACATCCCACCTAGTTTGTTAGTCACATAAAAAGAATCATTCCCAACACACCTGAGTTGGTATAAATTATGCTAAATTATTGTTGAGAGTAAGAAAAAGAAGCTGTAGCAAGTGTCCACAAGCCCTAGGAATCTTCTTCTTTTCCCCACCCCCAAATACATATACACACATGTACCCCATGTACTTGGCCTGCAAGTTCATCACATACCCTCTGAAGCTCATCTTTGAACCATATATTTTAATATTCCTGCTTTGATACAGAAAACAAACTTGTCACCAGGGGGAGAAAAGGGGGGGAGGGATAAATTAGGAGATTGGGATTGACATATACACACTACTATATATAAAACAGAAACTAATAAGGACCTACTGTATATATAGCACAGGGAACTCTACTCAGTACTCTGTAATGGCCTATATGGGAATAGAATCTTTAAAAGAGTGGATATATGTATATGCTATGAATAACTGATTCACTTTGCTGTACCCCTGAAACTAACACAACATTGTAAATCAACTATACTCCAATAAAAATTTAAAAATATAAATAAATAAATAAATTCCTGCTTTAATTCAGTGGTGCAAAATGTATGACAGGTGAACTATGTCAGAGACATCAAGATTCCTAGAAACTTTTGTTTGGCTGAATTGACTCATTGAACAAAAACTTACTGAGTGATTACTATGGTCAAGATGACAGGGTATACAGCAGTGAACAAAATAAACATCTGCTCTCATGGAGTTTACATTTAAATGAAAAGGATTAGGGAGAAGAAACCTGTGATAGAGATGCTTAAAGAATAATAAAAAACATGGTAAGCACAGGTGCCACGGTTGGCAAAGAAATAGACTAAGTAATTTGATTTGTCGAATTCATGGCACCCTTCATGGTGAAGGAGATAAGGTTTAAATATCTCTGAGGAGCGTGTTCACAAACAATATAGCATTTAATGTGTATATAGGCCTAGGAATTGATTTCCTCTGCAGAGGAATGGAAGGATATTAAAGAGGTTCCACCTTTACCTAGCTTTCTTCTTTAGGGGCTGGAAAACGCCAACTTTATAGTCACTCCTTAGGACTTAATATTGCCTCTAAAGCCTTCTTGCTTAACAAGGGGGTCAGGAGTTTTTTTTCTACCATAACAATGTAACATCATTCAATAACAAAGGACTGTTTGGATATATGCATCAAAAGTCTTAAAAGTCTACTTCTAAGAGTTCAACAGCACTCTATATGTGCAAAAAGCCAGACGTATAAGAGTGTTTGTTGTTGCTGTGTTTGTCTCAGCAAAGGACAGAAAACAGCTGAACTCCATTAATAGAACACTGCATCAAAGCCACTCCATGACTACTATGTGGCCGTGAAAAAACAAGAGTTGGATCTATGTATTCTAAACTTGAAGAAATTCCAAGACACTTTTATTTTACAAAATAAAGGTACTTGATAGTGTGTATACAACCATGTGTAAAAAGACAAGAATATATTGCATATATATGCTTGTATAGACTATTTCCAGAGGATGACAGAAGAAATGTTTATTGCCTATGGGGAGAACTAGGAGTGTCAGTGGAAGGAGAACTTATTTTTCACTATGTATTATTTGAGATTTTACAATGGGCATTCATTCCATCTTTTTAATAATAAAAATAAGCTAGGTCAAAAAGTGTCTAAATAAAGGAGAGTCTATTCATAAGATGGAATACTTTCCAGCCACAAAGAATAATGTTATGGAAATACATATATTGACATGAAAACTCTTTAATTAAATATTATTTAAGTGAAAAAAGCAAGAAATGTATGTACAAGTGTATATGTGTGGTGATTATTGGATGGAGAGATTATGAATACTTTTATTCTCATGCATGATTGCTGCATTTTCTCCATTTTCTATAACAAGGCATTTTAATGTACATTTGATGAATGAAAGTAAAAAAGGGCAGTGTGGTGTAATAACATCTCCCATTAGTGAGGCTGCATCAATAAGCACATCTGAACAATTTGGTTCTGGGATCAAGTAACATTTGGATAACAGAGGTCTCAGGATCCCAAGGAGGAGGGACTAAAGATAGACAAGGGGTGACCAAGCATTCTTGAAGGACATGGGCACAGCCTGAGGTGGGCACTTATAATGAGAGGTACCGGACCACAGAGCCATTAGGGGTCACTGGCAGCCCTAGCTGGAAGAAGAGAGACTTGGGTATACAGGTCACCAAGAGGAAGGGGAGCCATAGAAGGGTTTTGTTTTGTTTGTTTTGGTTTTGGTTTGGTTTGGGTTTTTTATTAAGTTCAGTTTGACAAACCACATTGTGTAAGTTTACAGTGTAAAATGTATTGATTTGATTCATTTATATATCAATATGATTGCCATAGTAGCATAATTATCATTTCATCTAGTGTTGGGAACACCAAATCTAGTCTTGTAGCAAGTTTAATGTTTATAATACAGTTTTGTTGTACAATTTTGAAAGTACTCAGTGAGTTGTGCCTTGGCTGGCTTCAAATGTCTCCCAGTCTGAGCCACATGAAAAGAATCCAGTCTTACTTTTCTTTATCCTTACCTGGAGCTTCAGCTTTACCTGAGATTAGATCTGTCATTGAAGTTGCTCTACAATCACTACACAAACGGCATTTTTTTCTTTCTCACCTGATATTTTCTAAGAGCAAAAGTGAAGCAACAAACTTGGCTTTTGACCTGAGAAAATGCAAAGAACTATTTTCTTTAAAAGTTATCTTGCTTGGCAGACACATATCTACGCTCCAGCAAATCTACTTAAACCTGCTGTTTGAGATTCATGAAACTTAAATAAAATTTGTTCTGTGGGTGTTTTATCCCTCAATCAACCCTCAAGATTGTTCTATTTCCTCTCCCTCTTTTAATCTGTTTAAGGGGTAGGAAAGATATAAGATCCTTTAAGTGTACTATTTAGGTCCTTCCCCACTCTTTTCTAAGAAGCTCATAAATCAAAATAGAAACACACATTTTCTGGATTTTCCACATTCATCCCCTCTCAGCAATATTCATTGAGTATTCAGACTGTGTACACAGCTCACTCTCCCAGACACTGTAAGAGAAATAGTAGAATTATCCCCTTTCATAATGCACTCAAAGAGAGAAGCCAAGACACATGCTCCACAGTTGCAGGCAAAAGAAACCTCTGAAATACTATCAGATGAATTGCACCCTGTGCGTGCATTCATGTATTTCCAATCTAAGTAGATTAATGAATAAAGAAATTGTGATATAGAAAATATTGTTCAGCCATAAAATAACAAGGAAATCCTCCTGTCTGTGACAACATGGATGGACCTCGAGGACATTATGTTAAATGAAATAAACAAGACAGAGAAAACAAAAACCGTATGATCTCTTTTACACGTGGAATCTAAAAATCAAAATCAAATCAAAATAAGACAAAACAAAACAAAAAACACACCGAGGTCATAGATATAGAGAACAGATTGATGGTTGCAAGAGACAGGGAGTGGGGGGGTAGGAGAAATGGGTGAACTTTTTTGTTTGTTTGCTTGTTTTTAGTTTGAATAAATTGAATAAATTTTTTAAAAATAAAAATAAGTAATAATACCAAGTGTTAGCAAAGATGTGAAGCAATAAGAATTCTCATACACTGTTAGTGGGAATGTAAATTCATAAATTAACTTTAGTGAATAATTTGGCATTATCTACTAAAGCTGAAGATATGCATATTATTTAAATTATTGATTTCTTTTCTACATACTTTTCTAACAGAAATGTATGCCATGTGCACCAAGAGACATATAAAAAAATGATTATAGTTGTATTATTCATAATAAATCCTAGTTGAAAAACTGTTTATTAACATTAAAATGGATAATTAAATTGAAGTCTATCAATACAATTGAATTATTCATAATAATAAAAATTAATGAACTACAGCTCTCAGCAACAAGATATAATGATCTCACAAACATAATGTTGAGTGAAAGAAACACTCTATGATTTCAATTACATAAGCTTCAAAAATAGATAAATCTACACGATGGTGACAGAATTCAGGATACTGTTTATCTTTGTGGAAAAGGAAGAGGATAGTGATTAGGAAGAGGTTCTGGAGGTGCTGGCAATGTTTTATTTCTTGATATGCATGAAAGTTATAAAGGTGCTTGCCTTAGGATAACAGTCATACTTTTGTGCATTATAAACTTTTAAAACAATTTAGAAATAAAAAAGAAAATATAAAATAAAATCAGGCAGAAATGAAAAAATATAACAAATTAATATAGCAATAACTTGTTAGACATCTTAGAATTTTTTAAAATTCTCAATGAAATTTGTTTTAAAACACAAAAGATAACATCTGGACAGGACATAATTCACTGAAAGCAATATTATGGACAATATTATACATCATAGACCAAAGAAACCCTCAAAAACTTATAGAGGATAGCGGGACTTCAACATATGTCTAATAGGCATTTTAGAAGAACAAAATGATAGAAAAACATTACTTAAAGCAATATAGTCAAGAATTTTCAAAAATTGAAGAAATATCTGACTCCTAGGATAAATAAAAATCACCCCATACCTAAGCACATGATAGGAAAACCACAGAATATCAAGATAAGGATAAAATCTTAAAAACTAGCAGAGAGAAAAGACAACCTACCAACAAAAGAACAACAATTACACAGTTGATTTCTCTCTAGCAACAATATATGCCAGAATACAGTGGCATTTCTCAAATTGCCAGGAGAAAATAGTCAACCTGCACTTTTATACCCAGCTAAATTATCATAACCAACACAATAAAACATCTTCAGACATCAAAGACTAAGAGAGTTTACCACTGACAGACTCTCACAAAAAGATAACTATTAAAGTATATACATTTCCTCCAAAACAATCAATCACCCTTAGACCTTCATTCCCCATCCTTCCCTATTATTTTTGAAACATGTTGTCTCTTAAGTAAAGAATTCTCTCCCCCAAACTCTCCATATATTTACCTTCTTTTCCTTCTCCTGAATCCCTCTAAATAATTACTGGTCTAGTATGAATATCTATTGTTTGTTTCTCTTTTCCTGTGCCTAAACTATCGGGTACCGTTGAAAAAATAATAATAGAAGAGAGGAAACAAAAGAAAAGGAAAAGAAATCAGCTAATTGAGTCACCTAAGTTACACTCAACCAGGATCTCCAGTCCAATATCATTTTGTTTACTTACATTCAATCATCTCCATTTTACATTCCTCACGTTAGTTATTCCAACTTTCTTGTTCTCTCCTCAAGCCCTTCACTTTTACTCTTTTCTTAAATTTCTTTTTTATTTTAATTTTTTGGCTGTGTTGGGTCTTTGTTGCTGCTCATGGGCTTTCTCTAGTTGTGGCGAGCTGGGGCTACTCTTTGTTGAGGTCTGCGGACTTCTCATTGTGGTGGCTTCTCTTGTTGCTGAGCACAGGCTCTAGGTGTGCGGGCTTCAGTAGTTGTGGCATGTGGGCTCAGTAGTTGTGGCATGCAGGCTCAGTAGTTGTGGCTCACGGCTCTAGAGCACAGGCTCAGTAGTTGTGGTGCACAGGCTTAGTTTCTCTTCGACATGTGAGATCTTCCTGGACCAGGGATCGAACTCGTGTCCCTTGCATTCGCAGGTGGATTCTTAACCACTGTGCTGCCAGGGAAGTCCCCATTTTTACTCTTTATTGTCAGTAAAATTGCTTTCACTTCTCAAGGGGGGGAAAAAAACCCAAAACCACCTCAAACTTATCTATTTCTATGAGGTAAAATCAAAATGAATGCAATTGAAAGTGTGTCTCTGTTATTAAAGTAACTGAAACTCTTTAATCCCTTAGTAGAAAAGTGTTTATAATTTCATGTATGCTCTATACATCACCATCATTATATGTAAAAATAACTGCGGCAATAATACAGTAATTTTATCTAGAAACAAAGAACTTCCACAAATAATCTCACTTTGTTAGTTCAGGTTTATTATCTCCAATCATCATACAGGGAATGATTTGCCTAAAATCACACAGTTATTTATATGCAGAGCTGAGACCAGAACCTATATCCTCCGTTTCCAAATTCAGTCCTTTGATCTATACTGCCACTGTATGCCAAGATACTACTGTTTTATCCAATTCTTTCAGAACAGAATAATCCTGCAAGTAGTGTATTTAAATTGTCATATTAAAAATGTTATTAGAGAAAATTTTATATTACTATACTAAATATTTCCCTTAATAAAAATATCAGTCAGATGAAAAGATACAGGTAAAGAGCTATTTATCAGTTGTACTGCATATTTGATTATCCTTTTCACCCAGTGAAACCCTTCCTCCTATTCAATATTACCTGTTATCTTTGATGCCAAAAGCTATGCTTGCTCATTTACAAGAAAGTGTCTTCAGGTCTACTAGTGAAATGCAGAACTCTTCTCTGAACTTCAGTCATAATGCTGTACTTGACCTTGCTAGCAAGAATACTTAATGCTGGTACACTCTAAGCAAACACACCATTTTTCATTATCTCTTGCTGTAAATAAACAGAAAATTAAAACTCTTCAGCCTAGATTTCATCCCTGAATTCTCGACTCCCACTGAAATCAATCAGAGCTGTATGTGCATTTATAAGATAAATTTAGCGTTTTTAATTTAGAGAGAATATAGAGAATTTTAAAAAGGACTTTTGGAGCAAAATCAAAAGCAATAATTTGTTCAATTAGTTATATTTTATCAGCAAAATAAAAAGCTTATATGGCTCATAATGTTGTTGGTCTGCTTCTATTGTGATAAACAACTGGAAAACTGGAGTTAGGAGGAAAACAAAATACTGAATTATGAGAAATAGGATTGCACTGTGAGAAAAGGATGGGGCTTTGCAGCTATAAAGACCCGGTGACAAATCCTAGATATGAAATTACTAACTCTGTGTCCTTCAGCCATAATCATAATAAACATGTAGTCACTTAATGAGTACATTCTATGTGATAGGCATAGGCTAAACACTTCACCCAAACCTATCAAGAAGTCAAAATATAATTGAAATTGACATTTCTGATTGTTGCAGTATGTCTGACGTTGGTGCTGTGTTCTAGCATTCACGTGTCCTGGATTTCTTACGTGTACATCATAGTACTATTAGTCTCATTTGATGAAAACTGAGGTTTGCAGAGCTTACGTTGCTAGAAGTAACACAGAATGTGGTAGAGTTAGGATTCAGACCCAACCAGTTCACCCCACCTGCTGTGATCTTAACTTAGAGTTTAAAGAGTGGTGGCCCAGGTGCCAAACCTGACTCACAGTGTATTTCATTATGCCTGAACAGTGTTTTTTAAATTAAAACATTTCACTGAAAGTCTGGATTTCTGGGTTTGTTAAAAATTGGAAAGCCAAGCAACAGCGAGCTGACATTTGAACGTGGCAGTGGGTGCCTAAGGCAGAGTAGCAGCTACCCTCTTTTTCTTTTTTTTTTTGGTGATACGCGGGCCTCTCACTGCTGTGGCCTCTCCCGCTGCGGAGCACAGGCTCTGGACGCGCAGGCTCAGTGGCCATGGCTCACGGGCCCAGCCGCTCCGCGGCATGTGGGATCTTCCCGGACCGGGGCACGAACCCATGTCCCCTGCATCGGCAGGCAGACTCTCAACCACTGCACCACCAGGGAAGCCCCTCTTTTTTTAAAAAATTAATTTTTATTGGAGTATAGTTGCTTTACAATGTTGTGTTAGTTTCTGCTGTACAGCAAAGTGAATCAGCTATACATATTCATATATCCCCTCTTTTTTAGATTTCCTTCCCACTTAGGGCACCACAGAGCATTGAGTAGAGTCCCCTGTGCTATACAGTAGGTTCTCATTAGTTATCTATCTTTTTTAAAATTATTTATTTTTTATATAGCAGGCTCTATTAGTTATCTATCTTATACATAGTAATGTATATGTCAATCCCAAACTCCCAATTCATCCCAACCCCCCTTTCCCCACTTGGTATCCATAAGTTTGTTCTCTATATCTGTGTCTCTATTTCTGCTTTGCAAATAAGTTCATCTGTACCATTTTTCTAGATTCCACTTATAAGCAATATTATACAGGATTTATTTTTCTCTTTCTGACTTACTTCACTCTGTATGATAGTCTCTAGGTCCATTCACATCTCTACAAATGGCACTATTTCGTTCCTTTTTATGGCTAATATTCCATTGTATATATTAGCACATCTTCTTTATCCATTCCTCTGTTGATGGACATTTAAGTTGCTTCCACGTCCTGGATATTGTAAATAGTGCTGCAATGAACATTGGGGTGCATGTATCTTTTTGAATTATGGTTTTCTCAGGGTATATGCCCAGTAGTGGGATTGCTGGGTCATATGGTAGCTCTATTTTTAGTTTTTAAGGAACCTCCATACTGTTCTCTATAGTGGCTATACCAATTTACATTCCCACCAACAGTGTAGGAGAGTTCCCTTTTTCCACATCCTCTCCAGCATTTACTGTTTGTAGATTTTTTGATGACGGGCATTCTGACCTGTGTAAGGTGATACCTCATTGTAGTTTTGATTTGTATTTCTCTAACAATTAGTGATGTTGACCATCTTTTCATGTGTTTGTTGGCCATCTGTATGTCTTCTTTGGAGAAATGTCTATTTAGTTCTGCCCATTTTTTCATTGGGTTGTTTGATTTTTTGATATTGAGCTGCATGAGCTGTTTGTATATTTTGGAGACTAATCCCTTGTCAGTTGCTTCATTTGCAAATATTTTATCCCATTCTGAGGTTGTCTTTTCATTTTGTTTGTGGTTTCCTTTGCTGTGCAAAAGTTTTTAAGTTTAATTGGGTCCCATTTGTTTATTTTTTCTTTTTCATTATTTTAGGAGGTGCATCAGAAAAAATCTTGCTGCGATTTATGTCAAGGAGCATTCTGTCTATGTTTTCCTCTAAGAGTTTTATAATGACCATCCTTACATTTAGGTCTTTAATCCATTTTGAGTTTACTTTTCTGTATGGTGTTAGGGAGTGTTCTAATTTCATTCTTTTACATGTAGCTATCCAGTTTTCCCAGCACCACTTATTGAAGAGACTGTCTTTTCTCCATTGTATATCCTTGCCTCCTTTGTCATAGATTAGGTGACCATAGGTGTGTAGGTTTATCTCTGGTCTTTCTATCCTATTCCATTGATCTATATTTCTGTTTTTGTGCCAGTACCATGCTGTCTTGATTACGGTAATGCCTGCCCCTTTAAACAAAGCATGTGCTCCCTGATCCCAGGACTCCACACTGCGTGACGCCCACCTGCTTCATTCACTGACATCACCTGTCAGGCACCCGCCGGCATTGGTGGCTGAGACTCTGTACACACCTTCCGAGCAAGGTGTGTCATCTCTGAATCTATCATCACGATCTTGTGAGACGGGAATATCAAGGCTACCACACACTGCCATGAGGAATAAGTCCAACAATGTACATAAAGCATCAGGAAAATACTGGGTATTTAATAAACAGTAACAATTATCATCATTCCTTTTATTAATAAAAGCATGAAAACTAAATGAAATTTTCAACCAAGGAATCAAGTTTATGCATCTTGCAGAAATTTATTTATACTAATAGCAGCAAATTAATTTAAGCTGAAAATGTGCTGACCTTTGAAACAAATAATTTCTTAAAACCAACTTGCTACTAAATAAGCAAACAAACAAAACTCAAGCAAACACAAAATCCCAGACATTTATTACATTCTATGTGCAAAGCACCTTATGACATAGTCCCCCAAAGAGGTTTTAAAGCAGGAGGCAGAGGCAGACATGTAAACAGCTAAATCTAGAAAATAGACTACAGAAGTTCAAAGGATACATGCTATTTTCGTATTTATTTATACCTAACGTTTTCCTAAAAAGTAAATACATAGAAGGCCATCAGACTGAAATAAATAGTTAGGAAATCAGAGAGTTAGGAGTAGTTGAAACTAAAAGCTGCCTCTTAAATAATGCTAAATAATGCTAAACCTACAGAGAAGGACTGGATTTTGGCTCAGGACATCCAGGTACTCAAAGCTCAGAGGGAAGCACAATCCATTATAAGATTCAAAGTGTTCGTAAGAACACAAGCTCACTAGTAGTTCAGGAGCAAGCATAGCTTTCCTGATACTAAGATCCAAGAGAAATATATTCTCACAATCAGGTTTTTTATAAGAATTGGATATTGGAGAGTTTGCATTTAGGGTTTCTGGCAATCCCTCAGATTGCTATGTCAGGGGTCAGCAAACGTTTTCTACAAAGGACCAGGTAGTAAATATTTTAGTCTTTGTGAGCCATATGGCTTCTCTTGCAACTACTCAACTCTGCTGTTATAATGAGAAAGCAGTCAAGGACAATATGTAAACAAATGTGAGGGCTGTGTTCCAATAAAACTTTATTTACAAAAACAAGCAGTAGGATGGGTTTGGCTCATAAGCGGTAGTTGACCAAACTGTGGTCTACGTTGTTGATTAAAAGCAGAGTTGTCAATTTCAAAGATATTTTTGACAGTCATATTAGTGAAAAATAGAAGCCATTTTTTAGATTGTTGATTGTTTCATGGCGTGACCACCTACTCCTCATGGCTTGGAGCAAAGTGGAAGTGGATCAAAATTTGTTCAAGAATGAAATAGTGGTGCTTCTTGCCTTATGTAGATACGCTGGCTGTACCTATAACCTTGCAAAAAGGAATGACTGAGATTGAAGAGCTCATGGCTCAGACACAATAATGCCACTTCCAAAGAGAACTGTGAAACAGATTATTAACGAGTACCCTAGAGCACACAGGGTAGAGGGTCACTGGAAGGGGAGTTCATAATTTTCCAGAACAATTTCCAAAAAGTTCTGGAAAAATCAGAGACCTTTAAAAAATCATGGATTTTGTTGGTGTTGTTTTGTTCTTATACTGGGCAGTGACTAAAAATGCCTTTCACGTCTATGCTCAATCCCCTCTTCTTAAGAGTGGAGTTTGGTGATTTCAGAATGCCATACTAGTCCATCTCAATCCAAAAGAATCATCTTCTTTAGTCTTTTTGCCAAATAAAAATTCAAGAAACGCTGTATATGAAAGTGATCATTCCAGTGCCAGGCACTTAGTATTCACTCAGAGAAAATTTGTTGAATTTGAATCTGTATCTTCAGAGAGAAGTAAAATTAATTTCAGCTCAACTGAAATGTGCAGAGAATGAAGTAATTAATAGAGTTTAGAGAAGTCAGGGAAGGCTTCACTAATGAGCTCTATTTGATTGCAGGCTTAATGGAATTAGACATGCACCAAATAGGCAAAGAGTATAGGAGTTGGTGAGGGGCAGTGGGTATGAGCAAAGGCACGTGGTATAAGGGAGCATGGAAGGTTCTAGAACAGAAAGCACTCTATTTTGATGTGAAGAAGCTATGTGAGACGAGGCTGGAGAGCTAAGCAGGACACTATCCAGTTAAAAGGAATGTTGAGGCAGAATAAGGCCAACAGTGAGGGCCTCCATCTCAGAGCTAAGATTCTGTGGGAGACTCATCTGGCGAAATGAATCAGATGATGGTCAAGGTGCCTGCCCTTTGTTTGGAGCCCTGAGAAACAGAGGGAATGTATCGGCAGCAGGAGTCTGTACCTCAGCTTGTCCCACCTGCAACGCCAGCGGCACAGCTCTGAGAAGGATGAAGTTTCCTCGGTCAAAAAAAGGATTCCCCGCAAAGTAAAGAAGGAGACAAGTCAGTGTTCTCCCAGCACCAAAGGCCTCAGATACAGCATCTTTCAAGAAGCCATTCAGGTGAAGGTCCTTAGGCTCCCTGTCCTCTTGAACCTTCACCAGGTTTGGGAATTAATTGCAGCAACTTGTACTTTTTTGGCCTAAATGAAAAAGGCGGGGAGGGTGCAAAAAAAAATAAAAGTCTCCCTTTGTTTTCTATACTCTCCCACTGGGTTCTCCTTTTGTGTGTCAGAATCGGTTGCAGTTGCCTCCCTGAGGCTGGCTACCTTGGCTTTGGCTGCTGGCCTCCACAGTAAAACAAGCAGCCTGCAGCTCCACTCTGTACTCAGCCTTTATTCAGGTGAGGAAGACCTCACCTTTGGAAAACTCACCTCGCTGCCTGATCAAAATAAGAAGAGCTGCCTCTTAAATAATGCTAAGACTCTCAGACATATCACTCTAGCACTTGAAGACATAATGCTCTTGTTTCATTGTGATCTCTTCATTGGTTCCTAGACCTCAAGCTCCACAGGGAGTGTCACAAATTCACGTTATCTCTGAAAATCAGATACAGCACCTGCAGCTCTGATTTACCTAAAAGGGGCATTAGCGGAAAAAAAAAAGAAAAACAACATATTCATGTAACCAGACAGCTCCCTGTCAATGACACGTATGAGAAAGCTTAAAGTCTAAGTTACCATAAAAAAAGAGTGCACATTTTATATTAGCAGTTTGTTTTCCTGATCTTTTCTTTTTTCTTTTGTCAGGGAGCTTTAGGGTAATTTTTACCTTCTCCCGCTTTTACCATAGGACTTGTCAACGGGCAAAGTAGCACATAAGGTAGTGGTGGCTACAATAAGACATCCTAGGCAGTGTGGTATAGTGGGAAGAGTCAACAGTCCATGGGAGCAAACAGCTGGGTTTGAAGCCTGCCATTATTAGCTGGGTGACCTGAGTGTCAGTATTTCAAACTCCCTGATGCTCTATTTCTTTTTTCTTTTTTTTTTAATTGAAGTGTAGTTAATTCACAATGTTGTGTTAGTTTCTTATGAACAGCAAAGTGAATCCGTTTTTGATATATATGTGTGTGTGTGTATTCTTTTTCAGATTCTTTTCCATTATAGTTTATTACAAGATATTGAATATAGTTCCCTGTGCTATACAGTAGGTCCTTGTTGTTTATCTATTTTATATATAGTAGTTTGTATCTGCTAATCCCAAACTCTTAATTTATCCCTCCCTCTCTCTTTCCGCTTTGGTAACCATAAGCTTGTTTTCTATATCCGTGAGTCTCTTTCTGTTTTGAAAATAAGTTCATTCGTATCATTTGTTAGATTGTACATATAAGCAATATCATATATTTGTCCTTCTCTGTCTGACTTACTTCACTCAGTATGACAATCTCTAGGTCCATCCATGTTGCTACAAATGGCAATATTCCATTCTTTTTCACAGCTGAGTAATATACCATTTTGTATATATAAACTACATCTTCTTTATCCATTCATCTGTTGATGGACATTTAGGTTGCTTCCATGTCTTGGCTATTGTAAATAGTGCTGCCTATGAACATTAGGGTGTATGTATCTTTTTGAATTAGAGTTTTCTTTAAATATATGCCCAGGAGTGGGATTGCAAGATCTTACAGCAACTCTATTTTCAATTTTTTAAGGACCCTCCATACTGTTCTCCATTAGTGGCTGCATCAATTTACAGTCCCACCAACACTGTAGGAGGGTTCCCTTTTCTCCACACCCTCTCCAGCATTTATTATTTATAGATTTTTTGATGATGGCCTGAGACTCTATTTCTTATCATCATAAATAGCTCATAAGATTGGGAAGATTAAATTAGACAGTGTGCTGCTGTAGATTCTCCAAGAAGCAGGCATCAGGGAAGTTCATGAAGGGAAACATCTCAGGGTAGCATGAGGAGGGAACGGGGAAGGTAGGAAAAGCCTTCAGACCACAGTGCTGTCTGGCACCTGAAGGAGAGAGGGAAGAGAAGGAAGGTTGGGGGGAAGAGTCTTGACTGTAGGTCTAAGAAAGCTCAGCAAGACCAATGGGAGCTCAGCAAGTACAGCAAGAAGTACTCAAGCTTCAGTGGCTCTTCAGAGAACACTTCTTCTCCCAGAAACAGATCTGCCTTGACATCCAAGCCATACTCAGCCACTGGCTAGGAGCAGCCTGTGGAAGTGTGGCCTTGTGATACTGTGATTTATGATAAGAAATATGTATTTGGTCTTTGTCTCGCTTCTGGCACAGAGCTCCCAAAAGCCTTGGAATTTCCTAAGCAATAAAGGCCTAAAGGTGTCTTTTGTTATGTTAACGAGGTGACCTTTGCAATGCCCCTAGGTCACCTAAGGATGGGGGCATGGTTCCAACCAACCTTGGGATTAGAAGGTTGGAAATTTCAGTCCCATTCACCCAGGACGAGAAAGGGGCTGGAAATTGAGATCAATCGCCAACGGCTAATGAGTTAATCAGTCGTGCCTATGTGATGAAGCCTCCATAAAAACCCCAAAAGCTGGGGTTCAGAGAGCTTCTGAGTTGGTGAACACATGGAGGTGCCAGGAGAGTGGCACACTGGCATGGAAGCCCCAGACCCTTCCCCATCCCTCGCCCTGTGCATCTCTTCCACCTGGCCGTTCCTGAGTTACATCCTTTTATAATAAACCAATAATCTAGCAAGTAAACGTTTCTCTGAGATCTGTGAGCCACTCTAGCAAATTAATCCAACCCAAGCGGGGGGGAGGCGGTCATTGGAACCTCTCATTTATAGCTATTAGGTCAGAAGTAAGGTTAACAACCTGGGCTTTCGACTGGCATCTGAAGGCGGGGGCAGTTCTGAAGGACTGAGCCCTCAACCTGTGGGCTCTGACACTGTCTCCAAGTAGACCGTGTTAGAACTGAGTTGAATTACAGGACGCTCGGCTGGCACTTGAGAAACCCCGACTCCACTGCACACATGCACACATTAGAACTGCTGACCAGAAACCTTTAGGCCTCCATGCATTTCAGAGCCCAGCAGCTGGGGTCAGATAATTACACTCCCTGCTAAAGAAAATCAGAGAGGAGCCACCACCAATTGCATATAGAAGCACTTTGCTCCATAACTGGCATATAGAAGTCAATCAACAAGTGTGTTTTTCTGCCTTAGATGTAAGACATTTGCTCATAGGCTGAATAAAGAGTACAGTCTTCAGGGTTTCAATCAAATTTGAGATGTTAGTTGACCTTTGGCTGATGAAATGCAGTGTACCAATTGGTAACGTCTCACTCAAATTTGAAAAAAGAATGTTTTTCATTATAAACATTGAGGAATGAAGAGGATGAAAGGTGAGCACCTTTCCAGCAAATACAAGTTCTCCATCCCCACTCACCGTCAAGAGCAGGGTTCCAGGATCGCAACATCATGCCCACATTTATAGGTCAGGGGACAAATGTTTCCAGCCAGTTTACCCAAGCTTACATCATGACCAGCTTGCTTTCAAGCAGTAAATTCCTACTCTTCTAGTTTCCACATGTTGATAAAACATGTCATTCCCTGACATCCAGTAAAATCACCTGCTGCTTTGAATCTTTATCCTCTCAGCTACTACAGCTTCCAACACGGGAGACCTCGAAGTTCAGCCTCTCTTTCTTACTAATCAAGGTTTTTCTGTGAAAACAGGAGTATACACTTTTGCACCTATGTAGTACAGGTAATGAGTATCTGTACACAGACTTGGTGTCAGGTATCTGGTAGTCCTGTTCCAAGCTCTGACTAGGTTTTTGAACTCAGGAACATTACTTAATCTTTGTGAATCTCAACTGCATCCACAAAACTGAAATAACAGTATCTTACCTTGAAACACTGTCACAAGGTTTAGAGAAAATATATGCAAATTACTTCATAAAATGTTTAATTCATAATAGGTGCTCAATAAATTATAACTAATATCTTTCCTAGACTCTTAGCCGTAGAAAATTTTACATGCACTGTATAATGC
Source organism: Leucopleurus acutus (assembly GCF_964270905.1). Classification (NCBI taxonomy): domain Eukaryota; kingdom Metazoa; phylum Chordata; class Mammalia; order Artiodactyla; family Delphinidae; genus Leucopleurus; species Leucopleurus acutus. The sequence continues at coordinate 51,676,876 of NC_139160.1, forward strand.
TGTATCACCTATCCCCACAAAAAACTGCGATAGTAAACCCCTACAATAATTAATGCCATTACAGTTGCTTAGAAAATATATGATTATGAGTTGAAAAATAGCTTAAAATAGTGAAATTTTAAAATAATGATAAGTAAACCTCTTAAAGCTGGGGGTAGCAGGGTTTTCTGTCTTAGATTCAGTCCCATGGCACACACTTATTGAATCATACGTGTAAAATTAGAAGGTAAATGCTACTAAATATTTGCTACCAGTTGCTTCATAGCCATTTCCAGATCAAAGCACTGCTAATCTTTACAAACTGGGAGCAGAGCATCAGCATTAGATATTTTTCCTACATCTTCTTTAATATATTCTTAGTTTATTCCATACTTTGATTTTGCATTCCTGAATCCAAGTGTACACTCCTTTTCAACCAAATGGACTTATTCTTTCCCCTAGGAAACAGGGCCTTCTCTGAAATATATGGATCCTCTCCTGCCAAGAAGAGAAAAGTCTTCCTATCTTAAGCAGGTCAAGGCCCCTCCTTGCTAGGCCCAGAGGTTACTCAGCAGTAGCTGGTACAGAGAATGATTCCTTCTCTGCAACTGTCTGTTACCATGGAGACATGCTAATTAGTGGGTGATGAGAAAGCAGAGGAGTTCAGGGTCTATGAAACTATGAGAAAGAAAGGGAAATGAAGGGAAAAATATGGACAAAGAGAAATTAGGGGATCTTATGGGGCAAACTGTTCGTAAAAAAGTGCCGGAATGATAGGGTCATAATGACGAAGTGGAAGAGGGTTATGAGGAGAGAATATCAATGACAAAGACTCATAGACTGTGAGTTTGAAGAAATGTAGGGTAAAGACTGTAGCTTAAGAGAAGAAATGGAAAACTCCAATTGTGCCAAGTACAAAGTCACAAGATCACAGAATGTTAAAGACCGGAATTTTATGGTTGTTGAATGACAGGATTATTTTTTTCTAAAGGGAATGAAGTGTGACATTCAGGGCCACCAAAATAGACTGCAAATCTCTGCAGACACTTCTCTGTAATAAACGGAATTCACATTCACCAACCCATCATAATTCGCTAGGTGGAGTGTCAATGTGCCAACGCATGGGATTTTTTCAATTCTCTGAGCTAAATGTGCCCTTGGATTTCTATATCAGACCTCCAAGGAATAATGGTGTAGAAAGGGAACATAGCTGGGATTTCAGGATCTATGTTTAAAGAAGATAATATAGAGATAAAATTGCTATACTTAAGGGCATACAAGTACTTATGTACCTTGGGCATTTTGAGAAACTGACCAGTTGATAACATCTATCTTCTTAAGAGAGAATTTCATATTACATTAATATATTTTCTATTTTGTTTATTTTATTGTACATTATTTGTGACACATTACTGCTGCACTACACTTGATCTGTTGACACATTTTGAAAGAGAGACATTTTACGCAAATGGAACGATATTGTTGATATTTTAGTAAGCAGAGTAAGCAAGCTACCTGTGAAGGCCAAGGATTTATGACCAGAATCAGCTCAGATATGAAGGAAGAGAACTGGCCCACTGAGTTAATTGGAGGAGAATTACGTAGTTGGTGAGTCTCATGTGCAAAGTTATTCTCATCTGCTCTCATACATGATAAAATTCACAGCATTCCAGACCTTGGAAATTCCCTTCAACCTTGGATATCCCTGCCCTCAAATTTCTACATGTACCATCTATTCAGATGTTTTCTACCTTACAGATTCCCTATCATCCTTCAAATCCAAATTAAATACCAGAGGCCTGCCTAGACCTTCGCAAGTATTTAGCAGCGAGTGCCTTTCTTACCAAACCTGAAGCAGTTTGTACCTTATGGAGTTTAATTCCTGGCATCTTGGCTATTTTTTTAAATAACTGTCGATCCCGTATTATAAACTCCTTCAAGCGCAGAGACTATATTTCATGCACCTTTATATTCTCCAGTATCCCCAGTGCTTAGAAAACATCAGGTGCTTATTAAATATTTATTGGATGAGTATTTATAGTAAATTATAACCAATAACTAATTTGTATAAAATTTTACAAAGGACTTTTGTGCCTCTAAAGTATAAGCTTCTTAAATGCCTGTGCCTCTTTTGCTCACTTCTATCTTTAGGACATTAACTCAAGAGGTGCTCAGTTAAAATTTGTTAAATGAGTATCCAGATCCAGAATTATCCAATGATCTTGTCTTCCTTTCAAAATTAATAGTTCCTGGTACTTCCCTGGCGGTCCAGTGGTTGAGACTCCATGCTTCCACTGCAGGGGGGCACGGGTTTGATCCCCGGTGGGAGAACTAAGATCCCACATGCTACATGATGCAGCCAAAATAAAATTAAAAATAAAACGAAAAACAAAATTAATAGTTCCTCAGTAACGGGATAAAGCTTAAAAATGTTTTTGCTCTGTCAGTAGAGATCAAACTCTGCCAATACAAATATATTAAAAGGTAACCATTCCTAGTCAGTGAATTTTCCCCCAAAACTGACGAATGCCAGGCATAAATGGTCTCGAAGCCACAAGGGGTTCCTAAAGTAACTCAAGCTCTCTTCAGTTGTATGGGCACAGGGTTAGTCTAGAACCGATTCCAGGTTCCAACACCAGGGGGAGCCAGCCTCAGGGGGAGGCCAGGAGGCGTCGGACCACCTGGCTGGTGAGGAAGCAAGAACACTGACCCTCTATAGCCTGTTGACTTCATTCTCTATTACTCTGCTTTCTCTAGCCTTTTAATCATGGTAATAAAAATCACCATGTCAATGAATATTACATTGAAAATGTTTTTGAAAAGCACCATTTGAGGGAGGGAGCTCCATGGTCTCTGGGAAATCAACTGCCCTTCCTGCTTTCCTCCCAGCCATACTTCTGAGTTACACCAGATGTGTTAAGGAAGTATTTGGATTCACAGGCATAACAAACATACAAAGTCAGATCGCTCTCTAACCCCAAAATATCTCCCCCATCAATCCTGCAAGAGTATCTAAACTCCCACAATACTAAATCCCTGTAGGGGAAGAATTTGATGGCTCACATTTTTACAAACTCATGTTAGCTCTCACCCTCTAAGAACAGTGAGAATGGGGCACAGGGCAGATCTTTCGGATGGGACGGAGGAAAAGAGGTGGCATAAAGGGCCCTGGGAAGGAGGGCAGACCGAGTGGTGATACTTTAGTGGAAGATTCTAAGCAACCAGTAAACAGCTTGAGAATACTAAGTAACTGAGAACCACAAGATTGAGTGGATGAAAGGAAGGGAGTCAGGAAAGGAGGACAGAAGGAGCTAAATACAAATTCAGTTAACACACAGTTTTGACTCAGGATAACCATGGTGAAAATCAAAACTAGGTCATCTTGCTCTGGCCATTACACACAAAAACATGGCATGGCCCTTTGAGTATGAGCTACAGTGCCATACACCAGACCATCTCCTGTTATCAAAATATGTGGCAATTATATGCTTGTAAGTGTGGTATGTGTGTCTGTATATGCATTTTTTAATGTGCCCAATTAGGTAATAGATCCAGGGGTTTTCAAAAAGGGATTGCAAATCGAAAAGTCTTCCCATAGAATTTTAAATGAAAAAGGTTCCATAAACTTCTACATTTCATTCCAATGCATTTAGTTTGTTTCACATCTACAACTGCTCCACTAATTTTGGTTAGATATTTTACAAGTTTGTTTGATCACAAATGAACTCTCCCAACTAAGAGGACATGAGTAAATCACAGTAAATCCACTACCTCAAAGCATAAAACCCTGGATTGTCATTATCACAACAGTTTCATCTCTACATATGTCAGGAAGCACTTAGTATCTGGTTATGAAGAGACCAGTTTATGAAAACACCAGGGTATGACAATTATTGCTTTAACCTCATACGAAATACTTTTTGCAAATTTTCAAAAGACTCCATTTCTCAGACCAACAGAATATTTAGATTTAAGAGGTAGCATATGTTTTCCCAGATAAATTTTTAAATGTCATTGATATCATTTATTCTCAATATTTACTTGGAGTACGTATTCTTCACAGACCAATGTCTGGACCATAAGTTATACTTTATGGTCATAGAAATTACAATTTAGGGACTTCCCTGCTGGCACAGTGGTTAAGAACCCGCCTGCCAATGCAGAGGACACGGGTTCAAGCCCTGGTCCAGGAAGATCCCACATACCGCGGAGCAGCTAAGCGTGTGCACCACAACTAGTGAGCCTGCACTCTAGAGCCCACAAGCCACAACTACTGAGCCCACATGCTGCAGCTACTGAAGCCTGTGCACCTAGAGCCCATGCTCCGTAACAAGAGAAGCCACAGCAATAAGCCCGTGCACCACAACCAAGAGTAGCCCCCGCTTGCCTCAACTAGAATATGTCCAGGCACAGCAACGAAGACCCAACGCAGTCAAAAATAAATTAATTAGTTAATTAATTATTTTTTAAATTACAATTTAGAAAGTATCTAAGAGTATAAAGGAGAAATTGAACCCGTGAACCACCCAGTTAGTTATCCACCCAGTTAGTTATCTGCCTTAAATCTGTCTGCCATAAGCATCCAGAATCCCAAGTTCCTCCATCACAAATGGAAACCCCCCGCCTTCTACTTGTGCTTGTAGACTGTCTATAGACAGCCTGGACAGCCATCTGTGGCACTGGTTCCTTCTCACTACTCTCAAAGCCTCTCGGTGTTTTCTGGAACGCTTCCAGCCTTTTTAGTTTTTAATTCTCATGTTGTGTCTTTGAATAACAGAAAGATTACACACAAAAAAAAACTTTGGCCAACTCACCAAGTCCTTCTGCTTTAGTCTGCTTGGACTGCTAACAAAACACCATGGATTAGGTGATTTATAAACAACAAAAATTAATTTTTCACAGTTCTGGAGGCTGGAAGTCCAAGATCAGGGTGTCAGTATAGTCAAGTGAGGGCTCTCTTCTGAGCTGAGGACTTACCGTTGTATTCTCGCATGAAGGAAGGAGCTAGGGAGTACTGTTAGGGGCCTCTTTTATAGGAACACTAATCGTTTATGAGGGCTCCACATGACCTAATTACCTCCCAAAGTCCCCACTTCCTAACACCATCACATTGGGTGTTAGGATCTAACGTGAATATTGGGGAGACACATACATTCAGATTATAGCACCTTCCATCACACCAAAGGATAGGATCCCATCTCTGAGTGAAGAAGAGGAGAGAAACCAATAAGGAATTTCAAAGTGCAAAAATATAAGCTGGAAAAAACTTACTAAGTAATAGCAGGGAAGAAATGATCAGAAGCTCACAGTAAATAATAATCTCGGGGTAAGTTAATAACATGACACTGCAATGTTTACAAAGCAATCTGAATATTAGAATGCACAAAAGCATCACTTTCTCCATATTAATCAGTTCTAGTCAGACTTTTATCAACATACACAGACTCTAATATAAGGGGGGGAAATGAAGAATTCAGGGCAGGTTCAGAACGCTGCCACCAAGATGATTAAAGTGCTCGGGGAGGTTTAATTATTGTCCTCTGGTGTGTAAAAGCCTCCCACACAGAGTACAGTGGCCATGGAAGAATGGAATAGAAGCCATGTATAAAGCATAGGGCATTGGACTCAGACATTTTCTAGCTTTGAGTGTTATCAAATAATTGATTCAAACAATGAACTGGATTAAGGACTCACTTTTGAAAATCTTTCAAAATAAGATAATTTTTCATTTCTCTGCACCTAAGAAAAGAATAGGTAAGATATTTTTTTAAGTTCTCAGTTCAGTCAATTCTTGATTATCTGTGATTCTATACTGATTTATCCATTATTCAAACATTTTAGAGAAAAGCAATTTTTCTCCTGTAAAGCTGATATTTAAATATCAGCTACACAATACCCTGTCTTAGCTTTGGGGGCTCTTCAATTGAAAAACACCACAATATTGAAATTTTATTATCTACAGTTCTGAAATGAATTCTTAATTTTCTTAGGCTCAATAAGAACTTAAAGTCTGTCTTGAACTAGAAAACATATGTACACTTGTTTAAAGAAAATCAGTCAGACTTTCTGTGTTCTAATTACATTTTTCTCTCTCCCAACCCTGTTGAGTCACTTTAGTGAAGTAATTTCGTAATGGCACACACAGGACAGAGCTGGAAAAAAAAATGTAATATAACTTCATATCACCTGGAGTCTTTCCTATAGAAATTTTTAAATCTTTCTTTTTTTTCATTGTTAAGAGCAAAGGTCTCAAAAAAATGAACTCCTGTAAACTTGTTATTCCCTCCCCAACATCTAATAAGCATTCCTACTGTGGGATTTTTTTTTTTTTTCTCAAAAGAAGGAAAAACAGAACATAAGTAGCTCATCAGGATATCTCTAAAAGATACTGTGTATTTTTTCTTTTCAATGGGACAACAACTTAACTTTTGATGTTCCCAAACTTCTTAATACTTCTACTTTTAAATATTTAAAAGAGAAAAGACAAAAAAAAATCTGATTTTACAAAGATTAACTTTTGTTTTTGGAAGATGGAAACCAGATAAACTTTAGAACCCCTGAGAAAACTATTCAAAGAAAGACCAAATTAATAGAGGAGAACTTAGAAATAGTACAAAAAGAGAAAAAGAGAGACTTTTAAACATTGTTGCAAATAGTGGGCTTAATAATTTTTCCCATCTGCTTAACTAATCAGTAATGAGGAAGTACATGAAATATGTTACATGAAAATCTGAAGTCTTTGAGTATAAACCTTAAAAGTTTTGTAGTAATTCCTTATAAATGTTACTCTTGAAAATTTTTTAAAAATCTGGCTGTTAAGCATTCTCTAGAGATAACTGTCTTATATTCCTTTAATACTTTAGACTTCTTCCACCAATGTCAAATAAAAGTTTACTTTTCCCAATGCTAACATATTAAACATGCCAAGTAACTGGTAATGTTAACATTTTTTGCTTATAAATCTTAAGGGTATAAAGGTTACAAATGATAGAATTTAGATAAATTTATATTTTATCAATGGAAAAGCCCACTTTCATAATTATGCATATATCTTTAGTTATTTTTCTAGGTAAAAATATTTACCTATAGCTGTGTATATAAATACAAAATAACGTAGTGTGGTATGGCATTTAACTAAATTATACAAGCTACTGAATTACTTTTGCTAGTGTTGTTTCTTTCCTTAAGTGGGTGTTTCTATGCTTTTATACATTTAGCCTAGAGCCTTACATGTAGTTAGTGCTCAATAAATACCAGTGATTTATTTAGGAAGAGGGAAGAGTCCCAACATGCACAATCACTCCATTTTGCTTTGCTTGCTAAATTCAGACAGGCTCAAGAAATTAGGAACTTTTGTTGTTTGAAAGACATTGTTTACAAAATGATAATGTAGTCCCAGACAGGGGAAAATTATTTGCAAAACATATATCTGATAAAAGACTTGAATCCAAAACAAATTTAAAAACTCTCACAACTCAATAGGAAAAAGACCTACTTCTTATTGAGCTAGCCCAATTTTTCTAACAGAAAAATATTTGAACAAACAATTTACCAAAAAAGATTTATAGGTGTTAAATAAACACAGGAAAAAATGCCCAACATTGTTAGTCATTAGAGAAATGCAAATTAAAACTACAATGAGATATTGCTACAAACTAACCAGAATGGCAAAAATTTTTTAACTGACAATACCAAGTGTTGGTGAGGATGCAGAGCAACTGGAACTCTCATCTACTGTTACTGGAGTGTAAAATGTTTCAACCACTTTGGAAAATAATTTGGCAGTCATAAAGTTAAATGCACATTTGCTATTTGACCTCAGTCCCATTCCTAGGTATTTGCCCGAAAGAAATGAAAAGATATGTGCATACAAAGACCTGTAGGTTATTTTCTATAGCTGCCTTATTCAAAATTGTTAAAAACTGGATAAAACCCAAACATCCATGGACTGCTGAATGAATAAATAAATCACGATATAACCATACAATGGAATTTTACTCAACGAAAAAGAAAACCATTAAAAATGCAACGACATGGATGAATTTTAGAAGTCATATGCTAAGTGAAAGAAGTCAGATACAAAAAAAATCTACACATGATTTAATTTATATGACATTCTGAAAAAGGCAAAATTATAGGGAGAGAAAACAGATTGGTTGTTCCCAGGGACTGGGAGTGAGAAAGAGGAATGATTACATAGGTCCTTGAAAGAGGCTTTAGGGGTGATGGAAAGATTCTATATCTAAATTGTGACAGAAGTTGCATGACTGACTGTATGCTTTATTCCAAAACTTAAAAAATTGTAAATTTTAAAAGGGTAATTTTTACTTTATGTAAATTATACCTCAATAGTCCTGACTTTTGCAAAAAGGATATGTGTGTGAGTGCGTGTACATCCGTGGGCGTGACTGCACGCCCACACAAACACACATAAGATGATGGCCAACCAAGCAGCTTGCCTTGCCATGAGGATGACAGCTAGAAGGAATGAGTAGGGCCCTTTCACTGGTTAACTCTAAGCCATTAGAGCATTTCAAAAAAAAGCAACCACTACCGACAACCGCCGTCAATCAGCACTGTCCCACCTCCACCCCTAGTCAAATACCCAGACACTTCACATTTTATTTGATTTGGCTTTTTGCTTTTTTCCCTTTTAAGTGTTAAATTGTCAAGTTGGTGCCCCAAGCAGCTCCACCTGTCCTAACATGCTTCACATGCCCTTTTACAGGATCTTAAACGTAACCGGAGTCCTTTTCTAAAAGGCGATAATGGAAATGTTATGGGCAGATTGCAGTGCACAAGTGCATAGTAAAGCCTTTACTTAAATGGAACATACCCACAAAAGTAGGAACCTCAACATCACCACAGCAGGCCCACGGCGGTGATGGCAATGGAAGAAATATTATCAGAAGGATTCTTTACCACCTTACTTTAGACCTTTTGCCGTGGTTCCTTATATAAAAAATCTTTTTTTCCTTGACCATTAATACTGATAATTATATCTGTATTTCTTAAGAATATTATGAGTTGCCATTTCTGCATAGTAGCAGATTGAATTTATTCACCTTACGGATATATTATTATCACAGATAATAACTGCAGCATGATAATTATCATTAATTATTCATTTGGATTAAGAGGCAAATAGGCTTGTATTCAAGGGTCTTCCAGAGCACCGTTCATTGTTCCCGAGCCCTGTGTGCCAGTGTGACTAATTCAGACTCTTTTCTGAGCCACTGTTGACATCTGACGGGTCCCATATGTATTTATTTGAAAATGTAATAAAAGGAATAAGTGCACCATTTCAGAATGGAGTCACTAAAATAGACTTATGGTTTCTTCTTTGCCCTTTAAGTGAGGGTATGCAATTGTCTGCTAAAACCAGGCAGCGTGAGCATTGCTTCCATATATGTGTATGTATTCCCTTTCTTTGCATCCTTGCCTCAGACTATTTAAGCTCATATAAGCCTGTATATTTACATAATAGCTTTTTGCAAAAACTAGTAATGTGGTAAGTCATATACTTTATACTTCATTGAACAAAATGTTTTAGCAGGGTTGTTTATGCTTCTGTTTGAAGCTGACTTAAGTTTACTATGCAAAAATAGCCTCTGCAAAGTTTAGAAAATCTGTAGAGAAATCAAGAAGAAAGAGGAGATGGAAAAAGAAAAAAAGATGACACATCTTATAAATAGGAATGCTTTTGGTTGATTTTTTAGCTAGCGTACACACAAGGTGAGACATATATATTCACAGAGTCTCTTTTCTTTTGTTTCTTCTTTTGGTCCTATTCTTATTTTTTTGTAATTTGTCATTCATATTTATACTTTTAAAAGAGATATCAAATGACAGTTTGAAGACTCTGCCAGCAGAGCTAATATTTAACACAGGATACAGTTCTTGAATGTTCTTGATGTAGTTAGGACTGCCTTTTGAAATGATGGCAGAGGTTTTTTTTTCTTCTTTCTTTGTCTCTATTGGTGATGCAAGAGAGGGGCATATACACTCTGCTAAATGTTGCTTTTTAAAAATTCTTGTGCTTACATGTGTCAGTATACTTTCATGACACCATTTGTTTTCCTTTTCATGACATTTGACTGAGCTACTATAGGGCAGCTAGCATTATTCCCATTTATAGATGAGGAAATTAAGGTACCAGAAGATTAAGTGGTGTTTAGTTAAGAGCACAAAGTGGCAGAACTAAATCAGGAAGGCATGTCTCCTGCCTCTTCATGCCTCTTACGGTGCGCAGCTGAGAACTGTCTGACATGGGTGATGGAGAAACATAGGGAAGAACTTTGAAAATTCTACCAGATGGAACTGCTCTGAATTTCAGAGCATGAAAGGACCTCAGGAGTGGTGGCTGTAAGGCTCTGCTGGTGTTGTTACTCAATGCAGCTTCTATCGGTGCTGACAATAGCGCCCTCACCATTCAACCCCCTCCTATTGCTCACACTGATAAATTCCAATGTGGGCTTTCAAGTCTGATAGAAAAGTGATGGTCAGAGACTCCTTTGTGAGCAGTATACTCATGCTGTTGTAATGCAGACTACACTCTTGAGTAGAAATCTCATTTTTAATCTATCATACTTATAATAATTACTAGTAGTACTTAATAAACACTATATGCCAATAACTGCACTAAACAAATTTCATACATTACATGCAGAGAAAACAGGTGCCCAAACAGCTTTCCCTTATTTAGGAGTTATTTAGGAAGAAGTCTTGATCTATGAGAAATTGGTTTGACAATTTACAAAGTTGGAGAAGGCTTTTAAAACATTTCTTCTTGGGAATGTGAACATTAAACTTACTATCCACCTATTCATCCTACAAGTATCTGTATACTCACTGTGATATCCGGCTCTATTCCAGGTACCAGGGGTATAACTCTGAATAACACAAAGCCTCTATGTCTTAGTCCATTCAAGCGCTATAACAGAATATCATAGTCTGGTGGCTTATAAACAAGGGATATTAATTTCTTACAGTTCTGGAGGCTGGGAAGTCTAAGATCAGGGTGCTGGCAGGTTTGGTGTCTGGTGAGGGTCCACTTCCTGTTTCATAGACAGCTGTCTTCTTTCTGTGTCCTCACATGGCAGCAGAATGAGAGAACTCTCTAGGAGTCTCTTTTATTAGGGCACTAATCCCATTCACGAGGGTTCCATCCTCATGACCCAATAGCCTCCCAAAGGTCCCACCTCCAAATGCCATCACATTGGGGTTTAGATTTCAACATATGAATTTTGAGAGGACACAAACATTCTGTCTAGTCTATAGCACCCTGCCCTTGGGCGGTGTACATTTTAGTGGGGGAAGCAGATGGTACACAAATATTTCATAGTAGTGAAAAGTGCCGTGCAGAAAAACAATGTAAAGTAAGGCAGTAAAGACAAACAGGTGTAATCAGCAGCAGCTCCTTAAGAGGGGGCCATGAAAGAAGGCCCAGCCAGGGGATGTGAAATGTGAAATGAGCAGAGATGTTATTGTGGGTAGACTCTGGGGTGCATCCCAGGCAGAAGAGCAGCAAACGCAAAGAGATTAATAAGAGCGAGAATTTTCAAAAGAAGAATCAGAACCCACAAAGTATCTTGCACCAGATAAAAATGTTCTTGCCAATGATATTTAATTTGTTGTCATCCTCTTTAATTTTCCTCTGAACATTTTTCTTTCTTGCTCTGAATGTGATTCTCTTCTGGTTGAGTCTCTTTGATCTGATTGTTTATGTATCTCTTTTTGGTCATGTTATGTTGACATTTCTGTCAACTCCCTGAAATCAGATTCTAAAAATGGAATATTCTTCTAATAGTCATGATCACTTGAATATAAAATAACCTGGCACATGAAAAAACAGAGCACTAAATTACAGTTGCTTTACAATTGAATTACAATAAGTTTTGATGGATTGGAGGAAGAGACCAAATTACACGTCTCTCCTGATGCTTTCCCTTTTTCTGAAAGGAATACTGACTTTAAATCAATAATATCTATGAAAAAAGAATAGCTAAGAGCTAGAATTTCTTGAAAGCCCACTTTGTGTAAGGGGCTCCACTGAGCATTTCACATGTTACTTCTAATCATTACAGAAATCCTGCGCAGTAAGCATCATTACCCCCATTTTAGGGAAGGAAGCTGAGGCTCAAATAGAACAGCTGTTCAAAGTTTATCCAGCCATGTTTCCCTTGCTCCATAGCCTCTGATCTTAACCATTATCTCCTATTTACAGTTGGGAGAGGGCAAGGGTTTTGAAGCCTGGTGGTGACATAGTCAGATTTCTGTTTAAAATAGAAATTTCTGGCAGCAGTATGAAGGGTGGATCAGAAAGGGATGAGCCTGGAGTTAAGAGAAGTGGGAGATAATTTCAGTTCAGGAGAGAGACCTTAAACTAGCAACATTGTCAGTAGTGATGACAGGAACAATCAGCTACCCTTTGGAGGATGGCTCTGGACTCTCCTATCCAAAATCAGGTGAATGTGGGTAGAAATGCCTATTCAAATAAGCCACACACTGATAACTTTATCATGTTTTCTGTAATCTTCCTAGAGCAGAAGAACACTGCCCTCTATTGCTTTTTGTCTTGTGGTTCTCAGGGGTCCAAACTATGCCTGAAAAGGGGGTACTATCCACTTGTCAGTGGGCACAGCTGTGGAGAGTTTAAAATGAGCCACTTTGTGACCAATAAAGGGGTCCCAAATCAATTGTCAGCTCACAGCAGGCACTCTGGAATCTCAAATGGTTCTTCCAAAGCAAATACAGACTTCAGCTCCCTGCCCTGACACAAGTGATAAACAGGCTCTGATATGTTTGTACAATTGCACAATTTTCAAACTTTATTGAAAATGTTAGTAACTGTAATTCAGTTCCCTAATCTAAATTGCTCTGCAGAATGCATTGAATATACCTTTTTTGCCTTGCTCTTGAAAAGATGGAATAATTATGCATATCAATGGCTTCTTTTTTCTTTCATGTAAAAAAGGCATTATATACATAGAAGTCAAATAGAGTATTAGAGAGAAACAGACGCAGTGTAATAATGATAAGAAACCATAATATCTGCGTGGAGGTGGATGCAAAATTGCCACTCATTACTCAAATGGGGAGAAAGTTAGTAGGCAATTAGCAACGGCAAATGCCAAGTGGAAGGATAATTTGTAAGACAACAATAAGCATAGTCTGTACCAATGAGGCAGAAAGAAAGAGGAAGCAGAAGTGCCAATAAAACAAGCAGAGCAGCACGGGAAGGACTATGATAGCAAAATGAGAAGATAAAACGAATCTTTCTCATTCCTTATCATAACTTCCAGCATTTTCAGTTTTCAGCTTGTTCTGGACTAGCAGTGGCAATAGCCAAGTTTAGAAAATTATAGTAATAATGAGGCACATTATGTGAAAATGCCTGCTTTCGGCTAACTAAGCTTGTTTCAGCTAACTAAACATCACTTTTTCACAGGCAAGCTCTTCTGAAAAAAAAAAAAAGAGCTATAAAAATAGAAAGCAATGATTCAGCCCTTGAAAATCAAAGAACAAATAATTATACAATCAGAGAAGAGGACCTGAGGGATATAGATCAGTCTGCTCAGCTATATCCATAAACCCAGGAAATAATTACGGTGAAGATTTTTTTTAAATAAAAAACAATGATTGGAAAGATAATCTCAGAACATCTAATCCACCAACTAATTTTCAGTATTTATCTGACCTAAAGCATTCCAGACCAAGTAAAATATGTCTTAGTTTCAATGATCTTTAGAGAGATTATGATTGTCCTCCATAATCTATTCATTATGCAGAGAAGCTTTTTATACATGTGTAGATAAAACTATTTGTGTGTGTCATGTATACAATGATGAAGCTGCAAATAATAATATATATAAACATTTCTTAAATAATTGAAGAAATTCTTAAGTGTGTACTTTGCTACATATTTCATATTCATTATCTCGTTGAATCCTCACAGCCCTCTAAGGTTAGTACTGTTATCTCATTCTATATATGAAGAATCTGAGCCTTAAAATTTTCATTTCTTGCTCAAAGTGAAGCTGGATTTTCAACTCACCTCTGTCATGTTGTTAAGCCTGAGCAATAACAATAAAGAATGCAAAACAAATTATAGTTGAGAAGAGCATTCTAGAAAATAACAGGAACCCAGGGTCAAAGAGATTAAGTTAGAATCCTGGCTCTGTTCATGCTACTCTCCTATTTAAAGTCATCCAACTGCTTAGTTCACTTAATCCTCCCAAAAGCGCTATGAAGGTAGAATGCTGAGAGTGACGATAGTGAAGAAAATGAATATGATGGGTCATGGTGATGATAAGTATGGCGATAATAATGATAATATGAAGAGATGGAGGATGGTGATGGTGATGATAATGATGACGTCCATTTACAGATTAGGAAAAATGAGAGGTTATGTAACCTGCTCAGAGTCAAACGGCTAAAGGAGAAGCCGAGTTAATCCTGACTACAGAGTCTGTGATATTAGCCACTCTACTAAAATCCTGGAACATTCTTTCCCCATCTAAGTACCGTTGCTCACATCTCAGTGGTATTAGCTTTCTCTTTCTGGATAACAAATTACCACAAATCTAGGAGTCTAAAACATGCTTTGACCATCTCACAGTTCCTACGGATCAGAAGCTTGAGTTCAGTCCAGTTGGTCCTCTGCTCAGGGTGTCACCAGGCTGCAATCTACATTCCTTTCTGGAGCTCAAAGTCTTCCTCCAAGCTCACATCATTGTTGGCAGAATTCAGCTCCTTGTTGTCGTAGGACTGAGGTTCTTGCTTGCCTGTTGACTGTCAGCCAGGGTCCTCTCCCAGCTTCCAGAGGCCCCCACAATTCTTTGCCATATGGCCCGCTCACAGACCCTTTCACAACAGGGCAGCCTACTTCTCCAAACCCAGGTGGCAAATCTCTCTGACTTCTAGTTTCCTGTAAAGAGCTTGCCTGATCAGGTCAGCCTACCCAAGAGACTCTCCCCTTTGGTTAACTTAAAATTAGCAGATTAGGAGCCTTAATTATATATGCAAAATCCTTCCACCTTTGCCACATCATGTAAAATAATCGCAGGAGTAATATCCTATCACTTTTGCCATATTCTATGGATAGAAGTAAGTTAAGTAAGTTACAGGTCTTGCTCTCACTCAAGGGGAAGGGATGATACAAAGGTATGATTCCCCAGAGGCCATCTTGGAGTTATTTCTACTACGTCAGATTTAACATTACTTCCTTTAGGAGTTCTTTGCTGTTCCCTACAACTGAATTACTCTCCAACTCACATGTGCCTTCCCGTACTTTCCTGTCATAGAATGATCGCACAGTATCATGATGGGCTATTCCCCACTGGATGTCAAGCCCTTCCAGCCAGAGCTTTTATCTTGTTCACCATGGTATGTCCAGCATCCCTCTCAACTCCTGGCATCTTGTCAGCATGTGATGAACAGGATAGGTCATTATTCAAATAGCATTTCTTCAGGAATATTAGTGCCTGACAATAAATAAGGCTTACATGTCATATTATCTTCTTGGATTTCTACTCAGTTCTCATATTCAGCCAATATTTTCATAGACACATATAATAACTCTAAAGTCTACATTACACTAACAAATAACAACTATAACAAACGTGTAATAGTCTTCACATCGTCACTAACAGCGGATTTCTGATTCATTTCATTTCTCACCGATTTCTGATAGAGATATTCTCATCCATCAAATGTGAATTATATCTTGTAGTTTCACAATGTATTATTAAGAAAGCAAAACTTCAAGTTGAATCCTTCAGCATTATATAAATGAATAAAGAAAATAGATTTACCTAATTGAAGACCAAAAAATAGTCCTGAAATTCAGGGTTAAAATGAAAAAAGGACAAACCATGGAAATATTATAGTACCATGATGTTTTAAAATACTTTCAGGAAAGGAAGTCTGTGAGGAAAACAAAATAGAATATTTTGTAACAAAGTAGAGGGCAAAGCTGAGGCAATAGAAAATAGTTCCACATGGGGAAAAATGTTTTTAAGTCCCAAGCCATAATTCCACCATGCCTTACTCTAGATAAGCAATTCAACACTACAGTGGAAACAACAAACTGACATTCATCATTCACTTAAAAGTCCACAATGTTATGTTTCTGCATTCATGGGTAACAAATGCCATAATATTTCCCTTGAATAACATATCTGAAATGTATCTAAACATTTTCACCAGTGGAGGCAAAGAATCACACAGATATTTTTTCAAGTTATAGCTGAAACTCAATGAAATTTGAACTATGCATTTTATTTTAGCCTTTATACATGTAAAGAACCACAATGTGGACAATATCTTAAGAGTCTTTTGCTCTGCTTCTGGGAGAGTCTGTCACTGGGATAATCACAAAAACATGCCCACTCTGTAATTATTTAAGACTGAAAAAGACTTGCTCAGAATTTGGAAGACATTCAAACTACTGCCTACAGCAGTCTTTCTAAACAGTTCTAAGGAGACTCCATGACCAGTTTATTGCTCCATTAAACAAAAGTAGATCTTTCCCTGACATGACTTCAGGATCCTCTATTAGTGAGGGACCTAGCTTCAAAATTCCCAATGAGAAAGCTTGTAAATCATGCATGAAAATAAATATAAGTCCAAGTGCTGTGGGCTGCTCGGAGGGGAGAGAGGAGGAAAAGATAGAGAAGGAATGTTTTTTAAAAAGTCAGACAATAAATAAATGAAACTAAGAAACTGGGTCTAAAATAACAGAACTTGTTTTTATTTTGTGCTCTATCTGTGTTTGCAAACAGACGCAGAGTATGCGCTGTACCAGCCATTTGTGTTGGTTGCCCTAGTGAAAAGAGCAAGAGCAAAGAAGCAGCCCAAGGGCCAACAAAGCTTTTGCGGGCAGGGGAGAATTAGCAATAAAATGATATCTCAGATCTATATTTGTCAGCCTCTTACAGTAAACTCTGCTTTCTCCTGTCTATTAATAGTTGGCACTTCTGCAAATCTGTAGTTCAAAGATAGCCGATGTCCATAAAGATGACCTGAGCGCCGAGGGAGCCCAGAGAGCTTCCTGCCCCATCAAGAGAGGTCACATGCCCATGGTGCCCTGTGCACCGACCATTCCAGCCAGGCTTGTGCTCTTCTGCAACACGTCCTACAAGGAAGCCCAGAATCCCTTCCCCTGCTCACATGGCACTTCGCCCAAGTAGGGGCCTCCAAAAAACTTGTTGAATGAATGAATGGAAGTCAATGCTATAGGACTTTTTTTTTTTTTCTGTTCAGACATTTTAACTCCTTGGGCTTCAGTGGAAGGCACTTTTCTCTAGTGCATATTGGTGATCTTCCTCTGAATTCTTGAGGACTTCCTCCTCTCCTGCATATCTTATACTAATGTGTGGCTGTACTCTATCCAAAGACCTCTCATCATTTCTTTCCACATTCCCTTCTTAATACTCTCATTGCCCACAGCAGGATCTGGCATGTAGGAAGTGCTCAATAAACAGTTGCCAAACAAATGAATCAATATACAAAATGATACATTGCCTCTACAACATTTCTTTCTTTCCTGAATTGCCGTGGGAGGTCCTCCATTGGACCTACTACTTACGTACATACACTTTATTCTACATCACATTAGCCATTATTTCATGGACATGCCTAGATTTTCCCCTATTTTACCCTCCTTCCTGAATGTCTTCATGTTTGAGTCCATCTGTGGACATTCCTTTTATTCTCCAAGGCCTAGTTCAAATACCCCTTCCACCAGGAAGCCTTCCCTGTTACCCTCGGCTATAGCCTCCCCGCCCCAAAGTTAATCCTCTACTCCATTAATTCTCTCACAAAGAAGCTTAACATTAAATGTAATAAGTAAAATTTTACTTTAGGAATTCTAGTGCTTTATGTTTAAGATGAAAATTACTTTAGATTTAACCTTAGAAATTTGGGGTATTTGTTTAAGGCTGCTTGTCCTCTAATAAAAGGAGAACAATGAAAAGGTGAATATATTAACTTTACCCAAAGTCTGATATTTACTCTCTATATTATATATGGACTAAAAATCAATTTAGTTTGGTTTTTTAAAAGTAAGAAAACACAGTAACAGTTGTAAAAATTTTGAGGCAATCTGTTAATTGACTGATTTTTAATTTTAAAAACAGCCTTCCCAAATGCTAAATAGGAAAGACCTAAGGTTTGGATTTCTGAACAGATAGCACAGTACTCCATGTTCTTAAAACTGCTCAATCGATTCGATTAGTGAATGCTTCTCACAAGGTTTGTAAATGGCATTTGAAACAAGGACTGTTTTTGCTCCCCCAAGATAAACTAGTTAGGCTTGACAGCTTGTTTAAAATAGCACCTGAAGACACATTCTATGGTGCTCAACTGTATAAATATACATTTGAGATACACACTGTGGCTCATAACATTTGTCAAACATCTGAAATGTGAAGTCAATCCAGTTAGTGTGTTCTTTGCACCTCCTTAAATAGTGTGAAGGGAATGAGCCTCCAGATCTTACA
The DNA here is from genome assembly GCF_964270905.1 of Leucopleurus acutus. Taxonomy (NCBI): domain Eukaryota; kingdom Metazoa; phylum Chordata; class Mammalia; order Artiodactyla; family Delphinidae; genus Leucopleurus; species Leucopleurus acutus. The sequence goes on from NC_139160.1 coordinate 51,695,358, forward strand.
TGTGCATCTATACATGCTACTTCAACTGGCAAGTACCATTGTGGAAGTCAGAAAATAATTCAGAGACCCTAATGAAGAGAAAGAGATGGAGGACCCATAGAGACATTATGAAAATATATGGCAGCAAAGATGGAACCCCAGTTATGAGATATGAGAGGCTCAGGGAAATGGTCCCCTGCTAAGGCATACTCTTGCAGGGTCTAAATGTCTACCATTAAGAGCTCATCCCTTTGGATCAAAATATCCTATAGCAATGCTCTATTAAAATGTAAACGATACAGATCAGCTATCAGCAGCATAGGCTCACAAAAGAGTCAATAATTTCCCTGAAAAACCAAGAAGAATGGATTTGACTGAAGACCTGTAACAATAGTGACAAAATAGAATGTTAATGCTCTGCTCCCACCAATTTCTTAAAAACCCAAGGTCTCAGGGCTTCCCTGGTGGCACAGTGGTTGAGAGTCCACCTGCCGATGCAGGGGACACGGGTTCGTGCCCCGGTCCGGGAAGATCCCACATGCCGCAGAGCGGCTGGGCCCGTGAGCCGTGGCCACTGGGCCTGCGCGTCCAAAGCCTGTGCTCCACAACAGGAGAGGCCACAACAGTGAGAGGCCCGTGTACCGCAAAAAAAAAAAAAAAAACCACCTCTCTTCAAATTCCTTTGAGAATTCCCAAAGGCACTTTCACCTGTCTTCTAGGAACTCCTCCTCCTGGTTACCAAGATGCTCCTACCATTTTGGTCATTTGATATTGTAGCTGCAGATAACCAAAGGGCCAACCATGCTATGAGGTCACCAAGGGCTCTATGATGGAGAACTCTGCCACCCAAAGGGGCCAGCTCTGCTGCCAATGCCGTGGTGGCATTGCTGTGGTGGCTGATGCCTGTTGTTTAAGGAATTCATATCTTTTCTAGGAAGCTATCTTTCCTGTCAGCCAAAGCTCTAGCCAACCAATGCTTCTTATGTCTTGAGCCTTAATGTATAAACATTTTATAATTTTGCTCACTATTTTATTGCAACTCCTGTGTCTCAGGACTCTGGGTTAAATCATTTGATTTTCATAGATGACTCCATGGTCACAAGGGAAAAAGCCTTCACTAACCTTGCATGCAATTCTATTGGGTTTGGAGAATTAAACCTATTTAAATTCTTATGAATTCTCCAAGTATTAACTTACTATCTCTTTTCATGTTTTGCTTTTCCAATACCTCTCAGTAACACATTTTATTCTTTTCCATTTAGAAACCAATTTGTTGATGAAGAAAATAGAAACAAACTGAATTTAAGAAAAGGCTGGCTCTTTCTTTGATATCTGTTAACACAATAGCTTCATTGAACAGCATACATGTACCTTTCCTTTCCAAAATTTTTCTAGTTATTTGTGGTGATCTTGAACATGTATAAAACTTTACCTTGTATTCATCCACAACCATTCTGACCCAAGTCTTACAGATTTGTAACTATTTTCTGTACTTTTTCTTGGTCATGAGCTCTTTCTAGCTTATTTGGTATATTTAAAAATCTGAGCTCATGAGCGAGTTAATATTGTAGCTATTTTGGGTATCCTGACCTTCAATTTCATTTCCTTCTCACTTAAATTAGTCTCACTTGCATAGTCAGAATTATATAGTTTTTAAAACCTCTCATTCCCTTTAATGTCATATTCTTTAAAAAGAGTCTGTCCATGGGATGTCTCTAATTTGGGGGATCTCTTTTCATGGGACAGATTTAGAATAGAATAAGGTAATGACCACAGTCTCTAGTGACTAAGAAGTCAATGGGCAGCTTTCAGTCTGGCTGGTACAGAAGAAACAATCCATAAATATTTGTTGAATAAGTGAATGAGTGAATAAATTGTGATCTCATTGAGCCTCAGTTTGCTCCTCTGTAAAATGGTAACACAAATACCTATCCTAGCGGACTGTTGTCAGAAGTAAATGGGCAAGAGGGCAGACAGCAGAAGCAAGAAGAACTACAATCCTGCAGCCTATGGAACAAAAGCCACATTCACAGAAAGATAAACAAGATGAAAAGGCAAAGGGCTATGTACCAGATGAAGGAACAAGATAAAACCCTAGAAAAACAACTAAATGAAGTGAAGATAGGCAACCTTCCAGAAAAAGAATTCAGAATAATGATAGTAAAGATGATCCAGGGCCTCGGAAAAAGAATGGAGGTAAATATTGAGAAGATGCAAGAAATGTTTAACAAAGACCTAGAAGAATTAAAGAACAAACAAACAGAGATGAACAATACAATAACTAAAATGAAAACTACACTAGAAGGAATCAATAGCAGAATAACTGAGGCAGAAGAACAGATAAGTAACCAGGAAAAGAGAATGGTGGAATTCACTGCTGTGGAACAGAATACAGATAAAACAATGAAAAGAAATGAAGACAGCCTAAGAGATCTCTGGGAAAACATTAAACGCAACAACATTTGCATTATAGGGGTCCCAGAGGAGAAGAGAGAGAGAAAGGACCAGAGAAAATATTTGAGGAGATTATAGCAGAAAAATACCCTAACATGGGAAAGGAAATAAGCACCAAGTTCAGGAAGCACAGAGACTCCCATACAGGGTAAACCCAAGGAGAAACATGCCGAGACACATAGTAATCAATTTGGCAAAAAGTAAATACAAAGAAAAATTATTGAAAGCAGCAAGGGAAAAATGACAAATAATATACAAGGGAACTCCCATAAGGTTAACAGCTGATTTCTCAGCAGAAACTCTACAAGCCAGAATGGAGTCACACAATATACTTAAAGTGATGAAAGGGAAGAAACTACAACCAAGATTACCCTACACGGCAAGGATCTCATTCAGATTCGATGGAAAAATCAAAAGCTTTACAGACAAGCAAAAGCTAAGACAATTCAGCACCATCAAACCAGCTCTCCCTAGGTAGGGAGAGCTCTACAAACCACCTACAAATCAGCTCTACAAACCAGCTACAAACCAGCTCTACAACAAATGCAAAAGGAAATTCTCTAAGTGGGAAACACAAGAGAAGAAAAGGACCTACAAAAACGAACCCAAAACAATTAAGAAAATGGTCATAGGAATATACATATTGATAATTACATTAAACGTGAATGGATTAAATGCCCCAACCAAAAGACACAGGCTTGCTGAATGGATACAAAAACAAGACCCATATATATGTTGTCTACAAGAGACCAACTTCAGACCTAGGGACACATACAGACTGAAAGTGAGGGGATGGAAAAAGATATTCCATGCAAATGGAATCAAAAGAAAGCTGAAGTAGCAATACTCATATCAGATAAAGTAGACTTCAAAATAAAGAATGTTACAAGAGACAAGGAAGGACACTACATAATGATCAAGGGATCAATGCAAGAAGAAGATATAACAAATATAAATATATATGCACCCAACATAGGAGCACCTCAATACATAAGGCAACTGTTAACAGCTATAAAAGGGTAAATCAACAGTAACACAATAATAGTGGGGGACTTTAACACCTCATTTACACCAATGGACAGATCATCCAAAATGAAAATAAATAAGGAAACAGAAGCTTTAAATGACACAATAGACCAGATAGATTTAATTGACAATTATAGGCTATTCCATCCAAAAACAGCAGATTACACTTTCTTCTCAAGTGCGCACAGAACATTATCCAGGATAGATCACATCTTGGGTCACAAATCAAACCTCAGTAAATTTAAGAAAACTGAAATCATATAAAGCATCATTTCTGACCACAATGCTATGAGGTTAGAAACAAGTCACAGGGAAAAAAATGAAAAAAACACAAACACATGGAGGCTAAACAATACGTTACTAGGTTCCCCTTCTAAAGATTCCAGCTACAGGACCAGCACTTTATGACTATGCTAACATAATGTAACTGTATCCTAAGTGCCATGGGAAGCTGCTCAAAGCTTTGAGGTCATCTAGTGAAATGAATATATTTCAGAAAGAAGTGAGGTGCTATGTGAGGGATGAATTTGAGGGTAAAAAAAAAAAAAAAACAAAAAAAAAACAATACGTTACTAAATAACCAAGAGATCACTGAAGAAAACAAAGAGGATATCAAAAAATACCTAGAGACAAATGACAATGAAAACGCGATGATCCAAAACCGATGGGATGCGGCAAAAGCAGTTCCAAGAGGGAAGTTTATAGCTATACAAGCCTACCTCAAGAAACAAGAAAAATCTCAAATAAACAATCTAACCTTACACCTAAAGGAACTAGAGAAAGAAGAATAAACAAAACCCAAAGTTAGCAGAAGGAAAGAAATCATAAAGATCAGATCAGAAATAAATGAAAAAGAAATGAAGGAAACAAAAGCAAAGATGAATAAAACTAAAAGCTGGTTCTTTGAGAAGATAAACAAAATTGATAAACCATAAGCCAGATTCATCAAGAAAAAGAGGGAGAGGACTCAAATCAATAAAATTACAAGTGAAAAAGTAGAAGTTACAACAGACACAGGAGAAATACAAAGCATCCTAAGAGACTACTACAAGCAACTCTATGCCAATTAAATGGACAACCTGGAAGAAATGGACAAATCCTTAGAAAGGTATAACCTTCCAAGACTGAACCAGGAAGAAATACAAAATATGAACAGACCAATCACAAGTAATGAAATTGAAACTGTGATTAAAAATCTTCTAACAAACAAAAGTCCAGGACCAGATGGCTTCACAGGTGAATTCTATCAAATATTTAGAGAAGAGCTAACACCCATCCTTCTCAAACTCTTCCAAAAAATTGCAGAGGAAGGAACACTCCCACACTCGTTCTATGAGGCCACCATCACCCTCATATCAAAACCAGACAAAGATACTACAAAAAAAGAAAATTACAGACCAATATTACTGATGAATATAGATGCAAAAATCCTCAACAAAATACTAGCAAACAGAATCCAACAACACATTAAAAGGATCATACACTGTGATCAGGTGGGATTTATCCCAGGGATGCAAGAATTCTTCAAAATATGCAAATCAATCGATGTGATACACCATATTAACAAATTGAAGAAGAAAAACCATATCATCATCTCAATAGATGCAGAAAAGGCTTTTGACAAAATTCAATACCGATTTATGATAAAAACTCTCCAGAAAGTGGGCATAGAGGGAACCTACCTCAACATAATAAAGGCCATATACAACACCCACAGCAAACATCATTCTCAATGGTGAAAAATGAAACCATTTCCTCTAAGATCAGGAAGAAGACAAGGATGTCCACTCTCACCACTGTTCTTCAACACAGTTTTGGAAGTCCTAGCCACAGCAATCACAGAAGAAAAAGAAATAAAAGGAATACAAATCAGAAAAGAAGAAGTAAAGCCGTCACTGTTTGCAGATGACATGATACTATACATAGACAATCCTAAAGATGCTACCAGAAAACTACTAGAGCTAATCAATGAATTAGGTAAAGTTGAAGGATACAAAATTAATGCACAGAAATCTCCAGCTTTCCTATACACTAATGCTGAAAAATCTGAAAGAGAAATTAAGGAAACACTCCCATTTACCACTGCAACAAAAAGAATAAAATACCTAGAAATAAACCTACCTAGGGAGACAAAAGACCTCTATGTTGAAAACTATAAGACACTGATGAAAGAAATTAAAGATGATACCAACAGATGGAGAGATATACCACATTCTTGGATTGGAAGAATCAATATTGTGAAAATGACTATACTACCCAAAGCAATCTACAGATTCAATGCAATCCCTATCAAATTACCAATGGCATTTTTTACAGAACTAGAACAAAAGATCTTAAAATTTGTATGGAGACACAAAAGACCCCGAATAGCCAAAGCAGTCTTGAGGGAAAAAAACAGAGCTGGAGGAATCAGACTCCCTGACTTCAGGCTATACTACAAAGCTACAGTAATCAAGACAATATGGTACTGGCACAAAAACAGAAACATAGATCAATGGAACAAGATTGAAAGCCCAGAGATAAACCTATGCACATATGGTCAACTAATCTATGACAAAGGAGGCAAGGATATAAAATGGAGAAAAGACAGTCTCTTCAATACGTGGTGCTGGGAAAACTGGACAGCTACATGTAAAAGAATGAAATTAGAACACTCCCTAACACCATAAACAAAAATAAACTCAAAATGGATTAGAGACATACATGTAAGACCGGACAGTATAAAACTCTTAGAGGAAAATATAGAAAGAACCCTCACATAAATCACAGCAAGATCTTTTTTGATCTACCTCCTAGAGTAATGGAAACAAAAACAAAAATAAACAAATGGGACCTAATGAAACTTACAAGCTTTTGCACAGCAAAGGAAACCATAAACAAGACGTAAAGACAACCCTCAGAATGGGAGAAAATATTTGCCAATGAACGAACGGACAAAGGATTAATCTCCAAAATATATAAACAGCTCATGCAGCTCAATATTAAAGAAACAAACAACCCAATCCAAAAATGGGCAAAAGACCTAAATAGACATTTCTCCAAAGAAGACATACAGATGGCCAAGAGGCACATGAACAGCTGCTCAACATCACTAATTTTTAGAGAAATGCAAATCACAATGAGGTATCACCTCACACTGGTTAGAATGGGCATCATCAGAACATCTACAAACAATAAGTGCTGGAGAGGGTGTGGAGAAAAGGGAACCCTCTTGCACTGTTGATGGGAATGTAAATTGATACAGCCACTATGGAGAACAGTATGGATGTTCCTAAAAAAACTAAAAATAGCATTACCATATGATCCAGCCATCCCACTACTGGGCATATACTAGAGAAAACCGTAATTTAAAAAGACATATGCACCCCAATGTTCATTGTAGCACTATTTACAATAGCCAGGTCATGGAAGCAACATAAATACCCATTGACAGATGAATGGATAAAGAAGTTGTGGTACATATATACAATGGAATATTACTCAGCCGTAAAAAGGAACGAAACTGGGTCATTTGTTGAGACATGGATGGATCTAGAGACTGTCATACAGAGTGTGACAAAAAGAGAAAAATAAATATCGTATATTAATGCATATATGTGGAACCTAGAAAAATAGTACAGATGAACCGGTTTGCAGGGCAGAAATTGAGACACAGATGTAGAGAAGAAATGTATGGACACCAAAGGGGGGAAAGTGGTGGGGGGTGGTGGTGTGATGAATTGGGTGATTGGGATTGACATGTATACACTGATGTGTATAAAATTGATGACTAATAAGAACATGCTATATAAAAAAAATAAAATAAAATTCAAAAAGAATAATTAAATTTAATTTAATTTAAAAAAAGAAGAAGTAAATGGGCTGTAAGGGAGCACTCCCAATGACAGCATCCTTCTTTTTAGCCTTGCATCAGTTCTGGGTTCACATGGGATTTAGGTATGCTTGTAGGGCTGGCTGTTTTGATGGCTGGCTCTCTTACAATCTTTAAGCTCTTATTTTTATTAAAATTATATATGCCCATACTTAAAGAGTCATCCAGGTCTACAAGTTTTGTTAACAATCAGCTGTCATTAGCCTTTTCCCCACCACCTCGCTTTCCCCTCCTTCAAAGGTAATCACTTTTAACATTTTAAACTGATTCTATTAATATTTACCTCCATATTTCAAAATGACACACTTATGTTGCTGTTTCTTGAGTTTTCCAGTTCCAGACATTCTCTTTTGATTTCCCACATAGAAGATTAGCACCTAACACTCTTTCCATCCTTGTCTCCATCAAGCCCAAATGTCCACTTCTCGGGGCCCATCCTCCCTATATACTTATTTTAAATGCTTGATTAGATCAATATTCAGCGTGGACGTTATTTTGACTCTGTGTACCATTCAAGGCTAAGCTGTGGGATAAGCAGTGATTACCTTTCCTTTCCTGCACATTTAAAATTATTTCTGGCAATTAAAGTTATCTGTTTGTTTCCTTAGCTTTCCGTTTTCTTGTCTCAGATTGATTTCAAACTTAACATGTCCAAAATGACATTTCCCCCTCCCAATCTTATTCTTCTCCCAGTCTTCTCATCTCCATGAATGGCCTTTCCTCCAATTGCTAAAATCACCCTTATTCCTCCTTTCTCTCCACCCCTCTTACTTAATCTTTAAGCAGGATACAGCCAAAACATATCTTGAATCTATCCTCCCATCTCCAATGCCACCAGCTGGCCCCAGCCCTTTCTTGCTTCACTTAGATCTTGTCACGGAGGTGTGTAAGTGGCATTCCCTCTTCTGCTCTCCTCCCTCTCTGGTTCATTCATCATACAGAAGAGGGTCCTTCAAAAACTGCAAACTAGACTGTGTTGCTTCACTATATGAACTCCTCAATGACTTCCTGTTTTAATTCATGTAAAAACCGTATAAGGTTCACTCTGCTCCAGTCCCACTGGCCTTTAGTCAGTTCCTGGGACACACTAACCCTATTCTTGCTGCTGGGCTTTAACTGTTCCCTCAGCTTGGAATGTTCTTCCCAAATTCTCTTCATTGCTGCTCTTTTTCATCTTGCAGCCACTTCTCAAAGAGGCTTCCTTGCCTGCTCTGTATAAAGCAGGTTTCACCTGGAACTATCTCATCACTCTGTTTATTTCCTTCATAGAATCAGTCACAATTGTAATTATTTATTTCTTCTTTTTTTCTTCATAATGTAAACTCCATGAGAACAAGGGCTTTGTCCCTTTTGATCTTTATTTTATTCCCAACATCCAATACAATGCAAGATACTTGAAAGAGGTTCAGTCGGTACCTAGTGACTAAATGTTGGAATGTAAGGGATGACTAAACGTTGAATGCTTTTATTTTAGAAAGGCAAATAAATTACTGCGGTTTCCATGTAGATGTGATGGTCGTGCTGGTACGATTAATCAGATTCAGAGCCCCAGTGACAAGAAAGGTAGACCAATAGACTGATAGGCAGGCTGTCAGGATCTGTCCTATTCAATACCTGTGACAGTAATTTACATTAAAAATAGAAAATATGCTTTTTCAGGTCTGCATGTGACATAGGACCAGTTGGAGTAGCTGAGGTTCAGGAAGACAAAGAGGGCTTGGGGTAATGAGGCAGGTGGAGTGACATCAGGGTTGGAACTGGAAAGATGTTGTTTGAACCGATCAGGACAGACAGAACATCTACTAGGACCCAGGGAATCATCTAACTGCTAACAGGAAGGGGACATGCTGACTGACCAAAGGTTTGTGTCATTGTCATTGTTGTTAAGAAGCATTCCCACAGCTTTATTCATTCACTACTCCACCTACCACAGTAGGGCCAGTTCCTGCCCATAAGGAATTCACAATCTTACTTTTAGCTACAACAGTTGGGATACAGGCTCCAGACACAGGTATTGTCACACTACCCTGTAATCCCACAGATGTCATACAGCTTGGGATGCCTACTTCTCGGGGTCATATTTTAAGAAAAGTATTGTCAGGCTGTAGGATTTTCAGAATTCTAAAAGTTAGAACATGTGATAAAAAAATTAATTACGGGAAAATGGAGCTGTTTAATTAATTATGGGAAAATGGAGCTGTTTAACCCAGGAAGATTGATTATTTGAGAGAGCCAAGAGCCTCCTCCAATATTTTGAAAGTGCTGTGTCATAACTGTGATGGTCCCTGTACCACTGTTCTGAGCTACAGGGCTGGGTGCATGGGTGGAAGCTGAGGGAGGGAGATTCCACCCCAAGATGAGGTGTGTTCTAACCAACAAAGACCTACCACTTCTCTACAGTCTCATAACAGGACCTGCTCCCTAGGAAAGTAGTGAGTCATAGTTCCTGGGGTTTGCAAGCATATACAGCATGACCTTTAGAAGTACATAGAAAGGACATGTGTGCAACGAGAGACGGGTGCCTCTAAGGTGCCTTCTGACCCTAAACGCAGTGATACTAAGCCAGGGGAAAGCCCACAGAGGCCCAACCAGTTTAAGCCTATATTTAAAGACAGTTAGAAAGAGCATAAGTTGAGCCACTTTCCTGTTTGTACTAAGATTTACTTTTGCGCACTTATTCTCTGTGGAAACAGTGGACTTGGTGCACGCGACACTCCTCATAAAGCTCTCCTACTATCATTGATCAGGCTACCTGGCTGGTGATCATAAATGAATAAACAGATATAAATTCCCAAAGAAGCAGACACTCGGTTCTGTTTTTATATACAGTGAATGCCATTTTTCTTTGCTACATCCTACGATAGCAGAGGAGGTTTTAGATGATTAGATAACACAGACAGTTAAATTGGGAACCTTTTTCCTAATAAAAGAAAATTATGAATATGTCCTTTTCTGTCAGCCTTTAATACTTCTCACTACCAACCTCCCTCCACTCTACCCACACACACACACACACACACACACACACACACACGCCATATGGCTTCTCTTGGCAGAGTCAATTGAATATGGCTGAAGTGTGTTAACTGATATCTTCGTCCCAGCACTCACACTAAACTTGCCCTGATAAAAATGTTTTTATTAATAACCTAAACATTTAATGAGAGCTCTATCTTTTAAAAAAAAATATCCACTGCTCTTTTTACACTAAATTTATAATGAGCCTTTGGGAAATTTCTGAAGTTCTTACACACATATGAATTCCCATTAATTAACTTAAAGGCTAAAATGCAAATAAAAGTAGTTTCAGTCTTTAGAAAGGGCAGGACTCAGAGTAGGAGAAGAATTCCTGAACAAGATGTCTTCCATATTCAGCTGAGCTGCTGCCTTCTTGCTTCTAGCTCCCTGCTAGGATCGGTATTGAGCTACAGCAAGACTTGGTGAAAGCTTCCCAAGAAGGTGGGGCTATGTCTCCATAGAAGTATGTCAGGAGTTGAGTGTGGTAGAAAGACCATACTCAGGCTAAGTTCGAGCCCCAGCTATATCTTGTATGACCTCATACAAGTTATTTAGTTCCACGTGGAAGTAAAGAGATACACCACAAAGCAATATAAATCAGCAGTGAATGGTGATCACAAAAGTATTTTTCTGATTCTATATCTTGCTAACGTTAGAAATATCTAAGGGAATCCCCCCAGCTCTATTTAGAAATTGGCAAAAATGACATTATCCCCATTTTCTTTTTTTTTAATTAAACTTTTTACTGTAGTATAGTTGATTTACAATGTTTTGTTAGTTTCTGTTGTACGGCAAAGTGAATCAGTTATACATATATGTATATCCACTCTTTTTTAGATTCTATTCCCACATAGGTCAGTACAGAGTATTGACTAGAGTTCCCTGTGCTCTACAGTAGGTTTTTACTAGTTACCTATTTTATATATAGTCGATGTGTTTATATATAGTAGATGTGTATATGTCAATCCAAATCTCTCAATTTAACCCTCTCCCCCGCCATCCCTATTTTCAACAGAAGAAAAATGCGGGAGAAAATCAAAGAATTTCTCCCCAAACATGAAGTTCTGAGATACATGGAAAATTATTTCAAGCGGGGAGAGAACAGCCATTATGTCCATGATGCCAAGATAATATCAATGTTTCCCTAGGCCCTGGGATCATTTGAAAGGGAGCTGCGGTAGTGTTCTTACTTAGCAAGACACCCCTCCCCAAAGAGAGCTACACAAGCATTCCTCCAACATTACGTGTTGACAAGTGGCCAACTCAGAATTTGAACCTGGATTTGAAAGCTGATGCTTGGGCTGCTAAACCCTTCCTCCAGCATAATAGCCTCATAGAAGGAGGCTGCTGGCAGGCATTCTTCCTCAGCTGGCCTCCGAACTACTGCGGCTCTCTGATTGTCCTACAGGAAGCTCTGCCACAGGAGGGGAAGTAATTATGCGCCCAAGGAAGGCAGAGGATGTACTCGGTTTGCTTACAGCATGGGAAGGGATTACAAGGAAGAGCAGTGTGTTAGAACAAGTTTCTGGCAATCCACTCCGTCATGATGGGAGAGCCCCGGCACAGCCCAGCAGGTTGCAGCCAAGAGGCAAAGACTTTTCACTGCTTTACTTTGGGGCCCAGCGAAAAAGCAGTCAAGGGAGAGCAGAAAGAGGAAGAAGAGGAAACTGAAGATTGTTTTTTTTAAATGGAAAGTAGCTACGAGTTAAAAGATTGCATTGGGAACACCAGGGAAAAGGGAAACATATATAAGCTTAATTAATAGAATTCAGATGAAAGAAGGGTGAAGCAATTAAATATTCATTTTAGATCCCATAAAACTATGATAGAAAACAAACTCAATCAAAAGATGCATTGGAGAAACAAAAACTTTAAAAATTAAGAATTTTGAGCCAACAAGAAAGAGCAAGCAAATTGTTTGAATTGACATGTTAGTATATGTAGGTGACAAGCTTTCCAGGGGGTTTCCATGTATTTGAATGATTTGCAAAGCGGCAGAGCAGAAATTTGTGAAAGTAGACAGCCTGGGTCATGGCAGACGTTGCAGATAAAACGCAACAAGAAGATACGTATATGTTCAATTGAATTCCATTTATTCCTGGATAAACCAAACACAGAAAATTCTAGAATAGAGAAGTAAAATAAAACAGAGCTGGGGAATAAAAATAAGAGTGACAACAATTATAAAAATAGCTAATATTTTGTAAAATGTTCCCAGGTGTCTGACAGCATGCCAGGCATTTAAATTTATTATCTGATTTATTCCTCAAAACAACACTAAGAAATAGGTTCCATTATCTAATCTTACAGGTGAGGATAAGGATATTCAGAGAAATCAACTTGTTCACCATCATAAAATTATTCAGTGGTAGAAACAATATTCAAATCTTATATCTGATTTTAGTGTTTGAGCTAGTAAAATCTATATAAAATTTCAATAATTGTGCAGTTTGTCTGTCTTAAGCTTCTCCTCAAAAGCTTGCTAGTACATGTATATTTAAAATCACAGGGTGTTTTGTTCTTTCCAACAGCCATCCTCCTAAAATCATAGGTACACTTAAAATATAACTTATCGTCGTGCTCACGGGGGAAGTGGGGTGAGGGCACCTAAAAGATGCGCCGGGAAACTGAGCTATGAATTTATATTTTAAAAGACTGAGAAGGTTTTTCTTTGATTTGCATTTTTACATGAGCTAATTGATGCTTTGGAAAACCCAGAGTATTTCAAAGAGCCAGCCTTTTAAAGTCCAGGCAAATCCTCTCGTGTTTCTTCCCAGATCACTCAACCACGTCTCTCCAGCTCTCTCAAAACATTAATATGTAATCTCCACCGAGCAAAAGATCGGGTCATCTAGTGAGTCACAGCTCCTAGTAACACAAGTGCTGATTGGATGAAAAAGATTGATCACGCTCCTCCCACCTTCCCCAGAGCTGCACTTTGGGATTTGCTATTTCAACAAATCAAAGTATCTGTGAATCATGTGGTGGTCTCTGTGTGCATTCGATTCAGAGAAGAAACACTCTCCCCTCCCATGATAATCATCAATAATCTCAAACCACAAAAAGCAGAGTTCAGAGCAGGTGGACACGCACAAGAAAAGAAGAACGCTCCAGCCCCAGAGGTTCAAGCCCTTCTGGCAAAGAGGCTTCCTGGGAGGCTAGACTTACCCTAGGGTGTGGCTCCAGCCATCCCTCTTCCTTTGGGGTGGCGGAAAGGGGAAGATGCTGGGGGGGGGGAGGGGAAGATGCTGGGCAGAGGGCAGAGTGACCCCATCTTGTCCAGGACTGCGGTCCTGAAGGTCTTAGTATTGCCTCCAACCACAGGGTGCTCACGAGATTAAAAATGAGGCAGGAGTGTGAAATCCAGTTTGTAGATTCAAAAATCAGAATAGCACTTTAATCATTGAATGTTATCACCTCTGTGCTACGTGTTTGACGCATACTCCTCTCCCGGTGTCTCAAACAGAGGTCCTAAACCCACACCAAACCTTCATGGATCCAAGACCTCCAACCCAATTTTGGCCACTTCTGCAAAGAATTCTGCTTATTGAGCAAAATTCTACAAGTACAAGCGCATTAACTACTCCCAGGAATTAGAGCTGGGACTGAAAGAATTCAGCTCATTATTGGGCGACGACAGCGTGTTCATCCACTTCAATGAACCAAGGAAATCCAGTCTTTTAATCTGTGCGTTGGGGCCCCAAAGCACTGGGTGTGCCTTTCACAGGAATCCATTCCCTTCTACTTTCCTCGGGACCCTCGCCACTGGATAACCCCAGCCTACCCCTTCCCAGTCCTTAAGGAGAGGTGTTTTTCCGTAAATAGCCACAGAGAAAGGAAGTATACAATTTATCCATCAGTTGCTCCCCCTGAAGATCCTAATTTTACTTGTCTACACTTTCTCCAGGAGCCAAAAATAATGAGTACATTAATCTAGTTCATTAAATTAAGCAATGAAATACTTTCAAGACTTCTTCCTTCTAGTGCAGCCTAGGTTCTTCCTTATGTATTTATTTGCTTATCATTACTTCAGTGTCTTCAGAAGCACACATTAAACTAACAACAAAAACCCTACAGAATGAAATGGCTATTATAAGGGAAAATTTTTCCCTGAGATTTCAGAAATTCTAAGTTTAACTTCTTTGATGTTCCACCCACCATGTTAGGTAGTTCATCACAACCCCTTTTTTTCCTCATTATATATAGTTTTAATACCCTGCGAAATAAAAGCGCTGAACTCTATCTGATATTTTACTGAACTCCTGAACTATTTTGAGTTAAGTATGACAGATGCCCTAATGCTTGAGCTAGGGAAGTTGTTCTTTTAGTTCATGCACAGAACATTTCCATTAAAAACCAGAGACCTCAGTTCTAACCTTGGCAATGCCTTCTCCCCATGATTAATTATTTTTATGTGCACTGTAGTCCATTAGGGAAGAATCAGTGCCTTAAGACTCAGATGTCTTTACATGGATTATTTTGCCCACTTTCTCTTCCCTCTGTCTTCATCCAGCAAAATAATCACATTTCCTGCACTTTTATTTCAGATTGTTTTAAGTAATGATGAATTTTACATTTTAAAATGTGATTCTCCTCTGTACTATTCTCTTGAAGGATTCTATGTTAAGTGTCACTGAATCTGTTTAAAAATAGAAAATTAAAATAGAAAAATGCAATCTGAAATCTGGGACAATCATTTAGAAATAATTTAGAAAGGAAATTAGTCACATATAGTCCTTTTGTCATTTGAGGGTCACTATGACTTTTCTATTTATATAGATAGCATGGTCGGCTCTCTATATACCCATAGGTGATTAAACTACATTCTCTAAAACATTAGCCTATTCTGTTCCAATGTATTTATTGTTACTTCGGCAATATATTATTGAGTTGAGTCCCAGGGGAAGAGGACAATTGGTGATCTCTTTACCTGAAATGGTGATCTATTACTATGTGAAAGTAAAATGGTTTCTGTATGTTTAGTAAGATATTTACAAAGAGATGAGCATTCTAAGTAGGGTAATATTAATAGTTTTGTAATTGAGTTAATGAACACATTCACTGCATTTTCTAATGTAGTTCTCATTGCAAAAGGCAAAAACTGCATCTCCACCCAGCAGGCAAATACACAAAAAATACCTTCCCTTTTTTTGACTTTTATTTTGCTCCTTGAAATTCCATTATGATGGTGACCCTTGCTCAATAATTTGATTTTCCAGCCACAACTGGAAAGGTATAAAATCTACAGACATTTGTACCATCACCTCTTTATTTGGTCAATATTTCTAATTTCTTTTAAAGGCACTTAAAATGCTTGGGTTTGTTTTGTTTTGTTTTGTTTTGTTTTTTAGTTAGAACTTTCGAAGTTAGATTAATTGTGGCTCCTTCTTGCTCATGATTTTCTTGCTGAAGAAAGAGGGAAAGGAGAAAGAAAGAAAAGAGGAAGAGGAGCAACACATTATTGTGTTACTATTTTTTTAAGGGATTATGTGTTAGGCGCTGTGCTAGGCTAGGCACTTTACATAGATTATTGCTACTGCAATAATCCCATCACCCCTGTCACTTGTCTTATTTTGCATTTAAGGAAATAGTGATTCAGAAAAGGTAACCCACAGGTCAGAAGCCACACAGCTGCAAAGTGGCAGAGCCGAAATGTTCTTTCTCCACTTTCTGGTTCAACCCCACAAGGCCCCACTGGAGGATATTGGTGGCTTTCACCAAACCCGCTGTCAGATGACCACTCGGTGCCTCACAGGAGCTCAATCCCACGCTCAAAACGGGCATCAGCCATCTACCCACTAAGAAGGCAATATTAGAGCTTAATTACTCTGGTTCAAGGCTTTAATAAGGACCAAATTTCAAATGTCCTGAGTATAGATCAAAAAGTGGGGACTAACAGTTCCTGAAGTCCTATTGTATGCCAGGCGCAGGACATATATTCTTATTTAATTCTCACACCCCTCTAACCTGGGTGCATTTAAGCCTTCCATCACCAGAATACTCTTGTGGTATGAATGAACATTCTGAGAAAGTTTTTGATGAAAGGGGAGTGGGCAAGAATAATAGCAAAAATTAATATTTATACATTTATAATTATGCTTGCTAATAATTTACATGGATCATTTGGAGGAAAGAGTAAAAAATTTTAAAATAAACTGTCATAGGCCAAGCACTAACCAAGTTAATGGGCCCTTTGTTTCTTTTTTGATTCTTTACCATTATAGTTTATTACAAGATACTGAATATTGTTCCCTGTGCTATACAGTAAAATCTTGTTTTTTATCTATTTTATATATAGTCATTCGTATCTGTTAATCCCGTACTCCTAATTTATCTCTCTCCCCCTTCCCCCTTTGGTAACCATAAACTTGTTTTCTAAGTCTGTAAGTCTCTTTCTGTTTTATAAATAAGTTCATTTGTACTTTTTTTTAGATTCCACATATAAGTGATATCATATAATATTTGTCTTTCCCTGACTTACTTCACTTAGTATAATAATCTCTAGGTCCATCCATGTTGCTGCAAATGGCATTATTTCACTCTTTTTTATGGCTGAGTAATATTTCATTGTATATATATATATACTCCATCTTCTTTATCCATTCATCTGTTGCTTCCATGTCTTGGCTACTGCAAATAGTGTTGCTATGAATATTGAATGGTCCCTTTAAACTCTTCATTTTCTGTATTTCCTCTCAAATTCTGTGTCCATGAGCATATGTATAAACATGTATTCATTGAATATGGAAAAAATATAACAAAAATGAAAATACCTTATCCCTAACCCAGCGATGAATATTCTTATAATGTTTCCTTTTGGTTCAAACAACTTCTGTGTGTTCAACAAAGTTAAGTACTATGTTAAGTTTTCTAGAATATGCAAAGACGTGTAAGACGCATTGGAAATTCAGTAAGAATGCAAGTAATACTCAGCTTATTTTGACCAACAAAGTGTTAAGAATAAATAAGACAGTAACACTTAGACCAAGATTAAAACATGTGCAAAATAAGGAAGCTCTCACTTCCAGTTGTTCGACTGCAATGTTTATAAACTTCCTTCAACACAACTCAGAAAATCTCATAATTGCATCCATTTGATCAATGCCACATGTATCATAAACCAGACTGCAGCTTCTAAAAAATAAGATGAATTATTGTCTGGAATTTAGAACAAGTGAGAAAAATCAAAACAGACACTTCAAATACCTAACATGATTGAATTCATTTATAAGGCACTTTATTCCTCAGACTGACTCTCAAAACACACACACATTAGTTACTGCTATCCACATACACAAATGAGAAAACTTAGATTAAGAAAACAGCAACTTGGGGAGGAAGACTGCTAACTTATATTGTCCGACACAAAGTCTCATATATATAATGCCAAGCTTTTATGAAGTGTTGCTCTGTTATTTTAAGTGGACCTGGGTAAAGGAAATTAATTTGGATAGTATTTTTATACTTGAAATTGCTAAATAACCCTATCACCTTATTATACTCCTTATGCCATATCCCAAAAATTGTAATCTAGTTTAAGTGCTCAGAAACGATAAAGCGGTTTTATTTCATAGTTTAGCCTTTTACTTCAAAAGAACAGAAACTTAGACTATTTACCACTGATGAGTATAATCTTTACAAAAATCAAGTGTCTCTAGATCCATTTGATTCCGACAGTTTAGGAAAGTTATTGTAGGATTTTAAGCAGGAATATTTAATGATTCCCAAAAGTGAAAGGCCATATCCTGTGAAAGACAAGAAGAAAAGTTCAAAATGATTGGGGTTCAGGGTGTGCATCCAGAAAGACGATTGAAGAAGCTGGAAAGGTAAGTCATGATGGTATTGTGAAAGGCCTCATTTGCAGTCATAAGGAATTCAAACTTTTTCCTGGAGGCCATAGCTAGCCATCCCCTATCCTCTCAAAAAAGGATTTTAAGTAAGAGAGAGGCATGCTCAGGTTTATATTTTGAAAGGAAAACTGATGATACAGAGGAGGATTGGTGGGGACAGTCATTGGCAACAGAGACCACTTGGAAAGGCGAGGCAACAGCCCTTGCTAAAGGTGGTTGAAATGTGAGCCATTGACTGCAGGGTGGAAAGGAGAGGATGGCGTGGGGAGATATTAAGGAGAATTTTTTTTAATGGATTGGAGTTGGGAGCTGAGAGGGCAGAAGGAGTAGAGAATAATTTTGGTGTTACAGAGAGGAGAAGAATCAGGTTTGAGAAGGAAGGCAATGAATTCCAGTTGCTTGTAGAAAGTATCCATGTATAGGTAGGCGTCTAGGAGTCCATTGGAAGTAAGTATCTGGAGGTCAGAATGAAAGTGTGCTGAATAACTGGCCTAGACCACCTTGCTCAGAAAAAAAATCCCAGCCATTCATAAGCCTTTGAAAAAAGGGAGCTGATTCTTTCCCTTTTATAGCATCCTGTGTTCACATCACATTCTCTTCTAAATAGTTTCTCACTCATATATTAGAGGAGAGTTGGTGTAATTATAACCTCTTCAGATTCATAAGCACTATACTTAGCAGTAGCCTGAAGACTATAGACATCTTTGTAATTTAAATACCCTGTCTATGAGAGGAATGGCTATATTTCAATACTTGATGTGTAAATAACTCTATTTATTTAAAAGATACATTTCTGAGTGTTTATTATGTGCCAGGCACCATGATAGGTGTTAGAAGTATAATAGCAAGCAAAAATAAATACAAATCCGGCTCAAAGAACTTTCCAGTTAGTGGGAGGAGACAGACCTCACTCAAATAACCACACAGATGAGGTCAGATGCTCTAAGAAGAAAAACATAGTTACAGCTCTACGTGTACATAGAAGAAAAGAAGCATGTTAGAGAAGGCTTTCCTAGGAAAGTCACATTTGAGCCACATTCTGGAGGATGAGTAGGAGATGGTTGAGGAACAGCGTGGGAAAGGCCCTGTGGTAAGAAGGGACACAGCTTTGAGGTCTGTGGCTGTGCACAAAAAAGCTGAAGAAGGGGTACTGTGGGATGATGCTGGAGACGTAGGTAGGGGTTACAGGCCTTGTAAAAAGTTTTTAAACCAATAACAATGGGAAGCCACTGAGTCTTGAGCATTGAGATGACATGATCCAACTTTTCCTTTGGGAAACCCACGTTGTCTTACAATGTAAAGGACAGATTGGTTCCCTTCTTGACAGGAAATGTTACCCTAAGTTACTCTTTGCCCAAATTAATATTCTCTTCTCTTCACATTTAAAGAATGCTTATAACCAGGCTTGGGCCAAGCTAAGGCAGACTTGGAAATGACACTTATACTTTCATATATAAGATGTAGGCTGCCATCCCCCTGGTACTGGGGACAGCTTCGTGAAAGTGGTTCAAGTGACAATGATGGAAGGGTTCACCACTTACAAATCCATGCCTAGTGGAGAGTGTGGGGGAAGAAAAGTGAGGTCACCTGGGTTCTAGTTCCTCTGCTGCCACTTTCTATCTATAAAACCATGGGAAAATTATTTTAAATCTTCCCACTGCACAGGCTTCATCTTTAGATTGAAGACAGAACTATGGACAGGTTCCCTTCCACCCTTCCAATTCTATTTCACAAATAATTGAAGAAAGGGCAGCTCTTAAGTCAAACTGCGGTTTGACCAAAAAAAGAACAAAAACAAATATGTTGATACAAGGAAATTCACATGTTTCTGGATCCTTCATTAGAGTCTGTGAATACATACTCTAAAATTTAATCCGTTTGCCCTTTTGTTGATCTACCATTTAAAACTGCACTTTTAAAGAGAAATACCATATGATATCACTTATATGTGGAATCTAAAATATGACACAAATGAACTTATCTGCGAAGCAGAAACAGACTCACAGACATAGAGAACAGACTTGTGGTGGCCAAAGGGGAGGAGGAGTGGGAGAGGGGTGGAGTGGGAGTTTGGGGTTCTCAGATGCAAACCATTATATAGAGAATGGATAAACAACAAGGTCCTACCATATAGCACAGGGAACAATATTCAATGTCCTGTGAGAAACCATAATGGAAAAGAATATTTTTAAGAAAAAATGTATAGATAGATAGATAGATCACTTTGCTGTACAGCACAAATTGACACAAGATTATGAATCAACTATACTTCAATTAAAAAATACCCACTTTGTGAAAAAGACATATATTATAAAAACTAAAATACTGCTTAATAAATAAATAAAACTGCACTCTTTATATATGGAACTAAAACACACCCATATTTACTTCTTCTCTTTACTAGCTAGCATAAATATCTTGAAATTTGTCTTTGGGCTCTTAAAAATCCTGAAATAGGTGCACTGTTTCCTTTCCATGTAAACCAGGGTTTGCAAATGATTAACAGACAGAATTGTTGCTGCTTTTTTTTTCACAATCTCAAATCCATAAGGAATGCGTAGCTAATTTAAGCTTCATTGTATTAAATTGTAGAGTACGTCATAAAATACTGATACCACAACTTGCATCAAACAAGTAAACATTTGTTACGGGGACAGTAAAATTTACTTTTCACAAAAGGAGCCTACAGTAATAATGCATTCAATTCTATTTCCCAGAATGCTTCTTAAGTATGTTAATAAAGTCTTTATTGTGTCTGCTTATAAAAGTCGCCACCATTTCCCATTAGAAAGTCTCTGTTTATTCATCAAACATTTACTGACAGTGACTGCTGAGAGCAGCCTCAGATTTCCACTCCATTACACGTTTGTGGCATAAAGCACATTAATTATAGATATATTACAATATTCAACTCATTGAGGAAAAATTAGATGATCAAAGCTCATTTTCCTTGACAATAAGCAAGTTAATGAAAATACTAATTACCTGATGATGAAGCGGAGCCTTCAGGATTGAATGCTTAGCATCTGTAAAAGAATTCTGTGAATCTAGCATAGAATAGTAAAGCCAGAAGCATTGGAAGTCTATAAAATGGTCCTTGCAGTTGTCCAGTGCCCTTTAATCAGAGGCTAAAGACTGGTCAGAGATGAGGTAGAGTTTTATAAAACATTTGGGGAAACTCATTGAAAAGTCATACACTTTACCTAAAAATTTTAAAATGCTATTATCTGGAACACAAATCAACTTCATTTTAAATAATTATGCAAAGAATAGACTCGTTGTCAGAAAGCAACATTGCCATCTCCTGACTGTCCACTTTGTAAAAATGTCAGAACTATTTTCAGCCATTTTGAAATTGGCTGTAAGGAAGAAAAGCTTTTATTTGAAATTTCCTTCTCACAACTTCTGGAAGTTTAGACTGAATAGTAATAAATTCCTGACACAGGAAAGCCAGCTCACATGATGTAAGGGGTTTTGGGATTCTTAAAAAGGGGCCCTTTCCTAATCAACGTGTGAAAAGAAGCTCAACATGATTTGTCATCAGGGAAATGCAAATTAAAACAACACGAGAGACCACTAAACACCTTTTAGGGTGGCTAAAATCCAAAACTCTGATAACACCAATTGCTGGCAAGAACGCCGTGCTACAGGAATTCCCATTCATTGTTTGTGGGAATGCAAAATGGTACAACCACTTTGGAAGATAGTCTGACAGTTTCTTACAAAGCCAACCATAGTCTTAATATATGATCCAGCAACCACACTCTCAGATATTTCCCGAACTTATCTGAAAATTTATGTTCACACAAAAACCTGCACATAAATGTTTATATTAGATTTTGTCATAATCACTCAAAACTGGAAGCTACCAAGATGTCTTTCAATAGATGAATAGGTACACAAATTGTGGTACACCCACACAGTGGAATACCATTCAGCAGTAAAAAAAAAAAAAAATTATGAGCCACCAAATTACATAAAGACGTGGATGAATGTTAAGTGCATATTACAAAGTGAAATAAGCAGTCTTTCAGGCTTATGATTCCAATTATATAACATTCTGGAAAAGACAAAACTGTGGAGATGGTAAAGAGGTTTGTAGCTACTAAGGGTTGGATGGAGGAAGGATGAGGATTGAATGGGTGAAGCTATTCAGCCATTAGGGCAGTGAAACTACTCTGTATGACACCATAATGATGAATTCAGGATACTATGCCTTTGTCAAAACCCATAGAACTTTACAGCCTTAAGAACAAACCTTATTTATTATAACTTTAAAAAAAATCATTCAGGAGGTCGGAAGATTCCAGAATGATATACAAATATGACAAAGGAATCTAAATATATTACCACTGTATTAAATAACTTCACTGAAGGGGTAAGGGGAAAAAGATGTTAAACTAAGCAATTTTCCAAGTAAATAGACTCTGTAAGATTAAATGAAAAACAACCCCACTATACATAAGCACTGAACTGTAGTTGATAAAGGTGTTTCTCACAAGGGCATGGGTTAACAATTCTGGAACCACTCTGCATGTATACTGAAATTGAACAATTGGGTAAATGATGGATAATGAAAGCCAAATTCTCACTGCTGGAATGGAAGGTTACAGAGAAGCAAGGAGAGGAGACTAGAATGATCCATGTGGTAACAGATTAGAGTTAGACACATGAGTATAAATATATGTTTAGCTTAAATATAGAACGGACAGTTCCATACAAATACACACGCACACACACATATGGATTAGTAGACACATATATATTTCCTTGCCCTGTCAACTGAGAACACCTAGAATCAACTATACCCCAGTAATGATAGGCATACGTAGAACACAGATCTTAGTTTCTAATGCCATTTTACAATAAAAGGAACCAGGAATAAGACAGGAAAATGCAAGATGAGCCTGAGCATACTGTACTGCCAGAAAGTAAGCAAATGTTTTATACATATATAGTCACATTCATGGGGAATGGGGGAGGGGATGTCAAAGGGACACAGAAGCCAATTAAAAGAGCTCCTAATACCCAAGACTGGAAAATACTGAGCAAAAAAAATAAAGTATTGGGGCTTCCCTGGTGGCGCAGTGGTTGGGAGTCCACCTGCCGATGCAGGGGACGCGGGTTTGTGTCCCAGTCCGGGAGGATCCCACATGCCGCGGAGCGGCTGGGCCCGTAAGCCATGGCCGCAGAGCCTGCGCATCCGGAGCCTGTGCTCTGCAACGGGGAGGCCACAGCAGTGAGAGGCCCGTGTACCGCAAAATAAATAAATAAATAAATAAATAAATAAATAAAGTATTGGATTATAACACAGAGTATAAAATAGCTATGAGTCTATGCTAAGTGAATGGATAGATAAATAGATAGATAGATAGGTAGACAGGTAAATGGGGAAGAAAGGACAAATCTCCCATGCAGAAGAATTCCAAATAATTTATGTAGATACTCCACCCTCAAGGAGGTGGAGCGTAACTTCCCAGTCTTTAAGAGGAGGTTGCACATAAAAAACTTCCTTCCAAAAAGTACAGTATGGAAAGGGGGAAAAAGAGTCACCTTATAATTGAGAAATCTGATAAACATTTCCTGAGCCAAGTGATCAAGGTTAAAACCAATAATAATAAGTCATAATGATAATAGGTACCCTGGATATATGATGAGAATGACATTTTACCTCTATGGTCTTCCTCCCCAAAACACATTACTCTGATCTAATCATGAAAAATTCCAGTTGAGGGACATTCTACAAAACACCTGACCAGTACTCCTCAAAACTGACAAGGTCATCAAAAACAAGGAAAATCTGAGAAAAATCTCAGAAAATAGGAGCCTAAGGAGACAGGATAACTAAATGTAATGTGGTATCCTACATGGGATCCTGGAACAAAAAAGGACATTAGGTAAAAACTAAGAAAATCTGATAAAATATGGACTATAGTGAGTAATAATGTAACAATATTTGCTCACTGATTGTAACAAATGTACTGCACTAATGTCAGATATTAATAATGGGGAGATCACTGTAGGATATAAGGGAACTCTGCAGTATCTTTGTAATTTTCCTGTAGATCTAGAAGTGTTCTAAAACAAAAAGCTTATTTTTAAAAATAGGCCCTTTCCACACATGCCTGAATTATTTCTTCCATTTCTCAAACTGGCAGCCTACATCAGAATAAGCAAACTGCTGAGTAGATCTTCAGCTTTCGTTCCAGCATCAATTTGTATTTTCCATGCCCTTTTGAATTCACACTAATAGCTCTGCACAGCCTCTCCTTTTTCCTGTGCATTATCCATTGAACGAGTTCCAAATCACTCTGCTGTGGAGTGGCCAGAGATCCCATATGATGGATGGGCATTTCACACACCTGTTTGGGGGTCTTTGATTGATGTGCTGGCATACACCTAACGTAACTTCTCCTAGAAGAGGAGTGAGGAAAACATACATTTGTGCAAGCTGCAGTCCAGTTTGCTGCTCATCCAAAAGGCTTAATTTAGAAATAGTTACTTAATAATTCAACATGGACAATTCCTTCATTCTCATTGACTTTCAATTCAATCAGCAAGCTGCCTCTTGGATTTTCCATTATGATGAAGACTGATGTATTTTGTAAGAGCAAACAGCTGCCCTGGCAGATTAATGTTCCTTCTTGTCACCCTGCAGTATGAAAGCTTACTTGGAATTCTTCTCTTGTAAAAAGAAGTTTGGATCCCCAAAATTTAACCGGCTGACCACTAATGACTTTAGTGTACTCCTCTACCCCAGGTCTGTTTTTATAACCCTAGCCTAGCAAAGTTCAGCAAGGTCTTCATATATATAGCTTCTGATGAATTAAAAGACACATGTACTAAAATGCCTGAGCACTTGAAGTTGAGAGAACTGGGCTCTCATTGCAAACTTCTGTTTACTCTGGACAAGTTATTTACCTCTAAATGCTTTCTTCTCTGCCTCCTTCCCAGTTAAATGGGAACAAAAATACTTGCATGGTCTGTCTCATGGAAATATGGGCCCATCATGCATTCATTCAACAAAAATTTCTTGAGGATCTATTATGTTGCAGGCAATGTGTAAGAACTGGGGATGTAATAGTCAAGGGAAAAAATTGCTGCTTTTGTGGAAACTACATTCTAGTAGAAAGACATAGAGGATAATAAAATAACAAGTATAGTACTCTGATAGTTATTAGTGCAATTAAAAAAAAACAGAAAGGAGGACAAGAACTCTTGGAAAAAAGAAGAGGTAGTTTTAAATACGGTGATCAAAAAATAGGTCTCATTGTGAAATGGCAGTTGAGTGAAGGTAAGGGAGCCAGTCATAAGGATATCAGGAAAAAAAGAACATTCCAGGAATAGGAAATAGCAAGTGTAAAGGCCCTAAGGCAGAAACAGGCTAGAATATTCAAAGGGCAGCAAGAAGGTCAGTGTGGCCGAAACAAAGGGAGCCATATGGAGAGCAGTAAGAGGTGATGTCAGACAGGTGACAGAGAGGATGATCAGGTCATGTAGAGCCTTGTATGCTGTTGTCAGGACTTTGGTTTTTACTCTGGCTGAGACGAGGAGCCATTGCAGATAGGGAGCCATTTGAACAGGGAAGTCACGTGGTATGTTTTATGCTCTAATAAGGTCACTATAGTTGACGTATAGATGAGGGGAAAGCAGAGGAAGGGGACCAGTGAGTTACCTATGGAAATAACCTAGGAAGAGATCATGGTGGCTCAGGCTAGGATCCTGGCAGAAAAAGTGTTGAAGAGTGACTGGATTCTAGATAGAACTGTCAATAGGTATAGTCAATAGAATTGTCTGCAAGATTTGGATGTGAGCTAGGAGAGAAAGAGAAGCGTCTCTTTCCAAAATTTTTGTCTTGAACAATTGGAGAGATAAAGTTGCCATTTTCCGGCACTGGGACTACAGTGTGAGAAATCATGTGGAGGAATAGGGAAGAGCAGAAGCTCAGCTTGGGAAATGTTATGTTTGATATGCCTGTTAACCTCCAAGTAAAGCTTATAAGTAAACAACTGGACATGCCCGTTTAGAGTTCGGAGTGAAAGTTCAAACTGAAGATAGAAAATGTGTAGGTCATCAGTGTATAGATGGTATTTAAAGCAGTGCGAGTTGATTGGTCACCAAGTGAGTCTGGACAGTAGGGAAAGAGAAGAGGTCCTTTAAGGACTCAACTCTGGGACATTCTAATGTTAAGAGGTCAAAAAGATAAAGAGAAACCAAGCAAAGAGCCCCGAGGAGAAGAGGCAAGGGTTGACACTGAAACCAAAGAAGGAAAATGTGGTAGTAATGACCTGGAATCCAAGGTAAGAAAGTGTATGGAGGGGGAGGAATTACCAGCTCTATGAAAGAGAGGTGATGGGTCACATAAGATAAGGTCTGAGAACTGACCTTTGGGTTCAGTGATGTGAAGGTCATTGTTTATTTGGAGGCAAGAAAGTACAATTGCAATGGGTTCAAGAGTAAATGGGAGTTCCTGGCTTTGATAATGTGTTATGGTTACAGAAAATGTTAACATTAAGTGAAGAGTGTATGGGAATGCTCTGTATTTTTGCAATTTTCCTGTAAATCTAAAATTACTTCAGGATAAAAAGTTAGAAAAAATACATGGGAAGAGAGTAATTAGAAGTAGTAACATAGGCAACTCTTTCACAGAGTTTTCCGGAAAAGGTAAGAAAATAAATGGATGGTAACTTGAGGAGGAAATGGGGTCAAAACAGTTTTTGGTTTGGTTTGTTTTTGTTTCTTTTCAGCTAAGAGAAACAGCACCATGTCTGTGGGCCAACGGGAATCATCTGGTAGAAAGATAAAAACTGATGATGCAGGAAAGAAAATATTGCTGGAGTAATGTCCCTGAAAAGGAAAAAGGGGCTACAAACTAGTTTACCTGTGGAAGCCCTGGCCAGAGCCAGGAAGGGCAGATTGAAAGGTACAGGGACTGGATTCAGGTAGATGTTCAAATGCTGTCTGATTCCTTCAGATTTCTCATGGAAGGGGGAAGCAAGGTCACAGATGAGAGGGAAGATGACAGCAGAAGTGCAGGAGTGACAGGGTTTTAAAGAGAAAGGGAAAGAGTGAAACAGTCCCCTAGAGGGTGAGAGGGAGGCTAGGGGAGAGCATCTGAGAGGTGGGAAAGTGATTAACACGCAGTAAAGGAAGAAAGCCTGGACCTGGGAGTGCAGGGGGCACTGGCTGATGCGCTGCTCTTCTTGCTTGATCTCTTCTGATCATTCTCAATAGTAGTAACTCCAATTAACAGGCCATGCCAAGGAAAGTTCCAGAAGCAATGGCACAGCCCACCTCTATAGTTTTAGTACGGCCATAAAGAATTACCAAAATCTTTACACATCTAATACTGAACAACTTTCTATCAGAACTGTCTCAACTGCTGTGAAACAGAAGTTAAATCATGCTGCCCATCCTCCTCTTAGAGCTGATCATGATGTATCGCACAGCTATATGCATTTAATTATGTACTTTTAAAATATATCTTTTTAAGGCAGTGACTTTAAGAATAGAAAATCTAAGAGGAGAGCTGAAAAAGTTGAAAAACTTCTATCTTCAGTCATCCAAGTGCTGCCCTGCCATATTACCCCTAGCTAATTTCACAGAAAGGGTACGTTGCCCCAACTTGGGGGCCTCCCCTCAGAAGCAGGGCTGGGAAGAGAAGCATCCCAGGAGAATGGCCTCTCTCCACTCAGCAGTCCAGGGGAAGACTCCTAATTGAGTGACATTTCAACTGAGAGTCAAGAGAGATTGTTACCGCCTCCCTAATAAAGCTCCTGGTTCTTCAAGCTGGTCCCTGAGCCTTGGAGGGGTTGGGGAAGTTGGTCTCCAGTTTCCTGGACTACTGGGTAATTTGCCTCCTGCAGAGAACAGATGAGTAACCAAGACTAAAACCTCACAGAGTAAGGTGGAGATGCTAAACAATTATGTTTGATAATTTGGACTAAACTCACCTGTTCATGAAGGAAAAGGGGGCAGAGGTTATTTGAAGTTCTAAGAAGTCCACCCAGGGAATCAAATTTCCAGACAACTGCAAGTTGTCACTTCAATGTCACTGAAATAACTATGAATAGATTCCTCTCCCATCAGAAATCCCAGTTAAATGGGGTGAAGTTTCTTGGCCAGAGATTTCCTCCCCTTGCCCCCGCACCCCACGTACTCATAACAGCCTCCTGGAACCTGGTTCTTTCTGTCTAAGATACAAAGTCGGTGTGTTTCTCACAATCGTGATAGTGAGATGGGCACATTTATTCCATTTGTTTAATTTCTAACTTCTATCAAATTCTACCAGGACTTAGTGCAGGCCCTGGTTATTTGTTGAAATCCTGGTTTTGACCTGATCTTTTTTCCAGAATTTTATCCCTCCAGCACTGCATGTTGCAGTTAAGTGAAAAAGACAGTGGCAATATTAGGAGGAAATTACGGAGCTGGCATCTCCAGTATAATTCCAACATTTATAAGGAACTATCTGGCCAGGAAGCCCTAATGCCTCCATTAATAAAGCTATTAATTTTGAAAAGCTTTGACAGCTATAACATCTTTTTTCAGAAAGCAAAAACACTTTTCGTTTATCTCCAAAATGCCTCCTTCTCTGTATGTAGTGGCTGCCTCAAGCCCCGCTTTTACTGTCTGTTTTAATTTGCCTTTAATATCAGATGTGTCTTATCGATTTCTTCTGTGTATATTTTCATTCTGAATAATTCAGAGGCACGTTTTTTTATTCCTATTATGGTCAATAGCAGGAGCAAATTTTGAGGATAATCAATGGAACTCTGACTGAGGATTCCTGTGTTGATATCCCCCGAAGTGAGGGAGGGGGAACAGCAGGCGATAATACTACCCCACAGTCCATCACTGCTATCAGCAAATGAGCCAACACGGGTTTCTGTGAGGGATGGAGATCCATACCGCTGGCCCAAAAGGTCTGCTAATCGTCTGCCTTTTTCACTTTCCATCTCAAGGCACTCCAGCTGTGCCAGGGAGAATTATGGTCCTTTCTCATATACATTTTCTTTTCTACTAAGGTCGTTTTAAAATCATGTTTTAAAGGTGTCATATTAAAAAAAAATAAAAGAGGTGTCATATTTTATAGGATATGTACATCCTATAATGCATCGATTCTCAATGATTTGTTCATATTTTAGCCAAGCGTTTGCCAAAATAGGGTAGTGAAGTTGGAAAGGTTCCAGGAAATCGGTCCAGGGAATAAATGTCATTTTTTAATTCAGATAATATGGTTGAAATTAATTATCACAAAGCTGACAGAAACAATGCAAGTTTATCTAGTCTCCTTTCACTGTGGTAAGAACACATTTTCTGTGCCTGTTTTGAAGCTGGCCCCCATCCAAGTCTTTGCCACACTCAATTTACTACAAAATTGGCAGCCCTCTATCTCATAAAGGAATCCAAGTGTAGCAATAAATATTGGTCCCTCTGTACAATATGACAAATATAAGTCAGAGTAGACCTATTAAGTATCAGATAGTTGGACTTAAATAATTACAGTATTTCATATTTTCTTTCTCTTTCTTCAGGCATTTGCATAAAATTCTGATTTTTCAGGATATGCTAGAAGTCAGGCGGGCTTTTGCATTCTCTTAGGGATGTTGATACCAGAACAAGTGAGGAAAAGAGGCTCAGGTTAACGCAAGCAGCTCAATTTCAATTATGTGAAGTAAATGGTCTTTTTCAGGTCTGATGGTTTTTGAAAACTATTTGAAGGTCTGGTGTGATTTACATGCAGTTTGCCTTGATCCTTCAAAATAAGGGCTTTCACACTACTCAATTCAAGTTTTGAATAGAATTCTGATATGTCTGCTTGTCATAAATAGATATTCCTACGTTAATTTTTAACAACCAAGCAATCCCTAAAGAGTTGTTGGTTATAAAATAAAGGCTATAGAGGTAATATCTTCTACAACAGATATCTGCTTTTGCTTATCTCCAGAGGAGATCCATAAAATTTCAAAAACAGCTGTAGTTAATTGCTAAATAGCTTATAGTTAAATAATAGCTCAATGTATACAAAGAGGAAATTAGAAGTCCTGGTTTAGTTTACCGTAGATAACTTATTTATAAATCTCTGTAATTTATTATTAATATCCTTATACAATAATCGCTCATGCACATAAACACAGTTAACCTTAAATTTTTTTTTCTGATTCCTGTTTCTTTATGAAAGAGGCATCTTGGCTTCAGGACTCATTAGTCTAAAAGGTTTTTGGGAGACATTAAAGAAATACGTTAACATTATATTTTATGGGAAAAAAATAGTGATTCCTTGTTCAGGATCTTATTTTATTCATCAATAAATTTCACAGCAAAAAAATTACTCTCATTAAAAAATTACAATTTCCTTGGAATCGATTTTAGGGTTAAGGACAACAATCTCCTGCCCCCCCCCCCACCAACCCCGCCAAAAAAAGGAAAGAATATTTAGGGATAAATTATTTGTGAAGTTAGGATTTATTTTGTAAATATTAGCAAGACTTTCCTACTGCAAATTACAACATCAGTAGTTATATTCTCCAGTTACTTTCATCAGAACAGGTCATTATCTGACTTGCTCTTATCCTCAAAGGGAAAAACACAATTTTGGAGTGACAAACTCCTGGCAAAATATGTGGTGGACGAAGCTGACATGTTGCATGAAAATGGAGAATAGAATGAAAAAATAATTCTTTTTTTAGTTAATGGTTTATAACACATATAGAAACAGACATTTGCTAGAGTTGATTTAATGCTGATATAATCAATAGGAAACTAGGAAACACAGCCTATTGTAAACCAACAACTAAAGTTAGTTATTTAATAAAGTTAAAATTAGCAATATAATGCTTTTAGCCTGTTTTTATTGGTCAGCTATAAACATTGTATAGGTTGATATTAAAAATTAATATCAAAATTATAAATCTATCTTGGATTGAAACAGAGAGGAAAAGGAATTGGTCTAGTAAGAAGGCCTAGGTTCCAGCACCACTGCCAGAAGTGCTACAAACTAGTAGTATGATCTTAGTTGGACTAATTCTTCATCATCATCATCATCATCATTGTCGTCGTCATGGCAGCTACCAATTATTGGAAGTTTTTTTGGACCAGGGATCATTTCATTTAATCTTCTCAAAGCCTTATGGAGCAGGTACCATTATTATTCCCATTTTGCAGATGAGAAACTGAGGGCACAAAGAGGTAATAATTTGCCTGAAGTCTCACATCTAGGAAGTGGCAGAGTCAAGGAGGCTGAAACTCAGTCTTGCTGGTTCTTAATCACAATAAATGTGTGTCCTCTGTACAAATATTGAGGGTGGAGCAAAGGGTCCCCTTTCACTTCTAAAACTCTTCAATCCTCATTTTATATGCACTCCCAAGCAAAGGATTCCCCAGATTTTTTTAAACGGAGGAGCTACTTTTTGTTGCCCAAATGCTTCCAGTCACTATGAGGAAGAAAAGAGTGTAGCAAAGTCACTGGGAAAAAAATGGGGAAGGGGCACCATGGTCAGCTCACTGCCCTCCCCTCAAGAATCTCAGCAAATTGAGCAGAAACTAAAAACTACAACAAACTAGTGAATATAACAAAAAAAGCAGCAGACTCACATATATAGAGGACAAACTAGTGGTTACCGGTTTGGGGGGTGTGGTCAATATAGGGGTGGGAAGTGGGAGGTACAAACTTTTGGGTGTCATATAAGCTCACGGATGTATTGTACAACATGGGGGAACATAGCCAATATTTTGTAATAACTGTAAATGGAAAGTTACCTTTAAAAATTGTAAAAAACAATAATAATAATAAAAAAATATGAAACAAAATTTAAAATAAAAGGAAAAAAATCTTGGCACATCAAGAAAAGGAGCCGTGGCCACGGCTCACAATAATGACCCCTGCCACAGCTAGGACATCCTGCCCACCGTAAATGGTCTCACTAAGAAGATGCAGGACTATGACAAAGGATAACAGAATATGGGAAATCAAGAGCTGGAGGGTATGCTTCATTATAACTGCCTTACTGGCATTGTCCTTGGATCAAGCTTTCTACCTCATAGCCCAGGCAGTCTCCTGGCATTCTGAGATTAAATTAATGATAATTCCCTACATAAAGTACACCTCTGCTCAAAGTAGTTTTACATCTCCAGAGAGTTAATGGGGAGAGCTCAAGAGACCTGGTACTCTGATTTCAGGCAGAGCCCTAGGGTCAGGGGATGTATATGGTAGGACAAGCATAGGTTTGGATCAAACCCTTTCTGTCATGCTCTGTGTAGTCTTGAGAAATTTATGTCACATCTTTGAGCTCTGGTTTCTTCATCTAGGAAAAAAAGTGTAACAAAACGTAGCTCATAGGATCATCATCAAAATGCACATCGACATGCGGTAGTTATGGGAGTCAGCAAGATCA
Organism: Leucopleurus acutus; assembly: GCF_964270905.1. NCBI lineage: Eukaryota > Metazoa > Chordata > Mammalia > Artiodactyla > Delphinidae > Leucopleurus > Leucopleurus acutus. The sequence goes on from NC_139160.1 coordinate 51,727,949, forward strand.
TGCTTACACAGTGCCTGCCACAAAGCAGGAGCTCAGTAACCATCAGTTCTCATGGTTTACACTCCCATCACAGAAAGATGCTTCTCTCACTAGGTCATCAAGGGAAGATATTAGCTTAGTTACTACAAAGTTGGAGTATTTAAGTATTATTTAGATTTCATCTTTAATTTGGAAAAACATCAGGGTGCTATTTTCAATGAAATGTATCAACCGTAACACTTGGAACTTAAATACTACACTTTAACTAAATGACTTACTGTGAGCTTACCACTTACAGCACACTTCAAAACTGCAAGTGAGTTGCCATAAAAAGATATCCTTTTTTCAAACTCCTTTTTTTAATTTTTAAACTAATAATCTGCTTTAATCAGATTTATTTAAGGGGACAGTACCACCATCACACATTGACTTTACCTAGCACAGTGAGAGGAATATAAAACCTACAGTTATTGGTCTTTTAGTTTGTCCTTTCCGTCAGAAGTTGGAGTAAGTAACTTACTCTCAAGTTGGACATCCCTTGCAAGAACTTACTCCAAAGTTGGACCTCCCTTACAGAGAGGGAAGCTAGTACCCAAGAATCTGGATTGAGAGATGACAGGGAGAGGCAAAAAAAAAAAGAAGATCAAGGTCCCCATCAGGGGCCTTAATTCCCTACCAGTTTGTCTAAGCCAACCCTAGAAGCCCGATCTCATTCTAAATTCCATCGTCCAAGGGGCAGACATGGTCATGTGCCCTGGGTCCCAATGAGGTACATTATTAAGGGCCTCATGGATCTCCACATACACATAGGATACATCCGTGTCTATGTATTTAGGTGTATAGTCATTGAGTTACATTGAAATACATTGAAACCTTATAGATTAAATTTCAACAAAGTAAATGGCAACTTTTTATATGTGCATTCAAGAAAGAAAAATGTATCTCTTATGCAGGCCATAATTGTGGAACTTATGCTAATGGAATCATTGTAACACTTTATTCATAAGGGTCATTTATAAATGATGTATGAATGTCCATAAATGTCTCTCTTATTTGCTATTAATAGTTAGGAATGCTATTATTTTTACATAAGCCAAGTGAGATGCCTTTCAAACGGAAGCCACAATAGGTATAATATGCTGGAATGAGTCTGCAGACAAAATTAGCATATTCTGCTTGATTATTAACTACAATAAAGTATTTCCACATGGATTATTTAAGGTTTTATTTAGATTTCGTCTTTAATTTGGAAAAACCTCAGGGTGCTATTCTCAATGAAATGTATCAGTCATAACACTTGGAACCCAATTATTACACTTCAGCTAAGTTACTTACTGTGATCTTACCATTTACAGCACACTTCAAAACCATAAGTGAGTTGTCATAAAAAGATGTCCTTTTTCCCAGACTTTTTTTTTTTAGCTAATCATCTGCTTTAATCAAATTTGTTTAAGGGGAAGGGACCATCACACATTGTCATTACCTGGCCCAGCAAAGGGAGTATAAAACCTACAGTTATTGGTCTTTTAGTTTGTCCTTCTCATAAAAAGTAGAAAGTCAAATACTGTCTTGCCCTTCTTCCCAATGCTAGAGAGACGGTTTGAGAGTTAGAAGTTTTTTTGTTTTTGTTTGGGTTTTTTCGTCGTTTTTAACTGGGGTATAGCTGCTTCACAATGTTGTGTTAGTTTCTGCTGTACAGTGAGTGAATCAGCCATATGTGTACACTTATCCCCTCCCTTCTGGATTTTCCTCCCATCTAGGTCACCACAGAGCATCAAGTAGCGTTCCCCACGCTGTACAGCAGGCTCTCACTAGTTATCTATTCCATACCTAGCAGTGTACACATGTCAATCCCAATCTCCCAATTCATCCCACCGCCCCCCTTTTCCCCCTTGGTGTACACACATTTGTTCTCTATGTCTGTGTCTCTGTTTCTGCTTTGCAAATAGGTTCATCTGTACCATTAGAAGTTTGGGAATGATCTCATTGGAATTTGGTATATCTTGCTAAATGTTCTATTAATAGAATTTCATGAAATTATTTGTTTCAGATGTAGCAGAAAAGGTAAAAGTTCTCCAGGGTAAGATTTAAAATAGCTCAGTCAGTGTTTTGTACAGAGAGCCATTCACAGGTAGCATGGGCAGTGGTCATTCTGCTCTTTGGTTTCTGTGCTCCCCAAAAAAAAGGCGGAAGTGCAGGTCCAAAGGATCAGCAGCTGCAACCACCGCTCTTTGGAAGTTGACGAATGGGTCACGAAAGGCGGGAATAACGATGTAATTCCAGCTGGGGATTGAACTGTGCCGTGCCACACAAGACCGGAGAGCGGGGGGGGAAGGAAAAGAGTGTGCCATCCTCCTTGCCCTACTTGTCTTAGCTTCTTGGACCATGTAACCTTCCTCTCTGTAGCAAAAGGGTGGACTTCAAGCAGATCCAGAGTATAGGCTGCCCTGCCCTGCAGGCCATTTCCAAGCTGAAATGTCCTTTAACTTGCAGTTTTGATGCCTATTTAAAAATGCGCAGCGCCTAGGAGGGGAGGCATTTTCTGTTTCTTCTAAGCACCACAAAGGATGACAGGCAGCACTGTGTGACAGCTGGGGGAGAGAGTGGACGCGGCTGGAGGAAGAAAGAGCCCAGGCTCAGAGGCCAGCAGGTAGAAGACAATCTCGGTCAGATTCATAGTTTTGCCTGGGGCCAGATTTGTCTAAAAGCTTTACGCTTTCACACAGCCTTCCCCCCCCCCCCCCCCCCGCCCCAGGATTATCAGCTCGCTGAGGGGACACGTGCGTATTTCCCCAGTCTCACCCCTCTGGGTAAACATCAGAAAGTCTGTTGATGAACCATCCAATTATACTTCCATCCTTTGGCTTCATGTGGATGATGGTTCTGGGGTGGTGGGGGCGGGGAGGATTTTTGATAACACAGGAAACTTTCAATTCCTGTGAATAAAACTAGGAAAGCTTGTCAACTGTGCCCAGGGCTGCCAAAGCAGAGGGCACAGCAGAAGGGCAGATATTCTGATTAGGATGTTGTTCCTTATTCCAGGTCAGAAGCTTCATTTCTCTGACGAGACTTTTTAATTTTAATTATAGAAATGCAAGGCCAGGTGAAAGGAAACTGTCGTAAATGTTGATTGAACAAGTAGAGAGATGGATAGATGAGTGGACAGATGGAGAGATAGAGAGATGGATGCATGGATGGACTTGATGTGCTTAGGTATTGTTTTACTTAATTCTCACAATCCTATGGGGCAACCACTCTTGTTATCCATGTTTCTCATGTAAAGTAATGGAAGTGCGTAGGTGTTAATATTCACACCCCAGTCTTTTTTATTCCAAAATCCATTTTTGTGGGTGTCAAGTCCTCCTCTCTGTGTCCAAGCTTTGATGTATGTGGTGTAATAACAACAGGCCAAGGAAATATGGTACTTGTGCTGTGGGTTACATGTTCAACTCCTTTGATCTTTTTTCCCTCACTCATGATTTAGTCTATTTTAGACTTAACCTCATTTAAAGCACTAAGTTTATAGACACTACAAGAGATTCTCCCTTACCGTAGATATGACTCGGATATTTACAATTCAAGTATCTTTAGCTGGAGAGGGAACTTGAGAGAGGGAAGGGCAGCACAAGAGGGGAATTAAAAATAAGATTGCTGAGAAATTGGATAATTGAATCTGGAGGAAAAAAACTGAGAATATAAAAAGTAGTCTGTGGATCCTACAGAATTAATTGTAAGGAGGATACTATCAAATGATTTCTCCATTTTTCTGTCAGAATAATAGTGTGAGATTAAATTATACTGAGAGGAATGCAAGTAATTTCATATTTTTACCCTTTGCCACCAGGAAAACTACGTATGTGCCAAGTTTCTGAGCTATTAGAATGGTTTAAATCAAGCAGGTCTCTCTGGTCAACATGTCTTTTCTAGAAGAAGTGTGGGGTGCAGGTGGAGAAGCTCACCTGGGTCTGGCCCAGGAGAAAGGAGCATTAGCTAGCTAGCAGCCGTTGGCAGCATCCCAGTCAACAACCACCAAAGAACGAGAACAACGTAAACTAAATCTGGTTCAATTCTACTGTAAAAGTCATTGGGCCGAATGACAACAATGCCTGCCCTTTATCGACAGCATCCAGTTAAGAAGACCTCTAACTACATTACCTCATTTAAATTTTACAAGAAGTCTATTGGTTGGTATCACTTTCATCCCCATTTTAGCAACAAATAAAAGGAGGTTCAGAGAAATAATTTACTCATGCTTATACAGTGTGTGGCAAAGCTGTAATTCAGGCCATCGTGTTTCCAACCTCTAATGATCTAAATCCAAATAACTGACTATCCAATCAACCGAGCTAACTCTTTTCCTGATCTCTACTGATATTAGAAAGAGCAAACCAAATCATAAGATAACAGGCATTTAACTTAAAAAACAAATTAAAATGTATCTAAGATGTGTTCTCAGAGCAGTACAAAGTCAGCTGTATTATTACCTCATTTATTCAGTCAGTACATAGGAATTTATTAAGAATTTATATTTAGATATAGAAAACAAACCTACCATTACCAAAGGGGAAAGGGAGGGGGGGTACAAATTAGAGGTAAGGGATTAACAGATACAAACCACTATATATAAAATAGATAAGCAACAAGGATATACTGTACAGCACAGGGAATTATACCCATTATCTTGTAATAACCTATAATGGAGTATAATCTACAAAAATACTGAATCACTATGCTGTACACCTGAAACTAACACAATATTGTAAATCAACTATACTTCAATAATACAAAAAAGAATTTATGTTTAGGCTGAACAAAGATCCTGAACAGACAAGTCTATAATATTTCTTATAGTATATTTTATGCTATGTTTGTATACTGTATGTATCTACTATAAATTTATTATATTAACAGTAAAGTTATCCAAAATATCTTAAACACAGTGTTAAACCAGAGATTTTTTTAAGGGGGCAGGGGTTTCTGTTTTTAACACACAGGTTAAATCAAGTAACCATTCCCTGAACATTACAGTTTATTGATGTTTTACTGTAGTGTTTTGTTTGTTTGTTTGTTTTTTGCGGTACGCGGGCCTCTCACTGTTGTGGCCTCTCCCGTTGCGGAGCACAGGCTCCGGATGCGCAGGCTCAGCGGCCATGGCTCACGGCCCCAGCCGTTCCGCGGCATGTGGGATCTTCCCGGACCGGGGCACGAACCCGTGTCCCCTGCATCGGCAGGCGGACTCTCAACCACTGCGCCACCAGGGAAGCCCTACTGTAGTGTTTTATGTGTACTTAGCTGATTTGCTAAGGAACAACTAGCTGGTTACCAAATAAGCGCAACTATCTCTAAGACTCTAATTATTAAAATCCAGTAATATCCAAATTAATATCAAGATAGGGAGAGGGAAGAGAGAGGAAGATTTAGTGTTCCTTGAGAAGACAACTTCTCTTAGGATGACGGGCAGCTAGTTTCTACATACTATGTAGCTCACTGAAGAAATACTTTTGAGGAGTAGAGAATGTTTGAAGAAATACAACTGGCCACTAGCCAACTATACTATGGAGTGTTTCAGGTCCACCCATCAGACTAGAATAACTGAGTTCCTTCACAGGAGCCCAGGGAGGAATTCCTGGAAATGGAAAAGCATATTAGATTTCACATTATCCAACAACATAAAATGGTATATTAACGTCCTCCCTGAATTCAAAAAGTATATTGATTTTTTAAAATCTTAGATCATTTGACTAGGTTACATTTGCACTATGTTGTATAAAATAAACATTAAGTTATTTCTGATCGCATCACAGACTGAATATTTTGTCCAAAATATTTCTGCATTGCCTGACTTTAGGGTATCAACTGAGGTGGTACAGGTCAACCAAAGCCAGTCATCAGATATTCATGTGTGTTAAATGCTACAGTTATGCCTAGTCAGAGCCCAAACTAATTTTTTTAATGGAAGCAGTTCTGATAGTAATATCATATTGAGAGAAATCTGTGAACGATTCTGTGGCATCTGATAACTAAGATGAGGTCCAATGTTACATAAAAGAAACAAGAAAACTGTTCTGCGTAAATGTCAAGGTGAAGAATGATAGGAGACAAAGGGCGGGAGGCAGTGTCTTGCTGGTCTTAACTATGATGCTAAAGCATTTGGACTTTCTGCAGTTTGGATTCCATTTTGGGTAGACTGCTGTGATGCGGTGTGGCTTGTGGCTTAAAGAGGGGCTAAGATAGAGGGAGGGAAGTCTAGTCAAGAGACTAATGTCACCGTCTGGTGAAAAGATGTTGAGGGATTGAACTAGGTGAGGCCTGGGGATGTGACTGATTCTTCTTTGTATCCCCAGTACTTGGTATCATTCCTGGTACCTGGAAAACGCTCAAATAATGTTTGATTCAATTTATTCAAATAATTGCATTCAATTTATTTTTCTTTTTTCTGCATTCCAATGAAATCTCCATCTTTTGGCTTTAAAACCACATTTCTAGTGGCTATTATTGAATATAATGCATACCGAGCTTCTAAGACAACAATTCCATAAATATGTTATATAGAGTATAGCAAGAGTATATATGCTACTAAATAACATAAACTGGAAACTCTGCTTAACATGACCATAATTCATTCCACAAATATTTATTAATCCTCCCCATACTTTCCTTTGCTTTTCCTGGACTGCAGGGATGTGAATAAGAATATAGATTTTAAAGGACTGTTTCAATCATCACCATAATAAAATAACTAAAGCCAGATAGCCCATCAACTTAGCAATGCTTAGTGCAGGAAATAAGCAAACCTGCAGCTATGTTGCCTATAGAAAAACATATACATTGCTGGGCATGTAGTATGCACACAGTAAATACTTGCTGGTTGGAAAAAAAAAAGAGTTTTACCAGTTTTTTTAAAGTGAGATTGACAATGTAAGTAAGTATATACTAATATCCTGCTGTCCTGCAGCATAACACTTACCAAGTACTCAGTCATCCAGAATGGCAAGAACCAGGATAAGAAAAGACTTCTACACCATTAAATAGACATCAAAGAACATCAAGGCAGAATGGCTGGGCTCAACTCCAGGCCCTGCCATGTATAAGCTGTATTTCACACAAGTTACTCTGCCACCTTGAACATGTCTTCAACTGTACCCTAACTTACAGGGCCATTGTTAGAATCCGTGTTAATAGAAGTGCCTAGAAAGTGCTGACACGTGGAAAGTAATTAGTATAGTATTATGGGCTGAATTGTGTCCCCCCCAAAATTCATATGCTGAAGCTCTAACTCCCAATATTTCTGAATGTGACTGTATTTGGAGATAGGGCCTTTAAAGAGGTCATTAAGATAATATGAGGTAATATGAGTGAGACCTCATCCAATATGACTGGTGTCCTTATAAAAGAGGAAATTTGGACAAGCAGAGAGACACCAGGGGTGAGAGTGCAAAGAAGCAACAGGAACGTACCCATGTTCCTGACCAGGAGAGGGGCCTCCAAAGAAACCAATGCCACCCACACCTGGAGCTTGGACTCCGAACCTCTAGAACTAGGAGAAAATAAGTTTCTGTTGTTTAAACCACCTAGTCTGGTGGTATTTGTTATGGCAGCCCTAGCAAATTGATACCTAGAATCATTGCCATCTTCTCTGAAGTAGCTTCATTTGAGGGGTAGAAGTCTGGCATTGAGTGACAGTGTGATTGACATAAGCTTCGAAACGTTAAGTTTTTCTATGGGTTCAGCATTTATCCTCACATCTAGCCCTGTGGCCTGGCAAATAGTACATTCTCAATAAGTATTTACTGAATGTATGAATGAATGAATATTAATAAGAAGATAAGTCTCTACTGCCAGGTATGCTACAACCAACAGCTGACAGATTCACAGGAACAATGGCTAAATGCTTATTATATGCCAGGCGCTATGCAGTAAAAACTATAAAAAGCAAATGCAAGAACATAAAACCTTAGGAGTCTGAGGGTTTTTAGAGTAAGGAAAAATGGTCCATGTTACCACTTCATTATCTTTGTAAACACTGCTGTGTAATCACTAGTCCAGGGAGGCAGTTCTGTTTATGGGAAGGGGCACAGGCTTGAAGCTAGAAGACTGTTTGCTTTCTTGTTCTGTCACTTATGAGAGATTCTTGGGAAAGTTGCTTAGCCACCCAGAGCCTCAGTTTCCTCTTCTGGAAAACAGGAATATCGATACCTACCCTACTCATGGCATAAAGCTGTGGTGAAGATCAAATGAGAAGATGTGTGAAGACAATCTATAAACCATAGTATTATGTGGATTAAAGGCATTCTGTTCACAATGATAGCCTTGAATCATTTAGTAAATATTAGCTTATATTCTACATATTAAGTTTTATATGAAAGGAGGTACACAAAAGATTTTTAAAGCATTGCATTTAAATTGGTAATCTGCTTAAAAAGTTCAGACCACTTAAATGTTTTTCTGGAAAATTCACCAACGTGGTAGCACTCATGCCTGATGATTCTGGATAAATGTGGTCATCCTTCATTTTTTAAGATAGGATTTCTTTCTTTTTTTTTTTCTGTCCATGCCACATGGCATGTGGGATCTTAGTTCCTGGACCAGGGATCGAACCCGTGCCCCCTGCAGTGGAAGTGCAGAGTCTTAACCACGGGACCACCAGGGAAATCCCAAGATGGGATTACTGATGATAATTATTTGAAGTTTTTTGATTTGGATAGTTCTGACTCTTAGATTCATGATTTTCTAGAAGTGTTGTAGTAGTGCTAAACAGCAAGTTCCAGTGAAAAGTGGAATTTATTCTTCCGAGTGATAAGGATGCAGAAAAAAAATAGAAGACATCTGTGCAAATAGCGATATATTTTAGATTTGTTTAGTTGTTCATTTTTAATGTATTTACATTTCAATTATTACTTCTAAAAATTTAATATAGAAAATATAAAACTTTATTCCATAGACATATCCACAGCTCATTTGTCCTGCATTACACAAAACTAATGGAAAAGAAAGCAAAAAATAAGAAAGGAGAGGAAAAAAGAAAAAATACAGATAGGTAAAATCAATATTTAGCAAAACTCTAAGATATAATTATCTAATTTTTAAAAATATTGTCAGCACTTTAATTTTTTTAATAATAGCAAAGAATTTTAATAAATGTTTGGATTTCTACTTAAATATTTGCAATGCAGATCCTCTCAATTTCTCATTTTCTTTACTTTTAGTAGGAAAAAATACCTAGCTTCATGCTGTAAGTATATGGTCTATTACTTATGTTCTTATAGAGGCAATATGTCAACTTTAATGGACTGACATCACAATATGCGGCCTATTAGGCCTAATTTGTAACTGTTATTTTTTATTTTAGTTTTTCATTGAGGAATAGTTGATGTACAATATTATAACTAGTAGCTTTTAAATCACAGTTAAAGGCATAAAGAATTTCAGAATATCTTAGTAATAATACAGATTGGACTACTTTCTCCAAAGTAAATCTGACATAAAATTTTTTCCCATTCACTCTAATTGAGCAGGGAGTAATACTTGGTTCTAGTTCCATATTTCTTACCCATGTACCATCATAGACTAAGCTTCTTCACTGATACATTGAGAAAGAAATCCTTGGCTTATTTGTCTACCAGAATTAATGTGTGACTACAGTCAGATGATTGGATGTATTTGGAGGGGATGCCTATGTAATTGGGAGGATGCATTCAGATTAAGAAAATAAGGAATGCTTTACAAATGCAATGTACTGTTAATATACTGTTCTGAGTTTGCCCCAGAGCATCATTGTCTGGATTTGTCTTCAGACCAGGAGGATGACAAGCCAACTTGCAAATATAATAAAACTTGCACTCAGAAAGGAAAGAAAAATATTTTATGCATTTCCTAGGTGTCTCACAGTCTTTAAACAGTTTTTTTATTTCCTATGTGAATTTTACTTCCTTTGGGGATAAGTTTTGTTCCTGTCCTTCTCAACATCAATAGATTAGTCAACAATTTCCTATACCATTATAGATATTTTATAGATACTATTGATACATTAAGAACAGCTTAGATTTTTCATAGATTTATCATTTGAGTAACATACATATTTCCTTTTTTATTTTTTCTAACATGAAAAATTCTAAACATAATAACTTGAAAAAATAATAAAATGAATACTCATATACCTCCATTTAGATAAATTGTTAATATTTTTCATATTTCCTTTATCTTTATATATTATATATATAGAGAGAGATAGTCTCAAATATATCACAAAATCATTATTATACCTAGGAAATTTTTAAAATTATTATAGAATTTTTATAGAATAAAAATTACTCCATAAACATCACCTAGTTCCAGTTGTTACACACATTCTCCTAATAATCCTTGACCAAAAAAAATTTTTTTAAAGGCATCTTATAGCTCACTTGCTATTGATACTTTTGTTGCTGTTTTACATATTTCATGGAGTTTACATATTTCATAGCTCCTTACTGTCTTTTAATCCAGATCGGTCCCCTTTCCTGTCTTTGTTTTCATGATATTGAACTTTCTTAAGCATTCAGGTCCAATTGTCTTACACAGAATATCCCACATTCTGGTTGTTTTCTCATAGTGCACCTTAGCTTGTACCTCCATCTCCTGTATTTCTTAAACCAGAAGTTAGGTTAGAGGTTTTGTTAGATTTTGATGAAACATTTTTGGCCAGAATAATTCACAGGTGGTACTGTCTACCTCAGATTTTAATTATATAGTAGCACATATACTCATCCATCGGTACCCTGGGGGGATTGGTTCCAGGACCTCTGAGGATACCAAAATCCACGAATGCTCAAGTCCCTTATATAAAACGGCACAGTATTTGCTTATAACCTACACACAACCTCCCACGTACTTTAAATCATCTCTAGTTGCTTATATTAATAATACCTAATACAATGTAAGTGCTAGGTAAATTGTTATAAATACAACATAAGTGCTTTGCTAATAGTTACCAGCACATGGCAAATTCAAGTTTTGCTTTTTGGACCTTTCTGGAATTTTTTTCCAAATATTTTCAATCCCCGGTTCGTTGAATCCATGGATGCAGAACCTGTGGACACAGAGGGCCAACTGTAACGTCAAGTTACAGTTGGACTGTAACAGGACTGTAACTGTTACAGGACTCCTCTAGGAGTCCTGCTAACCTTGACCATTTGGTAAAGGTGTGACCACCTGACCACTCCAGTGTAAACTTACTCCCCGGAGTTTACGATGAATATCCTGTTCCTCAGCATCTTTCACCCAATGGCTTTAGCACCCACTGATTATACTCACACTTGAACCAATTATGACATTAGGGACTACAAAGTGGTGATTTTCTAATTTCATCATTCCTTCCACATTTATTAGTTGATGTTTTTCTCTAAGGAAGAATTTTCCTTTGCTTTGTTTGTTTCCCCCTCCTCCCTAATTCAATGAACATTTTTAATATGTTATTTTTTAGTCTTCATAACATCTCTAATGTAAATAATATCATCCCTGTTTACAAAACAGTGAAGAAACTGAAGCACAAAGAAGTCCAGCAACTTGCTCAAAATAGCTAGTAAGTGGCAGATAGACATGGAACTCAGACCTCTGATTCATACTCTTATACAGTGGCCAGTGCTTCACAGTTACTTCATAATATACAGCTTCAATTGACATAAGGCATCTGTGCAACCCCTCAATTACCAAAGGTTTTTCTTCTGAAGTACCTCCACTACAGAACTGTGACTAAGTCTCCCCTTAGAAAATTCCAAGAACTAATATTTAAATGTTCCTAGTATACGCTGTACAGTTAGGACTATTGTAAGTGAAAAATAGAAAACAGGTGATGTGCTGGCCAGGAACTGAGATGACATTCCTCACCCCATTCTCTAGTAACTAAAAACCACACTAAAAAATCTGGGGAGCTCTTGGGGGGATGGAATATTTGCTCATCCACCGTGTTTAGACTGAGTCCCTTGAAACCAATTTCCAGATAATTTCCTTATTGGCACTGGCCTTCTCAGGGTTTGGCTGGGGGAAAGATGATTTTTTTCATCATGAAGCTAATTTTATTTTATTATAATTAAAACTACAAATGTTGGACATATTTGCACCTGGGAAACCAGTACAGTTTGTATCTACCTATTTCTTTCCCCTCCTTTTCTCTGTCTCTGATCATTTCTTCAGCTACAAAACACTGTTACTAATGAGAACAAATGAGAGTATGTAAGATAGTACCCAGCATGCTGGCACTACTCCTCTTCACTTCAATTTCTTTTTTTCTTTCTCCTATATTCTTCTTTCTCACTCTACATCTATTACTCCTTCCCGGAAAGAAGCAAAAAGTTTATAGCCACTTGTAAAAACCTAAATTTATTCTTCTGCTAACAAGCATTTAATACTAAGTGCCTATGATTGGACAGGTATGATGCAAGATTGTAGAGAGACAAAGTAGTGAAAAATTTCACAGCAAGTGACACAGAAAGCATCCATTATAATGTTGTAAGTGCAAAAATTAAGGTCTGCCTCTGCACAAAGGCCTGGGGAGCTAAGAGGAAGAAATGTCCTCAGCAACATGACTCAAAGAGCTTTTGGAGGTCTGCGTCTCCCATAAGCACTGATTAGGAATGAACAGTTGCTTCATTTTCTTGTAACAAGAAAAAATATATATGCTATTCTGTCTATTTTAATTGAATAAAAATCTAAAAGTGGGATTAATATGAACATGAGTTTATCTCAAAGAGAAGACTTGTAGAAAAAGGTTTCCTGGGAGATTTGTTGAAAAGTGAAAGCAAAGGCTCGGAATCCTGAAATAATGTTCATGAGCAGAATTTACACAATCACAGCCCTGGACAGATCAAAGTAGTGCATTCCCAGAATCATTCTTCCTCCTTGACATCCTTCAGGAGTGAGGATGGTTGAGCTTATTTCGTTAGAAGATCTCAGACCCATATCAACCCCCATTTAGACAACAGAGCCCCAAGATGAGTCAATTCCCCTGGGGAGACCTTGAGCCCAGTGTAGACAGCCAGTTACTAAAGTTCAACCAAGACTTTTTCACGGTGAACTTGCCTGGGCAACTTTGAATGAGCCACTTAACATCAGGTGTCTGTTTCCTCTTTTGTACAGTGGGGACGAAGATGCTAACCTTCTTCCCAGGTCCACTTTGAAGAACAACTCATTAGCAATCATAAAGTACTTTGAAAATGTAAATGCTGAATTATAATTTTAATCAACAAATTAACCTTGGTGCTTCCCACTCATTCACTCCCTCCTGGGTAACTGATCAAAACTGTTGGCTGACCCAGGCGCTTCTGAGCCCAGAATTCACCCCTACCTCTGCACAAAACATGGCTCCTCCAGGGACCCACTGGGAGCCCTTCCATGGCCCTGTCACTACGCTGCAGCTGCTTTTCTACCACTGATCAAGACACAGGAACCCCAAATGTGAAGGGTATTCAAGCTTATACTTAACAAACACTTCAAGGAAATTCTGATAAAGAAAATAACAGGCCCAGCCCCGGGAAGGTGTAAACCACATTTTCTCTGGGTTTTGAAAGTTTTCAATTATGAAAGTATGCATTTATTCATTTATTTTTAGCAAATATTTGCTGAACACCTACAATGTGCACATTAGAATGAAATTCTTTATAGATCAGCCAGTAGGAATCCTGTAGCAATCAAGATCAATATTCTGGGCTTCCCTGGTTGCTCAGTGGTTGAGAGTCCGCCTGCCGATGCAGGAGACACGGGCTCGTGCCCCAGTCCGGGAAGATCCCACATGCCGCGGAGCGGCTGGGCCCGTGAGCCATGGCCGCTGAGCCTGCGCGTCCGGAGCCTGTGCTCCGCAACGGGAGTGGCCACAACACTGAGAGGCCCGCGTACCGCAAAAAAAAAAAAAAAAAAATCAATATTCTATGGGCCAGTGATCCATGTTAGAGGATTAAACCACAGTCTCAAAGCCAAGTAGTCATGTGACAGACACATCCAACTCCTATCAAGGGCAAGCGGGTGGCGGGGACAGGGACGGGGGTGGAGCACGAACACCCGAAGTCTCCACTGGGTGCCTGACTTTGCCGGGTCCTCAGATCTCTCAAAGCAGTTAGTGTCAACCACATCTTTGTACAAATGACTCCTTATTGCAGATAAAGCAATCATCAAGCCCTAGATTGGATTTTAACTGGATGTTCTCCAATATGGGATAATAAGTGTGCCAATTCTTCTAATACTAAATACACTTTGATCTGAAACCAGAGGTGCTTCCCTTATCACTTGTTAAGTAAGTTGGGCCATAAATCCCAGTGGAAATAAGTGCCAGGAATATATCCCATCAGTAGGACTTGCATATTTTTACTAAGCTTAATTAATAGCTGCAGGTAGAGCAAAACATAGACTCCTGGTTTAAATGGTGGTATCTCCTTTCACACTTGATCTGAGCCATTCGAAAGTTAACGCACTTATCTGAGTAATTCAACATTTCAACACTTATTATTAATCATAAATTTGGTGTGGTTGCACCTGTCAGAAATTTATAAAATAAAAACAACCTATGGACTGAGCACAGGACCAAGAGTTAGTAGATAGATTCAGGACTCAAGCATAGCACTTTCTAACCCCCAATTGGCAGAGTCACTTAAATTCTCTTAGCTTGGATTTCCTCCTCTATAAAATGAGAACAATAGTAAACATCCCTCCTAATTCCAGGGCCACTGCGAGGCACTCATAGAATGATACACATGAAAATGCTCTGTGAACTATAAAGCACCCTACCAGTTTAAGGGATGATGACAACATTTACTTCCATAAAATCTTCATGGAATAGGCGAATTTGGCAACCTTTCATGGAATGAATAAAAGAGACCTGCAGGTATTAGTATAATACAATGCTCATAGGTAATTATAAATATGCATTGATTATCATGAGGAGGAGAATAAGAAGAAAAATCTTGTTCTTCAGATTCTGTCTTTGGTTAAAAAGATAAAACTGGCTTCAGTGTGCTTTTCACAGCTATCACATTTATGATCTTTGCAATTAACTTCTAAAATATTCACATTTAAATGGCATGCTATAAAAATAATGAATTCAGAAAGTTACCATATTGGCAAGAATAAAGAAAAAAAATAAAACATTTCTCTTCATTCCAAGAAGTTTCAGAAGTTTCAGAGACATAGTTAATAAAATTCAATATGTTCTCAGACAGTATATACTCATGAATAGAATATCAGTTTAAAGATAATTTAACTCGCTGGTATCACCAAAACCTGCAGAATACTGCTACTAGCTATGATGAGACAGAAAATATAATAAATAGATGTACAGGCAGGTGAAATGCAATATGGATTTCCAAAATAGAGCCATGAAACAAGTTTACATATATTAGCAAATATCTGCAATATTTGTATAAACAAATTAGTAGAAAAACACTAAATAGCAATGAAATTATATACAATAAATATTATAACAATGTAAATTTAGCCTTTGTTTACCTTTCCTCTTAAAATATTTTTACATTTTTCTAAATACTTTTGAAAATATCCACGTGCCATCTATCATTGATTAAGAAAACTACATTCTTTTATAATTTTTATTTATTTTATATAACCAGCCTTCATGTATTTGAAGATTTGTTTGGAAGCCAAATATGTACTCAATTCAGCTCCCCAAGACTGCTATCTTAGAAGACAGGGAAGATAAAAGTTAGAATCCTTGATGGAGTAGAAGGAAAGACAGAGTCAATCTCTCCTCTTCTTCCCCCACCGCACTCCCTTCTCTCTCTCTGCCTCCTTCTCTATCTCTCTCTTTAGGACCCTCAGCAAAAACAATAGTAAAAACTGTTAGGAAAAAAACAAGTCTAGTTTTCAAACATTTTGCCCAAGGATTTTTTTCTTTTTGTTTAACAGTGTATTCATTATCTATCACTGCATAACAAATCATCCCAAAACTTAGCTTCTTAACATAACAAACATTTAGTGTTTTGTAGTTTCTGTGGGTTGGGTATCTAGGAAAGGTTTAGCTGGGTCCCTTAGATTCAAGGTTTCTCATGAGGTTGCAATCCAGTTGTCAGCTGGGGTTATTGATGGTCATACCAAGTCCCAGCTAGGGCTGAATGATTAGCTTTCCAGCTCCCTTGCATTGTTGTAGCCAGGCTCAACACCCTCATGCACTGTTGGACTAAGGGCCTCAACTCCTCACCATGCCACGTGGGTATCTCCATGCCCCCATCATGGCAGCATGCTTCTTTT
Organism: Leucopleurus acutus; assembly: GCF_964270905.1. Classification (NCBI taxonomy): domain Eukaryota; kingdom Metazoa; phylum Chordata; class Mammalia; order Artiodactyla; family Delphinidae; genus Leucopleurus; species Leucopleurus acutus. Next base: position 51,744,155 of record NC_139160.1, read on the forward strand.
AGGGCAAGTGACCCTAGAGAGGGCGCAAGAGAGCACCACAAAGGAAGTCACGGTCCTCTTGTAACCTAATCTCAGAAATGCCATCCCAGCACTCTTGCCACCATCTATACATTAGAAGCAAATCACTAGGTCCAGCCCACACTCGAACGGCTTAAACAGCATTGCATATCAGACTCAGATCACGCTAGAAAGTGCAAAACAGTGACAGATGAGTTTATTTCTGCTGAGATGAAACAAAATTGACATGTTCGGCATGACTAACTCCACTCATTAAATGACTTTGATGAATCCAATTTTTCCCCAAAAAAATTAATTTAGCCACTTTCAGAATCATTTCTCATCAAACCTGTAAACAGTCTAAGAGGTGCCAGGCACTGGGCTTGGTGCTGACGGCACAAAGAGAGAGATAACATCTGCCTTCGAGAGGCTTTTACTTTTGAACTTAGTTGTTTAATTCCATATCTTTGAACATTCTTTTTCATTTTTTAGTTATTTGTATTGGGTTTGGTTTTGTTGAAACAAGGAACGATTATGCTACTGAATGAATGTGCACGTACGTGTGCCCTTCCAAAGAGCTCCAAAGTACTGAGTGGTCAATATCTCCCTGGACCTTAGACTCCCTATATAATCAGGTGGAAACTCAGTATACCATTATGCAGGCTAGCATATGAAAGAATTAGGTTGTCTGTCCTATGCCACAAAGGTAAGAACAGATAAATGAATAAAGAACCCATCCAACTTGAATGTCTGTCCACTTTCCTACTCACTATGAATTACTGCATTTCTCTGAGTTCAACAAGCCAGTTTAGAACCATCATGAATTTCACAAACCTACTTACGTAGTTCATTCTTTAACCTCTTTATCCCTTGATTTACTGTAATCTCAAAGCAATCGCACTCTGCAATCCTGCCAGCATTAACCCCTTCAGCTTTCCCCTGCCCTTGTCCTTGCCCTTGCCTTAAAGATTGCACCATACCGTTGTTCCACATCTCCGTTCTTTCTTTCCAAACACACTGTGCTTTGCCCTACATCTTTGAAACCACCTTCAAAAATCCTCGTTAGATGGGCTTTTGCTCTTTGGAAATCCTGTTCTTCAGTGGGCTTGTAATCAGCTTGGTTTCGATTCTCTCTTTGTTGACAACAGTTTAGTTTAGTCTTTAGTTTCCATACTAAAGGGCCATGAGTTTCATCTCCACACAGCAAACTGCATCATGCCTATTCCAAGCATTCGCATTAGAATTTCCACTATCTCCAGGGTTTGTTTCCCTGTCTGAAATCAGATAATGGGAGAATCTGCAAAGTAACAGTCGGTGAGGCAAGATAACCTGAATCCTAAGTCAGAGTTGGCTCTTTAATTTAAGGAGAATTATAATAACAAGATGTGCTGATATTCCACCTACATAAAAGTGAGCTCAGGTATGTTTCTACCATATTTAATATGACTAGATGAAGGTTACAGAGCAAATAGTTAGAGAGTACTACGCCACAGACATTGCTATTTATTCAGCATTTCCACGGTGATACAAAATGCCATGCAAGACGCCTTTCTGGTGTTTGACACCACATCTGACTAAGCTTGGGTCATTGCTGGTCTAGTTCATATGAATAAGCAGGCATAACAATCGTCATGATTTTTCAGGGATCTGGAATTCTGAAAAACTTAAAGAAGAAAACAGCTCTGAAGACAGGATCGTCAAACAGAGACAGTTGCTCACCCAACTGAATTTCACAAACATCACTGGATCCATGAGTTACTACCATAAAATCTAAATGTGCTATAGCAGTGAGTGGTCATAAAGTCACTGGCAATCAGGCAGTCTGGGACCTGTAGGGAGACAAGCTGTGTTCATGGCTTCTACTGTGGTTAGCAATAGAGAGTCAAGAACAAAGTCGGGCCTCCAGAGGGAATCCAGGAAAGGTGTAGACAGATGTTTGGAATCTTAGAGTCTAACAGGAGTGTATTTAGGTCAAGGAATAAGGTTGAACAAGGAGAGAAAGAGCAGAAACAGAATTTGTTGTGTGACCTCTAGAAGCAGTTTCAATAGAAAATTCTCTTCACATGTCCTTTTTAAAAGAGAAATAAGATTAGCTCTGAACTACAGTTAAACAAACAGCAAAAATCTAGATTTAAATGGAATTACATTGAAAATGTTGTAGTACCCAAGAGTTCTATGACATGGTCCATAGAAAATAATTTTTTTAAAAAAACAGAATTCAATGCAACAAAGAGCAGCATGATTTTCTTAGATGAAGCTTGTTTTTCTGCTTTTATTGCAACCCCCTTTTGTGGTCCTAGTTTACACATTCTGTCGACCTAGTTTACAAATTATTTTCTTTTCTTTGAGAGTAAGAAGAAAGCTCAAAGACAAATCAGAGATAAGTGGGCACTGCTTCACCCACCTGGTGGCAGCAGTGTGGGCCAGGGACCAAAGCTCTAAGTCAAGGAGTGAGGGGTGCAGATGCTCATTTTCCTGTTGACTTCTGTTTAGGGCTTAGGGTTGTTCATAAGATTCAGTAACACCCTTCTTAGTCTAATCGGACTAACATACATGGTGAATTTTTCTTGCCACTCGGCATATTAGAAAAGACATTTTAATTCAATGGACACAATCAATCCATAAGCAAGTGGTTAAATGCCTCTTTGTTCTTAGTTCTCTCTTGGCACTATTGGGGATGGCTAAAGAGAATAAAAGATGACCTCTGCTTTCTATTGTGTAATATACGACTGAACAAAAATCCAAAACACAAATTGTGACAGACACATGGTACTCATTCTAAATATGCACTGCACTAAGTGTTGATTACATTATCCTATTAAATTCTCCCACCATTCAATGAAGTAGAACACATTATTATCTCCACTTTACTAATGGGAAAAAGTGAAGCACAGAGAATCTATATAACTTGCCCAAGGTTATACAGCTAATAGATTGCAGATCCAGGATTCAAACCCACGTATTCTGATTCTCCAATCTTTGCTCTTAACTAACATGTTCTACTGACACTCAAAACAGTTGAGTGCTAAATTTACAGAAAAGAAGATAAATGAGGGTTGGAGAGGTTCATGGAGAAAGTGGACTGACTTGGAACGTGGTGAATAAAGAGACCCTAGCAGGCAAAGAGCAAGGGATTCTGGCAAGAAGATGAATGGTGAGCATGGAGTGCCCATGGGGAGTAAAGGGGACAATCTGACCAGGGTGAGCGGGGACGAGGAGAAATCAGATGAGACAGTTACAGTGGGAAAGGTTATGGAAATCCAGAACACTTCTAGTGAAAACTGAATTCCTACGAGGATGAAGTTATAATTGGGTTAAAAGACATTATCTCCAAAATGTATTTTGTAACATTCCAACACAAACAAATCTCCTCTCAAGTGTAGAGATCCCTAAATGCTCATTTCACTGTTGGAAGAATTGAAGAGGGGGAAATACCGACTGTGAGGTAAAGGTCAATGCAGGTTTATTTTTAGGTAGCATGGGATGGCCTCTGAAGAGCCGGAGTTTTCAGTGCTGACCGACAGTACGTTCTGATTTGGACTCCACCTGTGATCTCTGTCTCCTAGACAGACATCAGCCTCTTTTTTAGAAAAATGTGGTTACAGCCATTGAGGCCTGGCCTGGAGGAAAAGCAGACCGAAGGAAATTTTCGCAGTGCCACCTACTCTTTGGAAGATCGGCTGAGAGGCAAAAAGAAATTGTGTCTTACCTGCAAAAAGCAGAAAGCAAGGTGAGGGAAGAGAAACGGAAACACATCTACATCATCTCTGGGAAAAAGGTAACACTAAAAATGAGCTGGCCAAAACCAGGGTGAAGCTGAAGAAGGCGGTGGGGGGCGGGGGGCGTCTAGATGTGTCAGCAGAACAGTTAAGAAAGAGGGGGAAGTAGGCTAGCTCAGGAACGTGGCCGGAATATTGGAAGGAGAACAGGGAGCGATTTCATAACCTCTCGATCTCTCCAACTTCCTCGTGTTCCAGGAAAGAGAAAGTGTGCTTGATAAGGATGATTTATTGAACAATTATCTCTTTCCGCCCTCAGCTCTCTGGATCTGGACAGCAGACAAGTCGGGTGAGTTATTTTTGTAGAGTTCTCCGAAAGAGCTTCCTCTCAAGGATACACAACTTTCCAGTTAGTCACGAGGCAGCTCTACTTTCTTTCTGCACAGTGTCTGTAATTTTCACTTTCCCTTCTCTGTCCCTTTCTCAGCCCATACTTGCTCCTCACTGACAGGATTGTTTACTGCATCCGCCACTAGAATCATTTTGTCTACCCCTTGCATGTTTATGCAAAGTCCTCGCTCCCTTTTTGCTTCTCCCAGCGTTCCTTTATGCTGGTCCTGCCCTGGGCTCGCTGCTCCCCAAGCAAATCATATCCCTCATGTGTGGCGCCGTCTTCCCTCCCTCTTCCTGCAGCCGTACTTTCTTGGTTTCCCCATCTGCCTCGTGGCAAATACCCTGAAAAGTGAAGTTTTCTGGGCTCTCCTCCCCTAGGAGGTCGCTTCACACCCCAGCATCCTGAGTCTCCACTTACTCTTCTCCTTCCCCTGTTCTTGTGACTGCTGCGGTTACAAGTAACGAGCATGGAAGAAAGGATCTGAGGAAAAGTTGTGCTTTGGGTTCAGTAATTACTCAGATTTCACGTGGGTAGTCTGAGAGCACTGAAAGCTGTTTGTACTGAACATCCTATGGTCCCGAATGTGGTAAGCAAGTCTCGTTTTTCATGGGCTGTCACGATTAACTGGCAACTTCCAGGCATGGGGTGACTGACTGGGATCTCAAGCACATGCATGCAAACAACTACATGAAGAAGGCCAACAGATTCCAGACCATCAGGTCATGTTTTAGTGGAGGAGTTGTAGCAGGGAATATGTACCAGCATCTTAGATCCATTTCAGACATTGTTTGTTTTAGAAATTTTGTCCCGGAGCTATCGGGCACCTGATAATTTTACTGTTGTCTACATTACAGACAACAGTAATGGAAGGAAAAACAAGTTTGGGGCTGAGTATTTTCAGTCACCAGTGACTCCGGACCAGGTACCAGACTAATTTCACTTAAGATTGTAGGTTGAACTCAAATTGGAGTCCCTGAAGAGAAAGACTAGTCCTTTATCCAGTAGGTAAAAGAAAGCATTTCTTATTTCTATGAAACAGCCTTTATCCAGTACGTAAAAGAAAGCATTTCTTATTTCTATGAAACAGCCTTTATCCAGTATGTAAAAGAAGGCATTTCTTATTTCTATGAAACAGCCAGGAAAGGAAAAATTGTGCAACAGCTAGAAGAGCACTGCAAATACCAGGGTTACCAAGAGTCATCCAGAAACCTTTAAAATAATTTAAAGTGGTGATAGAACAAGTGACACACTGTGTCTCTCTTGATACAGTAATCCTTACCCCTTGAACCTAACTTGTACTAAGAAGTCAGTAGAACTGTTTCTGGTTGATCTACCAAAAGGCAATTTCCCACAGTTTAGTGGCTTGGGAGTGGTGCTGATGATTTTCTCATTTATATTATCCACAAAGCACTAAAAAATGTGACTCTGCTGGAATTACCCTTTTATGAAAAAAAGAAAAAAAATGTTTTTTTAAGAAATGACTTAACCAATAAATGAATCAAGATAATACTGTACCACGATATTGAAATACATCAAAGATATGTGGACCAGAAATATGATTTTCTCAATTCTTTGCCAGGTACCAAAGCAATTCCAAGAAGTCTTGTTTTATTAAAAATTGGATTTTTAAAATATTATCCATTTAAGTTCATAGTTAGCAGACAGCTACCTTGGAAGTGGAGTTAAGCAAAAATAAAATTCAAAGGTTGAAAAATAACTAAAAGAGCAGCAAGATGCTTTGAATCACTACCAGCACTACGCATGCACACAGAGATATAAAAACAGCTAAAAAAGGCAAGGACAAAATTAAACAGTAATGATGATTTATAGTAAGATACTCTGAGACATGACAGAAATCTCAGTACACCAAAAGGAAAATCTTGTTTGCTCAAATTATTTGTTTCTTCTGTCTAATGAATGTAATTCTAATATACAAGTGATAACACTGGCATTTCTTTGAAATGTTGATTCAGTTTAATTATGAAAATCACCAAGGTATTTTCTAGCTGCTGCATCACTCCCTGTACTAAGATTAATCACATCAACATCATTCATTTAATCTTCAAAGAGGAAGCAGTTGTCCACAAAAGCCTTCAAATAGCTTCATTAGTGCAATTTTTCAGTCTCAAACGCTTAGCTGGCAGCATATGATTGAGAGTAAGGTCATTATATTCATCTATTTCCTAATCTAATTTTTTAATGTTTCTACATTTAATGTAGAAATGTATAAATGTGGAGTTTTTGCCTTCTCTTTGTTTGGCAAACAGCTCAAAATACAAAAAAAAAATATGGATGGTGATTAACAAAATATTTGGTCCTTGTGGTTTCAGTTCGTGAAATGTAATGTTCAGGCCCAGAACTGGTACATTTTCCCCTTGGGGGTTTGTTTAATGTGAAAAGGAATGGACCTAGAAATGTTGTGTTTTCTTATCTATTGTAGACAAAGAAAACCTCGCAGCATGACAGAAATTTCTCAGATGAGGAACTAGAGTTAAAACAGTCATTGCAAATAAAATTTCTTTGGTGTTTTAAAATGCAAGATGGATTTTATATTTTAAAAATAGAAATAGTCAAATGACGTATGTTTACATTACCCACTTTTAGCATCCTTCCCTTTGTTTAAAGCACTAATAATTGCTTCCTGTATTGAAAACCAATAGGCATTGGAGTCCCAGAAAATAACACTGTAACATTTGATGCACTGATTGAATCACAGTATCAATCACTAAAAAATTACTCAGTTGCAATCAAAAGCATTCTCAGAGAGATATAGAGCAGAGCCTGGCACCAATAGGGCTGTGGAAGTTGAGTCATTTGTAATTACTGTACCTACTTTGAAGGGTTATAAAATGTGTCAGAAAGTAAAATTTGCTGAGCCCCATTACCAAGAAGCAAATCTTGCTAACTGGCACATGAAACTTTGTATCTTATAAAGGAATGATTTGACTTTTGACTGGTCCACTTGCAGAAATCATTGCATTGCAATATTCAGTGACTGTACAAAGGGGAAAGAAAGGATGAATCATGCAGAGACATTCTCAAGTTAACATCTGGAAACCACATAATGCCAAATTTTTAAGGCAAGATCTGTGTACAATGGGACAAATAATGGAGTATGTTGGGGGTTTAGGCAAAGGATCAGGGCTTTGAGTCATGAGAACAGTCCATAGCCAATTGCAATGACATGAGGCAAGGGCACAAATTTTGTTTCCACAAATTATATAAAGACAATTACAATATTTCAAATACCAACAGCTTTTAAATTGCTTTAAAATAAAACTATGATGAGCTTTGTGGAACGGAATTCTAATTGATGCAACATAATTTTAAGATAAAATATGAGAATAACCTCAGCCTGAAAAGGTCAGTGCTGCCATTTGTCCACTGTGTGTGAAATCACCAGAGTAAAATGGAATTATACAAAAGAAGAGCAAGAGACTGCATTATTTACACATGTGTTCAATATGATAATCAGGAAAAAACTTTGCATTTCTTAACTCATGTATTCATGAAGTTTTATTACCTACTGTATATAATACTGTGTTAGAAATTCTGGGACATAGGTAGAAAAGATAAACGCTCTTCTCTTGAGAAGCCTTTATTATGGTAGAAATGCAAGAGTGCAAACATGACTTTACAATAGAAGGCAATGTGAATCAAGAGACTAAAGAAAGGAAAAACGGGCCTTGGAATTCACAAGTAGTTTTCTTCCTGGCTAGAAGATCATGGAAGGCTTCATGGCATGACGACACCTGTGTTTCTAAGGATGTACCCATCCCTAAGATGTTGAAAGATCAAGTTTGGAAGGGAGAAGATTAAATATTAGAGTTTAAAATAGTCTGTGTACCCTTCCAAACATTTAATGCATTTTATGTCCTCTGCAGAGAATGATAAAAGTTCTTTTCTTTTCAAAAGTATCAAAAGGATTTTTTTTATTTTTAAAAAATATTTATTTATTTATTTTGGCTGCACTGGGTCTTAGTTATGGCACGCAGGATCTTTTTAGTTGCGGCACGAGGGCTCTTAGTTCTGGCATGTGGACTTCTTTCAAAAGGACTTTTTATAACAATAAACAAATAAATTTGTGAAGACTCAGTGCTCATTCCAGTTGGTTTTTCTGAAATTGAGCCTAAAATACCTGTTTTAACGGTTAATGTCAGACATTTAATGCCATTAATACAATGTGTGATAAAAACAAAAACTAATAAACCTGAGCAAGTGTACATCAACATATTTTGGGAAAAAAGGATGTGTCTACTTTTCAAATAACACAATAAGTTTATTTCTTTCATGTAAAGTCTGGTGGGAAAAAAATGATCATAAGTTAGAGATGTTTAAGACTCTGAATCATGTAGTTTCGTGAATTTTTTTTTATTGTTTCTTCTCTCTCTCTCACTCTCTAGACAGATAGAGATAGTGATATATTCAATGCCTGCTTGGTGCTGGAGGTAGAAATTCAGGGGCGGATTAAAGGGAATCCCATCTAAACACCTGTAGTAATATAAGAATTCAAATATTATATTTAATAAAGGGCAAAAAATAAAACAAATAATAGAGTTTACTGAATTCATCTAATTCACAAGCACTTCTGATATGCTTCTGGTAATTTCAATTATCACCATAAAAGTAAAGAACCTGTCTTGCAGAGCTAGATAATATTGGGAAATCAATAAACTAAAATAGTCCCAGGAATAATGGATGTGTATTCCTGTTTGCAAGCATATAAAGGATAAATACAGGTGGCTTGACAAAATACGAAGAGTTCAGGAAACAAAAATAATCATATACAAACAAACAAACAAAAAATAGGACCGAATCTGGGTCCTATTCCGAGAGTCTGGAAAGGGTCTCACTAATATAAGAATATGCAGTGGCTCTTTTAACTTCGAGTAACTGAGAAGCCTCTTTCACAGAAAGCTAAGGAGCTTAGAATCACCTTTCTGACCATCTTTCCTATCTTCTATATATCCTCATAAAATATTTACTGTCCTTCTGAATGACCACTCTGATTATCCTTAGACTCCTTTCAGATTCCCTGATGATGTCATGGAGATGTTAAACCCATTATGCTAAGTTAGGACCTCCATCTGCAGTGACCTCTTGGCACAGGCTTCGAGGACAGCATGATATTTTTACATAAAAGTTAGTCTTCATTCAAATCCTCAAGGTCTGATCCTGAAAAGAACACTGACAGCTCAATCAACCCTAATAAATACTTAACAAGGTCCATGGAAAAAAATAATAATACCATCCTCCCCAAATCCATTATACATTCACAACTCAGTCATAAAAGTGTCTATTAAAAGTACAATTATTTTACCACATTTTTATTGGAAAACAAGCATTTATCCTAATTTACAGGTTTAACCCAAAGGTGATACGTGACATTCCTTTTCATTAAGCTACTAGGGGAGTGACAAGTGATGGCGCCCAGCACTAATTATTTTTAATGCAGTATTTCAAATTGATCATGAATAATGTGATTACAAATCATAATTAAATTAATTTGTATTGATTTAAAATTTTATAAGTTGTTAATAACTACAGTGTAGTATATCTATTTCCACAAGCTAACATTAATATTTTCAAACTGCCAAAGTACTTCCTCCTTTTCACTCCAGTTTTGTTCTCATTAAAAAGTTCACAGGGCTTCCCTGCGCAGTGGTTGAGAGTCCGCCTGCCAATGCAGGGGACACGGGTTCATGCCCCGGCCCGGGAGGATTCCACATGCCGCGGAGCAGCTAGGCCCGTGAGCCATGGCCGCTGAGCCTGCGCGTCCAGAGCCTGTGCTCCACAACGGGAGAGGCCACAACAGTGAGAGGCCCGCGTACCGCAAAAACAAACAAAAAAAAGTTCACAAACTTGTCAGTACTTTATGCAGGTGAAAGCTAACTTCAAAACCCTATAGGTAGAAGTCTTGAGTATTTTTAAATATTCCAAAGGTTCCTGTAAGAAATGATGTCTAATACATTTGTAAGTGTAGGATCATCTGCATTTAAAAATATATCTCTCTATGAAACATTTTGCCCTCATCTATCTCCTATCCCACCATTCACAACTACCTTCTTGCACTTAATTCCAGCTTCTGATAGAGTGACTGACTCTGGAAAAACTAAAGGCAACCAATGGAAATGTAGAAGTCCTTCCTCCAACATTCCAGGGGATGGAGAAGAATCTGAAAGCCAAAAGGAGGCCTGAGCAAACTTTGTCTAGCACCAAAGCCCAGGGAGTTGGGCCCTCCTAGACACTTGCCTTGTCTCCCTAGCCTAATCACACTCAAGGAATGAAGTCCCCTCAGAATCTCCACAGCTGAAGGCAAAATAGAGAATCAACTAGGAGACAGCCCAAGAACACCAGGAACACCTCCTTCCCGTTTCTCTCAAGAACTGAGGGGAAGTTGGGACAAGGACGGGAGTGAGGCAAAAGAATAAGACAGAGTAATGACTCAGAAAGCCCCATCAGTACGTTTTCACAACAGAAACAAATCTTGAACAAATTTGCCAATTCAGTCTGACCGGTTTCATCACATACTAAAGAATGATTCCTTCACCTCCTCATAACTCGAACTTCAATCCAGCCAGACCCGCTGGCATAAACCACAAAGAGACATAATCTGGTCCTTCCATCCTCCACAAGCCTTGGAACTGGGAGTAGAGTCGTGTAGATTGTTGCTCTCACAGAGAAGGGTGGGCCTAGAGTTGAGAATTATTTTTTGTTTTTATTGTCTTGTTTTGTTTTTCAATGTCTTTCTGAATACCTGAAATGCCTTAAGGTCCTATGGGGGAAAATGAAGTAATCAATGTTTGGGAGGGCTGGTTTGGAAATGGAAGTGAAATGTTTATGAGAAAGGCTCAGAAATGAACACTGCACACTACGACGGGAAGAGTTTCCCGGATCCCAGCTGCCTTCCCCTAGGAAGGACTGACTGGTCAGTAACAGGCACCTACTAAGCTTTAGGAGTGCACGATCACTGCAAGTTGAGGCAGGAAACCTGCTGCTTACTAGCGACCACTACAGGTCTCAGGGGGGAAACGAGCAAAAGCAGGAGCACATTCGGACACTCGCCCCAGGCGAGGAGCCGAACTCCCTTCGGAGGGTTGCCCTAGCTGGACCGTCCTAGCCCGGAGGCCGCAAGCCACCCGCTAGCCCTGCCCTGCGTAGACGCAGGGATCCAGCTCCCAGGCGGCCCGGGCAGGGGAGCACCGAGACGTTTGAGAAGAGTACCCTTCTCATCACCACCATAGAGAAGCCGAAGGCTCGGGGGGATCCCGAGCGTAAACTGAGCAGGGAAGGAAAAGTACGAACACCAAACTCAGGCGGTACCCAAGCGGGGCTCCGAGGGAGTGAAACGCAGGGCAGAGCACGGGCATAGGCGGCAGGGGCTCAGGGACCCTCCCCCTATATGGCAACTTAGGGCTTGAATTCTCTTGTATACAGGGTCGAACCATCAAGACAGTTTCAGATACAAACAAGCTTAAGCAACACTTCTCTACACATCTCCCAGTTATTGAATAGCGCGCGCGCACACACACACACACACACACACACACACACACACGCAGGTCCCGCAGCAAGAAAGCAAAAGGGGTGCAAAACAAAGGCGTTCCAAAACTTGAGTGGGTTGCCAGGTCCTGCTCCTCCCTCAGCCAAGGTACGACCAGAATACACCCCACCCATCCCCGCCAAGCGGGTGGGACTGCATGTGCAGGACACACCTCGTGGATAAATGCATGCGTTCGGTTGTTCCAGGTTTCTGAGGCTTCAGTTAGCCCAGTCTCATCACCAACTGACAAAATCAGTTCTCCAGTCTAACTCTGAAGACGTCTCTTTTCAGTCAAGCACTTTGCCACAACAGAAGGGGTCCTGGTGATGACTCGTTCTCCCCAACGCTACACAGAGAAACTCTCTCAAATGGACCGTTGTGCCTTAGCCAAAGATTTCAGAAAGATTCTTGAGTCGTGAAAGGGCCTTGCACTAAAAGGTGCTAAAAGGAGATCCCGTACGAGACGGGTGGAACAAATATTTTCAAGCAATCTCCAAACACATTGTTATTCTGAAGAATAAAATTAATTTAACCAAACATAACACATTCTTTTCCTTGACTAATAAAATTCAGAAATGGAGATGTGGATTTCCTTGGACTTGAGCTACAGTGTAGCAGTATACTCCAAACTGCAGCCCCGAGTTTGCAGGGCTAGCCATGAATTCTCCTGTATGTGCTGTCCCTGGGATTGGGATAATGAAGCCCTACCCTCCAGGAATTATAACATTTTCTGGGGGAAAAAAATCCATCCATAAGAGAACTACTTTAAGATAAGAAAAAATAAGACTCTGGTTTTAATAAAGTCTTAAAATTGATACTGAATTTAAGTGTTTGTTTGGAAAAGGTGGGTTTGATATTTTGTGGGGTTTTTTTTTTTTTTTTTTGGCATTGGTCCGTGTGACTAGCAGTGCAGGTTGTTAAGTTTCCAAGCAGGAATCAGCTTAAAATGCATGGATTCTATTATATGTACAATTTAATCACAAGGTATTTAAAATAGACATTTCCATCTAAAATCCAATCAGAAATCAACACAGTTCCTCCAGGCATTAGATGATCATCTCGATTTTGCATTTGTAAACTGGGAGAAATAAATGTGACTTGTGGATACCAAGAGGTCAAGTACGGCTGCTCAAATATTTTTCTTACAAAATGACGGATTTATTAGACAAATAAGTAGCCCGGCTGATGCAAAACCCCCAGTGATTGAATTTTGACGTTAAGTCAACAACAACTCGAACTACATCAGTGCTTCAAGATTTAGTTATGATGGTAGAGATTACTGAACAAATAAGAGCCCGAAATGAATACAGATTTCTGAGGATCTGCCCCTGGCACCCTCTTCTTGACATTCTCCTCCATATGCTCCCCCTATTCAGACTGTATTATAATTAAAGGACTTGCCTATGCCTAGTGATTGTAAGAGAACTGTAAAATAATTAGGCATATTTTTCTGTTAAAAAAAAAAAAAGGACAGGCTCAGGGAGAAAGCCAACTGAGTTTCATTGTAAATTCCTTCGTGGCCTGAAAGTCACCCACTATTTTCTAATAGTGGGCGTGCAGTGGGTGTTTAGTTTTTAAAAGTTCTTATTTTCATTAAGAGTTTTAATAACCTACTCTCCGCCCCCCCCCCAATCTCTTTTTAAAACACAGCTTTCCAAAAAATTTGAGGACTTGGGCCACATTAGTATCCCACTGGTGGATCCGAATCCACTGCTAAATAATTAAACCGCCTGAAGAATTTCAGGAGTATTTAGATTTCACCTTTCCTGGGTTAACGTCTACCCCCCACCCTCCTCCCTTGCCCCGCCCCGACCCGACCCGCTGCCACCCCCTCCCCCGCCTCCCGGGAGCTGGCCACGGTGCTGAAAATCCTGCGTGAATCTTGTGGGAAGGGAGGGCACCACTCATGGAGGCTTTTGCTCCTCATGAAAAGGGGCTTAAATAATTGAGATCACATTTAAGCGTAAAACAGTTCATTTCTCCTCTTTTCGTGGTGAAAGGGGCTAATCTGCTCCTAGTGTGAAAATCTGCCTTTTATTTATTCTATGTGTGACTGCCTTGTTGTAATGGAATTGGTGACTCAATTTCCATTTAAGTCTTGTTGAGCCAGCCAAGAACTCATTCCTTGCACCTTCTCCTTCTCTTGTTTCTCAATTTTCGGCTATAGGTTGGCTCCCCCTAATCTATGGAACTGCTTATTTTGCCAGGACAAATCTATATTTGATTTTAAAGCTTAGTCTGATCAAGGGCTTAAGACATTTCTCTCTGTAGCTAGAAATGCACTTTCTGGGTATCCAGGCACAGACCGCTAGAGGCAATAAGCTGGTACCAGATCTTTATCCCAGATTTTATTTAAATGCAGTAATAATTGCACTCTGTAAAATAAGTTGCCCATCTGGGCTTCTCTCCCAGTTTGTCACATTCCCCTCCCAGATATTCATGTATCCATAATTTCTACAGATGTTTCTATCATGCTGGTTTTAAAATCATCCATAGTATTAGTTGTTTTCCCAAGTAAATAAACCTGGAACACAAAATTGCTAGCCCTGAAGTAGCAACAGAATTCATAAGCAGAAAAGAATGTTTCATAATTATTTTGTCACTTCCTAGGATTAGGTAATAAGTTATGCAATTTAAGCTCTTCTACGGGGCGGGGGTCAGGTTGTAGTTCTCTATTCTTCTTCCTTTTTTAATATTGAATAGTACCTTCAGTCCAATAATACATCTGTTTACAGTTTGGCTGAACTTGTTTCTGGATTTATATTTCAATATGCTCTTTAGGATGCAAAATTCCTGTCAGATTAAAGAGTGCTCATGTCTTGCCCGCTTCCAGCAAATCACTTGCAGCACCTAATAAATCCAGCTGGGGTTCCTTCCATAGCCCAATGCTGCCGAAATCATTATTGTCCTGCCTTGTTTCATGTCAGAGGCCTCTTCGCCTCATCTGTCATGAAACCAATTTCACTTTATTTACATCCATTTGCTAGTTTAATTACTGTGCTGATGAATAGCCTGAAGGAATTAAGTTACGAGTCTTTGGAAACCCAATGCGACAGATATATGGGCTATGTTTTAACTACAGGGAAAGAAATGAAGGCTCGTGTGGCATGCACCAAAATTTAAAGATAATAAGTGTTTCTCTGTATGCAGCTACTCTTGAGATTCAGGATGATCTGTCTTTATGTATTCATCATCTCCTGGATGAAATACAGTGCTTTAGAACCCCTCATAGTTACAGGTTGACTGCAGTTCTCTACAATATAATTCTCTACAATTATGTTTTAAATGTTTTGTTTGTTTGTTTCCTTTTACTGAAAGAGTTACAGACGATTTTCCAGGCAAACCAAACAACCTAATGTACTGGTGTTTTTAATTAAAGGCACCTACCAATGTTAACCTTTTCTTGTAACTAAGAGCTTACTTCTATATAAACACAAATAGGTGCATTTGTGAAAATAAAAAATATTTAACACATCCAATCTAACATACAGTACAAAGTACTCCACTTACATCCTATAAATAATGTAACGCATGTCATTTATATGATTCTTGTTTGTTATTGAGCACAATCTCACAAGTATCTTCTTTAGGTATCTTTAAATCATAAATAAGAACATTTTGCTGCCCCTCTTTTCTCCAAGTCCAATATAATAGAGTACTATGAATCTATGTTAATGACAGGATTTGTGGAATGGATGAATAATCTATGTTCTCAAATATATATAAATAGTCAATCACTTGCGTATATATATATATTTAAAAACCTAAGATGAATAAATTTTTCAGTCATTCCATTATCCTATACTTTAGTATAAGCCTACTATAACATTAAAAATCATATTCAAGGGTATTCTTTCCTAAATTGTATCATTAATTACAGATTGTAAATTTAAAATTTATAATCCAGAAATTGAGTCTTCATAAGGTTCATAATCACTGACTATCAATTTAGAAAATAATAATACCTGAATGAACATTTGATTTTATATTTTCTCTATCCCTAGGTAACACATGAAAAGAACAGAACTTTTAAATCTGAAGTGCCTACATGTTTTCCTTTCACTGCTCTGTTTCTGAGAGTTCTGACACTTTAAAATCAATACTTTCATTTGATTTCCCTAAAAATGCTAAGTTTGTGGCACATGACAAACATATTCACTACTTCAAGAAAAAAAATCTAAATTTTTCTTATAGACTTAATGTACTTATTCATGTATGCCATCTCCATGTTGAGTACATAGTCAATTCTAAGGCTGTGAAAACTTTCTGAAGTATTTATCTAACCAAAATTATTTTTAAACATTCAAGGGGGAAGAGATCATTCTAAATAAAGCAGAAGTGAGAAAGAATGGGAGTTTTAAAGTGTTTTCCCATTTCCTCTCCTCCTAAAAGAATTAAATACTTTCTGTACCCTGTAGACTCTGCAGTTTCATTTATCATAAAGCCAGCTTAAAAGAAGGGATAAAAATATAAAGTTTACATTTACTATCAGAAGAACTAAAGGTGGTGAAAACTCTACTGTTAGTGCAGATACATATTGATGAATTATATATTCATTACAAATCCTCCAGACATCTCCCTCCCTCCCTCCATGGCCCCCTTCCATCCCCTAAACACACATTTGCCTCATTCCACCTCCCCTACTACTTTTAATAAAGCTCATCTACAAAACAACCTACGTAACAAAAACAACTTTTTGTATCAAGAGTCTTGCTTATAAAAGTTTTGCAATAAAGGAACCCTAAACAGGACCCTCCAGGTAAAATTGCCTTCTATTTTAAAAGAATCAGATGCTATTCGAGTTCTTTTGGTAGGGATTTATAAACCATCTTTAACTTGACAGAAAGGAAATCTTCACTGATTGAGCCTTCTTTAGTTATTTTTGTTCATTTTTTAATAAAAGAAACAAAAATGATAGGGGTTTTAAATGCTTTCTCTTTCCCTCTCCCCCCTCCCCCATTGCTCTCGCACCCTTTCAAAGACCCTCTTCTCCCTCTCCAGCTCTTTTTGATTAATAGATCCATGTGGCTAACGGCCTGACATATGGTGTGCGAAGCAGCTTGAGATAGTACCTTAGGCATCCCCTACGGCCATTAACATATTAGGGGCTTATGTGCAGTCAGACAGTCAGACCTCATCTAGAGCCAGCGTGTTCAGAAAGGCTGCACCCCAGAGCTGTTTGATAGAGAGTTTCAATAATGCACCAGACTTCAATTTTAAGGGAGTTGCTTCTGGCCCTGAAACACTGGGACAGAACCAGAATAAAGTTTAGAAATAAGACTCCACTACACTCAACAACAACAACAGTAAAAACTGTACTTAGTACAACACAGTAAAAATCTGTTTGTATGTGGATATGCATGTGGAGGCGCAGCTTCAAGCTCGCAAACACACACAAGCTCCTGAGCATTACCAGTAAACAGGCAACGTTAGCTGCCTGGATTTATTTTGTTTAAAGATTTATTTTGTTTAAAGTCCTCTTTATACCAGGAATATTAACAGTACAATAACAGTACACTTACTGATAGAGATGATTCAAAAGTGAAAACAATATACAGCATAATATTTAGGAAAGAAACAGCTCTTAATCATGTAGCTTGATGTTTTTCCCTAGTAGAAGAAATTAAGTGCATTTTTACATACGTAGCCTTAAAATAAGAAGGGAAAAAATAATGAAACTTTGTATTTTAAAAGATTATATTTTAAATACATTTGCGATCAAATCCCTAGAAAGATAACTATTATTGCTCAAAAACCTAAAAGTTACAAAGTCTTGGCAAACTCTGAAAGGGGGAGTAAGCCTCTGGGATGTACATATATGCAGAAATATATATATACACATGTACGTATGTATAAATTTTTGGCGAGGGAGATGATACTCAAAATCAAAGGAGACATCCCACTTGAAGCTTATTTAATTCACTTTAACGTCGTAACTGAAGCTTGAAATTCCCTTTACCCAACGTTCTTCTCCTTCCAGCCTCCTGCTGATAAACCACTGTACCCCTTTTGAACTGTACTCTGACTGTTTGCTTGGCAAATAAATGCTGTTCCGCCCTATTAAACCTTTTAGGTAGTTTCATCTTCGGATTTCTCAAATACAGAGCTAATAAGGAGCTGCTTTGATGCTGTCTTACTTTCAAACTATAGCCTTGAGGCGTTGAAACGCGCAAAAGGTAACCGAAAAAGTAAATTGCCACGAGCAAGGCGCACCCTCCCTTTCAAAATCGCTCCGACCCTCTGCAATGCACCGCGTTGCAGCCGAAAATCGCCTGTTCCCGTGCAGAACTGCGTCCTGTTGGCAGCCCCTGGGGTTCTGAACCCGTGCCACTTAACCAGGAGGATGGGGAGAGGGGAAGCACTTTTAAGTTTAAAAGTCCTGGGATCCCTTGAGGGAGGGTAAAGACGGGAGGCAGAGAAGGCAAAGCTTCCCAAAAGTTGATTCTAGACAAACAAATATCAGATGGGAAGCGAGAAAGGCAACTTGCTTAAGCACGCAGTAATAAAACTTTTGCATAAGGCGTGGCGACAGTGCGCGAGAGCCTGCTCATAGGCGCTAAGGCTGATTTCAAACCTCGGGCTCAGATTACACTTTGGAAGGAAGACCCCGGCGCGCACTAACGCCTCTCACACACTTGATTCCCCTACACACACACACACACACACACACACACACACACAAGCGTGCACATACATACACACACAAGACCTCTTAGTTGAATATAAGCAAATGAAACAATTGAAACCGTATCTTTTTCTTTAAAACTGCGATAAAAGAGACTCCCGCTCAAAGGCGTCACGGTTCCTCTCATTTAGGTTTCTTTTCAGAAGAAATGAAAGCCCCCGGGAGATACCTCTGCCCAGAGTCAAATGGATCCTACCTGCTTTTTTAAATGCCTGTTTTTCCATTGCTAACTCATAAAACACATTTTAAGCAGGATAGCTGAGCTCCAATCTCAGTCTCAGAGCTCCTTGTCACGTTCTGGTTCTCTTGCTTTCCCTTTCTTTCATCACAACGCTTTGGTAAAGTCGCATAAGTGATCAAAATTAACATAAATCATTATTAGTTATTAGGATTCGCTCTAAATTACACTGTGACTATCGCACCAGCCCCATCTGCCGCCCCTGCTCTAGCAGCAATAGATTGCAGATAAAATAAATGTCCTTACCCCATTAGAAGGTTCCTGTCTCTGTAGCCAAAAGCCAAACAAAAGCAATAAATACCGGGCTTTCTCTCTCCACTATTCAGCTGTGACTCTTTTCATCAGCTCTTCTTCTAGAAAAGCTCGATAGCTGCCTGAAAATATTGCATTTTATATCACCAAAGGGCGATTAATATTGCATTAACTGTATTTAACAGTTTTTTAAGCGCGAGTATTCTACAATGCGTTGGTTTCTGTTAATATGTACAGGGGGTATCAGAACTACTGCACACCACTTAAGATATTCGTATAAACATACTATTTGTCTCACACTTTGTATATATATATGTGTGTATATATATATATATATATATATATATATATATATATATATATATATATAATGTTAGAGTGTAGCGCGCGATGTTTGAAGTGGAAGAAGCCGTGCTAATGGTCTGCTTAAAGTATTCAGACCCTGGCTGGAGACAGCCGGGTCCCAGCCTTCATTAAATGTTTATTGTCAACACTTGGCGGGGGAGGGGCGGGGGGAGGGAAAGACTGGTGTAAGAGAATTTTCGCGGCTGGAAATTGTCAACACTTTGTTTTATTCTGATCCATGCCTACAAAAGTTTGTGTGCATTATGCTTCACTGAAGCCAGGCGTCAAGAGTTACCAAACTTTGGTTTGTAATTCGCTTTACCTAATCAATGCAAGGAGTCTGCCTCTCTTCCTTCTCCATCCCTCCTTTTGCCACTTCTCTCCACGCTTCTTTAGTTTTTCTTCTTTTTTCCCATTCTCTTCGCTTTCTAAATTGGAAAGAAGAGACCTCCGGGGCCCTCGGGCTTGGGGCAACAGATGGGAGACAGGCGCTCCTAGCCCCTCCCCTGGGGCTGCAGGAGCAGGACACTGGTCCCCTAGCTTGAGCTTTGCCAACTTCTCTCGAAACCGAGATTTTCATCCTCCGTTTTGCGATCCAGGACTCTACGGAATTCCCCGGGACTAACGCCCAGCGGCCAGCCTTCCTCCCGCGCCAGGTATAAGGTCCAATTCGTAGCAGGGCTTTGCTGGTGTGCATCCTAACAACAAAACAAAAGCCGAGACCTTATTGCTCCCAGTTCTTGCCAAAAAATGTCAACCAGTTTTGTAAGTTTTGTGGTGTTTAGGACGTCTGTTGACGTAGGCAAACTGTGGGGAGGGGAGTATTTTTAACCTCTACGAGATACTGGTCCATTCCCTTTTCTCGCAGGACGCCCTCAGAAGCCCTTACAGGGTGGGAAAGAACATTCGGGAGCGCTTAATTACCAGCTGCGGGGCTCCAGCTCAATTCTCTGAGGTGACGCCGCACACAAAACGCGCTTGCGCGAGCTCGGCGCACACCGTGCGCACTCGGAGCGCGCCCCGTCCGCGCGGCGCTCCCAGCTGTCCGTACCCCGCCGGTCACGCCTGCGCACGCGCGCCGGACGCTGGGCACTCGAGCGTTTGACCGCTCCGGTTATTCACGGCCTGGCTAAGCCCCGGCCAGGGCCGGTAGGCGGTAGCTGTCCCACCGTTCGAGAGGAGCTGAGGCCCCCGGCAGCTGGAAGCTTCCGGGCCGCGAGTCGCGGCAGGCGACGGAGGGGCGCAGACCCAGCGTACCTGGTTGCTGGGCCGCGGCTCGCACGCCTAGGGCGCTGGGATTTCCCCGCGCGGGCGGCCAGGGTTGGGTGGGTGTTTCCAGGGGGTCAGGAACCTTGCCTGGGTCGGAGGAGAGCGGTTCCCCTCCTGGCTGCAGATTCAGACCTAGTCAGCTCTGCCTGTGGTTTGAAACGGCACCCGCTCCTAAGTCCGAAGTCTAGCCTGAGAGACTGGAGGGGAGGGAGCAGCACCACGAGGCCGCCTCCGAAATCACTCCGGGAGCCGCAGGAGCTTTCGGCCGCTCCGATTTCAAGGCCCTTCCGGGCCCGGGCCCCGCCCTACGGAGCCACCGGATTTCGGGGAGGGGGAGAGGGAGGGCTGCCCAATCTCTTCACCAGGCTGACTTGACAACAATTACGAAAGTTTTTAATTAGCTTCTTGTTATCCTTCATTTTATTAATTTCCAGAATCCTCAGGCCATGAATTATTCAAAGGGCAAGCCAACCCGAGCGGGGCGGCCGCGCGCCCCCGCCGCACGTGCCCGGTCCGGCTTGGGCAGAGCCGCTTGCCCGCTGCCCCCGGAGGGCGTGAGGCGGCCCGGCCCCTCCCGCCGCGGTGGCGCAAAGGTTTGATCAAATATTAAATAATGTAATTATTGCGACAAGGCTTATCTCGCAGGTGGGAAAGAGGCCCCCCGTGAGATTTAGAATTAGGCTGCTATTTTTTAAAAATCAATTAAGCTTGCGTTCTCCTCTGGAACCGCTCGCGAGGACTGGGGCTAAGACTGCAGCGGCAGTAACACCCATCAGCAAAACCACACCAGAGAATAACTGTGGTCGTCACCTTTATCACCTCGCCGGCCACCAAGGCCATTCGAATGGGGTGGGGAACGCTGCTTTTAGCCAGGTCAGAAGTCACAATTCCTACCTCACGGATTCGACTATGAAAGCCCATCCAAGTGAAAGATGGGGTAGGGATTCTTCAGGCTGGGTTGGCGGAAAGACCGGGGAGACGGGGCAAGGGGCTGAGGGCGGAAGCTGGCCAGGTGAGTCCTCGGCCCAAGGCGCCCTGTCCTCTCTTGGCGCGGCCAAGTGTAGGAACCGGACCGAAGTCATCTTAATACCACAAGAAATTAAAACTCGATACAATCACGGCAGTGTGTGCCTACGGTTTATTTATGAGGGTGTAATCGAAGTTGAGAGCAATTTCAGAACACGCATTAAACAAAAATCTATTAAGAAGTTAGTTGAAGCGTCTTGAGGACATCATTTCCTAGACCTACAGAAGTAGCGGGACCCGGAGCTAGGACTGGGGAAAAGAGAAAATTTAAAACGAATGGGTGGCTTAAACGTGGTAGATGCATTTTATGCTTACTTTTCTTTTGCCTTTCCTACTCCACCACCGCCTGCATTTCCTGAGAAGCTGAAATGCAAACAGAGCACAATTTTCCCACTCCAACTTATTTTTAGATTATTTAAAAGAACCGGAGCCACGCTATTTCCACACACTGACTAGTGCCAGAATTCACTTGAAGTTCCGTTCTTCAGAACCAGAAAACTTTGAAAGGTTAACTACCACTGAGTAGCAAGCCTTAGCACTCTCTCCAGGAGGATGTTTGTTAACTTGTTTATTTGTTTGTTTGTTCGTGAATTGACAAAGGTATCTTAGAATAGTCTTAATATTCCTTCAGGCAGTACACAGATTCAGTCACCAGATAGCAAGGCATTTCCTGTTTTGTTTTGCATAGCTTCCTACTACGTAAAATAGGAAACTCTGCAAAGCATGTATTTTCATAATATGTTTTATTAACATAATATTGTCTTCTCTTTATTTGGTAAGGATTTTACTTAATACAAAACAAATGCTTAGGTTCTTATTACATACATTAGTCATCATTATATAATACAAATATATTTGCCTGCAACATTTCCGTTCGGGGCAGATTTTTTTAAAAAAACAGCCTTTGTAAATCTGTTTATTTGTTCATTCCTGGTTCTCCAACAATGAAATCCGGTCATACTTTTCTATAAAATAACGTGGGTATTTTTTTAAACAAATGTATTTTATTTAAAACTTTGATGACATTTCAAGTTAATAACAACAGAAACAAATCAATTTTGATGGAAGAGATCTATTTTAAAAATACCTCTAGTGATTTTTTTAAAACATTAACAATTGTTTAAAATCACAGCTTTTTAAATGTACTCTTCTTTTTTGAACATCAAGCATTTTGTTTCACAGATTTGCCGGTGAAATTAAAAAGATTTGGCTAAAGTAGGATGACTTCAGAAGATACAATCCCAGCTATTAAGAAACTTTTTACATTTGGCATCTGATCTAGTCCCGGGTCACCAACAGAGAATCTCTGGTCCCTCTGGAGCAGTAGGTGGCACACTAAAGTTCCAAATGAACAGAGGCATTTGACACCATGGCTGGACAGATCAGTGGATGGTTTTTGTTAAACTCCAAATAAAAGTCATTTAGTTACAACATTTTCTTAGAAACGTTTTTAGGCTAGAACAACACATACAAACCTCCAAATGCCTCTGCACCGAACCTTGATTTAAATATTTTGAGAGTGCGTGGTTATTTATTACCTTCCACCACTCTGAAGTGAGGGCTGTGCTTGAAGGATTTCTGCAGTCAAAAAAAAAAAAGAAAACTTTGATAAACACAGGCAACTAATAGAGAATTCATTTTATTCAGAGCACAGCTTTCACATGAGTTATCTGAAAGTGAATTCTGATTCAGCAGAAAAATACATCATTCTCATCCTTTCCCCTCTTTTCACCTCCCTTTCAACGTCCTCCCCTTCCCTGTATTTTTGGTTGAATTGAGTCTCATTTGTCGACCGGCTCTCCCAGGACTTTGGCCCAGTATAAACACAAAAATGCACCCAAATCATAAAACTGCTCTTCTTTCAGTTATATTTTATTTGTAAGTGTACTGGGACATATCCCCCTGTTGTATTTTGGCGCACAGAAGTGGTTCTGATAGAAGTGGGGAGGAGGGGAAGATAATAGAGCAAAGACATAACCAAGGAAAAAGCTCAGCAGACATACATGGACAGGTAGATCAATCCGTGAGGCATTTCAGGATTAACACTGGCAGTTCGTAACCACTGTGTGAGTGTGTGCATTAAAGAAAATATTTACAGTAATCTTCCTTTTTTCCTTTTCCTCTAAATACAAGAATATGACAAGAATGTTGTGTTTTCGGTGAAAACAGGCAGTAGACTGTGAAATCACACTATCCACAAAACGGTCTATCAGAAAGCTAGCCCAGTTTAGTGCTCAGTTTCAAATGCATAGAATGTTTGCGCTGCAAACAATGATATACAATGTAATTAAATAAATAATGCCTAACCAGAGTGAGACCTAGTTGTGTTTCTTTCTGCACCTTTCAGATCATGCATGATTTCAGTCTTGTTAAATGGCAGGTTTTTTCTTTTCTCATCTGTTCTGTTTTCAATTTTTTAGTTCTTATTAAAGGATGGTAATAAACCATCTCCACCCGAGATCAAAAGAGTGTCTTGTGCACCAAGCAGGCATTTTACCTAACCACCTTCAATTTTTTTTCTTTTTTTAATCCATCAGTAGTTTCATAAAGTACCTTGATTATTACTATGAAATACTATACATGATTTTCTATTTGGGAGACTGATAGTGCAAATTAAAGTTTTTGCTACCCAACATTTATCCCCAGCAATAAATTACTTTTGGATAATAATAATTTAATAATAATAATAATGAAACAGTTGTTCTGCTTCCCCCCCGCTCCCAACATGCAGACCTTTTTGAAATAAATGGAGGGCTTTAAACCCGTCTTCCTCTCATCTGGGATTTAGTTGATTTTCTCACAGCCAAGTCCTGCTCCAAGTGAAAGCAGAAACTTCTCAATATTTCAATGATTTCATGTTCTCCAAGACAGAAGAAAGGGGACCTAGAAGAGCAAGATGGGTCCTGTTCTGTGGAGAAAATGGGACAGCGTATCTCTCCTACTGTCTGCCACCCCATCAATCTATTTGAATCAACAGGGGGAAAAAAAGTAGATAGTTTAAAATAAGCCACTGAGAAAAATAAATGAAAGGGCAAGCAAGTTCTATGAGTGGGAAGGGGGGGGAAAGCTTAGTTTGAAATGGTCTGTTTTCTAGATCTTAGATATGAGAGCAAAAATGGAAAGAGTAAAAACCTGGTTAAAATTGTTCTATTTTCCTAGAATAAAATATTTATTTCGGAGCCTCTAAATTCTGCTTTTTAGTCAGCCCAAAGACTATGCCTCTCTCTCCCTAAAGACCCCCATCTGACCTATCAGGCCACAGGAGTATAGGCTGGGTCACTGGAAAACTTGGACTTCACCTAAACAAGTAGCCACCCGCCGCCCCTTTCAGCTGTGCCCCTACTCACTTTCTGGAAATGGAGAGCAGCCGTCGGAGTCTCATTGGAAAAGAGAAAATAAATCAAAGAGGACTTGGATGGGGTGTAGGTAAGACTTAGAGGAAAGATTAAATTAAACACACAAACAGAACAACTAGCTTTGCTACCCAGAATTTCACCTTCCGGTTCGTCTGGTGTTCCGTCTTTGACTCAGTTCCTGTGTGTAGGGCTGGGCGATAGTAATAACGTGGTGCTCTTTTTTCTCTTCCTTGCGGGGGCAGGGGAGGAGGGGGGAATGAAGCTGCAGAACACGACTCTCCGGAGTTAAATTTCTAAAGCATTTTTTTCTTTGCTTTTGTTCTGTTTTGTTTTCTTTTGTCTTTATTTGTCTAGTTTTTGGTGGTTGGTAGGTTTTTTTGTACATAGCTCCTTGGTCCCCAGGAGATTTTGATAAGTGTCTCTGGTCAAAAACAGTCAATTTCCCTACCCTTCCCGAGTCTCCCCCCACCCTCACCCCCAGAGCCATCCTGCCCCTCACAACCCCTCCTCCACTCTCCGCTTTCCTTCCCCCGACTCCCCCACTCTCACAAATGCTCCCTCTTCTCCCCCCGCCCTTCTCTCTGGTGTCCACACCCTGCACCCCAGTCCTCTAGGCTGGGGAGGGTAAGGGCAGGGAGAGCAGAGAGGAGGTGGAGGCGAGCGCTCGAGGAGGGGCTCCCCAAATGCAAGCAGGACAACGGACACTCTAAATCCGGGGGGAAACAGGCCCGGGGAAAGCCCCTCGAAATGCCCTTCGGCTCCCCGATCTGCCCCGCCCGGTACCTCCCATCCCCTTCAGTAAGTGGCGGAGAATTTCATCCGCTTCTGCTTCTGTCTCTGGTTGCAAAACCACACCCGCACCACGTTCTTTTTGAGGTCCAGTTTCTCGGCGATGGCGGCGATCTTCTCGGACGAGGGCCGGGGCTGTACGGCGAAGTAGGCCTCGAGCGAGCGCTTCTCGGGCGCGGCGATGGAAGTCCGCTTGCGCTTCTTCTCGCCACCGTTGAAGAGCTCGGGCTTGTTCATTTTCTCGCGCTGCGCGCCCTCGGCTTCCTCCAGCCACGCCTGCAGGATGGGCTTGAGCGCGATCATGTTGTTGTGCGAGAGCGTGAGCGACTCGAACCTGCAGATGGTGCTCTGGCTGAGCGAGCCCACGCCCGGGATCTTGAGGTTGGCCAGCGCCGAGCCCACGTCGGCCTGCGTCACACCCAGCTTGATGCGCCGCTGCTTGAAGCGCTCGGCGAACGCCTCGAGCTCGCGCGGGTCCGTGTCCGAGTCGCAGATGGACGCCAGGCCCGCCGCGCCCACCACGGCCGCCGCCGCCGACGCCGCCGCCACCTGCCCGGCCGCCGCCGCCGCCGCCGCCGCCGCTGCCGCGCCGTGGTGCGCCGCCGCCGCCACCAGCCCGGGGTGCGGCAGCCCCGACGGCATGTTCATGGCGGCCGCCGCCGCCGGGTGCGACAGGTGGCCCAGGCCGTGCATGTGCGGATGCGGATGCGCCGAGCCGCCCAGCAGCCCGCCGCCCGGGCCCCCGCCGCCGCCCCCCGGGCCGCCGCCGCCGCCCGGGCCGCCGCCGCCCCCGGGGCCGCCACCGCCTGGGCCGCCGCCGCCCCCCGGGCCGCCTCCGCCCCCCGGGCCGTCGTGGGCGCCGCCGCCGCCGCCCGCCGCGCCCGCGCCGCCCGCGCCGGCCATGAGCGCGAGCGAGGGCGACGAGATGTGGTCCAGCAGGTCACCGGGCTCGAGCGCCTGGTGGTGATGGTGGTGGTGGTGGTGGTGCGCCAGCGGCACGGTGGACGTGGACGTGCATGGCACGCTGTTCATCGTGTGGTACGTGGCGTCCGGCTTGAACGGGTGGCTCTTGCCCTGGGACACGGCGATGTCCACCGCCGCCAGCGCCTCGGCCCGCGCCAGCAGCGTTTCGTCTAGGCTGGCGAAGAGGTTGCTCTGTAGCTGCAGGTGACACAAACCAAACCAAAAAAAACAACAACCACAAAACCAAAAAAAGCAAAAACACAGAACAACCACACACAAGCCGGAAAGTACAAGCAAAAGGCCAACACAAAGCAAGCAAAATAATAACGACGAGGATGGGGATAGTGGAGACCGGGAAAGACAGAATAGGGACACATTGGGGACGAGACAGGGGGTCAGATGAGAAGGGACGGGAGTGTGAGGAGAGGGGCAGATGCGGAGGAGAGGGGGACACAGGAACACATTCCGGGGACGGGCGTGGGAGACGGAAAAGGAGGGGGAAAGAAGAAGTGCAGATGTAACTCGCAGCTGGGGACCCGTGTCACGCACCCGAACACGCACAGAAAACGCCTTTCCAAGGCATGAAATTAACAGGAAAGAGTGGAGGGAAGTCGAGACTCATGGCCCCAGTGCTCCCCACTCCGATCGCCGGCGCCCGACACGGAGGCAGAGGCGACGGGAACACGACACTAAGCTCCACTGTACGAAGCCTGCCTCGCAGCGGGACTCTTCTAAAACTCCCTGCCCGCAAATCCCCGCACCGGGACCTGTACATACATCAGCACCCGACATGCAGCGTCTCGGAGACGGGGAGGGGGCGGGCGCGCGGGCCGGGTCCGCGTGCATGGGGCTCTTACCGGCGGCGTGGGCAGGCAGGCCCGCCGGATGGCCTCGGAGCTGGAGTGCAGTGACGGGTACTTGTGCTCAGGGAGGGTGGGATGCATGGCAAAGTGAGGCTGCTTGCTGTTCATGGACATCATCTTGATGGCTTGGCAAGTAAATCCACAAACACTCCGAAAGTCCGCGGGAAAGTGCGCACGCCGGCTCCCCCGGCCTCCCTTCGGAGGCTGCAGCCGCGGCGGCTGTCGGCGCGGAGGCGGCGGACGCGCCGGGGGCCGCTGCTGCTTCTGCTGCCGCCGCTGCCGCCCGGCGCTGCTTTGACCGCGCAGACCGCCGCGCACCGGCCTCGCGATCCCACTTCTCCGAGAGCTCTAGCCCCGTGCGCCGACGGGATGCACTCCTCTTACACCTGAGCCCCAATTCTCGCGGCCGGTCCGGGGAGCTCTCGCGAGAGCTCGCGGGCCCGCCGCGCTGACAGGCATCAGCTGTCTCCGTCTATCTGACGCGCGCTCTCCCTCTCGGCGGCGCCGTGCGTCTGCGCGCGCGCGCGCTCTCTCCCGGCCGCGACCCGCGCGTGGGAGCCGCTCTTATAGTGACCACCAGCAAGGACAGCGCAGGTGATGCACCTGTAGCTACCCGGACATGCGCACTGCACTTCTCACCTTTCCCATCGCGGGTCTGGAAAGATCAAAAGGGCCAGCTATTGTTTGAGGGTAGGCATCTTTTAGGGGGAGAAAGACAAGATGCTCACCAGCCCCTGGGTGGTTTCCCTCCCTCCTCCACACCCTCACCCCGATCGCAAGCCCAGAATATATGCGCATTACTTAGGCACACCTCCTCTCCGGGACGTCTAACAAGCTGTTATATAATGTATACAGCTGGGCATTTGTATGTTAAATTATGCCCGCGCATTCTTCTGTATGCAGTATAAATAACACAGAAATGCAGAAGGTGCTGTCTTTTGCGGCAAGAACCTGTTTCTTTCTTGGTTTATAAATAGGTTCCTGGAGAATGAATAATCGCGGTGACAGACATTTGTTTGAAGCAGTCAGATGCTATTGATTTCCATATGATTTAATTTCCTCCGCATACTTTGTTGTTGTTGTTGTTGTTGTGACTATAAGTGTGTCAGGCACCGACAGTGACAGCCACTTAGGAGCCACAAGGAGCGTGTGCTTTCTACTAGGGAACGGCTGGTTGTTGAAATGAAGTTGTGCATTTCTCTTATTGTTTGTCTCCTTTAACCGTGTACAAACCCACATTTCAAACAAGCTCCGGATGATCTGAGGCTTCTTGTAATCAAAAGGAAAAATAGTTAACAGGGTGTAGCTGGGATCCTTACCTCTCTTCAGCATACACACACACACACACACACACACACACACACACACACACACACACTTTATGTTGGAAACTCCAGGAAAAGGAAATAGCTTCAGAGAAAAGGGAATAAGATGTTGAAGAGAACTTTATTTTCCCTTCCATCGTTTTGGCTTGTTTGCCCACCACCCGCCCGCCCCCGCCCCCCAGATACAGATATACATACAGATGTATAGATGTGTATATATATACACACACATTTTTTTTCTTCAGTAGGGAACAGAATCAAGCCAATTTATAGGAAAGCGTGATTAAAATATTAATTCAAACCAACTTAAAAGAACGGGGCCCAAGCTCTGGTCCAGGCTTTATTTATTTTTTATTATTGTGAAATCAAAACGTAAGAAGAATAAATCAATTAGCCAACCTGCTATGTGGCCCTTATGTGGCAGGCAGATCAAGGGCCTCCCGGGGAACCATAGTTCAGGTGCCCGAGTCCCCAGGGACTCAGCCCTTGCCCGGGGTGATAACAGCCCAGATGTTATCACATCTGCAGCGAGAGAGCTGGAGAACGGCAAGGGGCTGCGTAGGGGAGGCAGAGATCAGATAAATAATCTTTCTGGTCTCTCCCACAGCAAGGAGGTCTGTATTTCCGCTAAAGATTAGATCTCATTTCTATAAACCTAAATTTACGTTCGCCTTGGATCTTTTCTTTGGATAAACGCGTGCGTATTTAGCGGACACGCTCCCTACTCAAATTCCAAGAAGAGCCCAGAGGCGTCACCACGGCTTTTTTTTTTTTCTTTCTGTTTTCTTTCTGTCTTTTCTTTTCTCTCTAACTTTCCCCCTCCCCCCACACCCTCGCAGCCCGAGAGGGGAGTTAAGAAGGATGTTCACTTGCTAGTGTGAGAAGGAGCCTCGTTTCCATCCATTACGCGGTCCCTTGGGAGTGCTAAGTGCAACTTTATCTCTGCGGGGAATGGACCACGAGCAGGACATCGCTGGAGGGAGCGAATGAGTCCTACGGTAGTCGTCGCACCGGGTGTTCAGGCTTAACTTAATCCTTCCTGACACCCACCGCGGCGGTTCCCTGAGCTCGCCTGCGTTAGGGTGTCGGGGGGTCGGGGTCGGGGGAAGGAAGGGCGCCGCAGAGGATGAGCGCCTAGATCCTGTCTCCCCCTCCCCCCAGGGAAACGCTGGCTTTTAGGGACCCCAAAGAGTGCAGGGGAAACAAACGCAAATAGCACAGTTTGGGGGCCACATGGACTCAGAGACAGAGAGAGAGGTGAGCCCCTGAGTACCAGAAGCCCATCCCGGTTTACCCTCCAACACTGAGAGAGCGCCAGTTAACCCAGCGGGGAGGTCCCTGGCCTGAGTTCAAGACTTCATCACCTTGTCCAGACTCCTCTCCTAGTTCACTTCTTTTAGGACAACCAGAGTCCCTGCCCAGCTTAGGGTGGGCTCAGACCTCTGCTCAGAATGTCTCACTTTCCCCCAGGGCTAGAAATAGGGCCCTGGGTACAGTTCCCATCTCATTACCCCCCCCCTCACCCCACTAATGGATTGGAAGCCCATTTAGGGCACATCTGTGTCCACCCTGGCACTTAGGAAGGGTGCTTGTCACAGAGTGAAAATACCCCATAGAACAATACACGTGTGTAGGAAGGAAGAGAAGGCAGACGGCGAGGGCCGGGAGAAAAACAAAGAGAGTTCAGCAAGCCAGGACCAATGGGGAGTGAGGGGCAAGCAGGAAGATCACCGAAGGGGTCTCCTCTCTCCCTGAAAAGGAGATGCAGATTGGAACAGAGGGCGTGCTGTCCCCACGCAGAGCTGTCTATCTTGATTCCAGCCAGCAATTTTTCCAAAGTCATTTATCTCATCCTTCCCTCATTTACTTTCTACCCTACCTTGAGCACCAGTCTGGGCCAGGGCAAGACACTGGAGATAAAATGAGGTATAAAATACAGGCATCTGCCTTGGGGCGGTGGCAGTCTATGAGAGTGGGGTAGCTACAGGTGAAGGGGGTGTTTTTGTGGTACAGGTGTGACAGGTGCGATGAGAGGGAATTGTATAGAAATACCGGGTGGGGTAGGGGATGATGCTTGGAGAATTATCCTGTCACATCCCTGCTGGGCCTCAGCCCCAGGCTAGAGAGTGGGACACGGTGGTAGATCTGCCGGTACTTCCTTGGACCTTATCAAGCCTTTCCCTACTCTCCCCAGGGCAGTGAAAGGGAAGGGTGGTGGACTGGGGCTCAGTCCATCAATGTCACTGCTTTGTGTTCCGGGTTTGGCAAGTGCAGTAACTAGATGGCCCCTGCCAGAGCTAGTGATGCCCACGTGGGGTCTGAGCCTTGGCATAGAATCCTGGGCAGGTTGGGGTTTGTTTTTTTCTTTTTTTTTTTTTTTTTGTTTCCTTCCTGTTTAATGACCAACACAGATTCCCTCCTCACCCGATCTCATAGCTTTGCATTTTATCAAGAGGGAGATAATGAATGCACAGCTATTGATTTCCAAGGAATTTCCGCCCCCAGGGATAGGGAGTCTATCATCTGGATCAGAAACACATTTCTTTCCCTCATTAATTAATTTTCTCCTCCTTCGTTGGCAGGCCCCACTTCACATTTCCTTTCGCAGCGCCTCTTTCCCGGGCTTAGCGGGCAGACGTTTGTAGGCTGGAGTGAAGACCCGCGGGAGAGGCGCAGCGCAAGGGCGGGACCGGCTGGGGGTGACTGCTGCTCGCCTTTAAGCACCCCGCCCCCTCCACAGCTGCCACTGGCTGGGCAGCCTTTCTTCTTCCGAAGCGGCGCGGGGAAAGTTAGCTCTGGACTCAGCAGCCCCTACCTGCACGCCTCCCTCTCCCCAGCCCCACCTCTGGGCTTGAACCCGATTTATTTATCCGCATTCGGGGACGCCGGGGGGGCGGAGGATGGGGGGAGCGGTGGTCCTGAGGAATGTGCACTGAAGTGAGTGGAGATTGTGCGCGTACAAGAGAAGGGGATCGGGCCTCACGTTCTTGCCCAAACGCGGGGATCTGGAACAACATGCAAACCCAGGCGGCCCAAGACGGAGCTCTGCTCCTCGCAGATGCGGGCCGCCACGTTTCCTCCCGGCAGCCGCCCAGAAACTCGGCCCGTTCACCGCGCAGCCAGCGCCCTGCGCGGGGGAAGTCGCCAGAGCCTCTAGGCGGCCGGCTTCCGAGGCCGCTTGGGTTGTTTTAAGCGGTGGGAATGAACTGGCCAGCAGAGGACCAGGAGGCCTAGAATTGGGAGGGGGGCGGGGGGAAGTGTCGGTATTCGGAAGAGGGGCGGCACTTGGGAGGTCCGGCTCCCTTCCGCTCAGACACCCTCTGTCCAAAGAGTGGGACAGAGCGGGGACTAGTGCCGTGCTTTCGCTTCCCCTCCTGGCGGCCTTGCCAGCGTCAAACCTGGGCAGCTTTGCTCCTGGGTCTCTCTAAGCGCTGACCCTTGCGCATTCCGTTCCCGTCCCTCCCGCGGTGTGGGCATTGGGCTCCTCGCCCGCCCAGCCCGCAAGGCAGTCCTGGGAGGTCGCCCTGCCCTGTGCCACCGCTCAGCCCGAGGCGCGAGTTCACAGCCACGCTCTCGTTGGCGAGAGCTGGGAGATTTCCCACAGGCTACTGTCCTTCCTTTCTACCCCGCTCTGCCCGCACCCGCGGCCGCTTGTCTCCCTCGGTCCCAAAGGCCGGGGTGGGTGAGTTATTGAGGCCAGTGGTGATCAGCTCCTGTGAGGCTCCCAGCTGGGACCTGCGGAGGAGGTTCTCGAGTAAGCCGCTGAAAACCCAGTGTTTTCGTTCTTCTAGCCGTTTAATTCAAATGCCACTTACGTTGGGAACATTTTCCTGGATGTCGAGCACCCCACTCCGAGATGTCCCTGATACACACACTTGGGATCCGAATGATGCGGCAGTAAAGTTCACTGCCGGTCATTCTCTCTCTTGGCGTTACATCTGTAGAGATCTAGGTGTATATATATATATATATAAAATCTCCACCCTAACCCCTCGGTGGACTTAAACCCACCTACCTTGTGAAAGCCCTAGGGATGATGTAGGACTACGTCTCCGTCCTAACAGGGGCACGGCCTCCCTCCCCCGCTAGTTGCCAGAACAAGTTTCACTGTCCAAGTGACAATGCTGGACCGCTACGCTTGGCCACGGGCCCCTGTGGTTTAGGTCCCAAGGGAAGCAGAGCTGCTCCCGCCCCGCACAGGCCCCTTCCAGAAAGGGAGAACGCGCTGGTCAGAGAAGGGGCTTCGAGGTCTCCTGGTTACGAACAACAACGAACAAACCAACTCGACAACAGACACGCCCGCCCCTGACCCCACGCGACGAGATGGAAGTTGTGTCGCCTTCCCCTCCCCGGAGAGCCGCGGGCCCGCCGCTCCCACCCGGCCACACGCGCGCGTTGGTGGGAGGCAGCTCCGCTGGCGCACAAGGACCGCAGAGGACCCCCAAGCCCCCGCGACCGCAGTTCCGGGAACCGAGAGGCGAGCGCCCGTCGCCCTCCGCAGACTCGTCTCGGCCTGCAGGAGCGGGATCCCCAGGAGGGTCCAGACGCCCTGAGGAAAGCGCGAAGCCTCGAGTCCACACGCCGAAGTGCGGAGCTGGGTCCTGTCGCCCGGCTCCGAAGCTCGCAGGCGCCGCCGCCAGCCGCCCCTCCTCCCCGCCGCCTGCACAAATCAAAGCCCCTTGCGAGGCACTGGGAAATAGTTGCCTTGTCATGTAACACATTGCCCTGATTTATTATAAAATTTTAACGAAATCATGCATATTTTAACAGCCTTTAATCACTGCATGAAAATTTAATTCATGGACTGTAGCGCGTTTAAATAAATGAAGTGTTAATTCATTAGGATTAATTAATTTGTTAAAGGATTGTGTGCAAGGTTAAGGTGGAAAGAAAACTCTTTGTTGGTTTCGCGTCTTAATCGCCAGGTTTCGCAAGTAGTAATAAAACGAAAGGAAACCGCAGAGCTGGCCCTTTCTTTGGGCGGGGCCCTGGAGAGAGCAGCTGAGAGCGCCCTCAAGAGCCCGGGAAACTCCGACCAGAGGGGCACCGGCAGATCCGTCCTCCCGGGAGAAGGGGGCGCGGCACTGGCTTCGAGAATCCGGGAAGGAGGGGTTCGCCGGAATCAGAGGAAGGAATGCGGGATCGTAGCCGAGGCAGGCGGGCCAGACCTCACCTCCCCACCCCCAGCACAAAGACGACTCAGTGAGGGAAGCGAGGTCGCGCCTTCCGGTCCTCGGAGCGCCAAGCCTCGGCTTAATGGACAGATGATGGGCCAGCCCTGCCACCTCCTGAGCCTTCTAGCCTTCTGGGAATCACAGTCTCGCCAGCAGGCCGCCGGTCCTGGCGGCGAGGCTGAGCCTAGAGTCTCAGGGGATGCTCAAGAGAGAGGAGGCGGACCAAAGCCAAACTTGCCAGCTCAGGCTGGGGCAACCGGGAAACCTTTTCCATCAGGAGCCCTGATGTTAGGGAATGGTTCCTTCAGCACCTCTTCTGAGACATCTGATGAATAGGCAACCCCTTGCAGGAGAGCGGACACAGGCGCAGAAGAGATGTCCTCTTCCGCATCAAACTCTTATTCATCCCTAAAGACCCTATACAAATAGCACTTCCGTGAAGCAGCCTGGTTTCCTTTCTGCTCCATGCTATCCCCAATACAGACACTTTTCTACTCACCAGTGTTATAAGAATTAAAATGGTCCAGAACTAGGTCCTCCTTCCTCACAGAAAGTCTCAGTAAATGCCTAAGTCAAATCTTTGCCCTAGGGTACTGGATGTTCACAGCCCCAAATTATATGTCACACTAGGCGCACACTTCTACACATTTGGTTAATGCAACTAACATTTATTAGAGGGGGTCTGCTCCCTGTTAAGACACAGCAGACCTAGAAATCTACCTTGATTCAAGAAATGGAGCTTCAATCGAACTTATTCTAGGCTGCCTCTGTCATGTCAAACTGAAGATCATCCAAGCCTAAGCTTCAGATGGGTCCTTAAAAGAAAGCTGCAGCTTCCTCCCTCAGAGTGGGGTTCCGAGAATTAAGCAATAAATGTTCGCTATGCACTCTGAGATCACTGCTTAAAAGGTTTTCTCTCTGCCAAGTATTATTAAAAGGATCGGGTTACATCATGATAGGCAAAGACTGTTGTAGGACTCCCACGAATAGGGATGAAAGACCTTCTTATGAGGCCTTGGGAAACCCTTCTAAATAGGCCACACTCCATGAAACTAAACTGTTCTCTACAAATATCATTCACAGGTACAAAAGCGAGGGGGGAAAAAGTCTAGTGCATGTATTACACTTTGAATTGAAAACCATTCCAGTATATAGAAACAGGTTCCTGAAACATCTTAAGAATCAAGACCGAAGCTCTTCCCTTGTTCAGTGGTACCTTCAGAGGTTTCAAACCAGAGTAAATACAAACGAACTTATAAGAAAACAGAGCAGATTTGAAATTAAGGGACTGTATATCTTCAAGTCTGACATTTTCAGTTTAAGTCTCAGTTGATCCATCAGAACAGGAAAAAGACTTGTCATTTTGGATGGGATGAAGATTTTAAAAATTAAAAGATAAACACTAAAGGTCATGTCAAAATAATATCTAACATCATGTCACATTCTCTTAGCCATAGCATTTTAAAAAGATGAGCAGTCAAAAGATACTGTTTTTATAAAGACATGAACTGATGTGTCTTTTCCCTTTATCACTAGCGCATCTTTTTCTAACATAGCCTTAGTGCTATTCTGAAATTCATCTAAATGTCAGAGTTAATGTGAATCTTTATAAACTTAAAAGTGGCACACACACGACTCCCATCACTGAGCTTCCACTTAGTAGTAGACTTAGATTGAGGACACAGTCAGGAATTAAATGCTACTTGAAAAGAAACATGCTAATACTTCCAAAATACTACTTTAAAAAGAATCCTTGGAAACTTCAAACCCATTCATCCTTTGGCCTATAAATGTGAACTCCCATGCATCCCATGCATGAGGGAGGGAGAGTACAAGGTCTGGAGTCAGAGGCCCAGCTCCGAGACAGGGTTCTAATCCCATTCTAGCTGTGTGACAACTAATTCTCAACTCGCTTATTTGTAAACTGGGGAAAATTAATTCTTGGCTCACAGAGTTTGAAAAGAAGATTACATGAGATACAGGTTAGCAAAGTACTTAGTTTCAAAAAAAAGTATTTCGCTTTAGGGTGTGTATATATAATAGATATATTTTAAAATGAGACCACCATATTTGTCATGACATTTCAGATTATGGTAAAGAGATTAGGAGTACAAATGAGAATGTGTCATTAAAATCAGATCCTGAACAGATTACTTCCTTCAACTGAGGAATGTCAGTTTTTTTTAATTTAATATAATATATGAAATGTTGTTTTGGAGAGAATGGAGCAGTGTTTCTGAAGCAGCTAGGAAATACTCTAGCCCAATAGAGACACCCTCACCCGGTTAGGCACTAGTAAATCAGGTTACATACTCTGCATTTCCATGGCACAGTGTCAGTTTGTATTAAAACCTAACACACTCATGGTTAAAAAAAAAAAGAGTTACAGACAGAATTAGAGTGAGGTTTACCCCCAAATTTACTCTATTCAGAAATATGTTAGACTTCTACATTTAATAGAATTTCAAATGCATATCCACATTGTCAAAGATATTTAAACTGCAATATCTCTGAGAGTATCCATTAGCTTAAACATTATCAGAAAGACAAAGTAATACATAAATACTTATTGGAAAAAATATGATAGAACAAAAATTATGCTTTATATTAAGCCGTTTTGGGGGGAGGAGGCTCTTATTACTTCTAAAAGTAGAGGTCATGATCCTCCAAATCATAAAAGTGACTTTTTATACTTTTATGGTTTTGTTGAATCCTGAGTCTCTTATAACAGAGGTCAGCAAATTTTTCTGTAAAAGGCCAAACAGTAAATATTTTAGGCTTTGTGGGCCATATGGTCTCTGTTAAGACTATTCAACTCTGCTGTTTCAGTGCAAAAGCAGTCCTAGATAAAATGTAAACAAGTAAGTGCAGCCGTGTTCTAATAAGACTTTATTTAAAAGCACTGAAATTTGAATTTCATATCATTTTCCTGTGTTGTGAAATATTCTTTGGATTTTTAAAAGCCATTAAAAATCTATAAACCATTTTTGGTTTACAGGCCTTTCACAAAAACAGGTACAGGCCAGAATTTGGACCACAGGCCATAGTCCACCAACCCCTGTATTAAAAGATCAATAAAAAATGGTAAGTTTTACTGGTCTTTATAGGCTAATTCAACATGAGCCAACATCAAGGATTACAGTGCTTCTGACATCCTTTATTCAATTCACATAGAAAAGCATGCAGTATTACTGTAAAACAGTACAGTACTAATGTAAAATGTTCAGTGCACATTAGATAAACAAGTCATTAACATACAAACCATTTTTAAAGGCCTATAGGGGCATACCAAACATGTTTAGAATAATATACCTTTTCAGAATCTAAATTAAAAATTGTGCTTAGCTCACCTATTCTCACCCCCTTTACACTCTTCATGAAAAAGTTTTTTGGGGCCTACATAACAGATAATCTTTTAGCCAACTGAAACTTCTTTTTCTTAAGTAAGGAAAACAGTGCAAGCAAGAATGCTACCATGCATACGGTTTCCATGAAGAACAGTAACATGCAAACAAGAACTTTACCACTCCAAAGAAAGTTCCCCTGGGACATAAGTGGATCAAGAACTTGGCAATGAGTGCTCTTGCACCTGTATATCTGAAAGGATGAAGCTACCATGTTTAGGCTCCTCCAAACACAACTGTTCCATGACTTCTTGCTAAAGTAGGCTCAATTTCTGATTTTCAACACACACAAAAAGATGAGTGAATGAAAGCTACCTGACATAAAACAAGTATTTTCATATAGAAAATGTATTCTTTCATATTAGCAACACATTTTCACAAAAACTGGACAGAACCCAATGTTAAAAATGCAAACATATACATAAAACTTAAAAAAAAAAGTAGACGAGTATTGGACTAAGGTTCGAGTGCTATTTCTCCATCATGGCCTTTAATAAAAGTTAGGCTATCACTAAACATAAATAAAAAGGGGCAGGCAAAATAATTTCCACCCTAGGAAAAGCTTTAAAGAAACTCAAGTGTCTTATGAGCAGTATGTGGACAACACCGAAAGTTTTATTTAAAAAATCCAAGTTCTAAAGATAACTGAGGCTTCAAGAAAACAAAATATACCCAAACCAGATACGCATAATATTCATTAAAAAGAAACTCTCACCCTACCTTTTCTGGTCAAAAAGATCCCCAAATGAAAATGAAAAAGACTAAAACTCTTCAAAGTGAACAAAAGTATCCTGGGTACAGGCTAATCCACCATTCTGACTTGACACCTGACGAAAGATTATCAGTTCAAAATGGTATAGAGCTTTTATGAGCGGAAAAAACTAACTTTGAAATCTTATATTCCTCTCAGGACAAAAACATAAATGACACCTTTCTAATGAGTCAACTTTTAGTTGCTTTTGATGGGCTGGCATTGGAAAGGCTGCTCTGGATTTTTCTTTTTGTTGATTGATTCACATTTTTATTCCTCTTTTCGGGCACAAAGGAAGCAGACCAAGGAGACTGAAGGTGGTTATGAAGACCATGCATCTCTGAGGACAT
The DNA here is from genome assembly GCF_964270905.1 of Leucopleurus acutus. Lineage (NCBI taxonomy): Eukaryota > Metazoa > Chordata > Mammalia > Artiodactyla > Delphinidae > Leucopleurus > Leucopleurus acutus. The sequence goes on from NC_139160.1 coordinate 51,782,598, forward strand.
CTTAAACAAAGATGACCCAAACCTTTGATCTTCAAATAGCCTGTGTGAACTGCTTAACAAAACACCCTGGGAAAACTCAGTCTGAAACAAACAGCTTGGGGGTTTGATTTCATTGGTTCCTGGGTTAGAACTGGGATGGAGTGAAAAATCTTCATTCATTTCCTGGTCAGATGGAGAGAGGAGAAAAAAAGAATTGGGTTTCCATTCATTTCCATTTTCTAACTGATCAGTAGTTAGAGAACCTTTAGAAAGGTTTGGTTTAGTTCTTTCTTCCAGCTTATCTGGTTCCTCAAGGAATTCACTGCCTTGAGATGACTTTGCTAAGCCATCCAAATCCAATGACTTAAAACCATTATTACAAGGGCTCTTGCTGTTGTCTGACTCTGACATCATTGAATCCAACTCCGAGATTTTGTCAAGGTAAGCCGCATCCATTGATGCTTCGCTGGATGTTCTTGTCCGATTCATTTCAAAGGAGCGGAGAGAATTCAATCTCTTGGATAAACATGAGCCTGATTTCTCACTCAATTTTGAAGAAATTTCTCCAACACAATTTGCTATCGTGTTCTCTTCTGAGCTTTCAAAATCCAAGCTGGGATCATAGCTTGTGGAACAACAATCCCAAAACCCTGTCTTTGGGGAAGTAAAACATTCTGATTTCTTCTCACTTTCACTTCTATCATCTTCTGAAGAATCTTTATTACAAACATTCGGAGAATCACAAAAATCATCAAACACCAGTTTTCTGAGATGGTTTGAGTGCTTTCTGGAACCTCCCGCTTTGACCACAGAGCTCTCTCTATTTTCTGGCGTATTGAGCTGAAGGCAACTAAGGGACAAAGGAGTACAGGGAGCTGGAAGATCATAGAGTTCTTCATCTTTGTAGGATACACAATCACTTGGCTTATTACCCCATTCTCTTTCCAAATAAGTATCCATACTTGTATCTGTCACATCTAACATTATTTCCACCTGTTTGTGATATAAGTCTTTGTTCTTAGAACAATTTGGTTCTGTTTTGCTGGTGCTTTCCTGTCTGACAGAACTGCTAGAAGGTTTTGCCAGGTGTGAATTCAAGGTTGATGAGCCAAGCTGGTTTCTGGCACCATCACCTTGATTCTTGGATGCCATATCCTCCTCGGTGCCTTTGCTCCCCTTGCCATCTGTAGAAAGTGCTCTCTGGCAAATGGAATTCATAGCTTCCTTCTCATCACTTGAATTTTTTAGCTGTGTAATTTGAGATTCTAGTTCCTCTATATATTTATCACTTCGTTCCAGGGCTTTCTTGAGGCGATTGGTTTCACGTTCATACTGTTCTACTTTGGACTGAAGTGCAGCTACTGTAAACCTTCCAAACCTACAAAGAATGGAAGGATCGTTAACCTTATAGCTCAAGATTTTTTCTTTCCTTTTTGAAGTTTAAGAGTGCAAATTGTCTCCACCCATTCTAATTTCACATAACAGTGACACTTCAGACCACTCAATGAACAGGAATAAGAGCAATGACAGATGTAGTACCTTCAAAAGAGGGTTTCCCCATTTATGTACTAATAAGCATATGATAATAATGGCAAAGGCCTAATAGGATACTTCTGTGGTCAAATCATACTAGTAGTAGCAGCGAGGCAGAAACTCACTGATAATTTCCCTCCTAAGAGCTGGCACTATCAATTCAGCTCATATATGCATGAAGAGTTATATCCTAAAACAATGGCAAAGATTTATGATAACATTTGAACAGTGGTCCACATCTTGAAATATTTACATTCAATCATTTTCCTATCGTACAGCACTGTTTTACAATACATTCCTTATACAGTGTCACCTTGTCAAACATAAAATGCCAATTTGAAATTCAGAAATCTTAGCAGTTCCAGCAGGAGTGGGTTTAAATACTTATTTGGATCCTTTCAATTATAGCTACCCTTGATCTGAGGTTTTTACTTGGCCTTTCTGAATACTGGGCTTTAATTCATTTCAGCTCTACTTATTTTTGGCATTTCACGACTGTGTGGGACATCAATTTCATTTCTTCCAACTTTGAGGTACAAAGTCAATGCTTGTGCTTCCAATGTATTACACATAAAAACATTTTCACATTTTCTGAAAAGGAACATTTTGAAGAATAAATGAAAAAGAACACAACAAAAAATCACTCCTCTCACTTGGGATTACCTTGTTTCCACTATTCCCTTAAGAATGGGTACTGGGGTTCAGCTAAGAAAACAAGTTTTGAGCACCTAGTATGGCTCATGGTGTATTTGGAGCTGACGATAAAAGGATCAATAAGACTGTCCCAGCTCCAAGGGACATAAAGTATCTATCTTAAATTCTATCTGATCTGACTACCAAAGGAAATTTCATCTTTCAGGAAACTGCTTCTTATGAGTCAGTAAACATAAGTCTTACATTCTAATCCCATGAAAAATAACTTCTCTCCACGAAAGTTCTTTTAAAAAGCTTTTTCTTAATCATCTTTTTGATGACGTAAATATAGGCCCATCTTGAAGAATTCAGGGATTGTCTGTTTTGAGCAAGGTACTTGAGAAGGTGACTTCTACAAATTGTTTTAATCTATGGGTTTATCTTTTTCTTTCTTTTTTCCCTAATTACAAAAGAATAATTACAATTAAGAAAATGTACTAAGTATTAAAAAATTAAAACGGAGAAGAAGCCAACAGTAACTGTACCTCTTTGCGTCAACAACTATATGTTGTATGACTCTCACTCAACACCCATCAGCTCCTCCTAAACTGTAGCCCAGTTCACTCTCCAGCTCCTCCCCTACATGATCCCTCCTCTTGTCACTAAGGGAAAAAAGCAGGGACAAAGGTAAATATAGATTCATAAAATCTGAGGGTTAGAAAGGACCTTAAAAGACATGTTGCCAAATACTGACCTACTCACTGCAATTAACTGATCTCCCAGAAAGAGCACACTCCCATCAACCTCTAAAAATCAAAGCAAACACCAGAGGTATAACAAAAACAAAAGCAACTTCAGTAACAAGCCTCCTTGGGTTTTTTTTTTGTTGTTTTTTTTTTGCGGTACACGGGCCTCTCACTGTGTGGCCTCTCCCGCTGCAGAGCACAGGCGCTGGAAGCGCAGGCTCAGCGGCCATGGCTCACGGGCCCAGCCGCTCCGCGGCATGTGGGATCTTCCCAGACCGGGGCGCGAACCCGTGTCCCCTGCATCGGCAGGTGGACTCTCAACCACTGCGCCACCAGGGAAGCCCACAAGCCTCCTTGTTTTAAAGACAAAGTTTACTACTACGAGTATTTGGTTAAATGAATGATGGGAGTTTTTCCTTTTTCACCAAAGAAAAATGTTTTGTTTTGTAAATGTAGTATTTGACAGAGTGGTAGTTTCTGCAAGAGAATTTTAAAAGGTGGACAAAGATCTTTAAGTTCATTCAGCAAAAATATCTGTGAGTTCTTGGGACTTCCCTGGCTGTCCAGTGGTTAAGACTCCCCACTTCCAATGCAGGGGGTTCGGGTTCAGTCCCTGGTCAGGGAACTAAGACCCCACATACTGTGCAGTGTGGTCAAAAAGTAAAAAAAAGTAAAAAATAAATATTTGTGGGTTCTTGACTGTAACTACTCTGGCATAATCAAACAACCCACATATTTTTAAATGGAAAAACTATGTAGCATGTTTATTTAATGCAAACAGCAAAAGTGATAGCCTTAAATTTGCTTGCCAAGACAAAATTTGCTTTTTCTTAAGTGCAATTTTTATAATAAAACTATCCTCAGATGAAAAATAAAATCAAATGGTTTAAAAGCAAATAATGTTACTAGATAGTAAGTCGGTTGTTACCAAAGGATGTCCTTGGGAACTCAAAGGCCTACATAAGAAGTAGTGACAAATAAGGAATGTTTCCCCAAATATTAGCAGCTTCTTATTCTAGATTTAAGTCTGGAATTTCAGACATAATGTCATTTTATGATGCTATATTTGCCCCTAATTTTTTTATTATTATGTTTTTAAAAGAAGTTAGTTAACAAATGTTCTGAGCTGAAGTAAAATGATAGCCTAAGTATGTTTTTTGTATTACTTTAGAGAGAAAGCTGAAGTGCCATGAGAACTAACAACAGAGGCCAGCAACTAAGCACATATGAGAGGGACAAGCAAGGAGTCACTGATGGAGCCGGCTGTTTTCTAAAAGGTCAATGCCCTCAATTCCCCTAAGTTCTATTTCAATACTTTGCAAGTCTATAACACTTCAAATATTCAGACCTTTTTACCATTCTAATAAGGGAACTGTGCTGGTGGGCAAACTAAAAGAAATATATAGTGAAACCCAATGAACTGATCAATTAATTTATCAGTCCATGTAGCTTATCTGTTTTCTGTCTCTCTCTTCACCATTAGAGTATAAGCTCCAGGAAAGCAGGAATTATGGCTAGCTCCCTAGAACAATTCACAGTACACAGTAGTTTCTCATCAAATATGTTTTGAATAGATGTTATTTTCTTACTTTAAGATACATCAATGCCTTACATCAAGACAGAGCCAACACCACAGGATAATCCAAAGGTCCTTGGGTCTCTTTCACACGTAAGCATTATGAGTCACTATATTACTAAACTAAATGTTTCATACGTTTGACTGCTTATTTTCTTTTTTTCACTGACACCAGAGAAAGCAACAGAGAATGACATACATACACAGCATAGTTCTTTTTATTGTACAGGCTTGCTGTTCTACACTCTACTCCATCCAAAAAAACTTTCCACTTTCACCTTAGCAAGAGAATGCAAACAGATGAGACTTCTGACATATTTTTAGCTTACCCTAGATACCAATATTAAATTTGGCAAGAGACAATTTACTTGATCATATAGAAATAACAATTAGAGATGCATACCTGATGCTATACTTCCATGGATGAAAACAATGAGGATAAGAGCTTATTTAACTTTGGGTATTAATACTCTCCTATTCACACTAATTCCAGATATTTCCAGACTACATAACATTAAGAAGGCAAGCCAGAGGGATTTCTAATATCATTTACCATACTTCCTTTTCCTGCGCAAATTTCAAAATGGAGTATTTTTATAAACATTCCATTAGAGACCAGAAGGCTTTGATTTTCAAAGCAGCAGTGATGGCCAAGGGCTTCATTATGTCAGAGAAAACATAAAGCAGTTTGGGGGCTGCATCTGATATCAGAAGTGTGTTTTGCTAAAATCTAAGGAGAAGCTTAAAGGATTCTTCATCTTGCAATGTTAACTGATGGACACGTTCTGGCTGAGAGCTCCCCTGTTCAAAAAACTACATAAGTACAAGACTGGTCCTGTCCCTACTAGAAGTAAGAGAAATGAAAAGTCCTATTGGTTTGACCTCTGAGGTATTATAACTAAAGGGCATCTCTAATAATGAAAAGTTCCCAAGACCACATTTCTCATAGCTCATCACACAGGAGGAACAGGACGTGTTTGAAGGGCGTCAGAAGAAAGCAAATGTGATAAAAGAATAAATGCCGGAACCAAGTGTCAAAAGAATTAACCTCTAGTGCTATGCAGCCATTAACTAGCTGTGAAACTTGAGTAATTTACTTTGCCCCTCTAGTTCTCAATGGCAGCCCCAACAAAAGGGATTAATGCAGCAAAGCCCAGTGGGTTGCTGAGACCACCAAACTTCAGAAACATCTTCTTGAGGAACAAGAGGGGTTCTGGGGAAGTGAGCCCCTCTGCCTTCCATGTACCTTTGATTTTATATATTTTCCTTACTGACTACCTGAGGTAAGAGTGAAACAAAGTGAAAGCAATCTTTGGATATGGACCAGCTTTTGTGATCCAGCCTGACAGGTCTTCAATATCGAGGTCCTTGATGGTTTCGATATGCACAAATTTCAGTTACCACAGTTTAGTTAAATACCACCAGTCACTGAACAACATGGTTAAAATTTACCACATTATATTAACTGTGAGTAGCTGCATAAAGTAAAGCTTCACTGCCAGCTTTTCAGTTCACAAAACACTATATAAACAACAGACCGTGCATGATGAACAGTGACCAATCAGGTCACTTCTCTCAAAGTCTGAAAGTGACTGTGCACCTGCTATTCACTTCATACACAGACAATAAAACATATAGTTGTGCTGTCACATGACATTTACAAAAATGGATAATCAAAAGACAGCACTAGGCAACAAAGATGAGGTTTGGCAAAGAAATGGAAAAGTGATTAATGCCAGTAGTAAAGTTAGAATCAAATGTAAGTGTAGAGAAGAATAGCTGACTGTGGGAATGTTGAAACTGTCACTATTTGAGAGACCCTAGGTAAGCCAGAGGAACTTGGGAAAGGCGAACTTGTTGACGTAAATGAAAGAAGTGGCTGTGATGAAAAGGCTAAAGATGTCTAGAGGAAGTGACAGGCTGGCAAAAAACTTCACATTAAAGCAACATGGAGCTATTTCACAATACTGAAAGCACAAAAGGATTAAATGTAAAGCTGATGCAAACTTAGGAATAGTTGTTGAAGCGTTAGAAAAGTTGCTGCCTTCATATCATAAGCTATACGCTAAGAAGGCAAGCACTATTCAAATTATTCTCCGTAAGTTTTTTATAAAGAAGTAAAACATTTCAATTCTCAATGTTTCTAATGTTTTAAATTGTACTATAAAAATATTAATGTACTAAATAAGTTTCAGTTTTACTATTTTTTCATCTTCATATACATTTATAACTGACAGTAAGAGAGTTAATATTTTGATAAAAATTATTAAAGTTTATAGAACAATTTGATTTTTCTCACTGATTATTGAGATTGCTTTGCATGGTTTTAGGTTGAATGGTCATTTTTATGATTCTATACAACCATGCAAAGTGAGGATTACCTGTACTAAAGTAATGCTTGGTATGTGGGAAAACTAAGTAAACTTGAGTGAGCCTCAACAATTATTTTTTAAAGAACTGTTACATTTATCTAAGAAAAGAATGACCCAGGCATACAGTAAATTTTATTGCAGAGTTGCCTGGCTATATAGCTGCAGTTGCATATCTTCTCATTCCCTGACTTATGGAGATACTAGGAAAGTATCTTCTTAAAACATGGAAGAGAGATAAAAGTTTTAGGGGAAAAGATATTCTACTGTTCCTTTCCCCTTCCTAAGTATTTTCTCCTACAGCATAATATATGGGTTAAAGATTCCTTAAGTTTGCAAATGCCTCTTTTTGATTACACAGAACTTCAGTGAGTAGTCTGTGATATGAGCTCTTTAGGATCTGAGTTTGGGCGGGGATGGGAAGGAAAGGGGGAGGTCCAGTGCTGTGCTCTGCTGTACGCATGTGTGTACAGGATGCGGAGGAGGCGTACTCCAGGGAAAGAACACAGGAAGGACCGGCACTGTCGGCAGCTCAAAACTGCACTTGGTGGTGGGGGCCTTTCTCTTACCTGCTCCCAATGAGCTGTCTGTGCATTACTCATATCTACCCTCATCCCTGTGTATGTATCAGGAGGATGGGGTAGAGCGTTCTGTCTTTAAACTACTAGAGAAGCTTTGGAAAGTGCCCTATACATTTTCATCCACTGCTGAACCTGATGACTTGCCAGTGTTTCTTCAAGGGAGTTTTCTCTGTTTAAAATGAAACACTTATGAAAATGTTACATTCCTAGAGAATCTGTTAATCATAAAAGTACTGTCTATGGCCAATCCCTGTCACACTAGTTGAGTCCACAAAAATATATTAAACAACATGAGGCATACCAAAAGAGAACAGGAAAAACCTCTTCCCTCCTGAAGACTCAAGATAATGTTTCTATTCCCTGGCCCAACATCCAAATAAATAAATAAATAAAGGCAAGTGAACTCTGGGGATGGAAATTACCAAAATTAAATGTAACAGACAAATCTTCCACAATGCTCTAAGTGACTACTAACGACAACGCTGGTGACAATAACAGCAGCAGCCACAATTCACTGAAAGTTTACTTGTGTCAAGGACATTGCTATATGCTTGATATATATTAACTTACCTAATTTAATTGTCATGTTAACTTTATGAAGCAAGATCTATTATTCTTATTTTAAAGATGAAAAATGAGATGCTTAAAAAGGTTGTCTCTTTTTCCAGGTTATGCAGAAAGGAAGCAGCAAGAAGCCAAGTCTGTCTGAGTCCAAACACCATGTATGAAGCCATATGAGATGCTTGAACATGAGATCCTTTCCTAAATAATGTCAGCACCTATTTATACTATGACATAGTATAAAACGCAAGCATGTCTACTGAGTGCCAAGTCTGTATATATATATGGTCAAGGGACTAGAATTGTTGTACTATTTATTAATACATACATTTGCTATTAGAAATATGGAGAGAAAATAACAAGATGTAGAAATACATTCAGATATGTATGCACAAAGCCAATAAATATTTATCAAACACCTATTATGTTCTAGACATAAGTTCAAGGTATTTTCAAACTTCCAAAGATCATTTATTAAAATGGCCTTGCAGGAAACTACAGCACAGACAGATCAACCTGGCAAATGCCAACCCAAAAAGCATGACTATTTTAACCAGAGATATGAATACTAAATCTGAACCAGAACCATAAACTGGAAGCTCCATCTTTAATTGTGCTATGTGTAAAAAGCATATATTATCTTCTTGTCTACCTCATGCACAATCAGCAGACACCTTCAACTACATGGAAACAAAGCTACCAATGTGAAATGAGCAAAATTTTAAATGTATAATTTTAGGACCTAAATATCACATAGGTACTTACTTATCTAGGGTTCTAACAGGAATAAAAAACACAAGCTATGTTATATTTCCTCTTATATTGTTATATTCATCACAAAACAGAAAGTGCTCCAATATTTGGAAGAATAAAAAAAAGCCACAATTTCCCCCTAAAGACAAAGGTCACATGGACAGTGGAACTAGACAAAGAATTAAGGCCCTTGCAGCCATTCCTTCTTCCTCCACCTCCCAAAAGTCCTGTTTAAAAATTAAGGTAGGGCTTCCCTGGTGGCGCAGTGGTTGAGAGTCCGCCTGCAGATGCAGGGGACACGGGTTCATGCCCCGGTCCGGGAAGATCCCACATGCTGCGGAGCGGCTGGGCCTGTGAGCCATGGCCGCTAAGCCTGCGTGTCCGGAGGCTGTGCTCCGCAACGGGAGAGGCCACAACAGTGAGAGGCCCGCGTACCGCAAAAAAAAAAAATAAGGTAGAGTCTGATTGGCAAGCTTTCAAACGGAGAACAGAGTTTAAAAATAATAGCTCAGGAACTTCCCTGGTGGCACACTGGTTAAGAATCCGCCTGCCAATGAAGGGGACACGGGTTTGATTCCTGGTCTGGGAAGATCCTACATGCCACGGAGCAACTAAGCCCATTCACCACAACTACTGAGCCCACACGCCACAACTACTGAAGTCCGTGCACTCTAGGGTCCGCGTGCCACAACTACTGAGCCCGCATGCTGCAACCACTGAAGACTGCACGCCTAGAGCCCGTGCTCCACAACAAGAGAAGCTACAGCAATGAGAAGCCTGTGCACTGCAACGAAGAATAGCTCCCGCTCACAACTAGAGAAAGCCCGCATGCAGCAACAAAGACTCAACGCAGCCAAAAAAAGCTCGTATTATTAACACAATTTTAAAGAAAGGTTTATTGTGTGTGTTTATTTTATTGAACTAACCATGCATTTGTATTTAAAAATTGTGGTGAAATTCTTGCTGCAATACCTAGAAATTCCTAATAGAAAACACCCCAGTGCTGGGCAGCATATGTAAATTGAAGAGGAACAGGTTCTTTTTTGTGGTAAGTCTCTAAAAAGGGCTAACCCACATCTATATTCACTGCCTGAAGATGGACTACTCTTTTTACTGTGGAATAAATTCCATTCTATTTGTTAAATATACGTCATTTCAATTCCATGCAGAAATGCCCTAATTTTCTGCCCTAAAAGATCAGCCTCAAAGTTGACATGACATAAATGGCAATCCTAATCTTTCATGGAAGGAGAGAACCTTGAGACATGCTATTTCATATCTTTTTACAGTTCTCAGAGGAATAAAGGATTTATACCTTTTCCCAAAATATACTAACCTTAACTACAACAATAAAATCTCAACAGTATAAAAGAATGCAACTGTTGTTGGGTGAAAAAAAGCATACTTAAAAATCTCTGAACTAATAGTATCTATACATTTTTCACTATAGTTAAATCAATCTCTCTCAGCATGAAGAACAACATGAAACAAAATAAAACAAAAAACTGTGATCCAGCCACTCTGTAATTATTGCTCAGATGATAGTTATTGAGGACTAATGCATGCTGAGAGGTGATGAGGAAGGAAAACAAAAGGAGTAGAAGACATTATCCTTGTTCTCACGCAGTTCATAATCTTTCTGACAACCTTACCGCTTAGTCATTAGCATGCACTACAGGCTCCTAAAATATCTTATCAATATAATAAAGGCAAGTTGACAGAAAACTGCAGTAACTGTCCACCCCCAATTAGCTGAGTAGCCAGAGAAGGGCCCCTCAGGCAGCTGAGGGGCCTGAGCACACCCAGCTGTCACAGTCTGGCCCCAGGGTATCATCAGGCTCCCCTGACAGTCTACAAGTTCCCCTTCCGGGAAAACCAAAGGGCACAGCAGAATCAGTCAACGGATCAGGCTGGGGTCAAATACCAGGAATCATGGCATTTGTCAGAGCAGAATCGTGAGAAACAAAAAAGGCCAGAAAAGGTCAAGAAGAGAGAACAGCCAAGGCTAGCAAGAGCAGAGATGCTGCTGAGGAAGCTGAAAGCCAGGTGTAGTACTGGCACATCTTGAGACACAGTTTAGGAAGAGCAGACCTGTGAACCAGGAAGGAGCACAGCTCACTGTCAGCATGGAGACAGGTAAGGGCAGGAAAACCTGGTTCAAGTAAGGTGACTCAGACCAGAAACATCGTCCTGGAGCCAGGCAAGCCCTGACACTACCTCCTCTTTTCCTCTTTCTATCTCTCAATCTCTAGTACAATTTTGGAAAACTTCACGAAATCCCTCTACTCTCCTCATTTGGAGAATGCCAGGAATCTCTGACTTTCTGCCCTCTTAAACCCTATATACCTTAAGCTTCAAGAAAGCTCAAGATCTTAATTCCCTGGTCAGTTCCCTCCAAGCAGCAGTATAAAGTATTAGAGTGTAAGGACTCCTTCCTTCTGCCATGTCCCAGAGGAAAAATACACACACACACACACACACACACACACACACACACACACACACACAACACTCACACTTTCTACAGATACACACTGAGTTCATTTAAAAAAAAAAAAAAAAACATGTCTTGGGCATTCCCTGGCAGTCCAGTGGTTAGAACTCTGCGCTTCCATCACAGGGGACATGGGTTTGATCCCTGGTTGGGGAAATAAGATCCCGCAAGCCGTGTGGTGTGGCCAAAAAAAAAAATGTATTAGTTCCAAGGAGCTGGCAGATTAACTGAGCATGACAGTCAGAGCTGGTCAGTATACGATGTAATCCTTAAAACAGTATGATAAAAGAATCATCTTGGAAATCTCGGAGGGTCTCATAGATAAACTGACAACTGGGCTCAATCTCAAAGGATGGGTCGGGATTAACCGGGCAGAATAAAAACAGAGAGGCTAATGGAGACGACCAGGGAAGGCAAAGGAAAAGACATGAGCTAAGGTACATGTCATAACATGGCAAATCTCGGCCCAGGGAGAAATTCAGCATGGCCACAGCAGAGTATAAGAAGAAGAAGGTTGGAGAGGTGCTAAGAAGGCTAAGCTGAAATCATATTGGGAAAGCGGCTCCCGTACTATACTAAGAAATTTGGGCTTCAATTTGTGAGCAATGGGAAATCACCAAAGGTTATTAAGCAAGGCAGTGAGATGATCAAAGTTATATTTTAGAATTCAGGCAACAATAAAGCAGATGCTCCAGGGTTGAGAGAAGAAAAGAAGAGCAATCAGTCGGAAGGTTGTTAAAATCGGCTAAGCACGAAATCATGTGGATCTAAACTAGCGGGAACAAGAAGAAGATGCGTTACCGAGGCATTTAATAGGTAGGATAGAATATACTGAACAGTTAGGTGTGGGGTGAGGACAAGGGGTGGAGAAACATAGGAAGACTGGAGTTTTTTGTTTGTTTGTTTGTTTGCGGTACGTGGGCCTCTCACTGTTGTGGCCTCTCCCGTTGCGGAGCACAGGCTCTGGACGCGCAGGCTCAGGGGCCATGGCTCACGGGCCCAGCCGCTCCGCAGCATGTGGGCTCTTCCCGGACCGGGGCATGAACCCATGTCCCCTGCATTGGCAGGCGGACTCTCAACCACTGCGCCACCAGGGAAGCCCTGGAGTTTTTATCTTAGGCAACCGGACCAGTAGTAAAGCCATGAAGGAGCATAGGAACAAAGCAAGAGGATAAACAATCTTTTGTGTGGGATGGATAATGGATACAGTTATTTAGACACAAACCTCTACCAGTTCTTTGTGTTACATGCTGTGCCAAGGACATACACTTATTTCCTTTAATCCTCAAAGCAGTACATTATCCACATTTTATATAAAGAAAGCAATGGCCCCAACAGGTCAAGTAATTTATCGAATGTTATTTATCTACTTATTTAGTTATTCAGCAAGTATTTATCAGGTGTCTCTCAGGTGCTGGGGTTTTGCAAGTGAAGGACATAGACAGCAAGGCTGGACTCAAGTCATAGGCTGCTTTCAGTTTTCATGTCACCTCAGAAGAGTTATTTGAGAACAAGCCTTCTGCACTTCAAGTTAGTTGATTTGAAATATTTAAGAATTGCTAACGATGTATTTTGCAAACATTAATGTGAAGTACACTGAATTTAATGTTGAATACTTTCAAGCATTCACCTCATAAAGCCACTGTTAAACATTAAAGAAAGAGAAGGGTGGGAGGACGGAAGCAGCCCCTTGCTTCCGCACCTTCTACTTCCTTACTTTTATTTTTTAACATCTTTATTGGAGTATAATTGCTCTACAGTGGTGTGTTAGTTTCTGCTGTGTAACAAAGTGAATCAGCTGTACATATACATATATCCCCATATCCCCTCCCTCTTGCGTCTCCCTCCCACCCTCCTTATCCCACCCCTCTAGGTGGTCACATAGCACCAAGCTGACCTCCCTGTGCCATGCGGCTGCTTCCCATTAGCTATGTTTTATATTTGGTAGTGTATATATGTCCATGCCACTCTCTCACTTCATCCCAGCTTACCCTTCCCTCTCCCTGTGTCCTCATGTCCATTCTCTACGTCTGTGTCTTTATTCCTGTCCTGCCCCTAGGTTCTTCAGAACCATTTTTTTTATATTCCTATATATATATGTGTGTTAGCATACTATATATATGTGTTAGCATACGGTATTTGTTTTTCTCTTTCTGACTTACTCATTCTGTATGACAGTCTCTAGGTCCATCCACCTCACTATAAATAACTCAAATTTCCTTTCTTTTTATGGCTGAGTAATAATCCATTGTGTATATGTGCCACATATTCTTTTTTTTTTTTTTTTTTTGCGGTATGCGGGCCTCTCACTGTTGTGGCCTCTTCCGTTGCAGAGCACAGGTTCCGGACGCGCAGGCTCAGCAGCCATGGCTCACGGGCCCAGCTGCTCCGCGGCATGTGGGATCTTCCCAGACTGGGGCATGAACCCGCGTCCCCTACATCGGCAGGCGGACTCTCAACCACTGTGCCACCAGGCAAGCCCCACATCTTCTTTATCCATTCATCTGTCAATGGACACTTAGGGTGCTTCCATGTACTGGCTATTGTAAGTAGAGCTGCAATGAACATTGTGGTGCATGACTCTTTTTGAATTATGATTTTCTCAGGGTATATGCCCAGTACTGGGATTGCTGGGTCATATGGTAGTTCTATTTGTAGTTTTGTAAGGAACCTCCATACTGTTCTCCATAGTGGCTGTATCAATTTACATGCCCACCAACAGTGCAAGAGGGTTCCCTTTTCTCCACACCCTCTCCAGCATTGTTTGTAGATTGTTTGATGATGGCCATTCTGACTGGTGTGAGATGATATCTCATTGTAGTTTTGATTTGCATTTCTCTAATGATCAGTGATGCTTAGCATCCTTTCATGTGCTTCCTGGCCATCTGTATATCTTCTTTGGAGAAATGTCTATTTAGGTCTTCTGCCCATTTTTGGATTGGATTGTTTGCTACATGAGCTGCCTGTATATTCTGGAGATTAATCCTTTGTCAGTTGCTTTATCAGCAAATATTTTCTCCCATTCTGAGGGTTGTCTTTTCGTCTTGCTTATGGTTTCCTTTGCTGTGCAAAAGCTTTTAAGTGTCATTAGGTCCCATTTGTTTATTTTTGTTTTTATTTCCATTTCCCTAGGAGGTGGGTCAAAAAGGATCTTGCTGTAATTTATGTCATAGAGCGTTCTGCCTATGTTTTCTTAACTGTAGTGATAAAATCATGGCATGGCAAAGCAATACATGTGATTATGAGCACAGGCTCCAGAGCCAGACTCTCTAGAACTGAACTCTGTCTACTTACTAGCGCTGTGATTTGGGGGAAGATACTTAAACTTTCTGTATCTCAGTTTTTATCTTTTGTGAAATGTGCTCAGTAGGAGTACCTATCTTATAGGTTCCGGTGAAGTTTAAATGAATTAAAACTTGAGATGTACTTATAACAGAGCCCATAGTTAATGCACAACCAATGTTACAGTATTACTGTCTTAGCCTTTATCACTGAAATTACCATGTTTGTTTAGTTGCTTGACCTCTTGTTCTGTGTTCTCCATTCTAAACTCCACAAGAGTAAGGTCACAAGGACAACCTCAGAGGGCTGCTTTAGATTGAATGGTCAGGAAAAGCCTCTCTGACTCTGATGACAAAAGGAGACAGCCACATAACGATGCAGAAGCAAAACATTCTAAGCAGAGGGAAAAAGTCCAGCATGTTTTAGAAACAGAAGAAGACCAGTATGGCTAGAGCAGGATTAGCTGGGGGAATGAGAATGAGATGAAGTGGTAGCAAGCAAAGACTAGTTGGTGAAGAGTCTGGATTTTATTTTAGGAAAACACTGGACAGTTTCAGATAGGAGATTTAATAGTGTGATTTATACTTTATAAAAAGCAATTTTGAGCATGGTGAAACTGAACTGGGTAGGGAAAAGAGAGACAGAGTGGAAGCAAGGAAATTTGAATCCAGGTACTGTTGTCTCCAGAACGAAGCATTTATTTAACTACTGTGCTTTGTGGTGAATTTAAGGTATAGGATCTTGAGTGAAAGTATAAAATAGATAGATGGAAACACTAATCTACAGTTTAGGAGAAAAGGCAAGGCCAAAGATTTAGATTTTGTTTTGTAATCTCAGACATACAAGTAGATGATTATTAAAGCCATGGGAGTTGATAAGACGGCTCAAGGAACACAAATACAGGAAGAAGGGAAGAACGTGCAGGTGATGACTTATGAAGTCTATTCTTTCCTCCTCAGAGCACTTTTTTCATGTACTAATAATAGGAAATACTGCTCACCATCTAGAGAGTACCTGGAGCCTTTATCTTCCCCCAGAAGGAGCTGAGGCATGGGTGAAGACTGGTCCACAATGATAAGCCTTGGGGCTGCTGGGCAGTAAAAATGATGCTTAACACTACCATAGTATCAAACCCACAGATCTCACTAAAGATACAATGACATTCCCAAACACATATTTATAGAAAGGAAAGCCATTAGTCCAATTATAACCAGGTTTGATTTACATGACCTATGGAATTTTGTATATGGAGCTTTATACCCCACGCTTTAAGGTAAGTTAGAAGCTAAGGGCATGGACATTTGCTCTGCTAAAGCCTCATAATAGGCGGCAACATGGCACAGACGCTGCCTAGCGTGACTAGAACAAAAAAAAAGTCACAACTGAACAGAGATCTCAGAGAGAGGGCATAGGACTCTCAAATGCTTTACAAATCAATTCTTCATACCCCTTCGAGCGAAAAAATCACTAAGGAACTCCTCTCTCTATCATGGACAAATATATCACACTTCCTGGCACAGTTCAGGAATAGAGAAATGCAATTCTAAAGTCCTCCCTTCAGCTTCTTATTCTTGTTTCTTATCATGTGGAGGTGTGACACTTGGCATTCCCTATTAAATAGGAGACTGAGAACAGGCCTTTCTGCTTAGAGCAGAATGTAGTGGAGTACTAGATGTAGTGGAATTGTGCTAACCCCAGCTGTTTAAGTGGGATGATGATGGTCACAATGGAGAGATGTGCAAATTACACAGAGGACCTCTGCTCTGCTGAGTTTGAGAAGGAAGCCACCGTGTTTTCTTGGGCATGACTTGTGGCTACTCTGGAGACTAGGAACTAGAGCTGAAGGGACCTCTTAATACTCCTAACCGCTCAAGCTGTTTCCTCTTGCTCAGAATGCCTTCCTCTTCACTGAAATCTCCATCCTTCAAAGCTGGGCTCAAGTCCTGCCTCTTAGATAAAGACTCTCGTCACTCCAACCAACTGGCCATTCTCTGAACTCATATTGCTGTCTCTGCTATTTGACTTAGTAACTATTTAGTATTTATTTGTTTCATGTATTTTTTCTCATCTTCATTAGATTATGAACTTCCTGGAAGCAAGGACTATGTTTTGTTGGTTTTAATCGGAGAACAGGAAAAACTCCATATCCTCATCACCCACATTCAAGAATTATCAAGATTTGGCCTCATTTCACACATATATATATATCCCTTTTTTTGTTAAAATGTACTATAGTTCATATTTTAGTATGCATTTCTAAAAAAAAATGGACATTTTGTTAAGTAACCATAAGACCTAAACAAAATTAACAGTAATTCCTTGGTATCATCTAATATCTAGTTCATATTCAAATATATCCAATTGCCTCAAAAATGTCTTCTGACATTTGTTATTAATCAATATCCAAACAAAATCCATGTACTGCATTTGGTTATTATATCTCTTAATCCTCTTTTATTGTAAATCAGGCTTCCCCTCCCATTTTGCCAATGATTTAATGAAGAAATCTGGTCATTTTTCCAATTGATTGTACCATATTCTGGATTTGTCTGTCTGTTTTCTCATAGTCTTGGGAGCTACGTTTTTATTCATTTACTCAACAAATATATACTAGGAGCAGAATATTAGCCAGAACACTATAAAATGCAGGGCTACAACCGTGAATAAAACTATAGTCCTCACTCAAACAGAAGAACATGAAACAAATAATTACACAAAACATTAATTATTAGTAATTGGGATATGTGCTAAAAAGGGAAAGTACAAGGTAGTAAGAGAAATTACAGCAAGGGAACCTAACCTACTTTAGGGGTCAGAAAGAGTATTTATTTTGTATAGTTCAAAGCACCTAGGATACTGTCAAGTAAATAAACTTTTAGTATTTCTGGGTTGGTTGGGAGAGTAAGTTTTCTTCGCATAACAGTCTTGTAAACTGAAGGACATTACCACCACCTCTTGAGTTCTGAATATTAAATCTGATTCTCTTAGGAGTCCATGTTAGAGAAAACTGAAAGGGCAAACAGACGGCTTTCTCCAGCTGAAACAAATTAGAAGACAAATTCAGGAAGTCTTTGGCTACATCAAGTCAAAGAAAAAGATCGCATTTTTCTGGACCACCAGTTTAGATATCGAGACAATGAATTTTTGACAAGGAATAGAATGGATATTATTGAAACCTAGAAGAGTACGATTAGTAGGATATCTGCCACACTGCTCAAAAGGGCTTTTAAGTTAAAGTTGAGAAAGGAAAAATATGCAGGTACACTTTAAGACTGGATATAATGGAGGGTAAAAGATAGACTAGAAAAACAATAGCATAGGAGATAAATGATAATCCAGATTTCATTTTAAAGATTATAGCACTGTTTTTAAAAATTATAAAATTTATTACTTTTATACAATACTATCTACTTGAGACCAAGGTAAATGTCTAAGTCCCCCTTGTTGACACCAGATGTTAGTCTAGTTTTGGGGCAATAGCATGATATTTGCTTGAGTGTCCTAAAAAGAAATACCTTCTGCTATGGACTGAATTGTGTTCCCAACTTCCCCACCAAATTCATTTGTTGAAGCCCTAAACCCCAATGTGACTATATTCAGAGACAGGGTCTTCAGGAGGTAATTAAGGTTAAATGAGACCATAAAGATGAGGCCCTAATCCAACAGGACTGGCATCCTCATAAGAAGAGAGACCAGAGCGTGCACACTCTCTCTCTGACATGTGAAGACATAGTGAGAAGGCAGCTGTCTGCAAGCCTAAAAGAGAGCCCTTGCCAGAAACCGAAATTGCTGAACCTTGATCTGGGATTTCTAGCCTCCAGAACTGTAAGAAAATAAATACCCAATGTTTAAGCCACCCTGTCTATAGTATTTTGTTATGGCAGTCCAAGCTAACAAATATAACTTCCTAATTTTTTTCCTCTCTAGTATCTAAATTTTAAAGCTCTCTCTTCTGCACGATTTGTAGAATATGTCTGCACAACCTGAAAGATACATCAGAAACTAAGGTCATGTGTATAAAAAGTATACCTTGACACCTAACCAAGTAGATAAGAGAAAAATAATTTGTCAAGGCACTTCCTAATCAAGGCAATGAAATGGAATAGATGGTTTTTATTTGCTTGCATTTACTTTTAAACTCTTGAAATTTCATATTCTTTTCAATACGAATAGGAGCTCTCTTCAGGTGAACCAGATCTGGGTATTTTCAGCTGTGGTCAGCTTCTCTCTGAATCCCACTAGGGTTTTGTGATGCAGAGTAAACTAAGGCTATAAATCAAAAGCCATGCTTTTAATACCTCAATGCATTGCAAATTGATCAGGAATAGGGGTCAGTTCAAATCGCTTTTTAAGTGAAACTGTTCCTTTCCCCTGAAGGGAAGGAATGGAAGTTAAAGATAGCAAATCCCAAAGTTATATGGGATTCAGAAGTGTGGTTGCTTGTTAGAATAGACAGCAGTGAGGTTTCTTTAGATAAGATTCTTCAGTTGTTTATCAGGTAGGAGTCATGGCTATTTAAAAACACACATCCTGGTGGCTAGTATTAAATCTGAAATCTGGTGGGCAACTTTTCAAGAAATAAAAGCTACAAACAAAATGGCTTTAGTTCCATTCAGCCTGCCGTGGGAAATGGCTAATGGACAAGCATTACTATGACTGGCAAGGCGAGCTGCCAATAAATGAGAAGAGCAGAGATTCAAACCGCCATATAATAATGGCAACACTTCTTAAGTTTATTTCACTAATTCATCAAAGTACAACATTATCTGAAGTGAAAGAAAAAAGGGGAAGGAACTATTTAAAAGTAAAAGCTATACTTCTTTGTCTATTGGTTAGTTATCTCTGCTTTGAGTAATTATGGTTTATTTGTACCATTTCTGGATACTACACTTGTTCTACTGAAGGCAATATTTTCTCCTTTTCAAATGACAAGCAGAGAACTACGTCTGGTAGGATAAATTTCCACTGTTTGTTTATGTCTGTCTTTGTCTTTTTCCATTAGGAAAAAATGAAGTCTAATGGTTGGATGGGAAAAGTGTGGAGTTCTGATATGCCACTCCTCAGAGGGATGGGGGTCATATTCTCTTTTCACTTGTCATTTTTTTTCCCAGAAAAATAACAACCTTAAGCACTGTATCCCATCTTTTCTCAATCTTCAAGTCTTAATTCTCAATGGTTTCTTATCATTTTAAACTAACTGTTAAGTGGGTCAATAGTTCCAACTGCTTACCTTTTGGAATGGAGTGAAAACTATCCCATCATAAAAGAATAAATTCATTTAACTGTATAGTTCAAATCAGTCCAAAATTCAACAAATGATGCCTTAAAATTCTATTTCAGATAGGCTTTTTAGTATAATGGGTAGTCTAATAGTTTTCAATGTAATGTAACAGAACACACATTCCGGGGCTAGACTACATTGGTTCAAATCCTATTTCCACCACTTACTAGCAGTGCAGATTTAGAAATATTAATTTGATTTCTATGCCTCCATTTCATCATCTGTAAATGGAGAATAATAATATAATAATTCTACATCACAGGTTGTTGTACCTGGCAAAGAGAAAGCGCTATATGAATTTTAACTATGATTATTTCAGAAAACATCTAAAGGGCATTATGTTACTCTCCCTACTCTTTGTTAGGACCACTAAACAGTTACATGTAAAACGAAGTGAAGGCTCACCTATCTTAGGTCACATAAAACAATCCTCTTGCTAATCAGATACAGAAGAAGGATCAGAGGGAAATCTTTTCTTCAACACTAGTCTTAACTATGACTAAGATTTTACCAGTAACATAAGTATACACTTGATGTTTAGAGGTAAGACATTCTATTTAAACTTACATGCTTCAATGAAAAGAGTCAAATGACAAACACAAACTATAACAGCAGCTTATTCTAAAACATTGACATAACCTGAAACATTGCTCTGTTAGCAAAATACATACTTCTGGGGTGATCTGTTATCAACTTCAGCTTTCAGTCGTAAATTCTCCCTCACCAGGCCACCATTTTCCAATTTCAATTTCTTATTTGCCTTAGAAAAAAAAAATGTTGAAAATAATTAAGCACAAGTTAAAACAAAAGTGCCTTGTAAAAATAATGACATGAGCCATCTGTATTCTTTAGAGCAACAATATCAGAAAACTGAATACTAGAACATGTCTTCAGAAGCTTAAAATCACCGTTGGGAATGACTTGTGAGACTGTGAACACAACCAAGCATTTTTAATCCGTATTCCCCAATCACTCTGCAAATCCCCTATCCAGGGAAATAAACGGAACTATGTTAGTCAGCTTAGAGTCATTAAGGGACTAAACTAATGGCAAATATGTTTTTTTCTTTTCCTTTTTCACATAACTGAATACTCTAAGCATGATAACATTATACCACATGCAATTATTCACAAAACTAATGCTAAGAATCTTCAGCTATGAGATTGATTTTTGGTTGCTATTTAAAAATAGTTTTTAGTGATAACATAGCTTGCTTTCTTCAAAATGGCTTTCTCAAATGCTCTGGCTCACAAATTCTGGGACTCTCAGAATTGAATCAATGTTTTCTAATAAATTCTATGGATTCTCTTTTGATTTAAAAAAAAAATCCTGGGCTTCCCTGGTGGTGCAGTGGTTGAGAGTCCGCCTGCCGAGGCAGGGGACACGGGTTCATGCCCCGGTTCGGGAAGATCCGACATGGCGTGGAGTGGCTAGGCCCATGAGCCATGGCCGCTGAGCCTGCGTATCCGGCACCTGTGCTCCGCAACGGGAGAGGCCACAACAGTGAGAGGCCCGCGTACCGCCAAAAAAAAAAAAAAAAAAAAAAATCCCAAGTATGATTTTCTTTTTTGAGTTCTATGATACCTAAAAACTGCATGACAAAACATTAATTGCTAGGAAATCTAGAAGCTCAATATTGATTCTTGACAGCCCAAAAAGTAGTGTGTCTATTGTAGTCTTCTGAAAAGCTACTTCATTTAAACCCCTAGTCATTGTGTTTTTCAATTCCAACAAAAAATAAGACTCCCTAGACTAGGAACCAATCTTACCAACCTGGCAAGAGGAATTCATTGTCTGACTAGAACATTAACATTCAAAGTGAAGGGGTCACAAGAACATTTGTCAACAAAGAGGTTTAAACCAACAAAACTTGAAAACAGATTTTAAAAATCTGACCAATAATTTCTAGAACTTCTGACTATATTATTTGCCCATCAACACACAAATACCCCAAGAGGATGACAAGAGAAGCAGGACAGAGGACACTCTTCTGGGCACCAAGCCTAACTCTCTCACTTAGACTCATCTAGGTTCCTTTTGAGCTCTGAGCACCTGCTTATCTTCGTGGGTGCAAACCAACCAAGACTGTGGAGGGTTAATTCTTTAAGTGACTGATAAATACCATTACTGCCCCTCTGAAGACACAGGAAAAGTAATTTACTTTCTCATACACACAAACAATGAATTAAGCCTTCATAAGAGGAGGCACTTAGTGAATGCTTTTTGGTGATGAATGACAGGCTTAAATTAGAACCTCATTTGATTTCTTTTCCCCATCCCCTCTGTCAAGGTCTCTCACCAGTCCTGTGGCTCTCTAAGATTCTCTTTATGGGCTGGCTAGTTCCTCAACTATCAGAGATAGTTTCAACTTCAGGAGAATCAGGTGGGTAAAGTTACAAAGGGGAGAGTTCTGCCTATTTGTTGCACCTAAAAGAGTAATGAAGTCTTCAGCTAACTATTATATTTTGCATTCTCAACACTGGCTTCATAATTGTTCAAAACTCACTTAGCCCTGGAAACATTAGAAAAAAAGTCCAGGATTGGTTCAAGATGGTGGAGTAGAAGGACATGCTCTCACTCCCTTTTGCGAGAACACTGGAATCACAACTAACTGCTGAACAATCATTGACAGGAAGACACTTGAACTCATCAAAAAAGATACCCCACATCCAAAGACAAAGGAGAAGCCACAATGAGATGGTAGAAGGGGCACAATCACAGTAAAATCAAATCCCATTTAACTGCTGGGTGGGTGACTCACAAACTGGAGGACACTTATACCACAGAAGTCCATCCACTGGAGTGAAGCTTCTGAGCCTCACGTCAGGCTTCTGAACCTGGGGGTCCAGCAACAGGAAGAGGAATTCCTAGAGAATCAGACTTTGAAGGCTAGCGGGATTTGATTGCAGGACTTCGACAGGACTGGGGGAGGCAGAGACTCCACTCTTGGAGGGCACACACAAAGTAGTGTGTGCATCAGGACCCAGGGGAAGGAGCAGTGACCCCATAGGAGACTGAACCAGACCTACCTGCTAGTGTTGGAGGGTCTGCTGCAGAGGTGGGGGGTGGCTGTGGCTCACCGTGGGCACAAGGACACTGGCAGCAGAAGTTCTGGGAAGTACTCCTTGGCGTGAGACCTCCCAGAGTCTGCCATTAGCCCTACCAAACAGCCGGGTAGGCTCCAGTGTTGGGTCACCTCAGGCAAAACAACCAACAGGGAAGGGACTCAGCCCCACTCATCAGCAGACAAGCGGATTAAAGTTTTACTGAGCTCTGCCCACCAGAGCAACAGCCAGCTCTACCCACCACCAGTCCTTCCCATCAGGAAACTTGCACAAGCCTCTTAGATAGCCTCATCCACCAGAGGGCAGCCAGCAGAAGCAAGAAGAACTACAACCCTGCAGCCTGTGGAACAAAAACCACATTCACAGAAAGATAGACAAGATGAAAAGGCAGAGGGCTATGTACCAGATGAAAGAACAAAATAAAACCCCAGAAAGACAACTAAATGAAGTGGAGATAGGCAACCTTCCAGAAAAAGAATTCAGAATAATGATAGTGAAGATGCTCCAGGACATTGGAAAAAGAATGGAGGCAACGATCGAGAAGATGCAAGAAATGTTCAACAAAAATCTAGAAGAATTAAAGAACAAACAGAGATGAACAATACAACAACTGAAATGAAAAATACACTAGACGGAATCAATAGCAGAATAACTGAGGCAGAAGAACGGATAAGTGACCTGGAAGACAGAATGGTGGAATTCACTGCTGTGGAACAGAACAAAGAAAAAAGAATGGAAAGAAATGAAGACAGCCTAAGAGACCTCTGGGACAACATTAAACGCAGCAAGATTCCCATTATAGGGGTCCCAGAAGGAGAAGAGAGACAGAAAGGACCAGAGAAAATATTTGAAGAGATTATAGTTGAAAACTTCCCTAAGATGGGAAAGGAAATAGCCACCCAAGTCCAGGAAGCACAGAGAGTCCCATACAGGATAAACCCAAGGAGAAACAGGCCGGGACACATACTAATCAAACTGGCAAAAACTAAAGACAAAGAAAAATTATTGACAGCAGCAAGGGAAAAAAGACAAATAACATACAAGGGAACTCCCATAAGGTTAACAGCTGATTTCTCAGCAGAAACTCTACAAGCCAAAAGGGAGTGGCATGATATACTAAAAGTGATGAAAGGGAAGAACCTACAACCAAGATTACTCTACCCAGCAAGGATTTCATTCAGATTTGATGGAGAAATCAAAAGCTTTACAGACAAGCAAAAGCTAAGAGAATTCAGCCCACCAAACTAGCTGTACAACAAATGTGAAAGGAACTTCTCTAAGTGCGAAACACAAGAGAAGAAAAGGACCTACAAAAACAAACCCAAAACAATTAAGAAAATGGTAATAGGTATCGATAATTACCTTAAACGTGAATGGATTAAATGCCCCAACCAAAAGACACAGGCTTGCTGAATGGATACAAAAACAAGACCCATATATATGTTGTCTACAAGAGACCCACTTCAGACCTAGGGACACATACAGACTGAAAGTGAGGGGATGGAAAAAGATATTCCAAGCAAATGGAAATCAAAAGAAAGCTGGAGTAGCAATACTCATATCAGATAAAATAGACTTTAAAATAAAGAATGTTACAAGAGACAAGGAAGGACACTACATAATGATCAAGGGATCAATCCAAGAAGAAGATATAACAATCATAAATATATACACACCCAACATAGGAGCACCTCAATACATAAGGCAAATGCTAACAGCTATAAAAGAAGAAATCGACAGTAACACAATAATAGTGGGGGACTTTAACAACTCACTTACACCAATGGACAAATCGTCCAAACAGAAAATTAATAAGGATACACAAGCTTGAAATGACATAATAGACCAGATAGATTTAATTGATATTTATAGGACATTCCATCCCAAAACAGCAGATTACACTTTCTTCTCAAGTGCACACAGAACATGCTCCAGGATAGATCACATCTTGGGTCACAAATCAAGCCTCAGTAAATTTAAGAAAATTGAAATCATATCAGGCATCTTTTCTGACCACAACGCTATGAGATTAGAAATGAATTACAGGGAAAAAAACGTAAAAAACACAGACACATGGAGGCTAAACAATATGTTACTAAATAACCAAGAGATCACTGAAGAAATCAAAGAGGAAATCAAGAAATACCTAGAGACAAATGACAGTGAAAACATGACAACCCAAAACCTATGGGATGTGGCAAAAGCAGTTCTAAGAGGGAAGTTTATAGCTATACAAGCCTACCTCAAGAAACAAGAAAAATCTCAAATAAACAATCTAACCTTACACCTATAGGAACTAGCGGAAGAAGAACAAACAAAACCCAAAGTTAGCAGAAGGAAAGAAATCATAAAGATCAGAGCAGAAATAAATGAAATAGAAACAAAGAAAACAATAGCACAGATCAATAAAACTAAAAGCTGTTTCTTTGAGAAGAGAAACAAAGTTGATAAACCATTAGCTAGACTCATCAAGAAAAAGAGGGAGAGGACTCAAATCAATAAAATTAGAAATGAAAAAGGAGAAGTTACAACAGATACTGCAGAAATACAAAGCATCCTAAGAGACTACTACAAGCAACTCTATGCCAATAAAATGGACAATCTGGAAGAAATGGACAAATCCTCAGAAAGGTATAACCTTCCAAGACTGAACCAGGAAGAAATACAAAATATGAACAGACTAATCACAAGGAATGAAATTGAAACTGCGATTAAAAATCTTCCAACAAAAAAAGTCCAGGACCAGATGGCTTCACAGGTGAATTCTATCAAACATTTAGAGAAGAGCTAACACTCATTCTTCTCAAACTCTTCCAAAAATTTACAGAGGAAGGAACATTCCCAAACTCATTCTATGAGGCCACCATCACCCTGATACCAAAACCAGATAAAGATATTACAAAGAGAGAAAATTACAGACCAATATCACTGATGAATATAGATGCAAAAATCCTCAACAAAATACTAGCAAACAGAATCCAGCAACACATTAAAAGGATCATACACCATGATCAGGTGGGATTTATCCCAGGGATGCAAGGATTCTTCAATATACACAAATCAATCAATGTGATACACCATATTAACAAATTGAAGAAAAAAAACCATATGATCATCTCAATAGATGCAGAAAAAGCTTTTGACAAAATTCAACACCAATTTATTATAAAAACCCTCCAGAAAGTGGCCATAGAGGGAACCTACCTGAACATAATAAAGGCCATACACGACAAAACCACAGCAAACACCATTCTCAATGGTGAAAAACTGAAAGCATTTCCTCTAAGATCCGGGACAAGACAAGGATGTCCACTCTCACCACTATTATTCAACATAGCTTTGGAAGTTCTAGCCATGGCAATCAGAGAAGAAAAAGAAATAAAAGGAATACAAATTGGAAAAGAAGAAGTAAAACTGTCACTGTTTGCACATGACATGATACTATACACAGAGAATCCTAAAGATGCCACCAGAAAACTACTAAAACTAATCAATGAATTTGGTAAAGTAGCAGGATACAAAATTAATGCACAGAAATCTCTTGTATTCCTATACACTAATGATGAAAAATCTGAAAGAGAAATTAAGAAAACACTCCCTTTTACCATTGCAACAAAAAGAAGAAAATACCTAAGAATAAACCTACTGAGGGAGACAAAAGACCTGTATGCGGAAAACTATAAGACACTGATGAAAGAAATTAAAGATGATACCAACATGGAGAGATATACCATGTTCTTGGATTGGAAGAATCAATATTGTGAAGATGGCTATACTACCCAAAGCAATCTACAGATTCAATGCAATCCTTATCAAATTACCAATGCATTTTTTATGGAACTATAACAAAAGATCTTAAAATTTGTATGGAGACACAAAAGACCCCAAATAGCCAAAGCAGGTTTGAGGGGAAAAAACTGAGCTGGAGGAATCAGACTCCCTGACTTCAGGTTATACTACAATGCTACAGTAATCAAGACAATACGGTACTGGCACAAAAACAGAAGTACAGATCAATGGAACAAGATAGAAAGGCCAAAGGTAAACCCAGGCACCTATGGTCAACTAATCTATGACAAAGGAGGCAAGGATTTACAATGGAGAAAAGACAGTCTCTTCAATAAGTGGTGCTTGGAAAACTGGACAGCTACATGTAAAAGAATGAAATTAGAACACTCCCTAACACCATATACAAAAATAAACTCAAAATGGATTCGAGACCTAAATGTAAGACCGGACACTATAAAACCCTTAGAGGAAATCATAGGAAGAACACTCTCACATAAATCACAGCAAGATCTTTTTTGATCCACCTCCTAGAGCAATGGAAATAAAAACAAAAGTAAACAAATGGGACCTAATGAAACTTAAAAGCTTTTGCACAGCAAAGGAAACCATAAACAAGACAAAAAGACAACCCTCAAAATGGGAGAAAGTATTTGCAAATGAATCAATGGACAAAGGATTAATCTCCAAAATATATAAACAGCTGATGCAGCTCAATATTAAAGAAACAAACAACCCAATCCAAAAATGGGCAGAAGACCTAAATAGACATTTCTCCAAAGAAGACATACAGATGGCCAAGAGGCACATGAAAAGCTGCTCAACATTACTAATTATTTGAAAAATGCAAATCAAAACTACAATGAGGTATCACCTCACACCAGTTAGAATGGGCATCATCAGAAATCTACAAACAACAAATGCTGGAGAGGGTGTGGAGAAAGGGAACCCTCTTGCACTGTTGGTGGGAATGTAAATTGATACAGCCACTATGGAGAACAGTATGGATGTTCCTTAAAAAACTAAAAATAGAATT
Source organism: Leucopleurus acutus (assembly GCF_964270905.1). Lineage (NCBI taxonomy): Eukaryota > Metazoa > Chordata > Mammalia > Artiodactyla > Delphinidae > Leucopleurus > Leucopleurus acutus. Next base: position 51,810,273 of record NC_139160.1, read on the forward strand.
ACCATATGACCCAGCAATCCCACTACTGGGTATTTACCCAGAGAACACCATAATTCAAAAGGACACATGCACCCCAATGTTCACTGCAGCACTATTTACAATAGCCAAGTCATGGAAGCAATCTAAATGCCCATCGACAGACGAATGGATAAAGAAGATGTGGTATATATATACAATGGAATATTACTCAGCCATAAAAAGGAATGAAACTGGGTCTTTTGTAGAGACGTGGAGGGATCTAGAGACTGTCATACAGAATGAAGTAAGTCAGAAAGAGAAAAACAAATATCGTATATTAATGCATATACGTGGAACCTAGAAAAATGGTACAGATGAACCGGTTTGCAGGGCAGAAATTGAGACACAGATGTAGAGAACAAATGTATAGACACCAAGGGGGGAAAGTGGCAGGGCGTGGTGGTGGGGGTGTGATGAATTGGGTGATTGGGATTGACATATATACACTGATGTGTATAAAATGGATGACTAATAAGAACCTGCTGTATAAAAAATAAGATACAATCCAAAACTTCAAAAAAAAAAAGAAAAAAAGTCCATTTCACTCATTCTAGGTATTCCTTTGTTCTGAATGTTTAGTACTCCTATATTTGATTTACAGTATGTTGTTATTTTGTACTTTACATTCAAGTTTTGCCGCTGCATTTTAAAATTTATTTATGTCCCAGCTTATTGCCTAATTCTACCTAATATCTTCACTGGGCATCCAAAATGGGCTTATTAAATATCCCAGATAATTGTGAGGTCTCAGGGTAGCTCTGGGTATTGAATTTAACACGTGACCTTTAAAAGAACAAAGAAAAACTGTATTTTATGTAGCTCTCTTTTACATACATCTCTTATACCACTCTTTTTTTTTTCCCTATACCACTCTTATAAGCCCAGAGTAAAGTTTTCATACACATCTTCATGCTCTAAGAAACATTTATTACCAAAAATTTAAATGCAATTCAATAACTATAAAAGAGACCCTATAGAACTTACTGATGGTTCAGGAAGAAGAAAAGTTACAGGGGACCTGGCTGATAGATAAATACTGTGACTTCCCAGCTGTATTTCCTTTTCATGTCCTCTTCTCTTCTTAGACAAAATGCTAATAATGTTGGCTACCGAAAACCAAAGAAATTACACACTTCCCCTAAACTTGTAACAAACTCAGTGCAATTATGTCTGTAGTTTCTTTTTTCTCTAAAAGCACTAAGTTCCCTTCTTTGTCTCATCGTGGCCTTTTCTGAGCCTAAATGGCATTTATTTTACACATGGGTATGACTTAGTATTCACACTAAGCGGCAGATACTTCTCTGCTACTTAACCTCACTGAAGATCAGTATGTGGTAGCACATCTTTAAAATATCATATGGAGCATTAATGATTTCAGGAGGCAGGATTTAGTAATTCAGCACAGTAACAGTATTTTAAGAGAATGCACATAGGCTGAATGGGTGGTTGTGGACCTGGATACCACAAAACCATCTCTATTCAGCACAAGACTCCACTGTGGATAAACTTGAAGTCAAGCTAAAGGCTAGTCCCTTTGGCCAGCAAAGCTCTACAGCACTTGATTATTACCTCTAGTGCTGATAGCATGGATCTCATCTCCTTTCCTAGACTGGAAAATCCTAGAGGTTTGCCCTTTTCACCTATGCTTTCTTTATCTTGTTGTATGGATGGAAGAATAATTGAAAAAAATGAACCTGCCTCATAAGCCAAACATTCTCTTTCATGGAGTAGTCTAAAGCAGCTACTCACAGCTCTCTTGGAAGCAGTCATTAAATATTTAACTATTTACAATATTAAAAAAATCAGAGAATGGTAGTGCTAGAAAAGATACGGTCTAAACCTTTCATTTTATAGGTAGGGAAATGGACAGGTGTTTGTCTTTATGCATACAGGGCAGTCACTAACATAAGCTTAAAAAACAAAATTAAGCCAAACCACAATGAGAGGAATAGAAATACATCCTTTAAATTGATGTCACTCTTCCACAAGAAGATGCAAATTCATATAGAGGCACTACAGAGTCTCCAATTATAGTCACAAATGGAACCACCTGATATTTCTTGGCAGCTAATAACATTTAAGGAGAAAAAGTTTTCCTATTTCTTATAAATGCTCATCCAGGGATTTCTGTCCTTTCCCCCAAAATCATCTAATGATGACTCAAAATAATATGGTGACTTATACTTTTGAAGGTACTTAAAATACTACAGAATTTTAAAAACAACCACAACTTACCTCCTTCAACTTTTCCACATCATCTTTCACTTTTTCGTAGATTTCACTAGCTGTTCTAAGTTTTTTCTTCCACTCTGCTACAGTTTCTGGGTCAATTTTACTTGGATTATCTGCAACTGGATGTTTGTCTTCATTTTGGTTGCCCTGCATCAAGGTTAAAGGATCCAGAATAGTCTTGATCTGTGACTCCAAGCTGAGATTTTTACTCTTAAGGTCTTCTACCTCTTTCTGTAGACAATCTATTTCATCCTGAAAAAGCATTGCATAGCCATCAGGTAGACAGAGACACTAAACACATACATATGCTAGAGTGAGGCCAATGTGCTTTTAAATTTTATACTCAAAATTCTGTAGATACATAGATTCTTTATGCATCAGAAAAGCTTTGCAGACAGAAAGTCACATATAGTTGAAATTCTCAAAATGTATTTTGACTCTGATAAAAATAGGCATTCCCGGGCTTCCCTGGTGGCGCAGTGGTTGAGAATCTGCCTGCTAATGCAGGGGACACAGGTTCGAGCCCTGGTCTAGGAGGATCCCACATGCCGCGGAGCAACTAGGCCCATGAGCCACAACTACTGAGCCTGCGCGTCTGGAGCCTGTGCTCTGCAACAAGAGAGGCCGCGATAGTGAGAGGCCCGCACACCGCAATGGAGTGGCCCCCGCTTGCCACAACTAGAGAAAGCCCTCACACAGAAATGAAGATCCAACACAGCAAAAATAAATAAAACTCCTACCCCCAACATCTTCTTTAAAAAAAAAAAAAAAGGCATTTCCATTGCCTTTATTTTAATTCAATGATAGTTTGTGATTTAAAAAAATTAAAATGTCGAATCTTTGATTCTATTTTAGATATCCATAAAACACGAAAAGGCACATGAATTCAACAAGGAAGTAGATTCCTCAGAAGAAAATTCTGAGGCATGTTTAATTGCTTTACTGAGGGGAATTTAAAAATACAGTTTTGATCAAGATTTATAGTTTTGTTTGATGTCTATATTTTTGCTTCTATATTTGAAGTAGGAGTAAAACCACATACCATGTCCTTTCATTTTCCACTTCAGAATAGTACCTGTAGTTAATTTTTAACTCTTCTACATTCTGGATCTTTAATTACTGCTAAGACTATTCCAAGTATTAGTTTTCCCCATGTGGAACTGCTTGCTACCTTAAATCCAGTAACTAAACATTTGGGGTTAGAACTCTTTTCTGTGATACAATTTATTCATCTATAATGGATATTTCATCTTAAACTAAGATTGTCAGAAATTTTGTTGTTAGAAAATAAACTCCAATATGCCAGTGATCTAAAGGATTAATTTGATTAGCATCTAAGTGTGATAAATATTAAGTAAATAAGAATACGTTTCAGAGCTAACACAGATAGTGCTATTTACTATTTTAAATTACAATACATTTCAAGTTAACTAGCATTATAAAATGAGAAAATCACTTTACTTGTTTGAATTAATATATTAATGAATAAACAAATATAAACAGGAAAACATATGAATGAACATTTATTCATTTATTTATGTCCCACTTTATTTCAAAAAATTTTTAAAGCACCTGAAGCAGTTTCCATTTACATAGTATAACTTAAAGATATTTTGTGTCAAAGGAAGAGAGCAATAATATCCCTCATTTAGTCGATATAAAATGACAACTGGGCCTAATGTTTATTCAAAAGTATATGTATTCCATTAACATGAAGCTAATTTAGAAAAAATTCCATCACCATGTCAAATCACCTTCACAGGAAGAAAACCACTGCATAATCTCACATATATGTGGAATCTAAAAGAGTCAAATACATAGAAGCAGAGTTAAACAGTGGTTACCAAGCGTGCAAGGTGGGGGAAATGGAGAGGTGGGAGAAATAGGGAGCTGGTTCAAGGTGTGCTAAGTTGCAGTTATACAGGATAGAGATAGTCTAGAGATCTACTGTATAACATGATGACTATAGTTAATAATACTGTACTGTATACTGGAAATCTGCGAAGAGAGTAGATTTCAGGTACTCTCACCCCACACACAAAGTAATTATGTGAGGAGACAGCTATGTTAATTAGCTTGATTGATGTAATCACTTCACCATGTATATGTATATCAAAACATGTTATATACCTTAAATATACACAATTTTTATTTAAAAAAAAAAACCCACTGTTTTACATGGGGAAAAAAAAAAGAATTAGGAAATAGCATATCTCACACCAAAATCTCTTTGCTGGTAGCTGACATAAGTATATTTTCTTTACCAGAACTGATCAGACTTATAATTAGCAGTGAATTTATAGGTAGAAACAAAAACAGAATGACAGTTATAGTCCCTGTTTGCCAGACCATTCACAATGCCTTGTGGGGGCTGGAAGACTGACTTTTACAAGGGAGTTTCCTTTATCTCCCACCTCTTGAGGGAGTAACTTACAAAACAATGTTTCTGTTGAGGACAAATTTAAAATTAAAAGAAAGAAAGTAACGAAATGTTTCCATCTGTTCCCTTCCACTATTTGAAATAGGAAAGGGAAAAAGAAAAAATTTATCAAATAAGATATTTTTAAACTGGCATTAAAATAAGATTTCATTAGATGCTTACTCTAAGAAGTCCAGGGACTGATAGCTCAGTTTTACCTTGAATTCAATGCTGTCATCATTTAACATTTTAATTATTATTTACCTCATATTCTTTGTGGAGTAATTCAAGTCTAGTTTTCCGAAGGTGCTTCCTGACTGTATGGCTCAGTATAGGTTCACTTTCACTTGTTCCTCCTATAGGGAAAAAAAAAGCTAACTTTTCATTCTGATTTGGGTAGAATGACAATTAAAATGAACTCTTTTCTTATTGTTCTATATAGTTCTCTAGCTTAATTTCTACCCTTTTCCTTATAACCACGTGGGCTGCCTAGGCCTCTTCTGTACTTTAATCCTGAGAAAAGATAAATAACACCGTAAGAAATACCTTCAGTAAAATATCATGTTGTGTTTACTTACCTATGTGTCTTATTATATTAAACTCAATGAAGGCAAAGGCTATATTTTATTAATGATCACATTTGGACGACTGCAAATTTTGAGTACCAGACAACTGTTAATGATAAAATCAATGATTATATTTACAGCTAACCAATAAGTTGTATAAATATTATCAATATTATCTGTACATGATATAATTATCAAATACATATTATTATCTGTATATATCACATATGATACATATATTATGATATATATTATTATAACCAATGTATTCATTCAAACATATGTGGTTACACAACTGAAAAGATTAATGTGTCTTTTCACTGATTCTAACAACCCAGTTGCGATGGATTATAAATCACAGCACTAATTGTATGCCCATAATAACTCACACAAACACACTCAAAATGTTTTCTTCCTGAGAGCTCTTCACTTATGCTGTGGTTACCTTCTTTGTACTTCTCAGCATCATGATAGCAAAGGCATATACAGATATTCTTTTCAGGATGTTCTATCCAAATGGCAGGATGGATGAACCATTTTACTTGAGAGAATTTACGAAATATCACTTACATATGAATGAATAAAGGAGGGAGAAGGGATGTGAAAAGAAGCTGGGGAAAAAACATTCGAATTATTTTAATCAACAAAACTCATATTCCGCAAGGAAAGACCTGACTCCTGGTAAAGGTCAGTGCAGGTAGAAAAGTAGAGGCTAAGGTTAACACTCCAGTTTCCAGCACAGCAGAGAAATATTCCTCTATCAGACTCCATCCAGGTACTCAAGAAAGAAACCTTGGAGCCAGCTCCGACTCCCCTTTCAGATCACTTAGTTCCAAAGTTCCACTGGTTGTTCTTTTGTTCCAGCATATATACCTTCCATTCCATTATAAAAATTTTAGTTAAGTCCATTTTGCCTAACTTGGGACTATGACAATGACTTCTTAAGTTTTCTGAAAGGTTTTTTCTATGATTCATGCTATCATGAATTCACTTTCAATTTTTCCTAAAGCAAAACCAAATAAAAATCATTTAATTTTAACAATCTAAGAGAAATAACACTAAAAAAAGCTCTTTAAATGCTTTATTTTTCAAGAATCTTCTAGTTCAAGTTTTATCCCCCTCTTACCTACACTACTGTAGCACTGAATGTTCTTTTTTATTCCCTTAATCCAGAATCACACTCTCCTTCACCTGGGCAAGCACGTCCAACCTGACCTACTCACGTCCCGTTTCTCCCCTGGAGCCCAGCCTGCACACATCCCCTGAGTGATACTCCTTACACACATTTTGGGTTGTGCCATCCCCTTGCTCAGACCATCATGCCCACCTCGTCCTTCTCACCCACACAGCAGTTCCCGGATTTAGTCTGTCACTCAAGATGCTCTGCTCTAATACACTACCAAATGTAAAATAGCTAGCTAGCGGGAAGCAGCCGCACAGTGCAGGGAGATCAGCTCGGTGATTTCCCTCCCTTCCACCTAGAGGGGTGGGATAGGGAGGGTGGGAGGGAGGGAGATGCAAGAGGGAAGAGATATGGGGACATATGTATATGTATAGCTGATTCACTTTGTTATAAAGCAGAAACTGACACGCCATTGTAAAGCAATTATACACCAATAAAGATGTTAAAAAAAATAAAAATAGAGTCTCATTTTACATTTTCAGTCTTACTTCAACAGTCAGACCCAAACTAGACTACTGATCATTTCCAAAAACATGCCTTACTTTACTACTTCTAAACTGTAGTGCATGCTATTCCCCCTGCATGAAATGCCCTCCCTAATCTTTACCATTTGAAAACTTATCCATCCTTAAATCTCCATCTTAAAGGCCACCTGTGTCATGGATCCCTTCTCAATGTTCCTAGCTGAACTTCCCTGTTTAAACTCTGTGGACCTTTCTGTTTGTTCGTTTTTGGCTGTTAGCATCTGCTGCTTTAAACCATTAATATTTTGGTCCACATGCACAGCCTCTACCAGAACGAAAGTTCCAGGAGGCTCTGAGACTTCTCATGGTGCTTTGTGCTCCTCAATTGCTCCACTTACAGATTATGCCAAATGACCAATCCATCCAGTAGGATATTGGCAAAATAACATCACTGAAAATTGTCTATTTCAGTCTTCCTCCAAATAGACACTATTTAAGATTGTTTCAAATCTATTTCTATATGTTTATAAAATAGACCCTTACCAATAATCTCTTTGCAAGGATTTTCAGGAGTGATGGGGACTCTGCAGGCTGGACATTGGCTATTATTCTTCAACCACAAATCGATACAAATTGAACAAAATACATGGTTGTTGACGCATATAACAGGCTGGCGTACCTTTGAAAAAAGAAACATTACTTTTAGTACAGGGCAACAGTCGTAATGAGAATCTCAATAGTTTTAGCTTAGAGCAAATCTCTTCTCTAGAGTACAGAAGTAGGTGCTTTAAGAGGAAGTATAATATCTAGGATTCATAAAAACGCTGCTTGTGCTACCACATTGTTTCTTACACATGTATAATACAGATACTAGCTTAGATATCTGGTCATAGAGACTGAAACTTTGAACACATCATGAAATGGTTTTATTTTGTTCCAAACCACACTTATTGCCAAAAATAAAATGCATTTTGTTCCACTGAGGCTGGGGCAATTTTCCTTCAACTATTCTATTTTTGGATCACGAAATGTCAGAATTAGAAGGTTCTTTAAAGATTATTTAGTCCAATCACCCATATGACATTCAAGACTTGAAATCCTTCCCTCAAGTCATTCTACTATATTACAGAGCAATAGCAATCAACAATTTAGCACTGATTCTTACTAGAAAGTCCCCGAAACCAGAGGCATGAAAGCTACAACAATCCTAAAAGACATGACATACGCTCCTGTGGTTTACAATCTAAATAGCAAACAATGCTGACAGAAATACTTAAATACACCAAATACACAAATCTTTGACTCAGTGTAATCAAATAACAATACTTTACATTTATATTGTCTTATATTTTACAATAGGCTTTCCATGCATTCTCTCTCTCTCAATAACCCTGTGAGATAAACAGTAAATATACTTTACTAATAAGGAAACCAAGGTGTGAAGATATTAGGTGGCCTGCTCAGGGTTAACGATGTAGGTGTTCTGACTGTGTAGCTGTTTTATCAGAGGGAAAATAGAAGAGAAGCTGTTTTAGTTTTCTACTTATTTGTTTACATATTTATTGTAAATTTATATTTATCTCCCCTTTTAGACTGGAAACTCCGTAAGAGCAAGAACTTCTTTCGTCTCATTCATTTCTGAATCCCTGGTACCTAGAAAATAGGTTAGTACACAGTAGGTACGCAATAAAGTCTTGTTGAATGAAGAAATTGCTATTAGGACAGTACTTAAAATTCAATTTATTGGGGAACTTGTCAGAGGGTATAGGCAATTCTTTCACATTTTGTTGTAAAGAAGAGAGCATAAAAATATGGCCAGCGTAAGAAATGATAACAGGAATGACACAGTAAAAAGGGGATATTAATTAATGATGGAGGAAGAGGGGGAGGGATTAAGAGCCATAGATAGCAAAGTCCCTAAGAAGTCAAGAGGGGAATGATATCCAAAGCACAAGGGGGCAGATTTTGGCTTATATGGAGTGAGGATCTGTCTTCCATTTTAACAAAAGGGAAAACCGAGGGTACAAGAACAAATACAAAGTGGATGGAAGATCTGTTGATGGAAAGATGAGGGAACTCGTGTTCCAACTGCTTATTGTTTGTGATTAAATATGAGGTGAGGTTACCAGCTGCAAGTGAGAAGAAGGGGGGAATATCGACTTGAGAAAATAGGAGAATAAAGCAGTTGTTTTGAAAGGTAAGAAAGTAAATTTATTAGGGTTATGTACAGAGCTGGATTGCCAAACACTGTTGAGTATGTGAATGGCAGCAAACTGATAGAGTCAACCAATGGATCTTGAAAAGCCTGAAGTAATACTGGAAGAGTAGGTATGATGAGAAGAGGAGCAGATGCTCATAGTCAAAGCACAGGAGGCGGTACAGCTGCTTTCCCTAATGTTTTGTCCTGGGACACCTTACCCGACAAAGTTCTATTTTCTCTCTCAATCTCATGTGTCACATAGTGTTAACATGTTTTCTATGGTAACAGTTCCTGAGAATCCTCTGTAACTGGACCTTAGTAAGTGGCAGAGCTTAGGCTTCTAGAGACAAACCTGGGGCTGACTTCAGCTCTGCTACTTATTGAACTGTTTGACCTTGGGTTAACCCTTTAGTTACAGTGGCATCTGTTTCCTCTTCTGAAAACTATGGTTTAACCTAGTAAACTTTTCATTCAGATGTTGCTTAAGATGTAATAATATAAAGATGTAAGCACAGAGACTTCCACATAGCAATCCCTGGGGAGGGGAGGGGAAAGGAGAAAAGGACTATATCCACATGCCCAGGAGCCAACTCCATGTAGGCATCTTAAAGCTGCCCCAACCATAACATGTCCAAAGCCAAACCTGGCCTCCACACACTCACTCCCCATCCTGCGCTTCTTGTCTAAGTTACTGGCACCACCACCTCACCACTCAGGCTAGAATACTGAGAGCTGTCTCTGACTCACCCTTTTTATTTACCCTCACCATCCAATCAATCATCAAATGCTGGTATCATATATCAGTCTAGGAAGCCAGAAATTTTAAGATATACCCATATTTTATTTACCACTAAGAAAAAAGAAAGAATGAAAAATGCTGCCAATTACAACTGCAAGATGCTACCGCTTGTAAAATAGAACCAGATTTCAGAGATGTTATAACGTGGGAAAGAAAGTATATCCCAGAATAGTCAAAATGTGGCAAACCTACCTCTAAATGTTCTTTTACTTATCATCTATCACTTCTTTTCCATCTTCACCTCAATGACTTCAGGTTCTCATTCTCTTAGCCCAATCGATTGCAATGACCTCCTCCCAAGCTTCCTTGCTTCCACATGTTCACTGCTGTCCACCTTTCATACTGATGCCAGAGCTAGCCATCTAAAATATGGAGCAGCAGCTTTCACTGCTCTCCTGCAAAACGTTTTTTTCCCTGCTCATAGTTTTAAGTACAGCTTCCAAAGAACAATGTAATCTGGTTCTTAAATAGCCATATCTTTGATCTGCTATTTCAATACTTGACAAAACCTATACTTCAACCACACAGATATACCCAATGTTCATCAAAAGGAATAAGAATAGAGTCTCCTTGTTTACTGGGTTCTCATTTTTTAGCTTAATATGTTCCACTGGCCTCCCAACTTCCCCAATCAAAATAAAATCCTTCCCATCTTTTAAGATGGAAATCAAAGGTTACCTCTTCTGTAAGGCCTTCACTAATCATTTTTAGAATTAACTGGATCTTTGTCTGATTCTTATAAGGGCACTTCTTATACATTGATTTAATGTTCACTGGCCTTGGAAAATTGTTTACACCCTGCCTTCCCTATTAGATTTCAGGCTCCCTGGGGGCAGGGGCACTGTCCTGTTCATCTTTATGTCCACCTACAACAACTTATACAATGTATACTCTAAGATTAATAGAAGTGAATTTTGATGTATTAAAACAAAAGGCTGAGATAATGCTGCTAAAAGCATCTCAAGAAGCAAAAGGTCAATGGCCACTGCCAAATTCTGAAAAAGTGAAAGTTTAACCTTTCCATTTAATCTGCCAGAATGATACAGAAGAACAACCACAGGCAGACTACTTGGCTCTGTCTGTTAACAGCCACTGGCAATGTCACCCAAAGGAGAATCATTTTCACTGTTCAACACCTGGTATTATCATTGTCATTGTGTTGGATTTTGAAACAGTTGACTAATTCATTTCTTTGGACCATGTACTTATCAGATGATGATTTCTAGACAATGGTTTAAATTTACTTAGGAGAACAGAAACCTATAAAGGAGAAAGAACTACTAAAACAAATTACTTGTTATTTATTTGACCATAACCTACAGAAGCAAAATACAAAGAATCTAGCCCTCCTTCAATTCCTGTCCACCCATTTCCTCTGCCCAGATCCTGCTATATACAACATCAAAACACATACACAAATAATTTTCTTTAATAAGATCTTCTCAAGATACAGAAATAGTCATAATTTGCCTATGTTATTAGACTTTATATCCAATTTACTCTCAAATGAGATCTGTGGCAATAACATAGTAAGCACTCTTACAAAATAAAAATGCAAGAAGACAATGGCAAAGCTAAGTGGCACGTACAATTCCAAACTCATGTGGAGTAAGCATGCTGAGGTGATATCCTAGGGTAATGCCCCACGAGGCTGGTGAGGAGAGGAAGAGAAGACAAAGCAAGGGATGAAAAGTGGGCTCTCCTCCCTGCAATGGGCCCAAGGAAGCAGTCCTAAGTATAAAAAACATTAACCCTATAATATATAATTCTACTTTGTAGTTTCTTTTATCTGAAGATGTTTCAGTTTTAAGAGACTTTACCACAAAAACCCCTTTCATAAAAAGCAAACGTACCTGGGAGGAGTCATGCCTAAAGGTGTTGTCCATTAATAGTCATTCTAGACTTACCTAATAGGAGTTATATATTGGTTTAGGGCAGGGTCTGTCAACTTTGACACTACTGACATTTTGGAACAAAAAGTTTTTGTTGTGGGAGGCTGTCCTGTATATTGTAGGATGTTTAGCTAGCAGCATCCCTGGCCTCTATCCACTAGATATGAGTAGCACCCCCAAAGACAATCAGAAATAGACATTGCTAAATGTCTCTGTGGAACGAAATGTACTCCCATCCCATTGAGAACCACTGGTCTGAGATACATGAATTTCCCTAACAACCTAATGGGGCTGATAGTATCAAATTCATTTTCAGCTGTAGAAACTGAGACTCAAGGAAATAATGATACAGGTTCTAAGTGGCAGAGTCAGCATTCAACCACCACTACACATGCAAACTGAATGATCTTTCAACTAAGAAATAGTTCTTTCTTCCTTAGAGCAGGTTTAGTAAATAATAATCTGGGAGTAAGAAATAGAAGACACATGTCTGAAAGTATCAAGACACCAGGATCAGTAGGGACTGCAGAAAAGAGGTACTGTACTGATGGAGGTGGCTGGAGGCAAAAGGCAGTAGATAAACTTTACCAACTGGCCTGGCAATTTCACTTACAATCAACTTCTCTGCTCTTGTCACCTTTACTAGAGACTAGAGCTAATCCTTCTTCTCCAAAGAATATCCTTCTGGCACCTATGTCAAAATTTTATGGGTTTCACTAGTGGAGACCTAGAAAGACTGAAAAACAAAGCTGAGGTAGAAATGATTGTAGTAGGGGCCCGCCTACTCAACCTTAGAAATTTGGAAACTTTTAAAAATAAAATTCCTGGATTGCTCTTGCTATGTTTCAAGAAATATTTGGCTCTGGGCCAGAGTTTAGGACCTAGAACTTTAAAACTGTGTGATCCCGAGAACTAAGTTATTATACTTAATGCCTATCGGTCTAAGTCCCCACTTCTGTCTACATAAAAAGAGAGATAATACATTTCCCCTCTCCCATCTTTATCCCTACCTAGAACGCCTTAAGGATCAACTGGAATCTTATTTGTGAAGTAAATATGTCAGCTATTATATGCCAAACTTGAAAATTATTAGGATATATCAACACTTTTTTGAGTTAATTTTTATTATACTCCATGTTAAGACACAACATTGTTATACTTTTCTGAAAGTGTCTGCATTCTTCAAGCTTATTTTAATCTAGAAAAGAGAAAATGCAAAATTTATATACTCCACATGACTTTTTTTCAAAGCAAATTACCTGTGACAATTATGTACAAGGCTGGTTCTTAAATCTACTCTTGGGAACTGAGAGACAATCAGGACTCAAACATGGGCTCAGTGTACTGAGGTGGGTGGCTTGCTGGCCGATCAACAGCCCCTAATGAACACTGATTAATGAATTTAGTCAACCTAGAGTTAGGATGCTAAGTTGCTAAGGCTTTGTCTCTAGCTCTATCTTTGCAACATTTTAAATCAACTACATGTGTGGAAAGCAAAGCAAGAAGTCCTCCCTGAAAGAAGGGTTCTTTTCCACAGTGTTCCTAGTGGGAAAGAGTCCATGCTATTACTGGACATTTCAAGAGACGGACACTCCACATTCTAAGAAAGCTGATTTCATTTCTGATTATTTCAGCCAGAAAGCTTGCATTATATTACGTACAAATCTTAATATCATGGAGCTACCCAAAGCTTGATTCCCTTCCAAATGAAAATACTTTATTTAATGATTTGCTATCATGTTCATTCACTCCAACACTATTCCATTCCATCTATATTCCAACCTCAATTTCAATTCCTTTCCAAATGATTTCAAATACTCTAGTTTATTTATATTTATCTTAAAGCATGGTGCCCCAAACTGGATTCATACTCAAGTGAGGAATAATTGGATATGATATATTAATGTTAAACAGCATTAGAAGCCTAGTTGCTTGGCACTTCTCTTGAGAACCTCCTCTGTCCTTTGATAAAACTAACTATGGGCCACATTTGGCTGTCACTCATGGCAAAACGCTGACTCGGTCAATAAAAGTATTACCTGCAACAGTTTCATTTCATAGCTTGAATCCTAACTGAAGAGAGAAAAGCCTGGAATTATCTAGAGATAAACTGGTCTGTAGCATTCTGGCAGCAGGACCAAATGTCACTGAACAGATATCCTGGGCTAGATCATTTCTGTACTTTGGCCTGCTGGCCTATTAGCCCAAGGCATGGAAAAAAATTAAAGAGGAATAGGCAAGAAAATGTTATATACAAATTGTCCCACAGGATGTACCCAACTTATTCAGGCCACATAGAGCTCTTACTTACAATATTGGCAAGGTTGCTAAACATTATTGGGCAGAGAGAATCCACCTTTAAGACTGAGGTAGAGTCAGAGGTAGGAAATGCAAAATGTTTAAACTTTTCAATTTTAAGCACATTTGTATTCAAAAGACAGAGTATTAGCCACTTACATACTTGGACTATCTCCACTACTGCTCCCTCCCCCCCCCACCCCCGCATTCTTCCCCACCTCCATCCCCATTCCAATCAGCATCTACCTTATCTCTTCAGATTTAAGGTCTATACCACCCCTATCTTCTTTAAGTAATATGCAAGGGTTTTTTTTTTTTTACAGTAAACCTCTAAGAATAATGGCCCCTAATTCTGCAGAAAAATCAAAAATGAAGACTGCTAATTCTATATGGTACAAATGGTGAGGGCAGCAAAAGAATGATTATACAGAAGAGGGCTACTCAGGAAGGACCTTAAGGCAGATCTCAGAGGTGGCCGGAGATGCTGTGTGTCAGGGAGATGGAAGTAACATCAGGAACGCGCTGCTACTCCAGGCCATACCATCTCCAGTACCCCACAAATACAGCTGTGTGTGGGAGGGTGAGAAGCACAAGCAGATCAGAATTGCTTTAACTATACAAAAGGCAACAGGGATAGGGAACCAGCTAAAACCTCTGGATGTACTGTGGCAATTTCCTGGACAAACAGGTCCCACTCTGTTGGGAATGTAAATCTTCACTGAGTGAGTGCACTGGTCTCATGAAGCAACTGGGAAGAACATTTACTGGGAAAGGCTGGCTTCCTCATTTTGAGGGTCTGCCTCAGTGTCCATAGTAAAGGTTAACATTTATTAAGTGCCAAACTTCATGCTAAGCACTGCATATGAATTACTTCATTTAATCCTCCCCAAAAGACAAGGATGAATGTTAATACTATTATCATTCCCATTGTACAGATAAGGAAACTGCTCTGAGGGAGGTTAAGTAATGTGTATAAGGTCGTATAACTATTAAGTGGAAGACCTATTTTAGAACTTAGTCTGAACACAGTACTCAGGGCCCTCAACCACTACGCCTTTCTGCCTCCACAGTAGACATAAACAAATGCCTATTTACAAATCATTAACCTTTAATTAATTAATCACATTTAATTCTAGAATACAGTTAACCAGTACATGGCAGAAAAAAGACACCAAAAGTGTCTGCTGTTATGCATGAGTTCAAGTGAGTTTTTAGGAAGTAACTTACTGAAGACACAAATGGTAACAGGTTCAAACGCTGGAGACTCTAAGCCTTAGTTTTCTTATTTGAAAAATGGGGAAATCAGCCCTATCTATCTCACAGCACTGGTGAGAGCGGTAAATGAAATAATTAAATGTATACAAAAGCATTCTGTAATCTGCAAAGCACTATATTCTATTAGCTATCAGTTTTGTTAAACACAGGAAGCATAGGGAGGCAAAATCAACCAGGCAAAACACATTTTCAACACAACTGCAAGAGACAGTCTATGAACTAAAGAAAACTAGATGTAATGTGTACAACTACAACAACGTGAAAATTATTTCCGAAGGTTATTTTATCAGCCCTTTACCAGGCTACTGTTGGGAGTAAATTCACTCAGAACTTAACTTGTGGGAACTTCAAGTCAGGAGCCAAATGTAGACTGTAGCAAATTGAAACATCTTCCCCTCCTCTCAGCTATGTATGCAGACAGTGGTAGCAAGTGCCAGCTCAAATAACCACCCTCCACAGGCCATCCTTGATCTCGCCAGTCAGAATGGATCAAGCCATCTCTATATCCTCTCACAGCACATCTGCTATTTCCTTGGCATTTCATTCTGATGGATATCATGAGTTATCAGTTTCTTCCAAGCCTGACTTCCTACTACTTCTTGAACTCAGGAAATTTACATAGACTTAAAGCAGATGATCAAATGATCATATTGGCTGACACTCAAATGTTTGCTCTATTAAGTTTGCATTTCTCAATCCTAAGCCTGTGGCTACAGTTTCAGTGGGGGGAGGGCGGTAAACACACACACACACACACACACACACACACACACACACGCACAAACACACCACAGACGTAAAAACAATTCAGCGTGAGAAAAAAAATCTCCCTTCTAGACCTACGTAGTAAAACAAAATGTTCTTCTTAAACCGAACGGGAGGCACAAACGGAAATGAAAGAGACAAATGCATTAGAACCTTCAAAACTCCGTTGCTAATTCTGAACTACTTTCTCCACCTAGTTTCACAAACACCTTAGGCACCTCTTGCATCACAAAAAGACGGTATTCTACCTCGTGACTGATCCGTTCTCGGAATTAACAACCGTATCTCTCATTCTAAACGTCATTCAGGGACACGTACTATTTATTTTTCTAATTCTGAACCCAGAGCAAAGGCCACTCCCAACGCCGGGCTAAGTAAAGGAAATGATCTTGGAAATGGAAAAGACTCTCCAACCAGCACTGGAGGCCCAAGAACAAAACACTCTAGTTTGTGCAGAGGACGAAGGAACCGTAGCGAGGCTCCCAGGAAACGTGTTTTCAGGCTTTGATGGGGATGCACAGGGGCGTAAATTGCTGGGATTCGTTTCTGACCAGGCCTCCTTCGACGCCGGAGTCGCCCGGGTGAGGCCGCCCTCCCTCCACACCCCAAACCGATGTCATCTTCCTCCGAAAGGCACAGAGATGACCACACGAATCGCAGCGCGCTCCCTCCGTCGCCCAGGACGTGGCCACCCCAGCCTAAGGAGAACGCGGGTCGGCGTCCTCAACCAGCCCGGTGCCTCGCGCCGCGTCCCCGCCACACACAGAGACCGGCCTCGGCTCTGGCGGGCCACTGCACACCCGACCCCGATTCGTAGCCGTGCCCGGAATCACCCATTACCTTCCCCAAGCAGATGTGGCACGTGATGGGCAGGGTGAGCGACAATGTAACGTTCTGCACGGTCTGAGCCATGGCAGCGTTCAGAATCCCGCCAACACGGAAGTCCCGCCGACCGCGGCTCCTAACAGCGACTGAGGCCGCGCGAGGCCGGCTACGGTGGCCCAGTAGGGCCACGCCGCGCCGGTCGAGGCAACGAAAATGCGCTTTCCCAGCGCGCGGCTGCTAGAGCTGTTCCCTTCCTTCTTTCCTTGCTTTTCAGTTTGAAAAATACTCTCCCCGGTTCGGGAGCTACAGGATTCCTGAGAATGGGAAGGAAGGAGGTTTGCTACGGGCATCGAGGATCTTGAAAGTTTAAATGAAAGAGTAATGGTGGAGGGAGGAGAGGAAGATGCAGAAAGGCGATTTAAAATCCCAGGATCTTTCCTGGAGGGTGGGGAGGAGGGAAGAGTTTTCCACCTAAAGAGTAAACCCGACACAGAAAACACGGCGCAGTCAAAACGGGAAGAGGAAAGACAAATAAAAATTTGATGTGTTATCTGTACATTTTAACTTTTCCAAGCAACTTTCTACCGCGCTCAGGTCTTTTTACATTCTTAAATGATGTAATGTCACTTAAAAACGACAGTGATTGTCTCCTTGTTTGTTTCAGAGACATTTTGCGTACATTAATAGCAGCTTTCCGTGAAGACACGCTTTCACTGTTGGTCCTTCTGTGATTTCTATCCGAAAGACTTTAGGATCTGAGCCGTGGGCTCTGATTTACACCCACGTGTGAGAAAGCTGCAAAGAGCGTGAACCATCCACACTCCCCGACAGCACTCGCACAGGCGTTTAAAGCCTTCATTTCAGGCGCCTGGTTGGATATGAAATGTACCACTATGTTGCTGAACTCTGAAGAAGAATGTGTGATGTTATAAGTTAGCACTTCCTACCAATGAAAAAGAAAAACTCTGAAAGTTCCTAAATGAATCTTTGAGTATAACAGATTTGGAATTTAACTGCAATTTACTTTAAGTGAGGAAGAGCCAGTGTGATCAATTTATGCAAACAAATACAATCTGTGAGTGGGGAGATTCAGAAACAAAACCAGTGCAACTACTTCTACTAATTTTTTTGTGGGAGAGAGTATTATAATTACAAGAAGCAGCCTCATGGTTAAAAGAAAGGGGTCTGGACCTGGGCTGCAGGGCAGAAATCCCTGCCTGAACAAATTCCTGGCTCTACTGGCTTCAGACTATTTGTTTAACCTCTCTGCTTCTTAGCTTCCTCATTGGTAAAGTGTGTGTGTGTGTGTGTGTGTGTGTATTGAATGAGGTCAATGTATGTTTACTATCACGTCTACAAAAGGAACAGACAATTATGAGATTGAAGCAGCTAATAATTCACTTGAAGTAGCCCAATTCCAGTTCAAAATCGGCTCACAGGTGATAGTGAGAATTCTTCCAAACAGCTCAGTAACTTAATTTCCTAGGAATTGGAGACCATCACATGCTTGGGATAGGAGATCTGGGCAAAATAGTCTTATTGATTGTCTGTTTAATGGCCACTTTTTTTCTGAATGACTGGCCTAAAAGTCATCTGGTTTGCCTATTTCCTGGCTGTTTGGAGTCATATTAAATGGGGTCTTGGCTTCACATGTTTTGCTAAATGCATCTTTCATATTCCTGGCTGTAAATCTCAGGCTTCAGAATGCGAAAGCTCCAAGTCATTACCCACCGTCGTTCAAGGTTTGCCTTTTCCCCATCTTATTGTGTTCTTCCCTGTTCTCACCTTGTTCTCACCTTTTTTATACCTAATGTGGTATTTTAGGACCTGTCATTCCCACCCTCTGAGGGGGATGTAGGACTGAGACTGTTCTGCCTCTCACACCAAGCCTTGGAGACAGTGCAATAGGAAGACACGTTGAAGACAGTTTTTTTAAAAAAAGACTTTTCCAAAGCTACTAGGGAAAGTTCATTTCTTGTTAATCATCCTGATGATTGGTGTTGGTACTCAGTCACAAAAATATATTTAAAAAATCATAACCAACATTTTAAGTAAAATGTTTAAATCTAGACTATTTCGAACATCCCTCGTTTGTATCATTGTCACAGCTTCTCGGTGCTGTTCTAGTGCTCTGTCCATATAGCTCTTTTTGCACTAGGCTAATAACATTCTATTATAGTTGATTGTTTATTTGTTTGCCCCTACAACAGACTGTCTGTTTCCTGAGACCCGGGATTGCATTTGATTTATCTAGTATCTGGTACTGAGTGACTAGTCCACAGACCGTAATATTTTCTTTAGCCACCAACTACCTTTATTACAGACACAGGCTGCTTTACACATTGTGTTTACTTGTTTTTCACTTCAAAATGGAAGACTGTATTGCATTTTGCTAATTATAAAAATATCAATAGTAAGAGTCATCTTGAAAATTAAGCCATTTATAAATATATAAAATAATAAGCAAAAGTTCCTCTAAGCTTATGCCTTACCTCTTGATCCTGATTGGTAATCACTATCAACATTCTGGAGCATATCCTTACAAACATTTTCATTCATATATTATTGTGTGCATAAGCACAGATAGGATCATACCATAACATACCTGCTCTGCTCACTAATGATTTGTGAATAAGTACACACACACACACACACACACACACACACACACACACACACACCTGAGTAATATCGTTAACAATACAGACTGACTAGGACTCTCTCTAGGTCCAGATTGATTCCAGGCCAATTCCCAGGCTTTGCTTTAAATAATTCAAATGCTTTAAGGCCAGGAACTCTCTCTTCCCTCTGCCCTACGAAGGGCATTTCTCTTTTTTGGTGATGCACAAACTTAACTCTTTATTTCACTTCTTAATACATGCACATTCTCCCAACACTGTGGAAGATGGAGGCTTCCAAAATACGCTGACGTTGTCCTTGCTTTGAGTTTCACTGAATTCCCACCAGAATTCTGTGCATTGCTAACACCATATGCAAAGGGGTGGCAAGGAATAGCAGTGAATACACATACTGCAAGTACCTTCTCTGCTCACCTGTGTACTCCATAGTTCCTATTGACTTCACTTTCGAAAGTCCAAAGATAAAATGATTAAGAATATCAACATGGCAACATCAAAGCTTTAAACCAAGTGCAGGACT
Source organism: Leucopleurus acutus (assembly GCF_964270905.1). NCBI lineage: Eukaryota > Metazoa > Chordata > Mammalia > Artiodactyla > Delphinidae > Leucopleurus > Leucopleurus acutus. The sequence continues at coordinate 51,830,368 of NC_139160.1, forward strand.
CTTCTGAATGTAGGGCCCTGTGTGACTACACAGCTTCATGCCCGTGAAGCTGTCCCTGTATGACCAATAGAGTATGGTAGAAGTGACATGTATGACTGCCAAGGCTAGGTCATAAAAGTCACTGTAGCTTCTGCCTTGCTCTCTTGGATTGCTTGCCCTGTGGAAGTGCCTCAAATAACACTCAGACAGCATTGTGGATACGTCTACTTGGGGAGGATCTGAAGCCTTTTGCCAACAGCCAACACAAACTTGCCAGTCATGTGACTAAGCCATCTTGGAAATGGATCTTCTGGCCCCATTCACGCCTTCAGATGACTACAGCCCCAGTGAACATCTTGACTGCAACCTTCTGAAAGAACCCAAGCTACAATTTCCCAGCTTAGTCACTTCTGAATTCCTACCTACAAAAACTATCAGAGATCATTAATATTTATTGTTGTTTTGAGTCACTAAGCTTTGGGGTGACTTGTCCCACAGCAATAGAAAACCAAAGCAATGCTTTAATTCACATTTGCTTTAATTTTAATAAGATATGGCATCTTGACAAATCATATTCTAAACAGACATTATTTGGCCCAAATCATTAAATAATGCTGCCATTACTTTAATAGGAAAACAAAGATTACATGGCTTGTTGACTTTCTGCTTAATTTCTTTCTCAGCTTCTTCGTAGCCCCATGAGGAGTCCTGTGACCTGAGGAGTTTGATCAGATACACACAGCACCTGGGATAGGCTAAAGCCTCCTAAATCCTTAGAATTATAAACTTTTAGAAGTAGGAAGGATCTTAGGGGGTTTTATGCAGGCCTTTCCTTTCGCAAATGAGGAAATTGAGGCCTAGATAAGGTAAACCACCAGATAATGGTAGAATGGGAACTAAATCCTAGATCTCACTTAGACTCTTTGAGATTGTTGGCTAAATGCCTTCATGTAAGTGCAAGATGTATTATTATTAATAAAGTAGTTCAGTAATAAAAAGTCAGTTACAATTGAATTTCTTTGCTAAGAAAACCATCAAATAGCCGTGGAACACCTTTTACTCCTTGTTTAAATCGGATTCATTTTTATGATAAATTATTTAAAAGCAAGTTTAAAAAAATATAAAATCTTAAGTGCTATTAAAAATTGATTAGGAATGCATTATTCTTTCATTGACCCAGTTCAGATTGTTTTTTAATTTTTTTGGTCAAAGCTAATAAATTTGAGTAGATGTTTCAGGCAGACGTTTTGTAATCATTTGGTCATCAGTCAATTAATCACAACTTCATAAATATTGATTTCAGATTACATTTATTTTTCATTCCTGAGACAGTCTTTTTTCTTTTTTTTTTTTTTTTTTGGTTTTAAATTTATACACCCCCAATTGGATTGCGGTTAACACTGAGAAAACTCATAAAAGTTGGATTAACAATTAATCAGAGGTGCTGGCCCAGTTGTATGGATGGTACCATCTTCTCACAGGCTGGGAATTTTGAGCTAAAATGTCTCAAGATGTCATCATGAAAGATGCTTCTTACTACAGCAGAAGGAAGAACTTGGGTTTTTCTTGCACAGTGGTTTTTTTGTTGTTATCTTTTTGTTGTTTTTCTTTCTAGAATAGACTGTTGGAAGTTAGCATTTATTCATTTAATGTATTTTTATTAAAAACATTAAGGAAAACTAACTCAGACAGTTCATTTCATGGAGCTTACATTCTAGTAGAAAAGTTACACTTACTCTTTATTGGTTTGGAATGAAATCCTGGCCTCTTGAGTAGCAGTTGAGGTTTTAATACTGAATCTACACATCAAATTTTTATGTAATAACAATATAAGTGATTGTAGAATAAATAAATAAATGTAATTAGTTATTTATTATTCCACCAATCTTTAAATTTTTTTATGTGGCAGGCACTGGTCTAAGAGCTGGGTAGACAGCTGTAAATCAGATAATGTCCCCACCTGCATTTATTCATTCAACAAATATTTTATTGATTATCAGTGATATGCCAGCCCCTGTACTGATTATGAGTCATTTTATAAATGGAAGTACTGAGCCCAAGTCTTCTATTCCACCGTAAAATGTCTATTTTGACAGTGATTTCTCTTCCGGATGGATGTTCTCACTATTGGTTAGCCCCTGGCATTATGACACAGCAAGTTATAATGTTTAATATTTTAAAATGTTGCAAATTGGGTGATTGTTTTAAACTAGGTAACTTTTTAAAGAATATTTTAGTTCCACCTAAAGCTAAGAGGTACTTCACAAATGTTTGTTGAATGCTAGAGAATGAATGTAGGAAATAATACATCCAGGAATATCGTAACAGGAATCACAAAGACAGAGAGGTTCTAGGATTTGCCAGAGCAGCAGAATAGGAACCCCAGCTCTGAGATCCTGACTGCTTTGTCTTTAATATGCCCGACAGGGACTTCACTGGTTTGATCCCTGGTCCCTGGTCGGGGAACTAAGATCCATGTGCCAAGTGGTGTGGCCAAAAAATAAATTAATAAATAGTTTTAAAAAACTTTAAAAAATATTAAAAAAAAAAAAAGGTGCCCAACAAAGCACAGTCCTTTTCTTCTTGCCCTTAGTTTAGGTGTGAGCAGCCCTTCCAAGGTGGGACCCTTCCATGGGAACTCAAAACCAGGCCTCTGTTCATTCTATTTACTGAAGACCTATAATTAATTGCATTCCACCTCTGTGTACCTCTCTCACAAAGACATCCTGCACTTGGCCGTGGAGTCCTCGGCAGCTGGCTGGAGTCTTGCCAAGTGGCTTTACCTCTTTTAGGTAAAAAGCATCAACACTCCTTTACACACTCAACACTCCCAGTCATTGTTTCAGCAGTTGAATCATTTATTACAAGTGTTATTTAAAATAAGGCTTCCTTTCCCCATCGTTTCACCATCCTCAACTCTTTGATCTATGACTTTTCTTTCTTTTCTTCACTCCATTCATTATGACCAAGTCTCAAGTTTCATCTCTTTCATGATGCTTCTCCTGTCTGCTCCAGCCTGCTCATAATCCCCTTGCCTTTCAAATTCTTGATCACTTATGATCTACATCCACCAGTTTTTATACCTCATGCATTTATTCTCCGAGCTCTTATTTCACATCCACAGTGGATCAAGCACCACGACAAATGCTAAAGTTAAAATGTTGAAAGACAAGACCAGCCCTGTCCTGGTGAAAGTTACATTCTAAATGCAGGAAGGCAAACATATTAATAAGCCATCAATTATACAATGAGTTAATTCCTGCAGGCGTCGAGAGGGAGAGCACCCAGCTGAACCATGTGCAGTGGCATATACGCCTCTGTTGGGCTCTACATTTTTGGAAAAATCTCTCCCTAACTAAACTGGAGGTCCCTGATCATGAGGAATCCTATTTTATCCATGTGGCACAAAATACAGTGGGTCTCAGCAAATAATGGCTTACAGATTGGCAGTCTATCCCAGTTTTAGCTCTATGTCTATCTTTACTTGCATATCACCATTTTAAAATGTATATTAATTTATTCGAGCTGTTGTTCTCAGGTTTAGAAAGAACAAGTGTGTGTGTGTGTATTTTTACCCAAGAATGATGTTTTCAAACCATGATACAAATTATTATTGTTTATTTATTTATTTTGGGGTTTTCATTGTTGTGCACGGGCTTTCTCTAGTTGTGGCGAGTGGGGGCTACTCTTCATTGCGGTGCGCGGGCTTCTCATTGTGGTGGCTTCTCTTGTTGCGGAGCACGGGCTCTAGGCGCCTGGGATTCAGTAGTTGTGGCACACGGGCTCAGTAGTTGTGGCTCGAGGGCTCTAGAGCACGGACTCAGTAGTTGTGGTGCACGGGCTTAGTTGCTCTGTGGTATGTGGGATCTTCCTGGACCAGGGCTCAAACCCATGTCCCCTGAATTGGCAGGTGGATTCTTAACCACTGTGCCACCAGGGAAGTCCCTATCATACAAATTAAATAGTAGGATCTGTCCAGAAGAGCAAGTCCACGGGCAGGATCCCTGCGTGGTAAGCTAGGGGAACAGCCTCTTCTGCTACACAGCATGTAAATTCAACTTAGAGGAAAAGGTGCAGCCACATCACAGAATAGGTCACGGATGCTATTTTCTCAGAAACAGCTGGGGGATCATAGCATGAAAGTGCCTTTTTTTTTCACTCTTACTCCACCAGCTGCTTCCACTGCCTTCATTACCCTCCCTTAGAAAGTGCTGTCCTATTTCCAGAAGCTTGAAGTGGCCTCCACAAGGACAGTGGACTCCTTCCAAGTAGCTAAGTTTGATTGCCATTCAAAGAAGGCATGAAATTATATGATCCCTTTAGAACGGTCACAAAACAGTTTTGAAGTTATTGTAATTTAATGATTAAATCACAGTTCTCTGTGATCTCTTATCCACAGTCCTCAGCATGGCTTAATAATGAAGGCATGGCTGTTTGATTAGAATTTAGCTTCTGTGACCAAAGAAGAGAATCTCCAGTGGGGACAAGGATATGAGCAAATAGGCACTCTAATTCACCATGAATTAACGATGTAACTGGATTTTTTTTGGGGGGCGTAAACAAGAGTTACTATGATAGCTGTCTTTGTTTGCAAAGCTGCTATAACAAAGTACCACAAACAGGCAGCTTAACAATACAGATGTATTGTCTCACAGTTTGAGGCCAGAAGTTGGAGACCAAGGTTTTGGCAGGATTGTTTTTTTCTGAGGGTTGTGAGGAGGAATCTGTTCCATGCTCTGCCCTTGCTTCTGGTGGTTTTCTGGCAATCTGTGTTGGTCCTTGGCTTGCAAAAACACCCCTATGATGTCTGCCTTCATTTTCCCATGTCTTTCTTCCTGAGCTCATGTCTGTCCAAGTTCCCCCATAAGGGCAACAGTCATATTGGAATAGGGGACTTCTTATTTCAGTATGACCTCGTCTTAACTTTAATGAATTATACCTGTGATGGATGTGGAAGCAACCTAAGTGTCCATCGACAGATGAATGGATAAAGAAGATGTGGCACATATATACAATGGAATATTACTCAGCCATAAAAAGAAACGAAATTGAGTTATTTGTAGTGAGGTGGATGGACCTAGAGACTGTCATACAGAGTGAAGTAAGTCAGAAAGAGAAAAACAAATACCATATGCTCACACATATATATGGAATCTAAAAGAAAAATGGTTCTGAAGAACCTAGGGGCAGGACAGGAATAAAGATACAGACGTAGAGAATGGACTTGAGGACACAGATAGGGGGAAGGGTAAGCTGGGACGAAGTGAGAGAGTGGCATGGACATATATACACTACCAGATGTAAAATAGATAGCTAGTCGGAAGCAGCCGCATAGCACAGGGAGATCAGCTTGGTGCTTTGTGACCACCTAGAGGGGTGGGATAGGGAGGGTGGGAGAGAGATGCAAGAGGGAGGAGATATGGGGATATATGTATATGTATAACTGATTCACTTTGTTATAAAGCAGAAACTAACACACCATTTTAAAGCAATTATACTCCAATAAAGATGTCAAAAAAGAAAAGTAAATCAACTAAAATCTCAGGATTCCATGAGGTGAAAAGTAGTAAACACACAGATTAAGTGGGAAAAGCAGGAGTCCAGAGATATAATCAATATCAAATAAAGATAATCTGAAAAAACAATTATACCTGTGATGACCTTGTCTTTGAAGAAGGTCACACTCTGAAGTAATAGGGTTGGGACTTCAGCATATGAATTTTGAGGGGACACAATTCAACCCATAACAGTAGCCATGAATACTGTTTACAGTGATGTCCAATTCCCTGCCTCCTGAGGGTGTGGTTGGTCTGCCCTGCCTGGCCCTCCTGTCTGTGGTGAAGCCCTTGGTCCAGTTTTGGGAGTAGGATGCAAGTACAGTTAGTGTGGTTACTTCTTTTTTTTTTTTTTTTTTTTTTGCTGTACGCGGGCCTCTCACTGTTGTGGCCTCTCCCGTTGAGGAGCACAGGCTCCGGACGCTCAGGCTCAGCGGCCGTGGCTCACGGGCCCAGCCGCTCCGCGGCATGTGGGATCCTCCCAGACCGGGGCATGAACCCGTGTCCCCTGCCTCGGCAGGCGGACTCTTAACCACTGTGCCACCAGGGAAGCTCCTATGGTTACTTCTTGACTGGAGCCTTTCATTGCCTGTTTGAGGTTGTTGAGAGCTCTCTTTCTTTCTACCACGGTAACCAGGAACATTTAAAATGGTTTCTGCTCCGTTAGTTTCAGTTCCAGAGTGAAGCAAAGAAAATAGTCCCTGGCTGACTCTTGATAGAGTCAGATTTCAGGCAAATAGCCCGAAAGAGAACCTTTATTATCATAAGTGACTCTAAGATGTGCTACCAGAGCATAACCTAGTCTCTCCTGATATAATAACCTTGGGAGATTATTTTTATTTATAATTTTTGCTCTGGACTGAATTGTATCTCCCCCAAATGCATATATTATAACCCTAACCCTTAATATGACTGTACCTGGAGATGGGGTCTTTCGGAGGTAATTAAGGTTAAATGAGGTCATAAAGGTAGGGCCCTAATCCAATAGGACGGTGGCCTTGTAAGAATAGGAAGATCTACCCCGCACCACCAACTCTCTCTTACCACTCACAGCCCCCAAGTGGAGACACAGCAAAACAGAGGCTGTCTGCAAGCCAGGAAGAGAACTCTCACTAGAACCCAACTAGGGTTGGCACCCAGATCTGGGACTTCCAGTCTCAGAACTCTGAGAAAATAAATTTCTATTGTTTAAGCGACCCTGTCTATAATATTTTGTTATGGCAACCTTAACTAAGACACATTTTTTTTCTTACTCGTATTTATTTATATGTTTTTCTTACTTATACTGATTATATTGTTTTCTTATTTATGATTTTTTCTTATTTATGCTTTTTTTAATTGTAAAAAATATTACTTTTATAACCACAAAAGTTTTAACATTAAAAAAATTCTTCAAAGCGTGCATCATTATGCCTTGTATTTTACTGGATGTGCTACCTAGGTTATCTTGGTGATGAACTAAGTTCAAAAGAAACCCAATTCAATTTCATAGAAATATACTGAAAGCCAACTGTGTCCAGATCCAGCTCTCATGGTTGCCATCCTCAGGAGCCTCACACAAATCTCTTTCCTCCCTTTCTGCAGTTACAGACTTTTAATGATCACACACACCATTTCTGTACTTCTTGAACTTAAATGGTGATTTGTAGAATTGTTCTTAGTCTTGCTAGAGTGTTCCTTGAGATTAATGTAACTGTGGTAAGTCGTATTACCATTCACCAACATCAGCTTGCCCTCCCCTTCCTGGAAGAGTGTTATATTTTAGAATCCCATTGAAGTTGGGTGTGATCAGGTGCTTTCGTTGGTCAATGAAACATGAGCAGAAGTAACATAGGTCTCTTGCAATCTGCAGCTGAAAGGGCTCACGCTCGCTTCCTCACGCCTCTGTTTCCTCTGCCGTGAGGACTGGGAATCTTTAGGTGGCAGCTGCTCGCTCAGCCTGGGCACTGCAGTGAAGACAGCATAGATCGCAGCCTCAGACCACATGCAACAGACTTGAAACATGAGCTAGAAATGAGTCTTTGTGGTTATAAGCCACTGAGACTTCGGACTGGTTTTTTTTTCGTAGCTGCAGATCCTAGCCTATCCTCACTAACACAACAGCCTTGCCCTCTACGTGCTCACTCTGTGTGAGACTCCATGTGGTGCCTGTGTCTGTACATACAGCTCAGGCTGGCCCTTTCTTGGGAATACATGCGTGCTGGACACAGAACTAAACCATGCAGTCCTCCCTTTCAAGGGGAGGTGGGGGCCCCAGCTGTTGGGAGTATTGTCAGCAGATATCCTTCGGCCCTCAGCCCCTTTGGGGTTTGACTCAGCTGGGTCGTATCCTTCCTAGGCTCACCCACATCTGGTAACTGATGGAGGTAAGGGTATAAAAGCCTGACCATTTCAAACCAGTTGAGCTCTGGAGCTCCCTGTACAACCTGCTGAGGTATCCATTGACCTGCATCCCAGCCTCATTTCTTCCTTTGCCCAATCAATCCTATTTCCTTCCCCTCCTTCCGTGGGTGTTGATCATAGGGGTGCTTGCTGACAAAACTCCTGCACATTCAACTCTGTCTTAGTGTCTTCTTCCCAGAAAACCCAATCTGTGACAATATGTCTATCTTTAAAGAAAATAAGAGAGGTGTGTGTGTGTGCGTGCGTGCACGCTTGTATGCATACATGGACACATCTGTTTACTTATCTGTGTATCTATTCCTTGCTTCATGAACAAACTCCTAATTATTCTATGAAGAAACCACTGGATTTAAGCAACCACAATAGGAAGGAAGGAGGGAGGGAGGGAAGGGGAGGGGAGAGGAGGGGAAAGAAAGAGAAGGGGAAGATTAAGAGAGAACTGAGGGGCTTTTTTCAACCTGAAGTTCATCCCTCTCCCCCTGTCCCAGGTTCTATATGCTTGTGTTAGATGTGGGACTTTTTCTTGTTTTCAATGAAATATCCTACCTCTCTTGATATATTCTCTTTCTTGCCTCTGCCTTGGGACTAACCTAAACACATTTTATCAGAAGATTATTGCCTACACATTTAATTCACAGTAATTCAGAGACAACTGCCCTCAAGATGATTCAGAGATGCCTGACATTAAGGGGTGGGTGCTAACCCTGGCACTGCCCTCACCTGCCTGTGTGACACAGTGGAATACGTACACCTCTGTGGGTCTTGGTTCTCTCATCTGCAACTGAAAACAGTTGGGCTAAATAACCTCTGAAGAATCTTTCAAGTCTTTAAAAAAGTCTGAAATACTGGATCTACTTGTTTAACATAATTATAACATAAAAATAACTATCAATTATAAAAATTCCTCTATATGGTTCTAGGGAGGACTTAAATGGCTGAGGAATGCCAAGGGGCCAGTAGGACACCCAACAGATCTGTGGACTGGATGGGGAACACTGTGAACTGTCTGTCACAAGGTTTTACAGGCAGCCCGATCTTGCTAAACTCAACTTGCCTCAGGGTTCTGGTCTCAGCCCCGAAACTAGGATATATCTGGTCAGTCAGTACTTATCAGACTCACCTTAATCAAATTCATGGACACATACATAAAGAAGAATGCAAAGTCATGAAATTACAAAGAGGCAAATCCCTTTCCAATGACTTGTATCTTTCATTTAGTGATCGTTGCTTCAGAACAAAGGAACGTGGAGAGTCTGGAGGGACATGGTTCCCACCTATGGAATCCTGGGGAGATAATCTCCCAGAAAACTTCTCTCTGATCTTTGGAATCAGAGCCTCTCTTTACTAGAGAGGATTGGACACATAGATACTGCCAATGGGTCTCTGTGCCTCGGTGTCTCCCCACTGTCCTCCTTTGGTGACTTACTTGTTCTGTTGATGTGCCATTCCTACTGATTAGCTGCAGCCAACCTCTGCTCCTGTGGGCCTCAGATGCTGTCTACCTACTGAAAGATACGTCAGATGTGCACATTTAACTTTCAGAGGGTGACTTTCTTTGTTTAAAGGCATTGGGGGAAATACTTTATCACCTACAGGTATAAGAAATACCTTTAGGAGGTCAAGAGGCTGGGACACTTAACTTTTTGTCTTTTATTTATTTTTAAGACTCCTCAGTATATTAAAAAATGAAAAAGTGTCAAAATAGTTATCACAAATAATGTGTTATATTGATATTTAACAGATTAATTCCTTCAGCACAAAATACTTCAGGGTGAAATACCATGAAATATAATTACTTTCACATTGCCCAAAATAGGATTTATCCTAGAATTTTAATTTTGGCACTAAAGGCAGTGTTATAGCTTGTAAAAGTTTGGTTTGTCTTTGTTTTCAATCCATGGGTCACATCCCCATTAGTGGGTCATGAAATCATTTAGTGAGTGAAAAGCAGGGAAACCAAGGTGCAAAAATCTCCTTCACCCTCTCTCCCCCCAAACCAGGATGAATTGGATGAAAATTTTTACCTGGGATTTGTGTTTGCCCCACTTCTAGACTGCAAGCCCTCAGCAATTTATACTGATTTTTTCCACTTTTCCCATCCCATCACCTTCACCTCCATCTGTCCTGGTTGCAGCTAACCCGTTAAGAAACTTTTAATAGAAGAGAATAGAACACAAATACACAACGCTTTGTATGTGATAGTGGTATTATTCTGTGCTGACTTGTGATACAGAATAGATTTCTAACTATGGTTTGTACTAAAATTTTGAGAACTATTATCTTGATATACAAGCATAGGCTGAATGATGGATGCCTCCTTTTAATATCATCAGTGTGTCTACAATGAAGTCTTTAGATTCTCTATGAGATAACGTTAAAAGTCAAAATTTGAGTCTTCTGATAAATGAACCTTCTCATCCTCCCCCGGCCACACCCTAAGCAAGAAGGTAGTTTAGCGACTCAAAGGGGCTTTGATGGACACTTTCCCTCCCTGTTCCCATTCCCTCCTCTTCTTACCCCTCCACCAAAGTATCATTAAACACTGTATGTTTTCAAGAAATAATCTCTAAATAAATAAGAAATCGTTTCAATTACATTGCTGTAGCTTTGCAAAAACTGAGGAGTAGCAAAAGAAAATGTTCCGACTTTCACCAAATTTTCCTTCTCAGACACGTAACTCTGGCAGAGGTGCAAAAGGTAAGCCAATGAGAATAGTGGTTCAGCCCAGCAGACATTTCTGGAATGTGTCCAATGTGTTCCTTACAACAACCCTGATAGACAGCCTACCTTTCTTCCTTTTTTATAGTTAGAAAATTGAGGTTCAGAGAGGTAGCAAAACTACATAGCTTCTAAATGCCGTAAATAGATTTTCTGTCTTGTGTTTCAGTGGCTGTTCATTTAACGATCACTTGTCAAGGATGCATTGTGCTCCAGAAAATATGTATTATACCTGCAAGGTATTAAATTGGGTGAGACATTGTGTCTGCTCTCAAGGAGCTTGAATCACTCTGGGGTTATAGATACATTTAAGACTTGATCAGACTTCCCTGGTGGCACAGTGGTTAGAAATTCGCCTGCCAGTGCAACGGACACGGGTTGGAGCCCTGGTCCGGGAAGATCCCACATGCCGCGGAGCAACTAAGCCCGTGCGCCACAACTACTGAGCCTGCGCTCTAGAGACGGCGAGCCACAACTTCTGAGCCTGCGCTCTAGAGCTTGGGTGGGGAAAGTGACATCAGAGTGTAACCGAGCAGGATCCTCAGGGGACTTCCTGGGATAGACCCTGCCCCCATATCCTCTGCTGTAGCTCCTCTTTTTTTTTTAATAACGATTCTTTTTTTTTTAATCTCCTTTCTGAAGTACCCAGATAATAGTATCTCGTGCATATCTCCTGAGTTTTTCAGATGCTAAAAACCACCACCAAATGGAAGACGTTAAGTACATGAGGATTATGAGCACGTAGCCGCCCCTCCCCTGACCTTCTGGCACCCAAAGATTGATATAATGTTGACCGTCCTGTTACCTCACCATCAACCAATCAGAGAATTGTGCGCCAGCTGATCACTTACCCTGCGACGCCCTTCCCTCACCTGACCTATAAAGATGCTTTGCTGAAACCCTTGGAGGAGTTTCAGGGTTTTCTGAGCATGAGCCCCCTTTCTCATTCTCCTTGCATGGCCCAGCGATAAACCTTTCTCTGCTCCAAACGCCAACGTTCCGGTTTGTTTGGTCTCACTGTGCATCAGGCACATAAACTTGTCTTCCGTAACGAGGGTTATACCAGGATTTCTAGCTTGGACAACAAGGTAAGGAGTGGAATACGGGCAACTACTGAATTTTCTAATTTCGCTCAAGATTCAGCATTGTGGTCTTAGCATAGGTACTCTCTGCCTGGCAGAACACTTTCCAAACTCTTAGGTTTATATTTGTCAGAAAGAAATTAGTTGTGGGAAAAGATGACATAATTAAAATCAGGTTTTTAAAAAATTGTTGTTGCACGAATTTATTTTGGAAGAACAGAATATATCTTGGAGCACTTCAATATGCAAACCTCTCCATGAAGGACTCTCGCCTTTTGATTTAAAATCTGTATGTAAAAGATTAATGAACTAGGAAAGGTCTGTTTTAGAACGTTCACATAGATACGAGAGACCAATGTAGTCAGTGGATAGTGGACAGGTAATCACCGGAAGAGTCAGTCTTGTTGAATGATAACAGAATACAGTTAAAAATAAATTTTAAATTCATTGATGTTTGAATGGATCTGTCATTATTTTGGCATTTTAACCATTATTTGGAAGATCCACAAGGGGTGAAACCTCATTGTTTTAAAAATAAACTTTTAAAAGTACAAACGCACAAGCCTTTAGGAGTCAAAGCACATGCTAAGTGGAAAAAATTTAAATTACTGACTAAAGCCCTTTTTTAAACTGGTGAGAATGTTTTATTAGAATACTGTGTGCTTTTTAGGGGAACATGGAGGAAAGCAAGGCAGGAAGGAAATATATACATTCCCTATTAACGTTGTGTGTATGCTGTATGTATATACACACCTCCACCCCCATACACACCTCCCTTCATACACCTATATAACTAACAACTCCCATACTGAATTCAAATGAACAGAAAGCTCAGGTAATCAGTGTCAATACTACACAGTTATAATTGAAATTCTTAATGATGATTCTGTGACTCTGAAGAATACTGAGATGCCTCTGGGATCCTCAAGGGTATGTTAAATTATGCCTAGGTCAATATTCTTGTTAATTATATTTTATTATATTATTTAAATATTGGTTATCCTTCTGTGTTATATATTGTTGCTCTCACTTGACCTAAATAGCTAATTAACTGTCCTTTAATTTGCTTAGGTGTATTTGTGAAAAAGCGTGTTAACAAGTTTAATTTCATAACCAATCTTCAATAGGGGCTGCAAATGTGGCATTTAATAAAACATCCCTTTAATATAAGAAGAATATAACCTAGATGCCCTACTATTGCCTTATCTTGCTTCTACATTAAATTTTTGAGGCATTTGGTTGGAAAAGTGTGTTTCTTTGTTTTATGAAAAAGTTGACACATAATTTTATCGTTCGACGTCAGCAAACCCTTTTTGTTCTCTAGTCTAGGGCTTAGTTCTCAAGTTTTTGTTCTCTAGCTCTCTTTGTCTGTAGTTGTTCCAATTTCTGATCTTCAGTGATAGTGCTTGGTTTGATACAGGCATCTCTAGGCAACCAACATTTACCAGAATGTGCTTCCTAATTTGTTTTAGATTTGTAATCCATGGTAACAGAGATTTGGTGCTCAGGTTAGAGCACCCATTCTTTTGGAGCCCTCCCCTTAACCCCAGCCCCAAATGGTAGGGATGATGAGAGATTTGTTTTCAGGATGGTAATAATGGCCAGCTTACTGGATTCTACTTACTGGATTCCAGTCACCGTCAAGAGCTTTAAGTGCTTCCGTTCATTTAATTCTCAGGACAACTCTATGAGATTCTTACTATTTCACTCTTGAGAAACCTGAGGTGCATTCATTCATTTAACAAATGCACATTGAACTCATACTATGTGCCAGGCACTCATCTAGGTTTAGGTCCACAGCAATGAATAAAATAGACACAAAGTCCCCACCCTCTTAGAGATTACCCTCTGGCAGAGGCTCAGAGAGGTTTGGAGACCTTGCTCAAAGTAGGAGAGTAACTGTGGGGTGGGATGTAGCGTGTGAGCTTTAACCACTGCTTCAATATTGTTTTCTCAGCCATGTACATTCCACAGGGAACCTCAATCTATGGTGACTTTTGAACTTTAAATAAAAATGTCATAGAATCTATTTGGTTCAGCAAATGTTTCTGAGTGCCTGCTATACATGGCTTAATGGAAATAGCACAGGACTCAGAGTTGTGTCTCTGACACTATTTAGGGACAAAGTCCCAAGCTTCTTGGGCCTTACAGGTACTAGATGAGATGTCACTGAGTTACTCTAAGTTTTAATGGTTCTATGTGTCTAAAACTTCTTGATACAGTGTATAAAAATGTATGCATTCCGAAAGCATATGCCAGACGCTGACTTTGGGGACTGTAAGCCTTGTGCAGGATTTTGCGGTTTTCAAATGCATCATCTGATTAGCTCATCATAATGGCCCAGTGAGCCGATTGGAAAGATGTCATCACTTTACTTTTATGTTTGTGGAAACTGAGGCTAAGTGGCTTACCCTAGGACACAGAACTAGCAAATATGGGGGCAAACATTTAGATTCCTCTCTTCTCACAAAATCTGGCCCAGCTGTCTTTGGAGGACAAGACTGAGCTTGTCTTGGAAAGAATTGTTTATTAACCTCTTACTATACTCAAGACACTATGAGCAATGATAAATGGAGTATGGACCCTGCATATTCTCAAAGCACTTGTAGTTCAGTGGGGGGAGAATACTTATACACAAATAACCTTTAAAAAGGAATAAAATGGCAAGAGTCTTAAGAGAGATTCAACTGTGCAATAATAGGAATTGGGTGGTGGGAAAGATTATTTTAAGTGGGTTAAAAAGAAGACTTCCTAGAAAAACATCATTTGGGCTTGTCATATATAGACATATGGAGTAGGGGAAAGGGTGTTCTAGGTGGAAGTGATAGCATAAACTAAGTTATGGAAATAGAAAAGCATTAAGGAACAGCTGACAGTTCAGTTTAGCTGGAGCATAAACAAACTGGGTAAGGGCAGCCATAGAGAGACCAGTCAGATGGGTTGAGGCCAGTGGTCGAGGGTCCCAGGACTTTGGACTTTGCTTTGTAAGCTCTTGGGAGCCAATGGAAATTTCTGAGCAAGGGAGTGTGTGATCAGAGATATGCTTCAGAAAATCCAACCTATCAACAGTGTATAAAGTGGATTGGATTGTGGAATAAAAAGGCAGAATATTATATGTTCTGAATGTAGCCAGGAATGAGAGAGATGAATCTCTATAGGCTAGAATATTGAAGGAGTTCCTGGAGCAGGAATGACTTGGTCCGGACTTAGAAGAATGGCCGAACTTGCTAAGGGAAGCCTTGGTAGATGAGGATGAAAATGAGTGAGATTAGAGCATTCACTCTCATCAGAGCACTCGCTGTTCTTTGAGGACTAAAAAGCCATATGCTCTTTGAACAGCAAAGTGAATACTAAACAGGAGTGCCCCCAGAGTGAATCCAAGGGTTCAGAAAGCTCTGAAATCAATCCAGAAATGCAGAGTCAGGGGCCAGATATGCCTCCTGGGCTGCGTGACCTAATCTTATGACAAGTTTAGGCCAAGAGGAATGTTTAGTACCACTTTGGGGTCACAAAACTGTAGTTCAACTCTTAAAGAGAATATCAACCTTTATGTTATTCCCAATAGCATCAAAACTTAAACAATCATCATTAGATTTATAGAGGATAGGTGGAAGAAATCAGACCAGGTGGCTGGACAAAGCACAGAAGCTCAGCCTGAAGCAATGTAGCTCTGCTGTAAACAGCTGGGAAACAGCTGCCACTGACAGCCCCCGCTGACATGCTGCTGCTACGACAGGTGTGCTCAGTACCAGAAGTGACATGAAATATGCAAGGCTAAGCACTGGGGCAGTAGGACTCACAGGCCAGACCTGAGACACACATTCGAAGGCAGGTCTTTTTCTGCTGGTTGACTTACTGTGTTTCCCTTGCCCAGGGAGGAAAAATGCCGGCAGATTATCCTTGCTTCAAATGGAGGTCAGGAGGCTCCATTTGGAGTTTCTTAGGTCTTATACGCCATTGCTATGTACATAGAAACTCTCCTGCAATTGTCAGACTTTAGATTGTGTGTTTGTGTTACAGAAATTGGCAAAATGTTGTCCAAGGTTGCTCATCATTTTACACTTCCCCCAGCAGTGCATGGGGATTCCAGTGGCTCCACATCTTCTCCAACAGTTGGTATGGTTAGGCTTTTATAAGTTTAGTCATTCTAATAGGTGTGCAGTGGTGTCTCTTATGGTATTAATTCACATTTCCCTAAAGGATATTTTCATGTGCTTTTTTGCCATCATTTTTCTTCTTTGCTCAAATCTTTGGCCCATTTTTGAAACTGGATGCTTGACTTTGTTTTTAGTTGTAAGAATTCTTTGTATAGTCTAGATACAAACCTGTGGTCAGATACATGCTTTGCAAATATTTTTTCCCAGTTTGGGGCTTCTCTTTTTATTTCCTTAAGAGTATCTTTTAATAACAAAAGTTTTTAATTTTGATAAAGGTTTTCTTTCTCTTTCCCCCATCTCTTTGATTCCTTCAAGTCCAGGGGAAAGGGCAGACTCTGCTGGCCCACCTTGGCTGCTGTTTGAGCAGGGCCGTGTCAAATATCGTTCCCAACTTTAGTCCAGGCGTTCCTCTTTCTATCTAATTGTGATTGCATAGTTGCTGTGGCAAAGAATAGAGAGAGAGAGTAAAGGATCAGGTGAGGTGTGGGTTTTTGGGGAACTATCGACAGATCTTAAGTCCAACCACGACTGGCATTCAATCCACTGATAGGATTTTGAAGGAGTTTCTCTTCTTTTCAGTGAAAGCAGATTCCTTGACAAGTGTCTTCTCAGAGTCCCTTGCATCCCTTGAAAAGTATGATTTATGTGAGATGGAAAGGTTTGATTCTGAGCCTGTGACTTGTGCTGATAGATTTCCTTAAAGGACACCTCGAGTGACTTTAAACTATTGACTATCCCTGCTACACTTTTGTCATACCCAAACACTTCAGAGGCAACAAGTTTGCTTTTTGTCTTATTTATTTATTTGTTTACTTATTTATTTACTTCAAGAGGATAGAAAGTCAAGGCTAAGAACAATGGCCTTACTTCCAGAAAGATATCTGTAATACCCTTTAAAAAACATATTTCATGTTCCTCTAAAAACTTTCTAAAAATCAGAACCAGCTAAGTAAGAGCAGTTATTTGTTTCCAACCCCATACTAACTGAATCAGAATTTCTAGGCTGCAGTTCTCCATGTGATTCTCTCATTTACATCCAAATTTGAGAACTGTGGGCAGAAATGTCTTTTCTTGTATGCTTGGTCAGTCATAGACTATGAATACTGGTCTCTGTGCTGGGGGAAAAGGGTCACAGGAAGGCAGAATTTATATCCAATCTCATGCCTTTCACAATCGAAATTATGTGCTTCCAAAGAAAGTATAAGGAAAACAGGAAGAGATTCCCACACCTGCCTCTGGGAGAGAAGGAGTTAACTTGCAGGATGCTAACTGATTATTACCTGCTCTAGGCAGGAATGCACCTAAGTCTATTGGCTGCAGGCAACAGAGTCCCTAAGGGGCGTGGGGCAGAGGCTTCTGTGGTTAGGAGGCATTATTTGCTGCCTATTCTGTGGGGCTGAGAAAAGTGGATGTCATTTTATTGAAGTCAGAAGGAGTGGAGAAGAATGGCAGAAGTCATTTCCTAGAGGTTTGGCATTTGGTTGCAGAGGTATGACGCCTATTAAAAAGCATGGCTTTTTAATATTTTCCTAACAAAATACAAACTTTCTTGTAATTGTTTATGGGAATCACTATGTTAGCACAATGCTAAAACAGAAATGGTGTTCATGAAATACAAAAAGACTGCAGGCAGACAATATATCCCTTCATCCACCGCATGAGACCACGCAAAGCCAATGAAACTTTTTTTTTTAACTTTAGAATTTATTTTTAAAATTTATTTATTTTAATTTATTTATTTTTGGCTGCATTGGGTCTTCGTTGCTGCGCTCAGGCTTTCTCTACTTGCGGTGAGCTGGGGCTACTCTTCGTTGCGGTGCGGGGCTTCTCATGTGGTGGCTTCTCTTGTTGTGGAGCACGGGTTCTAGGCATCCGGGCTTCAGCAGTTGAGCTCAGTAGTTGTGGCACACAGGCTTAGTTGCTCCGCGGCATGTGGGATCTTCCCGGATCAGGGCTCAAACCTGTGTCCCGTGTATTGGCAGTCAGATTCTTAACCACTGTGCCACCAGGGAAGTCCCGCCGATGGAACTTTGTGCCATATTGGATATACACTTTTTCCCACCTCCTTGCCACTGTCTATGTATTTCCCCCTAAGTATTATCATCATTCTATCCATCTTTCAATGGTAGGCATAAATACTGTTTAACCTCATGCCTATCCCATACCCCAACTCTTTAGCTTGAAGTTTCTCCATATTAAAAGGAGACAGGTTCTACTGTCTACTTTTAATTCTTCCTTTCTGTAGGAACTCATTGCTTTGCCTACCTAGGTATGTTTCCTCACTATCATTACAATGCTAGGCATGGACCAACATCTGTTTCACTGTACTTGCCATTTTTTCCCTTTGTCTAAAATGTTTCCCCCTTTCTATGATTTTAATACTACTCATTTTTTAAGATCAGAATAAATTCCATGTCTTTCTCAAGTTCTCGCCTGCCCATGGAGAGCTACCATTTTCCTGCCTCTTCTGCTACTCTAAGAGTCTGTACCTCCTCTTTGGTATTTTTCATAATTTGTGTGATTCATTATCTTTTCACGAGTTTTATCTTCTTAACCAAATTGTAAGTTTCCTGTAGGCTGTATGTCTTCACCTTCTTCACATTCTCCCATAAGACTGTCATAGAAATCTGGCAATTTTAATATTTCCTGGTGAAATTCAATATATGAAGAGAAGATTCTAGAGGCTGGAGTGACACAGAGAGTTGTAGTTTAGTCTGCAATTTAGAACATATCTGAGCCGTACCTGTTCTTCTCATATCTCACCAAATGGTGAGCATCTAGATGGCAAGGAGTCTCATATATATCTTTGATAGTAAATGAATATTTATTGAATTAATGATTAGAAAGAACTTCCTTGTAACATCAAAAATCATGCCAGGGCTTCCCTGGTGGTGCAGTGGTTAAGAATCTGCCTGCTAATGCAGGGGACACGGGTTCAAGCCCTGGTCTGGGAGGATCCCGCATGCCGTGGAGCAACTGGGCCCGTGAGCCACAACTACTGAGCCTGCACGTCTGGAGCCTGTGCTCCGCAACAAGAGAGATCGCAACAGTGAGAGGCCCGCGCACCGCCATGAAGAGTGGCCCCTGCTCGCCACAACTAGAGAAAGCCCTCGCACAGAAATGAAGACCCAACACAGCAAAAATAAATAAATTAATTAATAAACTCCTACCCCCAACATCTTCTAAAAAAAAAAAAAAGCCATACTCCCCTCTTACCTCTCAGTGTTCTTGCCTTTTTTAAAAAAAAAAAAAAATGTGCTTTTAAAAACTGTAGTATCCATGGATAGAACAGCTTAGAAATGGATACAGTGCTTCACACATACCCTGCTGGTTCACACCTCTGTGTCTTTGTCCGTGGAGTGCCCTCTGAAGTATGCTTTTCCATCTTTCTTCACTTGGCCAACTTTAACCCATTCTTCAAGCCCCAACTCAGACTCTCCTCCAGTAAATCTCATCAGAACCTTCAGGAGTTATTCACCTCTCCTCTATTCCCAGAGCACCCTGTACACACTCTAAGTTATGCTTTATCATATATTGTTGAAACGTTCTGTTCGTGTGCCTGTCTCTTTTGTTGAACTACCCTCTCCTCCAGGTCACAACTGTGTTATGATTTGACACAGGTTATTTCTCAGCCTCACCCTAACCCCATCCCTTACTTTGCACAGAGTCTGGTATAATGATTCAATAAATATTTGTTCAACTCTTGGCCAGTGATTTTCAACTGGGGGGAGGATTTTATTCTCCAGAGTTTATTTGGCAGTGCCAGAAGGTATTTTTGATTGTCACAACTTGGGAGGAGGTGTTGCTACTGGTATCTAGTGGGTAGAAGTTGGGGATGCTGATAAACATCTTACAA
Source organism: Leucopleurus acutus (assembly GCF_964270905.1). NCBI lineage: Eukaryota > Metazoa > Chordata > Mammalia > Artiodactyla > Delphinidae > Leucopleurus > Leucopleurus acutus. Next base: position 51,850,118 of record NC_139160.1, read on the forward strand.
GGCACAGGACAGTCCTTCTAGCACCATTCCCCCTGCCCCCTACTCTCCCACCTCAAGGAAAAAATAATTATCCAGTTCAAAATGTCAGTGGTGACGAAGCTGAGAAATCCTGTAGCAGAAGAGGCAGAAATAATGGCCTAAATTGTGACATGAAAGGTGTTTACTAAAAGGAATGCTTTGGAAATTTTGGAGGCTATGTATGCTCTCATCTCTGTATTATTTGTTTTTCAGGAAGACTTTTAGATTTGCATTAACAGTTGGGAATGAACTTATAATAACAGCAACTTGTGATATGCCAGTGAAATGGCTTAGTTTCTAAGTGTGATCAATGTTGGAAATTAGAAGTTAAAAGCTTTTGTTCATGCAGGGTTCTACAGGTTTACTAAAATCCTCTCTATGCAACTATTTGAATTCGTTTCAGGTGAATTTAAAGCTAATCAAACCTTTGTGTGTGAGAAAAATCAATCCCATAGGGATTCAGAATAGCATCTCCTGGTCATTCATGAACTGAACTGGGGAATTTTTTTAAATTTTATGTGCTAACTGTAGCCATACTCCCACATAAAACTGCAGGGGGAACTGTACTTACACAGGAGAGACTCTGGTGTGTAACTGCATGCAAACACGGCTTTCAAATGACTTCAACTCACCTACTTAGACCAAAGAGGCTGTCAGTTAATTTAACAAACTATCCCTGTTCCCTGATCTTTGGGCCATAAAAATTGTTCATCTGCTCAGTCACAGGCCATTTAATTTTGGATGCATCGTTGCCAGTTGGTTACAGTAATTAGCATTCCCTATATTGTGGCAGCTTCCCTGCAGCTATGCTAAGTAGGGTTGCACTTTTGTGTGGAAACATAAGCTGGGTAGTGCAAATGAGCCTGGCCACCCATCTTAGAGACAGAAGCCCTAACTACCGTCTTCTTGGCTTGGGGTGCCTTCCAGGCCCACCTGCAGATCTTATTTACTGATTATTAATGACAAGAACTGTAGGCAGCTGTGAAAGGCACAGCAGGGCAACTCAAAGCTGCAACTCAAAACTATCCTCCGTGGGACTGTAATTTTCTTGAATGACACCTGACTTCATTTTAATTTCTTTCTTTACCCCAAATGCACTTGTGCTGGAGAAATGCAATAGAAATTCAATGAGCTCCCCGTTTAATAGGCAGACTTGCAACATTTGTTGGTGCATCTGTTAGTTTCCTGGCAGAAGTGAGGCATTTGGAAAGGAAATATACATTTGTGTTTGTTCCATAGTTGGCACACAACCTGTAAGGCAATGATTCAGCAGGGCCCCTGGTGAGATACCAAAGAACAAGGTTACCTAGTGGTTTACTAGTTGCCAGTCTATGGAGATCATATATTATACGGGTTTAAAAATCAAATTTGATTGAATAAATGTTAATTTTCAAACAACATTATTGTTCATGCTTAGGAGACCAGATTTTTATTCCAATTTAGAGGGACATAGCATTTTGTGTAAACTCAGAAAATGAGTTGGCTTCATCAGGAATAAAAACTGGATTTAGTTCTTTGAAATGCACACACCTGCATTTTAGTTTGTACATCTGCAGAGTTTTGGTTTCCCGGGAAACCACCATGCGAGAGTTTGTAAGAAGGATTCGCCACACATTGCTTTATATCCAGAGTGATTTTATTTCTTTTTCTAACATGCTAGAAAGTAATATTTCACCAGTGGAATTCATTTTTGCATGTTTAATTTTCAGGTTAATAGGACAAACACCTTGAATGTAATTAAAAATAGGTTATGTTGTTTTCTTCTATTGACCGATGCTAATGCAAATACGGGGCTTTAGCTCACATTAGTTGCCTTCTTTACTGCAGGGCTGAACTGTTCAGATGAATGAAAGCATCTTAAGTTGAAATTTTGGGGGGTGAGGAACTTACAAATTTTATGATGGATTAGCCATTTCGCTGTCCTATTTAATCACCATATTCTCTAAGTACAATGAACTCTGCTAATTAAAAAATGATCTACATAGTCTGGGCACAATTAATCTTTATTTGCATACGTTTTGAGGTTAAATAAAGTAAATAGTACAAGGAGAGAAAAGAACTACTTGAGTATTTGGTGATTGTGTATGCAGTGGGAGACGGTGAGGGTGACTGACAAGATGAAGACAAGGAATGTGGTAGTGTAGCTGTTTTACTTTACTATTTTTTAACAGGAGTCTACAAAGGCTCATTTTCATAAACGTCAACACAAGCATAGGAAACCAATAAGAACAATGAGTGGGAAAAAAACTGGGCACGAATGCAGTAATTTATTTCATTTGCTACCAAAAAAGAGAAAGAAAAAAGGCACGGAATATGCCCAACAGATATTTTGCCCAGCAAAAGGACTTCAGGACCTCATTTTAGAAATTCCTTTAGACCACATCACAAGAGCTACAGGAGGAGGAAAAAGTGGGGCATGTTTGCATTGTCCAGGATGTATTTCTGTGAGAGTGGGTATCTTTCAAACTCATACCGGGATAGAAAAGCTAAGGTCTGCTTCCGATGGCTTTCTACTCCTGTTCATGTCTTTAAGGTAACAAAAATGGTCTTGCTTTTGATGGGGGAGGAGGAAAGAATGTAAATACTTGTCTAAGAATATTGTGGTGAAGGACCTTTGGAAAGCTTTATTGACAAGCTCCACCTCAGTTACAAATGAAGGGAAAGGCAAAGGGTTTGTCAAGGCTTTTTTTTTTTTTTTTTTTTTTTTGCGGTACGCGGGCCTCTCACTGTCGTGGCCTCTCCCGTTGCAGAGCACAGGCTCCGGACGCGCAGGCTCAGCGGTCATGGCTCACGGGCCCAGCCGCTCCTCGCGGCATGTGGGATCTTCCCGGACCGGGGCACGAACCCGTGTCCCCTGCATCGGCAGGCGGACTCTCAGCCACTGCGCCACCAGGGAAGCCCTAGGCAGTTTTTTATTGGGGTCTCCTAGCAGGTTATTCTGGTCAACGTCCAGAATGGATCAAGAACATGAGGGATTCAGAGCCACTAAAATTCTGTGCTCCATTTACCACCCTCAATGGCTGTGGTGGGTAGGGGATTAGAGACTCAGGAAGGTGAGCAATTTCTTAGGTGATCACGAAGAACTTTCATTTTGGCCAAAAGACTTTTTCTAGGGGAGTCAGTGGTATAGGAAGAAACTCAGCCCTACATATTTGAACTTTTTCACAGAGTTATTTCTCGTATGGAACAAATATACATATTGTGCTCAGTTTTACCTGTTAACAATAACAGTTCATACCTCTTGGTGATATGTCGGCGAACTAGATCCAAAGTGGTGAGAAAATAAAATGATGGTAATAGTCATAAAATCGTATAACTTAAGGTCTGAAAGGGACCTTTAACACCATCAAAGTATAGAAAGTAAATAAATAAGAAACGAGTTTCTTCCCAGGAAACAAGCAAAACACAATTTTTGCCCCATTTAAGCTTCTATTTAAAACAGTGTCTAAGTTTCTTAATTCTTTGTAGGCCGCTTGTTCTGCATTGCCATTGACTCCAAGGAAATAAAGGACAATTGTAAGATAATTGAAACCTATTCTTCAAAAATTCTCTGAAGTGAATACCCTGTCATTGCAATTCAGAGGTGGGTCTGGACCTGGCCCAACTTTCCATGTGGATGATACTACGTCTTGGAAGTTACCCTTAGGAAACCAAGTATTCTCTAGTCATTCTGGATATACACGTCTAGTACCATGTGGATTTGGAGTGGAGGTGGGGAGGTGTTTATCATTGAGGCATATATTTACACTGATGGTGACATTTTGGTATATTTAAGTTTAAGGGGGTATTCAGCCCAAAATATCATCTGAGACAGGTCAGATTTGCTGACTACATTAAAATGTACCCTGAATTTGATTTAGTCAGATGTGATGAGGCCAACAGATCAGGAGACAACTGCCATGAAGGAAGAAGCTTTTACTTCCAGTTGCCTAGAAACAGGAAGCATGGCATACAGGGCCACATGGGGAAGCGCCGGGGTCAGTCAGGAGGCAGAGGGGTGAGGGGAAAGCATGACCCCAAGCCTTTATTTTGGTTTCTGCGGGAAAGGCAAGGCAGGGTGGGGTAAGCACCTTAGGATTGGCTTGTTTGAATAATTTCAGTGGGCTCTAGGCTATAGGGATGATCTCTAGTTGTCTGGTACTTGGACTGGGATGATTTAGAACAGGGGAAATATTGGTTTGGTGTTTGAGATTTAGTTAAAAGAAGTGTTTAGGGTTGGATCTCTTGGTTTGCATATCAAAGGTGCACTCCCAGGCAAATTGTTTGCTACCTCTAGGAATTAGCTAACCCTGGGAGGAGCAGTCCCTCCTCTGGTCCACAGGTTCCCCAAGATGCCAAAGTGTCATAAAATATAGAAAAAATATATGATTAATACACTGGCTCTACTTCTATCCTACAGCCTGTCCTGTAGGACCGACCTGCAATCAAAGGTGAGATTTTGAGGTTGATGGCATGTTGGTCTTCCTCTCCTAAGGGGAAGTGGGGCCTTGACAACAGATGGGAGCTTATTTTAAATGTTTGGCCAAATAACCCTCAAGGAAGCATAATAATAATGATAATTACTATTTATTGATCTGTTACTCTGTGCCAGGTACTATGTTATGCACTTGGCATATATTATTTATTTCTTTTTTCAAACGTAGGTACTGTTTTCTCCATTGTAATATGAATAAACCAAAAGCTTAGAGAGGTTTAGCAACTTGTGTATGGTTTCTTCATCAATAGAAAGCAGAGCAGGTATTCTAATCCACTTCAGACCACAGAGGTTAAGGTTTGTGCTCTTAACCTCTACACCCAGACTCTGAGATTTCACAGAGTAGTAAAAAAGAAACAATGGCAAAGATGAAGAGCCTGACAGAGGGTTGGCAATATTTTAGTTTAGCAAAGCAAGATCATTTAAAAAGGAGGGCAGTGTTATTATATTATTCCAACAAAAGAAAAAAACAGAAGTGAGAAACACGTAATCTCAGAATACAAGGCCACTGTTTCCACGGAAATACAACAAGTCCCCTACATACGAATGAGTTACGTTCCAAGAACATGTTTGTAAGTTCAATTTGTTCGTAAGTCAAACAAAGTTAGCCTAGGTACCCAACTAACACAATCGGCTATATACCACTGCTTTTACATTTGCTTCCAGACAACCTGGGCTTGAAATAAAGATACTGTACTACTGTACTCTATACAGTACTGTACAGTAAATTATACAAAACACAGCCACTTGTAGAGGATGCATGCCTGTGACAATGTACTCCAGACACGTGAACTAACTTACGTAACTGGACATGCGAACTCATGTTCACATCTTTGAAATCTTGCAACTTGAAGGTTTGTATGTAGGGAACTTACTGTAAATGCAGTTTTATGAAAACTCAGTGTAGTATCTTCGTTTTTCTCCTGTTACTGTGGGCAGTGTCTGATGGGCAGGGTTTGGGATTGGTGTGGGACAACACCAACAGTACTGAGTAGTGATGAGGGGCCCTGGTGGCTACTGGCACTGCTCAGGATCTGGTGTCAGACCCTGCAGGAGGTCATCCCCCGGTGTGGTGAAGAGGGCATGAGGTTAAAGAGGCAGATGAGAGCTATACAGCTCTTTCTAGAAACACCAATTTCAGAAGCTCAAAGGATGAAACAGATTTAAGGCAAATACAAAGAGAAGGGGATGGATTTGGTATCTTGTTTGAATGAAAGACAACAGGAAAAATGGTTTGTTCATAAGATAAAATTTAGCAAAGCTGAAGAGGACAAAGGTGAGGGATGATTGAATAAGGGCACAAGAACTTTTTGCAAAGATGACTGGTGACCAAATGTACTACATCGTCATTAAGGACAGAAAGGGGACACTGGCTAAAATAGCAGCAGGAGGAAGGTAATAAATCAGATGGAAGGAGCACATGATGGCTGTAAGTTTCCTAAAATATTGGAATTAAGAGTAAGATGCCCTGTTCCAACCCTTAGGCCCATTAATTCTTCACTGTTGACCAATACGAACAATGGAATTCATTTTTCTGTTCCTCTCATTTCTGTTTAGAGCTGAAATGAGTTCTAGGATGGGTCTTTTCCACTTGCCACTTTGCATTTTTCACTCTGATAAGATATTTTTACTATTTTCTTTTAAAGCTATTGTTGGAGGAGACCATTGAGAGGACATGGTTGCTGGCAAGCTGAACCCAAGATACTCCTCACTCCCTTCCCTGTCCTTGGAATGTATACTCTGCCCACCATTCCCACAGTGGGAACATAGCTTTGAGAGAGTAAGGTATTGTCGAGCCCATCTGGACTATGTATATGACTGAACCCTGTTAAGGCCTCTATATAAACTTTTAAGATGCTGGTGGGTGGATGTGGAGAGCTAGTCATCTTGCAGCTCCCCAAGACAAGCCTTGTAATTAAGTTCCCTTGCCTATTTAAACAGCCACCTACCAACCTGGAGTGGGCTGCCTCTTTCTTCAGTCTCTCCTTGCCTTCTGTGTATGGGGCCAGTTTGAAAACCAGCAGCTATCAAGGTTGAAATAAGGAACTTTCTTTTTTAAAGTTGGGAAAGACAAGGTAGATTGATGGGGGAGATATCCTACCTAGGTCTCGATTTGGCCTTTAGAAATGACAGCAATACTATGTCTATATACACATAGAGCAATGTTACCTGTGACTGTGATATAATGCCCAGGGGTTTATAACTCAGCAATTCAGGACACAGCTTGCGTGGAGGGGGAGTATGAACATCGTGATAAGGGCCCAGTAAAGTCAAACATAGTGTGTGATAGTCTGGCACTCAGGAGACCTGAGTTCTTGTTTTCGCTTTTTCCCTATCAGTTTTGGAAATGTTAGTTTTCTCTCTGTCTATTTACACCTTTGCACTTATCTTGTTACCCACTAGCAAGCTATGGTTATTATAAAAGAAATGGCAGATATGTCCCAGGCTTCTTGCATAATTTGGAGCATGATTTTAACAGGTCATTTATCTTGATAACAACCCGGCAAGGGAGATATCGTTTTCTATATTTCATAGTTGAGGAATCAGAGACCCAGAAAGGTTAGGTGACTTGCCCAAAGCTGCACAGTAGTGGAGATGAGATTGAAACCCAAGGCTTTGTTCTGGTACCCTACACAAGGGTTTCTCCAACTGTAATGTACATATGGGCTACCTGGGGACCTCCTTAAGCTGCAGATTCTGGCTCAGTAGGTCTAGACCTGGCCTGAAATTCTGCTCTTCTAACATGCTCCCAGGTATTACCCTTGCTATTGGTCCTTGGACCACACTTTGAGTAGCAAGGTATTACGTACCCATCGTTGACAAATATGGTGGAAGTCTGAAGTTGTGTTCTTCCTGAATTTAGGGGAAAGTATTCATTCAGTCTTTCACCATGAAGTACGATGTTGGCTATAGGTTTTTGCAAATGTCTTCTATCAAGTTAAGGAAGTTCTTTTCTGTTCACAGTTTGCTGAGAGTTTTTATCATAAAGAGATGTTGAATTTTGTCAAATACTTTTTCTGCATGAATTGATATAAGGAATAAACAAACAAAACAAAATGAAAACAAACTCCTAGATATACAGAACAAATGGATGGTTGCCAGAAGAGGGGCAGGGCAGAAACAGGTAAAGGGAACAAGAGGTACAAAACTCCAGTTATAAAATAAATAAGCCACAGGGATATAATATACAGCATAAAAAATATGGTCAATAATATGGTAATAACTTTGTATTAATACAGATGACTACTAGACTTATCATGGTGCTCATTTCTTAATGTATGCAAATGTCAAATCACAATTAGTATACCTAAAGCTAACACAATATTGAACATCTACTATATTTCAATTAAAGAAAGTGACCAAAAGCACAGAGTTTCCGTATACCCCTTGTCTGCACACATCCTCCCCTATAGACATCCTGCACCACAGTGGTACATAGGTTAAAATTTATGACAATATATTAACATATCACTATCACCCAAAGTCCATAGTTTACACTAGGGTTCACTCTTGGTGTTGTATATTCTATGAGTTTTGACAAATTACCTTTTAAAATATTATCTATGTGTTTTATATTTATTAAAAAATATTAAAAATACTTTTATCAAATTGATATTGTTATCTCATATTTTTAAACTTACATTTCAATTTTTACTTAGGAGATTCTTATATGCTCAATTGTATTGTTTATGTTTATTTACTTTGCCCATGATATTAACATGCTTTGCATATGTTATTCATTTGTAAAAGATTTTTATATATTAAGGCTTATAAATAATACATAAAATTTTATTTTGTTAAATATATTAATTTACTGAATCTCTTAACAGATTCAATAGTCTTTCTATTGATTTATAAAGCTTCCTTCTGATCATCTTGTCATCTTCAAACAAGGACACTTTTTCTTATTCTTTTCCTTTGCAATGTGTATATATATCTTGTCTTTTTGCATTGGCCAAGATTTCCAGAACACTGTTAAAAATAGCAATGATAGTGAGCATCTCCTATTTCTGTCTTTAATTACCAAGGGTCCAGTGTTTTGCCATTTAGAATCAACTTTATCACTAGCTCCTAAAATAAACTTTTAACATGAGAATGCTCTTTTCTATTTTTCGGTTACAATGAGTTCTTATCAGCAATGACTGATTCCTGATTTCAGTCAGAATAGCACTAATCTTTGACTCTGATAACTTTCAGTACCTAGACGCCAGGATGGGACCTCAAACTGTTAAGCTTAATTTTCTAAGCATGTCTCAGAATTCTTTCTGACAGCAGCCATTACCTTGGTGTCTCTCTCTGATATTTTTTTACTCAGCAGTATATCCAGACCACAAAAATCAATCTAGACTTTAGCTGCTGAAAGTTCTACAGTCACCAGAGGCTCCAGAGAAAACTAAGACCCTCAATAATCAGAGGTTTCTACAATTTCCATCATTTGGTAACACCAAGTATCCTGTTTTTATCCTCATTCCTTGGATTATGAATCCCTCAGAGCAACCATTCCAGTCTTTCTGCTTTTCAGCACCCAAGTGCCACCCTTCTCCTCACTCCCACTCTACATGGGAACTGCTGATATTAATTGTTTTAGAAATCCTGTGGCCATCTAAATTCTCTCTGATTCTAATTCACCTGGAATCAAAGTTTTGCAAAGGAATTAGAAAAACTGGAGGTGGGGAAGCAGGTAAGCCATTTGATTATCTCAAAAAGCATCACTTGTACCTAGAGGGACAAGTCCTCAGAATTATGGAAATTGCTTTGCTGAGCAAGGGGTTGAGGGTGGAGGAATGGTCAGCGTAGCTTCCAACCTTTCAGATGAAGAGGTTTGCTCTTTTTCTTGAAAGGCATTATAACAGTGGGTACAAGCAGAGATCTAAATCCTGAAAATATGTATTTGAACTCTGGCTCCAACATTGTTTTTGAATTTTATTTTATTTATTTTTTTATACAGCAGGTTCTTATTAGTTATCTATTTTATACATATTAGTGTATATATGTCAATCCCAGTCTGGCTCCAACACTTTTAACCCTTTGGTCTTGCGTAAGTTACTTAAGTTCTCTATATCTCAATTTTTTTCAGATATAAAATGGGGATTAAAATATCTTGTAGGATTCATTTGATGGTTAAATGAGTGTAAATACACACATAAACACACACACACTCATGTATCTCTCTATCTTTCTGTCTCTATCTATCTAAACAGGTAGATATATAGATATATAGTATTTAAAACAAGCATGTGGCACACAGTAAGCTATCATTATTGAGGTGAAACATGGTAGTCCTCTATTTATTATTCTTAATCCAACTCCTTTGACCTTTTAGGAGAAAAATATCCCCAATTACTAGTATAAACTGTCACTTTTAGGTCTTAGTTATGGTGTGAATTTTTATGTTCCTAAAAGTACTTTATTTTTTAATAGATATAAAATACTCTAGATGCATTTTAGCATTAAGATAGGAGAGATTATTAGAATCTGATAGGCAATGTCTTTGAAAAACCTGCTTCCAATCTTGGGATGTGGGGATAAAGTAAAGAGGATTAAAAATAAGATAGATTTGGTGATTCTATTGAACTTGTCATTTAGATAAACACAATATTAGGAATTCAAAAGATACTATAATGGATATATTACCACCTAATTAATACTTTTGCATGTATGACTACTCTCAGTAGCACTTATTTTTTTAAGATTCAGCCTAAATTTTTGTTGCAGTAGACCAAAACATCTGCCTGATATCAAAACAAATATTTTTGTGTTAAATTGAACATAGAACAGAATCATATTCACTGGCAGATGATACCCCCAGTACCAGATTTAGTGGCTGGCTGTTCTAGTACAGTATCTTCTTCAACTACAAGCAAGTGCAAATACATATCATTTGCATATGTCATTGTACATTCACCAGAAAGGGTTACTAGTGTGATTAAAGCTAAGGATTCAGGTTATTGATAAAGGGGATTTATTATCTCATTGCCAGCATTACCAACTTAGTCTAAAGCCTTACTACTTTTTCTTTTTAATATTTATTTATGTATTTATCTATTATGGCTGTGCCAGGTCTTCGTTGAGGCATGCAGGATCTCCACTGCGGCATGGGGGCTTCTTAGTTGCAGCATGTGGACTCTTGGTTGCAGCATGCATGTGGGATCTAGTTCCCCAACGAGGGATCCAACCCGGGCCCCCTGCATTGGGAGTGTGGAGTCTTACCCACTGGACCACCAGGGAAGTCCCCAAAGCCTTGCTACTTAAAGCTTGGTCTGCAGGTCAGGAGCTTCGGCAGCTATTTGGGACTTGTCAAAAAAGTGATATCTAAGACCCCAACAAAGACTTGCTGAATCCAATCAAATTAACGAGACCCCTAGACGACTCACACGTACATTACATTTTGAGAACCACTGGTCTAGTGTAGTAGCTCTTGAACTTTTCTGTAGAATTGAATTGTCTAGTAACTCTGCCCAGCCATCCATTACCAAGTAAACCAGAATCTCTGAAGGTCACACCCAAGGCCTCAGCATTTCTGAAAACTCCCCCATGTGACTCCAAGTGTGCAGCCAAGTTTGAGATCCAGTGGTCTAGAGCCAGCTGAGAAATCTTCAAAGAGGACCCTTCCCAACCCTGTGGCTTTTTATAAGCCTCCAATTTCAAACTGGAGCTTGGCAGCAACAGCAATGTCTTCATCTGAGCTGGGAGCCCCCGAGACTAGAGAAAGGAGGTTGCATTCTCTATGGAACTTAAGACTCAGGTTCCCCAGAAACTCAAGCTTTCAACTCTATATTCTCTATGACTTTCAAGAGCTCGTAAGATAGGGTTAGTTAGGGGTAGTGTCTCCTCTAATGTGATTTGTGCTTTACAGTTTCTAGTGAATGTTACTCAAGGTAGAAGAGTGACTAGCAAGGTAATTACCATACTGTACAGGGTATCCTGTGTCTCTCACTGTAACCCTTCTTATTTTCATTTACAGTGATGGCAGCCCAGAGTCACTGGAAATCACCATGGGAGCCATCTACAGGGAGAGCCTTCACTCTCAGTAATCAGTCTGGAGGCTTTGGCTCAGCACCTGGGTGATGGGGCTTCATAGTAAAGGGCACCACTGGTGCTGCTTTGAGAAAGGCCTGTGCCCACAAAGTTCCCCAAGTTAATTTTCTCCCTGCTGTGGAACTGCCTTCATTTGCATTGACTTTCAGTGACCTACTTTCAGGCAAACACCTGCCTGCAATAAGAGGTGTGGTTTAAAATAGAACAGTGTATTTAATGAATAACAATTTCCACGTATGAACATCTACAAGCTTGTGGCCCTGGATCAACCAGGCTGTAGGTAGGAGACTGGCATTGATTAGGAGTAGGTAGAAGAGGTAGTGTGAATGACAATGGGGCACTGCTCAAAACCTTGCAGACTTTCTGCCTGAAACCTCCCTTCTTCATTTCATTAATGTGATTATAACCTTTTCATTTTTTCTTCTGTATAGTCACTTGTGACTTGGATCATTAGCCCATGCCCTTTGCAACAGAGGAGACTGACTTGAGGTGAGAGGGAAACAGCAGGAGAACATGAACTTGTAAAGATTCAACTTTCATGGCAGCCTTGCAGCTTGAAAACAGACATAGAAAACTAGAGACAATATCGTGAATAAGCAAAGGTATTGTTGATTCGCGTTTTTGCAAATAATTGCCTGGGATGCAAGCAATTTTTAACGTAGAAAAATAAACTTAGGGGCTTGGGGAATAAAAGCGAGCCACCTGAGATATTTAAGTTTAGGAAAAACAACTATTTGGCATGCAGAGTGGCTACCTTTTCTGCTGTATTTTAATGTATGCAAATGTAGCTTGTATTGTAACAATAATCTCATGGCAAGTCCAAATGAAGCCAATGTAGGTGGCTCTTGGATGCAATTTTGATTTGAAATTACTCTTGGAAAATTTAGTGCATAGTGTGGAGGCAGCATACAAATAGTGCAGGGAGAAAATATTGATTTTTTTAATACTCATTTTATTTAGTTTTTTACATCTTTATTGGAGTATAATTGCTTTACAATGGTGTGTTAGTTTCTGCTTTAAAACAAAGTGAATCAGTTATACATATACATATATTCCCATATCTCTTCCCTCTTGCATCTCCCTCCCTCCCACCCTCCCTATCCCACCCCTCCAGGTGGTCACAAAGCACCCAGCTGATCTCCCCGTGCTATGCGGCTGCTTCCCACTAGCTATCTACCTTACATTTGGTAGTGTATATATGTTCATGCCTCTCTCTCGCTTTGTCACAACTTATACCCTCAAGTCCATTCTCTAGTAGGTCTGTGTCTATATTCCTGTCATACCACTAGGTTCTTCATGACATTTTATTTTTCTTAGATTCCATATATATGTGTTAGCATACGGTATTTTTCTTTCTCTTTCTGACTAACTTCACTCTGTATGACAGACCCCAGGTCTATCCACCTCATTACAAATAGCTAAATTTCGTTTCTTTTTATGGCTGAGTACCTCATTACAAATAGCTCAATTTTGTTTCTCACACATTGTATATATGTGCCACATCTTCTTTATCCATTCATCCGATGATGGACACTTAGGTTGTTTCCATCTCCGGGCTATTGTAAATAGAGCTGCAATGAATACTTTGGTACATGACTCTTTTTGAATTATGGTTTTCTCAGGGTATATGCCCAGTAGTGGGATTGCTGGGTCATATGGTAGTTCTATTTGTAGCTTTTTAAGGAACCGCCATACTGTTCTCCACAGTGGCTGTATCAATTTACATTCCCACAAACAGTGCAAGAGGGTTCCCTTTTCTCCACACCCTCTCCAGCATTTATTGTTTCTAGATTTTTTGATGATGGCCATTCTGACTGGTGTGAGATGATATCTCATTGTAGTTTTGATTTGCATTTCTCTAATGATTAATGATGTTGAGCATTCTTTCATGTGTTTGTTGGCAGTCTGTATATCTTCTTTGGAGAAATGTCTATTTAGGTCTTCTAACCATTTTTGGATTGGGTTGTTTTTTTCTTATTGAGTTGCATGAGCTGCTTATAAATTTTGGAGATTAATCCTTTGTCAGTTGCTTCATTTGCAAATATTTTCTCCCATTCTGAGGGTTGTCTTTTGGCCTTGTTTATGGTTTCCTTTGCTGTGCAAAAGCTTTGAAGTTTCATTAGGTCCCATTTGTTTATTTTTGTTTTTATGTCCATTTCTCTAGGAGGTGGGTCAAAAAGGATCTTGCTGTTATTTATGTCAAAGAGTGTTCTGCCTATGTTTTCCTCTAAGAGTTTGATAGTTTCTGGCCTTACATTTAGGTCTTTAATCCATTTTGAGCTTATTTTTGTGTATGGTGTTAGAGAGTGATCTAATTTCATACTTTTACATGTACCTGTCCAGTTTTCCCAGCACCATTTATTGAAGAGGCTGTTCTTTCTCCACTGTACATTTCTGCCTCCTTTATCAAAGATAAGGTGACCATATGTGTGTGGGTTTATCTCTGGGCTTTCTATTCTGTTCCACTGATCTATCTTTCTGTTTTTGTGCCAGTACCATACTGTCTTGATTACTGCAGCTTTGTAGTATAGTCTGAAGTCAGGGAGCCTGATTCCTTCAGCTCTGTTTTTCGTTCTAAAGATTGTTTTAGCTATTCTGGGTCTTTTGTGTTTCCATACAAATAGTGAAATTTTTTGTTTTAGTTCTCTGAAAAATACCAGTGGTAATTTGATAGGGATTGCATTGAATCTGTAGATTGCTTTCGGTAGTAGAGTCATTTTCACAATGTTGATTCTTCCAATCCAAGAACATGGTATATCTCTCCATCTATTTGTATCATCTTTAATTTCTTTCATCAGTGTCTTATAATTTTTTGAATACAGGTCTTTTGTCTCCTTAGGTAGGTTTATTCCTAGATATTTTATTCTTTTTGTTGCAATAGTAAATGGGAGTGTTTTCTTGATTTCACTCTCAGATTTTTCATCATTAGTGTATAGGAATGCCAGAGATTTCCGTGCATTAATTTTGTATCCTGCTACTTTACCAAATTCATTGATTAGCTCTAGTAGTTTTCTGGTAGCGTCTTTAGGATTCTCTATGTATAGTATCATGTCATGTGCAAACAGTGACAGCTTTACTTCTTCTTTTCCGATTTGGATTCCTTTTATTTCCTTTTCTTCTCTGATTGCTGTGGCTAAAACTTCCAAAACTATGTTGGATAAGAGTGGTGAGAGTGGACAACCTTGTCTTGTTCCTGATCTTAGTGGAAATGCTTTCAGTTTTTCACCATTGAGGATGATGTTGGCTGTGGTTTGTCATATATGGCCTTTATTATGTTGAGGAAATTTCCCTCTATGCCTACTTTCTGCAGGGTTTTTATCATAAATGGGTGCTGAATTTTGTCAAAAGTTTCTCTGCATCTATTGAGATGATCATATGGTTTTTCTCCTTCAATTTGTTAATATGGTTTATCACTTTGATTGATTTGCATATATTAAAGAATCCTTGCATTCCTGGAATAAACCCCACTTGATCATGGTGTATGATCCTTTTAATTTGCTGTTGGATTCTGTTTACTAGTATTTTGTTGAGGATTTTTGCATCTATGTTCATCAGTGATATTGGCCTGTAGTATTCTTTCTTTGTGACATCCTTGTCTGGTTTTGGTATCAGGGTGACGGTGGCCTCGTAGAATGAGTTTGGGAGTGTTCCTCCCTCTGCTATATTTTGGAAGAGTTTGAGAAGGATAGGTGTTAGCTCTTCTCTAAATGTTTGATAGAATTTGTCTGTGAGGCCTTGTGGGCCTGGGCTTTTGTTTGTTGGAAGATTTTTAATCACAGTTTCAATTTCAGTGCTTGTGATTGGTCTGCTCATATTTTCCATTTCTTCCTGATTCAGTCTTGGCAGGTTGCACATTTCTAAGAATTTGTCCATTTCTTCCAGGTTGTCCATTTGATTGGCATAGAGTTGCTTGTAGTAATCTCTCATGATCTTTTGTATTTCTGCAGTGTCTGTTATTACTTCTCCATTTTCATTTCTAATTCTATTGATTTGAGTCTTCTCCCTTTTTTTCTTGATGAGTCTGGCTAATGGTTTATCAATTTTGTTTATCTTCTCAAAGAACCAGCTTTTAGTTTTATTGATCTTTGCTATCGTTTCCTTCATTTCTTTTTCATTTATTTCTGATCTGATCTTTATGATTTCTTTCCTTCTGTTAACTTTGGGGTTTTTTTTTTCTTCTTTCTCTAATTGCTTGAGGTGCAAGGTTAGGTTGTTTATTTGAGATGTTTCCTGTTTCTTAAGGTAGGATTGTATTGCTATAAACTTCCCTCTTAGAACTGCTTTTGCTGCATCCCATAGATTTTGGGTTGTCGTGTCTCCATTGTCATTTGTTTCTAGGTATTTTTTGATTTCCTCTTTGATTTCTTCAGTGATCACTTCTTTATTAAGTAGTGTATTGTTTAGCCTCCATGTGTTTTTATTTTTTACAGATCTTTTCCTGTAATTGATATCTAGTCTCATAGCGTTGTGGTCGGAAAAGATACTTGATACAAATTCAATTTTCTTAAATTTACCAAGGCTTGACTTGTGACCCAAGATATGATCTATCCTGGAGAATGTTCCATGAGCACTTGAGAAAAATGTGTATTCTGTTGTTTTTGGATGGAGTGTCCTATAAATATCAGTTAAGTCCATGTTGTTTAATGTATCATTTAAAGCTTGTGTTTCCTTATTTATTTTCATTTTGGATGATCTGTCCATTGGTGAAAGTGGGATGTTAAGTCCCCTGCTATGAATGTGTTACTGCTGATTTCCCCTTGTATGGTTGTTAGTATTTGCCTTATGTATTGAGGTGCTCCTATGTTGGGTGCATAAATATTTACAATTGTTATATCTTCTTCTTGGATCGATCCCTTGATCATCATGTAGTGTCCTTCTTTGTCCCTTCTAATATTCTTTATTTTAAAGTCTATTTTGTCTGATATGAGAATTGCTACTCCAGCTTTCTTTTGGTTTCCATTTGCATGAAATATCTTTTTCCATCCCCTTACTTTCAGTCTGTATGTGTCTCTAGGTCTGAAGTGGGAATCTTGTAGACAGCAAATATGTGGGTCTTCTTTTTGTATCCATTTAGCTAATCTGTGTCTTTTGGTGGGAGCATTTATTCCATTTACATTTAAGGTAATTATCAATATGTATGTTCCTATTCCCATTTTTACAATTGTTTTGGGTTCGTTATTGTAGGTCTTTTCCTTCTCTTGTGTTTCTTGCCTAGAGAAGTTCCTTTGGCAGTTGTTGTAAAGATGGTTTGGTGGTGCTGAACTCTCTCAGCTTTTGCTTGTCTGTAAAGGTTTTAATTTCTCCATCAAATCTGAATGAGATCTTTCCTGGGTAGAGTAATCTTGGTTGCAGGTTTTTCTCCTTCATCACTTTAAATATGTCCTGCCAGTCTCTTCTGGCTTGCAGAGTTTCTCCTGAAAGATCAGCTGTTAACCTTATGGGGATTCCCTTGTGTGTTATTTGTTGTTTTTCCCTTGCTGCTTTTTCTTTGTATTTAATTTTTGACAGTTTGATTAATATGTGTCTTGGCATATTTCTCCTTAGATTTATCCTGTATGGGACTCTCTGTGCTTCCTGGACTTGATTAACTATTTCCTTTCCCATATTAGGGAAATTTTCAACTATAATCTCTTCAAATATTTTCTCAGTCCCTTTCTTTTTCTCTTCTTCTTCTGGAACCCCTATAATTCGAATGTTGGTGCATTTAATGTTATCCCAGAGGTCTCTGAGACTGTCATCAGTTCTTTTCATTCTTTTTTCTTTATTCTGCTCTGCAGTAGTTATTTCCACTATTTTATCTTGCAGGTCACTTATCCGTTCTTCTGCCTCAGTTATTCTGCTATTGATCCCATCTAGAGTATGTTTAATGTCATTTACTGTGTTGTTCATCATTGTTTGTTTCATCTTTAGTTCTTCTAGGTCCTTGTTAAATGTTTCTTGCATTTTCTCTATTCTATTTCCAAGATTCTGGATCATCTTTACTATCATTAATCTGAATTCTTTTTCAGGTACTGCCTGTTTCCTCTTTATTTGTTAGGTCTGGTGGGTTTTTATCTTGCTCCTTCATCTGCTGTGTGTTTTTCTGTCTTCTCATTTTTCTTATCTTACTGTGTTTGGGGTCTCCTTTTTGCAGGCTGCAGGTTCATAGTTCCCGTTGTTTTTGGTGTCTGTCCCCAGTGGCTAAGGTTGGTTCAGTGGGTTGTGTAGGCTTCCTGGTGGAGGGGACTAGTGCCTGTGTTCTGGTGGATGAGGTTGGATCTTGTCTTTCTGGTGGGCAGGTCCACGTCTGGTGGTGTGTTTTGCGGTGTCTGTGGACTTTTTATGATTTTAGGCAGCCTTTCTGCTAATGGGTGGGGTTGTGTTCCTGTCTTGCTAGTTGTTTGGCATAGGATGTCCAGCACTGTAGCTTGCTTGTCGTTGAGTGAAGCTGGGTGCTGGTGTTGAGATGGAGATCTCTGGGAGATTTTCGCCGTTTGATATTATGTGGAGCTGGGAGGTCTCTTGTGGACCAGTGTCCTAAAGTTGGCTCTCCCACCTCAGAGGCACAGCACTGACTCCTGGCTGCAGCACCAAGAGCCTTTCATCCACACGGCTCAGAATAAAAGGGAGATAAAGTAGAAAGAAAGAATTAGTAGAAATAGAAAGAAAGAAAGAAAGAAAAAGCGAGGGAGGGAGGGAGGAAGGAAGGAGGGAAGGAAGAAAAAAGAAAGAAAGAAGATAAAGTAAGATAAAATATAATAAAGTTATTAAAATAAAAAAATAATTATTAAGAAAAAAAGAAAAAAAATTAAAAAAAAAAACCAAAACGGACGGATAGAACCCTAGGACAAATGGTGGAAGTAAAGCTATACAGACAAAATCTCACACAGAAGCATACACATACACACAAAAAGAGGAAAAGGGGAAAAAATCATAAATCTTGGTCTCAAAGTCCACCTCCTCAATTTGGGATGATTCATTGTCTATTCATGTATTCCACAGATGCAGAGTAGATCAAGATGATTGTGGAGCTTTAATCCGCTGCTTCTGAGGCTGCTGGGAGAGATTTCCCTTTCTCTTCTTTGTTCTCTCAGCTCCTAGGGGCTCAGCTTTGGATTTGGCCCCGCCTCTGCGTGTAGGTCACCGGAGGGCGTTTGTTCTTCGCTCAGACAGGACGGGGTTAAAGGAGCCGCTGATTCGGGAGCTCTGGCTCACTCAGGCTGTGGGGGGGGGGGGGCGGGGAGGGAGGGAGGGGCACGGACTGCGGGGCCGGCCTTCGGCGGCAGAGGCTGGCGTGACGTTGCACCAGCGTGCGTTCTCCTCAGGGAAGTTGTTCCCGGATCCTGGAACCGTGGCTGTGGCTGGCTGCACAGGCTCCCCGGCACGGGGGTGTGGATAGTGACCTGTGCTCGCACACAGGCTGCTTGGTGGCGGCAGCAGCAGCCTTAGCGTCTCCTGCCCGTCTCTGGGGTCCGCGCTTTTAGCCGCGGCTCGCGCCCGTCCCTGGAGCTCCTTTAAGCAGCGCTCTTAATCCCCTCGCCTCGCGCACCAGGAAACAAAGAGGGAAGAAAAAGTCTCTTGCCTCTTCGGCAGGTCCAGACTTTTCCCCGGACTCCCTCCCGGCTAGCCGTGGCGCACTATTCCCCTTCAGGCTGTGTGCACGCCGCCAGCCCCAGTCCTCTCCCAGCGCTCCGACCGAAGCCCGAGCCTCAGCTCCCAGCCCCGCCCGCCCCGGCGGGTGAGCAGACAAACCTCTCGGTCTGGTGAGTGCCGGTCGGCCCTGATCCTCTGTGCGGGAATCTCTCCGCTTTGCCCTCCGCACCCCTGTTGCTGCGCTCTCCCCCGCGGCTCCGAAGCTTTCCCCCTCCGCCACACGCAGTCTCCGCCTGCGAAGGGGCTTCCTAGTGTGTGGAAACGTTTCATCCTTCACAGCTCCCTCCCACTGGTGCCGGTCCCGTCCCTATCCTTTTGTCTCTGTTTATTCTTTCTTCGTTTGCCCTACCCAGGTACGTGGGGAGTTCCTTGTCTTTTGGGAGGTCTGAGGTCTTCTGCCAGCGTTCAGTAGGTGTTCTGTAGGAGTTGTTCCAGGTGTGGATGTATTTCTGGTGTATCTGTGGGGAGGAAGGTGATCTTCGCGTCTTACTCTTCCGCCATCTTCCTGGAAGCTCTATACTCATTTTAAAATAAAGTGTTGTATGCCAAATGATGTGATTAGGCAAACTATTAACATCGTAAAACTCTCCATAAGGTTTGCTTTTTATGTGTTTGAACAAACAAATCAATATTGAATTGTATTGTTAGTCTACTATGTTTATATATTTGGGCACTATTTAACTTAGGTATGAGGGGAGGAGGTAGAGCTCTTGATCTCTCAATTCAAAAATTTTTTTCTAGAACCATTAAGATTTGTTTCAATATAAGCCATAGATATCTATTGCTTTTTTTTCTTTAATTTATTTATTTATTTTATTTTTGGCTGCGTTGGGTCTTCGTTGTTGAGTGCGGGTTTTCTCTAGTTGCGGCGAGTGGGGACTGCTCTTCTCTTCATTGCGGTGCACGGGCTTCTCATTGCGATGGCTTCTCTTGTTGTGGAGCACGGGCTCTAGGCATGCGGGCTTCAGTAGTTGTGGCACACGGGTTCAGTAGTTGTGGCTCACGGGCTCTAGAGCCCAGGCTCAGCAGTTACGGTGCACGGGCTTAGTTGCTCCGCGCCATGTGGGATCTTCCCGGACCAGGGCTCGAAGCCGTGTCCCCTGCATTGGCAGGCGGATTCTTAACCACTGCGCCTCCAGGGAAATCCTCTATTGCTTTTTAATTTGATCATTAATCCTTTTTGTGTATCTATAGGTGTAATCACACTGTAGAATTCCGGTTTACAGGGAGGTAGCAGTGGCTAAAACCTGCATATTCAGTCTTGCTGAGATATTTTGATGTCATCACTCAGCAATTATTGAGTGTGCATTGTATGTAGAATTCTTTAAGTTGTGGAAGAATCAGAAAAGTTATAGAAACCTTGATTCTCAGCATGAGGGGAAAAGACAGGGAACTAATATTTATAACGTATCCACTCTCTACCAACCACTGGCTTATGAATAATAATAACATGAAAATGTTATTCCCCCCCAAAAAAAGCCATACGGCAAGCCCCTGAAACAGGTACTATCCCTGTTTACAGATGGGGAAGTCAGTTGTTCAATATCATACAGCTTATTAGAGTTAAACCAGGATTCAAAGTCTGGTCTCTCTTATATCAAAACTTTGCCTTTTCCATTAGAAAGAGATATAGCATACATGTAGACATTTTGCCTTGATCACAACTTTTCTAGACCAATATATAAATGTTGATGGGATGCTAGAAAAATCAACCTGACCTAGAATTAATCCAGGAAGATTCTTGAAGAGGGTATTGCTCTTCTTGGAAAACATCTTATACGTTAAGTGTTACCATGGCCCTCCTCTGCCTGGTAATGTTGTTATTCTACTACTGTCTTCTGCCTTGTAGAATCTTGATGGTATTTTACTAGCAAAGCTGAAGTATGCCTATTTTCCTGAAGTTTTCGATGTGAAATAGCACTGTTTCTGACCGTTTCTGTGTGTCCATATTTTTCGATTTAGATTACAACTTTACAGAGTGTGGACGTTTAAAGTAGGTTATCTCCCGGTAATCAGTAAGAAATAGATTATTCACTCTTAAAGCAGAATGGGATAGTGTTGAACTGATTAACATCTATACCAGTGACTCCTTGGTATTATTATAACTCCTTCCTTTCTTGCAGAATTACCCACGTCAACAACTTTGATAGATTTATATACGCTGTGTAAATTATGTGGAACTCTTTTTTTTTTTTTTTTCTGCACTGTGCGATATGTGGAACTTCCCCAACGAGGGATCAAACCCATGCCCCCTGAAGCGGAAGCGTGGAGTCTCAATCTCTGGATCACCAGGGAAGTCCTACGTGGTTTTCTTACAAATGCTAGTAAACCAACTTCTGGATGATCATTCTTATTACTTACTGTGTTTGCAGATAAGAGAGAAAAATAAGAAATCTTAGGGAGAGATTAAATTAACCTGAGTGAGAATTCCTATGCCGTGTTGTCTTCCAAGGCGTCAGTTTCAAAATTATGCCACTGTTGTTTCAGGCTGGCACTACTGGGCCAGAATTCTGTTTAGTAAAATGAGTGGTAACACAATCAATACCGCAGGTTGTGCTACTTTCCTATATTCTTGTAATGCTTGTTTCCTATTAAATTAAATAATCCCATCTTTGGCTTCTAGGAAATATTGAGTTTATTAAGGCAAGCTTTCTGTCCCTATTTAGGGCATGGTCTCCTGCTGGGCATGAACGAGAGGATTCTAAAGAAACCGATAGTTTGCCTCCAGTAGAATGATTTGGGGGTCTCTGAGCTCTTTGGATGATTGTCTACAACAACTAATCCAAAAATCAATACTGATATTATGATCTGAGAATGGCTTTATTGTAGTTTACATATTAAAACATAAGCTCCTGATTTTTTTCTTTAAAAAATAATATGCTGATTTATCCTTGTTGAATTCATGGCTTGGATCCTAACAGCACAAAATTATTTTAAAAATTCGATATTAAATGATCTCCTTTGAGTCAAATGAGAAATGAGTAGCAAAGATATTGCTTAGAAAAGCTGCTAGCTTGGTACGATGGGAAGTGCTATTTAAGATGCTGTTGGCTAGAGGTGATCCATGAAATGATTTAGAGAACTCTTAAAAGCAAAGTTGAGTCTTAAAAGGACAAGGTATATTTCTCTAGTCTGAAGCCAGGCCATGACACCAAGAGCTAGAAAATCTAGGTTCTATCCATGATTCAGTTACTGTCTAATTATCAAAGCAAGTTATTAAGACCTTGTGCCATGTTCTATGGGAATGCTTACCTCCTAAATATGTGAATAAGCCAAATATTAAGAAACTACTGCTTATAATTATGTCTTGGCATGTTATGTTTCCTGAAACTTTAATTATACCTGATTTCACATCTACCCTTTGAAATTACTGATAGTATTAGGCTCTTTTTTTTTTTTTTTTTTTTTTTTGCGGTACGCGGGCCTCTTCCTGTTGTGGCCTCTCCCGTTGCGGAGCACAGGCCCCGGACGCGCAGGCTCAGCGGCCATGGCTCACGGGCCCAGCCGCTCCGCGGCATGTGGGATCTTCCTGGACTGGGGCACGAACCCGTGTCCCCTGCATCGGCAGGCGGACTCTCAACCACTGCACCACCAGGGAAGCCCTAGGCTCATATTTTTCATTGGCAGTTTTTGTTGTTGTTAAACATTACCTCTGCTTTTAAAACTTAGGATTATTCCGTACTAGGGGAATGGATCACTCTTTCTACAGTTCCAGTGTATGACATTGTTCATAATGATATTAAAAGTTTTACCCTTTTTAGCTTCTCATTTTAAGCTTTGATAGAAGGTCACTATTTCTTCTCAACTATATTGCCCTGATTTGTCTTCTTTTTTCAAAATTTGTATTTTATGCTTTCTTTTCATGTTGGGATCCTCCCTATGTGATTTCATTTATTATGAAAATGTGTTAATCTATCAGGGCCTCCTTTTAGAGGAGTAAGACCCTGTAAAGGACATTTATAACTTTAAATATGATTTTATTTTATGATATTCAAATTATTTTAAAAACAAGATGGGAAATGAGAGGCGAGAGTAGACTTGTTTTGGAAAGGATGAAAAAGCAAAAGAAAACAAAGGAAAGAGAGGGGGAGAGGCAAAGAAGCTTTGAAAACTTCATCTGTCTTTCTAAGGCAGGACCTGGCATCTTTGACATTCTTCTGCTCCGGAGTCCTGTGGGGAATATCTGCTGTTCTTAAGCAGCCCACAGGGCTCGTGGGTGTGCTCAGCCGTTGCATATGCTACAGAAGGTGGTAATATATTTAATGGCATGTGTCTAGTTAGTCACCAGTTACAATAAAAGGACATGAAGCAACACGCGTCTGTTGGGCCTCTCTGCTTTTTAGCAAGACTGCAGTCTTTCTTTCCAGGCTCAGGAGGATGATGTGGGTCAGGACTGTCTGGGCACTGTTCCCAAACTAGTTCTCTTTCCAGATTCCACCAACCTTGAGATGTTGGAAGAGAGAAGAATGTGCCTACGGAATGTGCCTGGCACATAGTAGGGATTCAAGAAATGTTTACTGAATGAATGAATAACTCAAGGGCTGTGAGATGAACATGGAGTTATCTGAATCCAGCTGGAGGCTCAGGAAGGCAACAGTCCTAGACCGTGGAGATACCAGAGTGAAGTCATATGGAGATTGGATCTCAAGTTAACCTCACAGTTACATTAAAAAAATAGATTAATAATTAACATGATATAAGTATCATGATATAATTAGCATGATATAAATATTGTGATATAAAATAACATGATATAAATAGATCTAAGTGTCCAGTTCAATGAGTTTTGACAATTGTATAGACTTTTGTAACCACTACCAGAAGAAGATATAATTCTAATCATTCCAGAAAGTTCCCACGGGCCCCTTTCTGCCTCTTTCTGCTCCCACCTCCACACCTACTTCTGTAGATTAATTTTGCCTCTATTTGGATTTCATGTAAATGGAACCTGGTTTCCATTTCATAGAAATAGATGTGTGACTTCTTTCACTTAATGTTTTTGAAGTCCACCTATGTTGTTGTGTGTATTGTAGTCCTTTTTAAATTGTGAACATACAATAGCATTCTATTGTATGGATATACCCCATTTGGGTTGTTTTCAGGTTTTGGCTATTATGAATAGAGTTGCCATAAACACTAAAAATACCATCCCTAACCCCTGGCAACCACTAATCTGTTCTTCATTTCTGTTATTTTGTCATTTTAAGAATGCTGTATAAGTGAAATCATACAGTATGTAACCTTTTAGGATTGACTTTATTCACTCAACATAATGCTCTGAAGATCCAGTAGAGTCATTGCATGTATCAGTGATGTTCCTTTTCATTGCTGAGTAGTAGTCCCTGGTGTGGATGTACCACAGTTTGTTTAACCATTCACCAGTTGAAGGACACCTGGGCTGATTCCAGTTTTTGGCTATTATTAGTAAAGCTTCTACAAATATGTATGAGCTTAAGTTTTCATTTCTCTGGGATAACTGCCCAATTGCTGGGTCGCATGGTAGTTGCATTGCAAATGTAGTTTTGTAAGAAACTGCCAGACCATTTTTCAGAACAGTTATACCATTTTATATTCCTGCTAGCAACGTGTGAATAGTCCAGTTTTTCCACCTCCTCTTCAGCGTGTAGGGTTGTCATTATTTTTTATTTTAGCCATTCTGATAAGCATGTAGTACTGGAAAAGGGTTCCCAAACCCAATTTTAAAGTATGTGGAGGCTTCCCCACAACAACACCCTGCTGGTGTCCAAGAATTCAGCTCAATTCTAAAGCTATCTACCGGAGATAGAATCAGATTCCACAGGAAAAGGGCTCAAGTCCCACAAGGTCACCCTCTACTTCAGACACCAGCCGCAAGTCCAGGTTGTTACCTCTATTTCTGGCTATAAATCAGAGTTCCCATTCCCCCTCTTTGGGTTCGATTAATTTGCTAGAATGGTTCACAGACTCTGTAAAACCTATTTACTCACTAGCTTACTGATTTTTTATAAAAAGATATTAAAGGACAGGAATCAGCAGCCAGACGAAGAGATTCATAGGGTGAGGTCTCAAACTAAGGAGCTTCTGTCCTCGTGGAACATGTGGCATGCAGAATTCTGGTTCTGCTGTGTAGAAGCTCTCCAAGAAAGGCCAAAAATCTGTCCTTTTGGGTTTTTATGGAGGCTTCGTTAGATAGTCATGATTGATCAAGTTATTGGTCAACGCGATCGATACAACCTCCAGCCCCTCTCCCCTACCTGAGAATCGGGTGAGACCGAAATTGCCAACCCTCTAATCACATGGTTGATTCTCTTGCAACCAGCCCCCCACCTTTGGGTGGGGAACTGAGGACAAGAGACCAACTATTATTCCATTGCTCTGATCACTGGGGAGATTTCAAGGATTTTGTAAGCTGTGAGCCAGGAACTGTGAAAAAAGATCAAATATATATTTTTCCTATAAATCACAATATTGCAGTAGTGATACTTCATTGTGGTTTTAATTTGCACTTCCCTAATGGCTAATGATGTTGAACTTCTTTTCACGTGTTTCTTTCCCACAAATTTTTTCTCTTCCATGAAGTGTTTGTTCATGTCTTTAGCTCATTTTTTGATTGGATTGTCTTTTTTACTGTTGAGTTTTGAGGGTTCCTTGTGTATTTTAGATACTAGTTCTTTGTAGGATTTGTGTTTTGCAAATATTTTCTCCCAATTTGCAGCTTGTCTTTTTTATCTTCTTAACAGGGACTTTCACAGAGCAAAAGTTTTAAATTTTGATGAGGTCTAACATAAATGTTTCCTTTCAGGGATCATGGCTTGGTGTTAAGTTTAAGAATTCTTTGACTAGACCTAGATCCTGAAGATTTTATCCTATGTTTTTTCTAAAGTTTTACAGTTTTATATTATACATTTAATCTGGGATCCCTTTTGAGTTAATTTTCATAATGTGTAAGGTTTAGGTTGAGTTCTTTCTTTTTCTTTGTCTATGGATGTCAAATTGTGCTACCATAATTTTGTTAAAAGGCAAGACTTCTTCCATTGAATTGCTTTTGCGTCTTTGTCAAAAATCAGTTGGAAATATCTGTGTGGGTCTATTTATAATTTCTCTATTCTTTTATTTTGGTCTATGTGTCTATCTCTCTGCCAACACCAAACTGTCTTGATTGTATAGCTATATTGTAAGCCATGATATTGGATAGAGTAATTCCTCCCATTTTATTCTTATTTTTCAAGAACGTACTAGCTATTCTAGCACCTGTGCCTTTCCGTACAAATTTTAGAATACGTAAGTTTGTCTCTGTCTGAAAAAACAGACAAAATTTCCTTGCTGAGATTTTGGTAGGAGCATTAAGCTTATAAATCAGTTTGGGGTGAATTGACGTCTTTATTGTGTTGAGTCTTTCAGTCCTTGAATACAGTCTGTATCTCCATTTCTTTGTCTCTTTTGATATCTGTCATGAGCATTTTAATTTTCAGCATACAGATTGTGTACATGATTTGGTAAGTTTTATTTTATTGGGAGCAACTGTATGAATGGGAATTTTTGATGCAGCTGCCCCGTTTCTATCCAACCATTGTATATTATGTGTGTTAGGTGGAGGAGGAAGGTACCTTGTCTTTTATTTTGTAGGACCTCAATCTGATGGAGAGGACTGAGCTCTCCCAGAATTCCTAGACTTTATGCTACATTTAACAAACAGATGAAATTTTGGGGTTGTCTCTTTTGAGAAGTGGGTGAACGTGTTCTATGTATGTGAGGAAAAGAACACATAGGTCTTGAGGTGGCCAAAGAGGTAGACTGTGGCAGAAATTGTCTCCTAATATGTTATTCCTTTTTACACAGTAATAGACTTTTTGGTTAATCACAAAATCAACCAACTTATGACTTCACTTTTCAGCCTCACTTTACCTGCATGTGGCCATGTGTTTAAGCTCTGGCCCATGGGATATGAGTGGACGTTATGTATGGAGTTTTCGAGTTGTACCCTTAAAGAGAGGAAGGGTAGCCATCATGATCTGTCTTCCTTCCTTCCTGCTATCTGGAATGTAAATGCAGGGCTGAACTTTTTCTGATGTGAATGAAGGCAACACTCTTCATTCACAGTAAGAAGATGTGAACTATTGTAGGGAGATTAAACAAACGAGATAGAAGGAGCTTGAGTCCCTCAAGTGTGAAGCCACTGTATCAGCCAAAAACTCTGTATGCTCAGTTTTGGGCCTTTATACAAGAGTGGAATCTGCATTCTAACCTATACTCCTGTCAACCAAGAGATAAGCACTATTAATATTTTAGGGTGGCACTTAGTAGTCATTTCTCCGTGTGAATATCTTTGTATGGTTGAGATTTATACTCTATTTTCATTTCTATATACTTACTTTTACTAAATAATATATTGTGACTGTCATTCTTTGTCAAAAGAAGTACATCTATGATTATACTTTTAAACAATGACTGGTATTCCATTATGCATCTACCATAATTTCATTAGTCATTTTCTCATTTTTAGACAGCTTTTGCTATGATAGTACTACCATGAACATCTTTTTATATAAATCTTTGACCACATTTCTGACCATTTCTTTAGGGTAGATCTCTAGAATTATCTATTATTTGAGCAAGAGAATAAGGCTCTTAAAATTGATAAATTGCTTCCAGAAAGTTGTACTAATTTATATGCCCACAAACATTGCAGGAGAATGTATGTTTTCTCATCACCTTACCAAGATAATTAACATTAAAAAAATGTTTTTGCTACTCAGATATGTGAAAATAAATCTTATTGTTATTTCAATTTGCACTTTTAAAATGACTATTGATGTGGAATCATTTTTCTCATTTCTCTTCCATAAGTTGGCTATTCATATTGTTAAAAGATAAACTGAGGCACATTATACTTTTGAAGAGTTTATTTGAGCAAACATCCATTTGAATAGGGCAGTGCCAAACCGGAAGTGGTTCGCAGTGCTTCACCAGCAGGAGCCAAGGGAAAGGCTTTCGCAGAGCAGGTGCGGAAACAAGCAAGGGAATTGTTTGGCCATAGCTTAAGCAGTTAGCCTATTTGGGAAAATCTGCTCGGCTGTTTGTGACTGGTTGGTCTTAATTTTCAATTTCTTAACTTGAGGCATTTACAGGAATCAACCCTGGCTTAGGCTGGCTTCACTTTGCTTACTAGGCTGCCAAGGTATTAGAGCCATCTCAGTCTAATGGTTTCCTTGTTTAATTACCTTACCAATATTCATTTCTCATATATCTGTTGATTCTTAGATATGTTTACATTGTTCAATTTCCATGAATTCTTCACATGTTGAGAATTCTCCTTTATAATATTATGGCATATATTTTCCTGATTTGATCTATGTCTTTTAACTTTAGATATTTTTGAGAAACTAAAATTTCAAACAAAAAACTACAGACATACCTCAGAGATATTGTGGGTTTACTTCCAGACCACAGCAATGAAGCAGATACCACAAAGAAGTGAGTCACATGAACTTGCTGGTTTCCCAGTGCATATAAAAGTTATGTTTACACTATACTGTAGTTTATAAAGTGTGCAATAGCATTATGTCTAAAAATACAATGTACATACCTTAAATTAAAAGTACTTTATTACTAAAAATGCTATCATCTGAACCTTCAGCATGTCGTAATCTTTTTGCTGGTGGAGGGTCTTGCCTTGATGTTGGTGGCAGCTGACTGATCAGGGTGGTGGCGGCTGAAGGTTGGAATGGCTGTGGCAATTTCTTAAAGTAAGACAGTGATGACTGACATTGTCGCCGTATTGATTGACTCTTCCTTTCATGAACCGATTTCTCTGAAGCATGCAGGGCTGTTTGATAGTATTTTACCCACAGTAGAACTTCATTCAAAATTGGAGTCAATTCTCTCAAACCCTGCTGTTTTATCGACCAATTTTCTGTAATATTCTGTTTTTTTGTTGTCATTTTAACAATCTTCACAGCATCTTTACCAGTAGTTTTCACTTCAAGAAACCACTTTATTTGCTCATCCATAAGAAGCAACTCCTCATCTGTGAAAGATTTATCATGAGATGGCAGCAGTTCAGTCCCATCTTCAGGCTCCACTTCTAATTCTAGTTCTCTTGCTATTTCCACCACATCTGTAGTTACATCCTCCACTGAAGCCTTGAACCCATTAAAGTCACCCATGAGGATTGGAATCACTTTCTTCTAATCTCCTGTGAATGTTGATATTTTGACCTTTTCCCATGAAACATGAATGTTCTTAATGGCATCTAGAATGGTGAATCCTTTCCAGAGATTTTCAATCTACTTGTCCAGATCCATCAGAGGCCTCACTATCTATGGCAGCTATAGCCTTACAAAATGCATTTAAATAATAAGACCTG
Organism: Leucopleurus acutus; assembly: GCF_964270905.1. Lineage (NCBI taxonomy): Eukaryota > Metazoa > Chordata > Mammalia > Artiodactyla > Delphinidae > Leucopleurus > Leucopleurus acutus. Next base: position 51,879,625 of record NC_139160.1, read on the forward strand.
CAAGGCAAAATTATTCCTTGTTCCATGGGCTATAGAGTGGATGTTGTGTTAGCAGGCATGAAAACACCATTAATTTCACTGAACGTCTCCCTCAGAGCTCTTGGGTGACCAGATGTGTTGTCAATAAGCCATATTTTGAAAGGAATCTTTTTTTCTGAGCAGTAGATCTCGACAGAGGACTTGAAATAGCCAGTAAACCATATTGTAAACAAAAATGAGGTCATCCAGGCTTTGTTCTTCCATTTATAGAGTGCAGGCAGAGTAAATTTACCATAATTCTAAAACGCCCTAGGATTTTTCGAATGGTAAATGAGCATTGGCTTCAATTTAAAGTCACCAGCCACATTAGCTCCTAACAAGAGAGTCAGCCTGTCCTTTAAAACTTTGAAGCAAGACATTTTCTCCTCTCTAGCTATGCAAGTCCTAGATGGCATCTTCTTCCAACATAAGGCTGTTTCATCTACACTGAAATTTTGCTGTTTAGTGTAGCCACCTTCATTAATTATATAGATCTTCTCGATAACTTGCTACAGCTTCTACATTAGCACCTGGACTTTTATGTTATGAAGATAGCTTCTTTCCTTAAACTTCATGAACCAACCTCTGCTAGTTTCAAAGTATTCTTCTGCAGCTTCCTTACCTCTATCAGCCTTCATAGAATTGAAGAGAGTTAGGGCATTGCTCTGGATTGGGCTTTGGCTTAAGGGAATGTTGAGGCTGGTTTGATCTCCTATCCAGACCACTAAAACTTTCTCCATATCAGCAGTAAGGCTGTTTCATTCCTGTATTCACTAGAATAGCACTTTTAATTTCCTTCAAGAACTTTTCCTTTGCATTCTCAACTTGGCTAACTGTTTGGCACATGAGACCTAGCTTTTGGCCTGTTTCAGCTTTTGATATGCCTTCCTCACTAAGTTTAAATGTTTTCTAGCTTCTGATTTAAAGTGAGAGATGTGTGAGTCTTCCTTTCACTTGAACACTTGGAGGCCATTGTAGGGTTATCAATTGTCCTAATTTCAATATTGTTGTGTCTTAGGGAGTAGGGAGGTCCAGGGAGAGGGAGAGAGATGGGGGAATGGCTGGTTGGTGGCGTAGTCAGAACACATACAGTTATAGATTAAGTTTTCTGTCTTATATGGGCACGGTGCCCCCAGGTCACCACAGATCATCATAACAAATATAGTAGTGATGAAAAAGTTTGAAATATTGGGGGAATAATCAAAATATGACACAGAGACTTGAAGTGAGCAAATGCTGTTTTAAAAACGGCACCGGTAGACTTGCTTGATGCAGGGTTGCCTCAAACCTTCAGTCTGTAAAAGGCGCAATATCTGTGAAGTGCAATAAAAATGAAGGCAATAAAACAAGGAGTGCCTGTATTTAAAATACACTGACACTTTTCTTAGTTCTCCCATTAGTTTCATGGAAAGCATTTCTTCCTTCAGAAATAAGATACTCTTTCAAATTTTCTTCTATTTTAAAATAGTTTTTTGGGGTGTGGATTTCTGAAAGCAACTTAAAATGTATTTCAGTGTATGGTATGAGAAATCTAAAGAATTGTTTCTGTATAAATACTTCTCTCATTGACATAATTTGAATATTTCATTCCTTTTCCATTGTTTTATGATGCTTACTCTATCATGTATTAAATTTTTACATATGCAAAGGTTTGCATGGACTATTTATGTTAATTCATCCATTTCTTCTTTAAGTGGTAACTATATTTTTATTGGCTCTTTTAGCAGTCAGTTGCCTTAACTACTTGGCCGTCTCATCAATTGGCTCTTTTAAGTTATATTTGAAAAAAATTTAAATGTAAAAAAGCAAAAGAATAATATAACAGTCATTCAGATTCCCACTACCCAGGATTAATATTGATTAACACTTTTCATATTTGTATTGATACAGTATTATTTTAGTAATTTTGCGTTTGTTTTTTTTTTAATCTTGGCTTTTTAATATTTTATCGGAACTGGTAGGGTAACTTCCACATCAACTCTTTTTTCTAAAAGTTTCTTACCTATTTTTACTTATTTCTTCTTTAAATGAACTTTAAAATCATTTTATTAAATTCTCTTAAAAATTCATCAAGTGTGTTTTTTAGAATTTTGCTGATTCATAAAACAACTGACGGGCTTCCCTGGTGGCGCAGTGGTTGAGAGTCCGCCTGCCGATGCAGGGGACACGGGTTCGTGCCCCGGTCCGGGAGGATCCCACATGCCGCGGAGCGGCTGGGCCCGTGAGCCATGGCCGCTGAGCCTGCGCGTCTGGAGCCTGTGCTCCGCAGTGGGAGAGGCCACAACAGTGAGAGGCCCGCGTACTGAAAAAAAAAACAAAAAAAAAACCAATTGACAAAGAATTGATAATCCCAACCAGACGAAGCATATTCTCTTAGTTTCTTATATCGTCTTTATATTTCTCAATAGATTCTTATAGCTTTATCTACATGAATCTCACGTATTTTGAACTGAATTACTTCTTGTAATTAATGATTATTTGAAGTTTTGATATCTTATTTTCCCTACTGTATCTTCAAATTGGTTATTGCTGGTGTACTTTTGCATATTTATCCTCACATTGGATTTGAGGAACTTAGTTTGGAATGGTTAGATACTATACCCAAATTGTACAGTGGAATGGGAGAACAAGATTTGCACCCATGTCTTTTTACTTAAGGTACAATACTCTTTCCATTCCATCATATTCTGATACTTGGCAAAGACCCAAAACTACTGCTAAGAACTAGAATACAAAGCACTGTGCCGAATGCTGTAAGGGAGAAAGAATACTGTGAGAACTGATCTTTGTGTTCAAAACATTTTTTGAAAAACAAAAAACAAGTGGAAGATACATGCAATTGATTAAAAAGCAATGAGAGAGATCAGCACGATTGTTTTGCAGTAGTGATTGCTCAGTGGACCTCTGTGAATTGAATGACTGAATGCAAGAGGAGCTTTCACTGCATTTCCTGGTTTCGTTGTTGCCCACTCAGCCCCTTTTTTGGCTGCTGCACTTTTTACTGCTTGTGCTTAGTTTTGTTCTGGCTTCTGGATCCCTGTGGCTGTGTATTCACCAATGTTAAATAAATCGTCTACATCCTTCAGCTGGATGCCCTGCTTTGTGAGAAATGTCTGTGGTTTTATTGCAACAAGTCCTAGTGAAACTTGGTCCAATTACATAAACTTATTAAATATTATATGAATAACGCTGTCACCGACATACACTGATGTATGTTGTGATTCACTCCCAACTCGACTGATGATGAATAGCCATTCCCCCAGATGGGTAAGCTTTTGCAGAGGGTTCCCTCTGCCCTTCGGCTGACTGCTGTTCCCTCAGAAAGCTGCCTGGCTCCACAGCCACAGAAACTACAGTATAACCAGGATGCTGATGAAGAACCAGCCTGAGGCGGGGCAGAAAGGGAATCATTTATGACAGGATAAAACATCTTTCCATCTGCAGGTGTAGGAAGGTGATGCAGGAAGACATCAGGAGCAAAGTTCATCTAACAGCTTTATTTTTAAAAAAACAAATACCCTGCAACTTGTATAACCAAGAGTTGTGCTCTCAGAGAGAGTCAATCATCTCAGTAGAATTTACATGACTTTCTAACTTTTCTTGAGAGATTTCTTTCAGAACATGCCTCCGTTATATATTTCACATATTTTCAGTGGAGTCTCATCTAGTTCCTTTTAGGGTAGCTCCGATTTCTGGAAATAGCCAAAATTCCCTGGAAATTAAATCTACTGGGCAAAGTTTGTAAACAGAATAGATACCTGGATTTTTGATGGTGATGGAAATGTGACCCTGATGGGATAAAATGGCTTTTTATTTGGATTTTCTACTGGCCTTAATGACCAGGGAGCTAACCATAAGGGCAGCCTCATGGGTTTATATAGATTTATAGGTTTCTTGTTCCCAACGTTGCTTTTGTAAGGTCAAAACTCATTTGTAGGAATACATTCTAGGTTGCTTAGTTAAATGTCAATCATATTATCTGTACACCTTTTTCATGTCTTGTCAGGAAACTGTGGGATTAACGAGAGCCTCACTGTGTCCCTCTGCTACCAAAGTCAGATTGCTTCTCATTTAGTTTGTTTCCTGTCCAAGGGCCTGATAAAACCCATTTATAACATGGTCTCACCCAGTCCCTGATGAAAGAGACAATTTCTGAGTACTAGAATGATGGACTGATTAATTGCTGGGCCCCTTGGCCATTTTAGTGGTTCTCTTTTTCCAGAAAATTGCAGCCGTTTTATTTCTTGCTTTGTCATAGTTTGATGAAACCCAAATTTACATTTATTCTCTTACGTGACATTCTTTTAGCCATATTTGTAAAGAACTTAGAAAGACCTTTTAAAGTGACTTTGAGAAAACGTTAAAGGGCTTACTCAGCTCAGTTAAAAAAAATTAAGAACAATCCGGATGCTTAGATTATGAAATCCATTTATCCAGCGATAATCATGGGGAAGCAGGAGCAGCCTTAATAAAGGGAAGAAGAGGTGGACCAAAGAGGAACAAAGGAAAAGAATTCTGGAAGCACCAGCAGGATAACAGTTGCTATTGTAGGGGAGCAAAATTTGCCACCCCTAGATTTCTGTTCAGAATGTGGATTATTTGAAGCTAAAAACAATCAGGGCCCAAAAGACTCAGGAAGAAACTTTGACCTTCCTGCTAACCACCTAACATAATTTAGGTAGAGGGTATGTTCCCAGAAGAGAGCTATCACCAGAGGTATCTGCAAAGAATATGGGCTATAAGGCCTAGTGGTCAGGGTCCACTCTGCATCCCACTGTCTCTGCAAGGCCCGGCAAACATTTGTTTGCCAAACTTTTGCTTTTGCATCTCCATGTAAATTGTCTGCTTCCCCTTTGAAGTCCCAAACCCCTACCCCGACATCCTCTTTTGCCTTTAGCTGAAGATGGGATTTAAGGTGAGGGCTTCAGCCATTTTGGTGAGTTACTCAGTTCTCCTGCGTCTCTCCCATATCCACATATTATTAAACTTTTGTTTGATTTTCTCTTGTTAATCTGTCTCATGTCAATTTAATTCTTAGGCCAGCCAGAAGAACCTAGGAAGGTAGACACCATACATATACTAAATGTGTGCCACATGCCATGCACTGTGTTTGGTATATTCCTTGTAGTATCTCATTTAATTCTTACAGTTATTGAACTTGGTAGCTTTCTTCCACTCCATTTTACGGATTTGGAAACCGAAGCCTCATGCTCAGGATCTCATGGTAATAAGTAGTAGAACTTGGCTTTAAAGCCATGTCTTTCTAACTACAAAGTCCATTTCATTCTCCTATGCCTACTTGATTTATACACTGGCCAGTGCTGTAAAAGGTATTTTGACCATTATGGTAGAGGAAAGAAAGGAGGTGCTCATTTTCTTCACTTCAACTCATACAGCTAATTTACAACTTGGTTCAAAATATACAAGTGATATGAAACATAAAAATGCAATAATATCTGGATTTGGGCCCCGAAAAGCAAATTAATGAAAAAAGACAGAACTGGCCTGCTACATACAATAGCACATGAAATGAGTTTCTTTATTAAAGAATAAATGCATTTCATAGTCATCATTTTGAGTAATCTAAAATATGCGAGGGAGGTTATCTTTACACAACATTACACACTTTGATGTTCCCGTTCACTGTGCATTTTGACTTTCTGATGCAACATTCACCGTAGAGTCTGTCTCCCTCTGAGGGCTTTCTTTCAGATCAAAAAATGATGGAGTAGCATGGATTATTTTGGTATGTGCATTGCTCCTTCTCTGAGGTGGAAATGTTTGCTTTTCTGCAGTAAGTTCACTGGGAGACTAGCTCTGCACATAGAATTTCAAATATAGCCTTTGTACTCCGTTTCTCTTGGTTAATTTACATATTGTTGCTGTATCACCTGTTAGCTTTGCAGAGAACAAGTACAGCAGGAAGTTTGCTGTTGCCCAATGACAGGGGCTGAGATATTTACAGTAGATGAAGAACTAGATCAAAGTTAGAAGGGTTACTTATAAAATTCTTGTCACCTCTCTCTTTCACTTAAACAGATTTTGAAAATATCAAGAGAGGTTCTTTGTTTTGCATCATCTTTCATGATAATGTTGTTTGTCTCCTTCCTTTCCTTTCCACTTTTTTAAAGCTTATTTTGTAATATCTTGCCGCACTTGATTGTTAAATTGCTTGTTTGGTCGTCCATCTTCCCCATTAGACCGTAAGCTCTCTCTGCCTTGTTCAGAACTGTGCACTCAGCACATAGGCGAGCACTTGACACTCATGAGCTATTTGTAGAATGAATGAGTGCATGTTAATTGAGTGATTGGCTTCCTTTTTTTACAGGATCACTAATACTTTCCCCTCAGTATTCAACTTGATTGTTATGAATACATAGTATCTTTTTATTGCAATACAATAATCTGAACACATAAATAAATTTTGCAAAAAATATACAAAAAGACTAAGATAAGCGGAGAAACTGGACAGGAAAGGAGCTCCCATGCATGCAAACAGTTGTCAGCACCGTTTTTAATCCCCCGGTTGCAGAGAGATTGACTCTTTTCTAGCTTTGACTGCCCTCTGCAGCTGCTCACCCATGGGGACTCTGGAAGCATCCAAAGCTATGCAGCCACTAAGTTTGCTGAGAGATTGTTGCCCATAGGGAAACTGAGGGGCAGTGCTGACCTTGGCTGCCAGTGCCACTAGAATTTATGTAGATTTTAGCATTATAATCTAGACGCTGTCCACATCTTCAGAAAGATACAAGTTTAAGAGAAGAGGACAGCCAATATAGAGGATAAAACTACTACCCTTTTTTTAATTAGAAAAATACAGGTCATACTGAAGACAATGTAGATTCCTAGATGTTCATCTTTATCCATTTTTATTTAACTTCCCTTTCACATATTTCCTCCTTTGTTTCAAGGCTCTTATTTTGATAGAAAAGGAAGGAATGCAGAAAACATAGAAGGATTATTTGTTACATTAGAACTTTTTACTCTGAAATAATATAAAGTATCTATCTACTTATAGTAAAAGACTGATATAGACGAGTAGTCTAAGATAAGTCAGGTTTATTCCTCAATACCAACATTGTAATATGAGCTCATTTAATTCAATTCAACAAATATTTGTTGGGTTTCTTTTTGGGTAATGAAATGTGCTCCATATATTTAAATACAATAAACAGTTAAATGAAACTGAAAATGAGACCAACTGTTCAACCCATATGTAGAAAAGATGAACACACAAAGATGTGGACTATGTTTTTTAAACATTCTAAGTAGAAAACCGAGAGAGTTTTATGAGAATTTTCCTTTTTTTAACTTAAAATATTTTTCTTATTCAGTGCCTGTAATTGCTATTTTTCTTCCTAAATCTGCGGGCTGAGTCCATGAGCTGCCAACCCTATGGGCCTAAGATGCTAGGAAAGTACCTAGGATGTTAAAATTTCAAATACTTTGCACCTTCCATTTCCTTAGGCAAACAATTGTTCTTGTGTTGCCAATTCCACTGATGATCTTTTGCTTCTAGAAAGTTTTGAAAAAGAAATCCTCAGAGTTAAAAAAAAAAAATCAACTTACAAAACGATAACAAGTTTGCCAGGTGTATTATAATAGTAGCTTCCTAAAGATTTCTTAGAAGAGTTTAATAGTGATCAGAAAAGCGATAGGAAATATTTACCTTTCTTCATTTAAAAGGCAAAAAGAAAACAAAAGAATAACAAACATTCACTATTCTGAGAAGGTGGAAGGAAGCTACCAATAGTAAGACAGCTTGTTAATATCACGTGGCATTTGTAATCTCCAGTTATTTGATATATTTGAGAGATAAAAAGATCCAAAGACTGAAAAATTGGAAAGTAGTAACTTTGTACAGATGCACATTGCCATCATGAACTTTGGGGGACACATGTTTAAGTACTCGCAATGTGAAGTCTGACTCAATCAGTTGGCTTGTGCTTTAAGACCGTCTTATTCTTTGCTTATCATTGCTAGTTTCACCGAAGTCTGATGAAACAGAAATATGAGCTTGCAGTCCTGTGAGTACATGGCTGGCTCAGGCTAGGTAGAATGCCTAGGAACACAGTGGACAAAGAACGCAGGTGCTCATAAAATGGTGCCTGCATGGCTGAACTGAGAATGAGTTTGGTTAGAAGAGAATGGTTGTAGTAAAAAGTTGAAAGAGCAAAGCTTGCTTAATCATCAAAAAATTAAACAGGGTAGCGGGAGCTGCTACGTATACAATATATTGTGATTTTAAGTCCACTGAATTTTTGTTAGGAACCGTTAGTTGGAACTTCTTTTAGATTGCACTGCTGAAACAGCCTGAGGCATTGGAACACAGGACTGGTAAGTTTTGATGTTGTGACCAAGATCTGAATTAGAGGGTACCATTGGAGAAAGCAGGCCTGAAAGAAGTATTTCTGTGCCAAGGACAGTCGGCAGCATATAAGCATGAGGGCCTATCAGATAGACTTCCAAAAGAGCAGGAGGTGCTGCAAGAGATTCTGGGGGCATGGGGGGAATTGTCTTATTTTAAAAATTAAAAAAAAAAATTTAACTCAGACAAGAAATTTTAATTCTGCATTTTAGACTCTGCAAATGCTTTAGAACCAATATTGGTTCTAACACATATATGGTATGCTCCTTTGACTAAACAAGCAACATTTTAGTTTAGCTCCGATTTTCCTTTAAAAACTTGGTTGCCAGAGAAAGACAAATATCACATGATATCAGTTATAAGTGGAATCTAAAAAAATGATACAAATGAACATATGTACAAAACAGAAATAGACTCACCAACATAGAAAACAAACTTAAGATTACTAAAGGGGAAAAGGAGTGGGAGATAAAATAGGAATTTGGGATTAACAGGTACATACTACTATATATAAAGTAAACAACAAGGGCTGACTGTATAGCACAGGGAACTATATTACAGATTTTGTAATAATCTATAATGGGAAAGAATCTGAAAAAGAATATATATTCACTTTTCTGTACACCTGAAACGTTGTAAGTCAGCAATACTTCAATAAAAAAAAATTGGTTGCCATTTAGAACAACATGAATGGACCTTGAGGGCATTATGCTAAGTGAAATAAGTCAAAGAGAGACAAATACTGTCTATATGATCTCTCTTATATGTGGAATGTAGAATCTAAAAATATATATATTATATATATTAAAATATTTTAAATATATAAATGTATAATATATCATATAAATACACATGATATATAAGATATATAAATATATATAAAGTATATTTATATTCCACATATAAAAACTATATATATATTTATATATTTTTCTTTATATATATAAAACCAAACTCATAGACACAGACAACAAATTGGTGTTTGCCAGAGGTGGTTGGTGGGTGGGAGAAATGGGTGAATGTTTTTGTTTTTTAGTTTAAATACATTTATTTTAAAAAAACCGTAAAATTAAAAATTGACATGGCTTCATATTTTATCCTAGGCTAAAACTGATTTCTTTTTAAAAATAGCTCTTTAAAAAACATATCACATAAAACCAGGTAGTTTTAGCAAATGTATAATGACCTTTAGAAAATTCGTTTTGGTACCCAGTTCAATTTTTTTGTTTGTTTTTTTTTTGCGGTACGCAGGCCTCTCACTGTTGTGGCCTCTCCCGTTGCAGAGCACAGGCTCCAGACGCACAGGCTCAGCGGCCACGGCTCACGGGCCCAGCCGCTCCGCGGCATGTGGGATCTTCCCGGACCGGGGCACGAACCTGTGTCCCCTGCATCGGCAGGCGGACTCTCAACCACTGCGCCACCAGGGAAGCCCAATTTTTTTTTTTATCACATATTTCTGCTCCACTTTAAGACCTGCTGGTTTTAGAGTTCTGAGCAGCACTAGTCTCGTGAGGCCCCATCTGCCAGATCTGTTCCTAATCACCTTGTCTCGTGCAGGAGACTTCTGGAACATGTAAACAAATGAAGTTCAAAAAGATTTCTCTGTCTGTCTGTCTCTGTTTTTTTCAATATCTCTTTCTCTCTGACCTTAGCTCCTAGCCAACAGATCCAATGCTGGGTATAAGTAGCGACACAAAAAGTATTAGTTTTCTTACCTTTTCTAATAAATTATTTCTAATGTAGAAGTAGCTGGTGTATTTCCTTTCCACTAAACCAGTTTTATCGCTGGAAAGTCATTCTCTTATTCACATGCTAAACAAACATTGATTGAACATCTACAATGCTGGACATAGGGAGTACAGACATGAACAATCTTCTCTGTGCTCATGGAACTCATAGTCAATGGGGGATGTGAACAAGAAATTGGCAATCCTAATTCAGTATGGTAAATGCTATGCTGATGCCTGCATAAGGGTGCTTTATGAACACAGGAAAGAGCCCTGTAACTTAGCCGAAGAAGGGAGGGGATTAGAAAAGAAGGAGGTTGTGATTAAGTTGTGTTTTTAAAGGATGAAGGAGATTTAGTTGAGGTGGAGAAAACTGGACAGAGTATTTAGATCAATAGTAGAGCATCAGCAAAGGAATGGTGGCAATGGGGGAAGGTCATTTTTATGGCTGAAGCATTGGCAGAGCATGGCGGTCGGGGAAGATGAGCTAGAAAGGAGCCATCAGCTGGACCTTGCATGTCAGGAGTGCAGACTTTAATCCAAAAGCAAGGGGGACTTTAACCCAAACTAATGGGCATTGAAGCATTTTAAGTGAGTGAGTGGAGAGAGGAGTCACTCAGGTAAGGCGGAGGAGGGTGTGTTCGTTGGGGTGAGAGGAGGCTCTTCCTTTGAGAAGATCAGTAAGGAGGTACGTAGTAATCCAGCTGAGATAGGAAGAGTTTTTGAGCCCAGCTACTAACAATGAGTTGCAGATAAAGAGAGAGACCGTAAGAGTTACTTAGGAGAAAGATCCTTTAGGGCTTGGAGGCTGAAGATATTGCAGGGAGAGAACTTGAGAGATGGGAGAGTCAAGAATCATTTTCAGGTTTCTGGCTTGGGTAACCAATGGTGACCTTTACTAAGATTAGCATATAAAAGAAGAGGATTTGGGAGTGAAATTATGAGTATGTTGAATTTGAAGGTCTATGGAATATAACTGGAGATGTCCAGGAGGCAATGTATGTGGAGCTTAGAAGAGTCATGTGAGCTGGAGAGAGATGAGGGACCTCTGTGGAGAGGAGCTTAGGTACAGCCATGGGTGAAGTTGAGACACCCAGAAAGAGTGGAGGAAACTCAAAGTTAGTAACGCACAGATATGGACATTAGGTTACCTGTTATGTGATAATTCACTAGGAATGGAGCCCTCTTAGCTAGTGTGAATGTTTTAGTCCTTTAGAATAACAAACATCTAACTGACATTTAAATTAATTCTCTTCTTGTTCACTATGCCTATATGCCCTCTCTCTGTTTTGCATTATTCTCTGCAACGAAGTGACCTGTACTTTCCTGGTAATAACAAAACATATGTTACTGGATTAACTTAATGGTTTCCCTTCACTCTTAACCACCATCTACTTTGAAAATTTACTTCTTTTTAAGGGTTATTGTTGTCCCTTTTATTTCTATCATCTGATGTGTATTTTTTTTCTACCCCTAATTAAAATGTGAGCGTTTCACTTGTATCCAGCTCCACAAATTGAATATATGGATACAAAGGGGCGTGAACTTCCTCTTCAAGACCACTTTCACAAGAGCAATATGTGTATGCCTTCTTTCTTAGATGAAAATGATCCCAATGTGAGCCCCCATTAGTAAGACAAGGGCTTCGATTAATTTCCCTAGTTGTAATCGTGCATTTGCACAGTTCTCTGTAAACGTGCCTTGTTTTCTTTCGGAAACAAAGGTGGTCATCTCAGGGCTGAGTAGCTGGCTGTAGGGAGTTTCAGGCAGCATCAAGCTATATGCTGGACAATGGTGTACGCTCAGCCTCACTTCTCTGCTCTCTGGCCATCCAGAGTGTGTTGGGTGGCTCTCTTCCATCCTTGACTATTTTACCACTTACTCTTGTCCTTTTATTCTAATAGGAATCTAAGTCAACTCAGCATAATTGGAAGAGCATCTACTGTGTATAAGACACTGTGCCAAGTGCCAGAGATAATATCCAAAAAGAGTTGCTGTCTCTGTTTTAGAGGGGCTTATAATTTCATAAAGGATACAGATATTTGCATAAATAATGAAAGGGTTGGCAGTAAAAAAAATAAATTTATTTATTTATTTACTTTTGGCTGCGTTGGGTTTTCGTTGCTGCGTGTGGGCTTTTCTCTAGTTTCAGCGAGCGGGGACTAGTCTTCGTTGCGGTGCACGGGCTTCTCATCGTGGTGGCTTCTCTTCTTGCAGATCACAGGCTCTAGGTGCGCGACCTTCAGTAGTTTTGGCGCATGCGCTTAGTTGCTCCATGGCATGTGGAATCTTCCCGGACCAGGGCTGGAACCTGTGTCCCCTGCATTGGCAGGTGGACTCAACCATCGCGTCACCAGGGAAGTCCAGGGTTGGCATTTTAAGTCTTTTCTTTCTTTGCCTTTTTATTAGATTCTTACTGAGGACCTATTTAATTTCACCTAGTGGAGAAAACCAGTTCATTTCACACTTTTGTGGGGGGGGGGCGGCTCCCCTGGCCACCCTTTCTAAAATAGCAGCCTCCCACCCAGACACATTCTCTGTCCCCTTTCCCTGCTAAACTTCTCTTTTTAGTATTTATCATTATCTAACACAGTATATATTTTACTTAATTTTCTTATCTATTATCTGACCTCTATGCCATGACGACTGGGATTTTCACCAGCTTTATTCATTGCTGGATCCCTGGTGCCTTGGTAGATATTTGTTGAATGAATGAATGAATGAATAACTAAATGCATGCGTTTATTCTTTCAACAAATACCCAGTGTGTGCCATGCACTTGGGAGGAAATGATAAATAAAACTTCCATGATCCTGTCCTCATGTAGTTTACATTTGGTGAGAGAGATCGACATTAATGAAATAGTTACATAAATATGCAATTACAAACCTAATTGCACATCCTGTCCTTTAAAGTGATCAATAACTAATAACAACCCACTTTATGCTGTAAAGTCTCAATTGTCTAAATCTCTTTATCTGCAAAGTAGAGAGATTTATCATAACCGTATGGTTATTTATCATAACCATATTGGTAAAGACAGTAAAATGGAACATTTTCTGGCAAACAGACATGTTTAAGAGCTAATATAACACGATACTGCCCTCTTCCAGTCTGTCTAGTATTTGGAAAATTAATTTGACAAAGGAAGTTAGTATCTTATACATATAACGGCATTTTCTTACCTGTTCAGAGTATTCATCCAGTGGGTGCCACCCAGATTAAAGTGCTTAGAAGTGTGTGACTGCAGTTATATTCTGGATTAATTCATTTTCAGAAGAGCCTCTTGTTTCAACAAATGAAGTTTGGAAACTTTTGGTGCTACAGCCAGGATATCAGATTTTTCAGCTTTAATTGTAGAATATTCTAACTAAGCCCATTGAGTTTTATTGGCTTTTAAAGTAAAATACAACCCAATCTGAACTTTCAGTTTCAAAACTTACATGTTTTGTTCAAGAAGTGCTTTTGAAGTTTTACTTTATTATTTTAAAGGTTAATATTCCTTTGACTTGAGATTGAATTTTTAGGAACAGACATAACATTAGTTTTTGTGGGATTAATTAAGAAAGGTGTTAATCAGTAACTGCTCCAGTTCCTCTTAGTTTCACTTGCCAAGGAATATAAATAATATTTGTTTGAAAGTTTCATCCATGATTAACCTCAAGATGTTAATGCTGCTCCTTCTGTTTCAATTCCTGTAATAAGCAATCTTTTGTGTAATAGTTGGTAAATAAAGTTGTCATGCATATTGACAGAAATAACTAAACTATCACTGCCCACTGCCCCTCCCCCCCCCAAATTTTAGGACCGCAGAATTAACATGGCACTTTTTAAAAAAATCTAAATACATACCAGCTGCAGTCTTTAAAGTCTCATATCATTTTGTTAGCACAATGCCTGCCTACGTGAGCAAAAACACGGGAACTGCATCCCAACGCAGTTGACAAGATTTTTTATTTTCATGATTACTTCTCTGCCTTTTTTTATTTTGCCTGCAGGCAAAGGTTGGCATACATGTCAAGAGAATGTTCTCCAGCTGGGGCCAGCAGTACAGAGAATTGTATATACCAGAGGGCTCCTGGGACTCTAGGCAGATTATTATGGTAATATTGGAGGCTGCTGTCCTCTCCTTCCCACAGCTGGGCCGCCTCTCTCATTGTAAGTATTGAAGCAATACGTTTTGCAAATTATACGTTGGGAACAACAGGGACCCAGTAAAGTGAGGAAAAAGAGAAACATTGCAAAAAGCTGCCTTTAATATTATATTTTTCTTGTTCATCAAGCAAAATAAATAAAAGCTTTAATTTTTTTAAATTAAATGAGGATCATATATTGAAAAAAGAGCCATAAGAGGAGAAACTTAATATTGATTTTATTGAGTGAGAGTTTTAAGAAAATATCGTTGTGGAGAAATTAGACAGTAGCCTGATTCAAGAGAATCATGGTAAGATTACATAATAGCTTTTCTTACGGATTTCAAAAATCCTTTTGAGTCCAATGAAGCTGGGTTAGCAAAAACTGCACAAAAAATATCATTTTAATTAGTGCTAATGTGATCTCGTCATGGTCCAGCTGTTTCACGCAGGATGAAAATGCGTGTTACTTTATTAGTAATGCATCTTAGGAAAAATGTCACTTCTGATTTCAAGCATTTGTTATTAAAGTACATTTTAATACAATAGTAGAGCAACATGATTGATTTGGCGAAATGAGGCATTAGTGAAATTCAGGCAAAAGGGCTTAAAAGCCTTCTTAATTGAGGAAGAAATGTTTTCCTCTGTCTGGGCTTCCTTTCTGGAAACATTAATAACAAGAGTCATATTTCTATTGCGGATTTTGAAGACATATCATGTAAAAGAGTGTTAAAATGTCAATAAGTCACAAATTAGCACTTTTTCCCATCTGGAGCACAGAGTTACTTCCTCAATTTAAAGTTTTAGGCTAATTTTAACAAATACTCTGCTGTTTCAGTTTTCAATAATGAATTTAAATTTATTCATCAGCAAACGTTTCCATGTCTCTGTCGATAGAGAATCTACAACTCATTCTTTTGGATTCAGCTTTCATTATTCAAGCGAGTCTTAACCCAACTTCTTCATCAAGACATGAACTCCTGCATCCTTAGAAAGAGAGCTACCTCCTGATTTGAAAACTTAGGAGTATGGCTCAAATCTTTCCTTTAAATTCTTATTTGGTTTAGCAAGACAGCCTTCTCACACAAGACAATAATATTAAGTACAGTATTTTTATTTGTAATACGTCTTCTATTTCTTTGCCATAGACCTATAAAACAGCTCACTATGTGCAATCTTGTGCCACACTAATATATTTATCCAACCTATTTATTTGATATCATACCAATATATTTTAGCTTGTTCTTGATAGGGGCGTTCAGATATAATTTACTCCTCTCAGCTAGAAATTCATTTAGGAGGAATTTAGTAAATCAAAGGCTGGTAGGAAGTGATGATCAACATAAATGCCAGCCTCTATGATCTTTACTGAATTATAGCTATCATTTGGAAGTGGAAGTAGAGGGGGGGAAAAGCCAGCAATTCTCTATTGTTTTTCACCACTGTTTCTCATTTCTCCAATCACTGTCTCAGGGTTTAGTCAAAAAAGAACACAAATACTCAACTTGATTGATGCTACCAGGGAACTTACTTGTCTGTTGCAAGCCTCCACTCCTTAATGCAGGATAGCGCTGTTTTACTGTCCTTTTAATTCTTCTTGTCATGTGGACTCGAGCAAGTT
Organism: Leucopleurus acutus; assembly: GCF_964270905.1. Taxonomy (NCBI): domain Eukaryota; kingdom Metazoa; phylum Chordata; class Mammalia; order Artiodactyla; family Delphinidae; genus Leucopleurus; species Leucopleurus acutus. The sequence continues at coordinate 51,895,492 of NC_139160.1, forward strand.
GATTCCTTTGAAAGCCTGAGATAATGAACCAAAAGCAACTTTTGATTTTATAAAATAGGCTCTTTTCTCAATGATTTTTTTCCTGTGCTTTCCTGGTGAAGGAGAGCCTTTGTAGGCAAAACAATTTTATAGTAAGTCTGTTTAAGGGTTAAGCAAACAATCCTTTTGAACAGGGGCCCAACACACACGTGCACACACACATTATTTTTCTACATATAATGTCCTGCTGTCGTGAATGGTGGTATGAGGTTGTCTTGTGATTTTACTGGTAAGAGAATGCGGGCACCATGAAACCTTGAGAAAGGAGTAGAGGTTTGCTTCCCTATTTCTTTGGAACCCACTGATTCTCATACTGTGTGCTTCACTCATGGCAAGTGGGTGAATGATATTTCACATCAGATATATTCTCCTTATTTTTACTTTGAAGCTTTAGTTATATGGAAGCATGCTTTTTGTGGTGATATTTTTCATGTGTTGGAAGTACTGGTGTCTATCTGCCTGCCAGCACTACTAGCCTTTACCTGCTGGGAACCCAGCAGGAGAAAATAAAAACCCAGAAGTGGATGCAGGATATTTTTCTCTCTTTCACACACTATCTAGAGATATGTATGGAGAAGATCGGGGTCAAGACCCAGGTTTGGATTTCTATCATACAAAAGACAAGATTCCTGTAATGCCAAGCCGATATACAGAGCTAGGCAGCAATGGTGGGGGTCATGGTGGCTCTCGGTCCTAGCAATGGGCTGGGTGGCTTTCAGGAATAGTGTGGCACCATTGAAGATATTCACGATATTCAATATGTTCGATTCCCATCACTCAATCTTTATTGAATGTCTACCATGTGCAAAGGTGTGGGCTAGGCATTGTGGGGTATTCAGAAGAAAGTGGAGATACAGTTTCTGCTTTCAAGGAGCTTCTGTTTTGTTAGAGAGACAAATAAAGATATGGCTAGGTTCTGAATGACAGACCTCAAGGGCTAAAGGACACCAGAGTTGTCACCATGGCTTAGAACATCAACACAGATTTCAGATGGCAGGGCTGGATAGGAATGTCAACTTCCGGGAGAGAGTAAAGGAAATAAGTCAAGGGACTGAAGTGAGGGTGCAACGGAACCATTTTATAAAGTGGAGAGTGTCTCAGCATCAAATGAAGAATCTCAGTCCACTCTGTAATTTAGGAGACAGCTTAGTGATACATTTTAGTTGGGACACTCTCCCAGAACATCAATCTATAGGAATATCGACACAGATACAGATGGGTTGAAGGCTGACTTCCCAGTACAAGGAAATTAACATCTCACTTGTATTGACTCCATTTAAATTTCAAATTATTTCGAAGTCTTGGGAAGTTCCTATCTGTGGCCAAATTCTCCTGGAAGTAGTGCTCATATATCTGGCTCCATGCACGCAGATTTAGTTTGTAGAACTTGACACTTTCTCCATCATTTATTGAATATAAAATCTTTTGGCCAAAGTAACACTTTTTCTCAATGAACACCAATGACTTCTACATAAATATATCCTTTCACAGTCCAAGGAAAATTGGAGAATGCTAAAGCAGTCCAGAAAAACATGAAAGGCAATGCCAGCAAAGTTCTGCCAATACTTCTTGCAAGTGAAGAATCATACTTAAATATTTTTGAAGACTTGCCAACATAATTAAGGACTGAGAATTTCTTTCAGGTGACTGGTTCCTTGGCCTTGCTTTTAAAATTTCACTGATATCTTTTATGAGTAGAAACTTTCCTTCTGTTTAAGCTTCCTTCAGAGTTAGCTTTTCTCCTACATTGCTTTTTCCAAAGCACACTCATGGAAAAAAAATGGTATGGTAACCTGGGTAGCTTCTTTTGATTACTCTCCTACACATTGAGAGACTCCCAACTATACTGCTCTCATTTCATCACATACCATTTCAAAATTAAGTTTCAGACATCCTTTGTCAGTATAGGTTTGCATTTTTATGGGCTCCCTGGCCTACCTTCTCAGCTGTCATCAAGATATTAAAGTGAAGTCTTGGGCTTCCCTGGTGGTGCAGTGGTTGAGAGTCCGCCTGCCGATGCAGGGGACAGGGGTTTGATCCCCGGTCCGGGAAGATCCCACATGCCGCGGAGCTGCTGGGCCCATGAGCCATGGCCGCTGAGCCTGCACATCCAGAGCCTGTGCTCCACAACGGGAGAGGCCACAACAGTGAGAGGCCTGCGTACTGCAAAAAAGAAAAAGAAAATTAAGCTCAGCATCTGGACATAGTAGACCCTCGACGATGTTTGCTGAATACTAGGCTATATCATTATTCTTGTTCCCCTACCTTCAGGGGAACCGTGTCCTTTGATAGTTCCCCTTTCTTTCTCTCTATCTGTTTAAAGACTGACTTGATATTAGTCATTTTACTAAACAGAGATTCTTTTTTAGGACCTAGGTGGATTCTGTCCTATTCTTAGGAAATGCTGGTTTTTTGGAGATGGGAGAGTAAGTTGGTGGAGGAAAGAGAAGGAGAAGGGGAGGATTCTTTTCGTCCTAGTTCTATGACCTGAGCACACACTGGACTGGTCCACATCACTTTCCTCTTCACCCTCGCCCTCAGTTTGGTATTTCCTTTCTGCTTCAAGGCAGCCAGAGGCTGGGGATCACTGTCTTTTGTCTTCTACTTTTTAAAAAATTGAATAAGTTTGATTTACAATGTTGTGTTAGTTTCTGGTGTACAGCAAAGTGATTCAGTTATGCATATACATAAATATTCTTTTTCATATTCTTTTCCATTATGATTTATTACAGGATATTGAGTATAGTTCCCTGTGCTCTATAGTAGGACCTTGTTGTTTACTTTATATATGGTAGCTGGTATCTGCTAATCCCAAACTCCTAATTTATCCGTCTCCAACCCCCTTTCCCCTTTGGTAACCATAAGTTTGTTTTCTATGTCTGTAAGTCTGTTTCTGTTCATTTGCATCATATTTTAGATTCCATATATAAGTGATATCGTATGGGATTGGTCTTTCTTTTTCTGACTTACTTCACTTAGTATGTCTTCTGCTGTTGAGTTGTGCTTGTCCAGGACTGCAGCTCACCCTGATTCAGGCACCCCGTCCCCACCTCGTTCCAGCTCATGCACACTGCTTTTTTGGGGAAGGGGGTTGGTCATACTTTAACTTGGAACATTTCAAAGCCCAAGTGTAAATAATTAATTAGGCTAAAGCGATTAAATTAGCAGTAACTTAGATAGAGCCAAGAATTATGTAGGTGGAAATTAGGAACTTTGCAATAAATTGTTTTCTTTTTGTTTTTTTCCTTTGAAAAGTAGAAACTCAAGCAAAGCTGCTGTGTTTGGGTGCTCTCAGAATCCACACCGGGAGCCTATTCGACCACAGAGACTTGACCACCCCGTTCCCCCAACAGTCCTGCCACTCTCTCCCCTCCGCCCCCTGCAGGGCGCCAACGCTAAAAGAATAAGAAGTAGAGGTGGCGCAGTAGTTGAGACTGGGCCTGCCGATGCAGGGGACATGGGTTCGTGCCGCAGTCCGGGAAGATCCCACATGCCGCGGAGCGGCTGGGCCGGTGAGCCATGGCCACTGAGCCTGCGCGTCCGGAGCCTGTTATTGGAAAATGATCAAGTGATTTTTTTTTCTCTGAAATCTCAGAATGAATTTAGCTTTGTGTAACTAGGTTTTGTTGTGTTAAAGGCTTTCTTGCAAGAACTAGTAGCAGGCTATCTCAATACCTTAAATTTATATTTTGAAATTGGTATCTGTAATATTTAGTATATTGGAACTATTTTATTCTGTGACTGTGATTGTAATAGAAAAAAAGTGTTCTTTTGCATTCATGACAGTTCTGAGTATAGTCAGCATGGGATTAAATAAAAGAAGATTTCTAACTGCTTCAGAATTCCTGTTTATGTATACTCTATGAAAAGTTTTCTTGAGGGACTTTTATTTTCTGATTATCAATTTTATTTCTCCATGTATTATGTGGTACATTACTGCTATTATTATTATTGTTTATCTCTACATCACTATTGAACGCAGTGATGTATTTTCCCTACCCTAGATTTTATTTAGTCTAGCATAAATAGCATCAAAATTTAAATATTTATGGTAGGGATCATTTTAAGAGGTATTTTTCTTTTCCTCCTAACCACTTCTAACACAAGACATTGTAAGAGAACAATATGAGAAAGTTAAGATAATATTTGTCTTTATTGGTGTTTTCATGCTGTTTTCTAGCTGATTTATATCATTATTTAATGCCAAAATGTGAGACCTGATAAAATAATAATGCAGGAGGCTGTATGCTTGCTTGGTTTTTATTGTATCAATTTGTATTGAAAATGCATAAAATATTTTAAAAATAATAATGCAAAAATTAATTAGGTCTGATGAACACTGGGGTGCTCATCTTGACAGTCCTTGAATAACTGTGCTTTGGTTCTGGGGAGAATGCACTGTTGACTTGGAAGAAATGAAGACCTGGTTGGAGGGAGATTAAAATATCAACTCTCACCTCTCACCCCCAAGTATTTTAATTTTCTTCAAGAAGCTCACAGAGGGTTTATGGGTTGTCAAAGTGCTTGTTATTAGGCAGGGATTAATCAACAAATATTTATTACAGACCATTTACTAAGTGCTTTTCGCCTGTATTATCCAATGTCATCCGTACGCCAGCTCTGTGAAGTAGGAACTAAACCTCACGTTGAAATGACCAACCATTGACCCGACAGCCAGTTAACAGCAGAGCCTGATTCCAAATTCTGGAATGTATGTTGTTACTAGGTAGTAGGGCCTGTTCTAAGTGTTTTATGAATATACTGTACAATTTTCACACCAGTCCTCCAAGATGGTGCTATTATGTTCATTTAGAGATGATCAGATCAAAGCTTAGAGAGGTCAAGAGGCTTGCCCGACATAGAGCAGTTTGTGGTATTGGATTGGAACTAAGGCACAGCTTGTCCCAGAGCTGCATTAAAACTCCATGCTGCCTCTGTGTTCTTTCCACTGGCTTCCAAAAGAAACCTCACCATGTATTATCCATGTTTAATTCTTCCAATCAGCAATTATATACCAACATTCCTCAGATCAACAGTAAGAATTATTAAAGGCATGTGAGATAGCTCCTGTCCCTTCACGTGGATTAAAAAGGAACCACATTTGGGATCTTTTATTACAATTTCTTTTTTTTTATTAAAAAATGCTAAAGAAGAAGATCTTTCAAGATCTGTGTAGTAAGGTGTATTAGAGAGCATTTGTAATAGTACGTTGTCTCAGCTAAGGCAGAAAGAAACAGACTTCAGCTGTGAAAGGAGAATGCAAATTAATAATGACCACCATTTATCCTGCTCCTGCTGGGTACAGACGAGGGACAAAGGAAGGATACATGAAGAATGCAAGACAAAATCCTTGTTATTGTGGTACTTGTAATGCAGCAGAGCAGACCAAACCTCCATGTGGATTCAGTGTGTATGTTGTATACCACCAGAGGAATCCTGCTTTTATTTGGGCACTTTATATTTTCCATCTCCTTGGTGCAATCCTAATTCCATAAGTGTATTAAACATCTATAATTAGGGAATTTTAAATAACCAGAAAATATTTTTGCTTGCAGTCAAAATAGAGTAATAGGGATCAGATTTATCCTCCCACCTGAAACCAAACAAACCAGGCAAAACATTTAAAGCGACAAAGGACAATAAACCCTAAGAGGCAGGAAACAAATGTGGTGAGTTCTATGATTGCTCCAGCTAACTGCATGGAGAGAGTTTCTAGGCTCCAAATCAGAAGAGAGGAACCCAGGCTGTAATGGGCAGACTCCCTGAACTGAGGAGACAGAGCTGTGAGTCTGGGGAATTCAAAGTGGCTGGAATTCACAGGACAGAGTACTTGAGAAAGAACTTCAGAGATACTTCCTGGAGTATTCACGCATATGAAGAAACTTCCCACAACTGGGGAAAGTGCCACCTGAAAGAATTAGAGAGAAACATGCCCGGCATATCCATAGGGCTAGGAATATGCCTGTTCCCAAAAGCCAGACCAGAAAAACATTATAATTCATGGAATATCAGTAGATTACTCAAAAGAGATTTACCTCGGTAGTGTGGAAAAATTAGCCCTGTTATAAATAGAGCTCTGATCTCATCTACCAAATATCAAAAGCAAGACTTGAAAAGATCAGACTGTTTTCATGTGACTTAACTTCATCCCAGAACAAAGCTCAAGAATATTTAATATTTATAGGAATACAAAATATCCGGCATCCAACAAGGGAAAATTCACAATGTCTGGCATCTTGAGAACACCAGGCATGCAAAGGAGCAGGAGAATATGATCATTAATGAGGAGAAAAATCAATAAATCAAAACCAATCCAGAACTCACACAAATGGTAGAATAACAGACAAGGACAGTAAAATAAATTTTTATGGCTGTATTTCATGTTTAAAAAGTCAGGTTAATTGACCATATCAATTGTTGATGTGAATGTGGAGGAACAAAAATTTCATACGCTGCTGGTGGGAATGTAAGGTGCTACAACCATTTTGGAAGAGTTTGGTAGTTTCTTAAACATTTAAACCTGCCCTTCCTTTATAATCTAGCCATTCACCTACCATATATTTACCCAAGAGAAAAGAAAGCCTATGTCTATGCAAAGACATACATAAATGTTCATAGCAGCTTCATCTGTAAGAGCAGAAACCAGGCAACAATCCAAATGTCCATCAACAGATGAATGGATAAACAAGTTGTGGTATTTCCATGTAATGGAGTACTACTCAGCAAAGAATAAGAATAAACTATATATGGTACATGCAATAAAAATGGATGAATCTCAAAATAATTATGCTGAGTAAAAGAGGCCAAAACAGAAAAAGAGTGCATATTGTATGACTCCATACAGTATATCATACTGTATAATTCCATTTATTTAAAACTTTAGACATTGCAAACTGATCTATAATGACAGAAATCAGAAAAGTGGTTGCTTAGGAGTCGGGGAAGGATGATAGCAAAGGCATGAGGAAATTTCTGGGGATAGCTAACTTGATTGTGGTTATGCTTTCATGGGTGCATAGATATATCAAAGCATCAATTACAAATTTTAACTATGTGCACTTTATTATATGTCAACTATAGCTCCATAAAGCCATTAAAAGAACTCCAAGAACAGAAAAAGTATAAATAAGGATAAGAAATCATAAGAAAAGAATCATTTGTAAAAAAAATCAGCATTTTTAGCTGTTTAGCACTTTATAAACTCATTCGTATTTTTGTACTTGAGAATTTTGTCCTCCTCTTAGTATTACTTTTTGTTATGTTTTCCATTTGTAAGAGTGATTTAATGACTGGCCCTGTATGAGACCCTCCAGATATGTGACATTTATCTCTTTTTAAGTTTTCTGCTTTTGGGGTTCTCATCAATGGTGGTCATTACCCCTCTCATTTCTAAAAATTGTTTAGGCTTGGCTTGGGCCATTTCCTTTTTTTTAGACTTGTATATTGTGAAAATCAACAAAATAAACACCAGTGAAATATTTATATTATAAGCCTCTGTTTTTTGAGGCATTTTCTGATGTTTGGGTGTATGTATTATATTGGGTGTATTCAATATATACTCATTATTAAAGTCATTGATCATGTTAATTAGCAAATGGAGGTCAAGAACTCTAAATACATTCCCTTAGGGCAAAAAAAGACCAATGAGAAAGCACGTAGAAATACAGATTGGTTTGAGAATGCCTTCAAGATATGCAGGAAAATACATATCACAGGGTTTTTAAAATTAAACCAATAAGAATAATATAAAGCAATGATTTTCAAACCTGGTTACATATTAAAATATCATATTAAAAATACCATGGCTGAGCCCCATCCTATACTGATGGACTCAGAATCTTTGGGGATGGGATCTGTGCTAGTAATTTCATGAATCTCTCCATTCAATTCTAATCATGCTGCCAGGGTTTCAAGAACCTCCAGTATAGTTGTACAGACAGATCATGGGCTTCTAGAAAGACTTCCTCTGCCACTTTCAACCTGAATGGCCCTGGGTGAGTGATGATGAAAGTCGTGCTCAACTTTGACTTTGGAGTCACATGCAGGGTTTTTAAAACTACACATGGTAAGTCTCTCCCCGAGAGCTTCTTGAACCAGTGGACCGAGGTGCAGCCTGGGAGGGAGCTATTAGTAAAAAGCTTCTCTGGTGATTGTAACATGTGGCCAGAATGATGAACCACCGTTCTTAGATGCACTTCCTCATCTATGATGTGGGAATAATACTTCATAGCTTGTGTGTGTGTGTGTGTGTGTGTGCGTGTGTGTGTGTGTGTGCGCGCGCGCGCGCGCACGCACGATGCTTTCATGAAATAATATGTGTTAAGCACTTCATATAGCTGTTCGGCTTATAGCAAAAGGTTGATAAAAGGTAGTCATTATTTTTGTGTTTTCTGAAATGCCTAAACTCTAGAAAGGTGGGGTCCATGTGAGAGAACTCCACACCCATGAAGTCTCTGCCAAACCCTGGAAAAGTAGACTCTGTATTTTTGAAAAGTCTAAACCCATGAAGGACTGTATGAGGGGATGTTATTTTGTATAGAATAGAGCTGAGGTATAATGAGGCTTTGCCAGTTTCAGAAGCAAGCGTTATTCCCTTTGAGGAAGAAATGTGTCTTATGAGAAAAGTATTTGTTTGAAATGGCACTAATACAAGGACCCGGGGAGACTGGTGGGCTTGTACCCATTCTCACTCAGGAGCTGGTTGAAATGGGTTAGTTCATGAAGAAATCTGATTTTTGTTTTTAAAGTAAGGCTCTCTAGTGGTCAGTGAATTTGGCTGTTAAATACGATGCTTTTGTATTGTGAGAGAAAAGTCACTAAAACAAAAAGACAAAGTGCCTCATAAGTGCCCAAACTTGAGCACATAAATGAGAGCCAGGACTGCCTGGGACTGACTCAAGTTGGCTGCTCTAAAACACTGCAGTATAAACAGTCTTACGCCAGTAGTCCTGGGCTATTACCACCATCATCACTCATGTACCTAGGCCTTCCCCATGACCTCACCACCCCCTTCTCTCAGCCTCTCTCTGCCTCAGCCTCTCCTATGGGCAAGATGTTATCTTTTGGTGGTATAACTTTGATACTATGATTCTCCTAAGATCCTACATTAACTTCTAGTCCCATCAAAATAAACTTTCCATCTTGGGGTGTACAACCAGCCTCCAACTCACTCCTTACTCTAATTACCTTGTTTCCCAGGACAGTCGAATCCAGCTGGACACACCTACCTGTCATCACCTGTGTGAGCTCTTTCCTCTCGCACCTGGTATTTCCTGAGCCTTCAATTTGTTTAGTCATGGTGTCAGGCATGGTGTCATTATCCCCATGTGAATAGTGAGAAACTTGGGGATCAGAGATATTAAACAATTTGGCCAAAGACACACAGCTAGTAAGTGGTAGAACTATGGTTTGTACCTGGTTTTGTTCCCAAAGCCCATGGTTTTTCACTGTTAGTATATCACACTCCGTAGGTTTCCCCTCACCAAGAGGCATAATTTAAATTCTTTAAAAAGCTATTAATGATTTATTTTATACCGCCCTGATACATCTTCTTGATTCCGGCCACTGTAACAAGTATAGTTGAGATAGTCTCCTTTATTCTAGCTTTCTAGTTTCCCAAATATAGTAATGAAAACCTGTAGAAATATTTTTCTTTTTTTGCGGGGGGCGGGGGATGATTTGAATTTCTCCAGTGGGAAACCGAACCACAGAGTAGATCTGTAACTTTCTTCTGGTCTTCTGGTGGGAACAGCTCAGACTCACTGCTCTCTGGCCAGCTGTGCAGTAAGCTGATACCCCTGTGCTTGGCTGTGTCCCCTTTGCAAGTGAGAGCTAGGGGAAATTGTGAAATTTTTATTCTTAGGATTGTTTAGTGAGGATTGATGGACTTCTTGGGAATTTTCCCAAGTTTAATAATTAGAAGAGAAGGACATATAAATTAGGTAAAATTTTAAAGGAACTCTTAACACACTGCACTCTAAAGTTAAGCGACCAGTGTTTCTTTATTATGATACCCCAGACTAACTACGTTACTTGGACAAGTGTTTCAGGTTAGTCTCCAAATAAGGCATCATAGAGCAGTTGAACACGTATTTACTGAGGGCCTATGATGTGCTGGGTACAGTGGTGAAAAAGACGGGCACATTCTCTGATCTCATGGAGCTTCTATTCTAGTTGAGGGGGGTAACGAGGAGAAGATGACAGGAACTACGTAAACCACTCAGTAAAGATGTTCTATGAAGAAAATAAAATAGGATAGTGTGATAAAGGATGTGTCTGGGGCTAAAGGTGATCAGGGAAGTTCTCACTTAGAGATGTCTTTTGAGCTGAAATCTGAGGGGAGAAAGGAATTAGCCATGTGAAGATTTAGAAGGACTCTTCAGAACAGCAAGTGCTAGGGCCCTGTGGTAGGAACAAAATGTGCACAGAACAAAAAGCCAGTGTGGCTGGAGCAGACCAAGTCAGAGAGCGGGAGAGTAGAGAATAAAAGGGACGGGCTGCATCTGTGGAGGAGGGACTGGGGATTTTGGCCCTTGCTCTGAGTGAAATAAAGAATAGGCTTTTGGTAGAGGTGTGTTTTGCTTTGAAAGCAGTTATGTTTTGGGAGGATTACTCTGTCTCCAGTGTTGAGAATAGACTATAGAGGGTGAAGAGTAGCAACAAGAAGAACATTTAGGAAACTACTGAATAACCCAAGAGAGAGAGGTGGCTCGGATGACGTCGTAACTGTGATAAGAAGTGGTCAGAGACTGGATATGTTCACATGATATCTTGATGTGAGAGAAAGAAAGAAGTCAAAGAGGACTCCAAGTTGTCTGGCCTGAATAACTGGAAGTTTGGGGGTTGCCATTAACTGAGGTGGGGAAGGCTGCGAGTGGAACGGTTTTGGGGGCAAGACCAGGGGTTCAGGTTTAGGTATGTGAAGGATGAAGTGTGCCAGTGGAAATGTCAGTAACCATTGGATACAGAAGTCTGGAGTTTGAAGTCTATCCTAGAGATCTATACACTGGGCATTGAGAGCACATCTGGAGCATTTAAAGCTGTGGAATTGGATGAAATCTCCCACGGAGAGTTAGGTCCTGGGGAAGGGACCTGGGGAGGGGATGCAGGACAGATGAAGAGCTGGTCCTCATGAAGCTTGCTTTCCAGAATGTGTCGAGGAGGACTCTTGGAGTTTCTGTCTTGTGATCCCGTCCTTTCCTTCAGGCTGATTTGGTTTGATTTCCTCATTTTTCTTGGGTCTACTATCACGTGACAGTATTCACTGATTTCTGAAACTGCATGGATAGTTAACACCAGGATAAACAAACAAACAAAAATGATCTTAAGTAATGGGGACTCATCCACGAACTTCGAGGAATCACTTTACTGAAGAAGACATACATATGTACAGTGTTTAATGGAGCCAGAGTGTCTCTTCTACTATGTTGTTCATATAACTTTTTTCTTTTCTTTTTTGCGGTACACGGGCCTCTCACTGATGTGGCCTCCCCTGCTGCAGAGCACAGGCTCCGGACACGCAGGCTCAACGGCCATGGCTCACGGGCCCAGCCGCTCCGCAGCATGTGGGATCCTCCCAGACCGGGGCACGAACCCGCGTCCCCTGCATTGGCAGGCGGACTCTCAACCGCTGCGCCACCAGGGAAGCCCCATATAACATTTTGAATTAGAATCTAGGAAGAACAATGATTCTGCCATAACATGTCTTCAGCTTTAAAGTCGGTCTCTTGCCCCTTTCAATTGTGGAGTCCCTAAATCCAAATTTTGTTTAGGCTTGGAAGATGATAGCCACACCCACGGGGAATTTTTAAATTAAGGCTTTGAATATTTCTATGCATTAAAAGTTGTGCTTTCTGGGAGCTCTTTTTTTTTTTTTTTTTTTTTTCTTTTTTTTTTTTTGCGGTACGCGGGCCTCTCACTGTTTGTGGCCTCTCCCGTTGCAGAGCACAGGCTCCGGACGCGCAGGCTCAGCGGCCATGGCTCACGGGCCCAGCCGCTCCGTGTCATGTGGAATCTTCCCGGACCAGGGCACGAACCCGTGTCCCCTGCGTCGGCAGGCGGACTCTCAACCACTGCGCCACCAGGGAAGCCCGCTGTTTTGTTTTTAACTCTCAAATGATAGTGTAAAGACAAAGATGAATTAAAAATAAGAAGATAATAGAAGATGAATTAAAAATAAGAATTCTCCCTGTTGAAAATAAGGGAAAAGATTTCCCACCCCTCTTTTTTCCTTTGAGCCTTTGCTTGAGAAAACTTGTAATTGTATGGACTTTCTCCTCTCTTTGAAATGGATATAAATCCTTTTGAAGACTAGATTAGCATTTTGTCAGCTTTATGACCTGGGAATGTCTTTCTCCAGGACTGGAGAGCCAATTCTTTGAAATGTAAACATCAAGAAAGATAGAGCCCCAATCTCCCAGTTACTGTAGGAAGGTAGAGGCTCACTTCCCAGTGGGCGCTTTGCTTGAACTTGAATCACTACCTTCTGCCGGAAAGAGATGAGAAGTTGTTTTTCCTCTGGACAAATCCACTTGGCTAACGCAGATGGTCACCCCAATTACCAGGTAAAGTTAGGATAGTTTATGTGTGACAATGGTCCTGTCAAGTCCTCTGACTTGAAGACTAGTTATGGCTTATCTTGAGAACATGTGTGGGAAGGGTTATATCTGCTTGGCCTCATAAAAGGATAAAATTTCCTTCTGTCTTTTCATATCTTAGCAGATAACTTGGGATGCACATCATGTTCTGGTTTAATGTGTTCTCAATAACAAAAGTGTTTTCTTTCTCTACTACTTTCATAGAGAGGATTTCTGAGTCGGAAGAATATTTTGTTTTTAATTTTACTGCTCTGACATAAGTTTCCAGTAAATAACCAAATTCCTGACATGCTTCGGTTTTCTAAAATCTCCTTTCAAACATTCATGGGTGATCCGCTTCTGTTGGATATTCTAAATGACTCTTTGCTCTTAAAAGTAGAGTTGACATTTGAAAACTAGATTATCCCCACTCTTAGGGATAATTCTAATCACTGTACTCTTGTTATAATTAATATCTTGTTCTTTGAAAATGTTATACTCACATACTAAGGATAATCACTAAGGGATTTAGGGTCCTATTAAGGTTCTGTTGTAGGTATTAGTTTGCTAGGGCTGCCATAACAAAGTACTGAGTGGTTTAAATAACAGAAGTTTATTTTCTCACAATTCTGCAGTCTAGAAGTCCAATATCCAGATGTCTGCAAGGTTGGTTTCTTCTGAGGCCTTCTCCTTGGCTTGCATCTGGCCACCTTCTCCCTGTGTCCTCACATGGCCTTTCCTCTGTGCATGTTTGTGCCCTAATCTCCTCTTCCTGTTAGGACAACAGTCAAATTGGATTAAGTCCCACCCTAATGACTTCATTTTAACTCGTTATTACCTCTTTAAAGACTCTATCTCCAAATAGAGTCACATTCTGAGGTACTGGAGGTTAGGACTTCCACCTAAGAATTTGGGGTAGACACAGTTCAGTTCAAAACAGCGTACACATACAAGTTGCTATTCAAGTATGTGCAAAGGTAGTTTGATCAAAGCACCTGGGAGACTAGAATGTGACAGTCAATTAAAATAATGTTTATGGGATTAGCATCCAGCATTCTACTTGTCTTAGTCACCAGAACCATTATTTCTGAATTTATACCCTACGTTTCATTTCTCTTTTTTATGTAAGAAAATGGGATTGGTTTTGAATAGCTCTCAGTTCCTTCAAAGGAGGGACAAAGTATTTTATGAAAAGTATACCCCAAGTCTTCTGAAAATGTACCCCAAGTCTTTTTTTTTTTTGTAGCCTCAAGTTGACATAGTCAATTACCTCTGAAACACGGCAGAATAAAAGGTCTTTGTTGTCAGCTTCACCCTAAATCACATGCCTGTGAAGGTAGCCCCCAAATGGTACTTACGGCCTCTAATTAAAACTCAGTTCTCTTGATGATCACTATTGTATGTATGGGGGAAGAGATAACAGATGGACACATTTTTTGACCTCTGCATATACTCGCATTCATTAAGAAATCAGTGCTTTCCCCCAAGCACATTTTGGTGACGCGCAGATTGACTTGCCACCAGGCCTGACCCTTGGAGGGAGGAGAAGGATGAAGAAACGCTAAAAGGTGGACGTATTTTTCTCCTCAGACTTTATATTTGTCTCCTTCTATGAGATTTATTTTTGGCACGCAGAAGAGCACATCCATGGGGGGACCATTTTAAAATTGCTTGTGAAGAGCCGGCATCTTTCCAAGAGGAAATGTAACCTTGTCTTCATCTGGCATATCAGATCAATGTGCCATAAAAGATCATGTTCAGTTACCTCATTTTTTTGAATTAGAATTAATGGCTCATTAGTCTTGATCATATCAATATTATAGCACCACTTCCATTTGATAGGAAAAGGAGGAAGGCTGCCGGAGTGCACTTAGTCCCTTGACTCTCAGTGAATAGACCACGTGCCTGTCTCAGGGAAAGCCCAGCAAGATCTCCGGAGGTGGCCCTTTTCAAACCAGCCCCATTTAGGGCAAATGTGGACTGCTGTGTCAGAGGCTCTTGAAAGAAGATTTAAAAGGTTCTAAGGGTTCGGGTCACTGGGGACATAGATCAGTGTTTCCCCCACTTTAGGCAGCAGACCCCAGTCACGGAATCAGACACCCTCAAGCCTTTCTTTGGCCACATGTCAGACCATATGTTGGAAACTGGAAAAACAGACATTAAGACTCTTCTCTTGAACATCTCTCCCAAAAGGAATTTCACCCCCCGAGGAGCATATATTTCTGCAGAGCTCAGAGAAAGAGGCAGGTTGACTCTTCTGAAATAAAAATAAGAAACATTGTCAGACACAAGATATTATTTAAGATTTACCCCGTTCCCAATCCCTAAAATTTGCCAAAAGAAACAGTAATCAAATGGGTTCTAAAAATAAAGCAAAGTAAAATCAAAACTACCTTTAAGAAAGGAAACGCCGGACCAGGAGTCAGGAGCTCTGGCTGTATTCTTGACACTGTCATTAGCTAACTGTGTGACACGGGTGGTAGACGTTTGTTATTTTTTGCCTGCCCAACACGGTTTTCCTTTGGAAATTGTCCTCATCCCCACCCTACAACTGGTTGCGTTGTAAACCTACGGTACACGAGTTTGTATGTCACCTCCCTGGCCACAGTGATGCACTCAAGGATGCATACGTGACCAAGCCAGGCCAGTTAGGGACTTCCCTGGGATTTTGCTGGACCTTTCAGGAATTATGAATTGGAAGGATAATCCAAGCTGATAGCTGCTGGTCTCTGTCTTTGTCACAGAAGGGCAACCAAGAGAAGGCAAACCTGAGAAACCCCAGGGACAAGCAGAGCTGGCTGATACGTATTTGAACCCCTGCAGTTTGTCGCTCTGGGAATCCATTTTTAAGCTGAGCACCACATCCGCTTATTTTCAACTGGGACTTGGCCACTTGGAACCTGATTCTTACACTTTATATATTTGGATTCACCTCTCTGAGCTCCTCTTTCTCATTTGTGAAGGAACATACGCAATCTAGTGGATTCCATCTCTTTCCATCTCTGAGCATTTTTCGACTCCAAATCTTTTTTTTTTAATTGAAGTATAGTTGATTTACAATGTTGTGTTAGTTTCAGGTGTACAGCAAAGGAATTCAGTTATCTATCTATTCTTCTTCATATTCTTTTCCACTATGGTTTATCACAGGATATTGAATATAGTTCCCTGTGCTATATAGTAGCATCTTGTTGTTTATCTATTTTATACGTAGTAGTGTGTATCTGTTAATACCAAACTCCCAATTTATCCCTCCCCCTCCCTCACTTTCCCCTTTGGTAACCATAAGTTTGTTATCTATGTGAGTCTATTTCTGTTTTGGCAGTAAGTTCATTTGTATCATTTGTTTAGATCCCACATATGAGTGATATCACATGACATTTGTCTTTCTCTGTCTGACTTACTCTAAGTCTAATCTTTTGACACATTTTCCTTAATACTTTGTTGGGATGATATATTTTTTCATAGACAGATGATAAGTTCTTAGAAATCTCCAAAATTTCCCTCCAGTTATTTGGAACTTATGAAAATTATACACGGGGGTCAAATTTATCTTTATATTAACGATGAATGAGGTGTTCGATGAGAAAGTAGATAGCATAAACAGGATCAGAGAGCACCATTTAAAACCATTTTAAAAATGCAAACAGCTTTTCAAAGAGAGGGAGGCATGATGAAAATCTAACATCTATTCATTAAAGGACATCTAAGTGTTAAATATAGCTATAGCATCTACTTGAAAGCAATAAAACAAAATATTTTTCTAAAAATGTAATTAGTAATTAAGACCAGGCAATTCCACCAATTAGTTCAATTCTCTATACCCATCAACAAAATTGAGTCAAAGTTCCATTAGGCAACTGTTTTAACAAAATCTCTCTCTCTCTCTCTCTCTCTCTTTTTTTTATCCTATGGTGGCATGACTGGGTGCCAGCAAAGAAATAGAATTTGAATAGGGAAGAGCACAATTCGCCTTGAGAAAAGAAATTCAAGACCTTCAGGGTGTTGGTATAGATTAACCAGTAGAATTTTTTTTTCTTTCTTTTTTGTTTTAATGAAAGGACAGTGTCCTGAGTTCAGGTTTCATTCATTGCTCCTCACCCAGATTTATTAACCTTAGGCAGGAAGAGGACTGAATTAAGAAGGAATTAATAATAAATATTCTTTCTGCTCTTACCCCTTCGAGAAGCTCACAAAATTTTACTATTTTTTTTAAACGGAATCCAGTGTGAATGGAAATGTCCCTTTGACAGCTCTGAAAATATGACATCTTTCTGCAGAACTGGCTCAAAGTTATCATAGCACCTAGCATTTGTAGTAGTTGAAAGCAATTAATTAGCACACTTAGCATCCTTTCGTGATGTTCGAGTGGTTTTAAAAGGAGGATGCGGATGATCAAAGTGGGGGAAACACGGACTTGTATAAACAGTTTGCGTTTTAGACCTCACAACTTTCAATGAGGCTGTTGGAGAGTCATCTCTGCTTCTCCACCTGGACCAGCTTTCTTCGGGAGCGACCTCATCCTTTACTCCCTTCATTATCCCCTGGGATGCTTGCTTTCCCATACAACATGTTGGTGACTCACTCATGGTGCCCTAAGAGTGCTTTGGCTGAGGTTTTGGAAGAATGGCCTTGCTTTAGTTGAGGGGTCTCTAATGGATTGTCAAGAGCCAGAGGGTAAAAGAGAATCGACTTTCTAAAGCAAGAGTGGCTTGGGAAATCCCTGATGGGGAGGTTCCTCTCTGACTATTTGGCAAGTGTTTTCCAGTGCTAATTTCTAAGAGTAGATTCTGCGGTTTGAGTGCCTCTGCCGAAGACATCACAGACACGGCATCTGATGGAGTGAGTGGTTACTTGTGCGTTGTCCACTTTGTGCAGCTCTGAGCAAGCAGACACAAAGGAAAGTGACCAAGTTCAATTTCCAGCCACATATCTGACAGGCTTCCTCTTCATAAGCAGAGGATGAATTCATCCAACTAACATCTGGGAATTCCCTGTGGGGTATGTAGCCTGTTGTTGGTCAGTAGTGCTCAAAATCCAGTGTGCATAAGAATCACCTGGGACCTTATTAAATTACCAATTTCCAGGCCCCATCCCCAGAAATACTGATTCAGCAAATCTGGAGCAGGGTTTAAGATTTAGATTCCGACTCGAGGGGTTCATAAATACTCCTGGTTCCCTAACACCATTGTTGTAAGTTCTGTGTGGACAATTAAATTCCTTGCTGAAAATCACTTGGTCACAATGGCCAGATGAGGCCCAGTGGCCCACACAAGTGTCATGGATGATGGCAAAACCCCATGGAAAACCAGACAGAATTGTACTGTCCAGCGATACACAGCCATGAAAATTTTAGAGTATTGTGGGCTGGATTTGGACTTGAAGAAGTCTCTTGAAGGATTTTTAAAAGTAACCTGGACTTTAAAGAAAATCAAATCTGATACAACCATCCATTTTTTTTTTATATGAGGCAAATGAGATGCAGAGAGGTTAAAGGACCGGCCTATAGTCACTCAGCTAAGAGTTGAAGTGTGAGGATTGGAAGCAGAGACTTCTAACTCTGTCTATAAGCAGACTTGGGAGAGTCTGTGCTGGATGCAATGGAAGCGGGTACATAGACCAGCATCCTATTAAAAATAGCATGGGGCACATAAAAAAATGAATAGATAAAGAAGATTACATATATATATACATAAATGGAATATTACTCTACTCGGCCATAAAAAAGAATGAAATAATGCCATTTGCACAACATGGATGGACCTAGAGATTATCATACTAAGTGAAGTAAGTCAGAAAGAGAAAGACAAATATCATATGATATCACTTCTATGTGGAACCTAAAAAATGATACAATTGAACGTATTTACAAAATAGAAACAGACTCACCGACATAGAAAACAAACTTATGGTTACCAAAGGGAAAGGGGAGGAGGGATAAATTAGGAGGTTGGGATTAACACATACATACTACTATATATGAAATAGACAACAAGGTCCTATGTATAACACAGGGATCTATATTCAGTATCTTGTAATAACCTATAATGGAAAATAATCTGAAAAAGAAAAAGAATTAAAATTACAAGAAGAGTGTTACCGAACTGAACTTGGGTGCACTCGCTCAAGCTACAGCAAAGCCAATCTACTGACACCAGGTTGTGGTGAAGGAAAGTATAGTGTTTATCACAGGGTGCAAAGCAAGGAGAACAGACAGCTCAGGCTCAAAAGACCCAAACTCCCAAATGGCTGTTAGAGAAGGGTTTTTCAAGACAGTGAGAGAGAGAGGGTTGGGAGTGTGTGACCAGCTTGTGCACAATTCTCTGATTGGTTGATGATGAGGTAACAGGGTGCTGTTTTGGGAATCTCAATCATCAACCTTCTGGTTCCAACCTGTCTGGAGTCTCCATGCTTGTGGGCAGTATGCAGTTAACTTCCTCTGCTTGGTGGAGGTTTCAGTATATGCAAAACAACTCCAGGATATGGCTCAGGTTAGTATCTATAGCCCTTGAGGAGGAGCCAAAACTCCTTGACTTTGTTTTATGGCTAAAGTATTATTATTTTGTCTTGCTTGATTGCTTTCCTTTGTTTCTGCGTTTTCTCACTTCTCTGATTAAATTTGCTCTTTGGAACTTGGGGGAAGGCTTAGGAAGCTAAAACTTTTTATAAACAAGAGGTGGGGAACATGGGGATATCTGCCCCTGGGAAGGCCCCACAGCATTGTTCTCGGTTTCAAGAAGAAAGAAAAGAGGCTGCTGCTGATGATAATTCAATGTGTTTTTTTAATTTACCAAACATTTTTGCAGATTTTCCTTCTTGTTCCTTGTGAACTCTTTAAGGCAGGTATCATTACCCCTGGTTTCTAGGCAAGCATCCGGAGGTGTGGAAAATGTGATTTGTTCAAAGTCCCAGAGCTAAATCCTCTAATCCTCCCACTGTCTCTTCCTCACAACCCCCTTCCCTATCTTCCTCTTCCCCATCAATTCCTCTGATGAACCTCTCTTAAAATAAAATTCTTTTGGAAAACTTCCAGTTTCCTTTTTCTTCTTTGAGCATGTACTGTGCCTTCCAATTGCAAAACTCATCTTTGACTCCTGTTGGAGACAAAAGCCCTAAACCAGATTATATGCACACACTATCTCTTCCACTCTTGCTTTCTGATCAGTGTCTTCTGGGCCTGATTTAAAATTCTAGTAGATTTACTGGGTGAAAAGCCTGTAACTCTCATAAACTGCACCCCTTGTCAGATGCTAAGAGCTCTCTCAGCCAACCAAAATGCAGGTGGCTGTGTTCTGGCCTGATCTGAGTAGTTGGACACGAAATCAAAATATGTGAAGGCTGGAAGAAAGGAAAGGTTCCTTAGTATTAGTTACAAGTTTTTCTGCAAGCAAAAGACCCAAGAAAAGAAACTGTGTTCTGAGTGGAGTTTGTTTTAAGTACCTGATACCTGCTGTGAACAGTGATATATGATTGTTTTATAAATTAGCCACATTTGAATTCTAAATCACTATAGGTGCAGCACAACCTCTGATATAAGACTAAGCTTATTTTTCAGCCAACAAAATAATTGCTCAACATTGGTGAGCTGGTGGGAGGGGGAGGGGAGAGTCTATTTTTGAAGCACTATACTTGCTGCCCAGATAATATTCCAAACACCTGACAGGACAAAATAATGATATTGATAAGATGAATAAATCTGATCCTGGCTATTATATGTCAAATTGGTAGAAGACAAATTTTCATGCAAGAATGCAGAAAAGTAATAAACCTGCTTATGGAACAAATTTAATGGTTTCTAAGCCTATATATTTCTAATAATTGTTTATACTTTTAATTTAATACTATTATTCCTAGCAGGAAGCTTGTTTCAAGTTGTGGAGAGATTGGAATAAAACAGAAGAATCAGAATTCCCCAGGAGGCAGTTTCTGAGGGAATTCGACATGGTTAGATACAATTCTATCATAGTCACTTCTTTGTCTCAAAGATTTTCTTGTAAAACAATTCTGAATAGACTTTGATAGCTCTCCCCCATTCTCCCTTGGATATGGGAGGTGAAAAGGGAGGAGGGCTAGGTCTTAGAGAATTTTTCTATAGTTATGTTTTTGGTTTATCGCTAAAAGCATCTCCACAATTTATATTCTTACATTTTAGCTCTAATTTAAGTTAAAACGTCAAACCTCAACCTGATGGTATTTTCAAAAATCAGATGAGTCTTTGACAGCAGTCAGTAGAGCGTTTCTTGAATAGTTAAATGAGGCGTTAAGCATGCAAGATAATCACTGCTGTCTGTTCTTTGATTCCTGAGAAATCAACACAGCCTTGTCTCGCTGTCCTATCACACCCTCCACTTCGCTATCCCCTCTCCAGGCCCTCAGACTGAAAGTCCAGAGTTACTCTTTGCCAAGCAAGTTTGAAATCTGTTGGCAAGCCAACCTGGAACTCTCCTGCTGCCATCGCTGAGGTTCTGCCTCTTCTGGGGATACATAAAACCCTCTGTCTCCAGGTTTGCCAAGTCAGCACTTCCCAGGAGCACTTAGAAAGGGCGGCATCCCCTACGTCTCCATCAACAACAACAGAAAGCCCTAACTACTGGCAATGGCATAATAGGGAGCGAGGGGGGACTTGAGAAAGAGTCTCAGGAAATACTTTCCCAGAGCGAGTCAGTATGAATGGGAGGTTGCCTTCCAGAGCAAGCGTAAAGCCGTGTCACTGGGACTCTGCCCGTTTGTGCTATTAATACCCTGGCTGCTCTCGCATTCTGCACGTTGATGAGGCACGGCTGGTGCATTAGGCTCCTGGTGGAGCTGCCTTAGACAGGGTGTCTGCAGGACGCAGCACTCCAAGAAGTTCCTCAGGAAACAGCCCTGCGCTGACAGGGAGAGAGGAATGATGGTCTCCTTCTCAAGTCTCTGTTTCTATTATAAATTCGCTGCCTACTTTAAAAATGAGCGAACTATAAATAATTTAAAACCAATCAAAGGCCGTTATTACCACCATATCCAGGATTTTGAAGATAACTCGTCTACCCGGCACATTTATGCATGCTTGCTCTGCCTTGCGGTCCTCTATTTCTCCCACAATGATGTGATACGAAGAGAAACAAAAACAAAGGGGGAAGAAACAACTCAGTATGGTATTCAGTCTAATGTCAAGTGCAAATCCCAGGCCCCAGGGGAGCCAGAGTTCATTCCTGAGACAGTCCGCTCCCGAGGTCTAACGTGAGTCTGTCTCCCTCTTCCTCACCAAAGGGATGGATGGCTTTAAAACCAGAGTGGGAGATCCCAGAGTGGTGATAAAGCCACCAGGGATGTTCTGGGAAGCATTTAAAAGCAAATATTCATTGACCCAGCTCTTCCCATCAAACTTTTTACTGCTTCTAGCTCTGGTAAAGTTGCAACTTCTTCTACCTCCTTTCCATCTTTTTTTTTTTGTTTTTTTGGTTTTTTTTGGTAATGACCAAGGCCTGATGAAAAAAATGAATTAGCGTAGGTAATTTGAGAGCTTTGGTTCAGGCAAAATACTCTAAGTTAGTTCCCAAACCTGGCTGCACAGTGTATCACTTGGGGCCCTTATTAAAAAATGCAGGTTTCCTGGATTCACACTGGGAGATTCTGCCTCAGGAAATCTGGGGTGGGGCTCAGAATAGTGCCTTGGGAATCATTGCTCAAGAAGCAGTAAAATATAAGATTGGTAACTAGCACTTGTACTTTAGCTACTTACCCTGAAATAAGCTAGATTGGACAGGACTAGAGCCTGTAGTTAACCAGTATCTGAAAGTTACCCCAGTAGTGGTTAAGATATATGGTCGGTTTTGTGAATTGTGGTTATATTTTTATTTCTTTATAAAATGTTCTAAAGAGTATAGAGAATGGCATTGTATTTATTTACCAAAAGACAGTTGATTTGACAGTTGTATTACCAGAACAAGGGTCTCCCCACAATTCCCTGCTGGCCGTTTTCTATAATAAATGTGTCTGAAGAATCTTATCTTCTCAGCCTAGATGAAATCACAACCAACATGGAAAGCAAAACAGACAATGTTCTTCTAGAACAGCAGTTCTCAAGCTTTTAAAGGATCCCTTTACATTGTCAAAAATTATTGACCCCAAAGGGTTTTTTTGGGGGATGGGTTATATCGATTGATATTAACCATATTAGCAATTAAAACTGAGAACGTTTATAGTATTTTAATTTATTTAAGAATAACATAATAAAACTAACATCATAAGTCTATAATATGTTAGCATAAACAATATTTTTTGGAAAAATAATTATATTTTCCAAAACAACAACAACAACAATCTGTGAAGAGTAGTGTTTTGTATTTTGGCATCTTTTAAAAGTGTCTGGCGGGGCTTCCCTGGTGGCGCAGTGGTTGAGAGTCCGCCTGCCGATGCAGGGGACACGGGTTCGTGCCCCGGTCCGGGAAGATCCCACGTGCCGCGGAGCGGCTGGACCGACGAGCTATGGCCGCTGAGCCTGCGCGTCCGGAGCCTGTGCTCCGCAACGGGAGAGGCCACAACAGAGAGGCCCGCATACCGCAAAAAAAAAAAAAAAAAAAAAAAAAAAAGTGTCTGGCTTTATAAATGATAGTTGAATTTTCATATCTGCTCCTACATTCAGTGGGTTGCATTATGTCCTTTTGATTGACACGTATAAAGGAGAAAACAGCTTTAGACAGATACATAATTGGAAAAGGGAGTCCCTTGTAAGTTCCAGGGAAGTGTCTCAGGGACCTGGCCTCAGACCATACTTTGAGAACTACTCTTCTAGAATGACTGCAACACTCTCACAGTGATGATGCGCTGGCAACATCAGCTGAAGGCACTCAGCCTTGAGGTCTGTGGGGCTGGATAAAGTCACGAGGGTTTCGGAGCTAAGGACAAAGCATGTCTAGGGAGTCCAGGTTGGCCGGGAGGAAACCATCAGTAATGAAGTGGTGTGGGCCCTTGAGTGAGGTGTGATGGGGGACGTTGGAGGGGCATCTCTGGGGTGGGGATGGGGTAGGGAGTCTCCAGTGCAGGCATCTGAGAGAGTTGCTGCACAACGTTTCTGCTGCTGTATAATCTGAGGGCAGCTCAGGCCACTGCTTTAGGCATTAAAAAATATTCCGTTTCGTCCTTCTAGGGCATTCAGTTGACTCAGTAAAACGTGCTCACCATTTCTGAGGTGTCTTTCTGAGGTGTTCTGAGGTTGGAGCCTTGTTTTAAGTAGAAGATTGCCCATAAGCTTTATCAAGCTTTCTCTCTCTGAGGGAATTTCTCCCCTCTTTTGCCTTTTCCAGAAAGTTTGCCATCTCGTCTATGTTTGAGCAATGATTTCCCGGGTTCTCTCTTCACCATAGATTAGCCCATTCAGCAGTCCAAGGCATAGGGTGTAGGTTCGATTCTTTCACAAGTTGTCTCCTCGTCCTGGGAATCTGACAGCAGAATTGATCTAGTCTCATCGATTCTGTGACCCTTCTCCCTGGTTCCTGCTTCAGCCTTCTGAATCCAGTAATTAAGATGGCCAACTGGTTCAGCTGTAAAGTCTATTAAGGAAGGACTCCCTTCGGCATGAGGCTCCAGAGCTTCCCTCAAATGGGTTTAAAATCCATTGGCCCTTCTCGAGATTTTAGGTTTATATTCCAGATTAATGACAAGGTCACAATTGTGGTGTGAGGCCAAAGACATCTCGGGGTGGGCGGGGCTGGCTGGTGGTAAAGGAAGTTTGCATACAGGCATCATCCTCTTATTCAACATGGCTTTGCCCTGCTATCAGCCTGTCAGCCCCAAGGTAGAGCCCTACCATTTTCCTTTCTCTCTTCCTCTCTGCCCTCCCTCTCCATGCAGATGGATATCCAGCATTGCCTGGGGCCAACTCCAACCCCAGTGTCTTCTTCTTCCTCTTGCTTTGCCCTGCACGTCCCCCGTGGAATCTCTAAAGACAGAGCGACTTTGGCCAGAGGCAGTGGGGTTAAGCCTCTGGGGTAGCAGGTCTAGCTCTTCCATCCTCCACCTCCTCTCTCCCAGGATCGTTGTTCTTTTCAGCAGGAAAGAAAATGAATGTTTATTGAATGTCTCCTATGTTCCAGCCACTTCTGTTGATATAAACATTACATATCTCATTTAATCCTAAATAACCTTACAAATCATTACTTCTGTAGGTAAATAAACAAATATTACGCAAGGTCACCCAAGGGTCTGTCAGACTCCAACATTGATGCCTTTGTATTGCTCTGTGCTGTCCTGCCTGCCTCATCCCAGGAATGCCCTGATTGTCTTCTTTCTAGAGGCAAAGTTGGCTGCCTTTGAATCCTCTTTCTCATGTTCTCGCTGCATGAAATGAAACTCGTTCCTAAATGTTATCAGTTCTACCCTTGTTCTGATCCTCACAGCTGTCTCCCTGCACCGTGATCCTACTTCAGCTGTATGACCTCAGGCTCTTATTGTGTCTCAGCTGCTGCCGGCATTCTCCCTGGCCCTCCTTATGCTACACTCACCTTCTTCTGGAGCAGCAGACTGTGGGGTTAGTGGTCAAGGGCATGGAGGCTGCAGCCAGATTCCCTGGATTCAAATCCTGCCTCTGTCAATTCCTGACTATGTAATCATGGACAGTTGATTGAATTTCTCTGTGTCTCTGATTCCTCAAGGGTAAAATGGTGACAATACTAGTACTCACCTCATAGGATTTTATGGAGACGAAAGGAATTCATGCGCATAAAGCATCTGAGATGGTGCCAGGCACGCGCTGAATAGGTGTTAGCTGCTAGCTCATTTTTCCTACTTCAGAGTTCAGATCAGCTTGTTTCTTAGTGAAGCAAACTTCCAAGCTTCCCCATTTTGTACCAAGTAAAGACCCAACTCTTGAACTTGGCCTTCAGTGCTGTGTGTTGTTTTCCTCCGATCTATTTTACAAACTTCTTTTCCATTAGATTACCACATACACCCCCAGCTGGCAAGAGCTGCTAGACAGCCTCTGTGTCTCATATGCTTGCTTGCATATCTTTATTCCTCTGCACATTCAACTTCCCACGCATTCTAATTCCATTTATTCTTCAAGACTCAAAACCCAGTGGCATCCTTTTCAAGAGGGCTTCCCCGACCCTCCCAGCGGGGAGTAATCTGTTTACCTTGTAGACTCCCATAGCAATTTATTATACCTCCCTTTCAGCGCTTCAGCATGTTTTCCCATCAATTATAGTTATTTACGTATTCATCTACCCAACCAGGATCTAAACCCCTCCAAAGTAGGGACTGTGCTGTGTTAATCTCTGCGTTTCCCTAAGTGTCTATACAGTGTCTTGCTCATAATGAGAATTCAATAAAAATTGTGTTTGAATGACTGGGATGTGAGTTTTATCTAATAATGATAGTTACCATCTATTGAGCTCTTCCTCCATGCCAAGTACCGTGAGGAGGGTTTAATGTGTATTGTCTCATTCAGTCTTCATGACCCTATGAGGTACTTCTTCTTCTTCCCATTTTTTAGATGAGAATATTGAGTCACAAATAGGTTCAGTAATTTGTCCAAGGTCACCCAGCTAGTAAATTACATAATCTGGACTTGACCCCATTGCTGGTCAACTCCAAGCCCATACTCATCTCCACTGCATTAAAGTGCCTCTCTTATTGTCAAAGGAAAGCTTTAAGGAGCTAAGTCAACGCACACACACATATACTTACTGGTACTTAATTGGCCATCGGGCCTGCTGCCATCTCAGCCGTTGCATCTTGCACCCCCCTAGCTCTATCTTAGCTGAAGCACACTTCCTCCTTTTCAGGCAGGGTGAATTCCAAGAGCAGTCATAGGGAGACCTCTCCCGCCAGCTCTGCTCCTTGGGAAAGGAACTGAGCTCCACTCGGCGGCCCGACTACAGTGAACTCGTCAACAGTTGTGTCAGCATTTATGCCAGGCTGATTACAATGCAGCAAGCAAATCATTCATTGCCTAATGTGCAATGCATTGTAGCTTATTTGATAGCATATTTATGCACACATCTTCAGAAACAATATTCTTGTAAATCTTGTGTCAAACCCTTAGGGAGGTATTGGTTGTAAGCAGGAAATCAGCAAACACATTGATCCCTCATGTTCTGTGATGTTGGTAGTAGTCATGAAATTGAATTTCATCTTAACATATTAAAATCAATATACAGTGTTCAGTTTAATTTAGAATGTAAATACCATCAAGGGTTTTCAAGACAGAGAAAATAATAGTCTCTAATTCGGATATATATGTATCATTACACAGGCCACTTTCCATTATTTAGAACGTGTATAACCCTGGAATAGAAAAATAGCTAGCTCAGCCTGTTAGAGTAGATGGGAACTCAAGTTCTCTATTGATCAGAATCAGCAGCTAAAAAGGGGTTCTCATTTTAAACTAACACAGAAAGTTTAGCTATTCTCCTCTGTTTTATTTAAAAATAAAATTTTGCCTAAAATCACACTTACCGTTTTTAATTCTCTAAACTGTATGTCAAAGAACCTTACCTTGTGTAAAAATCCAGTGAGAGGACTGAGAAGATTTTTGAAGTGTGTAGCAAAATAAAGCAAAATGAAATTCTTTTTGACATCGTGAAGGATGTGGACCCAGAGATACTCCTTATCTGGGGATATGGGAATATGGAATTCTGAGTGCATGGGCTCCCAGATTCTCTCACAATCTTGTTCTTCTTTCTTCCTCCAGCCCTTTCTAATTTCATGGATAAAATGGGAAATAGTAATCATTGTGATTACTATTGCGTGCAATTGTTGTATGTTTATTGAAAACTGAAGACATGCCAGGAATGACATTAATTTCTTTACATGTGGTTTTTGTTAATACTCTTACTAGCCCTCTGGTGTAGAGATCGTCATTATCTCAGTTTCATAGGTGAGAAATGGAGACATAGGATTAAAACTACTTTTCCCAAGTCACACTGCTTGTGAGTGACAATGGAAATGTGAACTGGGTTTGTGGGACTCGGGGACTCGTGCTCTTTTCCATGAATGGCCTGGGGACAGCGCTGGTCACTTGGAGAGAGTTATTACTCTGTCTTTAAACAACCTTAAAGCCTCACCTCTAGAAAGACTTGAAAAGAAAGCAGGAGGAAGAAGGATTGTCCTCTGACTTGAATGTGAAAGTGTGTATTTCCTGGAGCACAGGGGTAAGGAAAAGAGTAGGCACAGGGGCTGCTCAACAGCAGGTATTTGTTTTGTTTTGTTTTGTTTGTGTTACGCGGGCCTCTTACGGTTGTGGCCTCTCCCGCTGCAGAGCACAGGCTCCGGATGCACAGGCTCAGAGGCCATGGCTCATGGGCCAGGCGCTCCGCGGCACGTGGGATCTTCCCGGACCGGGGCACGAACCCGTGTCCTCTGGATCGGCAGGCGGACTCTCAACACTGCGCCACCCGGGAAGCCCAACAGCAGGGATTTTGAGGCTAACACACCTTTCCATTTTCATCACTGCTGCTGGCTCTTGTGAATGTGGGATCTCTGTGTGATCTCTTTCAAATACCTGAAAGGCTAAATAGGAAGTACGTACAGAGTCAATCAGATAGTTTTCCAAAGTCCACAGCTGCCTGAGTCAGGCCTGTAGAGCCTGTTCATCTTTCCTGTGCCCCAGACTGGCACATGTGATGCCCAAAGAATATATAATCATTAAGTCCAAGATGCTTATTGCCTGTGCTACCTAAGCACTCTGGAAAAAAAAAAAAAAAGCCCCTCAGTGGTATTTAAGTAGTCCCACTTTTATCCTTAAAAGAATATATATTACCTGCTGGTTTCTAGATTTCTTGTGCTGATTGAATAGGGCTGTACTTGTAGGAGCCACTTCTCGGGTTAGCATCATAGGGATGTTGTGAGGTAATGTCTGGAAAGCACTTTGAGCTCCTTTGAGAAAGGTGCTACGTCAATACCATGTATTATTATGTATTATATCAGCCCGAGAGTAAAGCACGGGCAGGAGGTGCCTTTGTGTCCTTCCCTGGCTACAGCAGTGCAGTGGCTTAGGTAGATTTCAGCTGGGGGAATGTTCCAGCACCTGCAGGCTTGGGGATGTAGGCTGCATTGGGAGCACTCTAGGGACAGTGCCACAGGGGAGGAGGGACAGAGTCTGGGGCTGAGTCTGCCCAGTGCACTCTCTCTTAATGACCAGAAGCTGTGCTCTGTAGCTTGGGAATTGAAGTTTGTGGGGGACAGGGGATGGATTTTGAGTATCTGGCAGTAATGAAGCACTCTTAAAAACAATCACAGTGCTCAATGCAGTAGCATCTGAGCCGGAGTCTGTCGAGTCCTGCCCAATTCTATTTGTATTGATAAAATGCATGCAGAGCAATAAAGACACAGACCTACTAGAGAATGGACTTGAGGATATGGGGAGGGGGAAGGGTGAGCTGTGACAAAGCGAGAGAGAGGCATGGACATATATACACTACCAAAGGTAAGGTAGATAGCTAGTGGGAAGCAGCCGCATAGCACAGGGAGATCAGCTCGGTGCTTTGTGACCGCCTGGAGGGGTGGGATAGGGAGGGTGGGAGGGAGGGAGATGCAAGAGGGAAGAGATATGGGAACATATGTATATGTATAACTGATTCACTTTGTTATAGAGCAGAAACTAACACACCATTGTAAAGCAATTATACTCCAATAAAAATGTTTTTTAAAAAAAAGTGGCATCATTGTGCCAAACTAATAAAAAGAAAAATATATGCATGCATAGGGAATTCCCCAGTGGTCCAGTGGTTGGGACTCCGCACTTCCAATGCAGAGGGCATGGGTTCGATGCCTGGTGCGGGAACTAAGATCCTACATGACAAGCAGCGTGGCCCAAGACAAACAAATAAATGAATAAATAAATGCATCTCCCAAGTTGACCAGATTGAGCTCCAGTTGTCCTCTCAGTGCCCCCAAATAAGCCTCATCCTTCTTGGCTGCTACAAAATTCAAGTTATCTTTTAGGCCCCAGCATAGATACCATGATTTTCTCTTTAAGCTTTTCTAAATAGCTGTTATGGGTGAATTGTGTCCCTCGCAATATTCACATGTTGAAGTTCTGATTCCCCTAGCCCACAATATTCACATGTTGAAGTTCTGATTCCCCGTACCTCAGAATGTGACTGTATTAGGAGACAGGGTCTTTAAAGTGGTAACTAAAGTTAAATGAGGTCCTTGGTGTAGGCCCTAATCCAGTATGATTGGGGTCCTTATAGGAAGAGGAGATTAGGACACAGACAGGCACAGAGAGAAGGCCATGTGAGGACACAGGGGGAAGACAGCCATCTACAAGACAGAGAGAGACCTTAGAAGAAACCAACCCTGCCGACACCTTGATCTTGGACTCCTAGCCTCCAGAATTGTAAGAAAATAAATTTCTGTTATCTAAGCCACCCAGTCTGTGGTACTTTGTTATGGTAGCCCTAGCAGACTAACATAAGAGCCAAAAAGTAATTAAAGAAAAAGATTATGCTCTTACAAAATTTTGCTACTCCAAGTGTGGTCCGTAGGCCACCAGCATTCATATCACCTTCGCCTGGTAAGCACTGCAGACTCTCAAGACTCACTTAGACCTTTGGAATGAAAATCTGCCTTTTAACAGGATCCCCAAGTGATGTGTGTGCATGTTAAGGTGTGAGAAAAGCTCCAGTGAATTGTTCAGTTTGCCTTCAAAACCACCCCAAACTTAATGTTTAAATGAGCAACTATTTATTATTTCTCATGATGCTCTGGTTTGTCCAGGCCATTGCTCTGCTGGTTTCACCTGGGCTCTCCCATGTGACTGTCTTCACAAAGCCATTGCAAACCAACTGTATTTTCCAAGAGTTTTATAACATTTTTTTTTTTTTTTGGTTTTCATTGTATATGTTACATGTCCAGCTTATATTTATGACCAGTGGAACTATTATTTCCATTTATGGAGGGAATACAAAATTTCATTTTTAAAAAATGCATTTCTTTAAAAAAGGGAGTCAGGGCAGAGAAAATTGTGAAGTAATGTTACAGGCTGTACGAGGATATAGCAAAAATCATAGAGTGAGTATGTGAACTATTAAAATTTGAGAAACGCTCTCTTAGTTCAAAATTTGCAAGTTTTCCAAGGAGCCAAATGCTCATCTACTATTTTCAATGTATGTAGGAGTCTTAGAGGGGAGGGGAGGGACGTGGAAAGACACCAGGTCATTAAGGTATTCCATCTCCCTTAGACCAAGGAATCAAATGTGAGAAGCACCTCCTTACTTCCCTTCTTACTGTGTTTCTTTTCACCCAGGTTTCTTACGGTAATATCAGCACCTGACACTTATGTGGGATTTTACGGTTTGAGAGGCTCTTAACACGTGCTTGATGTCATTTGATCTGTAAAGCATTTGATCTGTATGGCATTTTCTCCGATATGGAAAGTGAGCAGAGTGATCGCTGGTCTTTGAAGGAGAGGACGGTCTGGCTGTTGCTGGGGCAGGGCTTCGGCTCTATACGTGGTTTTCTATAAGGCTGACTCTATTTGTTGGAGGCCAGCTGTGCCTTTGGCCTTCTGGGAATTGCTGAGTGAAGCAGAGTCCACGTTCACTGCACATTTTCCAGAAAAGCGGAGGGCCAGTGGATGGAACCATGTGGTGGTGACTGGCCCCAAATTTGGGACCACTGCTGCACCACATCAGTGTCCTTTGCAGCCCTGCCTCCTGGTGTTGGTAGAGGCATTTAGTACTCGACGATATTGGTACGGAGTTGTGTGCCCTGCACAGCCCTCCCTGTCCTTCGAGCCCTAATTTAAATCATAATTTCTTTCTCAGGTCCCTTGAGGTAGAATTTCTCTCTCCCTTTCCTAGAGTTTCATAGAAATTTTAAGGTTTTCCTATTACACCATTTGTCTTAAGCGACTTTGTTTTGGAGTTGTTTGTTTTTGTGTCTATTTCTAGTCCTTAAGAGCTGACATGAAGTCTTACCCGTGTTTGTATTGGTCCCAGCCCCTGGACCGGGGCTTTGTGTACTTGAGAATAAAACACGACACAAAATGTTACCAAAAAAGGAAAACTTCTAACATGTTGTTTTGTATCAGTATCCTTTTAAAAATTTTATATTTTGTGAATTGTAGTCCAGGTATAAAACTTTGTGGTGTAATTCACCTTTTTTACATTTTCTGTCATCCTTCATAGATGTAGAAGTTTGGGGCCATCGAGGAGCTAAGTCTGAATCAAGTGCTGCTATCCTGTAGGTCTCTGAGCAGACTTTTATTTTAAATTTTAAAATGTGTGATTCCCCACTCCTTTACTAAGTTTTGAAAATTATAGTCATACCTCTTGTGAAACATTTTTGCTTTTCTTAAGGAATTACATAGTTCTTTAAACATGCTTATGTGTTCAAAATATTCCAGATAATATCACTTGAGTAAGACCTTAACAGGTGGAACAATACCATAGATGACAGTTTACTAATTTACACGAAATTTATGATTGGTTCAACACTCAAAATATTGTAAAGGCTTTAAATAAGCAGGCATAGAATTTGGCAGTTACTTTTAAAGTTTCTGTGTAGCCTGTAATGAAAACTATTAATGCTAGAGATCTTTCAATAATCCTATGGAGTAAGAACTTGAATTTCCATGAACACTTGGTTACCATCTCTAATACTGAGGATTGCACTGGCTCTTTTTATTACCAGGTCCTGAATTTTACTAAGGGAAAGTATCAAGCATTATTTAAAGGCTGAAGAGTGTTTCTGATAATAAGCCCTGGACATATTTTGTTTATTCGTGTAATTACTCCTCTTAGCTATGAGAATTTGGAAGTGCAGGTATAAGAACAAAATCTGCTTACCTTATTGTATCTGTTCCATACGTTTTTAAAAAAACACACGTTCTGTAGTAAGATGGTGACAAGCTAAAAAGTCCCTAAGGTGAACTTTCCCAACTTGCCATGAAAATACCCACAATGAGCTCTGTATCTTTTAGAAAACACAGGCTTTTGTAAACTTCCAGAATGTGTCGTGGGAAGTGAAATAAATGTACAGAGGCGGGAAGAACTACAGAAGAAAATAACTACTGACTGACACTTCAAAAAACAAGGGGAAGGAGGGTTAAGATGCATGTATTTTAATCAAAATTAAAAGTATATTAAAGGGAATGTAGACGGAAAATTTGAAAGGCTTGAATGAGCTTGAAAAGTAAAGCTAACACTCAACCATATGGCAGAGCTCAGGAAGGGGAGGGGGTCTTGCCACCTGTGGTTTGAAGACACTGGTTTGAAGAACCCAGTTGTAGCCCACACATGCAATTTGAACGTGAACAGCACGGCTGGCTGGTAAGTAGGATGGGGGCCATGCTGACCCTTTTCTTCAGCCTGCCTCTTGGGTAAAGAAGTATGGGCAGATGACGGGGCAACTGTAATGTGATGGTTGGGAACTATCTTCCTCTTTGGCCAAAACAGAAGCAGCTTCTCTCTTTTTTTTTTTTTTCCAGATTATTCCTAATTTATTTATTTATTTTTTTTTTAAACATCTTTATTGGAGTATAATTGCTTTACAATGGTATGTTAGTTTCAGCTTCACAACAAAATGAATCAGTTATATATATACATATGTTCCCATATCTCTTCCCGCTTCCGTCTCCCTCCCTCCCACCCTCCCTATCCCACCCCTCCAGGCGGTCACAAAGCACCGAGCTGATCTCCCTGTGCTATGCGGCTGCTTCCCACTAGCTATCTACCTTACGTTTGGTAGTGTATATATGTCCATGCCTCTTTATCGCTTTGTCACCGTTTACCCTTCCCCCTCCCCACAGCCTCAAGTCCATTCTCTAGTAAGTCTGTGTCTTTATTCCTGTTTCACCCCTAGGTTTTTCATGACATTTTTTTTTCTTAAATTCCATATATATGTGTTAGCATACGGTTGTCTCTCTCTTTCTGACTTACTTCACTCTGTATGACAGACTCTAGGTCTATCCACCTCATTACAAATAGCTCAATTTCGTCTCTTTTTATGGCTGAGTAATATTCCATGGTATATATGTGCCACATCTTCTTTATCCATTCATCCGATGATGGACACTTAGGTTGTTTCCATCTCCGGGCTATTGTAAATAGAGCTGCAATGAACATTTTGGTACATGACTCTTTTTGAATTATGGTTTTCTCAGGGTATATGCCCAGTAGTGGGATTGCTGGGTCATATGGTAGTTCTATTTGTAGCTTTTTAAGGAACCGCCATACTGTTCTCCACAGTGGCTGTATCAATTTACATTCCCACCAACAGTGTAAGAGGGTTCCCTTTTCTCCACACCCTCTCCAGCATTTATTGTTTCTAGAGTTTTTGATGATGGCCATTCTGACTGGTGTGAGATGATATCTCATTGTAGTTTTGATTTGCATTTCTCTAATGATTAGTGATGTTGAGCATTCTTTCATGTGTTTGTTGGCAGTCTGTATATCTTCTTTGGAGAAATGTCTATTTAGGTCTTCTGCCCATTTTTGGATTGGGTTGTTTGTTTTTTTGTTATTAAGCTGCATGAGCTGCTTATAAATTTTGGAGATTAATCCTTTGTCAGTTGCTTCATTTGCAAATATTTTCTCCCATTCTGAGGGTTGTCTTTTTGTCTTCTTTATGGTTTCCTTTGCTGCGCAAAAGCTTTTAAGTTTCATTAGGTCCCATTTGTTTACTTGTGTTTTTATTTCCATTTCTCTGGGAGGTGGGTCAAAAAGGACCTTGCTGCGATTTATGTCATAGAGTGTTCTGCCTATGTTTTCCTCTAAGAGTTTGATAGTTTCTGGCCTTACATTTAGGTCTTTAATCCATTTTGAGCTTATTTTTGTGTATGGTGTTAGGGAGTGATCTAATCTCATACTTTTACATGTAGCTGTCCAGTTTTCCCAGCACCACTTATTGAATAGGCTGTCCTTTCTCCACTGTACATTTCTGCCTCCTTTGTCAAAGATAAGGTGACCATATGTGCGTGGGTTTATCTCTGGGCTTTCTATCCTGTTCCATTGATCTATATTTCTGTTTTTGTGCCAGTACCATACTGTCTTGATTACTGTAGCTTTGTAGTATAGTCTGAAGTCAGGAAGCCTGATTCTTCCAGCTCCATTTTTCGTTCTCAAGATTGCTTTGGCTATTCGGGGTCTTTTGTGTTTCCATACAAATTGTGAAATTTTTTGTTCTAGTTCTGTGAAAAATGCCAGTGGTAGTTTGATAGGGATTGCATTGAATCTGTAGATTGCTTTGGGTAGTAGAGTCATTTTCACAATGTTGATTCTTCCAATCCAAGAACATGGTATATCTCTCCATCTATTTGTATCATCTTTAATTTCTTTCATCAGTGTCTTATAATTTTCTGCATACAGGTCTTTTGTCTCCTTAGGTAGGTTTATTCCTAGATATTTTATTCCTTTTGTTGCAATGGTAAATGGGAGTGTTTTCTTGATTTCACTTTCAGATTTTTCATCCTTAGTGTATAGGAATGCCAGAGATTTCTGTGCATTAATTTTCTATCCTGCTACTTTACCAAATTCATTGATTAGCTCTAGTAGTTTTCTGGTAGCATCTTTAGGATTCTCTATGTATAGTATCATGTCATCTGCAAACAGTGACAGCTTTACTTCTTCTTTTCCGATTTGGATTCCTTTTATTTCCTTTTCTTCTCTGATTGCTGTGGCTAAAACTTCCAAAACTATGTTGAATAAGAGTGGTGAGAGTGGGCAACCTTGTCTTGTTCCTGATCTTAGTGGAAATGGTTTCAGTTTTTCACCATTGAGGACGATGTTGGCTGTGGGTTTGTCATATATGGCCTTTATTATGTTGAGGAAAGTTCCCTCTATGCCTACTTTCTGCAGGGTTTTTATCATAAATGGGTGTTGAATTTTGTCAAAAGCTTTCTCTGCATCTATTGAGATGATCATATGGTTTTTCTCCTTCAATTTGTTAATATGGTGTATCACGTTGATTGATTTGCGTATATTGAAGAATCCTTGCATTCCTGGAATAAACCCCACTTGATCATGGTGTATGATCCGTTTAATGTGCTGTTGGATTCTGTTTGCTAGTATTTTGTTGAGGATCTTTGCATCTATGTTCATCAGTGATATTGGCCTGTAGTTTTCTTTCTTTGTGACATCCTTGTCTGGTTTTGGTATCAGGGTGATGGTGGCCTCGTAGAATGAGTTGGGGAGTGTTCCTCCCTCTGCTATATTTTGGAAGAGTCTGAGAAGGATAGGTGATAGCTCTTCTCTAAATGTTTGATAGAATTCGCCTGTGAAGCCATCTGGTCCTGGGCTTTGGCTTGTTGGAAGATTTTTAATCACAGTTTCAATTTCAGTGCTTGTGATTGGTCTGTTCATATTTTCTATTTCTTCCTGATTCAGTCTTGGCAGGTTGTGCCTTTCTAAGAATTTGTCCATTTCTTCCAGGTTGTCCATTTGATTGGCATAGAGTTGCTTGTAGTAATCTCTCATGATCTTTTGTACTTCTGCAGTGTCAGTTGTTACTTCTCCTTTTTCATTTCTAATTCTATTGATTTGAGTCTTCTCCCTTTTTTTCTTGATGAGTCTGGCTAATGGTTTATCAATTTTGTTTATCCTTTCAAAGAACCAGCTTTTAGTTTTATTGATCTTTGCTCTCGTTTCCTTTATTTCTTTTTCATTTATTTCTGATCTGATTTTTATGATTTCTTTCCTCCTGCTAACTTTGGGGTTTTTTTGTTCTTCTTTCTCTAATTGCTTTAGGTGCAAGGTTAGGTTGTTTATTCGAGATGTTTCCTGTTTCTTAAGGTAAGATTGTATTGCTATAAACTTCCCTCTTAGAACTGCTTTTGCTGCATCCCATAGATTTTGAGTCGTCGTGTCTCCATTGTCATTTGTTTCTAGGTATTTTTTGATTTCCTCTTTGATTTCTTCAGTGATCACTTCGTTATTAAGTAGTGTATTGTTTAGCCTCCATGTGTTTGTATTTTTTACAGATCTTCTCCTGTAATTGATATCGAGTCTCATAGCGTTGTGGTCGGAAAAGATACTTGATACAATTTCAATTTTCTTAAATTTACCAAGGCTTGATTTGTGACCCAAGATATGATCTATCCTGGAGAATGTTCCATGAGCACTTGAGAAAAATGTGTATTCTGTTGTTTTTGGATGGAATGTCCTATAAATATCAATTAACTCCATCTCGTTTAATGTATCATTTAAAGCTTGTGTTTCCTTATTTATTTTCATTTTGGATGATCTGTCCATTGGTGAAAGTGGGGTGTTAAAGTCCCCTACTATGAATGTGTTACTGTCGATTTCCCCTTTTATGGTTGTCAGTATTTGCCTTATGTATTGAGGTGCACCTATGTTGGGTGCATAAATATTTACAATTGTTATATCTTCCTCTTGGATCGATCCCTTGAGCATTATGTAGTGTCCTTCTTTGTCTCTTCTAATAGTCTTTGTTTTAAAGTCTATTTTGTCTGATATGAGAATTGCTACTCCAGCTTTCTTTTGGTTTCCATTTGCATGAAATACCTTTTTCCATCCCCTTACTTTCAGTCTGTATGTGTCTCTAGGTCTGAAGTGGGTCTCTTGTAGACAGCAAATATATGGGTCTTGTTTTTGTATCCATTCAGCCAATCTGTGTCTTTTGGTGGGAGCATTTAGTCCATTTACATTTAAGGTAATTATCGATATGTGTGTTCCCATTCCCATTTTCTTAATTGTTTTGGGTTCGTTATTGTAGGTCTTTTCCTTCTTTTGTGTTTCTTGCCTAGAGAAGTTCTTTTAGCAGTTGTTGTAGAGCTGGTTTGGTGGTGCTGAACTCTCTCAGCTTTTGCTTGTCTGTAAAGGTTTTAATTTCTCCATCAAATCTGAATGAGATCCTTGCTGGGTAGAGTAATCTTGGTTGCAGGTTTTTCTCCTTCAACACTTTCAATATGTTCTGCCACTCCCTTCTGGCTTGCAGAGTTTCTTTTGAAAGATCAGCTGTTAACCTTATGGGGATTCCCTTGTGTGTTATTTGTTGTTTTTCCCTTGCTGCTTTTAATATGTTTTCTTTGTATTTAATTTTTGATAATTTGATTAATATGTGTCTTGGCGTATTTCTCCTTGGATTTATCCTGTATGGGACTCTCTGTGCTTCCTGGACTTGATTAACTATTTCCTTTCCCATATTAGGGAAGTTTTCAACTATAATCTCTTCAAATATTTTCTCAGTCCCTTTCTTTTTCTCTTCTTCTTCTGGAACCCCTATAATTTGAATGGTGGTGCGTTTAATGTTGTCCCAGAGGTCTCTAAGACTGTCCTCAGTTCTTTTCATTCTTTTTTCTTTATTCTGCTCTGCAGTAGTTATTTCCACTATTTTATCTTGCAGGTCACTTATCCGTTCTTCTGCCTCAGTTATTCTGCTATTGATCCCATCTAGAGTACTTTTAATTTCATTTATTGTGTTGTTCATCGTTGCTTGTTTCATCTTTAGTTCTTCTAGGTCCTTGTTAACTGATTCTTGCATTTTGTCTATTCTATTTCTAAGATTTTGGATCGTCTTTACTATCATTATTCTGATTTATTTTTCAGGTAGACTGCCTATTTCCTCTTCATTTGTTAGATCTGGTGGGTTTTTATCTTGCTCCTTCATCTGCTGTGTGTTTTTCTGTCTTTTCATTTTGCTTATCTTACTGTGTTTGGGGTCTCCTTTTTTGCAGGCTGGAGGTTCGTAGTTCCTGTTGTTTTTTGTGTCTGTCCCCAGTGGCTAAGGTTGGTTCAGTGGGTTGTGTAGGCTTCCTGGTGGAGGGTACTAGTGCCTGTGTTCTGGTGGGTGAGGCTGTATCTTGTCTTTCTGGTGGGCAGGTCCACGTCTGGTGGTGTGTTTTGGGGTGTCTGTAGACTTATTATGATTTTGGGCAGCCTCTCTGCTAATGGGTGGGGTTGTGCTCCTGTCTTGCTAGTTGTTTGGCATAGGATGTCCAGCACTGTAGCTTGCTGGTCGTTGAGTGAAGCTGGGTGCTGGCGTTGAGATGGAGGTCTCTGGGAGATTTTTGCCGTTTGATATTATGTGGAGCTGGGAGGCCTCTTGTGGACCAGTGTCCTGAAGTTGGCTCTCCCACCTCAGAGGCACAGCACTGACTCCTGGCTGCAGCACCAAGAGCCTTTCATCCACAGGGCTCCTTAATTTGGGATGATTCCTTGTCTATTCAGGTATTCCACAGATGCAGGGTATATCAAGTTGATTGTGGAGCTTTAATCCGCTGCTTCTGAGGCTGCTGGGAGAGATTTCCCTTTCTCTTCTTTGTTCTCACAGTTCCCAGGGGCTCAGCTTTGGATTTGGTCCCGCCTGTGCGTGTAGGTCGCTGGAGGGCGTCTGTTCTTTGCTCAGACAGGACGGGGTTAAAGCAGCCGCTGATTCGGAGGCTCTGGCTCACTCAGGCCGGCGGGTAGGGAGGGTCACGGAGTGTGGGGCGGGCCTGCGGCGGCAGAGGCCGGCGTGAAGTTGCAGCCTGAGGCGCGCCGTGCGTTCTCCCGGGGGAGCTGTCCCTAGATCCCGGGACCCTGGCAGTGGCGGGCTGCACAGGCTCCCCGGAAGGGCGTGTGGCTAGTGACGTGTGTTCGCACACAGGCCTCCTGGTGGCGGCAGCAGCGGCCTTAGCGTCTCATGTCTGTCTCTGGGCTCCGCACTCTTAGCCGCGGCTCGCGCCCGTCCCCGGAGCTCTCTCAAGCAGCGCTCTTAATCCCCTCTCCTCGTGCCCCAGGAAACAAAGAGGGACGTAAAAGTCTCTTGCCTCTTCGGCAGGTCCAGACTTTTCCCCGGACTCTCTCCCGGCTAGCCGCGGCGCACCAGCGCCCTGCAGGCTGTGTTCACGCCGCCAACCTCAGTCCTCTCCCGGCGCTCCGACAAAAGCCGGAGCCTCAGCTCCCAGTCCCGCCCGCCCCGGCGGGCGAGCAGACAAGCCTCTCGGCAGGTGAGTGCCGGTCGGCCTGATCCTCTGCGCTGGAATCTGTCCGCTTTGCCCTCCGCACCCCTGTTGCTGTGCTCTCCTCCGCGGCTCCCAAGCTCCCCCACTCCGCCTCCCGAAGTCTCCACCCGCGAAGGGGCTTCCTAGTGTGTGGACACTTTTCCTCCTTCACAGCTCTCTCCCGCTGGTGCAGGACCCGTCCCTATCCTTTTGTCTCTGTTTAGTTTTTTCTTTTGCCCTACCCAGGTACGTGGGGGGTTCCTTGCCTTTTGGGAGGTCTGAGGTCCTCTGCCAGCGTTCAGTAGGTGCTCCGTAGGAGTTGTTCCACGCGTAGATGTATTTCTGGTGTATCTGTGGGGAGGAAGGTGATCTCCGCGTCTTACTCTTCCGCCATCTTCCCGGAAGTCAGCTTCTCTTTTTGTATCTGCTATTACTTCTAGTATCCAATGCATCTGGAGTTGAACAATGGACTGAAGCATTCTGGAATCCTGGAACATATGTTGTTGTAGGTAAATGTTAGGTACACATACACCCCCCCCACACACACACGTGGTGTGTGTGTGCATGTGCACATGTGCCCTTAGTGAAATTTTGGAGAATTTGGAAATTGTAATTTGTAAGGTTATCAGGCCACATTCTCACAAGAAGAGAATCGTTAAATTGTTTATTTTAAACAATTTAAATAGAAATGTCCAGGCCCTGAAAAGCTAAAAAAATTGCTTTCCTAATAACTTAGTTAATGTAGAACACAATGAAGCTGTAGATTACTTCAAACACACAAATATCAGAATATTATGTATCATAATATGTGACGAGTTTAAAGATATGCTCTGAAACATATTAGTTATTAAAAGAGAGAGAATGTGAATCATTGAATCATTGAACTCAACAGTTAGAAGAAAGCAAAGAAAACCCCACAAGGAAAATAAAAAGATGAAAATAATAAAAACTAATGGTATAAATTAGTGAATTAGAAAACAAAATGCATGATTAGAAAATGAATCTAAGAACTGGCTTATTTTTTAGGAAATTCAGCAAACTAGATAAACACTTAGCAAAGCTAATGAATAATTAAAAAGAAAATACAAGTGCATGAAATTAGAAATAAGAAAAAAGTTATAATAATGGCCTGCATGAGCATACTATGTAGAATTTCATATTAATAATTTGAGTCTAAGTGAAATGTATGATTCTTTGAGGAAAAAAGATACATGCACAAAAGCAACTTAATAGCAGTCACGCAAAAAAAATTTTTAAATGATAAAAAGCAAGAAAGAAAATCACCAAGATAATTGTACAGCCCATAATAAGAAAATCTGCAAAATTCATTGAGGATTAAAGGTACAGAGAAAAAATGATGTACATTTGGGCAGACACTAGGGTGACTTTGGTGATCCTGGAAGCACGTGTGAAGATGGTTTTTGATCAGCCTGGATTCCTGGTGACTATGATAGACAGAGCCCCCTACTGACCCCAGAATACATGTTACTTGAGTGAGAAATAAACTTCTGTTTTGTTAAACTGCTGATATCTGAGGTCGTTTGTAACTATCTAGTCTATCTTGATTGATAATACACTAGTATAAAAATATACTCAACAGCATAGAAAAAAACTTGAAAAATAGACCATTATCCAAAAGAATACTGTATGTGATAAAGAGGCATCACAGATTAAGTGGGGAAAGCACAAAGATTAGTTAATTAGACAAACAGAAATTTTAATTCTCGCTTTACACTATAGAAAAAAGTTCATGTCGATTAAAGAGTTAAATGTAAAAGCTCAAGCCTTAAAAGTACAAAGAATAATGAGGGTGATTACGAAAACTCTGCAGAGGACTCTATGTTTTTGAGGGTCTTAAGAAGAGTTTGGATCTGACAAAAGTTAATACCCAGAGAAAGCCCCATAAAATTCAAATTAATAAATGTTGAATTAAGAAACCAAAATCTATTCAATTGCCACTCCTATGTAATTATATATGAGTTTTAATCAGAAGAATGAAGTCATATAAATAATTTATTCTTAGCAAAACTCTTATTTTAGCTTACAGGGTCTTATAATCAACACTGAATTCATTTTCTAGAATCCAAGGCATCATTGGCCAGAGTTAGGAGTGTGGGTTCTTGACTTGGCTTTTCTACTTATCATCAATGTGAACGCCTACAGTCACATAACCTCTGGAAGATGGTTTCTTTTTTTCTGTAAATAAATGTATTGGACTAGAGATATTTAAGTCCTTTTCCACCTGTCAAATACTGTGACAATGTAGTTATCACTGTGAATAGTGTAGCTATCCACAGCAATCAAAGTATTAAGAAAATATTGTAATAAGGGGATATTAAATAGTACACAAAACAAGCTGGTTAAAGGGAAAACATATTTATAAAAGTATAGTCGTATTTTTCTCTTGGGATTTGAATATATGAAGTGTGTGCATACTTAGATAAGGTACAAAGAAAATATGTCATTTCTTTACTGAAGTAAAACTCCAGAATTCCGCAGTCATAAATTCACCCCAGTGACCTGATGACCTATTTTTGATGGGTGGATTTTTTTTGCAAATTATCTAGTAAGCAAGCCAACCCACAAACTAAAAGGATAATATATCATGAAAAGTATTTAGGTCACTTTTTTTGATATGTGAGGTTCGACTTTAATTATTTATACAATTTCATAGTGCAGTAAGTGTCTTGTGGTATTTTTCTAAAAAATAATGAAGGTCTCTATACATGAGCTCTCACTAGAGTTTTTGCTGTTAAATTTTTACAGAAATATTTATTTAGTGAAACTTACTGAATTTGAGAATAAATTATATTTAAATCAGTTAGGTTCTGATAAACCAGATGTGTTTTTCACTTACAGAATGAAATGTGCTGAAGAGCAGGAAATGAAGTAAACAAGTAGTAATTCGCACCTTTGCTCATCTGAGCCCTGCTTCTTCTCGAGGCCATTCGTGAGAATTTGGTCCTGGAAATGAAATCCTAGGCTTTCCTATCACATTCAAGGATGAGAAGTCTGTTACTGATGGAAGCATGATTGTCAGCAAGCAGTTATGAGGCAGCTTCTCTGTGTCAGGCACTGTTCTGGGCTCCAGGAATATAAATGTGAACAAAACACAGTTTTTACTCTCAATGAGCCCAGAGTCTAGTGTGGAGACCAGCATACATTTTCTTTTAAAATTTTATTTATTTGTTTGTTTTTTGGCTGCATTGGGTCTTTGCTGTGTGCGACCTTTCTCTAGTTGTGGCGAGCGGGGGCTACTCTTCATTGCAGCATGCGGGCTTCTCATTGTGGTGGCTTCTCTTGTTGC
Source organism: Leucopleurus acutus (assembly GCF_964270905.1). Lineage (NCBI taxonomy): Eukaryota > Metazoa > Chordata > Mammalia > Artiodactyla > Delphinidae > Leucopleurus > Leucopleurus acutus. The sequence goes on from NC_139160.1 coordinate 51,938,276, forward strand.
GGAGTGTGGACTCTAGGCATGCAGGCTTCAGTAGTTGTGGCTTGCAGGCTTCAGTAGTTGTGTCTTGCAGGCTCAGTAGTTGTGGCTGACGGGCTCTAGAGTGCAGGCTCAGTAGTTGTGGCGCAAAGGCTTAATTGCTCTGCGGCATGTGGGATCTTCCCGGACCAGGGATCAAACCCCTGTCCCCTGCATTGGCAGGTGGATTCTTAACCACTGCGCCACCAGGGAAGTCCAAGCATACGTTATTTATCAGGGTAAATAACATTATGTTCTCTAATACAAACACCCAAAATTCAATGGCTTAACACAATATAAATTTAGTTCCTATTGGCGAGAGGCCTTCTGGGTGGTCATTCAGAGTCTCAGGCTTCTTGCGTTGAGGGCTTGCTTTCTCCTAGGACTGTAGGGTCCTCTGCTGGCTCCTGGTATCTAATCAGAACAGAGAGTGCAGAGGATCACACCAGAGGAGTTTATGAGTCAGGACAGGGCGTGACATACATCACTTCTGCCCACATTCCATGGCCCAGAACTTGATCACAAAGTCATACTTAACTGCCAGGGAAGCTGGGGAACGTGGAGCAGCCTTGTGCCTAGAGGGTAACAGAAACACATTCTCATAAACACATTTGGTGTCTGCCATAGCATTGCAAGAAAAGGGACCCCAATCAGCGCATAGTTACTATTAAAGAGATAGACTACAGTGCATGGTAGGGGCCAAAGGAAGGAGAGGTTGACCCCAGCAGGGTAAGCTGACACAAGACATAAATGGCAAATATCAGGCTGCAATTGAAATTATGGACGCAGTAAATCCTCACAAATAAAAAGAACTAAAAAATCCCTAAATTATGTTAAAGGAAACCTCAGTTACTTTATAATACAGAACCATAGTGGTTTTTTAAATTGAGATTTTTATTGAGATAATTGTCGATTCATATGTTGTTATAAGAAATGAAACAGAGTGATCTCCTGTGAAACTTTAACCAGTTTTACCTAATGTTAATATTGAAATAACTCTAGTAGAATATCACAACCAGGAGATTGACATTGATGTAATCTACACAATCTACCAAATTTATTCAGATTTCCCCAATTTTACTGGTACTCATTTGTGTGTATGTGTGTATTTATTTCTGTCAATGTTCATCACATGTGTAGTTCATGTATCCACCACCACAGTCAAGATACAGAACAGATCCATCACCACAAAGACCCGTCCCACCTCCCTTTTGCCCCCTCCTCTATCTCTGACCTCAGGCAACCATTCTTCTTCTTTTTAAAAAAATTTTATAGAAGTATAGTTGATTTAAAGTGTTGTGTTAATTTCTGTTGTATAGCAAAGTGATTCATTTATACATATAGTCCTTTTCATATTCTTTTCCATTATGGTTTATCACAGGATATTGAATATAGTTCCCTGTGCTATACAGTAGGACCTTGTTGTTTATCCATCCTATAATAGTTTGCATCTGCTAATCCCAAACTCCCAATCCTTCCCCCGCTCCCCCTTGGCAACCACAAGTCTGTTCTCTATGAGTCTGTTTCTGTTTCATAGATATGTTCATTTATGTTGTATTTTAGATTCCACATATAAGTGATAACATATGGTATTTGTCTTTCTCTTTCTGACTTACTCCACTTTGTATGATAATCTCTAGGTCCATCCATGTTGCTGCAAATGGCATTATTTCATTCTTTTTTATGGCTGAGTAATATTTCCTTGTGTATGTATATACATATATACCACATCTTCTTTATCCATTTATCTGTCGATGGACATTTAGGTTGCTTCCATGTCTTGGCTATTGTAAATAGTGCTGCTATGAACACTGGGGTGCATGTAGCTTTTCAAATTATAGTTTTGTCTGGATATATGGCAACCATTATCCTATAGCTCCATTTCTAAAATTGTGTCATTTAAAAAATGTTATACAAACAGAAGCAAACAGATATAACCTTTGGTTACTGGCTTTTTTTTTCCCACTTAGCATAATTTTCTGCAGACATCAAGACTGTGTTTATCAATAATTCCTTCTTTTTATTGCTAAGTACTATTCCATGGTTTGGATGTACCACAGTTTGTTTAACCAATGGCCAGTTGGAAAACATCTAGACTAATTTCAGTATTTGGGCTATTACAAGTTAAGCTGCTATGAACACTTCTGTACAGTTTTGTTTTGTTGAAGGGCGGTTTTGTTTTTTTTTTTGCAAGAAGAAGAATTTCCATTTCTCTGAGATAAATGCTCAAGAGTGCCATTTGCTAGCTCATATAGAAGTTGCACGTTTAATTTTATAAGAAATTGTTAAAAGGTTTTCTAGAGTGGTTGTACTATTTCACATTCTCACCAGAAGTGTGTGAGATCCAATTTCTCCACATCCTAGCCAAGATTTAGTGTTGTCATTATTTTTTATTTTAGTTATTCTGATAGTTGTGGTTTAAATTTGCGTTCTCTACCTGTGCGCATTTGCCATCCATATATCAGAACCATGGTGTTTTTTTATTTGAAACAGATTTTAGAAATTTTCCAGTTATTACAAATAACTTCCTCTTCGTTTTAACTTTAAAAAATTCTGGAAAATTCCTATTGATTCTCCTACACTCCATCTAAAAGCCCCATTTTCTTTGAAGCCCTCTTCAACTCCTGAGTTAATTAAACCTTTCTTGACTCTAAAGCCAGAGTGAATGTCTATCTTCTCTGGGTTCCGGTTTGTTCTTCTGTTGCAGTGGTTATCAAAGTGTGTTTTCATGAAGGTACTTACCCGTCTGTGCTTCCCACTAAACTGTGCCACGACAGAAAGGACTGTCTTACATATTTTTGCCTCCCCGGCACCTAGTATGGTGTCTGGTGCGTTTAAATGCTTAATAAACATTTTCAGCCAGTTTGGGTACTTCCTTATGTTCTGCCTCTTTCTCAAAAGGGTTGGAACATCTACTGCGCTGAGCACCTTCACAAATGCTAACTCATTTAGAGCTCACAACCAGCCAGAGGAATGGAACCTTTATCTCTATTTTTCAGATAATGAAGCAGAAACTCAGAGAATTAAGTAATTTGAAAATTACCATCCCAGAAAGCTGCAGAGCTGAGGCTCGGCTGTGGATCTTCTCGCTGCTATGTCACAGTTGCCCAGAAGGGGCGCAATTGCGTTGTATTCTTTCCCTTGCACCATGTTGATGGTGCATCGCTCTCATTTCACTCGTTGACTGCTATAGAATTCTTTGATGCATCCTATTGACTGCTGTGCCTCCCTGGCCCATGTCCAACTCAGAATGGGCAGAAACCATTGCTACACTTCCCTTCCCTGCAAAGCTTTGCCCTGAACACCTCCTTCCTCACCAGCCCCAACGCTTAAAGCTTCTATTAACCATTTAATTGCCAGTTGCCTGTGGCTTTCCATTATCTCTAATAACTCCTATGCCTCTGGATTTTCGCTTCACACTTCATCTCCTTTTCCCCCTGCAGTCTTCTAGTTTCATATTATCCATTTCTTAAATGAATTAGATTCCATCTAATTGAACATTTTTGAGATCCTACAATGTAAAAAATGATATAGTAGCCTGTATGAGGAATACAAAGATGGAGAGATCAAAACTCTTCTTGTGTTGTTCCTGTTTTCACAAATTACAGAAATCTATTCACATAGACTTAAGCAAAAAAAAGAAAAAAATGGCTTACGTAATTGAAAATCTAGAGGTAGAACTTGCTACAGGGCTGGCTGGACCCAGGTGTTCAGCCAATCTGTCAGGAATCTACTTCACTCTCCCTCTTGCTCTTTGCATCTCTTGGCTCTGCTTGTCTCTGGGTTGGCTTTATGTTTAGCAAGCTCCTTGGCTGTATTCATTTTCCATCACTGAGAAATAGTCCCAGAGAAAAGAGAACACGTATTTCCCTGGGATGGATTTTGCTGGCCTGACTTGGTTCTCATCCTGGAACTGATTACTGTGGCCAGGGAGATGGAACGTTCTAATTGATCGAGCCTAGTCTACCCACACCTGCACTAGGGAAATGTCTCATTGAATGACTTAGATTGAGAAAGGGAGTTATTCCCTCCAAAGTGAAGAGATAATGACACACAGAGCAGACCAAACTAGTAGCTAATGCCCAATGAAGTGACTATAATAGTAGTCCGTGCAAAAAAGAAAAAGAAAAACAAAAGCAACCAGATCTAGACAAAAACTATGGTGCTAGGAACTGAGAAAACAGTCCGACCTTCAACTTGGGAGGTAAGTACTATCATGTTGTCAGTTTTACCGATGTGGAAACTGAGGCTTAAATAAGATAATTTGCCTGTAGTCCCATAGCTAATCTAGGATCAAATCATGTCTGTGTGACTCCAGAGCCCACGCTCCTAACCGCGAGGCTACGAGGAGGCCTGAGGAAGGGGAAGGTAAGGGGAAAGCAGCTCAGTGGTCTGCTCGCCCCAGCTGCCTAAGTGAAAAGTGACAGAAGAGGAAATTATGTGCTACCTCTGCTATCCAACTCCACCCTCAACAAGACTGAGGGAAGAGGGAGAAGAAGGGTGTTGTGAAAGGCCGCATCCTATGCAAGCTTCCGCAGCCTCGGCCGTACTGATGTATTAGGGCCCGATGACTCTCGGTTGTGGGGAACTGTCCTGTGCATTGCAATATGTTTAACAACATCTCTGGCCTCTTCCCGCTAGATGCATGTAGCACCTTCTTCCTGTTGTGACAACCAGAAGTTTCCAGAATTGCCAGATATGCCCTGGGTCCCCGCTAACCCCATTGCTTCCCTCACCCCCATTGTGGTAGGGGCCTTCTTGGTTACCCTGGAGCTGTGCTCTCCTCTGTCCTCATGGACCGCCAGCCGCACTGTGAGGCACCAGTGTTTTAAACTCGCTTACTCTCTCCCAGGGGTGACCTCCAACAATGCCTCCCTTCCCTACACTCCAAACAAGGTGGATTGTGTCTCTGCACCCTTGCCCCTTGGAATTCCGGGATTTCTGGGAAACTTTTTTGAGAAAGAAATCCACTGCTACTGGGATCCTGAAATCTTCTGTTTCCAAATGAAGAAAACCCTATGGAAAGGGAAGACCACCTAGACAGTAGGCCAAAGGTCAAGTTAGGTTATTCATAGTCGGCTATTTCGATTGAATTTTGTCATTTAGACTGCCTACGTTAATTAGAGGTCACAAAGTGAATGGGGGAAATACTGCTTTCACCAGTTATAAGCGCTGTGACTCAGGGCAACTCAACTTCCCTCAGCCTCCGTTTACATACAACATGAAGCTGGTATGACATACATGTCTCTGCGGTCATGGTTTTACAGAGCAGTAGTGCTGAGCTAACACAAATCTGACTTTGCATCATCAAGAAAAAACTAAATACTTAATATATATCATTTCAGATTAAGGGAGAGTTTAAAACTGTCTAAGAAACAGCTTCTAAGAATGTCCATCAAAAAAAGAGAAAAGGGGCTTCCCTGGTGGCACAGTGGTTGAGAGTCCGCCTGCCGATGCAGGGGACACGGGTTCGTGCCCTGGTCCGGGAAGATCCCACATGCCGTGGAGCGGCTAGGCCCGTGAGCCATGGCCGCTGAGCCTGCGTGTCTGGAGCCTGTGCTCCGCAACGGGAGAGGCCACAGCAGGGAGAGGCCACAGCAGTGAGAGGCCCGTGTACTGCAAAAAAAAAAAAAAAGAGAAAAAGATTAAAGTAAAACATTTCAGTATGCTCCTGAAAAAAATGCTTTCCTGTGGAATATTTATTAACCTATGTGGGTTCTATTTAGTTAACTGAACTTTTCAAATTCTAAAAGATGCTAAACTTGTAAGTGTGGGTATATAAGGAAATTTATTGTAGAAAAAAAGTTCTTTTTGTTGTTTGTATTTCGAGAACTTTGTTTTAATTCTTATTTGAGCCTCTGAATCTCCAACTATAAAAAGGAAAGGACTCAAACTTAAATGTGAACAGAAGAAAATGGCTTTCTAAAATAGAAAAAAGGGAAAGGGTAAAAATATATGTCCTTTTCTCCTTATGTCTGATTAGCAACATAAATATTATCAGTTCCTCTAAATCATTCTCTGAGTTAATGCTCTGGTAAAATAAACTTTGAAATTACTTCCAATATCAAGTAATAGACTAAGATACTAGTGAAATTCGCTAACCTGTTTTTGTCAAAGAGCAAGCGGTTCTTCCCGTGTCGACCACGTGGCTCCAGCCCTCTAGCGCCGCCTGGCTATTGTCTCACTCAGGCGTCGGTTAACTTTACCCCTCTGTTAATCTACAGCGATTTATTAACTCCTTATAAATGGCTAAGCCTTTGCCCTCTCCCCGTTCTCTTTTTATTCTGGTGAGACACTGTGTTTTGCAGTTATACTATACTTATTTGCTATCACCAGGGAGTGAGTTCTTACTGATAAGGGAATTTCAAGAACACTTAAAGCGTTGAAACTTTTAAAAAATGTGCTGTTGATGAAAATCTTTACAAAATATATCACACATTTCCATGCCTTAGTACATGAAATAGATCACATTTTGAATTTTTCATACAAAAGAGGTGAAAATATAGAGTGATGCCCTAAAATCTGAGTTTTATAGCTTAATCTACTTTTATTTATTACTTCAACAAAGATTTATTGAGCCCCCATTATATTCCACACACCCACTTGTGTCCTCGTATTTAATTCCTCCTGATTGCCACAATATTGAGGCTACTCAAGGTATTTAATATGTAAGAAGTCAGGACTACACATTTTCCCCTATATTAAACTTTATTTTTAGTTTTAAGGAAGCAAGAGAGAAAACAAGAAAAAACTGCAGTCAAAATTGACTAAAATTTGACATATTTATATGATGTTTACTCAAGCCATTTTATCTGGTTTTCTCAGTCTCAGCCACCTTCATCTTATGCAGACTCAAACACAGATGCAAAACAGAAGAAAGTGAAAACGTATCTGAATCTGAAAAAATAATTGTAATAGAGACTAAGGATCTCACTCTAATGAGATGAAAGGAGCAATACCCTGCTTTTTCAAGAAGAGACGATATTTGATCAAATGTAAACACAGATGAGACTCTTTGCTTATACTTGACACCCTTCAGTCTGGCGGGGAAGAATACAGCAGAGACTACAGAGAGTGATAACAATTTTGAGCAGCTAGTACGACTGCCAGGGGAGTTAAGTGGCACTAAAGCCCACTGATAGATGGTAGCAAGAATCAACCAGGGACTTCCCTGGTGGTCCAGTGACTAAGACTCCACGCTTCCAGTGCAGGGGGCCCGGGTTCAATCCCTAGTCAAGGAACTAGATCCCACATGCCGCAACTAAATGTTTGCATGCCGCAACTAAAGATCCTGCATGCTGCAACTAAAAGACGCCGCATGCCACAACTAAAAGATCCCACATGCTACAATTAAAAAAGATCCTGAGTGCCACAGCTAAGACCTGGCACGGCCAAAAAATAAAATCAACCAAAGTAGAACCACCAATTCTGCTGATAAAGACTCGATTTTAACATGAACTTTGAGAAGTAAAGAGCAACTGAAAAAAATCTTCAAAAGACTTATAAACTCCTGTTAGAAAATAACTGGCCATTCATCACTGGGTATGGCAAGGGAGCTGCACGTACCAAAAGTTGAGTGAAAAGAGCCGTCTGGGGAACAGAAAGTAATTCCCATGACTGGGGGAACAGTATGGTTAATAAAATGAGGCTAAGAGAGGTAAAGAGGAGCCAGATCAAAAGGGTGTAGTAAGCAATCTTACCAGAGGGAAATGGGGAGCCATTGAAGGTTGAAGCACAGGAATGGCATGATTAGATTTGTGTTCTGAAAAGATAATGGGTAGTAGTGTGAGAGCAAGAAGAAGAGGGTGACACTAGGACACTGAAAAATGACAAAACTTAGGTAACAGGGACTGATGGCTTGAATGAGGTGCTGGCTTTGGGAGTGGAGAGAAGTGAACAGTTCGCAGAGACATTTGGGAAATTGAAGCATTACAACTTGATGATTGGATGTGGGGTGAGAATTTGAAAGACGTGTTAAGAACAATGTCTTGATGGCAGTACCCATGCAAAAGCTGTAGGATTTAAAACACTTTACTGCAGGCTACACACCACCGTATATATTTATTATTTGTCTTTCTAATTTTACTGCTTTTCTGAAACAGCACAGAAAGCACTTACAATTCCAGCTTCTGTCCCTGAAATTCAGTTGGATCTGCATTAACTTGGAATATTGATAGGCATATTTGGTTTGCAATGTACAACTCCTGTCTGGAACTTTAAGAGCAGAGCTGAAATGTGTTTAAGTATGTGAGACATGTGGAAATTGACATCTAAGCTTAAATTTAACTGTCATCTCATAGTGTTTTATGTAGCAATTGGTCTATACAGTGCTGAAATTTTGCATATTATTGAAAAGTAATTTTTAGGGACTTAGGATTTCTCAAATTTGTTGTCTTTAGTTGAGAAATAGGTTGCTGGTGGCTAGGACCTATATAATTGAGTTCACAGAGAAATAATTTGATGAAATTAATAAAGTTAATGTTCTCCAGGCAGTTATATGCTGCCAACGTGCTAAATCTTTGTCCGTTAACTTATTAAATTATTGTTTTATGAATCTTCTGCAGGACTATTTCCAAATTGAATGTTTTGCCAATATTAATCCCCTACCGGTGGTTCTAACAAAGAGTTCTCTTTCAGGGACAGGTCTTTTTCCTTGGGGAAGTAAATAGAGTCAGTGATTTACTGATAAAGCCACCCAGTATATACATCATCTCTGTCCCATATATCAATGTCATGGGCAACAGCTTGCTTTGCTAAGTGATTCTGCAGTGTCTTCTCAGAGACTATTTTGTTTAGCAATCAGATCGAAGTGCCAACATGCATACTTCTTTGCATCCTTTGAACTGTTTGTATCTTTAATAGCACAATCAGTTCAAAGACACTTTTATGGAATGGTTTCCACCACTGAAATTTTATCCTGCCATATTGGTCTACTTAAAAATAATGTTAGCCAGTATATCATTTCTGTGCACTTGAGCACGGATTCTTTGCAGGAGCACACTTTATATTGAAAGCTGAAATGTTATTCTTGTTATCAATTAGGAGAATTCTCATATTTGCAGCTCTTCCTAACTGACCAGTTTTTAATTTGGCGTTAATTATCTAAACCATTTGGGAGATGAGGCTGCCTTTCTGTTTCGTGCGATTAAGTGGCATTAAACATTCCCTCCCAAGCCTTGAACACGGATTGTGAAACTAATGAGTGATGGCTTTGTGAAAATTTACATGGGGGTGAATAGAAAACCGTAAAGGAAAAGGTCCCCTTTGATGATGACTGACAGTTAATGACAGAGCTTTCTGTCTTGGCTTAGAAAAGGAGGTTTTACTGAGTGGGTAGTCAGTTTAACATCTTTGTATGTCGACCCTGAAAAGGACTTCAGGAAGACAACTGCAAGGGCACAGATTTTTTTTTAAATAAAACGTCAAGATAAAGAAAAGTTATTTAAAACGATATTTTAAAAACAAGTTATTGATTTTCTTCTTGTCTTTGTGATGCAAGCTTTTTAGTGAGTGCCATTTCAAACTGTTTCTCTGGAGAGGTGTGTTGTGCTATGTACATAATCTTCGGTAAGGAATTCTACTTGCAGCATATTTTTCTTCAAAGGCTTTGCATTTCTGCATAAAAAGCTTATTAATTATTTGTGGCTGCTTGTCATCGTGTTCTGATAATAGAAGCCTGGTCAAGGATAATAATTACCACTTCACCTTTTTGGATCATATATATCCACTATTCCTGGTGCAGTATTACCCAAAGCATCTCTCCCCTCCCTGTACACAGGACCAAAAGTGCAGGCACATCATTTATTGATAAGACAAAAAGAATGTAATGAAATTATCAATGTTCTTGAATTAATTATGAACATGATTAAGAAAGCTAAAATCTCAGGAGCCAGGATCTCATTACCCATTCAGTCTTAGGGATTGCTTTCATTCAGCTAGGCAAAAAGGCTTCGAGCAGCCCCACAATTGCCTTTCTCTCATTCATTTGTGCTAGAATTAAGGTTTATTTGTTTTCTGTTTTCTTCTTCTTCAGACTGTTTCTCTGTCTTTATCCATTTAGCAAACTGTTTCCTCCTGTATCTCAGAAGGATACACCGATAGGGCCTACATCTGTCTGCAGTCTGCACACCTTCTTCTTTTGAGTGCATTTCTCTCAACTCATTTTGCTGGAGCTCCTAAATATCTCTCAAGGTAAGTCTGAGAATGTAGCCAAAAAGTTCTTTCAGATTTATGTCTGCAGCTATACAACAGTTCTGTCTGAATCCCATTCAGCCAGGAGTCTTAATGACATCATTATTACGCTGTCTGTACTGGGCTAGATTTTACTTGGCGCCTGTACTGTATTATTACTTATCTTCCTTTCTGTGTGAACGTATGAATAATACTCATTTAGGATGGGGAAAATGCTTCAAACCTAAGAGGGAAATACATTTTTTATTCAAATCAAATTTCCAAGAGTGGTATAAACAGTAAGCAAAAAGTAAATCCATTTAAAATTTATATTTGCTGTACAGATATCCTAATTGTGCTGGAATTCCTGCCCTCTCCTCTGTGCTATTATAACTGAATTGAGAAGGACAACCAAAATGTGTACTATATTTAGATTTATTTTAAAATGTCCAAGTGTTCCCTTTTGAAAGGCCTTCTGAATTTCTGGGATTGTAATGTAAAATGCAGAGGAATATTGAATTGGTGTCTGATATAAATGTCTTGAAATTGTCCTCATGGCCCCTGACTGAACTGCCTTTTTTTTTTTTTTTTTTTTTGGTAAAATTGGCCAAAGGTAGTTTGACAGCAAACTTTTCTGAAATGTGACATTAAGTCATTTCTAAACAAGGTCATTGGTAAAGCAGGTAAAGTACTGTCAGCATGTGTTTTACAGTCACATCCAGAGTGATTGAAAAGATCATACAGTTGGATGTGATTTTGGTTTAAAAATATTAATACAGGGCTCCTATTTTTGTATGAGGGAATTAAGTCTTGCAAAGATAAGACAGGAGAGAAGAACTATAGCTTTAGGCCATTGAATAAATATGGTATATGTGATACTAAATCCATTGATCCTGGTTTCCTTTAAAGTGAAGGTCTGATAAGATGGCTAAAACATCTGAATGCATAAAATCATTGAAAAACCCAAGCATGTTGAAGCGATAAGTGACAAAGTGATTTGATTATAGCGCACAAAATGTAAAAATGCCGAGCTCTTAAATCTTAGGAACAACCTTGCCATTTGAAGATTTGCTAGAAAATGTGGTTAAGTAATACAAGGGAAAAAGGCTATCTGTTTCTGCAAACCTGCTACCTCTGGATACAATATTTAGATAATTACATATATTACATTAAAAATGCTTGTTTCATATTAACTAAATATCTAAGATATTAAAAGGTTATTGCTGGAGTATTATATGATTTATGAGCATCGAATCTTTTTTTGGGGGGCACATAAAAGATTTTAGTCCTTGTATGTTTCCTGCTGCATTTTGGGGTTTTATTAATTTGATAAGCAAACAGTTATTGGTGCTTACTAAAATTACAATTGCTAGCCATTGTTGTTATGTTATCAGTTCTTATGTTAATTAAATTCATCAAGATAGCTAATTTACTTTGAAAGGGTAAAAATGTAAAAAGATACCGTATCTTGTTTTCAGACATCAAAACCCAAATAGCAGTAAAAATAATTTTCTCACTTTATGAACCCAGAATGCCAGGGGAAGAGAAGGCATGTTTCTTAAATAGAAGCTTCATCTCATTCTGAGAAAATGGAAATATCTCTGAATTTCTTTTGATATTTCTTTCATACCTTATCAAAAAGGAAAAAATGAATCATGAAATATCCTGCATGCCGTTTCTACATGAAAGGAAGGAACAGAAGTCCCATGTGGCTCTCTTGAGGGAAAGCCCATTATTGTGGTTTTCTAGGTGGTCGCCTGCACTTCAGCAATTGGACAGTCTCAGGTGAAAGAGTCTGGAAGCTGAAAGAGACACAGATAGCAGAGGCTGAGGTGGAAGAGAAGGTGAAGGAGAAGGAACTAGCAGAAAAGTTGGTAAAGAGCATTTTTCTTTTCAGTTTATTGGCATCTAAGTATCAGTACATTTCTGAACAATAAAATACCCCCCCCCAATAAAAACAATGCTGTAGCGGGCCAGATGCTGTTAATTAGTGGAACCTTCAGTAAACTTTTAAAAAGTTTCATTAGTGAGAAGTGTTTAAATGCTGGTCTCAGAAAATCAGAAAGCATGCTTCTGTTTGACAAAGCAACTGTGAAAAGCATTGTGCTTTACATGTTTTCATTAATTTCTATTGCAGTAAAATGGAATGACAATCTAGTGTGTCATCACTAACTTCGAGCTCACAGAGTATGAAAATGAACAGTTGAATAACAGTGGAGACGTTTGAATATTTACCCCATTCTATTTTTTTTTTTTTTTTTTTTTTTGCGGTACGCGGGCCTCTCACTGTTGTGGCCTCTCCCGTTGCGGAGCACAGGCTCCGGACGCGCAGGCTCAGCGGCCATGGCTCACGGGCCCAGCCGCTCCGCGGCATGTGGGATCTTCCCGAACCGGGGCACGAACCCGTGTCCCCTGCATCGGCAGGCGGACTCTCAACCACTGCGCCACCAGGGAAGCCCCTTACCCCGTTCTTTGAAGGCAACATTATGTGTGTTTGTTGGGGTGAGGATAGGGATGTTGTCCAAAACTGGGCGTAGTTGGCACCGGATTTTGTTTTTCTGTACGTATCTGACATTGACACTTCACACTCCTGACACCGAGTGAAAAGGTGAATGTATTCAAATCTAATTATACGGAAATAAAACATCAACGAAAAGTCAACATAACTAATCTTAAATATTTAATACATGACTCCTGTTTTTTTTGTTCACAGCTTGAATTAGTTCTGAAACCCAGAAAGTACTAAAATCTCATGCATATGTGGAGTTATGTATATTCACAAAGACTTCTGTCTAAAAGCAGGTATACCAGAAAAAGCATTAGCAGGTGTTAAGAGATTTCAATTCTGTCAATATCTAGTGACCTTGGATAAGTTACTGCATCTCTCAGAGCCTCCATTTTCTCTCTGTAAAATCAGTGGGGTAAATTGATAATATTTAAGGCCGCTTCACACACTAAAATCTATTATTTTACAACTATAGGTGTGTGAAAAATAGATATATTCATTTGACCTTATAAGTAAGACTGAAATCTATCTTTAGCATTTATTTATCCAACTGTTAAGATATTCAAGAACATTTTTCATTTAGAACCTCTGAACTGTATGCCCATCTGACGTCCCCCCTCACTTAATTCCTGAAATGCAGGGCTTAATTTGCTCTTAAACATTCCTCGCATTTATGCTGGCCTGTGCCTACAAACAGCTGGACTTGTTTCCCAGCAAATATGTCTTTAACAAAATTCCTTAAGCGTAGAAAGTGGAAGTTATTTCCTCATCAGGTTCCTCCCAGCAAGTTGTTGGGTCTTTGCAAATTGCTAACAGGCTCATTAAGCTCCTTCTCTGAATATCTATAGAGCAAACACAGAATTGATCATGACTAAAACTGGATTTCAAGTTTTGGTCAGGGGCCTCAATATTACAATCTTTCAGACCGGTGAGATTTTAAAAAGAGGCTTGGTTTAGACGACCCAGCGTGATGTTTTGCCGTTAATGTCTTCCCGGCGAGTTTCTGCATCTGGAGAGAGTCTGTGAGTTCTCTGGGGCGGGGGTCAGTTCTGCTCTGATGGGTTAAGGAGAACTACCTGCTGGAGATTGATTTAAATCAGTAATGGATCATCTCATAAAGCTGCTGTTACTAGATATTACCCTGCTATCTCCAGCCTCTGATAGCACAGATAAGAAGTGCTTACCACAGAGGAGGTTCCAAGCGGACAGATACTGTTTCCTGGACCTCAGGGAGTAAAAAGCCATACTGCTGGATCAGTGACTTTTCCTAACTGCAAGTAAATTCAGGCCTTATCAAGTTACAGCACAAACTGCACTCATGTTTTATTATTCTCATTAGAGATTTAAGGACTAATTCCAGTTGTCAGCGCTTAGCAGTTTAATGTTTTCCATAGATAAGAATGAAGATTCTTCTGGGGGATTTTTTTATTTGCTAAAGCTTGCAAAATAGAACGTGGTGATGCGCTTACTGTCATGTAACGCGGTAGATTTTCTAAATGTCCTGAGTGTTTTGAAGGCACAGGTTTTAACAATTTAAATCTGATGACTGGATTTTTCCAAGTTGGATATTCACCCATTCCACGGAAACATGCCTTTCTTTGTCTGAGAACCCAAATCTGCTGTCCCTCTGGAAATACGACACAGGAGACTGGACGTAATACCTCCGTAGCTTGTCTTTAACTGCCCTGTATTTTCTCAAGGTAAATTCACTTAATCGAGACTAAGGGTAGTTAGTGTCTGATTCAAAAGAAAAAACCTGTTTTGTTAGTAAACTTGGCTTTAAATTAGTTCCTTGAAGTGAAGCTTTCCTTCCCAAACAAGTAGAGGAAAGCTGTGACTGTCACATTCATTCTATTTCTGTTTTCAAAGAGATGACAAAGTTTGGATTTAAAAGTAAAAATCCAGGCTTACCGTCTGCTTGGATACTAAAGTTAAATCAAGGCTTTATGACTTTTTGGTAATGTGAGTGTGCTGTTGCACAAAGTTAGTCTTCCTAACGTTCTTGAAGGAAAAAAAAAAAGATTTTTGATTAAGAAAGTTTAATGTAAGTTACAAGTGTGATAACATTATTACTGGAGTTAAAGCTCAATGATAAATGTCCTCTTTGGGGGTTATATTTATTGAAATTCGTCGTTTTGGATGACAACTCTAGTGTGAAAAGCCTTCTTTTACCCCTTTGTTTTTTCTGGGTCTATCTTCAGATTTTTCATCACATGTGGTTTGAGGCTGTATGGCATTTGCAGAGGTGGCTGAATTTTTCAGTAGTGTCAGTCACAGATATTATTGTCAAGTTTTGGAGTCCTTTAGAAGAAAATGTGCTACACGCAGATGAAAGTTGTCTTTGGGAGGCATTCATTGGCTGACACGTTGATGGCTGTTCTTGGAGAAACATGTTCCTAAGGTAAAATAGTTCTAGCAGCAATGCTAGAAGAACGGTCTGCTTTATGGCAGTTCGGGAATCCTGAGTGCGTCTATCAGGTAAGGATTAATAGTTTAATAATAATACAAAAAGCAGCTTCCATTTATTGTGTGATGGACACTGTGCTAGATGTTTTACATACATTATGTTATGTATCAGATGTTTGTTCAGGAAAATCTCAATGTGTTCAGCTGACCTTTTTCATTTTGAAGGTAGGGGGACCTATTCTCGTTAATGTTTTTGCCTATTCTTAGCTTTTCAGGCTTTGTGCCTGTTTATGCCCTAGTTTGTTTTCCCCTTTTAGCCAGTGATATTCTATCTGTCAGAAAAATTTAACACGCTTGTTCCAGTTATCTGACTGGGTGCAATCCTCCCTTATACAGGAATAAATTTATTATGAAGAACTCCCAGTAGAAGCCTTGGAAAACTTACACAGAGCTGTGCTGTATCCAAAATGCTGTTCAGTAGGTTTTCCAAAGCGCCCAGGTAACAGCTGGTGCAGGCCATGTGCCAGCTCTGACAGCCCATATGCTCTCTTTAGTGCAGTAATTATCTCAACACAAAACTCTGATAGCCTAGTCTGTTGGGTCCAGTTTCCCTGGGTTAAACTGACTCAGTGGCTTTGTTAGTAAGCCCCTTTGGCACAGTGAGAACTTCATGAAGAGTTTAAGTATTGGAGTAGGCTTCAGACACCAGTATGACTGCTCCTTTCAAGACAGGTGGCTTATTAACCCTAAGAGATTCTAGGTGGTCGTTCATTAGGCTGTCACCCACAGCAACACTCTAGTTAAAGGTCTGTCACTGTTTCTACCAGATACTCAGCTTAGGGATGGTGATTAACTCATCTGTTTTGGTCAGAGGTTTAATTTTTATATTTCAGTTCTAAGACAGGCACAAGGGTTTCTTCTGCATTTCCATGGTGGTGTTGGGAATGGAAGGGTTGGGGTGAGGCATTGTAGGATAATGAAGAGATGAAGAAGGGGGACCTGGATCAGAATGGGTATAGGCTTTCTTTCTTAGAACATCACAGAAAAGAATTCCCTCTCTTTATATGTTCCTGTTCCATCTGGTATGTTAACAATCTCTCTGTGTGTGAAATTCACATGTTGGAAGCTTGGAGTCCATATTCATGAGTGATTTCCTTCCTTTCTTCCTTCCCTTTCTCCCTTCCTTCCTTCCTTCCTCCCTCCCTCCCTCTCTCTCTCTCCCTTCCTTCCTTGCTTCCTGTCTCTCCTTTCTTCCTATTCCTTTTTTCCCTTCCCTTTTCTTCCTTTCTTCTTTCTTTTCTTCTGAGAAACACAAATATCCAAAGGACCAGCTGCAATAAAACTATTGTTGTAAACCTGCAGTTATAATACAGAGAAAACGTCCCATAAACTGAGCAGCCAGGAGCTTGAAAAATGTTGCCTGCTGTGGAATCATAGCATTCAGCCACAAATGTTTGAAATTAAATGAACATGATATGATATTAGCATTTCAGCTTTTTTTCTGTCTTCTGTTCTTAGCACAGACTTTGAGTGATGACTGTGCTTGTCATGACATGCTATTATGTCTGGAACAAGTTTAAACCTTACTTCTGGTCTCTTCATAGGATGACTCTAGGCTCATAATCTTAGCAAGAAGGTTGAGTCACTAGGTCTTTTGGCCAAGATCAACCTTCACCGTACTAAGACTAACATGAGAGTAACATGAATGGTTGATTCTCTAATAGAACTTTGGTGCAGGGTGGTTTCAGATGCCTCCTCAGAGAAGGAACGGCATTCTGCCCATTTGAATCACTAAGTGGCATAAAGTAGTTAGATTATCTCAATTATTCCTGAACCTAAACGAAGTTTGAAGCAAGGGCTGTCTGCTTTGTCAGTAGAGTTTTCATTTCTTGTGCTGAAGTAGAGGTAGAGAGGAATGCACGAAAATAAATGCAATATAATATGGTCCAAGAGGGACGGGGTCATACCTTATAATTCTATGTAACCCTATAGCACCTATAATATTCTGATCATCGGATTTCTTTCCTTTCTTACTCCATATAGGCTAATCTGGTTCTGGCCAGACCTTGCCTGTCTTGTTCATTACTGTTACTTCCCAAGATAGAGTGGTGCCTGGCAAGTAAATATTTGCTAAATCAATGAATAGATGGATTGAAGTAGGCTCTTTTCTTTATGGAAATGACTCCAACTATCAGTGGCAGTGTATAATTGGGTGGGTCGTAGTGATGGAGACAATGTGGTCCTGAGTGTTGGGCCATACAGTTGGATGAGGAGACTGGACTCTTTTGGTGACAATTGCTGGTTTAAAGGATCCCAGGGAAGGTCTGGATGCCCAAAGTCCTTCTTAGTGACCAAGGTCCAGTGGCAGGAACATGATCAGGGTTGATTTATTTCAAACTAGATTCTGGGTTGAAATTGGTTCACTACTAATGTCATGTCATTGCATTATTGTGTTTTCAATTTAATACTGCACATTATAACCCTAAAGAGCCTTTGTAGAAAGCTAGATCAGCTAGTTTAAAAAAACCCAAACACAGACCTTCGTTATTTAGTTTTCAAATACAGGTAGTTATACTTCTAAAGTCATTATTTATATATTGTCAGGAGTACTCACCAAATTTATTGACTTGTACATTATTCTTTGCAAATACATTCTGGCTGCTCTCTGCATATTATAATTAAAACGACAGGGACTTTAATCATTTATGAAATTTTAAGCTACATACTGAATATAAATGTATCATTCAATGTGATAGAATGAATTAAATTCATCACTGTCAAATAACTGTATAAAAGATGAAATATCTCTCATCCCACATCATTAACTTATTAAAAAAAAAAGAGCCACATTTGCAAGCACTGTAATAATACTTTTATGGTCTTTTTAGGACACTTTGAAAACTAAGACATTTGGCATATATGGGAAAAGTACTTTTGACCAAAAAGTTGATTTCTAATTCTACCTGTAAAAGTTCTATTTGAATTTGGTGATGAAGAGTAGCTTTTATCTAGATAGAGTCAAATATATGGAATTGCTTTTATGGGAACATGAAGTATTTTTATCACCATGGTATACACAGGTAAAATAGAGTTTTGGCAATCCACATCACTTAGGTGAAAATTCTTGTGGTGGGTTGAAAGGATAATTTGGGACAGGAAGGTAAATGAAATATTTACCTGGTGTGGGTAAGTACTAGCTGACATTTGATCACTTTTCAACAAACATTTTGTGCATGTCTAGACAGAGTATCACACCTAGATCGCTAAGGAAAACAAAACAGATTTGACAAGCCATGATTCTGATAATTATTTTCATTTTCTAGTTTACTATAATCATTACCATTTTTGGCTGATATCCATACTTATGAAGTACTATGAGAGTCTATTCAAAATAAATTTGGGGAGCTAATTTTATATCAGAATGCTTTCTAAAGTGTGAAAACCTCTATGTATCATTTATTAATGAAAAATATAGGCTATAGACTTTTTAACACTTCTCTGCCAATCTAACTGAGTCTTTGGAAGTTTCAATTATTTTATCTATGTTTCTTGATTTCCACCCCATATTGGGTAGGACATTTGTTAATCCATTGATTGATTCATTCATTCATTTAATAAACTTTTACTGAGCCCAGCAAGGGGTCAGGGGCCAAGAAAAATGGGGCTTGGTTTTGGGACGAGATGTGAATCTGAGCCCTTCCTTTTGAGGAATATCTTGTCAAATGGAGGCAACACAAGTCTTGAAAAAAACCTGAAATGGGCAATGCATTAATAAACTCATGAAACTAATTAATTAACTAATTAATTAAACAAAAGTACAAATTAAGTACAATTATCTTCCACATCTCATTTTGTTTAATCCAGCTCCCAGTCAGGCAACTTCATGCAGTGTTTCCAGCCAGTGTTTCTAACGTGACATAACTAGAAGGAAATAAGTATTTTGTGGTGTTCTAGGATACACAATGTATTTTTTATATAAGTGAAAATAGGAAGAAAATCTCAAGCCCAGACAAGATATGTCACAGTGGAAACCAAATCTATGAGTTTTTAGTGCTATATTCAGTGATATTTTATCTTGTCAAGAATTTTAGATTGGGTATTTCGAGAGTGTAGTTAAATGCTATTAAATTCCTTCTGTTCTCTGGCTGATTAAATTATTGTCACATAGCACCCAAAACCCATGAAAATCCATGTAATCTAGAATTTTATATACGTTTTGTTGTATTAGCTATAAGATACCTGATTGACCTGTAGTTACTTGTAACTGTTTTTGAAAAGTAAGAATTATTTTGGGCAGGGGACAGAGTTAGGAAGTGTGTATAGGATTTAGGAATATATAGCAAAAACACCTATTATTGTGGATTAATATATTCTGCACTGACAGAGTCTATTAAAAGCTGACTAGAAACCAATGTAGTTTGACTTTTACTTATAAAATTAACTTTAGCTCTATTTTAATCAGCAAGTTTGAATAACAACGAAACTACAAAATGACTTCAGTAATTACAAAGAAAACACACACACACACACAAACCAGAGAGTGGAATCAATAATTTAGAAAAATATTTTAGATGAAAACATTCGTTATAAAAGGTGTTGTAGCACACACATTCTTTTCCCCCAACACATGGATCGTTATCTGTTAAATGCATTTTGCTTTTCTTTAAAAATGGCATTACAACTTCCTTTGTATTCTTTCTTGCTCACGCTTTCTGGTATGTTTTCACAGAGCAGTGTTTCCTTATTAGCCTGCTTTAGAAGCTTACAATAGACAAGTTTCAGTACTTACCTTCATCATTAAGAACCTGATATGAAAATGATCGTCTGTTTGAAAGCAAGAAGGCTTGCTTAAATGCTTGTCCAAGATTTCTAGCAGCTTACAGCTATGTTATAGACCTGTAACTGTATACGGTGGTAGTTGGCATGAAGTAACAAAGCCTGTCTAAGATAGAAAGGCACTGGCAATTTAAGCATCCATCACTTCCTAATGGCTTTATGATCAAACCCTTTACACTGAGAGATTTTTATTATGTTTGAAATATAATTTTCACGAAGTTGCCACAGAGTCAGAGTAAAGTGCATTTGCTAAACCCTTTATCCACTGCTTCTCAGTATTGTTTCAGAATAGAAGGTGAAACTGTATTCCTTGGTGTGCAGTTTAAAGTCAAGAGCAGCCATATTTAGCACATGCTTGGGCAACCTTGTTTGAAATCCATGCTGCCCCTCTGTGGTGTTCTGATGTGCCTTTAGGGGATGCTTGCCTGTTTGTAGTTTGTTTTCTTTTGTTTAAGATTTCAGCTACTGCATTGACTAATGATTATATAGCAGTAAACTCTCGTCCCTGCTAAATTCAGCAGTGATGCCTCAAAAGCATTTTTCCCTTGTGTGACATAAAACAGTAAAAGGAACTAGACAAACCCCTTTTGAGGAAGAATAATCCTTTGTTTAAAGAAAAGGCATCTCGACGCCAGAGGGTGGGGAATTCAAATCAAAGCCTGAGCTAATTGATAAAAAAATAAAACAAGTGTTAATTCGGAAAAATATTTTGCAGGGAGTTATTATTTATTGGAAATTGTTACTAATATCACATCTTTATCTGTGCATAACCTCTTTATTACACCAATTCTACGATATTTATTTAACACATTATTACTTGATTGATACCTTCTGCTCTTAAATCTAAACTCTAAATAATGAATCTGTTTCTTCCGAATGCTGTTACCAGCATCATTTATTGATAGCATTTTGGTCAGACAGTTGTATTTTATTTCTTTGAAGATAGCTAAATGTATCATTACACCCTGCATTTGTTCTTTAGTAAAAATTAAAACAGTCTGTTTAAAAATACAATTTATATATCACAAATTTGACTAAAAACATTAAACAACCCTTAGATGTACAAAATCTTAGCCTTCAGATTTACCAATGCCAAGTGCAAAGAATTTGAACATGCCATTTAATTGTTCTCCCTGCAATGTTTTTAATGAGACTTGTGGCCATGATTCTAAGTGATAAATTCTTCTTGATTTGCCTCCAGTTGTCACTGGCCAAACCTTAGGGAATGAAAGATTAGTAACGGTTGCAAAAGACTTATTATTTTAAACTGGAGAATTTTTAATGTTCTTAACCCAATTAAGCAGCGAGTGAAGAAACTATCAATATTGTTGTCAGTTTATTAGACGAAAAAATCTTCCAAATTTTAATTTAGCTAGAGATGCTGTTCAGTTTCTACCTTTGACTGAAAATAAGAGTGAATTAAATTAGTAGTTGACACTGGTACCTAAATGTCACATCACTAACGTTAAAAAAAAATGCCTTGTGATTTAAACAAAGATTTCCATCAGTGAGCAAGGTTTCAGCCCTCATCCAATTTTTAATAGCATTTGTCTTTTATCACACAAGTCCTTGAGTAATGTAAACAAGCTGTACAACAGTTTGCATACATTTGGTCCTGTAGTGAGAGTAATATGCGTATTCACAGTTTTAATCCCAAATTTCAAAACCCCAAGGAAAGAAAAAGTTTTCTTAAGTTTAAGTAGCGAATCTAAGAGACCACATCCAGCCCACAGAACAGTCCAAGCTGGCCCTAAACACAGGTGCTCCCAGTTTGAACATCATGCCTGGTTTTTCTGCAGAGAAACAAAATGAAAGAGCAACTTCAAACACAGGTGCAAAGCCCCGCATCTGTGAGGGACAGCCCGAAACCATGGCTTTCTCCTGACCGTTTTCGGCTTGTAAACCTCATCCTCCATGGAGCACCTGTGTCAGAACCAATCAGAGATGTGCATAAATGTTATCAACACCTACACATCATTACTTATTCATCAACATCAGCACCAAATCTTGATGCAAACATGCAGGAGTGTTGGGTTTTTTTTTCCTCTGGAGTTGCTCTTTTCTGAAGCTTACGTCCATTTGCCCGACAGCTGATGAGAAGTACAATACACAGATTTTTAAAAAATGGGACTATTTCAGGCTTTAAATCCTCCAATCATTTGTGTTCATATCACTTTTGAATCTTTAAATCTAATTCCTTCGGTGGGGAAAAATGGGGTGCACACAAAAGGTTCGAACGTATTGATTGCCTAAAGACCTAATTGCTGAAATTCCATACTTGGTGGAGTACTTTTGTGCAGGTGGTCGGGTACCTTCTCTCTGTTTGATTAGCACTCAAAGAACCCACATTTGAAGCTGTATAAGATTTTGTTTTTCCACAGCAGTAGCACAAGCAGCAGAAGCAGCAGGATCTGGCTCCCTGGCAAACTCCACAGGCATTTGGGTTAGTGGCTTTGTATTTGCCTCTGGGTCTTTCCTGCACAGGGCTGGGGAGGGGCTCCTGGGCTGTCGGAGGCTTTGGAAGCCATTTCTTCGTTGACAATTGAAATTTATGTGGTTTTTAATTGTCTGTAAACAAAGCCTTTTAAAGCTAGCACTAAATCTCCGCGGAGGTCAGCTGGCATCCAAAGGGATGCTTGCTGAATTAGTTTGGAGTCTGCCTTTCTTTTCCTAAAAAAACCCCTCTCAATCAGTTTATTGTCCTCCAATAGAGAAACACAAAACACACAAATCACTTGGCCCTCCCTCCTACTTTGAATGAATAGATAAAAATCCATCTGTTTTTTATCGGCCTGTTTTGCGGGGGCCAAAGCTGTGTCCTCTGTAAAAAAAAAAAAAAAATGGCCTCAGCGATACAATTTCCAATTAGCAAGCAGCTAGGAAGATTGACCAAACACTTAGGTCTTTGATCAGTGATGGTTATAGCTGGGAAACTTTCAGTCTGGTTTTGGCACTAAATGGTCATTAGGTGGAAATCATTTATGCTGTGAAAAATTAAGAGCTGAAGATGTAGTGCAATAAATGTGTATTGGTTCTCATAGTTCACAGTTAGACTATGAATTACATGACTTTATTATATAGTAAAAAAAATAAAAATTGGGGCAAAAGGCAGAGTGCGAATGTTTGGTTTTCCATACATTGTCGTACAGTTGACGATAGTCTTTGGAAATCGTAATTTAAGACCCATACAGACAAATGCCTGACTGCAGGTCTCTGGCTCCCAGGAGCTCCAGAAAGCCTGGGACACAATTCCTGTTTGCAGCACCCTCTGCGCTGGTCCCAGCTGTTCTCCTGTCTGACCTGCAGGGTCCGTGTTAAAGTTCTCCCATTTCTCTGAGAGCCAGTTCTCTGTCTCTGTCGCAAATGAGAAAACCTGAATCGGTGCGAATGAGGTGAGACACAGAGCTCTCAGGAAAAAAAGGTTGCTAGAACCCACAGAGCAACTGTGTTCAAATAAAAGCTGTCACTCCTGAGCGAACTGAAGATTCAAACTCTGGCACAGGATTCCTGTTTCAAGCAGCTCTGGCTCAGGGCTTCCGAATATTCCTTTCTTTGTCTCTTCTGGGCCCTCAGTTCCTGCTTTGAAGAAGAACCATAAAACCAAAAAGAACATTTTGGTTCCTTTTTCTAAATGTATCTCTATATGTGAAGAGTTATCTCATATGAAGGATTGATTTTTTTCTTTCAAGTCTATTTCTAATTTGCAGTGATGTCAGATATCAAAAAGGAACTGCCTGTGTTTTTAGCAGAAAGTGGACTAAAATTCCTGACTTTGTGAGTTATATGTTCTTGGACAAATTACTTAATTTTTCTGGTCAATTTTTCTCATCTATGGAATGGGAATAATAATATCTACCATATGGGGCTTGAAGTATGGACTAAAATAAGATCGTTTCAAACATAATTTCTTACAGTACCCGGCACATGTCTGCACCAAAAACATTGCAGACCAAGGAACTATTTGAGAACAAAACAATAAGTGACAACCCCCCACCCAAAAAAAAGAAAAGGAAAGAAAAGAAAAAGCCCTAGCAAATAGGAAGAAAATTCAGAGTGAATCCCTAAAATATAAAATTATGAGAATTAAGTTAGGACTGTAAAAAGTCAGGAATTGAAATAAAAACTATATTACGACGTCCCTTGTTTAGATAAAGTAAACAGAATTTGGGGCATTAAACATAGTTCATTACAGAGAGTAGATACTGAAATGGAATAGAGAGACTGTCCTGACGCAGGCATGAGGAAATTTGAAGCAGGAAAATTGGGGAGAACAGAAGCTGAAATGCTGATCAGCCCCTGGTCACCCAGAGACAGTGGCAGCAGCCCTACCAGCATGGCACCTGCAGGGTCTCCACGGGTGCAAGTGCGGTAAGGCCCACCCTGCTCCACACCATTCTCCCACCTATGCAGTCAGGCCTTCCTGGTGGCTTTGACCACCCAGAGGGTTTAGCTGAACTCTCCTGCAATAAAATCACACTTGTTGGAATTTCAGCTCCATTCAGGATGAAAATATTGGGGAAGCCAGATTCCTACTCCCTTACCGTGGGGTCTCAGTGCGAATTCATTCGTTCATTCATTTGTTCATTCGTTCAACTAACTTCTGTTGAGTGTCTACTGAGTGCAGGCACTGTGCTAAGCTCTGGGAATGAGACTGAATTACAGAGACCTCGTCTCTGGCTTCTAAGAGATGTAATTATTCAGGATGGTCTTACCCAACCCTATCAGCATCCCTCTGCTGTGGCTTTGGGGCCCTAGGGCTTCCCTATTGATCAATCTGCACCCAGCTGCCTTTTAACAAGGCTGAGTCACACTAAAGTTGCCCAGGGCTTTTCATTAGGACATTAGCTAAATTTAGCTTGATCATAAGAGGAAGTAGCTGGATCAGGCCCGATGGGGTTAATCTGAGATCTAAGGTCAGATGGGGGAAGAAGATAGCAAAACTAAGTGTCCAAGCAGTAAATAATAAAGATGAAATAAATTAGTAGATAAACTGATGGACAAATGAAACATGAAACGTACATAGATTCTTGATCACTCTCTCCTTCTGTAAGGTTCCTTTCTGGTTTCACCTTATTCTAATCTGTTGGACTAGAATATTAATTCACTATTATTAATAAATAAGTTATTATTTAGCTAATTATATTATATGATTATAAAATCAGCTATTAATTAGCCATTACTAATAAATAATATTATTTAATAAATAATAACTGATGTTTAATAATGCATTATTATATGCCAGATACTAAATTCATCTCATGTGCTAAATTCATTATATGCCAGATACTAAATTCATCTCATGTGCTAAATTCATCTCATTTAATTCTCACTTCAGAGAGATGGATATTATTATCACCATTTTGCAGACAAGAAAACTGAGGCACAGAGAGGTCAAGTAAACTCTCCAAGATCATGTGCAGCTAGTGTTCAAACCCAGGAGTTTGTCTCTAGAACTGACATTCCTACCTCTATATTCTGCCTCCATCCATCATTCTGCTTCTCTTTTGTTTTGTTTGTTTGTCTGCTTCTCTTTTGTTATTCAAATTTATTTGGCAAATTGATTTTCACCTCTTGTGTTTTTGACCTGGATTTCTCTCTATCTTTTAACTTTTTCTTTAAGAAAATACTAAGCAAAAAAAAGGAGAAAGAATAGCATAACAAACCCTGTGTACACTTCAGTCTTGGATTCTCTTTGCTTTGACCTCAGGTCCTGATCTGTCATATTCAATCTTGCAAATAAATCATAACTTTCTATTTCCCCCACTGATCTGATTGTGGCATTCTTTATATTTTACTGTACTCCAGTGTCCATGGTAGTTCAGAAGGAATGATGCAAGGAATTTTCTTTATTCCCCCCCGATTTATTGAGATATACTTGGCATATAATATTGTGTAAGTTTAAGGTATACAATGCAATGATTTGATACGCACATATATTGTGAAATAATTACCATGATAAGGTTAGCTAACACATCTATCACATTTTTTTTGTAGTGAGAACAGAACATTGATCTATTCTCTTAGCAAGTTGCAAGTATGTAATAGGGTATTGTTAACTATAGTCACATGCTGTACATTAGATCCCCAGAACTTGTCTTATTTAGTTAGTTATATTATTACAATATTTTATAGTTATATTATTTTTAAATCAGCTATTTATTAACTATTATTAAATAATAGCTAAGGTTTAATAATGGCTTATTATGTGCCAGGTACTGTGCTAAATTTATCTCATTTAATTCTCACTTCAAATTGATATTTGTAGTCTTTGACCACCATCTTCCCCTTTCTCCTACCCACCAGTCCCTAGCAACAATTGTTATACTCTCTGTTTCTATGAATTTGCCCTTTTTAGATTCTCATATGAGTGAGACATATACTTATTTGTTTCTCTCTGTCTGACTTATTTCATTTAGATAATGCCCTTGAGGTCCATCCATGTTGTTGCAAGTGACAGGATTTACTTCTTTCTTATGACGGAATAACATTCTATTGTGTATATATACACACCAGATTTTCTTTATTTATTCATCTGTTACAGACTCTTAGGTGGTTTCCATATCTTGGCAATTGTGAATAATGCTGCAATGAATATGGGGTACACATATTTCTTTGGGGTAGTAATTTCATTTCTTGCAGAGATATATCCAGAAGTGAGATGGCTGGATCATATGGTAATTCTATTTTTAATTTTTTGAAGAATCTCCATACTGTTTTTCATAGTGGCTTTATCAATATACATTTCCACCCACAGTGCACAAGGGTTCATTTTCTCTACATCCTTGTTAATACTTGTTATCTCTTATTTTTTTGATCATGTGTGAGATGATATCTCATTGCAGTTTTGATTTGCATTTCCATGATGATTAGTGATGTTGAGCATCTTTGCAGGCCCTCTGTCCAGTTTTTAATTGGATTATTTGTTTTTTGCTTTTGAGTTGTATGAGTTCCTTATGTATTTTGGATATTAGCCCCTTATCAGATATATTGTTTGCAAATACTTTCTACCATTTTGTAGGTTGCCTTTCATTTTGTTGGTGGTTTCCTTTGCTGTGCAGAAGCGTTTTAGTTTGATGTAGTCCCACTTGTTTATATTTGATTTTGTTGCTTGTGATTTTGATGTTATATCTAAAAATTGTTGCCCAGAACAATGTCAAGGAGCTTTTCCCCTATGTTTTCTTCTAGAAGCTTTATAGTTTCAGGTCTTACATTTAGTATTTAATCCATTTTGAGTTCATTTTTGTGAGTGGTTTAAGATTGAGGTCCAGTTTCACTCTCTTGCATGTGAATATCATTTTCCCAACATCACTTATTGAAGAGACTATTTTTTCCCCATTGGATATTCTTGAATCCCTTGTCAAATATTTGTTGACTGTATGTGCATGGGTATATGCCTGATTCTGTTCCAATGGTCTATGTCTGTTTTTATGCCAATATCATACTGTTGTGATTATTATAGCTTTGTACTATAGTTTGAAATCAGGACATGTGATGCCTTCAGCTTTGTTTTTTTTTTTTTTTTTTTGCGGTACACGGGCCTCTCACTATTGTGGAGCACAGACTCTGGATGCTCAGACTCAGCAGCCATGGCTCACGGTCCCAGCCGCTCCGCGGCATGTGGGATCCTCCCAGACCGGGGCACGAACCCGTGTCCCCTGCATCGGCAGGCAGACTCTCAACCACTGCGCCACCAGGGAAGCCCAGCTTTGTTTTTTGTTTTTTTCCTCAGGATTGCTGTGGATGTTCGGTATCTTTTGTGCTTTCATATGAATTTTAGAGTTATTTTTACTTTTTTATGAAAAATGCCATTGGAATTTTGATGTGGATTGCCTGAAATCTACAGGTGGCTTTGAGTACTATGGACATTTTAACAATATCAATTCTTCCAATCTAGGAACATAGATATCTTTCTACTTATTTTGCCTTCCTCAATTCCTTTAATCAATGTCTTATAATTTTTAGTGTTCAGATCTTTCACCTCCTTGTTTAAATTTATTCCTAAGTATTTTATTATTTTTGATGCTATTGTAAATGGGAGAGTTTTCTTTACTTCTTTTTCACATAGTTTGTTGTTAGGTATAGGAATACAACTGAATTTTGTATGTTGATTTTGTATCCTGCAACTTCACTGAATTCATTTATTAGTTCTAATAGTTTTTTGGTGGAGTCTTTAGGGTTTTCTACATATAAGATAATATCTGCAAAGAGAGACAATCCTTCTTTCTTTCTGATATGGATGCCTTTTATTTCTTTTTCTTGCCTTATTACTCTGGCTAGGACTTCCAGTACTATTTTGAATAGGAGTGATGAGCTGGGAGTTTTCTATGATACTTTAGCTACTTCCAAGTCCTTAATTGTTAATCATGTGATTCTAGGGCTTAAATGGGACAGATTACCAGTTCCTAGGATTTCCTATCTGCTTAACTCTATAGTAACACATACAGATCAGTATGTTAATTGCAAAAGGTAGACTCTTAATGAATTAGTTAAATTAAGCAGGGTGCAGTATTTTAAAATTTGTAACATAAGAAAAAAAGACATGGACAGTCTTTTTATTTTTCTTATAGGAATAGAAAAGTTTATGCTTTTTTTTTTTTTTTCTTGTGCCAGGGGATTTTCCAAAGAATTTTTCTTATCTTAAGGAGAGAAAAAGCTGTCCATAACCTTCTTCTAAAGAACTAAGACTCCCAGGCAGAGAATTTTTCATGACAGCTCTTGTTAAAATGTTGATAAAGAAGGGTTCTACTAGACTTAGACTAGTAAGGAATAAAATTCTGGCAGGGGCCAAGGTGGGCAAAATATCACAGCAGGCATGGCTTTGCAAAGCATTTCCTTTGAAGTAACAGTCTCTTCCACTTTGTGGTTGGATGCTGTCTGAGGCTTAGTGTTTCCTGAATTTCCTTCCAAGTCTCAGTTCTCTTCAGACTCAACACATTGGCCTTGGAAATCTCACCCTCTACCATGGACTAAATGAACAAATATAAGGAGTTGAGTCTTAAATGTCTAATTCTAGCCCTACATCTCTCATCTCCAGACACATTAATCCAACTGTCTACTGGAAATTGACACTTAGATGTCTCACATTTTCTTTGAACCGAAGATGTCTAAAATAGAATTCATCATCTTCCCATTAACCACTGCTTCTTCCATTTTTCCTGCAACACAAAATGACATGCCCCGATTGCCTAACCCAAAACTTCACTCCTCATTGTCTCTTCTTCTCCACTTGCCATTAATCACAATGTCCTGTTGGATCAGCTTCCTAAATATATCTCTAGTCTGTCAGCTCTCTTCACCCTCACTATGCATGCCATGCCTTCTTCTTCTCTAGACTAGCGTTCTGTAGGTCTCCTAATTAAATCCCTTCTTCTAGTCTTGTTTCCCTCTAATCCATCTTCCTCCTTCTGAATAAAGTGCTTCCTCTGAATCACAAATATTACAGTATTATGGTCAGCTTAAAACTCTTCAAAGGGTCCACATTGCCTAAAGTTCAATCTTCTTAGCTTAGCAAACCTCTCCAACTACCTTCTTTTTGCATCTCCCCTTACACCCTGGATTCAGATATAATCATATGTTTGTAGTTCCCAGGATATATTAATGGTTCCCAGTTTCATGTTTTTCCTCCCAGATTTTTTTCTAGAAGGTATCCTTTACTCTTTTCTCTTTCCTCATATACCCATCATGACAGCCTACTTCACCTTCAAGATTTTCCAGACTCAACTCAAGGGTTCCCTCCTCTATAAAGCCTTATCTGAACTCTTAACTGCAAGGGTAAAATTGACTATAAAAGCTTGTTTGGGTTTCTACTGTACCCATTAGAATATAAAATATACCTAACTTTTTAATTCACGCACATTTTATAATCCACATACATCTGTCTTGTTTATGAATAGTGTTTTTTAGTTTGCTTCCTAAACATCTAATGTCAGTTTAAATATATAGTACACTAAATATTGTTGATTGCTTGATTGAGTGACTGACTGAATAAGTAAACATGTACCCCTGAAGAGTCTTTCTCATTACCATGAATAGGTTCCTATATTTTGTTTCCTTTTCATTATTATAAAACTTTCTTCTGTCTGTACTGCTAAACACTGCTAAAGAAATTAGCACTTTACATGGAATAATTATCTTGTTTTATATTGTTTTCTTTTTTTAAGATTTTTTTGATGTGGACCATTTTTTTTCAAGTCTTTATTAAATTTGTTACCATACATATTGCTTCTGTTTCATGTTTTGCTTTTTGACCATGAGGCATGTGTGATCCTAACTCCCTGACCAGGGATCAAACCCGCACCCCCTGCACTGTAAGGCGAAGCCTTAACCACTGGACCACCAGGGAAGTCCCTACACTGTTTTCTGTCTTCAATATTTCTAAGCACCCCCCCATTTATTTACTTTATTTTGTTACATAGTTAGCACCTCCATAATGTTAGAATTTAACCGATTTCTACAATGACTTTTAAAGGGATACTTATGGTTTTTGCTATTACTATGTTTAGAATCTCATCTTTCACTTTATTTAGGCACCATTGCCTCTTGCCAATTACAATAAATATGTAGGGAGAGTTAACCTCTTATCGCTTCTAATTTGGTAATTTGATTTGGTTTTTTGGACACTGTTATTAGAAACTAACTCATATGGGATGAGGATTTGGTATATTTCATTAGTTGTTTCAAAGTGGAATCTTCTTTACTCCTTACTTTGGAAATTTCATTCAGAATGTATTGAGAGCTTAGCCTTTTCCAGGCATATCCTAGGTAGGAATATAAAGACAGCAAGCACAGCTGCTTACCTGAAGCTGTTTATAATATTGAAGGAAGATAAGATGATTGTACAGAGAGTTGTAACATAAAGATAGGATAAATATCAGGAGAAATACACAAAGTGCTCTGGGAACATAGAAGAGAGACATTTCCAGTAAGGGCACCTAAAGAAAGCATTGTGGTAGAAGGGGGCTTTTAAGCTTGGCTTTGAAAATGGAGTAGGATTTCAATAGGTGAAGCTTGGGGAAGGACACAGCACACTGAAGGACATGGGTGGTGAGCTGAGGAGGTGAAAGTACAGGGTATATGGAGACAAAAAGTGGAGCAGGTGAGCTCTAGAGCCAGGTAAGTTATAGTCATAGTACAGAAGCCCTTGAATGCCTCACCAACAATCAAGACTCAAACGAGCCTGAACAAATTGATGACCTTCTTTTCTACTGCTATTATCTACCCACAGCAGCGTATTAGGTTCCCCTTATCTTCTATACCCTGCATTTGCAAAGAAATCGCCATGATATCACTTCTGTTTGCAGACCTTCTCTAGCCACTTTGAAATCATGTTTTTTTTCCCCCTTACTTTGGCACAATGTTTTGCTATTTGAACTTCAGCCTCACTTTTTTTTTTTGATTCCTCTGGGGGCACTGCTATTAGAAACTAACTGATACGGAGTATAAATTGTTCTGTAATTATACTCACTGTAATGAAGGACTCTTATCAAAACCTTCTAGCTCTCTACCTATCATTTGATTTAAATATTATAAACCCACCTGATATCTGTTGGTCATATTAATTATACACACAGAGGGATGTTCCCTTGGGAATGCCATGTTACTTCTTTTACACATTGCTCTTTTTAAATTCAAAAATTCAGATTTCACCCACTTTGGGGGGGGTGAGGTACATGCCCCGTCAGACATATATTGCAACTCTTTTCTCCCAGCTGTGAATTGCTGTTTTATTCATCTTTAATTTTTTAACAGTTTTATTCAGATATAATTTATATACCATAAAGTCACCCAAGTGTCCAATTCAATGAATTTTAGTTTGTTTATAGAGTTGTACAACTATCGCCACAACATAATTTTAGAGCATTTCTATTAACTTAAATTGAAATCTTGTACCTAATTACCACCATTCCCCATTTCTAGTCTCAGCCCTAGGCAATGACTAATCTCTTTTTGTATTTCTGTTTTTGGACATTTTACGTAGATGGTATTATACAATACATGTTGTTCTGTATCTGGCTTTTATTGCTTCCCACGTTTTTGAGGGTCATCTATGTTGTAGCATGTTTCAATACTTCCTTCCTTTTTATTGCTGGTAGTTTTCCATTTATGGATATACCACACTCTGTTTATCCTTTCATGGTTGATGAACATTTGAGTGATTTCCACTTTTTGGCTTGTGTGAATAATACAGCTGTGAACATTAGTGTACAAGTGTTTCTGTGGACATGTTTTCATGTCTTTTTGGTAGATTCCTAGGAGTGGAATTGCTGGGTGGCCTGATAAATTTGTGTTTAGCCTTTTAAGAAAGTACCAACATGTTTTCCAAAGTGGCTGCTCCAGCTTACATTGCCACCAGGAATGTCTGAGGCCTGAGGCCCAAGCTTCTCTGCAACCTCATCAACACTTGTTATTGTCTCTCTTTTTGATTATAGTTATTTTAGTGGATGAGATGGCATCTCATTATGGTTTTGATTTGCATTTCCCTAATGAATAATGATGTTGAGCATCTTTCTATGTGCTTATTAACCATTTGTACATTTTCTATGGGTAAATGTCTATTCAAATCCTTTGCCCATTTTTAAATAATTTATCGTTTTGTTCTTGAGTTCTAAGTGTTTTATATAGAACCTGGATAAGTCATTTCTTAGATATGTGATTTGCAGTATCTTCTCTCATTCTGTGGGTTTGTTTTGTTTTGGTCTTTTTACTTTTTTGGTGGTGTTTTATGAGGCACAAAATTTTTAAAATTTTGACAGAATCTAATTTGTCGATTTTTACTTTTATCTCTGGGCTTTCAGTGTTCACTCATCTTTTCTGAGACTTGGGTCAGATTAATTTATGGAAACTCTATTTGTTATGTCTATGATCACATAACAGAGGCCTTTATTACCTTATTTGCAAGGTGGCTGTGCCTGCTTCTCCCTGAAGCATTCATTGATCTACTGTGGATTTCCTGAAATTACAGCAGTGAGTTAAAATTACCTTATCCTTTGGGAGTTCACTGCCCACACAGACTTCTCCTTTTCCCTGTCACTGTACTGTCCTTACCCTTGAAGTAGTAAAGAATCTCTGTCCGGAGAGTTTCAGAGTCTATCAATTGCCCAGCTCCTGAAGGGCTCTAGGGCCACAGCAATCACCCACGGGATGTTATACTCAGCGATAACCCATGTGCCTGGTGTTGTTGGAAATGGATTATCCAAGCCTGCTCTCCTGGACTTTGTCCAGGTCAGAACTCAGAGCAGCAGAATTAGGTTATGAAAGAGTCAGAACTAAAAGCCAGAAGACCTGGATTCTAGTCCTGAATCTGCCGGACAAAATTACTTAAAACTTACTGTAGTTTAACTTCTTCATTTAGAAAATGAGCTTTTGGCTATCTAATGCTTCTCCTTTTTATAGCAGTTGTTCTCAGTAGGGGGACAATTGCCCAGAGACGTTTGTAAGACATTTTTGATTACAACAGCTGAGGGGAGCACAACCTCCTGTCCTGGGTAGAGGCAGTGATGCTGCTAAACGTCCTACAATGCACAGGCCAGCTCCTACAACAAAGAATCATCCAACCCCAAATAGCAAGAGTGCCGAGCTTGAGAAGTCCAGTTTAGAGTATATGTTTCATTAGTATATTTATAGGAAATTCCCCTCTCCTGTTTTATATAAATACTTCCTTTCTCCCAAGTCTCAGGTCCAAAGTGGAGCCTTCTTTGTTCATCCTAATTCATAATGATTATTTTTTCTTATTTTTAGCATTCCTATGCTACTTATTATTATGTCATTAAGTATAGTATAACAAAAAATAAAATTATAACTGTAGACAATTTATCTTTTTAAGCAATAAGAAATATATATTTATTAAACTAACTCATTAATGTATTGTAATTTACAAGATGTTTGCTTTTGTCATCAAAGTAACTCTGCACATCATGAATATTTTTATCCCAGCTGATCTGCAGCCTCCAGTACCCACAGCCAACAATGACGTGGAGGCTAAAGATTTTGCCAATTTACACGTCAAAGTCATTAGAGGATCTTTCCCAGGCCCAGGCCATTTCAGCCTCTTCATTAGGGCACAATCCAGGCAGGAGTGTGTCAGATGGTTTCACTGAAGGGAGTTGAGACCCTGCTCAGGCTCACATAGGGACAGTCTGTCAACCAAAGTAATGAAGGCAGAGCCTGGATGGAGATTTCAAAGTAGGACCACTCTATGGTACGTACAGGGAATTTGTTTTCTAAAATAAGTTCCCTTGCACTTTCCTACTGTATGTCACCCTGCTTTCGCATCTTCCTCTTCCTCCACCATATTGGATACATCATGAATTATCTTTGCTAAAATTTGGCCAACTTAAGCAATGCAATCTAGAGCACATCATTGGAGTCACTCGTGGAAACATTAAACAGCACCAGGTGCAGGACTGACCCCTTGAGGACCACCACTCAATATGCCCCCAAGGCTGACATTTAACCATTGATGACTTCTGAGTAGGGCCCTCTGACCAATAGCACATCAATCAATAGTGTTCTTCCAACCCCGCATTTCCAGAATCTCTTCTTCTCTTTAGAGCTGACCCCATTTATTTTCATTAGTTTTGGGATCAGACGGTATAGCTAAAATTTAAAGGCAACTGCAAATGATTTATAAAGAGTATAGACTCAATTGCATGATAGACATCAGTTGGCTAGTAAACATAAAAACACAATGACCTTTCAGTTTTCATTTTACCATCATAGGTTACTCAAAGAATCTGTAATCTCCTTTTGTGGTATCTGCTATTCTAAATTGACTTCCTTGAGCCTTAATTTGACCATATGGACTCTGTGTGTGTGTGTGTGTGAGAGAGAGAGAGAGAGAGAAAGAGAGAGAGAGCGTGCGCGCATGCAGAAGGGTTAATCTGTTCAATTAGCCCTGGATTTTTCATGATATTCTCTCTGTGGAATATCTACCAATTTTATAATTTTATTAAATAAATTCAACCTGTAGACTTTCTACTGTATTCATTTATTTAATTGAAATGTGATAAAAGATTTTTAGGAATCAGATAGATGTTTTTGTTAATAAACTTTATTTTTCTAGAAGTTTTAGATTTATAGAAAAATTGAACAGAAAGTACAGAGGGTCGCTATACATGCCCTGTGTCCTCCCCTCCCTGCCCCGCACTCTGTTTCCCCTGTGAACATCTTGCATTGGTATGGTGCATTTGTTGCAATCAATGAGGCAATACCGATACAACAATGTTAAGTAAAGTCTGCAGTTTGCATTAGGGTTACTCCTAGTGTAGTATAGTTCTGTGGGTTTTACCAAATGCATAATATTATATAACCACCATTACAGTATCAGATAGAATAGTTTCAGTGCCCTAAAAATCCCCTGTGCTCCACCTATGCAACCCTCCTTCCCCATCCTCTTCCCACCTCCTGGCAACCACTGATCTTTTACTGTCTTCATAGTTTCGCCTTTTCCAGATTGTCATATAGTTATGTAGCCTTATGTAGCCTTCATACAGTATGTAGCCTTTTCTGATTGGTTTCTTTCACTTAGAAATATGCAGTTTCCTTCTTATCTTTTTTTTTTGGCTCATTTTTCTTTTTTCAGAATAATATTCCATTGTATAGATTTACCACAATTTGTTTATCCATTTATCTCTTGAAGAACATATTGTTTGCTTCCATTTTTTACAATTGTAAATAGAGATGCTATAAACATTCTTGTGCAGATTTTGTGTGGACAAAACTTTTCATCTCACTTTGGTAAATAACTAGATGTGCAACTGCTGAATCATAGGTAAGAATATGTTTAGCTTTGTAAAAAAAAATTCCAAACTGTCTTTCAAAGTGGCTGTACCATTTTATATTCCCACCAGCAGAGAATAAGAATTCCTCATGCTCCACATTTTCTCCAGCATTTGGTTTTGTTGGTTTTTTGACTATTGGTTGTTCTAATAGGTATGTAGAGATATCTCATTGTTGTTTTAATTTGCAGTTTTGTAATAACAGACCGATGCTAACCATCTTTTCATCTGCTTATCTGTTATCTGTATAGTCTCTTTGGTGAGATGTCTTTTCAGATCTTTTACCCACTTTTACATTGGGTTGTTTGTTTTCTTCTTTAGAACCCTTTGTATGTTTCCGATGCAAGCCTTTGATCAGATAGGTTTTTTTGCAAGCGTTTCTTCCCAGTCCGTGACTTTTTAAAAAATTCTCTCAACAGTGTCTTTTGCACAGCAGGAGTTTTTAATTTTAATGAAATCTAAGTAATATTTCTCTTTCATGGATTCTTTTGGTGCTGTACCTAAAATCTTCTTACCAAATTCAAGGTCAACTAGATTTTCTCCTATGCTATCTTCTAGAGGTTTTATAGTTTTGCATTTTACATTCAGGTCTGTGATCAATTTTGAGTTAATTTTTGTGAGAGGTATAAGGTCAATTTTTTTTCTTTTTGCATTTGGATGTTCAGTTGTTCCAGCACCATTTGTTGAAAATACCACCATATTTCCTTTGATTTGCTTTTGCTCCTTTATCAAAGATCAGTTGACTGAATTTGTGTGAATCTATTTCTTAGCTTTCTCTTCTGTTTCATTGACCTAACTGTCTATCTTCTCACCAATATCATGCTTTGTTGATTACTATAGCTTTATGGTAGGGTGGTGTCAGTCCTCTGACTTTGTTCTTCTATTTCAATACTGTGTTGTCTCTCTGTATCTTTAACCTCTCCATATAAACTTTACAATCAGTTTGCGGATACAAAGTAACTTGCTGGGATTTTGATTTTGATTGCATTGAACCTATATATAGGTCAAGTTGGGAAGAACTGACATTTTATGGACTATCTTTCCATTTATTTAGATCTTCTTTGATTTTGTTCATCAGAATTTCATAGTTTTCCTCATATAGATCTTATAGATATTTTGTTAGCTTTATACCCAGGTGTTTCATTTGTTTGGTGCTAATGTAAAGAGTGTAGTGTTTTTAATTTCAAAATTCCATTGTTCACTGCTGGCATATAGGAAAGCAATTGAATTTGTATATTAACCTTGTATCTTGCAACCTTGCTGTTAACAGTTCATTAGTTTCAGGAGTTTATTGTTGCTGCTGTTGTTTTAAATTCTTTGGGATTTTCTTCATAGATAATCAAGTCATCTATGAACAAAGGTGGTTTTATTTCTTCCTTCCCAATCTATCTACCTCCTATTTCTTTTTCTTATTTTTCCAAGGAAAAAATTCCTTCTATTAAGAGCATTTGCTAGAACTTCCGGTATGATGTTAAAAAGCAGTGGTGAAGGGGAATGTCCTTGCTTGTTCCTGATTTTAGCAGGAAAGCATTTAGTTTCTTACCATTAAGTATGATATTACCTGTAGGTTTTTTGTAAATATTCTTTGTCAAGTTCAGGATGTTTTCCTTTATTTATAGTTTGCTGAGATTTTTTTTTTTTTTTACCAAAAAAGGGTGTTAGATGTTGTTAAATGCTTTTCTGCATCCATTTATATGATTATATGTTTTTTCTTATTTAACCTATCGATGGGATGGATTACATTAATTGATTTTTGAGGGTTGAACTAGCCTTGTATGGCTGGAATAAATTCCAATTGATCGTGGTAAATAACTCTTTTCATACATTTTTTGGATTTGATTTGATAGTATTTTCTTGAGGATTTTCGTGTCTGTATTTACAACAGACACTGTAATGTCTCTGTCAAACAGTTTTCTATTTTAGTTCTGCCTAACATGGCATCCAAATGGATCACTAATTACCAATATAATTATTGATAGAATTATTTCCATCTCACATTCTGTAAGTTATCCAAGCCAAAGTAGATGAAGAATAACAGTTCTCAAAACCTTGACAAATACTGAAGCTTTTTCCCCCAACATTATTAAAATTGGGAGTTTGCTTTTATTTTAGATATAGTCAACCAATTATATGGAAGTAATTTGCGAGTTTAAGGTCATGATTCTGATACATATTTTCTTTCATATTCATCAAAAGCTTAAGTAAATGTGGCTGAGGGAAAAAAACTGCAAAGACAAACAAAATTTGTAGCTCAATATCAAGGTTAGAGGATTAGAGTGAATGATATTTTCACTTACTTTTAGTTGGTATTTTGAAAATAATTCACACAGTGGAGAGGATAAGTGACTCAGAAAGTTTAAAGGTATAGTTCTATTAAGAAGGATGAATGCTTGATAGGACATGATTAGGACCTAAATTATTATATTTATATTTGACTTGTCTTGAGAGATGTGTACATTGGTACATTTGCAAATGACATACAAAGGCAATTGGAAACTGAGTGTAACTCAGACAAATGACTTATTTTTATGTTTATGACTCATTCTGTTGTTTATATGAATGGTCTGCCCAGTATTTCTAGAGACCAATGTTAACATCATTTAACAGTTACCTAAGAACCTGGTATAGTGATCACCACTCCCAGGCTTATTCTATTGTTAGCTCTGAAATGCCCATACACAGAATAAAAAGTCCACAATCTGATTGCACTCTACCCTGTTAGCCCTTAGTAATAATGGTCAGTAAGATGAATAGAGTGCTACAATGTGCCAGGTGCCAATGTGTTACAGGCATTAATTCATTAAATTATTACAATAACTTCATGTGGCAGGTACTAATATTTCCCTCTACTTTATACATGAGGTACCTGAGTCACAGAGAGGTTCCTAATGAGCACAATGTGGTAACCCAGCTAGCAGCTGGTGCCACCAAGACTTAAACCCAGGAGATACGAATTTAGAACTTTCTCCCATCTACTCTGCTATACTGACTTCCAATTAGAGACGAAACAAAAACAAGCAAATACCTTCATCTCTCTTTAAACAAGGTCTGTTTTTCATCTGTTGGAATTTTGTAGACATTTTAGGCAAAATATAGAAAGAAATAATTTTATGTATATCCCTTTTAAGTAATCTTTACATTTCTTTATTAATTTAACTTAATTTAACCTAATTTAATTTAATGATTTAACTCCTCAAAGGAGATTTATTAACTTTCCTAACCGGGAAGTCTGGGAATGCCTCTGACTTCAGGCACAGCTGGATACAAGGGCACACATCCTATTCCTAGGCTGATTTCTTTCTACTTCTCTCAGATGCATTTTTTCATGGGATGGGCCAGATGGCCTCCAGTGGTTACATCCTAGCTAACAGCTTAGCTTAACAACTCCAATGGAATAGTAAATTAGGTTTCTATTCATAGAGTAACATTTTTTATCAGTGTTCAAGAATCAACCTCATGATTTTGCTCAGTCCTATTTAAATTACAGACCTTCTGGATGGGTCTCTATGCTACTATAAGTTGTGGAGACTTTTAGAGCTTTGGACTCTTTGATGTTTACTTACTGACAGTGTAAATTATCTTATTAACCTTGCCCATATCTCACACTAATTCATTTCTGATGTAGAATTAACTTAAAACACGTATATAGAGATATTCATGCTGATTTAGCTCCCTTAATGCCGTCCCCATGTATTCTGATTCTGACTCTGAGGTGGGAGAGGAAGGAAAACCCTCCCGCAAAGTGTTAGAAAGGTGAACTAAATGTGAGTAAAGTCATCAACCTGGATAAGGATTCAACAAGGTCTGGCTGACATACTATCCTCAGATGAGTTTTTCTGCCTTACAGCCCTGGCCTTCAGCAATACTCCCAATTCCTTGCTGACAGTGTTACGAAGGCCATAGCAAACTCTCCACGTAGTAGGGTATTGCTACCCTCTGAAGCTCTAGGGTGCCCTGTTAGGTCTCCATGGGTATACCTGAGAGTTTGGCTCTCTCCTGACCATCTAGGTGTCCTAGGTATCCCCTAGGGCTTCTGAGCGTTCTAGGAAAGAGCAGAGAAGTGTCCTCAAGGGGGACGTAAATGATTTGTGCAAAGATTCAAGGCATCGCTAGTGTCATGATCCTTTCCCTCCCCATAGTTATTTTCTCACTCATCGGGGTGATTGGCAGGTGGGTCTGGCAATGCAGCTGGCCTCTGCGAGTTGTCTGTATTCAGTAGGGCTGGAGTTGGACCTCTGGTCCAGAATAGCACCTATACACAGGAACAGCATTTTTTATAGTGATCCTTTTCCTGGTCCCCTTCCTGTTTTCTGAAATATATGCACGCTGACACCTTGCTCTAACATGGTGCCTTACGTAGGCCTTTCAAGCTTCAAAGCTATGGAACACTCTCTTGCTTGGCCTTCTCTCCCTTTTCCCAATCTCTTCTAGGTCTCAACCCACTCCTGATTTCTCTCACATGAAAGCCCCCTAATGTTCTTTTTCTTTCCACAGTAGGGCTTGGTGGCCACTTGTCCAGAAACCCAAGCAAGACCTTAGCAATATGAAAATGTAATGACACTGAGAATAAAAAAGCCTTTACCAACATAAGTACTCTTTGGAGAAGAGAGGTTTTCTTTCTACCCTGGAGAGTTACTCTCCTCATGAGAGTGAACCAAATGGCTTCAAAATCAGTAAAAGTAAGAACAATTGAATTTTTTTAAAATATATGAGTTGAACTTTTCACATTTTCCCTCTCTTATGCTACACAGCTATCCAATCTGTGTAGCTTGAGAAGGTCACCCATTCCCTATCTGCTCCTTTTTTCAGGATCAAACAGAAATGTAAATGGTACTATGCTTCTATCATCTTTCTGGATCATTCTTGCTTCATCACTGTCCAATAGACCCTCTGCAATGATGGGGAGGTTCCATATCTGCTGTTATTGACCCCTTGACATGTGGATGTTGTCATTGAGAAGTTAAATTTCTATTCTTTTAAGTCTAATAAGTTTAATTATAAATGGCTACATGTAGCTAGTGGCTATCATATTAGACAACACAGGTTTAGGTTTTCTGAAAAGCAACTAAATAGCATATATCAAGAATTCAAAAGTATTAATGTACGTATTTTAAAAGATATTTATTTATTTATTTCCACTTTAGGTTCACAGTAAAATTGAGAGGAAGGTACAGAGATGTCACGTACACCCCAGGCCCCTACTTAATATTTTTTTAAGAACTTTATTCCATGGCAAAATAGTAAGATTCATATGTAAGTGTCTTTATCACAGTATTTACAGTCTAAAAAAAATCAGAAAAGTCAAATAAACATGCGTTGGCTGTTAAAATCTTAGCTTAAAATAAAATTTAAAAACATGGGTTTATACTTACGTTATGATGTTAAGTAGATATACATGGATTCAAGCTTTTTATATAGTATTATCCCAAATTTAAAAATTTGTATTATAAACATAGTAAGAAGACTTGAAAAAATACACCAAAATATTAATGGCTTTATTTTTTAAATAATGAGCAAACAGGTGATCTAGTTTCTTATTTATATTTTCCTTATAAGTTTTAAATTTTATAAAACGAATGGGGATGACTTCTTAAATGAGAACATCCACAAGAAGTATTATTTTTAAACAGTTGTAAATATTACAGAAGGCATGGAAAACAAGAATTGAGAAAAGAGCATTGGATTTGACAACTTGAAGTTCAGTGATGGAATTGGATTTGATAGAGCAGATTAAGGTAGATGGTGTCAGAAGAGGTCAAAGGAATCAGAGCGTAGATGGGGAGCAGAAATCCAAAGGCAGCAGGTTCTGCCTTCCCTGCAAGGTATGGTTCTGAAAGGAAGGGAGAAAATGCATCATAATTGTATCAGCTTTTGAGAGTCTACTAGGTATTGTATTTGATTTTTTATATAACGCTGATAAAACAATTAAACTTTGTAATGTCCATGCATAATAAGAAAGCTGAGACTTGGAGAAATGAATTTGTCTTACAAAAACAAAGCAACTTACACCAAAACCTGCAGACTTTCCACCATGCTCCACCGTCTCCTGCAGGATGGTAAGTAAGATCAAGGGCATGGTGTCTTTTTATTTTTTTTCAGCTAGTGAAGACCCATCTGAACAGGGAGGAAAGAGTCGCAGAGTCCTGTGCTCTCCTACATATTTAGTTTCCTTGTCAGTAGAGCAGAAGTGGCTAACAGGAGTTAGGACTCAGGTCAGCTTGATTCAAATCCCCGCTCCACGGTATACTCCCTGAAGGACTTGGGGCACACCACTGAGCCCCTCCAGCCTTGGTTTTCTCATTTATCTAGTGGAGATAACAACATCTACCTCTGAGAGTTGTTATGAAGATTAGAAGGATAATATAGGTAAAAGCATCTAGCACAATGCCTGGCCCAGGATAGCCTTCATACCTGGTTGGTGTAGCTGTCGATGTTGTTTTTGTTATAATATGATTGAGTTGTCCTTGATTTCTTTGAGGTGGTAGAGGGTAGGTCTTGACCCTGTGATATATTTAGAAACATTCTGTATCTTAGTATGCAAAGATGAATTAAATTTTAGTCACTGGCTAATTCATTCCCTTAACGGACATCTATTAATGACAACCAGGTGGGTACCCAGTACGGTGGTAGGAAGTGGAGATGAAAGAATGGCTGAGACATGGGCCCTCTTCTCAGAAGCAAGTGGAGAGACACTTATGTACAGTGATTATGATAAAGCAATTTATAACTGCCTGTTAGAGATATGAGCTGAACACTAGGAAAGCCTGTGGGATGTAACACTCTGCCTGGGACTGTTGCAAAAGGCATCAGAGAGAAGGAGACTTTTTATAGTAATAAAAACAAATACCATCTTCCAGGGTCCACAAACTGTACTAAAATTTTGCAGTTTTTATTCATTTGCTCTTCATTGTGTTATCCTGCCTCATGACCCTCAATGAGAAGTTAGGATAGAAGCAAATCCCCTAATATGCCATCCAGAAGAAGTGAAGGTACTGGGTTCTCCAAGTTTTTCTATGGGAAGTTAGCCCTTACAGATGCT
Source organism: Leucopleurus acutus (assembly GCF_964270905.1). NCBI lineage: Eukaryota > Metazoa > Chordata > Mammalia > Artiodactyla > Delphinidae > Leucopleurus > Leucopleurus acutus. The sequence continues at coordinate 51,981,024 of NC_139160.1, forward strand.
ACCTGAAAAGGATTCCATAGTCAAATACATTTGAGAAATAAGTACTGCTTTTGCTTCTTGGAGTATTGCAATGTACGTTGATACTTTACAGGTTCTGAGAAGACTGATTGAGATTTTTAACTCAGATACTCAAATATTTTACCCAGATAGCAACCCCATCTTTTAAAAACAACAACTGAAAAACACCTTAAGAAACTAAGTTTTGTAGAACTCTGTAGAAATGCTGATTTAAGCTGTCACTTACCTTCTAAGCAAATGTCTGAATGCTTTCTGAAATACTCTTTGTAATAGAGTCATGCAACTTTTGTTATATATTTCAAGATATTTCTAATGAACATTGTCCAGGCTTAACATGGGTGGAAATGGTAGTGGAAGTTGGGAAAATGTGGAGTGGCATAAAGTGTGGAGCCAGAAAATGGCAAAGCTGTGGAAGATTGTGTTGTTTAGAAGAGGGTAACTTACTAAAAAATTAGGTGAAAAGCCCTTGTAAAATTTCAGGCTGATGATGTCATGACAAATGTTTAGAAAAGTTAAACATAATTATCATTATCCTTACGTGAAATAATATTCTTAGTTTATATTATTTTGCTTGGTTTTACTTTATCTTAACCATTACAAATTAAAATCCCCGTAGTCATTTTTTTCCATATTCTCCCAGTATTTTAGATTTGGTTTTGCAATATGACCTTTTGATGAATAAGCCTTCCGAAATCAGTGAAAAAGTTCTTTAAGCAGTTTATAGTATTTAATTGCATGATTGGTTTTCAGTGAGATTGTGGTCACGACCTGAATATTCTTATCAAGTGTAATGAATCTTTTCTCGTATCTGGTTAATTATTACAATTTGATGAATATCTGTTTAAGGTAATGAAATTGAAGTAAGTCTAACACTTGTGTTTTACTCCAGTAATGTGATGCCAATGGTTCTAGAAGATGATTAAATGATAAAAAGACATATTCCAGGGACATCCCTTTCTATCCTGATCCCGCCTCTTTTGCACTACCGCTTTTTATTTAAGTTTTCTAATTTTCATCAAATCAGAATTTCCCAGAGGTGGCAAACACTCCATTCAGTTTTGATTCACACATCAAAACTTTAGATAGTAGCTTGAACACACTGCCCCTCAAAGAAAAATCTAAAAGGCCAGAGCAGAGCGAGATGGGGTTTGACAGCACGGTTGCAAAAATGTATTGCAGGGTTACACACCAGGTGCTGTCTGGCGTCCTTTTGGTTTGGGACAAGCATGGTGGGCTGCAGGGACAGGATTCTCAGGCACTGATGAGTCATTTGCCTCTCCAGGAAGGGAGAGGGTGAGAAACAGCAGGGTCCCAAGTGTTCAATCGGCTTTCTTTTCCTCTCTATGGTCAACTCACAGTGTACAAGGTACATCTCCTCTTTTCCTATACTACAGAAATGAAAACAAATTAACCAAGGTTTACTTTTTAATTAAATGTAGTACCACTTAGGAAGATGTTTGCTAATCTGAGGCCATATCTGCCGCCCTCAGCTTTGCAAGATGCTGGCCCCAGCAGAGGCTGCAAAGCTCTCGATAAGAGAGGTGAAGAGCAAGGTGCAGGTCCCCAACGATAACCTCCTGACTCCGACATTATAGGTCTTTCTGCTGGAATTGAGCTCTACATCCTACTCGATGGGCTACTGTCACCGATGAGTAATGAACGCACCCCGCTCGGTCCCAGGGTGCAGGATGCTGGCAGGCCGGCCGCGGGGAGGCCCAGCTGCTGGCGGCGGCGTCGGGGCGGGCAGCTGCAGGGGAGGCAGTTAAAGGCGCAGGGACAGTGGCGATGAGCGGGACCTGCCGGGGAGCATCCACGGGTCGGGCCTTCTGGCCGGGGCAGGGAGCGTGTGCATTAATCACAGTGTTCCTTGGGCTACTGGGCGGTGCAGAAAAAGTAGCCCGGACCCTAGAACAAAGGCAGCACGTAATGGAGAAGGTACCTCCTCCGCCAGCTGGGAGTTTGCAGCGCTGGGCTTTAGAAAGTGAAATAAATGGCAGTTAACCATCACCGGAAACTGGAGGCCTAAGGCCGGTTAGGTAGCACGTCTGAGGTCGTCTGTTTTCACTCTTTCCTGTGTTCCTTGGTGAAGCTGGATTTGTTGATTTGGATGTCTTTCTTCGCAGCCTCCAAAGGAGCTGCTTTCAGGGGTGAAGGGACTCCTTTCTGCGAAACAGCACTGCAGGCTTGATGTGAATTCTGAATTCGTTTCTGGCTATATTTTTTAAAATGACATTTGGGTAACTTCGGAGGTAAAACAGATGATGTCATTAACTATGATTTTAAAACTCTTGTGCACATGCATTTAGATACTATTCTTAAAATTACTGTTGAATTGATTTATCAAAGAGATCTCCATTAAAAAGAAAAAAAAAGAACCTGACCAGCTGTCTGCAGTGAATTCTGATGCTCCACTAGACCATTTTCTCTCTTGACCTTAGAGAGACAGAGAGAGAGACAGAGAGAGAGAGAGAGAGAGCGTGAGGACGAGAAAGCACATACCTCTAGCCAGGAACAGCAAAACTTTAAGAGCACAAGTTAAAAATATGTGATCTATTTCTCTGAGGTTAAGATAATTCACAGCTTTCAGGAATGATGATTTAGAGGACAGCAGACCAATGGACATTTTCTTTTATAGTTTTATAGCAATTGTATTGCACTGAATTATAAGATAAGGTAATTTATTTATAATCCTTTTTATTTGGAAAGATTTTTATAGTCTTCACACTTGGCAAAATAATAGTTCTAATGCTTCTATATATTTTTAAAAAGCGTTAAGTTAGAAATTCTTGGAGGAAAAGGAAGGAGAAGATGGAGTTAAGTAGTAAGTATCGTTAAGTCGAGCACTAGTTTAGTTTGGAAACAATAGGACAAAGTTTCTCCCCTTCACACCAAGAGCTCTGAGGGTGTCCAGTTTGGGGGACACAGGGCAGTGAACTTCTGACCAGCCCACCACTTGGACCAGAATAGGGAGGGTTCCCAGCATTCCCTTCTCTTTGAGATGATGAGATTGTGTTCGAGTTATCTAGTGACCTGGGAGAATCATGTTTCTGTTTTCTAATTCAGTTCCCCATTTTAACTTATTTTTCTGTTTTTAGTAACTGTAGTAATCTCTACTCTGCACCCCAGATTCTATGCTGATTAGAGATGCAGCATGTTAGGGACATCAAACTAGTTGTCAGCCAACCTAAAATCTAGTTCTGCTTTGCCAATTACTAATTGGCCTTTGGCAAGTGGTTTTATTTTGGGGAGTAGAGGCAGCCTCCTTTACCTCGTCTGTAAAATTTGGACTTGACAATGGAGTTTCATTGATTCTTTGCTCATTCCTCTTAAATGAAATTAAACTACAAAATCTTCACTTGTCTCTACCTGCCTTTGAGCAAGGGATTCAGAAATTTAGAGGAAAGGTTCTATCATGAATTAAGATATGCTACCTATGCCAATAATAACAGTGTATGCTACATGGTGTATGGTATATAGTGCCTTAAATATGGGGAAATCTGAGGATTTTAGATAATGACGTAGAGCATTTCAGTAACTGCAAAATTAATACATCAATTACCATAAGTTATGGATCCTAATTTGCGGGGTTTTCCTGTGATTTCTTTTCTTAGCCTATCTGGGTGGCTCTGGCTCGCTTCCTGACAACAGTTATATCCTCATCCATCGTTGTAATATAGTGACCTGAGTACAAAGCAGACCATTTCCGTCAGGACTGTGGTGCAATGAATTAGTGTGTAGTCCATGCAAAAACTACCCAGGTTTTTCTGGGGTCACAGACTCTCCTAATGGTTGGTCATCATCTGGATACATATACTTGGTTTCCATAGCCCTGAAAATGAGAGAGTCTTAGCAGAGAACTCAGCAGCTCTTACTTCAGAGCAGTTGAGTGTCCCACCATTTAGAGTAAATCAGGGAGTCCTATTTGGAGTCAGGGAAGAAGGAGACTGAACGAGTACTTCATGATTTGGAAAGTCAATCCTGTTACTTAACCTTCAACCCACAACAGTACCCTGACAGGCTGAGGTCAAATGAGTATTAATGAATTGCTTTTATGAATGCGTGATTCTCTTGAATACAGTCATCATTATGTTATTATTTTTTTACACTAAATTCTTAAATTTTACAAATGGCTGAATTAAATTAAAAATTCACAAAGTACGTGATTTTCGAAGGCGGGGGGAACCCATAAGTAGAAAACTCTGAGCATAAGCCTTTGTACATAATCTTAAAAGTCTAATTTAGTCTATCAGCTGTAGATGAGAATCTGAATATGTTATTTAGCTACAGAAAACATCAAATATATATATATATATATATATATATATATATATATATATATATATATATATCTTTTTCCCCATGTTAAAATTTGCTCAGGTGGTGTGCATTTTGAATCCTGCAGAAATATCAGGAAGCAAACTTCATAATGTATTAAAGACTGATACAGCAGATATAGTCATGGAAAACATGAGCAAGTGTTTATTCCTTGCTACATAAACGATAACTGGTGAGAAAAAAATCTTCAGAAGTGAAAATATTTCCAACGCTTGCTCTTCTGAAATGGGATTCTCTTTTTAGAGTTTGCTATGGCGTGTGCCTTTACACATTCTAATGCATTTGAATTGCTGCTAAAAAGAAGCTAAGTTCTTGTTAGAATTTAAAACACAAGGATCCATTTCTGCCTAAGAGCCTTGTAGCTGCGCATTCCCTGAAGTGTATCCCATCTGCTTTTGGGAGCTCTCATTGCAATATGCAGTGATTGCAGGATAAGCACACCATTTTCCTGTCAATACTTTCCTATTAGCCTCCTGGATCCATACATCATCATCTTGCTGGCCTGCAGTTTGCTTATCTTTGTCTCTGAGGCAGCCTTTGATTTATCTAACACCCAAGCTAATGAGGCATGGAGCCCAGGGTGGCTCCAAGCATAAGGCACTCCTGTATAAAAATGCTTAAGGAAGGATCAAGTGCTAATCCATTCTAGACTAAAAGGCCTAGCCCTTCAACAAACAGTTGCATTTCTTAATCGCTAAACTAAGACTATAATAGCTCCCCCTTAAGCTACTACCATCAGTAAAACTATACACACTAAGTACATGCAATTTACCAAAAGAAGTGAAGATTGAATTTTAATTTGTGCTTCCAAAAAAAAAAGAGTAGCCAAAAAATAGTTTCTATCTTAGCAACAGTTATCACCATTATTTGACAGCACTCTTATGCAAAAATAAGTTAGCTTTAATATTTAATTTACAGTAATAGTTTTATATTCCCTCTCGGGGATCTATGTTTTTCTAAAGACAAAAATAACAGAAGCTACTATGTTAGTGTGGCAAGGATAAATCAAGCCAGCTATTTCAGTAATGGAGGTAATTACAAAGTGTACATATCTGAAATGTACCCAGTGGTTAGGGGTTGTTTAATTAAAGTAAAAATTTCAGTATCAATAGCCAGTGTGTTGGTATCACAAAAGCATTGTTAAAAATGTATTTGAAAATACTAATGATTTTCACTATTTCAGTTATACACATTTTAGTCTTAAAGACACTTTTTACTGATACACGGTGGATTCTACATCATTGCGGCTATACAGCACAGCATAAAAAAGCTAGGGATTATTTAATTTGGTCAATTTAAATAACTAACCTAGAAACCTAGGTCCAAAACATTTCTCTTAAAAATAATTCCAAATAGGATATCTATATTTATGTATATGTGTAGAAAATCCCCAAATATCTACCCTCTTTATTTTCTTCAGTGTAAAGAACCTTAAATTCAATGTGCAGTGGTTGTCTTAAAATATTTTGCTCGTTCTATTAATCACATGCAAAGAGAAGTGAGATGCGGAAGATTCTTCCCTTTATGACTCTTTTGCCAATATTAGGATCAAAACGATTCTGTTTAAAAGCAAATATAGAGGGAAGGAAGAGAGAGGGGGGGAAAGAAGTTGTGAGAGAGAAGAAAAAAATGCCAGCCTGCAACTAAATTGTGGTAAATGTCCCAGGAGAGGAAAGACTCACTCAGAATCATGGTGCAACAAGAAAATCCTTCACCTATTGGTTCACTCTGTGCCCTGAGGACCTGACCAAGGTAATAAGTTCCTTTATTGGTCACTAACCAACATTATTGAGAACCAGGGTGGAATTTAATGAAGTGACATTATTAGGAATTGTTATTCAGATGTAAATGATCTTCAGTTGGTTTATTTAAGTCACATATAGAACCTAGTTTAGAATGAAAATTACTTATTGATTATTAGAGCAATTAACAGAATAAATTTTAGTGCTGGTATTAACATTTTCCTAAAGTCCAAAACTGCTGCTGCTTAAACTCAGCAGAACGCTTAATTGGTCTGGGACTCAAAGATTATCTTCTTTGGGGAGATTTATCCTTAAAGGATTTTAAAAAACAAGAAACCCATTGCCAAAATCCATTCTAAAATATTTGAAGCTCTTCCATTTCGGCTTTTAATAGGGGAGAAAAAAACCATGCCAGAATAACATGGAGCTGCATAAACTTAATTGCACGAGCAAAAGGATGGAATATTCCATTTTTGCTCTATTAAATAAAAAAACAAAACCTTTGAGGTCAATTAAAGTGGAATCTGTGTTGTACATTTTCTATTTCCTTTCCTTTTGCTAATATCCATCAGTCAGTCAGCATCGTACATCATTTATGGGACTGACTTTCCTTAGTTGTAATTCTTTCTTTCAATTGTCTTTATTTTAAAGACAGGACCACTTCTTAGAATATGGCCTTTTTCAGAACTGATCATTCTTTCTATGACTTTCAAGAAGTGATAATAGTGTGTACAGTTATATACACAAAGGTGTAGAATAGAGCTTACTGGATGCATAATTCAGTACACAAATCTTTAAAATTTGCTTGAATTATTTTGATGTCATGGGCAAAAGTTTTTTGATTTCTTTAAAAAAAAAACTATTTATTGCCACTAGCCTCATCCCAGTGCACCGGCCCATCTGTGGGGCTGCGCTGAATAATCTTCAAAGGGAATTTCTAATGGAGCTAATCTGTTAATTGATATCACTATTATATATTCCTAAGAGATATTATAAAAGCCTGAGTGAGAACTTGGGCTAAATTATTGTATTGGCTTCTTGGTGCTGCCATAACAAAGTGACTTAAAACAATAGAAATTTATTCTTTTATAGTCTGGAGGCCAGAAGTCCAAAATCAAAATGTCAGCAGGGCTATGCTTCTTCTGAAGGCTCTAATGAAGCCTTCTTCCTTGTCTCTACCTAGCTTCTAGTGGCTTCTATAAATCCTTGGCATTTCTTGGCTTATAGCTGCATGCCTCCAATCTCTGCCTCTGTCTTCACATGGCCGTCTCTGTGCATCTCTTTGTCTTTGCGTCCTCTCCTCTTCTTATGAGGACATCAGTCATTGGATTCAGGGCCCACCCTATTACAGTATAACTTCATCCTAACTTGATTACATCTACAATGACTCCATTTCCCAATAAGTTCACATTCACAATGTTCAAGAATTAGGACTTGATCCTGTCTTTGGGAGTGTGTAATTCAATCCATTGCAGTCATATCAATGATAATCTTCATATTCCATCAGCTTCATTAATAATGGATACGCTTTAGTGAGCGCCTAGCATGTGCCAGATACTCTGAAAGCTTTTTCAGCCTATGCGAGGAAGACCCATAATTCCAATTTGCATGTTATAAAACCAAGCTTTAGATACCTTACCCCAGATCAAAAAGCTTAAGAATGGTGGAGCCAGTACTTAAATTGAGGTCTTTCCTTTGCCAACACCTATACTTTTCCCTATGGGGTCTTCATGAATTAAATAGAACATATTGTGCTTATGCTTGGTTTTGTACTAGATCCAGTCTTTGCATAAAGAAGTGTTAAATATATTTGTAAATATTCAGATTGAAGAGAAAAAAACAATATTAAGTCAAAACCACAAATGACCGCCACAACTCTGTATATACCCAGACTTGGGGCACCCTGGGAGACAACAAGTATTAGATGAAACATGAAGTTTCCACCCAATGTCCACTTTTGTTGTTCCAAATGTACCATATGCTATAAGAAAGATGTCTGTTAAAAGATGTTCATAAAGAAGATCAGTGAAATTTTCTAAAAGATTGAAATAACTGAAGTAGCTGAGCTCCGAAGACATCAGTTTGGAGAGTTCTTATGGGGATAATTTTAGATGTGGGTACTTTTTTTGTAATAATATGTGTATTTTATTTTCAAATTTCTTTAGTGTAAAGTCTCTAACTCAACATTATGCTTGCTGAAGCTTAAAGTACTTTATAAAAAACAGAGCTTAATTCTGTCTCTCAGTGAAAAAGGGAAAATGAGTTCTTAAAATTCTTTTATTATTCCTTTATTACAAAATTAATAGACAATAAAATGTTCCAATTAGATTTTGCATTTATTTGGTTATTATTAGTGAAGGTGAGCATTTGAAAAGTATATTTCTTGGCTATTTACAATGATTTTTTTGCCTATTTATGTCCTTAGCTCTTTGTGTGTTGTGTGTATTTGGGGATTGGGTGTTTTTTCCTCAATGTTTTACAAGAGCTCTTTCTGTATTAAGGATATTAACCATTTGTCTGCCATACCTTTTGCTAAATATTTTTCCCTGCTTACCTATTTCTTTTGCGGGGGGGTATAGTTGCTTTACAATGTTATATTAGTTTCTGCTGTACAACGAAGTGAATCAGCTATATGTATACATATATCCCCTCCCTCTTGGACCTCCATCCCACCCCGCCCCCATCCCACCCATCTAGGTCACCACAGAGCACTAAGCTGAGCTCCCCGTGCTGTACGGCAGGTTCCCACTAGCCATCTGTTTTACACGTGGTAGTGCACATATGTCAATCCCAATCTCCCAATTCTTCCCACCCCCTCCCTCCCCTCCGCCATGTCCACACGTCCGTTCTCTACATCTGTGTCTCTACTCCTGACCTGCAAATAGGTTCATCTGTACCATTTTTCTAGATTCCACATATATGCGTTAATATACGATATTTGTTTTTCTCTTTCTGACTTCATTCTGTATGACAGTCTCTAGGTCTATCCACGTCTCTACAAATGACCCAATTTCATTTGTTTTTATGGTGGAGTAATATTCCATTGTACATACCACATCTTCTTTATCCATTCATATGTCGATGGACATTTAGGTTGCTTTCATGTCCTGGCTATTATAAATAGTGCTGCAATGAACACTGGGTGCATGTGTCTTTTTGAATTATGGTTTTCTCAGGGAATATGCCCAGTAGTGGGATTGCTGGGTCATATGGTAGTTCTATTTTTAGTTTTTTAAGGACCCTCCCTACTGTTCTCCATAGTGGCTGTATCTTTTTTGACCCACCTCCTAGAGTAATAAAAATAAAAACAAAAATAAACAAATGGGACTTAATTAAACTTAAAAGCTTTTGCACAGCAAAGAAAACCATAAATGAGATGAAAAGACAACCCTCAGAATGGGAGAAAATACTTGCAAATGAAGCAACTGACAAGGGATTAATCTCCAAAATATACAAACAGCTTATGCATCTCAATATAAAAAAAGCAAACAACCCAATGAAAAAATGGACAGAAGACGTAAAGAGACATTTCTCCAAAGAAGACATATAGATGGCTAAGAGGCACATGAAAAGATGCTCGACATCACTAATTATTAGAGAAATGCAGATCAAAACTATAATGAGGTGTCACTTCACACCAGTCAGAGCGGCCATCATCAAAAATCTACAAACAATAAATGCTGGAGAGGGTGTGGAGAAAAGGGAACCTATTTCTTTTTAATTTTGTTTATATTTCTTTTCTTTTAACTCCCTCTCCCCCTTTTAATTCTTATGTAAACAAAGTTGTTGCTTTGTTTCTTTAAGGTCAAGTTTAAAAAGTTATTCCATACCTCAAGATTATTATTTTCCTAGTATTTTCAGGATTTTTATCCTCACTCTCATTATTATTATTTTACATTTTAATCTTTAATCCGTGTGATGATTTGGGGCCCAAATTTCAAGTCTTTATTCTCATCAAATAGCAGGAAGAAACCCTGTTCTCCTTATGTGAAGTAGCAACTATGATACGCCAGACCAGGGAAAGATGTTCCTTGTCAGGGGAGTTGCAACAGAGTCCCACTGAATCTCAGGTTCTTCAGCCCATGTCAAGAAATATGAGCTAAAACCCACATGCTGGCAAATTGCTCTCCTCATCCCTGTCTCAGTTTCTCCATTATTGAACTGTGGAGTATTGTGCCTGCCTCTAATTCTTCAGAAGTTCTTGCCCATCACATAATAACTGCTCTTGGATTGTGCCAGCCATTAGTTAAGAACACCGGACAATGTGGAATACAAAGATCAGGGGGAATTACAAGTGAGCAGCATAGCCTTTCTGAGCCTGTTTGCTCATCTCTAAAGAGGAGGTAACAGCGATACTTACAGGTTTGATACGAGAAAATAAATGAAATAATTCATGGAACGCAAGTAAGTGCTCTTAGAATTACTGTTAGTGTTATCAGTGTTATTAATATTCCTTCAAGTCTGATCAAAAAATTTGCTTTTGTGAAATTTTCCATATCTATTAAGTTGAGATTTAGTTTTCAATTGCAGTTATTTGCACTAACTCTGCTGCTGTTGGAGAGTTAATGTAGACCATGTGGGCTATTATTTAACCCAATGAAATGTGGGTACCTTTACAGTAACTAAAAAAGTATGGCATGATGAAAAAATTAAACTTTTAAAATATACTTTTAAGGGCCCAGCTACTAAATATTTCTTCTAAAAACTGTGGAATAATACTTAGGAAATGACCTGGCAATTTGAAAGCATCATCTAGGGATACTTAGGGGGTTACTGATTCTTACTTATTGTTTGCATCACTGTTTTGCAAAAGGTATAACAGACGGCATTACAATTTCTACTTTATTCATTTTTATTTCTTAAGAATTGAACTGCAAGATGGAGCCAGGCTACTTCATGAGCTTCTTAAAGATTAATAACAAAATAGACGAACCAGGTGGAGAATATAAACTACTTTATTCACTGGAGCACACACGAATTCTTAATTTTAGTGGAGATTTCAGCTGAGTCAGCAAAAATATACATGGGCCTTTGTTCTCTGAACCAATCTGAGCATATTAGGTCAATAGCAGACAGCTGAATAACTGTCACTCTCCTGTAACTATATCCATCAGGAAAAAAAAAAGGTGGAATTACAAACTTCTATTACATTTATTTAGAGTTCTGAAACTACAGTTATTATAAAAGAACACTGTCAGAGGTGGGCCGGGTTATTTGCTTATTTACGGTATTTACCAACAGGCTTCATTGCCTTTCTCAGTACTTCAGAGTAAGATTGTCTTAGATCGTGCTTACTCAGTGCACCAGAGGAAACCTTAATTTCGTGACTCTGTGTGTGTGTTTTAACCATCAAAGATATACTTGCTTCATCTATACAATAAAAACAATTGTGTTTTGAGATGTTTTCTGAAATACCCTATATTAGATAAAACTTGCTCCATGTTAATCATAGGCATTGTTAATTAAAAACCACATGCTTGGGCTTCCCTGGTGGCGCAGTGGTTGAGAGTCTGCCTGTCGATGTAGGGGACACGGGTTCGTGCCCCGGTCCGGGAAGATCCCACATGCCGCGGAGCGGCTGGGCCCGTGAGCCATGGCCGCTGAGCCTGCGCGTCCAGAGCCTGTGCTCCGCAACGGGAGAGGCCACAACAGTGAGAGGCCCGTGTACCGCAAAAAAACAAAAAACAAAAAATACCACATGCTTAGTAATGAGCCAGTAGGGTTTGTCCTCCTGCCAGGAGAGGGAAGACTCCTGGATAGAAGATGTCACGGCAACTAAACTGATGTTATGCCTGCTCTTCGCCAAAGGGCCAAGAAGTAAGTCAGCCAGTTGGCTGGAATTTAGCAACCAGTCAGAAGGTTTGGTCCCTGCTGGATTTAAAATAATGGACTGAGTACCATGGGGGCTCTCTGATGAAGCAGAGGACACAACAAGGGGTTCAAAATTTAATGAGGAAAAGGGACCATTGAAAATGGAAGTAATTGATAATACAACAGAAATGACGAAGAAAGGATTATTTTTAGTGATTAAACATTCCAACTAGGTACTATAAACACAACGAAATTCCTGTTATTAAAAATTCTTCTCTGGGCAGGTGTTTGCTTTAGGACTAAAAGCTAGATTATTTCTGGCCATCTTTAATGGATGCTGCTGACCGCCTGCCCAGAAGCTGCTCCTCTTCTCTCCAAACAGGATTTTCTGTTCAGGCATCCATACCTCCCAGCACGGATTCAGCTTCCCCTTCACTCAGGAGAAGCTGAATCCATCTTCTGCCCGAGGAATGCCCTGAGAAGCCAGTGAGCACTTGGCATTCCACTAGTAACTGTTATTGGTGGGCTGTGGTGGGCAAGTGACCAAGTTGGACCAATCAGATGAATGGAAAGGTTATTTATACCACATTGGGGAAAAAATCCCCTTTCCTTTTTTAGCTGGCCAGGCACAGAGAAACCTGAATCCCAGCTGTTGCTGGCAGCTGTTCTGTGACCAAGAGGGAAGCCAGTCTGAGGACAAAGCAGATATAGAGGGTATGGAACCAAGAAAAATGCCAAAGATGGAGCTGCAGCCCTGACTGTGTAATGCCTTGAGACTGTCCTAAGGCTTCCTGATCTATGGGATTACACAATTCTGGCTTTTAAAAGCCAGTAGGAGTTAGAATTTCTGGAAGGATCCTAACTTCTATATCATCTTATAAGGAAGAGATTATCATTGGAAGCAATTATGTTCTAGATTTTATATAGCATTTTAATGTACCGTATATATGATTCATATATCATACAATGTCTTTGAAAGCTGTCTGGTTTTCCAAGTCCACTGTCCATTGAAAAAAGCTCAGTATCTAGACTTTGTAGCATTTGAGTTTATTCCATTACACAAATTAGTTATAAACTTATTTTAATTATCCTACATTTTCATTTTTTCTCAGCAATAAAATGTAGTTAATCCTATTTCACAGAGATGCACAGTTAAATAATAGGCAATCTCTACAAACTGTTTTTTTTAAATCAAAGTTACAATGCAATATGATGTAGTGTAATTATATATTGTTTTTATCTTATGGGAAGCCACATGCTTTCAAAATTCAACACTTAATAAGAATATTTCTTTTATCTCACGTACTTGATTTAAACAGAGTATCTGGGCTTCAGCCTATGGCTGATAGGATCCCGAAAATCTGAAGGACAATCCTTCTTCCATTCCAGTTAACTTTTTCTTTTTAATCGAAGTCTAACATAGGTCATGTTGATTCAGGAAGAAAAGTGAGACCTATGCGCCAGGCTGGACAAATTGATTTAGTCCAAAGATGAGAAGGCATCACCTGGCTGATAGGCACACAGAACAGAAGCGTGCCTGGCTGAGTGCCTATTTGCATGAACCTTGTCCCCCAGGCGGTGATTCCAGCCACCAGCAGAGTGGGCTCCTTTTCTCCACGGGTTCTGTGACTTCCTCCCAGGCTGACCTTTTCTTACTGCAAATCCAGTATCCATATTCCATCATTTGTGCAGCATAGTAGCAATAAATTGGAGGTCATTCACTTGTGCAAGGTCATGACATAAACTAGCACCACTGGGCACTTCCCAGCACTCTGTCCTTGTCTTGAGACTCATCAGACACACACTGTCCATGTCTGAAGCTGTGCTTCTGTGACTTGCTTATAAAAGGGACGTTTCTCTGAAATAGGCAAAATGTAGGAGAAATTAAATTTAGAACATTGCCATTCAGAAGGGAAGTGGACTGTTATTTTCTATAGCAGTGGTGAGGGGACTTCTGGCGGTATTTGTAAATTTCTTTGAGCAATTCAGGGAAACATATATATATTATCGGTCCACAACTTTAGAAATAAACCTTCAGATTCTCTTCATTCATTAATTCTACCTTTAAAGATTTATTGAGCATCCACTTCAGGTCATGTGCTTTGCCAGAGGCTGGAGGTATGTAAAACAATGATCAAGGTCCCTGCTCTCATAATGCTTACAGTCTGGTGGGGGAAACGAACAAAAATCAGATGATCGTATAGGCAGAATGACATATTAGCTCTAGGTAAAAGCTATGACAGAGATGTACATGGTGCTGGGAGAGCAGAGAGAAGGTTAGAGAAAATTTGGCTGAATTAGGGAAGGCTTCTGAGGGAATTAACAAGAAAAAAGGAAGGGGAAGACTCTATGTGAAATGAAACATCCTGTGCAAAGGCCCAGTGGCAGGAAGGGGGAATCCCCTTAGAAAAATGGAAAGAAAGTAGTGTGTCTGGAGAACAGTGTGTGAGGGGTTCAAGGTGATTCTGCAAGAAGGGAGCTGCCTCCAGGCCATGCAGGGCTCCACAGGTCAGAGTAAGAACATTCTTTCCTAAACACTTTAGTTACTGAGGTATTTTCAGGTGGGAATGGACACGGTGTGAAATTCTATTTTATTTAGAATAGATCACTCAAAATGCAGAAACAAGAGTGGAATTCCAGACAATTTTAAAGCTCTGGTTATCACAGCAATCTCCTTCTCCCAATCTGCAAACAGGAAAATGCCCCAAAGTGTTTCTACAGTCACTTCTTGGGTGATCTCACCAGTTTCATGGCCTCAAATGCTATTTATATCCTGATGACAACCAAATTTGTAACTCAAGAGCTGACCTCTCCCCAAACACCTGGTGCCTCTTTGACGTCATGGTTCATATGCAGAAAAATCCAGAAATTACCAGAAGGGACCCATCTCCATTGGGAGATTTCTGCTTCTGAACTAAATTGTACACATCCTAGCTCTTAATGTCTAGGAAATTAAAAGCAGGATTCTGTATGAAACAAGCTTGAAGGAATAGAGACATTACTGTTCTGAGTCTAGAGTGGTTTATGGCCAGTAAGGATTTTAGGGCTAGAAAATAAGGCTGTGAGATTAATAGGACTGAAACATTTGCAATGGGAAAGAAGAGAGTGGCCTGGCCATGGTCTGAAAGCAGGATTTACATAGGAGGTGATAAAACTGTTAATAGTAGCTGCCGTTCTCTGTCCTTGGGAAAGACAGACGGAGGAAACTGATTGAAAAGTACAGCAACATGGATTTGACTTCAATGCAATGTCTATTTTCCACATGGTGAAATTGTTTAATGCTGAACTGAGTTTTCCAGAGGGGGAAGTTTAGAATCTACTGCAGTGAATGCCTTTAAAATGGGATAAATATAAACTTGTCTAGGGTGTTTGAGGAGAGATTGCTACAAGGCAGGGGCACAGGCTTGAAAATATTTCAGGTCTTCCTTAGTCCCTAACTTTTTAATTTGAAATAGTTCCAAAGTAATATTTTACAGGTGACTATGACAAACAAGGTCTATAAAGGTAAATGGGTAAAAGTTCAATGAATAAAAGTAAGATTTCAGTAGAAGCCATTTGGGAATAGCATTCCCTAAATTATGGGGAAACAAAGTAAATTTTAGGTTTTGTATGGTTCTGGTGCATTAACTTGATTATGGGCAAAATGAGATTCCTGATTTCCACCTACAAAGTGGCATTGAGGTAGCAGTTAATTATATTTTTTAATTTTTTATTTAATTTTTGGCTGCCTTGGGTCTTTGTTGCTGCGTGTGGGCTTCCTTTAGTTGCAGCAAGCGGGGGCTACTCTTCGTTCTGGTGTGCAGACTTCTTATTGCGGTGGCTTCTCTTGTTATGGAGCACGGGCTCTAGGCTTGCGGGCTTCAGTAGTTGTGGCACAAGGCTCGGTAGTTGTGGCTCCCGGGCTCTAGTGCGCAGACTCAGTAGCTGTGTCGCATGGGCGTAGTTGCTCCGCAGCACGTGGGATCTTCCCGGACCAGGGCTCGAACCCGTGTCCCCTGCATTGGCAGGCGGATTCTTAACCACTTCACCACTAGAGAAGTCCCAGCAGTTAATTATTTATACCTCCTATTATTATCAGATTATCACAGCAGGTGTATGCAATAAGCAAATGGATTTGACTTTTTTCTCCCCTAAGTTTGCTTCTGACACTCTGGAAGCAGACTCATTTTATGGATTTCTTTCTGTTTCCTAAGATTTTTTTTTTTATTGGAGTATAATTGCTTTACAATGGTGTGTTAGTTTCTGCTTTATAACAAAGTGAATCAGTTATACATATACATATGTCCCCATATCTCTTCTCTCTTGCATCTCCCTCCCTCCCACCCTCCCTATCCCACCCCTCCAGGCGGTCACAAAGCACCGAGCTTATCTCCCTGTGCTATGCGGCTGCTTCCCACTAGCTATCTACCTTACATTTGGTAGTGCATATATGTCCATGCCTCTCTCTCGCTTTGTCACAGCTTACCCTTCCCCCTCCCCATATCTTCAAGTCCATTCTCTAGTAGGTCTGTGTCTTTATTTCTGGCTTACCCCTAGGTTCTTCATGACATTTTCTTTTTCTTAAATTCCATATATATGTGTTAGCATACGGTATTTGTCTTTCTCTTTCTGACTTACTTCACTCTGTATGACAGACTCTAGGTCTATCCACCTCATTACAAATAGCTCAATTTCGTTTCTTTTTATGGCTGAGTAATATTCCATTGTATATATGTGCCACATCTTCTTTATCCATTCATCTGTTGATGGACACTTAGGTTGTTTCCATCTCCGGGCTATTGTAAATAGAGCTGCAATGAACATTTTGGTACATGACTCTTTTTGAATTATGGTTCTCTCAGGGTATATGCCCAGTAGTGGGATTGCTGGGTCATATGGTAGTTCTATTTGTAGTTTTTTAAGGAACCTCCATACTGTTCTCCACAGTGGCTGTATCAATTTACATTTCCACCAACAGGGCAAGAGGGTTCCCTTTTCTCCACACCCTCTCCAGCATTTATTGTTTCTAGATTTTTCAATGATGGCCATTCTGACTGGTGTGAGATGATATCTCATTGTAGTTTTGATTTGCATTTCTCTAATGATTAATGATGTTGAGCATTCTTTCATGTGTTTGGTGGCAGACTGTATATCTTCTTTGGAGAAATGTCTATTTAGGTCTTCTGCCCATTTTTGGATTGGGTTGTTTGTTTTTTTGTTGTTGAGCTACATGAGCTGCTTATAAATTTTGGAGATTAATCCTTTGTCAGTTGCTTCATTTGCAAATATTTTCTCCCATTCTGAGGGTTGTCTTTTGGTCTTGTTTATGGTTTCCTTTGCTGTGCAAAAGCTTTGAAGTTTCATTAGGTCCCATTTGTTTATTTTTGTTTTTATGTCCATTTCTCTAGGAGGTGGGTCAAAAAGGATCTTGCTGCGATTTATGTCATAGAGTGTTCTGCCTATGTTTTCCTCTAAGAGTTTGATACTTTCTGGCCTTACATTTAGGTCTTTAACCCATTTTGAGCTTATTTTTGTGTATGGTGTTAGGGAGTGATCTAATCTCATACTTTTACATGTACCTGTCCAGTTTTCCCAGAACCACTTACTGAAGAGGCTGTCCTTTCTCTACTGTAGGTTCCTGCCTCCTATATCAAAGATAATGTGACCATATGTGCGTGAGTTTATCTCTGGGCTTTCTATCCTGTTCCATTGATCTATCTTTCTGTTTTTGTGCCAGTACCATACTGTCTTGATTACTGTAGCTTTGAAGTATAGTCTGAAGTCAGGGAGCCTGATTCCTCCTGCTCCGTTTTTCGTTCTCAAGATTGCTTTGGCTATTCGGGGCCTTTTGTGTTTCCATACAAATTGTGAATTTTTTGTTCTAGTCCTGTAAAAAATGCCAGTGGTAGTTTGATAGGGATTGCATTGAATCTGTAGATTGCTTTCGGTAGTAGAGTCATTTTCACAATGTTGATTCTTCCAATCCAAGAACATGGTATATCTCTCCATCTATTTGTATCATCTTTAATTTCTTTTATCAGTGTCTTATAATTTTCTGCATACAGGTCTTTTGTCTCCTTAGGTAGGTTTATTCCTAGATATTTAATTCTTTTTGTTGCAATGGTAAACGGCAGTGTTTTCTTGATTTCACTTTCAGATTTTTCATCATTAGTGTATAGAAATGCAAGAGATTTCTGTGCGTTAATTTTGTATCCTGCTACTTTACCAAATTCATTGATTAGCTCTAGTAGTTTTCTGGTAGCATCTTTAGGGTTCTCTATGTATAGGATCATGTCATCTGCAAACAGTGACAGCTTTACTTCTTCTTTTCCGATTTGGATTCCTTTTATTTCCTTTTCTTCTCTGATTGCTGTGGCTAAAACTTCCAAAACTATGTTGAGTAAGAGTGGTGAGAGTGGGCAACCTTGTCTTGTTCCTGATCTTAGTGGAAATACTTTCACTTTTTCACCATTGAGGATGATGTTGGCTGTGGGTTTGTCATATATAGCCTTTATTATGTTGAGGAAAGTTCCCTCTATGCCTACTTTCTGGAGGGTTTTTATCATAAATGGGTGTTGAATTTTGTCAAAAGCTTTCTCTGCATCTATTGAGATGATCATATGGTTTTTCTCCTTCAGTTTGTTAATATGGTTTATCACATTGATAGATTTGTATATATTGAAGAATCCTTGCATTCCTGGAATAAACCCCACTTGATCATGATGTATGATCTGTTTAATGTGCTGTTGGATTCTGTTTGATAGTATTTTGTTGAGGATTTTTGCATCTATGTTCATCAGTGATATTGGTCTGTAGTTTTCTTTCTTTGTGACATCCCTGTCTAGTTTTGGTATCAGGGTGACGGTGGCCTCGTAGAATGAATTTGGGAGTGTTCCTCCCTCTGCTCTATTCTGGAAGAGTTTGAGAAGGATAGGTGTTAGCTCTTCTCTAAATGTTTGATAGAATTTGGCTGTGAAGCCATCTGGGCCTGGGTTTTTGTTTGTTGGAAGATTTTTAATCGCAGTTTCAAGTTCAGTGCTTGTGATTGGTCTGCTCATATTTTCTATTTCTTCCTGATTCAGTGTTGGCAGTTGTACATTCCTAAGAATTTGTCCACTTCTTCCAGTTTGTCCATTTGATTGGCATAGAGTTGATTGTAGTAAACTCTCATAATCTTTTGTATTTCTGCAGTGTCAGTTGTTACTTCTCCTTCTAATTTCTAATTGTATTGATTTGAGTCTTCTCCCTTTTTTCTTGATGAGTCTGGCTAATGGTTTATCAATTTGGTTTATCTTCTCAAAGAGACAGCTTTTAGTTTTATTGATCTTTGCTCTCATTTCTTTTTCATTTATTTCTGATCTGATTTTTATGATTTCTTTCCTTCTGCTAACTTTGGGGTTTTTCTTTCTTCTTCCGCTAATTCCTTTAGGTGTAAGGTTAGGTTGTTTATTCGAGATGTTTTCTGTTTCTTAAGGTAGGATTGTATTGCTGTAAACTTCCCTCTTAGAATTGCTTTTCCTGCATCCCATAGATTTTGGGTCGTCGTGTCTCCATTGTCATTTTTTTCTAGGTATTTTTTGATTTCCTCTTTGATTTCTTCAGTGATCACTTCGTTATTAAGTAGTGTATTGTTTAGCCTCCATGTGTTTGTATTTTTACAGATCTTTTCCTGTAATTGACATCTGGTCTCATAGCGTTGTGGTCAGAAAAGATACTTGATAAAATTTCAGTTTTCTTAAATATACCAAGGCTTGATTTGTGACCCAAGATATGATCTATCCTGGAGAATGTTCCATGAGCACTTGAGAAGAATGTGTATTCTGTTGTTTTTGGATGGAATGTCCTATAAATATCAATTAAGTCCATCTTGTTTAATGTATCATTTAGAGCTTGTGTTTCCTTATTTAGTTTCATTTTGGATGATCTGTCCATTGGTGAAAGTGGGGTGTTAAAGCCCCCTACTGTGATTGTGTTACTGTCGATTTCCCCTTTTATGGCTGTTACTATTTGCCTTATGTATTGAGGTGCTCCTATTTTGGGTGCATAAATATTTAAATTGTTTTATCTTCTTCTCGGATCGATCCCTTGATCATTATGTAGTGTCCTTTTTGTCTCTTCTAATATTCTTTATTTTAAAGTCTATTTTGTCTGATATGAGTGCTGCTACTCCAGATTTCTTTTGGTTTCCATTTGCATGAAATATCGTTTTCCATCCCCTTACTTTCAGTCTGTATGTGTCTCTAGGTCTGAAGTTGGTCTCTTGTAGACAGCAAATATATGGGTCTTGTTTTTGTATCCATTCAGCTAATCTGTGTCTTTTGGTGGGAGCATTTAGTCCATTTACATTTAAGGTAATTATCGATATGTATGTTCCTATTCCCATTTTCTTAATTGTTTTGGGTTTGTTATTGTAGGTCTTTTCCTTCTTTTGTGTTTCTTGCCTAGAGAAGTTCCTTTAGCATTTGTTGTAAAGCTGGTTTGGTGGTGCTGAACTCTCTCAGCTTTTGGTTGTCTGTAAAGGTTTTAATTTCTCCATCAAATCTGAATGAGATCCTTGCTGGGTAGAGTAATCTTGGTAGCAGGTTTTTCTCCTTCATCACTTTAAATATGTCCTGCCAGTCCCTTCTGGCTTGCAGAGTTTCTACTGAAAGATCAGCTGTTAACCTTATAGGGATTCCCTTGTGTGTTATTTGTTGTTTTTCCCTTGCTGCTTTTAATATGTTTTCTTTGTATTTAATTTTTGACAGTTTGATTAATATGTGTCTTGGCGTATTTCTCCTTGGATTTATCCTGTATGGGACTCTCTGTGCTTCTTGGACTTGATTAACTATTTCCTTTCCCATATTAGGGCAGTTTTCAACTGTAATCTCTTCAAATATTTTCTCAGTCCCTTTATTTTTCTCTTCTTCTTCTGGAACCCCTATAATTCGAATGTTGGTGCGTTTAATGTTGTCCCAGAGGTCTCTGAGACTGTCCTCAGTTCTTTTCATTCTTTTTTCTTTATTCTGCTCTGCAGTAGTTATTTCCACTATTTTATCTTTCAGGTCACTTATCCGTTCTTCTGCCTCAGTTATTCTGCTATTGATCCCATCTAGATTATTTTTAATGTTATTTACTGTGTTGTTCATCGTTGTTTGTTTCATCTTTAGTTCTTCTAGGTCCTTGTTAAATGTTTCTTGCAATTTGTCTATTCTATTTCCAAGATTCTGCATCATGTTTACTATCATTATTCTGAATTCTTTTTCAGGTAGACTGCCTGTTTCCTCTTCATTTGTTAGGTCTGGTGGGTTTTTATCTTGCTCCTTCATCTGGTGTGTGTTTTTCTGTCTTCTCATTTTGCTTATCTTACTGTGTTTGGGGTCTCCTTTTTGCAGGCTGCAGGTTCATAGTTCCCGTTGTTTTTGGTGTCTGTCCCCAGTGGCTAAGGTTGGTTCAGTGGGTTGTGTAGGCTTCCTGGTGGAGGGGACTAGTGCCTGTGTTCTGGTGGATGAGGCTGGATCTTGTCTTTCTGGTGGGCAGGTCCATGTCTGGTGGTGTGTTTGGGGTGTCTGTGGACTTTTTATGATTTTAGGGAGCCTTTCTGATAATGGGTGGAGTTGTGTTCCTGTCTTGCTAGTTGTGTGACATAGGATGTCCAGCACTGTAGCTTGCTGGTTGTTGAGTGAAGCTGGGTGCTGGTGTTGAGATGGAGATCTCTGGGAGATTTTTGCTGTTTGATATTATGTGGAGCTGGGAGGTCTCTTGTGGACCAGTGTCCTGAAGTTGGTTCTCCCACCTCAGAGGCACAGCACTGACTCCTGGCTGCAGCGCTAAGAGCCTTTCATCCACACGGCTCAGAATAAAAGGGAGGAAAAAGTAGAAAGAAAAAATTAGTAGAAGTAGAAAGAAAGAAAAAGCGAGGGAGGGAGGAAGGAAGGAAGGAAGGAGGGAAGGAAGGAAAAAAAGAAAGAAAGAAGATAAAGTAAAATAAAATAAAATATAATAAAGTTATTAAAATAAAAAATAATTATTAAGAAAAATATTTTAAAAAAAACGGACGGATAGAACCCTAGGACAAATGGTGGAAGCAAAACTATACAGACAAAAATCTCACACAGAAGCATACACATACACACAAAAAGAGGAAAAGGGGAAAAAATCATAAATCTTGGTCTCAAAGTCCACCTCCTCAATTTGGGATGACTCATTGTCTATTCATGTATTCCACAGATGCTGGGTACATCAAGTTGATTGTGGAGCTTTAATCCGCTGCTTCTGAGGCTGTTGGGAGAGATTTTCCTTTCTCTTCTTTGTTCTCACAGCTCCCAGGGGCTCCACTTTGGATTTGGCTCCGCCTCTGCGTGTAGGTCACCGGAGGGCGTATGTTCTTCGCTCAGACAGGACGGGGTTAAAGGAGCCGCTGATTCTGGGCCTCTGGCGCACTGAGGCCGGGGGGGAGGGAGGGGCACGGAGTGCGGGCCGGGCCTGCGGCGGCAGAGGCCGGCGTGACGTTGCACCAGCGTGAGGCGCGCCGTGCGTTCTTCCGGGGAAGCTGTCCCTGGATCCCGGGACCCTGGCTCGGCGGGCTGCACAGGCTCCCGGGAAGCGGGGTGTGGAGAGTGACCTGTGCTCGCACACAGGCTTCTTGGTGGCGGCGGCAGCAGCGTTAGCGTCCCATGCCCGTCTCTGGGGTCTGCGCTTTTAGCCGCGGCTCGCGCCCGTTTCTGGAGCTCCTTTAAGCAGCGCTTTTAATCCCCTCTCCTCGCGCACCAGGAAAGAAAGAGGGAAGAAAGAGTCTCTTGCCTCTTCGGCAGGTCCAGACTTTTCCCCGGACTCCCTGCTGGCCAGCCGTGGCGCACTAACCCCCTGCAGGCTGTGTTCACGCCGCCAACCCCAGTCCTCTCCCGTCGCTCCGACCGAAGCCCGAACCTCAGCTCCCAGCCCCGCCCGCCCCGGTGAGTGAGCAGACAAGCCTCTCGGGCAGGTTAGTGCCGGTCGGCCCCCATCCTCCATGCGGGAATCTCTCCGCTTTTCCCTCTGCACCCCTGTTGCTGTGCTCTCCCCCGCGGCCCCGAAGCTCTCCCCCTCAGCCACCCGCAGTCTCCGCCTGCGAAGGGCCTTCCTAGTGTGTGGAAACGTTCTCTCCTTCACAGCTCCTTCCCACTGGTGCAGGTACCGTCCCTATCGTTTTGTCTCTGTTTATTCTTGTTTCCTTTGCCCTACCCAGGTACGTGGGCCGGGGGGGGGGGGGGGGAGTGGTTCTTGCCTTTTGGGAAGTCTGAGGTCTTCTGCCAGCGTTCAGTAGGTGTTCTGTAGGAGTTGTTCCAGGTGTAGATGTATTTCTGGTGTATCTGTGTGGAGGAAGGTGATCTCCACGTCTTACTCTTCCGCCATCTTCCCCAGCCCCTAAGATTTTTATATGAGACAATATTGAGAGAAAAAACACAAACGTAGTGAGTCGAGAAATTGATCTGCAGAGAAAGCAACAACAGCAGACATGTTTATTTAAATTCTTTTATATTCCTAGAGAAAAGTTTATTAATTTTTCATTTCAATAATAAATTCAAGTCATTATAAAATTTGCATTTTTTACTTTAAGACTTACGATTTAATGTGTTCAATTCTAAATTTGTGGAGCCGTTTAAACATCCACCTGTTATTTAACTTTCAAAACCAGCTATTTTCAGTAATTTGATAATGGTGTATAAGTCTCAATCAAATGTTATCTTTTCTGGAAACGGCTCACATGCCTCCTCTGGAAACCCTTCAGATATATGTCCAGGTGGGAAGTGTAGTCATTGGGCTTTATAAAATCACGTTTCTAATTCCAAGTATTGGCAGAGCACATTCTCGGCTTCAAGGACCGTGGCTAGTTCTTGTGGAATGAGAGATTGTGACTGATGTGTTTGTACCTACCCTTGTAAGGGGAGAATTCCTGAGACTTACAACTGAACTCTGAAGGCATGTGGTTTTTATGCCGCTACCAGCATCTTTAGAACTCGGCTTCCAGCTGGGTTCCTGTGTAGGATAAAAATCCTGGTGCAGCATCTCTCCTCTCAGGTTTCTGGCAGGTGTGTGCTAGATCCTGACTACTAAATACTTTGTAATTAGAATGCCTTGGGCAATCACTGTCATCCTCCATCCGTAAGGGAGTGAGGGCAGTGTTAGCAGGACTGCTCTCATTTCTTTAACATCCCATACCTGTAGACCCAAGCACAGCTGCCTGAAGGACCTGCATTTAATGCCTGAACTATAGGAAGACCTCAGGAATGGGTCTAATTATATCAATATCTGAATGCTTTGTGGAAACAAGATGCATTATTCATAACGTAGACCAAACCATTGTATAAGGGAAAATAGTTCAACATACATACTGCCACTTTTTGAATAGCACTTGTCAATTTTTGTGTTTATTATCCGCCTTCCCAATACTGGAATGTAAGTTGCCAGAAAACAAGATATTTTTTCTGTTTTGGTTAGTGATGTAGCCATGGTTCCTCAAACAATGGCTGGCACAAAGTTAGGGATCAAATGAACAAATGAATGAATATTAGCTTTCAATTTAACCATGGAATTAGGATAGTATAGGTAAACAAGGTGTGTCTACTTTATCCCAGGTAATCAAGTGAGAGGAGTATGTTATTCCTAAACAGTGTACTCAATATATTATTATCAGATAATCAAATGTGGTCAAAAAAGTGGAGTGAAAAAGGCAATCTGCTGTCTCTCAAAATTGTTGATCTAAATGACTACACGTTCCTGAAAGGGAATTGAATTTTAGGATGCTCAGCCTGGAGTTTGTATAGATTTTAGTGATTATTATATTGGAGGAATAATTAGTGAAGAAATAAAATTATATCAACATGATATCACTTCATTATGATTTCATTGCTAACCTCAGCCTGTGATTATTTTCACAGCTAACACTGCCATGTCATATCTATAACATTTAATGATTTTCAGCAATAGTCGGAAGCAAGCCCTCAAAGTAACTCTAATTAAAACTCCTTGGGAATTGTTCAGTTGGCCTGTCATCCTTTACAAACACATGTCAAATAGAATTTTGGTTTATGACTTTGTTTTATCCCCAATTAAAGAGAAAAAAATTTCTTATTGCAGCTAAGAATAAGTACCTAAAATATCCTAAATTTTTTTTAAAAATTGCCCTTGTATTATCAATATTTTAACATAATTCTGGATTAAATCTGTTGTCGTCAGAATTTTAGACTATTTGGGTATGCAAATAGTTTTCTGCGTAAAATGGATATAAAAGCGAATGTCTCCCCTTTCTTACAAATATTATACTTATAGCCCCATAATCATAAACAATATGTATTTCTCCATTGTTTGACTTCAGATTTCTCTTTTGTGGTCAAACACCAAACAAATATGTATAATTTTAATCCCTCAATTTTAGCCTTTATTTCCTTCAGTCCCTACCTCATACACCTACACACTTAGAGTATAGTAAAAAACACACACAATCTCAAGGCTGCAGAAAGACACAGGAATTATTTGAAATACTGGAGAAACCTTACAGTACATCCAGGCTAGTTATTTTAATGTTAAAAACTGAGGGCCGGAGAGATGACGGGCCAAAGGTTATGCAGTGACTTTTTGGCAGAGTTGAGACTGAGATTTCCTTATTCCTTGGCAAAGGCTGTTTTCTTTTCTCTTTTCCTTTGGTGACCCACCTCGGCATTTAGCTGAGGGTGTGAGGGGAGCTCAGTTAATACTGGCTGATTTGCACTGAACAGAGTCAGAATGAATTCCTTTACACTTATACGGAATTTAAAATAGTCAACTTGCTTTTTATTAACAGTTGTAAAAACATCCTTAGAGAACATGCATGGATGGAGCATTAAGTATAGATAGAGCATGCTTGAGGAACGCAAATATTTCTTGCTAGATTATTGCTGAAGGATAGATATCAAGGCAGTTTCCCAGTTAACAAGTGACGGTCAGGAGCGGTTACAGGAGATAGAAGATGCGGATCCGAGGGGACTGTGGGAGAAACAGAGTGTCAGAATCACAAACAGTCACCCTAGGACTCCCAAGCAAGCCAGCACAGCTTTATAACAAAAGAGGTGAGTAATTTGAATGAAGTTGGTGAGAACAGTTTTAGCATTTACTCCTTCGATATCAGTGAGTTGACATATTTGCATGTTAAAAATCTATTCCCTTAGACTTCCTTCTGTTCTGTTCCAGCAATGCTATAGTTTTGCAATTTTGTTTCTTTGGACTTTTAAACTACAAGTCTACATTTTAAACTCTTTTGAAATTGAGTAATTACTTGCATTATATATTGATGTATATATTATATCAAGTTTTATAAAGCAATGAGGGATCTGAAAGTTTGTCCGGTGGTGTTTATCACGACTTCTTTTAAAGATAAGTGACAAAACCTTTATTTCTTTTAGCTTTACACACAGGAAAATGCAAATCGGGAAGGCTTTGTATAAAGAGATTTGTCCTAACTTTGGTTGCATCTGTCTGATTGACTGAGGGAAAGAGAATAGCTCCCCCAGCTCCCCCAAATCCCAAGGGTCTTCTCAGCTTCCATCTTGGAGGTCAGAGGCTGAACTTGATGGTTGGATTATGACTTGGCACAGGAGGCTGATAAAGAAAGAGCAAGGTGATCCGCCGTGGGTCTGGGACAGCTCAGGGTATTACTCCCAACTTAACAAAACCCAGGAAAATGGCACTATATTTGCTTTAACTCTGACTGTACTCAACACCGTGCCAAGAAAAGGAGGTGAAATTTGACAGACTTTTTAATGTGTAAACAACTGCTCAGAATTATTTCCCGATAGTTTCATTTTCTAATTTGAATGAAAGTTCTAACAGAATGTTTGAAATATAGGTTCACTATTTGGGAAATAGAGGATTTGGTAGAATTTCTTCATTGAACAAATATTTTTTTGCATCTATTTACTATGAAGAGTAATTAAAGAGATTGAAATGAAGGAGAGAAAGTTCTTACCAAGATTTCACTCTAGGGCTGTTTGCAGCGTTTAAGAACACAATTGGTCTTGTAAAGGAGTGGCACTGATAACGTTGATATTAACATGGCTTCAGTGACAGTGAGATAAATTTTCATGTAACATTTGAAACTCAACCATGAAAGAGAGCACAGTATTTGGAATAGGGTTCTCATTCATTTGTCTCTTTTATTTCTTCTTTCCCCTGCCTTTCTTCCCCACTTGCTTGTAGCTTTAGCTTTTAAACCACCTTTAATTCCTTCTACTTTGTGCTCTTGGGAGGCTCTGCACTTTGAAAATAGTTGACATTCAGGAAAATACACTTTATATGTTAAAAATCAATGGTGACACAATATTTACAGCCCAAAGGCCAAACATTTGGAGTTTCTTTATAGAGAGTAAGTGCTCAGAGACCAGCTTTGTGCTACTAAGCTGTAGACATCAAAGAATAATAATACAGCAGTTTTCAACTCGATGGCCCGAATGGGCTTCAGCCCAGTGAAGTGAAGTATCGAGCTGTTTCACAGATCTGTTTCAGAGAGCTGGTGTGGGAATCCTTATTTTATCTTAATTACTAAGGAGCCCTTCATGTCTCAGAAGTCCCCATGTTTTGTTTCAAAACTTCTATCTGGAGAATGAGTTTATAGGCTTGTGTCTACAAAAGAATGACAATACTTTGAATTAGGTTTTAAGAAGATTCAAAGTGCAGCCAGAAGGGGAATTCTTTCAGTCCTTTCTGCTCTATCCCAGGGTTTCAAAGAAAGCTTATGGTAGGGCTGTGATTTAGTAGAAAGAAAAGAAAATGTTGTAGTTGGAGAGTCCCCTGCCACCTAGCAAGTTTAATTTTCTTGGATTAAGCACACATCTGCAACTACACACACACACACACACACACACACACACACACACACACACACAGCATTTATTAGCTCATTAGAAACTGCATTGCATGTCTGGGAAAGGAGTGTCATTTGGTTTGTACATTTGACCCCTCATTGTGATTAGTGCTCTTTACTAAATCAGCAGAAAGAGAGAGGATGGCGATTACTGTTACTAAGCTAATAATAATTGTCTGACCCAAACATGGTTATCGATGGCTCCTGCGTCCTTTCCTGTGTGTGTGCTCCTGCTAGGACCGATGTGCGACTTCTGTTATTGACCGTGAACTTTCTGTGACCTGTCATTTATCATCAGATGAAGTTCTGCCTGGCCTAATAATTACATTACGTAACAGAGCTTTCTGGTGGTGAAAGGAATCCATCCGCTTAAACCACTGATGTGCTAGAGTTTCATATGGGGTAGAGAGTGTTCATTCTCTTTACTTGTAAAAGAGACTCAGAGGGGGCTCTGTGAGCACTTACTATAAAGCCTTCACCTTGGAGAAAACTGTGGAGGAAGCCAGACAGGACCAGTCAAGGCTCACTTTGGGAATGACTCCAAGCCAGTGAAACATGGAGAAGTTAGGAGAGAGGAACTCCTCAGAGTAGCAGTGATACGATTATCAGAGAAGGGGTCTAGAGATTTTCTAGAACACCCTCCCCTCAAGTTTCTGGATGAGATTAACAGTGTCAAGGTCACACGTCATATTTATGCCTTTTCCCACCTTTGTCTCAGGGACAAAGGACAGGAAGGACATGCTTTACAATCATCCATTATGCTCTCCAGGACATGTAGGCTTCAGTCTCCTCATTGGCCATTGCCCTAAGATCACTGTCAAGCAAAGAAGCATGTCTTTTAGGTCTGTCCTTGAAATTATAGTGGAAATATACTAGCAAGGAAGTGGCTGGTGCTGGCATGGGGTAGGGGAGAACGCTTCCCAGGGATTCAGAACCTACAGCAATAGCATATGAGGATCCTGGATTAGCCCCACCAAGAATCCAGCAGCTAGTGTGTCCTGCTTCATGTGAGACAATGGCACAGAGGTTTACCTATTGTGCTGGTGTGTTTGGAAAGAATGCAGTGTTACTAGAAGACCTACTGAAATGATTGGAACGGCACTTTTATGAAGATAGGTTTTTTGGTTGGTGGCTCTAGCCATTGGTGAGGGGCAAGGCCTTGCAGTGTGTCCCTGGATGCTGGTGTTAGGTTATACTTCTGAACCTCTAGGAAGTTTTTATATCCCAGTAGACTCTGAACATTATAGGTCCTGAAGACAGCAAGCCAGAAGCCTTTTCCAGTGGGGAATTATACCTGCTTGATGTACACAAGCATGGAAAGAGCAGAGAATTCACAGGCTGCTATGCAGAGCAAAAGGCTTCTGGAGCTGCCCTGAGGTCGATCTTAAGGAACGTCTTGAAGGCACACCTGAGGAATTTGGAAGTTTGGGAGAGGGCTGCTGAACTATCTATCAGCTGAGAGTCAGACTCCCTAGCTATGGGACCATATTCGTTTGCTACGGCTGCCATAACAAACAAGGTGGCTTAAGCAACAGAAAATTTATTGTCTCACAGTTCTGGAGTCTGGACGCCCAATATCAAGGTGCTGGCAGTGTCGGTTCCTTTTGAGGGGTTTGAGGGAAGGACCTGTTGAAGTCCTTTCTTCTTAGGGTGTAGATGGCATCTCCTCCCTGTGTCTCTTTACATCATCTTCTCTCTATGTACATCTTACTCTTTTTATAAGGACCCATCTCCACATTTACCCTTTTTATAAGGACCCATCTCCAAAATAAAGTCACATTCTAAGGTACTGGGGGTTAGGATCCCAACATACCTTTTTCTCAAGACACAATTCGACCCATACAGGGACGCTGGGCTGGCCTCTCTGTGACTTGTTTCCGTGTGCACTAGTTGACTTCTTCCTTAGTATCAGGCTCAAGTCCACATTCCTCTACCGTTTTTACACATCTGAAAGCAAATCAGTCTCCTGTTTTGCAGTGGAAAGTCGCTCTGCTTTTTGCATGCGCCTCTCCCACTTGCCTTATTATTAGTTCTTCCTGTACTTCCCTCTCTTACTTTTTAATGATCTGAATTGTGTTTTTTGCATATCAATTCTCTCATATTCCTTCTCCATCCATAATCATAATTTATTTTTTACTATTTTGTTTCTTCATTTTCTAACATTACATACTTTTTGGCTTATGTAATTTTCTTCTCATATGGGCCTCCTTTAAATATATTTATTTTCCTCCATGGGTCACAGAAAGGCTGAAGCAAAGACCTGAGAAGTGTTTATTTACTTACAGCATCGGATTGTGAAATGTTCATTATTTTTTCTACTGAAGTGTTGTGTAGCCCAGGTTTCAACTATCCAGACAGCAACCTTGCCCCATGTGTAGATTATCCTTCAATGAATACATTTTGCTGTCATTGGTTTGAAGAATTCTTTGGTGATCTGGAAGGAAGCTCGGGAGTTTAGGAAGAGGGCATTTTCTCCCGAGACCTCACTTGAGATCACCCTTCACTAGAGTTGAAAACACAGGGACAATAGGCCTTCCTGGCTTCCAGAGAAAGGTGGCCATCATGTCATGATATTATTAGAATACAGCAGGACTGACTGTTGGACTTTCTCAGCCATTCATTTCCCTCTTGTCACCCCTTTTTAGCTCCTAAAGCCAGTGTTCCATGATACATTGCTGGTAAATATTTAATTGCCATTCTCAGAAAAGTGTTTTGCATTTTCACATTACTATCGTCCTCATGGTGATGAAAGGCAAGATGGGGAATATATGTGTGTGTGTGTCTGTGAGTATATACTCTGGGTATTTTCTTTATAATAAAAGATAATATATACATTAGATTTTTCTGTAATGGAGAACTTCGTGGCCTGCTTCTTAATGAGCGGTGCTGATGTGAAATGACCCCTGCTTTCCTAAACACACAGCAATCTAATTTGAACCTGTGTGCCAATTACAGGCCTCTGTGGAGCAGTTTATGGTGAAACAATCATGTCACAATAGGATTAGAACACTACGCCCCAGGACCACGGGGGAAGCCAGCCCGGACATAACTGCAGGTTGATTCCTCTAAATTGTCTGTAAGCAGCATTGATAGCCACCTTGGTGCTACCTTGGTATTGTTTCTATAAATCCTCCATAGAAACAATCTGAAATGAATAGACAACGAGTCAGTAACGGCCGTTAGTTCCCAACGCAGAGTTGTGCCACTGATCTGCCACAGGAATACCCCTCCCAGGGACTGATCCTAGATAAACAGTCACAAACGTCAAAGCAGTTGGGCTTTACAGCAAAAATCAGGTTTGATGTTCTGAGAAGTCAAGGTGAATTGTGCCTTCTCCCCAATCTTTCCTTGCAAAAACTTAGCTTCAAAAGCTGGGCCATTTTAGTCTTTTTAGTACATTTCCACAGTCACATACTTCACATACTCTCTTACATTTCAAGATTGTTTTTGCAGTTTCCTGGCAATGCTAACTGTCTCTGACCAATGTGAAAATAGCTGAAATTGGCAGGTTTTGATCATCAGGGCAGGTCTGAAGAGAAACGCGAGATGAGCTGAAGTCAAGCCACTGGGATGGAGATTAACCACTGGGTCACGCCAATGAGGTTGAAGTAATTATGTGACATACAGTGGATGATGATTGTCACATGGCATTATTGTAGGGTCAGTCATATCTCTTATAAATTAAAACCAAATAGAGCAAAATTGTGCCATTAAACTCTAAAGAAGTGTTAGTTTTGTTTCCCAGCGTCATATGAAATCATTTGTACCTTACCTCACTTCTCCTTTAATACGTAGAAATAAAAGTAAAAGGGCTTCCCTGGTAGCGCAGTGGTTGAGAGTCCGCCTGCTGATGCAGGGGACACAGGTTTGTGCCCCGGACCGGGAAGATCCCACATGCCACTGAGCGGCTGGGCCCGTGAGCCATGGCCGCTGAGCCTGCGTGTCCGGAGCCTGTGCTCCACAACGGGGGAGGCCACAACAGTGAGAAGAAAAAAAAAAAGTAAAATATTTTCATTTGCTCTGTTAAATAGCTTAATAATTTTCTCCATTTGGACGATTTACATGTACTCAATGTTTTTTTTCTCTGAATGGGCCAAAGGAGTTCTGTAAAATTAAGCTACTAGTCCATATTTGTTAGTGAGTGGCATAAAACCATTTCTGTATTGCTTATTTGGTGTTGTTGGTTGACTGCAGAAACTAAGGATGGATATCATATGTTTGAAAAAAAATGACACGTTACATATTCCCTAGGCTGGTGTCATTTGGATTTCTGAGGAAGGCAGACCTCTGCTCTGGTTAAGATTTAGTGGTGTCCTACCACCCAGGCAGAGAAATGAATAATACTTGTTCACTCAGAAAGAAATGTTTGAATGCCTTCCCTATGCCAGTCACCATGGTGGACAAAATGCAGGCTTCACCCCAAGGATCATACGGGCTATTGACTAGGGAAGAGTTGAGAGCATTTTGTTGATTTACATTAAAAACAAAAACTCACAGGAAAAACACACTTGCTATTGAAGAGAAAAAGTAGGGTTTGTGTTGAAGTGATCATTCATCTTGAAGGTGGTTAAATTCTTTGTTGCCTCATTTACAGACATGTCAGTCTTAGCCATCTACGGCTGCCACAGCAAAATACCATAGACTGGGAGGCTTACATACAAAAAATTAATTTCCTCACAGTTCTGGATGCTGTAAGTCTGAGATCAGGGTGCCAGCATGGTCAGTTTCTGGTGAGGGCTCTCTTCTTGGCTTGGAGATGACTGCCTTCTCATTGTGTCTTTACCTGGGCTTTCCCCAGCGCATGTATGTGGATTGAGAATAGAGAGAGAGAGAATCACTTCCTCTTCTTGTTAGACCACCAAGCCTATTGGATTAGGGCTCCATTCTCATGAACTCATTGAACCTTATCACCTCCTAAGAGCCCTATCTCCAAATACAGTCACATTGGGGATAAGGGCTTCAATATATGAGTTTGGGGACACAATTCAGTTCATTATCAATGAGTTACTTATTTCAAAGTGCAGGTGAAATTTATTTCAATAGCAGATTCTGAAGCTAAAGCGAATCATTCAAATATTTCAGAATAAGGAGACCATTGTGTCCTGAAGTAGCACTCAGGTGGAAGTAGAAGATCTGAATTTGAGCAGGGGTTGAACTATTTGCTGGCTTTGTGAAGTTGGGCATTCTACACTCAGCACAGTTAAAATAGAGACCTCAGTCCTTTCACACATCTGCTGCTGCTTCTTAAGAAAGGGAATACTGTTCCTCAGCAGCTGAGGTAGAAAGCCTCAGTTAAACTCATTCCACTTCTTTTGTGAACCCTATACTCACTCAGTTGCCATGTCCTGTTGGTTCTACACATGAGATCTCTTCCATCTACCACCCTTGCTTTCCATTTCTACTATCTCTACTTTATTACAGATCAGTATTATCTCTGACCATGTGTTATGCACTGAATGTTTGTGTCCCTGCACAATTCATATGTTGAAGTCCTAACCCCCAATTTGATGATATTTGGAGGTGGGGCCTTAGGCAGGTGAGTAGGTGGAGGTTAGAGACCTCATGAATGGGATTAGTGCCCTTATAAAAGAGACCCCCCCACACACACACACACCCACACAAAAACTCTCTTGCTCTTTCTGTCATACGAGAACACAGCAAGAAGACAGTCATCTATAAACTGGGAAGTGGGCCCCACCAGACACCAAATCTGCTGCCCATTGATCTTGGATTTCCTAAACTCCAGAACTATAAGAAATAAATGTTTGCTGTTTAAGCAACTCA
This sequence comes from Leucopleurus acutus, assembly GCF_964270905.1. Lineage (NCBI taxonomy): Eukaryota > Metazoa > Chordata > Mammalia > Artiodactyla > Delphinidae > Leucopleurus > Leucopleurus acutus. Next base: position 52,014,549 of record NC_139160.1, read on the forward strand.
GTCTCTGGTATTTTGTTATGGAAGCCCAAACTGACTAAGATGACAATTGATGATGGCTTCCTCACATTCTGTCACCACGTCTTTCACATAGCACTGACAGTGTCCTTCCCTATATCCACCAGGTCCCCATCTGTATATAGGCTAAAGTCCAAACCTGACATTCCAGACATTCTAGTAGCTGTCTGCAAAAATTCCTCAGTTGCTCCATCTCCGTGCTCTTCATACTGCTATCGTCCAGCAAATTGAACTCATCACCCTTGACATATGGCCTTTGCTCATCCCCAGAGCTCCCAGGATTTACCATTGTACTTTTTCTCATTCTAGCCATTCAATATTCAACAAATATGTGTCAGTGCTATGTTCCAGTCACTTTCTTAGGAGCTGAGGATATGTCAAGGGCTAAGACATGGTTCTGGCTTTCAGAGTTCACTGTCTAGTGAAATTGGGACGGTCATGTAAACCAATAGTTACAATTTAATATGACAGATAAGAGTTCAAAGCTGAAATGCTTGTCCTACCCATCTCTACATATCTGCATCTTATTCCTCCAGGTCTAGCTTACATGACACTTAATCTCTTCTCCCCTTCTCTTATTTCCACAGCACTTTATCTGTGCTTTTCTTGTTCTCTTTATCACTTTCTCTCATACTTTCAGTGTGTGTGTTTTCATGTCTTCTTTTTCTCAATTAGACTTTAAGCTTCTTGCAAGCAATATCCATTCCACATTAAGCTTTGTTTTCTCCACAGTGCCTAATAGGGCCTTTCCCCTAGCACTCAGGGAATGTGCTGACAAAAATAATTCTTAAGTTTGTGCAACCACAAACTAAGACAGCAGACCCTTTAAGTAAAACCACTTCCCTTTAATAATTTTGAAAGCCTTCATGATTTTATCAGGTTTTAGCTTACTGATTTAGTTAAATGAAAGCCTGATTAGAAGTTTAGGAACATGCACTTCAAAGTTAATTTCAGAGGTTTAGCATTACATACAAAAAGTGTTCACGAAACACTAATTATTATTAAAATGTTCAAAGCATTTAAAAATAGATTTGCTTATGATACTCTGTGAAGTGCTTCTGGAGAGTGTGTAAAAATCAAATTCTGGAGGCAAAGTCATATTCATTAAATATAAAACAACAGGAAATATAACTTTTAACAAATATTTCCAACATTAAAGAAATATAAGCCCCAGGAATTTTTGTGGTTTTACTTGCAAATGTTATTCATTTTGTATTTAAATTAGTTTCCTTTTATATAATCCTTTGCAAAAGGGGAAAAGGTTAATCTATACTCTAAGAAAGAAATATAAAAGTATTGCTGATTACTAGTTTCACTGATACTATGATAATTGTAAATACAAACACAGTGAATTGGCACTAGTTTTTGCAGAGAGACTTAGTGTATATTCAACATATTTCATTTCATTAAACTTACTGACATGACATCTCAAACAACTCAACCAATCACCTATGTAATTACCACAGTTTCTATAAATTTGCCTTTAATCCATTTAGCGGTCAAAAGAAAAAGGGACATAGATAGTTAATTTTGCAGCTCACAAAGTTATTGCAAAGGTAAGACATGCTGAATTTAGAAAATTGGAAATCAGAGAAAAATATTTAAACATAGGCAAATCATCACCCATAATCCCACTGTACAAGAAAGATTTTAAATGTTGGCACAATTCCTTCCAGTCTTTTTTTCTATGCATTTTTAAGAATTGCATAATGACTTTTCCTTCTTCTTGTCTTTGCTTCCTTCAGTATTTATCGGTAGTTTACTGTATAGAATAGCAAGGGACATGGGCATCTGGAGCTTGGTGTAAAGAAACCATATAGTGTGATCCATTGGTCTTTTTCTCCCACCTCCCCAAATGTGTTGATGTTCTCCAGGCTTGTGGTCGACAAACATCTGCTAAGAGTAGTATGTGTGCTAGATTTAGTGCCGATTTCTAGATCTTCAATGATAAAACAATGTCCCTGCATTTAGGAATCTCTAAGAACTGTCAAAAATCAAATGCTATAGTAGGCACTTTGGCTGAAGGTCAGAATGTGCTACAGCAAGAACATAGAGGAAGAAGGGGTCAGATGTTTTGATTCCAGGTCCTCTTCTGGTCTCACATGATCTGCAGTCTCACCTCTTTTCCTAACCTCAAAGCTGTTTTGTCAGTATTCGCTTCCCACTTGAGCCAACATTCCTGCCCCCAAGTAGGAAACAAGTTACAGATAATAATCTCGGTTAAAATATGCAGGGCCTAGAACTTTGGACCAGACTTTCCCTTTTACCTTTGTCACATGACATAGTTTTACTGCAGTACTATTTATTGTTCTCTTCTAATATTTAAGAGACAAAGTCAATGAAGAGAGCAGTTTGAATTATTAGGTAGCAGTTATCTTCAAATAAAATATATTCAAAAAAATAAAAAAAGAAAAAATGCAGGGCCAATTTCTGAAGGTGAAATGATCACAGGACATACTCCCAACTGCCCCACACTCAAGCCCATGGGATTTTGATGAACTCAGGTCTCAAACTCAGATGCTGGAAAGACATAGATGCTTCTTATTAATGAAATATACTTCCTAGGAATTACACATGATTTTTCCCTTGACAGAACGTTTGTCACACACTCCATCCTTCTTTTTCCTCCTGCCACTCTTTTTTTGCATGCTATCTTTTTGCATGCTTGGTAATCCTTGATTGGATACCAGATCTAATTTTACCTTATTGAATTCTAGATAGTTTTGCATTCTTGTAAACATTCCTTTTTTATTGAAATATAGTTGATATTACAATATTATATGTTACAGGTGTACAATATAGTGATTCACAATTTTTAAAGGTTATACTCCATTTATAGTTATTATAAAATATGGGCTATATTCCCTGTGTTGTACAATGTATCCTTGTAGCTTATTTTATACATAATTTGTACCTCTTAATCCCGTACCCCTATCTTTTCCTTACCCTCTTCCCTCTCCCCACTGGTGACCACTAGTTTGTTCTCTGTATCTGTGAATCTGCTTCTTTTGTGTTATCTTCACTAGTTTGGTGTATTTTTTAGATTCCACATATAAGTGATAGCATACAGTATTTGTCTTTCTCTGTCTGACTTACTTCACTTAGCATAATACCCTCCAAGTCCATCTGTGTTATTGCAAGTGTCCTTCTGCCATTCTTATGAGGAGCTGGATCACAGTCTGAGGGCAGGTAGAATGCCTTGTTCACCACATGCCCCTCGAGCATCCCTGACCTTGTATGAAGTGCCCAATACCCAGTACGTGTTTGTTGACTTGAGTCCAACAGACTTATATTATGTCTGAGTTTGTCTAATGTGATCCATGCTGAATTTTGGCAATGTAAGTAAAGCATGAAACTGAAACCATTTCATTCTGAATCATTGCTTTATGACTTTTTCAATCACTTGAAGATGGAGACAATGCACTTCTCATCTTTGCATTCCCAGTGACTAAAACATTGCCAAACGCACAGTGGACATTTACTTCATACTCATTGAACTGAATTAAACAGAATTTCATTTCCTTTGCTGGCCTTGAAAAACATTATTGCTGTCCATGCTGGCTTTACCTCATGTAAACTATCTGCAACCCTGTGCTGTTTAAGCTCCTATCTTTTTAAAATTTTTATAATATATTTTATTTAAGCCAGTATATCCAAAATATCATTAGACATGTAAGCAATATAAAAAATTATTGAGATATTTAACATTCTGTTTTTCATAGCAAGGGCTTTGAAATCTTACATATATTACATTTACAGTACCTTTCAATTCAGACTAGCCACATTTCTATTGCTCAACATTCATATGCACCTACCTAGTGGCTACCATACTGAATATCATAGTCCTGGTGGGATTCCCAGAAAGTTGCATTATTTGGTGTTCTCTAGTCACTCTAGAGATGACTGCTTCAGGTGTATGAGCAAGTAAGGAAGAAGAAGTTCTTGGTAAACCAGAAGCGTAAAGCACGGTGCACCAAAAGTAAGCTCCTATCTTTAGAAGAAGGCAAGTCAAATCGCCATGAAGTCCTTTCCTCAGTTTCCCCCATCTAAACTATCGGATGACTTTTCATCAGCCCAACTCTTTTCTTTATCTTGCCATCATTCTTAGATTTGGAGTTTTAAGTCATTTATTCTAAAGGGGAATGAAATAGTTTCGTTGATAGGATTATTTTTAGAAATGAAGGAGACCCTTACTTACATTTACAAATGCGAACATAAACATCTCTCAGGCTGAACTTAGCCGAAAGCCTCGTCGATGAGCTGTAAGGGGACTTAAAAACTTGGCATAAAGAAATCACACTCCTGAGTTTTGCAGAAATGATTGCTGTACTGTAATATGTATTGTACTTAGATACTTAAAGATCTCTCTTTATTCTGTTATCAATTATGCATCCAGAAGATAAATTCTATTACTAATGGAACCATTGAAATAGATACCTGGAGAGGTGGATGCATCACTTTATTTCTTGTCAGGTTCTATACTAGGCTTTCCAAAGCCCATTTGACTATTTATCTACTATTGTTATTGTTGTGCAGTAGTGTACCTGGGGGAAATTTGTAAGGGGAATGAATAGGCCTGAATTCTACATCTGACTCTGCCTTTTCTTGCTGTATATTTTTAGACAAGTAACTTTGTGGAACTATTCAGGTCCACAGTAGGGAAAGATTTCACTTTGATTTCTATATATCATTAATTTTTTTAAGTAAAAATTATTAGGTTATTTAAAATACGGGTATAATTTTGTATGTGTCAGCTATTGGGCTGTACACATATAGACAACACAATCAAGGTATCTATTTGCTCAAAGCTTAAGAGCTATATAGTGACTGAACTGGTATTAATGATTGTGGAACTTCTGTAATCAAGGTACTTTTCTCTCACTTTGTAATTGAGCAACTTGAGATCTAAGACAAGAGGAAATACCTAATTTCTGGAAGTACCCAAGATCTAATTTCTAAAGTAACATTTCAACTCTTATCAAAACAAATGAATGGAAGGAGGAGAGCTTGCTCAGGAGGGAAAGAGAGACTCTAGGGCAGTGGTTCTCAAAGTGCGGTCCCCAGAGCACAGCATCGCCATCACCTGGCAACTGGTAAGAAATGCCAATTCTCTATTCTCATTCCAGACCTAGTGAATCAGAAACTCTGGGGAGAGTGGCCCAGAAAACTGATTTAATAAGCCCTCCAGGTGATTCTGATGCATGCCCATGTTTGAGAAGCACTGCTAGACCTAGGGAAACATCTTACACCTTGTAAAAGCGTGAAAGTCGTTTAAAAATTCTTGTTCCTAGGCTTATGGCAACCAGGGTAGAGGTTGGGTACGGTGAAAGTATCACCCATAGGCTCAGACCTGAGTCAAAAGCAATTTTGGACCTTTGGGCTGCAGCATCCACTTGGGTGCTCTAGGACCAGCACAGAGCAGCCAGCCTTTCTGCGAAATCTGGGAACACACCTGGCCCTCCCAGCTTGACTATGGAGGCAACATTATAACCACAGGGAGCCAGGCCACCTTACAACCACAGAAAGTCAGTCATCTGTGAATTCTGAGCCCTAGAGAGGGATCTGTTTTACCTGAGGTTCTAAATGCATTCAACTCATTCTAGCCCAAGCTCAGCAGCGTGACCTTGAGCAATTTTGCTATACTTCTCTGAGCTTTGATTTCCCTAAATGTAAAGCAGGTACAATGATGATACATGCTCTAAGAGTAGCTTTGAATTTGCAATCAGAAAATGTCTGTGAAGCCACTTTCTGAGTCATAAAGAACTTTACAAGTGTAAGCTACGAATGAGTAGATGTTCCATGAGTTTCTATACCTCAAATAGGGCCATATGGTAATGATTTTGTGGCTTTAAAAGCAGTGCCATTTGTTCATTAACATTCTTCTGTTTTATAAAGTAGAATTCTTAATTACGACAATATTTAGAAAGTTTCCTTGGGACTCAATAAAGTTATTTTCACTTTGAATCAAAAGAAAAATGCAGCTTAATATATTTTTCTTAAATTGGCATCACACAAAAAGGCTCATCCAGCATTTTAAAGGACCATTTGAATTGGGAATGAAGGATTCTATTAGCTGCTGTGTGGGAGTATTTAAGACAGACTAGTTGATATTTTGCTCATAGCCACCATGGATAGCTGACAGTTAGGTAAGCAGGGCGCATCTTCAGGAGTACTTGAGCCCAGAGGAAAAGAGTGGCCAGGAAAAGATGTCCAAGAAAGATGAACCTCAAGGAAGCCCTTGAAGGGAGAGTTCTGTTTTTATTCCCAATAGAGGTGGGCAACCCTTGAGTCTGCTGTGAATATAATCTGAGTACACAGTTAAAGTATAGGGTGATATGACAACCTTCTTTCTGTTTGAACTTACTAGAAACCAAGAATGTGTTCCAGGAAGAAAAAGGAAAGAAAGAAAGGAGGAAAGGAAGGAAGGGGAGGGAGGGAGGGAGGAAGGAAGGAAGGAAGGAAGGAAGCCAGAAAGTTCACTAGTCTGAAAGGGGAGGGTTAAAATCAGTAATACTAGGTGACAAATATGAGAGAGAAAAAAAGCTGATTGTTAATTGGAGTTCTTAAAGAAATAGTTGTATTATTAAATAAGTTTGGGAAATACTGGTTTAAATGAACTTAACAAGACTGTCTCCTACAGGACTTCTCTCAGTCTTTATAATCCTAATGCATTTTGGGGCATTTTAAGATAGAGTCCTAGAATGAAGAGCTTTATAGACTTACTTGACCATGAACCTTCTCTTTGTAATGGGGCACTTTGAAAGCCTAGCATCCCACAGAACACATTGTGTAGATGCTACAGAGCACCATTGGACAGGGGGTGAGAACAGAGGCTTGTTTGGTGGAGGGTAGTTCAAAAGCTTCTGAAGTTGACCTCTGTGATCTTTTTTAATTCTAAAATTCTGCAGGTCTAAACAGGCTCCCTCATCTCTCAGTTCAGGAAATCAGCAAGTAATGAGTGAGATACTCTGAGAGCCTTGCTTGCAAAAACATAGAAATCCATGGCATAGTTTTTCTATTATTTTCCCATCGTTTTAAAATACATTCTAAAGAGAACATTAAAATACTTTTTTTGTTGTTTTATTTCGTTATGCGTTTGCTTACAAAAAAATTTTTCATGAAAAGAAGGATGTACATATAAATACAAGCCATGAATATAAACTGTCTGTAGCAAAAAGATCATGATCCTTAGGATGTCTAAGGAACCTCAGGATTTGTTTCCAACTTAATTTTCCTGCCTTATCTGCCCCTATTCCCACTCACACATACGAGACATCTCCTTCATGCCTCTGTATTTCAACAAAACGCCTCTGCTTGCAACACACTGTCCCACCTTCTTGCAGAGGCTGGACTCAAGGTGTTCTGCAAAACCCAGCTCTCAAGTCACTTTCTCTGGAAAACCCACACCCCAACTTTCCCAATGTTGGAGTCAGCCCACTTCGTCTCAACGCAGTCATGGCTCCACAGACATATTTCTATTAAAGCAATTGTCACTTTTATGATAAGTATTTATTAATGTGTCTCTTTCATCCCCATACTAGGGCATTAACTCATCTCTGTATCTTCAGAGTCTGGGAAATAATAGATGTGGATGAGTAAGTAAGATAGGGTTATGCTTTATGGAAATTTTGAGAGAGGATGTTTAAACCTCTAGGTGCTTAGCATCATAAGAATAAAACCTCTAGATTCTGGATTGAATTTAAGCATGTGTGATACACATACTCAGTTGACTAGTTGACTTAGTTTTTACACCTGTGAAATGGGATGATGATTATGGGCTTATGCCCTTTACACAGAAATATTAAAATTAATGAGTTAAGATCTATAAAATACATTGAGATCCTCAAATAAAAGAACTTGGATCATTAAAATGCATATTATTATTAACAGTTATTATTATTATAAATTATGACTACCTGTAGTAATAGGCAACCGTGATTTATGGGGCTGTAATAATTCTTACAGGGTATCCTGAGGAGTCATAAAAACCATAAGAGTGACGCTTGAGTGGCTGTGATCACATGCACCTAAGATAGAATTATTACCTCATAATTCAAAATCCCTATGCCTTTTATGCTCTCTAGTTATAAACCACCCAAGGGATTATGTTGGCTCTTCAAGTCCTAACCAATCCAATTTAATTGGTTGACTCTAAGTCTGTGTGACTGACATATTATTGCTTCAGACAATCATAGAGTCTTGAATATTAGAGTTGGAAGGACCAAAGAGATCCTCTCATCCAATGGCTTTCAAGTCTGGCTGTGTATTAGAATCACTGAGGCAGCTTTTAAAATTACCGATGCATAAGTTGCCATTGGGCAGCCTAAAAAAGGACTCAATCAATAGTTGCGGGATGGGCATCAGGGTCTTTTAAAGACTACACTGAATTCTAACATGAGAATCCCTGATTGAGGCTAACCCCATGTGTTACAGATGACACATACAGATCTAATGAGAGTGGATCAGATTCAAATGGCTGGCTGTCAGAACCAGGCTTGGATCTAATTCTTGTGATACCCTTGCTCTTCTCATTTTACTGGAACTGGCAAAGAGGGTTCAGCTCATGGGATCACTCTGATTGATTAGTAGTGGCTCCCTGGAATGCTCTCATGAGAAATGCAGCTGCATTTGGCTAGGCAGGAAAGAATGTGTTGATTGGTAGTAATGTCTGTCATGGAGATAGAACCCAATGATGGTGTCAAGGGTTTGGTCATCCCTGTACATTGTGTTGCAAAGTTTCAACATCTCCATCCACTTAACTGAAATCCCTTTCATTCTTAGAGCTTTTCTATTTAATGGAGTAGAGGAAAGAAGTACCTGTCTTTAGCATATCTTCCTTAAATATTAAACTAAATATTGAGAGGAGAGGGCATCTGGAAAAAAGAGACAGATGTCCTAACTTTTTTGTGGGACTGGTATGTGATCATCCTGAGTACCTATGACAAATGTTTGGTCAGCATATATGTATTTCTTTTGGTTTGTGGGCTTTGGCTCGTAACTATGGTTGACCAAAATATGTATAATATTGGTAGAAATAGATCTTGTCATAAAAACCTTGACCTAACCCCAGGATACTGGAGGCTTTTTAATGACCTCCTAAACCATTCTCAATCTCTCAGTATTGAAAGACAAGTTTTTAAAAAAATCCCAAACCCTTGTAGATTGATACTTTAGTAAAATATGATAAAAATTATTATAAGAAAAATTAGATAGAAACCCCAAAGATATACAAAAGGCAAGACTTAATCTTTTTAATAATTATATTCAACGATTAGTTCATCAGTTGCTATACTAGTTTCTAAATGCTTTCTCTCCCATTTTCATTCTTTTCCCACCATAAACAGGTTAGAAACAGCACATAGATGAGCACTGGTCCATGGACCACACTTTGAGGAGCACTTGTCTAGAATTGCTTTGTTTCTACTGCAGCCACGGACAGGGTGACTGTCTGACTGTCCTCATGCCCTAAGTCCTGGGGATTCCTGGCATCTAGAACACAGAATTAATATGCAACATTTACTGGGGTTCTGTGACACATACAGTCTATTCAAATCCTAGACTTTTAAGAACATTCATTTAACTTATACACTTAAAAATAAAATTCGATATGTGCATAGTCATGTAGGGTGCTTTTGTTCTTTCTTTAAGTACTCTCTATCTGGATAACTTTATGTAATTAGAGATGGTTGATAATTATTATTTCACTCCTGTGTAGAGGAATACACAGAACATTTGGCACAGACTAGAGAAGACAGCTCATTTAAGAGTCAACCATCTGGAGTGCTGAACAACTCTGTTCTACAGTCTGCAGTTTTTTCAGGTGACTTTAGGAGGGATGATCATCCTCTGGGAAGTGCAGTGGTTTATCTCAGGGGTCAGTAAACTTTTCTCTAAAGGGACAGGTAGTTAATATCTCAGGACTTGCTTTCCAAATATAAGTATCTGTAACATATTATTCTTTGTTTTGTTTTCTTTTTTATAACCTTTTAAAATTGTGAAAACACAAACGGAGAATTAATCAGTGTGGTGAGTGCTATTTTGTCAACATTGAGCTCCATGTACAGAACACAATAATGACATTTCTATAGGATCTGGAAGCACAGCAGGACTGGATGTAGAGGGGAGGTGCTGTAACATGTGATTTAGGAACATGAGAAAGAGTTACCTACGGGAACAAAGAGGAAGATGTTTCATGGCATGAGATTCAGCCCGTTTGAAGACACAGATATGGAAAATGACTTTGTTAACCTTGGTCAGGGCTGCCATGTTCAGTTCTTCCTGGACCCTGTTGAGCTGAATGATTGTGGCTTCCCAGAGAAAGATCATCGAGTCCTAGTTGCCCTAGTGTAATGGGTAGATTTTCCTATAAAACCTTTTGGGTACAGACAAAAAAAAAATCGTGCAAACAATTCTTAGCTTGGGGGCTGTACAAAAAAGAATGTTAATTATATCTGAATGAAAGACAAAAAAAAAAGGATGTGTAGTGAATTTAGCTCACAAAAATCCATAGCTTTCCAAACCCTGGTTTACCTCCTGCTGAGACTGGAAATTTCTGGCTCTTTTGAGTCAACAATATTGGCATTAGTTATCTATTGCTATGTAACAAATTATCCCCAAACTCAGCAGCTTGAAGAAACAACATATTATCTCACCATTCCATGAGCCAGAAATCCAGGTACCATCACCTGGGTGCCTCTGGTTCCAGTTTCTCATGAGGTCTATTCAAGCTCAGGGCAGGGGCTGCTGTCCCATCTGAAGGTTTGGCTGGTCAGGAAGATCCACTTCTAAATTCGCTTATGTAGTTTTTAGCAAGCTTTGGTCTCTCACCATGTGGACTTACCATGAAGCTGCCACATGACGTGGGAGCTGGCCTCCCCTTGAGTGAGTGATCTGAGACAGTGACAGAAACTGAGCAAGACAGAAGCCACAGTCTATCCCCTAACCTCAGAAATAGGGTCCCATCACTTCTATTGTAGCAGCGAGTCAGTCAGTCCAGCCCGTACTCAAAGGAAGAGATTACACAAGAGTTTGAATAGCAGAAGGCAGTGATCATTGGGGGTCATCTTAGAGTCTTTTTAATCCCAGTAGCCAAGTCTCTTTCATCATTTCCAACAGGATACATATCTCTCAGTTACAATTTAAAGAAAATACCCTCTAGATTCTCCCATAGATTTATCATGCAGTTATTAAAATTAGCACCATGACATAATGTAGAGACAACTTTGAAAAACGTTGAGTTTTTACTTTTGGATTGCCAATTATTTTGTAAAAACTGCTTTCTGAATTAAAAAAATGAGAAATTATTTCTCTATTCAACAGGCTTAAGAGATGTTCATGGAGGTAGCAACAAAACTGACTGAGAAATGAGGCTTTGGAATGGTTTTAAAATCATCATTTAGCACTCAGTGCCTGGAATGGTTTTATGTATTTTCCTTATATAATATAATTTAATCCTCACAACAACTATCTGAGGTAGTTCAATTTGATCCCCATTTTTTGATGGGGAAATTGAGGCAGGCAGAGGTTAAGTAACTTAGCCTAAATTATACAACCTAGTAGGTTGTGGGACCAGAATACAGACCTGGGTGTTCTGACCCCAGAGCCCTTGATTTGTTTGATACATGAACATGGTCACACAATCTTAATATAACTTGAAGACTGAGAATAGTCCTCATAATAAGTCAATGCACCCACCAGTTAGAATATCACAGCAGTGTCTATTCTGAAAGTATTTTAAGGCGGACGCTGATCCCAATGACAGGAAAAAAAGTACAAAACATTCACATTACTGGTTTCCTACTAAATATTATGAAAGAAAAAAAAGTCAACGCAAATTTATGTCTCCTTCCTCAAAGGTGCTTTCCCAGGAAGCTTACTTCGTCTCTGATTCCAAATCTATGACCCTTCTATAGATCTGACTCATTGACTGTCATAGACCCAAGAAAATTCTCCCTGTGTAAAGCAAGAAGGATTCCAGTAGCTGATGTGCTCCGAAAAAGCAGTCTTATTTCCAATGCTGATGAACAGTTTGTGGAATTATGTTGTTATATGTGTTCTTAATCAATATAACTGGCTGGTATTACTGATGATGAAGCTGACAGCAGAAAAGTGTTATTCTAGGATAAGCACAGATTTTAAGCTATTAAAAAACCTCTGAAGTTACGCTCTTAGTTTTTGCTGTAATCTCTAAGGAACTTTTTGGCTATAAAGTTCTTATTCTTTGGATCAAATTGATTTTCATTTAAGAAAATAATCCATGTAAACTTCTACTTACCTGAATAACAAGGCTCTTCTAGTTATAAAGTTGTCGTGACAGGGTTAGCAGTGGTTATTGTTTTTTGGTTTTATTTTTGTTTTACTGAAAGTTAGGTGAAATAATCACAGATCATGGTTTAAAAAAATGCTTAAGACAAATAGCATGTGACACAGTGAGACAAAAACCACGTAGAAGGTCCTGTTGCTCATGTGGGGCAGCCTAACACCACGGCTCTGCCCCTTCACGAGGGAAGCGCCGCTGCTTGCCCATCAGCCTCCTGGGCCCCATTGTGCAAATGGGAAGCAACCACAACCACAGAATCTTGTATAGAAATGATACAGAGACATCACATATTGACATCTGGCATACAGTTGATATTTCATTAATATTTTTTAATGAATGACTATAAATGAATAAATAACAAGGCAAAAGTGAAGATGGAGAATGACTATAGGAAGAGCATGTTTTAAAGCATGATTTTAAGGATAAATCCTAAGCTGTATACCAATCTGTTCTTTAGGGCTTTTGTAACTATGGAAGAAGATGCAAATGAAATAGTCCAGCCTAGGCAGGACAGCTATGGGTGCTCGCTAACTGCTAGACGAAAACGCCATCCACCCAGGCCCTCTCTATGCCCTCTCTTCCTGCCACAGATCTTTCGTTTCTTTCCTAATGGCTTTTGCACAGTAAGAAGTACACTCATCAATAATGCACATTTTTCAGGCATAGTAAAAATGTTTGTGAAAGGCTATTAATGCAAAAGCAAAATGCCCACATTGCAAACACTAATCCCCCATTTATTTTAACATTTTTTCCTTGAAAGTACTTAAAACTAAGTCTGCATTAAAAAAAAAAAAATTCCAATAGAAAAACGTCAGTTGAAGGACTAGCAAAAGTGCACCCATTTGAAAGCCTGAGAAGTTCAGGAGTTCGGCCAAGCGATCATGTTGGTTTATTTGATTTTAAATATCATACAGCTAATTTCTATGGGAATTGATATGAAGGGTGATAAAACCACTCATGAGCTAATATCTAACACACAAATTTTTCAAAAAAGAATACATTTGTACTGAGGAGTTATAAAGCCCCAGGAAAGTAGGGTGTATAATGGGAAAAGTGACAGACCCTTAACACTATAGTGTGGATGGTACCATTATAATGAGAGAAACTATTGCTTGGAACCAGAACAGCTATATTCTTCTCTCAGCTTCCACAGTCCCCACACCCCTGGAGTACCATTCAAGACAGTGATGAACTGTGGTCTCAATTCCCTTATTAGCTGTAAGACCTAAAAATTATATGTGCAATTAAAAGGCAAAATGCTGATATTACTCATAGGAAGCCCTTTGTACATTAGCAAGGTACAAAAGTCTGCTGACACTTCGCAAGAGAGATAGTCAGCAGGGCAGAAGATTAATAGAGCCTCATAAATTTGCAGGGTGAATACAGTAGATGGGGCAGAATAAGCATGTTGTATTAGAGGTAAATAAAGGGCATGGTCAGCTTGGTAAAACATTTAACAGGGAACACAAACAGTCCTTTTAGGCAATGTGCTTGTCTGGCATTAGTCCGTTTTATATAACTACACGTAATTACCCCACAGTAGCTGCTCCTGTCACAAAAGCCTACAGCATGACCAAGAGAAGGAACATCAGGAAAACCACCAGTTCTGACGGGTTACACATGGTGTCATGCTGCCCTGTCCAGTTACTTTTCTCAAACAAAGGTCTTGACGGCAAGGGTGGCATCACATCACAGGCCAGTGTTCTCGTGGGGTTAAAGCACGACAATCTTATTTCTTTGTGTTTGAATCACTTGAATGAAAGCAAGGGAGAGGACTAAAATTCCAAAGCAAAACAGCACAGGAAATACCTTTTTTATTTTTTTTTCATTTTCACCAAGAACTTTATTGAACAACGTATTCACCGTTTTGTTCCACCACCTTCTGCCATTTTTCAGGCAACTTCATAATTCCATCTTCCCAAACTTTTTATCTTTTGGGGCAAAGAAATGTTCCAGGTGCCTTTTACAGTCTTCCAGGGAATTGAAATTTTTTCCATTAAGAGAATTTTGTAAAGACCTAAATAAATGGAGATCCGAAGGTACAACGTCTGGTGAATATGGCAGACAAGTCAGAACTTCCCAGTCAAGCTGTAAACGTTTTTGCCTTGTCATCAAAGAAACATGCAGTCTTGCGTTATCCTGATGGAAGATTATGCGTTTTCTGTTGACTAATTCCAGATGCTTTTCATCAAGTGCTGCTTTCAGTTGGTCTAACTGGGAGCAGCACTTGTTGGAATTAATCGTCTGGTTTTCTGGAAGGAGATCGTAATAGAGGACTCCCTTCCAATCCCACCATATACACAACATCACCTTCTTTGGATGAAGACCAGCCTTTGGTGTGGTTGATGGCGGTTCATTTCGCTTGCCCCACAATCTCTTACATTCCATATTATTGTACAGTATCCACTTTTCATTGCCTGTTAATTTATTTTAAAAACAGAATGTTTTTGTTACGTTTCAGTAGTAGAGAATCACATGAGGAAATACGGTCAAGGTTCTTTTCGCTTAACTTACATGAAACCCAAACCTCAAAGTGATTAACATAACCAAGCTGGTGTTCATGATTTTCAACGCTTGATTTGGATATTTTGAGTATGTTGGCTGTCTCTCACATGGTGTAACATTTATTGTTCTCAATTAATATCTCGATTTGATCGCTATCTACTTCAACTGGTCTACCAGACTACGGAGCTTCATCCAACGAGAAATCTCCAGCACGAAATTTCACAAACCACTTTTGACATATTCAATCAGTCACAGCACCTCCTCCATACACTGCACAAATCTTTTTTTTTTGCATTTCAGTTGCGTTTTTTTTTAAATTTTTAAATTTTATTTTATTTTTTTATACAGCAGGTCCTTATTAGTCATCCATTTTATACACATCAGTGTATACATGTCAACCCCGATCTCCCAATTCATCACACCACCACCCGCACCCCCTACTGCTTTACCTTCTTGGTGTCCCTATGTTTGTTCTCTACATCTGTGTCTCAATTTCTGCCTTGCAAACAGGTTCATCTGTACCATTTTTCTAGGTTCCACATATATGCGTTAATATGCGATATTTGTTTATCTCTTTCTCACTTCACTCTGTATGACAGTCTCTAGATCCCTCCATGTCTCTACAAATGACCCAATTTCGTTCCTTTTTATGGCTGAGTAATATTCCATTGTATATATGTACCACAGCTTCTTTATCCATTCATCTGTGGGTGGGCATTTAAGTTGCTTCCATGACCTGGCTATTGTAAATAGTGATGCAATGAACATTGGGGTGCATGTGTCTTTTTGAATTATATGCCCAGTAGTGGGATTGCTGGGTCGTATGGTAGTTCTGTTTTCAGTTTTTTAGGGAACCTCCATACTGTTCTCCATAGTGGCTGTATGAATTTACATTCACACCAACAGTGCAAGAGGGTTCCCTTTTCTCCACACCCTCTCCAACATTTATTGTTTGCAGATTTTCTGATAATGCCCATTCCAACTGGTGTGAGGTGATACCTCATTGTAGTTTTGATTTTCATCTCTCTAATAATTAGTGATGTTGAGCAGCTTTTCATGTGCTTCTTGGCCATCTGTATGTCTTGTTTGGAGAAATGTCTGTTTAGGTCTTCTGCCCATTTTTGGATTCAGTTGTTTGTTTTTTTTCATATTGAGCTGCATGAACTGTTTATATATTTTAGAGATTAATCCCTTGTCCATCGATTCATTTACAAATATTTTCTCCCATTCTGTGGGTTGTGTTTTCGTCTTGTTTATGGTTTCCTTTACTGTGCAAAATTATTGAAGTTTCATTATGTCCCATTTGTTTATTTTTGTTTTTATTTCCATTACTCTAGGAGGTGGATCAGAAAAGATCTTGCTGTGATTTATGTCAAAGAGTGTTCTTCCTATGTTTTCCTCTAAGAGTTTTATAGTGTCTGGTCTTACATTTAGGTCTCTAATCTATTTGAGTTTATTTTTGTGTATGGTGTTAGGGAGTGTTCTCATTTCATTCTTTTACACGTAGCTGTCCAGTTTTCCCAGCACCACTTATTGAAGAGACTGTCTTTTCTCCATTATATATCCTTGTCTCCTTTGTCATAGATTAGTTGACCATAGATGTGTGGGTTTATCTCTGGGCTTTCTATCTTGTTCCATTGATCTATGTTTCTGTTTTTGTGCCAGTACCATATTGTCTGGATTACTGTAGCTTTGTAGTATAGCCTGAAGTCAGGGAGTCAGATTCCTCCAGCTCCATTTTTTTCCCTCAAGACTGCTTTGGCTATTCGGGGACTTCTGTATCTCCATACAAATTTTAAGAATTTTTGTTCTAGTTCCAGAAAAAATGCCATTGATAATTTGATAAGGATTGCATTGAACCTGTAGATTGCTTTGGGTAGTATAGTCATTTTCACAATATTGATTCTTCCAATCCAAGAACATGGTATATCTCTCCATCTTTTGGTATCATCTTTAATTTCTTTCATCAGTGTCTTATAGTTTTCTGCACACAGGTCTTTTGTCTCCCTAGATAGGTTTATTCCTAGGTATTTTATTCTTTTTGTTGCAATGGTAAATGGGAGTGTTTCCTTAATTTCTCTTTCAGATTTTTCATCATTAGTGTATAGGAATGCCAGAGATTTCTGTTCATTAATTTTGTATCCCGCAACTTTACCAAATTCATTGATTAGCTCTAGTAGTTTTCTGGTGGCATCTTTAGGATTCTCTATGTATAGTATTATGTCATCTGTAAACAGTGACAATATTACTTCCTCTTTTCCAATTTGTATTCCTTTTATTTCTTTTTCTTCTCTGATTGCCATGGCTAGAACTTCCAAAACTATGTTGAATAAGAGTGGTGAGAGTGGACGTCCTTGTTTTGTTCCTGATCTTAGAGGAAATGCTTTCAGTTTTTCACCATTGAGAATGATGTTTGCTGTGGGTTTGTCATATATGGCCTTTATTATGTTGAGGTAGGTTGCCTCTATGCCCACTTTCTGGAGAGTTTTTTTCATAAGTGGGTGTTGAATTTTGTCAAAAGCTTTTTCTGCATCTATTGAGATGACCATATGG
The DNA here is from genome assembly GCF_964270905.1 of Leucopleurus acutus. NCBI lineage: Eukaryota > Metazoa > Chordata > Mammalia > Artiodactyla > Delphinidae > Leucopleurus > Leucopleurus acutus. The sequence goes on from NC_139160.1 coordinate 52,031,941, forward strand.
TTTTTCTCCTTTGATTTGTTAATATGGTGTATCACATCGATTGATTTTTGTATATTGAAAAATCCTTGCATCCCTGGGATAAATCCCACTTGATGGTGGTGTATGATCCTTTTAAAGTGTTGTTGGATTCGGTTTGCTAGTATTTTGTTGAGGATTTTTACATTTATATTCATCAGTGATATTGGTCTTTAATTTTCTCTTTTTGTAGTATCTTCTCTGGTTTTGGTATCAGGGTGATGGTGGCCTCATAGAACGAGTGTGGGAGTGTTCCTTCCTCTGCAACTTTTTGGAAGAGTTTGAGAAGGATGGGTGTTAACTATTCTCTAAATATTTGATAGAATTCACCTGTGAAGCCATCTGGTCCTGGACTTCTGTTTGTTGGAAGATTTTTTTTTTTTTTAATCTGGTATTTTTTTTTTTAACATCTTTATTGGGGTATAATTGCTTTACAATGGTGTGTTAGTTTCTGCTTTATAACAAAGTGAATCAGTCATACATAAACATATGTTCCCATATGTCTTCCCTCTTGCATCTCCCTCCCTCCTACCCTCCCTATCCCACCCCTCCAGGCTGTCACAAAGCACCGAGCCAATATCCCTGTGCCATGCGGCTGCTTCCCACTAGCTATCTACCTTACTACGTTTGTTAGTGTGTATATGCCCATGACTCTCTCTCGCCCTGTCACAGCTCACCCTTCCCCCTCCCCATAACCTCAAGTCCGTTCTCTAGGAGGTCTGCGTCTTTATTCCTGCTTTACCCCTAGGTTCTTCATGACATTTTTTCCCTTAAATTCCATATATATGTGTTAGCATATGGTATTTGTCTTTTTCTTTCTGACTTACTTCACTCTGTATGAAAGACTCTAGGTCTATCCACCTCATTACAAATAGCTCAATTTCGTTTCTTTTTATGGCTGAGTAATATTCCATTGTATATATGTGCCACATCTTCTTTATCCATTCATCCGATGATGGGCACTTAGGTTGTTTCCATCTCCGGGCTATTGTAAATAGAGCTGCAGTGAACATTTTGGTACATGACTCTTTTTGAATTTTGGTTTTCTCAGGGTATATGCCCAGTAGTGGGATTGCTGGGTCATATGGTAGTTCTATTTGTAGTTTTTTAAGGAACCTCCATACTGTTCTCCATAGTGGCTGAACCAATTCACATTCCCAACAGCAGTGCAAGAATGTTCCCTTTTTTCCACACCCTCTCCAGCATTTATTGTTTCTAGATTTTTTGATGATGGCCATTCTGACTGGTGTGAGATGATATCTCATTGTAGTTTTGATTTGCATTTCTCTAATGATTAATGATGTTGAGCATTCTTTCATGTGTTTGTTGGCAGTCTGTATATCTTCTTTGGAGAAATGCCTATTTAGGTCTTCTGCCCATTTTTGGATTGGGTTGTTTGTTTTCTTGTTATTGAGCTGCATGAGCTGCTTGTAAATTTTGGAGATTAATCCTTTGTCGGTTGCTTCATTTGCAAATATTTTCTCCCATTCTGAGGGTTGTCTTTTGGTCTTGTTTATGGTTTCCTTTGCTGTGCAAAAGCTTTGAAGTTTCATTAGGTCCCATTTGTTTATTTTTGTTTTTATTTCCATTACTGTAGGAGGTGGGTCAGAAAGGATCTTGCTGTGATTTATGTCATAGAGTGTTCTGCCTGTGTTTTCCTCTAAGAGTTTGATAGTTTCTGGCCTTACATTTAGGTCTTTAATCCATTTTGAGCTTATTTTTGTGTATGGTGTTAGGGAGTGAGATTAGTGATCTAATCTCATACTTTTACATGTACCTGTCCAGTTTTCCCAGCACTACTTATTGAAGAGGCTGTCCTTTCTCCACTGTACATTACTGCCACCTTTATCAAAGATAAGGTGTCCATATGTGCATGAGTTTATCTCTGGGATTTCTATCCTGTTCCATTGATCTATCTTTCTGTTTTTGTGCCAGTACCATACCGTCTTGATAACTGTAGCTTTGTAGTATAGTCTGAAGTCAGGGAGCCTGATTCCTCCAGTTCCTTCTTTCGTTCTCAAGATTGCTTTGGCTATTCGGGGTCTTTTGTGTTTCCATACAAATTGCAAAATTTTTTGTTCTAGTTCTGTGAAAAATGCCAGTGGTAGTTTGATAGGGATTGCATTGAATCTATAGATTGCTTTGGGTAGTAGAGTCATTTTCACAATGTTGATTCTTCCAATCCAAGAACATGGTATATCTCTCCATCTATTTGTATCATCTTTAATTTCTTTCATCAGTGTCTTATAATTTTCTGCATACAGGTCTTTTGTCTCCTTAGGTAGGTTTATTCCTAAATATTTTATTCTTTTTGTTGCAATGGTAAATGGGAGTGTTTTCTTGATTTCACTTTCAGATTTTTCATCATTAGTGTATAGGAATGCCAGAGATTTCTGTGCATTAATTTTGTATCCTGCCACTTTACCAAATTCATTGATTAGCTCTAGTAGTTTTCTGGTAGCATCTTTAGGGTTCTCTATGTATAGGATCATGTCATCTGCAAACAGTGACAGCTTTACTTCTTCTTTTCCGATTTGGATTCCTTTTATTTCCTTTTCTTCTCTGATTGCTGTGGCTAAAACTTCCAAAACTATGTTGAATAAGAGTGGTGAGAGTGGGCAACCTTGTCTTGTTCCTGATCTTAGTGGAAATGCTTTCAGTTTTTCACCATTGAGGATGATGTTTGCTGTGGGCTTGTCATATATGGCCTTTATTATGTTGAGGAAAGTTCCCTCTATGCCTACTTTCTGCAGGGTTTTTATCATAAATGGGTGTTGAATTTTGTCAAAAGCTTTCTCTGCATCTATTGAGATGATCATATGGTTTTTCTCCTTCAGTTTGTTAATATGGTGTATCACATTGATAGATTTGCGTATATTGAAGAACCCTTGCATTCCTGGAATAAACCCCACTTGATCATGGTGTATGATCCTTTTAATGTGCTGTTGGATTCTGTTTGCTAGCATTTTGTTGAGGATTTTTGCATCTATGTTCATCAATGATATTGGCCTGTAGTTTTCTTTCTTTGTGACATCCTTGTCTGGTTTTGGTATCAAGGTGATGGTGGCCTCGTAGAAGGAGTTTGGGAGTGTTCCTCCCTCTGCTATATTTTGGAAGAGTTTGAGAAGGATAGGTGTTAGCTCTTCTCTAAATGTTTGATAGAATTCGCCTGTGAAGCCATCTGGTCCTGGGCTTTTCTTTGTTGGAAGATTTTTAATCACAGTTTCAATTTCAGTGCTTGTGATTGGTCTGTTCATATTTTCTATTTCTTCCTGATTCAGTCTTGGCAGGTTGTGCATTTCTAAGAATTTGTCCATTTCTTCCAGATTGTCCATTTTATTGGCATAGAGTTGCTTGTAGTAATCTCTCATGATCTCTTTTATTTCTGCAGTGTCAGTTGTTACCTCTCCTTTTTCATTTCTAATTCTATTGAGTCTTCTCCCTTTTTTTCTTGATGAGTCGGGCTAGTGGTTTATCTATTTTGTTTATCTTCTCAAAGAACCAGCTTTTAGTTTTATTGATCTTTGCTATTGTTTCCTTCATTTCTTTTTCATTTATTTCTGATCTGATTTTTATGATTTCTTTCCTTCTGCTAGCTTTGGGGTTTTCTTGTTCTTTCTCTAATTGCTTGAGGTGCAAGGTTAGGTTGTTTATTCGAGATGTTTCCTGCTTCTTAAGATGGGCTTGTATTGCTATAAACTTCCCCCTTAGAACTGCTTTTGCTGCATCCCACAGGTTTTGGGTCATTGTGTCTCCATTGTCATTTGTTTCTAGGTATTTTTTCATTTCCTCTTTGATTTCTTCAGTGATCACTTCATTATTAAGTAGTGTATTGTTTAGCCTCCATGTGTTTGTATTTTTTACAGATCTTTTCCTGTAATTGATATCTAGTCTCATGGCGTTGTGGTCAGAAAAGATACTTGATACAATTTCAATTTTCTTAAATTTATCAAGGCTTGATTTGTGACCTAAGATATGATCTATCCTGGAGAATGTTCCATGAGCACTTGAGAAAAATGTGTATTCTGTTGTTTTTGGATGGAGTGTCCTATAAATATCAGTTAAGTCCATCTTGTTTAATGTATCATTTAAAGCTTGTGTTTCCTTATTTATTTTCATTTTGGATGATCTGTCCATGGGTGAAAGTGGGGTGTTTAAGTCCCCTACTATGAATGTGTTACTGTCGATTTCCCCTTTTATGGCTGTTAGTATTTGCCTTATGTATTGAGGTGCTCCTATGTTGGGTGCATAAATATTTACAATTGTTATATCTTCTTCTTGGATCGATCCCTTGATCATTATGTAGTGTCCTTCTTTGTCTCTTTTAATAGTCCTTATTTTAAAGTCTGTTTTTTCTGATATGAGAATTGCTACTCCAGCTTTCTTTTGGTTTCCATTTGCATGGAATATCTTTTTCCATCCCCTTACTTTCAGTCTGTATGTGTCTCTAGGTCTGAAGTGGGTCTCTTGTAGACAGCATATATAAGGGTCTTGTTTTTGTATCCATTCAGCCAATCTGTGTCTTTTGGTGGGAGCATTTAGTCCATTTACATTTAAGGTAATTATCGATATGTATGTTCCTATTCCCATTTTCTAAATTGTTTTGGGTTCGTTATTATAGGTCTTTTCCTTCTCTTGTGTTTCTTGCCTAGAGAAGATCCTTTAGCATTTGTTGTAAAGCTGGTTTGGTGGTGCTGAACTCCCTCAGCTTTTGGTTGTCTGTAAAGGTTTTAATTTCTCCATCAAATCTGAATGAGATCCTTGCTGGGTAGAGTAGTCTTGGCTGCAGGTTTTTCTCCTTCATCACTTTCAGTATGTCCTGCCACTCCCTTCTGGCTTGTAGGGTTTCTGCTGAGAGATCAGCTGTTAACCTTATGGGGATTCCCTTATGTGTTATTTGTTTTTCCCTTGCTGCTTTTAATATGCTTTCTTTGTATTTAATTTTTGACAGTTTGATTAATATGTGTCTTGGCGTATTTCTCCTTGTATTTATCCTGTATGGGACTCTCTGTGCTTCCTGGACTTGATTAACTATTTCCTTTCCCATATTAGGGAAGTTTTCAACTATAATCTCTTGAAATATTTTCTCAGTCCTTTTCTTTTTCTCTTCTTCTTCTGGAACCCCTATAATTTGAATGTTGGTGCGTTTAATGTTGTCCCAGAGGTCTCTGCGACTGTCCTCAGTTCTTTTCATTCTTTTTTCTTTATTCTGCTCTGCAGTAGTTATTTCCACTATTTTATCTTCCAGGTCACTTATCCGTTCTTCTGCCTCAGTTATTCTGCTATTGATCCCATCTAGAGTAGTTTTAATTTCATTTATTGTGTTGTTCATCATTGCTTGTTTCATCTTTATTTCTTCTAGGTCCTTGTTAACTGATTCTTGCATTTTGTCCATTCTATTGTCCATTTTATCTCCAAGATTTCGGATCAACCTTACTATCATTATTCTGAATTCTTTTTCAGGTAGACTGCCTATTTCCTCTTCATTTGTTAGGTCTGGTGGGTTTTTATCTTGCTCCTTTATCTGCTGTGTGTTTTTCTATCTTCTCATTTTGCTTATCTTACTGTGTTTGGGGTCTCCTTTTTGCAGGCTGCAGGTTCGTAGTTCCTCTGGTTTTTGATGTCTGTCTCCAGTGGCTAAGGTTGGTTCAGTGGGTTGTGTAGGCTTCCTGGTGGAGAGGACTAGTGCCTGTGTCGTGGTGGATGAGGCTGGATCTTGTCTCTGTAGTGGGCAGGTTCACGTCTGGTGGTGTGTTTTGGGGTGTCTGTGGCCTTATTATGATTTTAGGCAGCCTCTCTGCTAATGGGTGGGGTTGTGTTCCTGTTTTGCTAGTTGTTTGGCATAGGTTTTCCAGCACTGTGGCTTGCTGTTCGTTGAGTGAAGCTGGGTGCTGGTGTTAAGATGGAGGTCTCTGGGAGATTTTCGCCGTTTGATATTATGTGGAGCTGGGAGGTCTCTTGTTGACCAGTGTCCTGAAGTTGGCTCTCCTACCTCAGAGGCAGAGCCCTGACTCCTGGCTGGAGCACCAAGAGCTTTTCATCCACACGGCTCAGGATAAAAGGGAGAAAAAGTAGAGGGAATTAGTAGAAGTATGAGGAAAGAGAGAAGGAAAGGAGGGTAAGAAGGAAGGAAGAAAGAAAGAAAGAAGCAAAGAAGGAAAGAAGGCAAGAAGGAAAGAAAGGAGGGAGGGAGGGAGGAAGGAAGGAGGGAAAGAAGGAAAAAAGACAGAAAAAAAGAAGATACAGTAAAAATAAAATAAAGTATAATAAAGTTATTGAATTAAAAAATTCTTATTTAGAAAAAAAAAAAGGGACGGATAGAACCTTAGGACAAATGTTGGAAGCAAAGCTATACAGACAAAATCTTACACAGAAGCATACACATACATCCTCACTAAAAGAGGTAAATGGGGAAAAAATCCTAAATCTTGCTGTCAGAGACCACCTCCTCAATTTGGGATGATTCGTTGTCTAAAGGAGGGAAGGAAGGAAGGAAGGGAAGAAAGAAATAAAGAAAGAACGAAGGTAAAGTATAATAACGTTATTAAAATTAATTATTAAGAACAAAAGTTTAAAAAAAAAACATGGACGGATAGAACCCTAGGACAAATGGTGGAAGCAAGACTATACAGACAAGATCTCACACAGAAGCATACACATACACATTCACAAAAAGAGGAAAAGGGAAAAAATCATAGATCTTGCTCCTAAAGTCCACTTCCTTAATTTGGGATGATTGGTTGTCTATTCAGGTATTCCACAGATGCAGGGTATATCAAGTTATTGTGGAGCTTTAATCCGCTGCTTCTGAGGCTGCTGGGAGAGATTTCCCTTTCTCTTCTTTGTTCTCACAGCTCCCAGGGCTCAGCTTTGGATTTGGCCCTGCCACTGCGTGTAGGTCGCTGGAGGGCGTCTGTTTTTTGCTCAGACAGGATGGGGTTAAAAGAGCCGCTGATTCGGGGGCTCTGGCGCACTCAGGCCGGGGGGGAGGGAAGGGCACGGAGTGCGGGGCGGGCCTGCGGTGGCAAAGGCAGGCGTGACTTTGCACCAGCCTGAGGCGCGCTGTGCGCTGTCCCGGGGAAGTTGTCCCTGGATCCCGGGAACCTGGCAGTGGCGGGCTGCACAGGCTCCGCTGAAGAGGGGTGTGGAGAGTGACCTGTGCTCGCACACAGGCCCCTTGGTGGCGGCAGCAGCAGCCTTAACGTCTCCCGCCCGTCTCTGGGGTCCGCGCTTTCAGCCGCGGCTCGCGCCCGTCTCTGGATTCCGCGCTTTCAGCCGCGGCTCGCGCCCGTCTCTGGATTCCGCGCTTTCAGCCGCGGCTCGCGCCCGTCTCTGGGGTCCGCGCTTTCAGCCGCGGCTCCCGCCCGTCTCTGGGGTCCGCGCTTTCAGCCGCGGCTCGCGCCCACCTCTGGATTCCGCGCTTTCAGCCGCGGCTCGCGCCCGTCTCTGGGGTCCGCGCTTTCAGCCGCGGCTCGCGCCCGTCTCTAGGGTTCGCGCTTTTAGCTGCGGCTCGCGCCCGTCTCTGGAGTTCCGTTAAGCAGCGTTCTTAAACCCCTCTCCTTACGCCCCAGGAAACAAAGAGGGAAGGAAAAGTCTCCTGCCTCTTCGGCAGGTGCAGACTTTTCCCCGGACTCCCCCCCCCGGCTAGCTGTGGTGCACCAACCCCTTCAGGCTATGTTCAAGCCGCCAACCCCAGTCCTCTCCCTGTGCCCCGTCCGAAACCGAAACCCGAGCCTCAGAGCCTCAGCTCGCAGCCCCGCCCGCCCCGGCGGGTGAGCAGACAAGCCTCTCGGGCTGGTGAGTGCCGGTCGGCACCGATCCTCTGTGCGGGAATCTCCCCGCTTTGCCCTCCGCACCCGTTGCTGTGCAGTCCTCCGCGGCTTCGAAGCTCCCCCCTCCGCCTCCCGCAGTCCGCCCGCGAAGGGGCTTCCTAGTGTGTGGAAACTTTTCCTCCTTCACAGCTCCCTCCCACTGGTGCAGGTGCCGTCCCTATTCTTTTGTCTCTGTTTTTTCTTTTGCCCTACCCATGTACGTGGGGAGTTTCTTGCCTTTTGGGAGGTCTGAGGTCTTCTGCCAGCCTTCAGTAGGTGTTCTGTAGGAGTTGTTCCACGGGTAGATGTATTTCTGGTGTATCTGTGGGGAGGAAGGTGATCTCCGCGTCTTACTCTTCCGCCATCTTCCGCCTTCCCTTCTATCCGAAAGCAGCAGTCTCTGTGTCATTAATTTTGCCTCCTAAAGGATTTTTCAGAGTTTCCCAGTCTTCAAAACACTCCCCTCCATCCTCAATTGTTTTATTGTCTCCATTTTACAGATGAAGAAAGTGAGGTTTAGAAGTGTGGGGTCCAAAGTCATACAGCTAGGCAACCGGCAAAGCCCAGAGTCCAACGCACGAGTTTCTTGGTTCAGATTGAGAACTGTCCTTTGTTGACTGAATCTGAGCACTGGCAGCGGGGTAGGTATCTTTTCCTCAGTTTCTGTAGGTCACGGTGCTGCAATCAAAGTGTCGGCCTAGAGTCAGCAGGCTCTTCTAAACGCCAGAACGCTGAACGAGTGTGCGTGTGTGCGTGCGTGTGTGCGTGCCCGTGTGCGTGTGCGTGCCCGTGTGCGTGCGCGTGCGTGTGCGTACTCAGGAAGAGAATAGGCTGGGACTAGGTAGGCAGCAGTTTCAGCAAAGAAGGCGGAAGCCAGCCAATGTTGGAAGATTTTTAATCACAGTTTCAATTTCATTACTTGTGATTGGTTTGTTCATATTTTCTATTTCTTCCTGGTTTAGTTTTGGAAGAATTTGTTCAGTTTCTAAGAATTTGTCCATTTCTTCCAGGTTGTCCATTTAATTGGCATAGAGTTGCTTGTAGTAGTCTCTTAGGATGTCTTGTATTTCTCCTGTGTGTGTTGTAACTTCTATTGATTTGAGTCCTCTCCCTCTTTTTCTTGATGAGTCTGGCTAATGGTTTATCAATTTTGTTTATCTTCTCAAAGAACTAGCTTTTAGTTTTGTTCATCTTTGCTGTTGTTTTCTTTGTTTCTATTTCATTTATTTCTGATCTGATCTATATGATTTCTTTCCTTCTGCTAACTTTGGGTTTTGTTTGTTCCTCTTTCTCTAGTTCCTTTAGGTGTAAGGTTAGATTGTTTATTTGAGATTTTTCTTGTTCCTTGAGGTAGGCTTGTATAGCTCTAAACTTCCCTCTTACAACTGCTTTTGATGCATCCCATAGGTTTTGGATTGTCATGTTTTCATTGTCATTTGTCTCTAGGTGTTTTTTGATTTCCTCTTTGATTTCTTGAGTGATCTCTTGGTTATTTAGTAATATATTGTTTAGCCTGTATGTGCTTGTGTTTTTTACGTTTTTTTCCCTGTAATTCATTTCTAATCGCATAGTGTTGTGGTCAGAAAAGATGCTTGATATGATTTCAATTTTCTTAAATTTACTCTGGCTTGATTTGTGACACATCCAAGATGTGATCTATCCTAGAGAATGTTCCATGCACACTTGAGAGTGTAATTTGCTGTTTCTGGATGGAATGTCCTATAAATGTCAATTAAATCTACCTGGTCTGTTGTGTCATTTAAAGCTTCTGTTTCCTTATTTATTTTCATTTTGGATGATCTGTCCATTGGTGTAATAAAGTCCCCCACTATTATCGTGTTACTGTCAATTTCCTCTTTTACAGCTGTTAGCAGTTGCCTTATGTATTGAGGTGCTCCTATGTTGGGTGCATATATATTTATAATTGTTATATCCTCTTCTTGGATTGATCCCTTGATCATTATGTAGTGTCCTTCCATGTCTCTTGTAACATACTTTATTTTAAAATCTATTTTATCTGATATGAGTATTGCTATTCCAGCTTTCTTTTGATTTCCATTTGCATGGAATATCTTTTTCCATCCCCTCACTTTCAGTCTGTATGTGTCCCTAGGTCTGAAGTGGGTCTCTTGTAGACAGCATATATATGGGTCTTGTATCCATTCAGCAAGCCTGTGTCTTTTGGTTGGAGCATTTAATCCATTCACGTTCAAGGTAATAATTGATATATATGTTCCTATGACCATTTTCTTAATTGTTTTGGGTTTGTTTTTGTAGGTCCTTTTCTTCTCCTGTGTTTCCCACTTAGAGAAGCTCCTTTAGCATTTGTTTTAGTGCTGGTTTGGTGGTGCCGAATTCTCATAGCTTTTGCTTGTCTGTAAAGCTTCTGATTTGTCCATCGAATCTGAATAAGATCCTTGCCATGTAGAGTAATCTTGGTTGTAGGTTCTTCCCTTTCATCACTTTAAGTATATCATGCCACTCCCTTCTGGCTTGTAGAGCTTCTGCTGAGAAATCAGCTGTTAACCTTATGGGAGTTCCCTTGTATGTTATTTGTCGTTTTTCCCTTGCTGCTTTTCATAATTTTTCTTTGTCTTTAAGTTTTGCCAGTTTGATTACTATGTGTCTCATCTTGTTTCTCCTTGGGTTTATCCTGTATGGGACTCTCTGCGCTTCCTGGGCTTGGGTGGCTATTTCGTTTCCCATGTTAGGGAAGTTTTCGACTATAATCTCTTCAAATATTTTCTCAGGTCCTTTCTCTCTCTCTTCTCCTTCTGGGACCCCTATAATGCGAATGTTATTGCATTTAATGGTGTCCCAGAGGTCTCTTAGGCTGTCTTCATTTCTTTTCATTCTTTTTTCTTTATTCTGTTCCACCACAGTGAATTCCACGATTCTGTCTTCCAGGTCACTTATCCGTTCTTCTGCCTCTGCTATTGATTCCTTCTAGTGTAGTTTTCATTTCAGTTATTGTGTTGTTCATCTCGGTTTGTTTGTTCTTTAATTCTTCTTGGTCTTTGTTAAACAGTTCTTGCATCTTCTTGATCTTTGCCTCCATTCTTTTTCCTAGGTCCTGAAGCATCTTCACTATCATTATTCTGAATTCTTTTTCTGGAAGGTTGCCTATCTCCACTTCATTTAGTTGCTTTCCTGGGGTTTTATCTTGGTCCTTCATCTGGTACATAGCCCTCTGCCTTTTCATCTTGTCTGTCTTTCTGTGAATGTGGTTTTTGTTCCACAGGCTGCAGTATTGTAGTTCTTCTTGCTTCTGCTGTCTGCCCTCTGCTGGATGAGGCTATCTAAGAGGCTTGTTCAAGTTCCCTGGTGGGAGGGACTGGTTGTGGGTAGGGCTCAGCTTGACTGCTGATGGGTGGGGCAGGGTTCCCTCCCTGTTGGTTGTTTGGCCTGAGGCGACCCAACACTGGAGCCTACCTGGGCTCTTTGGTGGGGCTAATGCCGGACTCTGGGAGGGCTCACGCAAGGAGTACTTCCAAGAACTTCTGCTGCCAGTGTCCTTGTCCCCATGGTGAGCCACAGCCACCACCCCCCACCCGCCTCTGCAGGAGACCCTCCAACACTAGCAGGTTGGTCTGGTTCAGTCTCCTCTGAGGTCACTGCTCCTTCCCTTGGGTCCCGATGCGCACACTACTTTGTGTGTGCCCTCCAAGAGTAGAGTCTCTTTTTCTCCCAGTCCTGTCAAAGTCCTGCAGTCAAATCCCACTAGTCTTCAAAGTCTGATTCTCTAGGAATTCCTCCTCTCATTGCCAGACCCCTAGGTTGGGAACCTGACGTGGGGCTCAGAACCTTCACTCCAGTGGGTGGCCTTCTGTGGTATAAGTGTTCTCCAGTCTGTGAGTCACCCACCCAGCAGTTATGGGATTTGATTTTACTGTGATTGCGCCCCTCCTACCATCTCATTGTGGCTTCTCCTTTGTCTTTGGATGTGGAGTATCTTTTTTGGTGAGTTCAGTGTCTTCCTCTCAATGATTGTCCAGCAGCTAGTTGTGATTCTGGTGTTCTTGCAAGAGGGAGTGAGAGCACGTCCTTCTACTCCGCCATCTTGGTTCCTCAGCACAGGAAATATATTGTGATGCTATTTATCATGGTTATGTCTGGGATTTCTGTGATAGGCACTGGCTTCATTTTTTAAAAAGAGATATGTCTAACGAGTTTTAGCCATCCTTTCCTTGTGACTGCCAGCCTATGAAATGCAATTTGTTTTTGTATGATGTGTTGGTTTGATATAAGGGAACATCAAAGGATTTCCAATGTACTTTCTCTTTGAAATGATTCCCAAGGGCAGAAGCTTATGTTAAGGCCTAATATTTGAAAAGTGATAGGAAAATTCTTCTTGGGAGTAACCTGTCTTGCTGTTTCCAGGTTTCAGTAGAGCTGGGGTCCTAAATTGCAGATGGCGCATTCACTGAACAAAGGCCTAAACTCTGACTATATGTCATGCTCATAAAGCAGGTGGCAAAGTCCATTGCTGTGTGAAAAAGAAAGTAGCCACAAAGGAAATTTTAGCTTCTAAGTAGCTGCTTGGGTCTGAGGAGCTACAACTGTCCAAAGAGGCCCAGGGTCTCCTATGTGAGAAGATGGCACCTGGGACTAGGAGATCACCAGATGATCTGTACAGAGGCCAGTTAAGAGAGTCCATCAAAAGCAGAGTACTATTTAAATTTCAAGAAAATAGTTTTAGGGAACTTGGTGTCCTACTCAACCACTCATTCATTTGTGTTTCAGTCCCTACTTTGGGAGAGGAATCCAGTTGAAGACTGACCACCATGGTAGTGCTTTCCAAAATTTTCTAGCATAAGGACTATCCAAGGAATTTGTTAACTATGCAGATTCTTGGTCCCCATACCTAGAGACTCTGACTCAGCATGATTGGGGTAGGTCAAGAAATATGTGTTTTTAATGCTACCCCAGATTATACTGATGCAGACATTGGGCATCCTTTTAGCAATCCTGCAGTAGGTTGTTAGGAGAGCTAGCAGGTCATAGGGAACTTCAGGGTTCTGTAACTCCTTTTGTATCCTCTGATAGAACCGGTGAACCTAGATATATGGCTGCCCTCCCTGGGGTCAGTTTTCTTGCCATTTGGATTTAATAATCCCCAACTTATTGTAAGCTTTGTGTAGTATAAAGAATTGGTTCTTTTTCCTCTCTCTGAAGGACATCATAAGACTTCACTCTGCGGAGGAGAGCACTGTCCATTCAAAGAAAAACTCTCCAGCACATGCCTTAGGGCAATGATTTGTATGAATTAGTCCTCTGTCTAAATTTAAGAGCTGTATTCAAGCTCTAGCATTAGAGAGCTTGGTCACTTAAGAATAAAAGTAGGCAGACTAAGAGGCCAAGGAAGAAATGGAATTTGACTTGAAAAAGTTTCTACTTTTTAAAGCTTGTTGCTAAAATTATATTTTTTATTATATAGTCCCTCAACAAAAAGCTTTTTTAAAAAGGAAAATCTAGATATGGAAACCTAATGGTACATTTTTTTTTTAGCCCCAAGTGCAACTTTTATAGTCTAGCAGACAAACCTTCCAGAACCTTCTTCCATAATGACAGAGAATTATAGCCACACAGGGCTCCCTGCTCATAGATTCCTCCTCATACACACTCATAAGAATCCAACCAACTACTGGGGGAAAGGGGTGTTTTTCATAACATGGTTTTCTTGACTGCAGTGGTCTAATAAAATAGCAAAACTTATTTTGTTCTTATGTAATATTCTGTCTCCTTTTTAATCCTGGGTGTGTTGGTGTTGGGGGTAATCTGCTTAAATGGTTGGCCTTTGGACTCGGACTTCGGGATGGGCAGATCTGGATTTAGGAAATGTTGCAACATAGACGTCAGTGAGAATCCTTTAAAAGATCTTGGGTTGGAAATATACCTTGATGCCCTACTTAACTATCCTCTAGTAGAATTCTCATCTCAAACTTCTGTGTTCTGTTATTAGTGAACAAGACTGCATTATTTGAAAGGCTTTTCACCCCTCTTTTAAATTTAAATGATCTAAATAACACACCCTCACTAAGGGAATAGGCTTGCCACAGACTTATTGCAAATAATGTTAAGGAACCGTAGTCATTCACATGTTTAAATAAGGTCGCTAATCAGACGGAACATTGTTCACCGTGTCCTGGATCCTCTTGGCAAAAGCTTCATCTAAAAATAACATGACATTCCATTTATAGGAGACTGGGCGCTTGCTACTTCAAGATGAATGGCGCTTCAAGACTCAAGTCCCTTGTTAACCCTCGTAATCTGCTGCAAATATAACCCTTTTGACAAAGTGTTTGGAAGGAATAAAAATAATTCTCTCTCGACATTCAACCTCATAGAGACTGGAAGCGTTCTTTCTCTCTTCCTCTCTCCTGTGCATGCACATACATATACGTACTGTAAAAAGAACTAAAACTAATTTTAATCAGTAAGGAGGATCAAAGGTGGAAAAAGAAAGTCAACAAAATTTGAGAAATTTAATAAACAGATAAAAAGAAATTGTATATTCTGTACCATGTGATTTGAAGCCTGAGAAATGTAGGCTTTAAAGAGTAAAATGATTATATCCAAGCTGTTTTCTGTCATTGAGATCTGAAAAAAGGTGAGTTTTGTTGTTAACTACTAGACAAAGATGATACAATAATAGAATTCATGTTTGGAATTGACCTTATGCAAGATCAGTTATCTTTCCATCCAGTATGGAGACATCTTCTAAAACACATCCCTGAAGCAGGTTATCTAGTTTCTGTCTGAGAGTCTCTAAGTGATAGGGAATTCATTTTCTTACAAAGCAGTCCTTCACGTTGTTAACAAGCTCTGCCACCAATTCCTTCTTGGGCTGTAGGGTTTTCTCACCAAATTTTTAGACTTGGAAAGATTATTGTGTGAAATTGTAAAAACTACTCCTTTAAATTGAGAGCAAAGTCTCATATGGTAGGCAGATGAAGGAATGAATCTCTCAAAGGGATGGACTTGTGAACCATAATTTCTTACCAGGTTTGGATGTTGACTAGTATCTTGAATTCATCTTCAGTGCCTCAGCTCCATCAAGATATCAATATATCTCTCCCTATCCTAGACCCTTATGATTTATGAGTACTAGATATCTAACTCGGTACTGTAATTATTTATAAAATATGTGTTTGCTTCAATATGATTCTTTAATGGGAAGAATTGCAACTTGTTCACTATAGCATCTAACGTATTTATACGTTCATTTAACAATAATTATTGAGTACATCACTAGGCTCTGAGGTCATAAAGCAAAATAAATTCTTCCCTCAAGGTATTTATTTTCTAATAAATAAACAATCAAGTAAATTGATTATTATAGTACAACGTAGTTAGGACTATGGTAATATAACCTACGGGATTTGGTGGTGATGCAGAAAAATGCTAATGTAAGTGCAAATGTAAATCTAAAATTCATGGTGGGGGTGTTGAGGATGGACAAGACTAGATAACGTTTGATCACAGAATCCTTTTAATATAGTCTATTTATTAATGTCTTGCAGGGACTATTCCTCAGCATGCAGTCAGGAGATGAAAGGCTCCATAAGTAGGCAGAGTCCTAGAAATTGGGTATTTTTTAATGCTTCAAATTTAACCCTAATCTGTCAAGTATTATGAAATGATTTTATACAGAGAAATAATGAGATAACTTTTGTACTTTAAGAAATAATGTTCTGAGAGCTGCACTGAGAGTTGGTATCATCTAGGAGAGAAGTGAGGAGGCCCAGAATTTAGGTGTCAACAGTGGGAATGATGATGAGGGAAAAAATACGAGAAATATTTAGGGGGAAGCCACAGACCTTGGTAACTGATTGAATGTGTCAGGGTAACTGACAGTGTTCTCATGTGAGGGGCTAAGGATACCAAGATAGGGTGAGCTGAAGGAGAGACATGTTTGTGGGATGTGAGCCAGCATATTCAGGTTCAGGCTTGTTGAGTGTACCTGTGTGATACCCAGGCAGAGATGCCAGGCAAGCAGTTGAATAAATGTCCTCAACACACTGGCTTATGCTGTGGGAATAGATCAGGAAGTCTAAATTGGCAGCTGAAGCCATGGCTTTGGATAGTCACCAAAAGCAAAATGTTCAGGAAAAAAGAGCATAGACCTGAGAACAAAGGCCTAGGGAACTAAGGTTTTAAACAGCAGGTAGAGAAAGAATTGCTGAATATTGAGCACCAGAGGTGTGGGAGTATACTGGGAAATAAAAATGTCATAGAAGTTTTAGCAGAAGAGCAAGACTTAGGAATTCCTACCTGTTCCTTTCAAAGTGATTGCCTCTCACAGCTCACTGCTGAGGGAAGCACCCTAGATGGTTCATCATCAGATACATAGATGAGCATGTTCTGGGCCACATGTTTTTTTCACCCAAGTGCAGTCAATTTACAGACAGACTTAGGTTCTGAAGGAATCCCTTACTCAAATGGGTTAGTAATGACCAAGTGGGTCAGTAGGACTCTCTTTACCAGGAATCGGGGGTTATATAGACAGAGGTGGCAGCAGGTGTTGAATTTTGTGCCTCCACCCAAATTCATATGTTGAAGTTCTAACTCCCAATATCTCAGAATGTGACCTTATTTGAAAATTGAGTCATTGCCAATATAATTAGTTACAATGAAGTCATACTGGAGTAGGGCCCCATCCAATATGATGGGTGGTCTTATAAGAAGGGGAAATTTGGATACAGACAACATGTTAAGATGAAGGCAGACATCAAGGTGATGCTTCTACAAGGCCAGGAGCACTAAAGATTGCCAGCAAACCACCATAAGGTAGGGGAGAAACATGGAATGGATTCTCTCTCACAGCCCTCACAAGGAACCGACCCTGTTGACACCTTGATCTCAGACTTCTAGCCTTTAGATCTGTGAGACGATAAATATGTTGCTCAAACCAGTTTTTGTTATGGCATCCCTAGCAGACTAATAATAGGTGTAGGAGCTGACAAACACAGAGAGAGAAGGCAGGCCACAGGATCTACGAGGTAGCCAGTACCATGTACAAGCAGAAGCCATGGAAAAGAAGAGGTGGTGAAGTGGTGGCTTGGAAACAGAAGGAGCTGTAAAAGCAGAACTGAATTCCTACTGGTCGAGCATGAAGGTAAAAGTCCACAGATTTTAGCTACTAAAGGGGGAAATGAGGTGACTTAGTAAATTAGGGGTGAGTTAAGTCCTGAATCACGTTCTGGTCCCTAAACTGTGCTCTGGTCTGAGACTCTGGTCTGAGACTCTTCTAGTATACTGCTTTTCCTGTTAAGGGGTCTCATAGTTTAGTTTTTAACTCTGGGATCTGGTTACACAATCAAGAGTCTTGCCTTCCTCTTGTCTAGGCATATTCTCTTTGTGACTTACCTGTATTAGGTACCTACTGCTGTGTAACAAATTACCCCCAAACGAACGGCTTAAAACAACAAATATTTACCATCTCACAGTTCGTGTGGGTTAAGAATCTGGTTGCAGTTTAGCTGCATGCACCTGTCTTAAGTTCTCTTACAAGACTACAATTCAGGTATTGTATTCAGGGCTGTGGTTTCCTCTCAAGGCTCAACTGTGGGAGGATCTAATTCCAAGGTCATTTCTGTGCTTGCTGGCAGGATTCAGTTCCTCCATGGTGTTGCACTGTGAGTCTCAATTCCTCTCTGACTGTTAACCAGAGGGCTCCATCAATTCCTTGCCAAATGGGCATCTTCACAGAATGGCTGTCATGGCAGCTGGTTTCATGAGGGCAAGCAAGCAAGAGGTCAAGTGACTATGCCAAGATGGAAGTCACTATCTTTTTGAACCTAATTTTAGAAGTAACATCCCATCACCTTTGACATAGCTATTCATTAGAAACAAGTCATGAGGTCCAGCACACACTCAAGGAGAGGGGATTACATATGGTGTGAATACCAGGAGGTGGAGATCATTGGGAGCCATGTCAGACGTTGCCTAATGCATCTCATTACTAGAAGGAAAATGAGGGAGGTGATCTCATTGCAAACCAAGGAGCCCAACTAATAGAAAACCCAAGTGAGGAGAAGTTTCCTGCCAAAGGCTTCAAAAAAGTCAAGTAAGAAAAGGACCAAAAAGTGATCACTGGATTTGGCAACAGCAACACTATCGGTTACCAGTAAAGACAGTGCAGAGAAGAGAGGAGTGGGGAAACCAGATGGTGGTGGGATGAGAGTGACCATGATTGGTAAGGTCGATGCAGAAAGTGTCACTCATGTTCAGGGTGGTTGGTGTTTTAGTTTCCTATTGATGCTGTAACAAGCCACTACAAACTTAGTGGCTTAAAACGAGACAAATTTATAAGCTTCAGTTCTAGAAGTCAGAAATCCTAAAAGCCAGTTGTTGACAGGGGGCATTCCTTCTGGAGGCTCTAAGGTACAATCTGCTTCCTTGCCTGTTCCGTCTTCTAGAGGCTGCCCACACTCCTTGGCTCACAGCCCCTTCCTCCATCGTCAAGGCCAGCAGTGTTGTATCTTCAGTGTCTTTCTCTCTGACCTCTGCTTCCATCACCACATCTCCTTCTCTGACTCTAACCTTCCTGCTCTTCCTGCTTTCATAAAGCCATTGTGGTAGATTGGGTTTACCTGGATCATCTAGGATAATGCTCATCTAGGACAGGTAATCTGTCCATCTCAAATTCCTTAACTTAATCCCATTGCAAAGTCCATTTTGCCATGTAAGGCAACATATTTCCAGTTTCTGGAGATTAGGTGGTAGACATCTTGAGAGGTCATTATTCTGTCTATGACAGTTGGCTACAGTGGGAAGAAAAAAGATATCTCGGAGCTTGGAGTTCAGGAAAGTTATTTTGCAAACTGGATAAATTTGTCCATTTTATCATATAACAGGCTCTGTGGATACACAAATAAACAGTTCAGTCTCTCCTGTTGATCAACTCAGAGCACTCTTGTAAAAATCCTATAAATTTGAATGGAACTAAATGATGTCTAAGGCTCTTAACCCTTTTCAAATATTCTAAATTATAAGTGTAAAAACGTGTACTTCTGTTTGGTGGTTGATTGTGAAGTCAGACTTCTCAAACGAGTATTTGTTCTCCTTTCTGTCTAGCTGAATAACTGACTTTGAATATTTTGCTTAGGTAATTGGAGTCTATGTATTTTAAATCAGTGCATGGAATTGCATGACAGTAGATAGTAGGGCATTGATAGAAACTGGATATTTTATTTAAATAACTTTAAATCTGGAGGTTGTTAGGCAATAAAACTGCCTTTGGATATTATTACCTATTTATAAACTATGCCATTTTCATTTCAGGCTTACTGGGCCTATTCTTGTACTGTAGTAAATGAATACATTCTATCTTAAAAATGAAACTCAGGTTCATGGGATAAATTGAAATATTTAACAGAAACATGCAAACACCACACACTGCCATTACCATATATAGTAAATAATATACATGAATAAAAATAGTGAAAAAATGAGGAGCTAAAATGTCATCTTAATTATTATCAAGTGTGTTGATTAGTAAGGAAAAGAATTTTAAATGTAAGTATTTGATGAGTTACAAACTCTTTGCCTGCATCAGCAATTGAATAATTTGGAGTCTCACAATACATTAAAAGAAAAGTAGAGAGTATTGCTGACCATGCACAGAGTAAATATAAGTAGATATCACCCCTGTTCTCATTAAAGAAATTATACCTTAGGTATAGAGGCAAGGGAGATCCACACAAATATGTACAGGTATATTCAATAATGATAGGGGAATTCACTATAGGGTTGAAGATTGGCTAAGGGAAGGAGGGAACACATTTAAAGTTCTGTAAGGAGATCATAGGAAGAATTTCTTAACTGATATTCTTCCAAGGAAGGAATAGAATATTCCTCTCCTGTGCTTTTTTTAAACCCACATTTTATTATGAAAATTTTCAAACACAAATTTGAAAAAATTATTATTTTACTATACTTGCTTTATCCGTTTACCATCCATGAATTCTTCAAAGCTTCTCTCTTTTTTTTTAACTATTATTTTATATTGGAACATAGTTGATTAACAATGTTGTTTTAGTTTCAGGTGTACAGCAAAGTGATTCAGTTACACATATACATGTATTTGTTCTTTTTCAAATTCTTTTCCCATTAAGGTTATTACAGAATATTGAGCAGAGTTCCCTGTGCTATACAATAAGTCCTTATTGGTTATCTATTTTAAAGCTTCTTAAGGACAGTATGACACATAGTTTGGAAATAATGAAATTGTGCAAGAAGATGCCTTAGATCCCTGATTCTCCATGTGGGAGGGGAGGGGGGGAGAGGTGTGCTAGGTTCTGAATCACCCCCACTTGCCTCCCCATCTCTGAATCGTAGCTACTGGTACAGATGTTTGTGTTTTAGGGAAGCAAAACCATGAAAAGAGCTGCTGGCCTATGTGATGTTTTAGTCTTTCTACTAATCCTCTAATTCCACCCAAATATTCAATTACCTTTACCTCCCAGTCTCCCCAGTTCATATCTTCTTCTCTAATCAGAACAACTACCTCGCTGACTCAAGACACGGTCTTCACTTTTTAAACTTTTACCTGGAAGATCAAACATCTTCTACTCCTCTTATATTAATTTAGCATACTTCTTTAACACAGCTCAGAAACCTTCTCCTGTATGAGGTTTTTTCTGTGCGTTCTTGTTGCTCTCCTATTTTCTGGGAATTTCCTTTTTTGTTCTTTAAGTCCAGAGTCTAGACAGTAAAATGGAGCACTGCATTTTGTAAAGTCTTATATAATTTGACATCTCATTTGTGAGCTTATATTTAAGCTGCTTCCTCCCTCCTCACCATCCCCCCGTCCCTCATAGCACACTGTGAACTTTAGTCAAAACTTGCCTGATAGGCTGCTGTACATGAGTTCAGGAACTCATGGTGGCCAGACGATTGTCATTGAGAGGCACATCAACTCTTTATTACTTAACTCTGTGTCACAGTCTTTCCCCATGAGATTAGACTTCCTATACCAAAAGGCAATTTTATGGAAAGAAAACTACAGATCACATTATTGCCAATCCTATCCATTTATAAGAATATATTCTGATTGGGTATGCAACTTTGCCAGGAATTGCCATTTTGTTCTCAGATCTATTTCCCCACTTTTGCAATTCTCCTCTGCATTTTAGGGGACTGAACCCTGAAAACTACATTTTCCAAGATTCCTTGCCCGTGGCTTCCTGCCAAGTTTGGCCAGTGGGAGGCACTGGTGGGAAAATGGAAGTTAAAAGCAAGGGAACTTTCTTCCCTTCCCCCACCCCAGCCCCTCCCAGCTCTTGTTTGCGTAGCACCTGACAGAGACCGTGTTGCCTCCAGCACACATTGTAAATAAAATTGTGTGCTGTCCATTTTGGATGTGCAAAATAGTCTGCTTTTAGTATTTTAGAGGCAGAGGCATTTTCACTAGGCTGACATCAGAAGGCATACTCTGCATTTGATGAGGGGTCTTGGAAGAATAATACATGGCAAAAGGAAAATAAGATGAATATTTATGAGGTAGTAATTGTTTTTCATAAGAAAGGATACTATATTACCACATTTCTTAAATGTGAAAAAAATTCGGATAATTACCATGGAGAACAGTACATTTTAATAAAATGTTCAAAACACAGTGGTAAAAGTAGGTACTAGACTTTATACTAAAGAATTAAGGAAATCAAAGAGAACTTATTGAGCAATAGGTTATGAGGAACACAATTCAACTAAATAACTGTGTTTATTTTTTCTTTTCCATTTTGGTTTGGTAGTCTTGAGAATAAATGGCTGGGGAGATGAAACAGACTAATTAAACTAGGAACTTGTTTATAAAGACCATGCATTTACTGATTACAAAATAAAGTTTGGCAAAGTGGACAGAGCTGGGGAAGGGCATTCAAAGCAGTTGAAATATTATGTACAAAGTCTTAAAAATGGATAGCATTTCCCCTGCAGAGATTACAGTAGATCCTTTACTATTGGAGGAAACATTTCCAGTAGAAGGACAACAGTGGGTAAGAAGGTGTGAGAGGCAGGGTTCATGAGCTAGGGACCTCCAGCACTGTGTTCAGAAGCTTGGCCTTTATTGATGGGCAGATAGGAGCCATCAGCATGTCTTAACTCAGGGACCCACTGGGCCAACTCTGCCACACTGGTAAGCACTGGAGATGATGGGATGAAAGGTAGAGAATGTGGAGAAAACAGTAATGCAGAAGCTACTGCAATAATCCAAGGGAGAATTGATGAGAGCTGAATTAAGAGAGAGACAGTGGAGATGAAAGGTGTGCATGAGGGTGCGGTGGTGAGATTTAATAAATATTTTAGAATAAAAATTAAAATGATCTATGTCCCTCTTACTAACTCCCCACATATAACTAGTTTTAACGCATATCAGTAGAAGCAAAACATGGATAAAGGTGTGCAGGCAACAAATGACCATCTTTCAATTATTTATTTGGGTTTAGTTCAAAAATACATCTGCTCAACACCATTAAACGATCTTACCATTAGAAAATAATTAACAACCCAAAACCTATGGGATGCAGCAAAAGCAGTTCTAAGAGAGAAGTTTATAGTAATACAATACTACCTCAAGAAACAAGAAACAACTCAAGTAAACAACCTTACCTTACACCTAAAGCAATTAGAGAAAGAACAAAAAACCCTCAAAGTTAGCAGAAGGAAAGAAATAATAAAAATCAGATCAGAAGTAAATGAAAAAGAATTGAAGGAAACGATAGCAAAGATCAATAAAACTAAAACCTGGTTCTTTGAGAAGATAAACAAAATTGATAAACCATTAGCTAGACTCATCAAGAAAAAAAGGGAGAAGACTCAAATCACTAGATTTAGAAATGAAAAAGGAGAAGCAACAACTGACACTGCAGAAATACAAAGGATCATGAGGGATTACTGCAAGCAACTATATGCCAATAAAATGAACAACCTGGAAGGAATGGACAAATTCTTAGAAAAGCACGATGTTCTGTGACTGAACCAGGAAGAAATAGAAAATATAAACAGACCAGTCACAAGCACTGAAATTGAAGCTGTGATTTAAAATTTTCCAAAAAAAAAAAAGCCCAGGACCAGATAGCTTCACAGGTGAATTCTATCAAACATTTAGAGAAGAGCTAACACCTATCCTTCTCAAACTCTTCCAAAATATAGCAGAGGGAGGAGGACTCCCAAACTCATTCTGCGAGGCCACCATCACCCTGATATCAAACTAAAGATGTCAGAAAGAAAGAAAGCTACAGGCCAATATCACTGATAAACATAGATACAAAAATCCTCAACAAAATAATAGCAAACAGAATCCAACAGCACATTAAAAGGATCATACACCATGATCAAGTGGAATTTATCCCAGGGATGCAAGGATTCTTCAATATATGCAAATCAATCAATGTGATACACCATATTAAAATATTGAAGGAGAAAAACCATATGATCATCTCAATAGATGCAGAAAAAGCATTCGACAATATTCAACACCCATTTATGATAAAAATCCTCCTGAAAGTAAGCATAGAGGGAACTTATCTCAACATAATAAAGGCCATATATGACAAATCCATAGCCAACATCGTTCTCAATGGTGAAAAATGGAAACCATTTCCTCTAAGTATCAGGAACAAGACAGGGATGCCCACTCTCACCACTATTATTCAACTTAGTTTTGGAAGTTTTAGCCACAGCAATCAGAGAAGAAAAAGAAATAAAAGGAATCCAAATTGGAAAAGAAGAAATAAAGCTGTCACTGTTTGCAGATGACGTGGTACTATACATAGAGAATCCTGAAGATGCTATCAGAAAACTACTAGAGCTAATCAATGAATTTGGTAAAGTAGCAGGATACAAAATTAATGCACAGAAATCTCTGGAATTCCTATACACTAATGAAGAAAAATCTGAAACAGAAATTAAGGAAACACTGCCATTTACCATTGCAACAAAAGGAATAAGATACCTAGGAATAAACCTACCTAAGGAGACAAAAGACCTGTATGCAGAAAACTATAAGACATGGATGAAAGAAATTAAAGATGGTACCAACAGATGGAGAGATATACATGTTCTTGGATTGGAAGAATCAACATTGTGAAAATGCCTATACTACCCAAAGCAATCTACAGATTCAGTGCAATCCCTATCAAACTACTAATGGCATTTTTCACAGAACTAGAACAAAAAATTTCACAATTTGTATGGAAACACAAAAGACCCTGAATAGCCAAAGCAATCTTGAGAAAGAAAAGTGGAGCTGGAGAAATCAGGCTCCCTGACTTCAGACTATACTGCAAAGCTACAGTAATCAGGACAGTATGGTACTGGCACAAAAACAGAAATATAGGTCAATGGAATAGCATAGAAAGCCCAGAGATAAACCCACGTACATATGGTCACCTTACCTGTGATAAAGGAGGCAAGAATATACAATGGAGAAAACACAGCCTCTTCAATAAGTGGTGCTGGGAAAACTGGACAGCTACATGTAAAAGAATGAAATTAGAACACTCCCTAACACCATACACAAAAATAAACTCAAAATGGTCTAAAGGCCTAAATGTAAGGCCAGACACTGTAAAACTCTTAGAAGAAAACATAGGCAGAACACTCTCTGACAAATCACAGCAAGATCCTTTTTGACCCACCTCCTAGAGAAAGGGAAATAAAAACAAAAATAAACAAATGGGACCTAATGAAACTTCAAAGCTTTTGCACAACAAAGAAAAACATAAACAAGATGAAAAGACAACCTTTAGAATGGGAGAAAATATTTGCAAATGAAGCAAGTGACAAAGGATTAATCTCCAAAATGTACAAGCAGCTCATGCAGCTCAATATCAAAAAAACAAACAGCCCAATCCAAAAATGGGCAGAAGACCTAAATAGACATTTCTCCAAAGAAGATATACAGATTGCCATCAAACACATGAAAGGATGCTCAACATCACTAATCATTAGAGAAATGCAAATCAAAACTACAATGAGGTATCACCTCACACTGCTCAGAATGGCCATCATCAAAAAATCTACAAACAAAAAATGTGTGGAGAAAAGGGAAGCCTCTTGCACCTTTGGTGGGATTGTAAATTGATACAGCCACTATGGAGAATAGTATGGAGGTTCCTTAAAAAACTAAAAATAGAACTACCATATGACCCAGCAATCGCAGTACTTGGCATATACCCTGAGAAAACTATAAATCAAAAAGAGTCATGTACCACAATATTCATTGCAACTCTATTTACAATAGCCAGGACATGGAAGCCACCTAAGTGTCCATCTACGGATGAATGGATAAAGAAGATGGGGCACATATATACAATGGAATATTACTCAGCCATAAAAAGAAACCAAATTGAGTTATTTGTAGTGAGGTGGATGGATCTAGAGTCTGTCACACAGAGAGAAGTAAGTCAGAAAGAGAAAAACAAATACCATATGCTCACACTTATATATGGAATGTAAAAAAAAAAAAAGGTCATGAAGAACCTAGGGGCAAGATGGGAATAAAGACGCAGACCTACTAGAGAATGGACTTGAGGACATGGGGAGGCAGAAGGGTAAGCTGGGACAAAGTGAGAGAGTGGCATGGACATATAAACACTACCAAATGTAAAATAGATAGCTAGTGGGAAGCAGCCACATAGCACAGGGAGATCAGCTCGGTGCTTGTGACCATCTAGAAGGGTGGGATAGGGAGAGTGGGAGGGAGTCATAAGAGGGAGGAGATATGGGGATATATGTACATGTATAGCTGATTCACTTTGTTATACAGCAGAAACTAACACACCATTGTAAAGCAATTATACTCCAATAAAGATGTTTAAAAAAATAAATATAAAAAAAGAAAATAATTTACAATATTTCAGTCTCATCTCTTCTACCACTGCATAAATCTCATTTATGAATCTAACAGATAATCATCAGTTTTAGCCTGATCCTTCAGGTGACCATCAGTCTATATTCTGCCTTTCCTTTATGGTACCACCTGTTATTGGTCATTTCTCCCTTATGTTAATCAGAAATTTATCTTGCTGAAACTCTTACCCATTGGCCCTTGTTCTTTACTCTGTGATACTAAGAAAGAGTCTAAATTCCATTTTGTCTGCTCTTCTTCAGACATTTGAAGATGGTAGTAATTTTTCCATCTATTTTTCTTTAGCTAATCATCCACATTTCCTTTATTTGCAACTTCAAGCTCTTTACTCAGGTTCTCCTTCTTTGATGTCAATACCCCTCTTATAATATGGGGCTCAGAATTCCACAGTATTTTAGATGTGCTCAGATCAGCTCAGGGATGTGGATCCTGGGCCAATCCTTGGCCAATAAGGCAGAATTCATATCTCAAAGCCTTACCTATCTGTTCTACATGTTAGTTACTGACACCATATCTTTTCTTTACCACCTTCTCCATATTTATATCACATGGTCCACGATCCCTTCAAGATTTCATGAGAATGAGTAGGAGAACTGGAATTCTTTTTAGGAAAATTTATTTTCATTAACTTTAGAATGATGTCAAGTCTTTGGAAAACAGTAAAGAAGTATATTCTCACAAAATCTTGGATAATGCCTTGACTCCTACCAGCTGCAGTAAATGACTCCTTGTGGAGCAATTAAATTAAAACTGGGGCAAGGGAATTCAGCTGAGGAGAGGGCAAAAGAAAGTTCGGTTAATCCCAAAATATATGGTTCCAGAGGTGGTAGCTGTCTACTCAACAGCATGTCAACAGCTAAGCAGTTTGCTGCTTGACACATACACCTTTCATCTTTCATCGGCCTTTCCTTCTTCCATTCTTGTTTAGCCAGCACATAACTGATTCCCTTTTCCCTGTAAACATTCACTCATTTTTATTGTTTCATTCTGAATCCTCTCCAAGCTGTCATCCTATTTCTTTTATCTAAATGTCCCAAACTGTTATAAAAATAATCAGAAAGGAATATCTGATAATTGTTTGATGGCAATACTGTTAATATTAAATACTCCCTGAGCTCCACTACATTTAACTCTGCACATGACCTTCAAAAACTTCAGCTGCTACTCTCAAGGGGTTTCCATACCAGTAGGCAAAGTATAGAAAGATATAGAGTGACTGCTCACATCCTCATGCCTTGTATAATCCATACTGAAATAATCTTCCAAGTCCACAGTATTGATTTGTTGCCTATGAACAGCCCTATTAGGAGGCGTGTCATGGGGGAAGGAGCAGATTACCGATGGCATATAAGGCTGGCGTACGTGAAACTGGCACAGCAAGATTTAACAGTGTTGTCCAGGGTTGTTAGTCTGGAGGGTGTTTGAGGATCTTACTTAGCAAGTGAGATGGCGTTGCCCAAATGCAAGATGGGTTCTAAGTTCAGACACTATGCTGGGGAAAACTGTCTCTTCAAGTGACATTACAACTACCCACCATCCGAGGTAGTACCAATGGCCCAGATAGTGCAAATAGAAAATGACCACCAGAAAGACCCCAGGCTTGATACACTCGGGTTAGAGAGAGCTCTGCAGCATTTTGCAGAACACACTAGAAGAAAGCCAAGCCTGTCACAGGAATCCATGGTAAAAGGCTTTATTGTCAAAGCTTGCACTTTGAGCAACTGCTTGAGAGAAACCAAGATCCAGTAACATGCATCTTAAAGCAAGAAACAGACCTCCCAGAACACACTGGAGCAGTTGTAGGAAAACGGGGGCATCCTGGATCTGAATTATCCTCTTTCTGCATGATGACTAAAAATCTGTCAGTAAAACTGCTGTTATCACAATTCCCATCCTTCCTAGGGTTCACTGCAATTAGGTGTCTAAGAACAGGGTCTCTCAGCTTTGGCATTGTTGACACTTTGGAGTGAATAATTCTTTGCTGTGGGGCCTGTCTTGTGCAGTGTACTGTATTTAGCAGCACCCCTGGTCTTTACCCACTAGGTCCACTAGCACTACCCTTACAACCTTGGATTAGTTACTTATATTTTCTAAGGCTCAGTTTTCCCATCTGTAAGATGAGGATGATAATAATACTTACAGGGCTGTTGTGAAGATTGAAGTTACCATATGAAGCTCAATTAGCAGGGTGCCTACATGTAGCAAGCCCAAGATATATCTTAGCTATTTTTCATTGGTTTCTATGTAGTTTACATTACAGAAGGGGGGTTCAATGTCTTCTCAACATCTTCCTTAGTCAATTTGTCAAGTTAGAGACCCCTTTCAGATATTGTTGAAATTGAAACATAAATCCTGTGAGAACTGTGTGATTTTTCTACTAAGTATCTTTGACCCAAGAGAAGATAAATCAGGAAAGATGACCCAGGTACCACAAATTGTTGTCAAAACAAGGCTTATTCTATTTCAGTGTGCAATATTTTACTCAAGATTGAAAGAAAAAGAGGTGAACATCTGAGTGAAGAAAGAAAAAGTGATGGTTGTTCTAAAAGGATTCTTAGATTATAAATCCTAGAGGACAAAGATATGGGTCTGCAAGGAATATTGTGTCTGCTTTGACTAGTTTTTTGATAATGATGAAGAATACCAGAACGTGATAGTTTAAAGAAGACACACTATGATTCTGTTTTCTTTAAGATTATACACTACCAAATGTAAAATAGTTAGCTAGTGGGAAGCAGCTGAATAGCACGGGAAGATCAGCTCGGTGCTTTGTGACCACCTAGAGGGGTGGGATAGGAGGGTGGGAGGGGGATGCAAGAGGGAGGGGATATGGGGATATATGTATACATATAGCTGATTCATTTCATTATACAGCAGAAAGTAACACAACAATGTAAAGCAATTATACTCCAATAAAGATGTTAAAAAATATATAACAAAATAAATGCAAAATAATAAAATAAAAAATAATAACAATAAAATTCATTCCATAAACTCTTGTTGAACAAATTACTTGGTCAACCTGGTAAGTCTGTTCCTAGAACAGATCATTGAAGTTAAAGAGTAAGCTCATGCAGGCTTGTCTCTGAGTTTCATCCACTGTCAGATTGGATTTCTTCTTTCTCCATTACCACATTCCACTCCCGTGCACAAACACCCAGAGTCCCAGCAGCAGCCAGTAATTCCTTCCCTCCAAGCTTCATCAACATACAAAGGGCAAGCTCCTAGTTAGAGTAAATAATTTGGTAGAGTGTATTGGCTAGAAAATTAATTCAGAATAGCTGGGAAATGAATAATGACAGTGGTTTGAAATGTGACTGGAGCCCTGCTCAGGAAAAAGAAAAAAAAAAAAAAAAGGACAGAGGAGAATCTGTGATCATGATATATAGAAGTTTATCCATTTAGAAGGAATCATCCAGGGACACTAGAAAGATCAGGATTAAGACACATCTCAGGGTCTTAACTAGAAATAGTAGAAACATCATAAACAGAGTACCAGTGAAATTGTAAGAGGTATTAATTGGGTAGATAATATGAACACAAGAGAAGTTATAGAAGTGGGACAAAAGGACTTGTGAAAAATAGCAATATCAAGAAAGAAGACTGTCCAAATGGGAAGATGAAGTCTAATATATTTGGAAGCAAGTTCATTTTAAAACCCCTATATTTAATTCCATTCCATTAATAATGCAGTACATCTGGGAAGAAGCATTTGGAAGAGAGTAGTATTTAAAGAGATTTAAATATGATCCTGATTAAACCCCAAAAGTAGATATGATTTTGCAGTGTGAATCTGGAGATATTGCCAACGTGATCTGGGCTGGAGACCCAGCCATACAGATAAGAAAGGAATATTTGTTTGTTTTTACTATTTTAGAGTGATAGATCCCTTGATGGGGACCTTGTTCAAAAATTGAAATGAACTGGAATAGTGTCCAAGCAAACTACATGAGAGCTACATTAAAGAACAAGCAGAACAAATATAAAATAAAACATGATCATTGATGAATAAGATGACCTTTTAAAACTTGTCAGTTCAGTTTAAGGGGTTGTGCTAGGCATTGCAGTTATAAAGCTCAATCATAGCGCAGGTAAGAAATAAGTTATAGTTCTTATTCATAAGAAGATCATAATCTAATGCGTAAAAGAAGTATTTACACCAACCAATGTGTGTATGTGGTGGGCGTGGGCTTCATGTTCTTTGAAGGTACAGACTAGGAAGACATTCAGTGATTCTAGACAAATATTAGGAAAAACAACAGACAGAGGCATACGAATAGGACATTGACAGAGAAGTGGCTTTTGGAAAGGTGGATGAGGACTGTAGGCTGACTGAGGGAACAGAATGAGTGATGGATGGAAGGCAGACTAGACAAAGGGAACCTGATGGTTAAAAGGCAGAGGGCAGAGGGCTAGTGTAAGGGAATAGAGTGAATAAAAAGCAGAGGGCAGGCCAGAGCATGGGAACAGGATGGTGATGGGCAGACACCCCTCTGCTGGAAAAATGACTGAAAGACTGCGTTTTCATGGGAAATATCTGAACAGTTTTTTAAACAAGGGCATCACTTTTCCAGTAGACAAAAATGATTTCAACTTGGAAATAAATGTGTTTAGAATGACTGATTAGGTGGAAATAATCGTATTTTCTAAATTCTACAATTTCAAAATTGCATTACTCAGGTGAGAGCAGATGATGAAATGTCTTAACATAAAGGTCCAGCAGGTGCAGTAGAGAAGCAGTACAGGGTAAGAGTAAGACCTGGGTGAATCCCGGCTCTGTAACTCTATACCGTTGATCATGGGGAAATTATTTAGACTTGCTGAGCTTAAGTTTTGTTTCTTGTAGAAATACAGAAAATAATTCCTACTTCTTAGGTCACGTTGTAGTTAGGTTTCAGCGAAATAATGCTTATAAAGCTTTTGTTAGAGTGCTATTCACACAGTAAGTGCTCGATCAGTAATAGCTGAATTATTATTACTAATATTATTATTTTCTGATGACATGATACTGGGGCTCAATAAATAGCTATAAAAAGTTTAAAATCTTAATTATGTTTTATATTAAAGTACGGATTTCCTTACTTTTTAAAATTTACTCCCTTGTCATAAATCAAAAACGTATGAAAAGAAGCATTTACTGTTTGAAACTACTAATGACTGCAATCACATCAGGAACGTAATTGCAGCAGCCCCTTGGATATCTGCAAATATTTACCTCTTCCTCCCTGTTCCTACCTAGGGCTTCAGATAACATGCTCTAGGAAGAATGAATACACATATTATATAATAAGTTTAATATCACATGAGTTAATGTGAACTAGTTTCATCTTCCAAATACCAGGGTTTCATTTCTTTATAAAGAAAACAGTTACTTACTGATATTCACTGACCATGTTGGTGTGAATAGCATTGAATTAGATGCCAAAGTACATTAAAAATACCTGGACCTACTGGAAATATCTGGCAAAAATTAATATTTTTTCTCCAATAAATAATTATAAAGGAAAAGCAATGTATTTATTTTCCATATTTAATTTCTCTTTACTACCATCCCTGGTGGGGATGGGAGTGAGGGCAGTTCTTTCTTCTCTTTCTCTCCGTTAACTCTCATTCAATAAATCCCTTAAATCCATTCCCAGCCTTGGCCAGCCCATGGTCTCATTCCTCATCACTGCATCCACGAGCTCTTCGACAACACCCTGACTCTCCATTCCTGGATCCAACTTGTGACATCATGTGGGGTAAACCACCCCACACACACACACACCCTGCCACATCTCCATCTCAAACACATCCATTGAATTCCCACTGACTCCAGGAAATAGTTGACCTCCTCGCCCCTACATTCAAGATCACATATAATCCAACCTGTCCAAGTCTGTCTTCCTCCCTCAGTTCCAAGCAGGGTGGTTTCTTCAGTGACCATCAAGTATCCCATGGTTGTCTCTACTCCAAGTCTCGTTTATACCATAAAATACCTTTTCAACCAATAGGTCCTCTCTATCAACTAAATCCCATCTATCTCTTAAGCCCAGCTAAGACCCATCACCAAATGAGTTTAACGGCTTATAGCAGAGGTCCTGGAGAGCTGTAGACCTGAGTTTGAGGTCTGGCTCCTTATATTCTTCAATATTAACCTAGAGAAATTACTTAGTTTCTTGAAACCTCAGTTACTCTCATCTATAAAATGACTAAATTAATGATATTACCTCCCTCATAACACTGCTTTGAGGATTAAATGAGATAATGCAATGAAGGGATTAACAGTTTCTTGCATAAGTAGTAAGTTATGTTTGCTATATTTCTTTCTTTGATCATACTAGTCCCTTCTCCAAATTCACATTTGATAAAAGCTGGAGACTCAGTGTTATTACAACCAGGATTTTTTAAATGCTATTTAAGAAAAAATTATAAAAATATGCCCTAAAACATTAACAGCCTGATGTATATGTTTGGAAAAATTATGAGTTATTTTGTTTTTTATCTAATTCTATATGTTTTCAAAATTTGTGCAATTAAAATGCCTTATTTTCATCATTGAAATAATCTTCCTTTAAAAAAGGTATTTAAATTACAAAGACA
Source organism: Leucopleurus acutus (assembly GCF_964270905.1). NCBI lineage: Eukaryota > Metazoa > Chordata > Mammalia > Artiodactyla > Delphinidae > Leucopleurus > Leucopleurus acutus. The sequence goes on from NC_139160.1 coordinate 52,064,224, forward strand.
GACAATAACAAGTGTTAGCACGGGGGTGGAGAAATTAGAACCCTCATACGTTGCTCCTGGGAATGTAAAATAGTACAGATGTTTGGAAAACAGTTGGGTGGTTTCTCAAAATGTTAAACCTAGAGTTACAATATAACCCAGCAATTCCACTCCTAGGTATCTACTCAAGGAAAATGAAAGCATGTGTTCACACAAGACTTGTGCACAAACATTCATAGCAGCATTATTCATTATAGCCAAAAATTGTAAACAGCCCAAATGTCCATCAACTGATAAATAAATAAATCAAAAGAAGTAAATGCATCTAATGAATACTATTCAGCAATGAGAAGAAATGGAGTGTTTATGCATGCTACAACATGGATGACCTTCAAAAACATGCTAGGTGAAAAGAGTCAGACACAGAAGAACACATGTTGTATGATTCCGTGAATATGAAAAGTCCAGAATAGGCAAATCTGTAGAGACAGGAAGCAGATTAGGGGCTTCTGAGGGTGGGTGTGGGTGGTGGGGAGAAAGAAGGGTGGGAGGGATTGCGAGTAGGTACTTGGCAAATGTTGTTAAATGAACGAATGAATGAAGAAATAAATGCTGTTGATTAATTTACTATGGCAGGGAACTGATGTGATCAATGACTATAACTAAGTAACTCTAGTTATCACTTACCAAATAACATGTTGAACACTTACTATGTCCAAATTTTAGCCAAGCACTAGGGATAAAAAGATGAGTATGACCCAATTCCTTTTCTTACAGGTAACAATATAGTCCTCTAAGACAGGCATAAATTCAAGTAACATATTAAAGTATTTTAAGTTCCATGTTTTTTTATAATAGCAATAACAACCAGGTGCTGGGTGACTGTAGTGAAGGGAACAAAATAATCATATGAATAAGGTGTTTTATTTTTGAAGGAACGTTATAGAATGTTTAATTTTGATATGTTCCTGGACTGTCTTACACAATTTATTTTTGACCTCATCAAAAGTTTGTATGTGCTCGGCGTCATTACAAAGAATCAAGAACTTCCTGATGGCACAAAATTCCTTGGAATGCTACCAGAAACATCCTTATTCAAATTTATACTGTTTGGAAAAAAAACATGATTCCCTCGTTTCCATAAATATTTGAAGTATCATCAAAATAACCTAAGGCAGACAAGCTCTAATACTCAAGTATAATCATTCATTTCTTTCATGTCACTCTGATTTTCCTCACTTGAGGTAAATGTGGTCTGACATATTGATTATCCATTCTTGGCCATGGGGGGACTCTTACTCGTATATTGATCTAACTGTTTGGTTAAGGGGAATTTTTTATATAGATGTCATATGATGCTTCAGAAACGTGGTGGTTCAAAAATAACATAACCCCACTAAACAAACACTACTGACTGTCAGAGCTGCTCCTTTATCGGAAATAGACCTGGCGCTCAGGTTTACTCTGGGAGGGTGCCATCCTCCTGGTCTGTCTGTTATGGATCTGGCTGGCAAGTGCCAAGTGTTTCCAATTGAGGTGCCTCTCCTTAATGACACTTGTGGAAATCTTTAATTAACTTTATTGAAATGTGTAATTTACTCATCATAAAATTCACCCATTTTAAGTTTACAATTCAGTTATTTTTAGTAAATTTACTGAATTGTATAGCCATCACTATAATCTATTTTTGAAACATTTTATCACCCCAATAAGATCCCCTGTTCCTATCTTCAGCCCTAGATAACCACTAACTTACTTTCTGTCCCCATAGATTTCACTTTTCGGTACATTTCATAAAAATGGAATCATACAATATGCGGCTTTTCATGTCTGGCTTCTTTCAATCAGCATAATATTTTTGAGGTTCATCCACGTTATAGCATTCATCAAGTTTATTCCATTTTATTGTTGAATAGTATTCATTCAGGAAGATGCGCCACATCTTGTTTCTCTCTTTCATGGCTCTCTGGGTTGTTCCCACTTTTTGGCTATTATGAATAATGTTGCTATGAACGTTTGTGTAGCAGTCCTTTTGGTCACCTATTTTGACTTCTCTTTGGGTGGATGCCTAGGAATGGAATTACTGGGTCATATGGTAATTCTAGCTTTAACTCTTTGAGAAACCATCCAACTGTTTTCAAAGTGGCTGCACTATCTTACATTTTCATCAGTAATTTAGGAGGGTTTCCATTTTTTCACACCCTTGCCAACAATTATTATTATCTTTCATTTTATTATAGCTTTTTTAATGAGTGGAAAATGATATATTGTGTTTTTGCTTTGCATATTCCTCATGACTAATGACATTGACCATCTTTTCATGCACTTATTAGTCATTCTTGTATCTTCTTTGATGAAATGTCTGCTCAAATCCTTTGTCCACTATTTGTCTTAGGTTATTTGTCTTCTTATTGTAAACATAATTCATATTTCTTTATATAAGTCCCTTATCAGATACATGGTTTACAAATTTTTTATTTGTGGGTTTCTTTTAACTTTCTTGATGATGTCTTTCAAAGTACTAGTTTTTATTTTGATGATGTCTAATTTATCAAGTTTATCTTTTATTGCTCATGGTTTATCTAAGAAATTTTTGCCTGACCCAAAGTCTCAAACATTTTTTTCTTACATTTTATTGCAAAATCTGTATAATTTTAGCTCTTACATTTTGGTTTCTGATCTTTTTTTTTTTTTTTTTGCGTTACATGGGCCTCTCACTGTTGTGGCCTCTCCCGTTGCGGAGCACAGGCTCCGGACGCACAGGCTCAGTGGCCATGGTTCACGGGCCTAGCCGCTCCGCGGCATGTGGGATCTTCCCGGACCGGGGCACGAACCTGTGTTCCCTGCATCGGCAGGCGGACTCTCAACCACTGCGCCACCAGGGAAGCCCTGATCTATTTTTAGTTCATTTTTCTATATGGTATATATGGAAATTTTTCTATATGTAGATAAGGGCTAAGTTCATCTTTTTAAATTTGGACTTTCTATTTTCTCAGGACTATTTATTGAAAAGACTGTTCTTTTCCCATTGAACTGTCTTAGCACCTCTGTTGAATATCAATTGACCATAAATATATGAGTTTATTTCTGGACTCTCAATTCTGTTTCATTGATTTATATGCCTATCTTCATGTCAATACTACACTCTTTTCATACATACATTTTGAAAGTAGATGGAAACGTTTAACCTACAAGATTGTTTGGGAATGACTAAATATATTCTGCCTTTAAAAAAGTCTTCCCTTTAATACATATTGTAAGAAACTACAAAATAAAACATAAGAAGACAAGGAAAATGAGAGTAGAAAAAAATGAGACAAATAGGATTATCACACAGACTCCATACCACATGTCTTTTACATTGCTAGCTGTGGCTACCATTGTGAACCTGAGCTTGCCAACAATTCAATCAGCACAAATATTTTTCAAAAATAAAGGTGAAATAAAGATTTTTTCAGATATAAAAAAGCTGTAAGAATTAATCACCAACAAACCTCAGTAAGAGAAATGTTAAAGTAAGTCCTTCAGCTAGAAGAAAAATGATAGCAGAGAGAAATATGAATGTGTACAAAGCAAAGAGAAGCATTGGAAATGATAATTACATGTGTAAAAATGTATTATTTTTCATTATCATTTAAAGCAGTTTAAAAGGTAATTGACTAGGTAAAAAAAAATAACAGAGTAATATGGAGTTTATAACATAAATATAAGTAAAATGTGTGACAAGAGTACGGAGGTTGGGAGAGGAGAAATTAAAGTGTACTCTTGCAAGCTTGTTATATCATACATGAATTGATATAAAACCACCTGAATGTAGACTGTTATAAGTTAAAAGTGTACGCATTAAACCATAATATAACCACTAAAATAATAAAACAGAGGTAATAAGCCAGCAAAGTAAATAAAGTGGAACCATAAAAATAAATTCAATCTGAAAGAGGTTGAAAAAGAGAAATAAGAAAGAACAGATGGGACAAATAAGACAACACATAGCTAAATGATCATTTTAAACCTAATCACGGCAATAATTACATTAAAAGTAAAAGATCTAAAGTCTCCAATTAAAATGCCAATTGTCACATTGGATTAAATATCAGACCCAAATATATGCTGTCTACAAGAAACACACCTTACAAATTGACACAAATAGGTTTAAAGTAAAAATATTAATGGCTGTTAGGAGGTTTAGAATTAATATATGCATAGCACTTAGTAGGGTGTTCAATATTCAGTAAATACTTGGTAAAAATAGTTCTTAACATGTTTCCTGCTCTAAACTAAAGTTGGTGCCTTAGTCAGTTTAGGCTGATATAACAAAATACTGTAGAGTGGCTTAAAAAATAAATACTTATTTCCCACAGTTCTGAAGACTGAGAAGTCCAAATCAAGGTGCCAACAGATCTGGTGTCCAGTGAGGGCCCTTTTCCTGGTTTGTAGCTGTTCACCTTGTTGTCATTTCCTCATATGGTGGAGAGAGACAACGCACCCTGGTATATTTCTTTTCTTAGAAGAGGAAATCCCATCATGGGGGCTCCACTCTCATGACTTCATCTAAACTGAATTACCTCCTAAAACGCACCTCTAAAAACTATCACACTGGGGATTAGTCTTCAACTATGAATTTGATGGGGAGATACAAACATTTAGTTCCTAGCAGTTGGTCAAGCTTCATTTGCCTTGTGAAACATTTGAGTGTCTTTCTCTCATGATGTCTAACATCTTCAATATCTTTGTTTCACTTAAGGACATCAATTCATCCTCTATAATGTTTAGAGCATAAGGTGTTTTGGTTTATTACTTACTGGGGCCAGTTATTTGGATGTGAGCTCCTGCATCACTACAGAGAACTGAGAGGTGTGGATGTGAAAACTTCTCTAACGTACTGACAGGTTGATCTGAGGATCAATCTGAAGGAGGTGACATAGGTGATCAGAACAGCTGCTACAATTTGGTTTAAAAGCTGATGCCTTAGCCCAGAACCACCTTTAAAGCTAAAGGTGGTTCTTCAGCATTTCACAAGCCAAAAGCAGCCATTTCTTGCATGGTGCTCCACTTCCACAAAACACTTTAGTTCTTTCAGTCTCAGTTCTCAGAGTATGAAAAAAGTAGGAGGAGAAGGAAGATTCAAACTACATTCTCAGTGGTCATGATGAGAAATTTGGCTTTTTAAGGGGGATTATAAAGATAATAAATGGTGAATGAGTTTTCAAAAACACTTGAGTAGTGTTATTAACTACAAATTATGGCATTCGTAATATACAGTTTTGGATAGCAATTCTCATATCTCTCTGATGGACTCTAAAATCATTATACATCTAATAGTTGAACCACTTTTGCATCTTCAAAGTTTCAATATTTCCACCCATCACAAAAGATGCAAATAACCATGAAAAATCTATACTCAAATCCATATTTCATGTCAGAGAGCTCTCTTTGCAGTTTTTTACTGGATATCTGATGGGGGTCTCAAGAGGAAGTCTAATAGTTTCTTAACAATTTCCTTTATTTTTGATGTGACTATATATTTATATTTATTGACTGCTATATTACCATGCTTTATTTTCATTCTGCTTTCCCTTTTACATGAATCTCCCTTTGTTTTTCTAAGATTTTAGTGGAATTTCATCTTGCAAACTGATGTGTTATTTCATCTAGATGTGAGTGAGCGTGCAGTCATTTGTATTCATTTCTTGAGAAGGAAAATGCTTTCAGTTTGCCTTTTTAATTTTGTGAGGTTGCACTGATCCATTTACACATTCTCCCTCCCAGCCTGACAGAGGTGGTTGTCTGTATAAAAGCTCAGATGATGGCTCTAGTGTAGAACAAAACTGATGTATGAAGATTAAACATGTAAACATCACCTTGCTGGTCCCTATGTCTATAGAACTTATTTTTAGCAAAGTCAGAGTTAGAAATTAAGTTATCCTTGTTCTTGGTATGCCTTGGTGTGAAGAGATAAAAGGCTCATATTATAGAAAACTTCCTCAAACCAGAATTTTCAGTCTCAGATATTGGGGTTCTGCTCTTTTACCCAATTCTAACCTTCCTTCTCACTTCTTTCTATCACTGTTACAACTAGTGACACCAGATGAACTCAGAATACACCCATACTTTTTGTTAAGGAGGAGATACATAGATATTAAACTGAACTTTTTGAAGAATAGAAGAATGTTTTGAAAGAGAGTCCGTCATAGTGGAAAAGGGACAATTATTTAAAGAAGGCATATCTTTTGTTTTGTTTCCCACATGAATACAATATTGTCAAAATATTTTCTTGATAATTAGCTCCTTAAACTGACATCCTTATTCTGGGGTACATGGATGGGGTTTAGGGGTAGAAGAACTATCCGGAGTATGTACAGTTTGTGTGTGTCCATGCTTGCATATTTCTGGACAGTAACTCCACAGTTTCCATTATATTTTCAATGGATCAATATACCAAACCCCCATTGTGTGCTCTTCCAAATCACCTCAGCCCCACATTGTATCCCCAACCCTTCTGGGTCATCAATCCTGCGCAAGTTTTGACCAGGCTTTTACCTGGACAACTTGAAAAGCACTTCACCTTGAGTCACACCCTTCACTCCTTTTATTCTATCCCAGGCCTTGTCTGATACCATGGGTGGCCATCGGTCATTCAGACCCATGAACCATCACTGACCAATAGGTTGCAAGAACCAATAGAGCGGTGCTTCCGTGTCTCATTTCCAAAGGAAAAATTCTGATTTCCATTTCATAGGATTTCTAAGGCCTCAAGCAGTAACCAACTCGAAAAACATTTTTGAGTCAGCTTTCCCTCCTTCCCTGCTTCACTCTCTCTTCCTTCAAGGAATCACATTCTAAAATAAGCTATTGGCACACAAACTTTCTCTCAAAAGGAACCCAAGCTAGGACTGCCAGTGACTTAAAAAGGATAAAGATCCACTCTCCAAGAACCTATAGCGTTTCCCACTTGAGTGTCATATTGTCCAAATCTTTCCTTTATTAGGACCCATGACCATTGCATCTGAATTTAAATGCATATTGTACCCTTGTGATATGTTAGGTGTCCCCCCTCTCTCATACAGCTTTGGGGCTCTTTGTTTATATAAAGTCTGAAATGAATTTTCTCTCCAAGTGGCAGAAAAATACTCTAATCATGCATCAGGGAGCCCATGTTAACCAGCGCCAGTTAACAAGTGCCCGTTTAACCAGTGCCCATGACACTTTCTTTGCTCTGTTTCTCCATTACTAGACTTGAGTCATTTGTCACTGCTTTGTTAAATATGTCTGTTCCAGCATGTGGTGGACAAGATTGTAAGATGAGACCCAGTGACCCACACCCTTGTATAAACCCCTTCCTTTGAGTGTAGGCAGGACCTGTGAATATGATGGGATATCCCTGCTCTGATTAGGTTAAGTGGTGAGGGTGAAGGGACTTTGGCAGATGTAGTGAAAGATCTCTAAGCAGTTAGTTGACTTTGAGTTAATCAAAGAGACAACTCAGGGTGAGCCTGACTTAATCAGGCAAGCTCTTTAAAAGAGGACTTAGGGCTTTCCTGAGCTCAAAGACTTCCATCCACTTCTCTTTAAGAAGCAAGCTGCCTTGAGTTCTGTAGCTGCAAGGAAATGAAGTCTGCCAACAACCACATGAGTTTGCAAAAAGACCTTGAGCCTCAGATGAACCTGAGCACTTTTATTGCAGTCTTGTAAGTATCTGAGTTAAGGACCCAGTTAGGCTGTGTCCAGACTCTGTACCCGCAGAAGCTGTGAGAAAATAAACGTATGTTGTTTCGAGTCATTAAGTTTGAGGCAATCCGTTACACAGCAATAGAAAACTAATTCATAGCACTTGTCACATAACTTTTGTTTACATCAGTGCTTCTCTGCTACACAAAGCATTCCTAAAGGGCAGTGACTATGTTCTTTCCATCTTGGTTTCACCAATATCTCGCAAAATGCCTTGTGTAGAGTAAATACTTAATAAACTTTTGTTTAATAAATGACAGTTTAATATTCTGAAAGTGAAAAGTATAAAAATATATATTTGACCTTTGTGGTAATATCTATCCTTATGAATTCTTGGAAATTTCAAATCCCCATGTGTCATGGCAAAGTGCTTTTACTTTGTAAAAATCCTCTTATGTACATATCTTTGAGCTTCGCTCATAGCTCCCATGGCAAATGAAGATTCCAGATCCTTGGGAACCTTGGCAATTTTAAAAAACATCCCCGGGCTATACTTTGCTTCTATAGAATTCCTCACCAAAATTAAAGAAGCAGATCTTCATTAAAAGCCAAGAATCTGGTCTGAGCTTGCCAATTTGGTATCAGGTGCTCAAGATGGAAAGCTAAAGGAAATTTAAATCCTGAACATAAGTTTCTTAGTCTTAGAAAAAGGGAGAAAAGAATTAACATATATAAGTCCATCATGCTGAATTTTTCAGATGTTAATTTTTAATGCCTAATCTCTCTGTATAGCTCAGGAACCATAGAATAAATTAATATTTCTAATGTACCTAAAGGTACTTTGATTAAAGATGTTAGAAAAATGTAAAAATCTGAGCCTCTAATAAGATGATGACTGAATTTTCTAAAAAATGGAGAGTATTAAATAAGAATATTCACCAAATGAGAGTACAGAAATTTCAAAAAATATTACAAATGTAATTTTACATAGAGAGACTTTTTATTTTTATTAAGTTCTTTTCCAAAATTATTGCTGGGAAGCGGTTAATTTTTTTATCTCTTTCTCTTTCTTGCTTGAAGAGGACAGAACTGGAGATTAATCTAATTGTACAGATGATAGAAAAGAGAATAAATAAGACATCCTTTCAATAAATACATTGAGATCAAACCCAGAATCTAGACCCTTGGATATAGCTAGTTCCATATTTGATCCTTACTTAATTTTAGTGACTACATTTTAAATTATACTCTGATAAATTAAAGTGGCTATGATTACAGAATTAACTACTTAAAAAAATAATTATCTGTTTTGAAGGCTTGTCATTGTAATTCTGTTGAAGCCTCAAACCCCTGGGCGTGAATGTAATACTGAGATCAGAAGTAAAATTCTCAAAAGAAAAAAAATAGGGATTTTGTAAGTGAGAGAGAAAAAGTTATTACAGGCTAACCCTTTCTCATGTCAGTTTCTTAAATGTGAAAAATATCCAATGAACCCATTAAATACATTCTGACAGACTAACAGCAGGAGGCTTGTTGACCTTTCACCTCATATTGATTTCCCCTTCAGTCGTTTTCCTTGGTGATTTCCACTTTTCCTGCATATATTTTGCCTCCAGTCCACTCTCTCCACATGCCATGTCTATAATCACTTGCAATGGAAACCCACACACAGCCCGGCGCTGCACCAACACTTCACAAGAACCTTGAAAACAAAGCAGCCACGTTACTCACCTCTACCAGTAAGTTCCTCAACCAGCAAATATTTTCTATAAAACGTAGATACCCTTGACATCTCAATAATGCAGCTGAGCAGATAAACACCTGGGTGAGTCAAAATGGTCATTAATTTTATTTATTCATATGCGCATCAACTCCACCTGTGTTGATTAATGGGCCACTCTGATACCATGACACCAAAATGGAGATCCAAGGAATGGATGAGAAGTGCAGGGCAGCCCTGTCTCAGTCTAATCGTAGAAAAATCCTACATCTAGGGACAAAAAAATCACATGGTGTGAAATAAGCAACCAGGACCACTTTTTTTTTTTAATAAATTTATTTATTTACTTATTTATTTATTTATGCTGGCTGTGTTGGGTCTTCGTTTCTGTGCGAGGGCTTTCTCTAGTTGCGGCGAGCGGGGGCCACTCTTCATCACGGTGCGTGGGCCTCTCACTATCGCGGCCTCTCTTGTTGCGGAGCACAGGCTCCAGACACGCAGGCTCAGTAGCTGTGGCTCACGGGCCCAGTTGCTCCGCGGCATGTGGGATCTTCCCAGACCAGGGCTCGAACCCGTGTCCCCTGCATTGGCAGGCAGATTCTCAACCACTGCGCCACCAGGGAAGCCCCAGGACCACTTTTATAGGTGCTGGGAAATTGAAATGAGGAACTGTGTGAACTAATATTACCCCGAACGAGTCAAGAAACAAAACTAGAAGAGTCTGGAGTTGTTGACTCTTGACTTTGACTTTTGAAAAGCATTATTAGGTGTCACATCTGTTGGCAGTAAGGAGTAGTTGGCATATGGGCAGTAAGTGTTACTAAGCTGAGTCAGACCCAGTAACGCCACAACCCAAGCTACAGGGAAAGATGGGGGCAGGGGGGTGCATGTGAGGTGTAAGTGCTTTAAAATTATCTATATCTGTTACCTGCAAATTTGAGGGAAGCTTCGAATGGAGCACAGGTCAAAATTAAATATTTTGGGTGCTGTGAAAACATTAAAAATTTGCCCCCTTGTTAGTTTTTGTGTTATCTTGTGTTTTCGGTCATTTGGTGCATCTTCAACATACGGCTCTGGTTTCTTCCAGGCACTGATTTTGAAACAGAGCTCACAGCTCTCCCCACCTCCAGAAAAGCAAAATTTTCCCACAGCACATTAATGAGCATTATAGGCTTGGTTGAAAATTTCTTTTGGAGAAGGAAGCACATCCCCTGTTTACATCAGAAGGAACTAATACAAATCCTGAAGCACTTCTGTGCTTCCCCAGGTCTCTCCTCAGCTTCCACTCACAGGGGTGTTCCTCTCTCCCTTCCTTTCACTTGTGCAATGTCCAGGCTTCCTGCTTTCCAGCTCTTGGGGCTTCTCCCAGCTTCTCTCTATTCTCTCTGTCCTCTTTTTATACAAACTGCCTTGGCTCTGATTCAGCTCCAGACTGTCGTGCCAACCTCCCTTACCTGCTGCCGAGTAAAGAACTTTGTGATGACCAGGATCCTCCTACTTTCTGAGTCCATGGGAGATCGTACATTAAAGATAATGATTTCATCGCCCAAATATCCTCCCATTGCCTAAAGTTTGGAATCTTGGAGGGAGTGCAGTAGTTTGGCCTTAATATAGAAAAAAAAAAGAATGGAAAGTGTTTTTAATATTCTCAATCAATTCCCTTTCCATTTCTTCAATACCCCAAAGTTTTCCTTTTCTCCACAGATCTCTGTTATGGACCAAATGTTTGTGTTCCCCCCAAATTCATAGGTTGAAGCCCTAACCCCCAGTATGACAATATTTGGAGATGGGGCCTGTGAAGAGGGGATAAAGGTTAAATGAGGTCATAAAGGTGGGGACCTAATCCCAGAGAGCTGGTGTCATAAAGGTGGGGGCCTAATCCCAGAGAGCTCCCTCTCTCCCACCACTCAATCTCAGGAGGACACCCAGTCAATGGTGTTTTATTATGGTAGCCACATCAGGAATACAACCCTGTATTCTACAATGTCTCTGTTCACTCTTAGCGGGTCATTTTGCCTCTAGCATCACTGAGAAAATTGAGGTGCTTAAGAATTAACGCCTTCAGCTTCTTCCTGTACTACCTACAAATGTCTCCATTTCTACTTATTCTTTCCTGCCTCCCCTGTCTCAGTGGAATTGCTGACAGCATGCCTGTTCCAGGCTCATTCCTCTACTTCGTGCTGGGATCCAGCCCCTCTCACCTCCTAGGAGTTGATAGCACCTCCCCTGCTTAGAGCCCTTAAATAAAGGTTGCACCTTAAATAAAATCCAAACTCCTTACCGCAGGCTGCGAGGTGCCATTCACCCGACCCCGTGCCCACCCCTCTGACCTCCTCTCCCACCACGATGTGGTTTCTGAACCACCGTGGCTTCTTTCTATTTTCCAATCACACCAAACTCACATCACCCTAGATGTATACACTGCCTATTTGTTCCAGCTAGAATGCTCTTCCCCAAAGCATCCGTGGCTAGCTCCTGATGTCATTCAAATTTCAGCTCAAATGTCAGTCCTCAGAAAAGACTTCTGTGCATACCCAATATAAAGCGATCCTACAACAAGAAAAAATACAAAAAGGAGACTCTCCAGTCTCTATCATATCATTATCTAATATTACTTTGATGATTGTATTTATTCTCCTTGTCTGTTGGGTGTCTTCTCTCTACACCAGGTAATTGCCATGAAAACAGGGACCTTGTCTCGTATTTCTCTTCTATGTCCCTAATGTCTTAAGACAATGCCTGATGTGCAGTATCACTTCTAAGCATCACTGCTGAACTCACCATCTCCTCTCTCCCATATTCCCGGGTGATCATCCCTGTAGCTATTTGTTCTCAGCATTAAACCGTGCTCGGACATTTCCCATTCTAAAAACAGACGTTCCCATCTGACCCCGCATCTCCCATTGGTTACTTACCTGTCTATTTCCTTCCCTTCAGAGTCACACACGCTTTCTTTAAGAGGACACTAAACCGTCTAGTTCTACCTCCCCCCTCCCTTTCCCTCTTCACCCCACTGTAATCTAACTTTGTGACCCATCCACCCACTCCACTGCCTTTTACTGAGATGATCATTGACCACCAGATTGCTGCATTCAATAGACACCATTCTCTCATCTTACTTGACCATCTGTGACATTTCATGTGGCTGACTGTCCCCTTTTTCCTGAAATTCTCTCCTTGTTTAACTTTCACGAAGTCACATCCTCCTAGTATTTCTTTTTTACCTTGTCTTTTATTGATTTTTCTCTCCTATGTGTGTATCTCTTCCTCAACACTTTTTAGGGGTTGCAACTCTAGTGTTTCCAGGGGCCCGGCAGGAAATGCTCGGGTGTGAAGGAGCTATGGGGAATTAACAGGGGGTGGAGGAGACTGTGAAGGGGAGCGGAGTGTTTCCTATCTCTTGCAGAAGGCACTCAAATCCAAGTTTTTTAACATGCTGTCCTAGCCAAACAAACTCTATCTGTGGACAAATGGAGACCACTAATTCGTAGTCTGTGCCTTGAGTGTTGGTGTTCCCTGGGGCTTTTCCTTGGGCCTCTGCTTTCTACTGCATATACTCTAATTGGGTAGCATCACTCACAACTACAGTTATAACTACCACTGCTGTGTCACTGATTCTGAGTCTCTATCTCACCAGTCATGTGCAGCATAGGGATTAATACACAGGTACAGGATCAGATAGACTGAACGTGAGTCCCTGCTCAGTCATTTACCAGCTCTGTGACCTTGGGCAAATAAGTTCACTCTCTGAGCCTTAGTTTCCTCATTTTTAAAATGAGGATAATAATAGTCATTCTTTTTTTTTTTTTTTTTTTGGTACGCGGGCCTCTCACTGTTGTGGCCTCCCCTGTCGCGGAGCACAGGCTCCAGATGCACAGGCTCAGCGGCCATGGCTCACGGGCCTAGCTGCTCCGGCATTTTGGATCTTCCCGGACTGGGGCGCGAACCCGTGTCCCTTGCAACGGCAGGCGGACTCTCAACCACTGCACCACCAGGGAAGCCCAATAGTCATTCTTACAAGAGTTTTTAGAAGAAAATAATGCAAGTAAAATGCTCTGTGCTAGCACATAGTAAGTGTTTTATGAAAATTAGCTCTTTGGTTGAACATCTCAATGGAGAAGGCCAACAGACATCCCAACTTCAACACTGTTAGGCTGAACTCTTCTCTTTATTGATCTTTACACAAGATCAATCTGCACACCTTGATCTTTGTGTTACAAGCCCCACCTGTTATACAAGACCAGAAGCCAGGAATCAGACTCCTCCTTCTCTGCCTCTTCCCCACCCCCAAACCCTATCTGCCAATACACTCTACAGTCTCCAGGAGACCCAGACACTTGGTCTCTATTTCGTCTTATTGAGCCCATGCCCTCTCCTTCAATTCTACCCATGTCTTAATCCAGCCGTTACCATTTCTCTTCTGGATCATTGCCATGGCCTCTTAACTGAAATCGCAGGCGCATATCTTGACCTCCTTCAACCCGTTCTCTTCATTTTTGTCAAAGTGATCTTTCTGAAATGAAAGCTTAATGATGTCACTCCTCTGATTGGAAACATTCAGAGTCTCTCTCCTGCCTATGTAATAAATAACAAATTTCTGATCCAACTTTTGCCTTCACTTGGGGCATGATTTTCCATTGTTCTTCAGCCTGAACTCTTTACTTTAGCTGTTCCCATTGACTTTGACCTCCTTGTAGCAAGATTCACTCTTTTAGGGATGCCATTCCCTGCCTCTCTATCAGGCTAACCTCTTACCTATCTCAGTTCAAAGAGAAATGCTTTCTGATGCCTTTCCTGGTGCGCCAGCCTGACCTCCCCTCGAGCATGCCTAGTGAACAGGGCTGCTTCAATTATTATAGATTTGAAAACAGAGGACAAAGCTAACATTATTTGGAGGGAAAATAGCACAAACAACCTGACCTAAGATATTTGCTATTCCTTTATGGTGACAGAGACTGAGAAAAATGAAGTCAGTGAATAGTATGCAGGTAAGAAGGGAGAACTAACTGGGTGATTTTATTTTTAAATACTTGTCATTTGGAAAAAACACAGGAATAATAAAATTTTCAAGCTAATGTTCATGCTGTGTCTAAATCATATCTGAATAAAATGATGTGTTAAATTGAGACACAGGCACTTATAAATGACCCACTTGGATGCTTCAAAGCACATACTTTGCCTAGGAACTGAGGAAAGCTTATCACAGTAAGTCGTAGGCGAAACTTAGGTAATAAGAATTCAAAAGAGTGAGCTAGCTCAATTATTTAGATTAGTTAAAAATGTCTTTGTGTCAAAAGACAAGCTGGGGCTTCCCTGGTGGCGCAGTGGTTGAGAGTCCGCCTGCCGATGCAGGGGACATGGGTTCGTGCCCTGGTCCAGGAGGAACCCACGCGCCGCGGAGCGGCTGGGCCCGTGAGCCATGGCCGCTGAGCCTGCGCGTCCGGAGCCTGTGCTCCGCAACGGGAGAGGCCACAGCAGTGAGAGGCCTGCGTACCGCAAAAAAAAGAGACAAGCTGAAATCTATGAAACGAGTAAAAATATATACTACCATTTCAACACTGAATATGGGTTACACTCAACTATACGATTAAAAAGATATGTTTAAACCTACTTCAAGATTTCTCATGAGCTTAAGCAAGTTATTATCACATCTGTGAAATTTCACATATATATTTTGATATGATACATACGTTTGAGGATGTATACAGATTTAAAACACATCCACACTTACATACGTTTTTATGAATACAAAACACATGACATTTTACCATTTTTCTGTATTTTAGGAAAATGTTATGCCTACTAGTACAGTGTTTCTCAAACTCTGGGTCTTCATCCATTCACTGATGGCTCAAAAAGTCAATTTAGTGGGTTTTGACTGAAACTTTTAAAAAATACATGAATGTATAATAGAATAGAAAACATCGGAGTGACACATGATAAGGGAAGTAATGTCTTGAAAAATGTGGGTCGTTGTCCACATCTTGAAGAGCACAGCCTTGGAGAGATTCAGGGAGAGACAAGACTTAGAGACCCGGTCTCTGAGGTCTTCTAGTTCTGACCCAGGGTTGAAAGCTGCTCGGAAATACCAGGCCTCTGTCAAGTTCACGTACAGGGACGCCCTCAATGACATCACAGCACTTTCCCACTCTCATCTGGGGGCACACAGTACATCTGGGGGCCAGGCAAAGCGAAACTGATTCTCCCGAGAAACTGGGATACCTTTTTGCCACTTGGCAATGAGAACTTATAATCTGTTTCCTTTTTTCTCTCTTCTTATTGCCAGCAAGTGAGAGTTAAACTCAGCACACTTTTTATTTTTCCACAGCCATTGACCTCTCTATCATTTCCCGATGGCTCTCACCTCTTTTCTTTCCCCCCAAACATACCATCTTACTTAATCCCTGAATTTTGTGTCTGCACTTAGTTTTTGTGCCTGTAATTGTATTATAAGCTCCTCAAAACCTTTCAGGAGGTTAGCATTTCTTAAAAACTCATGAAATGGAGGCATTCTCTCTATCTTCAATTTATCAGCCATGCTGCAAAACCATGAAAATAAGCATATACAAAAAAATTAAAATATCATTAAGGATGGCTTGGGGTAAAATAGACAGGTGCAACATTATAGTCATAGGAAGAATACACCTTTAATCAATTCACATTTCAGTCGGTGTAATTACATTGCAATTGTCAAAAAGTTGGACAATTTTCACTGAAAGGACTGTCAAAAAGGGACAGTTTGCTTTTTCTTCCAGTGCTCTATTAGATGCATCTCTTGTCTCATCCCTTTGGGGTGGCAGCTAAATAAAAGCTGAATCAATTACTTTTATTTGCTTTTTATTAAAAAAACCTTACAATGCATCTCTCATGAAAATTCTCAGATGTGATGGCTGTGAGCATTGCAGATTACCTTGTAATCCTTAAGGATGTTAGGCCCAACTTACATGGTAAGGAACCTGGAGATCCCCTTCAGAGTTACAAGAGAGATCTTAAATATGAGCTTATAATACAGATTCATAAATCATGGGGCATGTTTACCAGACTCTCAAAGTGTCCTCCTCTCCACCAGACCTTCATGAAAATGATTACCAGGCCTGAAAGCATCACGTCTTAATGGAGATTATCAAAGTGGATATTTCCAGATTCGTATTCTAATCAGAAGGCAGTAGAATCCGAGCCCGCCCTAAGGGGTTTGTCAAGCTACCACTACAGCTGATATCTTGGTCCAGTTTTTAATTAAGATTTTTAATTATGCAGAATAATACCCTTTCCCTATTTTTTAAGTAATGTAAATGATAAGAAGCTGATCTGAGACCACCGTCTCATGACCTGAGACAGAGGCTTGAGAACACTAATCTGTGTGGGAATAATTAGATTCCAATTAGCTCTGTAGCAGTGACATTGTTTTTAAAAAAATAATCAAAGAAATGTCAAAACGAGACCATGTAAACAGTAATTGTTGCTGCAATTACTCACCCGGAGTAGAATTAGAATGTGGAGCTTCTAGGAGTTTCCGTTTACTCTCTTGCAGAAAGAGAAGATGTGTTTTGTTTGTTCCAAAGCACCTGTATGTTTATTTCCAGGCCTTTCCAGCAGAAGAGCGGAATGTAGTTGATGAATTCTCGGCGATTTCAGGCAGGCATGTGATTTTAATATCTATCACTGAAGGCACAATTGGTCTGATGTCAGGATATGTAATCTCCCCCTTCATAGTGTTAGGGAAGACAGTCCCACAGAGACCAAAGGGACAGAGCTGTTTACCTCATGAAATTAACTGAGTATGGTGACATCATTGGGATATGAGGTCAGGAAACATTTTGCCACTTCAGGTAGGTCTGCCAGACTCAGCGAATAAAAATACAGGATGCTGTTTAAATTCAAACTTCAGAGCACCAACAAATAGTATTTGAGTATATGTCCCAAATATTGCCTTTTATTAAAATTATTACTGATCTAAAATTCTAATTTAACTAGGCATCCTGTGTTTCATCTGGCAATCATATTTCAAGAGGGGAATATAGTTCCTACCAAGTTATTAACCATAGTAGGCTTCTTTCAGTCTGATGTAAGTTATTATGCAAAATATTTCAGGTTGCCAGAGTCTCTGTATGCCATTAAAATATGAGCATACACATGGATGCACAGACAGGTACCACCCTCACCTTGCCCCCAGCAGAGTGGTTTGATAGAAGAAAGGCGTTTCTTTGACTTCCATCTGTGATTATTCATGTATTCCAAGTATTAATAGTCCCTGACAACGTAGTCCAAAGGGATGGCATTTCAGGGAACTCAGTTCTGAGAAACATTGATGCTTTCTGTTTCAAGATCACTTTTGTGAGAGAAACTGTAGTGTCAATTCATGCTCCGTGTTCTGTTATAAACACGGGTATAATCTCAAAATATTCATGTTGATGGTAATTAAACATGTATGTGTAAGTACATACAGTCATGTTGTCCGGCTTCTGTTGTTCAGACTAACATATTAAAGTTTCAAACTGCTTGATCATAGAATAATTAGCATAGGCTCATACTCTTACACAGTTATGGACCGTGTGAGTTAGACTGTGTTTACCTTCCTTTTAGAGAAGAGGAAGCTCAAGCTCGGGCTAAGCATCCTGCCTAGGGTCATTGGACGAAGAGGCAACAGAGGCAATAAAGCCCCTCAGGTCTTCTGACCCCAATGCACTGCTCTTTCTGTTTAGTCAAGCGATGGTCTTAGTAATGAGTCTAAAAATTTCAACCTTGGTTATTCTCTGAGAATGTACATTGAAAGAGATATGGGCATCCATTCCAAGTGTCTGACGACAAGAATGCTTGATTAATTAGCACCCCCTGCTCAAACTTTATTTCAGTGTTGACTTTATTTAAGATGCAGGTTACCTGGATACCTGTACATGTCAGAGACTGCTGATGCAATGGTGACCTTCCAGCTGCCTGTTCTCTACCACGTATCCTAATCCCCCCTCTACCTTGTCCCCAGCTTACTGTGCTTTGGTACCAGTTCTATCCTCATGGGCCTTATGATAATGCAGTGACAGGGAATGAAGAAAGGGGGGGGTGCTGCAGGAGGGGGGAGCGTGAGAGACTGTGCTTTCTTCCTCCTATTGCCTGAGGGAGGTAGCTGTGTAAGCCAGCTCTGTCCTCAGCCCTCATTTCACTTTCTCAGGACCCCTCTTCCTTTCTGCACAGTTCTTTACTCCAGAACTCCCACTTGGGAAATGTTCAAGATGGCATGAGCCTTGGTGTTGTTTTTTAATGTAGATTAATATTATTTAATTTCTCTGCATCCCCCAAGATCCTTCATTAGCCTTTGGGTGGAGCTTTGTCTTTCTTGGTAAATTTTTAAAAACCAACACAAAAAAGATACTACATCATAGGTAAAATTTTACTATCCTACCCCTTGTTAGACATGGCAAAAATCCCTTCATTGTTCCCAGTCTCCAAATGATTGTGTTTTCCTTTCAGATGTAGGTAGTGAGTTGAGGAAAAGCTATTCGATTGACAGCAGACCCGATGTCAGTGGACAATTTTAGGACATTCTGGTGCAAAAATGACTGGTATTCTTGGTGGATAAGGAGGAAGGCAAGTAGGGGAAAACAGAGAAGAGCCAGCAGCCATTTCAAGAATAACCTCCCTGATGCATTTGTCAGTCCCACGCCTCAGGTGCCCACCTTGTCTTCACAGGTCTCACCAGCTCCCATTGTCTCCCCCATACAATTAACATTTACTTAATGTTTGCTATGTGCCAGCTGTTGAGTATAGGGTTTGATTTTATCCTACTTAAAAGCTAACAATTTAGCCTATTACTCTTTCATGGATGCTGGCAGAAGACAAGAGACTCCTGTATCAGAGACAAAGGACTTTATTTCTTACAGCAGAGCAAGCAACACAAGCACCATGTTTGCGTCATTTTCACTTGTCCCCCAAGTCCCACGGGGGAGATGCAGTCTAAGCCCATATGGATGCCTGCATCTGCCATTGGTTGCATTGTAAGCGAGGAATACTGGACTTGAGGAACTCACGGTTTTAGGCAAGCGGCAATCAAGTGTGATCTGTGTCCCAGAGGGAGACAAGACCTCATCACAAAGGTGTTTGCTGTAAACACAATCTTGCAAAGCATCTCCAGTAAGGAGCAATCAGGGCTTCGAATTCTTGGCCTCTCCTGAAGGAAGGTGCAGTGATGCTCATGGAGATTGGTGGATTACTTCTCCCAACACCAAGCACTGTTTTGAGGACTTTACATGTATCAACTCATATATACTTCAGAACCTTATGAGCCAAGTATTTCTGCGACCCTCACTTTACACATGAGGAAAGTGAAGTATAGTGAGGCTTAAGTAACTTAGCTAGGGTCCTATGGCCAGGAAAATGCAAAGTCAGGCCATCTGGCTCGAGAATCTGCCTTCTTTTCCAATATGCTATCATTTTAATTGCCAAGTCAGTAGAGAGAAATCACATGCTGACCAACTAGGAGATGTGTTCCTAATCATCTGGGTAAGAGCTCTGGGCTTGTAGATCCATGCCACACCCTTTCCTAATTTCGTGCTCTGCTCACGCTGTTTCATTACCTATAATTTCTCCCCTGACTCTAAATGTCCCCCTTTGATTTTTGGCTAAATTTCTGCTCTACACTTTCAAAGTTCTACTGATCCACTGTACATTTTCAACCAAGCATTTTTATTTTTCTAAAATGTATCAGTATGGCTTTAGGTTCTATTTTTCAAAGGGGAAGAAAATCATAATCTAAGTCCTAATACATGACCCTCAACCTACTTTATCATTTTTCATATTAGGTTAGCATGAGATCATAACTGAACCTTAAGAAATATATTCTACAAATGCAGGTCTGCCATTGAACAGACATGTGGGCAACACATTTCCTGGGTGACGCTAAAAAATATCCCTCTTGTTTGCAATATGAGGGGGGCATTTTTGTCTCACCATTTTATGTCCCTCTTGTGGAACCTACAGTTTCATAATTATGTGCATTCTTCTTTTATGGCATATATCACATCATACTATATCATATATTTATTAATGTGTCTCTATATCCAACTAGACTGTGAACACTTTAAGAACATGAACCTATCTTATTAATTTTTTGTCTCTCCAAAAACTAGGCAATGCTGCGTTCATAGAACACACAATAAATGTTGATGGGATGACTACATGCACAAGTGATTACATTGCTATAAATCTAGTACTATTGCCCTATATTCTAATACGTCCTGGTTTAAAAGGAGTTTTGGGGGAAATGGCTTGGAGATTTATGGACCCACAATAGTATTGTAACTATGGGAAAATGTTTTATAAATTTCCAATAAATGTCAACAATTTATGATAAAAGCCATTTTTATGGACTGGTATACTTAAGGAAAAACACTTGCATGAAAAATAAGCCTAGCTGTTTGGTTGAAACTGAAGAATTTCAGTTAGTAAGCCACAGTTTTATTTTTGTCCATGTGTTCACCTAGAACACATCACCAGCATACACAACACATCTAGTGTCACAGCATGTGCATGTGACACTAGATAGACTTGGACCACTGAGTACAGCTAACTGATAATCAAAGCCCTTCTTATGGTGAGAACATCTCTGTTACTGAACTGCTGTTATTTATTTACCACCCGTTTTTAAGCATTTAAAATGTGGTCTATTTGCTATTCTTAAGAGCTGTTTTGTCTGAAGAATTTCACAGGGAAATTAATCCTTACAACTTGCCTATGAACTATGAACAGAAGATTATCAAATTATCGCACCTTTGATAAATATTTACTGTCACTTCCTAAGCTGGTAAGAGACTGGGTAGGCGCGAGGCCGCTTCTAGCCTCCTGGGTAATGCCCTTTCTCTCTCTTTCCTGGCTCTGGCCGGTCCCTCTCACTCTACCCTCTCTTACACTGCTGTCTCCTTTCAACTCAGAACTGCTGCCTGCTTTCTCCTGCCCTGATTTTCACTTCCTGGACTCTGGACTGCACCTCCATCCTTCTGTTAGTGACCATAATTAGAACTTGAGTAATGGTTTCCTTTGTACTGACACTAACTGGAAGTTTCAGCTCCCCCTTGACATGATCCTTAACCCGGTGGCATCAGAAATAAGGGGTCAAAGTGCACACGAGAAAGTCCATGGAAGTATCTATACTGGCCTTCTCTAAGCTTGCCCCCAAAGTAAAATTCTATTTGTTACTCACTTTCTGAAAAAATCAATGAAAAGGATAAGCCCAGCTAAATCACCAGAGCAGCAGGGAAACATTCAGTGTGAAACAGTAGTTCAGTTAACAAGTCCCCCATCTTCTGAAACAGGGCAGAATAGAGACACGTAATAGACTGGGAGCTCCATATGTATAGCTTTTAGTAAGGTAACATTATATAGCCTCATAGGATAATTTTATAGAAATATGGAAGGAATTTTAAAAATACAGTCATCGCAATGGTCATTAATCCATTCAACAAATATTTGAATGATTGCTATTTAGAAGGCACTGTATGGCAAAAATATTAAATAAAACCTGGATCCATCCTCAATGAACTTACCAGAGGTAAGACTTAAATAGTTTTAGTTTTAACGCCAGGCAGAAAACAATGAGGCAATTCGTCTTATGAAGAGACTTATATAGTATATACATATATGGTTAAATCTATCTAGTTAAAATCTGTCTCTCTTCCTCTCTCTATATATGGTCAAATATATATTTGGTTAAATATGTGTTTAAATATATAGAGAGATAGATTTGAAATCGTATTCCTAGATTTGCATTCTAACAATTCTATTCACCTCTTTGTACCTGAATTTTCTCTTTTGTTAAAACATAATAGTAGTCTGCATTTCACTTAATGTTTAAAATACTAGATGAAATAATGCATGCTTAGAAGACATTATTAATAAACTAGTTAGTTTAGCCAGTGATTATTGAGCATCTCTGAGAAGTCAGATGCTGTATGACGCACTAGGAAAATCAAGCTGAATATGGCTCTCCTTTCTCTCAAAGAATTCAGAGTTGTGTGCAGCAAATACTTGGATAAAAAATGATTCCAGTAATGGAGGGCATGTGCTGTAATAAAAGGGTAAAATAAATAAATAAAAGGGAGCTTGAGCACTGATGGGGGAGGGTCAGACCATCTGGAGGTTTAAGAAGGCTTTGAAGCCTGTGAGGGGTGCTGGGGGCTGATGAGGCACCCACTAGGCACATGACAGTGGAAGGGATCCCCTGGGGGAGCTGCACCCTGGGGCGGAGTGGCCATGCCCATGCAAGCATGGGTGAGAGGAGCAGTAAGAAGCAAGACAGCTCGGGAGGGCTGTGCGAGGCCCTGGCCGATGCTAGGAGTGGAAAGACAGCTGGGGGCCAGATTATGAGGTACTTCGTAGGAACAGAAGGTTTGAATTCTATTCTAAAGATAGTGAATGGCTTAAACTTGGTGGCTTAAAACAAGACGTGGTATATGTACACAATGGAATATTACTCAGTCATAAAATAGAATGAAATAGTGCCATTTGCAGTAACATGGATGGACCTAGATATTATCAGACTTAGTGAAGGAAGTCAGACAAAGACAAACATCACGTGATATCACTTATATGTGGAATCTAAAAAAATGGTACAAATGAACTTAGTTACGAAACAGAAATAGACTCACAGACACAGAAGCATAATTCAACTGAAAACTGCCTTAACGACTGACACTTCCTAGTGAGATGCTCTAACAGCAAAATGATGCCTCATCGCATCTATTTTTTGATTATTATAATGAGATGATACTTCTCCAATATCAAAGACAAATCTTTCACCCTCTAGAATATTTTCCTCATCACAGATTTTTTTGGCATTGATTTTGACTTTTTTAAATGCTGTCTTAGAATAGTGTTTATCTTGATTACTGAGTTTTGGGCGGCCACTGTAACTTTGGTGCCAGAGGTGAAAGCCTCTCTCAACTCACCCTCCTAGTTCCCACTCTAAACATAATTATATACATTTTTCCCTGTGGGTGCTGTGACAAATTGCCACAGAATTAGTAGTGGGCTTGAAGAAAACAGCAAGAATGTGTTCTCCTGTAGAGTCCAACATCAGAGTGTTGGCAGGGCAGCTCTCCCCTGCTGCTCCAGGGGAGAACCCCTCCTGGCTTCTTCCAGCTTCTGGGGGCCGTCGGCTTCCTTGCCGAGTGGCGGCATGAGCCCACTGCCTGATTCCCTCTTCACTTGGTCTCCTCCTCTGTATCCGTGGCTTCTCTTTGTGTCCCTTAGAACACTTATCATTGGGTTAAGGGACCACTCAGATAATCCAGGATGATCTCTTCATCTCAAGTCCCTTAACTTAATTACATCGTTGAAATATACCCTTTTGTTTTCAAACTAAGTTTACGTTCGCAAGTTCCAGGCATTAAGAAATGGACCTATCTTCTGGGGGCCACCGTTCAACCTACTTCAATAACCTTTCCTGATACCATGTCATTTTGTCCTTACAACAAAATGATGCCCGAGGAGGATTTTATTTCCCCCATTTTGTAGATGAAAAAACTGGCCCTCAGAGTTGAAAGAATGGTCTCAAGTCATACAGGCTTTTGTGTAGCTGAACCAGGGCTCCTGCTTCCCGGTCCTGTGCTCTTTGAGCTATACAGATGTTATTATCTACGGCTTTCTAACACTCTGTAAAAACATTTGGGAGATAAACTCTTGCTATCCAATCCTAAAGAAAGCTGATTCTCAAACCCACAGATCTTATTTTCTGCTTTCCCCGCTTTGCAGGGCTTATCATGTTTCCAAGTTTTACTTCAGCAGTTGTGCTGCTTTTATTCTCCTTGTAAATTGGTGAACAGATAACTTAACCCACTTCCTGGTCTAAGCCCACAAATAAAAGCTGTGATCTCTTATGACAAAGTAGTTCTTCCATATTAAGCAGTGGAAAGTCTATAATATCTCTTCATCTTAAAGGATAAAGAAGATAAAGTGAAATGGACAGATATCTGACCTGGGACATCTGAGGTCCATACCTCATTAATTTCCTGTTTGAAGGAGACGCAGAATAGCCTTCCAGAAATATTCAAAGAGAGTTTGCTTTTCCTTGTGGTTTTAATTCGTAAAACCTAAAAGATGCTGTAACTTTCTGGTCATCTATGTGACACTGCAGAAAAGTCCACTTGCCTACGTTGAGCACGGAGAAGAAGTGGAAATGGCCATGGCTGAAATAGTCTGGGGCAGAAGGGGAAGACCATGCCCCGCATTGCAATAGGACGCCACACTTATTTAAATTTAAACTGAGGGCTTCACCGGATAACCAACTCTTTCCAGCTGCAGAAACATGGCATTAGTGAAATGTCAGCTTGCGTTAAGATCACCAGTGGCCTTTTCTGTGCACATTCTTCCATGTTTCTGCACAAAGATAGTGGAGCACGGCCATGCCTCTGCTCTGGAGATCGATCTGCCTTCATGTCTGATATTACCTTACATCGCCCCGGCCAGGCGGGTGTGAGAGAGGGGGCAGAGGGACCGTGTTTACTCACTGAACCTTGAAGTAGAGCTTTAGCAAGTGGCCGGGTGGCTGTGAGTTGCTGAACTGACTGCAGTGTGAGCCCCCTTTTAGGGTTTGCAGTGATAAGAGCAGATCTCCGAGGAGTTGAGTGTCTGCATGATCTAAAACCAGGGCAGTCAAGCTGAAGAGGATGTGTGCTCTAACCTGTTTGCACTGAATACTCTCCATAAATAATTTACAGCCATGACTGCTAGCTATTACTACAAAAATAACGGATGGCATTTTGACACATGCATCCAGCTTGTAAGTCAATAGATACGTTTCACCTAGTGTGTGCAGACCTGGCGGAAGTCACCCATCCAAGTATGTCTTCCAACAAGGTAATTTAGCACTCCCAAACCAGCAGGACGAGAGCTTTCTGAGGAAGCCCGCACCCTTAACCAAACAACGGGCTGTCAGTCTAAGTCCTTGTTTTATTATTTCTTAGTATGAATTAAGGACTTCCTTCTGATGTTTTCCTTCTCCCTGGTGAATTTCAAGTCATTCTCATTTGCGTCTAATGTTAAAGTGAAATTGTTTGGCTGTGAGAAATATTCTTCCGCTTTGCTTTTTCAAAGGATACCATCTATGGCATTGTGTGGTGTTGCCTCTGAGATGTACTTGAATCACCAGAAAGCATTTCACTGCTGGTGCATTTTAACACACACCCGCTCCCCACACAGCAGTGTGGTTTATTTTGCCTGGCATTTCCCCCAGAGACAAAGTATTGCCCCATGTAGACAAAAGCAGTGACTTTGTAAATTCTCTTTGGAAGTAGGAAAGCAGTTTCTCCTTCCTGTGGTCTCAAAAATATGTAATAAAGCAGCCTAATAAATATGTAAGAAGGGACCCACATTGCAGTTCCTTATGGTGGTGGCTAAAGTTACAGGACTCTTTCAGTTTTCCTTTTTTAGAGAAAGCCCAAGAACACTGTTGAGATATTGCTCTGTCTTTATGACCAGTCGATAGCAGAGTTGCAGGGTCTCCCTTATTCTTTGATGAGGTACATTTATATGCAACGAGGGATTGCATGTATATTTAATAAGAAACTCCGTTACGTGTAACATGGCGGGAGAAAAGAAAGGAGAGGTTTGTGCTGGCTCTGGTATGCTAATAATAAGAAATGCATCTAAAGATTATTTGCTACAGATTTAAAAGGATAATCTTGGGTGGAGGAGAAGGCAGGTAGGAAATGGTGTTTCCAAGTGAAGGTGGTTTTTAAATATTCACATGCCTTAAGCCGAAAGCATCTGACAGTGAGCTGTTGATAATGTACAGTATTCTCTCAATGGAAACATACCCAGAAATATTAACTGTGCCTTTCGTTTAAAACATATTTTTCTCACTAGAGGATTATTTGGTAGCAGTAGCCCTGGATTAGGTGAGGAATATATACCTGCAGTTTATCTGAAAGAAGTAATTTGATTTGCATATTTTAAACTACTTTAAGTTAGCTAGAATATCTGAGTAGTTGATCTCCTTATAAACTTTTGCAAGACTGAAACCTTAAAATAAATCAGTCAACACATGCCATCCAATAGCATTAATACAATTTTAAGAAATATTTTGAAAGCGAAATATGTATTTACTAAGGTTCGATTAGCCTAATATGGTGATTAAAGAAAATCATGGCATATAGATAATAGAAGAGAATAAGATAATATTAGCTCTGTGGACTTCATGTATGTGGATCTACCTCAAGTCCTTCTGTTTCTTCCTTGTATCCTGCATCCATCCTGACACTCAGTTCCCATGTCCACCTAGTGCAAAAGGACCTCTTCACGACGTCATTTACGACTGAACAGCTTTCTATGCTCTTGCCTTGACTCTGGTCACCCCATCCTCCCATCAGTTTCTGGTGCAAATGTCACTCCCCAGCCAGCCTTCCCCTGTTGGCCTTCCTTAGTTGCTTCCTGCACAAGAGTCACCGATTCTTCATTCCCTTCCAGTCCTACCTGGTCTTCTCCTAAGCTGCCAGTAGGAGCACCTTACTGGCTGATTCGCTGTAACACATGGCTTCAGGGGGAGTCAGGGGGCCCCAAACTTCTTACAGCTTGCCTCCCTGCACGAGCCTGAAGCAGGAGGTGCCTCTGTATCCTACCGGTGTGTCATTCCCTTCCTCTGCACAGTTCCCTTTCTTAAGAATTTTCAACACTTGCCCATTTCACCTTTTCCTTGAGGACTTTCCTGCTAACGTGACCTCACCTCCATTACTATCTTATATGCACACGTTTTATATATTTAGTCTTTCAACTATTATTTCATCTGCCTGGAATAAGCCCCTCCCTCTGGTTCTCCCCACATTCTAGCCCCTCATTTATCCCTGAAGATTCAGTTTGAACAGTTCTTCTGGGAAGCCTTCGAGGACTCCGTAAGACAGAGGGATTCAAATACTAAATGCCAGGTGCCAGTGTGTGAGAAGTTTTTCAGTGTCCACAATGAAACGAGAAAGAATTTATTTTCACAGAATTATATGTGACCAATTAAAAGGATTGTTCTTTATTCCAAAATTATATATTTCTTCTTTGGGGGCAGTGAGATGTTAAGAAGTGATAGTGATAATAGAACACTTTTTTCAAATGTACTGATTTGGGAAAATAAAAACTTTACCACTCCTACTGGTTGCCAGATATTTGGGGGAAAATTTTTGGTCCATAAGTCATGAATCTGAAACCACTTTCCTAAGGCTGGCATCTTTTGTACACTGCTGCAGTAGCATTTACCTGCTGTGGTATAATTATTGACTCATTTGTTGGTCTCTCTCACTGTGTGGTAAGTACTTGTTTGATATTCATTATAACATCCTCAGCATCCACATGATAAATATTTGAGTGAAGGAAATAGCAGAGAAATGTTTAGAACTTTATTGTACCAAGCGTATTAGTCTATTTCCTCTGGCAAGTGGTTCTTGATCTGAGTTCTGTGGACGCATTGGCAGGATCATGGAAGGGCTTACGGGGCCCAAGAACAACTTAAAATTTATGTAAAATTTGCATGTGAACACTTTTTTCCTCTGGAGAGAGCCTATAGCATTTTCAAAGAAGTCATAACCCTCAAAGATGAATGGTCACACTGCAGGAATTATGTCAGCATTTCTGGAATAACTGAGATGAGCGAGATTCTACACTGACTCTGGAGCTACAAAAATGCATTAGGTGTAAATCTTTTCTTCAGAGAACTCGTTCATGGTCAGGCTGGTCCAGTAGAACAGGCAAATACAGACTGCTAGTGGTAAATACCGCAGTAAATGTATGTAGTTCTATAGGAACATGTAGGATACTGCCTGACTGGGGTTGGGGGTAAGGCTACCCAGAGGAGGTGACGTTTGAGGTAGGTCTTGAAGAATAAACAATTAATTATGCAACAAATGAAAGAGATACGAGATATTCAAATGATCCAAATGGAAGTCCAAATTTAGCAAAAGCAAGAACAAAAGAACTGCTAAATGTGCATACACACACACATCTGTGTAATGCCAATAAACTCATATGCCCACAATGTTTTTTTCATTCCTAATAGCATCTAACCTAGTGCTAGCCATACTGCGTTACTTCCCCAAACTTAGGTGTTAAAGAATATGGAAAAGTCATGCATGATAAATAACAAATATAAATCATCAGAAATATTTTGAAACGTAAGGACAACATTCAAAATTCTTCTTGTACCCCTCCAAGCTAGTTGAAATTAAGAGATGTCATGGATTTATTTGAGGCCTCTTCCTACAGATGTCGAGGAAGAGCTATGTACTTAGGAAAGCAGGAGGATATCAAGTAAAGATGATGGCTGGATTGGGCCCCTGAGCCTGGTTTGTGTGGACCCTGCTGTGCACAGGGCAGTCAGCAGCCCATCTGATGTCTTTGTGCAAATTAAGCTGGGTGCCTCTTCCTCTGAGTGGATTCAGTGCGATGCCAGCGCAGAGAGCTGGTGAGCAAAATACTCACCTTTCAGCTGGGTACCTTCAGTTCCCAAGTCCTATAAGCGCAAAGAGACAATACAAATGATTCATTTTCCCTAATTTTGGGATGCATTGAGCTGATCGGTGTCAAGCTGATATTGGGATGGTAAAAAGCTAGAGGAGATCCCCAAACCTTCTCCCTCCTGGAAGGTAAAGTGAGTGTGCAAAACAGTGAGCAGCGCAGCAACTTCAACTCCAGGAATTGCTGTGGAATCTGGAAAGTCTCTTGTCTACTCCGAGCCTCTAAATCTTGCAACATTCTTGCAGGCATGAAACACTGTGATAGGGATAAAGAGCTAAACTTGGCACATTTTTAGGCTAAGAGGCTCTGGAAAATAGTAATTCTAAAGGAAAAATATTCATTTGGTTTGTCCACTGTTTGGGAGGAAAATTTCAGGGCTAACAGCAGTCTATGGATTTCCAATCAGAACAGCATTATATTGAATGAAAAATGGTACTAGCCGTGCTCATAATGTAATGCTGTTGGTTTTCTTCATAGCATTTCAGGTATCTCCTCCTGTAATGAGTCTCAGTAAATACAAAGAACTCTGAAGCAGACATGACTTTGACTAGTTCAATATATTGAATGTATAATATACAAGGTTTCTATAAATATACAAAACCAGATTTAAAATAACAGTTACCTTGCAATCTAGCACCAGACAACAAAAGAGGAAGGGTGTGAGCCTCTTAAAAATGTCTCCCTGCCTTTCTTTATGTAGGTCCTTCTATTTCTTTTTGGTGGAAGTTCAAAACCTCTGGGAAGACAGTCTGCTAACACAGCCCATGATACTGTCTCCAGAAGTCACCCATAAACTGCTCCTACAACATCGAATGTTGTAAGAGGCCTTCGAGGTGTTCTCTATAACCCCAGTGTTAACACTCATCAGTTTGTTATGTCTCTTTGCCACCTCAAAAGAGAAAATTCTCAGCTTAGGGAATGGGAAGAAAGCATAAATCAGCATATTTCAAAAGGAAAAGAAAATAACGATTGTGAGTTTGGTGTCCTTAGATGGACTGTACACTCCTTGAATGCAGTGTCTTTTACCTATACACAAAGAGTAGGTGCTCAATTAGTATTTGTTGAATGGCTGTTTTGGAAGAGAGGGAAAGCTCTGGAGAGCATAATGACTCATGTATGTCTTAAAGAATTTTCCTGGTCCATCTAGAAGATAGTCACATTTTTCACATGTTAACTTTAATCTCACCACTATTTCTTTTTCTATTTTTAAATGGGCCTAAAGTGCCTTAAGCTAGAAATCTGAACGCTTGTCCTTAAATAGTTCTTAACCCAGGGTTGTATATTGCATTCACAGTACCTCTTTGCAGTTCACCAGTGAATCAGAAATTGTGCTTGATTAATAAATGCTGAAGTAATGACTGTAGCAAAAGATAATTATAATAATAAGAGCTCTAGAAGAGGAACCAGATACTTGTAATGTTTACTACGTTATTGGTACCTCTTGGTTTTCAATATTGGAGGGTCATCAAGAAACACATTTTTTCCATATCTCTGTGAGCAGAGATCCACCTCTCTCACTCCTAGATATGTGCCTACTTCAGCACATCTAGCTGCTTTGACCCACCAAGGCATTATCATTTGTATACTAAGCCTTGGCACACATAGCAAACTGCTTTCCACAAAATCAGCAAGCTTGAAGACCCACTAGATTTCACTGCCTAAGTTCCTGAATATTTTTAATCAGTTTTTTCATCTCCTTTTAGCTTTTCATTTCATCTTCACTCCCACTTTTCAATCTCAGTAGGTGAGCAGTTAGCAGTTTTCTGAAATAAGTAGAAAATCTTTCAGGTTCCCTGATTCTCTGTGGGTGGCACAAGAGGGCTATGTTGCTGGATGCAACCCACACTTAATTGCTGCCAAATTTAGAGCCACAGACATGGTCTTGATCATCCTTAGGCATAAGTGATAGATAGCTAACTCCGGCAGTCTGCTCAGCCATCCATCTCTGTAGGAAAATGACAGTGATTGCTGGAGAGAGTGGAGCTGACATCAGCAGAAATGACCACAAGAGTCGGATGAAAAGGCAGCAGAGGAGGGGAACTGGTCTTTAATCTGCTCTCTGAGGCCTTTTGTGAATGAGGGCAATTCTAGTCACTTTGGCCCAGACACTTTGCAAATCTTTCAGCCCAAAGAAAATGGCATATCTCTAGGGATAGGCAGCCATGAAAGTATAGCAGAGCCGGTAGGTCAAGAATATGGATTACCTAACTTTCCTCACATGCTGAAAGATGGGAACTTAAACGGAGGCAAACTATATCCACACCAATTCATCAGATGCTTGGGTCTATTTTATAGATTAGAACATTATTATTGAATAAAGCGTCCACTGAGCCTACAGCAAAGCCAGTGAAAGTGACACAGTCCTTCCCCTCTGGAACATACAGACTTCATATAATTTTGCTTTGAAAATAAATTTAAAGTCCAAATGTGGCTCACAATCCCAGGTAGTCTATATGATTTATAAAAGAGTACCTTTGAAGACAATGGCTTATCTCAAAAGTGTAACTCTATTAGGAGTGTAATTCTATCTGAGGGTGATAGTATTAAGCAAACAACATCTTGTAATGCCTTATATCATTTATTAATAGTAGAAGTAGTATCAATATTATATATTTCTTATAATATTGTTGTGGGTTAAATAGTGTCCCCCAAAATAGATGTCCACATGGAACCTCAGAATGTGACCTTATTTGGAATAAGGGTCTTGGCAGATGTAATTAATATAAAGATCTTGAGGTGACATCATCCTGAATTAGATGGGCCCTAAATATCTCATATATTTATAATCACATTCTATTCCCTGAGCAGGTTGTTGCCCCAAAGTCTTTATATTTACTCTTCCTTTTTCTTAGAATGAAATATTTTAATGACTCTGAGATTTTTGCTTATTCCTTTGATAGAATAGTTATCAGACCAAAATTCCAACTACAGCAAATATATAAAAACCAAGCAAAAAACAAAACAATTGAAGGCATCAGAGAACAATCAAGGCAGCCAGGACTTTAGGGGCTAAGACCTCAGAGAGAAGGAAAATGAATGAGGGAGCATGTCTTAGTCTGCTCTGGCTGCCATAACAAAACACCATAGATTGAGCGTCTTAAACGACAGAAACATATTTCTCACAGTTCTGGAGGCTGGGAAGTCCAAAACCAAGATGTTGGCTGATTTGGTTCCAAGTAGGACTCTCTTCCTGGCTTGCAGATGACCACTTTCTCCCTGTGTCCTCACATGGTGGGGAGAGAGATGGAGAGACAGAGACAAAGAGATCTCATAAGGCCACAAATGCTTTCAGATTAGGGGCCCATCCTTATGACCTCATTTAATGTTAATTACTTCCTAAAAGTCCTATCTCCAAATACAGTCACGTTGGGAGTTAGAGCTTCAGCATATGAATTTAGAGGGGGTACAATTCAGTCCATAGCAGGGCAATATTTTCTGATGCTTTTCCCTTGAGACATTTGCTGATACGTGGCATGAGTTCAAAAGGCTGAGTGAAAAGCAGTGCCTTCAGCATTCAGCAGCTTCATGGGAACTGAGACAAAAACTGTAGTTCAGGGCTACTAAGACAGCCAGAAACAAGGGTTTTAGGTGTGGGAGAAAAGGGAACTTCAGAGAAGTAAGCTCAAACGTCCTGTGCTACTTCCTACCTCAACGTATTTGCCAGTTCTTAAGTTGCAGTGGTTAAAAGGCTTAGAAGTCAAGAATAAAGTTCCCATAAGACAGTCAAAATCTGAGCAGACCTTTGACAGTTTCACAGTGCGGGCGAGACAGAAATTCGGTTTTAGGGCCTACCAAGGTGGAGGATCCCTGTTAAACACCCCAGGCTTTCAGTTGAAACCCCTGAAAGGCTATGCCCTAGAAGTAAGTAGCGGCAAACCAACAACAGACCAGCCCTCTAGCATAATACAGAGCTGCTATATGTTTCATACACAATTTCTGGCATTCAAAGAAAAAGATGCCAGGTTGTCAGCATATAGGGCCAAATGCTGAAAATGAAGAAAAAAGACATTCTGGTGCTCATCTCTGCCAGGAACCCTCAGAACTTAGAACTTCTTTCTGTAATCCTGTAACATCATCAGGAAACTCTGCATGTGATGCTCTATTAGGGCACAAAGCAAACACAAGTTTACAACATGGAATGAACAACACTGTCTCACCAAGACATTTAGAATATGCAATAAATTCATTAGTTAAGTGCTTAATTTTTATGTAAAAGGTAAAATCAATGTGCCTAACAAGATTCCAAAAGTCAAAAAGAACCTCTGACACCTTGACCGAGTGTAATAGCACCAAGAGCATCAGATGCGGAATTTTTTACTCCTGCATTAAATTCTCTTGACTTCAGTTCTGTCTCAGATCTCAAGTTCAGGAGTCCTAAAGTACAGGAATCAATTCTTATTCTGTGTTGGCTAACATGTCCAACAAAAATCATTGAGAGAGACTCTACAGTGTTGTATTACTATTAATTATCTGCAAGCCTTGAGGCTCACTTCCTCCTTGAAGCTTTAGAAAAGAATAATGTAATAAATTTTAATGTGCTTTACTGTTTGTGAGACATTTTTGCGTTTCTCATCTCATTGGATCAAAAAACCGTCCTTATAGGTGTTCTTGGTGAGTTTCATGGTATGAGTGAGGGAAGTGGAGCCCAGAGAGATTAAGGAATTGCACAAGGTGGAGCAGTAGGTAGATATTGGATTTGGAACTCTTGATCACTCTGGTTTTAGATCCTAACCTCTAACATTTACATGTCACTTTATGTAATATGTATTTTATTATAGTTTACAGAGTATGTGCTTTTAAATATGTATGTGTACATATATTATATTTGACATTCAGGAGCTTTGCTACCACGTGGCCCTTTCATCAGCTGGTGGTTCTTAAAGGTTCAAAATATGAAAAGCAGGAGGTGGGAAAGAAGTCAATTGGACAATCTCTCATTCACTGACTGCTTGAGAAAGCTGCTGGGTCCTCTGTCACTCTAGTGGAAGTAGCCCTTCTTGGGAGGCTGGCCACCTGGGACGCTGGGAGTTGGCCTTCAGGCCACTGAACCTGGCTAATTCCAGACAGAGTTAGCAGCTTCTGGCTGAACTGTGGAGTTCAGAACTTTCAGGCTGACTTCTCACCTTTCAGTTAAGACAAGTAGTAGAAACCCTAAAAGAGCCTAAAGTTGACTTTTTATTTTTTTATTATTTTTTTAACATCTTTATTGGAGTATAATTGCTTTACAATGGTGTGTTAGTTTCTGCTTTATAACAAAGTGAATCAGTTATACATATACATATGTTCCCATATCTCTTCCCTCTTGCATCGCCTTCCCTCCCACCCTCCCTATCCCACCCCTCCAGGCGGTCACAAAGCACTGAGCTGATCTCCCTGTGCTTTGCGGCTGCTTCCCACTAGCTATCTATTTTACGTTTGGTAGTGTATATATGTCCATGCCACTCTCTCACTTTGTCACAGCTTACCCTTCCCCCTCCCCATATCCTCAAGTTCATGCTCTAGTAGGTCTGTGTCTTTATTCTTGTCTTACTCCTAGGTTCTTCATGACCTTTTTTTTTCTTAGATTCCATATATATGTGTGAGCATATGGTATTTGTCTTTCTCTTTCTGACTTACTTCACTCTGTATGACAGACTCTAGGTCCATCCACCTCACTACAAATAACTCAATTTCGTTTCTTTTTATGGCTGAGTAATAATCCATTGTATATATGTGCCACATTTTCTTTATCCATTCATCTGTTGATGGACACAGTGCCGTTTTGGACAATGATAGTCCTTAGTCTAAAGTGGTAGTTCTCAACTAAGGATGATTTTGCTCACTTCCTAGGGGTCATTTGGCAATATCTTCAGACATTTTTGGTTGTTGCAACCGGAAGAGGGGTGCTACTGGCGTCCAGTGGGTAGAGACCAGGGGTACTGCTAAATATCCCACAATGCATTGGATGGTTCCCCACTACAAAGAATTACCTAGCTCAGAATATCAACAGTTCTGAATATCAATTATCCAGCTCAGAATATCATCAGTTGAGAATCCTGTGGACAGTACTTTAGGTCTGTTGAGATGTGAAGTCCTTCCATTTCCTCCCCATCCAGCCAGACCCCACCCTGACTCCATTTAGCCAACTAGAAACTCCAGTTTGCATCAACTCCAAATTAAGCCTGAACTTAGGGAAATTAAATCCATACCTCAGTACTAAAACCTTAGAGAAAAGCAAGAAGAAAATTTCCATAAAATCAGGATATTGGTCACATTTAGAAAGAGTGAAGGAGTTGTAATTAGTAGGGTGAATTCAGAGGACTCCTAGCATGGCTGGCAATGTTCTATTTCTTGACTTGCGATGGTGATTACTCTGAGATTCACTTTGTAATAATTCATTAAGATGTTCTTTACTGTTGCACTTTTCTTTGTGTATATTGCATTTCAAAATGAAAAGGTTTAAAGACAACACACCTCACTCATTTCCCTCTATTCTGAAATAATTAGGCTAAAGAAATATTACTCATGTGAGTGATCCTACTTATTCATATTGAATAACACAGAATTGGAAAATCTTCGAAGCCCAGTCCTTAAACTAGAAATCCTGGTAGCACCTAAAGCTCCTTTTCATCTTTGGTCCTTAAAACTGGTCGGTCACTAGCCTCTCTATATGCACACAGGGGTGCACATACATACAACCTGAATACTGCAAAATAACTATCAAAGGGGCCAAATTCCCAGTAGCTGGTGACCAATGCATTTACTCCCAAAGCTTAGAAATTGCCAACCAGAGAAGGGAAGAGCATGCCTATCTGGGAAGAATATAGCAAAATCACCTAGAGATCACTGGTATTTTTCTAAATTTTTAAAATTTAACTTTTTATTAGTAATATAAAAATACCATATGTGTATAGTTTTCTTTTTAATCATAGAACGCCGGAAGACTTTTAATAAGAAATATCCCCTCCCATATTTTTCGCCATGTCCCAGAGGCCACCACTGTTAACTCTTTTAAGTGTTTAATGTTTACCCTCATATTGCTGATTCTTTGTTTGTCAAACATTATCTACTTAATTTCCTGTCATAGTAGATGAGGAGTTATCTGACTTCTCTTTCTCATATATTTGTAACATTTTTGTTAAAATCCGTAGGCAGTGTATGAATTATGAAACATAAATACTGTTCATTCCCGAGCCAAGGAGTATACTTGGATAATGTTTTCTTTTCTAGTTCAACTTTTGCTTTTTCTTGAATAACAAGTACATCATTTTTTTTCATTTTCTTAGTTTTCTATAAATACAGCCCTTATTTATTTTGATCAGGTGCTCCAATATTTCTTTCTAACATCTATTAATAGATTCCCAAAATAGTCATATAGATAATGTATTGTTTCCACTTTTTCCCTCGGAGACCTCGTTCTCACAGCCTTGTGTTCTCTGATTGCTTTCTGGTATTGCTGCAAAGCCATCGCTTTAGTCTGGAAACAGTCTGATGCCCTTTTTGGTGTTTGATCCTGATTTATTTCCTCACTTTGCTGGAGCACATGGTCCAGCATCTTACTAAGAAAATCCCGTTACATTTAAGATCATCTTCAGTTTACTCTCACACATGACTGGTTTGAAGTTTCTAATTTGGGAATTGTTTTCCATCAGAAAACACTGTTTTTTGGCCTATTGTCTTCCTGTGTTACTGTTGAAAAGTCTGATGCATTGCTGTTCTTGATTCTTTTTATATGTCTCTCTCTCTCTCTCTCTCTCGCTCCACTTTAAATATTATTCTTTATCCCCAGCATTCTAAAGTTCCACGGTGATGAGCCTAGGTTAGTTTTGTTTGTTGTCATTTTTTGTGTTGGACAATTGGTGGATTCTTTCAATTTAGAAACTGTCTAACAACTTTGATGAAAATTTTCCTCTATTATTTATTTGATAATTTCTCTTTCTCCATGTTTTTGCTTTTGCTTATTCTGGATCTCCTATATGTAACTTGTTACTAACCTTCTAATTTTCTTAACTATTTTCTCACATTTTCCGTATATTGTCTTTTTTTATACACTCTAAGTGATCTTACATTTATCTTCTAGTTCTTCTAGTGCATTTGTTATTTGGGCTATTGGATTTTTTGTTTCCAAGAACACTTTCTTGTTAACTGGGAGTTTTATTTCATAAGTGTGTATGTCCTTATCTCAGAGAACACTAACTGAAGTCTTTTCCTCCTTATTTGTCAAGATTTCCTTGTCCTATTCATTTGCTATTATTTTGTATTTGTTCTTTTTTTTGCCTTTTAATTTTGAAGAAATTACCTAGTAGCCATTATTTCATACCCATAGGCAGCACTACAGAGCTGACTGGAAGCTCTGTTGGCCTACATGAGTCTTGTCAACCTCACCGAATGGTGACTAGGGAGCACCCGGACTTCCTCATGTAGAGAATTCCCACATGTCAGTATCTGGAAGCACTGTCTTTGTGGCATTTCAGGCTCTTCAGGAAAAATCTAGGAACAAGGGGCAATGGGGAGAGAACAGTGTTTGCCTGGCTACAGGGGTTCTGGAAACGGGACTGGAGAACAGGCTGAAGACGTTGGGAATTCCATTATTGATTGTGCAGAATTCTACTTACGCTTCGTTTTTTCAGCTCCCAGCTTCACTCTACTCATCTCTGTGCTCCAAGTTGAAAGTTTTTCTGGTTGGATTTGTTCAGTGATTCAACTTTCCATTTTCCTCTTAGGATAGTGGAGGGAAGGGGGTGGTGACACAAGGTAGCAACTCTTCTGTCTATAGGCTTTCATCCAATCTTGAGTTTTTCACCAAAGTCTTACCTCGACTTCCTTCATGATTCGGAGTCCTCAGGGCCTGTTCTACTAGGCAATTTAATTTGCTTCTTTTCTATTCTTGTAGTATGTATGTATTTTTATCTCTCCTAGCTATTAATCATGGTTTGTTTTTAATTTTTCTTCTGATCTCTACATGCGCTGGGTATTTGCCTCTTTCTGTCTCTCAAAAGTCTCTTGAAATTTCTTGTCCTCCCCTGCCATCTCTCCCATTCTCTTTGTCTTTGCGGTCTACACCTTCTTAAAATACCATTACTGCCATGTCAGATCTGTTCTACAAAGGAGAGAAAATAAGAGTGTATAGTGAATCCATCATTTTCTCCCATTCACCCTTTCTTTATAAGATCTGTGAAATGTTGAGAGGCAACTAGGTTCAATGGGAAGATCTTGAGTTTGGGGTTAAACCTTCCTGTTTCAAATCCCATCTTTGTTACTTAGTGAGCGTGTGATTTTCTGCCCATCACTCAACTCTCCTGCCAAGTCCAGCAGAGACGCCTGGGAAAGCGCTGACCGAAAAGCAGCCATCGAATTGGGCAATTAGAAGGTCATCGGTGACCTTCACTAGAGTTTCCATAGAGTGAAAAGGGCAGAAGCCAGGCTACACTGGGGTTTATCCATTGATTATGCTTCCGTCTGCCGTGCAAGGCTCCTCCCGCACAGTTTCTAGTAAAGCTGTGAGTTACTCCACGCCTTTTGGTCTCTGCTTACTTTGCCAGCTGCTTTAGCGTTTCAAATGTGTTGCCACATGTATCCAGGCTTTTCCTTCAAGGCTCATATAAGCCAGCTGTTACAACAAGCTTCAAAATGCTCCCCGCAAACTGGCAGGAGCCTGAATGCCCTCGGAGCTCCACAGGGACCAGGTACATGCAGTGTAGCTGGAAAATTGCTTTGGAAAGGCGATGTGGAAGAGCAGGTCTGCGGAGGGAGCAGCTCAGCACAGAAAACATGGCCTCTCGCCAGTCATATACTCAGAGAACAAAAAATATGGCAGGGAGAGCAAAGAGCAAGAAACCTCTCTTAGTCTTTTTTGGCATGTTAGGCTGCCAGACCTGACGTAATTAGCCTGGGTCTTCCATCATAAATCCAGCCCAAGTGGAAAAGCTGATGGTTAAAGATGTATGGCTGATGGAAGGCAGAAATAAAGTGGATCACTTTGGATTACTTGTAACCCTTGTGTAGCAGGCGATCTCCTTCCAGATGGAAGAGTGCTTTGACCCTCAGAGGAAGGAATTCTGTAAGGGATCATTTCCGGAAGGTTTGAATTGTGAAGTTTTACAAACAATCCCACAGCTCCTTTCTGGGGCCCTACGTTCCAGTCAGTGTTTTGCTACTTCAACTGCAATGTTGTTTGTTTGTTTGGTGGGTTTTACTGCACAACCCATTTCCATAAACTGTTGCCCAGCTGCACACACTGGTGGAAAACTAGCTGAAACAAAAATGCCATTACTTATTCTGTTCAGAAAAGAATTTAAAATTCTGGAGACTAGGGAATAGTAAAATGAGAAGCTAAAAAAATACTTTTTAGCATAAAAGTTCAATGCCAATTTTGGGATCTTTGTACCTGAGGAATGATCTTTATGGATCGTTTTTTCCCTTATGGAGCAAGGACTCATATATAATGTGATCTAATTGAATTTATTCTACTGACTTTTAAAAATAATTCTTAACATTGCTTAAACAATTCTCCGAGAATGTGCTCATTTTAATCATCAGTCAGCATTTTATTATATTATAATCCTTAATTGATTGACATTTAATCACAGTCTTTGTGTTTTACTATCCCTTGTCTCGTAAGAGGCAATTTTCTCTTTACTGTAGTTTAACAGCTGATGAAAAAGATTTAAGGAAACCTATAAACTTAAGATTGGTTAATGGTCCCTTATAAAAGAATATTACACTTCTAGGATCCATTGCACAGATGTGATACTCAATTGTAGAAATGTGCATGGGGTTTATTAAATTACAGCACAAATCTTCAGTCTTCTGAGCTGTTGTCCATGTTGGTATTGTTAGGCAAATTGGGAGACACATTATTGCCTCCAGTTGTTCACGTTACTGTGGTGTGATGTAGGCAGAGACAGCTGGCACAGTGCTGCAGCAGCTGCCGGGAACTGGGCCCAAGTGAAGGTCCAGCTCTGCTGACTCAGTGCTGGGCGGCTCGTGGAAGGTGTCCAGGACACAGAAAATAAATAAGCACACCAAGCTGGCTGTCAGAGAGAGAGCGGGAGGAAGGAAGGGAGAGAGACATTGCACCTTATGTATATAAAATGATTTTCCTTGATTGTTTCTGGATTTTATGACTTCTCAGGTACACTGAGTACCTCTGCAGAACTAATTGCTTAAAACTAGTCTCTGGACCTCTTTAATGGGCAGGCCCTTAGTTCTATTTGCTGCTATTTTTTTCAGTTATATAGATAGATAGATAGATAGATCAATATATTATATATAAAATATATAAATTTTTTTCAGATTCTTTTCCATTATAGGTTATTACAAGATATTGAATATAGTGTTATACAGTAAATCCTTGTTGTTTATCTGTTTTATGTATGGTAGAGTGTATCTGTTAATCCCATAGTCCTAATTTGTCTCTCCCCCCTCTTTCCCCTCTGGTAACCACAAGTTTGTTTTCTATGTCTGTGAGTCTGTTTCCATTTTGTATACAAATTATTGGTATTATTTTTTAGATTCCACATATAAGTGATATCATATGAGATTTGTTTTTCTCTGTCTGACTTAATCCACTAAGTATAATATTCTCTAGGCCCATTCATGTTTCTGCAAATGGTAATAGTTCATTCTTTTTTCATGGCTGAGTAGTATTCCATTGTATATACGTACCACATCTCCTTTATCCATTCATCTGTTGATGAACATTTAGGTTATTTCCATTTCTTGGCTATTGTAAATAGTGCTGCAGTGAACATTGGGGTGCATGTATCTTTTGGAATTAGAGTTTTCTCTGGATATATGCCCAGGAGTGGGATTGTTGGATCATATGTTAGCTCTAGTTTTAGTTTTTTTAAGGAAGCTCCATACTGTTTTCCATAGTGGCTGCACCAATTTACATTCCCATGTTTGGTGCTATTTTTTATGCAAGAAGGTGTTGCTGAGTTTTGTTTCATTTTTGTTAGGTTTTGGTACTTGTGGTACTGCTATATTTAAATGTAAGGGAAGATAAAGTGGCAGGTGCAAACACCTCAGATTTTGGGGTCTGAAAGACCTAGACCTCACCACTAATTACCTATGTGACATTGGGTAATGGGTCTAATTTCCCATGCCTCATTTTTCTCCTCTGAGGTGGGGATATGCTATCAATCCTCCAAGGATTCCAGATAAGAGATGTAACTGCCCAGCATAGCATGCTGGGTTCAGTAAGTTCACCATAACTGATAGCTCTTTCACTGTTGTTGGAATTGTGATTTTTAGATAATAAAACCAAAGTTGGTTACAGTTTGAATAAGGACTTGAGTGAAGATTTCACACACCCACATCATTCAAAATCATATCTCAAAGTGGCACCTGAAGGCAGAAGGGCACAGTGGCAAAAGATCAGGTTCTCAAGTCACGGATGGATTCAAATATGCATGACCTCTGGCACGTTTAAATTTTCTCCAAGCCTTGGTTTTTCTCATCTGTAGAATGGGAATAATAATGTCCCTTACCTAATAAGATTGTTCTGAAAATCAAACAAGTTCATGTTTACAAGTATATTGTTTAGCACAGTATCTACCAAACAACAAGCCTTCATTAAATGTTAGCTACTATTCTTATGATAAATGTCAGTTGATGAATTTGATTCCTAGAAGTAAGACCTCTAAACTTTGCTCCTTTATGTCTCTCATTTATTGAGAGACATATGGTCCGAGGTCTAATTCTGTTTAAAATCTCCTTTCTGGATGCCTTCTCCTTAGGCTCTTCTGCAGTTTGGCCTGAAGATTTCAGCTAATCTTAGAAAAAGAAATTAGGCATATATTATTGTTTTCTGATAAATACTCGTTCATTCAATATTTATTTATTTATTTATTTATTTTTTAACATCTTTATTGGGGTATAATTGCTTTACAATGGTGTGTTAGTTTCTGCTTTATAACAAAGTGAATCAGTTATACATATACATATGTTCCCATATCTCTTCCCTCTTGCGTCTCCCTCCCTCCCACCCAATATTTATTAACTGAATGAATATTGTATTTCAGAAACAGTGTTGGGTTCTCAGCACACAAAAATGAATATGACAAAACCCCTTCCCTCAAGGAACGTATGGTCTGGAAGGGGCCAGGGGTATCCATGGAAATAAATTCATGCTGCAAAATGTCACTGCTATGAAAGATGTTTATATAGGATATGGTGGGGTCCAAAAATGAAATCCAAATCCACATGGACTGGGGTAGAGGACCAGAAAATTCATAAATTCAGTCAACAAGAATTAAGTACCTACTATGTGTTAGACACTAGAGGTATGAAAATGGTACAGAGATGTATGAAACAGGATACCTATCTTTCTATTTCAGCATCCCCCCTCAGGAGGGTATTGGTTCCAGAATATTCTGGAATATTCCAATATATCCATTGGGATATTCTGATTAAGATACCTGCGACTTCCTCTTGCCGAAGCTAACGGGCAGCATGCAGTTGATAAAATTGAACATTCCTTCCTTCTTGAAACTTTGTAGACATGTTCCTACCTGATGGGCCGTACTTCTCAGCTTTCTCTGAAGCCCCCTTGCTCTCTGTTTTACCTCTACATGACTGAGTACTTTACCACAGCCCCTACCATTATTGAAAATGATCAATTCCTGTATTTGTGTATTTGTTTAGCACTTTCTCCCTTTATCTTTGTATTCCTTGAACTTAGAATGTTGCTTGGCACATAAATGCTCAATAAATATTGGTTAAGTTTACTTTTAAAATAGGGAGCTCACAGTTGAGCAGTTACATACTATCTAGATCATTATTATACAATAATTGCAGTAAATTGCAGCTACTCAGGGAAAGCTTTCTTGAGCTGAGGCTGAACTGAATGGCTAAATAGAGGCATAAGTGTGGAGCTGTGTAAGGATTTCCAGTCCACAGGAGCCTGAGGGAAGCAGGAACCAGCTTGGCCCAGGATGGAAAGCATAAGAAGGTAGGGGTTTGCATTTGAGTGGAGCCCCATCATTTCTTATTTAAAATTTTTCTTTTATTGTTAGATTCTTCTCAATCTATTCCTAGTGATCTCCACTGACATTATAAAAATGTAGATGCCATCACGAGTTACTGGGCATATCTCGGGGAACCACTCTGAGCTGAGTCTGTGGGAATCTCCAACGCCAATATGTATTCAGATGCATGCAAATTGCAGGTGACAGCTTTCATTTTTTCCTTCTTCTCCCCCAGCCAGTTGCCACTCTCTGCAGAAGACAGGGTGATGGCAGAGACCTGTGGGCTTTCACTCTACATTTTTCTGTTGCCCAGCAAACATTTCACCTCCAAACTGACATGTGTCTTTGTGGTTTCAGGATGAGGAACTAAAATGAAAGAGGTAAAAACAACTTGGCTGATTTAGTCATTTTGTTTGAAAGATCAATCAGTTTCCTATGAGAAATTTTCTGGGATGGGAACCAAAGTAGCTGACATCCAAAAGCAGCATCTCCACTCCTGGCTCTAACGGTGATGCTCCATTAGCTGTCAGCAGTAATCACACTTACATCCTCCTTCCAGGCCTCCAGCTATGAGGGGACGCTGCTACACTCTCCCTGTCTGGCTGCAAAGCACTCGACAACAAACATACAAACAGACCGGGCTGAGTGCTGCTGGGAGTGCATCCCTGGCACGGGGGCCTCTCCAGCAGGTGTATGCAAACTCACCTGTGCTGTGCTTGGCACAGGCTATCAGGACCCATCACTGGGCACCCCCGTGAGGAACTGTCCCCACCTGGATCTGAACTGCCTCCCGCACCCCAGGACAGCAAGCCACTGCTGGAACTGGAAGGGTCTCTCCATTAGCTAATGGTGCGAGTATCTGCTGCCTCTGCTTCTGTGTAGGCAGCCAGAAAGGATGCTGAAGGAAGGCTACCTTGTCTTAGCCTTTGTCAGGAATGTTGGTTTGAAAAACACACAGATATATGCACACAAGGTTGGATTCGGATGCTTTTTCCTTCCTGCCTTTAAATATTTCAGTGACCTAGCAAAGTATTCACTCATAATGAACCCCCTCAAGGAAGCATGGAGTAGCTCAGAACGTATTGGGTTAACTGTTTTTCCTCAGGCTTTTGATTTATGGAGTGTATCTCCACTCCTCATTTTCAGATGAGCGTGGCTATGGCTTTGCACTGAGCCTTGAGCATTAACTCCTTATTAAAAAGGACTTCCAGGTACCCCTGGGCTCAAGGAGGGCCTCAGGCCAAGGTAATTAAAACATAGCCTTGAACAGCACGGCCATATGATATGTGGTCCTGTGATGAGAGATTATCAATTTATTTTAATTACAAAAAAAGGCACATACTTCCAAAATAATAAATTGCCTCAGACCCCACATTTGATTGAAAGATGATTGTCAAAGGGGTTAATTTTCACCTGGACAACTCCTATTCATTCTTTAATACCCTTCTCTGTTTGTGAAGAAACAGGTCTCATTTGTGAAGTCTCACCAAGACAGTTTATCACCTTTTCATTTTTACTCCTATTAAATTTTATTTTTTAATTGAAGTATAGTTGATTTACAATGTTGTGTTAGTTTCAGGTGTACAGCAAAGTGATGCTGTTATACATATACATATATATATATATTCTTTTTCAGATTCTTTTCCATTATAGGTTACTACAAGATATTGAATACAGTTCCCTGTGCTCTACAGTAGGTCCTTGCTGTTTATCTATTTTATACATAGTAGTGTGTCTCTGTTAATCCCAAACTCCTAATTTATCCCTCCCCCTTAAATCTTGTTTATAAATTTCTTTGTAATTATTACCAAGCAGATACAAATACTCTCTTCCTCCCCTCCCCCCCCCCCCCCCCCCCCCCGCAACATATGCTCTTCTCAACTTGTTTTGAAAGAGGCAGCATTCCTGGTCTTTCTTGCATTGTCTCATCTTTTGTTGAAACATGAAAACAATCTCTTTACGAAGAAGAGTCCAAGGGTAATGATT
Organism: Leucopleurus acutus; assembly: GCF_964270905.1. Taxonomy (NCBI): domain Eukaryota; kingdom Metazoa; phylum Chordata; class Mammalia; order Artiodactyla; family Delphinidae; genus Leucopleurus; species Leucopleurus acutus. The sequence goes on from NC_139160.1 coordinate 52,109,005, forward strand.
ACGGGGGATGTAAAAGGGAGTGGGGCGGGTAGGGGGGGACTGTGAAGAAATGGGGAAGACGTGACTGGACAAAAAGTAGCAGCAGCTACTAGCATCAGCAGGTTGTAGCTGTGTAGAAATGTGAGTGCAGTACGACTCGAGTGCCCCTTTCTTTAAGAAAAGCCAAAAGTAAAGATTTTTTTTTTAAGTCCAAATTCACTCATCACTAAATGTTGGCTCAAGCTTATTTTTGTAATGCTGCGCCAGCCAAATACATTCCATCCGCAGGCACAATTTGCCCCAACGGCTGCCAATTTACAGGACCTATTTTTCCCTCTTCTGTCTGCCCCGTCACTCACCAGCATCATGTGTTGGCACCATGGAGCCGAGAGGAGGAAGGATGCCTAAGAGTGTAGCATGGTACCCCAGCCCACCCAGCCACGTGAGTCTTGGGCTCTGTCTGGTCTTCCCCACCTCCCCGACCTGTTTTTCCCCTGCCTTGAAGATCTGCCCAACTCTGTCTGAACTCCTGTTCATGAGACAAGGTCCAAATGTCCCAGACAATCCTTTCTTCTCTGTATTCTTTTAGTACTTTGTTAAGGTTCACTCACATCAATACTCTCAAATATCAGTGTACCTCCGAATGGGCGTACATCTGGAGGGCTTGTTAAAACGGACTCCTGGGCTGCATCCTTAGAGTTTCTGATTCAGCTGGTCTGCAGTGGGGCCCGAGAATTTGCCCTGATGCTGCTGGTCTGGGGACCACATTCAGAGAAGCCCAGCCTTACACTCGGGGCTCTGTGGAGTTCATCTGTGGATGTCCAGACCTGGCACAGTCAGTAATCCTTTTATTAATGACATAAATGACAGTCACCTTGGCGTCCTCATCAAGCCGATCTAATAAACATCTGCCTAATGTCAACGGGAAAGTAGTGGAGGAGCCACTCACCCCATTGGAAAACTTTCACACACTTGTAGAACTAAAGAGCTTGAAGGGTCCTTCGAGATCATCTAGTTAAATCTGGACATTTTATAAATGTAGATACTAAGGCCACTTGTCTTAGCTGATTCTTCTTCATTTTCTAGTTACATTCCACTTTCCAAGGTCTGCCTTCTTATATCAGTTAAATTTCTGGGTTTTCCTCTAAACCACAGAAAAGGCATGATAAATTTTGGACATTTCCTGTTGGGATATGTGGAGTCAGTTAAAATGATGAATGCTGCGTAAAGCAAAATATTTTTGTGAAGTTTGTTGCATTAGCTGTATATTTACATTTTCCTCTGGTCACTAATTTTCACATGCCCAGGAACCATTCCAGATGTGGACCACGGAAAGTGAAAAATATACCTAATTACTTCTGCTTAAGCTACTTACATTTATCTTTTAATAGTGCTACATTCTCCTTGCAAAACTGAGGAAGACACAAATGATACTTGCAAACCCTGTTCGTGGGTCACACTGCCCTTCAACTCTACAATCAAATATACAGCATATTTTAAAACAGATTTCTTACAAAAAATTTTAATGCAGCAACAACTCTTAGCACATCATAGTTCAGTCTTTCTCCCCAAATGGTGAAGGCATCCTCTATTCAGCTCATCGTGTGATACTGGCCCCATTCCCTCCCTGACTCTTACCACTACCCTATAGGATTCTAACTTCCATGCTGATCATTCAGCAAACCTGACAAGTATTTACTGAGTATCTATTGTATGGTAGGCACTGTTTTATGTGTTATAAATCTAGTAGCCGAACAATATAGTGTTAAGGTCTTGCCTTTGAGGGGCTCTGGTCTAGTGTGGCTTGGTCTAGTGGGATAAGTACTATGAAAAAGCACAACAGGGTAAAGGCAAGGATGATATTGAAGGGGGGAGGGCCATTTTACACAGAGGGTCAAAGAGGCAGCCTTTGAGCTTGACCTGTCGTAGATGGAAATGGTGTGCGGAGACTTGAGCAGAGGGAACAGCAAGTGCAATAGCCCTGCGGTAGGAACGAGCCTGTCATTTGTAAGAAATGGCAAGAAGGGGGCTTCCCTGGTGACGCAGTGGTTGAGAGTCCGACTGCCGATGCAGGGGACGCGGGTTCGCGCCCCGGTCCGGGAAGATCCCACATGCCGCGGAGCGGCTGGGCCCGTGAGCCGTGGCCGCTGAGCCTGTGCTCCGCAACGGGAGAGGCCACAACAGTGAGAGGCCCGCGTACCGCAAAAGAAAAAAGAAAAAAAAAAGAAATGACAAGGAGGCCAGTGTGGATGAGGTGGAGGAAAGGAGGGAGTTGGCTGTGGAAGGGCTGGGCAGGGTCAGATAATGGGGTAAAATTTAAGTAGGTCAGAGTCCTAATGGAAACGGCAAGCTTTGGAAGGGTTATAGCAGGAAAGTCACGTGAACGAGTTCGTTTCATAGGGTTCACTCTGTTGTGTGGGGGATTGACTCTATGAGCTGTTAGTGATGGTCAATAGTATGGGGGGGGGGGGATCATCAGGAGGGTGGTGTGGTGACCCTGGGCAGAGAAGGTGATGCACTGAAATAAGTGTGAGGGTGGAAGACATGAGAATGGTCCAACTGGGGCTATATTGTGAAGGCATTTCAGCCATGCTCATTAGCTTGAGTCGGAGGGGAGAGGTCGAAGGACTGGCTTGATCTAAGGGTAGAGGAGGTTGGCTGTCAAGACAGACGGAGAGAAGGAAATGGGGTCAGAGATCCATGGGTGCCAAGGAAGAGAGGCTGAAATGAAAGGCCAGTGTTTCCGGATGAGAACAAAACGAGAGCTGCAGGAATGGGCTGATGAGAACAATGTGGGATTAAACTGTGGGATTAAAATAATTGATGGGGCTTCCCTGGTGGCGCCGTGGTTGAGAGTCCGCCTGCCGATGCAGGGGACACGGGTTCGTGCCCCGGTCCGGGAAGATCCCACATGCCGCGGAGCGGCTGGGCCCGTGAGCCATGGCCACTGAGCCTGCGCGTCCGGAGCCTGTGCTCCGCAACGGGAGAGGCCACAGCAGTGAGAGGCCCGTGTACCGAAAAAAAAAAAAAATTGATGAACAGCAAAAATGGTAACAGTGAAGAATTACAGCCAGAGAGTAGAATGTTACCGTTTGGTCCTAGAGGCACAGCGATTCTGAGTTGCTGGTTCTCTCTGTTGTGTGTACGTGTTTGTCCTCACTAAAGAAAGACCGACTGGATCCCCATCCGTTTTTTAGTTTTTCTTTTCCATCAGTGTTAATTATGGTCATCATGTTCCATTGGTTGTATCTCCTGACTCATCCTGCTTCACTCCTCACTTTAAAATCCTGACCTGATTTATTATAGCCTTTTAACTTTTCATCCATTTATGCCATCATTTAAGCACGTTTAGTTTAATGGCTGATTAATTTCCTTCTAGTCTGGAAACCTAAATCTCATCACCTACTGCTTTCTTGTCTCCTCTATGGTGTTACTGTTTTCTGAATAACCTTGAAGGTAACACCTTTCTGGCTTGATCTGATCCCTGCTACCTCTCACCCTCACCTGTCTCCAAGAAGCCTGCCCCATTCTCTCTGATAGGGCTCACACACGGGGAACCACAGGGTATAGAGTGGATTGCAGATGTAGGTTGGAGGTGAAAGCCACCACAGAACAAGAAGGCAAGAAATTGTGGAGTTGGTAGAATGGATGAATTTGATTTTCAGGTTAGCACTACAAAAGACAGCGGGCCCTCTTCACTGCCTCTCAACCCTACAATTTCACTGGAATGTTAAGCTTCTTTCTAAGATGATTCTTGGACATCTCTCTTCTTGAACCTTCAACAACTCCTCTGTCTTCCGATTCTCAGCTGATAACTTCACATATTATATCTCAGGAGGAAATAGAAAATCAAAAAGAACTACCTCATTTTACCACCACCAAAGCTATCAACTGACTTTTCCTTTGGACGTATACTCTATCTTTCCTTCTTTAATGATGCCCCTCATCTTTTATCCACCCCTCCTATTGCTCTTGTTCTCATCTTCCTTCACAGCCAATCTTGATAGCCCATGTCCATGCCCACTTCTCCACCCCCGTTCATTCCTCATTGCACTGCAGTCCTGTTTCTGGCCTCCACTCCACTGAATTTGTGTAAGCTTGCAATAATTTCCTAAGAGCTAGCTAAAATAAACAATGTTCAGGCTTTTAATTTTACTCAGTTTCTCTTGGTATTTAATTTACTCCTTCTTGGAACTTCTGGTGTAGCTGAGAAGCAGTAAGTCCGCTATAGCTCTCTCTCCAACTGACTATGGCTAAAGGCTCTGTTCAAATTATAGAAAGCAGCTGTCTGAGGACTCTGAGAAAAACAAAAGCAGGTAGATTGGTGAGGGGAGTCAAATACAGAAAAATGGCCCATATGGGGAAATGTGAGTTTCCATTTTTTTCCCCTCTTTTTTTCCCATGGACTTGAGGCAAGGATGGTCCTCCACTGCTCCCGACATGGCAGTGCCACGGACATTTAACACTCTTAGATAAATTCTGTCTTTCCAGCCAGGAGACTGGGATATAAACCTCTGTGAGCTGAAGAAAATAGGGAGAAATTGCCATTTCTTTTTATTCTCTCTCATCACTTGACAAGGGTGGGCTCCCAGTGGAACCCATGGGGTGGGTGGCACTGTAAGCTTAAACTGATGGACCATGTCCATTGGCTTGAGGAATTGGATAAAGGAGCCCCTGCAATGAGGAAGGTACTGAGGGGAGTCTCATTTTCTTTCTCTTTCTCTTCCTCCTCAGTTTGCCTGGGGTGGCCCCAGTCATGGGGATTATGCAGTGGCAGCATGAGTAGCTGTAACTCCAAGATAAACTCCACTTTTTTTTGGCCAGAAGACGAGGGAAAGGGATTCCTTCCAACAAGGGAATATGAGAGAAATCCTGGAGATGAGAGATTTGGAGGAGGGGGTTCCCTAATTCTATGAATGAATGAATATAATTTCCAGGCTTACTCATGAGCTGTTTAGTTAAGGTAGACCCAAAAGAGCACAGCAAAACCTTTGAGAACTGACTCTTTTTTTCCAATTTTTGAATTTAATTTAATTTTTATACAGCAGGTTCTTATTAGTTATCTGTTTTATACATATGAGTGTGTATATGTCAATCCCAATCTCCCAATTCATCCCTTCACCACCTCCCCCCTCACCACTTTCCCACCTTGGTGTCCACACGTTTGTTCTCTACATCTGTGTCTCAATTTCTGCCCTGCAAAACGGTTCATCTGTACCATTTTTCTAGGTTCCACATATATGCGTTAATATACGATATTTGTTTTTCTCTTTATGACTTACTTCACTCTGTATGACAGTCTCTAGATCCATCCACATCTCTACAAATGACCCAATTTCGTTCCTTTTTATGGCTGAGTAATATTCCATTGTATATACGTACCACATCTTCTTTATCCATTAGTCTGTCGATGGGCATTTGGGTTGCTTCCATGACCTGGCTATTGTAAATAGTGCTGCAATGAACATTGGGGTACATGTGTCTGTTTGAATTATGGTTTTCTCTTGGTATATGCCCAGTAGTAGGATTGCTGGGTCATATGGTAACTCTATTTTTAGTTTTTTAAGGAACCTCCATACTGTTCTCCATAGTGGCTGTATCAATTTACATTCCCACCAGCAGTGCAAGAGGGTTCCCTTTTCTCCACACCCTCTCCAGCATTTGTTGTTTATAGATTGTCTGATGATGCCCATTCTAACTGGTGTGAGGTGATACTTCATTGTAGTTTTGATTAGCATTCTCTAATAATTAGTGATGTTGAGCAGCTTTTCATGTGCTTCTTGGCAACCTGTATATCTTCTTTGGAGAAATGTCTATTTAGGTCTTCTGCCCATTTTTTGATTGAGTTGTTGTTTGTTTAATATTGAGCTGCATGAGCTATTTATATAGTTTGGAGATTAATCCTTTGTCCGTTGATTCATTTGCAAATATTCTCTCCCATTCTGAGGGTTGTGAGAACTGACTTTTAATTTAAACTCTCACCCAGGTCTCATACTTACCCTTGAGTGGCACATGCTCACAGCAGACCCAAAGTACAATATCAAAGTTTTGCGAATTGAACTGACATTGAAACCTTCATCCCCAGAAAGTGAGGCATAAATTTCAATCTGAAAATTACTGGGTTGCGTGCCTGGTAAAAATAACAAACAAAAATCAACATTCTCTCGAGGATTTACCCAGTATCTAGACTCTAAGCAACATAATACTAAAAATGTCTAGGATACAATAAAAAATTATTCAACTTACAAAGAACTAGGAAAATATAACTAATTTCAAAGGGAATCAATAAGTGACAACTGGGATGATCCACATGTTCCAATTATCAGATAGAGATTTTAAAGCAGCTATTATATGTGTTCCATGAGGAAAGTACGAACACTTTTTTTTTTTTTTTTTTTTTTGCGGTACGCGGGCCTCTCACTGTTGTGGCCTCTCCCGTTGCGGAGCACAGGCTCCGGACGCGCAGGCTCAGCGGCCATGGCTCACGGGCCCAGCCGCAACGCGGCATGTGGGATCTTCCCGGACCGGGGCACGAACCCGTGTCCCCTGCATCGGCAGGCGGACTCTCAACCACTGCGCCACCAGGGAAGCCAGTACGAACACTTTTGAAATTAATGGAAAGATAGAAGTTCTCAGAAGAGAAATAGAAATTGTAAAAAAAAAAAAAAAATTAGAATTAAAAATTATAATATCTGAAATAAATTTTTATTGCTTAATTTAAAAAATCCTCTCTCTCTGTCTTCCACTATGCAACCCCTTTCACATTTTTAATCTAAGTCTGATAAATCCCTCTCTGTCTTCCACACCATCTTCTCTTCGTCCACTCATCTCTCGCTTCTGTTCTTGGCTTTCTTTTCTTTTCACTACATATTTTCCTCTGTAAGCTTATGCGCAGCTTACCTACTCTTTCTGTTTCTTCCTCTTCACCTGCCATTCCCTCTTTGTACTGTATTGCCTTCAGGATCTTGCTTTTATCACCTCACAGAAATTGCTCCTATTTAGGTCATCAGTAAAACTGTTCATGGCTAAACGTAATGGACAATTTTCAGTCCACTTTATTGATTCTTTTTTCTGAATATGCCTCTATTAACTATAGTGCTAGGAAGAATAGATGCTTAAAATATTTGTTTGCATAAATGGAGGGCTTCTCCCTCTGTTCCCATGTAAACAGACTTTCCTGTTTAAAAAACAAAAAATCTCTTTGCCATTTCTTTAGGTTTCCTATATGGATTCCTCTTCCTTTTCCCATCTTCTGCTTGCTAGGATTCACCAGTTTTATCTTCAGCCGACTGGCCTTCCCTGTTGACACATCTTCCTGGAGATCACCTACTGTCCTGATTTTGCTTAGAGGCTGTATGCTGTCGACACACAAATTATTTATCTGCAGTTCTGAACTCCTCCCGAGCTCCAAGTGAGTGATTTTACTCACAAGCCTCACAATTACAGCACCCCCTGCCCAGACCTGATTTTTCTCCTGGGTTCTAGCATAGTTGGTGGCACTAACAACTTCCTGGTAGCCAAGGAAGAAACCTGAGAGAAGCATCCCTCTCTTTCATCCTGGCTATATCTAATCACAGAGTTTGCTGGTTTTACTTCCTAAGTATTTCTTGAGTCCATTCTCTCTGCTCTATCCTCATGATTATTGCTTAATTCAGGCTTACTCTGTTTCTGATCTACAAAAATTACAGTCTTCCCCTTGAGTGTTTCAGCTTCTATTCTTTCTCCCTACAGTTCCAAACAGCTGCTAGAAAAAGTTCTTAACCACAGAAATATCATCATCTCCTTTTCTTAAAACCCGTAAATAGCCATAACTTTTTGTGTAGTAATTACCAAGGCTGTATTCCCCTCTGAAGGTCTTCCCAGATTCCTTTCTTGCTACTCCCTGCCTCACATTCTAAACTCTAGCAATAGTAAACTGCTTAGAGCTATCAAAATAACCCAGCTGTTATGATTTCATAAACATCTGTTTTGTTATATCTGTTGTCTGCAATATCCTTCTGCCATCCCATCTCTGCAAATAATAAACATAGTAATGATGTTTATTGAGCGCCTACTATATGTCTGGGGCTATACCTTGTTCTTTTTTTTTTTTTTTTTTTTTTTTGCGGTACACAGGCCTCTCACCGTTGTGGCCTCTCCCGCTGCGGAGCACAGGCTCCGGACGCGCAGGCTCAGCAGCCATGGCTCACAGGCCCAGCCGCTCCGCGGCATGTGGGATCTTCCCGGACCGGGGCACGAACCCGTGTCCCCTGAATCGGCAGGCGGACTCTCAACCACTGCGCCACCAGGGAAGCCCTATACCTTGCTCTTGATATGTACCATTATTGCATTTAATCCTCAGAAGTGCTTTAATATAGGTATTGTAGAGCTATTATTATCTTCATTTTAGAGATGGAAAACCAAGGAACAGAGAGGTTTAAGTGACTTACACAAAAAAGAATAAAGTCAGGATCTGAATCCAGAAATTATAACTACAGAAACTATACTACCGTGCTTCACTAGCCCAAAGAGGTTCTATCCGACTCTCTACACTCATTTCAAGCATCACCTCCAAGAAGACTTCTTTGAATAACGAACACCATCACCCTTCTAAACTGCTTAAAGGCCTCTCTATTGGTCTCCCAGAGCACTCTACACATCTCTTATAACAGGGACCATCTTGCAGGGCAATTATCTGTTCATGTGTCTTTTGCTTGCACTAGATGTAATTCCTCTCTGGCAGGGATTATGTTTTATTGATCTTTGTATCCATAGCTCCCTGCAAAGTACATCACAGAGTAGCTGCTCAATAAGTAGTTGCTCAACTAAATGCAAACAGCTCTCTCTGGTCCTGACCTCTAAGTTTAAACAATTACTGGACATCTCTGCTTAAATCTCTTTGGTACTTGAGAACAACTTGGATAAAACAAAATTTATACATTCTCCTTACTGTTGCCCAAGGTTGTTCTTAACCTTGTGATCCTTTTCTTGATTAATGTATATCCAGTTAACCAAACCAGAAACCTGGAATCATCCAAGATTTGTCTCTCTTTCATGCTCAATAATTCATTGATCAGCAACTGCTCTCATTTGTACCCTCTTTACATCTCTTAAATCCTTCCCCTTTCCCATGATCCCATTGTACTTCCCTCCATCCCAGCAATTACTACAAAATACTCTGATTATTTATGCATATCATTCTCTCTCTTCCTGCCACTGGTTTGCAAACTTCTTGAGAAAAAAGGGTAACCTTTCATTTTTGTACCCCAAAGTCCTGTCTCTTGAGTGATGACTTGGGGCATGGTTCAAATGACCCATCTCATCTTCTAGTAGCTATTAGCTTATGCTTTGCAGTAATTTAAAGAGGAAACTTCTTTCACCAGGGGTTATGCCTATGACAGCCATTAGAGCTGTTCATAAATATTCCATTTCTTCTCTCCTTCCTTTTGAAGTTAGGTCAGCATGATTTGCTTTGGCCAATGAAATAGAAGAGATTGGGTGATCTCTGGACAGAAGCTTTAAGAGATAGTGCAGAATTCACCATATCCCCTTCCTCTTGCTGCTGTGATCAGGGAAATGTGAGTGAATGGAGCCTTTGTCACATGAAATGTGAGTAAGGAATAAACTTTTGTTATATTAAGCCACTGAGGTTTTAGGATTATTTGTTACTGCAGCATAACTTAGCCCATCCTAACTAGTATAACATCCCTGGGTAATAGCATTTTTTTCTGTTCTGGAGGAGTTGGTGCCAGGAAAAAGCATGCTGCATGCCCCTTTCTTGCCTCACAGATGTTTTTATCCAGATAAATTCGGGTTAAAATTAGCATCAAGGGAAGCCTTGAAATGGAACTCCAGTCCCAACTTGGCAATATTCAACCTAAGAATTATGTGTGGAATGAAAAGGGTAATCGTATTTGCTTTGAAGGATAATTATGAGCTAATTGTATGTAAGAATAGAGTAACTACATGTATTCATATACGTCTTCTTTTCCCTGCACTGAGTATGCAGGGTGACCCAGTCAAGGAAAATAGGCCTTGTGGGGCAACCAAAGGGTTAATGCCACAAATACCTGACTGGGATTACTTAATTAGGACATTAAGTGAAAAGTTTGCCCCCAGAATAGCTTAACATGGGAAATAGGATAACATTATGACCAACTCATTAAGCACTCAGAGTTTGCAGTGCACCACTAATTACAGTCAACATCCTAGGAGAAAGCTCTATCGGTATTAATATTTTGATCACCAGTTCCTCCATACTAGAAGAAGTAAATAGTTGAGCGTGAGTCACCCTTCATTTACCATATTGCCCACCCTTCCTCCACAAGGAATCAAATGTCCAAATGATCCCAGAGTATTCAGGCATTGCTGGAAGTCAGTATGAACTCACTTCTCCTATTACTGAAATTCCTCTCAGGCCGCCATTCTGTCTCCTGTAGCTTCTCATCCTTTCACACTTTCTTTTCATGCTCTTTTATTATTATTTCCTGTCCCCTAAACACATTGTCTATTTCTTTTGTCCACCATTTCCTTGCTTTCTGCTTTCACTTATACAGGAAGGAACTGTTTTCCTCTTCCAAGAAATCTGTCATTGGTCAGAAAAGTCTTCACTTTGTGGTTCAGTCAGATGAACGCTTTCCCTCCAGGAGTAAACCAGACTCTCTTTCTGTGGTCCCTTCTGTTTGGGAACCACAGGACACACCCAGATCTAGTGCCACCTCCTCCACTGAGCCTCCCTTGATTCCTCTCGGACAAAACCAGCTCTGTGTCAGGCAGTGCTTGGTTCTCTTCTCTGTATCAGCACCACACTGTCGTATTTTGACTTGCCTTCCTAATAGTCTGTCTCCTACACCAGACGTAAAACTTCCTGACGGCAGAGAACTTGTTTCATTCATCTTTACACCTCTGCCCCCTCTCAGAGCCTGGCCTATTATTTTTAGGATAGAGACCATTTAGTCCCATCTGATGCTGTAGAACAGAAGTCTCAAATTGCAGCCCTGGGGCTGGATGAGACCAGCAGGCATGTTCCGTTTGGTCCACAAAGAGATGCCCAGCACGGGTCTTAAGTATTTCAAATCAATTGCCAATTTTAAGAATAGAGAGATTTATCATTTTAAAAATCTAGATTTCTAACTCTGTCTTTTTAAAAAATGACAAGAGATTGGGCAACAACGAGCTCACATTCCAACGTCAAAGCAACTGCTCTAGCAGAGTAGCAGCCTCCCTCTCTGGAGTGGCCACAATGCTCCCAGTCTCCAGCTGAAGGCAGATTGTCAAGACTGGCATAGGCAGAGCATAAGCCATCAGAATAGCACCTGAACGACAGGCTCCACAGGGACCACAATTTTCAGGTCAGTGGTTTCAGGACAGAGCAGTCTTCTGATTATCAGAGCAGCGATGAGGAATTAATGTTGACACAGGTGGAGACCTCTGGCCCGGGAAGCACTGGACTTGCTCCCTCTCGCCCTCAGGGTAATATTGCTTTGGTAATAGCTGCTTCAAACCACAGCATCCTTTCCATTCTGCTCCTCTGGAAAAATCTACTCAGAGTTCAGCTTCCAGTTTTAAGATGTGAGGACTTAAATAACAAGAGAGCACAGTGGTGATCTAGTCACTTTTTTTTTCAACATCTTTATTGGAGTATAATTCCTTTACAATGGTGTGTTAGTTTCTGCTTTATAACAAAGTGAATCAGTTATACATATACATATGTTCCCATATCTCTTCCCTCTTGCATCGCCCTCCCTCCCACCCTCCCTATCCCACGCCTCCAGGCGGTCACAAAGCACCGAGCTGATCTCCCTGTGCTATGCGGCTGCTTCCCACTAGCTATCTACCTTACATTTGGTAGTGCATATATGTCCATGCCTCTCTCTCATTTTGTCACAGCTTACCCTTCCCCCTCCCCATATCCTCAAGTCCATTCTCTAGTAGGTCTGTGTCTTTATTCCTGTCTTACCCCTAGGCTCTTCATGACATTTTTTTTCCTTAAATTCCATATATATGTGTTAGCATACGGTATTTGTCTTTCTCTTTCTGACTTACTTCACTCTGTTTGAAAGACTCTACGTCTATCCACCTCATTTCAAATAGCTCAATTTCGTTTCTTTTTATGGCTGAGGAATATTCCATTGTATATATGTGCCACATCTTCTTTATCCATTCATCTGTTGATGGACACTTAGGTTGTTTCCATCTCCGGGCTATTGTAAATAGAGCTGCAGTGAACATTGTGGTACATGACTCTTTTTGAATTATGGTTTTCTCAGGGTATATGCCCAGTAGTGGGATTGCTGGGTCATATGGTAGTTCTATTTGTAGTTTTTTAAGGAAGCTCCATACTGTTCACCACAGTGGCTGTATCAATTTACATTCCCACCAACAGTGCAAGAGGGTTCCCTTTTCTCCACACCCTCTCCAGCATTTATTGTTTCTAGATTTTTTGGTGATGGCCATTCTGACTGGTGTGAGATGATATCTCATTGTAGTTTTGATTTGCATTTCTCTAATGATTAATGATGTTGAGCATTCTTTCATGTGTTTGTTGGCAGACTGTATATCTTTGGAGAAATGTCTATTTAGGTCTTCTGCCCATTTTTGGATTGGGTTGTTTGTTTTTTTGTTATTGAGCTACATGAGCTGCTTATAAATTTTAGAGATTAATCCTTTGTCAGTTGCTTCATTTGCAAATATTTTCTCGCATTCTGAGGGTTGTCTTTTGGTCTTGTTTATGGTTTCCTTTGCTGTGCAAAAGCTTTGAAGTTTCATTAGGTCCCATTTGTTTATTTTTGTTTTTACGTCCATTTCTCTAGGAGGTGGGTCAAAAAGGATCTTACTGTGATTTATATCATAGAGTGTTCTGCCTGTGTTTTCCTTTAAGAGTTTGATAGTTTCTGGCCTTACATTTAGGTCTTTAATCCATTTTGAGCTTATTTTTGTGTATGGTGTTAGGGAGTGATCTAATCTCATACTTTTACATGTACCTGTCCAGTTTTCCCAGCACCACTTATTGAAGAGGCTGTCCTTTCTCCACTGTACATTCCTGCCTCCTTTATCAAAGATGAGGTGACCATATGTGCATGGGTTTATCTCTGGGCTTTCTATCCTGTTCCATTGATCTATTTTTCTGTTTTTGTGCCAGTACCATACTGTCTTGATTACTGTAGCTTTGTAGTATAGTCTGAATTCAGGTAGCCTGATTCCTCCAGCTCCATTTTTCGTTCTCAAGATTGCTTTGGCTATTCGGGGCCTTTTGTGTTTCCATACAAATTGTGAAATTTTTTGTTCTAGTTCTGTAAAAAGTGCCAGTGGTAGTTTGATAGGGATTGCATTGAATCTGTAGATTGCTTTGGGTAGTAGAGTCATTTTCACAATGTTGATTCTTCCAATCCAGGAACATGGTATATCTCTCCATCTATTTGTTTCATCTTTAATTTCTTTTATCAGTGTCTTATAATTTTCTGCATACAGGTCTTTTGTCTCCATAGGTAGGTTTATTCCTAGATATTTTATTCTTTTTGTTGCAATGGTAAATGGCAGTGTTTTCTTGATTTCATTTTCAGATTTTTCATCATTAGTATATAGGAATGCCAGAGATTTCTGTGCATTAATTTTGTATCCTGCTACTTTACCAAATTCATTGATTAGCTCTAGTAGTTTTCTGGTAGCATCTTTAGGATTCTCTATGTATAGTATCATGTCATCTGCAAACAGTGACAGCTTTACTACTTCTTTTCCAATTTGGATTCCTTTTATTTCCCTTTCTTCTCTGATTGCTGTGGCTAAAACTTCCAAAGCTATGTTGAATAAGAGTCGTGAGAGTGGGCAACCTTGTCTTGTTCCTGATCTTAGTGGAAATGCTTTCAGTTTTTCACCATTGAGGATGATGTTGGCTATGGGTTTGTCATATATGGCCTTTATTATGTTGAGGAAAGTTCCCTCTATGCCTACTTTCTGCAGGGTTTTTATCATAAATGGGTGTTGAATTTTGTCGAAAGCTTTCTCTGCATCTATTGAGATGATCATATGGTTTTTCTCCTTCAATTTGTTAATATGGTGTATTACGTTGAATGATTTGCCTATATTGAAGAATCCTTGCATTCCTGGAATAAACCCCACTTGATCATGATGTATGAACTGTTTAATGTGCTGTTGGATTCTGTTTGCTAGTATTTTGTTGAGGATTTTTGCATCTGTGTTCATCAGTGATATTGGCCTGTAGTATTCTTTCTTTGTGACATCCTTGTCTAGTTTTGGTATCAGGGTGATGGTGGCCTCGTAGAATGAGTTTGGGAGTGTTCCTCCCTCTGCTATATTCTGGAAGAGTTTGAGAAGGATAGGTGTTAGCTCTTCTCTAAATGTTTGATAGAATTCGCCTGTGAAGCCATGTGGCCTGGGCTTTTGTTTGTTGGAAGATTTTTAATCACAGTTTCAATTTCAGTGCTTGTGATTGGTCTGTTCATATTTTCCATTTCTTCCTGATTCAGTCTTGGCAGGTTGTACATTTCTAAGAATTTGTCCATTTCTTCCATGTTGTCCATTTTATTGGCATAGAGTTGATTGTAGTAATCTCTCATGATCTTTTGTATTTCTGCAGTGTCAGTTGTTACTTCTCCTTTCTCATTTCTAATTCTATTGATTTGAGTCTTCTCTCTTTTTTTCTTGATGAGTCTGGCTAATGGTTTATCAATTTGGTTTATCTTCTCAAAGAACCAGCTTTTAGTTTTATTGATCTTTGCTATCGTTTCCTTCATTTCTTTTTCATTTATTTCTGATCTGATTTTTATGATTTCTTTCCTTCTGCTAACTTTGGGGGTTTTTTGTTCTTCTTTCTCTAATTGCTTTAGGTGTAAGGTTAGATTGTTTATTTGAGATGTTTCCTGTTTCTTAAGGTAGGATTGTATTGCTATAAACTTCCCTCTTAGAACTGCTTTTGCTGCATCCCATAGATTTTGGGTCGTCGTGTCTCCATTGTCATTTGTTTCTAGGTATTTTTTGATTTCCTCTTTGATTTCTTCAGTGATCACTTTGTTATCAAGTAGTGTATTGTTTAGCCTCCATGTGTTTGTATTTTTTACAGATCTTTTCCTGTAATTGACATCTAGTCTCATGGCGTTGTGGTTCGAAAAGATACTTGATACAATTTCAATTTCCTTAAATTTACCATGGCTTGATTTGTGACCCAAGGTATGATCTATCCTGGAGAATGTACCATGAGCACTTAAGAAGAATGTGTATTCTGTTGTTTTTGGATGGAATGTCCTATAAATATCAATTAAGTCCGTCTTGTTTAATGTATGATTTAGAGCTTGTGTTTCATTATTTACTTTCATTTTATATGATCTGTCCATGGGTGAAAGTGGGGTGTTAAAGCCTCCTACTATGAATGTGTTACTGTAAATTTCCCCTTTTATGGCTGTTAGTATTTGCCTTATGTATTGAGGTGCTCCTATGTTGGGTGCATAAATATTTACAATTGTTCTATCTTCTTCTTGGATAGATTCCTTGATCATTATGTAGTGTCCTTCTTTGTCTCTTCTAATATTCTTTATTTTAAAGTCTATTTTGTCTGATATGAGAATTGCTACTCCAGCTTTCTTTTGGTTTCCATTTGCATGAAATATCTTTTTCCATCCCCTTACTTTCAGTCTGTATGTGTCTCTAGGTCTGAAGTTGGTCTCTTGTAGACAGCAAATATATGGGTCTTGTTTTTGTATCCATTCAGCCAATCTGTGTCTTTTGGTGGGAGCATTTAGTCCATTTACATTTAAGGTAATTATCGATATGTATGTTGCTATTCCCATTTTCTTAATTGTTTTGGGTTCGTTATTGTAGGTCTTTTCCTTCTCTTGTGTTTCTTGCCAAGAGAAGTTCCTTTAGCAGTTGTTGTAAAGATGGTTTGGTGGTGCTGAACTCTGTCAGCTTTTGCTTGTCTGTAAGGTTTTAATTTCTCCATCAAATCTGAATGAGATCCTTGCTGGGTAGAGTAATCTTGGTTGCAGGTTTTTCTCCTTCATCACTTTAAATATGTCCTGCCAGTCCCTTCTGGCTTGCAGAGTTTCTACTGAAAGATCAGCTGTTAACCTTATAGGGATTCCCTTGTGTGTTATTTGTTGTTTATCCCTTGCTGCTTTTAATATGTTTTCTTTGTATTTAATTTTTGACGGTTTGATTAATATGTGTCTTGGCGTATTTCTCCTTGTATTTATCCTGTATGGGACTCTCTGTGCTTCCTGGACTTGATTAACTATTTCCTTTCCCATATTAGGGAAGTTTTCAACTGTAATCTCTTCAAATATTTTCTCAGTCCCTTTCTTTTTCTCTTCTTCTTCTGGAACCCCTATAATTCGAATGGTGGTGCGTTTAATGTTGTCCCACAGGTCTCTGAGACTCTCCTCAGTTCTCTTCATTCTTTTTTCTTTATTCTGCTCTGCAGTAGTTATTTCCACTATTTTATCTTCCAGGTCACTTATCTGTTCTTCTGCCTCAGTTATTCTGCTATTGATCCCATCTAGATTATTTTTAATGTCATGTACTGTGTTGTTCATCATTGTTTGTTTCATCTTTAGTTCTTCTAGGTCCTTGTTAAATGTTTCTTGCAATTTGTCTATTCTATTTCCAAGATTCTGGATCATCTTTACTATCATTATTCTGAATTCTTTTTCAGGTAGACTGCCTATTTCCTCTTCATTTGTTAGGTCTGGTGGGTTTTTATCTTGCTCCTTCATCTGCTGTGTGTTTTTCTGTCTTCTCATTTTGCTTATCTTACTGTGTTTGGGGTCTCCTTTTTGCAGGCTGCAGGTTCATAGTTCCTGTTGTTTTTGGTGTCTGTCCCCAGTGGCTAAGGTTGGTTCAGTGTGTTGTGTAGGCTTCCTGGTGGAGGGGACTAGTGCCTGTGTTCTGGTGGATGAGGCTGGATCTTGTCTTTCTGGTGGGCAGGTCCATGTCTGGTGGTGTGTTTTGGGGTGTCTGTGGACTCTTTATGATTTTAGGCAGCCTTTCTGCTAATGGGTGGGGTTGTGTTCCTGTCTTGCTAGTTGTTTGGCATAGGATGTCCAGCATTGTAGCTTGCTGGTCGTTGAGTGAAGCTGGGTGCTGGTGTTGAGATGGAGATCTCTGGGAGATTTTCGCCATTTGATATTATGTGGAGCTGCGAGGTCTCTTGTGGACCGGTGTCCTGACATTGGCTCTCCCACCTCAGAGGCACAGCACTGACTCCTGGCTGCAGCACCAAGAGCCTTTCATCCACTCGGCTCAGAATAAAAGGGAGATAAAGTAGAAAGAAAGATTTAGTAGAAGTAGAAAGAAAGAAAGAAAGGGAGGGAGGGAGAGAGGGAGGAAGGAGGGAAGGAAAAAAGAAAGAAAGAGGATAAAGTGAAATAAAATAAAGTAAGATAAAATATAATAAAGTTATTAAAATAAAAAAATAATTTTTAAGAGAAAAAAATTTAAAAAAAGGACGGATAGAACCCTAGGACAAATGTTGGAAGCAAAGCTATACAGACAAAATCTCACACAGAAGCATACACATACACACTCACGAAAAGAGGAAATGGGGAAAAAATCATAAATCTTCCTCTCAGAGTCCACCTCCTTAATTTGGGATGATTCGTTGTCTCTTCATGTATTCCACATATGCAGGGTACGTCAAGTTGATTGTGGAGCTTTAATCCGCTGCTTCTGAGGCTGCCTGGAGAGGTTTCCCTTTCTCTTCTTTGTTCTCACAGCTCCCAGGGGCTCCGCTTTGGATTTGGCCCTGCATCTGCGTGTAGGTCGTCGGAGGGCGTCTGTTCTTTGCTCAGACAGGACAGGGTTAAAGGAGCCGCTGACTCGGGGGCTCTGGCTCACTCAGGCCGGGGGGGAGGGAGGGTCACGGAGTGCGGGGCGGGCCCGCGGCGGCAGAGGCTGCCGTGACGTTGCACCAGCGTGAGTCGCACCGTGCGTTCTTCCGGGGAAGTTGTCCCTGGATCCCGGGACCCTGGCAGTGGCGGGTTGCACAGGCTCCCCGGAAGGGGGGTGTGGAGAGTGACCTGTGCTCGCACACAGGCTTCTTGGTGGCGGCAGCAGCAGCGTTAGCGTCCCATGCCCGTCTCTGGGGTCTGCGCTTTTAGCCGCGGCTCGCGCCCGTCTCTGGAGCTCCTTTAAACAGCGCTTTTAATCCCCTCTCCTCGCGCACCAGGAAACAAAGAGGGAAGAAAGTGTCTCTTGCCTCTTCGGCAGGTCCAGACTTTCCCCCGGACTCCCTCCCGTTTAGCCGTGGCGCACTAGCCCCTTCAGGCTGTGTTCACGCCACCAACCCCAGTCCTCTCCCGGCGCTCCGACCGAAGCCCGAGCCTCAGCTCCCAGCCCCGCCCGCCCCGGTGAGTGAGCCGACATGCCTCTCGGGCTGGTGAGTGCCGTCGGCACCGATCCTCTGTGCGGGAATCTCCCCGCTTTGCGCTCTGCACCCTTGCTGCTGTGCTCTCCTCCGTGGCTCCAAAGTTCCCCCCTCCGTCACCCGCAGTCCGCCTGCGAAGGGGCTTCCTCGTGTATGGAAACCTTTCCTCCTTCACAGCTCCCTCCCACTGGTGCAGGTCCCATCCCTATTCTTTTGTCTCTGTTTTTTCTTTTTTCTTTTGCCCTACCCAGGTACGTGGGGAGTTTCTTGCCTTTTGGGAGGTCTGAGGTCTTCTGCCAGCGTTCAGTAGGTGTTCTGTAGGAGTTGTTCCAGGTGTAGATGTATTTCTGGTGTATCTGTGGGGAGGAAGGTGATCTTCGCGTCTTACTCTTCCGACATCTTCCCCAGCAATTCTGATCTAGTCACTTTTTAATCCAGATGGCTTCTGAAGCTTAGGGGCTCAGTGAATTTGGGCATGTGACCCAGGAATATTATTCATGTCGAATTATTTAGTATCTTAGTCTGCCTCTTTACCTTTTTTTGTTCTCTTCCTAGTTCTTCTCTCTTCCCTCAAACACTTCGTAATTAAATGTACTTCTGTCTTTATACTAATGATCTCTAGAAATTCCTTGATTATCCTAATTTTTTAATCTTATTCACCTTTACTTTTTATCTCTACACATCTTTCATATTGTAAAGTAGAGCTATTAGAAGTAGAAAAAGTAAGGGCACACAAAAAATTAATGCCGTTTTAGATTATGAAGGTAAGATATGTTTTTTGTAGATTTTCAGAAAATAAAGTATAAAAAAATCAGTCATCTGATTTATTCTATCTTCGATCTCTTCTCTATGATTATGTGTTTCATAATTGGAATCTTATTGTCACATAACTTTGTCTGCTATATTCACTTAACTTGACCTTATGATCATTTTCCAAAATTATTTGAGAATATTTGTAGTGGAAATATAAATATTCTACCTGTGGATGTGTAAAAAATATGTAGCCTTTTCCCTGTGTACATTGAAGTCATATCTGGTTTATTTTTCACTGTATAAGAAAATCTTTGCCTCAAAACTTAACTCATTCCTTGGAGCAGATTTCTCAAAGTGAAATTAGTTGCTTAAAAATTAGCTTAGTGACCACCTAGAGGGGTGGGATAGGGAGGGTGGGAGGGAGGGAGACGCAAGAGTGAAGCGATATGGGAACATATGTATATGTATAACTGATTCACTTTGTTATACAGCAGAAACTAACACAGCATTGTAAAGCAATTATATTCCAATAAAGATATATAAAAAAATTAACAGCGTTTTAAAAAATCTGATGACATGTATTTTGCCAAATTGCATTTAGAGAGTCCATTCCCGTTGCATGTTTGCCTGCTGGTTATCAGAACACATGGCTATCTCACCTGCATTATGAAGTTTTAAAATCTTTAATAACTGGAGAGTTGAAAAAATGGTTTTAATTTGTATTTATTTGACTATTAGTGAGTCTGAATATTTTTTATATATTTATCGCCCATTGTATTAATTCTAATTCTTAACAATCCTTAATTGTTAATATCCCTTGCCCACTTTTCTGCTGGCACACTGAGGGTTTTTCTCAAATAGTCCTTATACATTTAGGATAGTGGTCCTGTGTCTGTCATATTTGCTGCAAATATTTCTCCCACTTTGTCTATGGCCTTTTAATTTTTTATGACATTTTCACATATATAAGTTAATTTTTTTCAACTTAGCATAGCCCGTCAATTTTCCTTTCCCTTCCTTTTATACTTAAAATCCTTTATAAAAGTGGTAATTATGTGAGGGGATTAACATACCTTAGTGTGTTAATCATTTCACAGCATATACGGGTATGAACTCATCCTGTTATACACCTTAAACTTACACAGGTTATATATCAATATAACGGGTGGGGACAGGGAGTGATGGGTGTTTTTTTGTTTTTTTGTTTGTTTTTCTGTGGTATGCGGGCCTCTCAGTGCTGTGGCCTCTCCCGTTGCGGAGCACAGGCTCCGGACGCGCAGGCTCAGTGGCCATGGCTCACGGGCCGAGCCGCTCCGCGGCACGTGGGATCTTCCCGGACCAGGGCACGAACCCGTGTCCCCTGCATCGGCAGGCGGACTCTCTACCACTGCGCCACCAGGGAAGCCCGATTTTTTTTTTTTTAAAGCCCTTTACATACCCAAGATAAATAGTCACCTGTATTTTATTCAAGCATCTTTTTGATTACAAGTTTTACATTTAATTCTCCAATCCATTTCATATTTATTATGGTTCACAGTGCCAGTTGAGGATTAACTAAAATGATTTCAGCTACCAAAGGAACAGTCGCTGGGGAGGTAGGCCCTCGCACTAGAAGGAGAGCTATCCAGGAAGGGAAGCCATCTCCTCCCCTGCAAAGCGAAAGGCTGCGTTTCTGACAGGGCTGAAGGGGGAAATGACACTTCATGTAGTGTTTGGTGTATAGTGGCCAAGAAGGCCACCAAGATACTTCTGAATAGTTATTTTTAAACATCATTTGGTGTGTGATGCTTCCTTATTGTGAAAGAAGCTAAGACCACGTATGCAGTTTGCTGATTTTTCTGTCATTCTTCCTTTACAACGGTCATAAAGTCTTGCTTTATAACAAGTAAAGAAGTCCTTTGAATCATTTTTCTTTTTTGAAATGTTTCTTTTTCTAAAAGAAAACTCATTTAGGTTAATTCAATAATTTTATTAATTTACCTCTACTCCAAATGCCACTGGGATCTCTATTGTGATTTTGTTAAATCTAAAAGTTAAATTTGGTATTAAAAATTAATTTGTGAAGATACATCATTATAATCTTCATTTGCCCATAAGAGGCAAAAACAAAACCAGCTAACATTTATGAGGGTTTACCATATGTCATTCTCCAATCCAAAATATTTTTACCTATCATTTCCTATAATCTCCACAGCAGTTTTCAGAAGGTATACATTACAAGAGAGAGGACTCAAGCACAGATTGAAAAGTAGTTCTTACCAAAAAAATTGCTGTACACCTGAAATAACACACTGTAAATTAACAATACTTCAATTAAAAAAATAAGAAGAAAATAAAGTGCAGCCAAGGTTTAAAAAAAAAAAAGAAAACCAACTACTGGTTACCAGAGGGGAGAGAGTAGGGGCGGGGCAAGTTAGGGGTAGGGGACTAAGAGATACAAACTGCTGTGTATAAAATAGATAAGCAACAAAGATATATTATATAGCACAGGGAATTATAGACATTATCTTGTAATAACTTTTAATGGAGTATAATTTATAAAAATACTGAATCACTATGCTGTATACCTGAAACTTAAATAATATTGTAAATCAACTACACTTCAACAAAAAGAAGCAGTCAGGAAAAAAAAAATCGCTGGTGGTGATGGGGGTTAACTAAATATATCGTGTGATCATTTCTCAATATACACATTATCAGATCGTCACATTGTAGCCCTAGAACTAATACAGTGTTATATGTCAATAAAACAGAAAAGAAAAAGAAAGCAGAAAAATAAATAGGTAAATTGAAAAAATTTTTTAAATCACTGGCCTAGTAATCCCATTTTGCTTCAGCACACAGTAAGCACAGTCCACACTCTCTACGTCTTTCTTGTTTTCTGACTCTCACATTTTTTCTAGCTTCCATTTCATTCTGAAATTTTCTTTCTTCATGCCTTCTTCATTTTGCTTCTACATAGTTGGCCATATCCTGCTGTTCTGAAGTTTAAATTTAGTTATTTTGAATCGTTATGCTTTATTAAGGAGACAGTATGAGACCTCAGGTGGCCTTTGTATGATCTAGGGTACCATTTTCCACCTCGACCCCCAAAACGGAAGACAAGTAACTTCTGGTGTAGACACTGGAGAGAGACAGAAAGCCAGGATCTGTAAGATGTGGGGAAGACAGGAGATGGACCAGAAGGAAATCTTCAGGATGAAATTTCACCTCCATGTTTAACTTCAAAAACCTGAGATTATTTGTTTACTTTAAAATTATTGAGCGCCTACTGTATGCCAGGTGGAGAATCCTGAAACTGGATCCTTCATCTGGGAAAGGGTACGCATCCGCTAGGGTTATGCAGCTGGGGAGAAGGAAAACTTGCTGAACCCTAAAGATCCCCAGGCTATGCCAGGGAAGAGTGGGCGTTGTCTCCGCTTGGCCTCTTATAGAAGTAAATAGTCTTCACCTCTTATCCTGGAGCAGAAAATGGCTGTAATTATGAGTCATGGGACAGGATGACAAGTCAGCTCAATTAACATAGATTCTTGAAACATGTCCAGGTTTTGAAGTAACTATTCTCTACCCTCTGTGGACTGGACTTTCATCCCCAGAGGGCTTCTTAGGATCCAATTCAGACCCTTGAGAGGAAGACCAAATCTAAGCCTGGGGGTACCTGAAGGCCCATCACGTCCCAGTGTAGCAGGCAGGCTCCTGGCCATATGGTCTCCCCTGAACCAGCCATTCTCCGATCTCTGCCAGAGTGGGCATGTGCTGGGATATTCCAGGACCTTGAGGGGAGGGTGAAAATGTCAGGGAGGCAGAACGAGGTTAAGTTTCTATTTCTCTTTATGGCTGGAATAGAAATGGAGCTGGGGGGAAGTAGCAAATGCCATTATTGATTCTAATGCATGGCAGGTGGAGGTCAGGACATATAAAACTTTGGGATACTCTGAGGTGTGACCTGTTTATACTTACAAAATAAGTTTTTAAAAATGTCCAACAATGAAGAAGCTGCTGCAGTTATAAATTTCACCCACTTGGCTTCATTGATGCTTATTTTCTCCATACTCAGAGGAGAAAAATATCAAGAATCAGATTTATTGGTGATTTTTTTTTTTTGAGGGAGGGCTTGGTTGGATGAGATACCTGCAAGAACTAGCCATTGCTTCAGGACTCATGCTATTGTTATATTTATATAATATACATATTATACATATGTGTACATATACCTATGTGTGTGTACATGTACATATGTGTATATACATATACACGTATATAATATAATATAAAATATACATAAACTTTTTTTCCTTTCTGTGTTGCTATTTGGACTCTGCAAAACCAAATAGCAGTTCAGCTCAGTGAATTTTAGTTATTGCCTATCATGTAAGGGCTGAGTAAGCTTCCCAGTCAGAGAGAGCCACACCCCGCAATAAGCATTCTGACAGGCATGTGGGGAGGAAGAGGAGAGGAAAGGGTGGAAAGACAGGGAGGCTGACAGATGGTAGGGGCCGAAGGAGGGAATGCCTCGAAGCCCAAGGTAAAGGAATAGGTTAGACAGAAATTTCTGTCTGTGGGGAGGTCGGGAGAGTGGAAGCACAGGCGGGTAATAAGTAAAGAGAAGAATATTGAAAAACAAGAGGTTCCTTTCAATCTGGACTCCCACTTAAATAACAAAGAATGAAGTGATAAATATAATGATGCCCGTCAAGGAATTGTACATTTGTTTTATTCAGCAATGAAGAGTGAATTGAGTAGGGTACTTCTCTGAGTATTGAAATGGTGCCCATTTGCCAGCATTCATAGTTGCTATAAAATATTGCCGACTTGTTTAAATATTGTTCATTTTTACTCTAAGGCCTCTGATGCGTTGTAACGAAACCACTTTCATAAGATACAAAGGCATGTCTCTTTTCTCTCAATGAAAGAGAAATACTAGTCAATTCATAGACATTTTGTTCTCTAAAATGGAGTCCGAGGTTTAAATGCAATGTCTGACACATCTGAAATCTAAAATGCCTTTTTAAATTATACACACGCACCTCACTTCATATGAGTAATTCATTTTGACCAATTTTTTGGCTACTTTTGACCAAAGAATTAATGACTCTTTGAACAAAACTCTTTTAATGAATGAATATAAAATTTAGATCTTCTTCATATGTTGGAAATTGTTTACAAATAAGACAAAAGCAAGATTCAAAGCATGAGGATCCGTTTAGATTTCAATAACTAAATTCTTCTAACAGGAAGATAAGCACAGAGCAAATATTCAAGTCCTCTAAAGCATAAAGCAAAACAATACTAATTTAAAAGGGGAGGATGATAAAAAGAAAATGGAAACAAAGAGTTCTGTTTCCAAGCATAGGAAGGGGTCTGTGGGTATGTAGTGTGGACAGACACAAACCCATAAATGAATGTCCACAGTGCAAGAAGCTGTTATCTTCACAAATAAATCTGCTTCAACGGTGGAGCTGACAGCCCTTGGTCAATGTTAAGACCGTGCCACCTTCTGGTTGCCATGTGTATGACAGGCACTCATACCGTTTACAGACCGGAGCATTTCTGTTTTATGCAAAACTTATATTGAAGGGAAACAGCATATACGTTACTTGTGCTGTGCACTCTCTTCCCTGGGGACGGTATCGGAATGAGAACACGATCCATAAATGTACTCCAGCGACTGCTTCGCTTGAAAATCTGAGTTTGCTTTTTAAGCTTGATCAACTGTAATGGTGTATGATAGCCCGGGCGCAAGCACAGGCAGTACTGCCGTTGTGAGAGCGGGCGGATTCGGTTGCCTGTCTTCTCCCTGGTTGCCACTTTCTGAACTTCTTAGGGTCGCAGAAATGGAGCTCCAGAAAATGAAGCAAGGTCTCTGCCAGTCAGGGAAAGCAGATGGGGGGGATGTGAGATCGTGCCTGCAAAGCTGCAAAACAACACGCCACCATGTAAGCGAATTTCAGGGTAACTGTTAACACACAATTGTGTCCAAATGATAATTTGGGGAATTGCATTCTGCTGAAATTCCTCCGTAGATTCAGTTGGATCAGTTGTGGTGTCGTGGCCTTGGCAGTCTTGCCTGGAGAGGTGAGCTCAGCAGACAGGGCGTCCCAGCTGGAGGACTTTTAGAGGACCCATGATCACCCATTTTATGCATGTATCTGCTAGAGCTTGCCCATGATGCTCTAGTGTTTGAAAGGGTAGTCACAAAGGAAAAGTATCATTTTTTCCATAGGCATTGCGTGTCTTCAGCAAAATTAGCCTAGAAACCTTGAAATCCTATATTATTTGTAAATGTATTACAAATAACTCTATAGAGGTAAATATATTTTTATAGGCAGAGTAAGCCTAATTGAACAATTGTTCTTTACCTGTTATCAGTGTAGACTGCTAAGATCTCTTGGGCAGGCAGCCTATGCCACAGTACCTCCCACCCGCTGCCATCTGCTGCTCACCGCCCTGCACCCACACATACACCCTTAGCCCCAAGAACAAAGCAGAAAGCTGATAACACTTTCATTGACAGAAAGAAGCGGAGTTTTACTGTAATGATCCAGGTGATTTCTTCAACTTGCTATTTCACCTTGCCTATGTTGACAGAACTCAATTTTTTTTTTTTTTTTTTGCCAGTTGAGCCGTTTCTGAATCTACAAATAAAATGATCAAAAAAGTAGTAGTTAGAAAAAAAGAAAATGCAGGTTTGTGTTGAAAAACTACATTGGCTGCTGTTATTGTGTTAAATTATGGTCATAAACTGGTATTGGGATTTGTTCTATATAAAATTTAATTATGAAGAATAAAACCTTCAAAGAAAAGTGTTTAAAGAGTACTGCCAGGAAAAGAACAGTGAAATCAAAGGGTGAGATTAAATATACGATGCAAACAGAGTCATTGGAAAACACTAAAAACCAGTGAGACTCAGGAGCCAGCTTGAGGGGCTGGGACCATTTGGGGATCAAAATAAATAATGAGAGTAATAGTTTGTCATCTATTGAATAGGGTAAAACTCCGTGAGTTCAGGCTAATATTAATACATTGAGTTCATGTTAACATGAATACAGAAAAAAGTGGGTGAGAAGGAAAAGCTTCTTCTTACAGTAGAAAGGCAACCAATAAAAGTGAAAAAAAGCATGAGATTAGAAGATCGCCATTTGGCAACCATCATCCTCATAATCGATTCAGGGAAGGATCATTAATGGACACTAAAAGTAGTGGGTGGCAGTTTAACGAGGATTACTTATATACAGAAGAGTTACTCATTAAAGAGGGTCAAATGGGAACTTGAACGTGGAGAAATGTGTAAATCTCCCCTTAACCAAGTGATTGAAGTTATACATCACCAGCAAATGCACAAATCTAGTCTGTGCTTCTGTGATGAGAAGTGCTGAGAAGAATTCAGCATCACTTCTGTAACATTCCTGCCAAGAGTAAAACCTGAATCTAAATTCGTGTGAAACATTAGGCCAACCCAAAATGAGAGACATCCTATAAGATGATTGGCTTGTACTCTTAAAAAAAAAATCAGTGCCAGGAAAACAAACCAAAAAAAAGACTCAAATACTGTTCCAGATTAAAGACGACTAGAGATACGATGACTTGATACGATGCCTTGAATGAGAAGACTCTGGATTTTCTTTCTTATAAAAGATCTTAAGTCAATTGGCAAAATCTGAATGAAGGTCTGTACATTAGGTAACAGTACTGTCTCAGTGTTAGACTCTTTGTTAATTGTACTGAGGTCACATAATTTCTTGTTTTTAGGAAATACACACTGAAATATTTAGAGGTAAAGGGGCTTAATCTCTGCAGTTTGCTCTTAAATTATTCAGGAAAAAAAGTGGTAAATGCTAATATCTAGAGGATTGTGTGCATGAGAATTCACTGTATTATTTCTGCAACCTTTCTACAATTCTGACATTTTCAAAGGAAAAAATTAAAATTAGTAGAAAATTAATAAAACTGTCATTTCTTTCAGCTCACATAGTGCGCAATAACAGGTAACTAATTTTTTCATCAGAAAGCAAGTCATTTTAGTCTCATGTAAACTCGATTCCAGATACTGAAGAGGGATATTAGAAACCATGTCTTTTCAGAGTAGCCACTTTGCACACTCAGCTGCAAATCAGCTTCCATTTCTAGTGGAGCTTCACACTTTCTCTTCACTTCCTTCCATACTTTGTTCCTCCTTTCATTCAAAGAACTTTTATAGTTCCCCATTCACAGCCAGACCATGTGAACTGCTGGGTATTCAGAGATGAGTTAGACTCAGCTTCCAGTCTAAGACACACGGAGACTTCTTTCTAGTAATTTCAGAAATGCAATAATAGTTAACAGTGGGAAAACAAAGAGAGAAAAGGATAAGATGGACGACTTCAAGGAGGAGTCTTGACAAGGGATTGAAGACCTTGAGGGAAAGCAGGTGTGCAGCTAAGGGGTCTCCCAAGGACCTGTTACCAGGTGGGGCAGGGTTAATGGTGAAAGATGCACTTACACATGGGGCAGGAGTGGAGGCAGACCCCATTTCTCTGCTATAGAATTTGAATTCTGTTACTTGCTGGTGGGGAGACACTAGGATCATGCTTAGATTTGTATATTAGAAGAATCCCCTCCGTAATTTTTTCATTTGTTTATCAACCATTTCCTCATTGAATGACTGACTTAGGTCAGTTGCTAGGCTGGTTTGAGGTGCACATCACCAAAAAAATGTATGGTTTCTGCTTTTACAGGGTGTCTCCATTCTGCGGTCTCCGTGGCTTTTTTCTTTTTGTTTCTAACATTTGAATTTGAGCCCCATTTAAAGACAACCGTAAGTGGTAGTTGGTCTGCCCTGTATTTATTCGTGCTTCTTAACCTCTCCCTGGAACTCCTCAGCCTGCTGTTATTACTAAACTAGCAGAAGGAGAAAGTACGGTGCAAGGTAAGGCCAACCCCAAAGTAGCTGATTTAAACTATACTCAAAGCTTTACGCCCAATTCTTGGCAGGTAATACTGAAATTATAGGATTCCCTAAAACCCATCTTTTTAATCCATTTACTTAACAATATTCCTGTCATCTTAACACTTATAAGATAAAATAATTGTATCATTTGTATAATTCTGAAATGTAGTTAGCCATCATTTTCAATTATTTTTTGCAATATAGTATGATCATTTATATTTCATGCTTAGTACACTAATTAGGTTAATAGCCTCTAGTTCTAAGTACTGTAGTATTTCATGGTATTTGAAAGCTATCTCGTATAGAATATAATTTTCACTGTATGAATTCACATCATGTTTTTTTTATTAATTGATTTATTTTTGCTGTGTTGGGTCTTTGTTTCTGTGCGAGGGCTTTCTCTAGTTGTGGCAAGCAGGGGCCACTCTTCATCGCGGTGCGCAGGCCTCTCACTATCGCGGCCTCTCTTGTTGCGGAGCACAGGCTCCAGACGCGCAGGCTCAGTAGTTGTGGCTCACGGGCCTAGTTGCTCCGCGGCATATGGGATCTTCCCAGACCAGGGCTCGAACCCGTGTCCCCTGCATTAGCAGGCAGATTCTCAACCACTGCACCACCAGGGAAGCCCTATTATCATGATTTTTAAAGCATAGTTTTACTGTAAGGGTCAGCAAGAGGGAAATACTCAAAGCAGTTTAGATTTTCCCAAAGAGCATAATACGTCCTTCAACCAAAACACCTACTGTGTATACTACATTTGGTTAGGAACTCTCCCAGAACACTCAGGAAAGAGAAGTGAACAGAGAGAGGTGGGAATAAAAGGTGCTCCTCTGGAAAAATTCATTTGGTAATTAGAGAAATAACAGGTTTCTCTAATAGTTACATCCATAAACTTTGGAGTCAAAATTTGAAATTTAAATCCTTAAGCTGCTACTTTCTAGCTACACAAGTTCAGGCAATTGAAGGATGCTAAGGCTCAGTTTCCTAATGCGTAAAATGCAGCTAAAAATACCACATTGGCGCCTCTTCCTCTGTTCACTCTTAGGCTCTCACACTCACCCCTCCTTAAGGGTGAGTGGTCCTCCCCCATCCATGCGTCAGTCACCGTGGAGACGCCCCCTGGCCCCTCGCATCTCCTGTTCAGTTTGCTGTTCCTAGAGATTGTAGCTCAGAATCATGCCAAATTCATCCCACAATTCTTCTGGCCTCACTTACTTTAAGGAGTGGAAAAGCAAACAAATGGCTTGATTTGAAGTGAAGGGGTATTTATAGATGTTGAAATGAACTAAATAAATTAAATCGTTTGGTTTTTTTTTAATAATTAGAATATTTGAGCTACTATCTTCTCTTTACTTATCCTACCTCCCATACATTCCACCCAATTATTTTTAACATCTTTATTGGCATATAATTGCTTTACAATGGTGTGTTGGTTTCTGCTGTATAACAAAGTGAATCAGCTATACATAAACATATATCCCCTCCCTCTTGCGTCTCCCTCCCACCCTCCCTATCCCACCCCTCTAGTGGTCTCAGAGCACTGAGCTGACCTCCCTGTGCTATGCGGCTGCTTCCCACTAGCTATTTTACTTTTGGTAGTGTATATATGTCCATGCCACTCTCTCACTTTGTCCCAGCTTACCCTTCCCCCTCTCCATGTCCTCAAGTCCATTCTCTACGTCTGCATCTTCATTCCTGTCCTAATTATTTTTTAAATTAATTTCCATAACTCTTTGTTCATTTATTCTTTGCGTTTCCACTGCTACTGCCTTTCAGCAGGCCCCACTGCCTTCCTTCCTTCCTGGACCACTGGCAAAAGTTTCCTCATCCGTGTCTGGCCTCCCAGACTCTGGACCATCCTATGCATGACAGCTCAGATTATTCTGCTTAAGACTATGCATGTCTTGTGCTCCAAACTGCTTTACCATTTAAAGCTCTCTCCAGTTGGAAACCAGTTTACCCTTCATATTCCTTATACCTCAGCAAAAACAAGCAGCTTGCTCACTTGTCCTTATATCCAGGTATGATTTCATCCATGCTCTTTTCTCCACCTGCTAAAATCTCCTCTCTTACTCTCACACCCGTTCCAACCCAGCATGGACAAATCTAGTCTTCCCCAAGCCTCAACTCAGATACCACCTGCTCCCTGAGGTCTTTAGTAACTTCCCCTAATTGGGCAAAGTCTTAGCCCTTTTAATTCTCACACACTTCATTTTGAAGAATCTGCTCTTGAATAAAACCCTATAAAAATACCACCATACTGCACTTCTCTTGGGCAACTGTCACTTCTTCTCCTACAAAATGGTGTGTTTATGCAGACTGAAATCACTGCTATATGAGTGTTCCCAGGTCTCAATCAGCTTTGTATATCCGAAGTGTTTAGCATAATATCTTCTTCAGTATCTAGTGTTCATTCAATGAATAAATGACTTTTAATCAGAGCATTTATTCATTTATTTATTCAATAAATATTGAGCACCTACTAGGTACGAAGCAAAGTTGAGCAAAGACTGGAAGGAGAAGAGGCAGTGGGTCATTCAGATATTGATGGGAAGAGCATCCCGGCAGAGGGAACAGCCAGTGTTAATCCCTAAAGTGGGAACGTATGGGGCACATTTCAGGCACAACAAAAGGGCAAAGCTGGCGGAAGAGCATGTGAGGGGGTAGAGGAGCAGGGGCTGTGCTTAGAGAGGAATGTGAGCAGGGAAGGGGGATGGTGTACGGACTTCGGCTTTCCCTCTGAGACAAACCTGGAGCCACTGGAGGATTTGGGGTGCAATCTAGTCTTGCCTTTATCACATTTTACTCTCATTTCTTTTTCACCTTTTGTCCATAAACATGTTGACCTAAGAGATTTGGGTCTGACATAGTCTACTATAAGCATGTGCAATCATGGACCCCTGAGGGTGGGAAAGAGCACTTCAGCCTCCAAGTGTCTGGTTCGGAGACAACAGAGATGACAGGCTGCAGAGAAGGGAACACACTGGCCCCGGTGCAGCCTGGCTTCTTGCGACTGTCGCAGTTCCTGGACTGTTCCTTTCTCTTTAGTCCATATACACTAACCAGAAGCCTCTGGTCTTCCTGAAACCTCACTTAAGAAATTTCAGGTATTCTAGCAATTGCTTTCAGATAGCTTCTGCGAACACATCAGATTTCTGCCTTACATTGTCAAAGCATAAAATAACAATACTGGTTACGTTACCACTAGTATTCCATGAAGTTGTCAAATAAGCCATTGGTTTTCAAATCCAGTTTTAGAAACACCATTTTCATTTTGCTTCACTAGCAAGTAGGGAAATTTTAAACTGAGCCTCTTGGATCTATCTTCCTTTTCTGTCACATCCTCTCGTTGTAAGGACTAATGAGCAGTGAATTGACTAAGGACTTGTCATCAACAGAAGAAAGCTGGGAAGGAGTGACAGGGCCTCATACACTGGCTCACGGGTGGCAGATGGGGGGGGGCGGGACCCCATCTCTTGCCAAGGGTCACAAGTCACTCTGGAGGCACTGAGGAAAAAATCCTGTTGCGTCCTCCTTATGAAGAACCCAAAGTGCCCTGGCATCTTGCTCATCTCAATGTTGTGCTTATGTGGCCCCAGTATAGTGTATTATGGGGACCCCACTGTGTTATGGACGAAATGGTGAGAGCTGATTTGGGGCTGCTGCGTCCCTTCCCATTCTAGTTAAAGTGGCCATTGTCACTGACCACTTGTCGATTCAGGCCTCTGAATTAGAGAAGAAAGGTCTAACCTAAATTCAGACTTTGTTCAATCACAGAGAAGAAAATGGTTGCAAGTGGTCCAGGCCACTGGACCTGGACAGTCAGACAAATGGCATCTTTTGTCGCCTCGGTACCTGCCGCTCCGTTCCTCCTCCTCCTTGCTGTGTGACCTTGGGAAAGTCATCTAGCCTCCCTGGGCTTCAATTTCCATATCTGTCAGTTGGGGATGATAAAATTTATTTTGTAATATTGTCAGAGTTTTAGTAACAGTCTTTTATTAAGTACCTGGCAAATGGTAGCTCTTTAATAAATGTCAATTTATAACCTTTTTAATAGTTCCAGTGTTATACAAATATATCTCTTTCTCATCATGTATTTTATTTTTTACTTTTTTTAACATCTTTATTGGAGTATAATTGCTTTACATTGTCGTGTTAGTTGCTGCTGTATAACAAAGTGAATCAGCTATACGTATACATATGTCCCCATATCCCCTCCCTCTTGCGTCTCCCTCCCACCCTCCCTATCCCACCCCTCTAGGTGGACACAAAGCTAGTCATGTATTTTAGCAATTTGCTGTTAAGTCATACAAGAGAATAGTGACTTTTTCCCAGTTTTAAATATAAGTGGCATTATTGAGTCCACATACATTTTAGAAAACTTGATTTTCAAGGTATTGCTTCCACTGGGCTGGTAACAATGAAGTGGAAACTGCTGTTTGTTTAGCTATAAAGAATATTTCCAGAGGGACTATTGTGAAATATCAAAATGGGCAGAAACGATTGGTGAGTGAATTTTAAAGTCCTTTTTTCCCCAGTGACTTTCTAAGAAAGATATATTTTACAGGGTGAGGGTTTTAGTTCTTTGATGTACAGTTATTTTGGGAGATCTGTTACATGCCAGGTTCCGAGGATTACAAATGGCTGGGCTTCAACTCCTACCCTGGAAAAGTTTTCAGCATGGTAAATTAAACACTTTATATGGTATAATATTACAATATGATGAGTTCCAGCAGAGTGTAGCCATACCTGAGGGCAGAAGGATGACTCTGATGATCTCTTGTTACCTATTCCAGCTGAATGGTTCTGTGATCAGAAATTAGGGGTCAGGATACCACGATTTTTGGAGGCCATTTGCTACTAAAATAGGACTGAGTTCTGTGTGCTGATGGGGGAAGGATGATTAGGATAAAACAATCATTAAGCACATCCCTTTTTGCAAGTGGTTAGTGGTACTACTATTTCCACTTTTCAATGGATTCTTACTCCTTAATGATAATGAAACCTATCCCATTTTTCGTAGGCTATTTTTCCCCTACTATTGAAATTATGACCATTAATTCCCATCTGTGTACATAAAAGGAACACAGGCAGATAACCTAGAAAAGAGACTCTGATATTTGCATGTCCTCCCTGTTGGAAATAGGAGTTCAGGCTGCCGTGTAGACTGTATCTAAGGGACTTAAAACAAAAGGGGATTTGGGAAGCCACCGCCAAAGGCGGGCTCTGATATGGGGCCAGGCCTTTCACGTCCTGCCAAAACCGGAGTCGTTCTCAAGCTGTTTAACTTGTGATTATTTTCTCATGTTGCCTTTTCTTTGAAAACTAATTGTAGATGTGAAATGGGCATGTTTAAATAATTCATTAAAAAATAATAAATCCAGACGAAAGTGGCAAAGGTATAGAGAAACCTGGTGAAGTACAAAGCAGGGGTCAAGTCCATCATAGTTTTCTGAGTGCTGTCCTTTCTCTGGAATGCTTAATTAGGCCTGTCTGCCTGTTTGGCCCTGGGTTGGTTTTGTTCTTTCAAGAGAGCTGTTGACCTAATCCCACATTAGAACACACTGAGCAGTAGCTTCTCACAGTTCATGAAAACATTTGTAAATGCTGTTAGTTTGACATCAGGAAAAAAAAAAAAATTAGTACCTTCTGAATGAGGGAAACTCATACATTTATAATTGTATTTTTTAATGTTGTGGAATAGCCTTTTAGCTCTACCAATTATGCAAAGCAATTAGACAACAGTGTTAAATGTAGGCAACCAAATGCCCAGAAGATCCTTAACTATAAAAACAAGAGCTTCTGCAAAGTTTTGGAGACTCTTCCAACCAGACAATTAATTGAACTAACTCAATGGTGCCTTTAGAAGGTTTATAGCTCCTGGAATCTTGCTATGCTTACAGAGGCATTTTAAATTGTACATTCTTAAAACTTCTAGATCAATTAGTTTGTGATAGAAGGCTCTCTCTAGGTCTAAAATGCCTTTTTTTGTGCTGATATATCATTTGCAGTAATAAGTTTTTTTGTTTTTTTTGTAGAACAAATTAGTAACTCATGCCCTGGAGAAAGTACTGCATATTGGCTAGACTTTCACTCTCATACTGTGAGGGAATTTCCACCACTTTCTTCATTGCCCCTCCCTCAATGTGTATGGATGGTTAGAATAATAGGAAAAAAATAACTCAACTGTGCTCTAAAGAGACGAGTTAATTTTCTATATTCTATTAAGGCTGTTAACCACTCCAAGGTTTCAGAACCGAAAGCTGTTCAAGGATACACTGCTTCAACTATTCCGTATGTCCATTGTCATTTTTTTAAATACCATGGTGTTTCCTCTTTCACCTAGTACCAAATGTTTCTGACTAATGTTCCATTATTGAAAAAGTGATCTTCAAAACTGACATTCAAAAATATCCATCTGGCTCCTTATATACTTATCAGGTCTCTTTTGTTTCCCCAAGTCTCCAATGAAGAGATGTTTGTCACTTAATTGCTGCTGAGGATCACAGATGATGGTTTATATGTTTAGGCAAATGGTGGGCAGCTCTTTGTTAAGCAACGGAAGAGCACGCTGGTACCTGGTAATTACCCTGCAGAGCTCACTGGCCCTTAACGGCACCTGCCCAGACAGCATCAGGGAGCCTGGCCTCAACACCAAAGCTCCTTCTTGTTAATTAACCTGTGTGCACTGGTTACAAATGAAACCTATTTGTTTCCAGTTAATGTATTTGTTGCTACTTTAAATATTCATTTATTATTATGCTTGTTAAGTGAAGGGTGGAGAAGGACCATTTGCATGCCTTCCATCAGTAAACACTGAGTTTTAAGAGATCAGCAAATTGACTCATGTGTCAATTGTGTTGCTACATGCTCAGTGGGCCCCCAAATCTGCTTAACAAAGATGAGTTTCTTTCAACTTTGAAACAAGATGGGGGCACTTGAGAAGCAAGGGCACCCATGACAGTAGCCAGTGAAATTTTCATCAGAGGAGAAGTTTCCTACATGTTACATACAATTCGTGTGAAACTTGATTTCGTTTCGCAATCAACCTCATGACGATTTTGTGACTGGGTAGATAAAAACTGGACACATGCAACTAGATATGTCTTGGTTTTCATGAATGAGATGATGAAGCAAAATAAAGAGGAATTAGCTTAATTACTTTTTAAAAAATCTTTATTGGAGTATAATTGCTTTACAATGGTGTGTTAGTTTCTGCTGTGTAACAAAGTGAATCAGCTGTACATATACATATGTCCCCATATCCCCTCCCTCTTGCATCTCCCTCCCACCCTCCCTATCCCACCCCACTAGGTGGTCACTAGGTGGTCAGGGAGCTGATCTCCCTGTGCTATGCAGCTGCTTCACTAGCTGTCTATTTTACAATTGGTAGTATATATAAGTCCATGCCACTGTCTCACTTCGTCCCAGCTTACCCTTGCCTGAGTCCTCAAGTCCATTCTCTACTACTACGTCTTTATTCTTGTCCTGCCCCGAGGTTCATCTGAACCTTTTTTTTTTTTTAGATTCCATATATATGTGTTAGCATACAGTATTTGTTTTTCTCTTTCTGACTTACTTCACTCTGTATTGACAGTCTCTAGGTCCATCCACCTCACTACAAATAACTCAACTTCGTTTCTTTTTATGGCTGAGTAATATTCTATTGTATATATGTGCCACATCTTTATGCATTCATATGTCAGTGGACACTTAAGTTGCTTCCATGTCCTGGCTATTGTAAATAGAGGTGCAATGAACATTGTGGTACATGACACTTCATGAATTATGATTTTCTCAGGGTATATGCCCAGTAGTGGGATTGCTGGGTCATATGGTAGCTCTATTTTTAGTTTTTTAAGGAACCTCCATACTATTCTCCTTAGTGGCTGTATCAATTTATATTCCCACCAACAGTGCAAGAGGGTTCCTTTTTATTACACACCATTTCCAGCATTTATTGTTTGTAGATTTCTTGATGATGGCCATTCTGACCGGTGTGAGGTGATACCTCATTGCTGTTTTGATTTGCATTTCTCTAATGATTAGTGATGTTGACCATCCTTTCGTGTGTTTGTTGGCAATCTTTATATCTTTTTTGGAGAAATGTCTATTTAGGTCTTCTGCCCGTTTTTGGATTGGGTTCTTTGTTTTTTGATATTGAGCACATGAGCTGCTTGTAAATTTTGGAGATTAATCCTTTGTCAGTTGCTTTATTTGCAAATATTTTCTCCCAATCTGAGGGTTGTCTTTTGGTCTTGTTTATGGTTTCCTTTGCTGTGCAAAAGCTTTTAAGTTTCATTAGGTTCCATTTATTTTTGTTTTCATTTCCCTTTCTCTAGGAGGTAGGTCAAAAAGGATCTTACTGTGATTTTGACAGAGTGTTCTGCCTATGTTTTCCTCTAAGAGTTTGATAGTGTCTGGCCTTACATTTAGGTCTTTAGACTATTTTGCGTTTATTTTTGTGTATGGTGTTAGGGAGTGTTCTAATTTCATTCTTTTACATGTAGCTGTCCAGTTTTCCCAGCAACACTTATTGAAGAGGTTGTCTTTTCTCCATTGTATATTCTTGCCTCCTTTATCACAGGTAAGGTGAAAATATATATGTGGCTTTAACTCTGGGCTCTCTATGCTGTTCCACCGATCTATATTTCTGTTTTTGTGCCAGTACCATATTGTCTTGATTACTGTTGCTTTGTAGTATAGTCTGAAGTCCACGAGCCTGATTCCTCGAGCTCCGTTTTTCTTTCTCAAGATTGCTTTGGCTATTCAGGGTCTTTTGTGTTTCCATACAAATTGTGAAATTTTTTGTTCTAGTTCTGTGAAAAATGCCATTGGTAGTTTGATAGGGATTGCACTGAATCTGTAGATGCTTTGGGTAGTATAGTCATTTTCACAATGTTGACTCTTCCAATCCAAGAACATGGTCTATCTCTCCGTTTCTATCATCTTTAATTTTTTTCATCAGTGTCCTACAGTTTTCTGCACACAGGTCTTTTTGTCTCCTTAGTTAGGTTTATTCCTAGATACTTTATTCTTTCTGTTGCAATGGTAAATGGGAGTGTTTTCTTGATTTCACTTTCAGATTTTTCATCATTAGTGTATAGGAATGCACGAGATTTCTGAGCATTAATTTTGTATCCTGCTACTTTACCAAATTCATTGTTTAGCTCTAGTAGTTTTCTGGTAGCATCTTTAGCATACTCTATGTATAGTATCATGTCACCTGCAAACAGTGACAGCTTTACTTCTTCTTTTCCAATTTGTATTCCTTTTATTTCTTCTTCTTCCCTGATTGCTGTTGCTAAAATTTCTAAAACTATTTTGAATAATAGTGGTGAGAGTGGGCGACCTTGTCTTGTTACTGATCTTAGTGGAAATGGTTTGTTTTTACCATCGAGAACGATGCTGGCTGTGGGTTTGTCATATATGGCATTTATTATGTTCAGGTAAGTCTCCTCTATGCCTACTTTCTGGAGGGTTTTTATCATAAGTGGGTGTTGAATTTTGTCAAAAGCTTTTTCTGCATCTATTGAGATGACCATATGGTTTTTCTCCTTCAATTTGTTAATATCGTGTATCACATTGATTGATTTGCGTATATTGAAGAATCCTTGCATTCCTGGGCTAAAACCCACTTGATCATGGTGTATGACCCTTTTAATGTGCTGTTGAATTCTGTTTGCTAGTGTTTTGTTGAGGATTTTTGCATCTATGTTCATCACTGATATTGGCCTGTAGTTTTCCTTTTTAGTGGCACCTTTGTCTGGTTTTGGTATCGGCGTGATGGTGGCCTCGTAGAATGACTTTGCGAGTGTTTCTCCCTCTGCTATATTTTGGATGAGTTTGAGAAGGAAAGGTGTTAGCTCTTCTCTAAATGTTTGATAGAATTTGCCTGTGAAGCCATCTGGTCCTGCTTTTGTATGTTGGAAGATTTTTAACCACAGTTTCAATTTCAGAGCTTGTGATTGGTCTGTTTATATTTTCTATTTCTTCCTACTTCAGTCTCAGAAGGTTGCGCTTTTCTAAGAATGTGTCCATTTCTTCCAGGTTGTCCATTTTATTGGCATATAGTTGCTTGTAGTAATCCCTCATGATCCTTTGTATTTCTGCAGTGCCAGTTGTTACTTCCCCTTTTTCATTTCTAATTCTGTTGATTTGAGTCTTCTTTTTTTTTCTTGATGAGTCTGGCTAATAGTTTATCGATTTTGTTTATCTTCTCAAAGAACCAGCTTTTAGTTTTATTGATCTTTGCTATTGTTTCCTTCATTTCTTTTTCATTTATTTCTGATCTGATCTTTATGATTTCTTTCCTTCTGCTAAATTGGTGTGTGTTTTTCTCTAATTGCTTTAGGTGTAAGGTTAGGTTGTTTGAGATTCTTCTTGTTTCTTGAGGTAGGATTGTATTGCTGTAAACTTCCCTCTTAGAACTGCTTTTGCTGCATCCCATAGGTTTTGCGTTGTCGTGCTTTCATTGTCATCTGTTTCTAAGTATTTTTTGGTTTCCTCTTTGATTTCTTCAGTGATCTCTTGGTTATTTAGTAGTGTAGTATTTAGCCTGCATATGTTTGTATTTTTTACAATTTTTTTTCCTGTAATTGATATCTAGTCTCATAGCAATTTGGTCAGAAAAGATACTTGATATGATTTCAATTTTCTTATATTTACCAAGGCTTGATTTGTGACGCAAGATATGATCTATCCTGGAGAATGATCCATGAGCACCTGAGAAGAAAGTGTGTTCTGTTCTTTTTGGATGGAATGTCCTATAAATATCAATTAAGTCCATCTTGTTTAATGTGTCACTTAAAGCTTGTGTTTCCCTACTTATTTTCTGTCTGGAGGATCCGTCCATCGGTGAAAGTGGGGTGTTTAAGTCCCCTACTGTGATTGTGTTACTGTCGATTTCCCTTTTTATGGCTGTTAGAATTTGCCTTATTTATTGAGGTGCTCCTCTGTTGGGTGCATAAATATTTACAATTGTTATATCTTCTTCTTGGATTTACCCCTTGATCATTATGTAGTGTCCTTATTTTAAAGTCTATTTTTTCTGATATGAAAATTGCTACTTCAGCTTTCTTCTGATTTCCATTTGCATGGAATACCTTTTTCTATCCCCTCACTTTCAGTCTGTATGTGTCCCTAGGTCTGAAGTGGGTCTCTTGAAGACAGCATATATACAGGTCTTGTTTTTGTATCTATTCAGCCAGTCTGTGTCTTTTGGTTGGAGCATTTAATCCATTTACATTTAAGGTAATTACCGATATGTACGTTCCTATTACCATTTTCTTAACTGTTTTGGGCTTACTAGTGTAGGTCTTTTCCTTCTCTTGTGTTTCCTTCCTAGAGAAGTTCCTTTAGCATTTGTTGTAAAGCTGGTTTGGTGGTGCTGAATTCTCTTAGCTTTTGCTTGTCTGTAAAGGTTTTAGTTTCTCCATCAAATCTGAATGAGATCCTTGCTGTGTAGTGTAATCTTGGTTGTAGGTTTCCCCTTCATCAGTTTAAATATGTCCTGCCAGTGCCTTCTGGCTTGCAGAGTTTCTGCTGAAATATCAGCTGTTAACCTTATGGGGATTCCCTTGTATGTTATTTGTTGTCTTTCCCTTGCTGCTTTTAATATATTTTCTTTGTATTTAATTTTTGATACTTTGATTAATGTGTCTTGGTTTCTTTCCCCCGGATTTATCCTTTATGGGACTCTCTGTGCTTCCTGGACTTGATTAACTCTTTCCTTTCCTTTCCCATATTAGGGAAGTTTTCAATTTTAATCTCTTCAAATATTTTCTCAGTCCCTTTCCTTTTCTCTTCTTCTTATGGGACCCCTATAAGTTGAATGTTGGTGTGTTTAATGTTATCCCAGAGGTCTCTGAGACTCTCCTCAATTCTTTTCATTGTTTTTTCTTTATTCTGCTCTGCAGTAGTTATTTCCACTATTTTATCTTCCAGGTCACTTATCCGTTCTTCTGCCTCAGTTATTCTGCTATTGATTCCTTCTAGAGAATTTTTAATTTCATTTATTGTGTTGTTCATCATTGTTTGTTTGTTCTTTAGTTCTTCTAGTTTCTTGTTAAACGTTTCTTATATTTTCTGCATTCTATTTCCAAGATTTTGGATCATATTTACTATCATTACTCTGAATTCTTTTTCAGGTAGACTGCCTATTTCCTCTTCATTTGTTTGGTCTGGTGAGTTTTTATCTTGCTCCTTCACCTGCTGTGTGTTTCTCTGTCTTCTCATTTTGCTTAACTTACTGTGTTTGGGGTCTCCTTTTCACGGGCTGCAGGTTCATAGTTCCCGTTGTTTTTGGTGTCTGTCCCCGGTGGCTAAAGTTGGTTCAGTGGGTTGTGTGGGCTTCCTGGTGGAAGGGACTAGTGCCTGTGTTCTGGTGGATGATGCTGGATCTTGTCTTTCTGGTGGGCAGGACCACGTCCGGTGGTGTGTTTTGGGGTGTCTGTGACCTTATGATTTTAGGCAGCTTCTGTAGTAATGGGTGGGGTTGTGTTCCTGTCTTGCTAGTTGTTTGGCATAGGATGTCCAGCACTGTAGCTTGTTGGTCGTTGAGTGGAGCTGGGTCTTAGGGTTGAGATGGAGAGCCCTGGGAGAGCTTTCACTGTTTGATATTACATGGAGCTGGGAGGTCTCTGGTGGACCAGTGTCTTGAACTGGGCTCTCCCACCTCAGAGTCACAGGCCTGACACCTGGCCTGAGCACCTAGACACTGTCAGCCGCATGGCTCAGAAGAAAAGGGAGAAAATAATAAAGCAAGAAAGGAAAAAATAAAATAGAATTATTAAAATAAAAAATAATTATTAAAAAGAAAAACATTTAAAAGAAGTAATAAAAACACAAAACAGAAAGAAAAACAGAGAGCAAACCAAAAAACAAATCCACCAATGATAACAAGCGCTAAAAACTATACTAAGAAAAAAAGCTGACAGAACCCTGGGACAAATGGTAAAAACAAAGCTATACAGACAAAATCACACAGAGAAGCATACACATACACACTCACAAAAAGAGAAAAAGGAAAAAAAAATATATATATATATATACTGTTGCTCCTAAAGTCCACTGCCTCAGTTTGGGGATGATTCGTTGTCTATTCAGGTATTCCACAGATGCAGGTACGTCAAGTTGATTGTGGAGCTTTAATCTGCTGCTCCTGAGACTGCTGGGAGAGATTTCCCTTTCTCTTCTTTGTTCGTACAGCTCCCGGGGTTCAGCTTTGGATTTGGACCCGCCTCTGCATGTAGGTCGCCAGAGGGCGTCTGTTCTCTGCTCCGACAGGACCGGGTTAAAGGAGCAGCTGATTTGGGGGCTCTGGCTCACTCAGGCTGCGGGGAGGGAGGGGTACGGATGCGGGGCGAGCCTGCGGCGGCAGAGGCCGGTATGACGTTGCACCAGCCTGAGGTGCACCGTACATTCTCCCAGGGAAGTTGTCCCTGGATCCCGGAACCCTGGCAGTGGTGGGCTGCACAGGCTCCCGGGAGGGGAGGTGTAGACAGTGACCTGTGCTTGCACACAGGCTTCTTGGTGGCGGCAGCAGCAGCCTTAGCGTCCCATGCCCGTCTCCGGGGTCCGCACTGATAGCTGCAGTTCGCGCCCGTCCCTGGAGCTCATTTAGGCAGCGCTCTTAATCCCCTTTCCTCGTGCACCAGGAAGCAAAGAGGCAAGAAAATGTCTCTTGCCTCTTCATCAGGCCCAGACTTTTTCCCCGGACTCCTTCCCGGCTAGCTGTGGCACACTAACCCCCTTCAGGCTGTGTTCACGCAGCCAACCCCAGTCCTCTCCCTGCGCTCCAACCGAAGCCCGAGCCTCAGCTCCCAGCCCCGCCCGCCCCGGCGGGTGAGCAGACAAGCCTCTCGGGCTGGTGAGTGCCGGTCGGCCCTGATCCTCTGTGCAGGAATCTCTCTGCTTTGCCCTCCGCACCCCTGTTGCTGCGCTCTCCTCTGCAGCTCCGAAGCTTCCCCCCTCCGCCACCCGCAATCTCCGCCACGAAGGGCCTTCCTAGTGTGTGGAAACCTTTCCTCCTTCACAGCTCCCTCCCACTGGTGCAGGTCCCATCCCTATTCTTTTGTCTCTGTTTTTTCTTTTTTCTTTTGCCCTACCCAGGTACGTGGGGAGTTTCTTGCCTTTTGGGAGGTCTGAGGTCTTCTGCCAGCGTTCAGTAGGTGTTCTGTAGGAGTTGTTCCAGGTGTAGATGTATTTCTGGTGTATCTGTGGGGAGGAAGGTGATCTCCATGTCTTACTCCTCCGCCATCTTGAAGGTCTCTCTCTCCTGCTTAATTACTTTTAAGCAAAAGTAATTTGAGGCTCATGAGGAAATTAAGATACAGACACCATAATGTCAGGAGTACAGTAATTGAAAAAGCAGTAGAAATGATAAACATGCATCTATTCAGCATATTTTTCATAAAACTACAATAAAATAGTTATTCTAGTAAAGGCTGACAAAATTATAACTCAAATTTTTACATTCTTAAAATTTTGGCAATCTATAATTGATCTTTTAGGTATTTGTTATTCCTCAAAACTCATGGTGGAAAATTTTCTAAAATACGTTTTTCTCTAAGTGAGAATAACCTACTTTACAAA
The DNA here is from genome assembly GCF_964270905.1 of Leucopleurus acutus. Classification (NCBI taxonomy): domain Eukaryota; kingdom Metazoa; phylum Chordata; class Mammalia; order Artiodactyla; family Delphinidae; genus Leucopleurus; species Leucopleurus acutus. The sequence goes on from NC_139160.1 coordinate 52,151,610, forward strand.
CGATGAAAAAACAGTATTTTATGCTAACGTGAAGAGGGACTTTTTTTTTAATGCAATATTGGAGTGATGTGGCTTTAAAATCTGCCCTTTGGAATATTTTCTTTGTTGCATCAAAACTCATGTTTATGTGACTTCAGTTAGGTTCGCTTAACTGCACACAGAGTTCAAAATATACTTAAATATTGATGGAAGCAACATTCCCTCAGCCACCAATCAATTACTTTGATTCTTCTGTTTTAAAATTGGTCTGATAATGCATTTTAGAATAGGTCAATACTGCCTGCTACAAAGAGTAATATGTCTAATTTGTTTCTATTCATCATGATCATGTAGTTAAGAACAATATGCTTAAAATTTCAGGTGGTCACTGGGAAGCATATGTAAAACTGACAAAAGAATTTATAAAATTGCTATATGGGCATCATGTTTTTAAAATATGTAACATATCCCTGCATCTTGTTTTTCCCGTGAACATGTGATACTTTGGATATACTGCTCATTTGCATTAACTTGACTGACCTGCACACACACATTTTCTATTTACCAACTCAAAAGAGACCATTTCTCTGTGCCCAGATGCAACAAATTTTCTTGCTGTGCCCTGCAGCATCATTCAGAAAAATTAGGGAATACTTTTCACTCTTGCCTTACCTCACTTTTCTTCTGAGTATGAATTCTTCATTAACAGCACCAGCAAATATTTATGAGTACCTCTATGTGATAAGTGTTGTGGAGATGAAACCAGAAGGACTGTAATAACATCCACTCTCATCATACTATTTTAAGTTCTGCTTTCACCAGTTAGAGACAGTTATCAGACAGGGGACCGAGAAGGGGAGAGAAACATGGAGGTTCATTCTCCTGCTAGTGTCCTCAGTGTACTTCACCCCTATTAAAAAATGTAAATTCATCATGTAACATACCGAAGAAGAAAACAGAGCTGAGACTCAGGAAACCTCCCTGTGTGGCCTTTCTGAAAGTAACAAGCATCCTTGTGCCTGAGTTTATTCTTTATTCCTTCTTCCTTGGCAGAGCTGGAAGGAAGAAACCCAACAGGCTATTTTCACTTGAGTTCTGGTACATGTTGGACTCACGTGAGATGCTCTAACTTTTAGAACACTAGGGCTGTGTTTAGTGCACTATAATCTGTACAAAGTAACTCATCCTCATAACATTAAGTGGGTTCTTAGAAAAAGTTTTGTTGTTAGGGGCTGCTTTAGTACTAGGAAAGAACTTTAAAATTCATAGTGATCATTTACCTGAACTCCTATATCACCTATTGTCTGTCATTTTGACTCACCACACATATACTGCCTTGAACTGGTATGCACAATTGCAATTATTATATAATAAATACTGTAAATATGTATTACTTATCCACATATCCAGTTACTCTTTAATTGAAATAAACTCTATAAATCCAGCACTCATATATAACCAAGCGATCACATATTATTAATACGAAAATTATAACACATAAGTTTTACACCTTTTATTAAAGGTCTTGTTATTGACCTAAGTCTGTTTGGGCATTCACAAGTACAAGGTTCTTTTGCGTAGATACACATAGCTTCTAAAGTTAAAAATAGATGAAGACTAAAATTCTTCTCACATAAAATTTTGCGACTTAATGGTATGTTATAATAAAAGCAAGCAAGCCTGAGAATTAATTCTGTAACACATACACGTCATCACATATAAATATTTTTCAGTAAACAGGGACAAAAAAAGATCATCTGCTCTGTAAAACACATTCTTATATAACTTATTATGTGAATAAATGTGTGTCTACCAATTCAAGTAGCACATATTGTACCCTTTACGATGGAACGGACAGAATGTGTTACAGGCTCCTGGTGGGTGGGAGTTCACCATGGACGGTGGTAGGGAAGGAAATCATCACAAAAGAAGCTAATCTTGAGCCAGACTGCCAAGAAGAGGAGTTCTTAGATGGATGGAGTGGGCCCAAGGGCATCCTAAGCAGGAAAGAACCAACAAAAAAGTTCTGAGGTGGAAACACCTCTCTACGTAGGCAGACTCACATGTTCATGGAGTTGCACTTTTCCTAATTCCAGCCATCAAAGTTGGAACAACATTTTGAAAATGAGGAACATTATCATCAAATTATAGGTTTCTTAGCAGCCATACCACCAGAATTAATCTATCCTAATAGAACAACCAGGAATAAAGATTGTGGATATTCTATTTTTTATAGGCAACTTGACTTTCAGAACATTTTACAACCTATTCTCTAAAACATGAAGGACTGGGAAAACACTACCTGTGATCCCACAGCAGTACAGTGTGCTACCATGTGTTAAAATGCCAAGGAGGCAACAGTCTTTCCCCATGTTCACCTATTCATTCATTCAATCAATCAATCAGCAATCTGGATAAAAGCTAGGACTGCTTTTTTAGGGTGGCTGGAATCCTGGTTTATTTGGACAACGTCTAAAAGGCAGGCTTACCTAGGATCCTCAAACTGACTTTAAAATGCGGTTCCAATGTATGAAGTAGAAGGTCAGTGAGGTGTCTCCATCTGCATGCATTATTCACTCTCACTTTGCAAGGGCATCCGGAGAACTGGCAAGAGTTGCCAGCCATTCTTCTGTCTGCAGCATAAAAAAACTGAACTTCCAGGCATTGAGGTATTTTACTAGGATGACTAAATGTCCAAACTTGCCTTAGACAGTCCCAGTTTTGCCCATTGTCAGGTGTGTGATTATTAATAGCACCTTAATTCCCTTCTTTAAAATGTCCCACTGACACAATAAATTACATGGTTGCTTTAATACTGACTTCAGCCTTTGGTAACAGGTCACTAAATCTATTAACAAGTTAGGAAAGAAGGCTTCTGACAGGTTAAAGGCTTCTAACCAAGAAAAACTGGTGGAGGAATTTCTTGAACTAGTTACATGACACAAAAAAACGAATCAGTTTGGTCAACAGAGCAGGACAATTGATAAGTCAGGGAAACATCACCATGGCTGGGGGTCAAGCTCACAGATTCAAGCCAGGCAGCCAGGTTCACATCCCAGCTCTGCTCACTTCCTGCCCATGTGAACTTACCCTCACTGGTCTCTGTTTCCTCATCTGTAGAGTGGGGATGATAAGAGTACCTCTCTCATAGGCTTGCAATGATGATTATATTAATTCATTTTAAGTGCCTTAGAACAGTGCCTGGCACACTATCAGTCATATAATAAGGGTTTGCTCTCACTGCTACATCATTCAAAGAAGTAGGCATGGGAGTGCAGAAATCTCTTCGAGATCCTGACTTCATTTCCTTTGGATATATGCCCAGATAATATGATGGTTCTATTTTTATTTTTTTTGAGGAATCTCCGTACTGCTTTCCACAATATCTGCACCAATTTTCATTCCCACCAACAGTGCACAAGAGTTCCCTTCTCTTCACATTCTCACCAATATTTGTCTTGATAACAACCATTCTAACAGATGCCAAGTGAGATCTCATTGTGGTTTTTATTTGCATTTCATTGATGAATCATGATACTCGGCACCTTTTCACATACCTGTTAGCCATTTACGTGCTCCTCTGAGAAATGTCTCTTCAGGTCCTTTCTCCTTTTTTTAAATCAGGTTATTTGGTTTTTTGCTACTGAGTTGTATGTTCATTGCAGCATTATTCACAATAGTCAAACACCTAAATGTCCATCAACAGATGAATAGAAAAAATGTGATATATATATATATATATATATATATATATATATATAATGTACAGGTATATATGCATATATATGGGAATATTATTCAACCTTAAAAAAGAAGATCCTGTCACTTGCAACAACCTGAAGGACATTATGCTAAGTAAAATAATCCAGACATAGGAAGACAAATAGTGCATGATCTTACTTATACGTGGAATGTAAAATAGTCAAACTCATGGAAGCAGAGTTTGGGAGAACTCTGAGGGGAGGGAGAAATTAGGTGATGTTGATCAAGGGGGTACAAAGTTTCAGTTATGCAAAATGAACAAGTTCTGGAGGTCTAATGTTGACCATGGTTAACAACACTGCTGTATACTTAAAATTTTACTAAGAGGACAGATCTTAAGTGTTTTCACCACACAAAAGAAAGGAAAGAAAGAAAGAGAGAGAGAGAGAGGGAGGGAGGGAGGGGGGGAGAGGGGGGAGAGAGAGAGAGGGAGGGAGGGAGAGAGAGAAAGGAAGGAAGGAAGGAAGGAAGGAAAAGAAAGAAGGAAAAGAAAAGGAAAGAAAGAAAGAGAGTGGGAGGGAGGGAGGGAGAGAGGAAGGAAGGGAGGAAGGAAGAAGGAAAGAAAGGGGGAAATGGTAACTATGTGAGGTGTAGACATGTTAATTAGCTTGGTTGTGATTATTTCACAATGTAAAACGTATACCAAAACACCAAGTTGTACACCTTGAATATATACAGATTTTATTTATCAATTATACCTCAATAAAAGCTTAAAAAATGTAGGTACGGGACTTGCCTGGCATCCAGTGGTTAAGACTTCATGCTTCCAATGCAGGGGGCGTGCGTTCGATCCCTGGTCCGAGAATTAAGACCCCACAAGCCGCAAGGCCAAAAAGAAAAAAATGTAGGTAAGCATGGATGAGTTAACAGATCTTGTATAGACGCAGCCTTAACTAAGCAATGTCAACCACCCAGTTTAATAGACTATACAGCAGATTTAATAGTCCAGAAAACCAATGGCATGTTGCTATAAGCCTTTAAGATATTTGGTATCTATATTATAATAAAAACAAAATTTTTATTTACAATAACATTTTTTGCTTATGTGAAGTGAAACCTGTCTAATTTTATCTCACTGACAACTATAGAAATGTCACTGTGCTTCATTTCATTACTCTCAAGACATAAAGGGTTCCGGTGTCTATGTTATAGCATCTTCAAATTTTTATCTTCTAATATTAAAATAGTCTACACTCTCACTGAATATAAACTTCACTTACATCTCTCTAGTTCTGTGTAAAAGGTATCATATACATTTTTGATTTGGATATGCCACTAAACTAGATAAATTTCATGGTATACATGAGAGGCAGTATACATTTAACTTGAAAAAGAATCGCTGAGGTTAATAGGATACATTAACTTGATAACACTTGACTGTTGGCTATTGAATTGGGGATTAAGATATCAGACAGTTCCCAAAAGTAAATACCTTGACAGAATGATCACAATGGAATTTAGAAATTAAATATAAAAGACTATGTTAATGTGGTATAAGTGGGAACATGAGAAAATATCAAAGTTGAAGTTTTTGTTGGAAGATGAATTTGAAATGATCTCTTATGCATATGCAACTTTTTAATACATACTCTCTGAGGTACATTTACACTCACATTTAGAAGTCTAATTAGTAATAAAAAGGGAAGAGTTCGTAATGATAGGACCCTGCTCTTAGGGTCCCTATTATAGATTCTGAAAACAAATTCATTAATATCATAATATACATGATGTCATTTTCTGTACCTAAATACTGCAGCCCAAAAGCTTTTTCTTTCTCTCCTTCCTCCCTCCCTCCCTTCCTTCCTTTTTTTCTTTCTTAAACATTTAATGTGTAATTTTGAAGCCTGGGGATCGTGTTTCTTTCAAAATCATACTTTTTAACATTTTTCTTCTGCAAAACAAAAGATCTGAAAAAGAAGCAGCCATAACACTTTGAAATGTGTGCTATTTCTAATGTGTGCTGTTTCTTGGAAAGGCTAACAGGCATTTGGATAGTGAACCATCAAAAACATCACTTCTAAGGCTTTTCTTTCAGGCTATTACTGGTAGACTGCCTCTTAACCCTTGAGGCAACTCAACAATTGAGTTAAGGAGATTTTCATGTATCGGTTTTGCCTGTCATATGGTTGACTTAACTTCAGGATATACTTTGCAGCTGAAGGTTCATTTCCCTCAATTTGTTAAGTGGATAATTATAAAGGTTCACAAAAGAACTGACACCAGGGAAAGAGAGGGGCCTGGCTTCTCTCAGCAGCCCCAAGAGGCCTGTACAAGTGTCATTTATAAAAACAGAGCACAAATTAAACAATGGCCATCATAAGCTGCCAGGCGCTGGGGTATAATGAAAGGGAAATTCTTATGTAGATGCAAAGCAGGCACTAAACTGTTGGGACTTTTGTTTATTTTTTTACATTGACAACTAAGTCCTAATATAAATCATTGTGTTGAAGGTTCCGCTGCAAAAATAAAATTTTAAACCTGAATTGACCATAACAAGCTAAACAAAAAGATAATTTATTTTGTACCTGCAGCTGAGATTTACACTTTTCTGTTCTTTCTATGATATATTGAAAATATTTTTGGATCCCAATAAAAAAATTGGACTTATATTCTGAATAAGCAGGCATTTTAAATAAGTTATTGGAAATAATGACCGGAAATATAAGCGTGAGATGAAAACACCTGTATTAAGAAACAAACCTTTTCCATCAAATTAACAACCAGCGTTCCTATTTAGAGGCAGTACCATGAATTCTAAATGCCAGCCTTTTTAACGTTTGAAAAAAGTGTAAACGACAAGGAAAACTCCCTTTACTTGGGAGTCTGATAGCTAATGAAACAGAATGGAAATTGCTGCATTGTTTCTAGCTTTCAACAAAACATCCCTACACATAGTGTTCGCATCATTATGTAAGACATTTGCAAATATGTATAATGCTTTTGCCTATGGGAAAACTCTCTTGCTCTCATGTATTCCTGAAAGATGAATGAACAATTCTTTAGGTATGATAAAAAGATTCAGAGGGTTGGATAGAGCAGTAATATTAAAGCCACAGGCTCATAATTTAAATTTTTTTTAAATGTCAACTGCTAACATTGCAGGTCTATGTTTTACTTAAAGAATTTTTTTTCTCTGCAAACTCACCACTTCTTTTCCAATTCCTTTTCTGATTCACCCCTTATTGGCTGGAGGCTGCCTGCTTTGATACTTCTTCAGCAGGGATCTTGTGAAGTTAGAATATTCTTTGGCTTCAGATCTCTGATCTGGATTTTTGCCTGGTCTCTAGATTTGCAGTAGCCTCTGAAACAATTGCTAAATTTGGACATCAGTAGATATCCATGCATCTCATTATCAGCTGAATTTAGTGATCAGACCAGGAGCTGATTTTTAGAGCTATTTGGGTTCCACTGACTGAAACTGTAAAAATGTGAAGAGAGTTTTCATCACGTTTTGACATATAGAAAGCAGATGAAGGGGTAGTAATGGATTTGATAGAGCAGAGGAGATCAGAACATAAATGCTGGCAGAGATGGAACAGCAACACAGTTGAGCCGGTTTGTCCCATGAACCCCTGAGACCTTCCGCACTTGGAGACATCAGGTATCTGACAGTGCAAAGCCAAAAAGACAGTCACTGAAACTCCCAAGAAGATGAGAGTTTTATTTTATGGAAGAAACTGAGCAGAAAGTTTCTAGATTCAGGTACAACAGGCAGAAAATTGGTCAGGGTCATGATACGGAGCTGATAATAGTGATTTGATTAAGAGAAAGCAGGTTCGTAGTGTGCTCGCCACCAACTGGAAAGTAGGAAATTTGAAGGCATCTTCCCTGGGGAAACTGAACGAACTTTTAGAGATCTGATGAAAAGGTCACCTTGCTTCCTGATGAGTCCACAGTGAAGTCCTTCAGTGGAAAAGTCCCATCCATACCTATGGAGCCTCTGATTGTCTTTTTAGTGCTTCATTCATAAGCATTAACAGCAGCAAGGGATCACCAGGCATTTGAGGAAAGCCACCAATCTGAAAAAGAGTGTAAAAACAATCACACAAACAAAGAATTTCAGAGCAGACACACAATGCAGAGTACAGAAGTTTTTTAAATAACAATATCCCCATAGAAAGACAAATATTAAATCACTTATATGTGGAATCTAAAAAATAATACAAGTAAACCTATTTACAAGCAGAAATAGGCTCACAGACATAGAAAACAAAATTATGGTTACCAAAGAGGGCTGGTGGGGGGAATAAATTAGGAGTATAGGATTAACAGATACATACCACTAAATATAAAATAAACAGCAATGATTTACATAAATAATAATAATCACATCCTTAGAGAGTCAAGAAAAAATATTGTGTTCATAAAACAGGAGCAGAATGCTGTGAAAAAGAAAAATCAGAACCAAGAAAGAGCCATTATAAATTAAGGATAGGATTGTCAAAATGACAATTTAATAGAAAGCTGACAGATAAAGACATTAAAATTTCCCAGAAAATATATCAAAAAGACAAACAAATGGAAAATGGATGAATAAAAAAGTTGAGTAGATAAAATGTGTTATTAATAAGAAATCTAGAGAGAATAGGAAGAATGGAGCAAAAAAAAAAGATCCAAAAAAGTAATACAAGATAAACACTCAGAACTGAGGGCATTTGTCTCCAGGTTGTAAGGATACTGTAAGTATTCAGCCCAATAAATGAAAAAAAAATAAAAGACCAAACCAAGCCACATCGTCATGAATTTTCACAACACCAAAGATACACACAAAATCTTTAATACTTCAAGAAAGAAAGAAGGAAAGGAAAGAGAAAGAGACTTAGAAAAATTCAAGAGACAAAGCAACAGATCACATATATAAAGAGCACAGAATCAGAATGGCAACAGAGTTCTCAAAAACAACGTAGGAAACTAGAAGAAGTGGAAAATTTCTCTCAAAATCCTAAGGCAAAATGACTTTAAAACAAAAATTTTATATTATCACTATTCTCAATTGGGTCTAAGAGTAGAATATATGGACATACCAGGGCTCCAAAAATTTTACCTACCATCACCTATTTTTTAGGAACTTACTGCAGGTAAGTTCAGCTGTACTGTTTTAGTTTTTACTGTTTTAATAGTTATTAGTAACACCCCTTTTATTCTCAAAGATGTCTAGTTATTTTTAAAGGTAGATATATGATTTCATATATTATGACATTGAAAATTCTTAACCAAATTTCTCCACTTTGGTTCAATATCAAAAAAACATGATAAAATTAGTGAATTTATTTAAATACAATCTGAAAAGTGAATCAGGAAGTATACATGATTATCTTGAAGCTATGAAATAATCTTGCTATGAGGAAACCTCTTATTAGCAGATGCAACTTTTCCTCCAATTTAGTTAAACAGAAAGAATACATAAAAATAAGCTTTCAGCACTCATAACGTCATTCAGATGTTTTACTTGTTTTTGCTACTCATATAAGTCAATATAAAATGCGTACCCAAAGATTGCTTTCATGAGAGAAGACATCTATTAGGGTAATCATGAAATTATGAATCTAATAATATGAATTCCGAAGATGTAATTTCAAGTTCTTCAGATTCAGTGTCAGTTGTCTTTGTAGCAGTTAAAACATGGAATTCTTTATTTGGAGCCTAAAAAATTAAAATGTCTAAAGTGTATACACTTTTTAAAGATGGTCTAAATGTAAAAATTAGTTCAGAGATTTGATGCACACACACATAAGAGGCATTGTGCTACATGTTTTCCATGCACACAAAGAGATGGTTACATCTGTGGGCTCCAGAAGGTCTAATTGGATTTTCTTAGCTGTGTGACCCTGGAGAAACTTGCAAAACCCCTCTGTGCTTTAGTTTCCTCATCTGTAAAATGTAAAACACCTCACAGTTTGGTGTGCTTTGGGTCAGAATATGTTTGCCAGTCTCTGTTTTGTTATATGGAAGTTTCCCAAATATCGTTGTATTACTAAGCCTTTGTTGGAGTTCTCTTAAAGTCAGTAGGTTAGTCTTCTTTCTCCCAAACACTATATAGTATAGCAAGCTATACTGTGTAGTTTAAAATATGAGTGCCTGCCATTCCATCATCCAACAGAAGTGAAGACAGAAGGAAAGATACTGTACCTATGTGATTGTCAGCCACAATTTCCCATCCTTGTCCACTTGAAAGTAGAGCAAGCATGCTGTAAACAATGTCAATGACTTCACTAGGCTGCTTGGATAAGCTATGGATTCCAGATCTTTTTCTGTGGATAGAGTTACATACACCGACCAAGAAGCCAAGAAGCTAGAATATACGGGAAAGAGAAATAACTTGCCTAACACATTATGATTATGGTTGGTGCCTGCTGGTTCTGAAACTATGACGAGAGGCTGTGTGGGCCACAGCAAGACTGAGTTATGTAGCCAAATAATAGGTTAATGTTGGCAAGTTCCTAGATGAAATAACTCCCTTTCTAACTAATTCTCAACATCTTAAAAATGTACGGCTTTAAGCATTATTGTGTTAACATGTATTTTAGGATTTGAGGATAAAAACATATGGTTTGTTTTCTTTTTTCCTTTCTTTCTTCTCATATGAAAGCAAGTGATGATTAAAGAATTGAAGTTTTCTGGTGAATGAAACAGCCAGACCACTTTTCATGACAAAGTTGGTAATTAGAAGGCCAATTTAATGGTGAATCAGGCAGAAATATTCAAACCATGACAAATGACTTTAATAATGCAGCTTGCAATGCTTGAACAGAAATAAATTTCACTTCCCCAAACTCTCGCCTTTTTCTGCCTGCCTGGAAGATAGAACTGTCCAGGAGGTATTTTGTACCCTTTATTCAGTAAAGCTTTTACTAGATTTTAAGTGACCAAATAGCTTGCAAATGCAAAACATCATTCAACTTCCTATGACTTTTTTTTTTTCCTGAAGGTAGACCGCGTTCAGAATTCTGAGTAAGTCAAGATTTATTTTTCTTCTGTTCTGCTTAGCCCTGCAATAGTGTTTTATTGTTGCCACTCTGACTTGAGGTATTAAAGGGAGCTACATTGGCCTCAAAATTGAAAGCTAATTTTGGTGTTTGTCATAAGTTTGTTAAGACCACATGCATTCCACAGTTTGAAAAATTTCATTATTCGGTCCATGCTGGGGCTTCGTAATTGGATAGTAAGGATGTTCAAAGACTAATTTAGTGAATTGCACAATATTTTAAATGGAATTATGCAGGTTTATGGGTCCTTAGGGGACTCAGCTAGGAGCCTCTAGAGAAAATCTGTTTATCAGTAAATGATATTAGCAGCTTTCACCTAGCTTTTGTCTTCATTAAATTGCTGCTCTCCCAGTTGAGGGTCACATCTGAGGCCTGCTTTGATAATTTGTCATTATTGTCTTGTTTATTGGAGCATAAAGTTGATACAGGCCGGGCTGTGCTGTTTATACACGATGTGCAAAGAAGTTTCTATTAACAATTCCACTGGTGCTAAATCAAAGTGGAATTTTTCAGGATTCAAGAGAAGGGATCATTTGTAGCATTCTAATTTCCTCTCAAACTCTCTTGAGTACATGCCATGTACCCTTCTCTAATATGTATAACAAACACATAATGGCATTGCTAGAACCAATTCTCTGTAGATTTTTTAAAAAATCCATTTTTATCTTTAAAAGTAAGGTTGAAAGTTGAAATTCTTTCCATAGTACTGACCTGTCAGATAAAACCAAATCCATGCCACAGAGTTCCCTTAAAGTATGACATTGAAAAATAATGACCATTAACTATTTATCTTAAGAGACTTGGGGTTACAGTTGAGATATTAAAATTATTAAGAAACATACTATTTATTGTAGCACAATCGAGCATACTTTTCATTGCACTTACGTGTTCTAAGTCCAGCAATAGGAGGGGAATTCCTTGTTCACGGCTTACTTTGAAAGTATCACTGAGCATGTTTAAAATCAGTTGGTTTCTGGCTGTGCTTTACGTGTGGATTGCCATGAGGTGTTTTTTCCCAACGATGACATGGGATCTAGAACTGGGAAAGAAGGCATGTAGACTCTATTTCCAATCAGGCCTCTAATTCCAAGCATTTTTAATTTGCATGTCTCATGCGTGCTTTTCTGTCTTCTTAGCAGAGTCATTTGATAGACACTGGTCTTCCCTCAGTATATGATCTGAAGTTTGTTCTACTCACTGGTAGCTTCAGACATCTCTCTCTTTTCCACCTCCATCTTCTATTCTTCTACCCTTCGTTTCAGTCGCTCCTGCCCCCAGGGGCAATACTATTTATTTCTCAACGAGAGACTGGGCGTAGTAGGAAGCTCAGCAAAAGTTCAGCAGCTGATGCCCACCATACTTTTGTGGTACAACTTGGGAGAAAGACCTCCCAGTCCCTCTGCAACACGAAGGGTGGATTCTCCTTTGGAGCCCACGTAGGATAGGAGCAGCTCAGCAGAGGTTTTATCGTGCACCTCCCGCTTTCCCACTTACTGAGCCATCCTTGGCTCTACTCTCCCTGGAAGGGAGGCTGAGAAGGACCAGTGTTCATTTGGGGGTCTAACTGTGTCCTACAGAACGTGCAAGGGGTGTTGGGATGTCAGGAAGGCAAAGGCCAGCCCTTCACCTGTAAAAGTTCCACCACCTCGAGGGCTCAGAATGATGGCTTAGGCTCTCCTTATGAAAGTTCTCAGGCCAGGGACCTAGGCAAACCTCATTTTTATATACTATTACCTCACACATCTACAGCTTTTAAAGATTTATGGTTATTATCGCCATCTACTCACCCACATAATCACCAGCCTTTCACTTTAAAATGGTTAAAATTGTTTCATAGATTACAGATCGTTAATGTAAATTAGACTATTTCTTTATTTGATTTCTTAGTTTTTAAAAGGAAAAGAACAGCTCTCTCTCTAACACACACACACACATTTTTTTTTTTTACTTGAAAATTTTAAATGGCTCTCCAGACACCTCTTTCAATAATTCTTACCCTCCAAAGCTAGGCTGCCTTTTAATTTCACTTTAAAATAGCTACATTGGGACCATAATATGATTAGAACTAATGAATATTGTGGAGAGAAGAAAAGAAATTTTATTTAAAATCTTTAAAAAGTATAAATACTTCATGTAAGGACCTATGGTTCATCCTAGCCCAGTCAAGGACTCAATTTTGATTCTGAGGATAAATCACTTGAGTGCATCAGGGCTCACCTTCCTTGTCTGCTTCTTCACTGAATTATAGGAAGCAACTGTATTAAAGTTAGTTGCCATCTCTTAATAATAATAGTAATAATAATAATAATAGCAAAATTGTCTAAGTGCAAAGGCAGTAGAAACTACTCATATGCTGGATCTAATAAAATCTTGCCTGTTTCCTTTTTAAGGAGCTCTGGACATAGAGAATTAGCAGGATGACATCAAATAGACATTTAATAAATTTGCCAACTTATTACTGAATATTCTAAACTTACCTAAAAAGTTCTTTCTTTCAACAAGAGTTCTTTATTTTTGACTAGATTCTTTTTAAAAAATTGATGTCTCAAGCTTAAACCAGGCATCTAGAATCTGCTTGGTAGTTTCTGAAATCTAAGATGGTTTTGCCAGAATGACTTGGATGTCAGAATCTGTACTGTTTAAGGGCGTTCCCAAGGAATGAACTAGTGTTCCTGAAACACAGTTCCATCTTTCTTAAGACCTTTGTGAGCCTTAGTAACTTCTCCATCAATCATAACTTCCCCTCTGTGGAGGTCTTTCTCTCTGGCTTGGGCACTGTTCTCAGCCTATAGCCCCCTTGTTCTGTAATGAGAGGCACTTTCTCCATGCTCTCCTCTCACCACCCATATCCTAAGCACCCATAACCTATGGAGTCTGATTTCTCCATAACACACTTTAAGAATGTTTGGTGAGTTATTCTGAATAGAGACAGCAAGAATTGTTGAGTTTTGTAGAGTTTTGAGAGGCAGTAACATGGAAGAGCCCAGAACAAGATGGTAGGTCTAGATGTCGGGGACCTGGAGGCTAATTGTGCTTCTGCAACCTTGAGCAAGTGCCCTCACAACTTGCCTTTGTGCCCCTCTGCCCTGGAATGATGAGGTGGTGAAGTGGCTTTGGCTTGCTGTGCATTTGTCACGACAGCCCGTGAGCCCCCTGAGAAGTTCAGAGGAAAGGAGAGCTGGTATTTCCCCATCATTCAGACTGGGTGTGCTCAACCCTACAACAGCCCAACGCTCAAAGCTAGGGATTCCGGGCTTCCCTGGTGGCGCAGTGGTTGAGAGTCCGCCTGCCGATGCAGGGGACATGGGTTCGTGCCCCGGTCCGGGAGGATCCCACATGCCGCGGAGCGGCTGGGTCCGTGAAACATGGCCGCTGAGCCTGCGTGTCCGGAGCCTGTGCTCTGCAATGGGAGTGGCCACAACAGTGAGAGGCCCGCGTACCACAAAAAAAAAAAAAAAACTAGGGATTCCACTGCAATGGCTGGAAACACACAGTTTTGTAGGCTTACTCTAGCCTAAAGAGAAGACTACAAATAGGCTTGTCAGCAGAAACCAGCTAAGCTGCGTTCATTTTTCTTCTTCTAGCTTTAGTATTCTTATTTTCTGCTTAGTCTTGAGCTTATTTAATTCTTCTATGGAATTTTAAAAGCTATGACAGTTCTTATATTTGGTGAGAAATGATGAATACACAAAACGCTTCTGGCTTTAAAAGCATTAGATATGTTGAAGTGGCTTTCTATATTGATAGAATCCTGGATTTTGAGCAAAGAAGATCTAAAAGTCCTACTCTTCCTTGACCTGTAAAACAGAGAAAATAGTACTTACCCCATTCTCACAAGGCTTGTTGCAACTTAAGGACTTATCCATCGTTGTGTTAAATAGCAAACAAAAAAGTCTGGAGAAGACGTGTTTATATTCAACTAGATAAGCAAAAATAAAACAACACAATAATTTGATTTAGTTATGAAATTCAGAAATATAAACAGCTCTACTTAAATGCAAGTAAACACAGCTTTGAAGCATCACTTGCCCCTTGATGTGATCATGTTTTTAAATGGAACTTAATGTGAGAAAGAAATGTGCATTTGCAGACATTGTTTTATCTATGTTTTCAGTTGTGAATATGTTTCAGCTTGATTTTCAGAAAACTGACCATTGAAAATTTTTCTTTAAGTAAGTACACCTGAGTCCTAGAATACAGGGTCTTTATTCCCTGAAAAAGCAGAAAATGCCTCAATAAATTTGTCTCTTCCTCTTTGAGTCAGCTTGCACTTCAAAATTTTACACTTTTTTCTGGTTGGGGATTTATTTGTTTTTTTGTTAATGTGAAGACATTGGGGACTTTAGTTACAAATCCATCAATGCTGTGTGTTGGGGGCTGGAAGCAGGGACAGGGAGATCAAGGGAAGGTGAAAAACAGAAAATAGGGAAGAGAGAAGATAAATATATAAGATAAAAAATATATATAGCTGATAATTGTTAAGTTTAAAAAATAAAATAAATAACAAAATAGGTTCTACTTCTCTATTGAGCATTTTAATTATGTTACTTTCCAAATTATTCGTGTTAACCTAAAAATGCTAAGGAACTACAGTTTTTATGCATTTTTCCTACCCCCAGATAAACCATATTAATGAGAATTCTGATTGGGCATGATATATCTGGTCCCAGAGGAAAAGGAAGTCTTGTTAAGCACATGCAGGGAGAAGGGGTCTTTCTGGGGCTTCTGATGCTCTCATGCAGGGTCAAGTGCCATCTCAACAGGATGCTTTCGTGGCCACATTTCTTGCCTGGTGAGTTTCCCTTCCGTGCCCACTCACTGTTCCCAGGAGCTGCTTTGTTACAAAAAGAATTCCAAGACTTCCATGCTTCCCCCAGTTTCACAGTTGTGGGGCATCTCCTAATCTCATGTCATTCTGTGTACCTGTTTGGGATTTTTTCAAAACTGTTCCGTGATGGTAGTTCACGGTGAAGTTTTACTTTTGCATATCGCTGCCATCCCAATTATATTTATATTTGTTTAGTAGGTTCACTAGGCGAGGCATTGCAGACCATTTTAAAGGACTGAATGCATTTGAAATTGAACAAAATGAATGTTTGGCAAAGTATGCCCCTATGGAAGAGTACTCCTACAAAATCCTCTTCTATC
The DNA here is from genome assembly GCF_964270905.1 of Leucopleurus acutus. Taxonomy (NCBI): domain Eukaryota; kingdom Metazoa; phylum Chordata; class Mammalia; order Artiodactyla; family Delphinidae; genus Leucopleurus; species Leucopleurus acutus. The sequence continues at coordinate 52,167,485 of NC_139160.1, forward strand.
AAAAGAAATATTTGGACAAATAATGTGGTAAATACTGCATACTATCTACCCTCCTGGTTAGCCACAACACACATTAGTAAATTGAAGTTCTGAGAAATCCTGTGGAAAAGTACCCATTTCACTGTATTTAACCCAGAGTTTCTCAATCACTTCTGACTCCTTTTTGGAGTAGCACCTATTCGCATGCTGTGTAATAGTTTTGGGAGGCATACCCTTTGGGAAAGGCTGGCTAAGGTACTTCAGAAATGAAAGGAACTAACATTTGAGATGGAATAATACAGCAAACAACGGCCAAGATCAAACAGGGGAGACAAGAGATAAGCTCATCCCATTTTCTAACCCCCCCCTTAACGCCCCACGTATATTTGGAATTGGCCAACAGAAAGATTCGGTATTACTGCCTAGAAATGCTGAGGCACAATGAGCAAGCAAAGTTCAACATAAATGCGTTTTTGGTATATAAGCCAAAATACCACTAGAACTTGCCTTGACTGCTTAACCCTTAGATCAAGCAGTAATTTTATTATATCATCAATTCCAATACCCAAATTACAGTAATCCAGATTACTATTTATATTTTTAAAGCCAACGAAATAAGTTCCAGAGGTTGTCAGGAAGACTAGTTGACCAAGTCATAATACATGGTCACAGGGCTCCAAGTTGACCTCAGACTTAGGGTTCATACTCCATGCTTTGGTTTCTTCAAAGAATAAAATTATTAACATGCAACCCCCCAAGTCAATGAGATGCCATATCAATTAAAAAAATTCAAGTTCTTCTGGCCAGGGAGTCTCATCTGGCAGCTGTTTTCTAAATAATATGGAGAAATCAGAACAGTCACATCTTCCATGCACCAAACCCCCAGCATGTTGGAGAGGCTGCCAGAAAACATACTTTTAGTCCTGTGTTACAGCTGAAGACCCCAATCACACAAAGACTTTATATTCAGTGAGACTGAATTCTCTCTTTCCAAGCTACCTTGCTTCGTGAAATTGGGCAATTTATCACACAATGGCCTGCAGCAAATTTAGTATATGCAAGTGATTAGTTTGTCTCTTCCCCAAGCAGCCTTGATGTAGTTGGGGAAGAGTGGCAGCAGCAAGGGAAGGTCACTTATAACACAAATCCTCTGGGGAACTGCTAATGGGCTATTGACCCTTCCCCACTTTAGGTCCATGTGTCATATTTGATTCTGGTTTCTTGAGATGTAATTTCCAAGTGGTGATGGTTCAAAGTCTACACAAGATGGGCTGTTCCGTCAAGTTTTAAGCACAGTATTATTCACACCATGAATGGCAGGTGCCAGTTGATTGGATTGGAGATAATTTTACCAATTTCCAGCTAGCCCAAGGCAAAGAAAAAATACACTATTGACAATATTGGTTAAGTTAGTAACCAAAAGTAAATTATATCTTCACCCTTGCATTTAACACCTTTCCCTCTCTCCCCCTTAGCCTATTTCCACAAGGTCTGGGAAACCAAGTCAACATTTTTGGTATGGTGTGTCACTTAGGTCTATTTTTGCAATGAATTTAATGAGCCCCTTTCCTGCCAACTGATGACTTTTATTGCATTGCCATCAAAAAGTCTGTGGAGGGCTTCCCTGGTGGCGCAGTGGCTGAGAGTCCGCCTGCCGATGCAGGGGACACGGGTTCGTGCCCCGGTCCGGGAAGATCCCACATGCCACAGAGCGGCTGGGCCCGTGAGCCATGGCTGCTGAGCCTGCGCATCCGAAGCCTGTGCTCCGCAACGGGAGAGGCCACAGCAGTGAGAGGCCCGTGTACCGCAAAAAAAAAAAAATCTGTGGAGGATGTAAAACTATTTCAGATAAAATGCTAGGCTCAGTCAACAATCTCTAATGGAAGAGGATCAGTGCAAATAATCAGAAATGTAGACTGCACTAATGGATCTTGTGTTTTAATTTAAAATGTGACTAATACCCCTAATAGAATTACCTTTATACATTCCAAGAACAGATATAAAAGTCGATAGGTGTTTGAGAAGTATAGCCAAACCAACGCATTTTCCATGTATGTCATTTCCTCTGACAGTGGGGTGAGGCCAGAGAACACTTTGAGAGGTTGAAGGAAGCCAACTGGGGGTGAAATGCTTTTCTTGGCTCACTTGTACACTGACAATTAGGGAACTGTTATTGGGAGATGGTGGGGTTTTTTTTTTTTGAGGTAGAATAATAGACGTGGGGGAAAGAAAAGAGAGGGAGAAACAGAGGAGGAAGAGGACAAAGCAGATGAAAGGAAGGGCCTGGATGGTCCAACAAACATGCAGCTGCTCCTGGTTCCTCGGACTGGAGGCACATGCGGCAGAGGCATCGAAGAAGCAGATTTTTCTCGTCCTCACCGTGTCCACCCTACAGCCATGGAAGCATGACGTACACACGGGGGGGTGTGGATGTGTAAAAACAGTAAGGAGGCGGAAATCAAGTCTCCTTGAATTTTCAAAACCTCCAGCCATGACAGTGGAGCTAGAAAACAGGTATATAACAAGCTCTCAATTTCCTGTAGCAGTAAACTTACTGTGAAATCATCCATTTAGAAAGAGGGAGGTTTTCACTCTCCAAGACTCACTAAATTACTGAACCAGGCCAATTTATGATCTTCCGTGTGTTGCTGCAAAGAAAATTCTCCCTGCAGGTAAGCTGTCTATCTAGAGCTAGAGATATTAGAAGCAATTTTATGAGCAGGATCATTAATTATGACCTATGAAATTTTAATAGGTAGCTTCTTCGGATCTTTTGTAGGAGCTGAGATCAAAGTGGCTCCAAACCACTGACACAAACTTGGTCATCAGGAAGTCTGGCAAGCTTGCAAGGATTTGAGATCTCTATGTACTCATTTATTTCCGTTGCTGATGTTTTGTTAAAGGCAGCATGTGTAAAAATATATACACATATATGTACACACACATGCACATATATTGCAGCTTCTACAGAATTTTATTTACTTAGTCCTGGTGGTTGTACCAGACCTCATTTATTTTATTTATTTGTATTTCTAAGGAGAACTACTTTTCTTTCTTAATTATAATTAAGAGAAGATATGGTGTAGTTGAAAGATAAATGAATGTGAAATAACCTACATTTATTCCAGGTCTGTCATATAAAAGAATATGTCCTTGGGTAACTGGCTGAACTGATCTGGGCTTCAGTGTCTATTCACGTAAGACACTGGTGTCTCATTCGTTCTTATACCTGTGAGACACTGGTGTGGCATAAGAGCTATTGGGAAACAGGGCAGATCTAAGATTCTGTGGATACATGCTTCTCTAGATTCCAAGAAAATGGGGATAATAACAGTAGCTGCCCCATAGGCTTGCTGTGAAGACAAAATAAGATAATCCTCATAAAGCACCTCAAAGGGTATCTAGCACACAGTGCACATCCCATACTTCTCTTATTATCTTTATTATTTCTGCTACATGGGAGAAAACAAGGCACTCACAAAGAAAAGCTGGTTCAAAATGCTCTGAAATGTGGAATGAGTAAAATTAAAGATCCATCATCTGGTGCCCTGGGTGCCCCTAAAGCCATGCAGTGACTCTACTAGAGGCTGCAGGTGTCACCCGTGATAAGAGCTAGCTCCTATTCTTCCAATATTAATACTCTTTTTTGCCCTGTGCACATGGAGAATGAAAGCTCCCCAGTTAAAAAGAAAGCAAAAAAACAAAAGGAGTTGCTCCTGAATGCCCCTTTTAGGGTCCTGTTAAAATTGACTGCAGGATCTAAGGACTTAGGGGAAATAGCAAAATCATGGAACCGGCCTGGCTAGTTCTCTAGAGACCAAGCTGGTCAGATGAACAGTCAAATGGACCACTCTATTCTATATATGATAGAAGTAATCAGAAATAACATTCCTGGACTTCCCTGGTGGCACAGTGGTTAGGAACCTGCCTGCCAACACAGGGACACGGGTTCGAGCCCTGGTCTGGGAAGATCCCACATGCCGTGGAGCAGCTAAGCCCATGTGTCACAACTACTGAGCCCGCGCTCTAGAGCCCGCAATCCACAACTACTGAGCCCGAATGCCACAACTACTGAGCCCGCGTGCCACATCTACTGAAGCCTGCGTGCCTAGAGCCCGTGCTCCGCAACAAAGAGAAGCCATCGCAATGAGAAGCCCTCGCACTGCATCGAAGAGAAGCCCCCGCTCACCGCAACTAGAGAAAGCCTGGGAGTAGCAATGAAGACCCAACGCAGCCAAAAATAAATGTTTTTAAAAAACAGAAAAGAAGTAATATTCCTACTCATGTCATTCCTCAGTCTAGCTTGGACAATGGTACATTTCCTTCCATTTACCTAGAAAAAGTTTCCTATGCCTAAACCATGTTAGAATTACAAATTAGTATCAAAATCTTTTAGCTGTCTGTATTGTAAATCAACTATACTCCAATTTAAAAAAAAATCCTTTAGTTGTCTGGTTAAAATTATGTTAGGTTTTTTTGTTTGCTTTTTGATGAATAGCTTACTGGTCGAGGAATTATTTTCTCATTAAGTCTCATGTCTCAGTGGTGTGTCAAATGGTTGACTAGTATATTCCATCAGGCTGGGTTTCCTTGACAGTCTAGCTCAAATCCTAGCTGTATGGGCGCCACCATGTTCAATCCCTGTCTTCTCTAGGCTCTTCCACTGGCATTGCCAACGGCCTCTGACTGTGGTCTAGGGCCACTTGAGTTCCACAGCCACCCTGATGGTCAGCAGTCTCAGCCCACCATGGCAGGGAAGCCACTAAACCTTGTTTCAATTACTCCTTCCCCTGCCGCCTCTCCTGGGGCCTAGAGCACAGACTGGATTTCTGCCTTGATTTCCCTCCAGGCCTCCAATTGTAGTCAGAACTGAAGCTCCGTTCTCCTCCCTGAGCTACTTGGATGAATCTGCACATCCCAGCCTGGGGCTAAGACTATGCTGTGAGTGGCCTCTGCACCGCCCGCCCCCCCCCCAGCAGGCTGTGATAGCACCTGCTCCTGGGAGGCCAAGTGCCTTGTCCAGGTCTTCATGTCTGGACTTACCCAGCTTCGGACCAGGCTCAAGGATGCCACACTGATCGTTTGCAAAGATCAGGCTCTGAAATTATTTCATGTCTCCAAGCCCCTTTCTTACCGTGTCCAGGCTCTTCATACCACCAACCAGGGTTACTGATATCTCCACAGGCTCCTGAGTAGATCACTAAGGCGACTCCACCTATGGACCTTCGTACCTTCTCCACACCATCTAAATTACCCCCAGCAGTGTTGCTAATGAGCTCTCCTTCCTTTCTGCAATGCTAATAGAGATTTTCAAGGACTTACTCCTTCATCCTTTCACCTTCCATGCCTACTTCTATGTATGGGTGTGGTCACTCCCTGGTCATACCAAGGGTCATTCCTTCCCTTGATGATGCTTTTATGACCCTGCCCCATATCCCTCACAGCCTCTGGAAAATGTACTCAAGGGAAAATGGGATGTCAAATAGGTGACAAGTAGTTGCCTTCCACTGATTTTTTGAATGAACAGAATCAATGACTATTCAGGGATGGTATTTCATAGCTGTCTATATTTTCAGGTGAAGGAAGGGTCTTTGTCTTGCTTACCTTGCAGACTATTGAGTGGAGCAAATGAGATTAAGTACAAAAAACCACTTGTCAATTCTCAAGTGACATTATGAATGCCATTACTCAATACCATTGAAAGATAGCCATTCATTGCTAATTTTAGTTTCTAATATGATATTGGATTTATTTTTCTGTTTATGTAGTAGGTACAAAATTCTCTGCATTTAGAAATGCAGAAAAAGAGAATGTAACTTTGTTCTTCTACAACTCAATCTAATCTCTGCTTTGAGCCCTATTCCATCAGGTGACAGAGGGCTTAATTTTTATCAAACTTAGGCAAACTGGAGTTTATGGACTTTTCATGATTTCCCCTTCTCCATTCTCCCCAGGGTTCACTTGAGTACAGGGGATCTTATCTCACTGCTAGGCTACTAGGCGAAAAAGTAAGAGAGAGACTCCTGGTTTTAGGCTGATGTCACCCTTGCTTTGGCAGCCACTGCTGATGCCTGAGTTCCCATCAGTCTCCAGCTCACGGCCAGTGCACCGTATCCACCCCCTCAGGCCCCCAGGCCCTCTCTCTGGCACTCCCTACCTCTTGTGGAGTCATGGGAGGCTTTGGGTGCCCTCACCCAGAACTCCAGGGGCTGCTGGAGATTTGAGGAACTGGCCCCATGTGCTGAAAACACCCATGGTTATTTCTAGGACCCTAGTGCTCCACCATACTGAAGCATACTGGAGCATACTGGAGCACCCAGGCTCAACCTTTGCTTTTCTGACTCACCTCCATCTCCACAGCCCAAGGAAATTTTTAGCAAGACAAAGAGAGGAAAAGAGTCCTACAGAAAGTTCATCCAGCACTCTTCCCAAGTGTTTAGTTTGGCTAATATAAATTTTGGCTCTCATACTCCAATGCCCAAACTCTTGAGCCTAATATTCCTTCCTCAACCAGTAGCCCTGATAAAACTTACAAAACTCTGTTTGAATGGTTTATACTTTATTGCTCCTTTTCTCAAACCAAGGAAAGGGTCCCAAGGTAAAAGGAAATGTGTCTGGATTGTGTAGAGCTGACTCAGGGACATGTATTTTTAGAACTCATCCAACTCTGTATGTAACATATGTGTATCTTCTTATATGTAAATTATACCTCAATCAAGTTGACTGAAAATATTCAGATAAATGCATACACACACACACACACAAGATGGTATTAAAATAGTACCCCTTTACACTTATTTGACCAGTTTTGTCTTCTTTCTTACTAAGCAAATCCTAACTATACTGTAGTATTAAAATATGACTTTTCCAACTTTATTTTTTTTCCTTATGACATTCTCTTGATTCCTGATTTTTTTTTCTTTAGAGCTACATCAAAGTTACTCTCCTTATTCTCCATTTTTTCTTTTCTTAATTTTGATTTTATTGGTTTACGCTAGCTACTTTATTTCTGCTCTGCATATGAAATACATGTTGCTGTAGTTTGCTCCACAGACATTTGTGCTGAGCTAGGTAAATGATGGCATACTCTAGAGACTACTCAGATATTCCAAATGTAATAACTAAGATCCTTGGACTGAAGAAGAAAGGGATTAGACAACTGTGTCTTTTCTGCTAACTCCACACAGGTATCAGAAATTTAGTTTTCTATGGCAATGGCTGCTTCTCTGTGTTGATGACTTTTTTCCAATAAAAATTTATTAATAACCCACATTTTTACAAGAGTCATCAACAAAGTACATTAAAAAATAATTTTTGTCCTCAAACGACTTGACTGCTAGGAACATGGAACATAAAAAGGGTCCATGTTTCTGGTTTGTCATAGGAGAAGTGCTGAATATCTATTTGCATTCACAATTGAAATGATGGATTCTGAGGTCCTACTCTATTTTTTAATTCCTGGACTTTTAAGTTAGGGAAAAGTGTACCAAAGTATCACAGAAAAAATATTATATTTCCTTTTCACACATAAGTTTTCAAGTTCTCAATGCATCAGTATTTTGTAAATCACAGCATAGATGTTTATTTAAATAACTGAATCACTGCAAGGTCACTACATACCTTCTTTGCTGCTAGTTCTTTTGCAACGACACTGGTCACGAGTGAGTGCCAATCATTCTCCAGGGAGTTTGAGAGGATCCAGGGATCTGGAACTAATTGATAACATCAGAAAGTTGTTAGTAGGCAAATTGCATATGAAAGTGGACTTTTAAAATGATGACACACACATGTAAAACCAATATCATTATCACAAAAATCATTTATTAAACAGCCAATTGAGCATGATTTCAGCTTCTGCCCTCCAAGAAAAACCTTTGCCAATAAACAACTTCTCACTTGATCATCCCTGGCAATCACAGTCACCCGGATATTACAGAGGGCTATCTGAATTTGGTGAAGTACATGTGGACTCCTGGCATTATATGTCATTGACACATGCAATACTGATCATTTTCTTTTGCCACTTCAAGTCTAAATTATTTTTAAGAGTCCAGAGATGAAGAATCAAATGATTTCTATTGACCTTGATCTATCACCTGGAAAAAGTTACTCTCAAAATACAAATATATTTGTTGTTTTATGTCATTATGGATAGTGATGAATATTATTGCTACTACCACTATTAACATTATACTGAGGTCTTAAGTCAGAATTAATTAAATCAATGGCATCACATGATCAGTATTTAGTTTCTTTATTAAATATAATTTTGTGAAAATGCATAAGAGCCCAAGTAGCACTGGGACATAGGAGTGGGTGAGTGAGTCATGGGAGTGATAGTCCGTAGAGCTGCAGCCAAATTTCATTTCTCCACATAAAGTAAGCATTTTTCTCTACGATAACCACATTGTGATTTTGAAAACTTCTGAATTATCTTCTACGTAGCTTTAAAATATCATCAATGCGCTTCCCTGGTGGCGCAGTGGTTGAGAGTCTGCCTGCCGATGCAGGGGACATGGGTTCGTGCCCCGGTATGGGAAGCGGCTGGGCCTGTGAGCCATGGCCGCTAAGCCTGCGCGTCTAGAGCCTGTGCTCCGCAATGGGAGAGGCCACAACAGGGAGAGGCCCACGTACCGCAAAATAAATAAATAAATAAATAAAAATTAAAATAAAATAAAATATCATCAAGTCAAGGTTGAAACAATAACAGGCTTAATTAGTAAGTTAGCATTCTAACTAATCTAAATATTCCATGTTCCAGAGAATCAAATATTATGATTGATTTTCACTTCATATTTGTAAAGATACAGGTAAAGCAAAAAGAATCATCATATCACAGAACATAATTCTCCCTCTTCTATAATATGTTAGATGTCTATCTCCCTAGAAAAACTTAAATTAAACTTATCTCCTTGGCAGGATGGACCCTAGAGGTTGCTTCCAGTCTTCAATTCTCATTACAGATAGAGAATTACCCAAAAAGATTTTAAAACAACTCAGTTCAGTAAATTTCAAATCATAGACTATAAACAAAATCAGGACTTCGCTAGATTCAAATACATGCAGAATTATTAGATGTGGTTTCTATTGTAGAATCCATTATCCTAGTTGAATATTAAAATGTATATCCTCTACATGGGATTTCATATATTCTAATTTCTCTCATTCTTTGGAGTTTCATAGAAGTCTCCTGAGACTTTTTTTCAGGTAAATATTTTTGAAATAAAAAAAGGAAAAGGGCTTGAAACAAAAACTTTATGGTTTTCATAGTCAAACAAACTCTGAAAATGTGAGTCCTAAAAGAAAGAAGAAATTAAATTTGGCCAATTGGTTTAACAATGAGACCATAACATCACTTTTAAGGCTCACCGAAACCCTGGATGACTCTGTGGTATTCCCGAAGAAACGAAAAAGAGAAATTGATTGGGTTATGCATGGCCAGTGCACTCCCAAGTAGTTCACTGCAAAGTAATGCATATTGATAAAGACCGTTTAAAGTTGCCACACACTAATGGGTCCGATGGGCTCTGAATTAGCTGGCACTTTTCTTGAAAAAGATCTAGGCGTCATTATGAACAGCTCAATTAAGATGTCTGCTCAATGGGCTACATTGGGCCAAAAAGCAAATAGACTGCTTGGATGAATTAATAAAGGGAGAGAGAACATAGAAATATTATGATTGCCTTGCATAAACCTTAATGAGTAGGAGTAGTTCCAATGCCTCCTGCCTAAGTTTAGACGAGTAAATCAGCTTCTCCCATCATGGATCATTTGACTCATTTCCAGGGGAACTCTCTGGGTACCATTTTCCTGAACTTGGGAGGCAGTAGCCAGGTGCCTTGTAACATCAGAAACATCATTCTTACCATATCTGTTTGGCTGCTGATGCCTTTGGATGGGTTCTGCTCACCGTTTTTCTTCTGACTCAGCTTAGGCAAACTTCCCGCCTGTTTATGGAGTGCCATGAAAGTTGGGAAGAGGGAATGTGATGGCACACAGAAATCTAACACCCCAGGAGCAACATATCTATAAACGTTTCACGCATTTATAATCCTGTCTTGGAGATGAGTTCAAAACGTTTTCAGATGCTTTAGAGTTTCCCCCAACTTTGATAAAATGCTTCCCACTGCAAACTGTAATAAACCCATTTCATCCAAGCCATAGCTCTCCTTTCCAATGGTCCTTGCCTCAGAGTAAGGAGAAAAAATAGAGACCTGTCTAAAGTAAGCGTAATCGGGATCTCTCAAGCCATTTCCTGTGTGAGAAAATTCACCTTCCTTTAAAAAAAACCTACAAGAACTTAAAAGAAGACACACTCTCATGTCTTTTAGATCCATTCAGGTTTCTTGCACAATTGTCTCCAAAAGTCACACATGTCTATGATGGCTGCACTACTTGTGTCTGTGTGTGTGCATGTGTACGGTATGTTTGTGAGTATGTGTGTATTTTCAGTTTTGTGTTATTAATGGCTCCTTCCAGCAGCTCAGTCAAGAAATGAATTTCCACAGGAAATGTTGAGAACAGATACACTGAAGTTGCTCCCAGTTATCAAATGAGCTGGTAACAAATTCTCCCGTCAGGTTGAAACTTTTTTTTTTTTTTGCGGTACGCGGGCCTCTCACCGCTGTGGCCTCTCCCGTCGCGGAGCACAGGCTCCGAACGCGCAGGCCCAGCGGCCATGGCTCACGGGCCCAGCCGCTCCGCGGCATGTGGGATCCCCCCAGACCGGGGCACGAACCCGTGTCCCCTGCACCGGCAGGCGGACTCCCAACCACTGCGCCACCAGGGGAGCCCAGGTTGAAACATTTTTAATCAAAGCTGTTTAGAATCTAACATCTCATGTGATCTTAAAACAACCTGAGAAACTTAAAACCTGAAAAAAACAGTCCTAAAAAAGTTAGATGATCCAACTGAATCCTTTGAACTGTGGGGCATCCAAACAGACATTCGTAGCAGTCTCTCAACTTTCAAACTGATGCTCAGTTCACTAAACCAGTCCTCCTCTAACTGTTACTGGTACAGAAATTGAAAGCAAGTGTATAAAATTTTTATAGCAATTTGGCATTGCTATGGCAACCAAGAACATGACTTTGTATTTTACCAAAGTATCAGTCTGTAATAGGTTGGGGATTAAAAAACAGATAAATAAACTGTCCTCCACCACGGATGCTCTGCATGCTGAGTACTAGACTATGTTAAACCACAGCTGCTGAAAAAGTCATTCAGCATTTCAGTCAGGATCTTCTGCACTTTCAGGTTCAGCCTCTGAAGCTCCAGGTAAGAGAGAAAATAAGCAAATCGACATGAAATCAAAATACATCCACATGGGAAATGCTGAGACTCCCCTTTCCACACTTTGACATATTAATATGTTTCAACTTCCTATTTCCCTCTAGTGGCTCTTGGCTCAGAAAACCGAGGAGGGCCTGAGAGACTGAACACAAGCAAAGGTAGGATCGACTAAGTGCCTTTGCCTTCCTCTTAAACTGGGGGATAAAAACCTTGAATTCTTGTTTGATTTGGGGTTAGTTTCCGGTTTTATTTTTTTACTTGCAAGATGTCCTGTCTTCAAATTAAAGTATCATCAGTAAAGACCTGAGATTTTAAAAAACTATACTGTGGAGATACCTATGTTTACATATTGATTTCTTAAGATTAACAATCATAACCTTCAGGTGCACAAAGAGAGGGCAGGAGACAGAGTACCAAATAAAATTATGAACACAATTTTTGTTGATAGTTTATAATTCTCTGATTTTGAAGGAGAGATTTGCTGCTGGTTATTTCTATCAGATGACAAAGAGTTAATATCCACTTTTTGGAGAAATGTCTACCAAAACACGAATGCAGAGTTGGGTCTAAGTGTGGTTCTCCAGAGCCTATCGATAAAAGAAATGCAGAACAGCGTTGATCTCACTGCTGCCAAAGTGCCCAGCCTTCGATCTATGACCATATTGACCCCATTCCCAGAAAAAAATGTAACAAAATTTACACAACGGCAGCATCAAATGGCTTCACTCATGCCGTCTGTGATGATCAAAGAGAAGTTGATGTTCAAGTTGTGTCAATACTTTTGGTGAAAACACTACAGTTCCTGTCAAAACAGTGCTGGGAGAGAATAGTAAGATACATTTGATAAACAACTTTTTTTCTCTCTCAAGTGACAATGTCATACATATCCCCCCAACACAGTTATAGTAAAAAGATTTTAAGAGTTCCTGGGGGTTGGGGGTAGATATAATGTTGAAACCAATTATAATTCTTAAATTAAAATTATATATTTCAATGTATATGTATAACTGAATTGCTTTGCTGTAAACCTGAAACTAGCACAATGTTGTAAATCAACTATACTCCAATAAAATTAAAATTTTAAAAAAGGAACGATCAAAAAAAAAAGGAACGATCTATCTTAGATCCAAACCCAATCCTTGTTCATCTGTCCATGTTGTTATAATCAGTATGCACTTCCTCATTATACAAAAGAAACTGCCTTTTTTCCTTTAAACAAAGTTCAGCAAAGTAAAAAAAAAAAAAGGCTATGTATTTCACATGTTTATATTTAGTCACAGAAGGATGTTTATAATACATTGTTAATATGAGACATGTTAAAAAATTGTACCCATAATGTGATTTGATTTTGCTACTGTATAGGCATGGGGAAAAATATCTAAGAGATATATATTCCAAAAATTTAACAGTAGTGTCCTCTAAGTGACAATATTATTACTGATCCTTTTTCTTTTGCTTGCCTATGTTTTCTAATATTCCTCTCATAAGCATGATTTCCCATTTTCCTTCAAAAAAGAAAGAGAAAGGAAAGGAAATATTTTCATCCACTTCTGGGATGGTGAAATGATCTACATAATCTTCCCTTAACATTTCTGCAAGTAGGAGCTCATCCAAAATATTCAAAATTGTACTGAGGTGTTACAATGAGGGTAACAGGAAAGACAGGAAGCTTGCTGCCTTTCCTTTCCCAGGCAGAGAATCTTTACAAGTATCAGCACAAGCAGTGTAGGATTCAGTAATCAAATTACTGAAAGAATACAAAATAAATAATAATGTATGTGTAAAAGTATACAAGTGTCTCAAAAGTAAGTCAAAACCTCTATTCTTGAACAGATAAAAAAAGAAAGTCTGGAGAGCTCGAAGGAGTGTTTCTGATCAGCTGGACAGCAGAGCTACAGGTTTTAGGATCTGAGGGACCTGGGTTTGATTTCTGTCACCACCACTTGTGAGCGGATTATTTAACATCTCTGAGTCTCAGTTTTCTCCTCTGTAAAATGAGGAAAATAATAACCATCTCATAGAGATTTAAAATAACTATTTCAGAATCTGTGCTGAAAGTTTATCACATTGCCTTACACATGTTAAGCCCTCAGTAAACAGTTGCCATAAAATTACTATTAATTGAGAAAAGCTTTCCTCTTATCCCCTCCAAATTCCCACCACGGCCAACGCTCTGCTCACCCCTCTGTCCTCTCCTCGGCCCCCCTCCCATTTTGGGTCATGTGACAGGTTCTATCCCTGCACCACAGCCTTTGGGCTTAGAGGACAAGCCATTTCTCCCCCTCTAACCTACATTTCCTTTGGGGAAAATTGAAGGCAAGTTATTCCACATCCATCATAACCAAAACATCACTGGTCTAGTACACGCAGAGGAAAGAAAGAGAATACAATATCTGAATTTTTAAAAATTAAAATAATAGCAGTGTTAATTGGAGGTGGTAGAATGATCTATGTAATCTGCTCCAAACATTCCTGAACAAGTAGGATTTCCTCCAAAAGTCAAAAGAAGTAATAAAAGAAAAAAAGGCCACAGCACAGAGCAAGCAAGAACGCTGTGAATTTCACTTAAGCCAGTTTGGTCATGCATAGCTTAGGCGCTTTCTGGTAGTCAGCAGTAGCCCCTGAAAAAATTCAAAGTCGGGGAGGATTCCACGGCCGCTCCTGCACACACAGCTTTGTCAAGGAAAACCACTCCAAGCCCAATTCTACCACACATTCAGACATTTATTAAGTAAGCATTCATTAGCAAGTAAGCCTCAACATACTTCATACAATCTGTTCTGTGAACTCAGTGTACCTTTGGGCAATCATGAGATGTGACTGAATTCTAGAAGCAAATTTCTATTATTCCTATCGTTGGTATCGGGCGAGCAGTAGTCCTGAACCAGTGGCTGAGCTCAGGGCCATTTGGGGCTCCATGCCCTGTGCCTAAAGGTCCAGGCTAAAAACATTGCTGGATTCTTAATCCGCATTCATGAAAGAGAAACAAAGTGTGGGAGGGATATCTTGTGAATATTTTAGCCATTTCACATGTTTTGCATACTTAACTTCACAGTAAGAGCCCATTAAACATAGTGAAGAACAAGCCACTAATTTAATCAGCAACAACCTATTTTTGACATTCACTGTCAATTAACATTACCTAAAGTGTCGGTTGGCAAATGGATAGTTTTCTACACACTTTCAGGTAGCCATTTATGGAGTGTGGCTCATCTGATAAAATGTTAGCCTATCATGTGTGGAGAATGAATTCTCGGTGAAAACAACTGGCTGTTCCTAAAATTAAACACTAAACTAGTTGATACATACATAATAATCTACTCTTTCTATACTGAAGTATTAGAACATTGTATTAAAGACATGGTAATAAAATGAAATCTAATGCATTTATGTTAATTAGAAATGAGTAGCTCTTGAGTACCTGTATGAACTCTGCTAGGCACCAGGGGAGGATAAAAAGGATAAACAAGACACTTTGGTATCCCCCATTCATTACACCATCTTCAATAACCTTGATTCATTAATCCAGAGATAGATACCATTGAATTTCTTCATCAATTATTTCCAGCCTGTTGTTAAATAGTCTTTGTATCTGGATTTATTTTCTAAGATCTGACTTGTCATTTGGCCAGAATTCTCACTTTCCCAAGATAACAAGGGATCTTGGTATCAAAAACCTATTCGTAAATTTATTGTTAGCCGATATCACTAGATTACCTGTTCACTGTAAAAGAAAATCAACTGTCTTTCATCTCAGTCCGAGAAGCCTACAAGAACTAAGGCCTCTCCTAAAAAAAAAAAAAAAATCTGTTACAGTCTGCCCCAACCAAGGTCAATTTTCTGGCTGAAATGGGTTAAAAAATATCTCAGTAAAGTAGCGACTTCCATTTTTCCTTCTATGTGAGAATGTAACAGTTTGTGTGCATCTATTCTGCATCTTGTTTTTTTCCTTTGTGAACATTTTAAAACTTTAAAGGAATAGTTAATAGAATGTAGCCTCTTCATTTCATACAACGTTAACCCATGGGTTAGGAGATCAGATTCTCAGTCGGCTACAACTGTATCTACTATTTATTGACCACCTATTGTGAGATAGACATTTTGCCAAGTACCTTATAGATATGTCATTTAATCCCCACACCCTCTGAGGAGACTTTTAGTATATCTCTATATTGTAGATAAAATATGAGCTAGAAGAAGTCATTTGCCAAAGCTAAATAAACAGCTAGAGGACGATGGAAGTGGATTTGAGCTCATCTCTCTGACTCATAACCAGCCCTCCAACTATCTTATGCTACACTGTAACCAGTCCTTTCCCCATACACAGTCCTCTTAACCACACACACCTACTGTTTACAACTTAAGACAACCTTAAAGCAGGAGCCCTTTCTTTATTTTCAGCTCCTGGTTTATGGTTTATGATTTGGTAAATTATAAGTGAATAAGGTGACATTCCCTGAAAACATTACTTTTTTCCATTTTACAAAATGGTTCCATTTTGTTGATTTTTTTTCCATGATCACTTCAATAATCTACCAAATGAAAATTCCAATTCCTTTGTGTCATCAAATAAATAATAAATTAACCTTTCAAAAATCCAAGAAGTAACTGTGCTTGCAGAGGCGGCATCTCTGTGACTCCATTCCGCAGGGGTCTTGGAGAGGATGTGGACACCCCCTGTAGAGATGCCAAAGCCTGACCTCTGGTATTTGCCCTTAATGGCTTCAATGGAGGAGGCAACTCCAATGAGAGACAAAGGGCATATTTGTAGAGAAACAGGGAAAGTTTTCAACATTTTTTTTTTGAGAACTTTAATAAGTATGATGTCATGACCTCTTGGGAAAAAAGGCGGAATACACATCTTGCAACTCAGGGCTAGGACCAGGCGAAAACATAATCCAGACAAGGTGCATCCCCGGACTCTCAAGCCCTTCTTCCTATCTGGATTTCCATTCTCACCAGTTCTCCTGCTTCTTTTCTTTTTATGTTACATATATTTATTTTTAACATCTTTATTAGAGTATAATTGCTTTACAGTGTGTGTTAGTTTCTGCTGTATAACAAAGTGAATCAGCTATACATATACATATATCCCCATATCTCCTCCCTCTTGCGTCTCCCTCCCACCCTCCCTGTCCCACCCCTCTAGGTGGTCACAAAGCACCGAGCTGATCTCCCTGTGCTGTGCAGCTGCTTCCCACTAGCTATGGATTTTACATTTGGTAGTGTATATATCTCAATGCTACTCTCTCACTTCATCCCAGCTTACCGTTCCCTGTCCCCATGTCCTCAAGTCCATTCCCTATGTCTGCATCTTTATTCCTGTCCTACCCCTAGGTTCATCAGAACCATTTTTTTTTTTTTTTAGATTCAACGTATATGTGTTAGCATATGGTATTTGTTTTTCTCTTTCTGACTTACTTCATTTTGCATGAGAGAGACTCTAGGTCCATCCACCTCACTACAAATAACTCAAGTTCATTTCTTTTTATGGCTGAGTAATATTCCATTGTATATATGTGCCACATCTTCTTTATCCATTCATCTGTCAGTGGACACCTACGCTGCTTCCGTGTCCTGGCTATTGTAAATAGTGCTGCAATGAACATGGTGGTACACGACTCTTTTTGAATCATGGTTTTCTCAGGGTATATGCCCAGTAGTGGGATTGCTGGGTCATATGGTAGTTCTTAGATTTTAAGGAACCTCCATACTGTCCTCAATAGCGGTCATATCAATTTACATGCCCACCAACAGTGCAAGAGGGTTCCCTTTTCTCCACACCCTCTCCAGCATTTATTGTTTGTAGATTTTTTGATGATGGCCATCCTGGCCAGTGTGAGATGATACCTCATTGTGGTTTTGATTTGTACTTCTCCAATCATTAGTGATGTTGAGCATCTTTTCACGTGTTTGTTGGCAATCTGTATACCTTCTCTGGAGAAATGTCTATTTAGGTCTCTTGCCCATTTTTGGATTAGGTTGTTTGCTTTTTTGATATTGAGCTGCATGAGCTGCTTGTATATTTTGGAGATTAATCCTTTCTCACTTGCTTCATTTGTAAATATTTTCTCCCATTCCAAGGGTTATCTTTTCATCTGGTTTATGGTTTTCTTTCCTGTGCAAAAGCTTTTAAGTTTCATTAGGTCCCATTTGATTATTTTTGCTTTTATTTCCATTTCTCTAGGAGGTGGGTCAAAAAGGATCTTGCTGTGATTTATGTCAAAGAGTGTTCTTCCTATGTTTTCCTCTAAGAGTTTTATAGTGTCTGGCCTTACATTTAGGTCTTTAAACCATTTTGAGTTTATTTTTGTGTATGGTGTTAGGAAGTCTTCTAATTTCATTCTTTTTCATGTAGTTGTCCAGTTTTCCCAGCAACACTTTTTGAAGAGGCTGTCCTTTCTCCATTGTATATTCTTGCCTACTTTATCAAAGATAAGGTGACCATATTTGCATGGGTTTATCTCTAGGCTTTCTATCCTGTTCCATGGACCTATATTTCTGTTTTTGTGCCAGTACGATACTGTCTTGATGACTGTAGCTTTGTAGTATAGTCTGAAGTCTGGACACCTAATTCCTCCAGCTCTGTTTTTCTATCTCAAGATTGCTTTGGCTATTTGGGGTCTTTTGTGTTTCCAAACAAATTGTGAAATGTTTTGTTCTAGTTCTGTGAAAAATGCCATTGGTAGTTTGATACAGATTGCATTGAATCTGTAGATTGCTTTGGGTAGTATAGTCATTTTCACAATGTTGATTCTTCCAATCCAAGAACATGGTATATCTCTCCATCTGTTGGTATCATCTTTAATTTCTTTCATCAGTGTCTTATAGTTTTCTGCATACAGGTCTTTTCTCCCCTTAGGTAGGTTTATTCCTAGGTATTTTATTTTTTTTGTTGCAATGGTAAATGGGAGTGTTTCCTTAATTTCTGTTTCAGATTTTTCATCATTAGTGTATAGGAATGCAAGAGATTTCTGTGCATTAATTTTGTATCCTGCTACTTTACCAAATTCATTGATTAGCTCTAGTAGTTTTCTAGTAGCATCTTTAGGATTCTCTATGTATAGTATCATGTCACCTGCTAACAGTGACAGCTTTACTTCTTCTTTTCTGATTTGAATTTCCTTTATTTCTTTTTCTTCTCTGATTGCTGTGGCTAAAACTTCCAAAACTATTTTGAATAACAGTGGTGAGAGTGGGCATCCTTGTCTTGTTCCTGATTTTAGAGGAAATGATTTCCATTTGTCACCATTGAGAATGATGTTGGCTGTGGGTCTGTCATATATGGCCTTTATTATGTTGAGGTAAGTTCCCTCTATGCCTACTTTCTGGAGGGTTTTTATCATAAATGGGTGTTGAATTTTGTCGAAAGCTTTTTCTGCATCTATTGAGATTGTCATAAGGTTTTTATCCCTCAGTTTGTTAATATGGTGTATCACACTGATTGATTTGTGTATACTGAAGAATCCTTGCATTTCTAGGTAAACCCCACTAGATCATAGTGTATGATCCTTTTAATGTGCTGTTGGATTCTGTTTGCTAGTATTTTGTTTAGGATTTTTGCGTCTATGTTCATCAGTGATACTGGCCTGTAGTTTCTTTTTTTTTTTTTTTTTCGACCAACCATTGTGTCGAGGGCTGACTTTCAATAGATCGCAGCGAGGGAGCTGCTCTGCTACGTACGAAACCCCGACCCAGAAGCAGGTCGTCTACGAATGGTTTAGCACCAGGTTCCCCACGAACGTGCGGTGCGTGACAGGCGAGGGGGCGGCCGCCTTTCCGGCCGCACCCCATGTCCCAGGACGAAGGGCTCTCCGCACCGGACCCCGGTTGCGACGCACGGCGGGGCGCACCGCTCCGCGCCCCGGGGGACGCGGGCGGTAGTTTCTTTTTTTTGTGACATCTTTGTCTGGTTTTGGTATCAGGGTGATGGTGGCCTTGTAAAATGAGTTTGGGAGTGTTCCTCCCTCTGCTATATTTTGGAGGAGTTTGAGAAGGAAAGGTGTTAGCTCTTCTCTAAATGTTTGATAGAATTCACCTGTGAAGCCATCTGGTCCTGGGCTTTTGTTTATTGGAAGATTTTTAATCACAGTTTCAATTTCAGTGCTTGTGATTGATCTGTTTATATTTTCTATTTTTTCCTGGTTCAGTCTCAGAAGGTTGTACTTTCCTAAGAATGTGTCCATTTCTTCCAAGTTGTCCATTTTACGGGCATATTGTAGTAATCCCTCAGGATACTTTGTATTTCTGCAGGGTCAGTTGTTACTTCTCCTTTTTCATTTCTAATTCTGTTGATTTGAGTCTTCCCCATTTTTTTCTTGATGAGTCTGGCTAGTGGTTTATCTTCTCAAAGAAACAGCGTTTAATTTTATTGACCTTTGCTATTGTTTCTTTCATTTCTTTTTCATTTATTTCTGGTGTGATCTTTATGATTTCTTTCTGCTAACTCTGGGATTTCTTTGTTCATTTTCTCTAATTGCTTTTGGTGTAAGGTTAGGTTTCTTATTTGAGATTTTTCTTGTTTCTTGAGGTAGGATTGTATTGCTATAAACTTCCCTCTTAGAACTGCTTTTGCTGCATCCCATAGGTTTTGGGTTGTCGTGCTTTCATTGTCATTTGTTTCTAAGTATTTTTTGATTTCTTCAGTGATCTCTTGGTTATTTAGTAGCGTAGTATTTAGCCTCCACATATTTGTATTTTTTACAGTTTTTTTTTTCCTGTAATTGATATCTAGTCTCATAGCATTGTGGTCAGAAAAGATACTTGATATGATTTCAATTTTCTTAAATTTACCAAGGCTTGATTTGTGACACAAGATATGATCTATCCTGGAGAATGTTCCATGAGCACTTGAGAAGAAAGTGTGTTCTGTTGTTTTTGGATGTAATGTCCTATAGATATCAATTAAGTCCATCTTGTTTAATGTGTCACTTAAAGCTTGTGTTTCCCTATTTATTTTCTGTCTGGATGATCTGTCCATTGGTGAAAGTGGGGTGTTAGAGTCCCCTACTATGATTGTGTTACTGTTGATTTCCCCTTTTATAGCTGTTAGCAGTTGCCTTATGTATTGAGGTGCTCCTCTGTTGGGTGCATAAATATTTACAATTGTTATATCTTCTTCTTGGATTATCCCGTGATCAGTATGTAGTGTCCTTCTTTGTCTCTTGTAACAGTCTTTATTTTAAAGTCTATTTTGTCTGATATGAAAATTGCTACTCCAGCTTTCTTTTGATTTCCATTTGCATGGAATATCTTCTTCCATCCCCTCACTTTCAGTCTGTATGTGTCCCTAGGTCTGAAGTGGGTCTCTTGTACACAGCATATATACGGGTCTTGTTTTTGTATCCATTCAACCAGTCTATGTCCTTTGGTTGGAGTATTTAATCCATTTACATTAAAGTAATTATCGGAATGCATGTTCCTATTACCATTTTCTTAATTGTTTGGGGTTTGTTATTGTAGGTCTTTTTCTCCTCTTGTGTTTCCTGCCCAGAGAAGTTCCTTTAGCATTTGTTGTAAAGGTGTTTTGGTGGTGCTGAATTCTCTTAGCTTTTGCTTGTCTGTAAAGGTTTTAATTTCTCCGTCGAAACTGAATGCGATCCTTGCTGGGTAGGGTAATCTTGGTTGTAGTTTATTCTCTTTCATCACTTTAAATATGTCCTGCCACTCCCTTCTGGCTTGCAGAGTTTCTGCCGAAAGGTCAGCTGTTAACCTTATGGGGATTCCCTTGTATGTTATTTGTTTCTTTTCCCTTGCTGCTGTTAATATTTTTTCTTTGTATTTAATTTGTGATAGTTTGATCAATATGTGTCTTGGTGTGTTTCTCCTTGGGTTTATCCTGTATGGGACTGTCTGCACTTCCTGGCCTTGATTGACTATTTCCTTTCCCATGTTAAGGAAGTTTTCAACTATAATCTCTTCAAATATCTTCTCAGTCCCTTTCTTTTTCTCTTCTTCTTATGGGCCCCTATAATTCGAATGTTGGTGTGTTTAATGTTGTTCCAGAGGTCTCTGAGACTGTCCTTAATTCTTTTCATTCTTTTTTCTTTATTCTGCTCTGTGGTAGTTATTTCAACTACTTTATCTTCCAGGTCACTTATCCGTTCTTCTGCCTCAGTTATTCTGCTATTGATTCCTTCTAGAGAATTTTTAATTTCATTTATTGTGTTGTTCATCATTGTTTGCTCTTTAGTTCTTCTAGCTGTTTGTTAAACGTTTCTTGTATTTTCTCCATTCTACTTCCAAGATTTTGGATCCTCTTTACTATCACTACTCTGAATTCTTTTTCAGGTAGACTGCCTACTTCCTCTTCATTTGTTTGGTCTGGTGGGTTTTTACCTTGCTCTTTTATCTGCTGCATATTCCTCTGTCTTCCCATTTTGCTCAACTTTGTGTTTGGTGTCTCCTTTTCGCAGGTTGAGGTTTGTAGTTCCCATTGTTTTTGGTGTCTGCTCTCAGTGGGTAAGGTTGGTTCAGTGGCTTGTGTAGGCTTCCTGGTGGAGGGGACTGGTGCCCGTATTCTGGTGGGTGGGGCTGGATCTTGTCTTTCTGGTGGGCAGGGCTGCGTCTGGTGGTATGTTTTAGGGTGTCTGTGAACTTAGTATGATTTTAGGCAGCCTCTCTGTTAATGGATGGGGTTATGTTCCTCTCTTGCTAGTTGTTTGGCATGCGGCAGCCTGCACTGGAGCTTGCTGGTCGTTGAGTGGAGCTGGGTCTTAGCATTGAGATGGAGATCTCTGGGAGAGCTCTCACCGATTGATACTACGTGGGGCCGGGAGGTCTCTGGTGGACCAATGTCCTGAACTCAGCTCTCCCACCTCAGAGGCTCAGGCCTGACACCCAGCAAGAGCACCAAGACTCTGTCAGCCACACGGCTCAGATGCTTGGTTTATTACCGAGGATATTAAAGCACAGGAACCAACAGCCAGATGAAGAGATTCATAGGGTGAGGTCAAGAACAAAGAAACTTCAGTCCTCTTGGAATTTGGCACACAGCACGGTGGAGGCATTCTGCTTCACCAACCTAGAGGCTCTCTGAAACCCCTCCTTTTGGATTTTAATGGTGGCTTCACTACACAGCCATGGTAGATTAAATTCTTAGGCATTGGTGATTAATTCAACCTTCAGAACCTTTCTCCTCCTCCTGGGTAATCAGGAGTTCTCCCTCTTCTAAAGCTCAAGTAGTCCCTCCCTATTAAAGCTTATTCTTAAAAAAAGATATCAAATAGGCAATTAAAAAATTGTAGGGTCTAGTGTTACTAAAAAATAGAGAGACATAGACAGTTTCACAGAAGTTTGGTAAAATTTTACATCGGTACCTCCTCTGTAGTCAGCAACTTGTGAAACTTATCAACTGCCATTAAAATGTGTGTACCCTTAAACTGAAATATTCCACTTCTAGAACTTTATCTTAAGAAGTGTTAGCTTATGCAAATAACTCATAATATTACTCAAAATTACAAGAGTATAGCATAAGTTTAAAACATAAGCTAAATGAACAAGAATATGAAATTGGTTAAAATAAATTATGACACAATCTTACATTTTGTTACTGCAGTCCAAACAGACTAATACTGCTGTTGAATACCAGAGCCAGCATTTAAATCCTGGCTTATTTTTTCTCTATAATACTTTGCTGCCTCTCAATGTGGACTGTTCATGATATGCCTTTATAACCCCAGTATTTATAACTCCAGTGACTGGAATATAGCAAAGCGAAATTTCACAGATGGATGTTGGATGTTGAATGAATGAATGAATAATTAAATGATTACAGGTAAAAAGATAAGCATTTACAGCTGAACTTTCACAATCTAGACACACACCAGTTTACAGATTTTTCGTTTGGGGCAAACCATTTCTGATTGCCATGCAGCAAATATGTACCACTCTCCTGGTTGCAGAGAACTTTCCAGTGTGTTCTGGACACTGTGAAGACTACCACTGGCATTTGTTGAGCTATTTTACTTAAGGAGATAAGTTTCTCCTTGGGGATCAGTCAGGAATTCTGGGAAGCTACATTAACCTTTTGAGATTACTATTTTTATTTTATTTTTTTTCCTGCATATTTCTTTTCTTTCTTCCAGGTTTATTGAGATATGATTGGCATACAGCACTGTATAAGTTTCAGGTGTACAGCATAACGATCTGACTTACGTACATCATGAAATGATTATGACAGTAAGTTTAGTGAGCATTCATAATCTCATATAAATACAAAGAAATATAAATATTTCTCATATAAATATTAAAGAAATAGAAAAAAATTTTCTTCCTTGTGATGAGAACTCTTAGGATTTAGATTTACTCTCTACAGCTTTCATATATAACATACAGCAGTTTAATTATATTTATCATGTTGTACATCGTGTCCCTAGTACTTATTTATCCTATAGTAACTGGAAGTTTGTACCTTTGATCACCTTCATCAAATTTCTCCCCCTCCCACCCCCACCTCTGGTAACCACAAATCTCATCTCTTTTTCTATAAGTTTGTTTGCATATTTGTTTATTTTTGAAGTATAATTAATCTACAACACTATGCTACTTCCTGTTTCATAACATAGTGATTTGATATTCTATACATTTCAAAATCATCACCACAATGAGTCTAGTTACAATGTCACCATACAAAGATATTACATAGTTACTGACTATATTCTCCACACTGTACATATCATACCCGTGACTCATTTATTTTGCAACTGATTACTGCTTTTATTAAATAAATCATGCCTTGAGAGTGTAAATGCATGAGGGATAGGTTTTACAGAGAATTGGGCTCAATTAAGCAATTAATTTTATTTTTTTTCTTTAAATAACATGTAATTTTATTTCCTAATAGTAACCACAGTTATCACACGTTGTGCCTAGAGTTGGGTAGTTGGTTTAATTGTTTGTGTCCCACTAGACTGTAAACTTCCAAGGATTAGAGCAATGACTATTAAAAGGTTTACATAAAGAATCTCATTCAAAGCAGAACTTGAATCTTATTGAGGACACTTTCAGAAAGTAAATGCTCATATATACTAAATTCAGGTATTTTATGTGAGAGTAATGAGAAATACAAATTTCTTTCTATCGTTTTACAATTTTTTATTTGTATATAAAAATACAAATTGGGAATATTTTAAAATTTCTTATCATTTTTTGCATTAGTATTTACAAACTATTGGCCTATCACTTATTATACAAACAGGTCAGGAGAAGCAGTGCTTCCTAACATCCATAATTGCAGAGGTGAGCAGTAGCGATGGATCACTGAAGTCCTTTCCAACCTTGACATCAGTGATTCTCCTTCTGTAGGTGTAGTAGTCACAGTGAGAAGAGAGGGCTCTCTCCCTCACCCTTCTCAGTCCGATGCAATTCTACCCCATCTTCAGTCTCAGTTGAAATATTTCCTTTTTCCCTGGCACTACCCCACATCTTCTGTGCCACGTCCCTCAACTCTATTCCCACAGGGAAGTATCAGAATCGTCTCCCCTTTGTACAAGCATCCAAAGTGCTCTGTTGATATCACTAATACAGAATGAATTGCAGTGCATTTTGGGAAGTGGCATAGTTTATTTCTCCTTGCCTCGCCCTTTCGCTGGCTCCCTCGATGCTGGGAAGTTACCGGGAGGCTACTCATCAGTGACCCTGAGGCAGCAAATGAATGGGTCTCAGTCTGCTTTCTTAAATTTCAAAGCACAGAGTAGAATTTATTTCATGCTTTAAAAATAAAAACGGATACAGCTTGTTCTTAAAGAATATAAATTTGAATTTTAGCCCATTCTGATTATAAAATGCATAACTTTCTCTTCTTTCTTTAGAGCGATCATTCATACTGTGGTTTACTCTAGTCACATCAAATCTTGTTTCATTTTAATAGTGCCTTTGACTCCGACACAGCATTCCAGTATGTAAACATTACGGAAACCAAATTTCATAATCTCCCTAATGCCATTTGTTCATTGGCCATAATATTTAAAGTAACACCCTCAAAGAACAATCCAGAATAAGAATTTCAGAGGGTCCCAGGAGCTTTCCTGTCAGCTCATAACCTACAAGCTGAGCATCAGCAATCTTCAATTCACGCTTGGAGACCAGCGTTGTCAAGGAAGCGTTGGATGACTGTGATGGTGGCAAGAAAGGAATCCAGATCTCATACATCCCTTGTTCTCTTCATTAAAACTTCACTTCCTTTCATGACTATTCATATAATTCTATCTTGCAAGAGAGTAATATTTATGCCTCCCTCCTAAAATACCTATGGCTTACATCTCTCAATCTTGTTCCTAGCTCCAGAGATGTGCCAATGTGCGTGTGTACTGAAATCCTGATCTATTAGCCAATATTTTTTAAAAGATATAAATGTGAAAAAAGATGAAAAAATAAAGTAGATATGAATCTCATAAGAGAGCCATTAAGGGACATAGTTAAAAGATTAAAGGTAAATATATATTACGAGACATGGTAATAAGGTGGTCAGGCAATCCTGAAATTAAGTTGAAATGTAATATACGGAGATGAAAGGAAATTAAATATGAAACCCTGAGATACTTATTAAGCCGTCAGTGGGAATCTGGACCATGATGTCACAACTAGGAAAGGAAAGACGCCTCGTGCAAAGTTGGACGAGATCCAGTTTGCACTGTAGATTTATGCAGTTAATTTTGTCCCCTGACTGCATTCAGATGAGCATTTGTCCTCGACATACACCAAGAAAATTGCTGCATTATAGCTGTGTTAATGGTAATCAGCTTGCTAATGAGCACCAGAAGGTCGTTACAGCAAAGAGAGGTTCAAAGATGTATAACCTAGAGGAAACAAGAGTGTAATTCTTCAGGGAATGCAAGTGTCTTGTTTGTAGGTCATAGATTATTTGTTTTGGTCATTGCATTGCACAGGGAGTTTAATTTAAGCAGGAAAAAATAATGAAGCTTTTTGATTGTGAGATCAGCCCAGCTTAATTAAGAAAAGTAAGACTAGACAGCTTTGAATTTGTGGTAAAAATAGAATTCTTCAGTAGACCGAAGATAGTCCTAAATAGTGCTGTCCCGTGTGGAATGATAGCTGCGGTTAGGCAAAATGTGAGATTTTATCTGTATTTATTCATATACCAGATGTTGCTTCATGGATCTCTGGCAAGGACAGGGTCAAAATATCAGGGGTGAAAAAGTTAACGTTCATAAATTAAGTCACAGTCTTGTGCAAACAATTTCAGAGTCTAAGCCTCCTTAGAGAATTAAGAGATATTTCAGGGCTTACTTCAGATGCACATTTTGGCTTCAGAAGGTTAAGTATTTATTGATACAAACAAAGGAGAGTACTCATCAAGACCACTACTGCTACAGCTTATTAGCACACTCAGGGACACGAAGGTGTGGGTGTGCGAATTCCAGGTCTAGCTGGGTGGGGCCTCCCAGGAACTTCCTCCCCACCGAGGAGTTAGGGAGCCACACTAGCTCATCAACTCATATCGTATCAATAGAAACAAAATCATAATATCACTTGCTTAAATCATTATATAGAGGTTCTGTGCTTTTGTTTAATGAGTACTTTCAAATAGACTGTTTTGCTAGTATGCTCTTTGGGCAGGTTTTATAACCAAAGAATGATGCCTTGGAAATGAACAATGGTAATAATTTGCATTTCCCCTGTCTGCTAGCACATGGAATTTGTCACCATATTCAAATGAATGTTTTTCTCATACCAAAACGGACAAATAAAATGGCTTCTGATGATAGATAGATAGATGGATAGAAAGACACGTAAATATATATGACTGATTATAGTATAATATAACAAATATAACATCATACTATACTACACTATACTATGGGCATTTTACAGTTTCCAACCTAATACCTCGCTGAATGAGAAGTTCATATTTTTTACATTAACCAATTTCCTCAAATAAACACTTTCCTTTGTGAAGGAAAATTACTTTGTTCCAAATTCTCAAGGTTAAACACCAGAGGGCCCAGTCCTAAAACTTCCTCACTGCAAAGAAGAGCACACTTTGGATTAAACCAGTGTTTTAATTGTGGGTCCATGCTGTCATCTTTTTTCAGAACATCTGTGACATATATCCTCTCATAAATGTATTATCCCATCTATACAGAATAATTTGGATGGAGAATAGGTTTACATGCCAATTTGGAAAAAAAAGAAAAAGAAAAGATGAAAGACAGCTGAGGAGGGATGAAGGGAGGGAGAAAGGAGGAAGGAAGGAAGGAAGGAGGGCAGTGTGGAAGTATAGGATGAATAGGTAAGATAATTTAACAGTATAACAGTATGGTATCGGGAAAATATATTTAAAAAACAAAATCTTCTTCCAACACAGAAAACCTCTCCAGGAAAAGAGTAGAGAAAGAAAACACTCTTATTATTGAATAAGCATTGAACCAGAAAGCGAAGCAAATCACCGGTAATCCACAAAGAGATGCAAAGACAGAAAAAAAATCTCCCCCCTTCCCTTCTATAGCCAAGCAGACACAACCCAGTACACACGTCCTCAAGTCAGAGGACCTGACAGCACCATTTGTCACCAGTAGGTCATCCTAATTTCACCTGCTAGTTGGGGTGACCATCCACGTTGGCTACTTGGCTTTTTCCAGAGGAAAAACGCACTACTCATCTCTTCATGAAAGGAAGTAGCTTTGCAATTTGGAGCAAGGCACCCACCAAAGTTAGGTTCCTGCCTGCCCCCAGAGACTGGGAGATGGGCGCTGTCTCCCTTGATGTTTACATTTTAAAGAGATGCCCCCTGGTCCTTGAGAAAGACATTCCCAGGCCAGAAAGCTGACAAAGGGCCTATAACTTTCAAAGAGAAGAGAAAGTATGTGCAATTACAAGTTTTCTAAAGTAAGTGCTCTGAGAAAAAGGAGGAGAGGGAAATCTCTTCCCTTATTTTCAACAGGAGGAATTAACCCTCTTATTTTGAATTTGTATTTGTCCTTACAGTGAGCCCCACTGATTTTAACCCGAAATAACACCCCTGGATTGTCTCTGAGGTTTGGGTTACTTGCCCTGACGGAAGGGTGGAAGGGCCGGCAGGAGTCTGAGCTGAAGCTTCTTTGGTTCTGAGAGCTCTGGGGTCTCCCAGGTCTAAGCGCTACTGTGATCTGGGAGTTTGGTTCCGGGAGGTCCCCACGTATCCAGCTCAGCGCTTCTCCCACCTTCGTGCGCACGCAGACCTGGCCTCGGACTTCCCGGGGTGGGCCAGGGTTCTGTGTTTCTAACCTGCTCCCAGGCAGTGCTGCAGCTGCTGGCCCAAGGCCCGCCCCCGGAATAACAAGCAACTGTGTTCACTTATCCTCATAGGTGCAAAAACCCCACCACGTACCAAACACACGTTCTGGGGTAAATTGTTTCGCCTCATTAATTTCAGGGAGGAAAGACCCATAAATGAACTAAGAAAGGTAAGAAATCGTTTCCTAG
Source organism: Leucopleurus acutus (assembly GCF_964270905.1). Lineage (NCBI taxonomy): Eukaryota > Metazoa > Chordata > Mammalia > Artiodactyla > Delphinidae > Leucopleurus > Leucopleurus acutus. The sequence continues at coordinate 52,196,180 of NC_139160.1, forward strand.
AACAGCAGAGACTTAGAGCCTTAAAGTGGCCTTAAATACAAATCCATCCTGTCCCCGAATACTTTTCAGTTTCCATTTTTACGGTAGCACATTCCTCTGTCAGACAGCTTAAAATTTTACATATGGAGGTGCAATCTACTTCCTTATACTTCTGACCCATTGGGTCTACTTCTGTCATCTGGAACTACAGAAAATAAAATAAGATAGAAAAAGCTAACATCTCCAAAACACTTTACAGTCTATAGCAAATTTATGTTGATTACCTGATTTTATCAACATAACCCTTTATATATTAGTAGCCAGTAGTTTTTTCACCACTGTCTTATCTTCCATAGGTGAAACTCCCCAGGGTTTCCAGATTCTTCACCACCTTGATTTCCTTCATTTATACTCACTGTAGTTGTTAGTGCCTCCTTTTAATTGGGTACAAATTAATGGCAATTAAAGAATTAGACCTATCTCAAAAAATACTTCCTAGTAAGCACTTCCTTAGCACAAACACTACTTTTTGTTAAGTTAAAATGCTGTGTTGTCTTCTTTTCTTACAAATAGGAATAATCAAAATATTCTTATTAGGAAAGTATGATATAGGTTTGTTAAACATTTTTCTCCTCTTTTGCTAAGCAGATTTGTTGTAAACTTTTGCTTTTATCTCACATGTCATACTACATTAGAGGAACCAAGACCTCAGAGAAGAAGAAAGTCTGTTATGAAGCCCCTGACTGCCCCCAGGGCTCTCTCCATGCTGCACACAGTGCGGGAGGGTTGCAGTGTCAACTCACACTTCATCTTGGTCAGTTCAGACTCTCAGATATGCTGCCGCTTCCCTTGCTTATCTCCCCAAAACCACCTCCACCGATGAAGAGGAAGGGGTATGTGGCCTCCCAGCAGTGGAGGAGGGCAGAGCCTGGCGCTGGCAGACACAGAGTCCTCGGTGTGCCCTGGCTGGCACTGCACACCCTGCTGGGTCCAGACTCCTGCTGCCGGCCGGGCGTCCTACAGATGGCGAACTTGTGCTTTATTCTTCCGGCCCCTGGGAAACTCTGGGTCTCCACCATGTCCGCTACCCAGTCCCCTGGCTTGTGAAGAGTTGCCTGCAGTGCTGTTCCCAAGACTGGCCGACTGTGCGTCAACTCAGCTTCTATAGTGTTGAACTGAGAAAAACCTCAGGAGCACCAGGGAGACCTTGCTGTCTGACCACACTGCTCCCCTCTCCTCACGAGGCCCTGCGCAGAGCAGGCTCCTCTCAGAATTCCAAATGGCGGGGTGGAGCGCGGGCCTCCCCCTCTCACTGCCCTCCACAGCCTGTGCCCCGACGCCTCCACACCGCACGCCACTGCCGCTTCCCCAACCAGCGCCAAGAAGGGAAAGCAGGATGACATCTCCCGTCTCACCTGCCTTCTCTCTCTCCTTCACCATCTCCTGGGATCAGAAAAGACTGTCTTCCCCTACCTCCTTGTCTGGTCTACACTTCCTTTACCTGAAACTATGACCAGACCCGCTAAACCTTTCTATCGGCACACTAAAAGAACCGATGAAAAAATTCAGATAATTTGTTCAAATAATGTGGAACACAAGGCTTGATTCTTGCTGCACAATCCTATTCTTTCAACGCAAGAAGCTGAACGTTATCTTTCTCTTTGCATTCTCAGCAGGCACTGTTAGTTGTCTCTTCAAATGCTTCCTTCCTTCCTCCTTGCAACAAGAACCCTGATTTTGTAGCATGCATCTGTGCGTGTCAGGGGAGGCTGAACTCCTCCCTAATCTGTTTGCTGATATCGATTCCTAGGACTGTGGCAGCCATTTTGAGACCATGAGGATACCTAGACATAGGGGAGACCGGTGACACTGAGAAGGCGGAGCAGATAAATGGGAAAAAAATGATTCCTTGCTGTTGTCATTGAGCTGCTGAATTAACCAAACTTAAACGTGCCCTAACTCAAAACTTCCTATATGAAATAATACATTTTCCTCATTCTTTAAACCATTTCCACTTGGATTTTTCTTATTTGGAGCAGAAAGTAACCAAATTGATGTGTTATCTTTCTGTAACACTCTCCTCCAAGGCAGATGAATAACTTGGCCAACTTGGGCAAGATAGTAAAGGAAACTAATGATATTAATAGGATTAGCCCTAGGAATAGCAGGTATGAAAGTCCAGAGTTCTCTCTCTCACTTAAATTCTCACCACCATTGCCCTAGTTTACAAAGTCCCCATCATTTTTCGTAACAAGTTGCACAGCTAGTCTGACTGTCATTCATCTCAACTGCCACCTCCAAACTGTCCTCTGAAGCTGTTCTGGAGTCTCTTCCTAAAACACAAATCTCATGTGACTCTCTTACTTAACCGCCTTCCATGGCGCCTCATGGTCTCCATGATGAAATCCAACCTGCTGTGCACGGTCTACAAAGCCCAGCACGACCTGGCCCCTGCCTACTTTTTCAGCTTCTGTTTCTGCTTATCACTGCCTGGCATTCTGTACCACAGTCCCTCAAAATTGCAGAAACTCTGAATGAACTGTGTCATTTCTTGCCTCTGTGCTTCTTTGAAGCTATACCTGGTACTCCAGATCAGCTCCCTCAGGTGCTAAGGACTGACAAACCTTCACTTGTCCTTCTTGACTCAGTGGAAACCTCACTGCATCCAGGAATACCTCCCTGAGAGCCCTGGGAATGGTAGGTGTGCTAGGTGTTGTGTGTTAACTGTGCCTTGTCTGTACTTGTCCTGTGGCAACTGTCACACAGAACTGCACTTCGCCTATGTCTATCTCCCACATAGACTCTGAATTTACTGAGAAAGAAACCTTGTTGAGTTTGGTCTCTTCATCACTTAGCACAGCTCCTAAGATCCAGAGAGACAGCACAGCATAGCCCAAGTGCTGGCTGGGTTCAGATTTTGGTTCCATTGTATCATGGTTGTAAGACTTTGAGCAAGTAATTAACCTCTCTGTGCTTTAACTCCCTTATCTACTAAGTGGGAAAGATAATAATAGCTGTAAGTACTATTACTGAATAGTAATAATAGCAATAGCATCGTTGTGAGGACTGAGTTTATTCATGTACAAATATTTAGAAGTGTCCAAGTAAGTACCAAATAAATACCATGTTTTGTAATTAGTATTGGTATGCAATAAATATCTGTGAACTGTACTGAAGGACTGCAGCTGCTCTCTAGTCCATGCTCTTCTCTAGGGAACTAAATGGTTTTGGAAGTCACAGACTATAAGGGCAGTGATTTCTGTTCCCGAACTTATTTATGCTACAGCCTATGATGCTCCAGTCATACAGAGAGGGTTTATCAAGTGCCCAGTGTTTGCAAGGACTGTGAAGGCTGTGTGCACTACTGCTTCTCACATAGATCCCACAGCAAACAAACGTATACATTTAATCTGAGCCCCTGACTCATCTCTCGCTTGGTGCTGAGGTCCCCACAGAGCCCAGAAGGACGAACAGGTGAGTTGACACAAGCACACTGGTGGAATCCTGGACTCTGCATCAGAAAACAGTACTAAGGCGCTTGCTTCGGCAGCACATATACTAAAATTGGAACGACACAGAGAAGATCAGCATGGCCCCGTACAAGGATGACACGCAAATTCGTGCAACGTTCCATATTTTCTGTAAATCAACTATAGTTAAAGAAATAAACAGGTAAATAAATAAGAAAACCATACTAAGAGCTGTGTGGTCTTGGGAAGTCACTTAACCTGACTAAACCTCAGCTTCCATATGGAAAATGGGGGTGATAAAGCCTGCTCTACCTACCATATAGAGCATATATAGAAACAGATGAATTAAATGTGAAATGTTAAGCACTTAATGTACCAAAGCAAGAGATTTGCTAATTACCCCCATCAAAACCTTCTCTGGACAAAGCGATAAAGAGGCATGGACATATATACACTACCAAACGTAAGGTAGATAGCTAGTGGGAAGCAGCCGCATAGCACAGGGAGATCAGCTCGGTGCTTTGTGACCGCCTGGAGGGGTGGGATAGGGAGGGTGGGAGGGAGGGAGACGCAAGCGGGAAGAGATATGGGAATATATGTATATATATAACTGATTCATTTTGTTGTGAAGCTGAAACTAACATACCATTGTAAAGCAATTATACTCCAATAAAGATGTTAAAAAAAAAAAAAAAAAAAACCTTCTCTGGGCTCTGCAGAGTCAGTTTGTCTGACCCATAGAAACTTCCTGTAATATCCTCAAGGGACAACCTCCCAGCAGGAGACCTTGCCTAGGTCCTGACTTTAACATATTGTGTGTGCCTCTGTGTGTGTGTGTCTGTGTGTGTGTGTGTGTGAATGCCTCACACGTCTATCTACTCTCCTTATTATACCTTACATCCTAAGAAATCCAATTACTTACTATATTCCTATCAGGAATAAAATAAAAGATTTTATTCTAATGACTACCAGACAGTAGAGTAAAATTAGCTTCAGATGAGTATGAAAGCGCATAATGTTCTAGTTTACCAGAAAACAAGGAAACCTAGTATATCCAGCAGCAATTTTTCTTGCTTCTTATTCTTGCTTTGTGGTGAAGCTGAGAATAATGCCCTTAGGTTTTTCTCACTATATATGTAGATGGAGAGAAGAAGGGAGCTGCAATAGTACAGACTCAGAGAAGGTGCAATTAAAAAGGCTAAAATAATTTGTTGCTCTTTTTAACACAGTGTTTCCTTACTATCAAAGTCACCTCAAATCAACAATTCTAACATAATGTAATTCAACAAAAATATTATTTTAGGCATAAGAAAATTTCATAGGAGGAAATATATTGGATGAAGTATCGCTTGTGGTGTAATTTTAATTCTGAAAGATCTTGCTAAGAGGGCTTATTTAAATAGGTTCTCCCTGAGATGAATATTTAGGGGGAAAAATTCCTACAGGATGATTTATAGCAAAATTATATGAACAGAATGAAGGACAGAAGAATTTTATTAGAAAAGGGTCTCATTTCCACAAAATATAAATTATACCTTTTAGAAAATATATTGAATTTTATTAATATTCTGTAGACAGCCTGAAGTGTTAATCTCCACCCCTACCTATAAGACTTTCATTATGATGTACAAGGTGTATTTACCCTTTAACCAAATAATTTTTGAGCAACACATTGAAGCCTCCAGTTTACATATCCTACAAAATATTTTCACTGCAGTTACAAAATCTTATACTTCGTATTGTTGGCAACTTTCAATGATACATATGTGGGGATGTATACTTTATACACACATATGTGTGCTTTTCGTATTACCATGCAAGAAAGCATATTAATGATGAACTCGTATTTGATATCTGAAAAGAATGTTTCTCCAACACCCACTGTTTCTGTTATTTTTGTTTTAACCATTATTTTTAAGTAGAGATACAATCGGTTTGAGTTTTTCAGTGCTATGATTAAAATTCTGCTTTGCTTCATCTTTAAATTTATAGTTAGAGGAATTACTTAGGATAGACCACTGAGTACTGTATTTCTGCCTGGCATTTGCAAGTGACCTCATTTAGACCTTGGTAACTAATATTTTTGATGAAGAAGTTAACTTATTAGGATTCAGAGAACTTGGTTATAAATCCTTTTCCGGTCTCTATGAGTCTTGAAAATTGAGTCGTTCTGGGGATGGTGACTTTGTCGTTGCAAACAAGAGTAAAGTGACCAAAAATGCAGTGTGAATTTCAGCAAGGACAAGACAGAATTTAGGGTTTATACTATTTGAAAGTGAAGACTGAGAATAAGAACGAGGACAAATCCAGGAGATTAAAAGACTAGACTGCCTTTGACTTGTAAATAAATATTATTAAATACTTTTCTCTTACCTAAGTATACATCAAATGTAGCAATCGATATATTTTACCCTCCTAGGGCATGCAGAATAGAACACAGATTCCCTGTCCTATTCGAAATATCTGTAAAATATGCTACTGCAAAAATTCTTATTCTCTATTTATAAAATGGAACAAACCTGGTTTTAACAGCTGGGCCTAAGTTTAAACTAGAAGCCAAGCCTTTCTTTATGCCTTAAAAAAATATTCCAGGGGCTTCCCTGGTGGCGCAGTGGTTGGGAGTCTGCCTGCCAATGCAGGGGACACGGGTTCGTGCCCCAGTCCAGGAAGATCCCACGTGTCGTGGAGCGGATGGGCCCGTGAGCCATGGCTGCTGGGCCTGCGCGTCCGGAGCCTGTGCTCCGCAGCGGGAGGGGCCGCATCAGTGAGAGGCCCGCATACCACAAAATATATATATATATATTCCAATGATTCTTCACTGGGCAGTAATTAAGGCTGGCTTCTATTTCCATCTCCATGAAGAGGAGAACACTGAAGACATCTCTCTTCAAAGTAGCTGGGTATTTGAAAGCATAACATCTTGGCATTTTACCCAGGCCCTTATCTAAATCTAAAGCCCTGGGGAACTGCACAGGAGGGAAATCTCTAGTATTTATTATTGGTCAAAATGCCAAACATCTCCAGGTAGTAAAACTGAAGTACGAAGATACATTTTAGCACAAATATTTCTGGCTTGCCCTCAGAATAAATGCTCAAATTCAAGAATCCATAGCTTCTTCGTTTGGATAAAAAATATAAAACAAAACATTAAACCTAAAGGCCTATCAATATATGTCCCTAAAAGAATAAATGAGATGGAAAAAAAGATTTTAGAATTGCCTCTATTAATCTACAAGGAAACACAAGCATCATTCTCTATCCATGGAATTTTAGAGTTGTAGGAATTCTGACAGGATTCTCTAATCTACCACACACGTTTTCCCATTTGAGGAAACCAACTCAGAGGTGTTGTGACATGTCTAAGGCCACACAGCCAACCAATGGCAAACCATGACTTGAACCAGCGTCTACCCAAATCTGCATATATCTTCACCGGCGTTGTTTTTCAGGAGCACAGGGCTCAGGCAAAGTTCAACACTGTCAAAAGATATCAAATGTAACCCTTGCTTTTAAGGGGAAACAAACCAAATTAAATCTATCTCCAGTCAACAAAACTTGATTCCCTCTTTACATCCTCCCCAGTGGTTCCCTCTGGTTTTCATAACTTATCATTACAGATGAAAAAACTGAAGTGTGGTGATATTAGAACTGGTGACTACAGATAAATCTTCAATAAATTTCAAATCCTATGTGGGTAGTCTGGGCCTCTTATTTTTTGTTGTAAATTTATTTTAGTTTTTTTATTTATGTATTTACTTAACCCTCACCATCTTCCAAACAGAACTTAAGATGCAGAGAAGTTACCTATGCATGGGTTCTTTACCCCTTCTCAAGCCTCAACATGTATCAGTCGGAAATTAATGTAGTAAGAAGTGACCAGGCCATTTTCCTTCTTGGTTCCATCTGATGACTTCTCCTGGTGTCCCATCGCTACTGTGAATATTCCCAGAACCACCCAAGACAACATGGAAAGGTGAAGCACAGTTACCCCAAGATACAATTATTTAATAAAGCAAACACAGTCTGCTGGTGTCATTCACATTGCTTATATCTCTACAGAACTGACCCGAATTTTAAAATATAGGTTATTCATTTCTAAGGCTTATTCCTAGGTGTTAGCTAAGAATTTTAGGCCTTTATTTAAGTAACATGGTTTTCCCAAAGTCTCTGTAAGCAATCCTAAGCCCTAAAATAACCAGTCCTGGGGAAACTTCTTTCTTTGTCTACTTATCATTCAACTGCATGCTTTGGTCCCTCAAGCTATTGTCAATAAACATTTTGCATACCAAAAGAAAAAAGAGAAGATGTGAAATATTCCCTTTGACAGCATTTGATGCCTTTAAAATAAAAAGTCAGCATCCCCTCTGCTATATATAAGCTCAGAGCATCACATTCAGTGGCATCTTTTCAAATGGCCTGAATTGTATTCTTCGCTTCCCTTGATTTATCCCCCCTTTGGCCCCTTCAGGAGAGCATCATTTATTTTCTCCTGCCCTCTGTCTTCTATATTTCATTTCAGGTGTCTATCGAGGCAATGAAAGATAAAGCTCTTTGCTTTCCCATGTACTAAAGTTCTATATGGAATCAGTTCACCTGTCTGTCACTCTTCATTAAATTCTTACCCTCTTCACTCACATCCTGATCTTTGCAAATGAACATTTGCTTAATAAATGTTCCCAAGACTAACAGTGCAGAGAGAAAATCCCACACAGCAGTAAATTATTAACTCAGTCACAGAGGGAGTGCCATATATGACTTTTCAGAATGAGTTATTATGTGGATCATCATGTAATTATGAATTTTTCAAGCCATGATAGAGGAAAATTGAATATTTAATATTTTATGGACATATTCTACACTGAGGACATCTTTCAAACTTTTATGATAATTTTTAGAGTGAGTGAAGAGCAGAACAAAAGTTACAAAATAATTGCAAACTCGAATATTTAATCAGCAGGGACATTGTTGATTATTTCTCAAATTATGTAATGTAACCAAGGCTGTGAACTGTTAATCATAGTGTATTCAAATGGAGAAAAGAAAGGGCATTAAAATCAATCTATAAATATATTTTGGTTGTTTAAGAAATAAGAATACCTAGCTTAATGTTGTCAAATTGAGACCTTAGGGTATAAATATTCATGTGAGAGGCAATCTTGAGTGATTTGTTCTAAATGAGCTACTGTTGAACAAAAACTTTTTAAAATGAGCCAATTTAAAATGTTCAATATCAACACCAAGGAGTAAACAGTAAAATATCTTAAAATGACTGACCAAAAATAAAATGGAAAACTGAAATTGGCTTTTGTCCGAAAAATTAAAAATTGTAAGAAGTATTTTATAGCTTTGATGAAAAAAAAATAAAGGAAAAATTTAAAGATAGACAATTCCATGCCAAATAACAGACAATAAAATTTTGTTATGAGTTGCCCTGTGTCCTTTACACAGATTCATGCATTCACCTCATAGCATAATATTTAGCACTTCAATTATTATTCATGTTTTAACTTTGAAACTTAGAATATTTAGTGATTTCAAAGTATTTCTTAATAGGTTCGCCTTATTGCTGCAGAGCATCATTTCCCAGTGCTAATACTAATAAGCTTTGGGGCCATCTGAACTCAGAGCTTCTCACATTGGCTACACATCAGCATTGTCCAGTCCTACCTCCCGGAGACTCTGAATTGGCCTAAAGTGAGCTGGACACTGATTTTTTTTTAAGTCTTAAAAATTATTTTAATTTTCAGCCACAGTTTAGAATCACTGATACTGATTGGGCTGTCATCCACTTTCCAGAAGTCAAAACTTCATATATAATTTTTAAATCCCAAAGAATCAACCTTTTGGGTGCATTGAGCACATGAGCATTAAGGATACAGAGATAATGAGTAAACAGTCCTGGCTCTCAAACTGCACATAATTTAATGAATCATACACATAAATAACTACAACTCAGTGCAACTGCTGCTATTAGAGAGGTATGTGTGAGGTGATACAGCAATAGAGAAGAAAACCAACATTCCAGGTACCAAAACAGACTTTTTTTGAACCTGAAATTTGACTAAGAAAAAATATTACTCTACTGTTTCTTGCATTCATTCATTCACTCATTTGTTCACTCATTCAAGTATTTATTCAACAAACATTTATTAAATGACTATTAGTTTCTAAGTACTGTCTTATTCCTCTTTTCATAGATTATGGAATGTGACTGAAAATATGGAGACTGTATCAGTTAGCTATTGCTGCATAAGAAACTATAACAAATTCAAATCACTTAAAACTACAACTATTTATTTGCTTATGGTCCTGAGATTGGACATTTAGGCTGGATTAAGCAATTTCATCAGAAAAGCATGCCTAAGTTATATCATAACTTCTTAAGACCTTTAAAGAAAGTGAGATTTGACAACAATGCCTGCACTTCCCTGAGAAACTGAATCTATTTAGGGGAGTGTATCCTTCCTTTAAAAAAATATCAGATCTATCTATACACAGTAGAAAGTTTTAGGGTAAAAATATAAACTATCAAAAGGAGACACAAGTTTTCTGCTCCTTCTTTATCCATTATTGTTTTCCAGCCATGTATATAAGGGACGGGGATCAGTTGTTCCTTTTCCCATGAGACTCTCCCATTTGTAAACCCCTTCCTTGCTCTTCAGGACAAGCCAGAAGCAGGGTAAAAGAGTCTCAGGCACTGATACTGGTCTCCAACCTATATTAAACAGAGTGGTGATGAAAGAACAGGAACCCAACAAGGTGTGAATTCTCACAGCTTTCCCACTGTCCTTTGGAGTCCTGGCACTTCCAAAAGGAGACTGGAGATTGAGGAGAAGAAGGAGCGGCATAAAACGTACTTCAATAGCTCGACTGGCAGAAACAGAGAGCTGAACATTTACAGCTGTGATTTTCTTTCTTTCTTTCTTTTTAGTATTGTTTTAGTATTCTTCTTGTTTATTTGCTTGCTTACCTGTATGTCTGTTTTACAGATAAGGACATTGAACTTAGAAACTCTACTATGTCATAGACTCACTTGTATGTTAGGAAGCTATGCAGCATTAATCAGGATAAGTACTGAATACATACTAGCAACCCTCCTGAACTTGGCCTTCTGATTTGTTTTGTTTTACGGTAAGAACATTTACCATGAGATCTGTCCTCTTAACAAATTTTTAAGTGTACAATATAGTACTGTAACTACAGGCACAATGTTGTACAACAGATCCCTAGAACTCATTCATTTTTCATAACTGAAGCTGTATACCCCTCAAATCGCAGCTCCCTATTTCTCCCTCCCCCAGCCCCTGGCAACCACTATTCCACTCTCTGCTTCTATGAATTTGACCATTTTAGATACCTCATATAAACAGAATCACACAGTATTTGTCCTTCTATGACTGGCCTATTTCACTTAGCACAACGTCCTTAAGGTTCATCCATGCTTTTGCATATGGCAGGATTTCCTTCTTCTTAAGGCTGATTAATATTCTATTATATGTATTTACCACATTTTCTTTATTCATTCATCTGTCAATGGACATTTAGGTTGTTTCCACAGCTTGGCTATTATGACTAATGCTTCAATGAACATGGGAGTGCAGATGTCTCTTCAAGATCCAGATTTCAATTCTTTTGAATAAATACCCAGAAGTGGGATTGCTGGATCACACAGTAGTTCTGGTTTTAATTCTTTGAGGAACCTCTGAACAGTTTTCCATAGTGGCTAAACCATTTTACATTCGCAGCAACAGTGTACAAGGGTTTCCTTTTCTCCACATTCCACAGTCTTGCCATCACTATGATATTTCTAATCAGAACTCAAACTACGAAAAACAATAATCTTAAGAAGACTAAAAATGGTAAACATGACAGTACTTCCCGAATATATTCTATATTTAAAACATTTCCAGTCCCAATGGTATTTTTAGAAAGCAAATTTGACAAACTATCCTAAAATACTGTTGGTAAAGAACTTAAAATAATGTTCAAAGAAGAATAAAACTAGGAATATGGGTGATTTTTCTTTTCTCTATTTTACAAAAGCTTTTGTGCTTTAAAAAAATGACAAAAACTGTATTTTAATTTCTGAATACTTGATCCTGAGATGTCCAAAATATTATTAAAGTCTTAACATATGTAAATCTATTGTTGAACTAAAAATAATAATATTCATTAATCTTTTTAAAATGGATTCACTCAGTGCTAACCTTGAAGCAAGGATTGTGCTAGTTTCTGAGGATTAAAACATAAATAAGATACATTCCCTGCTCTCAAGAGAGTTCACAGTCCACAGTCTTTACTCCACAGTAAAGACAGGGAAGTAAATATACAATTGCAATGTGGCGTTCTCAGTGCATGGAGTACTCACAGGGTCCCATGGGACCGTGTAAGGAGGGACTCCAAGGGAGAGGGCGTTAAGCTGAGACTTAACAGATAAGAAGGTGGGTTCAAGAAGGGGAACACTGACCGATAAGGTTGAAGAAGTGGGCAACTGCCACAACTACCAAGGACTCTACACCTTTTCTCCACTTAAGCATCAGGCACTGACTGAGGATTCTGAAAGCCCATCAAACTCTAATTCTCAATGGCTCTATTCCTGTAATTACCATCTACCTCTAATAGAGACACGTACAGTTATGTATTCCTCAAGTGCAGTTTCATCAGTACAGGTAGAGTTTGATCCAAAATAACACTCTGAACTAAGACTATCAATCATACTTTAAAAAAAACTCAGTATTCACTGGTGAAATCTTATTTTATAAAATAGAAGTGCTGACTCATTCCTTTTTCTTTTAACCATTCAGTCATCAAGTTGAAGACACCTAACAACCATCACTTGACCTGAACTGAGAAAGTGCCATAAGATGTTGAAACACTGCAAGTGCCAGTTCAAGCATCGCTTTCAAGTTGTCACAAAGGATCCCTTTCTCACCTTGCCCAGGGCATGAAGCGTTTCAGCTAGACCTGGAGAACTGTAAGCAAGCCAGCCTATACCTAACAGGAGAGAACCGACCATGGCACTTGAAATAGTTCTTTCTCAGCAGGGACGGCCAGTCTGTGGTACACAGAGCAGCTATTTTTCAATGTGATGACTGAAGATCACCAGAGTATAAGGGAAGAGAAGAATGGCAGACAGGGGTAAGTGTTACAGAAGTGGGCGTGCTGAGGATGACAAGAAAGGAACAAAAAGAGCAAAGGAAAGAGTGCTGTAGGCAGCTGAACTCCATTCTACCAACAGAATCCAGGCCAGTGGGCATGGTCCACATGGGGCATGATGGTCAACACTGGCTCAGAGACCAGCCAAGTAAAGCATCAAGGCCTGAAAATAGATTTCACTATTCCAGTGAAATGGGTCTCTTTATCAGGTACCTACCATACTGATTAACCTGCCTGGTCCCAAACTATGCCCTCTACATACGTTTTCTAGGTGCTCTCAGGGTCCCTATGGTCAACAAAGAATCCATCTGTCCTCTTCCTTGCCCCTTGCCTGGATCTAGAAAAATCCATAGCTAGTACTTTTCTGATTTCTGGGAGTACGAGAAAGCTTGCTAAAACTTAGCCGAAGTCAAGAAAGTCTGTGGAGATCGTCACCCTTATTGTTACTGCTGCTGCGTTTGATATTAATTTTGCATATCATGTGCTAGCACTAGAAGCAGAGCCACCTTTCTCTTCAGTTTGTAAATTCAGCTTGAATTCTTGACAGTGCACATGTAAGTTACTTCAGAAAATATTATCTAGTACTTCTGGGTCAGGCTACTCTCCTGCAGATATAAAAGATATTCAAGGCAGAATCCTTGCACTAGCAGAGCCTACAGATGAATAAAAAGGTAATAACAATACGTTTTAAAGTCTCATGTCATGGGGATATGAATGGAATGGTTTGAGGGCACCAAGAAGGGGATCCTATCCCCATCCTATGAGATGAAGGGAGACTTCCAAGAGATTGAGCAAGGTCAGTCAAGTGAAGAACAGTGGAAGAGTCTTTAAGACAGAGGGAACAGCACATGTAGTCATGGAGGCAGAGCACATGGCCTGTCCAGAGAATTTGAGACGAGTCAAAATGGTTGATGCATGGGAAGGGGAGTGGTAAGATAGAAGGATGGAGAGATAGAGACAAGACCATGAAGCCATTTAAAGAGGCTGAATGACATCCTTAAGTCAAAGGAAACCATTAAAGGGGTCTAGGGAAAAGAGTGATGTGACCCTCCAAACATGTTCATTTCAGAAAACAGACTGCTGGTTGCCTGAGGTGGGCATAGGGGGTGGGTGAAATGGTTGAAGGTGGCCAAAATGTACAAAGTTCCAGTCATAAGATACATTAAGTCCTGGGGATATAATGTACAGCACGGTGACGATAGTTAAGAGTACTGAAATATATATTTGCAAGTTGCCGAAGAGTAGATCTTAAAAGTTTTCATCACAAGAAAAAACCTGGAACTATGTGAAATGGTGGATGTAAACTAAACTTATTGTGGTGATCATTTCTCAATATATACATATGTCAAATCATTATGATGTACTCATAAAAATAATATAATGTTATATGTCAACTATAATTCAATAAAAAACTTGTTATTTCAGCAAGAGGTTGTATCTGAATAACATAATAAAAACGAATTAGTAAAATTCATTATCTAACTACTTTCTAGAATTCCCTGATCTCAACTGGGTAAAGATACCCAAACTTTCCTGGCTTCAGTGTCAGCTCAGACAATCTGAGTCTCAATTACTTAACTCTTATAGAGCAGCATGCTTTTTAAAAATCAACATATTAGTTGAGCCCTCACTGGAGAAGTTGAGCAGCATTGATTCTTCAGCAGCTGTCCTCCCCATGCTGGTGCTTCAGCTCAAGGCCTGTCACCATTATATTCAATGGGAATGAAAACCAAGCAATCCACACCCTATTCATAATTGATCATGAACTTCAGCATTAGAAGGCTCTGGGCATTATGAGACCTGTCTGATTGATTGTGGTGGGTATCATGCCCACTTGAGTGATAGCCAGGAAATTCACAGGGTGAGTCTTCACCTCCCTCCTTTAATTCATGAAATTATAATAAAAAATTGTACCAGACACTTGTTATAAATGGCAAGGATGACTTTATTCAAGACTATTGCAATAGGAGAGAGACTGAACTCAACTCCACTGAAATAAAAGGTGGGAGGACTTTTTGAACCCTCAACTGGGCTAATAGAAAAGTACTAGAGGACTTTTAATGGGGAGGTTGGTCAGTGTGATTAGGCCATCTGTGTTTGCTAATTGACCCTTACTGAAGTTAGGCACCTACCTTTCCACAGAAACTGGGAGACAGGGGGTGCTATCTCTCTCTATGATTACATTTCAAAGGGATAGGTCCCAGGTCCTTGAGAAAGACTTTTCTGGGTTGTAGAAGATTTACATCTCAAAGGGACAGAGAAAGAATTTACAAGCTTTCTAAGGTAAATGCTGTAAGAAAAAGGAGATCAGGGACCTAGTGTCAGGAGGAAGCCTGTCCAAAATTTAGTCAAGCTGAGCGGAACCTTAGGTCCTCTTGGTCAAAAAGCACTTCAAATTTTATGAGCAGCGTTATTCTTGAGGCAGCATATTTAGAGGAAATTATTGCATTTCTTAGGTGAGTCAAATAATTCAGCCTCTCAGACTCTGGAATTATAACACCGTGTGAGCTGTGTTATAATTGCCAAGTCCTGTATTGCCCCGAGTACTTTTTGCTTATGAGGAGCCTTACCCTGTCCTGGTTTCATCAGAGATACCTCTGGCAATGCAAAAAGCAAAGGTGATACTGGCTGATATATGTGTTGACAGCCTATCACCCTTTAAAAGGAGGGTGACCATTGATTTTTGCCTTGGCAAACATAAGCTATCTTGACTATAAAGCTTATTAAAGCATATATGCCAAAATGTCTTCAAATTGTGCAAAATCAGCTCACTTCACTTCTTCCGAAGTTTATCCATTCATCCATTTATTCAGCAAATGTTTAGTGCCAGACCCTGTGCTGGGCGATATATAAACCATGCCTTCTCTCCCAAAACAGGCATGAAACTGTGCACTGTATCTATAAAACCCACTAACTTCCAGTGATCATAACTAGCATGATATTAATATGACAATAAATATTTATTAAATATTTCTGACAAACCCTGTACAAAGTACTTTGCATCGTTTATATTACCTAGTGTTCACAACAGCCCTAGAAGTTCAGTACTATTATGATCAGATTGCCACTTTACACAAGAGGAACCTGAGACTCAGAGTAGTTAAGTGAAATATCCAAGATTAAGTGCCTGTTCACAGGTGGACCAGGGACTTGAACTCAGGTCTGTGTGACTCTGAACATGTGTTCCTAATCATTTCTTATACTTCTCTGCTGAATATCATCCAGAGCATCACGTGCCTCCTTCATGAATTCAACGTAAATTCAGCAAGTACATACGAAGCATTCTAAGAGTTTAGAATTCACGTTGTTAGCAGAAATTCCCCTGTTTCAGGGCATAGAGAGCATGAGATAATCTCAAAGATGACAGGAGGACACAAGGCTTGATGCTAAAACTCAATCCAAATGCTCCCAGAGCACCAGCAGGGCATACAGTTTGGTAAAAAAAAACAGGTGCCCACCCTGGAGAAGGCCATGTCCGTTAGTGCCACATGTCCCCAACTTCAGAGCATATTCACAATTTCTGCTACATCCACAGAGCACTTGCATTCTTATTCACTTAATATTTATCTTTTAATAGATCCACTTTATACCATCACAGTGAATGGAGGAAAAAAGGCAGATTTCATTACTACCATTAAAATAAATGTAACACTATTAAAACGTAACTATTCATCTGGGCACTAAGTTCATCTCAAGTGCCCCTTTGGGAAGGACTACTTGCCCTCAGGCTTCCTTTGGCTTCCTCTTTCCTATCCCACTCTGGGCATCATTGTACAGATTCCACGCCCAGCTCTCACTCTGGGAAAATGCTCTAGACTTTTCCATTCTACCTGCCACCGCATTGCCCCCATCAATGAGTATTCAAAGCCCCATTTCCTCAGGACTTTCATGGGTAACTCATGGAATAGTCTGATAAAGTAACTCTCCTTAGAGGGTGTTCACAGAGTAACAGTCATCTGTAGTCAGGAATTTGCAATGAGCCAAGCACTGGGCAAATGTATCACCTGGATTATTGTCTTATTTCATCTTTGCAACAGTCTGATGCAGAAGATACTATTATCCTCTTTTTATATATGAGGAGACTGAAGCCTGCATTGTGACTATGTGAAGGGAGGTTAAATAATTTGCCTAAGGTCCTGCAGCTGCTAAGCTGCAGGTCTGTGCACCTCCAAAGTCTAAATACTGAGTCAGTCAACTTTTCTACTGCTGTTAATGGAAGGCCTACATTTAGGCCTATGTTACATCTCACAGATGGACTGCACTCCCAACCCTCCCATACTCCAGCACTACCTTCCTCTGCAGTTCACCTGCCACGTGGTCACCACACACACACACACACACACACACACACACACACACACACACACACACACACACACACACACACACACACACACACACACACACACACACACACCAACCTCCAATGACTGGCTTTTCACTGCCTACAGGATACGGGATTAAGTTCAAACTTCTTGCAGTATTCCAGGCTCATCACAATCCAGCCACAACCTGACTTCCCTGAGCCCCTTCCCTCCAACCTCACAGCCATGTTAGATCTCACCCTTTCTCCCAGATAGGTCATGTTCCCTTATGGCTGTGCAATGAGGCAGCCGAGAACACTACAAGGTCAAAGCAAGGGCATGGGCTTGGGAGCAGATA
The DNA here is from genome assembly GCF_964270905.1 of Leucopleurus acutus. Taxonomy (NCBI): domain Eukaryota; kingdom Metazoa; phylum Chordata; class Mammalia; order Artiodactyla; family Delphinidae; genus Leucopleurus; species Leucopleurus acutus. The sequence goes on from NC_139160.1 coordinate 52,213,447, forward strand.
GACCTGTTTGAATCACAAATCGGGCAAGTTGTTTAACCTCTCAGAGCCACCTCTGTTTTCCCACATAAAAAAAAAAAACAAAACAGTGATAACGCATCTGTCTTATAAGAAGTGGGCTGGACGGCATGTCTAACACATGCCACATAGTGTGAGTCACTGTGCACGGTAATGGCATCTGGCAGGCCTTCAAATACAAGTCATTATTACACCTGTGTCCATGTTGTTCCCTTGAAAATTACCTGGAATTGTTTTTTCTTCTCATCCTGAAAAATGCTTATCCATTCTGCAAGCTCAAATATCACTTCCTCTATGAAAGTTTTCCTGATTTCTTCAGGCAATACTAATTCCTCCTTCCTCTGCATTTCCTTAGCACTCAGCACCCACCTCAACTGTAATACTTCAAGTTGCCTTTTAATTTTCTGTCACTTATCTCCCTCTTCCACTAGACCATGAGCTCTTAGGAGACTGTGTATCTACCAAATGCAATACTCAGCACATAGTAAACTGACAACTGTTAGTTGAATGACTTAATGTGTGCTCCCCACCACCAGACATCACTTGTATTTGAATAATGCTGTAAAATTAGACTGAAATCTTAGGCACTGAAGCGGGAACAACAAAGTACGTGGGTAGAAGGTGAGATCTTTCTCCAAAATCCCCAAACACTTATGTCCACTCTCTATGCGTAAAGCCATTTTGGTTCCAGAATCTTTGTCTGCAGGTTATACTGGGCTTCCCTTAGGAGCATGAGGGAATTTCTGTGACAGGAAAAGATAATGCTTACAAAACCTTTTCATCATCAACATTGATTATTTATGAACTCTTACAGGAAAGGGACCCTCTGGATGCTGGCACGTGGGAGAAGCCACCCCCTCCCTCAATTTATACTAAATGAATGTTGGAGTAAATCTCTTCATTAACCAGAGAAAGGACTTTACACTCTAAAGTAATCGCTCATCTCTTCAGCCACAAAAGCCCCAAAGACACCTCCTCCTGAACATTCTAATGGGACAGACTTTTGCTGACCGGCTGAGCGCGAGGCAGACTTTGGCAGGTAGACTCCATATAGCTTGCAGCCCAAAGCAAAGACACAGCAACATTGCTTGGAAGCCAGTGGGTGGCCCTGGATGGTGAAAGCCTGTCCTTCAAGCAACTGAGGCAGGAGTCCATCAAAGGTGTTAATTTTACATGATGTGGCACGGCAAGTTTATAAATAAATAACACATGAACATTCCCCACGGTTCCTCTCCTCTGGATTTCTGTGTACCTGCTACAGGCTTGGCAACACCAGGTGCCAGATCGGAATTGCTCTGCAAAAAGTGAGGGGGGAGGCATCTCTGTCACCAGGACCTGGTAACTCTTGACGCCTACATCACTGGATCCAGCCACCTTAAAAAAATCGCCAACGAATCTGCCCTCTGCCATTGGATGTGCTCAATTTAAGATTATCATCATGAGCGGCAAGAACAAAACACAGATGTTAGAGTTTCAGAAAAATGTACTGTGGGGGACCATTAGTAAAAAATACTGTTTAAAATATATAGCATATGTAACTATTAAATACATAAAAATACCATGTACCAAGAGGTAAAACATGATGAACGTTGTTGAATATTTTAAGTACCTATATTGTTGCATAAAATGGTTCTGTGCGGTAGAATTTTCTATTGCCGGAGATTTATGAAATTTTGTCAAAGTGGTAGATCATGCTGAAGTCAGGGGAAATACCAGCATACTTTAGGTTGCTTTCTATTTTTAATTAAGTTTGAAACTGTATCTTTGCACTTGTGAGTGTGCATATAAATATATGTAAGGGCAGATGTGATTAACAATAATGCTGATCTATGCAGACACTCAAATTCACTCACAAGATGACCCCTTCCCACTGCAGAAAAAATTACTTAATTGAGGCTGGGTCTGTGCAATCATAGTGAACTCAGTGTAGAGTGGCAAAACTCGACCAGCATGATTCACCCTCCCTCATTTTAACAGTGTCGGCGGCAGGAATTAAACAAGCCTTATAGGGTCTTGACCTGGATTTGCAACTTGAGATGAGCCATGATAACTGAATGTTATTGCATTTGTCATGTTTACCTATGTCAATAAAGATGGAGACTGACTGAACTTAGGTAGTTGACTAAAGTCCATCTAATCTTTATTCCAAGGGACTCAGGATGGAGAAAATGTTTAAAGGCACCCTTGAGACTTAACTGGGGTCCAAGTTACTCAGAGCTCAAAATACTAAGCAAGTATTAACAATGATGAAGTCAAAGGCAAAGAAAGAGGTCAGACAGACAGCAGTGAAAGTCTAAGATGAATAAAGGCAGAGAAAAAAGAGAAACAAAAAGAACACAAGCAGTGGACTCTGTCTAGACACAGCCTGTGTCCCTTTTCACCATAAGCTCCCCTCCACCCGCTCCCCACCAACTCCATTCTTCTGGATCAACCTCTCCTCAGAATTACCATTGCACCTGGAGCCCATACCATATAACCTAGCATGTAATTACATACTCTTCTGTTTCATGTTGTTTTATATGTGTTCATTTTCATCCTAACTAGATTCAAATGTATTTGGAGGTCAGTATCTACATCTCATATATCTGTATTTTCCCCAGGGCCTAGCACAGCTTTAAGCACATTAAAAGTTTCAGTGGTTTCTCATTGACTGAGTTAATATCAAGTCATTTTTGGCCTCTCGCAAAGATTGCTAGCAAGTGTCATTCTTTCTTCCTCCATCATCTCACGTCTACACCTGTTCCAATGTTCCTGCAAAACATATAAACACATACTCTAAAATACATGAGGGTAGGCTTCCCTGGTGATGCAGTGGTTAAGAATCCGCCTGCAGGGGACACGGGTTCGAGCCCCGGTCTGGGAAGATCCCACATGCCGCGGAGCAACTAAGCCCGTGCACCACAGCTGCTGAGCCTGCACTCTAGAGCCCGCAAGCCACAACTACGGAGCCCGCGTGCCACAACTACTGAAGCCCACGCACCTAGAGCCCATGCTCTGCAACAAGAGAAGCCACTGCAATGAGAAGCCTGTGCACCGCAACGAAGAGTAGGCCCCACTCACTGCAACTACAGAAAGCCCGCGCACGGCAACGAAGACCCAACGCAGCCAAAAATAAATAAATAAATAAAAATTTAAAAAGACAAAAGAAAATGGTCAGACATCATTTAAAAACAAAAAAAGATACATGAGAGTGTTTTTCTATTTATTATACACTTTATTCTGTAAATTATTTTACACAACCACACATACAGATTCAACTCATTCTTGCTAATAGTTGCATAAAATTCTATTGTGTGGTTGTACCATAATTTATCAGTCATTTCCCTTGCTGCCATTTATTCCAACATGATAACCAATATTATAATAAATAAATATGTCTATATCATCTCGTATGTATGCTTTTATTTCTTCATAGATTCCCAGAGTAGGACTGCAGAGTTAAAAGTTATTTTGCAAAATTGAATAAAGATACTTCCGGTTTACTTCTCCAAAATATTTAGTCATCCTCCCACCATTAATATATTTAAACGTTTGTTCCCTCATACTCTTGACAGCACTGGATATTATCAACCTTTTTAATATTTATTAAGGGTTAGGAACAGGATTAGAGAAAAAATGTTTACTCGCCGTTTGGCTGTGCATTTCTCTGATAGTGAGGTTAAGTTTCCTCATGGTCCATTTGCGTTTCTCCGTGTGAGAAGTGACTTTCATACTTTCTACCCATTTTTTACATTTACTATATAGGAGTTCTCTGTATACCAGGGATGTTTTCCATTCATATTTTTCTCCCAGATAATCTTATGTGTTTATATCTTGTAAACTCCTAAAGCATAATGATGCATCTTAGAGCCTAGCTCCTAATCCCTTTTTGCTAGCAGCCCTGGTATAGTATGTTATAATGTGTTCATTCAGGGAGTTCAGTAAATATATTCAACAACTTCAAACCAACATCAATCAAAAGTGATTAGGTTATACAGTTAGATTGACCAGGCAAATATTCATTGCAAAGTAGAGGACTTCCCTGCTGGTGCAGTAGTCAAGAATCCACCTGCCAATGCAGGGGACACAGGTTCGAGCCCTGGTCCAGGAAGATCCCACATGCCGCAGAGCAACTAAGCCTGTGCGCCACCACTACTGAGCCTGCGCTCTAGAGCCCACGAGCCACAAGTACTGAGCCCATGTGCCACAACTACTGAGGCCCGCGTGCCTGGAGCCCGTGCTCCACAACAAGAGAAGCCATGACAATGAGAAAGCCACACACCGCAAGGAAGAGTAGCTCCCATTCACCCCAATTAGAGAAAGCTCGCGTGCAGCAACGAAGACCCAACACAGCCATAAATTAATTAATTAATTAAAAAAAAAAAAGTAGAGCACTCAGTATCCTAAAATGTCTGCTTGATCAAGTAAGGCATTTCCATTGTAGTTAAAACTTGGCCCCCAGGTTAATGCCTACCCTTAGCTCCAGCCTCACCCCTGCTTAGTTACAACACAGAGAAGACTTCAGAGAAAGCATTTGACTCCAAAGGTAATATGTGAAAATACAACTGTTAAAGGATATTTGAGAAAAAATTGAAGAAAGGAATTAAAAGGGAGCTTTTGATATGCACACATATGTGCATGTGCCCGCATGTGCATGTGTGTGCACATGCACACACACATCCCAATGCAGAGCAGTGTTTTAATTCTAGCACAAAGCTACCCACTGTATGGTATGTAGGCCGTCTTTGCTGAGGCAAAGAAGGCAGAACATTTAGATGCATACAAATGAAGACATATTAGAGAAAGATATAAATATAGCAAATATTTATACTATAAATATTAAGAGGAAACTGATTTTGTGCAGTAGCAAGGAAAGTCACAAAATCTTCATTCCAGCAAAATTCACAACTATTTCAGGGATTTGAGATCTAGATTGAGGTAGGATGTGGGGAGTTTGTTTGAACAAGCTAAGAAAGTAAACCAGGAAATAGGATGTGGGTGTAGGGGATATTTAATCATTGTTTGAAAAGGAAAAGAACTGGTAGATAATCCAGGGTGCTCTCAAGAAAGATTCTGAAGTTTGAGATGGGGCAGATAAGGCATATACATTCCACCTGAGAGAACCATGGTTTGAGTCACCAGGCTTAGTTATTTTCATCCCCAGCCGATGGAGCCACCAGCATCTCTACCACCAAATGCCCCCCTGAATGGGTCTGCAGGGACCCCATGAGCCCTGCTACAGAAAACCAATACTTCAATGAGTAACTCTGTTAATTAGATACCACTGACTAGCCAAGGTATTCCAAGTGAAAGACTCCCTTAAATTGATGTGATATGTATAGAAAAAGGTTGAATTATAGAATTCCATAGAAGACAATAAAATATAGCAAATAAAATTTATGTTTTCAAGAAATGTTAAATGACACAGGGAAAATTCTCATGTGTAGTGAAAAAAGCATATAAAACTGTATATAGACACTGACTGCATTTCAGTAAAGGACACACACATATATTTTGTATATAAAAGTGAAGAAAAAAGATTAAAAGAAAATACCACAATACGTCAACAGCAGTTATCTCAACAGACCTTGCCAATGATTTTATTTTCCTCTTTATACTTCTCTGTATTTTACAAATAATTTTAAGATAAGCATTTGTATTTTTTTAAATCAGCAAAAGCTATTTTAAAATAAATATTCATTTATGATGTTACATATTCAACTGATCCTTGGCTAACAGGATTCCCAGTCATGTTTTGCTCTTTATTTTCTCTCAGCTGATTAATCTGAAGTCAAACTTCTGACCCCACTTCCCACTCCTCCAGCTCCCATTCCCTCACAGCCTTGACTGCCCCAGCAGCCCTGACCTGCTCCCAGCATTTCTGTACCACCTCACATGTGGCAAAAACAAAACAAAAGAGAGAAAAAAATATGAAGGTTGTTTTTAGATTCAAGCTTAACCACTATATAGCTGTCTTTACCCATGAGAAAATTTTATACGAGAAAGAAAGTTTAGGAAGATTTCTAAGCAATAACTCATAAACTTGGTTCTGACAGTTTGGGCTTTTTTTTGAGAGAAAGAGAAAGAGTGCTACAAACTCAGGCATATTTCAAAATGCCCTTGTATGCCTTAATATAGTATTAAATTAAAAAGTTAACAAAGCTTTTTTTTTTAACATCTTTATTGGAGTATAACTGCTTTACAATGGTGTGTTAGTTTCTGCTGTATAATAAAGTGAATCAGCTATACGTATACATATATCCCCATATCTCCTCCCTCTTGCATCTCCCTCCCACCTCCCTATATGGAGGGATTTCACCACATGGAAAATTCATCTGTGTTGATCTTCTCTGTGTGATTTTGTGGCACTTAATTAATTATTTTTAATTTAGATTATGGGAGACATGGTGAAATTTGTCTCCTTATAAAACTGGGGTACATGTAATGGTGTTTCTGCTTATTTGTCATACTTACAACATGACACAGAAAAAATGGACAGATTATTGACTGTAGCTTCACCAGCAGGAATATTAAATTTTACACATATAGTTATAACTAAAAGTCACTAGCAGGAAGGAAAGGAAGGTGGGATAAAATCATGGTTTTTTCCTCGCCTACAACAACAAAAAACTGTGTTTTGCTGACATCAATTTTGCTTATGTGGGGGAATTTTCAGATACACAAGAACAAATCCAGATCTTCTTGGCTTTCTTAAAGGGTCATCAGGATGTTTGTGTTTGAACTAATGAAATAGATTGTAAATGGTAGAACCAGAATGTGAGCTGAGCATTCTGGCTCCAGAGCTCACACACTTAATTCCTACACCACAAGGATGAGATAACCTCCAGTACTGTGTGACACTCTCTACCAGTATTTGCATATAACAGCATCCTGCCCTAACCACTAAGAGATGACTTTCTAATGGTGAAATTTCTGGCACCATTAGAAGTGTTGATCTCCAAACTGGAGAAAGTCAAAAATAAATTCTTGCTTGCTTTTCTTCGCATTTGACTTTTACCTTTGGTGTAAATCCGGTTTGAATGAGAAGTGGCAGAGAAAACTAAAACTTATCTGGGAATCAGGATACTTGGGTCTGGTTTTAGTTCGGCCCCCAGATAACTAACTGCTCTTACACAATTGAGACTTCGGATTTCTCAACCAAATGACCGTCAGAACAAATGATCTCTTGCTTGATAAGTCTACAAATAAACCATGATTTCCACTACCTTGTCCTGTCTCCACAGCAAGTGGTAAGAATAAATAAATGTGTGTGTGTGTGTGTGTGTGTGTGTGTATGTGTGTGTATGCATGAGTGTGAGTGTGTATCTGCATCACCCATGATTTATATATGTGGAGTAAGATCTCCTCAGAAGGACAGGAAAAGTTGAAAATACTTTAGGTATCTATTAAACTATGTTTCAGCTTCTTGAAAAGGTAAAAGAGCTTTTTTTCCTGCAAATGCTAAAATCACAGATAGAGATTCACTTAAAATCTACTTTTGTCAATTTTATATTTTTCTTTAACTTCTGACACCTAGGACTTTACATTTTATGTGACAACACTAATTTGAGCAACTATAAACTGTCCACTAAAATAAATGCACAACCTAAAAGCTGAAAATTATGTTTTGGGCTTCCCTGGTGGCGCAGTGACTAAGAACCGCCAGCCAATGCAGGGGACATGGGTTCGAGCCCTGGTCCAGGAAGATCCCACATGTCACAGAGCAACTAAGCCCGTGCGCCACAGCTACTGAGCCTGCACTCTAGAGTCCACAAGCCACAACTACTGAGCCCACGTGCCACAGCTACTGAAGCCCATGCACCTAGAGTTCGTGCTCCACAACAAGAGAAGCCACCGCCACGAGAAGCCCATGCAACAAAGAGTAGCCCCCGCTCGCCGCAACTAGAGAAAGCCCGCACACAGCAACAAAGACCCAACGCAGCCAAAAATAAAAATAAACTAAATAAATAAATAAATTTTAAAAGAAAATTATGTTTTATTTAGGGCATTACTGAGGACTATATCCCTGAAATGGCCTCTCAGATGGCTCTGAGGAACTGCTCCGAAGAGGTAAGGGAGGAGCCAGGATGTATAGGCGTTTCTGCTGGAAAAAAAATATGTAGTTGAACATCAAAAGATTACTGCTAATCACAAAACAGACATCTCAGGTAAATGATTTTAGTGCTTTTCTATGTATGGGAAGATGCAAGAATTGGGGCTTAATGAAATCATTCCTTTGATATGCATCTTAACTATCTAGGGCCAGCATCCTATTCTCCATCCTGAATTCCCCTCAGCAGTTGATGTCTCGATGGTGGGCAACATTCATTGCTTACTGAAAAGTCAAGTGACATTCTTTGTCCACAAGAGGACAAAGTTTTTCTGAATTATCTCATTTCGTAAGTAAGAAAAGGCATTACTTGTGACACTCTAGAGGTGCAAGTATAAACACCTGATCACTGGTCTGACCCAACCCAGTGAAAACTAGCTTGTGAAAACTTTGTCCAATTTGCCTCTAATTATAGAAAGACCTATCTTTCTTTTACCAAGCCTTGGGAAGTACAGAATTAGACTTTGAGTTAGAGAAACGAGGTCACAAAACACACTATTGCTCTGTACATAGTTTGTGCTTGATAAATATTTACTAATTAGTTATTTGATAGCAGTGGATCCTTTGGCCTACCTAATCCTGATATTGCTTTAAATCTCTACGCCTTCCATGTAGCTGTTAGAATGTTAGCACTACCATGAATTATATAGCAACACTTCAGAAAGGCAGGGTTGGCCTATGGCCAGGAGTTAAGCTGTATGTGAAAAATGCAGAATAAAACCCTTGAAATCCAGCTCTGTTAAGAAGACATGTTTGCTTTTTAAATGACATAATACACCTCCAATTCAACCGTATTTCCCCCCATCATGACAACCAATAGTTTTAAATCCTTCTTTCACTATGAATTGCTTATATGTGTCTGTTTAAGGCCGCTTGACTTCATAGTCCTGTCAAAATGCAGTTCAAAGACACTCACCTAATCCATTTCTTCCAAACAATGAGCCTAGTTTGACTGTAGAAAAAGAAATATTGAAAAATCTTCTAGGGAGGCTTTGAACACTCCCAGGGAAAGGGTGCTTTCAAGGAATGGTTAAGTATTTTGAAAAGCCTAAGGAGCTTTGTAGCTAGAGATGATGACCTTATAACCTCTCAACAACTTTTTGCAAACAGTATCTTTCAAGCTTCATCTAAAAGACTGGTGAGCAACAATTTGAAGAATGAGGTTTTCCTTTGTGTCAGATTACAGAGCTCAGCAGTTCTAACCTTTTTGTTCTATTATGTTTCTGATCTAAACAAGGAATTATTTATTACCAGAAAATGGTGGTATTCAGATCACAAGCCTCCTCAGAGCACTGACTTTGATCCTCAACCATATGTAGAGATTTAGGAGGAGAAGCCTACTTATTTGGAGAGTATCCTAAGAGGCACTCAGAAGCTGCCTTTCCAGGCAGAAAGCACTGGAGGTTCTGGTCACCGAGAATGAACCTGACAACTTCTTGATTTCAATTGGTTATTTTAATGCACATTTTCTCAGGACCTTGAAGTTTCATTTTCCCATGTGGATGGAATTTCTTCTCCATGTCAAGAAACAAATGGATTTATTAGTATTTTAATTCAATGTGAATTTTTCGACAAAATTACTGAGGGATTAGTTTATATTCCTCCATTAATGTTTCCTGGTAATAGTCTAGGGAATTTCACAACACAACAGAAGACAGACTCCTGGGAATGTATATGCTACATAATGTTTTGCTCTTCCCCATGCAGAATTGAGATGCCATTTCGAAAACTGAGCCCTAAAGATGTTTACAATCTTAAGGTAGCTGGGAAACTGTCATTTAAAAGCAATATTTAATATTCTTTGCATACTGTTTTGGGGACAGACTATTCCTTGAGTTCTGGAAAAATCATCCAAACAGTCCTTTCAGCTTTCAAATGTAGAGCAAAGACACTCTTCTGAAATAGAGATATTTGAGACTAATGGCTACAAAGAGCTAAACTGGCCTGGCTGGTCATATAAAGTTGCCTCTAGTGTAGATAGCACTGGATCTCTGCAAGTTATGTTTCCTTCAGAGAAATGTTCTTTTCCTTAGTATGGACTGAGTTTCTCTGTGCTTGTTCTGGGAGTCTGAGAGACGCAGAAGTAAGATGGCAGGGGGAGGGGGAGGGGAATAGGAAGTGGGACGGAGAGGATGGGAGTGGATCAGTTGCTGCCCGGAAATCTGCACCTGTGGGCCCAAGGCTGAAGGAGGAACTGTTTTCAGAGGAAACTGTGAGACATGGGGAAATGTGGAAATGTTGTATCTGTATGGGGAAGTGGGGACCCCAAATCATTAGTCTCAGTATTAATGTAAATGTGACTTCATTTAAATATGCCCGTACTTTATTATCACAAGTTGATGCAATTTAAACATACATGTTACACACCAAAAGAATAAAAGATTCCCATGTTACAGATCTTTTTACCAAATTAATATTTGACCTGTTTTAGTGGAGGAAAAAGTATGATAATTTTGCACGAACATGCTGTAGGTTATACTTAGTCCAAGAGATTAGTTGATTATATTAAGCAGATTTTTAAGTTTTAAGATATCTAAAAAATAACTGATTGGGTTAAGGCTTTCATAATCTAAGAATTATTCCATAATTTGACATTTATTTATACACATAAAAAGGACAGACTCTTACGTGGTTACTCCAGCAGTTGAATAAGTATATTGATTCCCTACTGTGTGTCAGGAAACATGCTGGGTGAGTCCTGCCATTTAGGAGTTCACACTTTCTTTGGCAGGTAGAAGTGTGCAAAGATAATGACAGGACAGTACGAAAAGGATCATAACTGAGATAATCATGTATGTTCAGGGAGTCCTGAGGAGGGTGGCACTACAGGGTCCTGGTGTCATTGGGAGCTTACAGTGGGGGGCAGAGGGAGGTCAGGCAGGTCTTGCAGAGGTGAAAATGGTGCAGCAGCATTAGCAAGGCCATGCAGCGGGAGTAAAGTGTTTTAAGATGGAAAATCATGATTGACGCAAGAGGTCATGAAAATGCAAGTGAGTGTGTAAACAAAAAGTGACATGGCTTGATTAGAGCACGGCCAACATGTCTGAGAACTTGGAAATAAAGATAAAATCCCTGCATAGCTAAGTAGATGCCATATAACACAAAGCTGAATCTATGACGGTCAATTTGTTGCTGGTATAAAAAACATCTAACACGTTTTTGTTACTCATTCTAAACCCATAGTAGTTTAAATCAACAAGTAAGTTGTTATACGTAGGAACCCTGAGAGCAAGGAAGAGAAAACTACTCGCTAACAACAGAGTAAGAAGAATGATAAACAGCAGACATAAGAACCTAAACAGTTTCCAGTTTGGGTCATTAGTATAGTCTACTCCACAGATTGACAAACTTCTTCCATAAAGGCCAGATAGTAAATATTTCAGGCTTTGCAGGTTGTACAGTATCTATCACAACTACTCCACTCTGCCATTGTAGCACAAAAGCAGGCACAGACTACATACAAGTGAATGGGCATGGCTCTGTTCCAATGAGGTTTTATTTAAAGAGTAGACAGAGGGCCACATCTGGCCTCCACCTGTAGGTTACCCACCCCTGGCCTAATGACCCCTGAAGGCAGTGCTGTATTAAAACACAATAATATAACTGATGTTTATAATTGTGGCCTTAGCTCGGCAAGTAATGTTTTGATCATGTTCAGTGTTCTCCATTTAAGGAAAATTTGTAAAGTGTGTTAGAAAAAGTCTATAGAATTAGAAAGAATTTTGGTGGTTAGGGGATAAATACTAAGCTATATGGGAGAAAATACTTGAAAAAAATTAGCATATTCCGTATATGTTTGCATGGCTGAAGGTTTTGCTCCTATAGATTTCTGTGCCAGCATGTATACAGTATTTATACCTGTGGTCTAGACCTGCACCATCCAACACAGTAGCCACCAGTCATATGTGACCACTGAGCACCTGAAATGTGGTTATTGTAACTGAGGAACTGAATTTTTGGCTTTATTTATTTCTGCGTTAAATTTAAATTTAAAAGCAAATACTCATTTCAGTGATTGGAAAATTTTAAAATATATTTGCTACAACTTGGGTAAACTTTTTCAACCTAATTTTTGGAACTCTAGATACATATCAAGTATTTCTTATTAAAATGTAGCATTCAACTTGAGGTGTGTATTGCATTTTATTTCTCTTGGACAAAATCTCCAATATATATTTTATTGTCTACAATATCATAGTAAGGGAAGTCAACATGTTTCCTGTTGCATTTGAAGAGTTGAGAAAGATTAGACAGTAAAGAGTGTGCCACGGTGAGTTAATGGGAGAGAGGCAATTTCATCCACAGCCCTGTTACTCCAGCTCTTTGGCTCATCCTATTGAACTGTAATGCCTTAATAACTCTTAATGGAATCAAAGCTGAGATACCTTTAAATCCACAATATTTGGCTAATGTGAATTCTGATAGTTGTGAAGAGATCAGTAGCTAGAGTGATCAAATGTAATCCCCAAGAGACAGGGTCCCACATCGTCCTCAGGCCATGAGATTGAAGGGGTGGCCCAGCACCAGTAGTTCAATCAAACATGCACATCCTGGTAACCCTTTGAGAAAGAGCAGACAAGATCCATATCTACTCCTTGTTTGTCTGAAAATTCTTCCACATAAGCTAAATGTATGTCAGCAGAACTAAAACCACACCCATGTGTCCTGACTCCCAGGTAAGTTTTATTTTGTTTTGTTTTGTTTCTCTGCCATTTCTCATTAAAATGCAATTCACACAAAAGGTAAATTCGAAGGCAAAGAAAAGCAAGAATCTTTTTTTAACTTTCTCCAATTTGAGATCTCAGCGATAACATTTTGGACAGATTTACAACAAAAGTTATAATTGCACCTACATGTCTTCCCTGCCTGAAGCCAAAAAAGTGACAATTAAAATATTATCACCAACCAATCAGAATGAATGCTGGCAGAGCAGGAGGGAAGTCTGGGCATCCACTTCATCTCCAGGTCCCATAGTTCCTTACCTCCTGCCATGTTTGCATTATGTTCCTAGCCTAGAGTTCCAGACAACCTCCAGAGAGCTGCACTGAGCCTGCAGCCACTTTGACAAGGGCCCTAGAATCCTTTCTCGCTCTCCCAGATCCTCCTGCCCCTGGTTTGGAAGCTGGCAGTCATTGCGTCAGGCCTGCAGTCTCTGGTATGGGTCTTACACTTGACTGTTCATCACGCAGAAGCACAGCACTGCCTGACTACAGTACTACCCATCACCAGGATTTTGCTGAAGGCTCTCTCCCATCTGTCCCATCCAACTCCATCTTCCTCCTTCCCCATGGCTGCAAAGCTACCCTTGGATGCAGGACTTGAACTACCCAGCTGCCCTTAAGGAGGCTGGCCCCATCCTTCCCCCTCTCTACCCTTCCTGCCCCCCACACCCCTACCAGACTAGATCGCAACCTCCCTCCAGTCTTGAGTCTGCCCAAGTTCTAACAGATGCTGGCGGCATGTGAAGGTTTCCCCTATGCTCACGTACCTTTATTCTCATTTGCCTGTGGAGGCTAAATGGACGGCATTATATTTCATTTGGTAGTTATTCCCCACATGTTATATCCCTTCTGTATTTGTAGCTTGACAAGAAAGAACTATAGTTAATAATACTGTATTGTATATTTGAAAATTGTTAAGAGAGAAGATCTTAAAATTTCTCATCACATGAAAAAAAATTACTATGTGTGGTGATGATGTTAGCTAGATTTACTGTGGTGATCATTTTGTAATATATGCATATACTGAATTATTATGCTGTACACCTGAAACTAATAAATGTCAATTATATCTTCATTTTAAAGTAAATTTAAAAATAAAATCTAATAAAAAAAGAAAGAAAGGGGCTTCTCTGGTGGCGCAGTGGTTGACAGCCCGCCTGCCGATGCAGGGGACGCGGGTTCGTGCCTGGTCTGGGAAGATCCCACATGCCGCGGAGCGGCTGGGCCCGTGAGCCATGGCCGCTGAGCCTGCGCGTCCAGAGACTTGCTCCGCAACGGGAGAGGCCACAATAGTGAGAGGCCCACATACCGCAAAAAAAAAAGAAAAACACTTTAAATACTACAGTGTCTTTTCTAACCTAAGTATCTGTCACAAATAGGCTCAATAAACAAAGGCTGAATTGTGAAATATTCATTCTGCAGAGTGCTATTAACATACACACTAACAATAAATGAACTACACTACCTTCACCAATGCAGGTTAGTTTCACAAACATAATATTGAATGAAAGAAGCTAGACTCAAAACAACACCATTTGTACGATTCTATTTGTGTATGATTCAAAAGCAGCCAAGACTAATCTACAACATTAGAAGTCAGAGTAGTGGTTACCCTGGAAGAGGAGGAAGAGAAAAGGGACTTATGAGGTGGGTCAAGGGGGGATTCTGGAAGTTGACGGCATTCTATTTGTTGCCCTGGTGGTGACTACATGGAGAGTCCACTTCATGACAATACACTGAACCACACATTTATGGTTTGTGCACTTTTCTTTTTTTTTAAGATGTTGGGGGTAGGAGTTTATTAATTAATTTATTTATATTTTTGCTGTGTTGAGTCTTCGTTTCTGTGTGAGGGCTTTCTCTAGTTGTGGCGAGCGGGGGCCACTCTGCATCGCGGTACGCGGGCCTCTCACTGTCACGGCCTCTCTCATTGTGGAGCACAGGCTCCAGACGCGCAGGCTCAGTAGTTGTGGCTCACAGGCCCAGTTGCTCCGCGGCATGTGGGATCCTCCCAGACCAGGGCTCGAACCCGTGTCCCCTGCATTGGCAGGCAGATTCTCAACCACTGCACCACCAGGGAAGCCCTGTGCATTTTTCTATACATGCGTAACACTCTCCAAAAAGTCAAGAAACTTGTTTTCTAATAAATAAGAAATTAAAAAATAAATTATATTCAGTGTTCAGTGACAAAGGCTAATGTTTCTCCAGTGTAAAATAGGTAACGATTACCTCGATTTGATTTGAGGAAGCCAATTAGCATTTCTTGTGGTGCCAGAAATTTCACCATTAGAAATTCAGTCTTTTCTGTTAAGGAAGATCCTACTATATGCAAATACTGGTAGAAAGTGTGTCACAGGTTATTGGTGATTAGCTCACCATTACAGTGTAGGGATTAAGTGCAAGAGTTCTGGCATCAGAATAGCCAGCTCACCTGCTGCTTCTACCATTGTCTAGCTGTTCCAGTTACTTCTGTTATATAACAAACCACCCCAAAACTTAACTTTAAACAACAACCATTTCATTTTTCTCAGATTCTGTGGGTTAGGGATTTTCGGAAGTGCTCATCTCAGTGATTTTTCGCTCCTTGTAGCATTGACTAAAATCACTCAGTGATGCTCAGCTGGCCAATAAGCTAGCTGGTCTGGAGGGTCCTAGATGGTTTCCCTCACAAGTTCGGTACTGGAGCTAAAACGATTCAAAGGCTATAACTGCCAACCAGAGAATTTGCATGTGACCTCTCCGTGCAATTTGGCTTCTTTACAATATGGCAGCCTCAGGGTAATCAGACTTCATACATGGCAGCTAGGGGCTCCAAGCACAAGTGTTCCAGTGATCAAGGCCAAAGTTACGTTGCCTTTCATGTTCTAGAAGCAGAAGCCAAGTAGTGTCACATCAGCCACACTCTTTTAGGTGAAGGTCATAAATCCACCCAGATTCAAAGGGAAGAGACACAGGACCTGACCCCTTAATGGGAAGAGTCACAAGGTCACATTGTCAAAGAACACGCAGGATGAGAGCTCTTGTTGCAGCCATCTGTGGAAATTACCATCTACTACACTTGCTGTGTGACCTTAGGCAAATCTTTTAAAATCACCAAGACTCAGTTACTTCATTTGTAAAATGATGGTAATAATAATAGCCACTTCATGGCATTACTTTGAGGACTGAGGAGATAATACACGTTAAGGCTTAGCAGTGCCAGGGTCACAGGGAGAGATCAGGAAATATTATTTATTTACCTTCCTGTGAAGATAGCAGGAGCTGAGGAAAGTGGAGAAGGTCAGAGAGATGGCAACGCCAGGATAAAAGTCAGAGGGCAGGTCTGGGAAGAAGGGCACAGGGGGGAGGAAGAGGCACATTGCACAATAAGGGATGCTTCCCAAGAAAGCAAAATGGCTCAGAAAACAATGTGGGCAAGAACAAAAAAAAAAACTTTCTCAGCTTCCCAATTTTCCCTAGAATTGGCCTCAGTATTTTGTCAAGCAAGCTGTGGGAGATGACTTGTTTATAAAAGTCACTTTCATTAGAAACATCAGATTGTGTTCATTCTTAGGGTTGCCAAGTAAAAATAAAAGAGGGACCCTGCTTTTGACACATCCTGACACTGACAGCAAAGAGTAATCTTTCTTAAGTCTCTAAACAAATGAACAACAACCTTTCTAGGCCATAGTGGTGCTCTGGGATTTGCTACGGAAATGGAAGGATGTAACAAACTTAAAGTGAAATAAATGGATCTCTTCCAAACAAGTCCCAGATGAGCCAGGTGAAGGGGATCTATATTATGGGATGTTTTATTAATACTTAATAGAAAGAGCCAAAATCCCTTTGCCACTTGGCAGTTGTGAAATAAACCTTTTTAGCAAATGATGAAAACAGGAGGCTATGTAAATTAACACTTTGCAGGGAACTAATATAAGATTTTCAACCACAGAACTGACATGATGCTTCAGTTGACAAGGCAAATGATGTTTTACGCCATTTTTAATTGCAAAATACAGAACTATATGAAAGACAAAGTAGATAACATTACTGCAGGTTCTCTGCATATGTTTAATGCTCTTTCAGCTTGTTAATCAAGAATACTTATTGATGACTCCCCTGGTTGTGCAGTGGTTAAGAATCCGCCTGCCAGTGCAGGGGACACGGGTTTGAGCCCTGGTCTGGGAATATCCCACATGCTGCGGAGCAACTAAGCCTGTGCGCCACAACTACTGAGCCTGCGCTCTAGAACCTGCGAGCCACAACTACTGAAGCCCGTGCGCCTAGAGCCCGTGCTCCACAACAAAAGAAGTCACCGCAGCGAGAAGCCCGCGCACCGCAACAAAGAGTAGCCCGCGCACCGCAACAAAGAGTAGCCCTGCTCGCCGCAGCTAGAGAAAGCCCGTGCACAGCAACGAAGACCCAACGCAGACAAAAATAATAAATAAATATTTATTGAGCACCTACTGGATACTAAATTTGAGTTGTCTGGGAGCGATATTTTCTAAAGTTATGCAATGAATATACAAATTTGAGAATTCCAAAGTCATGCTAATTGTGATTCTACACTGGAGAAGCTGATTGTAATCTGGGACTTTGAACTTTCAATCAAATGAACAGAAAAAAAAAACTGCAAATATTTACTTAGTACCTACACAGGCACAGACCTTGCTATGTACAGTGAAATATACAAAGTTGAATAAGATCCAAACACTATTGTTATGAGTGTCATAATCTAGTACAGGAGACAGAGGCATAACATCAATAACTTTATTATGAAGCTCATAAAGATCAAATACCATAGTAGAGATAAAAAAACATCATTCTTTGGGGATGTTTGGAACAGAGAGATTCATTCCAACAGGGGTGTGGTGAACAGAGAAGGCTTATTAAAGAGAGTGAAATTTCAAAGGGAGTCTTAAAGAATAGGTAGTGCTTTGAAGGAATATCCAAGGTCTAAGAATATCCAAATAGCATGAGCAAATTAAGCAGGCTCCAGAAGCAGGAGAATACAGGGACTATCCCAGGAAGAGGAAGTTGACTGCACTGTGAGGTTCTTAAGAGTCAGGGAATGCTTTTGTTTACTTCCAACACCTTGCTGGCACACAGTAGAAGCTCAATAAATGTTAATTAAATAAATAAGACATTGGACTATGGCTACAGAATGAAACTGGCAGAGAGGAAAAAAGAAGATATTGGAAGTCCGGTGTAAAAGCTCAGACCTCATTTTGCATGTAAAGACATGACGGATTGATGCTATAAGACAACTCACCCACATGGTACATAATGAATGAGAACAAGAGGAAAGATAGTGGCAGGGATGAACTTCTCCTCTGTTTATTTCCCACCAATTGGATTTATTCTCATGATGGGTATTCAGGAGGGGTGCTCGTCTAATACAGTAAAAGATAAGACTAAGAGGTAAGGTATCATGATTTTATTTCCATCTCTGTGGTTAGGCTTTCTCCACTATATTTTCAAACTACATGCCAGTTCTTCATAGAGATTGGACTGGCTAAGGATGACCAGCTGAAGGTTCATGGGTTTTAAGTGCTTTTGGCGCACTGAAGCTTAAGTGATGCACTTAAGTGATGCACTTAAGCTTAAGCTTGTGATGAACAGAATTTCCCTTCTGTCCCTTGTCACAAGTTTAAAAACCTCACAGCTTGTATAATGTAACCATTTGGGGTCAGCTTTTAACTTGGACTAGTGTAACTCCTTCATGCAATAAACTGAAAAGAGACATTAAAAAAAAAAAGAACTTGATCTAATCCATCTTGAAAGAGAGAACTGTGATAATGTGTGAAGCCTTTAACACACAGAGGGAAAAAAAACACTACAAAAAGATCAACTCATTTGACTACATAAGAAATAAAAACTTTGATACAAGTTTTTTTAAAAGCCTAAAAGAAAAATGCAAACAACAGACAGTAAAAAAAGGTTGCAGTAAGTAAGACAGATAAATATATAATGCATTTATTACATAAAAAGATCATTCAATTGGTAAGAAAAATAGTAAGAAATCAATCAATAAACGATCAAAGGACTCCGATAACTGAGAAATGTAAATCAAAATGGCAAGTTTTCAACCTGGACAGTAAGGAAAAAAATGCTCGTTGAAACAGTGAGATGCCATTTTCTAGGTTAACAAAAACAATGTTTTAACATTAATAACCAATTCTGCCAAGGTTGCAATAAAAGTGTTACATTTACACATTGTTATGACATTATTAATTGGTGCAAATCTTAGAAATCTGCTTGACAAAATATGCCAAGAGCCATCAAAACTGTGAATCCCACTCATGGGACTTTACCTAAGAAAAATTCAAAAGAAGAAAACTTTATAGGTTTGAAGAAATTAATTTCAGTATAACAGTGAAAATCTGAGAAAGGCAAAGTAAAGTTAACAAGCAGTTATTAAGTCACTCCCTACATTGTGCACTTGTGATAACAGTGAAGAAAGCCAAGAAGATCTAATTGCTGCCATCGTGAGCTCACCCAAGGCAGAGCTATACTGTCCACGTTCAAAAATGAGAGAGTCGTTCAAAAGACAAAAAAGGGAGGCTTTGAGCCTGCCACGAGCCACATGCTCCTCTAACCTCTTAAAGCCAAGGTTCTGATCATAAGAAGCCCCTCAGAATTACTTGCAGCACTCTTAACATATACACACATCTAAGCTCCATCATCAGGAGATCCTGACTTGGAATCTATGGATTTCAGGGGGTTTTTTGGGTCCAGTTTACTACACTGAAAAGGTGTAAAGAAAATACACTTGAATCCAGATGTGTTTGACATTGCTAATCAGATCATTATGCTTGTCAAATGCTCTATAAAGGAATAGTAATGCACAATGATGAAGAATTAAGTTGTTATAAAATTTGGCCTCCCTTCTTAAGGGGCTGGAGACTATAAATTAACATCTTGTTTGCGTGAATGTTGAAAGTTACTGAGAAAGTATCATCATAAATATAAGTGGTAAATTTTGTATTGGCCGCAATAGAAATGAATGACTAAAATCTAAATTGATTTTTACTGTTGTTATTTGCTTTTACTGCTCTAAAAAACTTAGTGTCTATTATTAAAGTTATTTATAAAAATAAATAATTAATCTGAAACTCAATAGCATCCCTTCCTTCCCTCTCTCTCTCTGCCCCTTACATATTGTTCCCAAACAGAAATTCCATTTTCTCTATATCATGTAAGAGTACCCTCTTAACTGTTTCCTTTCTCCATGCTGTAATTCTCAAGTTGTTTCCGATGTGTGCGATATTAACAAATCCTAATTGGTTGTATAATAGGAGCAGACAGCCTATACAGTATTAAGCCACTTTTACACCACCTATTTTCTGTATGCAAATCAGACAGAAACAAATGTTTGGTCCCAGCTGGGCAGAATGTCCCATTTAGAATTCTTTTCCCTTCTTTGTTCTTTGATGTTCTGCAAATGAGCTTTAGAACTCCACTCTTCACACAATTCAATTTTACAGACCCATTATCTGAGATATAATGTGGAGGTTAAATATATCAGGGCAGCCATTATGTGAAAATAATTAACAGTAATGAATAATGCACTAATTCCACTGATGAGAGATGGTTATATGTGTAATGAAGTGTTGGGGCAGCCTGACAAATGAAATTAAAATATTTAAACACTGTTTTATGATATTACTTTGCTCATATAATTTCCTTTACCTACAATGAGCCACTTGGATTATCATCATTATCTTGACAGCTCTGAAGGATGAAATAGTGCAGGTTAATGTGACAGCGATTAGTCAGAGTGAAAATCCATCACCCAGGGCAGAACAGGCTGAGGCAGAAAGGGCCTCTACACTGTCCTGTTTCCAACACGAGAAGAATGATACTATCAACATCACTTCAATATTAAATGGATAGAATTATCTTGTCATTCAGTTACAGCCTCTGAAGAACTATCTATTTGTACCTGCAAAGGAAAGGTCAGCCTTTCTTAATCACCCATAAAAATATGTTGATGGATCCTTTATATCAATAATAGTGACAGGAACAGAGACAGGAAAGAAGCATGACAATTTAAAAGCAGGAAGTTTCTCCCTCAAGTCCTTACAGTTTTTTCTCTGTAATTTCTACTTAAATTAAAATTGAATTTCAGAGTCCAGCCTGTTGAGAAGGACACTGTTGCCTGCTTACTCTCTTACTCTGAGATTATTACATCAGACTTCTTCTTTGAAATCAGATTCTACCTCTGTTGAACTTTATTCCATGAATACTCCTTGGAACAATTATTCCTAAGACTGTGTGGAACAGCCTTTGAAGACACAGCAAGTTTGAATTTTCAAAAACTGGTGATGTGATCATCTATCTTCTCTTTATTAAACTTGATGCTAAACTTTACTTTAAAATAGATGAAGGGACAGGAAGTCATTGGTAACTTAAGTGGGAACTATTCCATCACCAATATCCACTCGTACTGTCATAATTTTAGCTTATAAACTGACAAGAGAAGAGGGGTATCGTTTCCAGGAATCTTTTATCTATACAAAACATATAAAAGCCTTAAAATCCTATTTTTTACTTTCCTTTTGCTTCAGAACGATTGTGAAGAAGTGGAGAAGATGCTGCAATTAGCCAAGGGCTTTCATTCGGTTTTCTCTTTGCCTTTGGTTACAAGATGACTTGCTTTGAATTCTGCTCCCGTGAGAGGATAGACAGGGCATGCTCACTAAAGAGTAAGGCTTAAGCTCTGCTCCACTTTCCCTTAACTAGTTTCCATGTAACGAGGCACCATTATTTAGAGTGTGAAAACAGCATGTTTCATTTGCTTATATTTAAAGTTGAGTTTGAAAGTCCATTTCCTTTATTTCAAGCCAGAATTCACTGGAGAGCCAAAAGCACAATATGATAAAACCCTTGTTAACATCCATACTGGGGGAATAAGACACTATTTGTCTAAAGGGTAAGATTAACTATGCAACACTAGTCCATTCACAATTGAACCTGCAGTTAAAATAGCAAGGCCCGTTATGTAATGGGTGAAGTTATAGTCACTTGATAGATTTATGTAGATATCAAATCTAATTGGCAACGTCACTTTTGAATGCTAATTCATTACCAGCTCCTATTGCTACCTCAGCTAGTCTTAAGGAAAAGCCAAAAAGCAGAAAAAATATGCACCACTCAAAAATAATCTATGTGTGCAAATTCGAAAAGTGTACAACATCGTATATAATATATGTTTCTATCTTAATGAGAAATAACCCTTGAAAACAATATATTCGTTTCCTGTACTTCTTGCATTTGGTTTGAAAAAGATTACAATTCACTTCAATTATCTGACAATGAAGTGCCTCAGTAATAAATCTAACATTAAAAAATCATTTCCAGCAAATTACTCCAATAAAATCAATGAAGGTCAGGCTCAGCTGTAGCAACAAATAAATGACATTCTATTGACAGGCTAGATGGACTTAATTGTCATTTATAAAGGTTAAGGGGATAAAACAATCTAATAGAAAGCAGATGTTTACTAAACAAAAAACAAACAAACAAATGGAGACAACTGAGATAAACTGAGTTAAGTCAGGCATGAACAACTTCAACATTCATCTGGCCTGGTCCCAGAGCAAAAGTCTGAGTTAGATTCTAGGTCTCAGCAGCATGCATGTTTGAGTCGGTCAATATTTATCTGCTTCGGGGCTGCTTTGTGATCTTTCTACCTTTTATATATTGAAGTCATGAAACAGATCTTCTGCTAATAGAAAATGAAGAATTGACAAAATTGAATAACAGTAGTTAGGTTAAAAGCAGTTGACCCATTTCAAAATTCTAGTAACTGCATCTTTGGGAACAGCAAACAGAGAAGACAGCTTGCCGTTTCTCTGATATGAGAGCAGCTTGTTAATTGTGACAGTTCTTTACCAGACATAAACCTAGATTCTAAACGTTAATATCTTGTTTAAAATTCATGTTTGCAAACATCATGAAACATAACCAAATAAATCTGGAAGGATCTTTTTAGCTAATAATTGCAAATGTTAGCAATGCTTACAAATGGCATGTGTCAAACTGCTTTGTCTGTGAAGATTTCTCAGAATAGACTCTAAAACTTGCCTTACCTGGAACTGTCCATATCTTCCCTCTGTATTCTAAGTGGCTCTCAGCCATTGCTTTAATGGAAAAGGGAACATTTTGAAGAGATCCGACTCTCCTGAAACCACAGCTTCACAGAATCTCTAAAAGAAAAAAGGACCATAGATCACTGAATCCAGCCCTTTCATCATTTTTCAGAGAAAGAAACACAGAAGCAGAGAAAGAGAACTAGCCCACCAGGTCACTTGACTCCCACGGCAATGTTTTTACTAAAATGCTAACAGGGCAGAGGATGTACTGTCTGGTTCCTACAGGCAACTGTTTTATCAAAATATGTGATCTGGTGTTCTCAAGTGTGCCCGCAATTATGTTCTTCATTGGTTAAAAGAACAAGAACCAAGTTTCTCAAATGAAAAACTTTTCCTCTCCTCCAGAAGCGCCTGGTCCTTCTCACATGTAAACCTCAACCACTCCCAAGCCCTTAAAACATAAAGGAATAGAGAGACAGACAGACAGACAAGAGAAGAAGAGAAAGAAAGACAGAAATGAGGGAAGAAGGGAGGGAGGGAGAAAGAAAACTTCAATTAAACTTAGTCTCTGAAATTAGCCTAGCTATCTCAAACTCCTCACAGAAAAGAAATAAGCAAATAAAAACCCTCCCACAAGAAAAGAAGATAAATGTGAATTTTATGTGTATTTTTATAATACCTGAAAATTATTTATTATCTTTTAGGCCATTTCTTAGAGAAAAACACAAGATGGAATTTTCTCCTTTTTTTTAATTGAAGTATAGTTGACATACAATACCATATTAGCTTCAGATGTACAGCATAGTGATCTGACATTTATACACATTATGAACTGATCACCACAGTAAGACTACTAAACATCTGTCACCATATAAAGTCATTACAATTTTATCGACTGCATTCCCTATGCTGTACATTACATCCCCATGACGTATTTATTTTATAACTGGAAGTGTGTACCTCTTAATCCCCTTCACCTATTTTGCCCACACTCCCTCCATCCTCCCCTCAGACGACCACCAGTTTGTTCTCTGTATCTACGAATGTTTCTGTTTTGTTTGTTCATTTGTTTTTCAGATTTCACATATAAGTGAGACCATGCAGCATCTGTCTTGCTCTGACTTGTTTCACTTAGCATAATACTCTCTAGGTACATCCATGCCCTCACGAATGGCAATATTTCATTCTTTTCATGGCTGAGTAATATTCCATTGTGTATATATATATATATACACACACACACACACACACCATGTCTCTATCCATTCATCTATGCATGGAACCATGGTTGCTTCCATATCTTGGCCATTGTAAATAATGCTGCAATGAACATAGGGGTTCAGATATCTTTTCCGGCTAGCATTTTCATTTTCTTCAGATAAAAACCCAGAAGTGAAATTGCTGGACCATATGATAGTTCTACTTTTAACTTTTTGAGGAAACTCCATACTCATTTCCATAGTGGCTGCACCAATTTATATTCCCACCAACAGTGCACATCCTACCCAATGGATGTTGTCTTTTTGGTGATAGCCATTCTGACAGGTATGTGGTGATATCTCATTGTGGGTTTGACCTGCATTTTTCCAGTGATTAGTGATGTTCAGAATCTTTTCATGTGTCTGTCTATTCAAGTCCTCTGCCCACTTTTCCATCAGATTTTTTTTTGATATTGAGTTATGTGAGTTATATATTTTGGATATTAATCCCTTATCAGATATATACTATTTGCAAATATCTTCTCTCATTCAGTAGGCTGGCTTTTTGTTTTGTTGATGGTTTCCTTAATTGTAAGACCTGAAACCATAAAACTCCTAGAAGAAAACACAGTATGCTCGTTGACATCAGTCTTGGCAATATTTTTTGGGATAAGTCTCCTTAGGTAAGGGCAACAAAAACAAAAATAAACAAAAGGTTTTGCACAGGGTCAGATGAAAATTTCTGAACTGTATTTTAAAAAATAAAAACAGGAAAATGACATAATAACTTAATTGGCACATGGATTCGATATTTTATTTTCTTCTTAATCAGTTTCCCCAGTATTAAGAAGCTGAAATCCCTAAGCTTTCCCTCAATTATTAATAAAAGAATGTT
Organism: Leucopleurus acutus; assembly: GCF_964270905.1. NCBI lineage: Eukaryota > Metazoa > Chordata > Mammalia > Artiodactyla > Delphinidae > Leucopleurus > Leucopleurus acutus. The sequence goes on from NC_139160.1 coordinate 52,238,442, forward strand.
CAAAATTCAAGCATTAGTTCCTACATTTTTTTGCTAATAGACCTTATTTCATAAATTTCATTTATAATAACAACGTTAAAATAAAATCACCAAAAATAGTTGTATGCACCAAAGGCACAATTTGTAACAGTCAGTGGGGACTATTAAATATTAGAGTAGGGGATCACTTAGGCAAATTTCTGGTGAAGCAACTACTCGTTAAGAGAACTTCATCTTACACCTATGCCTAAGGAGTATTTTCTTGGAGACAACTACGAGAGCAAAAGGAAATTTGTTCTTAAAATGAAAGCTATATTATAAATGTTTAATACCCCAAAGTAATACATCTTCCTCATATGTGGGAAAATTGAATTCTGGAGGCTAAGGCTCAAGGGAGTTGAGGATAATTTCTAACTCTCAGTAGCCTTGTTAGTCCCATCTATAAAGTGGAAATAAAATTATTTTTTCATCTTCTTATGCCAGTTGGACTTCTAAAGATGGGTAAGTCCAGTTGGGCACTCGCAGCACATAGGGGCTAAAGACATAAAAAAAAGGGTTGCACGAGATCCAGGCTTTAGTTGCTCCCACTTTACACCTCAGCTCCTCAGCTTTACCACTTTACGTGACCCACTCCCAGACAAAACCGCCCTGAGAAGCCAGTGTACGAATAGAGAGCATTTATTTAGCTGTCTGCATTCCAACTATGATGCCAATATAAAAGATTTTCAAAGCTACAACTCAAGCAATGATTTCTCTTCCTAGATTACCATCTCCTTTTTGATTTCTACCAAAATGGCTTTAAAATCAACCTTGGGATCAGAAATCACTTTCCACCAAACAGATGTCTACTGATCAACTGCCTGTTTCTCTTGATGGCACTACCATCCTGACTTCTACTTCTCCATCGTTTTCTCTTCACCCCAGCAGTCACATACCACCAATTCCTATTAAATGTTGCATGATGATGAGCATGTTTCCTTTTCTTTTTATTTCCACCATACCAATGTGGCTCAGCCCTCTTTACTTAATAGAGAAGCAATGTCCCAAGAGACTAGTCTCCAATTTTTTCTCCAGTGCCCCCAACACTGTTTACCCTGCACATGCCTGCAAGATTCGATCCCGACTACAGAATCCAAACACTTCAGTCTCCATTCCAAAGCACTGCAATCTGACCCCCATCTTTTCTAATATAAAATGCCGTCCTCCCGTTTTAGCCACAAGATCCCTGTCCCTCGTCACGCATCACTCCCCACACACCTTACAAGTTCCCTCCTGCATGCTTGGCCTCATGTGATAGAGATCCCTTTAACTGCGCATGTTAAATGCGCATGTTCTGAAAGGGCCTCTCTCTTTCTCTCCTCACTCAAATCTTACCCACTTCAGAACCAGCTGCAATGTCTCCCCCTCTTGCACCTTTCCACTCAAAAATGATTATTTATTCTTGCATCCATTCATATTTGTTTAATCAGTGTGTACTATGCAAATGATACTACTTTAGGCACCAAGAGAAGATGAAACAGAAGGGCTTGGAAAAGCCTCTTACGGTCACAGAGCTGTGAGGCAGACAAGGCTAGTTCTTAACTCTCTCTCTAGTATAAGACAGAAGGTGAGAAGCACCACAAGAAAGAGCTGCTGAATGCCCAGAGGCTCAGAGGAGGGATAGAGCCCTTTAGCTGGACAAAGCAGTGGTGATATTTGCATTTAGAAATGAAAGACAGGCAGCATTTAGGCAGGAGGAGATGGAGGGAAAAGGTCTTTTCTGTGGAGGACACTGGATACAAGGGTGCTCTAGTGAACAGCAAAATATATGTGAAGGGCAGTTGCTTTCCTATAAGTACCCTAACACTCGTGGAGTTTCCATATTTAGAGCCATGTTAGAATTATGTTTGTGCATATTGTGTTTTCCTAAACAAATTGTAAGTTTCTGGGAACAATCATTGCTTTATGTGATAAAACCTATTTATGTGCCCTGTATTTTACACTACTGTCCTGACTCTGCAAAAGTATTATCCCCATTTAACAAATGAGAAGATAAAATGACTTAGCTGAATGAGTTCCTCATGGATGTGTACCTAGGAGGGAAATGTCTCAACCACAGAACACGTTTGTACCTTACAAAATCATGTCAACTGTTTTTCAAAATAGATGTAGCAACTGACACTTTTTCTAGCATTCCTGTCACTGTACATCTTCTCTAACACTTGGTATTATCAGACTTCATTTTTGCATTCAGAGTAAGTGTTAAATATTATTATGTAATGATCTTGACTGCAAAAAGATTGGAAATTATTTTTTAAAGTGACTAAGCTGAGACCACACATTTACTAAGTTCTATAACTATATATTTTAAGTTCTATAACATCTCTATAAGTGAAATTTGAACTTGAGCCTAATTCAAAAAAGCTGGATCATGGATCATACATTACTGATCATACAGAGGTGAATAACATACAACTCTTACATCTAAGGAAATCTTGGTCCAGTGGAGGAGAGAGCAATGCTCAGTATGTACTACCTGCTGCCTAGTATGCTGGGTGATGGCAGCTAGGAAAGCTTTACTTCCATTGTCTTACTTTAAGCCCTTGTCTTGTCTAGGTGAGTCTAAAACCATCCTAACTTGTCTGCTTGCTACAGCTACAATTCTGCACACTGCCATCAGAGACAGCTTTCTAAAACACAAATAAAAATATACCTCTTCCCTGCTCAAATGCCTTCAGGGACTCCCCTTAACCTGTAAGATAAAAGTCCAAATCCCACAACCTCACCTACAAGTCAAGTATCATGAGACTAGTCGAACCTACCTTTCCAGCACTATACCCTCCACAGGCAGTCCACAGCTCAGCCAATGCCCCATCTGTGTCATCAATACCGTTCCCCCTTCCTCAGTGTCCTTTCTCCTCCTTGTTCCCCCTAAGAACTTACCATCCCTCAGTGTGAAGTTTAAATGCTATTACCTTGAGAAGCTTCTCTGACTCTGCTCACACATTCATCAGCATATGTGATCCTGTCACATAATTATTTGTGGATTTTTCTCTCCTATATTGGACCATGGAGTCCTTTGGACATACAACATGTAGTTGAATACCAGACCCATCATAGGTCCTCAAAAAGTGTTAGCTGAATTAATTAATGATAAAATGAATGGCACACTAATCAACAGATATTAAAGTTGAAGAGGGAAAAGTTTAACTGTGTAAATACAAGACAGGGAATATGCTGCTTTTCATGACTGTACTGTTGCTAACAGCTAGAGATGTGGTGAGGCTAACAGAAATAGACAAAGTCTTAAGAGTTCTGTGAAACTCAGTATTCCATTCCCCACTAAAGCAGCACTAGACAACCCAGGGAACTCTCTAAACCATACCTCGGGGGTCTTTTTACTTGGTACTCTGTGAAGATGATGAGATGATGGAACATGCACTCTGCTGTGATAATTACATTCCTAAAAGTGAACCCATACTCTCTGATGACAGTAGTACTTCACTTATCACGTATATACGAAGCACAAAGAATGGGGTCTCATGCCAGTTTCCTGTTCCTCCTCACGAAGAACAGCTGATGATGCTTAGCCAGTGTGAGTTCCACGTGGATGCTCTCCTGTGGGTACCAAACTGCTTCTTGCCTCTTACGGGTCTACACTGGGACATCTGCTTCTGGCCTCCATACTAATGACTGCAGAAGTTTCTTAGGCTTTGCTAATGCGCTTGTTCAAAGGACTGTCACTAGGTACTTAGTCTATATCAATCAGATTCCAAGAAAAGATTTCGTCTCTCCAATAGGTTTTGATTTTCTACAATATGCTTTACAAAATGCTGGCATCTGCTTTACCAAGTCTAAGGAGCAGCTCTGTGATGCCATAGCTATCTGCCTATCTCTCCAACCCAAGCACTCATTAGCTGAGCATGCAGCCCAGCCTGTGTTCTCCTAGTCACTGACAAGATTCCTTCATACAGAACCAGGAAGGGATTTAACACCTCATCTGATGAAAAGAATAATTTCCTGCTTGGGATCTGAGCTGAAATCACCTTGGCTCTGGACCTCTGATGTTGATTCTTTCATAAAAGCAGCAGCTACTAAAAGCTTCTGTTGTAGAGTCATTTCATGATTAATATTGGTAGGCTATGCAATCACAACTTAGAAAGATTTGATAATGAACTATAAGCCCTCAAATATCACCATCCTTGCAGAACGGTACAATATTTAAACCTGATTGATTGGAGCAATTTTAAAGTAAATACTGTGTTCAAATTTCAGGCTCCTTCAATATGAAAGAGTAGGAAATGTGATGTGATTTTTAAGGAAGATGCTATACCCTGTACCTGAATATGCTTTGCTTGATGCAGGTAAGGTGAGTGTAATGATGATAACTTGCCTGGAAAAGGGAAGACTAAGTCACCACTTGATAACTGTCATGCAAAATGACATGTCATGGAGCATGTGGCATAGGGTGATACAAATAAGCTAAGATATAACCCTGAATCCCATTCAAGCCACAAACTTTTAAAATACTAATTATATAGGCACAGGGAACATGTCAGCTGTAAGTCTAGTGCAGGTTATACAAAGATCATTCCGGTTCCCACTGTTCTCAAGTCCAGTCTTCTGCAGCACAGCCTGACCTGGTGATTGGCAATTTGAGCCAACTGAAGGAGATAGTTGTCAGATAAACACAATTGCTCATCTCCATAATCAGGTTTCTTAAAGGGAGAGATTTGGTCCATATAGATTTAAATGACCAGGCAGAGTGCCTCAAAGGTGAGCTGGTATTGACTGCATCCTCCCCACATCACAACTCGATTGGATATCGTGGCTCTGGCACATTCTCTGTGTATTTCAACAATTTTTCTACTTAAAATATAAATAAACAGTAGCGGGATTTGAGGGGGAAATTCATATTCAACCGAGACTGAAAAATTTTTTTCAGTTTATTCTGTGCCAAATAAGGTCCTCAATGCACACTAAATATGATTATGCTATTTGATAAAAAAGACTATGGTCCAAAGAGAGTACCTTTCACTCTACCCAGTACCATGTAAACAGAGGAGTCAGAATTGCTCATCAATTTTTTTCTAATGCCTACACCAATTCACTAACAAATAAGAAAGTGAATTTACAGGCTTCCCTGGTGGCGCAGTGGTTGAGAGTCCGCCTGCCGACGCAGGGGACACGGGTTCGTGCCCCGGTCTGGGAAGATCCCACATGCCGCGGAGCAGCTGGGCCCGTAAGCCATGGCCACTGAGCCTGCACGTCCGGAGGCTGTGCTCCGCAACGGGAGAGGCCACAACAGTGAGAGGCCCACGTACCACACACACAAAAAAAATAAATATATAAAACAAAATAAACATTAAGGCAAAACCTATTCTTATGGTTAAAGGGAATCATTTCTGAAAGATAAAAGAAAACTTCCTCAGACAGGTGTAACAATCCTAGATATTTATACATTCAACAACAGACCTTCAAAATATATAAAGCCAAAGCTTCCTGATTATAAGGAGAAATTAATAAATCTACAATCAAATTGGGCTTTTCAAAAAACACATTTCTCCCCAAAATATGTAGATCGGGCATTCAAGAAGCAAATAAGAATGAAGAAACAACACATTAAAAAAAAGCTCAGGGCTTCCCTGCTGGCGCAGTGGTTGAGAGTCCTCCTGCTGATGCAGGGGACACGGGTTCGTGCCCCGGTCCGGGAATATCCCACATGTCATGGAGTGGCTGGGCCCGTGAGCCATGGCCACTGAGCCTGCACGTCCGGAGGCTGTGCTCCGCAACGGGAGAGACCACAACAGTGAGAGGCCCGCGTACCGTAAAAAAAAAAAAAAAAAAGCTCAAACTAGTAGACATATACATTGGGTTGGCCAAAAATTCATTTGGTTTTTTCCGTAAGATGGCTCCAGTAGCACTTAGTGGTCTGTAACTTCATTTGAAACAATTTTGTTAGATTGTATTGTGACAGCCGTCATATCAGCGTGAATTTTAAAAAAACTTATCAAAATTGGTGAATTTTTGTGTAGCCATTTTAATATTGAAGATGGAAGAAAAAAGTAACATTTTCAGCATCTTATGCTTTATTATTTCAAGAAAGGTAAAAACACAACTGAAACGCAGAAATAGATTTGTGCAGTGTATGATGAAGGTGCTATGACTGATCGAACATGTCAAAAGTGGTCTGCAAAGTTTCGTGCTGGAGATTTCTCACTGGACGATGCTCCAGGGTCGGCTAGACTAGTTGAAGTTAACAGCGATCAAACTGAGACATTGAGAACAATCAATGTTATACCATGCGGGAAATAGCCGACATACTCAAAATATCCAAATCAAGCGCTGAAAATCATTTGCACCAGTTTGGTTACGTTAATCACTTTGGTGTTTGGGTTCCACATAAGTTAAGCAAAAACAACCTTTTTGACCGAATTTCTGCATAGGATTCTCTACTTATACGTAATGACAATGTTTTTTAAAAAACTGTGCTGGGTGATGAAAAGTGGACACTGTACAATAATGTGGAACGGAAGAGATCGTGGGGCAAGCGAAATGAACCACCACCAACCACACCAAAGGCCAGGCTTCATCCAAAGAAGGTGATGTTGTGTATATGGCAGGATTGGAAGAGAGTCCCCAATTATGAGCTTTTTCTGTAAAACCAAACAATTAAGTCCAATAAGTACTGCTCCCAATTAGATCAACTGAAAGCAGCATTCGACAAAAAGTGTCCGGAATGAGTCATCAGAAAACGCATAATCTTCCATCTGGATAATGCAAGACTGCATGTTTCTTTGATTACAAGGCAAAAACTGTTACAGCTTGGCTGGGAAGTTCTCATTCATCCACCGTATTCACTAGACATTGCACCTTCCGATTTCCATATATTTTGGTCTTTACAAAATTCTCTTGGTAGGAACCAAGATGGCGGAGTAGAAGGATGTGCTCTCACACCCTCTTGTGAGAACACCAGAATCACAACTAGCTGCTGGACAATCATCGACAGGAAGACACTGGAACTCACCAAAAAAGATACTCCACATCCAAAGACAAAGGAGAAGCCACAATGAGATGGTAGGAGGGGCACAATCACAGTAAAATCAAATCCCATAACTGCTGAGTGGGTGACTCACAGACTGGAGAACACTTATACCACAGAAGGCCACCCACTGGAGCGAAGGTTCTGAGCCCCACGTCAGGTTTCCCAACCTGGGGGTCCGGCAACGGGAGGAGGAATTCCTAGAGAATCAGACTTTGAAGCCTAGTGGGATTCGACTTCAGGACTTCAACAGGACTGGGGAAAACAGAGACTCCACTCTTGGAGGGCACACAAAAAGTAGTGTGCACATCGGAACCCAGGGGAAGGAGCAGTGACCCCAGGGGAGACTGAACCTGACCTACCTGATAGTGTTGGAGGGTCTCCTGCAGAGGCAGGGGGTGGCTGTGGCTCACCATGGGGACAAGGACACTGGCAGCAGAAGTTCTTGGAAGTACTCCTTGGCATGAGCCCTCCCAGAGTCTGCTATTAGCCCCACCAAAGAGCCCAGGTAGGCTCCAGTGCTGGGTTGCCTCAGGCCAATCAACCAACAGGGAGAGAACCCAGCCCCACCCATTAGCAGTCAAACAGATTAAAGTTTTACTGAGCTCTGCCCACCAGAGCAACAGTCAGCTCTACCCACCACCACTCCCTCCCATCAGGGAACTTGAACAAGCCTCTTAGATAGCCTCATCCACCAGAGGGCATAGCAGAAGCAAGAAGAACTACAATCCGGCAGCTTGTGGAACAAAAACCACATTCACAGAAAGATAGACAAGATGAAAAGGCAGAGAGCTATGTACCAGATGAAGGAACAAGATAAAACCCCAGAAAAACAACTAAATAAACTGGAGATAGGCAACCTTCCAGAAAAAGAATGCAGAATAATGACAGTAAAGATGATTCAGGACCTTGGAAAAAGAATGGAGGGAGAGATCAATAAGATACAAAAAATGTTTAACAAAGACCTAGAAGAATTAAAGAACAAACAAACAGACATGAGCAATACAATAACTGAAATGAAGAATACACTAGACGGAATCAATAGCAGAATAACTGAGGCAGAAGAACGGATAAGTGACCTGGAAGACAGAAAGATGGAATTCACTGCTGCAGAACAGAATAAAGAGAAAAGAATGAAAAGAAATGAAGACAGCCTAAGAAACCTCTGGGACAACATTAAACGCAACAACATTCGCATCATAGGGGTCCCAGAAGGAGAAAAGAGAGAGAAAGGACCCAAGAAAATATCTGAAGAGATTATAGTCAAAAACTTCCCTAACATGGGAAAGGAAATATCCACCCAAGTCCAGGAAGCGCAGAGAGTCCCATACAGGATAAACCCAAGGAGAAACAAGACGAGACACATAGTAATCAAACTGGCAAAACTTAAAGACAAAGAAAAATTATTGAAAGCAGCAAGGGAAAAATGACAAATAACATACAAGGGAACTCCCATAAGGTTAACAGCTGATTTCTCAGCACAAACTCTACAAGCCAGAAGGGAGTGGCATGATACACTTAAAGTGATGAAAGGAAAGAACCTACAACCAAGATTACTCTACTCAGCAAGGATCTCATTCAGATTCGATGGAGAAATCAAAAGCGTTACAGACAAAAAAAAAGCTAAGAGAATTCAGCACCACCAAACCAGCTCTACAACAAATGCTAAAGCAGCTTCCCTAAGTGGGAAACACAAGAGGAGAAAAGGACCTACAAAAGCAAGGCCAAAACAATTAAGAAAATGGTCATAGGAACATACATATCGATAATTACTTTAAACGTGAATGGATTAAATGCTCCAACCGAAAGACACAGGCTTACTGAATGGATACAAAAACAAGACCCATCTATATGCCGTCTACAAGAGACCCACTTCAGACCTAGGGACACATACACATTGAAAGTGAGGAGATGGAAAAAGATATTCTATGCAAATGGAAATCAAAAGAAAGCTGGAGTAGCAATACTCACATCAGATAAAATAGACTTTAAAATAAAGAATGTTACAAGAGACAAGGAAGGACACTACATAATGATCAAGGGATCAATCCAAGAAGAAGATATAACAATTATAAATATATTTGCACCCAACAAGGAGCACCTCAATACATAAGGCAACTGCTAACAGCTATAAAAGAGGAAATGGATAGTAACAGAAAGATATAGGAGGACTTTAACACCTCACTTACACCAATGGACAGATCATACAAAATGAAAATAAATAAGGAAACAGAAGCTATAATTGACACAATAGATCAGATAGATTTAATTGATATTTATAGGACATTTCATCCCCAAATAGATTACACTTTCTACTCAAGTGCGCAAGGAACATTCTCCAGGATAGATCACATCTTGGGTCACAAATCAAGCCTCAGTAAATTTAAGAAAATTGAAATCACATCAAGTATCTTCCGTGGCCACAAGGCTACGAGATTAGAAATGAATTATGGGGAAAAATACATAAAAAACACAAAACACATGGAGGCTAAACAACACGTTACTAAATAACCAAGAGATCACTGAAGAAATCAAAGAGGAAATCAAAAAACACCTAGAGACAAATGACAATGAAAACACGATGATTCAAAACCTATGGGATGCAGCAAAAGCAGTTCTAAGAGGGACGTTTATAGCTATACAAGCCTACCTCAAGAAACAAGAAAAATCTCAAATAAACAATCTAACCTAGAACTAGAGAACTAGAGAAAGAAGAACAAACAAAACCCAAGGTTAGCAGAAGGAAAGAAATCATAAAGATCAGAGCAGAAATAAATGAAATAGAAACAAAGAAAACAATAGCACAAATCAATAAAACTAAAAGCTGGTTCTTTGAGAAGATAAACAAAACTGATAAACCATTAGCCAGACTCATCAAGAAAAAGAGGGAGAGGACTCAAATCAATACAATTAAAAATGAAACAGGAGAAGTTACAACAGACACCGTAGAAATACAAAGCATCCTAAGAGACTACTACAAGCAACTCTATGCCAATAAAATGGACAACCTGGAAGAAATGGACAAATTCTTAGAAATGCACAACCTTCTGAGACTGAACCAGGAAGAAATAGAAAATATGAACAGACCAATCACAAGTAATGAAATTGAAACTGTGATTAAAATCTTCCAAAAAAAAAAGTCCAGGACCAGATGGCTTCACAGGTGAATTCTATCAAACATTTGGAGAAGAGCTAACACCCATCCTTCTCAAACTCTTCCAAAAATTGCAGAGGAAGGAACACTCCCAAACTCATTCTGTGAGGCCACCATCACCCTGATACCAAAACCAGACAAAAATGTCACAAGGAAAGAAAACCACAGGGCAATGTCACTGATGAACATAGATGCAAAACTCAACAAAATACTAGCAAACAGAATCCAACAACACATTAAAAGGATCATACACCATGATCAAGTGGGATTTATACCAGGGATGCAAGGATTCTTCAGTATACACAAATCAAACAATGTGCTACACCATATTAACAAACTGAAGAAGAAAAACTATATGATCATCTCAATAGATGCAGAAAAAGCTTTTGACAAAATTCAACGCCCATTTATGATAAAAACTCTCCAGAAAGTGGGCACAGAGGGAACCTACCTCAACATAATAAAGGCTATATATGACAAACACACAGCAAACATCATTCTCAATGGTGAAAAACTGAAAGCATTTCTTCTAAGATCAGGAACAAGACAAGGATATCCACTCTCGCCACTATTATTCGACATAGTTTTGGAAGTGCTAGTCACGGCAATCAGAGAAGAAAAAAGAAATAAAAGGAATACAAATTGGAAAAGAAGAAGTAAAACTGTCACTGTTTGCAGGTGACATGATACTATACATAGAGAATCCTAAAGATGCCACCAGAAAACTACTAGAGCTAATCAATGAATATGGGAAAGTAGCAGGATACAAAGTTAATGCACAGAAATCTCTTGCATCTCTATATACTAATGATGAAAAATCTGAAAGAGAAATTAACGAAACACTCCCATTTACCACTGCAACAAAAAGAATAAAATACCTAAGTATAAACCTACTTACGGAGACAATCGACCTGTATGCAGAAAACTATAAGACACTGATGAAAGAAATTAAAGATGATACCAACAGATGGAGAGATATACCATGTTCTTGGATTGGAAGAATCAATATTGTGAAAATGGCTATACTACCCAAAGCAATCTACAGATTCAATGCAATCCCCATCAAATTACCAATGCCTTTTTTTAAAGAACCAGAACAAAAAATCTTAAAATCTGTATGGAGACACAAAAGATCCCGAATAGCCAAAGCAGTCTTGAGGGAAAAAAGCGGAGCTGGAGGAATCAGACTCCCTGACTTCAGAATATACTACAAAGCTACAGTAATCAGGACAATATGGTACTGGCACAAAAACAGAAATATAGATCAATGGAACAGGACACAAAGCCCAGAGATAAACCCATGCACCTATGGTCAACTAATCTATGACAAAGGAGGTAAGGATATACAATGGAGAAAAGACAGTCTCTTCAATACGTGGTGCTGGGAAAACTGGACAGGTACATGGAAAAGAATGAAATTAGAACACTCCCTAACACCATACACAAAAATAAACTCAAAATAGATTAGAGACCAAATGTAAGACCAGACAGTATAAAACTCTTAGAGGAAAACATAGGAAGAACACTCTTTGACATAAATCACAGCAAGATCTTTTTTGATCCACCTCCTAGAGAAAGGGAAATAAAAACAAAAATAAACAAATGGGACTAATGAAACTTCAAAGCTTTTGCACAGCAAAGGAAGCTATAAACAAGACGAAAAGACAACCCTCAGAATGGGAGAAAATATTTGCAAACAAATCAACAAAGGATTAATCTCCAAAATAGATAAACAGCTCATGCAGCTCAATATTAAAGAAACAAACAACCCAATCCAAAAATGGGCAGAAGACCTAAATAGACATTTCCCCAAAGAAGACATACAGATGGCCAAGAAGCATATGAAAAGCTGCTCAACATCACTAATTATTAGAGAAATGCAAATCAAAACTACAATGAGGTATCACCTCCCATCAGTTAGAATGGGCACCATCAGAAAATCTACAAACAACAAATGCTGGAGAGGGTGTGGAGCAAAGGGAACCCTCTTGCACTGTTGGTGTGAATGTAAATTCATATAGCCACTATGGAGAACACTATGGAGGTTCCTTAAAAAACTAAAAACAGAACTACCATATGATCCAGCAATCCCACTACTGGGCATATACCCAGAGAAAACCATATCTCAAAAAGACACATGCACTCCAATGTTCACTGCAGCACTATTCACAATAGCCAGGTCATGGAAGCAACACAAATGCCCATTGACAGACGAATGGATAAAGAAGTTGTGGTACATATATACAATGGAATATTACTCAGCCATAAAAAGGAACGAAATTGAGTCATTTGTTGAGACATGGATGGATACAGAGACTGTCATACAGAGTGAAGTAAGTCAGAAAGAGAAAAACAAATGTATTAACGCATGTATGTGGAACCTAGAAAAATAGTACAGATGAACCGGTTTTCAGGGCAGAAGCTGAGACACAGATGTAGAGAACAAATGTATGGACACCAAGGGGGGAAAGTGGTGGGGTGGGGGTGGTGGTGGTATGATGAATTGGGCGATTGGGATTGACATGTATACACTGATGTGTATAAAACTGATGACTAATAGGAACCTGCTGTATAAAAAAATAAATAAAATAAAATTCAAAAAAAACAACCCTAAACTTTCTTTGGGTTATTTGTATGGAAATATGTTAATATAAATGTTTCAGACATTACATGAAATTCCTAAAAACCTTATATGTTCTGGCATAATGTTATAAGTCATAATTCTAGTTATTCTATTTTAAAATGTATATCTCAGAAATAACTAAATTTCCTTGTCAATTGCATTATTATGAACTTTCATCAAATCTTTAACCGTAGTCATTTTTAAGTCTTTTATCATTTACAAATGACAGTTCTGGGTGTACTCTGATACTGTTGCAAAATGTTCCTATAAAAGGGTCTCATCTTCAAGGAATTTATGGAAAAGACTCTGACAAGTACAGGTTTCTGGTAACTGACTATACTGCTGAGCTGAATGAATAAGCATTTTCAGGAGTCTAATGGAAAACTGATGAATTCATTAAAGTGCTAACAAAAGATCAAGATGAAAAAAAAATTAATTAGATGGGACTGAGTGAACTGATGAGGATGATTATAATTTTTGTGACTTTCTGTTTGAATACAAAAAGAAAAAAATCTCTTAGTGGAAAAAATTTCAAATCCCTGTAAGATTGTACAAGGCACCTGGACCAGTTCTTTGCTCAAAAAGGTAAAAAGTTTTGGGAAGATGGAATTATGAAGTTGCCTGAAAAATGGCAGAAGGTAGTGGAACGGAATGGTAAAATAAGTTGTTCAATAAATTTATTGGTGAAAATAAAAAATGTGTCTTTTATTTTTACTTTTAAAACCGAAGGAACTTTTTGGCCAGCCCAATATAAAACCCCATATCTAACAATTAGTGGACACATATTTTTAAAGGCATACATGGAGTACTTCTAATGACTGACTATATTCTAGGTGATAAGGAAGTATCAATAAACAAAAAAAGAATTCATTTCCCCAATGACATATGATGTAGAGCATCTTTTAACTTTAGAATCAGTTTGTCCATATCTTCAAAATAACTTGCTCAGATTTAGATTAGGATTGCACTGAATCTATAGATAAACTGTTGTTTTAACCTGAATTCTCCCAATTTCAAAGTTTATATGGAGAAGCAACATACCCAGAATAGTTAATACAACATTGAAATAAAAGAACAAAGTCTGAGGACTGATACTACCTGACTTCAAGACTTACTATATAGAGTAATCAAGACAGTGTGGTGTTTACAAAAGGATAGACTAAACAGCCAATAAGACAGAACAGAAAGCCCAGAAATAGACCCACATGAATATAGTCAACTGATCTTTCACAAAGGAACAAAGGAAATACAATAAAGAAAAAGAGAGCCTTTTCAACAAATTGTTCTGGAAAAACTGGATATCCACTTGCAAAAAAACTGAATCTAGACACAGACCTTACAGCCTTCACAAAAATTAACTCAAAATGGATCACAGACCTAGATGTAAAACATAAAACTCCTAGAAGATAACATAGAAGAAAATCTAGAAGAACTTGGATTTGCCAATGACTTTTTAGATTCAATGCAATCCATGAAAGACACAATTGATAAGCTGGACTTCATTAAAATTAAAAACTTCTGCTCTGCAAAAGACAATATCAAAAGAATGAAAAGACAAGCCATAGACTGTTAGAAAATCATTGCAAAAGATATATCTTATGAAGGACTGTTATCCAAAATATACAAATTCTTAAAACTCAACAGGAAGAAAACAAACAACGTGACTAAAAACTGGGCCAAAGACCTGAACAGACACACTCACCAAATCAGATATACAGATGGCAAGTAAGTATATGAAAAGATGTTCAACATCATATGTCATTAGGGAATTGCAAATTAAAACAAGATATCACTACACATCTATTAGAATGACCAAAATGCAAAACACTGACAACACCAAACACTGACAAGGATGTGGAGCAACAGGAACTCTCATTCATTGTTGGTGGGAATGAAAAACGGTACAGCCTCTTCAGAAGACAGTTTGGCAGTTTCTTACAAAACTCGACATACTCTTACCATACAATCCAGCAACTGCACTTCTTTGTATTTACCCAAAGGAGTTGAAAACATGTCCACACAAAAATATGCACATGGATGTTTATAGCAGCTTTACTCATAACTGCCAAAACCTGGATACGACCAAAAAGCTCTTCAGTAAGTGAATGATAAATAAACTGTGGTACATTCAGACAATGGAATATTATTCAGCAGTAAAAAGAAATGAGCTAACAAGCTATGAAAAGACATGGAGGAACCTTAAACACATATTACTAAATGAAAGAAGCCAGTCTGAAGATACTACAACTGTGTGATTTCAACTGTATGATTCTGGAAAAGGTAAAACTAAGGAGACAGTAAAAAGATCAGCCAGGGGCTAAGCGAGAGAGAGAATGAATAGGTAAAGCATAGAGGATTTTTAGGGCAGTGAAACTACTTTGTATGATACTATAATGATTGATACATGTAATTTTACATTTGCCCAAACCCATAGAATATACAACATCAAAAGTGAACTCTCAATAAACTATAGACTTTGGGTGAAAATGATTCATCAGTTGTAAGGAATGGACCACTCTGCTGGGGGACGCTGAGACAGGCTATGTATATGTGGGTGCGAGGGCTATGTGAGAAATCTCTGTACCTGCCACTCAATTTTGCTGTGAACCTAAAACTGCTCTAAAAAGGAATCCATACCATATAGATGATATTCTATGACAGCAATATCAACAGTGGTATCAACAACAAAATATAGTTTAAATAAAAATCATTTGTAAAGTAAAAAAAGAAAAGTGTTCTAAAGAATTCATTGCTTACATAAAAACAACAGAAATTGGAAGATGCTTAGAACTGAATATTACAAATAAGCATACTTGGCTTCTACAGGTGGTAGAAACCACCAAGATTAGGCACAGTAAAGGTGCTTGTAAGTAGAACCCTGTGCAAATTTATGTTGCAAGGTCTGGAACTTAATTTTCATGACTAAGAATTACCGTAAAAAAAAAAAACGTCTAACCAGGAAATTTTTTTAATCAACAGACTGAGCATAACGTCCAAGGAAAGGAGAACAAGTCAATCCAAGACAAAAAGTCTGGCAAAAACCTCTCAGGTATTTGTAGTCAAAATGTAATCTTACCTTTTAAATAAAGGCTGCTTCAGAGCGACTGGAGGTTCTTAGAAGAAAATGCAGTTACCTTCACCCCCCACTTTCATTTCAGTTATGTTAAACAAACATGTATTAAGGGTCTTTGATGTACAAGATACCAAAATAGGTAATTGAGGCACACAGATGAGTCAGACCAGTGCCTTGTCCTCAAAGAGGCTTCAGACTACTGAGACATAAGCTCAAAAAGGTATCCATTGAATAAAATGTGGTGAGTACACAGAAGTTTTCCCTTGTGTTATGGGACCACAGAGGATGGACACTTGTCCCAACCAGGAATTCAAGAATGACTTTTGTACTAGCAAACAGAATCCAACAGCACATTAAAAGGATCATACACCATGATCAAGTGGGGTTTATTCCAGGAATGCAAGGATTCTTCAATATATGCAAATCAATCAATGTGATAAACCATATTAACAAATTGAAGGGGAAAAACCATATGATCATCTCAATAGATGCACAGAAAAATTCTGACAAAATTCAACACCCATTTATGATAAAAACCCTGCAGAAAGTAGGCATAGAGGGAACTTTCCTCAACATAATAAAGGCCATATATGACAAACCCATAGCCAACATCATCCTCAATGGTCAAAAACTGAAAGCATTTCCACTAAGATCAGGAACAAGACAAGGTTGCCCACTCTCACCACTCTTATTCAACATAGTTTTGGAAGTTTTAGCCACAGAAATCAGAGAAGAAAAGGAAATAAAAGGAATCCAAATCGGAAAAGAAGAAGTAAAGCTGTCACTGTTTGCAGATGACATGATACTATACATAGAGAATCCTAAAGATGCTACCAGAAAACTACTAGAGCTAATCAATGAATTTGGTAAAGTTGCAGGATACAAAATTAATGCACAGAAATCTCTTGCATTCCTATATACTAATGATGAAAAATCTGAAAGTGAAATCAAGAAAACACTCCCATTTACCACTGCAACAAAAAGAATAAAATATCTAGGAATAAACCTACCTAAGGAGACAAAAGACCTGTATGCAGAAAATTATAAGACACTGATGAAAGAAATTAAAGATGATACAAATAGATGGAGAGGTATACCATGTTCTTGGATTGGAAGAATCAACACTGTGAAAATGACCATAATACCCAAAGCAATCTACAGATTCAATGCAATCCCTATCAAACTACCACTGGCATTCTTCACAGAATTAGAACAAAAATTTCACAATTTGTATGGAAACACAAAAGGCCCCGAATAGGCAAAGCAATCTTGAGAACGAAAAATGGAGCTGGAGGAATCAGGCTACCTGACTTCAGACTATACTACAAAGCTACAGTAATTAAGACAGTATGGTACTGGCACAAAAACAGAAACATAGATCAATGGAACAGGATAGAAAGCCCAGAGATAAACCCACGCACATATGGTCACCTTATCTTTGATAAAGGAGGCAGGAATGTACAGTGGAGAAAGGACAGCCTCTTCAATAAGTGGTGCTGGGAAAACTGGATAGGTACATGTAAAAGTATGAGATTAGATCACTCCCTAACACCATACACAAAAATAAGCTCAAAATGGATAAAAGACCTAAATATAAGGCCAGAAACTATCAAACTCTTAGAGGAAAACATAGGCAGAACATTCTATGACATAAATCACAGCAAGATCCTTTTTGACCCACCTCCTAGAGAAATGGAAATAAAAACAAAAATAAACAAATGGGACCTAATGAAACTTCAAAGCTTTTGCACAGTAAAGGAAACCATAAACAAGACCAAAAGACAACCCTCAGAATGGGAGAAAATATTTGCAAATGAAGCAACTGACAAAGGATTAATTTCCAAAATTTACAAGCAGCTCATGCAGCTCAATAACAAAAAAACAAACAACCCAATCCAAAAATGGGCAGAAGACCTAAATAGACATTTCTCCAAAGAAGATATACAGACTGCCAACAAACACATGAAAGAATGCTCAACATCATGAATCATTAGAGAAATGCAAATCAAAACTACAATGAGATATCATCTCACACCAGTCAGAATGGCCATCATCAAAAAATCTAGAAACAATAAATGTTGGAGAGGGTGTGGAGAAAAGGGAACACTCTTGCACTGCTGGTGGGAATGTGAATTGGTTCAGCCACTATGGAGAACAGTATGGAGGTTCCTTAAAAAACTAAAAATAGAACTACCATATGACCCAGCAATCCCACTACTGGGCATATACCCTGAGAAAACCATAATTCAAAAAGAGTCATGTACCAAAATGTTCACTGCAGCTCTATTTACAATAGCCCAGAGATGGAAACAATCTAAGTGCCCATCTTCGGATGAATGGATAAAGAAGATGTGGCACATATATACAACGGAATATTACTCAGCCATAAAAAGAAACGAAATTGAGCTATTTGTAATGAGGTGGATAGACCCAGAGTCTGTCATACAGAGTGAAGTAAGTCAGAAAGAGAAAGACAAATACCATATGCTAACACATATATAAGGAATTTAAGGGAAAAAAATGTCATGAAGAACCTAGGGGTAAGACAGGAATAAAGACACAGACTTACTAGAGAACAGACTTGAGGATATGGGGAGGGGGAAGGGTGAGCTGTGACAAAGCGAGAGAGAGAGGCATGGACATATATACACTACCAAACGTAAGGTAGATAGCTAGTGGGAAGCAGCCGCATGGCGCAGGGATATCAGCTCGGTGCTTTGTGACCACCTGGAGGGGTGGGATAGGGAGGGTGGGAGGGAGGGAGACACAAGAGGGAAGAGATATGGGAACATATATATATGTATAACTGATTCACGTTGTTATAAAGCATAAACTAACACACCAATGTAAAGCAATTATACCCCAATAAAGATGTTTAAAAAAAAAATGGCTTTTGAAAGAAAGGGTCATCCAAGTTTTCCAAGGTATCAAATTACTTTTTTCTATGCACAACCTAACCCTCACAATTTAAGCAAAATGTGCTAAGGAATTTAAATGTCTCTGGATTTCCCTGAAATATCTAAAACAGGCTCACAAGTAATTCATCAACTTCTCGATTTCACTGCCCAAGGCAATTCAAAAAAAGAAAAAAGAAAAAAAAAAAAAAAAAAAAACCCAGTTACTTATTAGTAGCCCTAAGCAGATGTAGGGACTGAACTGGGACCACTCTTCCAAGGCCCTTGCAAAGCTGAGTAGAGCTTTCAGAAACAGCTGCCCAGGGTAAGTGCCAGCATATGACAGCACAATGTTACTTTTTTTTTCAAATCTAAAAATTACCATTCCAACCATCAGACTGGAAAGAAGACCAGGACGCAGGTTGCCATTACAATGGCTGCTTGCTGCTTGCCGTCTCAGTACATAGCACGATACTAGGTACTTCGGAGGAAAACAGAGATTGATCTGGAAGGAGAAAGTCCAACCTCAGAGAATTAACTGCCACTGGGCAAAAAGAAAGTGACTAGATCATCTGAAATATTTTATTCAATCACATGTCATTTTAAAAGCAAAACTGATTAAACTCACTCAAGTAAATTTTCAGTCTTACCTCATTCACATCTGCCCATTCATAAGGCTTAGTGAAATTCCCCTGGCTCCAAAACCAGAATGAAAAAGTATAAATAAGGAAAGCAGCAGACAACACTTTGTTTAACAGATCTCAGCCACCTTGCTGCCATGAGGTTCTCCTGGGGCATCCTAATTCTGAAAATGAATGGGGCCCATTGGAAAAAATATCATCTAACCCAGCAATGTTTTCAGAGGCCAAGCCTCACTCAAATGGACCATATGGTATGGTGGGTGTTTTAACAGCTGCTGCTTCACAAAGGGCTTCTCCGTTACCCATTCTTGCCAGAGCTGCTGGCTTTCTCTAGCTTATTTCCTCTCAGGCTTTTCTTCTTTGGAGACTGGTGTTTGTGCAAATCTGGTGCTCAGTTAATTGTATTTATTTTAGGTATTTTCTACTTTGTATGTGTTAGGCTAGTTTGAGAGAGATCATGCTGCTTTGGGGGCCCAGTTACAAAAATTTTAAAATAAGTTTTCATACTTTGAAATATGTATAACTGTGTATCTGTGCATGTGTGTGAGCATGTGTGTGTGCATGAGTGTGTTTTGGAATTTGAGTGTTGCAAATAATAAGTCCCTCAGAGTGTGTTCTGTTTGTTTTCCAGAGCACTAAGGGCTTTTGGAGTTTGGTTAATTTCCACGCCAAGAGCTCTGTGGAGTCAAGAGGCTGCACCTCCTCTGGGAAGCCAGTGAAGTTCTCTCCAGGGATGCTCAGTGAAAAACAAAATAAAAAATTATACAGTGCACAGAAACTCACCAGCACCCTGCCAAACCAGACCCAGGAATCTGCCACTTATTTCTTGGAATTTAGATTGTGCTGGGCTTTGGGGGTTTTCTGTTTCTTTGCCTAGTCTTTGTTTTGTAATTATTGAAAATTAGACCTGATTTTGCTTGGCTTCCCTTGGTTTTCAAGCATGATCACTGTTATTATTTTAAACAAAGGTCAACTCTCCCACTGGTTAGGCAAAGGAGAGAAGCATCTATTTTTCTGGTGGCAGTAGAATGTTCGGTTCAGTTTCTATAGTTAGCGTGAAGGAATGGGGAAAATTGAAAGTAAAAAGGCATATTTAAGTATCTCTATAAAGTGAACGTAGTGTTAGAAGAGGTTTCTATACCATACTAAACACATTTGAGTGGGGATTTTTATTCTAAGGCTTAAGTCAGCTCCAAGCTCTTATTTCTCCTTAAAGGAGAACTCTCCAATCCAATGGCATCTAAACAGAATCACACCATATATGTACAGATATACATATATCTCAAGGAAGGGAAACATGTAAAAATGTCCTTTTTTTAGCTGGGCCAATAACTACCGATTATAGTATCAATAGTTTTAAAGTAAAGGAAAGGGCTTCATTAATGTGAATTTTATAATTACAGGCTCTGGAGTCACAAACAAATTACTTTTACAAATTACATTTTAGCAGTCAGTCTGCTTAGAAAAGAATTATTATAATGAAATTCAATTGACAATGGTAAACAGCATGATGGATATAAGATTCTACTTTAAAGAAGATGTCAAAATAGAAAGTTCACCTTCACTCCACCTAGATGTAACTTAGAATTTTCAGGCGTTGGTGGAGAGAGAAACCAGTGAGGGGAAGGGAAGGATTATGAAAGGACTAGAGTAGTAAAGCAGAAGGGAAAGAAGCTAAGTTGATTTTCTGGAGGACTGGCAGGTCGGGGAGGAGCAGGGAATGTTCATATAACCAGCTGGAGGTGGACATGACAAATGCATGTTTGTAGAGGCCCAAACATGCAAGAGAATATACAGTGGTCTCCCTTGAGCTTTGGAGTGAAAAAGCCAAAGGTTTGAACTCAGTCTCAGTCATTGACCAGCTATGAAGCTGGGCCGATCACTTCTCAGAGCCTTATTTCTTCATGTGAAACACATGAGACACGCATTTCTTTCTTGAAGCTTTGTATGAGGATTAAATAACGTAACTCGCAAATGGATTAGCATGGGGTCTGGCACATAGCAGACAGCCATTACATATTAATTTTCTTCCTTTCTGCTTTCTCAGCCCCACTGCTCACCATTACCACTTGGACTGAAAGTGAGAGTTTGGAAATTTCGTCATCTGAAAGAACAAATTCCATAAACCATGGGTACACTTTACAGCAAAGCCATACAGTGTCTAATAGAGTCAGCCAGCCGTCACTCTCATCACCTATTTTAAAAAGACTATTTTGAATCAGTCTCTTGCTAGGAATTCTGTAAGTGAGCTACAGTGCTTCTAATCAGTGTTACTGATTATACAAGGTTTCTGGAAAGTAGAAGAATTGTGAAAGCACAGAGCTGAAGTTGGTTCAGTTCAGTGGAAGAACAACTGTGACATCTAAAGGCAGACGGCCAGGCTGAAACACAGCGCTAGTTCAGAACTATGAAAAAAGCCAGTGTGCAAATGGCAAATGTCATTACTATGCACTGAACTAGGGGCTAAATATTCTTTTCTGCTATTTCTTTTAATGCATTTTCCTATTCAGTACAGATCCCTTCTGCAATAAAACCACGAAGTCTTTCTGAAAGTAAATATGTCCTTTCATTAATCACCACTTTCCACTTGCTTTTCGCAACTTCGCTATCGAGAAGTCTGCAGTGCCACAAACCTTTGACTCGTGAGCTACCTTGATTAAGGCACAAAACGTTAAAAGCAAATTACTGTGAAAGTATGAAACAATTTTCACTTAATGTTTCAGTCATATCTGTAAAAAATATGACTTAAATATAGTTTTATTAATAATACATATTTTAATTAAACGGCTGGAGGTGCATCTAACAGGAAAAATTGAATCTTCTCTGGATTTCACATACTGGTATGATTCATGGGCAGTAAATATGCAAAGCTTTATGCCCATAAGGCAATCAAACTCCAAAGCTGATATGCATGTTTTTATCTAAAAGAATGAAATCTAGTAAGGGCTAGAAATAATAACAGACTGCCAGAGCAGTCTAATGAATTGGTTCTAACCAACAGTATCCTTTCCCATATAATAAAATCATCCTTTCAGCCATAATTACATCCACTCCAACATTTATTATGACTTCCATTATTCTCATTACACAAGGAAATCCTATATATGTACTTATGCATATTGAAAAACTGCACAAATATTAACAATAAAATCCTGGGATATGAATGACCGCCTTCACAAAATAGAAATGTTTTCTATTACAGACTATTTAGGTGTTGCTTAGTTCCAGAAGGCCTCCACTTTACTCCTGCTGCTTCCCTGACATTTACCTAGTATATTACTTTGCTAGGGCTGCCATAATAAAGTACCACAGACTGGATGGCTTAAACAACAGAAATGTATTTGCTCACAGTTCTGGAGCCTACAAGTCCGAGATCAAAATGTCAGGATGATCGGTCTCTTCTGAGGTCTCTCTCCTTGGCTTGTAGATAGATGGCTGTCTTCTCCCTGTGTCTTCACATGGTCTTTCCTGTGTGTATGTCTGTGTCCTAATTTCCCCTTCTTATAAAGATGGCATTCATATTGGATTAGAGCCTATCCTATAACTTCATTTTAACTTAATTACCTCTTTAAAGACCCTATCTCCTTATACCCATATTCTGAGATACTGTGGGTTAGGATATCAACATAGGAATCTCAGGGAACACAAATCAGTCCCTAAAACCTGGAAATTATTTTCCATTTGCAAAATGTTACGTCACCTATTTCTAAGCCACTAGGCATTGGATTTTGCCCTAAAGATAAGCCTGGTAAATTTATAAAACAATGCAGAATAGGTCAAATAAAAGCTAAGGTTTTCATTTATTTATCTTTAATTTGAATTTCCCTGAAAAAAAACTTCACTGCATTTGTAGTCATCACTGTAAAACGCCTCAAAAATTAAAAGTGAAAAGTTGACTACTTTTTACTTGATTTCATTCTTTCTCCTACTGTGAAGAAAAGTGATCTCCTAGAAGAGATTACTGCCAGGAAACTAACAATGTCATGAATAAAATGTCCTTCAAAAGCTAGTTAGCCACGGGTGAGAGAATATCAGCCCTCCTAACTTTATGCCTGACCCAGCTGTGACTAGAGGCCACAGGTGTCATCATCACTGAAGCCATGCTGAGGATGCCTTGCAGGGACAGAGCAGGCTTGGCATTGCCTTCTTCAAGGTGCCCCAATGATCTGGAGAGTGTGTTTGAAGCCCTATTATTAGATGCATACACATGTATAATTGTTATGTCTTCCTGATGAATTGTCTATCATTATATCTCTATCTCTGATAACACTCTGAGTCATAAAATCTATTTAATCTGAAGTTTTAAAAAGCCACTTTAGTCTTGATATGCTTACTATTTTCATGGTATACTGTCCCACAATTTACTTTCAACCTGTGTTCATATTTAATATGTATGTCTCATAGGCAGTATGTAGTAAGGTCTTGTTTTTATCTACTCAGTCATCCTCTGCCTATTAATTTTAGTGTCTCAGTCATTAACAGTCATTAACATTTTATACAATTATTGATGTGCTTGGATTTAGCTCTACCATTTTGTTGTTTTCTATTTGTCCCTTTGTGTTTTGTTTCTATGTTCCTTTTATGATGCCTTCTTTTTGGTTATTTAAAAAACTTTTATTATTCCATTTTAACTTATCTACTAGCCTTTCTGTAATATCTCTTTGTATTATATTCAGGGGTTACTCTAGATATTATATGTATCTAACCTTTCACAGTCTACAGAGAGTTAATATTTACCATCTCCTGTAAAATGGAAAAACCTTAAAATAATACAGTCTTTTTATAGATATAATAACTGCTTTAAAGTCTTTGTTTATAGTCAACATCTGAATCATCTTGGATTGGCTTTATCTTGATTGTCCATTCTGTTGATTGTCCTTTCTCTTGAGAACTGATTACATTTTCCTGGGCTTTTCTGTATTTAATTTTGGATTGTATGCTTGACTTTATGAATGCTATATTTTGTAGACTCTGGGTCCTATTACAACCCAAAATATTATAACTTTGTTTTAGGCAATCAACTCATTTAGGTTCAGATTATAAATTTTGTCTCACCTTCTGTGAGCAGTGGTTCAAATTCCAGTGTTAAGTCTCTAAGCCTGTGGTATGCTAGTTTGGGTCTGAACCACACATGCATAGTTTAGGGGTTAATCTGAGACCCGTGTGCATTCACACAGAAATAAAGGGATCTCCTTTTCCAGCTCTCCTCTCTCCCAAGATTCCCCCATACTCTCTGGCCCACAGATGCTCCTTTCTCTGGTTATTCTATCCAGAAAGACAGGGTTTTTATCAGAGCTCTGCAACTGAGGCCTACCCTCAGGAAAAAGCCATAGAAGAAAAAAAATAAATGAAACAACAAATAGCTCACTGTCTCTCCCCCCATGAATCGCCCCTTCACAATCTGCCTGCTTTTGTTAATTTTGATTCTTGGGTCTTTGATGGTTGTTTTTTGTATTTTTCTCAGAGGTTTCAGTTGTAGTCAGTAGATAAGATGGGCTGTAGTGGAGTTGTACCACCTTAATGAGACAAAAATTCCCTGACTTATCTGGAAGTTTCCTTTGGGATGCAGCAAGGGAAACAAATTGTGAGGTCTTTTCCTGTGTAGCTGCCCTCCCTCCACCTGGATCATTCAAGAACCCCAGAACTTACCTGCAATTAGCAATGGATATGGAGCAGGGCTGCCCAATAGCTCCACACTTGCCTAAAGAGGGGGCCACCCACCCAGCCCCTTGGTCAGCTTTAGGAGCAGCGAACTCCCTAATGGCCCAGATATACACATTCAAGTAACTTTTTTGATATTATGGATTTAAATGTACTACTCTGATATCCAGGCTAATTTTAAACAAATCTACCCAACAAAAATAAGAGCGAATAAAGAACACAAAAACAAGTACCCTGAAAAATAACACATCCCATTCAACCCGAAGAGCAAGCCACACGTAGACCAAAGTCAGGTTCAAAGATGAGGGGTTCATTTCTATGAGTCCCTTATTACTTCAGGGAAGTAACTGTAATTATAAATTAGTACAAAGTCACAGTATGAGTATAAGCAGGGCCGGAAAATTCAGCAGTCATTCAACAAATATCTATTGAGCACTTAAGTTTGCCAGGCACTGTTCTAGGCATCAAAATTATCTTGAGAGCGAGATAAATAATAGATTCTGAAATTTGTTGCAAACTTCTCAGTAAGCAACAGTTCTCTTCCTCTCCTCTCAGACTGTTACATTATTATTTCTGCAATTCATCTTTTGATTTATTGCGATGTGTTTTTCTGATTTAACGCACTTTATGTGAGGTTGCAGTGTAGTTACGAATATTCCCAAGAGGGTAGCAAGTCACTGATCTGATGTCAGGATGACGGCTCAGTGCACATAGGACTCTCCATTGACTGTTGCCGCCGTGAGACAGCTACTAGTAATTAGAATTACAGTGAATACATACAGAAGTCTTAAAGAAAGTGATGGAGCCAAGTCATCACTCATTCTACCAGAACCAGAAGAGAAACAGGGTGCTCTCAGCCCCTCCTCCTCAACCTCCCCGCTTTTTTCCACTACTTGGAGTGCAGGAGGAGCTGGGTCTTGTTGAGTCTCCTGGCCAGCAGCCTACAAGAGCCACTTCCAAGATCAGTAATCTGACAGTAGCCATCCTGATTCATCAGCCTGCTCTCCCCACTCCAGTGGCTAAGCTGGGTTTTCCAGGTCTTTGAGAACTGTCATGCTTGTACACTCCTGAGAAAGAAGGGTAGAAACTCAATGATTCACCTGAGCATTAAACCGAAAATCAATGTTTGACAAGGTACAGCTGGCTAAGAAGTTGAGGGCCGATTCGGATATTTAGTAATTTACAACCACTGTATCAGCCCTCCTATTCGGCAACTTTGGACTTTCTCCATTCTTTCCAGGGTCCTCGCTTTCTTTTGATAACTTTTAACTTCATATGAGTCTTGGTTTCAAGACATTTAAAAATAGTTTTGGGTACCATCATCCATTCAGTTAACATGTGTTGAGGACCAGTTTTGTGCCATGCACTGTGCAAGGCATGGGAATAAATGATAGAGAGAGACTGAACATCCCAGCGACCACGGAGATTTACCCCTGGATCACAAATAGACATGTTGAGACCCTGCGTCTTTTGTGCTCTGCCTTCTCCACAAAAACCTGCCAATCCCTGAGGCTGCTATGGGGGATTGTTTGCTTCTCGACTCATATCCTACTGTCTTCTCTGCCACCCCCTCCTCTGCCTCAGGAAGGGGAGACTGCTGCTGAGTCCTGCCAAAGTTTCTTTTTTTTGTCACCATGTTCATTAAAAAGAAATTAAGTCCCAGACTTAATTCCTGCTCTCTCAAAGCCTACAGCATAACAAAGAGCTTATTACACAGAAATTAAAAGCACAGAAGTTACAAAAGTACTAAGTTCAGATTTTTTATGTGTCCTAGATCAAGTAAGATGCTATCCCCATGGACTTTAATTCTATTTGTATTAACAGTCTATTTTTCTCAGGGAAGAAAGACAATATTTCTGGAGGGGAAGTCTTTAAAAATCATCTCTCTTTCCCCCTCCCTGACCCCAACAGAAGGCACTGAGTTAATCTGTGCTAATGAAAAGTTAAATTCCTTCAACGTGCCCTGACTCAGCTATCCAGAGCTCAAGTCCTTGTACGTACTAGATTCTCATAATACAATGCACCTCTTCTTCTTCGCACTTATCACAGCTAACATTCAGCTTTTATTTGTGTGAGTCTTTCATTAACGTCTATTTCTCTTCCTAGACAGTATATCCCATAAGGCTAGAGACTGCATTTTTCTCTTTCCTTTCTTCTTTTTTTTCTTTTCTTTTTTCCCCCTAACCATTACATCTCCAGTGCCAAGCACAGTAGTGGTACATTGTAGATGCTCGTTAATTTATCCAACAATTATCTATCTCTGAACTAACTAATTAATGCCCACATCTCCACCTTAGGAATCTAGTGGATGCATTAGATAGACAGTCGCTCCACAGGTACACTCTCCAGCAGTACGGACGGCAAGGAACACGCACATTTTAGAGTTTAGCACAGTAGGTGTTCAATTAATGCTCCATGAGCAATTCAATGATTGACTGGCTGGCTGACTGACTGATCAATGCTGGGCTGACAGGAGAAAATCACAACCTCCAAGAACCTCCTCTGATGTTTAATAACAGGAAATAAAGGCTGGACTGGTTGGCCCCAGTGGCTTTCTCTAGACATGAATCAACTCTCAATCTCTAAGATCCCTGGAGGGAAGACAAAGCCCCAGAACCTGGAGGGGCCAGGCTCCAGGGAGAGGGCAGAACCCACAAGTTGGCCCCAGTGCTTCTCCATAACTCCAGAAGACTCCTTAACTCTTTTAGCCCATTTCTAAGGGTTTCTCTAAATTCCCAGGACATTAGCAGACAATGTGCAAAAACTGTGGACCTGAAAATAGTTAAAGACGCCAAGTTCTAGCTTTGCTTCAGATAATTAATAACACGGTGATCCTGGGCCTATCACTCATCTTCTTTCCAAGTTAATTTCTTTACTGGTAAAATGCAGTGAATAATACTTCCCCTGGTCATCCAGAGGGTGGATATGAGGTCAACATGAGAAAGTAATGTATAAAACAGACTGAACAAGCAGAATACTTGCAATCTAAACCAGACGCCTCTTGGTTTGTCTTTTTTTTTTTCTTTTTCAATCTACCTCTTTAAAACTTCTCAGTGGACTCAATACAGGCAGCTATTCTCCTGTCTCTGAAGGAAAACCCAGGGACAGACCCATTATTTTGTAGGCCACTCTTAGATATTATAAAGTCCTGTAAATACTTTAGTTCACAAACCAAATGTCAATTCAGTAATTAAAATTGTCCAGTCTCATGTATTAATCAAAACTATGATTTTGATTTAAGAATTAAAAACATTCCCCCCTTCCCAATAAAACCCTGTAGCATGCAGGCCCTTGACATGGTAGGAGAGGTGTGGTCTTCCTGTTCTCTTTCTCCATCTGTTGTTTCCACTTCTTCCTAACTGAGCTGACTGCACGTAAGCTGCCTGCCCCACCTTGCAACAGGGTGTGAAGCTTCTCTCTCCCCTTTACTTACCTCCTCTTCTCCCTCTCTCCCTTCCTTCCTTCCATGTTTCTTCTCTCTCTTACTTATCTTCTCTTCCACTTGCCAGTCCTGTTTTTGAAAGAGAGAAAGGACAAATGAATGGGGACAGGATAGTTATTACTTGACTGGTACTGTCAACGATGGCCTCTCAATGTCTGGGCCAGAGAAATGTTTAAAGGGAAATTTCCCCATGAGGGTTACTTTCACACATTCTACACAGATTCCCAAGCATTAGGTAGACTCCTGAAGTTCTCTTGACAAAGACAATGCATTTTATTCCTCCAGCCACTGTGCTCCCTCAACCCTCAGTTTGCTGGGAGGTACATGCCAGACTTTCTCTGTTGGAATCTCATTGCCTTTCCCTAGGAGTCCTCTTGAGTAGAATTTTCTAAACTTTCTATTACAGATGTTTGCAAGCATTCTCAAAGTAGAGAGAATGATACAGTGAACCTTCATGCACCAAACATCCAGCTTCAACTATTACCAACATTTTTCTACCTCCCTTTTTTCCCTAGGAATATTTTAAAGCAATTCCCAGATTGTTTGTATGTCTGTATTTTATTGAGTAAAATTCAAAATGGCTCCATGCCAGCTCCTGCATGACCCTCACCTGGCCCAAAGGAAACATTCATATACCCTAAATCCTGATCAACTCTAGGGTGCAGGTCAGTCCCCACCCAGCAGCCACACTCCTTCTGCTGCCAAAATAATTCAACAGTCCATCTCTCTTGCCATTTGGATTTCCAAGGCAGCACGTCAGAATGCATACCCAAATACACGAGTGATGCAGTAAGCATTATGGGTAGATCTAATGAGGCCACTTTCCTCAAGCTTGGGTGTAGGAAATAGCACTTAGCCACATCTTCCCCCTGTAGATGACAGGATTCACAGAAAAGCTTTCCTTCTCCAGAAAAAAAATTTTTTTTTTCTGTACTGTACTCTCCATCTGTACTCTCTCAATAATTTTATACCCTCAGTGGATGAAGTAGTTCAAGAGACTTCTAACCAATTTTCTCATGCCTCCTTGGTAAATCCTGCATATGGTCCAACATATCCATTGGGATGTAGCAATTACTGTAACTTGGTATCTTGCCTAAAACTTCAACTTAATATTCTGATTTAACTCACTTCCAAAGGAGTTGCACAGAGTATATGCCTAGCTGTATCTGTTTCAATGACACTGAAGCTACAAAAACTTTATTTTATCTTTTAGTATTTTTATTATCTTAAATTACAGTAGTTGTAAATGTTTTTTCCCCTTATAGCTACTACCAAGTCACTTTATCCTGACACTAATCTGTCAGCAGTAGACTATTATTGGTTTCTCATTTATTTCTATTAGTACTCTTACTTTTGAAATTAAAACATGGTTATTTGCAGAAAGGGCTATGCTCATGGACATTAAACATGATTAGTCTCTGAGCAAGTGATTAGTTACAATTATGTCCTATTGCCACAGTTCCACTGAGATTTTCAACTTAACTCATGATATACAGCTAAAACTAACTGAATCATTGTGTGACAATGAATAAATTCACATTCCCTTGGTTAATTTCCTTCTTGTATAGAGAAACATGCAGATATGGGAGAGATACAAGACCGCTTAGCCTTCTTTCTAAGTTTTACCCTCATTCAAATTTAGACTAAGGTGGCTAAGTCATTGAAGCTATATTTCCCACAAGTAGCATTGCCAAAGTTCTGCCAGGGACTTGGGGAGAGATTCAGGCAATCACTTTCTCCTTTCCAAAGGCTTTCTGATCTACACAAGATGTCAGGCTTCCCCAGGGAAGAAGCAGTGCTTACCTTACTCCCTTCTGTACCCATGGCCTGATCTAGTGGCCAATACTTGACAGGTCCTCAGGAAATCTGTGTCAAATGAATGTGTATACTGAACAATCAGGACTTGTGAAATTTAATTATAATGCAACCTAATTTTGTCTCCTACTAGCCCTTTAAAATATATGATGCAGGGAAAGATTCCCCCCTCTTCCGTTTAAAACCTTGGGCAGTCTTTTATGACTATGCCAGTCACTCTTAGGTAATTCAAAGTCCTACACTGACTTCAAGTCACCAAAACTACTCTCAGCTCTGCACTTTGAATTTGTGGTCCCACGTTGTTGCCAAAGCTTCCATCTTTATTTCAAGTTATATCTTCTTCATTCTGGGGCCCGCTTCAGGGAGAAAGTTCTGACAGGCAAGGGGTGTGGTCAGCTTTTTCTGTCTCTCCCTGCTTCTTTCTCATTTCACTACCCAAGGTTTCTGACTATTCTGGGGAAAAGCAGCAGGAAAGGAGGAGAGGGACTTGGCACAAGAACTTATTTAACGAGCCAAAAACTGAGAGACAACACGTACAAGTGACAAAAAATCAGTATCCAGATACATTTTTTTAATTCATGGGACAGGAATAATAAAGAAAGGACTAACACCTATTAGAAAAATGAGGAACAGACAGGAATAGACATTTTACCAGAAGAGGAAACATAGATGGCCAATAATCATATAAAAATAGAATGAAGAGCTTCCCTGGTGGCGCAGTGGTTGAGAGTCCGCCTGCCGATGCAGGGGACACGGGTTCGTGCCCCTGTCCGGGAGGATCCCACATGCTGCGGAGCAGCTGGGCCCGTGAGCCATGGCCGCTGAGCCTGCGCGTCCGGAGCCTGTGCTCCGCAACGGGAGAGGCCACAACAGTGAGAGGCCCGTGTACCGCAAAAAAAAAAAAGAGTAGCTCCTGCTTGCCACAACTAGAGAAAGCCCACAAGCAGCAACAAAGACCCAACACAGCCAAATATAAATAAATAAATTTATTAAAAAAAAAAAATAGAATGAAAATTGGTACAACCACTTTAGAAAATAATTCAGCCTGACCTACTAGATGAGAAAATGTGTATATAGTATGATGCATCAATTTCCTTCTTAGACAATATTCAGAAGAAACCCTTATATATGTGCATCAGAAGACATGCACAAAAATGTTCATAGCAACCATATATGGAGCAGCAAAAATGTATGAAAAATCCAATGCCTATTGATAATTGAATGGGTTGATTGTGGAATACTGATACCTCACATAGTATTAATAAAATACTAAGCAGTGAAAATTAAAAACTACAACTACGAGCATTAAAATGAATCTCAAATGTCTAATGAGTTCAAAAGTAAAACATCACAATAAATATACAGGAATAACTACACATATGATAAAATCATGAATAAAAGCAAAGGAGTGTTAAGTATACAATTCAGGATAATGGTTCACTCTGAGAGGGAGGGAGAGAGATGTGCTCCAGAAAGATCAAGATATTGGTATTGTCCTATTTGGTAAGCTGGGTTCGTGAGTACATGGATGTTCCTCTTCTAATTATTTTAAATTACATGTACGTATCATTTTTACTTTTTTGCATATATATTACATATGTCAATTTTTTAAAGGTTAAAAAAAGTAAAACAAGGAAAGAAAATAATCTAAACAATTCAGCTCAAGTTTACTGAATCAATAATGATTTAATTCTCTACTTTCACCAGTATAAGCACACATTCTCAAGTAAGCTCAAGGGAGATGATAAAGAACAAGAACAAAGGCTGTCACATTTTGCCCAGACAAATGTTTATGAAGTACATAATGACCCTCTGGGTCATATAACATGGAAACCTATACAACATATCACGTAAGACAAAAAGAAACTATGCAGAGTTGTCATCAGGATTCTTAGTAAACACTACCAGTGGAAAAAAAGCTGACTGTGAGTTAAATGGAGTCATTCTCTACCTCTTTTCACACTCCATGTCCCTTTATGGCCAATGTCCTGTGGTCAACAGCAGAAAACAACCTTTGACAACAGGCAGAACTAACCTTTATGCCCAGTTCTATGACACACTTGTGTGACCTTGGACAAGTTCTTCTAGCTCTCTGTGCCTCTTTTCCTTCATCTGTATAATGAGAATAATGCCTAAATTGCAGGGATGGGAAGGTTAAGTATACATGGCAGAAAGTGCCAACGTGCTCATTAGGTACAAAGAACTGATAGCCGTTACCATCATTGTCGTAAGCACCAGCATCATCACACACCACCATGTGATTGGTAGAGAAGAAGAAGCGAAAGTATGTATTAATTAACTTTCACAAACATGGTTTAATATGAACTTTAAGGGTTGCTCAGAGCATCTTTGAAGTTCTGTAAATTTTTTAAACCTCATAAATATATATAATCTATATACATATATATGTATATATATAAAATTACTAATGCAGACTCTATAAAAATCCTGTTATATTTATATGTTCATACACCAACACCTGAACTAATAAAATGGTATCAATGGTTATTTACATTAATTTATCATCAATTAGACCTTTAATTTCCGTAATAAAAAAGAAAGTGGCTTCTGCAATCTCCCATTCTTATTTTCCTATGGAATACAGTAGCTCTAACATAATATATGACTTTGTGAATATTTCCAGGGCTGCTAATATTTTATCTAATGTTATATCTTATGTTTTTTGATCTCTGACCCCTGTTGATACTCCCAGAACCCTCATGAGCAATGTTTGCTACGATAACCCTTGGTAGAAGCAGCAGGACTAAAATCGGAGTTAAATCATCCATGGCTAGAATCTTCCAAAGAGGCCTCTCAGGGTCAGTAGTGATTTTTTCCATGTATATTTCTCCACTTAAAGAATGTTTCTTAAATATTTGATTCATCAGGACTGAAATACATGTTTTATTTTGAAATAGATCACTAGTAAACACTATAGAGTACGAATATGACCCTAAATTCTTCTTGTTTTTTTTTTTTTTTATTTCCACATTGTTCATTATATCAATATATGTTCTTACATCCTCTGGGGAACAACAAAATGGAACAACAAGAGCACAGAAGAAAATTATGAGACAATACAGCTTTAAAGGATGACAAAGGTAATTTATTGACAGAAGAAGAAATAGAAAAACATTATTTTTTAAATTAAATTGAATCGTTGCCTCAATATTTACAAAAGGTGATGAGCATTTGAAACCAAAAATGGATATACTTTCCTCAAGGGAGAAAAAAGAAATATTAGAGAGAACTGGGATCAGGCGAAGACCAGATTATGAAGAATTATAACACATTAGGAACAAACACAGGAGGCTATGATATAAATGGTAAATGGGCAGAAAGGGATTTAAACAGTCAATGCGAGCACAAAAAGAAAAGACATTAGCAAAAATAAACATCACAGCCTTTAGTACAAAGAAGGCCACAAAATCACTTGGGTAAGCTTCAATTTAGAAAGAACAACTGGAATTACTGCTCAGTGACAACTTTAAAATACCAAAATATACCAAGTTTCCTGAGTCTACTACCCAAATCAATCACTGAGTAAAACTAATAATGTAACATCCCCACTTACCTGCCAAAGGAAAAGTGGCTTTCAACTTCCAATTCACAGCAAGAGCTTCCTGCACCTCAACAATCTCCATTCTTTCTCCCATCCCCACTACCTACCACTTTCTTCCTCAATATCAATACATTGTTTCTAAAATGTAAATTTGATCCTAAGAGTTTCCCATTTAAAATTCTTTGCTGGCTTTCCATTACCAACAGGTAAAGCCCAAGTAAAGCCAAATTCCTCAACTCAGGATTGTCCTTGATTCTTTCTCTACTTGTCTTTCCACTCTCCTTGGCTTTCACTTCCACAATGGTGCTTGGCCCTCCAGCTATACTGAAACACTCATAGCTGCCAAATGCAGACATTCCTGTTTCCCTGCCATTGTGCCTGCTTTTTCCCTCCACCTGGAATATCCTTCCTCCCCCTGTCCATCTGGAAAAGTTCTCACCCTTCAAGACTCAGAATCCTCTGAAAGGCAGTGAGCCTGCTTCTCTCTTCTTTGCACATCCCTAGGACATAGCAAGGTGCCTGGCACAGAAAAGGGGTTCAGTAAATGCACATCAGATGCATGACAACAAGTAATGTTCAAAGATTTCATTAACAGGTTCCTCATTTTCAGCTGCCACTTCAGAGTAAATCTGTTTTCTTTTTCCTGAAGAACTGAGATGTGGTAGGTAGGCAGGCATCCTACCACAAACATATCAAAACTGAGAAGGTGACAATGAATAATGGGTTGATGTAGGAGGGTGCAGGAGGAGAGATAACAGCAGACTAGGAAGAGCTGTCTCTTACTAGTTACATGACTTGGCTCAAATCACTTAAAATTTCTCAGCCTCGATATCCTTATCAACAAAATGGTGATACTTGCACAGGGAATCGTTATGATTACAAAATGTGATTTTGAAACTGCTTGTTTGCTTCTTTGCTTATTTGTTTGTTTCTAAAGACATCACCTCTCCTCCACTTCTGATTAATTCTGGTCAATGAGTTCCCTCATTTGTGGTCTATTTTTATACCTTCAAATAGGCCAGGGTTATTATCCTATCATCCCCAGGGTTTTGGTACTGCAGTAGCCCTTGAGATCAGAGTCATAGGTAACTGGTAGCATTAAAAGGTTAAGAATTTGTTCTTAATCAAAGAGTAAGACAGTAATGGCACTACAAATAGAACCACATTTTTTATATTCTCATTTCCTTCCATGGAAATGAGCATACTTTTCATTTGCTAATGAACTACACGAAGGTCATAGCCATCCTCATATTGAAATAGACACTCATCAGGTAATGCACTACAGAAGTGTCTATAGGTGGAATAATTATTTAATCAATCAACTCACCATTAAGTGAGTGCCTAGTCTACACAAGGCATTTTGCTTCATCATGTAGCAGACACAAAGAAGTATAAGACACATTCCCCACAGTTGCAGAGCCCAAAATAGATGAACATACGCTTTGAAAAAACAATTATCCCTTACAATATAACATCTAAAGGACAGCTAAACAGAATTGCCCATGAAAATATATACTGATATGTTTTTGCCAGATGTGGTATTATCGATATGTTCAATGATTCAGCCTTAAAGAAACTTTTTTGGGGTGGCTTAAAATCATCCGAGGTAGACCTAGGCCCAAAGCTTCAGCCTGGACTTATTCATTCATTTACATCTTCATTCATTCATTCAACTGTAATGGGCTGGCAGCATGTTTATTACCAGAATTCCAGGAAGTCATAAAAAGTCATACCTACCTGGATGTTAACACGGCAGGGAGAGTCATGGGTTAAGGAATCAAGGCAGCAGAGAATAAGAAGAAAACCAGGAAGAAAGATGATGGGAGGCTGTGAGTACCATGATCCCTCCCTAAGGTCCTTAAGACTTTAGTAAAATTAACAAACTCATGAAATCATAACTGAGGTAGGATTTTTGAGAGAAAACAGAAAAAGATGGGACATAGGGTTAACCAAGATGACAGGGTACTATGCAGAAGCAGAGAGAGAAAGGACTGATGCATAAATAATGGCTAGAATTAGAAGGAATTGCAGGAAGAATGCTAGACCTCCAAAGGCCATGGATGGCAAAAGGACAGTGAGGCCCCAGTGACATCTGGGTTACATATCAAGTATGTATTAAGCACCTACTATGTGGCAGGAACTGCACTTGGTGCTAGGAATAAAAGGACAAACATTCCCCGATTTTACAGTGGTTATAAACTAGTTGGAGACACAGAGAATGGAATAAGTGATTATCCTAAGAGTGGTGAGTGTGTTAGAATAGTGCTATGGTTTGAATGTTGGTGCCTCCCAAAATTCATATTTTGAAATCCCAACCTCCAATGTGATGGTATTAAGATATGGGGGTTTGGGGCTTCCCTGGTGGCACAGTGGTTGAGAGTCCGCCTGCCGATGCAGGGGACACCGGTTCGTGCCCCGGTCCACGAAGATCCCACATGCTGTGGAGCAGCTGGGCCCGTGAGCCATGGCCACTGAGCCTGCACGTCTGGAGCCTGTGCTCCGCAACGGGAGAGGCCGCCAACAGTGAAAGGCCCGCATACCGCAAAAAAAAAAAAAAAAGATATGGGGGTTTGGGGGATGATTAGGTCATGAGGGAGGAGCCTTCATGAATGGGATTAGTGCCCTTATAAAAGAGACCAGACAGAGATCCCTAGCCCCCTCCACCATGTAACACAGTGAAAAGATAGCCACCTATGAACCAGGAAGTGGGCCCTCACCAGACAACAAAGCCAGTGACACAGTCTTGGACATTCCTGCCTCCAAAACTATGAGAAATAAATGTTTGTTGCTGATAAGCCATCCAGTCTATAGCATGTTATTGTAGCACCCCAAATAGATTAGGAGAGAGGCAGTGTGATGTGCCGACGAACATAAAGGAGAAAGGACACTTGTGGAGGAATGCTTTCTGGAGCAGATGATATCTAAAGACTAAGCTCCAGAGGGAGTGAGAGAGACCTATGTTAAAATCCTAACCCCTCCACATAAAGGCTCCGATGACATCGGGAAAATGCTTAAAGTCTCTAAGCCTCAGATTCTTCATGTGTGAGAATGGCATAAAAGTTCTCATCTCACAGGGCTGCAGAGAAGATAAAGTGGGAGGATGTATTTGAAGCATTTATCAGAGTGCCTGGCACATGGTAAGCAGACTCTGTCTGCTGTCATTATTATTGTTTTCATTGACATTATTGCTGGTGTTGCTGTTGTTAAGCAGAGACCTGAAGGATAAAGAGTAGTAAGCTAGTTAATAAACAAGAGTGTTCTAGTTAGGGATTACAGTATGTAAAGACACAGAACCAAGAAAGCATGGTGTGTTCAAGTAACTAAAAGAAATTCACCGTGGCCAGAGAACACAGTCGGAGGGTTGAGAATAAAAATGATTTTGAAGCCACTGGATTTGCATTTTCAGAACTGTGGCTCATTACTAACAGGGAGGTCTTGTAAATGTTTTCCAAAACTAGAGAAGGGTTGGTGGAGACGGAGAGTGATGGAGTGCTTTGAGGAATATTTTAGAACTTGGGAATTAGAGGTGGAGGTAGGGACAGAGAGTAGAGGAGTCAAGGACAACTCCCTATTTCTGGTTTGAGCAAGGAGAGTAGCCTAATTCCTTGAGACTGGTAATACTGAAGGGAAAGAATCCTAGGGTAACATCTTAAGCATGGTGGGTTCATTCTGGTTGTATTTCAGTGGAGGTGCTTCTGGGATCTCCAGGTGGAACATCTAGTAGGCAGGTACATATATGAATCTGAAGCTCAGAAGAGAGAGCTGTTTGAGAGTCATCAGCAAAAAGATGATAATTAAAGCCAAGAGAATGTTTAAAACTACCCAGAGAATATGTGCAGAGCATAAAAGTGTCCAAAATAGACAATGAAAAAAAAACGCACTTAAGAAACAGGTAGTTTTTTTTTTAAACTAAGAATTATGGGGCTTCACAGGTGGCGCAGTGGTTGAGAGTCCGCCTGCCGATGCAGGGGACAAGGGTTCATGCCATGGAGCGGCTGGGCCCGTGAGCCATGGCCGCTGAGCCTGCGCGTCCGGAGCCTGTGCTCCGCAACGGGAGAGGCCACAACAGTGAGAGGCCCGTGTACCGCAAAAAAAAAAAAAAAAAAAAAAAAAACTAAGAATTATGTAAAGGAAGATACTTTCTAAAACACCATACTATTAGAAGAGTAATTTTCTTTCCTAGACAAACCACACGCTGAAATTAAATGAGTATCGTCTCTTATTGTTAATTTCAGTAAAAAATTATTTAAACATATAACTGTTTATTATGATCTTTGTAGCTATTTTCTGTAATAGTTTGTATCATACAAGTAATTTCCTTCTATTTCTTTTATAGTTAACATTCTTTATGAAATAACTGCTGATTTTTTAAAAGTGACTAACAACTATAAATATACTCATATTAGATATCTCATTTAATTTTTTTATGTTGTTATGGTGTTGAATCATTCATGCATTCCTGGACTAAACCCTACTTCTCATATTTCTTATGACTCATATATTAGCATTTTATTTAGCACATTTATTTGTATCATAAGTCAAATTTTTATCTGTATTTTCCATTTTGCACTATTTTAGTAAGCTTTTAGGTGATTTCCACTTACTCAATAAAATAAAAATTATTAAATAATTCATATAAATATTAGAAAAAGAACAACAAAAATGTCTTTACTTGACCCATGAAACTCTACTATCAGGCTGCAATAAGAAAATTTGGGAAGACGTCTTGGTGCAGAATAAATACACAAAAATCAACTGCTTTTGTCTATACTACTAGTCACCATTTATTATTTGAAATGGTAGAGTGTTCCATTCATAAAAACCATGAAACTTATAACTTACCTAGGAATTAATTTAATAAGAAAGATACATGACCTATAGGAAGAAAGCTAAGAAGTCTCATTAAAAGATGAAGAAAATAACTGAACAGAGAGACAGACCATGTTCTTGGATGGGAAGACTTGGTCTCATAATGTGGCCAACCCTTACCAAATGCCATGCAACTTCAGTCAGAATTCCAATTTGTTTTCTTAGTACTGAGCAAAATTATTTTAAATTTCATATAAAAAATACAATTTTGAGATAGCAATAAAATCTCTACTATAAAACCACCATTAAAATAAAGCATACTATTAAAACTATAAAAAGTATTAAAAACTTTTATAATCAAAACAGTCTAGATTTGCACAAGAATAAAATAGAAAAGTAGAAGAAAGTAGAAAGTCAAGAAATATATCCACTTATATAAGAATGTAATGTATTACAAAATACATTGGCATTTCCATTCACGGGGAGAAAAAATAGTTTTTTGGGTGATGTTAGCCTAAAAAAATAATAAACTTAGAGTCCAATTTATTTCACATACAAAACAAAGAAAAAACTTTTTAATATTTCTATAACCTTGGCATGTTAGAGAACTTTATTTTAAGGGTTTTTTCCCCAAGTGAAAGCTGTTGTTGTTGTTGTTGTTGTTGTTGTTTTAATTAATTAATCAATTTATCCTTGGCTGAGCTGGGTCTCCGCCGCTGCGTGCGGGCGCCCCCTACCCGCGGTGAGCTGGGGCCACTCCACTCTGCGGCTCGCAGGCCCCGCACCGAGGCGGCCTCCCCTGCCACAGAGCATGGGCTCCAGGCACACAGGCCTCAGCTGCCGTGGCTCACGGGCACCAGAGTGCAGGCTCCACAGCCTTGGCGCACTGGCTCTGCCGCTCCGCGGCACACGGGACCACCCCCGGCCCAGGGCCTGAACCCGTGTCTCCTGAATTGGCAGGCAGACTTCCCACCACTGCGCCACCAGGGAAGCCCTAGAGAACTTCTTAAACAAAGAAAACCTAGAAGCCATAAAGGGAGAGAAACATAATTTTCTCATATGTATCTTTTTTTCTGATTATATGACAGGAGATATAAACAAAGCCAAAATATACACTAGAGAAAAATATTTGCAACTTATAAGAAGGATAAAAGGTGTAATGGAT
This sequence comes from Leucopleurus acutus, assembly GCF_964270905.1. Classification (NCBI taxonomy): domain Eukaryota; kingdom Metazoa; phylum Chordata; class Mammalia; order Artiodactyla; family Delphinidae; genus Leucopleurus; species Leucopleurus acutus. The sequence goes on from NC_139160.1 coordinate 52,278,281, forward strand.
ATCTATAATTTGTGATACCTAAACCCTTTTGAATATTCATTCTACATATTAATAGCTTACCACATTACCAATTTTAACCCACCTTCATACAGTGGAATTCAGAAACCCCACCTGCCAGCACCCCTTGCAGATGGGCCACAGCCATCCTACCTGTATTCAGCCAATTACATACAGCTGCATGAATCTTAAGATTCAGAACTAAACCACCTGAGGAAACAGGCTCTGTGAGGCTAACTGATTTTGCAGGAGCCAAGAGGGGCTGAGGGCATCAGAGGCCACACCATAGTAGTGAATGTTCTCCTCAGGCCAGTTCTTCAGTGCTGTTTCGTGTGTTGCTCCTGAAAAATTGGTCCCAAGTGTGTTTCTCAAGACCTTCTACTGATTCTGTGAGCTGCCCAATATCGTGCAGCAAATTCCTGCCTGCCTACACCAGCCACTTTCCACTGTTACTAACTGAAAGCCCATGATAAAGTTGGATTTATTCCAGGGATGCAAGGATGGTTCAATATTCTCAAATCAATCAACATGATATACAACGCTAACAAAAGGAAGGATAAAATTCACACGATCATGACAAAATTCAATATACATTCACGATAAAAAGTCTCATCAAAGCAGGTATAGAGGGAATATATCTCAACATAATAAAGGCCATTTATGACAAACCCACAGCTAACATGATACTCAAGGGTGAAAAGCTGAAAGCCTTTCCTCTAAATTCAGGGACAAGGATGCCCACTCTCACCACTTCTATTTAACATAGTATTGGAAGTCCTAACCACAACAATCAGACAAGAAGAAGAAATAAAAGCCACCCAAATTGGAAGGAAAGAAATAAAACTGTCAGTATTTGCAGATACATAATACTTTATATAGAAAACTCTAAAGTCTCCACCAAAAAACTACTAGAATAAATGAATTCTGCAAAGTTGCAGAATACAAATTAGTATACAGAAATCTGTTGCTTTTTATATACTAATAATAAACTATCAGAAAGAGAAAGTAAAAAAACAATCCAATTGTAATTGCAACATAAAGAATAAAATACCTGGGAAAAACTTAACCAAGGAGGTGAAAGATCTATACTCTGAAAACTATAAAACACTGATGAAGGAAACTGAAGATGATACAAAGAAATGGAAGATATCACATGTTCTTGGATCGGAAGAATTAATATTGTTAAAATGGTAATACTACCCAAAGCAATCTACAGATTGAATGCAATCCCTATAAAAAAAAAACCCGTGACATTTTCCACAGAACTAGAATAATCCTAAAATTCATATGGAACCAAAAATGACCCTGAATTTCCAAAGCAATCTTGGGAAAAAAAGATAAAAGCTGGAGAGATCACCCTCCCAGACTTCAGACTACTACAGAGCTACAGTAATCAAAATAGCATTATACAGAGGGCAGACAGCAGAGCAAGAAGAACTACAATCCTGCAGCCTGTGGAACAAAAATCACATTCACAGAAAGATAGACAAGATGAAAAGGCAGAGGGCTATCTAACAGATGAAGGAACAAGATAAAACTCCAGAAAAACAACTAAATGAAGTGGAGATAGGCAACCTTCCAGAAAAAGAATTCAGAATAATGATAGTAAAGATGATCCAGGATCTCGGAAAAGGAATGGAGGCAAAGATCAAGAAGATGCAAGAAATGTTTAACAAAGATCTAGAAGAATTAAAGAACAAACAAACAGACAGGAACAATACAATAACTGAAATTAAAAATATACTAGACAGAAGAAATAGCAGAATAACTGAGGCGGAAGAACGGATACGTGACCTGGAAGACAGAATAGCGGAATTCACTGCTGCAGAACAGAATAAACAAAAAAGAATGAAAAGAAATGAAGACAGCCTAAGAGACCTCTGGGACAACATTAAATGCAACAACATTCACATTATAGGGGTCCCAGAAGGAAAAGAGAGAGAAAAAGGACCCGATAAAATATTTGAAGAGATAATAGTTGAAAACTTCCCTAACATGGGAAAGGAAATAGCCACCCAAGTCCAGGAAGCGCAGAGAGTCCCAAACAGGATAAACCCAAGGAGAAACAAGACGAGACACATAATAATCAAATTGGCAAAAATTAAAGACAAAGAAAAATTACTGAAAGCAGCAAGGGAAAAACGACAAATGACATACAAGGGAACTCCCATAAGGTTAACAGCTGATTTCTCAGCATAAACTTCAAAAGCGGGAAGGGAGTGGCATGACATACTTAAAGTGATGAAAGGAAAGAACCTACAACCAAGATTACACTACCCGGCAAGGATCTCATTCAGATTCGATGGAGAAATCAAAAGCTTTACAGACAAGCAAAAGCTAAGAGAATTCAGCACCACCAAACCAGCTCTACAACAAATGCTAAAGGAACTTCTCTAAGTAGGAAACACAAGAGAAGAAAAGGACCTACAAAAGCAAAGCCAAAACAATTAAGAAAATGGTCATAGGAACATACATATCAATAATTATCTTAAACGTGAACGGATTAAATGCTCCAACCAAAAGACACAGGCTTGCTGAATGGATACAAAAACAAGACCCATCTATATGCTGTCTACAAGAGACCCACTTCAGACTTAGGGACACATACACATTGAAAGTGAGGGGATGGAAAAATGTTCATTGCAGCTCTATTTACAATAGCCTGGAGATGGAAACAATCTAAGTGTCCCTCATCAGCTGAATGGATAAAGAAGATGTGGCACATATATACAATGGAGTATTACTCAGCCATAAAAGGAAACGAAATTGGGCTTCCCTGGTGGCGAGTGGTTGAGAGTCCGCCTACCGATGCAGGGGATGCGGGTTTGTGCCCTGGTCTGGGAAGATCCCACATGTTGCGGAGCGGCTGGGCCCGTGAACCATGGCCACTGAGCCTGCATGTCCGGAGCCTGTGCTCCACAACGGGAGAGGCCACAACAGTAAGAGGCCCGTGTACAGCAAAGAAAAACAAAAACAAACAAAAAAAGATATGAAATTGGGCTATTTGTAATGAGGTGGATAGACCTAGAGTCTGTCATACAGAGTGAAGTAAGTCAGAAAGAGAAAGACAAATACCGTATGCTAACACATATATATGGAATTTAAGGGAAAAAATGTCATGAAGAACCTAGGGGTAAGACAGGAATAAAGACACAGACCTACTAGAGAATGGACTTGAGGATATGGGGGGGGGGGGGAAGGGTAAGCTGTGACAAAGCAAGAGAGAGGCATGGACATATATACACTACCAAACGTAAGGTAGATAGCTACTGGGAAGCAGCTGCATAGCACAGGGAGATCAGCTCGGTGCTTTGTGACCACCTGGAGGGATAGGATAGGGAGGGTGGGAGGGAGGGAGACACAAGAGGGAAGAGATATGGGAACATATGCATATGTATAACTGATTCACTTTGTTATAAAGCAGAAACTAACATACCATTGTAAAGCAATTATACTCCATTCAATAAAGATGTTAAAAAAAAAAAAAGAAGGCAAAGGGATGGAAAAAGATATTCCATGCAAATGGAAATCAAAAGAAAGCAGGAGTAGCAATACTCACATCAGATAAAATAGATTTTAAACAATGTTACAAGAGACAAGGAAGTTCACTACATAATGATCAAGGAATCAATCCAAGAAGAAGGTATAACAATTATAAACATATACGCACCCAACATAGGAGCACCTCAATATATAAGGCAACTGCTAACAGCTATAAAAGAGGATATCGACGGTAACACAATAATATTGGGGGAATTTAACACCTCACTTACACGAACGGACAGATCATCCAAAATGAAAATAAATAAGGAAACAGAAGCTTCAAATGACACAATAGACCAGATAGATTTAACTGATATTTATAGGACATTCCATCCAAAAACAGCAGATTACACTTTCTTCTCAAGTGCTCACGGAACACTCTCCAGGATGGATCACATCTTGGGGCACAAATCAAGCCTCAGTAAATTTAAGAAAACTGAAATCATATCAGGCATCTTTTCTGACTACAACGCTCTGAGATTAGAAATGAATTACAGGGAAAAAAACGTAAAAAACACAAACACTTGGAGGCTAAACACTACGTTATTAAATAACCAAGAGATCACTGAAGAAATCAAAGAGGAAATCAAAAAATACCTAGAGACAAATGACAATGAAAACACGACGATCCAAAACCTATGGGACACAGCAAAAGCAGTTCTAAGAGGGAAGTTTATAGCTACACAAGCCTACCTCAAGAAACAAGAAAAATCTCAAATAAACAATCTAACCTTACACCTAAAGGAACTAGAGAAAGAACAACAAACAAAAGCCAAAGTTAGCAGAAGGAAATAAATCAGATCAGAGCAGAAATAAATGAAATAGAAACAAAGAAAACAATAGCAAAGATCAATAAAACCAAATGTTGGTTCTTTGAGAAGATAAACAAAGTTGACAAACCATTAGCCAGACTCATCAAGAAAAAGAGGGAGAGGACCCAAATCAATAAAATTAGAAATGAAAAAGGAGAAGTTACAACATACACCACAGAAATACAAAGCATCCTAAGCGACTACTACAAGCAACTCTATGCCAATAAAATGGACAACCTAGAAGAAATGGACAAATTCTTAGAAAGGTAAAACCTTCCAAGACCGAACCAGGAAGAAATAGACTATATGAACATACCAATCACAAGTAATGAAATTGAAACTGTGACTAAAAATCTTCCAACAAACAAAAGTCCAGGACCAGATGGCTTCCCAGGTGAATTCTATCATACATTTAGAGAAGAGCTAACACTCATCCTTCTCAAACTCTTCCAAAAAATTGCAGAGGAAGGAACACTCCCAAACTCATTCTGTGAGGCCACCATCACCCTGATACCAAAACCAGACAAAGATACTACAAAAAAAGAAAATTACAGACCAATATCACTGACGAATTTAGATGCAAAAATCCTCAACAAAATACTAGCAAACAGAATCCAACAACACTTTAAAAGAATCATACACCGTGATCAAGTGGGATTTATCCCAGGGATATAAGGATTCAATATATACATACCAATCGATGTGATTCACCATAGTAACAAATTGAAGAAGAAAAACCATATGATCATCTCCGTAGATGCAGAAAAAGAATTTGACAAAATTTAACACTCATTTATGATAAAAACTCTCCAGAAAGTGGGCATAGAGGGAACCTACCTCAACATAATAAAGGCCATATACGACAAACACACAGCAAACATCATTCTCAATGGTGAAAAACTGAAAGCATTTCCTCTAAGATCAGGAACAAGACAAGGATATCCACTCTCGCCACTATTACTCAACATACTTTTGGAAGTCCTAGCCACGGCAATCAGAGAAGAAAAAGAAATAAAAGGAATACAAATTGGAAAAGAAGTAAAACTGTCACTGTCTGCAGGTGACATGATACTATACATAAAGAATACTACAGATGCCACCAGAAAACTACTAGAGCTAATCAATGAATTTGGTAAAGTTGCAGGATACAAAATTAATGAACAGAAATCTCTTGCATTCTTATACACTAATGATGAAAAATCTGAAAGAAAATTAAGGAAACACTCCCATTACCATTGCAACAAAAAGAATAAAATACCTAGGAATAAACCTACCTACAGAGACAAAAGACCTGTATGCAGAAAAGTATAAAACACTGATGAAAGAAATTAAAGATGATACCAACAGATGGAGAGATATACCATGTTCTTGGATTGGAAGAATCAATATTGTGAAAATGACTATACTACCCAAAGCAATCTACAGATTCAATGCAATCCCTATCAAACTACCAATGCCTTTTTTTAAAGAACTAGAACAAAATAGTCTTAAAATGTGTATGGAGACACAAAAGACCCCTAATAGCCAAAGCAGTCTTGAGGGAAAAAAGCAGAGCTGGAGGAATCAGACTCCCTGACTTCAGAATATACTACAAAGCTACAGTAATCAGGACAATATGGTACTGGCACAAAAACAGAAATATAGATCAATGGAAAAAGATAGAAAGCCCAAAGATAAACCCACACACCTATGGTCAGCTAATCTATGACAAAGGAGGCAAGGATATACCATGGTGAAAAGACAGTCTCTTCAATAAGTGGTGCTGGGAAAACTGGACAGCTACATGTAAAAGAATGAAATTAGAACACTCCCTAACACCATACACAAAAATAAACTCAAAATGGATTAGAGACCTAAAAGTAAGACTGGATACTATAAAAGTCTTAGAGGAAAACATAGGAAGAACACTCTTTGACATAAATCACAGCAAGATCTTTTTTGATCCACCTCCTAGAGTAATGGAAATAAAAACAAAAATAAACAAATGGAACCTAATGAAACTTCAAAGCTTTTGCACAGCAAAGGAAGCCATAAACAAGACGAAAAGACAACCCTCAGAATGGGAGAAAATATTTGCAAATGAATCAATGGACAAAGGATTAATCACCAAAATATATAAACAGCTCATGCAGCTCAATATTAAAGAAACAAACAACCCAATCCAAAAGTGGGCAGAAGACCTAAATAGACATTTCTCCAAAGAAGACATACAGATGGCCAAGAAACACATGAAAAGCTGCTCAACATCACTAATTATTAGAGAAATGCAAATGAAAACTATAATGAGGTAGCATCTCACACCTGTTAGAATGGGCAACATCAGAAAATCTACAAACAACAAATGATGGAGAGGGTGTCAAAAAAAGGGAACCCTCTTGCACTGTTGGTGGGAATGTAAATTGATGTAGCCACTATGGAAAACAGTAGGGAGGTTCCTTAAAAAACTAGAAATGGAATTACCATATGATCCAGCAATCCCACTACAATGTTCATTGCAGCACTATTTATAACAGCCAGGTCATGGAAGCAACCCAAATGTCCATCGATAGACAGATGGATAAAGAAGATGTGGTACATATATATAATGGAATACTACTCAGCCATAAAAAGGAACGAAATTGGGTCATTTGTAGAGACGTGGAGGGAGCTAGAGACTGTCATACAGAGTGAAGTTAAGTCAGAAAGAGAAAAACAAATATTGTATGTTAATGCATATATGCGGAACCTAGAAAAATGGTACAGATGAACCCGTTTGCAGGTCTGAAGTTGAGACACAGATGTACAGAACAAACGTATGGACACCAAGCAGGGAAAGCAGCTGGGGGGGTGGGGTGGGGGGGTGATGAATTGGGCGATTGGGATTGACATGTATACACTGATGTGTATAAAATGGATGACTGATAAGAACCTGCTGCATCAAAAAATAAATAAAATAAAATTCAAATTTAAAAATCAGCATTATACTGGCACAAAGCAAATACATTTATCAATGGAACAGAACAGAGAGCCCAGGAATAAACCCACACACCTACGGTCAATTAATTTATGACAAAGGAGGCAAGAATACACAATGGAGAAAAGACAGTCTCTTCAATAAGTGTAATAACATTTCCTCACACCATATACAAAAAATAAACTCAAAATGAATTAAAGACCTAAATGCCAAAAAAAAATAAAAAATAAAATGAACTAAATGTCAAGCCTGAAACCATAAAACTCCTAGAAGAGAACATAGGCAGAACACTCTTTGATATAAATCATAGCAACACATTTTTGGATCTGCCTCCTAAGGCAGAAAAAATAAAAGTAAAAATAAACAAATGGGTCCGGAGCCTGTGCTCCGCAACGGGAGAGGCCACAACAGTGATAGGCCCGTGTACCACAAAAAAAAATAAAATTAAATAATAAAAATTAAAAAAATAAACAAATGGGAACTAATTAAACTTAAAATCTTTTACATAGCAAAGAATACCATCAACAAAATGAAAAGACAACCTATGGAATGGGAGAAGATATTTGCAAATGACAGGACTGACAAGGGGTTGGTATCCAAAATATATAAACAGCTCATACAACTTGACATCAAAAGAAACCCAAACAAAACAAATATCCCAATCAAAAAATGGGCAAAAGACCTGAACAGACATTCTTCCAAAGAAGACATACAAACAGCCAACAGGTACATGAAAAGATGCTCAACATCACTAATTATTAGAGAAATGCAAATAAAAACCACAATGAGATATTGCCTCACACCTGTCAGTACAGCTATCATCAAAAAGACCAGAAATAACAAATGTTGGCAAGGATGTTGAGGAAACAGAACCCTTGTACACTGTTGGTGGGAATGTAAATTGGTGCAGGAACTATGAAAACCAGTATAAAAAACTAAAAATAGAACTACCATATGATCCAACAATTCCACTCCTGTGTATGTATCCAGAAAAGACAAAAACACTAATTCAAAAAGATACATGCACCCCAATGTTCATAGCAGCACTATTTACTATAGCCAAGTTATGGAAGCAACCCAAGTGTTCATAAACAGACAAATGGATAAAGAAGACATGCAATATATACAAAATATTATATATATTATAATGGAGTACTACTCATCTATAAAAAAGAATAAAATTCTGCCATCTGCACAATGTGTATGGACCTAGAGAATATTATGCTTAGTGAAATAAGTCAGACAGAGAAATACAAATACTGTATATCACTTATGCGTGGAATCTAAAAACTAATACAAATGAATGTATATAGCAAAACAGAAACAGACTCACAGATATAGAAAACAAACTAGTGGTTACCAGTGGGGAGAGGGAAGCAGGGAGGGGCAACATAGGGCAAAGGAATTAAGAAATACATACTACTATGTATAAAATAGATAAGCAAAAAGGATATATTGTATATCATAGGGAAATATAGCCATTATTTTGTAATAACTTTTAATGGAGTATAATCTGTAAAAATACTGAATCATTATGCTGTACACTTAAAACTAAAATAATATTGTAAATCAAAAAATTACAATTGATAAAAAAATGTTTTAAATAGCAAGTTACCGAATAATCTGTACAATATGACCCCATTTTTTGAAAAAAATATATAATATCTCTTCTCTATAGTTACCTCAAAGAATTATCATTATCTGGAATAATGTAATGAGGAGCTTATTAACCTTTGCTTTCTATATTCTGTATTGTATATTTCTGTATCTCTGCATTGTTCAATGTGTTACAATAATCAAGTAATGCTTTTGTAATTTTTAAAAATCTAGTAAAGTGAAAAGGAAAGGAGGAAGAAGAGGAAGAAAGGGAGAGAGGCACGGAAGGAAAGAGGGAGGGTGAGGGGACATATTCTAAGCAGCTGTAGAACCTCCAGGTTAGCATTATGTACTTTCTCTGCACAGCCTTCCCGAGCAAAGACTGACTGGCATCTCTCCTGTGTGTGCCTATGACACTCTGTACTTGCCACCTCTGTGTCAAATAGCGCCTTGTTTAAGTAGGGCTTGCTCACTTCACCACATCCCTCGAATGCATGGAGCATTACCTTATTCACACTCATGTCCCCTGTACTAAGCGCAGTGTCTGTCACAAAACAAATGCTCAGTTAATACTTTGGGGAAAATGGGTAACATATTTAAAGTACTGGGAGCAAACGGTAGGCAGCCAATAAATATTCATCACCCTTTTTCCCTAGGAGGTCTTTTACACTTACAAAAACTGCTATTTTGATAAAATACAGAGACTTTTATTGCTCAAAATGATAACTTTTTTCATTTTTACCTGAATGAAAATAACATCATTATTTATTTAAAACAAAATGCTATGAGGCTAGTCAAAGCACTTGAGTAAAATTAAAGTGGACACAAATTCATTTATTATATTTTCCAAGTGATTACAAAGGATGTAATATGCACATGAAATGGATAGAACAGAATCTGGCTTCTTATAGGTGCTCAATGACTGTTTAGTCCCAATCTAAAATACAGCAGACTGCACATGTAGTTTAGTTTGAGTAATGCACAGAATAGACCCACTTTGGGGCTTTCTTGATTCAGGTTGGCAATGTTAATGTAACATAAATAGCACTCAAACACTAAAGGGAGGTCAGAGAAATTGAAGATTTTTAAAAACTAAAAAAATTTCTTTGGCTTTGGCATGTAATTAAAACAATAAAGTGTCCCCAATATGGATTTTAAAATGCTATGGAAAACTCTAGAGTAAACTGCACAGAGGAGGTAGATTTAACAATTCCCTTACTAAAGAAACTGTATTCGCGGCACTAAAATGAGCTGGTGAACAAAAGACACTAAAACAAATCTGCCTTTGAAAGAACATTAGCCTAACAGTTATTAATAAAGTAAATAACAGTAATAATAATATGAGCTATAATTTAGACCCCAAGATCTTAAGAAGTGCCTTGCAAGCCTTCAGATCAGTCTATTCCAATACAAGCTGCCTTTGAAACTTATTTCTTATGAGGAATGAACACAGGGATTCAATTTAATGGGAAATAGTTGGTGGGTGAGTGGATGGATGTGACTGAACACCTCCCAACTTCTGTATCATCTGTAAAGAAACAGTAGAGAAAAGTCTAGTTCTGGGTAGAAGTAGAGTAGATAAAAGGCAGCTCATTCTTTAAAGTTGGGCAGCAGGATCTTTATCATACCTACTTCTACCTGAGCAGGTTATTAACATCATTCACAGCCAGGTCATGCCGCATTTCCCTGTTGACAGTATATGTTAAAACCAGACATTTCTTTGGAAACTTCAATGCAACATTACTTTTAGTTAATCTAATATACACGGAGTTTTGTCACAGCTTGTTCACTCTCCTAATCAAACACAAGATTTAAATAATGTAAAATAAAATGATTAAGATGAAGGTAATGAAAGAATGCTGTTGATTTCCTTCATCCTAAAATAAGACCCATGAACTTAATGCTTTTCCCCATCAAAATGTACCACGTTGAAAGTCAAAGTGAGATGCTATCTGTATTCCCATTGCTTTTAAATGCTTTGATAAGGCTTTATCAATGTTATTTTTCTTAGAATGAGGCCATTACTTTAGTAATGCAGAAAGCACCACTTCATTCCTGAATCACACACACACAAATGGAAGTAAAACTTGATTTCTCTTCTTTCAGATATTACAAACATGACATTGTCAAATCAGAGGCGGCAGGTGCGCTCTCCCTTTCAGGAGTTGTAACTCTTCTGGGCTAAGGCAGGTCATGTGACATTTCCCACTTATTTATGTTTTTCCTTAATGAAAGGATGCCTCTTTGTGCTGCAGTAGATAGTTTAGATTTTTTAATATTGTTAGTGTTGAGAGATAAACACTTTGGTACATATTGGAGAGTAATAAATTGTGTTGAACATTGATAAACTAACACAATTACCAGCAAGGTCAGAGAGTCAGCTAATTTAGAAATATCAGTCCTAGGATTTTGAGTTGTCCCCTGGAGAGCTGCAGCCACTTTATTACAGCAGGAGGGTGAGGAGAAAATGGTACATTAGGATTGATCTTTTGATCTAATTGTGGAACTCTGCCATTCCTTGTTTGACCAAAAATGCTTACCAAGCAAGAGAAAACAGCACAACTAATTGAGGACTATCCCTTATAAACCAGACAAAGTAAAGGAATTCTGGGAAATAAGGGACACATCGCGATTGGTATCATTGGTGTTTGTTGTCACTGAGATGCACGTGTGTCTCTTTTCCAGAATGTGTTTTAAATCGTAATTCCAAATCAAATTCAATATTTTTAATCAGTTTAAGATAAAAATTCATTTTCACAGTCATCACCTGTGCTAGTAAAACTGTAACAAAATTTGAATGAAATGTTCAGTGCCCTTCTTTCAATATGGGGCTTAAATTAACCTTAAGGGTACCTCGTTATCAAAGGATTTTCACTGCAAGAAAAAGATCCACTTTATTTATTCCTCAATATTTACTGCTTTGCCAATCAACACAAACAATGTGAACTGCCTAACTTATCTATGTATCTAAAGATACATTTATTCTAGAACATCTAAATTCATTCTAGAACTGTAAGTCTAATTTTCTGTTTTCATTAATATTGTTACTCTTAATATGATTTAGTTTAACCCTCACCCAGTATCTCTCAGGTCCTGGACCTTTAGGGATAGGGTAATTTGACTGATTGCATTAAAGGCTAACTGTGTAACATCCTGATTCGAGGTCTTAAATAGAGTTCAATTTAAATAAGATTCCTGTTTAGCTGCCAGGCACATCATAGACACCATCAAATTGTATTATTTGGGAAAGCTATTTCAAATGTAGTCCCTTTTAATATGTAACCTCATTTGACAAAGGAGTTTCGCACGAAGCACTAAGACTGAAAAATGATTAAAGGGTGAATATGCAGCATCTTGGAAAGGCACAGAATTGACAGCCTTTCAGAAGTTCAGATTCTCACACTGGGCAGTAACAAAAATATCTTAAAATTTTGCCCTAATATTTGCATGCAAGTGTGTAAATTACTTACAATTAGTAAATTCTAATAAGATAATAAGGTTGGATTATATCTAAAAACCTTCCCCTCTGGTATTATGTTTCCAAAGCAGGAACCCTTTAATACATGAATTTTTGTTCAACTGGTTGTAATAAGACAACCAGGAAACACAAGCAAAAATAGTGACATTGTTTACTGCAATCCCCATTTCAAATGGAATCAAGTTTTCCAAATGGTAAGGTAATTAACAGGAAGGAAAAAGTTCTTAAGAAGCTGAGTGGGGGAAAAGGCATCACTATTGAGCGATTAGAGGACACTTTCTGTTCTTTGTCAAGGTTCAACTCAGTGCCTGTAATTTTCAGACTTACAAACACATGTCTTGCAGAATCCAGAGCCTTTCCAGCTTCACTGTGTTTTCCTTCATACATCTTCAGTTGCTATGAATTTGACTATATTATTGAGTTCTTAAAGCCTACTGAAGGATGTTAATATTTTAAAAACTGGGTCTTGAGACTACAGCTAGAAACGTTTACAATTCTGTCCTGTGGCAGCAGATTGTACTAATGTACGTAGCAAATAACCGATGTCAAATTGATGCAGGCGGCCCAGCTGTCTGCCCTTTGTCTGTAGGTTTAATTCCCAGAATGGGACTGGGGTAATCCCTTTGTGATACAATCAGCTCTAAGGGGTTTAGCCACTTATATTACATTATTGAAAGGATGATGAGCTGATGATGGGCTGATAACAGGAAGACTGCATTAGGCAGAATATTAGCCCAAACACCTCTGAGCTGCTTAGCCATCTCTGTTGCGGGAACATTATACACAGTTTCTAGTTTTGCTTTTCAAAAACAAGTGGAAACTGTCTTTGGATAAATCCTAAATTGCTTGATTGACTTGCGGAAGGGCGGGGCACAGTCCGTATTTAGACTCTATAAAGAAGAACTACCTCCTATAAAGAAGAAAATGTACACAGTAAATGGATAACAGAGAAAAAAATTGGAATGGAGAGCACACTTATATGATATAGCACGTTACATAAAATATATACATATAATATATACATATAATAACAGAACATTTTGTAGCCACATAACCTAATACATGTCATAAATTGAATCATGATTTAAAATACTAATACATTGTGAAAGGAGTCCTACAGTCAAGTTACAATTTTATTTGTCAATTAAACCTCAATAAAGCTGGAAAAAATAAAATACTGACCACTTTAATTTCATAAATATGAAACAAATTTCACTGTGAATACTCTTTTGAAGCTGGCACCATAAGATAATGTCTTTCCTCTATCAAACTCACCAGCAAAGGCATTTATGCTTCAATTTTCCAAGAGACGCTCTGGAATAATCTCTGGATTATTTTAGCAGCCCTGTGCCCATAAGACTCTTTGAGAGTGAACACTTCAGACTTTCTGGAAGCAATCTCTTCTAATACTACTTTTCCTAGTCTTCAAAACAGAACTCCCTCAAATAAATTGTTTAATTGCTTTTAAAAAATCATTTAGGACTTTTATTATAAAATTATATTAAATTGGTTTTTTTAATCGATGAGTTTATAGTATGATGATTGTCAACGTGTTCATCCATTCACAGACACCTACAGGTGAATTCTTCAGAATGAAAATAGCCCAGAGATAGTATCAATCACTTCTGGGAGCATGTGAGGTAATGTTTATTTTGGGCATTTGTTCTAGGGAAAGGGAGGGGAGGAAAGAAGTAAACTGAACCTTCTGGCCACAGAACCTCTGCCTAATGGCCTGTCCAGTGCTGCTAATGGGTAAAAATCCAAAGTGGGTTTATTTTGCTATCCCAAGGTCTTGAATATTTTATTCTCTTCTTTTTTAAAAAATTATTTATTGATTTATTTTTGGCTGTGTTGGGTCTTCGTTGCTGCGTGTGGCCTTTCTCTAGTTGCGGCAAGCGGGGGCTACTCTTTGCTGCGGTGCGCAGGCTTCTCATTGCAGTGGTTTCTCTTGTGGAGAACGGGCTCCAGGGGCGCGGGCTTCAGTAGTTGTGGCATGCGGGCTCAAGCAGTTGTGGCTCGCGGGCTCAAGCAGTTGTGGCTCGCGGGCTTAGGTGCTCCACGGCATGTGGGATCTTCCCAGACCAGGGCTCAAACCGGTGTCCCCTGCACTGGCAGGTGGATTCTTAACCACTGCACCACCAGGGAAGCCCCTCTCTTCTTTTTTAAAGATGAGGCATCATCCCTCCAATCAAGAGTCTATGGGTCTTCCTTTCTGGTATCGGGCACAATGATGTTTGCAAATAAATAAACTAACATGCTTTTTCTTTGTTCTTTCAACCAAGACCTGCTATCACATTCTTTCCTCAAGTTGAAAAAGAATATCTTGCTTCTGTTAATAATTTACACAACCATTTCTAAGTTTAGGTCACTAAGATCTTTAGGCACAGATATTTTGTGATTTGTAGTAAAAGCAAGTACAGTTAGCTTTTTGTTTTCGTTTTTAACTTTGAATATTACCTTAGTTTTAATTTAAAAAATTTAGAGTTTTTGGTTCACAGCAAAATTGAGCAGAAAGTACAGAGTTCCCATTTACACCCTGCCCCTCCATACACACAGCCTTCCTCACTACCAACTCTGCCACCACAGTGGTTTGTTTGTTACAATCTGTGAACCTACACTGACAAATTATTATCACCCAAAGTCCGTATTTACATTAAGGTTCACTCTTGGTGCTGTACATTCTATGGGTTTTAACAAATGTATAATGACAAATGTCCACCACTGTAGTCTCATACAGAATAGTTATACTGTCTTAAAAACCCTTTTTTATGTACCTATTCATCCTGCCCTCCCTGCTAACCCCTGGAAACCAGGATCCTTTTACTGTTTCCACAGTTTCGCCTTTTCCAGAGTGTCATACAGTTGGAATCAAACTGTTGTAGATTTTTCAGATCAGCTTCTTTCACTTAGTAACATGCATTTAAACTCCTTCCATGTTTTTTCATGGCTTGATAATTCATTTCTTTTCAGTGCCGAATCATACTCCGTTGTCTGAATGTACCAACATTTATTTATTCACCTATTGAAGAACAACTTGGTTACTCCCAAGTTTTGGCAATTATAAATAAAGCTGCTATGAACATCCATGTGCAGGTTTCTGTGTGGACATAAGTTTCCAACTCCTTTGGGTAAACATCAAGGAGCATGACTGCTGGATTCTTTAGTAAAAATATGTTTAGCTTTGCAAGAAACGCCAAACTTTGACATATATACACTACCAAATGTAAAATAGATAGCTAGTGGGAAGCAGCCGCATAGCACAGGGAGATCAGCTCCGTGATTTGTGACCAACTAGAGGGGTGGGATAGGGAGGGTGGGAGGGAGACGCAAGAGGGAAGGGATATGGGGATATATGTATAGCTGATTCACTTTGTTATACAGCAGAAACTAACACACCATTGTAAAGCAATTACACTCTAATAAAGATGTAAAATCAATAAATAAATCAATAAATAAATCAATAAAAATTAAAGAAAAGAAGACATTGCCCAACTATCTGCCAAAGGGTCCCTTCCACTTTGCATTTCCACCAGCAGTAAATAAGAGTTCCTGTTGCTCCACGTTCTCACCAGTATTTGGTGTTGTCAGTGTTCTGGATTTTGGCCACTCTAATCGGCATGTAGTGGTATCTCATTGTTTCCCTGATGACATATGACATGGAACATCTTTTCATACACTGATTTGCCATCTGTATATCTTCTTTGGTGAAGTGTCTGATAAAGTCTTTGGGTCATTTTTTAATTGGGTTGTTAGTTTCCTTATTGTCGAGTTTTAAGAGTTCTTTGTACATTCTGGATAACAGTTCTTTATCAAATATGTCTTTTGCAAATATTTTCTCCCAGTCTGTGACTTATCTTTTCATTCCCTTGACATTGTCTTTCACAGAGCATAAGTTTTTAATTTTAATGAAGTCCAGTTTATCAACTGTTTCATGGATAGTTCCTTTGGTTTGGTGTTGCATCTAAAAAGTCACAGCCATACCCAAAGTTACCTAGATTTTTTTCCTATTCTATGCTATATAAGTTTTATCATTTTGTATTTTACATTTAGGTGGCTGATCCATTTTGAATTAATTTTTGTGATGGGCATAAAGTCTGTGCCCAGATTCATTTTTTTGCATGTGGCTGTCCATCACTATTTGTTGAAAAGGCTATCTTTCTCCATTGTTTATTTCTTTTTTAAATTAATTTTTATTGGAGTATAGCTGATTTACAATATTGTGTTAGTTTCTGCTGTACAGCAAAGTGAATCCGTTATACATATACATATATCCACTCTTTCTTAGATTCTATTCCCATATAGGTCATTACAGAGTACTGAGTAGAGTTCCCTGTGCTATACAGTAGGTTTATCTATTTTATATATAGCAGTGTGTATGTCAATCCTAATCTCCCAATTTATCCCTCTCCCACCTTTCCCCCTTGGTAACCATACATTTGTCTTCTACATCTGCGACTCTATTTCTGTTTTGTAAATAAGTTCATTTGTACCACTTTTTTAGATTCCACATATAAGCAATATTACATGATTTTTGTCTTTCTCTGACTCACTTCACTCAGTATGACAATCTCTAGGTCCATCCATGTCACTGCATATGGCACTATTTCATTTTTTTAAGACTGAGTAATACTCCTTCGTGTATATGTGCCACATCTTCTTTATCCATTCCTCTGTCAATGGGCATTCAGAATGCTTCCATGTCCTGGCTATTGTAAACAGTGCTGCAATGAGCATTGGGGTACATGTATCTTTTCGAATTATGGTTTTCTCCAGATATATGACCAGGAGTGAGATTGCTGGTAGCTCTATTTTTAGTTTTTTGGGGTTTTTTTGCGGTACTGTTGTGGCCTCTCCCGTTGCGGAGCACAGGCTCCGGACACACAGGCTCAGCGGTCATGGCTCACGGGCCCAGCCGCTCCGCGGCATGTGGGATCTTCCCGGACCAGGGCACGAACCCGTGTCCCCTGCATCGGCAGGTGGACCCTCAACCACTGCGCCACCTGGGAAGCTCTATTTTTAGTTTTTTAAGGAACCTCCATACTGTTCTCCATAGTGGCTGTACCAATTAACATTCCCATCAACAGTGTAGGAGGGTCCCCTTTTCTCCACACCCTCTCCATCATTTATTGTTTGTAGATTTTTTGATGATGGCTATTCTAACCGGTTTGAGGTGATACCTCATTGTAGTTTTGATTTGCATTTCTCTAATAATTAGTGATGTTGAGTATCTTTTCATGTGCCTCTTGGCCATCTGTATGTCTTCCTTGGAGAAATGTCTATTTAAATCTTCCAACATGTGGATGTCCATCACTATTTGTTGAAAAGGCTATCTTTTCTCCATTGTTTATTTCTTTTGTTCCTTTGTAAAAGATCAACTATATTTGTGTGTGTCTATTTCTGAGCTCTCTATTCTGTTCCATTGATCTATTTCTCTGTTCTTTCATCACTACTAATATCACCAAGACACACTGTCTTCATTACTGTTACTTTATTGTAAGCCTTGAGTTTGGATATTGTCAGTCCTCTGGCTTTGTTTTTCTCCTTCAATATTTTGTTGGCTATTCTAGGTCATTTGCCCCACCATATAAACTTTAGAACACTTTGTCAATATCCATAAAATAACTTGTAATCTTAATTGGAATTTCCTTGAATCTATAGCTCATCAGTAAGCTTTTCCTATATAACAAACCACGCCAAAACTCTGTGGCATAAAACAACAAACATTTTATTTAGTTTATAATTTTGTGGGTTGGCTAAGCCAGTTCCACTGATCTCTACTGAGCTCTCTCACATATCTGGATCCAGCTGGCAAATTGATTGGGAGTTAAATGATCTAGGATGGCCTCTCCCCATGTCTGTCATCTGGCTGTCTGTCAGTGGAGTGATGGGTTGGTTAACTGCGCTATGTGTCTCTCACTATCCAGCAGGCTAACTTGAGCTTATTCACATAACTGTGCTTTCAGGGTCCCAAAAGCAGCAACGATGGAAGTCCCAATGTACAAGTACTTTCCAACCCACTTGTTGTGATGTATTTATTAATGTCCCATTGAATGAAGCAATCTCATATGCTCAGATTCAAGGAGCAGAGGAAAAAAAATCTCCTTGCAAAGTCACCCTGGAAAGAGTCATAAAGGATGAGAAGAATTTGTGGCTACACATATCATATGCTTTTAGGACCCATGGCAAGCTAAAACAACTTTGTAATTGCTGACTCTAGTACACATGTGCTAGTGTTTTTGTCCACACAGTATCTAACTCCTCTTCCTAGTTTTGGAGAATTCCCTATTGTGCCAATTACATAGGCGTGGTGGAATATCGTTCCCCAATTTGTGATATAAGATGAAAATGTTCGAAAGGAACAAATTTCTAGTTATAAGATAAATTCTGGGGATGTAATATACAGCTTGGTGACCATAGTTAACGATACTCTCTCATACAGTTTAAAGTTGCTAAGAGAGTAGATCTTAAAAATTCTTATCACAAGAAAAAAAACAGTAACTATGTGAGGTGATGGGTGTTAGCTAAACTTATTGTAGTAATCATTTCATAATATATACATATATCAAATCATTATGTTGTATACTTTAAACTTATATAAAGTTATATGTTAATTGTATCTTAATAAAGCTAGAGAAAAATAAATAAATGCTAGGGTCTTTAGAATGCGTTTCAAAGTCCCTCTAACCCAGTCCTTCTAATCCCTACCCCGCCCCTATTGGTCTCTGACCTTATCTCTCCCCACTCTCCCAATCCCTAGCTGTTCCAACCACATTGACTTCCTTGCTGTTCCTCAAACACATTTGTGTCTTACAACCTTTGCATTTGTTATTTTCTCAGTCTGGAACACTCTTCCTCCATACATTCACATGACTTTCTATTTCTTTCTTCAGTTCTCTGCAAAAAAATGCCACACAATCTGTGGGAGCCACCTTGAATATCCTATATCAAATTGCAGCTCAGTGTCTCCAACTCCTGACACTTCATAACCCTTTTACACTTAGGGACAGAACATATTTTCCCCGTTGCATTTATTATCATCTGACATATATTTACTTCTTTATTTATTATGTCTCCCTCCTCAGAGTGTAAATTTCAAGGGAACAGTGACAACTGTATTTCTAGTACCTAGAAACAGAATCTAGCATGTAGTAGGTTCTCAATAAATATCGCTGATTAAACATATGAAAGAATGAATGTCTTGATTCAGTGGCAGTGGTCTTGGAAGCAATCTCATCCTAGAGAGATTGTCCCTGATAGAAAATAACTTTGTGCCTTTCACATCCAGCTTCTTGACACCTCTGAAACTGCCTTGGTTTCTGACTATTTTTCAAGCATAGTCTTCTAACCTCCCCTTGATTCTGTGATCCTTGATATCCTTCCGATCAATTCTCCCTTCTCCCCCCTGAAATACCTAGCATTGGTTTCAGTTGCATGTAGCCAAAAATCTTAATTGGTACACTAATGTTCTGTGCCATCTGTCACTGCATGCCTCAAATTTTGTTGCACAACATTCATTTCCTAGAACTCTCTCAGCTGATCAAATGCAATCAAAAATTAGATATGTATGACATTAAACTGTTTTTTTATCTTAAATTGAGTATGGAGTGGGAATTAAAAGTTCCTCTTTTCCAAATTCAAAAAAGGTACACATGACTAACTGTTCTTTGGCCTTTTTCAAGTCATAAATCGCTAACCACAGAACAGTTTTAAACTCACCCAAATCTACCAGTCATAGATTCCCTTCAGTAATTCTTAATTTCAGCAGTACCTAAACTCCATACTTCCTCAAAACCCACTATAAGGTCACTCTTTGCTTTGTTCAGAGAGACTGTATTCTACAAAAAAAAAAAAAAGTTCCATCTTGCATAGAAACTAATAATAAATTATAAAACTTAGCTTTCTTTCTAATGTATTTGAGTGGTGTTCTCATCCTTTAACAGAGGGCATTGAAGAATAAAATACTGTCAGTGGAATTCAAACTGTTCATAAGCTATCAACCTTTGTTAATCTTCTCTACCAAATATATTTAATGGGGAAATCAATTTAGAAGGTAGCCATCATGCAGAATATCTGGGATTTTTCTTTTAAAAAACTGACTAGCTACTAGATATTAGGTTTGGTGACATGTAATTGATAATGATGCTGAAGAAACATCTGTAAAGAACTATAATAAGTGCCAGAATAACACAGCAACTAAACCTACTTCTATGGAGATCAATTACTAAAGTGTCATTTGTCACTGGTATCCAAAATGATACTCAACATTTGCAAAGGGTTTTCAATTCCTTCCATAAAAGATACATACAGATCCCAAGTGTTATGGTTTAATGAAACAAGCCCAAAGGTAATGATAAATTTCATCAGAAAAGTCAATATATGTAGTTTGTATTTGTAATTCTATTGTTAAGATGTTGTTTTGTTGGCATGCACAGGCAATATCGATATAAATAACTTATAATCTTATATTACAACACAAAGTTAAATTAATTAAATAAGTTATAGGTATCTACAATATGTATAGGGAAAATAAAAATTACTTAAAATCTCCTGTATTTTTCTATAAGTGCAAAATATCATTATGATGCTATATATTAGCTTGCATTTTGACTCTGTACTTTCAGTATAATTTTCAGAAATCAAGTTTTTTCAGTATCGTGTAAATGTCATATAAATAACAACCATATTATTTTTGGTTTTTCTCTGCTTTATAGTCATTTGACAAACATTTAAAAATACTGAGCACCCACTCGGTGCAAGGAAGTGCTCAGTACCAAATGAAACTAGCAGCACATTATTAAAGTGATCTACATATAGGCTACTTCTTGAACTGCACTAAGAGAATCAAGACCATATGCTACCACATGAAATAAAGGACTTCATTTTAACAGAGAGTTAAAAAGAAAATTTATTTCAAAGCCCTTTTTTTTTTGCTCTTATTTACTCTCCTTTATGAGCAAAACAGTGATTTGCAGCAAATGATAACTCAAATGACTAAATTATAAAGGAGATGGGATGTGTCGTATATTATCTCACACTGAAGTGCTGATGTAAGATGATTTGCTAGAGGTCATGTTTTGCAGGTTCTAAGGCCTTGAGAATAATATGCTCAGAGATTCCATTGTGATACTACTTTTCTGACACTGAAATGAATGGTGCCTACACCACAAAGGAATATGACATCTCTTACTCAAAGTACAAAGTCACTTTATTATATCGTCATCCCTTCTTCATTTTAAAATTTTGATATTTTGTTCATCATGAATTATTGCATTGATTTTGATTTTTTTAATATTTCATTAAAATATTATTTAGCTTAATTACTGAGTTTGGGGGATCCTCTTAAATTCTGAGCCCAAGACAAGTGCTGCACATGCTTCATTCTAGTCACAGCGGTGGGCATCACCATCTAAATGTCACTTGATAAAAACTATTATTAGCTGTGGGGTCTGCCCTCGATTGTTTGCAGGGGCCAGTTTTGGCTATGCATAACGTCTTTTTTTTTTTCTGAGCATTCTCTGGGTCTTGTTCTTTGCTCTTCATAGCAATTTCATGAGATCCCAATTACCTTTCAATAAATGCATGTTTTAATTGTCAGCCAGAGACCCTTTCTATAGTTTGAATCTAAGAAGAATAAACAAATGGGGAAAAGGAGGAAGAATTCTCAAAAATATACCACTGAGAAATCATCCACTGCCTGAAAATCTTGTCCTGACATCTAGAGACAAGAATTTTTTTGTATTTATCAGAAGTTTCTGAAGTTTGATATTCTTTATAACATTCCCAAAATAAAAGTACTCAAGTTTCAGACAAAGTAACAAGTTCAGGTATTTACTGACCATGGTACAAACTTCAGTGCAGGCCAATGGGAACTGTTTAATGCACCATGGTGGTATCATGGTATTTATGTATTACAAGCTCCTGCGTCTATGTCAGGGAAACCTGGGTGAGTTCTAATTCCTGCAACTTATCAGTTGTATTACCTTGAACAAGTTCGTTATCTATCCAACCTCTATTTCCTCATAATATTATTGTGAGGATTAAATAAAAATGTAAATTACTTAACACAATGTCAGGCACACACTACATGCTCAATTAGTGTTTGTGGAAGTAGAAATGGTAATGGTAAATTCTGGCTCTTTGTTATACAGAACAGCTAATCTCAAGAAATTGGGCTACTCCACCTAACAAATTTATATCTGATTAACAGAAAATATCTCTACAGCCTTTTCTGAGAAACAAGCATCTTATTGGTCATTCTGTGCAGAACGCCAGCTCAAGGTGCCATCCAAATCCAGGGAGTGCCATTTACATTGTAGTCCATAGAAATGGTGCTCCCTGGGGTTGTGCAGTATACAGCCTACATGCCTGTGTGCAGCAACTTTGTTTCAGCTTGTGCTTTTAACACATAACACAATGGCCATGAGCTACAATTCCTTTACTCTTTAATAATCACTTTATCTTAGAACAAGCAATAATTAATACAATATCAGAATAGCAAATATAGATTCAACATTCTGTTGCCTATGTTTTCTTGTTAAAGAGAGACATCAAATAAATATTTTTCATTTTCAGAATGTTGGTGAATATTTGCTAAAATGTTGGATTATTATTCTTCAGATTGAATAGGACTTGCAATTTTGTCTCTTTATCCGGAATGGATATTAAATTTTTTTAGGTTAGATTTTAGGTGATTGAGTACCTAAAATTTTGTTAATCTCATAAATGATATGTCAGGCTTATCACTAACAGAAAAACCTCAACCAACATGCTATGTTGAAAATACAAGATGGAAATGCATCTGAATTCAAAAATAACAACAAAAAATAATATAGTGGTTTTCCTTGAGAAACTTTTACTTGTTAAAAAAGGAAATAGTATTCAATTTTGGCAACACGTGTTGAAAATCAGTTTCCTCAGTTCTCATAGGATTTCCAGCTGAATGATATGTCTTCAAAGGAATATGAACCCTTGGTGAATTTGTGATGTGATAATCAAGATATGTAATTATTTAGCAGGTTCCTTTTTATGTCTGTAAGTGTAGGATTGAATATGCAGTATAATCCCTCATTTAACAATTCTGAATAGAGCCTAGTCTGAGAAGTCTTTATTATTCCTATAGACCTCTAACAAAACTGAAGTTTGGTGAGTCAATGATGATAGTTCAGAAAATAGGTTCCACAGTCTGTATTTGTGCCAGATTTCATGGGCGACAGAAGGCAGGAGAAAAGAAGGAGTCAGGAAAATACCCAGACATAAGGCTCTTAAAAAGCACTATCCTTGTTCATATGAGCAAAAATATGAAAAAGAGCAGATAACTTGAGTCAATTTAACCCTAAGAATCAAAACCAGAATCTTCTGAAAGAACTGAGTATCCTGCTTACATCTGTCTTTCTGCCTTGTCTTTTTTACTCTGCAACACTTTTATCACCACCTAGGGGCAAGCCAAACAAGCAAGAAGATCCTTTTTCACCACTAAGTCGTTTCTAAATTATGTGCTATCTGAATCAAAAAGACTTTTATGATTTCAAATGATTGCTTGAGTTTTTTCCCCCAATAAAAGTCAATCTTTTATTATGTATTTCTTCTTTGTCTCAAATATGATTTTAAAATATAAACTGATTTTTGTAATACATGAATACCATCTTTTAGTTTTATCTTTGTGTTTCTTCTTGTATGTCAACTTGTCAAAAACTTTTGCACTTACTTTAAGCAAATTTCAACTTAAAAGAATAAGTCTACTTTTATAAATGTTCACACTTATTTAGTCCTTTAAATTACTACGAAGACACTTGCAAAGTGTGCAGGACAATAACTTTGGATTATATAATATCAAATCATACTAAGGAAAAACTCTTTTGCTAAAATTATTCAAAAGTAATCTAATTTCAAATGATACCAAAAACAAAAGTATTATTTTCAGGGTAAATAATAAAATTTCTCAGTTTAAAGTGTTTTTACTTGATGATACTTATAATCAACAAGCTCATATTAACAGATTAACATGAATTAAAAATAGAAGTAGAAGATATTTGTGCTTTATGAGCGCATAATGCAATTTCAAATCATTTGTTGACCAAACTATTATAAAATACAAATAATACCCAGAAAAACAAAACTATAAAACACTATACATTCAGGAAAACTATGGCATTTTTGGTAGCTAATTAGGAAATTCCAATTTTGCAGAGTGCTGAGGCAGTTTCATAACACACACAAGCAAAGTCTGCTCTTCAGATGTCAATCAACAAATAAACAGTTTCAAAAACTCCAAACTAAGCAACCCTTCTCTAGTTCTTTTATTGGCTAAGGTGGAAATAGCTTTTCACATAGTTAAAGAACTTACATTTTAAAGATTTTTGATGGAACTGTGCTCAATATTTATTAATATTTTATCAACAAATGGCAAAATAAACAAAGCATTGTGAATATACCTATCATATTGCAACCAAGCCACTTGTCTTCAATTCCCCTATCTTAATAAATGCCTTTGAAAATGTACACGACTCAAATATTCTATTTTTGTTGGATTCCCAACAATTTCTTATTTTTCAACAGTTTTAATTAAACCTTCAATAGAACTTTTAAAATCATTAGTTAATCAATAGAGTTCCCTGCAAGCATGATTTTTCTCTCCCCAAGGAATACAAAAGCGAACCTGAACACTCAAAAGAAGAAGAAATAAATTCAAAGTCACAACCACAAGTAAAAGACACAGACTTAAAATTTAGCATGTCTAGCCGTGTGCCATGCTGCCTTGTTCATACATGTAAATTTTCAACATGGACATATACAATAATGAATTTCCAGACGCCAACTCCCTATAAAGTGCTGTCTTTTGTAGAGCTCCAGTGTACAGATTTCCCTGACTCAGCTCTTAAAGCCAATATTTTACGTTTTGAAAGTATTTTTAAATAGTACTTCCTCAAGCCCAACTGTAGGCACTGAAAAAGCCAGACTGACAAGGGAATTGACCTCTGAGAGTGAGACTTTCTTCCATAGGAAAGAAATGTTAGCAACTAAGGATATGAGGCTTGATCAAAAACAAGCAAATACTCAAAGGAGGGGGAGAATCTGCTTTGTTTTGGTTTTTAGGGGAAACTGGAAAACAACAAGACTAAGTCTAAATAGTCTACAAGGAGATTGTTGGTAGGTTTAATTATTAGAGCCAAGTTCTGAGCTAAACGCTCTTTTTCAGTGCTTCCCACTAATATGTGTCTATTTGTCACCAGCCCACAGCAAGTTAAGAACAGAATTTGAGGCTAAGAGTTAAAATTCATAGCAATTTGAGAGCGTAATTTCATATATATGGATCTAATAACAAAAAACCCAGGCTTGTTGTTTGTCTTTTTAATTTAATTTTTCCATAATTCATTTTTATTCTATTTTACAAAAGTATTGGTCTATGACAGTTTAGAAATTTTTTTAAATGGTTCTTTAGCATAATAGTGTGAAAAACTCTGATTTATATGTGTTCATTTACTCTTCATGTGAAACTTACAATGTAGATGCCACTATTTTCTCCATTTTCAGTGAGAAAACCAAGCTCAGAAAAGTGAAATAATTTAGTAGCTGTCAGCATATGGATTCAAATCCAGACTCCTGACTCCAGAGGACATTCCACACTGAACCTTATTTCTCCATTTTGGATAATATTGCCATAATGGACGCCTGATCTCAGTATTTTCTTCTAGTGGCATATTTTATTGTTAAATGTCATCAACAGAATTATGAGTTACAGCCCAAACAGCACTTGTGCCTTTATATGTAAATCATTAATTAATCACCTGTGAACTTGTCTATGCCTTTCTTATACCTATTTATGTTTTCAGCCCCTTCTATCTCCTAAAGAGTTTTGCAGACTTACCATTCACAATACTAAGTAACATTTCCTCTTATTTCCCATAAATTTAAAGCACACTGCCCCCCGATTTCACCATTCTGCAAATCTTTTGTCTGTGCTTTAGTCATAAAGGGTTGACTCTTTTGTTAAAACTTATTTCAGAAAATTAGACTAATAAAAAATTGCAAAAATAGTAAAGAGAGGTCACATGTACTGATCACCCAGCTTCCCCCAAAGGTAACATCTTTCTTACATAACTATAGTACATTATCAAATCCAAGAAATTAACATTGATACAATAAAATCAACAGATCTTACTTGGATTTCACTGATTTTTTGCATGCATTCATTTCCTACCTGTTGAACTTTACACATTTTGCACTGTTTAATTGGACTGTCCTTTATTTTTATAAGCAACAGAACGATGTGCTTTGCTAATCTCTGTTCTCTTTTTGGGCAATTCTCCAGATCTACATCTCAAGGATCCATATCATCATTGAATTTATAATTACAATAGCAGTTCTTAGTCACATAAAAATCCCACTCTGTCTCAGGAGTACATGAACATTGATACCACTGGTCTAATATTTCTTATCTCACTGACTCCTTTGGCCACAATGACAGGAAGCCATACTGATTAGAGTGGCCTCATGGTCCAGCTGGACCTCAGCCTGACTATCATAACTCACTAGTATGCTTTGACAACTCCACAAACTTTTATTAAGATCCAGTTATTATCTCATTTTCTGAGATGCAGAGATGAATAATTCACTAATCATGCCTTCAAGAAGCTCACAGTCTTAAAAAGGAGAGAGAAATGAATTTTGGATTCTGTTAAGAGGATGAACCACCACTGCCTGAGGCATTTATCCCTGAAAACTACTCAGGCAATTAAAGAAGAGAAAGGTAAGCATGGATCTGGGAAACTAAGATAGAAACAGCAAGAAACCCCTTAAGAGAGAAAGGCCATCAGGGACTAGGGTCAGGCATACCTATAGTAAGGAGGGGTAGGACAATGACATAGGCCAAGTGGTAGGGGAATGAGAGGGAAAAAGCTTTCAGATCTGCCTTTCCTTCCCCCATTTGTCTTGGGGGAATGATGTCTTGCTCTTTTGCCACTGGTAGATAGGAATCAGCAATCAAAGCCCAGTCCTCCCAACATATTGGGATACTTGGGCAACACCAAAGCCCTAAAGAGGAAGTGAGGAGTGATGAAAACAGGTGCAAGCTGATCAACCATACTCATCAGTACTGTATTTATTCCATGCAAGAGAAGACCTTGCCCTTTGTCATAAAGAACCCACAGACCACCCTCTAGACCACATTACAGGTACTCATATGGCCCTGAATCCATTAACAAAATGTCAATAGTAACCCCTACCTATAAATAATTACTTTAAATGCAAATGGATTAGTTTCTCCAATCACAAGACTCAGAGCAGCTGAATGAATGAAAAACAAGATCCAACAACATCCTGCCTATAAAAGATACACTAGCTTTAAGAACATGCATAGGCTGAAAGTAAAGAGCTGGGGGAAAAAAAGATGTTCCATGCAAATGTTAACCAAAAGAGAGCAGGAATGGCTATACTTATATCAAACAAAATAAACATTCAGTCAAAATTGGTCATGACAGACAAAGAAGGCCACTATATAATGATAAATGAGTCAATTCATCAAGAGGATATAACAATTGTAAATATTTATATACCCAACATTGGAGCACCTAAATATTTAAAGGAAATATTAACAGAACTGAAGGGAGAAATAGACAGCAATATAATAATAGCAGGGGACTTCAATACCCCACTTTTAGCATGGGATAGATCATTCAGGTAGAAAATTAGTAAGATAATAGCAGACCTGAATAACACTGTAGACCAAATGGACCTAATAGACATGCACAGAACATTCCTTGCAACAGCAACAGAATACACATTGTTCTCAAGCACACACAGAACATTCTCCAGGATAAATCATATGCTGGGCCACAAATCAAGTCTTAACAAATTTAAGAAGGTTGAAATCATACCAAGTATCTTTTTGGACTACAGTGGTATAAACCTAGAAATCAATAACAGTAGGAAAATGGAAAAATTCAAAAATACATGGAAATTAAATAACACACTCCTGAACAACCAACGGGTCAAAGAATAAATAAGAAAGGAAATCATAAAGTATCTTAAGACAAATGAAAATGAAAACACAACATACAAAAACCTTTGGGGGGGAAAAAAAAACCTTTGGGCTAAGAAATAGCAGTTCTACCAGGGAAATTTATAGTGACATAGAATTATATTAAGAGAAAAGAAAGATCTCAAATAAGTAAATCAACTTTACACTTCAAGGAATCAGAAAAAGAGAAAGATTTAAGCCAAAGTTATCAGAAAGGAAATAATAAAGATTAGAACAGAATAAACGAAATAGAGGCTAGAAAAATAATACGAAAAAACATAATAGAACAAAGATAATAGGAACAAAGACAATAAGATAAAAAGATAATGGGAACAAAAAGTTGGTTGTTTTAAAAGATTTTAAAAATTAACAAACCTTTAGCTATACTAACCAAGAAAAAAAAGAGGACTCAAATAAAATCATAAATGAAATAGGAGCAATTACAACTCACACCACACCACATAAAAACAAAGGCTCGTAAAAAGCTACTATAAACAATTACATACCAACAAACTGGACAACCTAGAAGAAATGGATAAATTCCTAGAAATATACAACCTAGTAAGACTGATTCATGAAGAAAAAGAAAACCTAAACAGAACAATAATGACTAAAGAGATTCAAGAAATAATCAAAAACCTCCAAACAAAGAAAAGCCCAGGACCAGATGGTTTCACTGGTGAATTCTACCAAACATTTACAGAACTAATGTCAATCTTTTCAATTTTTTATAAAGAATTGAAGAGAAGAGAATGCTCCCAAATTCATTTTAGGAGCCCAGCATTACGCTGATACCAAAGCCAGATAAAGACAGTATAGGAAAAGAAAACTACAAGCCATACCTCTGACGAATACAGACACAAAAATTGCCAACAGAATACTAGCAAAGTGAATTCAACAGCACATTAAAAGCATCATACACCATGATCAACTGAGATTTATCCCTGGTCTGCAAAGATGGTTCAACATCTACAAATCAATAAATGTGATATACCACATTAATAGAAGGGAGAAAAAACTCACATGATCCTCTCAATAGATGCAAAACATGCATGTGACAAAATTCAACACCCTTCATGATAAAAGTTCTCAACAAATTGGGTACAGAAAGAACAAACCTCAGCACAATAGAGACTACATATGACAAACCCATGGCTAACATCATCAACATGTCAATATCAACAGTGCAAAAGCTGAAAGCTTTTGCTCTAAAATCAGGAACAAGACAAGGGTGCCCATCCTCACTACTCTTATTAAACATAGTACTGGAAGTCCTAGCCAATGCAACTTGGCAAGAAAATGGAAAAAAGGGCATCCAAATAGGAAAGAAAGAAGCAAAATTATCTGTTTGCAAATGACATGTTCTTATATACAGAAAACCCTAGACTCCACCAAAAAACTGTTAGAATAAATGCATTCTAAAGTTGCAGGATACGGGGCTTCCCTGGTGGCGCAGTGGCGAAGAATCCGCCTGCAAATGCAGGGGACAGGGGTTCGAGCCCTGGTCCAAGAAGATCCCGCATGCCGTGGAGCAACTAAGCCCATGCGCCACAACTACTGAGCCTGCACTCTAGAGCCTGTGAGCCTCAACTACTGAGCCCACATGCCACAACTACTGAAGCCCATGTGTCTAGAGCCCATGCTCCGCGACAAGAAAAGCCACCTCAGTGAGAAGCCTGCACACCGCAACGAAGAGTAGCCCCCGCTCGCTGCAACTAGAGAAAGCCCAGAAGCAGCAACAAAGACCTAACGCAGCCAAAAATAAATTAATTAAAATAAAATAAAGTTTCAGGATACAAAATCAACATACAAAAACCAGTGGCATTTCCATATACTAACAATGAACTATCTGAAAAAGAAATTTAAAAAATAATCCCATCTACAACAGCATCAAAATAATACTTAGAAATAAATTTAAACAAGGAGACAAAAGGTCTGTACACTAAAAACTATAAGACATTGATGAAAGAAATTGAAGAAGACACAAACAAATGAAGAGATATCCTATGTTCACAGATCAGAAGAATTAATGTTGTTAATATGTCCATACTACACAAAACCATCTACAGATTCAATGCAATCCCTATCAAAATTCCAATGGCATTTTTCACAAATAGAACAATCCTAAATTTCATATGGAACCACAAAAGACCCCAGATAGTCAAAGCAATCCTGCAAAGGAAGAACAAAGCTGAAGACATCACACTTCGTGATTTCAAACTATACTACAAAGTTATAGTGATCAAAATAGTATGGTACTGGCATAAAAACAGACATATAGACCAATGGAACAGAATAGAGAGCCCAGAGAAAACCCATGTATATATGGTCAACTATATTGAATAATCCATCCTTTCACCACTAATTTCTACTTCTACCTCAAATATAGATCCAATTTTCATGTATGCACGGTGTAGGTCGGATCAAGAAAAAGGATTTGGTCAGGTGGTTTAAAGAGTTGTTAATGAAAAGACAACTTAGAAAAGGACAGTGTTAGAACACAGATGTGGAGGCACCCGGTGACAGCAGGAAGTCTTATCTACCCCTGACAAGAAAAGCACAGAAAAGAGAAAGAGGAGGTTTGGCATTACTAGATCCCTCTGATATCTGGAATAATGGAGGAAGGCTGCCCAGTAGAAGCTACAGCTGTAGAGAAACAGAGCTGCTGCCCTAGAAGCAGTCCCCAATCTCCTCCCACCTTCTGATTCCCTGCAGGTGCCACTCATCAGTCAAAACAAAACTGAAGGGAGAGGTCAGGGAGGCTCAGTAAGGCAATCTGCAGATTTCGGCTTCCTAAAAAGCACAGGGGGAAGTAGAGATGAGTGGAGACTAGAGAATGGGGGTGGGAGGTCACCAGCATAGCCCACCTCTTTTGCCACTTAGCACCTATTCTTGCCCTTTGCTAGATGATGAAAACCTTATCCACCAACAGGGAATCCATATAGTCCCATCCCATACAATATCATCAAGGGGTGTATTTATTCAAATATATACCTGCCTGGAACCTCACTTAAAACATTAGCCTCCACCTGTTCTCTTCATAAAAGGTAGCACAAAAAGGTGGGGTAAAAGAGAAATCATCATTTAATGTAAGATATGCAAGGCTTCTTTGGTCCCTGCTCTGTATCTGGTCATCAGGTTAAAGTTGACAATCATAACTTCCTCTCTCTGCCACCTATTCCCTCTGTCGTCACACTGGCTGCAGAGTGATAAAACCTAAACCCCTTCTTTCTCCCAGGATCTAAGGCCTTAGGAGCCCTTTCGGTAATGGATTGTCACGGTTTTTCATTGAGACTGATCACTGGAGATTTTAATGGTGAGAGGTGCCCTAGTGAATGCCCTGAGTTTTAGAGATACTATTTCTTTTTCATTACACAACAGCAACTTAAATTTTCTTAGGAATAAGGGTTGATCACTCTGGCAAGAACAGCAAGCCCTGCTATCTCTGTTTGAGTATTTAGTGCCATGAGGAAGGAGGCAGTAGTCTCAGCTTCCACATTATTGGAGCCAGCACCGTGTTCAATGGTGAAAATGTTTCTCCCTTCACAACTAAGAGCTCTAAATTGTTGAGCCGCAAGTTGCAATCACAAGAAGCAAAACTTCTATAACTGAGATATTAGGTGTGAAACGAGACTACCTCATTCCTGGTACCACTTACATTATCAGACAGGATCACAGGAGAAAACAGATTCACATTGATGATTTAAATGAAGATATTTACAGAGGTAGGGGTGGGGTCAAGGTAAGAATCACGGGATGTGAAGGCATCCAGGGATTAACTAAACCAGGAATCTACTATCAAGGAGAGGAAACACACTTACTGGAATCCAGTGAGAGCTGGAACCAAGGGGGGGAAGCTTCCTGTAGTAGCTGAAATTGTAGAGGAACACAGCTGCTGCCAGGGAAGTAGAGGCAGCAAGGAAGAAGTGGGAAAAAATACTCTAACCTTTTTCTCCTGCTGTCCAGTCATCCCCTGCTAGGGCCTCCCACTGTCAATTGTCCAGTGCAACTGGAAAAGGATCCCAGATGATGCTTCCCAGGGAACAGAAAAGAACAAAGAAAGGCAGAAAAGAGGTTGAGGGGAGGGAGAGTTCAGAAAGATAACTGGAATGCATGGATCTGTTTCTGGGCTACTTTGTTTCATTGATCATTTTTATATGTCATATTACAATGTCACAAGTGTACATTTACATTTTCTTAAGGATCTGAAATGCCACTGTGTTACTAAATTTCAGCATGTGCTTGTGTCTGTTTCTGAAGTCTCTAGTCTGCATTGTACATATGTGCACCAATATCACATCTTGTTCATTGCTATATCTCAGCAATATATATATATTTTTTAATTTAAAGTGGGTTTCTTCCCTCTTGCACTGTTGGTGGGAATGTAAATTGATACAGCCACTATGGAGAACAGTATGGAGGTTCCTTAAAAAATTAAAAATAGAATACCATACAATCCAGCAATCCCACTACTGGGCATATACCCAGAGAAAACCATAATGCAAAAAGACACATGCACCCCAATGTTCACTGCAGCACTATTTACAATAGCCAGGTCATGGAAGCAACCTAAATGCCCATCGACAGATGAATGGATAAAGAAGATGTGGTACATATATACAATGGAATATTACTCAGCCATAAAAAGGAACGAAATTGGGTCATTTGTTGAGACATGGATGGATCTAGAGACTGTCATACAGAGTGAAGTAAGTCAGAAATAGAAAAACAAATATCATATATTAATGCATATATGTGGAACCTAGAAAAATGGTACAGATGAACTGGTTTGCAGGGCAGAAACTGAGACACTGACGTAGAGAACAAACGTATGGACACCAAAGTGGGGAAAGTGGCAAGGGATGGTGGTGGTGGTGTGATGAATTGGGAGATTGGGATTGACATTTATACACTGATGTGTGTAAAATTGATGACTAATAAGAACCTGCTGTATAAAAAAATAAATTAAATTAAATTTAAAAATTTATAAATAAATAAAGTGGGTTTCTTTTTTGTTTTTTTATAGATTTACTTATATATTTTTGGCTGCGCTGGGTACTCATTGCTGCACGCAGGCTTTCTCTAGTTGTGGCGAGCAGGGGCTGCTCTTCTTTGTGGTGTGTGGGCTTCTCATTGCAGTGGTTTCTCTTGTTGCAGAGCACGGGCTCTAGGCACACAGGCTGCAGTAGTTGTGGCTCGGGGGCTCTGGAGAGCAGGCTCAGTAGTTGTGATGCACGGGCTTAGTTGTTCAGTGGCATGTAGCATCTTCCCAGACCAGGGCTCGAACCCATATCCCCTGCATTGGCAGGTGGATTCTTAACCACTGTGCAACCAGGGAAGCCAACTGCAATATATTTTGATACCTGATAGGGTGTGTTCCCTCACTGCTTGTTTTTCATTAATTTTGATGTTTTATTTTCTTTACAATCTGTTCTTGATTATTTCTACTTTCTTTTCAACATAAAACAGTGGATTGGGCTTCCCTGGTGGTGCAGTGGTTGAGCGTCCGCCTGCCGATGCGTGGGACACGGGTTTGTGCCCCGGTCTGGGAAGATCCCACATGCCACAGAGCGGCTGGGCCCGTGAGCCATGGCCGCTGAGCCTGCGCGTCCAGAGCCTGTGCTCCGCAACGGAAGAGGCCGCAACAGTGAGAGGCCCGCGTACCGCAAAAACAACAAAACAAAAAGAAAACAGTGTATCAACTTCCATCAAAAAATATAATTGGCGTTTTTATTAAAATTTACATGGGTTTATAGATATATTAAAGGAAAACTTAATGTCTTCACACTAGTGAATCATCTCATCTAAGCACGTAGTATTTTTTACATTTTTTAGTATTTTTATATTGTTCAGTAAGGTATTATAAGTTTCTCAATATGGGTCTTACATGTTTATTTTTGTTTATCCCTTGGTATTATAAGGCTCTAAGGGCATTTTCTAACTGGTTACAGCTGTTGTAGAGAAAATCTTTCAATATTCATATTTTTGGTTTTCTACTTGGCCAAAATACTAAACTCTCTTATTAGTTCTAATAGCTTATCAATTAATTCTCCTGGGTTTTAGTGTAAACATCCTTATCTTCTACAAATGGAGACTCTATAAATCTGCCTTTCATATATATCTGTATTTCTATATCTATATCCATGTATCTTGTTTCTGTTTTGAAGTGATCAGACATCAGGAGCAATTTGGAACATTAAGAGTGAGACCTGAGGGGATCAAGATGGTGGAATAGGAAGATCTTAAGCTCACCTTCTGCCACAAACATATAAAAACTACAACATATAGAACAATTCTCTCTGAGAAAAACCAGAAGACCAGCAGAACAGCTATTCTACAATTAACAATATAATGGGGGAAAAAAACACATTGAGACAAGTAGGAAGGGCAGAGATGTGATCTAATCAAGACCCACACCCCCAGTGCAGCAACCCACAAAAGGGAGGAGCTATCACAAACTTAGAGGTCCTCCCTAAGGAGGGAGGGGCTCAAGCCCCACTGGGCACTCAAGTCCTAGAGACTGGCACCAGGAAGTAGGGCCCCCGTGACCACCATAACTGGTTTTGAAAACCAGCAGGGCTTATGACTGGGAGACACTGAGGGCTGCAGAAAACCAAGACTCCACTCTCAAAGGGCTCCACAAACTCACATACTTCAAGTCCCAGTGCAGAGGCAGCAGACTGCAAAGCACCTGGTTCTCTAGCTAGCCTGCCAAGACTGCCCCAGCATGCCCCCTGCCCAGCTTGCACCCAGCTTTTATTCAGTGTTCAAATTTAAGCAACCATTAGCTTAAAACAAATAGCTATATATGTAGGTCAATATATACGAACCCCAAGGTAACCACAAAACAAAAAAATACAATAGATATACAAAAAATAAAGAGAAAGAAGTCCAAACAAAACACTAAAGAAAATTATCAAACCACAAGGGAAGATGCTAAAAGAAGAAAGGAACAGAGAACTACAGAAACAACCAGAAAACAAGTAACAAAATGGCAATAAGTACATACCTGTCAATAATCACTTTAAAGGTAAACGGACTAAATGCTCCAGTCAAGAGACACAGGGTGGCTTAATGGATAAAAACAAGACAGTCACTTGTAGGCTAAGTGTAAGACCTGAAACCATAAAACTCCTAGAAGAAACATAGGCAGTACACTTTTTGACATTGGTCTTAGCAATATTTTTTGAGTCTGTCTCCTCAAGCGAGGGAAACAAAAGCAAAAATAAACAAATGGCAACACATGAAACTAAAAAGCTTTTGCACAGTGAAGGAAACCATAAACAAAACAAAAAGGCAACTTACTAAATGGGAGAAGCCTTTTGCAAACTATATATCCAGTGAAGGATTAATATCCAAAATATATAAAGAACTCATACAACCCAGTATCAAAAAAAAATCCTATTAAAAATGGTCAGAGGACCCGAATAGACATTTTTCTAAATAATATATACAGATGCTCAACAGTCACATGAAAAGATGCCCAACATCACTAATTTTTAGGAAAATGTAAATCAAAACCACAACGAGATATCATCTAACACTAGTCAGAATGGCAATCATCAAAAAGACAAGAAATAAAAGTGTTGGCAAGGATGTGGAGAAAAGGGAACCCTTGTGGACTGTTGGTGG
Source organism: Leucopleurus acutus (assembly GCF_964270905.1). Classification (NCBI taxonomy): domain Eukaryota; kingdom Metazoa; phylum Chordata; class Mammalia; order Artiodactyla; family Delphinidae; genus Leucopleurus; species Leucopleurus acutus. Next base: position 52,314,307 of record NC_139160.1, read on the forward strand.
AGATGCAAATGGTGGTGCAGCCACCATGGAAAACAGTATGGAGGTTCCTCAAAAAATTAAAAATAGAACTACCATACCCTCCAGCAATTTCACTTCAGAGTATTTATCCAAAGAAAATGAAAGCACTAATTCAAAAAGATATATGTACCCCAATATTCTGTTGCAGCATTATTTATAACAGCCAAGATACAGAAGCAACCTAAGTGTCCACTGATAGATGAATGGAAAAAGAAGATGTGGTATACACAATGGAGTATTACTCAGCCATAAAAAAGAATGAAATCTTGCCATTTGCAATAACATGCATGGATCTAGAGGGTATTATGCTATGAAATAAATCAGACAGAGAAAGACAAATACCGTATGTTTTCACTTACATGTGGAATCTAAAACACAAAACAAATGAACAAATATAACAAAATAGAAATAGATTCATAGATACAGAAAACTAGTGGTTGCCAGAGGTGAGGGAGCCACGGGTATGGGCAGAATAGGTGAAGGGGATTAAGAGGTACAAACTACCAGTTATAAAAGAAGTAATTCACTGGGGCGTAAGGTACAGCACAAGAAATATAGTCAATAATGTAACAACTTTGTATGGTTATGTAATGTACAAAAATACCGAATCACTATGTTGTGCACTTGAAAGTAATATAGTAAGTTAACTAAACTTCATTTTACAAAAAAAAAAAAAGGAGAGGGAACAGACATCCTTTCCTGATTTTAAAGTGAACGTCGCTAGTGTTTCCCAGCTAAGGATGATGCCTGCTCTATCCATTCCTGTCTTTGCACTGATACTTTTCTTCCCTTGCTAAAAGCTTTTCTCACGAATGAATATTGACTTGTATCACATCTCTGAGGTATATCTGGTCACCTATTAAGATGATTATGCGGATTTTTTAAATCTTTCATCTCATGCAAGCTCCAAGAGATCTTGTCTGTCTTGTTCACACTTTTACCCCAATACCTAGGATGGTGTCTTCCTCATTGTAGGCACTTTAGAAATATTTCTTGAACAAACACGTGTTAGTAAATAAATAAAAGTATTTATTATTGTGATTAATTACACTGACGGAGCTCTAATAGTGACTAATACTTGCATTCCTAGGATAAACCCTAATTGGTTAATGATAACATTCTTTTAATACATTCTGAATTTAATTTGGCACTTTTTAAATTTAAAGTTTTGGTATCTATGTTCATAAGTTAAACTGTACAGTTTTCTTTTAGGAGCTATGTTTATCTAATTTTGACACCAAGGTTATCCTTGTAGAATAAAGTGGAAAGCGTTTCATCTTTAACTTTTTCTGTAATGGTTTCTTTAACGTTGGAATTATCTTTTTCTTGAAGGACTGGTAGACCTCACCCATTAAACTGACATTGTCATTTTCTTCTATATTTGTTGGTCTATTTACATTTTCTAATCTCTCTCTGAGCAATTCTTAATATACAGCCCATGAAAACCACTAATTTTGTAAGATTTTCATATTTATCGATATAACATTGTACACTGAATTCTCTCAAAACTTTAAAGTCTCCACATCTGTATGTCATATTTTTTAACCCTGATTTGTATATTCTCTCCTTTTATTCCTTGATAAAATTCACCAAATATTTTTAATAGTTTAGTGATTATTTCAAAGAAAAAGTTTAGGTTTTTTTTATTTACCATTTTTATTATGCTTGGCTTAACTTTATATGACAAATGCATAATTTTTATTTTTTTCTAGTATACTTTTCTACACTTTAATTTCCTTTTTCCAACATCTTGAGTTGAATGCCTTGCTTATTTATTCTCAAACTTTTAATCAATGCATTTCAAACTCTAATCAATGCATTCATGTCTATAAAATTTCTAAAATACAGTTTTCCTAAGTACATGTCTATAAATTTCCTACAGATTTGATATATAGTTCACTTACTGTTGTTTATTTCTAGATCATTTATAACTACAGTTTTGCTTCCCTATTTAGGAATTTTTAGGGTTTCTTAAAACTATCTTTTTCTTATTTACTTCTAGTATTATTTGCATTATGAACAAATATTGTGACCAGTATCATTTCAGCTTTGGGAGGTTTTTTGTGTTTTTATTTGTTACTTAATACACCATGAATTTTTGTAATATTCTATGTATTTTGAAAAGAATGTATATGCTCTTAATGTTCTGGATATGTAATAGATCAAGCATGCTGATTGTTATTCAAATATTCTATTTGCTTATTTATTCTTTATTGATTTTTAGAGACATGTATATTTTTCCCTGTCCTAATTTTTCACTTTCTCCCATAAAATATACAAAGGACAAAATATCTTGTTCACCATCGACTCCCCAGCACCTAGAACAGTGCCGTCAATACGCAAATGGACTGAATAAGATCCAATGTCATCTGTCTGCCAAGTTAATGAAACAAGGAGGCCATTAGACTGAGGTGGTTCTAATGCCTTAGCAATCTACGTAAGCAAACCAAAACCTAAGCCTGTAACATCTCAAGGTTAAGAAATCAAAATCTAAGGACAACCAATCATAAAGAGTCAACTAGGCTTTCTCAAAGTAACTCCTTAGCCAGTCAAATAATTTCCTTGCTTTGCTTCCACAAAAAGCCTTGCCTCTAGCTCCTGTTGGTGGAGCATGCCTAACCACTTCTAGTTTGGTGCTGCTCAACTTAGGGTTTTGCCCAAATAAACTCTTAAAAATTGTAATAGGTCTCAGTTTATCTTTTAACATGTCTTGAAAGACTTATTAAAGTCAGGAATACTGTCCTATTCATCCATGTATCCTCCAGAACTCACACTGCTTCCTGGCACATAGTAGGTGCTGAATGAGTGTGGAATGAATGGATAAATATTTAGCCCACCAGTATATAGATGGGTCATTTTCAAATGTCACAGTGCAAAACTTGATTTCATTTTCAACTCAGGTGCCCTTTATATATACAGGACCTATGAAACAGTTTTTGATACCCAGAGCAAAAAAGCTAACCTTAATCAAATTGGAAATACTCTGTTGTGATCAATGTCATCATGTAGATGGGGCTATAGATAGAAGAACTAAGCTTCCTCATTCTTTAGAATGTTAAAGTCTAAAATCCTCCAGATCCAACTGAGGCTGACTCCCAAACTCTGTTTTCTAGGCCAGGTAGTGAGGCCTGAAAGAAAGACCAGGGACCATCTATTCACCTCAGACAACATTAACAATTGATCCAGATCACCAATAAACTGACCCAACTTTGGCTGCCAGTATATATTAAATATGAAGATGGGCTAAATGAACAGATAGGTCTGGTTTTCTCACGCTTAGATAGCCTCTTGACCCCCTTCCCTATTCATCTCTTGGGTTTTTATCACACACTTAAAATTTGGAAGATGCGTACAAGTAGAAAGAGCAACAGTATTTTTCACCTTTGCTTCCCAGAAGCCAAAACCTGCTTTCCTTTGTGCACTCCTGAACTAGTCCTAGGAAATCCAGAACTAGCTGCCCCAGGCCTCGTGGATATGCACTATGGGACCTTCCAGACCACATAAAGCCTTTTACAGGCCATTGGATTTGTGTGGCTTGTCAATAAGGAGCTTAGGACCCTGAGGAAAGTGATACCTCAGGCGCCCTGGTTACTCAAAGCTGAAAAGAGAATTAACTTTTAACCTATTATCAAGCTCCCATGCTGTTTCAGGGTGACCTCCCTGGGAAGCAGGCTCTGAGACAGAGTCTACTGTACAGGATATGTATTAAGGAAGGACCTTGGAATTAACACATTAGGAAAGGAGGGAAAGGACACAGCAGTGGGCAAAGGGAGAAGCACTGATGCAGGCCATTTGACACCTCATCTGACCCCACAGGGAGCTCTGGTACTAGAATGACTGTCAGAGTTGTTCCGAGTTGCACAAAGATGGCCATGCCCCTATACACATGCATCCACCAGTCATTAGATGCAGGCCACCCTGGGAAGGGACATGACCTTGGGTGAGGTGACTCTCTGCAGCTGAACTGATCTCAGCTGAAGATGACTGAAGGCTGTTGGCAGCAGCACTCCCAAAGCAACTGGGGTAGTAAGTCTTTCCTTGAAGGGGAGATCTGGGCAGCATATCACTGTGTCATCCATGAGTGATCTAGGCTGGAGATTAAGATCTGTCTAGTTAGAAGACAGAACAGCAGTACTCAGACGTTCTCATCTCAGGATTCCTCTCCACTCTTAAAAACTATGAGGGCCCAAAGAGTCTTTATGTGGATTATATTTACCTTTAAAGAAATTAAAACTGAGAAAAAATGTATTTGTGTATTAACCTATTTTAAAGTAACAGTATAAATCTATTACCTACTGAAAAATAAACACTGTATTTTCAAAAACAAAAAAAAGTAATTATAATGACATTGTTCTACATTTTTACTTAAATCTTCATGTCTAATTTAATGGATGACAGCTGGATACCTTACTTTTGAAGTTAATTTGTTTCAGTAGGTTTTTTAGTTGAAGTATATGAGAAACATCTGACCTTACACAGATATATAGTCAGAAAAAAGGAAAAGTGTTTAAAAAGCCTTTTCAGGTCGTTGAGGATATTCTTATTCAATGCTACACCAAAACTCAACAAGTATTATTTTCTTAAAAGCTAGTTGTCACATGGAAACAGAAACCATATGAATGAACTTTACAACTATGATTGCTACTGTGTTACACTGAAATACATTGTTCTATGTCACCTTTCAATGAATCTTTCACTCCTGTATGACTTTGTAAACTCGTGCATTGTACCTCACACATTCCATTTTAAAGCAAAAAATTACACTTGTTAGTGTCCCACCAATCTTATCAGAAAGTCTTTATGTACTAAAGAGCTAAGTTCATGGTGGCATATCCAAGTTTTCCAAAATTTTAAGTTTTGCTTTCAAGCTTTAATTTGATCATTGGAAACAAAAACCGTCATTTTCCTTAAAGGGACAGGTTCATGTTGCTTATTTTTAAGAAATGTCTACCAAAAACTCAAGTCTGAATAACCATGGTTTAGCTGTCAGTCATTCATTCAAGTAAAAATTGTGTTTCATGGAAAAAGGAGCTAGTTGAGCTCTCAAGGCACAGCATCATACCAGTTCATTTTCTTGAGATATGCATAGTACGTTAGTTTGCAGCAGCGGTAGGCTTATGGGTACTTCTCATTTATCAACAGAATGTTAAAGAGATATACTTAGGGTTAAGATTTAATAATGTCAGTAGTTTGTACTGCTTCATCAAAGACATTCTGTGAGTTAGTGACGGTGAAGAACCCAATGACTCTGTCACAACTGATGCCCTGCCTTTAACTCTGCTGAGGCACTAGTACTTTTAGCCATCATTGCTTTTACATCATCAGTGCAAACGTCAACACAGTGAAAAAGGCAAATATTGTCTTCGTACTATTATATTAATAATATTGACAATGCAGACTCCTGAGAGGATCTAGGTGAACCCCCCAATCATTCGCAGACCGTCCACTGACCAGAACCGAGAGAGAGTACACAAAACCCAATACAAGAAGGCTCAAAAAAGTCACTATGATAAACTGGACATGTAAATCCAGTGAACTTCTGTGGCCTTGATTCTGGATTTTTTCCTACCCCATCCCTAAAAAATGTGTGAAAACTATGTGAATAAGTATCCAGGATAATACATTTTTCCCTCTCTCAAAGGGAGGATGCCTTTGGGAGTTTTTCCCTAGAAAATTCTAAGACGGCTTTTAGACCTTCTTCTAGAAAGCACAAGATGAGGTTGAGTGTAGTGTGGTCTTAGCAGAAAATCGTGAAAAATTCCTAGAACCTGAAACCCAATGTAATTGAAATTTTTCAAGTGGAGGGAGAGAAGGTAGGGAGTTTTACCAGGTGTTTGGTCTTTAGCAAAGCAAAGCAGTGCTAAGCATTTGCTCTTTAAATCTAAATGAAGTAGTTTGGGGTCTAACTTAACTCAGAAAAAAAATCTCTCCATTAGTATGTATAAAAAGAAATTTGTAGCTGCTATAATGGAATAGAAAGAAACCAGAAATAAATTTGTTTAATAAAGGAAATTGAGCATGCTGTATATATCTCTAGATATTCTAGCCAAACTATCTCACTAGCTTAATCTAGTTACCTAGTAGTAAGGCAATTACACAATAAAGATTTAGCGTTTGGTGTATATTTAGGGTTCTGTTGTGATCCTGGATGCTTATTAACAAAATACTTCTTGTAGGAGAGCAAGCCCCCTGGCAATATTTGCATTGTTATATTCAATTAAGCAACAATTTACTCTGTTTTTGTTTTTAATGGGACTCACCATTTACTGTCACTACTGGTCCACCAGAGAGAACACTTAATGCTCTCTACTTTTCTCTTCAGAACAGAATCTGCACTAAACCATCAAGAGTTTGCTTTTCTAGCAATGAAAAAGCTGTGACTTATGGAAAGCCGGCTCCATCTAGCTGTCCATCCTGTATCATTCCTCCATCCATGTTCCATAAATATAAAATAATATATACAAGCTATCATTAAAATAATATTTTCTTCTAAAATGGACAGATCAGTGACCTCATGTATAAATAATTTTAAATATATAGATATGTATCCATTTATTTCTATCACATTTTTGTCTTTACTGAAAATAGAGCTGGTTATTCTAAGGAAAGACTCTAAGATCAACATTATATTAAAACACACACACTTTACTTCCTTTTGAAGTAAAGTTTGAAATCTAGTTCTAACATTTCATGAAGGTTAAAAGGTTACTAGATTAAATGTTCAAATGATATTACATGTGAGGTTGTTTATTGAGTGCATAGGGGGTCTTTATCAGAAATATGCTAAAATGGTTCTCCTGAGACTTCTGAAGGAATGTTCTCCAATCTCTCATGTTGAAATCAATCTAAAAATATTTAGCACTGTGTAAATCTTATAATAGCCTCATGCATCTTTATTAGGTCATGCCAATATTAAAGAGATTTACCAAAAATATTGAGTTTTTGTAGCATATATTTTCTATATTGTTATTATTAAATTATTCTTAAATTGGAAAATTAATAAACCCTATAGTTAATCTACGTTCTTGGATGAGGTTAGGAATTTCCATTGTCACAGCAATTTTATCACTAAAAAGATGTACTAACATCTTTATGAATTCACTTAAAACCATCATTTCACTTCAAAGAGCTCTACAAACATTTCAAAATATGTTGCTTTAACACATTTTCAGTGCCATTTTCACCAATATTTTATTTCACTATCACTCAGCCTTACCTCTAGTCACAAACAATAAAGCAGGGCAGTCAGGCAGTTTAACACAGCTTGAGTTCAGCAACCACCTTACACTATGATCTTCATTCAAATCTCAAAATGAACTCTAAGGGACAAAAAAGAATTTATTCACAATTAGAACATATGACTTTATAAACTGCTCAAAGTTTAAAAAACTCTGAACACATTCATCACATTGGACTTCTTACAAACTACCATATTCTATTTGACTTAGAACGTACATTTGTACAGATAGCATCGCTATTTATAAAGAGTAAAAAGAAGGATATCACAAGTGGAGATCTACTTAAACTGCCCTTCTGCTGAGGCTGAATGCTGCCTATCAACTCATTCATTCATCCTAACAGTACAATTTGCAAGTCTGCTATACACATATAACTCTGCAGTGTGCTATATCCTTAGATTCTTCAAAGAAAATATAACCTGAATTTTCCTACCTGCAAGCACTATACAGGCAATGTAAAGAGTGATGACAAGCTTCATATTTCTGCCACTGGTTCTCTTCAGGGTTAAGATATAAGCCTTTGTTAAAAGACATTGATGGCCACTAATACCATAGCATGATTTTGTTTATCAGAAGAACCAACAGAAAGAGATGCACTGAGGAAGAGGAGTCAGGACTCATAACTCTATCAGAAGCATGACAACCAGTAAGAATGGCCAGCATCCAAAACTTTACAAATAATAAATGCTGGAGAGGGTGTGGAGAAAAAGGAACCCTCCCACCCTGTTGATGGCAATGTGAACTGGTGGAGAACAGCATGGAGCTTTCTTAAAAAAATTAAAAATAGAGTTATCATATCATCCAAGAGTTCCACTCCTGGGCATATGTCTGGAAAAGATGAAGGCTTTATTTCGAAAAAAAACATTCACCCCAGTGTTAATAGCGCCACTATATACAACAGCCAAGACATGGAGACAACCTAGGTATCCATCAACAGATGAATGGATAAAGAAGATGTGGAGTGTGTATATATATATATATATATACACACACACACATACACACACAGACAGTGGAATATTACTCGGCCATAAAAAAGAATGAAGTATTGCCATTTGCAACAACACAGATGGACCTAGAGATTATCATACTAAATGAATTCAGACAGAGAAAGACAAATATTATATAACACTTATATGTGGAATCCAAAAAAATAACAATAATACAAATGCACTTATTTGTAAGACAGAAACAAATTCACAGACATAGAAAGAAACTTATGGTTATGGCGGTAGGGGGAGGGATAAATTAGGAGTATGGGATTGACAGATGCACACTACCATGTATAAAATATTCATAGATATATAAAATGTATTTACTGTAGAGCACAGGGAACTATACTCAATATCTTGTGATAACTTATAATGGAAAAGAATTTGCAAAAGTATATATATATATATATATATATACACACACACACACACACACACGTATATATATATCGCCAAATCCCTTTGCTATACACCTGAAACTAACGTAATATTGTAGATCAGCTATGCTTCAATAAAATTTTAAAAAAGCAGCAGCAGCAGCAGCATGACAGAGCACCAGGCAAAATCTAAGCTAATGATGAACAACATAATGAGTGGTACAGAAAGAGTGCGTGTCTAGAGTCTAGTGTCAAGCGTGTGTGTTGACTCCCAGCATCACCACCACTGACCGTATGGCAATAAGTGATGCATTTTGTTTTGCTGAATTTCTGTTTCTTCACAGGCATACTAGAAAGAATAAAATTTTGGAGCTTCCCTGGTGGCGCAGTGGTTGGGAGTCCGCGTGCCGATGCAGGGGACACGGATTCGTGCCCCAGTCCGGGAAGATCCCACATGCCGCGGAGCGGCTGGGCCCGTGAGCCATGGCCGCTGAGCCTGCGCGTCCGGAGCCTGTGCTCCTCAGCGGGAGAGGCCACAACAGTGAGAGGCCCGCGTACCGCAACAACAACAAAAAAAGAATAAAATTTTTTCAAAGGGCTAAATGAGGATTAATGAGATAACATATGTGGAACTACAAGGCACTGACAAAACACAGAATTTTGTAGCTGCTTTTTCCCTCCTTTCTTTGGGATGGACACAGGTGTGAAGCAGAGGGCTATCAGAAGATACTAGGCGTTATGCAGGTGGGGAGGACTAAATTTGGGTGACCAAAATTCTATCATCTTAGGGGCCTGAAAACCAACTTCAGACTTGCCTAGGACAAGGACACACCCTATCTTAGATCCAAAAATCAAAAAAAAGTTTTGGTAGAGCACACAAGAGGGCTTTACAGGTCCTTCTAAATGCTCTAAATATTTATATGTACCCCAGGTGTTCCCAAAATCAATTTGAGCCTCTAAAATGTGCTCTTACCACATGAGATTCGTCCTTAGTCGGCAGAACACTCTCAAACTCAACTGCAGCGCTTCTTCCTTCTTCCATCCTTTCTCACAGCACACCCCTACGGTTTCTCTCCTGCTCTACGCATCTTTAAATGGTTCCTACTCCTTCTTGGCCTCCGTAGTGCGTAGTGCGTCCTCTCGTAAAGCGACGCGCCTAAGAGTGACGCCATCCGAGGGCGCCGCCGCCAGGAACCGCGTGCGGGAGGTCGCGCCGAGAAGCGCGCCTAAGGCAAATGCTTCAGTCGCTGGTTTGCCGCGAAGTTCCTCTCCGGGAGGGCTCCAAGGCCGCGTGGACCAACCTCTTCAAGCACTACCAGCAGTGCATTCAGAAAGCAGTAGAGGAGACGGAGGTTCCCACTGAAGGACTGGAGTTCATGGGCCATGGCAAAGCTCTTCTCGACCTTGACAGTCATCTTGAAAATGGAAATCAGGAGATTGAGGACTCTGGATTGTGTCAGTTAAAGCTGTGAAGATAGCGATCAAGCGATTTGATGAGTTTAGGAGGGAGAAGTTTCCTTTCCACCTTCTTGATGTTTTTCTCTAACTTGCAAAAGATGATGAACCATCACTGCTTTGAGACGATTTCTGGCTTTGGCTTCTCATAGAAACTCAGTGTGCTAAATAATGGGATTTTTCGGGATTATGGTTGCAATACTTGGTCTGGGATCAATTTTAAATATACCTTGTATGTGAATACTGATAAGCTTGTCGGGATGATCAAGGTTGCCTGACCTCTTGGGTTAGGCTGTGAAGGATATTACTACACTGTTATTGTTCATGGAAACCACTTGTTAGGACCTCTCTTTTCTCTCACGGAGCTAATGCTCTGGAAAGGGTTCCCAGCACAACAGTTTCAACCAATGCTTGGGAGCATGGTTCTATTTTTATATAGTAACTTAACTGTTAAGGTTGCTGGTGAACGGGGTTAGCCAAGAGGAAGACAACTTTTAACAGTTCCCTGCCTTAACAAGAGGTGTCAGATCTCAAATTAAGATGCGAAAGCTTCAAGAATGCTGCGGTGAACACCATTTCAGAACTCAGTGTAGTTCGGGAATTGAGATCCTTGAAGTAGCTATGGAGGAAGATACTAAACTGCAAAGATTTGCTGTTGCTAGCTTTTAACCCGTCAATGAATTAAGTCAACCTGTGTATCATAAAAATGCCAAAATGCTGCATCTGGTTAAATGGGGGGAGAAAAGAATTTGTTTTATTTTCCTTGTTTACCCTGTCCTGTAATGCCTGTAATCATGAAGATGAAATAAACTGTAACATTTAGTTCAAATAAAAAATAAATATTTCCTAATATAGAAGTTTGTGGAAAACATAAACATTCCCCTTTCCTTAAGTTTCAGGATGCTCAAGAAGAGTTAATAAACCAACTAGACAGGCTAAGTGAAAATGTTTCCAGAGGAAATTTAATCATTGTACAAATCAACTAAATTCAAAACCTCCATGAAACACAATAGATTAGAAACTATCTCCTCTCTTCTCATACTCGTCTGCTTTTATGAGATTACTAACATGGAGCCTCACACGGAGTAGAATATATATATATTTATTTATTATATTTATTATATATCTATATATTATATTTATTTATTTTATATATGTATATAAAATAAGCATGGGCAAATTAGCCAAATCACTGGGTTCTAAGGCCTTTGGTTCATCTATTTTATCTAGTCCAAGCACCTAAAAATGTAGAACCAACCTCTATGGAGACATATATTATAGGGTGCCAATACACAATTTTTCCTTCCATTCCTGAATTTGGCAAATATCTTCACTGTTATGGCTGACACTTATGCAAATTAGCAATGTCATTTTTTTGTCCATAATTAAATCACTTGATCTTCAGTTAATCTACCATAAACTTTATATTTATTAATATATAAACTCTCACTAGTCTTCTCTGTAATGTCCTTAAAGTTTGGGAAACTCTGAAGAGGCTATTTGTGAATAACGTTTAATTGATATTGAAGAAGAACCTTTAATCTAGTGGTACCAGAAATGACCCTGCTAATCCCAAAAGATATGAAACAGGGAAGATTACCTAAACTATAAAATCAGCAAAGCCCAGAGTTTTCATCCTCATTTGTGAATTTTGGCAAATGTGGTTTGATTTACCCTAATACTTTTTTTTTTTTTTGCTGTACGCAGGCCTCTCACAGTTGTGGCCTCTCCCGTCGCGGAGCACAGGCTCCGGACGCACAGGCTCAGCGGCCATGGCTCACAGCCCAGCCGCTCCACGGCATGCGGGATCTTCCCGGACCGGGGCACGAACCCGTGTCCCCTGCATAGGCAGGCGGACTCTCAACCACTGCGCCACCAGGGAAGCCCTAATACTTTTTATTTACAAAATCCTCATGCAGTGCTCACTACATGCCAGTCACTACTCCATGTGCTTTGCAAATATATACCATCTATGCCAAAATTCCTTTTCTAAAACATGTTGTTGAAACTGCCTTTTATTCGAAAGACAGACACAAAAGTAAAAGCTCTCTTCAGCTACTGTGTCATGTCAAGAACAAAACAGGAAGCAAATTAGCTTTGATAGCACTGGTTCTCATTTCTATTAGAATCCCCTCTCTTGCTACTCTTACATATTCATAGCATTGTAACAACTGATGATTTCTAAATTTCTTTAGAAATCAATTCAGATTATGAAACTTGACTCTCAGACTACCTGGCTGTTACCAATCTGACTTTACCCACGGGGACAAAGTGTTGTTTCATTACATTTCTACCTTACATTGATCTCGTTTCACGGTGAAAATCAAGCTCCAAGCATTCACAAACTCCAAGTTGTTCTCACCTCCCAGGGAGATTTCCTTGGAGAGCCATTTGCTTCATCTTTAAGTCCCTGCAGCTCCCATAAACCTCACAGGGGCAATACTATAGAGAGGGAACTGAAAGATGAAGGAGGTGGCTCCGTAAGACAAATATAAAGGCTAATTTAAATGGCTCATAGGAATTCACCACACTGCAGTGGGGAGACCAGGTAAACAGGCTACCACTTCCACATTCACTATGCTGAGATGCAAGCCCAGCAGCACTGCACCTGACAGAATCTACCTACTCTGAATACCAAAGAGCTGAAAGGTGCCAAAGCAGATGGCAATAGCATCAAGGACTCGAAAGCACCTAGTTTCTACACTCTTCTGCATTCTGTTTCAAGAAATGTGGTCCATCTATAAGCAAAAACAAAACAAAACCAAAAAATTAAAAACGGGAAGAGCTAAGATGAGAATGATCAAAGAGGGATGGAGGCTAGTCACACTTAAAGTCTCTACTGAAAATCTGAGAAAGCTTCAATGCCCCAAACAAAGGACAAAGCAAAAGTTGAAGATAAAAAGATTGAAAGGCAACACCATCCATACTTATGTTTAGACTTCTGTTTAAAAAAAATAATAAATTGAGAGTAATTTATTGGGGAGAGGGGAAGCTTTTTCTCTTGCTTATTTCTTAGGCTTCCTTACTGTGAAGCAAGGATATTACCATCTTTCTAGCCTCTTCCTCATTCCAGTCCCAGGGAGGAAGAGTGGCTTTGTGCTTGGTAAATGTGGAGAAGAGTTTGGTGACTTATCCTTGTGTAGTGGCCTGCCCCAATCTAGTACTGCCAAGATGGGGTGCAGACAGCAAGTCTGCCCAGTTCTGGGTTCAAGATCAGAAAGGTCACTATAGTAACAAGCCCAAAGCTCTGAACTCTACCAGTGGCAAAGGGAGTTGTTTTTTGTTTTTTGTTTTTTTAATATCCCATATTTATTCTCTGTTTTATTTATTAGTTTGCTTGGAACCCAGGTGAGGAAAAGGGCTGCTGATTATTGGAAGCCACCTTGGAGATTCCTTACACCTACGCTGTTCAAATAAAATATGACTCAGAAGGCATTCTTGCACACACAGGGCTACTTCTAGAAAAAATCCAGTCTTTAGCTTGTTCGAGGTCCCCATCCTTCAAATTCCCCACTCCCCTTTCACCAGTGACTCTTCGGCCATCTCCTTCCCAACCTCCTCCTACCCTCTTGCCTCTCAACTTCCTGTCCCTATCAAAACCTTCTTCCATTTGCTTCATTCACACCTATATGTAAATGACTGATAACAATTTATAGTGTACTCGCTTGTCATAATCCATCCCTTTGTATCCTGTGGGATTCTTTAACCTACCAGACCCGGAAGACCTCAAAAGTAAACCTGATATCCCTATAGGAAATGCAGTGGCAATGGGACAACCAGAAATAACAAATGCATCTGAGAAAAGTTACTGATTTTAACCACTGTGTCTTTGTGGGAAGGAAAAAATCTGGGACTATTCATTTCCAAGTGTATTTTTACCATATAAGCAAATAACTGAGAAGGAGAGAGATTAGGTCAAAAATATTTTTTTCTAACCAATTTGTAGTCATTCTTTAAGAGTGATTTTAAATGTTGCCCTCTTGTTAAGATCTGATCCAATTTTCCCATGTATGGCAAGGTTCTTCCTCATCGGTGCCCCTCACAAAAGCCACAGGGCTCTTCTCCCCCCCTGTTTTCTACATTGCTTTGGATTGTCTGCATATATGTCTGCTTAAGCTTAAGGTCTCCTCAAGGATACAGGCATTTCTGCTTGTCTTTGCATTCTCAATCTGCTACCCAGAATTTTTTTATAAATATTTGGGGAGTTGAATGGAATTGTACCAAATAATCAGAGCTCAGTGAAAAAAAGAAGGTGGCTCACATGTCTTGAAAAAGTAACCTTTTCCTGAGAAAACAAGAAGTATCAGGGAAATTCTAGGAGGCAGAAGAAAGCAGAAAAATGGAAAGAGAAGAAAAGTTGAAGAACACAATAGAAATAACTTCAGAGACAGATGAGAGCATGACAGCCACATTTAGAAGTGTCCGAGGGGTTGGAATATCAGAATATGACAGCAGAGAGGACAATTTCTGTGGGGACAAAATGGAGAATGACTATGCAAGAGCACAGTCACCACAGCTGCGGTGGCAGTACAAGGACAACAAGGCAGATGATTAGGACCACTCAGACCCGGAAGCAAACGGCCACAGCCCAGGACCTTAAGAGGTCCATCTTCCACTATGTAGGAAACATGACTGTAAAACCTGCTCACTCTCTCAAGCAGTATAGCCAAGGTCAAAGACCTGTAGCTTTAAGCTAAAGAGTTAAAACCCCCAAAGAGGAATTTTAATAAGTATGAAAGAATTTGAAGACATAGCAAGGTCTTCCATTTAAGGAATTGGATCTTTTGATTAATAAAAAAAAAAAAGAAAAGGGCTTCCCTGGTGGCGCAGTGGTTGAGAGTCTGCCTGCCGATGCAGGGGACACGGGTTTGTGCCCCTGTCCGGGAGGATCCCACATGCCGCGGAGCGGCTGGGCCTGTGAGCCATGGCCGCTGAGCCTGTGCGTCCGGAGCCTGTGCTCCGCGACGGGAGAGGCCACAGCAGTGAGAGGCCCGCGTACCGCAAAAAAAAAAAAAAAAAAAAAAAAAGAACAAAGACAAAACTGAATAAACATTCAAAAGTCAAATTTTCATAACTTTTATATCATGCAGCCTTAAAAAAGAAGGAAATTCTGATACATGCTAAAATATGCATGACCTGAGGTAATTATGCTAATTGAAATATGCCAGTCACAGTTGGTCACAAGACAAATACTCTATGATTCCACTTACATGAGGTATCTATGAGTAGTCAAATTCATAGAAACAGAAAGCAACATAGTGGAATGGTGGTTGCCAGAGGCTGAGGAGAAGGAGAAATGGAAAGTTGCTTAATGGGTATAGAATTTCAGTTTTACAAGATGAAAAGTTCCGGAGATTAGTTATATAAGAATGTGAATATACTTAACGCTACTGAACTGTATACTTAGAAATGCTGAAGATGGTAAATTTTATGTACTTTTTGCCACAATAAAAAATACAAATTTTTTACATTAATAACTTCGTTATAAACCAATAATGTCACAAGTGATTTTCATTCAATTGGCTTCAAAACAGACAAGAAAGGAAGAGAAACACTTCCATTATAGCCCACATCAGATGAATATATTGGGATCAATCAACCATTTTAAATTTTCACAGAATTAACAACCATTTCTCTTTAAAAAAAAAAATCAAAAGTCCAAACCAACAACCAATATGCTTTTAGTTTATTTCACAGCTAAATCTTGAGTTTGGTTTAAAAAACACAACGTAAAAAATTCTCTGATACTGGAAATATTCAATATTTCCCCACCCACCCCAAAACTAGATAAATTCTGCATTCTTGTACATTTCTTTCTGATTTTATGCTTAGATTACTTTTTTCTTTTGGCCTTTCAAAAGCACCTGAAACCTTATACCTATGCTGTAATGAGAAAGAAAAAAATGCATTTGTTTAATTGGAAATATTTAGGGGTGAGCAGAAAAATTTGCATTCCTGCTGACAATTTCTGTACTGAGTTTGGTCTAGTGGAATTAGAAGTCTCTGAGATATTAAACCCTGGAAAGAAGGATTTGTAATGGAAAGGCTGAAAGAACTGAATTATAGCCAGTAGCACCACTTGAATACTTTAAGCATACTCAAATGTGCTGTGTTATCATAAGAGCTTTAAAAACAAAACAACACGCAGAAATGATGGAGGTTATGAAACAGACATTAGACATCGCCGGAGAAGCAGCTTCACCTCTGGGTCATTTGAGGTGGCCAGCCTAACCACAAAGGAACATCTGCAGTGCTATTCAGGGAGCTAAGAGAGATGCCACACTCATTTAGACTCCTGAGATCGTTAAATCTGACAATGACTTTGGTTAACTCCTCACAGGCATCTCACTCCAGACACCTGTCCTGCGTGTATTTGATGTCTAGACTGGGGAGAATCAATTGAGTTTCTCTTCTTTTCAAATAGAAGACACACATTGAAAGGTCTTTGTTTATTTGCAAGAAATACAATTCTCCTATAATATATCCCAGAGTTGTCCTCCCTTTCAGCAGAAATATCTTTCCAAGTCCACCTCTCTCAGTGGCCCCTCTGAGCTGGGAAATGTGATGATCTGCTCACAGGAAAACACAAGGACATTCCTGAATTTCTCACTTTCCTACACACACCCCAGCTGAACACAGGGTCCCGCAGGAAGGATCTATCCCAAACTTGTGTGCGCCCGTAGTGCTGGGGAATCAGTTCCTACATCTGGCAAGATGAAAATAGTCTTTGACTCCAATAATTCCTGTGTAAGAATAATTAGACAAGTCCTATTTTCTGAAAGGTGCCCTCATTCTTTTGGCCCTTCGATTTCCTGAAATCCAATCCCTTATCTATCTTAACCACCTTTCCTACAAGTTCTTTCTCACCTTGATTGATTTCATGACTATTGTAGCTTTAGCTTCCTTTTGTATCCAAGACCACAGACTTCTGAAGTCAGCTTGATTTCCTGGGCTCCAAGCACATGGTTCAATTCTACCCATTAATTGCCATTAATCTTATGACCACTGACACCCTTCCTCTTTCCCAAAACTTAGTCCAAACTCTCAATAGCTATTAGAATTGAATTTTCTGGGGCCTGAACTCCCGCCCCCACACACATCCAAATCCTTCCCATTTCTGATTCCTTGCCTGAATCCCTCTCTCTTCCATTCCATGGACTAACACATCTTCTCATTTCTCATGGATTTCTAGAATCTGGGGGATTGAAGTTGCAGATAATTTTCCATGCTCTTTACTTCAATTCTGAACTCCAAAGTTACAAAAGTAACACAATGAAGTACTGAAGTATTAAAGTATTTCCTTCATCATTCAGGTAAATTTCCACAGTCAGTTGTTGTGAAATGATTAAAGTTGTAACCAGGAGCAGACTCCAGGCCATATCTTGCCTGCCTGGGAAACCTTTTTAATGTAACTTCAGAGCACTCTGCCCCTGGAGGCATCTTTCTTACACCTTTAGACCATAAAGAACACCACTGATAGAAATGCCTTCCTAGAAGACAGCTGGAAAATAGAGGAAGTTTTATAAGAGATAACCTCGGCCATGGGGGTCAAATAATCTAGAATCTACCTAAATAAAAAAAGTCAAGCCACTCCCTTCTTAATATATGTTATTTATTTCTATATATTCATGTTTTTCACTATGGAATAGACAGCAACTAGACAGGAACCCTGCCCTCAAAGAGTGGACCCCTCATGGCTGTCTGACTGATTTGACTAGCTCTTTTCATTCTTTATCTTTTTCACTGGTCATGTCAGGAGCAGCTGTGAAACCAATTTGTGATTGTAGCTACTTAGCGCTAATCTCTTCATTCAATTATGTACAGTCTCTTTTCCTATCAGTACTTCCAAGTTAAGCTTTTTTTTTTTACTCTTTATATGCTTTACCAAAATAAATTGCTCATTTTGAGGCCATTTTAGCATCACAAAAGACACTTTCGTGACCCTCCTTAAAGCTGTCAATATGTACCCAGCAAGCCAAATGTATCCTGTTGATACTGAACTTCATATACTGCTCTGAATATAAAATGATGTAATAGGGTTTCAGATAGGTTTGCAAGGTCATCTTTCATTGGAGGACATTGGTTAGCCTTTAAACCAAACCAAACAAATCACAACAGCAATACAAACACTTTGTGAGTAGAAAATACAGTAACTCTTACACACTCTGTAGATGATGTGAATCAAATTTCTCATACAAGCAACCTTTCCTTAACCTTTGAGCCATATTACCTTTCCCCACTCTTACCTCCCCCCAATGTCAGTCAGTATGATTTACAAAAATACACTCATTTTTAGTACTAGCCTAGAGAGTGAGGGTGATAAAAAATGCATATGATGCATTTTAAACTCAAAATATGAGATTTTTAATTGCCTACCCTAAGAATTTCCTGTGATGTGGTTCTGTCTCTAATAGAAAGTATTTTGCAAAAATTAAAATTTCTAAATAATAACTCTTTAAAAAGAGAGAGAAGAGATACTTCCTTCTCATGCTATTGCATGAGAAGGGTTCCATGGCAATAGCACATTCAGGCTAATGAAGATGGGGACTACTGTTTATTAAAAGCCTTAAAACTTGCAGCACCGAAGGTTTGCCATTGCGGTCTTATTTATCTTCACACACCCTAGTAAGTAGATACTAATATCCTCCTTTTCTAGATGAAGAAACAGAGTTTTAAAAAAAATGAGAGTAGATTAAAATTAGTCTTAAATTAGACCTTATTAGTAACATTTTCTTCTTCTCTTTCTCTTCTCTTTATGTCACCATTCCCTCCTTAAAACACACACACACACACACACACACACCTCACAACACAGTGTTAAAGAGCTTATGTTATCCATATACCTACAAAAAGGCAAGTTAACATTAAAAAATCACTTCATTGTGCCAAAACTGTGAACCAAAGGCAAACTTATGGAAGGATCTAGAAATTAGTGTATTCTGAACTAACTTGAAAATCCTCACTCTAGACTGAAAATCAGATTTCCAGTGATGAACTTCACATATGCACTTTTTGGGTGGAATACAGGGAACAGAATAGCAATATGAAGTCTTCCTCTGTTCCACATAGATCAAAGCAATGCTTTCCCTGCCTCATAATTCCCATGAAGTTTAAACTCACCCACCTCGGACTTAATATCTTTTTCTTTTCCCACAGTGAGGACATGCTGCCAGTGAGATGACCCAGGCAGAGGTTCAAGGCCTTGGTACTCTTGTGCCTCAGGCCTTTCACTAAGAAAATTGAGTGTGAGAACTTTATCTCCAATAGCTTCTGCCTATTGTGACATCTCTCCTGGGTCTCTTCGCCCCTAAATTCTTCACTTCTTCTCAGAATTTAGCTGAAGAGCACTTTTCCCCCACCTGTTTATCTCAATGTCTGTCTCTCACTGCTAGTATTTATTGCATATCACTGTAAGTCTTTATTGAATGTAATCTGTTTGGGGATATAGTTGGCATGAAAGATGCTTCACCAAATGAAGTTGTAAAGTATTATACATAAATACTTAATTCCTGGATTTATTTATTATCATCATTACTTATTTACACACAGGACACCTTTGAAAGAAATAAATCTGGTCGGTTACTCTCCCAAATTTTATCAGAATATTCTTTTATCAAAATGTCTCCCAAATGGTATCAAAGTCTCTTATAAGATATAAATTAATGCTAATATATAGTAATTATTAATATTCTTCACACACTATAATTTACAAAACCTTGTGCACATATAGCGTTAGTTATTTTATAATTTAATCTCTCAGCTATCCAGTGCTAGGAGAGTTTTTGTCTCCATATGACAGGTCAGGAAAGTGAGACTCTGAAAGTTTGAATGATAACTCAAAGGTCAGATGAATAATGAGTTTCAGAGCTGGCTTCAAACTCAGGTCTCCTGCATTAGGTCCTAAGTGTTTTTTCTCTCCCACAGCTGCCTACAGCATCAGCAGGATGAAGGGAAACCAAGCAAGGGTCAGGTTGAGAAACAAAATGAGCTCCATTGTCTCTTTTGTGAGGCTTTCATAAGAGTCTACGGTTTGGTGTGGATATATGTGTCACATGCTGCTACATTAATTCAACTTGATATTTAATTTGGGGTTATTGGAGACTGAGTTTAAATTTGAAGTCCCCAAACCGAATTAATTTTTATTTGCAACAGTAGGCATTCTGGAAAGGGTCATTGCAATTAGCTCTAATTAATGTAATTTTTCTCTGGGTGCCCAAGAAATGCTAGCGATGCCTGGGCTACAACGAAGCCATGAAGCGGAAAGACCCCAGGAAGTACAGGATTGGGATCCTGATCAGAGAGAGGTGCACCAGCTAAGGGGACACAGATCTGTGTGGAATACAGAAATGGTGTTATTGGTTCATATGAGTGGATATGCACATTTGGAAGTCTGATGGGCCTTGGCATTACAATCAATTACATTCATTTCATCCCATACATCCTCACTCTCCCAATTGTGGATACAGAGAAACAGAGGCAGAAACTCTATGCAGTAATACTTTCCATGGCTAAACAGGGAAATAAATTTTGGAGGATCCTTAGAAGCACTTCATTGGGATGGTAAACTCATAGCCTCTTGCAACTTCCTTTCTCTGGTGTGTGTACACCTCTCCTTGTTTACGAGAGTTTTCAACATGGCAAATTACTTTTCCATCCATTTTTTTGGAAGTATTCTAGATTTTACCATCTTTTTCAGGAAGATCCCTACCTTTCATTCAGGGATTCCTACACTAAATCCAGTCTCACATGCTCACTCAGGGAATAGGAAAAGGAATGTGAGTTATACATTCCTGTGGGAAGTCTGCTGAACAAACCAAAAGCGAGAATTTCAAAATAATGTTTGCTCCTGTTGCTGGGAGTTATGCAAACAATCTTTGCTTATATAGTACTTTGCAATATAATTGATATTACAATGAAACTCCAGCTCTAGAATCCCTTCCTAAAGGAGCATTTAACTGCAAAACCCAAAGGCTGTGGACATGCTATTCCATAAGAGGAATAAATTAACCACCAGACCTTACACTGGCAGTCCACGGAGTACATTAAGTCACCACAAAATACACTGCCTGGGAAATCTGACTCAGTTCATAATAAAATAAATTGTCACCTCGAACTGAAAAATAATTACTCTTGAACTAAGTATAACAGACCAGATACATCCATTTTGGACAAGAAAAACAAAGAAAAAGGAAGAGTAGAAAATGTAATTTCTAAGTTTACCTAAAAACCATCAGAAATGAGAGAAATAAACAGAAAAGAAGGAATGTAACAAATCATTTATACAAGCAAACAATGTAAATGTCTTCCATGTTTTCTATTCACATCATTGATTTTAGCTCTGTAATTGAAGAGAAGTTAAGAAACACATAGATTGAAAATTGGGTACCAAAATAACTAACTTATTCTTTATGTCAAGTGGGTAAAAATTAAGCTATTATGGTGAGACCTATAATATGTTAATCTACAAGTCATTAATAGAGTTAGTAGTAATTTAATTTACCGTATTTATTTATATCCCAAAAAGAATGGATTATAATAATTACCAGGATTTGTGGTGATTTACAACAAAGGTTATTTAGACAAATATAATAAAATGGAAAAGTAGGAAGTCAAGATTTGAGTTAGCAGACAAGTTATGCTAACTGTGAAAACTATAACATTATTACAAATCAATATACAAATTTGGCTCTGAGTGTCCACTGAACGATGAAATAAAAGGAAATATGACAAGACGTTCATGTGCATTATCTCAAAGAGGGAACACCAATTTCTTCAAAGTTACAATGTAGTTCTGGGCACTGAATCTTTTTTTTTTTAACATCTTTATGGGAGTATAATTACTTTATATTGTTGTGTTAGTTGCTGCTGTATAACAAAGTGAATCAGCTATATGTATACATATATCCCCATATCTCCTCCCTCTTTTTTTTTAACATCTTTATTGGGGTATTGCTTTACAATGGTGTTAGTTTCTGCTTTATAACAAAGTGAATCAGTTATACATATACATATGTCCCCATATCTCTTCCCTCTTGCGTCTCCCTCCCTCCCACCCTCCCTATTCCACCCCTCTAGGTGGTCACAAAGCACCAAGCTGATCTCCCTGTGCTATGCAGCTGCTTCCCACTAGCTATCTATTTTACATTTGGTAGTGTATATATGTCCATGCCACTCTCTCACTTCATCTCAGCTTACCCTTCCCCCCCTTGTGTCCTCAAGTCCATTCTCTACGTCTGCGTCTTTATTCCTGTCCTGCCCCTAGGTTCTTCAGAACCATAAATCTTTAAATAATATTCTCAAGTAGACTTACACAGAGTACTCTGAGTAAAGTAATGGACAAAAATCCTCAATAACAACAAAACACAATTTGTTGTTGTTGTTGTCTGTTTGTTTAGAATTGCATAAGTTTTCTTTTTCAGATTGCTTTTATTTGTAATAAATCTCAAAGCCCATGTATGAAATAAATGTAAAATGTATTAAAGGCAGTTTAGTAGGAACTACAGCAATATAGCCCATATATTAGCTTTCTGGTAACCTAACTTGGTCTAAGATTAGGAAAAGCATGTTCCTGAGACTGCCTTCTTTAAATATCATGTCTCTTCAGTCAAGTTTAGCATAAGATCCAAAAAGCTTATTATTGGAGTTTATAGTACCCCAAAATGGGGTCAAAACTTTTTTAAAGAATATATTTTATAAAGTATAATTCTCAAAATCAAGAAGGAAGCTTCATTGAGCCATGCCATCTGTCTGCAATCCCCATTTCTGAGCTTTCTCATTGTCAATAGCAGCTAAATTTTTCAAAGGTTGATTCTATACAGCCAAAATGGTTTGACCATTTTACCTCCATTAACTGGCTAATATCTAATAGCTACTATCTGTGTTGATTAAAGTAGCTTGACCTACTACAGTAATAAATCTGATTTGGGTTTACTCAAGCAAACTGAACTGAAAATAACTGTGTGAATTCAACTAATTTGAACGCATTTTAAGTTTAATCAAACAGCCAGTACACAATCAATAAATCTGTAAATATGGTCAGATTTGATCCTTTGTGTCAAATCTGGCTTAAACTGTACTCTGAAAGAAAGGCCAGTAGGTCTCTGTGGTAAAACCGATTTTGATGCCCCACCTAGATCCCCTTTGCTGGGATAATACACTGTCTCCAAGAAATCAGTTAGTTAGTTAACAGCAAATTGTTTGCATCAGACTTCTCCCATCCTGGAAAGGAGAGAGATGCATTCTAACCAGGATTAACACACACGTAGAGGTTTGCCTTTCTTGTCCACATGTTCTCAGCCAGTCCCACTACCCAAGGGCTCACATTATGTCTGACTCATGGAATTCTGCGTGAAGTCACTCCAGATCAAGAGATCCCACTTTATGGCCAAGAAGGTGTGGCAGTGGGCATATATATCTATATCTATATACAGATATAAATATAGATACATATATATGGGATACACAGTTCTACCACTTTCTATACCATCAAAAAGCTCCTGTGCAGATAGAGTGATGAAACAGCCTCTTAAAGATATAGCCAAGACACCAGCTTGAACCACTTTAATTAACATTTTGAAGTTGTAAACATCCTTGGAATGATAGGTGCTATTCTGTATGATTTGATAAATTCCTTAAAGCAAGGTCCCTCATGTGGGTTGTGTCTCCAGTAAACAGCATATGTAGATCCAGGTATCAAGCAGTAGAAACGTAGGAGTAGCCCCGCTCACCAACACTTCCAGTGATTCACCTAAAGAACCTGTGCTTCCCATTTCCATATGTTTACAGTCTCTGAATCTAGGTATCCTGATTGCAATATAGTGGACAGGCCTACCCAAAAGACATAGGAAAACTAACTGCAACCAAATTCAAAGCAATGGCTGCTACAGGTCACACTGAGCTCCTTATGCCAGTAGTCCAACAGGTACCAAAAAGAGCTATCCTAATCTAATGATCAGGAAAATCAACGCTGATCATTATGAGGAATTAGAACTACCACCTAATAATAAGGACATAAATGAATATGTCTGATACCTCTGCTGGGGCACTTCCTGGCGCATTCATGCCATTTGTAGCAAGTACAGTAACCCCAGGTTCAAAAAGGCTTGGTAACCAGAGACTTAGACTCCTCGGAGATGACAGCTGCCAGATTTTTTTTTTTCAAAATATATTAGATTTGGTTTTTATTGTAGAGCACACATATCAGGGCAAAGTGCTGCACACACAACTACAAATCATTTTTGGGAAAAAAGCTGTAAAAAAAATAATAAAACTGCAACTGCTTTAGTTATGCAGTCCCAACTTGAGGAATCCACACTGGAAAAGGAGTTCTGGCCCCTGAGAGGGGCTTCTTGATGGTGGCTGCCCCCCAGCTTTCTGCAGCCTCTTCTGTAAGACCAGCCCCCTGGGATGGTAGCAGCCTGGGGACTGGGAGGGCCTCTGCTCTCAGCAGGCCTGGGTCTTGGCCCTGGCTGGCAAGAGGACATTCCTGATGAACCCAGATCAGCAAAACCTTGCAGCCTTCAAGGATCTGAGCGGGTGGAAACTGCCAAAGACTTCACTTATTTTTTCCCTTTCATTATTATTTTTTAAAGGACCCTTCCTTCCCCAGCTCTCATGCCCCTGAGGCGGAGGAGGCACCAACCCAGTCTGCAGGCCTGAGCTCTGGCCTTGGATGCATGCTGCAGGCGGACAGAGGGGGCGGGCAGCTTCCTGTGGGGACCGACATAGGGAGAAGGCGCAAGGAGGGCCGATGGAGAAGAAAGGAAAGGGAAAGGAAAAAGCCAGGGGACCAAAGGAAAAAATGAAAACTCAGAACAGAAGCAAACAAAAACCCTACCACACACCACAACAATTTTCCATAGCCCACACACTAGACTCAGAAGGACACCAGTCCCTCCAGCTTGAAACCTAGAGGCAAGACACCTAGATCAGTCAGAGTGCTAGCTGGGGGTGAGGGGTGTCAGAAACAGGTGGTAGAGGAGGGAGATGATGAGTATCAATTAGGACACTGGTACCAGCTGCAATAGCGGGAGCTGTAGTTTATCCCACCAACCCTCCTCTTAAGTTTCCCTAAGAACTGTGATCATGGGATCTGTATTATCAGAGTGAATTTAATGTGAGAAGCAAGTGGACCTGAGCAATGCGAGGGGTAGACTGTGATGAATGCTGTTTTAATGCCCCACCCAAATCCTCTTAACCAGACCAGGGCACTCAGGTCCCAGGTGTTGTAAGTGTTGGCTGCCAAAGTGTTCACAGCTATGCCCTTGGCAGCAAGATTGCCCTCTGCTCACAGGAACTGCCTCACCAGGAAATGTCTGCACCATCTCTGCCACCCTCCATCCCGATACAACCCACGACTTATGACCACTTGAAAGCACAATGCTAAATACTGCCACCCTTGCCTCCAAGGAGGACAGCTCCATAGCCCACCTCCTGCGGATGAGATGAAGGCTAGACTTTACCCAAGATCATGCCATTGCTCAGCCCTTTTCTCTTTCCCTATATTGCTTCACTCTCAACCTCACAGATTTTTCTGAAAAACACTGCCTCAGTAAATCATGTGCCATGACTAAAACCATCCTGTTGAAGGCTCTGATTTTAAAGAAGCAGAACCAAGAAAATCTCAAAATTATTGTTTATAAGAATCAATAGGAGAGAGTATCTTAAATGCACATTCTTTGGCCCTGCCTCCAGAGAAGTAAATTTAATAGGTGTACGGTGAGCCCAGGGTACGGCATTTTTCACAAGGACTGAATTTGGATTCAATACCGTTGTCTGCTAAACACTCTTTGAAATGCACAGGGCTAGACCATCAGCACACACCATCCACAAAGGAAAGCTAGAAGCATCGCTGAGACAGCAATATTTTCCATCCCTGCACATGAGAATAACTTTCTCTATAGTTACTCTCAGGACTTTAATATTCCAGCATACAACAAACCCCTAACCTCAACTTTGTGATATGGCTGTCATTCTACTCATGTTTACAACTTCAAAATGTTAATAAAACATGATAAGTGCAGAAGTCAAAATAAAGTAGAAGTAAAGTAGAAGAGGTGGCATTTTAAGTAATGGACTGCACATTCTTAATTTAAATCATATATATTTATTCACTCACTTGGTAACTGGATACTAACCAAATGAATTTGTAATATACTCCAGTCTAGTTTTATTAGGATTTGTACTGTATGTGTAATGTGAAAACAAAGAAAATATATTGCTACATCAACTTATATTATTCATGCATATAAAGTTCTGTGTATCTGCTCCTGCCATTGAGAAGATGCATTAGGAAGTCGATTACAATAACAAGAAAAGGTTATTTGAGTCAAATCAAAACAATAAATGGCTAGAGAAAAATTGTAAAATATTTGTTTTACATTTTCCTCCGGTGACACATAACACATTATCTCTTTCTCTAAGTGATTATGAACATTTCTACTCTGTCGTACAGCATAAAGTGGAGATTTGTTTAAAATCATTTATGTCTGGAAAGTCACACAAGCCTCCTTGTACTTCAGAGAAA
This sequence comes from Leucopleurus acutus, assembly GCF_964270905.1. Classification (NCBI taxonomy): domain Eukaryota; kingdom Metazoa; phylum Chordata; class Mammalia; order Artiodactyla; family Delphinidae; genus Leucopleurus; species Leucopleurus acutus. Next base: position 52,340,912 of record NC_139160.1, read on the forward strand.
GTATATTTTGGATCACCTCAGTTGTTAAAAACTCACAGCTTTTATTTGTAGTTATACTTAGATGAAAATATAGAAGCTGTTTTAACCAACCTCTAATCAACTAATCTATCAGGTTCACCACACTTTCCATTCTCTCTATAAAATATACCAGTGGTTGCTGGGAGTATGTAGAACAATCTCAAAAAGTTTGACTTCTCTCTGCTATGCCCGTCTGTTTCTTCTCCTCCAGGTAGGTAGTACAATTCATCAAGAGTCAGTTGTGTTAAACTAGTGGTTACCAGTGGGGAGAGGGAAGGGGGCAGGGGCAAGGTAGGGGTAGGGGATTAAGAAGTACAAACTACTGGGTATAAAATAAATAAGCTTCAAGGATATATTGTACAGCACAGCAAATATAGCCAATATTTTATAATAACTATAAATGGAATATAAACTTTAAAAATTGTGACTCATTATGTTGTACACCTGAAACATATAATATTGTACATCAGCTATACCTCAATTAAAAAAAATAAAAATAAACATTACACAGAGTTGAAACCGCCTTCTCTCTCTAGAATAAACCCCCTTCTCACTTTCCTGATGTTGAAACATATCACTCGCCTCCATTTTTTGTGTATATAAAACAGTCCTATAGAGAGTACTATTTTATGTTTAGAACTTTGCATACATGACACCATGCTATTCTTACTCTTTTGTGATGTTTTTATTCTATATTATAGTTTCATGACTTATCCATGTTAATACATACATATGTATTAATGTATATGGCTTATTTCAACAGCATTCCATTATATCCTAATTTATTTATCCATACATTTGTCTGTAGATATGTAAATAATTTGCAAATGACAGCTGTTAAAAACAATGCTGTAACAGCCCTGCACACGCATTCGAACATTTCAACATCAGGAAAGTGTATTCTAGAGAAAGAAGGGGGCTTCAACTCTGTGTAATGTTTATTTACTGAATAAAAAAGATCGGTACACTGTTGATGGGAATGTAAATTGGTGCATCCACTGTGGAAAACAATATGGAGGTGCCTCAGAAAACTAAAAATAGAGCTACCATATGATTCAGCAATTTCACTCCTAGGTATATATCTGGAAAAGAACAAAAACACTAATTCAAAAACATGCACCCCAGGGACTTCCCTGGTGGTGCAGTGGTTAAGAATCTGCCTGCCAAAGCAGGGGACACAGGTTTGAGCCCTGGTCCGGAAAGATCCCACATGCTGCAGAGCAACTAAGCCCGCGAGCCACAACCACTGAGCCCGCATGCCGCAACTACTGAAGCCCATACACCTAGAGCCCGTGCTCTGCAAGAGAAGCCACTGCAATGAGAAAGCCATGCACCACAACAAAGAGTAATCCCAGCTCACCACAACTAGAGAAAGCCCATGTGCAGCAACAAAGACCCAACGCAGCCAAAAAATAAACTAAAGAAAAATGCACTCCAATGTTCATAGGAGCACCACGTACAATAGCCAAGATATGAAAGCAATGCAAATGCTGATCAACAGGCACATAGATAAAGAGGACGTGGTACTTATATACAATGGAATATTACTCAGCCATAAAAAAGAATGAAATAATGTCATTTGCAGCAATGTGGATGGACCTAGAGAATATTATGCTTACTGAAATAAGACAGAGAAAGACAAATAATGTATAATATGACTTGTATATATAATCTAAACAGTAATACAAATGAATGTATATGTAAAACAGAAGCAGACTCACAGATATAGAAAACAAACTAGTGGTTGTCAAAGGGGAGAGGGAAGGGGTTGGGGCAAATTAGGGGTATGAGATTAAGAGATACAAACTGCTATGTATAAAGTAGATAAGAAACAAGGTTATACTGTAGAGTGCAGAGAAGTATAGCCATTATGTTCCAATAACTTTTAATGGAGTATAATCTGTAGAAAAAGACTGAATACTAATATAATATTGTAAATCAGCTATCCTTCAACAAAAAAAGAGGTAATGATGAGACAGCACTTTATAAAGTGGGATGTGCCATATGAATTCCAATTACTATTACAAATATTAACGTTTTTATCCCATGAAGCAAGAAACAGATTACAGAGGATTTTCAGAAATGTTGCTTTAGGCTTACTTATAACAACTGGAGAATACTTTCTTTTGGTAAAAAGATTCCAAAGAACTATTCTTAAACACACTTTCATAGCAATCATTGACTTCAATGATCTAAGAATACTAACAAATACTACATTAGAGGTAGAACATTAAGGATTAAATGTTCACAAAAATATTTTCAAGATTTTAGTGCTATATGTTATAGTTCTGACTTTTAAATAGGGGCAATCTACCTGTATTTTAGGTTACACCAACTCAAACTTATTCTGGAATCTGAATGTATGAATTTAATACCAGTTTTTATTAAATGTAGAAAAATAGAAAACAGGAAAATCTTCTTATTTTGGTAGTGCTCATTATATTTGGAGTCCTTATTACATATCAAAATTTATACTTGGCTAATTTATTTTTAAAAAATAGTATATAATAAAATATCAGCGAGGGGGACCTTCAAAATGGCAGAGGAGTAAGATATGGAGATCATCTTCCTCCCCATAAAAAAATCAAAAATACATCTAAAAGTGGAACAACTCGGAGAGAACACTTACTGAACGTTGGCAGAAGACCTCAGATTTCCCAAAAGGCAAGAAATTCCCCACGTACCTGGGTAGGGCAAAAGAAAAAAGAAAAAACAGAGACAAAAGAATAGGGACGTGACCTGCACCTCTGTGAGGAAGCTGTGAGGGAGGAAATGTTTCCACACACTAGGAAGCCCCTTCACTGGCAGAGATGGGGGATGGCGGGGGGTGGGGGGAAGCTTCAGAGCCACGGAGGAGAGTGCAGCAACAGGGGTGCAGAGGGCAAAGTGGAGACATTCCCGCATGGAGGATCAGTGCTGACCACACTCAGCAGCCTGAGAAGCTTGTCTGCTCACCCGCCAGGGCAGGTGAGGGCTGCGAGCCAAGGCTTGGGCTTCTGAGGTCAGATCCCAGGGAGAGGACTGGGGTTGGCTGCATGAACACAGCCTGAAGGGGGCTAGTGCACCACAGCTGGCCAGGAGGGAGTCCAGGAAAAAGTCTGGAGCTGCCTAAAAGCAAGAGACAATTGTTTTGGGGTGTGTGAGGAGAGGGGATTCAGGGCACTGCTAAAACGAGCTTCAGAGATGGGCACAAGCCGTGGCTATCAGTGCAGACACCAGAGACAGGCATGAGATACTAAGGCTGCTGCTGCCGCCACCAAGAAGCCTGTGTGCGAGCACAGGTCACTATCCACACCTCCCCTCCCGGGAGCCTGTGCAGCCCGCCACTGCCAAGGTCCCGTGATCCAGGGACAACTTCCCCGGGAGAACACACGGTGCCCCTCAGGCTTTTGCAATGTGATGCTGGCCTCTGGCACCGCAGGCTTGCCCCGCATTCCGTACCCCTCCTTCCCCCCGGCCTGAGTGAGCCAGAGCCCCCTAATCAGCTGCTCCTTTAACCCTGTCCTGTCTGGGCGAAGAACAGATGCCCTCAGGTGACCTACACGCAGAGTTGGGGCCAAATCCAAAGCTGAACCCCAGGAGCTGTGTGAACAAAGAAGAGAAAGGGAAATCTCTCCCAGCAGCCTCAGGAGCAGCAGATTAAATCTCCACAATCAACTTGATGTACCTGCATCTGTGGAGTACCTGAGTAGACAACGAATCATCCCAAAGTCAAGGCAGTGGACTTTGGGAGCAACTGTAGACTTGGGGTTTGCTTTCTGCATGTAATTTGTTTCTGGTTTTATGTTTACCTTACTTTAGTATTTAGAGTTTATTATCATCGGTAGCTTTGTTTATTGATTTGGTTGCTCTCTTCCTTAGTTGTTTTTAAAATATATATATATATTTTTTTCCTTTTTCTCTTTTTGTGGGTGTGTATATCTATGCTTCTTTGTGTGATATCTGTATAGCTTTGCTTTTCCCAATTGTCCTAGGGTTCTGTCTGTCCATTTTTTTGTTTTTTGTTTTAATATAGATTTTAGCGCTTGTTATCATTGGTGGATTTGTTTTTTGGTTTCGTTGCTCTCTTCTTACTTTCTTTTTTTATTACTTTTTTATTTTTAATAACGTTTTTAAATTTTTTATTTTAATACCTTTATTTATTTATTTTATTTCTCTTCTTTCTTGCTTTCTTCCTTTTCTCCCTTTTCTTCTGAACTGTGTAGCTGTCACGGACTTGGTGTTCTGGGCGTCTGTCAGGTCTGAGCCTCTGACGTGCGAGAGCCGAGCTCAGGACATTGGTCCACCAGAGACCTCCTGGCCCCACATAATATCAAACAGTGAAAGCTCTCCCAGACAGCTCAGTCTCAACACTAAGACCCAGCTCCACTCAATGACCATCAAGCTACAGTGCTGGACATCCTATGCCAAACAACTAGCAAGACAGGAACACAACCCCACCCATTAGCAGAGAGCTGCCTAAAATCATACTAAGGGCACAGCCACCCCAAACCACACCACTGGACACGGTCCTGCCGACCAGAAAGAAAACATCCAGCCTCATCCACCAGAACACAGGCACCAGTCCCCCGCCCCCCGCCCGCCACCAGAAAGCCTACACAATCCACTGAACCAAACTTACTCACTGGGGACAGACACCAAAAACAACGGGAACTATGAACCTGCAGCCTGTCAAAAGGAGACCCCAAACATAGTAAGTTAAGCAAAATGAGAAGACAGAATAATACACAGCAGATGAAGGAGCAAGGTAAAAACCCACCAGACCAAACAAATGAAGAGGAAATAGGCAGTCTACCTGAAAAAGAATTCAGAGTAATGATAGTAAAGATGATCCAAAATCTTGGAAATAGAATGGAGAAAATACAAGAAACGTTTAACAAGCACCTAGAAGAACTAAAGAGCAAACAAACAGTGATGAACAACACAATAAATGAAATTTAAAATTCTCTAGAAGGGATCAATAGCAGAATAACTGAGGCAGAAGGACGGATAAGTGACCTGGAAGATAAAATAGTGGAAATAACTACTGCAGAGCAGAATAAAGAAAAAAGAATGAAAAGAATTGAGGACAGTCTCAGAGACCTATGGGACAACATTAAATGCACCTACATTCGAATTATAGGGGTTCCAGAAGAAGAAGAGAAAAAGAGAGGGACTGAGAAAATATTTGAAGAGATTATAGTTGAAAACTTCCTTAACGTGGGAAAGGAAATAGTCAATCAAGGCCAGGAAGTGCAGACAGTCCCATACAGGATAAACCCAAGGAGAAACACACCAAGACACATATTGATCAAACTATCACAAATTAAATACAAAGGAAAAATATTAAAAGCAGCAAGGGAAAAGCAACAAATAACATACAAGGGAATCCCCATAAGGTTAACAGCTGATCTTTCAGCAGAAACTCTGCAAGCCAGAAGGGAGTGGCAGGACATAGTTAAAGCAATGAAAGGGAAAAACCTACAACCAAGATTACTCTACCCAGCAAGAATCTCATTCAGAATTGATGGAGAAATTAAAACCTTTACAACCAAGCAAAAGCTAAGAGGATTATGCACCACCAAACCAGCTTTACAACAAATGCTAAAGGAACTTCTCTAGGCAGGAAACACAAGAGAACGGAAAGACCTACAATAACAAACCCAAAACAATTGAGAAAATGATAATAGGAACATATATATCAATAACTACCTTAAATGCAAATGGATTAAATGCTCCAACCAAAAGACATAGACTGGCTGAATGGATACAAAAACAAGACCCGTATATATGCTGTCTACAAGAAACCCACTTCAGACCTAGGGACACATACAGACTGAAAGTGAGGGGATGGAAAAAGATATTCCATGCAAATGGAAATCAAAAGAAAACTGGAGTACCAATTCTCATATCAGAAAAAATAGACTTTAAAATAAAGACTACTACAAGAGACAAAGATGGACACTACATAATGATCAAGGAATCGATCAAAGAAGAAGATAGAACAATTGTAAATATTTATGCACCCAACAGAGGAGCACCTCAATACATAAGGCAAATGCTAACAGCCATAAAAGGGCAAAATGACAGTAACACAATCATAGTAGGGGATGTTAACACCCCACTTTCGCCAATGGACAGACCATCCAAAATGAAAATAAATAAGGAAACATAAGCTTTAAATGATACATTAAACAAGATGGACTTAGTTGATACTTATAGCACATTCCATCCAAAAACAACAGAATACACTTTCTTCTCAAGTGCCCACAGAACATTCTGCAGGATAGATCATACCTTGGGTCACAAATCAAGCCTTGGGAAATTTAAGATAATTGAAATTGTATCAAGTATCTTTTCCGACCACAACGCTATGATACTAGATATCAATTACAGGAAGAAAACTGTAAAAAATACAAACACATGGAGGCTAAACAATACACTACCAAATAACCAAGAGATCACTGAAGAAATCAAAGAGGAAATCAAAAGGTACCTAGAAACAAATGACAATGAAAACACGACAACCCAAAACCTATGGTATGCAGCAAAAGCCGTTCTAAGTGTGAAGTTTATAGAAATACGATCCTACCTCAGGAAACAAGAAACATCTCAAATAAACAACCTAACCTTACACCTAAAGCAATTAGAGAAAGAAGAACAAAAAAACTCCAAAGTTAGCAGAAGGAAAGAAATCATAAAGATCAGATCAGAAATACATGAAGAAGAAATGGAGGAAACGATAGCAAAGATCACTAAAACTAAAAGCTGCTTCTTTGGGAAGATAAACAAAATTGATAAGCCATTAGCCAGACTCATCAAGAAAAAAAGGCAGAAGACTCAAATCAATAGAACTAGAAATGAAAAAGGAGAAGTAACAACTGACACTGCAGAAATACAAAGGATCATGAGAGATTACTACAAGCAACTGTATGCCAATAACATGAACAACCTGGAAGAAATGGACAAATTCTTAGAAATGCACAACCTTCTGAGACTGAACCAGGAAGAAATAGAAAATATAAACAGACCAATCACAAGCACTAATATCGAAACTGTGATTAAAAATCTTCCAAAAAAGGAAAGCCCAGGACCAGATGGCTTCACAGGTGAATTCTATCAATTCACCTGTGAAGAGCTAACACCTGTCCTTCTCAAACTCTTCCAAAATATAGCAGAGGGAGGAACACTCCCAAAGTCATTCTACGAGGACACCATCACCCTGATACCAAATCCAGACAATGATGTCACAAAGAAAGAAAACTACAGACCAGTATCACTGCTGAACATAGATGCAAAAATCCTCAACAAAATACTAGCAAACAGAATCCAACAGCACATTAAAAGGATCATACACCATGATCAAGTGGGGTTTATCCCAGAAATGCAAGGATTCTTCAATATATGCAAATCAATCAATGTGATACACCATATTAACAAATTGAAGGAGAAAAACCATATGATCATCTCAAGAGATGCAGAAAAAGCTTTTGACAAAATTCAACACCCATTTATGATAAAAACCCTCCAGAAAGTAGGTATAGAGGGAACTTACCCCAACATAATAAAGGCTATAGGTTGTGACAAACCCACAGCCAACATCATTCTCAATGGTGAAAAACTGAAACCATTTCCACTAAGATCAGGAGCAAGACAAGGTTGCCCACTCTCGCCACTCTTATTCAACATAGTTTTGGAAGATTTAGCCACAGCAATCAGAGAAGAAAAAGAAATAAAAGGAATCTAAATCAGAAAACAAGAAGTAAAATTGTCACTGTTTGCAGATGACACGATACTATACATAGAGAATCCTAAAGATGCTACCAGAAAACTACTAGAGCTAATCAATGAATTTGGTAAAGTAGCAGGATACAAAGTTAATGCACAGATATCTCTTGCATCTCTATACACTAATGATGAAAAATCTGAAAGAAAAATTAAGGAAACACTCCCATTTACCATTGAAACAAAGAGAATAAAATACCTAGGAATAAACCTACCTATGAAGACAAAAGACCAGTATGCAGAAAACTATAAGACACTGATGAAAGAAATTATAGATGATACAAACAGATGGAGAGATATACCATGTTCTTGGATTGGAAGAATCAATATTGTGAAAATGACTCTACTACCCAAAGCAATCTACAGATTCAATGCAATCCCTATCAAACTACCAATGGCATTTTTCACAGAACTAGAACAAAAAATTTCACAATTTGCATGGAAACACAAAAGACCCCAAATAGCCAAAGCAATCTTGAGAAAGAAAATCAGAGTTGGAGGAATCAGGCTCTTGGACTTCAGACTATACTACAAAGCTACAGTCATCAAGACAGTATGGTACTGGAACAAAAACAGAAATATAGAACAATGGGACAGGATATAAAGCCCAGAGATAAACCCACGCACATATGGTCACCTTATTTTTGATAAAGCAGGCAATAATACACAATGGAGAAAAGACAGTCTCTTCAGTAAGTTATGCTGGGAAAACGGGACAGCTACATGTAAATGAATGAAATTAGAACACTCCCTAACGCCATACACAAAAATAAACTCAAAATGGATTAAAGACCTAAATGTAAGGCCAGACACTGTCAAACTCTTAGTGGAAAACATAGGCAGAACATTCTATGACATAAATCACAGCAAGATCCTTTTTGACCCACCTCCTAGAGAAATGGAAATAAAAGCAAAAATAAACAAATGGGACCTAATGAAACTTAAAAGCTTCTGCACAGCAAAGGAAACCATAAACAAGATGAAAAGACAATCCTCAGAATGGGAGAAAATATTTGCAAACGAAACAACTGACAAAGCATTAATCTCCAAAATATACAAGCAGCTCATGCAGCTCAATATCAAGAAAACAAACAACCCAATCCAAAAATGGGCAGAAGACCTACAAAGAAGATATACAGATTGCCAACAAACATATGAAAGGATGCTCAACATCACTAATCATTAGAGAAATGCAAATCAAAACTACAATGAGGTATCCCCTCACACCGGTCAGAATGGCCATCATCAAAAAATCTACAAACAATAAATGCTGGAAAGGGTGTGGAGAAATGGGAACCCTCTTGCACTGTTGGTGGGAATGTAAATTGATACAGCCACTGTGGAGAACAGTATGGAGAGTCCTTAAAAAACTAAATATAGAATTACCATATGACCCAGCAATCTCACTACTGGACATATACCCTGAGAAAACCATAATTCAAAAAGAGTTATGTACCACAATGTTGATTGCAGCTCTATTTACAATAGCCAGGACATGGAAGCAACCTAAGTGTCCATTGACAGATGAATGGATAAAGAAGATGTAGCACATATATACAATGGAATATTACTTTAGCCACAAAAAGAAATGAAGTTGAGTTATTTGTAGTGAGGTGGATGAACATAGAAACTGTCATACAGAGTGAAGTAAGTCAGAAAGAGAAAAACAAATACCATATGCTGACACATATATATGGAATCTAAAAAGAAAAAAATAAAGGTTCTGAAGAACTTAGGGGCAGGACAGGAATAAAGACAGAGAGGTAGAGAATGGACTGGAGGACATGGGGACGGGGAAGGGTAAGCTGGGATGAAGTGAGTGAATGGCATGGACATATATACACTATCAAATATAAAATAGGTAGGTAGTGGGAAGCAGCCGCATAGCACAGGGAGATCAGCTTGGTGCTTTGTGATCACCTAGAGGGGTGGGATAGGGAGGGTGGGAGGGAGACGCAAGAGGGAGGGGATATGGGGATATATGTATACATATAGCTGATTCACTTTGTTACAAAGCAGAAATTAATACACCATTGTAAAGCAATTATACTTCAACAAAGATGTTTTAAAAATAAAATAAAGTAAAATATTGGATGCTAAGTTTGAGTGATTACTATAAATTATAAATTTATGTGTTTCCACTGATGAGGTATTAGTATATGAATCCAATGGAATAAAGCTCTAGTGGTTGAATGTAAGGTATCTTTGGCAGGTAGGTGGGCAGATTATATTTAGAACTTTCTTCTTCTGTTCTGACCTAATATAAAATCTACCCTTCTAAAGCATTTAAGAGTTTTAAATTTCAGTATTCCTGAAGTGAGGCTATTCAGAAAAAGAAGATAACTTCGGACTCTGGCTTCACGACATTTAAGTATTTAAAGCCAACTTCATAACATACTCCACATTTTAACAAATTACTTGGTGAACTAAAATGTGGTATTGCTTCATCGTTCTATTCTATAAATATTTAGCTCTTGATGACATTCTTGACTACTTTGCCAACTAGCATTCTTCCATATTCAGTAAAATAGCAAAACAAAACAATTTTTTTCAGATATCCATTCTCTTCTGAGTGGCCGTTTAATCAAGATAGAGCTCCCCATCCTCAGCCCTGAGGTGAGTTCTGCTTAGTCCAAGCCTATTTTGGTACCACCTTTCCTGTGTCAGTGATTCACTGAAGGCTAGGCATATGACAAATTTCTGGCCAGTGAGCTAGTAGGAGAAGTCTGACAATGGGGTGGGGGGAAGGGATGAGGGGGTCAGAACTTTAACAAAAATAGACACAGAAAGGAATAAAGGAATGAAACCCTTTTCTTCTGCAGGATGTTGCACGTCTGGTGTGATGGCCACCCCAGAGCCATCCTGGAAATGAAAGAGCAGAAAGATGTGAAGAACTTGAATCTTGGATGATATCATGAAGCTAATGAATCAAGCAACCCTGGAAGCACCCTACCTTTGAGCTTCTTACAACACGAATACAGAAAATCCTTAGTAGTTAAGCCATTTTGAGTTAGGATGTCTGTTATTTGCTGCCAATAGCACCCTCACCATTGTTAAGTATAATAATATGACAGGCACGATGTCAAGCCCTACAGGTGTAAAGACAAATAGGTCAAAGTTTTATCTTTAAGTTGCTCTTATTCTAGTGGGGGAGATAGAACCTATGAAAACTTAATTGTATTATGAAATGGCAAGAACAATGATGGAGATGTGGGTGGACACTGTGGGAGAAGTATGGTTAGTGCCTGGCTATGCATAAATTAGTGAATATGTGAAGCCAGCTCGGTTATTTATAAACAGCTTCTTGGAGGTACTAATACTGAGTTAATATTTCAATGCCTTGGGGGTATTGCTCCTCTGGTCCTCTTCCAAAAGACTGAAAAATTCAAATTAAGTTTAAGTGAAAAGTGCCAAAGAAGATCACTAAGCTATTCCATTCTCTAAATGAAATTACCTGTCCACTCAGCCAGGTCACAAAGGCACATTGTCTCAAAGAATTTAGGTTGGAGAATACATTTTTGTGACAAAGAGAATAAGATCATTAATAAAATGTAAAAGACTGGTTGTCCAGATAAACATTAATTTGATAATAAAAGATTTGATCTTCCATAGGAGGAACTGAGATAATCACCTTTTCTTCAGAAAAAAATTCTACTATTTTCCAAGCATTTTTCATACAGAGAAATTTACTCGGTCCTTACCTTAATCCTTTAAAGTATCTAAATTCAACCCCAGTTTGCAGATGAGAAACTGTGATGTCGAAAAGCAGAGTTATTTGTCAAATGCAGAGTCAGAATTTGAACCCAGGTCTCCAAATGCCAAGGGAAATGCTTGTTCCACCACCCCACTCCAGGATAAACTGCTGACGCTCTCTGAGACTGTCTCTGACAACCTGCTGGAAACGCATGGATGCACACAGGGTAAAGGATCAGAGTGGGGACCACTCACAGGCCAGAGGATTGTCGGCAGATGTCCCATGGCACATGCCAGAGCATTCTGTCAGCCCCTTGAGGCACCAGAGCTTCAGACGACCAAAATGACAGGTTGTACAAAGATCCAGACTCATTACAAATGGCCCTTCTTTTCCTTTTGTTTCGTTCGTTCTGAGCAGCTGGCATCTTTCAGCGAACAGTCGGTATTATTATTTAAGACATAGTACATCATTAAAATAAAGCTCGGGGCTCATAATTATGTCTTGTTCAGGTGTTTTATGACTAAAGATTCTGACTTTCCCCCAAGGTCTCCGACTCACTCTTTTCCAAATTGCTTCTCTAAGGGCATTTGTTACATTGTGGACGTGTCCCCAACAATTAAATAGCAGTTTAATCCTCCCCCTCTAGATCTTTCTTTTGAGGTAGTGTCCCGGAGCCTACGCTACTTCCACTTTCAAGATGGTATTGATGGAGTTCTCAGTTGGCAGGGCGAGTGTGACTGCACACAGAGGTTCATCAAAGTGGAAAGCCCAGCTCCCAGCCTCCATGTAGCTCACACTCCACAACTTGAACTGTGTATCAGCAATACTCCCGCCCCTCCCTGTCCTGCCTCCATCTCAACTGCTGTTCAACAGCTAGTAACACACTCAAAGCGCCACATTTCACTCTCAGGTAGGGAAAAGAGCGCAGGACCTAGATTATACAAGTATTTGAACTCTAAGCCCTATCTTATCTATAAAATTGATGGACAGTAGTCCCCACCATCGAGACTAATTGTGAAGATCAAATGGTTGTAAAATCACTTTGTAACTTGTGAAGAAGTTAGTAAGTACTTTAGAATTGGCAAAAACATTTTCATGTGGATTACCTCTTCAGAAGTTGGTGAATCCTGGTAGTTTGTGAGGGATGTTGAGGGGAAGGGGGATGGCCTTTTGCTTACATTTGAAGCAAACACCCTCCTGGACCATTTCCTCCCGTGGGCTGGTCTCTATCATGGCTGTGCTGGGTGTCAAAGTAAACAGAACGAGGTGTGGCAGCTACTCTGTGCAAGGCAGCAAGAGCACCAGGTTTATCTCAAGGACCCCCGGCTGCTCTTCTCACATCCCTGAAAGAGAGAAACTCCAAATTAGCTTTTCTACACACATTTATTGAAAGCAGGGTCTGTGTAAGTATTCTTTCATAAACTATCGATTTACTTGTTCAACGTCTTAGCTTTCCTACCATATAGGATTCACAAAAAGCATTTTGACCCAGACATTCAAATTACTGCCCCTTAACCGAGATTCTTGTAGGTTGCTTCTACTTAACCCAGTTTAGTTGGATATTCAGTAACAAATAGCTGAACTACTTTGATTCAACAGTTTTTAATCAGAAATAAATACCTTGATATGGATATCCAAATCTCAGAATCATATACACATACTTTTTTCTTTCTAGTATAAGTGATATATTTGATATGCTTTTGTATAATTTAGAACCATCAAGGGATTTTGACCCTAGACCATTCCTTATTTTTTTAATCAAATGTTTTCAGCCTCTTTTCAGGGTGGGCACTTTCCTATAGGCTAAGGATTCAGAGATTAATAAAAACTGAGTTGACTCAGCCCTCCTAGAAACTTGTAGTTTAGTAAAATTATCAGTCTCTTTTGCCCAAGAGGCATTCCTCTCCACCTACGTGATTTAAATGATCTTCAGGCTTCATTCAGGTTTGCCAAACTTAGGTAAGTTCAACTAGATATAAGCTAACTGTTATGTTATGAAATATTTTCATGGAAACAGAGTAGATTGAAAAACCCACTTATTCATATTAAGTTCCCTTTGGCAGTTGATTTTGTTCAAATTGATGAAATAAGCAAAATCCCAAACTTTCGCAGGCATTTTGGCTTTGCAAACAGCAACAATTGTTAGATTTGTCTAAATCATATTGGCTAACGTTTTTTAAGCACTAACAATGTGGTATGACCTTAACATGGATTCTTCTTCTCAGGCCTCATAATAACACTACCAACATGATGAGGGATTAAGATTATCTCCTTTTTACAGGTGACAAATGTAGTGGGAACTAAACCAAGAATTTCTCACAGCTGTAGCCCTTGACACACTAGTAAAATAATGCAATGTTTCCTCACTCTTATATACTTGTTTTAATTTAACATTTACTGAGCACCTGCTTCGTGTAAATTACAGTCCTAAATTCTGGAGAAGGGAGTGAAATTAGATAAGATACAGTTTGCACCCTCAAAGGAGTTTAAAATCTACTAGAGCATAAAGCCACGGACAGAAAAAATATAAGACATTGAGCTGGCAGAGGCAGTGGTGGAAGGAGTCCAGTGAATGGACCAAGGATAAAGCTTCCACATGGGAACACAGCTGCTATGGAGGAGTGGGTGCTGGGTACCCTTAAATCCACCCCCAGTAATAGGGTTAATGGTGTCAAGAGCATCACTCAGAGTCTTGGACAAGAGACCAGAGTGAGTTAGGAGGGTCTGTCTTGAATCTCTTCCATCAGAATGGCTGATGGAAGGACATCCTACCTCCACAGTTCTCCCAGATCGGCCCTCAGCCGTCTGCCCAACATCCCTCATCCGCTCTCAGGTCTGCCCTCTGTGGTCCCACCCCAGCAGACCACCTACACTAGGCTCCTTCCTGTGGAACCTGAGGAACCCTCCACTTTACCATTTTTCTCAGTCAGTTCAGGCTGCTAGAACAGAATACCACAGACTGGGTAGCTCATAAACAACAGAAACTTATTTCTCACAGTCCTGATGGCCGGGAAGTCCAAGATTAAGGTGCCAGCAGGTTTGGTGTCTGGTGAGACCCACTTTCTTGTTCATAGACCACCATCTTCTCACTGTGCCCTTACATGGTAGAAGAGATAAGAGATCTCTCTGGGGTCTCTATTTTATGGGCACCACCTCATGACCTAATCACCTCCCAAAGCCCCCATCTCCAAATATCATTACATTAGGGAATTGGTTTCAACATATGAATTTTCGGAGGACACATTCAGTCTTTTTTTTAAGTTGGTCTTTCCCTTATTGGAAAAGTAACCTGTGCTTATAATAAAAATTCAAACTATTCAAAAGGACAGGAAGGAAAGTACAGATTTTGTTGTTTCCCATCTGCTAGCTGCCTGGGGCTAAGTAACAGGCCACTGGGCACCTGTCCCTCTGAGCTTCTCCTCGTAAACACAAGGACTCCCACACCGACACCACACACATACACATTTGCCTCAAACACACTGGAGACGAGAGTCCTGCAGCGCCCAGAGGCACGGAGCAAGAAATATCACGGAAGCCTCAATGACTGACACATAACTCCTGAGCAAGGGGACGGCTATAAAAATGTGAAGCTCAGATTTCGAAAACAAACTTCCGGTTACCAAAGGGGAAACGTGGGGGGAAGGTGTAAATTAGGAGCTTAGGATTAACATACACACAGTACTATATATAAAATAGATAATCAACAAGGACCTACTGCATAGCACAGGGGACTCTACTCAATATTCTGTAATAACCTATATGGGAAAAGAATCTGAAAAAGAATGCATATATGTGTATGTATAATGATTGACTTTGCTGTACACCTGTAAGTAACACAACATTGTAAATCAACTATATTCCAAATAAATAAAATAAAGCACATAAATAGCACTTTAAAAAAAACAGAAAATAAAAATGTGAATCTCCTGTCCAAAGGCAGGATCTCACTCAGAGCAAAGCACTCACAGCGTGGGCACCAACACTGTGAGAGGGGAAGGGTGCTCTGTTGAGCCATTCTCCTCAGGGGATACCTGAGGAGATTACGGGGACACAGGAGGCATCCTATGCCCACGTCTCTCTCAGTGGGCACCAGGCTCAGAGTTGGCATGGCTGGGAGCCATAGGGACAGGGGAGCCTTGCATAATTTCCCCAGAAATACGAATATTATCAAAGCAAGTTGGATCAGGAGAGGGGGAAAATGTTGGAGATGCTTGTGAGTAGAACTACAGAACACAAGACACTCCCTGAGAACTCCTAGGATTGCTGGAAAGAAATTTGCCATGGGTTGTAGGTCCCTCTGAATGCACCAGGACAGAGGCTGAAAAAAATGACTGCTTTGTAGCTGTTATCCTGACTCTCAGGATTCTGATGTGGGAAATGTGGGGGACAGGAGCAATACAAATAGAATACTCCTGACAGGGCAGATAAGACCTGGAATCTGAGCTCGCTGAGACCTTGACATCAGCGGGCTCTGGAGAACATACCTCCCCCACTGCTCACTGCAGCTGACACCAGATAGCACAGAGACACAGCCAGCCCCAGAGAGTCCAGAACAAGAGCTGCAATCAAACAGTCTGGGGGACACAGACATTTTCCTTGAGGCAAGTCACAAGATGCTCTACAACAGAATACAACTGCTTAAATAAACCCTCATCACAGCAAAATCCCCACTGGCGAGTTCTACTGCATAGACCGCATAAGTTTTTAAATAAATCCTCATCCAAAAAATGAATATTTTTTTTCTGTCTTGTTTTTTTAAAACAACAACAGCAACAAAGGGTAAGAATGCAAATTGTACTAAATACTGGCTGATTACCAAGAGTGACCCCAGCTTTATGAGATTTCGGTTTACCATGGAAAAATGCAAGCAAGTAGGAGTAAATGGGAGAGACTGGTCCTTCTCAGGGTATAGAATCACTAAATGAGGTCACGTCCCTACCCCACCTAAGCTGACGTTGCCAGGAGATAAAATATACTTTGCTGAAACAGGTATGTAAATGTTTACATTTTTGTCATCTGATCCATTTGTTTCAAAATTGTATCCATTACCTATTATTGCTTCTGGTAGATTTTTACTTCTAGTTCTATAAAACAATAGCTTGCTTCCTTTCTTAATAATTCAGTTCAAGGTTTCTATCTTGATGTTTGCTTGAGAGGCTCAGGAAAACAATGTTGTATCTAAATAGAAAAGAAAACTGACTCTCAGTTTGAAACAAATCTTAGAATGAATCAGAAGTTCAGAGGAATATGGAGCATATCTGGACAGAAAAAAAAATCCCTTTAGCTGGAGAAATTCTACATGAGCAAAGAATTAACTGGCATCTCCTTCAGTCTTCTATTCTTTGATGTCCTCAGGAGTGTCAGACTCACCTTGGTTTGACTTGACCTCATGGAGCCTCTTCTGTCATGGATTGATGCCCTTTGGTTTCAAATATATGTTGTCTTCTGGAGACTTTACTCCTTTTCTGGCCGTCATCCCAGTATTGATCAGCGTGGTGCCATTGCCCTATTCTACCTCAGAATGGTGCCAGAGGGATCGTCTAAAACCCAGATTTCATCGTTTTCTGCTGCTTATACCCCTGTGGTCATTCCTTATCAACTCCCAGTTAAAATGCTCAATGTCCTTAGGAAGGGCTGAAAGGATCTTCATAATCTGGGCGTCCCAACTTCCATTTTCCAATGAGAAAATTGGGAGCCAGTCCAGTAAAAGAGCTCGCGCACGTCATCACTAACTGATGATGGATCCGTTTCCAAAAAGACCCCTGTCACGTGGAACTGAGCCGGGGTTTGTGATTTGAATTTCCCCTCTCAGAAATTCTGCATTTCCTCCAATGAAAACTGAAAGTTATTTTTTATTTAGAAAAATAGGAATCACACACTATTTCTAGCATATTTGTTATTTGAAAACTTTAGAGTTGAAGCCAGGTCACTAACGACGGTACTCAGAAAGCTGTGCCAACTCGTCAGAAAATAGTTTAAACTACGTTCTTTATTTCACCTCCTTCATCTGATAAACTTTAATTTTCTATTTGTTTGCTTAATGCCAACAATCTGGTGGTCTCTTTTCATTGTTTCCTATGAGGCACCATTTCCTAGATCATGATGATCATGATGACTCTGACATTTCACTACCTTTAAAGAAACCCACCCCCGAAGAGCTTTAGGTAGTGCTTTTCGCCTTCTGAGGTCATCAGACCCTCAGCAGAAAAAGAATGCTGTGGGAGCCCTCCTCATTCCTGCCACCCTCTCCCATCAGTCTAAGGGTTTTCTCTCCAAACTGTGACTTCTGGTTCTGATAATTCCTACAAAGACAATAAAAGACTCAAATCCCAAGCATCTCCAGAGTTTGCTCAATGAAACACAGGGTCCAGAGCCAGCCAGAGAATAATACTGAAATCACTGGCACCTTTGCCTCTAGAGCGATGCTCCTTGCCCTGCAGGTGGCTGCTGCCCCACGGGCTATCGAGGCTGCAGTCTGTGTGACCTGATGTCTCCTGATGTGGCCAAGACCTGGAAACAAACCCTCCTCAAATGACTCAGCCCCTGGAAGGAACAGCCTTGGATGCCTTTTAGCTCTTATTTTTCTGGGCACATCTAGGTGTAATGCATGTAAATTTGCAACCTACTACGCAAGGGGCCTCTTGCAAATATGTATAACTTCTGAAGCTTCTTCTTCTTCTGAATAAGATTAATTCCCTAGCTTTTCTGGGTGATACTGGCTTTAGATCAGAGAACTCCTCCCAGTTGCTGCTCACAGAAGTCTGTGGGTAATACGATAAAGGGTGGAAAAGAGAAGGAAGGGACTCCCAGGAGATTAAATATGGGAGAAAAGTGTTAAAAGGAGACGTAAGAGAAACTGCATCTTCATTTCCTTCATGTTAGTCTTATTGAATACTAACACAGGCTTTCTTTTTAATTGCAATATGTTACAAGTGTGAAACTGGACATCCAGGAAACAATATGAAATGTTCCCAAATGCTGAACAATACAAAATTTCAGGTGCAGTCTATGCACTGATACCTTCAGGGATTACTCTATGTGCTGTGTTGGTTTTGTGTTGGAACACAAAAGTCACCTGGCACCAAAGAGTCTTCAGGAATTTAGAAACTTCAGATCCTACATCTCACCGTCTCAAGTGTAGAATTATGGTGCCCTCCGCCTGCTCTCTCCCTCTGATGACACTGTGGGAAATATGAGAGACACGTGTAATCTGTTTGGGGAATGAGGGAAGGTGTTGGAAAACAGAAAACGTATTCCCTGGAAAACTATTTGAGTTCCACTAAGCAGAAAAATGTACAAACTCACTCCTAATTCACTCTGAAGTGGTGCATTTCTATTCCCTTGTAAAATACAGAAACACAAAATCAGAATGCGTGTCCCAGCCAGAGCTCTCTTTTGAGTGCTTAGGCCAAACAGAGTAAAACTTACGCAGCCACTGTGCTCTGTAAATCACAGTCTACAAAACACACAGTTCCTGCCTGCCGATTTTTTTCTAAAGAAAAAGCACTATTGTGCCTTATCCACAAAACTAACATACTATGAGGATTTAAAACAAACCAAAGCAAACTCCTTGTCCGTCTTTTCTTCTGTTCCTATCGCCTCTTCCAGAGTGTGGATCTGACTTGGACCTCACCCAGCAGTCTGCCTCTCTTGAGTTGCCCTCCTATTCATTCCTTAGCCGCTCCCCAGGACCATCTTTCCTCTCTCATCCTTTTGGTAAACCTCCCCTTGAGCAACCTTCTTTACGCCCAGCTCAGTTGTGTCTCTCCTTGGCTCCGAATCTTGACATACATCTTCCTGGGCCTGCACGACCAGCACCATGGAGGCATTTAATGGTTTCCATGACCTGCCACTAATTCTCTGTGTTTTTCATTTCTTGCCCTACACCTTTACTATCTTTCTCTGCCAGAGTGATATCAGATCATCAGCAGTTATTCAGATACCTACCCACTTCCCAGTGTTTGCAAAGCATTTTTCCTTCTAGAATGCTGTTCAACCCACCTGTCTCCAGCCCCAAACAGATGGAGACTTCTTCAAATCTTATCCATAAGGCAAAACTCAGCTCCAAGAAACCTCCTTTGTGATCCTTTCCTGATTTCCCTGATTGAAATGAATGCCACCCTTTCCCATGCCTCCATACATTCTGCACCTCCTTGTCGACACTTCCCACTTTCTGCCCTGTAATGCAGATGATTAGCTTCTCTGGTCTTTCCCATTAGATCATAAGCTGCTGCAGTGCAGAGACCATGTCCCGGCAATGTTTGTGGGGTGAAATATATGAGGCCACGTGTTGGTCAAGACTAACTTCATCATCATTATCGAGTCAATAAGTAAAACGAACTTCTTTATCAGCAGGGTAACGTCTACTGCAGATATGCACAAATTACTTTTCTTTAAAAGTGCCAAATTTTTACTAAAGTTATTGGTATATTTGTACTTAGTAATGTGCTTAAATGCCCTAACTTTCAAAAGTTTGTATGTTTGCACTGACAATAAAGATTTAAAGTTAAATCAGAATCACTAGGTGTTGCAATCTTTTATTACAGGAAATTGTAGGAAGAAGCTGTGGTATTCTAGCAAGACAAAACGTTTAAAGTCAAAAGATCTAAGTTCAGATCTCGTCTCCTCCACTTATGACCTACCTGGTCTTAAGCAAAGTCCTAAATGTTTTTGAGCCTCAGTTTTCTAGTCTGTAAAATAGGGGTGGCAGGGGAGGGGGGAATGCCTACCTACCTCTTAAAGGCACAGTGAGCCAAATAATAGATGTGGCAATACTCTGTGAACTAAAACTTTATTTACAAAGAATATATGTTAGGGGGCTTCCCTGGCGGTGCAGTGGTTGGGATTCCACCTGCCAATGTAGGCGACACAGGTTCGAGTCCTGCCAGGAAGATCCCACATGCCACGGAGCAGCTAAGCCTGTGCGCCACAACTACTGAGCCTGCACTCTAGAGCCTGCGAGCCACAACTACTGAGCCCGTGTGCCTACAGCCCGTGCTCCGCAGTGGGAGAAGCCACAGCAATGAGAAGCCCATGCACCGCAGCGAGGAGTGGCCCTTGATTGCCGCAACTGGAGAAAGCCCATGCGCAGCAACGAGGACACAACACAGCCAAAAATAATTTTTTTTAAAATGAAATCCTCAGATTGGCTTGAATTTAAAAAAAAAAGAATATATGTTAGCATTATCCTGAATAAAAGACAGCTAAATAACTTACTTCAAACAGCAGTCTCCATGCTTTGGATAAAGCGAATGAAGTAGAATATTGCTACCTGGTAACACCTGAAGGCTGCCAGGTAACATTTGCAAAGACGGCAGTCCTGTCTAGGTGGCTTGCATCCTGCATTTCTATTCCATGCTGGCTGATAACTCTTATATTATACAATAGAAATTTACACAGGTCCAAGGGCATTGCTTATCACAATTTGCAGATATAAATTGATGATAGATAGATAGACAGATTGATCTACTTTTCCCTGCTTTTCCAAAGTCACATAGGATATCCCAAGAATACCTAACATGTGATTTAATTCTGCCTCTTCAGTCTAGTCTGCTGCCTCAAAACATAGGATATATAACCTCTTAAATCACTCAGAGATTCCACAGATCTTACAGTAGTCATACCCCATATTGAAGGAAAGAGATTAAGAATAGGCAATAGTAGTAAACACCACTAAGAAACACCTTGGTTTGGGAAATCTGGGCAGTATAGAGCTATGGTGGGTTAACAGGATTCCAGATAACTGACAGTTTAACCTTATGGATGCCAAAGATTTCAAATATTTTTTAATAGTTTAAATGATCTCCCAACTTCCCTACCTTGGTGAACAGAGTCCCCGGGGCTTCTTGCTGGTCTTCTAGTCCATCATACTTTCTAAAGCCTTCACCTTTGCATGTGCCAGGTGTCCCCACTATCTGGAACGAAATGATCCACCTTCTCCAGCTGCGGAGCTCCCATATCCTCCTGATCTCCTGGGTCTTCTGTAAAGTCATCTCTGACATCCTCAGAAAAGTTATTCACTCCCTCCTCTGTGTTTTAAGCAATTTTTCCTACCACTAATTTAGCACTTAGCACTTATGATGTTACAATTTTTTTCTGTACATGTCTCTCAAACACATTGCAAATTTCATGATGGTAGAATTTGAGGGTGTTTTTTATCTTTCTGAACATAGTAGTGTCAGGGATGAGTACTTTGTATGTACGTGGTAAATATGTAGAAATGTTTGTTAAATGAATGAATGTGTTATCACTAATGAAAATCAATTATTGTACTATTATATTTAAGTGATGTAACTGAGACTTATGTCTTATTTTTCTCTACTGAGTTTACAGAGACTGGTTCACATTTCTATTTAGTGTATTTTTTTCCTCCTCCCCCATGAATATTTTTCCCATGTACTTGAGATTCTCTATCTGTGGGTATAATCACTGTCCCTTTTCCCAGTTTTAACGCCCACTGTTTCTATTCTCTGCTACTCTGCTTCCTGCTCCCCATTTTGCTTATTATGTCTCTGGTCTTCTTTCTCTTCTTCTTACGAATTCTTGAAAACTTTTTGGCTTAATGTTTCTTGGCCTGGCATATTTCTTTATTTGGTTTTGATATCTATCATGTGCCAATGGAAACACATCTTTCTACTAGGCAGGATTCTGATATATCGAATTAGAATCAAAATATCCTGGAAGGCTCCTTTTTTTCTGTCCCTACCACATCCACCTTTGTTCTGGTTCTACCTGTTCACATCTGAGCTATTATCATAGCAGCCTCCTAACATCTCGGTCTATATTCAATACTCCCTGTTCTAATCAGATCACATATTAATACTACGTTGTTCTTCCTAAAGCACTGCTTTCACTTTATTAATCCAATGCACAAGAGCCTTTAACTTCCCTTTGACTATACCCTGACATTCCAGATTCTCACAGTCTGGCCATATTCTATGTTTCTCATTTCATTTCCCATTTCTCCATTCAAAATGTTTAGTGGGTTACTGTCATTATTAGTGCCAAAGATGTTCACCCCCAAATAACCACACTGATATTCATACCCTTGTATCCCCTCATTCACCTTTGGCTGGCCCTGTGATTCACTTTTTACCAGTGGACTGTGGTGGAAGTCAGGCTGCAGGACTTTGGAAGCTAAGTCATAAGAAAGCTTAAGCCACCATCCTAACTTAGGCCTCCATTCTAAGGAAATCTGCTTCCTTTCCTAGGACCACCCCAATTTTATCCTAGCCCAAACCACCGTCTTCTCTTCTAGGTCCCATCAACATTGAGAGGGAAAATAAGTCCTTTTTATCTTGTCTTTCCAAATATATTGCCAGAGTTCAGGAAAAATGCAACCAAGCCACCATCTGATTTCCTGGGTAGTAATCATGGTTCAGTACGCAGATCATGCGTAGAAAGTCACTGCCCTTCTCCAAGCCTCTTTCCCAAGTTAGTTGTATCGAATCATTGTGAGCTCTCTCTCAGATTGTGGATCCATAAAATTAGCTCTTCTAAGTTGACTGTCTCCAGGTTCAGATCTTAACTAGTTCAAAATTCTCACTGCCCTCTTCAGACTTCTGCTTCCAGTCAAGAAGGAATAACAGAGACCAGATTTACCCCCCTACCTAAAACAACCAAAAAATAGACAAAATATAAGAAACGAAGATTTTCAAGTCACTCAACATCAGGCAACTAAGGATAGTAATCCCTGAGAGATGGAAACAAATGAGATGAGCCTTATGATTGCCCAGCTTACTACCTTGAGAGCATTGCCAAGCCAGAGGGTGGAGGAACTCAGGAATAACCCAGTAATCAACTTGAGTTGAAGAGATGGAGCTAAGAATTCAGGGACACCAAGGAGGCTAGAATTAGAAGGACAAAGTAAAAGACAGGAGCAAGCAGTGCAAAGAAAGAACCTTCAGAGATTTGTAGAGGGTCTCCCTTAAGTATTCAGCTGATCAGAGAATGCATGTGAGGAAACTAAAATAAAGTCAAATGCCTACCTTATGCCATACACAAAAATCAAGCCCAGTAAACTAAATAAGTTCAAGAAGCAAAACTCTAAAACTTTTAGAAGAAAATAGAGAACATATCTATCACATTAGAGAATTTTCCTAAGCAAGGCACAAAAAGCACTCGTCATGAAGGAAAAAATTAATTAATTTGTGTACATCAAAATTAAACCTTCTGGACCACAAAAGGCAAATATGAAAAGTGACACTGATGTAAGCCAGACACAGAGAGAAGATATTCACAGTCCATAAAACCAGTAAGAAATTTTTGCTCAGAATATACAGTAAAATCCTACATATTCATTTTTAAAAGATAGCAACCTAATAACAAAAAATGGATAAATGAAACAAAAAGGCAATTTGTTTAGAAGTGGGATATATATAAAACTTCTCAGGAAAATAAAACCACGATAAAATGCCATTTCACACCCACCTCATGGATGTGCAAAATTATTCATTTATTCATCACAGAATTATTAGAACAATGCACTGCTCTATTAGGCACATAGAAATATTAAAAAAGTAAATAAATAACAATCCTTTCATTTACTTTCTTTACTGGAATGAGAACTCAACGATGCAGGCACTGCTTTTTATTCCTCATTGTATCTCAACACATAGTACAGTCCCTGGTATTAAGTAGAATAATATTTGATGATAGAAGAATGATGCAACTCCTACATTGAGGATCTCACAGTGTGGGGAGAGGAAGGAAGGAAAGCAGCAAATCCTAATACCTCACAGGGATATCTTGAAATGTCCTCAGAGGAGGTAGATTTTTGTTTGTTTGTTTTGTTTTTGTTCTTGTTTTTGTTTTTAATTTTTATTGGAGTATAGTTGATTTACAGTGTGTTAGTTTCTGCTGCGCAGCAAAGTGAATCAGTTATACATATATCCACTCTTTTTTAGATTCCTTTCCCATATAGGCCATTACAGAGTACTGACTAGAGTTCCCTGTGCTCTACAGTATGTCCTTATTAATATTGACTTTGAATGTTAATTGTCCCTTAAATGTTACTTTGGTTGTATGAAACACCCACTTCTCTATATGCAACTTGCTATAGTTTGAGTTTTATTTGTCAAATCAAAACCTTTTTTCTCTCATTTGTTATACTTTGTAATATTTCCATGCTTTGCACTAAGTACTATAAGTTATACACAGCCTAGAAAAGTAGCCAAAAATAAAAGCAGTACCATTTCTGTGGTAGCAGTTTATATTTTTTTTAACATTTTTATTGGAGTATAATTTTGCAGGTCATGTAATTCTCCAGCACTTTGGTCAGACTTTTTAAAGAGTCAGCGTTTGAAATGGCCTTGAAGAAAAGCTTTCCTTGGCACAGCTCCTTTCAAGTCAGCACAGAACATTTACCACACTACAACACACACACACACACACACCCTGCATACACACACACACACACACACACCGCATACACACACACACATACACACACCCCATATACACACACATTGCATATACACACATACACACCCCACATATACACACACACCGCCTACACACACACACCCCGCATACACACACACATACACACACACACCCCGCATACACACACACACACACACACACCCCGCATACACACACACACCCTGAATACACACACACATACACACACCCCACATACACACACATCGCATATACACACACACACACATACACACCCCACATATACACACACACCGCATACACACACACACCCCGCATACACACACACATACACACACACACACACCGCATACACACACATACACACACACACACACCCCGCATACACACACATCTCAAATAACTAATTCCCTGATGGTAAAAGGCTTCAGCTTCAAAATGCCAGAATAAGGAAGAGGAAGAGGAGAATAAGGAATAAGGAAGATGAAGAATCAAAACCACCTACATCCACACAACTTACCATGATGCTACCACGGCTTTACTATGGGCTGTCTTCACTCTTCACTAACAGAACTCTACTATTTTACTGTCGTCATTGATTTTACTTTACTACTTCAGAAAGTTGCCCAAGAAGAAAAAAGTTGCAAATAACTTTATTGTTGGTTCCAGGAACTTTATGAAAATCCCACTAATGTGAACATCAAAATGTTCAGCTCTTCAATCCAATGACTGTTAACTCTCCAAGACCCTTCAAAATTCTCAACTCCACCAATCTTAAACCATTATATCACGATCTCTATTCCCCTCCCACACTCCCCATACCCTTACACCCCAAATACTTCAACCTCCACTACCCCCCAACTTTAAAAGACCTTCCTTAAACCAGATTTCTATTCTTTATAAGGACTCTGAAAATGTAGTGGTCTCCCTTCAATACAGATAAGCTCAGCTTTGTCTTATCCACAGGTCATTTGGGTGATATTTTCTGAGACCCAACATTCCATCCTGCTTCTAGGCGTCATCATGAGCATGGGTTGAGCCCTGACTATACACATCAGGCACTTGCTAAATACATTAGATACCTGATAATCACATCTCTTACACACAAAAGAGTATTTTGATACAAGTAATTAAATTGTAGGAAATATACACAAATGTAGATTTAATATTTATACAAAATACCATCCAAAGAGGAGGTTTATATTGTCCACTGTCCTTCTTCATAAAAATAATGGGAGCCAAACGAGCCCAAGTCTAAAAGATGCTCTGGAGCAGGTTTCCTTGGTGAATGCCACTGAAAGCCACCTGTGATTGCAGTGGCATTGGCCTTCAGGGTTCAGCTGGGTTCAGCTCTATTAAAAGAATTACAACAATGGAAATAAATGGGCTTCTCCTTTCAACAGGGAAGGGAAGTGACCTTCTCACAGAAAATACTAGATGATGAAATAAATAAAGAAGCCATTAGAAACATGAACAAAATAAAGGTAGGGAGTCTTTAAGGAGGAGAAACAACACCTGTGTTTTGTCTTTCAACTCCAAATAGAGAATAATAGATATTCCCTTGGCAAACGGAGCGAGGGAAATGGGGTGACTGAGCTTTGCAACTAAAAGAACATCAACTATATACTGTAATTTCACTTTTGCAGCAACACAATTTTGACTTTGTGGCATCGCCAGTAAAAATTCATTTTCAAGCAGCCCATCTGAACAACCCGGGCCTCTGCCTTAATTCACTTTTCCTGCTAAGAGCCGAGAGGAGGAGTAGCCTCGTGTAAGGAGGATGGATGGCAGAGCACTCCATCGGAGAAGGCCACACACTAAATTAATCATGTTTCACCTAGAATTTGCAATTCTTTGAGAGATGCTCAAGATGGTATGAAAAATTTAGAGGTAACAGGGAAAGAAGGAGAGAGGTTGTGAAGCAGAAAGATTCAGAGGGCACTTTAAATGTGAAAGATGCATTATAGCTTCTTACACTTGAACAAGATAGCCTGCCTTACCCAGAAGGCAATAAACAAGGACTGCATCCTCATAGATGTGCCCTGTAAAGAGATGCTCACGCTGGAACATAGAAATACCAGACCTGATGGTCATTTTCAGTGATTAGTATAATATGAGAAATATCCACCTTAAACTTAACATTGATTCGTCAATGCCAGCATGAAAGGATGGTGTCAGTCTGGGATGACAAGGTCTCTTTAAGGAGATCCAAGCACTAGGGCTGAAGATGAGTTTGAGGAGTTTTTATTATTGTTATTTTAATGTAGATTTTTTTCTCCTGGCTTTCTGCTACATGTAACTTTATTTCTGAGTTCCAAGGAGCTCTACTTTGTGATGTGGAGTTCACCACTGGTTTTTTACATGAATGTAGTCAAATATGGTCTCTCCAATTGTTTCTTCATCTCAAAAATTCCTGATCCATCATAAATAAGAGCAATGAAAGGTTTTTTTAAGAGGAGTTTTTCTGGAGAAACTCTTGATTTTTAATGTATTTTTAAAAAATATTTATTTATTTGGCTGCCTCGGGCCTTAGTTGCAACCACGCAGATCTTCGTTGCGGCATGAAGGCTTCTCTCTAGCTGTGGCACGCGGACTCTCTCACTGAGGCGCGTGAGCTCCGAGTGGCAGCGCAAGGGCCCAGTTGCCCCACAGCATGTGGGATCTTAGTTCCCCGACCAGGGATTGAACCCACGGCCCCCTGCATTGGAAGGCGGATTCTCAACCACTGGACCACCAGGGAAGTCCCTAATGTATATTTTTAAAAAGGAATAGAAAAATAAATGCCCTAACTATAATAACAAGAAACTTATCATGAATGCAATGCAATTTAGGGCAATATTCCATGACCATTGTAAGAAAAACATTGTCCTTCTTTCCTGAGGACAGTCGGGTAATATCCTTCGAGAACTATTCTGTCACATTTCACTCCCGATCCCAAAAAACATATCTCTTCCTACTTATGCTGAAATTTCCTTTCTCATGGTAGGAAGTAGTTTCCTGATGACCAGAGTGGAGGAGACTACAGCAAAATTCATACTTAGGAAATTACAAGGCCTCTATCCTCAGTTGCAGATGATGTATCAGATGCTCACAAGATGAATAAGTGCTGTGGTTAAAGCCCTCTCACCCTCTTATCCTCACAGAGCCACTGACGGCCCAGGTCTAACACATTCTCCCTTTCTGACTCAACAGTTTAGTCCCATCTCTTCTCCATTCTCTAAAGAAACTTTCCTGCCCCAAATCCCACATTCTTAATTCCCTGCCTTCAAGCAGCAGCTAAAAATGCATTCCTAGCAAGCTGCTAATAATGACTGATAAGAAGCCCGAAATACAATCCATGTCCCCTCTCAGGAGCTCAGTTATTCCTTGGTTGTGGAGAGACATTTTCCTCTTATCATCAATTAATATTTTATGGGTTGCTGGTTCTTTATATTACCCTCCACCCCAAACAGTTTACTTCTTGAACCCTTTCCCCTCCCCGTCCCCTGCTTCCCAGGGGCTTGCCCACTCCTCCCAGTGAGATGTGCATTGCACATGGCAAGTTGCTACTAATGCAGCTCATCACTTCCAATCATTGAAGGCAGCCACTCGTGGCCACTTAAGAGCAGCCCTCAAAACTCATGATCTGAATGAGAAAAAGGAACTGAGTCTTACCTAGCTCTGAGTTTTCTTTTAGCTCCTCCAACGCACCACTCAACTCAACCTCACAGAGCTATGTCACTTCTTCCCAGGACAGTGCTCCATCCCCTACAATCCCCAACATCTAACTTGGTCTCATGCTTCTGGTCTCAACATAAACTTTATGACTTCAGGGAGACCTTTGTTACCTTTGCACATACTCACTAAGTTGGCATCCTGTGTGTTATGCTCCCATAACACCCAGAGCCTCCACTTTTTTTTTTTTTTTTTTTTTTTTTTGTGGTACGTGGGCCTCTCACTGTTGCGGCCTCTCCCACTGCGGAGCACAGGCTCCGGACGCGTAGGCTCAGTGGCCATGGCTCACGGGCCCAGCCGCTCCGCGGCATGTGGGATCCTCCCGGACCGGGGCACGAACCCGTGTCCCCTGCATCGGCAGGCGGACTCTCAACCACTGTGCCACCAGGGAAGCCCCAGAACCTCCACTTTGATGGCAGCCAGTACAACTGATCCAGCTTCTGTAACACCATCACTTATCAGGTTGTCTTCCCCACCACACTGTAAAGATCACAGGGTCTGGATCATTGTTGTTTTGCCAGTGGATAGCAAATGTTTATCAAATGATTGAATAAAGGCAAAGATCATGTTTGATTCTTTCTTATATCTGCCATAACATCTAGTAGAGTAAATTAAATATAATAATAAATATTCAATAAAATGCTCATAGATTGAATGCAAGAATAAGAACACTGAGGATCAGCTGAATTCGGCACTACCCCAAATCAAGTGGGAAAATCCTTCCTACAATGGTTGTTGTCTGATCTCTCAGTGGGCTTCTTGCCTTGCTTCTTGGTTCAGATAAAAGCTAGAAAGGACAGCACTACAGGAAAAAAAAAAAAAAATGTAATATGCAGTGGAGACCAAACTGTCACAGTCAGAAGTAACATTCTTGGGATTCCCTGGCAGTCCAGTGGTTAGGACTCCACAGCTTTCACTGCCAAGGGTCTGGGTTCAAGTCCTAGTAGGGGAACTTCCCACAAGCTGGGCAGCATGGCCAAAAAAGAGAAAAAGTAACATTCTCATTTTCTTTCAACTTCTGCCATTGAACATCCCCCCATTCCCCAAGAGGGAAAGATCACTGGAAGCACAGCCATTAAAAAAATGTTACCCTGGTATGATTTTTTACAAGATATGTGCTACTGAAATTCCCATTCATGAATATGTGGCTAATACTGACTAATGGGAAATGTAAAAGGAAGAAAGCTAAGGTTTTTTAAAGCACATCCATTGAAATTAGGGTCATATGTAAGAAATTTGTTTAAAAATTTTTTTCTGAGCCACGTCCAAAACTCCAGAGGGCATATTAAATAATGAAAGTGTAAACTATTGGGATTTGGTACTTGTTAGTATGTTGGCACAGTACGTAACTCCCTGGGTGGTTTAAAAAATTAAGAAAACTTTTTCCTCTTCCTTTTTCTAGAAGTTTCCAAAATTAAAACAGTTTTCTTTTCTTTGTGGAATAATACAAGCTAACCAAATTATACTCTAATGTTTTCATTCAATGGCTTGGACAGTCATGAAAATGCTTGTTTGGGGAGTTGCCTATACAGAAGCAGAAAGAAAGGGCCATATCAAGAGGATTTAAAAAAAAAGATAAAACGAAAAATTCCAAGGATTGTCACAATCTGATCTGCATAAATAAAAGATAATGGCTTCAGTGAGCTGGCCAAGGTTTTGTGGACTGATCGGTCTGTGGAGAGCCATGTCTGAGAGGCTGCAGGTCATTATGGCAGGATAAAGCCTATTTCTCATTTATATTAAAGAATCTTGCCTGTTAAGGGCTTGATTTGGACCTCAGACACAAATGCGCACAGGGCTGCACACCTAGTTAAGTCAATTGCTACATATGCGTTCTCTCCCTAATACACACACAGAGTTTATCATTCACAACTCAACCATTACCCCTAATGTTCTTTTCTTGATTTAGAAAGGATAACTGTTAGGTAGATCAGAAGGACTCATATTAGGGGAATTGGATCATAAAATTTGCTCTTGACATAGAAATTTTTTTCTAATGTTGTATAGAAAATGCTAATTTTCTCCCCCTTAAACAAGACTTGCTACATCAGAAGAAGATAAAATGGTTTCTGTTTTTGCTTTTACTACCGAGCTTGCGCACCTCAGCTAGAGCCTGCGTGCTGCAAACTACAGAGACCACACACTCTGGAACCCATGCACCACAGCTACAGAGCCCACGCGCCCTGGAGCCCCTGCGTCACAAAGAGAGAAGAGAAAACCCGCACGCCACAACTAGAGAGAAGCCCTTGCACTGCAACGAAAGATCCCGCATGCCTCAACAAAGATCCCACATGCCACAACTAAGACACAATGCAGCCAAAAATAAATAAACAATAAATAAATCTTTTATATAGAGAGATATATAGATGATACAATAAACAAAGACTGACTACAAGAATGGATAAACATGGAATAAGAAACCAAGGAGAGGGTTTCCCTAGTGGTGCAGTGGTTAAGAATCCGCCTGCCAAAGCAAGAGACACGGGTTCAAGCTCGAGCTGGGAAGATCCCACATGCCACGGAGCGACTAAGCCCGTGCATCACAACTACTGAGCCTGAGCTCTAGAGCCTGCAAGCCACAACTACTGAGCCCACGTGCCACAACTACTGAAGCCTGAGCGCCTAGAGCCCATGCTCCGCAACAAGAGAAGCCACGACAATGAGAAGCTCACGCACCGCAACGAAGAGTAGCTCCTGCTTACCGCAACTAGAGAAAGCCTGCGCACAGCAACGAAGACCCAACACAGCCAAAAATAAATAAATAGATTAAAAAAAAAAAAAGACCAAGGAGAGTCATGACTCCTTGGGTCTGAAGGAGAACCATGGGTATAGTTGAAAGGCTTCCTTAGGCTGGGCCTCCCAAGGTGCCTGTAGCTTTAGTGGGGTCCCCACTTTATAGGTCTGCAGGTTTAGAAATTCAATGTGTCACCTCCCCCAGGCACAATCAGGCCTGCCTGAACTGATTTACATCAACAATAATAAAAATAATTATTATTTAAACACTGGTTTCCAAATTAAAAGCCAATGGATTAATTTATGAGGCAATAATCTTATGCAGGAACGTTCTGGACAGAAGATTAGAGCTCTGGTCCTGATCTACCTAGTTTCCTCCTCTGAGACTCCTTGTGAATCACTTGGAGTTTCTGGATGTTGGTTTTCTTAATCATATCAGAGAGGTATTAAGAGTTAATTTAAACCAATGAGAAAATAGTTCAATAGATAAATGGGCAAAAGACAAGAATAGAGGACAGCGTAGTATGGTGCTATTGCTTTCAAAGAATGTCTGGGCAACTTGGGAGTCCCCCGATCTATCAATAATGGGGACACGTACCAAGAAATTCCACAGCATAGATGCTGGGATTATCTGAGAGAATATGAACAAAAGGCTAATTTTGCAGAGTATTGCTAAATTTGTGACCTGCAGAGATCATAAACGTTTTATGGGAAGGTACTACCTAATGCAATCGTTTTCAATGGGAATGCTGCTGCCCCCTAGGGGAGGATTTGGAAATTGGGGAAAAGGCTAGTTGTCACAATGATTGGGGCACTACTGGCATTTAGTTAGCAGGAAGCAGGGGTACTACAATGCACAAGATAGTTCTGCACAAGGAAGAAATTTTGCACAACATTGCATGAATGAAGCTATATCTATAATGATCTAATTTTGCTTTAAATATAGATATATATAGCATACATGTAGAATTACTTGGCCAGTTTTAATATGCACTGACTTTCTAGGATGGTAACTGCAAAGTAAATGAAGGAAAAATTACAGTTTGTTATGATTAGATTTTATCAAGAGTTTTCACAGTTTCGAAAATTTTTGCCACACATGATATTTGAGTCCACAGTAGGACAGCTGTATCGGTCTGCATTCATGGCTATGAGATTCATGGTGATTCTACATACAGGGGCAAACATCTTTTTAGAACAAATTATTTTCCTTTGTTTCTTATAATAAATTTA
Source organism: Leucopleurus acutus (assembly GCF_964270905.1). Classification (NCBI taxonomy): domain Eukaryota; kingdom Metazoa; phylum Chordata; class Mammalia; order Artiodactyla; family Delphinidae; genus Leucopleurus; species Leucopleurus acutus. The sequence goes on from NC_139160.1 coordinate 52,373,469, forward strand.
GGTCATTGTTTTAATACTTATAGTCAATATATTACAAATATTTGTTATATAAAAGGGGAGCATTGTGTATGACAGTGTTGAGAACACTGATCTAAGGCAAAGATAATCTGTATGGTAAAAAAGAATTAAGGGGAGTTTTCAACAAATATGAATGGGAAGAATTGTACTTTCTGGGAACAGGTAAAATTTTGTCTGCTTTCTGGGGACAAAAATTTGAAGGGAGAAAGTGGGAGGAGAAGTATGACTGGCCCCTGAAGACATAGTAAATATGTAGCCATCCCAGGGAGATGGAAAGTTAAGCTAAAGGCAGGTGCCTCTGGACCTATTTCCCCTTTGGAATCCTGGAGAGATGACACTTTGCACTATGCCCTTACCCAGAACATGGTAATCACAGAATAGAAATGACAGTGGGGCACATAGAGACAGCAAGCCAGAAATGGTGGCCCTGAGATTCCGGTGGCTCCATTTGGAGGTTGTGGAAGGGATACAGACATTCACAGTCTGTACTCTCAGTGAGGGAGCCATTTCATAGCCCAGAGCAGCAAGTGAGAAGGTGAGCCACAGGTCACCCTACCAGGGACACAGTGACCCTGAAGCAGAGGCTGTGGTGCAGATGGTTGAAGCCCAGCCAGATGGAAGCTGTGGCTGAGATCAGCAGAATGCAGCACCTGCAGAGCTGGGGGAAGGACCCTGACTGTGCCAAGGGAATACATCACAGCAGCAGAGTCATCAGGACCAAGCCACCAGGTGAACAGGGAACATCCAAAACAGCCAGCATTTCAGACCCAAGACCCAATCCCCTTGCCACAAGGTCAATGTTCCCCAATATCCAGAAGCTGTTCCACATAGGGCAACAAGGAGCAGAGACAGCCAGAAAGCCTGAGTTATCACCCAGAAGTGGTGGAGTTAACCTACAAGAAACTGTTGCCCTGCAGAGATGCAGATAGTTTGAATGGCCAAGTTTCAGTCTACCCCTCACCAAAAATTCTTACCATCACTAGACCAGACACTACTCAGCAAAGTAAAAAATAAAGAAGCATCCCTCGGCTTCTTTGCCGCCCTTCTCCACCCAGAGCCTGTGGCACCTGCCTCCACCTCCAGGCCCCTGACGCTCTCTTTCTCTCCCACTTCTTCATGGACTCACTTCATTCCTGTCGCAGGAGAACACGATGGAGAAGCCAGCAAAACTTGGAGTTCATCCACAGTGTGAGTTTCCTCCCTGATGACCTGCCGGATCCTTTCCAGACAGATGTTGGGAGATGTCCAGAGAACTTCACTGAAAGCCACAGGACACAGTGAGAAGGCAGCCGTCTTCAAGCCAGAAGGAGAGCTCTCACCAGGAACCAAATCAGCCAGCACTTTGATCTTGGACTTCCAGCCTTCAGAACTTGAGAAATAAATGTCTGTTGAAAGAAAAGAAAGAAAGAAAGGAAGGAAGGAAGGAAGGAAGAAAGAAAGAAAGAAAGAAAAGAAAGAAAGAAGCTACAAGTTTTTGGATACATCTCAGTTTTCCAAGTACCATAGTTTTATCCTTCTCTGGAGTGTTCCTCTCCTTTTCATGTGCATCAGAAATTGTTCATCCCAAACGTGGACTGTAGGAACCAGAACCAAATGTAAGTCCAGCTCAGAGCATTACATTTATCATGAATCTAAGCCTATTAAAATAAAAACAAGAATAAGCATGCCATCTACTGGCATGGAAAGCAGTGAGGGCTCTAACAAATCTGCATGTGGTTTAAATGGAAAAAAGATACAGAAGGTAAACAAGTTTTTTATTACTTTTTTTGTGAAACAGTGATAACAGCCAGAGAATGGAGAGTTCAATATAAGTAGTATTGAGAGAGCTGGTCACAAATAAATAAATTTTTTTTCAACTGATAAATCTTTTACCTTCATTTCTCAATTTTGTATTTGCTACTACAGGCCCCAACTGGACACAAAAGAGGTAAATATAGTGATACAAAAAGTTTTGTTTTACTGATCTAGCAAGCTGTTTTCAAAGCAACCTAACCTTGCCCTCTATCCAATCTTTTAAAAGAAGTATTGATAAATTCGTTTGCCTATGTAAACAGAATGATAGAGAATGTGACTCTATTTGGCTGTTTTCATTTTCTATATATGGCATTGTATTGAATATTTTTTCATATTTTTATAGAAGGCAAAACAGAGACTGATGAACTGGATTTGTCACTATTGATTACAATTTATATGATCATTTGTATGAATTTTCCACAGTTGTCTGGTGAAAAAAATTTATAAATTTTTTCATAAATTTATTTATTTTACTTCTGGCTGTGTTGGGTCTTCATTGCTGCGCGCGGGACTTTCTCTAGTTGCGGAGAGCAGGGGCTACTCTTTGTTGTGGTGCGTAGGCTTCTCATTTCAGTGGCTTCTCTTGTTGCAGAGCGTGGGCTCTAGGTGTGCGGGATTCAGTAGTTGCAGCATGCGGGCTCAGTAGTTGTGGCTCGCAGGCTCTAGAGCACAGGCTCAGTAGTTGTGGCACACGGGCTTAGTTGCTCCGCGGCATGTGGGATCTTCCTAGACCAGGGCTTGAACCCGTGTCCCCTGCACTGGCAGGTGAATTCTTAACCACTGCGCCACCAGGGAAGCCCAATTCGAATTTTTAAACTTTTTAAATTGAACCATTTATTTCTAACCATTTATTTAGTATCTGGAAAATCTATTCAAACCACGATATTTTATTAGGTTCTTGATAATGATTCATTAAAATGTCTACAATGTCAAGGTTCATTTCATTGCATACAAATATCCAATTGTTCCAGCGCTATTTGTTTTTTTTTCACTTCTACAACAAATATTTATTTATTTATTTATTTTAACCAGCACTATTTGTTGAAAACATTATCTTTTTCCCCAATTGCCTTGGCACACTTGTTGAACACCAACTGTCCATATGTGTGTGGGTTTAATTTCTGTGTTCTCTATTCTGTACCATTAATGTATTTGCTTATCTATATACCAATTCCACATTTTCTTTATTACTATAGCTTTACAGTAAGTCTTGATATAAGGTAGTGTAAGTCATCCAAATTTGTTCTTTTTAAACTTCTTTTGGCTACTTTAGGTCCTTTCCATATAAATTTTAAAATCAGCTTGTTGATTTTTATTTTAAAAAGGCTGCTGGGATCCTTATTGGGATCAATCTGGGGAGAACTGACACCTTAACAGTATTGAGTCTTCTGATCCATGTAATTTTCCATTTATTTAAGTCTTTTAAAAATTTTGCTAAGCAATGATTTGTAGTACAAAATTTAATTCAAAATGAATCATAGGGTTTCCCTGGTGACTCAGTGGTTGAGAGTCCACCTGCCGATGCAGGGGACACGGGTTCGTGCCCCGGTCCGGGAAGATCCCACATGCCACGGAGTGGCTGGGCCCGTGAGCCATGGCCAATGAGCCTGCGCGTCCGGAGCCTGTGCTCCACAACGGGAGAGGCCACAACAGTGAGAGGCCCGCGTACCGCAAAAAAAAAAAAAAAAAACTGAATCATAGACCTAAATGTAATGTTTAAAATTACAAAAATTCTAGAAGAAAACATAGAAAAATTCTTAGTGATCCTAGGTTTAGGAAACAGTTCTTAAATAGGACACACACAAAAATCACAAACTGTAAGATAAAATAATAAGTTGGATGTTATCAAAATTAAAATGTTGTTCTTCAAAAGACACTATTACAAAAAACAAAGAGCAAACTTCAGAATGGGAGTAAACATTTGCAAAGCATGTATATGAAAAAAAGTGCATCTACATTATATAAAGAATTCTTACAACTCAATCAGAAGACAACTCACTTTTATAAATGGGTAAAAAATGTGAACAAGTATATAATCAAAGGAGATATACAGATGACAAATAAGCACATCAAAAGATGTCCAATATTAGTCGTTAGTGAAGTGCACATTAAAACCACAGAGATCTCACCACATTGCCATTAGAATGGCTAAAAGACTCTCCATACCAAGTGTTGGTGAGGATGGGCAGCTACTGGAACTTCCAAATACTCTTGGAGGGAATATAAAATTGTACAGTTGATTTGGAAAACAGTTTGACAGTTTTAAAAGTTAAACATACACCCATCATACAGCTCAGCAATTCTGTTCTTAGGCATTCCTAAAAGAAATGAAAGCCTATGTCTACACAAAAATTGGCATAGAAATGTTCATAGCAGTTTTATCCTATTAGCCAAAACTAGAAACAACCCAAATGTCCATCAACTGATGAATGGATAAATAAGTTGTGGTATATCTATACAATAGATTACTACTCAGTAATAAAAAGAAATGAATTTTCTCAGAAATAAGAAAGAATAAGCTATTGCCACATACAGCAACACAGACGAACCCAAAATAATTATGCTGAAATAAGCCAAACAAAAAGGAGTACACATCATATTGTTCCATTTATCTAATATTCCATAACATGCAAACAAAACTACAGTGATGCAAAGCAGATCAGTAGTTTCCCAGGGATTGGAAGGAGGTTGGAGAAGGGAGCAAGGGAGAGATTACAAGAAGGCACAAAGAAACTTCTAGGGCTGTAGATACATTCATTTATCTTTACTGTGGTGATTGTTTCATGGGTGTATACATATGTCAAAACTCATCAAAGTCTACATTTTAAATATGTGCAGTTAATTTCATGTCAATTATACCTCAATACAGCTGTAAAAATAATGTCACTCAGTTGTGGCAAAAAGCTGGTTAGATAAAATATTAATTTTTAAATGTTTTATTGTTCTTTACTTTGAGGAATTTACTTTTGCCTTGGTGTTTCTGGCGTTTTAATTGTCAGTGACATTATTGGCACAGTAGTAGTAGAGCAGACATACTCTTGTACCTATGCAAAAGGTAGAGTGGCAGAGTAATGTGATTGCATTTACCAGCTGGACCCACCCTCCCAACTAAAAATAAATCTGTCACTGAACTCTACCTTTATTTTCAATATGTTAAGTAAGAGTTCACAGATTATCTCCACACCTGAGTCTGAGCATTCAATTATTAAATCTATCTATGCTGATAGATGTGAAAATGAAACATTCAGCAACTCTAACTATGGTTCTTAATGATCAAGTTGATTGTGCATATTAAAACACAACCAAACACAAAAACGCAGCTCAACCTGAAATAATTGCTAATTATGTTAGTATAAAAATAAAACCACTTCCCCTCTACCTAGAGTTAGCCATGTTAACAACAGCAAAGAAGAGCTCTCACATCTTCCTACAGTTTGCTTCCTTTCCATAGCAACTGGGCCCGCTTCCCTTCGCTGAGAATCAGGTTAATAACAGTAAGTAGGGATTTTTCATTTGGTCACATGGTTATGAGAGGTGAAAGGAGAAGTTTCACCTATTGGGGTTTAAAAAGGAGAGTTTAAAAGTGGCCTAGGGGCTTCCCTGGTGGTGCAGTGGTTGAGAGTCCGCCTGCCGATGCAGGGGACACGGGTTCGTGCCCCGGTCCGGGAAGATCCCACATGCCGCGGAGTGGCTGGGCCCGTGAGCCATGGCCGCTGAGCCTGCGCGTCCGGAGCCTGTGCTCCGCAACGGGAGAGGCCACAACAGTGAGAGGCCCGCGTACCGCAAAAAAAAAAAAAAAAAAAAAAAAAAGTGGCCTAGAACAGCATTGCAATGATACTGTAACTGGTTAGATACCTTATAACGCATGAGAGCTCATGTGGACCCTTTCCCTCCATCCCAACAAGAAAGTTTTTCAGTCTCAAAAGATTGTACTCATTTTAAAATGTCTTCAAATCTTCAGAATAGATATGCTTAATCTCTTTTAGAAATACCATTTTCAGCCAGAGCTCCCATGACTGAAGTTCCAGCCAACTCTAAGGAAAACTTTTTAAGGATCAATGAACTTATTGCTTTTGGTTTTCTCTCACAATGTTCTCTCGTTTCAGAGTCCATTCCCAGCTCTTTCTAAGTCCTACCCATGGACACTTTGTTGGGACTTCACAGTCTGGCTGCCAAGAATGACTCTTCCTGGGAAGTCCCAGGGAACAGCTTGATGAGCATGGTTTTGAGGGGCTCCAAAAGGCCCACCTCCCTGCTCACCCAGGGCCTGAGTTCAATAAATACCTGTTAAATGAATGTATAAATAGATCTCAGACATAAACAAACTGGACTGAAAACCTTACATTTAGAATCCAAAATTGGGTTAGACCCAACAGGTGAGAATATTGTCTCCAAAAACAGAGAATATCTATTTCAAGGGTCATTGTGTGAATTAAATGAGATTTCTGTGGGTAATTACCTCTAATAGGCAATATCTGCAGGAGAAGAATCTTAGAGAATATCAAGACAATAAAACATAATCACAGAAGTTTGGAGCAACTTGTGAAAGTCACTCAGCTCATGATGAAAAGAAGCAGGTTGGAACTCACATATTCCTGCTCCCAGGTCAGTGCTCTGCACTTGAGAATATCACCATGAACTCCAGGAATCCCATGGAACTTCACAGTAAATCGAAGAGCTTCAGGGTAAAGGAGATACAAAATGGACAGATTTCAGTGGGGGGTGTGAGAAAAAGAAAGCAGGAAAGAGCATATTTTAGCTTTTAGTTTCATCTATTGTCTGTCTCTCCCCATTATAATTTCTCTATTGTTTGCAACATACAAAACACTGCATTAGGCATTTTATATAGGTTGACCTCTTTTGATTTGCACAGTGGCTCTCTGAAATAGAGATTCTTATCCTGTTTTAATAATAAGGAAACAGACTCCAGGAGGCTGAATAACTTGCCCAAGACCGCCAGTATACGCTGGAGCAAGAGTTACAGCTCAGGTCTGTCACATCCAAGGTCCATTCTTTTTCACCATGTGACACAGACTCTTTATGGTGGGCACATGAAACCCTCAGACAAGTATGCCAGCCAAAGGCCTCTATCGTACTCACTCACTCCTCGTTTTGCACATAAGAAGTTGTTTCTTCAAGATGTCCCTATTGAAATTCTAACCCTGAAAGTGGAGAAATGTCAGTACTTCTTTGGGGTGAATTAGATGACAAGTAAAAAGGGAACCTGTGACATGGGCATAGTATTTAGGGTAGGAGCCTGCAATGTGTAGAACAGAAAATCAAGGATTACAGAAACACCCAGGGCACTGAGGGGCATAAACACATGTTTCACAAACTTCATTTTTCCCAGAGATAAACTAGAACTCATTCAAGGAAAACCATACATATATCACTGCTTCATTCCTCAATTATAGAATTTATCACATGACATAGTAATATACCTGTTAATAAATACACTGTTGTCTTTTTTCACTAGACCATGAGTCTCTTGAATCCGGGCAATGGAGGGTGATAAAAAAGGAACATTTTTTCTTTTCTCCTGGCTTCAAACACAGACGGTACTACCTTAAATAACACTATTGCAATGGAATTTTAAAGTGATTACTGCATATCATAATAACTAATGTCCCAGTTTAGAGCCATGGGTGATTGGTTCAATACCAAACGACAGTGAATTCTGAGAAAAATGTCTGAAATCCAGGAGCTTATTGGTTAAATATTGTTTTAATTTAAATCTGAATCTTAGCCCATGCACAACACTTCCCTTCGCCCATGCAACCCCTTTCTGGTTCTCTCTATTGTATGACAGTGTTTGTATCTGTGTCTGGGTACTATATTACACCATACCATTCTTGAAACCAGGGACCATGGCTTTTTCCTACAACCAAAAGAGTAATGCTTTGGAAATAAAGGGCATTCACATAGCATTTGTAAAAACTAACAGCTAGATTTACAGTCTTCCCATCCTCTCCCAACAAAAGTGAGTGAGGGGTCCCTGGTGGCTCAGTGGTTGAGAGTCCGCCTGCCGATGCAGGGGACACAGGTTCATGCCCCAGTCCGGGAAGATCCCACATGCCGCAGAGTGGCTGGGCCCGTGAGCCATGGCCGCTGAGCCTGTGCGTCCACAGCCTGTGCTCCACAACGGGAGAGGCCACAACAGTGAGAGGCCTGCGTACCGAAAAAAAAAAAAAAAAAAGTGAGTGAGAATAGGGTTTGAGTATAAGTCAATTGTGATTACTACTTCAAGCACATATCAAGGTGGGAAAAAAATAGGCTACTGGTAAAATAGCTTCATAAACATCACATCAGACATACCACAATACAATCTAATGGACCATGTATAAGAAGACAATTATCATTATTAATTATAATGATAATGATATTAATTAATATTAACTAACATTTCCTGACCGTTTGCTACATGTCAGAACTGGTGCTAATGTATTTACATATATCAGCTCACTTAGCTCCCCCACAAAATACAAAATTCATTATGTACAATTCTTATGTCCCATTTACTGAATGAGCAAATTATGGTGTGGAGACATTGAGCAAATCTCCTGCGGTCGTCCTTGAGTGTTGAAGCGGGGAATAAGCAGGTTTGTATGGGCTCAGGGGTTCTGCAGATCTATGATTTTAGCATTATTTTGATTACTTTATTGGGAGTTTGTTTTTTGTTTCTGTTGCCTTGTCATTTGATCTATTTATTTTTTAATTCATCAGGCTGTTCTTTAGACTTTCACAGATTGTCTTCGAGTGTAGGAGTTGAGAGAGTTGATTTCTTGATTGCCCTGCACTGTTCCATCACTTACAGTAATAATTACAGAAGTAAAAGTGTAATAAAATGGGAGGTTTTAACCCATATTTTATGAGTCACAAATGGGCTCTAAAAAGCTGCTATTTTATTATTTCCTTTAGAGATACTTAATAGGTAATGTCAGTAGTAAAGTTTAGTGCCCAACTAGCACTTAATATATTCCCTGCCTCAAGAATTATCAACCATCCTTAAAGGAAGAAAAATCAAAGGAGGTTTGTAATATATACACATGTCCATCCAATTTCATATCACATAGATTAATAACTCAAATGTAAAGGAGTAGGAATTAAAGGGCTGCCATCAACTATACAGATTGGGTAACAAGAAAAGGTAGGAAAAGAACCAAAATGAGGATCTTATCCAAAAAATTAAAATTGTATGTGGCTGTACATGTAGCATATACCACCTGGAAGAAATGGCCTTAAACTGTAGACACAGCATGAAACAGCCATTGCAGAGTTGGTTAGTTTCACATTAACTCATACAATCTGACCTTCTTGACATAGTTCAGCACCTAAAAATTTTTCATTCCTCCCTAATAAACTAAACATCTCTTCACCTTGGTTCAGCTAGATTTTCCGTAACTACCCTTACTAGAAGCAGCTGATTAACTAAATTCTTTGCAGCTCTTGCCTAGCTGCTGGTTTCTTTGCATTTTCTGCAAAACAAGTGTATGTATTTCTATCAAGGCATCATTGGAAGTAGTTTGTCACCTAATAATTCAGCTTGCAGCAAAGCCTATTCATCCCCTTTCCCAACACAACAACCCAAGGTTGTAGACCCATTTGGGCACTTACTAATCTCTCCACGTGGAGTTAACCCACACAGCTATTGCTGCTCAAGCATTTACCAGAAAGCTTCAGAACTTTTGAGGATCTGGGAGATGTAGGTTACAGGTCAGTGTATATAATACTGATTTTTTTGAAATTTGTTGAGACTCACTTTTTAATCCAGTTCATAATCATTTTTTGTAAATGTTCTATGTGTGCTTAAGAAGAATTTGGATTCCTTAAGAGTTTGATGCAGAGTTCTATTAAATCAAACTTGTTTATTGTGTTGTGCAAATTTCTGTATCTTTATTAACTATTTTTATCTTGGATATGACAATGAAACAGGTGTAATAAAATTTTCACCGTTACTGGCAGACTTATCTTCCTCTGGTTCTTTCAATTTTTGTATTATATTTTATTAGAGGCATACAAGTTTAGAGTTGCTATGTCTTATTGGTAATTTCAGTATTTTATCATTATTTAGTAACCCTCTACATTCCTAATAATGCTTTTCGTCTTAAAGTCTCTTTTGTCTGATAATATAACATACCATTCTTGTTTCGGTTAATATTTGCTTAGTATACTGTCCTTCTATCCTTTAAACCATTCTATTCCTTCATACTTTAGATGTAAACTAGTATATTTTAACCTAATCTGATCATCCCTATCTTTAACTAATACGTTTAATCTATTTTTCTTTATTGTATTTTTAATATAGTTGGACTTCTTGTTACCATCTTTTTTATTTATATTTGTTCCAATTTTTTTTTTTTGATGTACACGGGCCTCTCACTGTTGTGGCCTCTCCGGTTGCGGGGCACAGGCTCCGGACGCGCAGGCTCAGCGGCCATGGCCCACGGGCCCAGACGCTCCGCAGTATGTGGGATCCTCCCGGACCGGGTCACGAACCTGCATCCCCTAGCATCGGCAGGCGGACTCTCAACAACTGCGCCACCAGGGAAGCCCTATTTGTTCCATTTTTAATGGACCTTTTTGGATATTTAATTTACTTTTGTTTGCTTATTTGTTGCTTTGTCTGTATTGAACCTATCTGATATTTAACTTCCGAGTCTCTTGCCCTACCTATCTTTTATTTCAGCTACTGCTGCAATAACCATCTCACTGTGGGCTCCAACCAGCTTCACACAGAAGCAAACTGACAGCATCGTGCCTCAGCCCCATATTCTAAACATAAAGCAGTTTGTATGTAAATTGCCATATGCTCTTAAGTTAAACTGATAGACTCCTGTCTGTGGAGGACTCGACGTTTTGTTACAAATATATGGAAAAAACTCATTGCACAAATACTTCCAAGAAAAAGAGAAGAAGTGTCACATAAGAGTAGCAAACAAACTTTGTGTCTAATTCAACTTGGTCATGAATAATATTTTGCATTTGTCTCTGATAATGTTCTAACAAAAACCATGTTCTCTGTTTTAAATAAAGGGCATTAGGTAGTGAAGCATTTTTCTTTATTAAAAAATTTAGATTACACACATGCTACGTGGATCAGGCAAAGCCTGTACCTTCCACCGTGTAACTGCCCCAGCTTCTAAAACAACATGCACACATACACACATGCACATGCACACACAGTGCAAGGCACAAAAAGATACCTACATCTTTACCACAGCTCATGTTCAAAGTAAACTTTCAGTAAGATGAAATAATTTAACTCAAATTTATTCCCCACCAAAATCGCGATGACATAGTTCTGTTCATAAAGAAAGACCGTTTTAGTTTTATAGAAAAATCTACAATAGCCATATTTAAGTAATTTAATCATCTACTTATTATACACTTTATTCCATCATCCAACATTCTAAACTATATTTAAATAAATTGAATAGGGCAATAGAACAAACTTGCATAACACTAAATTTTTGTATATTTAAGAGATCCATGGGAGAGTGGTTATTTAGGATAAGGCAGGAGGATGAAGTAAGCAATGGTACTTGAAAAAACAATTACAGGATCCCTGGAGTGCTTTCAAGACCATTCATTCATTCGTTCACTCATTAAACATTTCCTAGCACCTCCTAAGTACCAGGCCCTCTTCTAAACACTAGTGATATGGAGGCTGCTACCGACTGAATATTTGTGTCCCTCCAAAATCCTAATCCCTAGTATGGTGGTATTAGGACATGGAGCTGGTGATTAGGTCATGGGAGAGGAGCCCTCATGAATGGGATTTGTCCTTATAAAAGAGACCCTAGAGGGGCTTCCCTGGTGGTGCAGTGGTTAAGAATCCGCCTGCCAATGCAGGGGACATGGGTTTGAGACCTGGTACGGAAAGATCCCACATGCCGTGGAGCAACTAAGCCCGTGAGCCACAACTACTGAGCCTGCGCTCTAGAGCCTGCAAGCCACAATTACTGAGCCCGCATGCCACAACTACTGAGCCCGCATGCCACATCTACTGAAGCTCACATTCCTAGAGCCCATGCTCCACAACGAGAAGCCATTGCAATAAGAAGCCTGCGTACTGCAACGAAGAATAGCCACCGCTCGCCGCAACTAGAGAAAGCCTGCATGCAGCGACAAAGATTCAAGGCAGCAAAACCAAATAAAAATAAAAATAAATTAATTAAAAAAAAAAAAGAGACCCTACAGAGTTCCCTCACCCCTTCCACTATGTGAGGGTACAGAGAGAAGACAGCTGACTATAAACCGGAAAGCAAGCCTTCACCAGACACCAAATCTGCCTGCACCTTGATCTTGGACTTCCCAGCTTCCAGAACAGTGAGAAATAAATTTCTGTTGTTTAAGTCACCCAGTCTATGGTATTTTTATTTCAGCAGTCTGAATGGTAGAGGTAAACAAGAGCAGCAATATCCCTGGCCTCATGGAGCTTACATTCTGGAGGTAAAGAAGACAATCAAATTAGCAAATAGTGATATAATGTCCCATTGTGGTGAGGTGGTGAGTGCTATGAAGAAAATAGAACAGAGCAACATGATGCTTTTAAGCAAAGTACAATGTTATCTCATTTACATTCTTAAAGTATCATTTTGTCTACTGTGTAAAGAATAAACTACAGTAAGGTGGCTATGGAAGCAGGGGGACTAGTTAGAATGTATTGTCTTAGACAAGGCAAGAGAAAAGAACAATGTGAATTAGAGTGCTAGTGATGAAAGAGATGAAAAAGGGGTCATATGGGAGTTCCCTGTGGCCTAGCGGTTAGGATTCCGTGCTTTCACTGCCGCAGCCCGGGTTCAATCTCTGGTCGGGGAACTGAGATCCCACAAGCCGCACAGCACAGTAAAAATAAAATAAAATAAAATAAAAATGGTCATATGTGGAATCCATTTTAAAGGAAGAGGCAACAGGATTTTTGAATCGATTGGATGTGGAGTGTGAGAAAAAGGTGCCAAGGATGAGTTCAAGGTTTGGAGATGGAGAAATATTGGCTGTAAGAGGAACCACGTACAGAAATCAGGGACGCTGGGGGAAGAATGGGTGTGAAAGGGAAAAATCAAGAGTTCTCCTGGGCACATTGAATTTCAGAAGCCTGTTAAGCAGCTGAGTGAAAAAGTTGAGCAGGTAGTTGAATATGCAAGTTTGAGGTTCAGTGGAGAACAAATACTGGCATCATCAGTATAGAGATGTATTAAAGCCTCAGAAATGGCTGTATCATCTAAGAAATAAAAATTCAAAAAGGAAAAGAAGTCCAGGGACTAAGCTCTGGAGCATTCCAGTATGTAGAGGTCAAGAAGAGGAGAATGATCTGGAAAAGGAGTCTATAATGGATAGATAGCAGCCTTATGAAAGAAGAAAATCCAGAAGGGTGCAGTGTTTCTAGAAGAAGGAAGAAGCCAGCAGAGTGAAATTCTGCTGAGAGACTGAGTAAAGGAGCACTGGGACTCGCCCAGTGGAGTAGGCAGTGGGGCAGCCCTCAATGTTCCTGATAAAAGTAGTTTCAGTGGAGTGTTAAGTGCAAAAGCCTGATGTGAGATGATTCAAGAAATCATGTGAGAAGGAAAGTGAAGAAAGCAAACAGATACCACTCAAGCAACTTTTCTGTAAAAGGGGGGAGAGAGGTAGAAGGGTAGGTAGATGAGGGCTCAGCAGTCAAGGCAGGAATTTTTTTTTTCTTTAATGAAGAATACCATTCCATGACGTATGTTTATGAAGTCCTCCAAGAGAGAAGGAAAAAATGATGATGCAAGAGTCTTCAGGTAGGCAAAAAGGGCTGGGATCCTGTGTCCTGAGGTGGAGTTCCCCTAAATTAGGATCAGGGACAGTTCATCCAGTGCAACAAGAGAGAAAATAGTGGTATGGGTACAGGTCAGTAGATTTGATAGAAGGATGTGGAAGTTCTTTTCTGGTAGCTTCCATTTTCTCAGTGATAAAAGAAACAAGGTCATCAGTGGAGCATGAGTAGGGAAAAGAGAGTGTTCAAGTTGGAGGAGAGCAGAGTGAGTATAAAACATTCATCTGGGAGAGTGGGAGCAGGAAAATGGAGTGACATCTGGGTACAGAGGTGATCAAGACTGGGAGTGACACATAGACTGTGATGTACCAAAGAGAGAGCCCAGCAGAGAGGGTGAGTAAGGCACAGGGAGCCTGCCTGAAGAACAGAAAAAGAAAAGGGGGATGTCCTAAATAGTCAGCGCCATCGGGAGGCTGTGTGTCTAGGAATAGAGCTTAACTCTGCTTCTTACAAGCAAAGCAGTAAAAACATCGGAGCAACGTTGGGCCCTATTGATGTGCTAAAATGAAGACAACATGTCTTTCACATGAAGAAGAGGTACTATGGCACCACAGAAAATGAGGAGGTTCAAACACAATCGGAACAACTTACCTATCATATGATGTTGGATCTATTACTTATTTCTTCTGAACCTCGGATTCCTCATTTACAAAGTAAAGACGTCTGGGAATTCCCTGGCGGTCCAGTGGTTAGGACTTCATGCTTTCACTGCTGAGGAAGCAGGTTCAAACCCTGGTCGGGAAACTAAGATCCTGCATGGCCAAAAAACAAAAGAAAACAAACAAACAAAAACAAAGTAAAGATGTCATATCTCCTTTTTAAGATCGTTGCGATGACAAGATACCTATAAATTATCTTACTGAGTACAAGTGGGACTACTAGTAAGTTAAATAAGTTAAATGTTTGGACTTCTCTTTAAAAACAGGTCAGTTTAAACATACATATCATGTTTTTACTCTCTCAGAAAAATCACAAAAACAACAGAGAAAAAAAAGAAAATCATAAACCCATAGGGACAAAGAGAACAGAAAATGAAACACTTTTGAAGGTGTTCTATCTGACTTACAGGAGTTGTAACCTGCGTATCTTCCAAAAAGAAGCAAGCAGTTTCCAGCCACAGAACCCCAGAAAGTCTCAATAATTGGCGATATCAAGTACATATGAAGTGGAGGTTCGACATGGGGTTGAAAAAAGGTGCAATGGATGAAATGCCCAAATAACCCACCTCTACTATATGGCACCAAATTAACATTCCTCCCCAACCCCTCAAGACAGTTTATCAAAGCATTTGAGATCTGGGTAAATTGAATCATAGAGGTTACAGTCACCAAGGACAGGTTGAGGTGAAATATCAGACTGAAAACAGAAAGATCCCAGCCCTTCATCAAACCCTCAACCCTTTAGTCACTAGATCTCTGATAATGAAGTTTCTACTCTACAAATAGGTGTTTGGTGAATTCTGTGCTTATATGACATTATTGCTTTTGTTAAAATGTTCATTTTTTAAAACCGAATGCTTTAATGTCATACAGGCCTAGTTTTAGAATTGAAGTTGTTATTCTATTTCAGATCCTGACCATGTGGAAAGCTTACTTGGCACATAGAAACTTTTGTGTCTACCAAACTCCATCTTTTGAAAATAAAGATGAATTTAAGAGTCTCATATGTAACATAAACCTAAGAAGGGCAGATAATCCCCAATCCAGTTCAACAATCCTGTGGTGTATGCTACTGAATAACCAGTATGATTATTGCCTTCCTGCCCTGTGTGGTTCAATATAAAGGTATGTGTTTATGGGTATTTAGAATTTTAGGAAAGGAAAGAAGATGGGAGTGGAATAGTTGGAAAAGAAAATTAATTTCAAAATATTAATTTCTGTTTTTATCAAAAATAACACACATAATTTGAAATATCAAAGTTTTTTGATGGAAACCACAGCCATCTACCCCTCTGTCCTGTTCCCCAGAGACAACTACCTTCAAGCCTTTGTGTTGTTCCTTATGGTCCTTACCTCTGTATTTCTGGATAATGTGCTCATATTGCTATTATATTTTCTTAAATTGATTTAATCAAATTTAAATTGATTAACCACTATTAGAACCATCTATTGACATGCTACCGTGGTAGATGAGGATATAGTTCTCTTCACTCTCCTCTCCCCCCATCAATATAGTTATATCACCTCTCTTCAATATAGTTATGCCATAATTTTTATTAAAAACTTTATTGTTTACATTATTCCGACAATGTTATTTTTATTGCTGAGCAAAATAGGGTACTACGATTAAACTTCTTTTCTAATATGTTATTTTCCTGTTATTAATGATTGCTAGTTTTTTCTCTTGCTAATTTTTCTGTGTTATTTTCATTAATTGTTCCCAATCCTACCAACATCGTCTCAATACAATTTTTAAAGTGATCAAATATATCTGATCATATAGCAAATCCTTCTTCTTCTTGCCCTACCCCCATCCTCACTCCTGAAGCGCTTCATTCTCCTACTCCAGTCTAGGAATCTTTCTATCTTGATTAATGCTATCATCCTGTCACACCTGGGACTCTTAAATTCATATCTTTGTTTTCAGAAAATGGAGTTTGGTAGTCATAAAAGTTTCTATGTTCCAAGTAAGTTTTCCACATGATCAGGATCTAAAATAGCATAACAACTTCAATTGTAAAACTAGGTCTGTATGACATTAAAGCATTCAGTTAAAAAAAAAAAAAAAAGACTAAACATTTTAACAAAAACACAAAACTCACCAAACCCTTATTTACAGAATTCCACAGAAGGTTATTTTTATGAATCAGTACAACCTAAAAGAAAGGCCTTGTTTTTCTCCATGCAGGGAAGCTCACCAATACCATGAAATAAAATAGAGAATGAAACAATAGGTCCATTGTCTGGAATATCATTTCCTTAAATCTGAAAGCATAAAATGCCTTTTGTGTCTTAGAATTAATCTAAGTAACCTACATTTAGATGCTGGAAAATACCTGACAGTTCTTCCCATAAAGATTAAAATCCATCTTTACTCTTCATCCTCCCTAGATCTTATGGAGGTTTTGTTTTGTTTTTTGTTCAGGATGAAAACAGCACTGAAAATTGGTAACAAATCAAGCCAGCCTAATTTTCAGTCTCAAAGTTAACTGACATTACATTAAACAGATGATCAACCAACAAAATTACTACAGCAGTGTTTATTTTCCAGATCATATTTTGTAGTCTTTGAAATGTCAAATATGCATTCCCACTGAGAGGCAAATGTGGATATACATATGCAAGGATGTCATCAACGTAGAGAAGATTGAAAGCAAATTCACAAGAATTCATTGCAGAACTAATCCTTCCTAAAATTCTGATTAAACAAGGAACTGACAGGTGGCTGGATGTGGGGGGATTCGAGTTATTGATTACTGACGTAGGAACTTGATCTACTCATGGTCTGATCAATCGGAACTTCAGATTTGAAAGTGTGTGGCCTCTAGATAAAGGACATTCGTTTTGGGTGTGGTGTATTCAAACTAACATTCTACAGTCTCTTCCTACCTATAACAGACAGAGAGCTGTCACCTGAAGAGCTGTATTTCTTTTTATCACATTAAAGAGCAAAAGGCTACAAACATCCTCATTAATGAGTCTAAAAGTCCCTTGAAAACATATAAATCTTTTAGAGCAATGATGGGAAACATTATCTCAGACCTCTGTGCCAATTAGTCAACCCAAACACTTAAATTTGCCTTTGCATTGTGGCTTAGCCAACCCTCCACCTCCCCGACCTACCCCAAACACACACACTTTAAAAAGTGTCTGTAAATGTGTTTAACCATGACACACAAGTGACCGATTTCTCCTGGCAACCACCCTCCTCAATCTGTCTTGTCTTGCCCCAAGTCACAAAACACAAGGCACTAATTGGGAACAATGGCTCTCCTTCAGACTCCTTGTGCCTTTGTTCTTACACTATGTGTGAGGACAATGGCACAGGTTTCTCTTTTTAAAGGGTTCATCGTTTATGTGCCGAAACAACAGCCAAACACAATTTCTGGGTAATAGCTGAGGACTAGAAGAGACTAAGCTAAGCGTGAGGGAGGAGCAGAGGGAAGGAAGGTGCTCACACGGGCTCCAGTAGAGACTGCATTTGAGGGCAGCCTTGAAGGGCAGGGCAGGCAGGGGCGCCAGCAGGGGCCAAGGGCAACATTCCAGTCTGGGGAATAGCATCTGAACAGTGTTCTCAGGAACCCATAAATGGGTTCAGTGTAACTGAGGCCAAAATGCATTGGTAGAAAATGAAAGAGATGAGGCTGCAAAGTTGTGGGAATAAATGACAAAGGGTCTGGACTTCCCTGGTGGCGCAGTGGTTAAGAATCCGCCTGCCAATGCAGGGGACATGGGTTTGAGCCCTGGTCTGCGAAGATCCCACATGCCACAGAGCAACTAAGCCCATGTGCCACAACTACTGAGCCTGCACTCTCGAGCCCACACACCACAACTACTGAAGCCCACGCCCCTCGAGCCTGTGCTCCACAACAAGAGAAGCCACCGCAATGAGAAGCCTGTGCACCACAACAAAGAGTAGCCCCCGATCGCCGCAACTAGAGAAAGCCCGCGTGCAGCAACAAAGACCCAACGCAGCCAGAAATAAATAAATAAATTTATATATTACAAAAATGACAGAGTCTGCTATGTGGAGCTAAGGAGCTTGGATTTTTATCTTATAGGCAATAGGGAACCATTCAGAATTTTTAAGTAAGAGAATATAGTTCTAGAAGTTTCAAGATTAATCTGCTTCTTCATGTTTTACCACAAATCCGCCTAAGAAAACTCTGAAAAGGCTCTTCTCTCCATTTTAGAGTTGATAGGAGGATTCACTCACCAACACAAATTTCTCTCGTGGCCTAAGATCAAGGGCCCATAAACAGAGAGAATGCTTCTCTTCTGTGTGCTTTATACTCCCTCTAATTCCACTTAGCCCTAAGCAAGGGAGCCTTGAGTGCATGCTAAATCTATTCCTAGAATTTCCTAAAGTAATCCACAGCTTCAGTTTTCTACAAATAACTTTCACCAAAGAAAACTTTCAGGAGCCTCTCCTGACAACATACTGCTTCCTTCTCTAGGACCGATGTTTCCCGATAGACAATTTCAGTGCATTTGGATTTTTTGCCCTTTTACCAATCCAATTTGTGGTTATGTGTCATGACAATGCCTCCATTCCTTCACACTCCACCTCAGATGCAAACATTTGACCCTGGGTCACATACTAAACACAGACGAAAGTCATTTTCTTGCATTCCTGTGAAAAGAGATCCTTTTTAAAAAACATAGTAAGTGCTCAACAAATGCTAACTGCCGGACTTGTGAGCACCTCCTGCTCATTTCTCAGCAGATTAGAGGAGCAGCGGATTGGATCTCCGGACAAGGCAACGTTCCCGGGGCAGATCTAACTAGAGCACACAAAAACTATCAGCACTAAAATTAGCCTTAGCTGAATGCCGGCTGGAGATGGTTCTTTGAAGAGCTGAACCATACAGTGCCAGAGGGACAGATGTAGTTTATTCAGAAACCTCGCCAGAGAGCTCTATGCTAAAAATTGCCACTGGGACTCAGGAGAGGTCAGTCCAGGCTTGGAGGCCACTGGCCCGAGGCCAGTGCACGTCACACTTACAGCTTTGGCTTCTCATGTTGTTGAGAAGCAGAGGGAGCTGAAGCCCAGCTCCCACCCCACATCAGAAGCCCCCATGCAGCCCCCCTGAGCCAGCCAGCACCTGTTAGCAGTGCCTTCGGCATCCTGTGGATGGAGGTGCTCTCTGGGGAACGTCACCACCTCCAGACATGGTCACACAATTAACTCTACATTGATTTTTTTTTTAATTCCCCTTTACAATTTTTAACATTTTAAAGGTTATTTTTCAGCCTAATTAAAGACAGGGAATTAAACTACTTTTTTTTTTGGCTGTGTTGGGTCTTTGTTTCTGTGCAAGGGCTTTCTCTAGTTGCGGTGAGCGGGGGCCACTCTTCATCGCGGTGCGCCGGCCTCTCACTGCCGCGGCCTCTCCCGTTGCGGAGCACAGGCTCCAGATGCGCAGGCTCAGTAGTTGTGGCGCACGGGCTTAGTTGCTCCGTGGCATGTGGGATCTTCCCAGACCAGGGCTCGAACCCGTGTCCCCTGCATTGGCAGGCAGATTCTTAACAACTGCGCCACCAGGGAAGCCCTAAACTACTTTTTAAAGCACTACTATATGTTTATTCCATGCATATAACGTATATAGCCTTTATGATACTGTTCCCATTCTAGAGAGAAGGAAAATAAGACTCTGAGAAGATAAGGGATTTGACCATCACACAGCTTTTAGGTAGTGGAACCAGGGCCACCTCTCAGATTGTTCTGTTCCCTTGGCCAAACCTTTCTCTGTGCTACACTCCCTCTTGGGACTTGCTGAGGCAAGTGGAATCAGTGAGGAACTCAGGGACAATTGGAGAGTCCCTCCTGGAGACCGCTTTCAGGTGTGTGATGATGCCCTGATAGAGAGGAGGGTGGAGCGGGGAGAGAGACCAAGAAGGGGGGAGAAGGGAAGAGGAGGGGAGGGGAATTTAACTTGCTGATTCCCACCCCTCCAAGTAGATCCTATGAAATGTTGGCATAGGATGTAGAACATGTTTCATAATTAGAAATATGTCTAGCTTCAGTCAAAGGAGCTAGAGTTTCCAAATGTGTTGAGCACCCATTTCAGGATTTTAGAGTGATTTTTATCAAACTAAGTGTTTGGGGTATTGATTTCCCTCCTTCTCTGCCATTGACCATTGTTGCCATTACTGATCTGATGGCCAACAGTGATACAGAGGAAGTTCCTGAGGCATTAGGAAACTCCATGCCAGGGGGCTGCTTAAGGCCTTAAGTGGGAGAGGAAGGGGAGTGGTTTAAGACAACAAAAAGAGGCATTAAATTTTCTTCAGCTACAGAAATCACATTTGGTTTTTCCTAAACCCTTGGCTGTGAAAAAGCCTACCATTCTTCTGCCTTTCCTCAGAACCCATGTCTTCTTCCCATGTTGTGTCCAGAAAAAAATTTTTAGGGACAATCTGACTGGGGAAATATTTTATGAAAAACAATGAATCGGGCAATCCCTAATTGCTCCTCACATAATAGAGCTTCTGGAGGCCAATCTTAGAAACATCAAATTATAAATTGTAGCCCTTCTGATTACTGAAGTATAATAATTAAATTACATAGAAATTTCCTTAACTGTAAGGTTGAAAGGAACAAAATAACTGGTAATTGGTCTCAACCGGAGTAAATAATGTCCTTCTTTTTATTTACATTTGGTTTTCCTATAAACTGCCTACTGGGTTGTGTGGAACTAAGAGGCTAGCAAAAAACTGAATCCCCATCCATCAGTATTAATCTCACACTTTACTGTGGCTCCATCCATTTATCTTTCCGACACAAATTAGAAATTCAAGAGTTTTAACAAATGAGCCTGCAAATGTAAACTTATTAGGCCATATATTTTTACTACACACTGTGCAGTGCCCTCCACAAAGCTGTCCCTTCAGAGAGCATTTTCCTATTTTGTGTTATTGATGGCAGCTAACTAATCACATTTTTAATGTTGTCTTTGGGGAGGGCTGTTTGAGTGAATGTGCAAGCTAAACTACCCAGAATAAATCTACCTTATTAAATGCTTGAAATTATGTGTCTTTTACGATAAAGAAACTCCCGAGCATTGTTACATTTGCTAACCTTTTTTCTGCAGGATTCAAAAGACTGGGATTAATTAAAATAATACATCAAAACTGGGGTGTTGTACAGAATGTGTCTATGTGTGAGGAAAGGCCAAGAAAAATTGGTTAATTGGCCTCTTCATGCCTATTCAGTCCCCTCCATCTAAATAGCTTTAAGTGTTGCTTTCTGAACGGAAACTACAATAACAGGAGGAGGAAGACTCACTCTGCCTGCTTGTATAAAATGGCTGGTCCCCACCCACAGGAAATTTGTTCTAGTTTACATAGTGCCTCTCTGATTAACAAAGAACTCCAAAAAATTTGGTCTCTAGACCTAGATGCTCTAAAACATAGAGAAAGTATCAATATATTAACAGCCCAGCATTATATTTCATCTAAACAAAGATGCACTGATTTAATACCCCTGAACAATGTCATGTTTTGGAGGTGTCGAAAGAAAGAATCTGGAGGTCAATACCTCTTCCCTGGAAGCCCAGGTCCTCCTTTCCTTTAGCTATGATGAGCAATCTAATGGTGGGCCTCCCTCCATACTGTGTACAATCATTTTATTATTCTGAAGTGGTTTAATTACTGGCAGGTCCTTTATTACTGAGCTCAAGTGCTAATCTGAGCCCTGAATGCATCTGCTTTCTACCTCTTTGCTTTGTATGTTCTGCGCTCTCCGAAGCAAATGCATACATGGCCACAATTCTGGCTTGTCACATAAATTTCAAGGATAACAAATGATGCTTAAGCTCGAACAGAGGGAATGGAGATCATCTGGGAATCAGAGCGCTCAACAGCACAAGTGGTACGGATTTGAAAGCTGAAGCTGCGTCAATACATACACTTTAGGACATAAAGAGATGTAATAGAAATTTACCTAAAAGGGAAAAAAAAAATTTCAAAGTGGGAGGTGATAAAGGAAGGACTCAAGTTTTTGCAAATTATTTTCCAATTACTTGACTGTCCCACTTGTGATGTATGCCTTTTGTAAAACTGACATTTAAACACAATAAGCATATGCTCTTCATGGAAATTAAAGTCACAAGCATTTTAAGACTGTATAATAGATGGTTTTAGTGTTCTCTTGTAATCAGAGTTCTTCTCTATTACTTAGCTTGGAGGGGACACAAACTTGATTAGTACTTAACTGGAGTGTAATGGCTGATAAATTGGCCTTAATGTTTCAAAACTAGACAACTATGCTAAGGTTGCCTGGAATTTATTTCTTGACTACACAGATACATTCATTTTTCTCACTTAGTCACAGGAATCAACAATTTAAGAATTCATTGGCTCTCTTGAAGTGTATTTCTTATTTATCTTGGATTACTTAGAGGAAAGATTTAGCTGTTACCTCTAGCAAACCTGCAAACTAAAGAGAGGTAAGGACTGATGAATTAAGAATAAAGTCATGGTCGGCAGAGGCAAAACGGACTAGAAAAGCTTTCTGCTTTAGAATCTGGTTTGAAAAATGCAAGGTATTTTTTTAGTCACTCAGCAAATATTATTGAGCACCTACTAAGAGCCCAGACCTGTGTCAGGTGTTGGAAAGACAAAGTTAACTAACATCTCCTGTCCTCAGTGACAGAGCTAGTGAAGAAGATAGCCCTGTAAGCCTGTAATTCTACTTGATAAGGGGAATGATAGAAACATAAACTAAGAGTTTGGGAGCTCAAATAATCACTAAAGAAATGTTCCTGCCTCTCAAAATTGTATTTGTTCCAATGCTTACAGTCTAAATTACACTTGCTTTCATTGCATTCACGTGGGGAAAAAAAACACCAACAACTCCATTCTGCTGTTAATGTTAATGGAAACAATATTCACATATCTTAAATATGTACACTGTTACCTTCACTGTGAAACAGGTAAAACTCCGCATCACAGAAGAGCTTCTAAAAAGCTGGGTTTACACAGAATTAAATAAATATTCATTTCTAATAGCCCATTTAAGGAATATTTACTCTTAAAGAGCACCCTGCAATTAATCCTTTATTTAAGCAAAGAATCTTTTTGCAGTTTGAGCAATCCCCATATTTATTTGCAGTATAAGCCTGGATTTTCATATATTAGGTTTGAATCACAAAAATCTTAGTGATGGGTCCCCAGGCAACATATTGTATTATCTTCTTAGCCATGACACTGCCTGTGCTTGCAGTGAATAGAGCAAAAGGCATTAAAAGCACTGATCTCTTGCCCTCAGGATAAAGTCCAAATTCTTTAACCTTTCATGGATGGTCCCTGCTTAATCCTCCAGACTCCCATTGAGTGACATAAGCTAGTGGACCTAGGTTCCTGAGTGACTACCTGGAAAAGAGACACCTCCACACCCCCGACTGTCCCTTCCTGTCATGTTGGGTATATAATGTGAACCATAAATAAATAAGCCATTTTTCTTACACTCCTGAATTCAGGGCTTGTTTGTTACAGCAGCATAGCCTTTCCTGACCCTCAGCCCTCCTGCAGCCATACTAGTGTGGCCTAGAGCAATATTTTCAACACTTAAGCACTCAAGTGCTATCTTCACATTTTTTTTGCAAACCTAAATACTATTTTTCATTTAAATCAATTTAATTTTATCTACCTAAAAACATTTACTTTAAAATAAAACTATATATTCTTATTGTTTAGTAAGTAGAAAATTAACTGTAAAACCCTTAACTCTTCAAATAAGCTGCTTATTTTTGTACCACATTAAAATCTCTGATTTACCACCAGTATAGATCTAACACACCTTTAGAAATACTAGTAAAGAAGGGCATAGGCCTTGATGTCCAAGAAAATTCCATGTGAATCCCAGCTTTACCACCTACTGTGTATCCTCAGGTAAGTTACCTGACCTCCCTGAGCCATGGATATTTTATAATGTGGACAACTATTAAATAAGATTAATTTGGAGATTAAATAAGAAATGTATGTGAAATGCCTAGCACATATTTTTAAGTGCAAATTCAATGGTTTTTGGTATACTGGTGCATTTTTAATGCTCAGAGATATTGTTGTTATTATTATTGTTATCATTGATGTCACATACTCCCTAGTTGTGAGCTCCCTAAGCTATGTTTATCTGAATCTTCATCACCCCTAGTACTGTCCTTTGCACATCAGAAGTGCTAAATAAATGAAGTGATCTGCATAATCAAAGATTTCTCACCTTATCTGTGATGTTTGTTTTTCATGTATGTGTAGAATCAACTAATCAGTCAAATTACTTCTCAAGGTTTGCATGTAAATCATTTTGACTAGGCTTTGACTGATTTCCATCCATAGGTTAATCAAGGGTTCTCATTTTGTCAAACTGTTATAATTCTTCAAAATAATCTGTATCACGTCTTTTAGTTCAAAGATTTAGTTACTAATTAGTAGCAGAAAGGATCTCAAGTTTGAAATTCTGATGAATGTAATTATAGTAGAAGAAAAGGCTGGGTTTTATATTCAGACAACACAGGATTCAGGACATTCAGACATCAGTGTCAATTGCTGTGCACCTTTCACGCACACATCTGGAAGCACAAAGAACCTAAAAACAGACATATTGGGTTTGAACATTGAATTTGCCATGGAGAAGTTCCCAGACCTCTCTGTCCTTAGTTTTATTATTTGTAATATGGCCCTATTAATAAAAGTCTCCTCTTAGGATTGTCATGAGGGTTAAATGAGAGAATGTACAGAGCTTAGATGGGTTTAGAACAGGTCTTGGCATACAGAAAGAGCTTATTAAATGTTAGCTCTTATTACTACCCTGTTTATACCTATTGTTATAAAATTTTACATTCTAAGTATAAGGATTTATACTTGGAACCACTATAAACATTTCAGGTAAGTGAAGGGAGACCTGTAGGCATTCTGTAACTTGCCTTTTTTATACTTTTCAATTCAGTCATTTTATTTATCAGAATAAGCTAGATTAAGCTGCGGTTTAAAAAAAAAAAAAAGTTCAACAAAAGTTTCTCTCTCTCTCACTCTCCCAGACAACAGACAACAGACAGCACTCTGGGGCAGCTTACCTTCACATGTTGGCTTCATTATCACCTGCTTGAGTCTTACAGCATCTTCACATCAACATGCATGTCCGTGATCAATCACAATGGGAAGGACAAGCAGGTTGAAGAGTTGAGTCATTACTAACACATAGTACTTCCACTCACACGCCCTGGGAAAAGCAAATTGCATGCATACCTATCTTCAGGACAGCAGGGTGGGGAAAAGCTGCCCACCCATCTGCCTTCCCAAAGGTGAAGGAAAACCAGACATTGAAGAGGAGTGGTAATGCCTGCTGTGGTTGTGAATGATCACAATAATCACTTACTGTAGTCACTCACTACAATCACTTACTGTAGTCACTCACTACAGTGACTGGGTCTTGGCAGTTATAATTTCTCAAAGCTTTTAATAAAAAGCTATTATTATCTTACAACCCCAATAAAACATTTAACAAAATTCTAAAGCAGATATCAAAGGTCGTGAAAAAAGAATCCTACTAAAACATTTTTAATTCACACACAATTTCAGGAATTTATGGTAGTTTCCCACTCTGAACTCTGATCTTACCTCTTGCTACAAGAAAGGGAGTTCCCTTTCTTTGCTGTCCCCAGAGCAGCAAAAAAAAGGAACCTAATTCTTGAATCTAATCCAGTGTGGGATTTGGACTTTTATTGATATTGTTTACCTAAAACAGACTGCCAGTTACTTCTCCAGCAAAAATGGATTTATTCAGGATCAGCAAAGAATTGCAATTCGTGGTCTACAACCATTGTGAGCCGTGTACAAGTCCCCACTTTACAAGAGAAGGAAAACTCTATTATAGAGGGGAAAAGGAAGTTGAGAGGACTCTAGTAAACAAAGAGTCCAATGGCTTTTCATTGGTTGAGTTGTTACCAGGAAAGAAGAGGAATCATTCTTCTTCTGTTGGGCTCCAGTATCATTACAGAAGAGCCCCTCCACTTCTCTCTCGTTTCCCCAATCTATTTTAATTGAGGTTTATGTTTATTAATTTTTTACAATATGATCATGTGATTTGCTTTGGGCAGAGAAAGAGGTGTCCCTACTTTACTGGTCCCTCCCAATTTTCCTCCCTTTTCCTGAAAAATAATAACTTTCTTATAATTCTCCTACTTGCTCAAGCTATCTCTCTAGCTTTTCTTTCACTGTCAAAGTCCTGAAACAAGTTATATCCCCTGACTCTAGTTTATCATTTTTCATTTCCTCCTTCCATGTAACTTTCATATTTGATCTCCACACCTGCACTTCCAATCTCAATCACCACAACTACCTATACACGACATCACTTAAATATTTTACTTTATAAATCTAGAATCACACTCAGAACTTCCCCCCAAAGCCAGCTAGCTCTGTTTCATTAGTTAATATTCTGCCCGAGTTTGAAACATCAATGAACTTTGATTTCTTTATCTTTCTGAGCTCCAAATTTTATCTGGTCTCAAGACCTATTAATTCTTTTTATGAAACCTTCATTTTATGTGCTCTTCCGTTTCCATGTTTCACCACCTTTATACTTAGTACCTCGTACCTGGACCACTGAAATCATCTTCAAACTGGTCTCTTTTTCTCCAGGCTTTTCTCTGTCCCTTAATTTCAGCACACCACCTGCACAATCATCCTAAACCAAATATTACTTTCATTAGGTTAATCTCCAGGGGGGAGGGGAGGGGGAGGCATCCCCTTCTGCAATTTGCCCCTGCACACAGTATAAACATCAACTCCTTTTCACCACTGGAGCTTTTGTCTTGGGCATGAATTTCCTCTCAAATAAAATCAAAGCATTCACTCATCTTAGGAAAGATCATCTACTTTTTCTTTCTCTGCCTTTCCCCTTCCATCACTTCTACCTAGCATATGGCCTCCTATTTTCAAGTCCCACTTGTCATTTAAAGCTTAAAACCAATGTCTTCATAAACTCTTCCTGAACCATGGCTGGTTCTGTAAACATAATTTGCATGCAAGTAGTTAGAAAGCAGCATCCCACAGAATGTCACACAGATGTATTTTGTTTCGTCAACATGGTGTTGTTGTTGTTGCTACTGATTAAATTTTAATACTTTCAGGGACCACATACACTCTTCAGTTCCCATACTGCTGAAGTTTGAAAATCCTGGTCTACGCATGTCATGCTGGTGTTATTTCCTAATCTTTATCTGTGATTTTTAAAAATGTTTTGTTTATATTTCTAACCATCTTGTAAGTTTTCTAAGGTCAGGGAAATGTTTTTATACAATTAAAAATTTAAATAGGCCAAGA
The DNA here is from genome assembly GCF_964270905.1 of Leucopleurus acutus. Taxonomy (NCBI): domain Eukaryota; kingdom Metazoa; phylum Chordata; class Mammalia; order Artiodactyla; family Delphinidae; genus Leucopleurus; species Leucopleurus acutus. The sequence goes on from NC_139160.1 coordinate 52,401,066, forward strand.
TGAGTGGAAAGCACTTTGTAAATATAATTAGCCCAAGAGCTGTTGAGTCTCTTTTATCTCAAGTTCTGCTAGCTCCAAGACCAGGAGGATATATTAGAGCCATTCAGGAACCAACATGGTTTCACTCACTGGGGAAGAGAAGTGATTTCATAAAAGTCTTCTCTCCTCTTTTCTGCTTTCCCCACCCAAATGACAGCTTATATTTTCATATTAACTCATGGATTCCTTCAGTATTTTATCCCAATATAAGCTTAGTATTCAATAAAAAAAATTCTATATACTCTTCAAATCCCAAACAAGAGTAGTCATTGAAGCAGGTGAGTCTAATATGGAGAAATGAGTAAAGATGATTTCAAAGAAAAAAATACCAAAATTCAGCAGAGAGAATAAAGAATCTCAGCATTTGCAACGGTTTGGAAATGGGAGAGGAAAAATATTTCCAGGAAATATTCTGAGAAAAGAGCAAGAGTAGGAACATAGTAGTAATTGAAAGAGTAAATTAACTAATATTTATTGAGTGCCTAAAGCCAGCCAAGATTTCACATGCCTTAAATCACAATAACCAAACAAGTTTGGTATGGTTGCTCTTATCTTAAATGAGGAATTGAAGTTGACAGATTTCGCCTGAGGTTACCCAGCTTGGTAAATAATAACATCAGGATTTAAACCCGGATCTGTCTGACTTGAAGCCTGTATTCTTGGAACTAGGCTGTGCAGTTTCCTAATACAAAAAAAAAAAAATTTTAATGGTAGACTTAGTAGGCAATTGATTCAATGGTTTATTTTAACTAATAAAAACTTTTAACTTTATTCAAGAAGCCACAGAAGAATAATTCTAATGGTGCCAAAAGACAGACAATGGTTAAGAAGAATTATTCTAATGTGAAATGAATAAGGGGTAACTATGCAGTAGTTTCGAGCTGGGATGCGACTTTGAGGGGATGAACACACCAAAGCAGGAAATGCAAGCAAGACCAACACTAGTGAGGGCAGAGATTGCGGTTGACATTGTAAAGTGGTTCAACTTCTTAGATGACAATTTTGCAATATAGTTCAATATTCATAAAGAGTTCATGCCATATGAAACAGGAATCTCACTCTGGAAACTTAGCTCAGAGGAATAATACAAAAGGTGGGGGTAGTAGGGTAGGGGGCTTGAATGAACAGAGATACAGATAACAGTGTTTATTTATAAAAGTAAGAGGACTAGTAATAATATGAACATCCACTTGTTGGGGAAATATTGGGTAAACTATGGAATATTATATAAAACCATTAAAATACTAAACATGATTGCTCAGAAACCTTTAAAAGGTATTTAAAATAGGTCAAAGGCAAAAGTAAAGCATTAATTTTGTATGCACTACAATAATAGCTACTACTTTTGAGCACTTACTATGTGCCAAATTATAATCTAAAAGTATCACATGCATTAAGTCATTTAAACCTAATAACTAATCTGTGAGGATGGTGTTATTATCACCTCCAGTATGTCAAAGAGAAATCTGGAGATAACAGTGAGTTTCTCCCAAGGTCATACAGTTACTGAGAGCATGAGACAGGACTCCAACCCATGCCTGGTTCTAAAACCCAAATTATTAACCACAGTGTTAATGCTACCTCCATAATTAAATGATCCATAATTAAACTAATGCAAAATGAAAATATATGTGGATAAAGGAAAAATATTACTGAAGAGGAATCAGAACAACACGGAAGTAGAATGAAGGTAGACCATGGTTTAGACTTATTAATTTATTTTGTTTCTACTCTGTAAAAGGTCCTGTGCTAAATGCTATAATAAGAGAGTTCTCTGGTAAGAGTTTCATTCAACCCTTCCTAGAGTGTTAAATTAATTTTTGTGGTCTTTTCCAGATGTTTGGTTTACAGATATTAAAATATCTTATAATCAATATTGTTCATATGTGACTAGCCATATCTAGTTGAAATTTATACATCAGGGTCATAGAGACTTTCATCCACACAGTAAGAAATTACGATGACATAAAAATAGTGAAGTATAAACAAAATATAATAGGGATGAAATTATTCCTCTAGCTGTTAAAAAAAAAATTTAAGTTTATCATGTATGTGTTAAAGTGGTGAGCATTTCATACCATAATTTAACTCCTTTGAACTAAAATGGGATTAAACATTGTAAAGAGATTAGTGTGCATTCAAATTTTCACGTTAGATTTAACCACTCAGCATTTTAGGGGGTTGTAGCAAAAAGAAAGACCTTCTTTTCTTTAGGATAAGACTGTATAAAATTATACCATTCAAATATTTCTTTAATCCATTTCATATGACCTACTAAAAATAAATCCCAAAGGAATACTGCAATAAATGATGTTACATCCAACTTTTGCAAACCACAAACTGTCACTGTAATGTCACATTTCATTTTAACCCAATTTCAAGAATATAACCCTCCAATTCTTCAAGGTAATTTAAGCTGTATTCAACCCTAAAGGGTTTCAACTTTAGTTAATGCCATCTTCTTTGTTGCTTGAACATCACATACCTAAAATATTAGAAACAAATTAATGCAGTAAAGCAATGAGAGGTATTGTTATAAATGAAAGAGACATTTTCTCGTGCGACTCCTGGAAAACAAGGTTTTTGACTTTATAGAGATACCATTATGTATTGTTTTAATGAGCATCAAGAAATTACCAACTTAATGCCTGTAAAAACAAGTTAAAGCCTCTTTATAACAAATATTGAACGAGACTGTACATAGTACACATACAAATTTTCAAAACACTCATACTACCTACCATTTAAACAGCTCATGTGATTGAGTATTGTGAGCAAAGGAATTTTATCCATTGTTTCTAATACAATTTCAAATGGAATCATTTGAAACCTTGATTAAAAATGTATACTGGTATGGCAGGTAAAGTATTACGGAACAGAAATACGCTTTTTAAGACCCATTATACAAGTTTTGTTATTTGAGGAACAGAAAGGAGCAAAATAACACATAGGTTTTAAAATAACATAAAGGTTTCTACAACACCCATTCTTAATTTTCTCCTACCAAAAGCTTATATAAAGAAATAAAATTATCAAATGGAAGAACACACAGAGGCATCCATCAGCATTGTAAAAATCAATTTAAGAAGTGCAACTGCAGTTGTCTTTCCTGAGTTTTTAATTATGTGTTTGTTTGCCATGGTGGCCTAATTTAGTCAAGAAGATGAGCCAACATTAAAAGCTGGTAGGAGAGGTAAGTAATCCCCAGGGTGGGCTGCTTGTGCTCAAGAGTTTAAAAGCTACATGTACAGAGGCAGAAGCCAAGGCACATTTGAGAAGGGGGTCCACATGACAAACAGTGAAAGGCAAGCAAATCAAATTTTTCACAATTAGTTGAACAACAACTGTGACAGGTTTAGCGCTTAGCATTTTCATTTGTGTGCTCAAATTTGGTTATCTGTCCTCTTTTATGCAAATGCGATGTGACAGGAGAAGCTGGGAGCGCTGGAGCAGGCCAATCACTCACAACAGGGGCTAGGGCAGCTCGGCTGAGAGGCCGGGATTAAATGGACTGGATGCTGATGGATGAATGACAGGAAGCGCGCTGAAAGCCTCATGAACTGATTTAAAACTTCTAAGGGACGATGCCAAGAATATAATAATGCTTTATGCCCCAGCCTAAACTGTCAAAAATAAAAAGATAAAAGAAGAATATAAATTGTACCAAATGAATATTATCAGCTTTCATAATTTAACTAAACCCAACATGTTTATCCTACATTGGAAAATAGATAAGATTGGAAAGCTGTGTTCTTGTACCACAGGCTTTAGGACTGAAGCAAAGTTTAAAATTTTTAAAGCGAAGCACAATGGAAAGAAATCCGAGACATCGCAGCTTTTCTCTTAACAGGCTTCCATCTCCAAGGTAGAGGTCCTCTCTGTAGTTAATGTAGTCAGTTCATCTTCAAGTGTGTCTCTGCAAAGAGGTTCAGGTTCAGGGTGGCACCTCCTTTGTGCTCAGGACCTTGGAGAACAATCACCAGCAACCAGGAGATTCTGAGGGACAATTTCCATGAATGTGAGGGTGTTTGACCTCTGTCCCAACCAGCACAAACAGTCTATGATTCTATGAAGCCAGAAGGGTTAAAAAACACTAGAGCTTGTTACCTAGTTTGCTTCGCTGAGGCTTTATAATTCTGTAGTCTCTAAAAGTTCTCAATAAAATGCTTTACAACACCAAATTTCTCAGAGGGTAGTGTCTGCTGTCTGAAAACAGGAATATGAACTATTATCCTCAGCTCCTTTTAATATCTGATTTTACAATTTCTCTAATTATCACTACACACACACACACACACACACCTTTCTGGGAAGACATCACTGATTTTAGACAAAAAGACAGAAAATGGAGGACCTCCCTGGTGCCACAGTGGTTAAGAATCCGCCTGCAGGGGACATGGGTTCGATCCCTGGTCTGGGAAGATCCCACATGCCACAGAGCAACTAAGCCTGTGCACCACAACTACTGAGCCTGCACTCTAGAGCCCACATGCTGCAACTACTGAGCCAGCATGCCGCAACTACTGAAGCCCAGGTGCCTAGAGCCCATCCTCCACAACAAGACAAGCCACTGCAATGAGAAGCCTGCACACCACAATGAAGAGTAGCCCCCACTCGCCACAACTAGAGAAAGCCCGCGCACAGCAACGAAGACCCAATGCAGCCAAAACAAAAAAAAAGACAGAAAACACCCACACATATGTACTTTATGGCTAAATATATATATATATATATATATTTATTAAAATATATATATATAGGGGCAATGTAATCTTAAATCTTTTTATAAAAAGGGAGGATACCAAACAATACTTTATGAAGAGATGCAGAAAGTAAAGATAGTAACAAAGGCAAACCATGTTTAAATGAATTACATAGCATGAGTTACATAGACAAAGGATTAATCTCCAAAATTTACAAGCAGCACATGCAGCTCAGTATCATAAAAACAAGCAACCCAATCCAAAAATGGGCAGAAGACCTAAATAGACATTTATCCAAAGAAGATACACAGATTGCCAACAAACAAATGAAAGGATGCTCAACATCACTAATCAGAGTGATTAGAGAATTGCAAATCAAAACTACAATGACGTATTGCCTCACACCAGTCAGAATGGCCATCATCAAAAAATCTACAAACAATAAATGCTGGAGTGAGCATTTATTTGCACTGTTGGTGAGAATGTAAATTGATACAGCCACTATGGAGAGCAGTATGGAGGTTCCTTAAAAAACTCAAAATAGAACTACCATATGATCCAGCAATCCCTCTACTGGACATATACCCTGAGAAAACCATAATTCAAAAGGAGACATGAACCACAATGTTCACTGCAGCTCTCTTTGCAATAGCCAGGACATGGAAGCAACCTAAGTGTCCATCAGATGAATGGATAATGAAGATGTGGCACATATATAAAATGGGATATTACTCAGCCATAAAAACAAACAAAATTGAGTTATTTGTAGTGAGGTGGATGGACCTAGAGACTGTCATACGGAGTGAAGTAAGTCAGAAAGAGAAAAACAAACACCGTATGCTAACACGTAAATAGGGAACCTAAAAAAAAAAGTGGTTCTGAAGAACCTAGGGGCAGGACAGGAATAAAGACGCAGCCTTGAGGACATGGGGACAGGGAAGGGGAAGCTGGGACGAAGTGAGGGACTGGCATGGACATATATACATGACCAAATGTAAAATAGATAGCTAGTGGGAAGCAGCCGCATAGCACAGGGAGATCAGCTTGGTGCTTTGTGACCACCTAGAGGGGTGGGATAGGGAGGGTGGGAAGGAGACACAAGAGGGAGGAGATATGGGGATATATGTATATGTATAGCTGATTCACTTTGTTACAAAGCAGAAACACACCATTGTAAAGCAATTATACTCCAATAAAGATGTTTAAAAAAAAACGCCCACATGTATGTACTTTATGGATATATATATATAGGGGCTATATATATATATATATATATATATAAAGAGGCAATGTAATCTTAAATTCTTTTTATAAAAAGGGAGGATACCAAACAATACAATACTTTATGAAGAGATGCAGAAAGTAAAGATAGTAACAAAGGCAAACCATGTTTAAATGAGTTACATAGTACTCATATTCAAGTAAATAAATACACAAATGTTAAAATATACTTTGTTACAGGCAACTGATACTATTAGCTAATAGACATCTTTGGCTCTGCAAGAAACTTTGACATAATTTGCTACCTTAGTCCATCTCTTAAAATCATCATTGCTTACCGCAGGATTAACTACTACAGAGAATGTCATAAAATTCAGAAAATACTAACTGGTACACACATGTATTTAATGAAAAATAAAAATAAAAATACTGATTCCTGTGCAAAATACTTGAGCCTACTATGCTAATGAGAAAGAAATCTTTAAACCTAACTTTACAAGGCTAGAATATTACAAATGTAAATGCTTGTTACTAAAACCCGTTTAAATTTTTTATAGAAGTAAAAATACATATACAGAAAAGTGCACAAATCATAAGTGTATATATCAATGACATTTAACAAAGTAAACACACCTGTGTAACCACCATTCAGATTAAAAAAAAAATGCAGCATTAACAATGCCGCATAAGCCCCCGATATGCCTCTTCTCAGTGATTAACCCCTTCAAATATAACCACTCTTCCGAATTTCGTCAGCATAGCTCGGTTTTGCCTGTTTTTGAAACTCATATAAATTGAATCTTACAAAGTCTACTTTTTGTGGTCTGGCTTCTTTTTTGGGGAGGTGGGAGTGCCTGACTACTTTACTCAATATTGTTTGTGGCATTTATCTGTGTTGTGTAACAGTAGTTTATACTTTCTCACTGCATAGTATTCTGTTGTATGCACAGCATATTCTTACCGTTGGATTGCTGCTGGGAACATTCTTGTACATTTGCTTTGGTGCACATGTATTTTAATTTCTATGGAGTCTAATACCTAGAAGCAGGATTCCTGGGTCACTGGGTGTACACATATATTTGAATACGACTCTTCAGCTTTAGTAGATCCTGCCTAACAGTCTTCTAAAGCAGAACAAAGCCCTTTTTATATAGTAAGGAAATTTCACTATGTCCTACGAAATTTTCTTTTAGGTTACCAAAAAAAAAAAAAAAAACCCAAGAAAAAGAAATTGACTAAAATTAAATACACATGCCACACATGTAATTCTCAGCCAGAAAATAACGTGCCTGAGTTGAAATCTGAATGTTAATATTTGCTAACCCTGCCAATATCGTATATGACTTGCTGTGAAAAGAAAGAGTGGCAGTCCAAGCTGCAACTCTGATGCCGTCTGCTTAAGGAGTTCATTAAATGGACTGGAAAATGATCAGTTTGTTGAGTGACTTCCCAAAAGTGTGCTACGCAACTAAAGTTAGATATAGCTGCCCACAAATCCCAATTCTATGCTGCAGACACAGGACCCACTTTATTTCATTCAGAACATGAGCTACATTTTTTTGTTTTTATTTTTGGCTGCACTGGGTCTTAGGTGCTGTGTGCGGGCTTTCTCTAGTTGCAGCGAGCGGGGGCGACTCTTCGTTGCTGTGGGTGGGCTTCTCATTGCAGTGGCTTCTCTTGTTGCGGAACACGGGCTCCAGGTGCACAGGCTCAGTAGTTGTAGCTCGAGGGATCTAGAGTGCAGGCTCAGTAGTTGTGGCGCACGGGCTTAGTTGCTCTGCGGCATGTGGGATCTTCCCGGACCAGGGATCGAACCCGTGTCCCTTGCACTGGCAGGTGGATTCTTAACCACTGCGCCACCAGGGAAGTCCATGAGCCACATTTTTATTCATCTAACACATCTGATTTTATCCTTTTAAAACAACAAAAGACCTGTTGCACTTTCAATCTATAAATGTGCTTTTTTAGCGGGTAAATGGACAGAGTCCTCACAGTTCAGTGTCACAGCTCGTCTTGCACAGGAGAGGGCCTGGATAATACTATTAGCCAATCATTGCATGAGTAAGGCTCATCTGCTGCCCAAATGCGTACATGCAGCTTAAAAAGCAAATCCAATTGCTAACTCTACTTACCAGGCGTGCCAACACATAGTCACAACTCAGAGCATCAGCAACCAAACCCTCTGAGCAACATTTAAGTCTATTTCGGGGAAATTTACAGTCTGGTCCACTTTCACTTTTCCCCAACAGTTTTCAATAGCTCCAAGAGAGAGGGAGCTGAGATCTCGAACTACTCCCTCTAAGGAAGCACCTGGTCTGAGAATTTCCCCACTTTACCCTGGAAACCATCACAGTCTACAGAGTAAATTTTTTCTATCGTTTTTTGCAAGTATTAAAAATGAAGGCTTTGGGCTTCCCTGGTGGCGCAGTGGTTGAGAGTACGCCTGCCAGTGGACAGGGGACATGAGTTCGTGCCCCGGTCCGGGAAGATCCAAAATGCCGCGGAGCGGCTGGACCCGTAAGCCATGGCCGCTGAGCCTGTGCGTCCGGAGCCTGTGCTCTGCAACGGGAGAGGCCACAGCAGTGAGGGGCCCGCGTACCGCAAAAAAAATAAAATAAAATAAAAAATGAAGGCTTCACCCACTAATACACAGTCAGCATGTCCCTCCATGGGTTCTACATAACCTTTCTTCTGGTGACTGAGTTCTCTTGTTCACCTGACTTTTGATGGTCATTCTCATAACTTAATACTTTATTTCACTGTCATATTCCAGCATGAGATATTGCTTCCATCTCTGTATTCCTGGAGATGCTAAGTCCTTTCCTGGGAGGCCCTTGGTTTAGGACAATCCCTTTCCAAATCCTTACACAAATTCTCTGATGAACCCCTCCAACCCCCAAGCCCCTTCTCATCCAGTGTGCCCTCTACCCTTCTCTCTGAGTCTCCAGTTTTGATCAGAATGGTTCTGTCATCTCTCCTTCCAAATTGTTCCCTGCGGTTGTCATCCAGAGATATTTAAACTTCCACCTAAATGCTTCATCCCTACTCTCCCAGGCAGCCCAAATTGCATTTCCAGGCCTACATGATTTGACAATATTTTCTTAAACAAGCAAGAATAATCACTAACAATTACAGTTCAATTTTCTAGACTCTAACTTAACCAAAAAAACCCCCCAAAATACAAATAATTTGTAGGAAGGAATTCTTTTTCAACAGTGCCAAAATACCTAAGCTACCCTGCTCCACCAGACAGATTTTTATTCGCCCTTTAACATTCAGCTCAGATGTCATCTTCTGTGTGGAACCTGCAGGAACTCCTTCAGAAAAAGTTGGTCATTTCATTTTTTAAGCTTCACAAAACCATTATAGCATTTAACATATTGTATTGGAATTACCTGCTAGGATGTCTGCCTTCCCCACTGGGCCATGAACTCTACAAGAGCAAAGGCTGCGTCTATTCATCTTTCTATCCCCCAATTCAATTCAATTCAGCAAATATTCAACACCCACACTATGACAATTTCAAAGTTGGTACTTAATATTTCATGCGATAATGAAAGCGTGAAGGGAGATAAGTTTACATTATTTTAAAACGCTTTCAAAAAAGTTCTGGCAGAAACTTCCTTTTTTTTTTTTTTTTTTTTTCTGTTTTTTGGGTTTTTTTTGTGGTATGCAGGCCTCTCACTGTTGTGGCCTCTCCCGTTGCGGAGCACAGGCTCCGGACGCGCAGGCTCCGCGGCCATGGCTCACGGGCCCAGCCGCTCCGCGGCATGTGGGATCTTCCTGGACCGGGGCACGAACCTGCGTCCCCTGCATCGGCAGGCGGACTCCCAACCACTGCGCCACCAGGGAACCCAGAAACTTCCTTTTTTATTTCTACTTCCAAAAGGAAAAATTGTGTTTTTCCAAAATCCATGTTTAGGTCAGGAAACCTCAAGATTTGTTTTTCCAGTTTGCTTTATGTTTGTAAATTAAATTTAAATGATGAATAACTTGAATTATATGGCATAGCACAAGTGGCCTTGGAGGTAAGTTAGTCTAGGGAGACAGCTAGTATCTGGCACTTACATTGCCGCTCTCCATATCCTGCACTCACAGCAGACAGCACTAATCGATCGTGGCACTCCTCATTAAGCCCAGACTCAGCCTTAGAATTTTCAACTCAGCTCTTAACGGGCTACTTTCTGGAGTTGGTGGTCAGGATGTATCCTGCTTATTCCTAGTCTGATTCATTTTCTTTTATCACAGATAAGCAAAGTCAGGTCCAGAGAGGTTAAATGACTGCCTAGGTCACAGAGTTAATTAGTAGTAGAGCCTGAACTGGAATGGAACCCTGGTCACCAAAGGCTCTTTCCACTAGAATACACGTTTTATTGTTATAGTCAGTTAATAAAAATGAACACTTCATAGAACATGTTAGTTTTGCTCATTTTATGCACATGTGCATGTTATGTATGATACGTACTAGTTTAGAACCTTCACTTATTACTTCTTAGCCGATGGTGTTATTAGCAAACCAATGTATCATAAAGACTTCCTTGGGATGTTATATCAAGACAGTCTTCCCTTAAAGCCATAGAGGCATAATTTTTCAAAAACTGACTGCAGCTAGGTCTAGCTCTCTGAGACAAATATTCCATTTTTTAAGTCAAAAAGTGAGGTACCTCTAAAAGTTTCCATAAAAAGTTATAAAGCACAAAATGATGCAATGAAAAAGAAGCACTCATCAGTTTAACTGTTTGGTATCCTTCTTATAGCTTCTTAGCATATCAAAGATGTATTTGAAAAAAATAGCTATGAAAATTAGAATATAAGCAAGACTTGTCATCTATAGTTCATTTAGTAATTTTCATTAACTTTCTCTGTATATTCACATTATCCTCTTCCATCCTGGTGTCACTGCCACCAGTACAAGCAGGTATCAGGTAGGATCCCAGAACTGTCTTAACAGTATTTTTAAACCGCTCAAATGCTGTGGTTATCCATCTTTATCACACACAAATGCTTATGTGTAAATGAATGTATGTAAAAGAAAACAAGAAATATATTAAGAAGTATGTGCAAGCCTCTGTTTTCGTTTCCAGAGCATAAGCTTAAAATTCTCCAAAGGCATAGATTTGTTTCTTCCCAGTGGGTCAGGAGGGGTATAACAAAGAAACAAAGAAAGTTGAAATGAATTAAAATCTCAGATTCCTTAGCCTCTTTTTCTTTGAGTACCATACTGAAAAATCCTCTCAAAGAATGAACACCCAGGATACCTCATTACCAGAAATAGAGAGGCAAATGAGAAAGGGTGTAAAGAAAAAGCAAACCCACAGCCTGAGAATAGATAAAAGGCGGCCAGCAAAGTTCTTGGACATGGAATCACACAAAGGTTAGCCATTTGAGGATCAGAAATGAAATGAACTATTACCAAAAACAATGATAGCCTTTGGGAAAAAGTGTCTGATTTTTGTAGACCAAAAAAAAGTAGTTGTAACTGACCTGTGGTTGATATTTGGGCAAAAAGTGTCCGTTTATTTCAATGCATGACTTACAAGCGCTTGCAAACATATGACAGTGGCCCTGTGGACATGCCTCTTCAAAGATCTGAGGTGTCAAAGCAAGGCATTAGCAATCCTATTTTTCCAACAATCCCTGGGAGAAATGGTGATGGCAGCTATGCTGTTATTTACCTACTGCCTCTCAGACTCAATCCAACCCCTCTATACTTGGCTTTGTAACGCTGGGTGTCTGCGAGCTACATTTCCCAGACTAACTGCCAATGGGAGGCACTACTGGGAGACTACCAGGGAAAGAAAGGAAGAAAAGAAGCTCCCACTTCCACCTCTTGTGTGTATCCTTCCAGCATCTTTTATCACTTTCAGAATCAGCCGTGTATGAACTCCTCAGAAGTCCAAGCAGCCCCTGTGAGCCAGCCCCTCTTCCATGACAGTTAACTGTCCCCTTCTATTCTTCACTCTTGAGACAGCAAAGACCCTCTCCGCCATTTTAAAACTGCTGTAACTAGCACTTCATTACCCATTTTTGTAAACTGTTTCATGAGTCTATCACTGGGAGACAAGAAGGCAACACAACTACATGCTAATATACTGTGATAACTGATTTTTGAATCATGGCATTTGGGGACTGGCACTATTTAAGTAAACTGTGGTAACGGAAATTTGTCCACATCTTTTAACCTTGAATAATTTTGGAATTCCTCACCAAACTCTCAAGCCAGTTTCCCCCAAGACACAGAGCTCACAGGGAGTACCTGAAGCAGCCTTAACTCCTTGCAATACAAAAAGCTCAGCTATCACTATTCCACAGGCTCCATGCCCCTTTAATTTAGGGCTCCAGAGTATTTACAAGCAGCTGGAGTAAAGAAGGGGAAATACCGAGACTTTTCCCAGGATTCCCTACAACTAAACCAGAGCAGATGAGAAGGTAAATCCAATTCACCTTCCCAGATGAGGCACTGGGAGTGGATGATGGAACTATCCTGCATCCATTTTCATTGACCTTCCTCTGGGCCTTCCTTTCCCCCAGACAGGGAGCTCATAGGCGGTGTTTTCCAACCCCCAAGTCTTTATAAACAATTACTAATCCATTGAGTCATTGCTATGCCCCAAATAAATCCTTACTTTTTGCGGTTTCATCAGATTTTCTCAATAGTTCAGTGAGAAAGGTGCTGTTTTTAGCTCCACTTTCCATATGAGGAGACAGATCTTTACTCCAATCATTTGCTGGAGGTCACACAATTACTAAACCCAGGTGCTTCCTCTCTCTACTTACCTTACATTACTCATTTCTAGGAAGCAGTAGCAGGAGCCAAAGTTAACAACTCTTGCCCTGGGAAGATTTTCATTACTCCAGGCATCAAGACACAGCTTGAAAGAAAGAAACAGTTCAGAGTTAAAAAAAAAAAAAAAGAAAGAAAGAAAGAAAGAAAGAAAAGGAAAGAAAAACCCAAAATTTTCTTTTATTCCTGGAAAGCATAGACAAACACATTTTTCTTACACAGGGTCTTTTTAATTCTGGTGCCAGGCTTTGTTATTTCATCTTTCTTCCCTTGGTATTTTCCCTCTCCTCACTACCCCTTCCTACACGTTTATTATTAATAATTTCCCTTCTCTCTTTTCCAGAAAAGTCCAGAGCAGCCTAATCCATTTGGATGCTTATTATGAGCAAAGTACTTACATTTTGTAATGGACAATTACAATATTCCAGTTGTGTTTAGATTTGTGGGGATTGGTTGCAAATGACAACCAGCATCCCCCAGCACCTGACACCTGCCTCAGTAATGACCAAAAGCACTATCAAAACTGATTTAAAATACAGAATTTGGCTAGTTCCATGCATTTCTCTCTGCCACATTCCACTTGGGCCTTGGCGACCACATTCTAGCATACTCTCATCATTCTTCTCACAACTGCTCTGTCATCCCTTTCCACGGTGTACCCTGAAACACCTTATCAATTATAAACAAATTCCCTTACATTCTTAACCTCTTCCTTCCATTGACTCTTTTCCTTCAGTCTATAAAATGAGCTCATGTTTCTGCCATTCTAAAAAGAATCAACCACCACCTTTCCTTTACCCAGCAAGCTACCACACTGAATTTTGCCTTCCACTTTGAGTTTCCTACATTGTCTCCACCTAGCATCCCAGTTACTCTTCGTTCCACATCAGCATGTCTTTTCCTTCCATTAAGCTGCGTACAGACTTATGAATTGTCAATCTATCTTGACCTTACTTGACTTATTTGATTAAGCCCCCATTTGTGAAGTTCTCTCCTTCACTGGCTTTTGTGACATCACTTCAGTTTGGTCTTCTTCTAGCAACTTTTTTCATCTACTTCATGGTTACCTCCTCCTCCAGTCCTTGCAAATAATGGAGTTCACCATCCTGTCTTCCCTCTTTGAATGCTATGTGTCCTTCACTGGGAAATCTCATTCTTATATATGGTTCCCAGCCCTGTATCTGCATCCCAGACTTCTCTCCTGGGCTTCAGATAGCAGACATCTGCCCACAGGTTATTTCCATTTTGATATGCTACAGGCCCTGAAGCTCAACATGTCAGAAATGAATTCAACTTCTTTCCTTTTTTACAAGCCAGTTCCCAATCCCACAACCAGTCAGCTTTACTGCTCAGCCCAGAAACCTGGGGTTTCTCTGCCCTTGTTATGCTCACTGTCCTCCCTGCCTCCAATTCACCCTCCTTACCACTGCAAAAATGATCTTTCAAAACTGCAAATATAATCATTTAACACTACCCTGCCCTCATCCCTGTCTTCCTTTCATTCCATCACCTTCTTTCTTATAAACTTTCAAACCTTTCAGTGGCAACACCACAGTATGAAGTTCAAAGTTCTTACCATGCTCTAAACCTTGTTTCTTTTCAGACTCCTTCTATCCTTCTATTTTCCTTAAAACCCTTTACATTCTAATTACTTCATGCTTTTGCCACTCCTCTGACCGCTTATTTTCATTAATTGATATTTATGAAAACTACTTTTTCGCCTAAATATAAAAAAAGAGAGTAGAAAGGGCAAAAAAAGGATTCTGAGATAGCAAGATGTTTGTTTACCCACTGGCATGAGAGGTTTAGGGCAGGAAATAGAAGAGCTGTGTTCAAGAGAGACAGGCTCTGAGCAGATGCTATACACTGGATCCCAGGAACAAAGACTGACAGAGTTGGAGAAGGGTCATTGACTTTCTCACAGCTCAGTGCAGCTCTGGTGTCCTGGGTAGGGGAGAAGGACACTATGAGGGTTACCAGTAAAGCAGTGTTTTAACAGAGGCCACATAGTGATAGAGGCCTTCGTGAAGCGTCCAGATGATTCTGGTAAGGAAGAATGTGAGGGGACTAGTTAAGACTAGATATTTAGGAGATTCTCAGGTATAACTGAGAAAGATGGTAAAAGGGGGATGCTATACAGCAGTTACACAGGTGAGGGCTATGTAGCAAATGATATTCCTACTTGTAAAGAAAACTGAAGTCATTTGATGGGAACTCCTTTAATTCCATTACCAAACCTAAAATCATAATGAAATTTTCTTTCTCTCCTTGTCTCCAGTTAGTCCTCCAGTGGACGACTTGTGTGTATTACTACCTAGGAGCAGTCCTTCTAATTGTGCTTTGGATCTTTTCTCATCCCATCTTTTGGGCACCGTAAACTATCATTACTGTCTACTCTGTCTTCTAATTGGGACTCCTTTCTGCAGTGATTTAAACATGATTAGGCCTCTGGCCTCCCTTTATCTCATCTGCCTTGCAAACTACTAATCTCTCTTCTACCCTTAAAAATCTTCTCAAAAAACTTGTCTATACTCTGTCTCCATATCCTTACCCTCATTTCACTCCTTAGCCTATACATTTGTCTCCGATATCCATCATTAAAAAGCAAATAAGCAAAACAAAAAAAGACAAAAACACATTCCAGGGTTATCAATGACTTCCTTATCCTAAAATCCAATGGACATTTTCACATTTCATCTTACTTTACCTTGCAACATTTAAAACTGTTGATCATTTCCTTATAAAGCAAAGTGGGCTTTTTTTATTTTGGCCTCTATAACTCCCATTCCTGGGTTTTTTTCTACCTCTGTCATTGCCCCTTCTAATTTTCCTTTGCAGAATCTGTCCACATTATCTGGATTAAATGTAGAGTTCCTCACTCTATACTTGACCGACCTCTAGGAATTTCATGCTGACAGATTAAGATTTCTGTAATAAGTAATTCTCAAATTGTGTATCTCTGCCTTGTAGCCACACTGGGTTTCTCTCATTCTTCAAATGCACATCTGGTCCCTCTATAGTATTTCTGTACAAAACTGTTCACTCCCTCAAGAATATGCTCCCCCATAGTAGACTGCTTAGCTCTCATCTCAAATGAAAGATCACTTGTTACGGGAAGCCTTTCCTAAGTCAGATCCATTTGCTTTATACTTTCATGAAACTCTGTTCCTTCAGAGCATTTAAAATTTTGCTTTTGTTCTGTTTCCTTCCCCTTTTGGATGATTTCAACCCTCCTGAACTATAGTAAAGGGCAGGAAGAGTGAGATAAGAATCAATTGTTTTACTCCTCACCCACCTTTTCATAGGTAGGTGAGCTGTGCCATTTCTCAGTCTGAAGTCCCTTTCAGGCAGCAATGCTGATGGGAAGAATTAACACGCAACATATATATAGAACTACTTCATTTACTGGCACTGGCTGTGGTGTAACCAGTGAGAGAAATAAGTCTGCAGTAATTCCAAAAGTTCTCAAGTGTGCAAACTCAATTCATTGCTTTTATACACCTCAAATACTTGTTCTCAAGACCTTTTTCTTTTCTTTTGGCTGCGCCACACGGCATGCGGGATCTTAGTTCCCCGACCAGGGGACCTGTGCCCCCTGCAATGAAGTGCGAAGTCCTAACCATTGGACCACCAGGGAATTCCCAAAACCTCATTCTTTATGGGGGGCACACATCCAAGGCATTTCCCTAGATTGCACCCTAAAATGGGACTAGTTAGATGTTATTCTGCCTTTACTGTTTTTAAAATTAAACTTTTGATTTCGAGATAATTAAAATTCACATGCAGCTGTAAGAAATAACACAGAGGTCCCATTACCCTTTACCAAATTTCTGCTAATCCAATGGCAGTATCTTGCAAAACTATAGTACAATTATCACAACCAGTATGCTTACATTGATAGATGAGAACAGTTTCCATCACCATAAGGATCCCTCGTTTCCCTTTCACAGCCACATCTGCTTTCCTCCTACCGCCACCACCTCCATAATCCCTGGCAACTACTAGTCTGTTCATCTCTATAATTTTGTCATTTCAAGAATACTATATAAATGGAATTCACACAGTAGCTTTTTGGGGCTGGCTTATTTCATTCAGTGTAATCTCTGGAGATTCATCCTGGAGTGGCATGTATCAATAGTTTTTTTTTTTTTTTTACTGCTGAGTAGTATTTTCATGGAACGGATGTTATCAGTAACCATTCACCCATTGAATGCTGTGGATTATTTCCAGTTTTTTACTATTATGAATAAAGCTTCTATGAGAATGTGTACAGGTATTTGCGTGAAAATAAGTTAAATGCCCAGGAGTATAACTTCTAGTTCATATGATAGTTGTATGTTGGGCTATTTAAGAAACTGCCACAGTTTTCCAGAGTTGCTATCCAATTCTCACCAGCAATGTACTGAGTATTTGTGATCCAGTTTCTCTGCATCCTTGACAGCATTTAGTGTTGTCACTGTTTTACTTTGGCCATTCTGATAGGTATGTAGTGATGTCACATTGTGGTTTTAATTTTCTCATTTCCCTAATGGCAAAGAATGTTGAATATCTTTTCACAAGCTTATTTGTCATCTGAATGTCATCTTTGAGGAAATGTCTCTATGTCTTTTGCCTATATTCTAATTGGATTGCTGGCTTTTTTATTGTTTTGCTTTGAGTTAATGATACAATCTAGATACCAATCCTGACACATACTAGAAATGTGGTTTGCAAGTACTTTCTTCCACTTTGTAGCTTATCTCTTTGTCCTTTTAACAGATTCTTTCACAGAGCAGAAGTTTTAAATTTTGATGAAGTTCAATCTATCATACTTCTATGGATTAAGCTTTTGGTATCTAGTCTTAAGAACTTTTTTGCCTAGCCCTAGGTTCCAAAGATTTTTCCGGATGCTTTGTTCTTCCTAAAAGTTATAGCTTTATATTTAAGTCCATGATCCATTTTGAGTTGAGTAAGGTGTGAGATTTAGGTCAGGGTTCATTTTGTTTTTGCCGAGGGATGACCAATCGTTCCAGGATTGTTTGTTGAAAAGGCAATTATTTCCTCCATTCAACTGTTTTTGCACCTTGTTAAAAATCAGTTGGGCACACTCATGTGGGTCTACTTCTGTGATCTCTATATGTCTATCCCTCCCATCAAGAACACAGTCCTGATTACTATAGTTATAAGTCTTGAAATTGGATAATTTCACCCACTTGATTCTTCTTTTAAAAAAATCATTTTAGTTATTCTAGTTCTTTTTGGCCTTTCCATATAAATTCTTGTATGATCTTGTATCTACCAAAAAGAAAATTACTTATGTCAAACCTGTGTATCAGTCTGGGGAGAAGTGACACACTTACTACATTGGGTTCTCCGACCCATGAGTCTCTCCATTTACTTAGGTCTCCTTTTCTTTTTTTTTTAATCAGCATTTTGTAGTTTTCAGCATACAAGTCCTGTACACAGTTTTTTAGATTTACACACAAGTATGTCACTTTTTCGCTTATTATAATTGGCACTGTATTTTTAATTTCAGCCTCCAGGTGTTCAGAGCTAGTATATAGAAATGCAATTGATTTTTCTAAGTTTATAGTTTGCAGTATGCCATAGTTGGGACTGCACACAGGAAGGCCCTAATTGTTCACATTTGGAATGTTCCCAGGTCCAAGTGGGTAAGGGCAGTCACAGGTAGGTTACATACATAGCACAGTAAAAATCTTGGGACATTGAGTCTGGACATTAGGTCTGAGTGGCATGGCTTATGGCTTTATGTGATAAGTTGTGCTGAGGTGCTCTTGTGGCAGATAAGAGGGAGTTATTGGGGTGGGGGGCAATGTAACTCGCTCAGGTTGCTATCATCATCCCTTCCTTAAGTGGATCCCCATGAGAAACACAAGCAGGACCTTGAATAGATGTGCCCTGGATACATGTTTTTCTATGAAATTTTCATGTCTTTTGATGCTCCATAAAGCTTATCAGTCGAGGAGAAAAATAAAAAGTACTACTTGCTTCCAGGCTGCTTCAGTCAGAATTTTCACAAATGCAGGACTAAATCTATAATCCATCCTCCTCTTCCCATCCTTGGCACCTTATATGGCTCTATTCTTTTGTGAGCACTCCCAATCTGGGGATTCTCTCTTTTTTCACTGGAAACCTTGACAAAACAAAATTTTAACGACCTACTCCTTTTAGGTTGACCAAAAAATGGTTGGTTAGGATTATATTACATTAGTATATGCAGTTTTCATCCATTTAATATTATAAATATGATGTATGTGAGGGCTGTCATGACTAATAATCAGCTCAGTATTCAATATTTTTGTCAAAGAGTTACCTGTTTGGTTTCTATGTAAATTCTTACCTCATTCAGACATGACAATTGTTAAATGCCAGAGATCTTCCTTTTTATCATCATTCTTTAATTTCTGTTAACTCTGAATATCAACTTGATAAGAAAAAAAATATGAAGTTGGCATATTATCCAGTTATTTATCCCCCAAAAAACCCTAAACAACAACAAATACTGCATTAAACTTAGTACAAATTTGAAAGCTATCCAACTCCAAACTTGCAGACGGCTATAACTTCTAAGTATTTCTTCCTAACACTGACTTCTAATAAAAAATACAGGATTGTCTACGAAGTTTTAAATCACAGATGTTATTTTTTTTAAATAATGGGTTGGTAATGTCCCTGAAAATTCTGATTTAAATGAGATCTTAGGGACAAATGTCATTTTAAGATTAAAACACGGTTCAAAATGTGAAAGACTTTAAAGGCTTACATTTTTGTGTGTAATTTGTACTATATATAGGTATATATCTATATATATAATTCTTTTTAATAATTTTACCAAGTATCATTATTTATTAACCAAAGTCCTCTATTTTAAGCCAGAGACTTCTACTATTTCATAACCAGATCTCTTTAACTAGATTTTTATCAAAACTTATATACTGAGATGATAATGTATTTTCTTGTAGAAGCAGTGGAAGACAGGTTATTACCAAACTTATTTAACCCAAGTTATAGATGATGGAAGGGATATCTGCAATGAAAAACAAACACAAAAACAAATATTGCAATATTTATCATTCAATAAAAATAAATATGAAATGAACATGCTGAATGCTGGAAAAGTATATCAAATTAGATCAGGAGAAGAAATGTTCAGATGAAAACTGAAAATTATGGAGGGAAGTTCCAAAAACTTTCATTGGCCTTGGAAGTTGACAGTATAAGCACTTTATGTTTCTACTTGTGCAGTGCCCAAGGGCTGCAAGTTTTCCTTTCTATTCTATGTTACTATAATTGATGCAAAATGCAAGACAATTTTAAAAAGTTAACAACTGCTTTTAGTAAGACTATTTTATTTTAAAATTTTTCAAAATATAAAAATAATAAACATTATGGATATTTAACAAACAAAACATAATTCAACTATAAATAATAAAAATGTTGACAACCTCACATAAACACGTAATACTATAAACATTCTAAGCATACAAGAGTAGTTTTCTAGTTCAAGTTTTACCATTTTCAGTTCAAGTTTTATTATCACTTTAAAAAATAAACAAAAAAAGCTGCTACAGCTTAACCAATTACTTTCGCTCCACTCAAAGAGCAGGGAATTTTTCCCCCATGCCAACACACATTCGTGAAATGGGATACTTATGGGCACAGGTATTAAAAACTGGAACAATCCAGTCTCCAGACAAGAAAGAACTCCTTTGGTGTTTTTCGGTTCAACAATCCACAGAAATTGAGTTAGACTAAACCACTATTAAAGGAAATCTTGTGCCAGACATGTTGTGAAGTAACATCATACCCAAAACAGGTTCAGGATTCTGAGAATCAAAAGTAAACATCTATGAATGCTTTGCTGATACTTAAAAATTGTATCTTAAGAACATTCACTAAGGTGCTGGAATGAAGTCTTGCAGATGTAGAAAACAATCTGCACATCAACACAAAACTTGTACAATGTAAATAATACATCTCTTTAGAACTTATCAAATGTTCTATAAATATTTAAGAATTACCCTGCCTCCTGTTGAGTAAAAGACAGATGGGAATTTAAAGCAGAACAGGATTACACCATATTTTAGGACTAGAAAAGTTTTCCATTTGAAATGTGGGAAAACTGAGCCATGCTGAATGTATCATTTTCTTTATTCTAGTCATATTAACACACCACTCCTTTTATCAAAAGAGCTAATGAAAAACTGAAGAAACTATTTTCTTTTGGGGAAGCTGGACACAAATTAGTATAATGTCATTCTCCATCTTATCTTTAAATTATGGGATGTTTCTAATTGGCTGGGCTCTTTACCCGACTCACCGCAGACCACTTTTATAATTATGCTGCTAGATTAGATTAAGTTATAAGCAATCATAGATTTAAGCCTAGCAAAGTCTAGATAACAGGTTGAAAATGATATTGAAAGGTTTTGTAGCACCAATGACTTTTTCCTAAGACACTTGAGGGGCTGCATCACTTTAAAGTATTATTTATCTTGTAAACAAGACCAAAAATATTCAATTGATCTGTATTTTGAGCACAAATATTTATAAACTCTATTAAAAAAAAACAAATATAGCATGACTAGGGCAGCTGATAGTGTAAAATCTAAGTATATTGAAAAATATAAAGATATATAAAAGGCTTCCATAATGCAATCATGCAGAGGTAAACTGCTTCACTCAATTACACAAAAGTGATTCTGTACAGTTATCTACACATAGCTCCGTAAGAATCCTCTTCAGGAAAATGAAATAATGAAAATCCCTATTTTTAATTAATAAACATATGGGAACTCAAATATGTACCTGACCTACCAGATCTCACAGCAATTTTCGGAAAGTACAATGATCTCAATGAGAATTAAATCATCTCGACTTCTGATTCCCAATGGCATGTTCAATTTAGTTTGTTTTTAATTTAAAAGCAAGGGGGGGGGAGGAAGATGACAAAATAAAATTGAGAGCGGTGGGATATGATCCACATCTATTAACCAACCAAAACTGTTAACAGCAAGTATGGTCCCTTCAGAGAATGTTTTTTGGGTTTTTAGCCCAGCAGGTTAGAACTATTCTATTACACAGGCAGAGAATCTTTCCTTAAAAAGAAAAAACTACTGAACTAATCTGGGAAAATATTTGTGAACTCCCAGCAACTACATGTTTGTTCATAAATGTGAACTAAAAGAGAAGTCCAATTTTTAAAATGCCCTGTAGGCTATAAGGTCATAATTATGTTAACAAGACCTTCCTTTAAACCAAGCCTACATTAACCATGCTGTCTCCAACTAACGTGGATCAAAATAGATAACTTACATTACGTCTGACGGGTTCATTCTTTTTTTCATGAAGACAAATGCAATGCATACTCAAGAAAAAGTGCTTGCAGAATAGTTAACTTTGCACAAAAAGGTGAAAATATGAGCATGGCTGAATGAAACTAAAAAAAAACACAAAAAACAAGGGAGAAAAGAATCAAGTATAATTTGGACTTTTCTAAAGGAGTTGCTATCAAGTGTAACTTCCGACTTCTCAAATGCTAATGAGAATCTATGAAGGAATACTAAGAAATTAGTTTTCTGAAAACTTTATGGTGCCCATTATAAAGAGGGTATTTTGGGTGAATATTTAGAATAAAATTTAATCACACTCTTTATAAATAATTCCAAGCCATATTGCTTATAAATAAATGATACGGACATACACCTTTTAAGGCAGGGAAACTATAGTTTTAACAGTGCTAGACACACAACACTATTTCCCCTTGCTTTTAAAATTGTCTTTGATATCTTGGTTGCAACTGAGGAAAATAAGGAAAAACTGTGTAAATTAGACATTTAATAGATATTTCTCAATATCTACAATCCACAGATCATTTTATACTACTTTAAAAGAAAGAAAATTATTTTCCTTGTTTACTTTGAAGAGTTAAGAGTTTTTTAAAAATTATTTGGGTAAGTGGCCTTGGCAGTGACTTCAATAAGTATATTTAGAAGAAACAGGCAAGTTATCACCATGTGAAAAAAGTATTTTACTAATTGTTCAAAATTGTTTTAAGTGACTATCCTAACTCCAGAAATGTATCCTAAAAACCCAGGAAAATTAAAGCCAAACCAAGGTTTAACTTTTTAATCATTTTCATCATTCTAAGTTGTTCATGCTAATGAACATAGTATCATGGCTTTACAGACTTCCTAGACACAATTTCAATTTGGCTGAGACTGAAAACTTATCTCAGGTTAGGAAAACCAAGAGGATTTTCTTTTTTTTCCTTCTTAGACTGTTTAAAAATAAATGGCTATAAAGGGGAGAAAACATTTAAGAATAAGGTCAGACAAAGCACACAATCAGATTTACTTCTGGACTCAGATGTACCCTAAAAGAACTGTAAAGATAAAATGCTAATTATGGTACATGTAAACATCTATTCAAAATGATAAAGGGCAAACATAAAACGATAGTATCATATTATTATAACAGTCGTCTCCAGACAGGAACAGGTCTTGCTGTTGTAGTCACAAAGCTAAATTCAGGCAATGATGATCTCTCTCTGCTGGAAAAAGAGAAGACTATTAAAAAAAACTGTGAAAACAGTAAATAAATCTAAAAACTGAATCATACCATACACTGAACTCTAATTTTTTTTAACATTAAATAAAATCTGAGAAAGGAATCAAAATGAAAGTTCCAGACAAATTTCACAAAGATCAGCCTTGGGTTAAAATGATTTAACAAAACTTCTCTGCATCATGCTTCACTGAAACATTAAGCTGCAAAGATCACAGCTCTGCAACATGGTTACGATCTAAAATTTTTGACTAGGAAATGTCATAACTGACCACATAGTAAATTTTTATCAGTGTGGGTTGGCAAAGTAGTAATTTTAAGAAATCACGAACAAATTCCAAAATATTGATATAAAATAAAAGCAAGAACAATTGTCTTAAGTTTCCCAAGGACTTCATTTCCTTAAACTCCATGTGATAACCATTTCATTCTTCAATCACACTATATGACATAAAATACTATACTAAGCATAATGATTAACAACAAAAGTAAATAAAAAGGAACATATCAAAATGAGACACTGCTTCGTATACAAAGGAAGACTAACTTGGATGATTGGGAAGATGAGAGGATGGATGAAGTAAAGTGACAGGGAGGGAGGGATGAGGAAGAAGCAAATATAATAAATTGATACAAAAAAGTAAAATAAAAATGCTTTTAATTATACTAAGTAATGAGTACATAATACTGATAAACTGTAAGAAAGTTATTAACCAAATTAGGAATTTTTCTACTGAACAAGTATGAAATTTTTCTTTGAACAAGTTTTCATTAGAAATTACTGAGTATGTCAGTCATGTTCACCAAGGTTTCTTCCTTTCTTAGGTCTTTTAGATAGCTATTTTGGAAGATAATCTGCTGTCATCTGATAGGTATACAATGATCAGAGAGAAAAAATCTACTCTTCTCTAAAAGCCTGTATGCTGTATACATACCTCGGAGCAACTAGCCAGTTCAAGAAGTTAACAAGAACAAGGTAGTTCCTGAGATCTGGGAAAAGGAAATTTTCTTTCTGCCTTACAGATACTGTATGCTGACAATTTATTCCTAGATTACATTTCTGCTTTAATTATATGGTTTTGGAAGAATGAGAAAAGCCCTGCAAAAGACCAAAAGGTGAACTAACCTAATAAGCCAGAATTTTATGCAGGACATTTTTGTTTTAAAAGGCTAAAAGACTTCTTGTAAGGGAAGAAAAAAGAAAATCTTACAAATATTTACATAAATTCTGGAAGGATTAAAACTGATTTTCTATAATTAGTTCACACTATAGGTAAGGGGAAAAAAGAAAGAAAATATAGACTGATAAAGTTTGTATAATATTCTACAATAGCCATTGATATTTCAACATACCAAACAAGCAACTGTTTGCCTTCTTTTTGTAACCCTTAGAGCCAGTGATTAGTGTTCCAAGTAAGACTGAAAATACAGTCCCCATAAAACAGTTCTAGTAACAAGAAATTTCCTTCAATTAAGCTCAGCCATACTTTCTACAGGCAATCAGCTAAAACAGTGAAGTCTTATCTTTATAGTAAACTACTGCTTGATACATTTGATTATATTACAAAATAAAACAAGAGCTATGGAATACTCTCCCATTCATGCAACATGATTTCATTAAATGCTTGAGTACTGGTTAAATACTAAAATTAATTTTTAAATGTTACAATTATCCAATAACAGTTAAAGCAACACTGCTTACGTAGAGACATAAAATATTGAGTGAAGTATGTAAAATGACAACTCAACCATCCCTTGAGGTAATCCTAATCAATCTTTTAAACCAATGATACATAATTTCCTTCAATTTTTTCCTGGAAAAAGTCGCTACCTACGTCTCAATCCCTTTTTCACTCCCACCTCAGCCCAGATCTATACTACAGCAAAGAACTTGTTAGAACTGCAAAATTTAAAAGCGTGTATCAAGTTTTAGGTAGCATACTGTAATAAGAAAGAGTTTTAAACTTTAAGTTTGGAAGTGAAAGGAAAGTTACAAGCAAGAAGAAAAAGTGTGAATACAGAAGTTAATCTACACTTCCCAGGTTAAAAGGAATTTGGGTAGCAAAGGCAAACATTTGGGAACACTATATACAAAACTGTACCACGACACACTGTATGAATTATCATAACGAAATCTAAGTTGTTTCCACTGATAAGATGATAGAAACAGCAACAGCAACAACAGGTAGGGAGAATTGATATAGATATGTTAAATTGCTTTAGATCAAACACTAATATACTACCAGGGAAACTAAAGACGTGGAACGGACCTCAGAGATCATCTAGTCCAACCCCTTTCATTTTACAGACAAGGAAACAACCCTGGATAAGTTAAGAGACTTGTCTAAGGCCAGAGAGTCAAATCACAGAGCTAGGGACCAAAAGCTAAATCTCTTAATCCTTGTCCAGTACTCTACACTAGCTCATCTTTGGATATAAAAAATTAACCGGGATGGACTAGATTAGTGGCTCTTGACATTTCTATTCTTACACACTGATAGAAACCAAAAGGCGATTTTACTCCTGAATGGACAACATTTAAAACTCCAAAATTTTAATAGCCTACTAATTGTTATGGAAATTCCACTAAGACTACTTGTATATTCCTCCATCAGTATTTGTAACCCCCACTGGTGCAATACTTAACAGTATCAATTGTTTACTAAGACGGTCCCAATGACTGAGAAGACCTTCAAGAGAGATTTTTAGAAAATTGATAAGAATTAACAAGGGAGGTAATTGTCACTCCATTGTTGGAGATTTAAATATGCATTCATCCATTAATTCATCCAACAAACAACTGAATGCCCTCTATGAGCCAGGCTTTATGATAATCACTAGAGATAAAAAGATGAATAAGACATGGTCCCCTTCCTAGAGGAGCTTGTAAATCTAGTGGGGAAGACAGACATATAAACCAGATAAATTATATTACAACATAAGTACTGTAACAGAGATATGAACAAAGTGCTGTGTTAAAAGGGATGGTTAAGGTATGAACTGGCTAATGACCAAGAAGTCTACTAATTTTGTGTAACAACTACCACATTTATTGTGAACACAATCTCATGCCCAATCAATAATTAGGAAGGAGGTAGCAATGTAGAGGTTTAAAAAAAAGTTGGCACTGAAATCAGAATGCCTGCAATTCAAATTTAGTCCTTCTACTTACTAGCTGTCACTTTGGGCAAGTCATTTCATCTCTATTAGCCTAAGTTTCCTTATCTGTAAAATGGGAATTAACAACTACTTCAAAGGGATATTTTAAGTTTTAAATGAGAACACATGAAAGTACATGTAGAGTACTAGTATTTATAAACATATGCATTAATTTGAAAAAAATCCAATAGCAATTTCATACTACGTAATATTTATAATTAAAATCATATTAATGATAATAAAAATATAATTACGGACCTAATGATTGTTGCTAATATTTAATCCCCATACTGCAGGACCCTATCAAAACATACTTGTCTTCTGATTCATTCAAAGCAACATGGTGTAAAACCTTTTAATTTTAGGTTACTACAGAATTTAAGATTAGGGAAAGTGATTAGCTATTTATGGGTTTAAGTAAATAGTATGTGATTTCAGTTACATTATAAGGGAATTTTACAATAATTGCAAAACATCATGCTAAAATTTACTAATCATATTATAAAGCCAAAAATCAGCATGGAGATTTAACTGGCCTTTGCAAGATTTTCTTTCTTTATAATACCTGTTTGGTGTAAAGAGAAGAAACGTGAGCCTCTGCCAATTTGGCATCTTTCACGACTACTAAAAAGAAAAGAAAACAAACTTACCTAATGAATCAGAATAGCACATAGTCAACATACAAGAGACTACATCAAAATATATCACAGCTCTAAGTAGAGTAAAGAAGTTTCAAGTAAAGTCACTATTTTGACAAAAGAAATCTGATAGTGAAATTTTAAATATAAACATGTGCATCAACTGCAAGCCAAAACATTCCTATGAAATATAATACCATCAAGAATATATATACAACTTTAACCCTAAGTGTGGGAAGAAAAGGAAAAGAGGAACAGCATCCACTAGCTATCCACTGGCAAAAGACCATGGTGGTGAAATTACAGTCTGTGATTGTGAGGACCCCAGTATGGGAAGAAAGTAATTTTTTTTTATGTGACTTTTAATATAATCACTATATTCTCAGGAGGGGTAGAAACACTTGCAACCAAAAGGATAAACTGTAAAAGATAAATATGTAATCTTCCACCCTCCATTCTACAAAGAATGCATTTATTTCCTGGAAACTGCTGTATCAACTTTCAATGATCATGTTCACTTGTCAGAGAAAGCCACTTAAAAATCACAATATTGTTGCAAATGTCAAAGATTTTTTATACAAGTATAGGAAATGCACACTTAAAATATCAGACTGGAACACTTACCAAACAGTGTTTTCCTAAAGTAGTATCTATAGTACATTTCTTTATTCATACATCTTCAAATGGTCAAGTTTTCTTTCATACATCCAAAATGTAATGTGATGTTTTCTTATTCACCAAATGTTAGCTCTACTTGAAGTCTGGTTCCAAACTAATCAGCCTGCTTTTAATTTAAGACATCTGTTGAAAGTTTATAGGATCAAACCAAACTGAAGTGGTATAAATTTTAAACAATGGATTGAACATTATTGTAAAGGTACTGGTAACCATTATTATTATTATTAAGAATAAGTTAGTGATTATAGCTCCTTTTGTGATAATTGGGGGGAAGGGTAGATCACCATCTGGAATGGTCTATTTATTTTAACTTTTTTTTCTTTTTTTTTTTTCTTTTTTTAAATCAAGGAACATTGTCTTTTTTTTTTGTCATTGCTTTTTTCTTTTCGTTTCTTTTCAAGAGACCATTCCACTTTATTTTTAACATCTGAATGCATAAGGACTCAAATGCAAAGCAGTCATACACCGTTATCATTAAAACCCATATTGTAAAATACATACACAAGTCCAACAAAAGGCTAATACATAGTAAAGCCTAAGCATACTACTATGTAATATTATGAATACATAACTTGGAGACTTTAGTTAGAGTACTATGTTACCTACTCATTTTTGAAAACATTCATTAAGATCTTAAATGCAAATGCATTCCTTATTTGGAGTAAAACAAAATCCTCTAAGTTATAACAAGTATTGGTCATTAAGTCTTCAGACCTATTCATTAAATTACAAAGAACCCAAAGAATTCTGTAATGTTCAGTAGAAGTATGTAATAAAAACATTGCATATGTTTCTAGTGTGATGTCTTTACCAATTGTTTACTGAAATAAAACTCAAACATCAATCTTTCAAAATACGGGATTCAGAAGGTAGTTTTCTTCTCTTTTGTCTATTTGTGAAATCCATCTTCAGCACATTTTACCAAAAATTGTTTTTACAAATATGTAAAAGTACATTAGATAATACTAATGAAACACAGGTAGAGTTCTATCATATGCAGATCAATGATCAGTCAAATCATCTTCTCCAAGAGCGAGATTCATTGTCCTCTTCTTCTTCATCATCATCTTGAAGTAATGAGTCATCCACCAAAGACTCTTCCTGAAACTTTAGGTTAAAATGCATTTAGGAATTTACCCAAAAAAAAAAAAAAAGAAAAGAAAAAAGGTGACACTTTTAAACACTGATTACTCTCAACAGAGTTGAATACAAAAGGTATTTCTATAGCTAGAACATTCAAGAAACAAAGAAAAGCAATCTTTACTCAATGGTTTCTCAATACTATCTATTCTATTGCTTGCATCAAATAGACACTAAAAAAATATCAAAGTAAGCCTTTGTACATGCCGTTTCTCCTGCCTCTCTTTATCAAATTATGCCATCTTCTATACCTACAAAACATTGCTCCACACCTTTTTTTTGTTTTAAAGAAAACATCAATAAGTCTTCTCTGACACTAAATCAACCAACAACTTGAATAAAGTTTATCAATATTTATATTTCTTTTCTGCTATATGTAACAAACATTTTCTTTTATAGCATTCTTTTCTTTTCCCCATTCCCTTCATAAAAGCTTCTCAGTCTACTTTTCAAACTTTTCAAAATACCTAATACCAGGAGCTCTCCTGCTTTTCTCCCCATTCAATTCAAACTCATGGAAGGACAAAGGTATAATCTAAAATATAAAATGACAAATCATGTATATGAGTTTCAAAATACACATTTTATTCTTGCATTTGACTATGGATATGTATAACAGCCTTGAATGCTCTTCAAACAAAATGAAGTGCCATTATGAAAATCTAACCAATGTAAAACATGGAACCATTTAGTTTCCCCACCTTACCTTTCATTCCTTAACTTCCTCAACTTTTTCCTACAGCTTATTTCATGATTAAACAAAACAGAGTTGCTTATCTTTAGGTTTTTGGTTTCAAAGGGCTCTCCACTTCACTGTTCTTCATGCTCTCACCTCTCAGCCATCAGACTACCTGCTGTTACCCAAGAAAAAATATACTCTTCCACACCTATACTTCTGCCATTTAAAATGCCTCTCTCAACTATACTCCCAGTCCCAGCTCTTGGTTATGAAAAGTTTTTTTATCACTCAGGGTTCAGCTCCACTGCCACCACCTCCTTCAAGATTCTTCTGGAAAGAAACAATCACTCCTTCCTCTGGGTTCCCACAGCATATTGTTCAAATCTTTATTTACCATATCAGTCTGCCTTTTATTATAATTAGTTTCTTATGTGTCTGTCACCACCCCCTCTTCCATATTATAAGCTCCTTGATAACAGGGACCGTGTCTTATTCATTTTTGTGCCTATCACAGTATCTACCATATAGCAGGCATTCATTCTAATGAACTAAAATGGTATGAATTAAAATGAAACCTGAAATGTTAATAAAGCAACTGAATAGAGTATATACTCTAAAACTTAAAATATCACAAGATTTCCTGTGGATAAAAATCTAATGAATAATTAATGTTTTCTAAGAGTAAATGAAAACTGAGTATATATATGATTTTCATATATTCTTTTTGGATTAGCAATCCACAGTTCTCATTAATACATAAAATTTAAAGTTGTCTGCATTTATCTGATATCCCCTGCCTGGAAGATGGCTCAGGAATAAAAGTTTTATGTTAAAATCACAGCCATAAAATCACATTTTATATAAAAACGTAAACATTTAAGGGTAAAAACAAGTGGAAAAAAAACATACTTCCTCTTCATCAGGTTCAACTTCTTCTGCTTCAACAGCTGAAATATTAGTTATTGGTTTATTCCAAGCCAGTTTTAGATCCTGCCCTTTGAAACGAGCTCCATGAACTGCAGCCTAAAACAATTAAGAACATTGGAATATAGAATATTAATAATTTGTGAAGAAAAAAATGAAATGTTATAGTACCTAATATTTAAACTAAATTAGCTAAACACAAGTGAAAGACAGTTGTGTATTTTTGCTTTGTGGTTTACTTCTTTATTTACTATTTATTATTGCAATTTATAATGTACTTTATACTGTTATTTACTTCTAAAATCAGCCTAGTGATTGTAAATTCCTTTATAAAAAGAAAACAGGAACAATTTCTCATAATCGAGTAGAGCTATTTCACTACTGGCCAATATCTGACTAGAAGAACTATGTCTCCATGTCTACAGTAAAAGGATAACTGCTACTCAAGGCAACAATCTCAAAGCACTTCAAGATTCTGGCTGTAGATCTTAATTCTTGTTAATTCACAAATGGCTCATATAATAACTAGAAACTAGAAACCTTTAACAAATATAAGAATAATTTTGCATGTGTATTTATTTTTAAATTACATCAAAAAAATCAAAAAATACCATAAAATGTCTGACGTATCACTATTACAAAATATAAATATCTCAATGAAGAAGAAAAAAACAAACAAACAAAAACCCTGAACTTTTCTATTGAAAACTAAAGCACTTCCCTACAAAGCTTTCAGACCTGCATATGGTAAAACTGAGTAAACAGTCAAGTCTAAGTACTTGTTACATTAAATGGCTGGTTTAGAAAGAATGCTTTCAAATTAAAGTAATGTGAACTAACATAAATCAATGTTAGCAACATACCAAAATAACTCATAGTCACAAAAGATTTATAGCACAATCTCAAAGTACAGCATAATGTGATATGTAGAAACAATTACATGTTCAATGACATCTGACTATGAATTGTGTGATATTAAAGTCCCCAGGTATAAATTTTAAACCTGCACATGTAAATTTATGATAAATTTAAAATATTTCATGCCTATTAAAATGCAGCTCAGGAGTTTTTAGTCCATGACCCCATCATGTCATATAACTAAAAATTTTTAAATACTTATATATAATATTTAAGGCCAGAAACAAACTGTAATCTTTTTGAAGCTATAACTATTACATAAAAATATATTCCTGTAAGGAATTCCAATTGTCTCATGCAAAATGGCTACTCATAAAACTCATGTTTTCATCCAGCTAAAAAAGGCAAAAAATGTTAAGTGATGTTTTTTTATAGTAAGTTCTTCAAAAATTTCTTATGGGAACTTCCCTGGTGGTGCAGTGGTTAAGAATCCGCCTGACAATGCAGGGGACACAGGTTCGAGCCCTGGTCCAGGAAGAACCGACATGCCGCGGAGCAACGAACCCCATGCGCCACAACTACTGAGCCTGTGCTCTAGAGCCCACGAGCCACAGCTACTGAAGCCTGCGCACCTAGAGCCATGCTCTGCAACAAGAGAAGCCACCATAATGATAAGCCTGTGCACCACAACAAAGAGTAGCCCCTGCTCGCCGCAACTAGAGAAAGCCCGCGTACAGCAACAAAGACCCAACACAGCCATACATACATAAATTTATTTAATTTATTAAAAATTTCTTATGACCTAATTTTGTAAATCTCTATATTTAGTACATACTTCAAATTTGTAAGGTGAATCTACAACTCTCTAAAGTTTTAATTTTAAAATTATTTACTGGATGCTATCATCCAGGCTCTGTTGTTCCGTTTACAGAGCACAGGCAGAGTAGATTTAGCATAAATCTAAGGGTCCTAGGATTTTCAGAATGCTAAATGAGCTCTGGTTTCAACTTCAAGTCATCTGCTACATTAGCTCCTCACAAGAGAATCAGCCTGACCTTTGAAGCTTTGAAACCAGGCATTGACTTCTCCTCTCTAGCTATGAATGTCCTAGATGGCACCTTCTTCCAATATAAGGCTGTTTCATCTACACTGAAAATCTGTTGTTTACAGTAGCCACCTTCATTATCTTAGCAAGATCTTCTGGATAACGCACTGCAGCTTCTATATCGGCACTTCCATTTTTATATTATGGTGACAGCTTCTTTCCTTAAACCTCATGAACCAACCTCTGCTAGCTTCAAACTTTTCCTCTGAAGCTTCCTCATCTCTCTCAGCCTTCACAAAATTGAAGAGAGTTAAGGCTCTGCTCTGGATTAGACTTTGGCTTAAGGGGATGTTGTGGTTGGTTTGATATTCTATCCAGACCACTAAAATTTTCTCCATATCAGCAATAAGGCTATTTCATATTCTTATCATTCATGTGTTCACTGGAGTAGCACTTTCAATTTCCTTCAAGAACTTTTCCTTTGCATTCACAACTTGAATAACTGGTGCAAGAGGCCTAGCTTTCATCCTATCTTGGCTTT
This sequence comes from Leucopleurus acutus, assembly GCF_964270905.1. NCBI lineage: Eukaryota > Metazoa > Chordata > Mammalia > Artiodactyla > Delphinidae > Leucopleurus > Leucopleurus acutus. The sequence goes on from NC_139160.1 coordinate 52,434,041, forward strand.
TGACATGCATTCCTCACTAAGCTTAATCATTTCTAGCTTTTGATTTAAAGTGAGAGATGTGTGACTCTTCCTTTCACTTGAACGCTTAGAGGCCACTGCAGGGTTATCAACTGGCCTCATTTCAATGTTGTTTTGTCTCAGGGAATAAGGAGGCCTGAGGAGAGGGAGAGAGATGGGGAATGACTGGTCAGTGGGAGCAGTCAGAACACACATTTATTGATTAAATTTGCTGTCTTACATGGGCATGGTTTGATGGTGCCCCTAAATAACCACAGATCACCAGAACAAATATAATGAAGAAGCAAGTTTGGAATACTGCAAAAATTACCAAAATGTGATACATACAGTGAGCAAATGCTATTGGAAAAATGGCGCTGACAGACTTGCATAATGCAGGGCTGCCACAAACCTTCAATTTGTTAAAACAAACAAACAATATCTGCAAATTGCAGTAAAGCAAAGCACAATAAAACAAGGTATACCTGTATACATGTGTGTATAAAAACTATATAGTACAGAATTAAATGGGAAATATCAGTAGGATATGTATGTATATGTACACGTGTCTATATGAACATATGCATTTTTTTCCCCACTCCCAGCTCTTACCACTGAAAAAGATTAGTTATAGTAACAAACTCAGTAGTAATGAGCATCCCTAGTACTCAGATTGTGGTCTTTAAATACCTTTCCCAGTAAAAAGAATCAGAGCTCCTTAGAGAAATGGCCAGTTCCTAGTCTGGAAGAGAAAATTTATAAGATGAACCTAGAACACCTTTTCATACCAGAAAGCAAAGAAAGTATCATAACCCACTAGAGTCCTGTCAAAAGAACTCAGGAACAAACCTATATACTAGCCACTAGCCAAAGATGGGACATCAATAACTGAGGACAATGGATCAATGCCCATGAAATGTTTAAATCTATGAATTTATAATTCCACAATACCAATCAAGTTAAATCAAAATATGAATCTTATTCTGAATCCTTAAAGGAAGTAAGTAAAATATTTATAAGCAAACCAGAGAAATGTAAACGCTGGTATTTGGTAATACTTAAGAAATATTAATCATTTTTAGGTACGATAATAGTATTGTTTTATTTTTTTAAGGCTCTAATATCAAGAGAACAGGTTCAGTATAAACACTGAAAGGTTTACAGCTGAAATGATATGATGACTGGGAATGGTTCCAAAATAAGGAGGCAGAGGGTTGTTAGTGGGTGGAATACAGACAAAATAAGATTGGCCATAAGTAGATAATTGCTAAAGCTTGATGATGAGTGTGTAGAAGTTCATTTTACAATTTTCTCTCATTTCTATGCTTTGAAGTGTAAATAAAAAGTATGTTTAAAAGCTGAAGCATTTTATTCATAGGCTTGCTTTAGACATTTGCCTATTTAGTCTTGCATAGTCATTCAAAGTTTGCACCATATTAGGACGTAAGGAAAGCAGGCACACCCAGTGACAGAAGAAAAAATTTTTAAAAAGGCTTTGAAGACCTGACAAATGAAGGAAGAAAAAAAAGTATGAAAAGTAGTTATGACGTAGGTTCCATATCTTACATGGAAAATGATTCTGGAAACAATTAACATCTGGAAAAGGCTGGATTAAGCAAAATTAAACAGGTGTGTTTGCCTTTTCAAGTCATTGAGATTATAATTCTAAATTGAATATACAAAATGCAGCTCTTCACAAATTTACTGACAAGAGAATCCTTTGCTAGAGGAGCTCCTATAGAACCAATGTTCTGTAAAAACAATGTGGGGAAATCTGACCTAAGGCCAGAAGAGCTAAAGCTGCAAGCCTAGTGTACCTAACTTTTTTTTAGTAACCATATCGATAAAGCTATCTATAAAAGAAGGTTAAAACCAAGCTTATTAATGTTTGTAATAACCACAGTATACAATGTTTAGGCAGAAGTTACATTAAAGGACCACAAAAACATGTAAATTCTGATTTTTAGAATTTATAGGGAAAGACTACATGGCTACTGTCTCACAAGCTTCAGACTTAGATTTACTAATTCTCATAGCACAGTGCCCATCACATAGCAACACTTAATAACTATTGAGTAAATCAGCAAGAACACACACACAAAGACTGTGAGATACATGATTTGATTTCTCTTGAATGAATCCACTTATACATTTACTTCTTGCTATAAATTTACTATTTACTCAGTCAGCCCCATCAACTTCTACTCTTCATGCTGCACTATCCTCTATGAATCCAATTTTGTGCTTCTATCTTCAGGTCTAAAGAATGAGAGTTTTGAAATCACTCTATCTTGTTTGTATTCAGTTTCACTGATTTACCAATCAATTCTCATTCTTAAACATACACACACACACAAATATTAAAAATAGCTAACATTAAGAGGGTTTACTATGTTCCAGGCACTGTTCTAAGTATACCTTACAAGTTCTGAGTCAGTGAATCCACACAACTACTGGGAATTGAGGCATGGGTGTCAAAAACGCACCAGTAGAACAAGATTCTCTTTCTTTGTGATATAAAAAGCTATATACCTTCTTTGAGTTTGGGACTGTAGAGTTTCATCTTTGGGACTGATTCTTATAAAACAGGAACTTAACTATTCCTATTCTAAAACTGGATCCTGGTTTCTTACAAAAGTATAGGAACAATTCAGAGTAGGAAAACTAACATTCTAACCAGTCATGGGAAGAGGTTACTTTTTTCTGTCCTGTTTGGGTACTTATGCACCTTTAGTACATTAGGGGTGGTGACAGACAAATTGGAAAACAGAAAATAAAGCAGTAGGATCCATCTTCTAACTAACCAGAATCAAACCTTAGCCATCTTAACCTAAAGCTAAAATGGTTCTGTTTATATTATTACTCCTTAAAATACTTCAATCTCTTTTCTGAGGAAAATTTCTTACTTTTCAGTCATATTTGAATGTCTTGATTATCTTATTCCTGTACTTTCCTTTGAAATATTATGCATCTATTGACTTAAGGAAATAGACATACATTCAGCCATCTAATACAATGATTCAGAAATTATGAACAATGAAATATTTGGAAATAAACATTAGCAAAGGTTTACAATTTTCTTTTCTTGGGAAGGACTATCCTTTACCTTGAGTTTATATACACCTACATTTGGTATTAAATTTTTCTTTATTTTATATAATGATGGTACAATTTTTTTTGTACTTTTTAAGCATTCTTCCTTGACAAAATTAAACACTGGAAACCTAATGTCAAACACACTAGTTTTTAAATTCCTAAACCTCACTGTTCCCTAAAATCCAGAAGTTTGAAAAACACTATTTTAGCCTATATTCTGCTTGTATAAGATTAGCTTCAACTTAATTTTCTATCCTCTTCTAAAATAGAATGTTACAAAATTTTAAGAAATTTTTTTGGCTTAAGGAAATGTTTAACAACTTCTATAACCTAATTCCAAATGTTTATCATAGCAATGGTAGATGTTCCTTTTAGTCTGTTACGTAAATCCAACTAAAATGGTATTTACCCTGAAAAACTAACTCTCATCAGATCTAACTTAAGCTAAGTTATTCTGCCACTTATTCAACCTTCATATAATTCACTGTTAAAATCTTTCTTTATACATTAATCCCAGGTCTTTGAAATAACTGCTATTCATTTGGAAGATATATACATAGTATAAAAATATATATTAGAATTTATATCTGAGATAGAAAAAAGCAAAACCCAAGAAGATATATGTCAACAGGTCCTACTTACCAAAAGCAAAACATCCAAAAATTATTTAAGAGGCAGGAGCGTTTTTGTATTTTTTTTCTCAGCCACATAAGTAAACAGGGACAAGTAGTAATATATATTTTTAAAGTAGTTACTAAATTCACAAACTTGGTAATACTGTAACCATTTGAACATAACAATTACCATTGTTTTATAATAAGACTACTTCCTAGAAAGTAAATAGAACATAAAAAGATGGTACTCAAGCAACGTATCCAACATTACACTGAAAACTGTCACTGAAGCTGTCATTTAAAGGAGGCTCATTCTTAACTTATATTCAATAATACCTCTCAGAGAAAACTTGATCAAAAATCTACTTTTTCAATATAACACATATACATATAAGCTTATAAGAAAGTTTTAAACTCTCATCAATTATAAATTACCTTTTATTTTCACAAAAGACCTTTAAATAGAAGATTTCTTAAAACTTAATAAAACTCTAGGATGAGGAATTCCTATTCTATAAAACTATCCACTACCCCACCCGCCTAACCCTGAAACTATGTTATTCTAGGGCCCAGTTAAACACTTTTCTGAGACTTATCAGACCAACAGTCTTTTTTATAGGCTGCAATGTGCCAAGAGCAACTCCTACCAGGTAAGTTCCCAGCAATGTACCAGCAGGGAGTATTCACTACAAAGAGAATAAATCAATTTAGAAGATTTTCAAAACTTATTTAGACCACAATCATCTTAAAACTTCTGAAAACCATCCTACTCTTTCATTCACATTAGGTTAACTGTTTGGAACGCTTAACGCGTTTTTCCAAGGTCAAAATGGTACATCTATTTCTCTACAACCTTGAACAAAGAATACATAGGGCTAAAAATGTTCCGATGAACCCGTTACACCTCGCACTCATTTTCCTTTTTTAAATCTTTTAAACCCAGAAGAAAGACAAGGCTGCATATACTTCTGGTCATTCTTTAGAAAGATAATTCAAGATATACATTTTAAGACAACTATACTAAAAGAACCCTAAAAGCTAGCGCTATATATTCCTGTCTTGGGCAAAAAGTTGTAGCGGCCTAGTTGTGGGTATGCTGAGCTACGGACACTGTAGGGTTCAGCCAACTGGGACTAGGAAGTAGCAGATGAGGGATGGTTAAGAAGAGCAGCCATCAGGATTCTATCTCCGCTTGTATCTTACCCCTCACCACTCATTCTGCCAAAGCAGACTTGTTCTGGGCCAGCTGAGAAAGGGATAATGGAAAGTGGAGTGGCCCTATCTCCTGTGAAAGAGAATGGAAGAATTCCTGATGTCTCAAGAGAGTACAACTTGACATTCAACTTGGTGATTAACTATATATTCTAAATATTCATGTTATATATAAAACTGCCTAACTGCTTTAGGACATTCTTTGTAGCCATGAATTCCACTTCCTATGGTCTATCTACTGTCACAGTGTAGTTCTTTAGTAAGTCAAAAAAAATTCATTTATATTAAAACTTAGAGGCAATATTTATAGAACATTTAAATCTGAATTTTAATAAATTAGAATATTTATAACACTTACTGCTTCAGCTTCTGCTCGTGTCTTGAATGTAATTACTGCATGAAGTGAAGAGTCATCAATCTGACAATCTTCAATTTCACCATATTGCTTTAAATTAAAAAAAAGTATTTCCTCCAAATAAATATTTTGAAACATCCAAAATCCTAATGGTTTTTAAAATATTAAGACACCAATAAATATAACCCAGAATGCATAACAATTCAGGGTGATTAGCAGAAAGAAATTATGAATAATTCATTTTAGGACGTAATATTGTATGATAAAGGGTGTTCCTATTTTCCAATATTATTTACAATTCTATACTTTCTAGAACCAGGGTAACTTACACTTGATTGAACTATTCTTTAAATAGGGAAACAATGGTGAAAGATTGAGCTTCCTTATTGCCATTCCTTCTATACTCATTATTCCAATTCCAGAGTATGTTAAATTCTTTCTAAAGCAGAATATTTAATCCTCAGAATATTGTGTGAGTTTTTTGTATCATTCCCAATTTAAAGATGGGGGGGAGGTTCAGAGAATTTAAGTAATTTTTCCAAAGTAACTAAGTTAATTACCAGGATGAGAGTCCAGTTTTTCATTCAAAAGTTTTCGATTCAAAACTTTAATTGACCCTGCTTTTACTCTTACTTTACCCTCCTCTAGACCACACTCTTTTAGGACATTTAAAAGCTAAACATATTAAATTATGCTTGTTTTGGGTGTGCTGGATTTTATTTTTCCCTGTGTAGGAAGATTTTTCTGCAAACAGCAGAAAACAGCACCTTTATCACATAAAACTTTAGTCCTTTATATATCATTACTAATACCTCCTTATTTCTTACCCCCAAATAAAATTATAACCACAATCTCATTAAATACACACACTCCACACAGAAAAATTCTGTAGGGCATAGTAAAGAAAACGACCACAGAATCAGTCAGATCCCAGCTCTGTTAGTACTAGCTGTGTAAACTTGAACAAGTTACTTAATCTCTTCATGCTTCATTTTCCCGATCTCTAAAATAAGAATAAAGGTACCTACCTCATAGAGTTGTCAAAATAACTCATAATATGGTGAGTTATATAAAAAGCATTCAGAAAAATACCTGCCACAAAATAAGTGCTCTGTAAGTTTTAGCTGTAATGTTTATTACTGCTACTGGTTCCAATGGATAAATTAAAGAAAGCATTTTGTTAATCACAATTTGTAACCGTCAATGATCCTTTAGTAATGTAGATTTTTTTTCTCTGATACCTGTCATATGTTCAAATCACGGGTTGAGATAGAGAAGCTATCTTATTTAAAGACTGGCAATTTTTTAAATGTGCATTACCACTACTAACTTTGAGAAGAGTTCGAATCTCCAAATACATCCAAGAATATCCATTTAGAGGCTCTGACTGTTTCTAAAACCAAAACCATTTCAGTCTCATCAAAACACATTCCTAAACTCACCTTGTTTGTCTGGATTATTTGAGCATATCCTTTGATAATTTCCTGATTAGCTGTATAACGATATGTAGTACACCTAAGTTATCTGGATCTTCTTCCCCTTGGGAAGGTGCAGAAACAGGGTGTGTAGTAGGGAAGAATCGAGCTACAGTTATTTCCAAGCTAGAAAGCTGATTCCTTATTTTCTCCCTTTGAAGCCATAAAGCAGAAGACTTTCCAGACTCACCATCCTTAAATATTAATCATTTTAGTTATTTCTTAAACATATACTATTTCTTTCAATACCTCTCTATGTCCTGAAAAAGTACAGTTTTACATTTGTAACTGCAGTTAACAGTCTGGAATATAACTGTCAAATATTTAAATCTGAATATTCAAAACGTTAAATTATTTGTGTACCTATCTATAAGCTTACCTATCCCTCAAGACCCAAGCTCCAGCTTTACTACCTCTTGAAACTTTCCTCTACTGTTCTTTCACCATCATATGTCTGTGTGAAAAATACTTCTCTAAGTTACTGAAGTATTTATAGTTTTTAATAAATTTAACTTGATTTTAAATTATTTGTAGTTTAACTGGTTTGTGTTAAACCATTATATGTAAAATCCTTGAGGGTAAAGAACTGGTTATTTACTTTTTATCTCCAGAGCAATTACTCTAATGCTGCAGGCAAGACCAATGGTTAGTAACTAACCTTTGGGATACCACTAAGAATCATAACATTTAAGTTGAAAGGGCTTTAGGCAGATATGATCTCCATTCTGCACATGAACCCAACAGATCCCAGGAAATCCAAGTAAAATAATGGATTAGCAGGGACTAGAATCTTATTCTCCTTCCTCATAGAAGGAAGTCCATTGCAATTAGACTGACTCCCTTTAATTATACCCTGGCACCAAATAAGGCAATGTCAAGATCGTATTCCAGAATTGTGTCTTGTGTCATTTCTAGGTTGGCTAGGTCAAGAATACAGTATTAACAAATAAAATTCCATCTTAATTTTTAAAAATCTGGATGGCCCATGCAATATGCTAAATTTTTCCTAAAAGTAAATATCAAATGAAACTAAACGATAGGACTTCCCTCTCTGAAACAATAAGGTCTAAATCATTCCTTTCATAAGCTGAAGGCTTACTAAGTGTAAGAATAGTAACATTTCTTCCAGACAATGATTAAACAAAAAACCACTAGAGCTTGTTTTTTAAGTAATTAACAAAGGATTATTATAGATTAATCAAAACCTTTGGTGAGATTAATGGGCTTATTCATTTCATTTTCATACTTTCCCTTTAATATCCATTATCCCCAACAATGATTATCAGTATTTGTTTTGTTGGACAGTAAGAAAGTACCGCAAAATGAGGAAGAAGATCTTCTCTATCACTCTCTGTAAATGCAGAAATCTCCAATGCCCTGGGACGGTGATCCACCACAGCATGACCAGGCACACCTCGACCTCGACCTCGACCCCTGCCTCGGCCGTGAGCTGCCCCTCGACCTCTTGAATGAATTCCTCTACCACGACCAGATGAGAGAATCCCCCGTTTCGCAGCCTAGAAGAGATTAGACAAATAGGTTAAACATCACAATTACTAACACGAGCCAAGTGTTATACTCAGTCAGATGAGTCATACAATCTGACATGAGTTATACAATTTGATACATATTTACATATTCAAATAATGTCCTACAAAAGGATTTCATAATTTAAGTTAGGGTTTTAGTTTCTAAAGTGAAAAAAAATTTAGACAGCTAATGAATTTAGAAAACAAAGTAACATTAATTTAAGCAATGTTTTGAAATTAATAAATGTGCCTTATCTACTAAGACATCAAACTATATCACAAAAAGACCAGCAATTCTTGAGTTCCAAATAAGGCCCAGAGCTGAATGTTACTTCAAAAGTTAGTATAGGGACTTCCCTGGTGGTGCAGTGGTTAAGAAACCTCCTGCTAATGCAGGGGACACAGGTGTGATCCCTGGTCCGGGAAGATCCTACATGCCACGGAGCAACTAAGCCCGTGCACCACAACTACTGAGCCTGCACTCTAGAGCCCGCGAGCAACAACTACTGAGCCCGTGTGCCAAAACTACTGAAGCCCACGTGCCTACAGCCTGTGCTCCACAACAAGAGAAGCCACCGCAATGAGAAGCCTGTGCACCACAACAAAGAGTAGCCCCTGCTCGCCGCAACTAGAGAAAGCCCGGGCGCAGCAACAAAGACCCAACGCAGCCAAAAATAAACAAATAAATAAATCTATTTTAAAAAAAGAAGTTAGCATAATGTAGACATACAAGATACCTATATATATAAGTGTATTTTTTCTAGTTATGGCTTTCAAATACAGTGTTTCCATTTGTTTGCCTGTTGACTTCAATATGTACAGTTATTTCAAATTCATCATTTTGATCATTTACACTAACACCATCATACAACCAAAGTAGCACAGTAACACATTCCACTTTATCGCTCTATATGAATAGCACACCATTCCTTCATTCCACAAATATTTAATGAGCACTTCCTGTGGTCTAGTCTTTACCCTCATGCAGCTCAAATCCTAGAAGGGTAGAGACATTAAGCAATCTAGTTATTTGATTATATTAATGAGAAGTGATTCAAAAAATGAGGAAATGCTCTACTTAAAGATTTGAATAGAATATTAAAGATCTGCAATGAATAAACTACTAGAATAAAAGTTCCATGAGGAATATTTTTCCTTGTTTTACTCTCTACTTTATCCCCAGCACCTAAAATAGCAGCTAGCAGATTGTAGAAACTTAATTATTTGTTCAATGCATCAAAGAAGGTACAAAGAACAAGCAAGGCAAGGGTGAGGGGTGGGGATTAGAGCATGAACAAAGGAACCAAGGCTGAAAGGAACTTGGTACTTCTAAGAAGGAATAAAATCCAGTACAGCTGGACCACATGTGATGAAGAGATGAGGCTAGAGAGACAGGCAGAGCCAGATAATGAACAACTTTAAGAACCACGTTAAAGATTTTGATTTTATCCCAAGAGCCATGAAAATCAATTAAAACATCTAAAGTTCAGATGTAGGGTGATGTAATCAAATCAGTGTTTAAAATATTATTCTGGTAAAAGGAAAAGAGAACAAGCTGGGAAACCAGTCAGGCTACTACAATAGTGCCAACAACTGAAGATAGAAGCTTAGTCTACAATGGTGGCCATGGAGATAGAGAGAAGTAAAATAAACACTTTTAAGACATACTGAGGAGGCTTCCCTGGTGGCGCAGTGGTTAAGAATCCACCTGCCAGTGCAGGGGACATGGGTTCAAGCCCTGGTCTGGGAAGAATCCACATGCCGCGGAGCAACTAAGCCCGTGTACCACAGCTACTGAGCCTGTGCTCTAGAGCCTGTGAGGCACAACTAATCAGCCTACGAGCCACAACTACTGAAGCCCGCGTGCCTAGAGCCCGTGCTCTGCAACAAGAGCCCGTGCTCTGCAACAAGAGAAGCCACTGAAATGAGAAGCCCACACACTGCAATGAAGAGTAGCCCCTGGTCACCGCAATTAGAGAAAGCCCGCGCATAGCAACGAAGACCCAACGCAGCCAAAAATTAATTAATTGATTAACTAAGGAAAAAAAGATACACTGGGGAGTAATATGTATAAAACTTGGTAATTAAATGTGTATGAATACTGAAGGAAAGGGAGAAATTAATGATGACTCCCAGATTTCTGGTTTGGGTAATTGTGTAGATGAGTTTAGGGACAAAATAAGCACAATTTTGAACATGTTGAGCCTGAGGATGTGAGACATCCAAGTGAAAATGTCAAGCAGGCACCACTGCCAAAATCTCTGCAAGTATAAATATTTTAGTTTATTCATCTCAAGACAGTTAATTTTAACATTAGCTAAAGTAATCATCTAAAATCCAAATAACAAACTTCAAAGGTCAAGGATTAATGTCAATAACAGCACAGCATATACAAAAGTATACTCTTAGGAACTTCAAAATGCTCCTTAAAAAAGGGGTCCCTGGACAAGTAAGTTTGAGCAATACTGAGTATTTAAACATGTGTTTCTGGAGATTCACAGATTACAAGCCTCTAGAAAACCATATACAAAACACATGTTTATACATACACTGCCAAATGTAAAATAGATAGCTAGTGGGAAGCAGCTGCATAGCACAGGGAGATCAGCTCGGTGCTTTGTGTCCACCTAGAGGGGTGGGATAGGGAGGGTAGGAGGGAGACGCAAGAGGGAGGAGATATGGGGATGTATGTATACGTATAGCTGATTCACTTCGTTATACAGCAGAAACTAACACACCACTGTAAAGCAATTATACTCCAATAAAGATGTTAAAAAAAATAAAAAATAGAATGTGGGGAAAAAAAAACACACGTTTACTATAACCTCTTCCAAACTTATTTGGCCTCAAAAGCTTTTTTCACTAATACCTATTAACAAAATATGGAATTGATGTGGTGAATGAACACACTCTGGCAAACACTGCATTACTGCATATACTAATATTAATTGCAAACTAAAGTTTGGCCATCATAAAAGAAAAACAGAAGATGTCATTCAGTGTTTAGCTATATCATGATAAGAATGAAAACATGGACCAATAATATAAAGGATATTAGTAATACTATTATTTATTTGCTAAAATTATGGGCCAAAATTTTAAAAATGATAATGTATTTTTTTAAAGTCGCATGAACACAGACACGAAATCTCCAGAATGGTGAAAACACAATTTCTATATTAACATAAAAGGAACCTATCTTTTCCAAAACTTGTTATCTTAGGCAAGACACGCAGACAACCATATCAGTTTTCCAGAGAACGCAAAATATATGCAGGTTTAATATACCATCCTATGGCTTCCTATGACAGACAAGAGCCTTAAGACAAGAACAATGGCTGCTAAATGTTAAAGTCTTTAATAGCCGGATACCAGTACTCAATACAGATTTCTACTATGTTGGAAAAAGAAAATCAAGTTGCTAACGAATTTGGAAAAAAAGCATTATTTTCAGATTAAGCAAAAGGAATAAGCTAAAATACAAAAAATTAAATTGTGGCAACGATAAATATAGGCAAGTACCGACTACACTAATGACATAAATGTCCCTGTACTTCAAAATGTAATTCTGATTCTTAAACATCTTTTTGCTAAATGTTAAAAATTCTCATGTATAGAGATCAATTTTACTAGATTTTTCTTATATAATCATATAACTAAATTATAAGAAGTTAGTTTTTTTTCTCTTTAACATCCACAGCACCATCTATAGGCAAAACTTAAGTAAGCATGTTCTTCAATATAATTCTACCACTAAAAGTCTGATCCTTATAGGAACTCAACGTAACATGCCTATACATGCACAGAATATCTCCCTAAGAATAAATGAAAAGCCTTTAATAGATTTTGGTCCTAAGAAGAAAAACAAACCGAAAATAGAAAAGGAACAAAATTCACTAGAAGTAGAGGGACTTGTGTACAAAAGTAGAATGGCTATCACCCCTCATTAAATACTAAGAGATTTTCTATTAGCTCTGAAAGATTTGCTAACCTCTTCCCTCTTTTCTACATCAACTCCCAACATGCCAACGACTGCTGACCAGAATGAGAGGAATGTATTTTCAAATAAACCATCAAGACTGTAACTACTCCTCTTTAGCGTACTGTGTGGCTATCATGAAACATACCTCCAGCTGTAATTCGGTATACTTTCTCCTAAGTTCAGTGACTTCTTCTCCAGCTTGCATCTTCTTATATAAATCCAGTTCTGTGTCAAGTAATTCTTTCTGCATCTAGAAAATAGTAATAAATATTTTAGGTGATGACAATCAATATCCTGCATTTATACCAAACTTCTTACAAAGAATTTTTTACACATTCTCATTTAATCCGTACATTTCTTCTCTATCTCCAGTCCTACCATCCTAGTTCAAGCCACCAGTCACCTCTGGTCTACACTACTGCAACAGCTTTCTAACTTGTTCCTACTTCCACTGATTTCCCTATAATTCATTTTCCAGACAGAAGCCAGAGTGAGATTTCTACGGACTGATATGGAGTAATTTTCAGGAAATAACTGAAAAGAAAAGCAAAACACCAAGGTGTTAATGAGGAATATACAGTACGCTTTTATGTAAGAAAGAATACATACACACACACCAAGAGGGAGGGAAGAGTGGGGAACAGAGTGTCAGGGCTCAAAGGGGAATGGTTGTTTATATAAACCTTTTTATATAGTATAACTTTTGAATCATGTTAATGTTTTACTTATTCAAAAAATAAAATTAAATCAGCAAGAATGACAGGGAGAGCGATCCAAAACTGAATACAGAGAGAAATAAACCTAACTTTATCAAATTAATAACATAACCACACGAACGGAAAAACACATGATCCTACACCACGGGTCTGACTCTATACTCTTAGTGGAGTATATTATGAGGTTGTAAAGAATGCAAACAAATTCTTAATTTTATATTTAGTTAGTTGTTGGAAGTGGTATTGTTTTAGCAATTCTGGAACTATTCGAATGGATTACAGGACTGTGCAAACGCATACTATATTGATGTTAGTGGGAACCAAGTTGTCATCATGGGAACAGGGAGATAGGGCATAAGAGAAAGAAAAGAAGAACGCTGTGGTATTAGATTAGAATGAGAAATATCAATATAAACTCATAATTTTATATATATACATATATATATACACACACACATATATACATACACACACACACAACAAATACACACATACACACACACTAAGTGTAAGTATTGTATAACTCCACGGTTTTTTTTTAAATCACTTATTGTCATCTGAAATTAACTTGCTCACTTTTTTGTATCTAATCAGTTAATCTACCTGAATTTTCTCCCTTTCAATCGTTCATTCTGGAGACTTCACTGGTGGCACAGTGGTTAAAGAATCTGCCTGCCAATGCAGGGGACATGGGTTCGGGACATGGTCCGGGAAGATCCCACATGCCGCATAGCAATGAAGCCCATGTGCCACAACTACTGAGCCTGTGCTCTAGAGCCCACGAGCCACAACTACTGAGCCCGTGTGCCACAACTACTGAAGCCTGTGCACCTAGAGCCCGTGCTCTGCAACAAGAGAAGCCACTGCAACGAGAAGCTCGCACACCACAACGAAGAGTATCTCCCGCTCGCCGCAACTAGAGAAAGCCCGTGTGCAGCAATGAAGACCCAATGCAGCCAAAAAATAAAAATAAATAAATAAATTTATTAAAAGAAAATATCATTCTGTACAGTGACATCAGATTGGTACTTCTCTGTTCATTAATATTTTATACCACCAATTACTTACAAAATAAATCTCAAACTCCTCAGTCAAGCATTCCAGTACCTATATTGTTTTGTCCTCTAGCTACCTTTTTAAGATTATCCATAACTATTTGTCTAATTACTGACTTTCTAACTAAAATTGACGTTCTAACTACAATGTGCAGGGTTCAAAAGATGAGTAGAGTTTGCTTGTTTGTGTTTATTTACTTATTAATTACTAGAGAAGGAGAAGAATGGTAGTATATAATGATCAAATTTTGAGCAAAGAATATTAGCTAAAGGAAAACTGAATCTTAAATAATGTAGTGTTTTAATGTTCTTTTAACAAGTAGTAATATGAATAACAATACAAATTGAAATACCTGAGTCTTGGTTTTTATACTTTTTGGAAGACAGCGTCCAGGAGAAGCAGCTTTGACCTCATCTTTCAACTTGGTAATATTTTTTGTCAAAATCTCTAAAGTTTTCATTATTTCTGCTTTATCTTCAGACTTCATTGCTTTGTTTTTCTCCAGTTTCGAAATTAACATCTGGCAAATTTTTAAAAACAAATATATGATACATTCCTACTATTATTTAAAAAGCAAACATGGCAAAGTAAATATAAATAACTGCTACTTTTAGTTTATGTATTCATGACAAGGCTTACAATCACTGAGATAGCAGAAGAGCAGATTGGTGATGCTAACTATCTCAATTCAAGTCTTAATCTTGGTTTACGTTGTGAAGAACTATATTACTACTTAAGTCTCTTAGAACATAAGTTCAAAGCATACAACCACAAGAAATTTAATTCAATCCCTGAAAAGTTGTCATTTTGAAATAGCAACAATCTTACTTTCTAATCCACTTGCTGATATTACTGATCCTAAGTATTCCCACTCCAAACATAGTCCGTAACCCAGAAAGAATCAGAGGAAAAGTTTTACGGTTTCCCTCCATATAAGATATTAGAAAAATGGCATATTTAGTTACCTACTTTCTTTGTCAGAGGGAACAGTAACTGGCTAGGCTAAGAACAATATGCCCAACATAGATAGGAAGTAAGAAGATAAACATGGTAATATGGAGAAGACATCACAAAGTATTATAGGTTCTCTGAGTCAAGATGGTTTCAGTTTTGGGTGTAAAGCATTGTGATGTCTCTTTATCAAGTACATACAAATTTAAATTAGAAAAGACATACATTTTAAACCAAAAGGTAAAAAGTTTGTGTATTTTCAATATTTTCAAGTGTCATAACTTTTATTACCAGACATAATCAAGAACTGACACTAATTAAATGCCATAACTAGAGCAACACTGTACAAAAGAAATACTGCAAGCCACATAATTTTTAATTTTCTAGCAGCCACCTTACAAAGATAAAAGAGATACATTAAAATTAATTAAATACATATTCTATTTAACTCATTTTATCAAAAGTAACATTTCAACAAAAACTACTGGGATGTTTTACCATTTTTCTTCATACTACGTGCTTGAAATCTGGTATGTATTTTACACTTACAGCACATCTCAATTTGGATTAGACACATTTCAAGTACCTGATAGTCAGATGTGGCTCTTAGCTGCTGTACCAGACAACATAGGACTAGAGGATCACAAGCCAATTAAAGAAAGGTACATATGTCAACAATGAGAAAAAGGTTCCATTTACTATCTATTGAACTACTGTGCAGCAACATACCTGGATAAATATTCCTTATTTTCATTTCAAGTTGATAGTCATAGCTCCATTTAAACTAATCCATTTCCCAGTCCGCTGTGCAATGTATATTACACAATGTAATACACTTCATCACCAACATTTTATCAATTAATATATACATTACTATTGATAAATATTTCAGTTTTACCATTATCAATTACAGTAAATATGTTTCTCAGGACTATCTATAGAGTGTAAGATTAAATTCACTAAAAATTATGACACTTATAAATATATTTTGCCAAATCTAACTTTAATATTTTACCTTCTGTGTTTCAATGTGCTTTTCTAAAATTTCTTGTTTTCTTTTCCTTACATCCTGCTGAAGTTTCAGTGCCTCCTAGAGAAGGGATCAAAAATATTATTAGAATATTTACCATGTACCTTTCCAATAAATGAAATTACCCAAGAAGACAGAACTGGTTGTAATTGAAGAAGCTTGGCAACAAAAATGAAATGCAAAGTTTTCCTATGTAAAGCTTAAATAAGTACACAAGTTTCAAAAATCAATCAGGAGAGCCTTTCATTCCAAGATGAAAATTAATATTTACTAATATACTAGGGAAAATAAAAGTTCAGTGGCAGCCAACATATACCTTTCTTTTAGCTCTATTTTATGATAAGCACTGAAAAAACACATACATGCAGAAAAGCTTCCCGACCTGCAAATTCTGTACACTACTATACTTACCTGTTTTTTTTTCTGTGCTTCATTATTATCAACTGCAGAGGTGGAAACAAGTAAGGTTTTTTGTGCAGCCTTCAAAGCAGCTGGATTATACACCGTTTTTGTTAGGCCAGTAGATGTAGACAACACCTACCAATACAAATTCAATTTCTCAAAAAATGTATCAAGCATTCATGATTTCCTGAGTACTATTTCCTTCAAAACTCTAAAGCACTCCTGTCAAAATCTACCACACTGAACTAAAAGTATTATATATTTGTAATAACTAAGTCACATTAGTGATTTGAAAGAAAGGGTATGAGTGAGGGATAAACTATAAAGTAAAAAAATTTTTAATTAACACCATATACCTTTAGAAGAAAAGCAAAAAGCAAACATACAGAAACTTCAAATCAATAAAAAACACTGCCATTACTGTATCACTGAGAAAATATTAGTTGTTGAATACATTACTAGTATTCCTAGTGACTAAAGCAAAAACTGTACACAAGAACACAGCACAGGAGGAAATCAGACACTGTCCTGCAAACAATTTAAAATGATCATTTGTAATTTACATTTCTGAAATTAACCTTATTGCTTTCTATTTCCATTCCTTTGCTAGCACTGCTCCTACTTTAAGTGACCTTATTCCCTTAAACTCAGCTCAGGTTCAGCACAACCACTCCAGACCTCCACAAAGCTCTAATCATTTATTTCTTCTACCTAGGTCCTTTGATGAAATATTATTCCTATTAAAATATTTAGTAAAAATGACCTGATGACATATTAATTTATTTTATATCTCTCTCCCTATCTTCACTGTAAGAGCCCTGAAACAAAAATAACATGTCTTTCTCCTCTTTGTGCTTCTTCTAGTACCTAAACCTTACTACCAACTAATTATGAGACAATGGGTAAATTCAGGTACCTTCTTGGGCCTCAGTTTGCTCATTAAATAAGAAGTTCAACCTGATGGTGCCTAATGTCCTCACAAACCCAAAAATTCATTCCATGAGGGTAGGGATTTTTTTGCTTGGTTCACTGCTTTACCTTCAGGGCCTAGAACAGCACCGGGGCACACAGCAAATACTCAATAAACACTTTTGCACCAAGTTAAAATGAAATGATGGTAGATCAGAGTGGATAATATTTTCCACACAAAGGTCAATTTAAGAAAATTAAAGTGTATAGGCTGCCTTTTTTATCCTCCGAAAGCAGAAAGTTGTAGGTTCCAAAGAGTGGTTTGTTACTGGTTCTTGGAAAGGAGTTTAGAGATCCCTTCAAAGAGAGCTATGAATGCTATAAAATCTAAACATGAAACCATGTGTGTGAAGAGTGTAACTTCCCAGAGGAAAAAACATAGTTTCCAAAGTCTTAAAGGAGTTCATGACCTAAAAGAGGTTAGAAGAACTACATAAATAGAAGAGTATCAATGAGAAAAAGAGCCCTACTTTCTCGGTACTAAAATGTAAATAACTGGGTATATCAGAGAAGTAGCAATCTGGACAATACTTTCTAATCTTTTATCATGAAATTAGATTAGGGAACATCACAAAGCTTAGGCAACTCATCACTATTCTAAGTATCCAAGAATGTCTTAGCCTCTAAATGAAATAAAAACCTAGAATACTGTAATTACACTAGTTCCATATAGCACAGCTGACGTTTAAAAATAAAGGTTCTTTACAACAGTTGATGTGTATCAAACTTTGATAATTTTCTTCAATAATGAAAATACTTAAGATATCACTAACAAGTATGAAATGGTTGCATTCAGTAAAATATAAAGTAGACACAGATTTAGTTCATAGTCTAACTTGTCACATTCTCTGTAACTCTAGAGGAAAAGTTATTCCATGCTACCTTACCACACCATACAATGTCAAACTGTATGATTATATAGGGTGAGATAATAACTTTATAAAGGGAGAAACGTAAGATAATCTGCATAAGAAAGTGACTGAGTGTTTATAAACTGTTTTCGTCATGATGGTTCCATAACAAGTTGAACAGTTGTGACCAAAACAGGATTTCTATACTCAAATAAAGTTGGAAACAATATCATAACCCTACTTTCTAGTTTCAAAATGTATATTATCGTAAGAGCTGTGAGAAAGCCAGAAGTAAAGAAACCTATATAATTTGTTTAATTCAGCATTTCTCCAATTTCAGTGAGTAGGGAACACTCCCTTTCCAAGTACTGTTATTAACACCAGATATCACACTAAGGATTGCTGTTGCAAGGTGAATAAAAGTATATGATAGGGCTTCCCTGGTGGCGCAGTGGTTGAGAGTCCGCCTGCCGATGCAGGGGACACGGGTTCGTGCCCCGGTCCAGGAAGATCCCACGTGCCGCGGGGTGGCTAGGCCCGTGAGCCATGGCCGCTAGGCCTGCGCGTCCGGAGCCTGTGCTCCGCAATGGGAAGGGCCACGGCGGTGAGAGGCCCACATACCACGCAAAAAAAAAAAAAAAAAAAAGTATATGATAACAGTAAGAAGACTCCTTTATTGCTACAAGCATCTTACTTCCTTGTTTTTTCCAGGAACTTCCTTCTGTAAAAACAGAACATCAGCTAATATATTTCACTGAGCTTAAGATATCACTGCCTAGGAGACACACTGTCATTTAATATAACCCTACTAAAGGAAAAGGCTGCCAATTATAATCATAAATACCAACAACTATAAGATGTAGCCCAATTTCAGAGGTGTAAAAATGTGAAAATAAAATTTCTTAGAAACAGTGAACTATATGATTACAAATATTGCTCACTATCTGAATCTATTAGGTTCCAGAGTTTAGACAGTAAGAGTTTGAATAACAAGAAATATCTGTATTTTTCGAAAGATGAGGATAGAGTTGTCACAAAAGAGAATAATGTAATGAACCCAAAAGAAAAGATGATGCTACGATTCTAAGAATATAATAAAAACATAGTGGTCTTTCTAAACAACCACACCTCTGTTTTCCAAAATGGTTTCTGCATGTGCTGTATTTTTACATATTGACCTTATTTCCAGTGACCTTACTGTATTCACTTATTAATTCCAATCGCCTGTGAATTCTTTTGGATTTTCTACATATACAATCATATATCATCTGTGAGTAAACACAGTTCTGTTTCTCCCTTTCCAATGTTTATGCCATTTATTTTATTTTATTTCCTTATTGTAGTGGTTAGGCCCTATACTACTGGAAAAAAGTGACAAGAGTGGACATCATTTGCTGTTCCTGATCTCAGGGGGAAAGTATTCAATATTTCACCATTGAATATGTTAACTGTAGGGGTTTGTTATTTTGCAAATATACTTTGTCAAAATTAAGGAAGTTTTTTTCTATTCCTAGTTTGCAGAATGCTTAATGTGACTAAATAATTTTACCACATTTCTTTTCTACTGAGATAATCACATGGGGTCCTTCTCCCTCCCTCCAACATCTACCACATACCTCCTCCCAACCCTTTATTTTGTTAATATGGTGAAATAAATGATTTTCAAATGTTAAATCAACCTTGCATTTCTGGAATAAACTCTACCTGGTCAGGATGTATTATCTTTCTCATATCACTGTACATTTGCTAACATTTTACTTAGGATTTTTGCGTTTATGTTCATGAGATATTGGCTTGTAATTTTCATTTCTTGTAGTACACTTGTCAGGTCGGGTATCAAAGCTCTCTTCAATTCGTAAGATGAGCTGAAAAGTATCACACGCTTTGTTGTGAAAATATGCATCACTAATACCTCTTACTTCCCAAGATAAAAGCCAATTCTCCAATAAAATAGAGGTTATAATCCATTAACACCTCCTTATCTTACTTCCTATATAAAATATTACAAGCCATGACTATTATTAGTACTTGTAAAAAAAAAAGAAAAATAGATGTTTCTCACGGATAAAAACGGAATAAAAGAAGTATTTTGTAAAAATTACCTACTGCAAAAGAAGGTTATTACA
This sequence comes from Leucopleurus acutus, assembly GCF_964270905.1. Lineage (NCBI taxonomy): Eukaryota > Metazoa > Chordata > Mammalia > Artiodactyla > Delphinidae > Leucopleurus > Leucopleurus acutus. The sequence continues at coordinate 52,454,402 of NC_139160.1, forward strand.
AATTAAGTCATCCAAGTATCATTTTTTAATAACCAGTGCCCAAGTTAAAATCAAATACAAAAGAAACATAGTTAGGATGCCCCAAAGCAACACTCCCAATAAGCTAGTTCTCACAGGTGTCTAAAGCAGAAGTGCCTTGCTTAAATGCAATAAAAAGACAGTATTCTGGCTTCCCTGGTGGCGCAGTGGTTGAGAGTCCGCCTGCCGATGCAGGGGACTCAGGTTCGTGCCCTGGTCCGGGAAGATTCCACATGCCGCGGAGTGGCTAGGCCCGTGAGCCGTGGCCACTGAGCCTGCGCGTCCGGAGCCTGTGCTCCGCAACGGGAGAGGCCACAACAGTGAGAGGCCCACGTACCACAAAAAAAAAGGCAGTATTCTGAGGAGTTATGTGTAGGAAACTTATTAATATATAATTACCATATAGTCAACTTTTATATTAAGTAAATAATCAGCCTTTCAATAAATCTCAATGTTCACTTATGACATTCCCTTAAAGCAGCATACAGATGTGTTTTCTGTAGCAAAACTTAACTGGGAATTCCAGTGAGGACGACAGGAGTTTACTTTAAAATTAAGTTTATCAAATATTTTCAGGAATTAACGATTTTATTTCTTACAAGAATACCAAGTAGCTTAAAAGAGACAAAGGGATTGAAGATCTTGCAGAGAAATATCTTAACATCAAAGAAAAACATGTTTAAGTCAGTAATCAATTTTTGCTACAACAGCTCGGTTCCCAGAAAATTCAGCATAGCAAATAATTTTATATAAATCATATTTCTCTGTAAGAAAAATAATCCTGGTAATAATACTGACTGAGTAATCCACAGAATAATCCTGACAGAGGCCAATCCATTTTTTAAAATTAAAATTAGTCAATAACAGTTATGAAAAGAAATGATCATACATTTCCTTAATCTTTATAATAACATAGCAAAATTACACAACAAATACAAATTTTAAAAATCAAAGGGTTACTTAAATGACTGTATTTTATCGTTAAGGAAACAGAAAGTAAGACTTATCCAGGATCATCCAGAATGTCAGCTGCTAAAACCTAACAGCCAAATTCTCTATATGACATGCAATGTTCCTTCAATTATGCCACACAATTTCCCTTTTAAAAGTTCCATGGTACAGATGTCAGCTTATCATCATGCAAGGGGACCAGGATATATTTTTAGATTACCAAAAAAAAACCCTGCTAAGGAACAATAACATCCTGTACCATAAGTATGATATACCTAAAACTGATATAAGAACATTAAATATTCAACTGATTAGTCAGTTTACCTTCTTAGAATTTAGAAGAGCTTTACGGGGATAATTTGGACAGTCTAAACCTTTTTTAAAAAACTAACCAGGATGGACTTCCCTGGTGGTGCAGTGGTTAAGAATCTGCCTGCCAATGCAGGGGACACGGGTTCGATCCCTGGTCTGGGAAGATCCCACATGCTGCAGAGCAACTAAGCCCGTGCGCCGCAATACTCTGAGCCTGTGCTCTAGAGCCTGCAAGTCACAACTATTGAGCTTGCATGCCACAACTACTGAAGCCTGTGCGCCTAAAGCCCATGCTCCACAACAAGAGAAGCCACCGCAATGAGAAGCCCGTGCACCACAATGAGAGTAGCCCCCGCTGGCCACAACTAGAGAAAGCCCGCGTGCAGCAAGAAAGACCCAATGCAGCCAAAAATAAATAAATAAATAAATTTATTTTTTGAAAAAACAAAACTAACCAGGATGGTATATGCAGGTGCCACCTTTATTCTTCATAAATCTCTCTAGAGTAAGCTGAGGCACTCAAACATCATTTTACTGATCACTCTACTCAAACAATACCTATTTAATAGCTATTACAGTATCTTAATATTTAGCAGTAAAAATTAGGTTTTAAGTTTCCTCTTTCTTAGCCCTCTCACATGCAATCTTAGAATAACAAAGAATCACTAGAGAGTTTAGTGGGTGCTATTTACAGGAAGGGGATAAAATTTTACATTTGTGTACTTGTTTGCTTTAACAATGACAAAAGGGCTTCCCCGGTGGCACAGTGGTTGAGAGTCCCCCTGCCGATGCAGGGGACACGGGTTCGCGCCCCAGTCCAGGAAGATCCCACATGCCACGGAGCGGCTGCGCCCGTAAGCCATGGCCGCTGAGCCTGCGCGTCCGGAGCCTGTGCTCCGCAACGGGAGAGGCCACAACAGTGAGAGGCCCGCGTACCGCAAAAACAATGACAAAAGGTATTGTTTGGATGCAAGGTTTGAGTTTTTCCCAGCCTTCAATTTAAAAAAAAATTGAAATAACATTTGATGATGGGGAACATTCTCCTACTCTTCCTAAGACTTCTCTGAATCACTGAGCTCTAAGGATTATGCAGTAAAAACCCCTATGGACTAGGGGAACAGAAATAACCAAGAATAAGCAAAAACAAAATGCTATTCTGTAAACACGTTCACTGAAGATGACAGGAAGTTACATACTTGTAAATAATTGCTTTCCTTAGAAGATTCTTTACAATATTTACTGAGTAGGTTTTTTTTCATAAATAGCCCACTACCATTAGTGATTTTTCACAAATATACTTAATGCTAACTATATTAGCAAATTTATACTATCAATTCCAAATTTGGACACTTTTCATCTAAAGCTATATAAAACACGTTAAAAAACAATAATGAGAACAAGTAGCAAAACACGCTAGAAAAGTTTTGTAAAAGCTATAATTAGTACACTTCAATTTCAGAATCCAAATCTTGACATAAACAGATCCTACACATAATCAGGGTTGTAGACCTCACCAGAATTGCTCAGCACTATACTAAGTAACAGCCCTTATATTGTTATTTTATTCCTTAGTTACTTATTATCAAGGAGGATAAAAATAATCAAAGTAAATATTTAGATGCTGCTAAATTTAGTGGCATAGACTAAGCCACACAAATTCGGGAGGGGGGCATATATGGAAAACTCTGGAGGTTTCATAGTAGAGGTTAGAGAGATTTTCAATCTTTAAAAGAATGACTAGAAATCTGTTAGGCAGAAGGAAATTACTCCAGAAAAACCACCATCAAAAAAAAAAAAAAAAGAGGCAGGAAATAGCAAGAGACAATGAACAGAAAAGGGCTCATTAGGGTAGAAAGGAACAACTAAAGCAGAGGTAACAGAACCACAATAATTGAGGTATGATGAGTTATGAATCAAGCAAATTCAGCTCAGGAAATGAAAGTTTCTGTACGAAGTTAACATTAAAATAAGTCTGGGGCTTCCCTGGTGGCGCAGTGGTTGAGAGTCCGCCTGCTGATGCAGGGGACGTGGGTTCTGTGCCCCGGTGTGGGAAGATCCCACATGCCGCGGAGCGGCTGGGCCTGTGAGCCATGGCCGCGAAGCCTGCGTGTCCAGAGCCTGTGCTCCGCAGCGGTAGAGGCCACGACAGTGAGGGGCCCACGTACCGCAAAAAAAAAAAAAAAAAAGTCTGAGAGTAGAATGGTGGCAGTGTAAACTAGAGGAGGGGGATGCCAGTCCAGAGGCCAGGGAACTGAAGGAGACAAATGGACTACAAACACAAGTGAATGACTCTAAGGCTTCTAGACTGTACAACAAGGAAAATGGTGGCATCACTTCCAGAGGTGGGTGGCTAGGAGGAGAAATTACTTTATAGGGGAAATAATGAATCATTTTAGGCATTTTATGCCTAAAGTAATGCTGAGGTACCCAAGAAGAAAATGTGATATACAAAATGAGATTCATACTCAAATTTCTAGAATTGCCAAAGTTTAACACAGTAAATAGGAAAATAATATACTGAAGAACCAGTGAAGAGAGCAGGTCAGCTATTTCATGGGATGCTCTAATTAACTATAATGTCAATTTCCCACGTAATCTTCATAATGGAAGGAGCCATGGACTAGAAAGAAATCAAAGACCCAGATTCCAGTCCTAGCTCAGTAACTCATAGTGTATAGGTCAATCATAAAACTATTTGGGGGTTACCTTCCTTAAGGTGAGGATAAAGAAATGAGAAAGATCATCTAATTCTAATATTCTGTGATTCGACATACCTCAAAAAAGACTAAAGATCAGGGCCATTCACTCATACCTAAACAGAAAAAAATAACACATCTACACAGAACTATAAGACAGGTCCAAAAATGTTCTCAATTTAATCAGCATTTGCTCCCCTCATTTAAAAAAAGAAATAACTAACTATATTGTCAGGCTATACACAATAGCTGTTTGTAATAAATAAAAAACTTATTTATATCATTCTAATTTACAAAATACTCTTTAAATAATTGATTTTATTTAATCATCATAAAACCCCATAAGACAAATATTACCATCACCATTTTACTGATGAGGAAAAGGGTTCAGAAAGGTTAAGAGCACTGCCCAAAGTCATGCAGTTAGTAAGTGAAGAGCCAGAGCTCAAACTCAGGTAAAATTCCTAATTCATGGCCCTCTCTATAAGGTTGTCAGAGCTTTCAAATTAAAATGTATGATATCTCTAAAGAAAAAATAGTAAATAAAAACAAAAAGAATGGAGCATAAGGAAATACAGTGAGCAGCAAGTATTAAAATGCTGATGCAAAAAGCAAAAAGAGGTAGGCAAATATTTTTCTTTTTCAGCAAATGGAAAGCAAAAAGGTAGGAATAAAAGATACAATTAAGAAGCAAGAGTTTGGAACTATGAAAAAAATTAAAAAATTAAGATGCCACCTGAAAACATTTATGAAGCCAAGACACACACATCATGCTATTCTTCTTACCTTTTCAGTTGCTGAAACAGATGGCTTTGATACAAAACCCAACCTGTCCTTCACAGATAACTTAGTTACATTCTAAAAAAATTAAAATGGACATATTCAGTGTTTCCCCAAACATATATAAGTCTGTAGGGATTTTGAACATTCTGATTTTACTAACATATACTGACTCTGTAAGTATACTGATGTTAATAACAAAACCTTGGGCCTTCTGCAAAGACAGAGACAGAAAGAAAATGTTTGGAAAAACAAACAGTATATAGTATTACTCAATCATGGAAAATTATGATGTAAAATAAGAGATTTGAACCAGGTGGTTGCTAAAGTCCCCTCCAGCGACACAGAACCATACATTCTTAGAATCCTATGTCGACAAGTAGAAAGTTTGTACATTCTAAATATTAGATCTGAGTAGTTAAAATACATGCCTGCTTTGTGAGCTTAAAACAAATGCCATTCTTTCCTAAATTACGTTTGTTTTATAGCCAAATACACTGTATTTGGTGATGATTTGGGATAGCAGGATTGGAGGAGTTTTTTTTTAGTACCTAATAATTTACTAATTTACATTCTGCATGTTTTTGTAAAATCTCAATATCTTACTCTTCAGGAATTATCTACAAAGACTTATTTTAACAAGGTGGCATCCATTAGCTAAGTAGGATACGACATCCTAACTATTTCACACAGCAAATATTGAAACATAAGAGACTGAGGGTGCAGAAACAAGAAAGTGCCACTCAAGTGTGGAAGGGAGGGAAGGGAATGGCATATGGAGAAGAGAATTTGAGAGTCAGGAATAAGTGATGCAAAGTTCTGAGAGAGCTGCATAAGTAACTTCAAGGTTTAAGCCTTCCCTTTCCAAAAGCTTTCAGTTTAGTCTACTGCATAATTATCTCTGGAACAACATTCTAGTTAAGTAAAAGATGATGGGAAAAATAAGATTTAATGTACTAAAACTTTACATTTTAGACAGTTTTGCTGGAAAATGTCTCCTCTACAAAGTGAAAAAGTATTTATTCTCATAAATAAGTATTAGCTATACGAAAGAATTTAAGATTCAAATACTATAGGAAAAGTAGACTGTGAAAACGTTATGGTAATGGTAAAAAAAATTTTACAAGTGGTGTTCAAATACGAATAGACAATCATATTTCTGCATAAAACGTATATATAATACATACATACACACACATATATATATATACAGACACACAATTAATTATAATTCAAATCACCAAGGGAAACTAATTGACTGAGAACCTATTACAGGACAGGCACAGTAAGACTTTTCATTTACCTGAGGAAGTTCTGAACTGGCACTCTGGGCTTCTGCTGGTTCAACAGTACTTGAAGGTACCGGACCCAACCGCTCTTTGACTGACTGCTTCACAACAGGCAAAATGGGCTGCTGGACTAAAGGCTGCATTACCTCAGAACAAGAAAAACATGTTAAACCAGTTGATTAGTTCATGAGCATGGAAGGTAACCTTTGTTATTTTGTTACTAAGTTGCCCATGCAGAGAAAGTTTTAAAAGTGCAGCTTATAATCAAAACCTAACCACCTCCCAAATTCCTTCATGCATGTATACAGATGCATAAAATATTTACAAAGTAGAGGAAAAAAATCAAAATCTGACCTTCACTATCTTGTCTCTTTTTTTAGTTAACAGAAGAAAGATAAACAGAAAAACAAACTGCTGTAGTACACATCTGCAAACAATTAAACTTTACATATTCATTGGCTCACTGATTGAAAGAGAGAAAAAGAGAGCGAAGGAAGGATTTCCAATATGAACCCACAGTCTGAGTTTCTAGAATACACACAGCTACCATGTACTGGAGTTATCTCCCATGTAACAGGGACTGTTCTATAGGCTTTACACATATCATCTTATAATTATCTAAACTAGGGATTAATGTCATAATAAAATGAGAGAACAGGTTAGAGAAGTTGCTTTTAAAAAACACTGTGCCAAGGGCTTCCCTGGTGGCGCGGTGGTTGAGAGTCCGCCTGCCGATGCAGGGGACACGGGTTCATGCCCCGGTCCGGGAGGATCCCACATGCCGCAGAGCGGCTGGGCCCGTGAGACATGGCCGCTGAGCCTGCGCGTCTGGAGCCTGTGCTCCGCAGCGGGAGAGGCCACAACAGTGAGAGGCCTGCGTACCGCAAAAAAACAAAAACAAAAAACAAAAAAAAACACTGTGCCAAGAGCGTTCCAAGAAAAGCATTTAATTTCACACAAATTTCTCTCTTACTTTTGGAGAAGTAGTTTGTAACTGCTGGGTGCTTCCTTCTCTGTGCCAATAAACCTTAATAAAGCGATTATTTAGCACTGCTTCTGTACTTGATATTGCTTTCTTTGCTTCTTCATATGTTGCAAACTGGATAAGGGCACCTTCAGGATCACCATTATAGGCAACCTAAAATTTAAAATATTAAGCACAGTGAATTTGCGAATGAATCTATTGCTTTATACAGTAAAATTCCCCAAGAAATGAAATATTGGTCCTCCAAGTAAGAGTCTACCTTTACACTTCCTTATATCTAGATTATTACCGTAGCCTACTTTCACTCCAGAAGAAATGGTAACTGAGGACCGTTCAGAGTGGAATCAGAGCCTCCTCTATATAACACTTAGTAGAGAATGCTCACTGCACAAATGTTAAATACAAGCATTAGAATGTTTCACTTTTTACCCCCAATATTAAGGCTATGAGAAATAATCCTTATGTCACTGAGTGACATGACTTAGATCCCCAGAGTCAGAAAAAGTCAGTAAACTACTTTGAAAGGAGTGATCTCTAATTGAAAATCACAGAAAAATCCATCTGTAAAATTTTCCAAATTGGTAACCCTCACAAAAATATTTCCAAGAGCGTAAGAAAATTTAAGGTGGGCAGGGGGAGTAAGATCTACAAAACAATAGCAACAATCACATTTTACACATAAGGAAACTAAGATTCAAAGAGTGCGTGATTCTGTAGATCCATACAATGAGTAAGTAGTAGATCCAGGGCTTTTTAGTGTTCAATTTCCTGTTCTTTCAATAATACCAGTACTTTCCGAAGTATGTTATATAAACTACTGGTGATGCAAAGCAATACAAAATAAGGATTAAGCACACAGACCCTGAATCAAGCAACCTCGCTCCAGATAACAATACCCACTCAGTAGTTGTTAAGAATTAAATAGTGATTCATGTAAAACAGAGGGGGGGGCAGTTATATTAGGATAAAGCTAAAGGGTTTTTTTAAACTAACTTTCAAATATATGTATTTTATAAATAATAATGCAGGTAGTATACAGATACAGCAGTAGGACCTGTACAGAGATAAGATACCAATCTCACCAGTAACTGAGGAAATACAAGTTGAAACAATGGTGAGATACCATGTTTTAACCCTCAGCTTTAAACTTCTTTAAATTTAATATTACTAATGTAGTTAACTGTGTAAGGAAAAGAACTTTTTAAAGTCTAGATCTAAACGTGCTAGATAAATCGAATTGCCATAAAAAGATATTTAGAGATATTCAAGATGCAGTAAATAACTACAGGGTAATATGTATACTAGAGACCCACATACTTTTAAATATGTACATATTTTTAAGTTTGCATACTGATTTATAGGTAGATACATACTCACAGAAATACAAAACAAAAAATCCAAAATAACACATGGTAAATTGTTACCAATAAAGTAATAATATTATGGGTATATATGAGAAGAAGAATGGAAGAGACAGAGAGCTGAACACATTTTCTTTAAATTCTATGTAAATCTCTACTGCCCCACCCTTTTTTGTTGAACTTTCTTTTCATTTTAGGGATTGACTGACTGACTGATTTGGCTGCGTTGGGTTTTCGTTGCTGCCTGAGGGCTTTCTCTAGCTGCGGTGAGCAAGGGCTACTCTTCGTTGCAGTGCGCAGGCTTCTCATTGCGGTGGCTTCTCTTGTTGCGGAGCACGTGCTCTAGGCACGCGGGCTCAGTAGTTGTGGCTCGTGGGCTCTAGAGCGCAGGCTCAGTAGTTGTGGCACACGGGCTTAGTTGCTCCGCGGCATGTGGGATCTTCCTGGACCAGGGATCAAACCCGTGTCCTATGCATTGGCAGGTGGATTCTTAACCACTGCACCACCAGAGAAGTCCCTCATCTATTACTTTTATAATATTATTTTTTAAATGGAAAGAAAACAAATTTTTCCAAATATCAAATTAAGCTGTACTCTCTAACATTTATTCTTATCCAATTATGGGAAATAATTTAGTTCAAAAGAATGCTGCACAAACTGGAGAAGAAGCCCAACATTATTTGAACTTTCAACATATTACATAATGTAAACTCAATAATAAATAACCTCACAAGTAACATATAGCTAAGCCAAGGTCTAATTTTAGGGGAAATCAAATACAAATTACACTGATATTTATCTTAAGAGATGTTCAAAAGTGGAAGAGTAAAAAGTAAATGTTTAAACTGATTATGGATTACCTGGTATCTGGGCCCCCAAAGTATCTATTAAATGTGTCCCACCATAGCGGCAGCAAAAATAAATCTGACTGAAGCATTCTGCTAATGTGAAACTAAGGAAATGAAAACTACTTTAAGATTAGATTTTACCACTGTGGTTATTTAACTTTGCTGTAATTTTATGATAATCTCTATTAGGTAAAAAGTGTATAATAAGATCAATCAAGTCTCCTGCCTTTTGAAAGTAAATAGTTATTCAAAATCACATTTTCCTAAAATAAAAAGTTTCACTTCATATCCAATTTTCTAAACTTAGAATATTACCAAAGTTTCCATAATATTTTCTTATAAAACTATTTTTCTTACTATATTAAGATTCCCTCTCTAGATAATTAAGCAGAGACAACAGAATCACTTCAAAGCTCTTACCTGTAAGTTAACCAAGGTTCCAAATCGACTAAAATGCTCATTAAGTTTGCTGATATTATTTAATTCTGGAGGAACTTTTCTAAGTTCAAGTTTGGTATTTTCATTTCCAAACTGAACCTTTTTCTGGAAGCCTGGGCTGTTTGTTCTATTAAAATTTGGCCTGTAACAAAAATCAAGTTAATTAATACATTCATTTATAAATCCTGATCCCTATCAAGTACAAAGGAATAAAGTTTTGCAACTTAAGTTCAATTTTTTTTTTCAAAATTGAAATTGCTAGTTGATAAAGGGAATTTTTTTTTCCCTCAAAAAATGAAGTTTCCAAATGAGTAGTGTTCATTATCTTTCATGGAAGCCAAATGAGAAGGTTTCTTCCTCATCATTTGTTCCTTTTCACTTCTATTCCACTCCTACTTAAAATTCTTAGCAGAAAAGTTCCTAGCACCCTCTTTCAGTCAATTTGCCTATATAACCTTTGCCATTTCTGCAAAGGCTAACTTATTGAGATATTTCCTACTTCAAAACATTGATTAAAAGCAAGAAATGACTGTCTCGACCTCCTTCCAATTAAAAAAAAAAAGTCAGGGCTTCCCTGGTGGCGCAGTGGTTGAGAGTCCGCCTGCTGATGCAGGGGACACAGGTTTGTGCCCCGGTCCGGGAGGATCCCACATGCCCCGGAGTGGCTGGGCCCGTGAGCCATGGCCGCTGAGCCTGCGCCTCCGGAGCCTGTGCTCCGCAACGGGAGGGGCCACAACAGTGAGAGGCCCGCGTACCACAAAAAAAAAAAAAAAAAATTAAAAAAAAAAAAAAAGTCAGAATTGTAGACCATACGTTTGACACTTGAAGAAAGGGGGTCAAAACTGTGGCCCAGGGAGGTTACATTGCTTGCCCTAAATCACAGAATTAAAGGCAGAAACAGAACTAGAAATTATCCATTATTAAACATATGTTAAAGCTCTAAAAGTGTGATCCCAGTCTTTCCTCAAACATGCAAATGAATCATCAAACACACAGCTTCCCCTACCCCCACAAAGGCTGCTTTCTAACTCCTAACAGGAACTGCCCACATGTAAAGTCTCCTCTCATACCTAACCCTTCCTTCCTTCCCTAAGAGTAGGCTCATGACTATCCTTTAAACAGCTAGTATTCAACAACATTGCTAAATTAAGGGGTGGGTTGTTGTTGTTTTTGTGAAGGTAGGGGGAGGTACAAATAGGAAAAATAATGTGCTCAACCACCACACCATTTCTATAAGAAAGTACCTTCCAAGTACCAGACTACTAACTTACATATTTTTAGAAAACAAATACTATACACTTTAGTTGGGGACTGCCTACAGAATAAATTTTATTTTGAAAGAGACCACTATACTGTCACAATAATACTGCAACGATCCTAAAGATCACTGCATAATAAAATTCCTCAATTTCCCCTGCCAGCTTACTTATCAAACCAAGTCTTCTTTGTAGGAACTCCAGGCTCCCCAGAACCAATGGTTCTTTTCCTTGATTCTGAATCCACTACTATCCTCATACTGCTTTTATTAGGAGGCTTTTCTGTTTGAAACAAAAGAAAAGAAAGCATAGATTAATATTTTCTGTTAATCGTAGCCACCTCCTTAAATCTGCATTAAAAACAAAGTTCTGGATTTTTGTCCAAATACACATTTTAGAAGAAATAGAAATATAAGTACATCTAAATACAGTCATCTAAGGGATTTTAACTTATTTTGAATTCCTTTCACGCTTAACTGAACAATAATCAGTAATTCTCATATGTCAAATTAATAATAAATAAATCATCTTGGGGCTGAGTTTATAGTTTTGAAATTAAATGCACAATCTACAAGATTTAAAATTTAACACTAGTCTAGTAATCCTAAGACTCAATAACTTGGAGTTGTGACTGAAATGAGTTGCTTATTTAAACATCAGCATATTAACAAAATAAAATCATGTTAAATTAAAAAAGGTAAATATTCAACATTGAAATGCAGTGCAAAAGAGCTGTAAATATGTGCTACTTTCAACATTTTACATACACTTAGATGGAGTTTGACAAACACAAAACTACATTTAACCTGTTATTCCCAAATGACGCCAAAGTTTAAAACATGCTAACATTAGTCCACACGGAAAAAATATATTTTAAAACTCCTTTCTTAAAAGATGGATAAATTGGTTATATAACTCCTATTCTGAGTATTTCTAAACATATAACTAACCAAAAGAACTTAGGATCTGTTTCAGCACAATCTCTCTTATGGCTACCACTATAGTCTCCATGCAGGAGATCCTCCTACCAAATCTGTTCTTCCTCTCAATGAATGATATTATCATCTGCCCAATTATTCGAAACAGAAACCTGGTGTCTTTCATTTCACCTTCTCCATTACCCCCATTCTAAGTCCCCAAATTCAATAAATTAAAGGTGTTGTCAACTCTTTCCACTAAACTTAAATCTCTTACTTCCCACTGTTACTACCCTAGTCTAGCTACTTATCATCTCTTTTCTAGAATTTTTCAAACGCCTTTAATTGGCCTCCTACCTCCCCGTTCCCATATCCCTTACTCCCTCTGTTCCTAATCAAAAAGATCTTCCAGTTTCACAAAAGTAGCACAGGATATATGTGCTTTATTGACCCCCTTTTTCCGGCTAACTCTGACTTATCCCACATCTCTACAGCAGATCAGGTGGAAACATCCAGTATCTGGCATTGCTGGCATTCACAGTGCAAGTTGTAGTTTCTTTGCCGAGTGGTATCTTCACAGGACCAGTTCTGCAACAGAATTTCTGGCCTATTCCTGCCTCCCAAACATGTTCACTAGCCCTTTTAAAGAGTCTTTGAGCTATCCAATATCCTTTTGTACTTTAATATATTCTTTATCTGAAGGTTCACCAAGAAAGGCAGTGATGTGTTTGCTCCAACTCATCTGTATTCTCTCACTCATATTCTCTTTCACTGTTATTTATTTAAAAGGAGTGCTAAACACACAGAAGCAAGTTCCTCTTGATATACAATTAGTAAATGTGTCTATTAGTTGTATTTACTGTGTTTTCCCCTGATATCTTTTTAATAAATTGTTTTTCTGCTTAACGTTTTCAGCACTGGTTTTGTTGATGGCAAATGAAAAACCACTTAGCCCTTCTTCCTACCTAACTATATCCAGTCAAGGGAGTGTCTATCAAGTTCTCCACTGCCTTAGAAATCTAGAAAGTACAATTATCACTTTTTTGATTCCAAGGCATCAAAAGGCCTAAATTTTTTTCATTTGTTTAATAACAATAATTTCCTATAAAGTTGAAAGTATGAAGCATAAAAATATAGTTATCACATAATAGTCTGTGACAAATGTAAATGAGGCCATCTATAGGCTATTAGAAATGTATAGTAATTATATAATGAACAATATTATAAACTTTTAATTATGTATATGTCCCAATCCAGGCCAGTAAATTTCAAACCAAATGGGCAATAGATGAGAAAATTTTAAGGGGAGGAGGACTGAAAAAAGATAAGGCAACCAGAAGTATAGGTAATCCTCAATTTAAATGGTTTGCTAAATCAGTTGTCTGGTACATAAAAACAATGTTATTAATGGAAAATATATTCCTAAACCAGCTTACAGAAATAGTACATGATGTACCTAAAGAAATTTAAAAAGTAATAAAATAATCATTATGTATAATGATTCTATAAGAAAAGGCATTCAAATTTCTAAGTAGGCATACCAGACATTTATATCTCAATAGAGCCATTTCCTATAACTTGTAACTACATGCATGTGGAGCTGAAATTACCACAATTCCAACTTCTATATGGTAAGATTTATGTGCAAGGGGTTTGATCCTTCTGTCTTCTCTCAATCACCAGCAAAAAACTGTCCTAGATTTGGGATGGATCTAATAAATGTTGATCTATAGTGGCATACATTTATGCCACTCCAAAGCAGCAAGGTAAGAATGAGATGATTTGATGGTTCCAGCAAGAGCAAGGAATACTGGTATAATGAAAAGAAAATGAGTGCTAAGTAGTGACCCAAAGAAGGAAGGGTTTTTCTCTGAACTAGTCAGGTAGGAGACACTCAAGGGATGAGTAAATACCATGAACAGCCATAATCTTAAGTGGCTACTTTTCAATTACAAACAATCTTATTTCCCTTACATAAAAATTGTTAAGAAACCTTTTTTCTATTGCTGTTATTAATGAAAGTCATTAGAATGCCTCAAAGAGACTTTAAAAGGTGTGGGGGGAAAGGGACATCCACATGAAATGTTGTCCTGTGATCTCACAGGATAGAAATTAAAATGTTCCTCAGTCCTCCACCACAGAAAGTTCTCTGAACACTCAAAGTAGATGCTCAGAATCTGACAGTTTCTAATGAACAAACAAAAAAAGTGCAAAGTGTAAGTAAACACAAGTTTACTAAACCACATTAGGTACAGACTGTTACTTATTTAAACAAGTTGGACTTTTATTCACAACTGACAATGCATGACTTTTTTTTTTTTTTTACTAGAAATAAAAGATGGCAAGGAAAGATTGGAAAGAAAATGGGATTTAAAAGTTAGTTGAAGTAGTTAGGAAAAAAGATATATTTTTATTGGCCTGTATAATATTTTCTATAATGTCTGACAACATTGCTCCACCTTTCAAATTAATGTGAACTCTCCCTCCTCTGAACCTTTGTATCAGTTTGCACCTCTGTATAGCACTTTTCCTGCCCTGGCTTGTGGACCAGTCTAAATTCTATATTCTTCTCCCATTTAGAAATTATACCAAAAAGTCTGTCTCCTCTAAGAAAATTTTAAAAGCTAACAAGTCACTTTCTAAAATATAATTCTTTTTGCTTAAAGTATTATAAGCAAACCAGTATCAAATTCTAACATGTCAAAAGCAAACAAAAATAAAATATGTATCAAGCATTAAATTTGTACAGCTAATTTCATGATCTAAACTACAAAAGAATTTATCTTTAGGAATTAAAGCATTATTCTTAAAGAGTTTAAATGAACCAATTAAGACTGCAAATGATAGCATATACCCCCAAAAAGCTAGAAAATAAGGACTTTGGGGAAATTCCTTTCCCCTTGGATGACAGAATAAAATGTCACCAATACCACAAATAGGGTACCACACATTACCTTCTCTCTCATGTGAGACCAAAGGATCCAAGGAACAAACATAAGCATCATCCCTTACTCAACTCCAATAAACACAGGACCGACTGTTCTTTTCAAATGCTTTGCCACTCTCGATATTATGAAAATGATAAGAAGAAAAGATTCATCATAGTACCTCTGGGTGGCAAATCCATATCCCCTGATGTTAGTCCTATCAAGTTAGGCCTTTGTGCATGCACTCTGTGTCGATACATTGGTCTGGAAGTGTTTGTTATGCTTGGGGCTTCAGGATTGTAGCCATCTGTGTCATATGTATCTGGTAATACAAAAACTGCAATTAAAAAACAATTATAAAACTCCTCTTGGTAATTTTTTTATACTGATAATAGAAAAAGTCAACTACGTAACATATTACTAATTCATAACTAACATGCATATGTATTTTTAAAAATAGTCTTATAAAAATTAAATGTTATTAAAAACTTAGTTTTTTAAAAAGTGTAACTGAGAACTTATATTTAATGTGCATTCACCATGTCTACATTTTATTCCATATAATTTTAGTAAGAAAAACAGACTTGATAGAGCAATTCACTCTCTAGACATTTTTAAATTCCTCACCTAAAACTCTTCTCTAAACTATACTACATTATTAATACAGAGAGGGCCAAAACCGCACCTGCAGTAAAAAGAGAGGGTGGAGCAGGAGGAGGCTGGTGATGGATGCCAGTTGTTACCACAGTAGGAACAGAGCTGGTCGCAGAGTTTGGGGGAGCATCCATGCCAGATGGTTGCAAAGGAGGAAGTGGAGGTGGTGGTCCTGTCAAAACCAAAGAATAAGAAATATCATCTGAAAGCAAACAAATAAAATAAGTTATTGTATATCCAAACGTGATATTCTCCTTTAGCAAATTATAATATCTACAAACACCAAGCTCTTACAACTATATGAGTTTTTCAGGGTAAAATATTCATTTAATGTATTCCAAAACAGGTTTGTCTTAAGCTATAAAGGACTACAGATAGCTGGGATTCATCAGTAACATGCATAATTCAGGGCCACCCTAAACCACAGTAAACCATAGGTTTGGCACAGCCTGAAAAATAAGGAGTATATTCCAGATGGGAGCATCTTACTCTTAGTTCCTAACAGGCATCTATAGGATTACTTTAGATACTTTTAACAAAATCAAGCATCAAACTATCAACTTTTATAAAAGACTATGAATGGATAGATAATAAGCATAGGCAAACATATTTACTTACCTGTGACAGGTGGTAGACTGGGTGGTAATGGGCCTGGCGGTGGCACTGGGGGTCTCAGATTCACAGGTGGGGGTGTAAGAATTGGTGGTGGTGGAGGGAGTCCAGGAGGAGGTGGTCCTTCAACAACAGGAGGCTGTGCTGGGAAAGGCAGCATACCAGGAAGATTGACATCTTCTACAACTACCGGGTCACTTCCATGATCAAAAGGGCACATGTCTCCTCTCATACAGAAACCCTTTTCTGTGAGGAAGAACAATTAGAAAGAAATATGAAAACCGCTGGACATATACATTTTCTCTAAGTTAAAAAAAGTGGAGATATTTAAAAATAGGAATATTTTTAATACTGGGCAAATATAAGTAACCATATCACAAGAGCTACCTACTCATTTCCAGTAATATAAAATATATATTAAGTGAAAATATAGCTAACATACCCACTAAAAAATATTACCAAATTAAAATGAGTATACCCAGCTAGCAACATGATACAGCTTTAATACAGTTTACAAAACTTTTACAGTAAAATCTTAAAGAGTCTTCAATTCATTTATAAAATGCTTATATAGGTGATATTCACATTTCTAGGTTTTACTAACATTCTAATAACCACTGATTTCTAAAGAAGTAAGTTTTGTCAAGAATGTTTCAGTAGCCAATTCCCTGGTAGGTTACTCAGTAGATATTACTCTTGTTTGGCAAATTCCAAAAATATGTTAAGACTTGGTGCAAATAAACACTATTTAAATTAATATTCAATAGTCAGTGGTGACTAATGAAGACTTCAGTAATATACTGAGGAATTCATGAAGTGCTTAAAACTAATTTCCCACTATTTCCAATAGGTTAAGTCTTTGAGTGTGTATAACCTAAATTTACAGAAGTTACTCAGCTGGAAATATTAATTCGATACCTCATGAAATAGTTGACAGGCTTACCATCATAGTCTCTACACCGTTTCTTTGGCATTGGTGGTCTTACATACGAGTTATGGTCCACTTGGTCTTCATGAAATTCAGACCAACTTTCGGTAGTATTATTACCATGATGAGTAGGAGCAATTACTGTAATAGTGCTGCTCAAAGTAGGTACAGGGTAGTGGCCAGATGAAATATTAGGTACCGAAGAGACTGGAGTATAATTGTTTTCTAATGCATCTGCTCTATCCAGGTCATATTTAGGTTTTACCAGATCCCTTTCTGCAATAAAATATAAATGACTTATAAAACTACACTCTATTAAACAAAAAAACAAAAAACACACATGTCCCCAAGCTAAGAAATAGATATTAGGTTCGCCAAAAGGTTCGTTTGGGTTTTTCCATAAGACGTTATGGAAAAACCCAAATGAACCTTTTGGCCAACCCAATATTTTTGCTAAACATAGAGAAAAAGTTCAAATTTTACACAATCCTCCTTTTAAAAACTATTCAATGTATATACAATGTTCCAAGATAAGCAATTTCTTTTCAATATGACCTAAACTAAAAAACCACACATAAACTTGTTGTACTTAATGAGATTTTTCTTTGAGCTTTACTTAGCAGAGAATTTTTAAATTTTCTTCATTGCAATCTTAGTATGCATAACTTTAGCCAACAAAACAAAATATACAAGTATGGTTATTTTTTCTGTGGTGAATATTTAGTTGTCATCCATTCAAAGGTCCTAGCATGGCTTTATACACTGAACACTATTTGTTGAAGATGAGAATGGATGTGTAAAGAGGAAGAAAAAGGAGTACATAATAAACACAAAGAAATTAACTGGGCCAAGAAAAGAAAATTTACCAAGGAAAGAGAAAAGACATTAAGGAGATCAGTTAAGTGAAGCAATGTGCAGAAAGGCCTAATACACCTAGATCACGGGGCGGGGAAAAACTCTAAGAGTAACAGAGAAATACAGGGCTTATACAAAAGCCATAAATATTATTTCCTAAAGACTAAAAGTAACTATACAATAAAGGTCGCAAGGGTAGTAAAAATCTAAGTTGAGTAAAGGTGTTTTACTCTTAAGGTGTTTAGTTGTTCTACTGCCTGCAATATATCCCTTTCAATAATACACATTGAAAGAAAAATATGCATGTTGGAAATGAGACACTCCTGTAAACTCACACACCTGAAATGAAAATTTTTAACTGTTTTCATAGTTTTGAGGTCTGATATATGATAAACTGAACATACTTAAAATGTACAATTTAATGAATTTTGATCGATGTATACACCTGTGAAACCAAACATCACAATCAAAATAAGGTATATACTGTACATACTCATCACCCCCCAAAAGTATCCTTGTTCCCTTTTATGATCCATCTCTCCTTTACTTTATCCCAGGCAACCACTGAGTTGTTTTCTGTCATCATAGATTAGTCTGCATTTTCTAAAATTCTATGTCTGTCTGTCTGTCTGTCTGTCTGTCTGTCTGTCTGTCTCTCTCTCTCACACACACACACACACACACACACACACACACACACTTTTTTGTGTGGCTTCTTTCAATCAGCATAATTATTTTGAGATTCATGCATTTTCCTGCATGTATCAATAGTTCTTTCCTTTTTATCCATTCTATGGATATACCATAATTTGTTCATCTATTCACCTGTTGATGGACGTTTGGATTGTTTCTAGCTTTTGGCTATAACAAATGAAGCTGCCATGACCATCTGTGTATGTCTTTGTGTGGAAATACACTTTCATTTCTTTTAAGTAAACACCTAGGAGTGGAATGACTGACTGGATCATTTGGTAGGTACAGGCTTAACATTTTTAAGATACTGTTCAAGTGTTTTCCAAAGAGTTCCAGCTTATCTCCATCCTCACCAACACTGGGTAAAGCAAGTCTTTTTAATTTCAATCATTCTGATGGGTGTACAGTGGTAATTCATTGTAGCTTTAATTTGTATAAAATAAAAATTTTTAAAGAAATTTTTAAAAAGTATTCACTTGGACCCACAAAATACATCAAAATAGAAAAAAATAAAGATAACACTGACAAAAATTAAAACAATTTTTAAAACCCTCAAATACAGAATTTTTTTCACAATGAAAGTGCCAACCAAAATACACATATATGTGGATTATTTACCCCTGCTTCGGGTCCTGCTTCTGCTTCTAGTCCTGCTTCTATCTCTATCCCTGTCACGAAGCCTCTCTTTACTCCAACTTCGACTCCGACTCCTGCTGTAACTGCGACTTCGCCCTCGTCTTCTATTGTACCGGTCTCTGTATGAATCTCTTCGAGGAGGGTTTCGATCATAATCTCTTTTGCGAGAACGATCATCTTTTTTCCTCTCATCACGACTTCTAAAGAAATATATGATCACTTTTATGAAAATATTTAAGTGGATACAGGAAAAACTCTAATTAAATGCAAAAGTTCTATTTTATTCTTGTACCATGATTCTTTATTCCATCATCAGAATACAAACATAGGAAACTCAAAAAACTGAAAACCTGAACATGACCTGCTAAAGTACTCTAAAACCTCTAAGGAAAAAAAGAACTCTTTTGAAGTCTTCATTTTATACACAAATGCATCTATACATTAAGGGATCTGTACATATGTCCTGTAGTATATACTGTCTTGTACACAGTCTCATACTTATAGGTATATATTACATGCACTGCACTCTAAATGCTTTTGAAGCCTTAATGGGAAAAATAATGTATTTACTCTAAAGGGAAACTTTGGGCAAAAAAGGTCTCACATTAAGACTTCACTGGAATTTGCAGTTAGGAATAAAAATAATAACAATAACCAACATATGCCAAGCACTGTTCTAAATCTCACTTCCAGGACCAACAAATCACACCTAGATATTCTTGGTAGAAAAGGAGTGAGTTATCACTTTCCTAGACCAATAAAAGAGTAGATATTACTTACCCCTATGTAAAAGAAAATCAAGTCTAAATATTCATATAAAATAAAAGTAATGTCTAAACATTGAACATGGTTCAAAGAATCAATCACCTATTTTCTCTGTATCGGGAGCTTGACTGAGGAGGACTGTGATTTAGCCTTCTAGAAAACTTCTTCTCTCGCTCTTCCTCTTTTGTGATCTGATACACAAAGAAAAATGTGTGCAAATTTAACAACAGTTATTCCTTGCCATGTTACTGTTTCAATGACTTAACTGATATTAAAATATGAGCAATAGAGTCTTCTTGTGAAAGCATTAAACAAAATAAATTTGTCTTCTAAGTACAATCATTTAATTTAACAATAAAAGACAGGCTTGCTGAAAGTTAAAGTGAATGGTAAAGAAACTCATAAATGTTTATCGTAGATAACAGTAGCAAGAAAAACATTTTAAGCAAGTGTCCTCATTTTACACATCATTAATGGAAAGCCAATTTTATTCCTTCTTTCAAAAGTCCATTCAAGTTTTGGTTTCATGGATTTGATCTGGCACCAAACACATTAGGGACTAAAGGAGAATGCATTAGAACTAACCAAGTCATAGAAAAAGAAAACATTTGAGAAAAAAATACCTGTGAAAATAAACAACTGAAAACAGTTCTCTAGTTTCTCACAGCAGTATGACAGCTATACATTCCTCTTTCCTACAATTCATATTATATAATTAATATAATGCAGCCCTGAAAAACATTCCCTTGATCAGTGCTACTTTCTCTAGACCAGTTTTCCATGCTGCCCAAAAAACTGGTTCCACAGGACATTAAGAGGTGTTATTAGAGAAAAAAGGATTCAGAGCATAAACAAATTCAGAAAATATTGAACATGAGCTTCTGTAAATATGATAGGGCTCAAGATTTTGCATGTTTAATAAAAACCCTAAGATATTCTTATGCACATAGTCTACAGATAGCATAAATATGTCCCAGTTTATGCCAGCTGTTTCAGCATTCCTTTGGGTAAAAGCCTCTCACTGTCAAGTGTCTCACACTGGATGATAAATTAAATGGAAATCCTATCAACAGACCAAACTCTGAGAAATAATACTTAAAAGCCTTCTTTTAACAGTTTGCCTTTTTCTTTCTTGTAAGTACTTTTTTTGTTCTACTCTTCCTATCCATTTCAACCTTCCCCCCTGCAAAAACAAAACAAAACAAAAAACCCTCCTGATGCACTTTTTCCCTTCAGTTTGCTTCCATGCACTCTTGTAAGTAAGTTAGGTTGACAGACTGTCACATTCCATGGTACCTGCCCAACTGCGAACTTTCACAACACCCACAGCATTTAAAATCCAGACTGCCATCTGACATTTCGGTTCTGAAAGATGAGGGATAAATATCCTTCACAACTGCTCAAGACAACTGTGGTGAAATATTATTATATCAACAGATGTAAGACTAAGGCTTCTCAAAGAGCCCATGATTTACTCAAGATTTCCAAGAATTAAAATATAATTTGCAATTATCTGGAAAAAATTCTGGAACCAATCCAGACTTCCATCAATGGGTAAAATTTAAATAAATTATTGTATATCTCTATGTTGCATAAGCAGTTGCCAAGACAATATCCACTATCCCATTCTTCCTTACTAACAGACCCCCTATACCGTTAGGTACAAAACATGCAGTTATAAAATTATTTCTGGTCTTCCTCTGAAGACAGAAGTGATGGGGGTGTCTTATGTATATGTGCATGTAACTATATATATATATATATATATATATATATATATATATACATATATATATACATGTGTGCAAATATGTTCAGATATACAGAGACAAAAATACATTTGAGAATTATATAATACATATGTAAATACATATGTAAATTACAATACATATCATACATATGTAAATATTATTATATAACACATATGTAAACATAACGAACATATATTACTTATATAATCTGGAAAAAAAACAGATTATCAGGTGAAAAAAAACCAAGGGCCACAACCACACCCAACACACAACAATGTCTCAACAATAATAGCAACTATCATTTACTGAGAACCTACTTTGTGCCACACACTCTGCCAAGTGCTTCACAGACCTTATTTTACTATTCCTCACAACAGTCCTATAATATTTCCATTTCACGGCTGAGTAAACTAAGGGTTGGAAAAGTAATAATTTCAAGGTCACAAAACGGTGGTAAAAATTTTTTTTAATTAATTTTATTTATTTTTATTTTTGGCTGCATTGGGTCTTTGTTGCTGTGCACAGGCTTTTCTCTAGTTGCAGCGAGCAGAGGCTACTCTTCGTTGCAGTGCGCAGGCTTCTCATTGGCTGGCTTCTCTTGTTGCAAAGCATGGGCTCTAGGCGTGCGGGCTTCAGCAGTGTGGCACTCAGGCTCAGTAGTTGTGGCTCGTGGGCTCTAGAGCGCAGGCTCAGTAGTTGTGGCACATGGGCTTCATTGCTCCGCGGCATGTGGGATCCTCCCGGACCAGGGCTTGAACCAATGTCCCCTGCATTGGCAGGCGGACTCTCAACCACTGCGCCACCAGGGAAGCCCCAAACAGTGGTAAAAATTTAACCAAGATTTGTTTGACCTAAAACTAGGCTAACCATGGATATATTATATTAATAGCTTAATTGTCAATGATTATTTTTGTTAAAATTACAATCTTTAAACATCAAACTGAGGAAATTTGAACTATTATATGATTATTAAACAAGAGGGTAATCTTGTATGAAAGGTAAACACCTCTTCAAGTATGAAGTCATTTACATTGCCCTGTGAAGGTCCTTTTATTTGACTACCTTAAAAATAGTCCCCTACAGGGCTTCCCTGGTGGTGCAGTGGTTAAGAATCTGCCTGCCAATGCAGGGGACATGGGTTCGAGCCCTGGTCTGGGAAGATCCCACGTGCCGTGGAGCAACTAAGCCCATGTGCCACAACTACTGAAGCCTGCGCACCGCAACAAGAGAAGCCACTGCAATGAGAAGCCCGTGCACTGCAACGAAGAGCAGCCCCCGCTCACCACAACTAGAGAATGCCCGTGTGCAACAAGGAAGACCCAACACAGCCAAAAATAAATAATAAATAAATAAATCTATTAAAAAAAAAAGTCCCCTACAAAATGCATGTAGGCAGAAGCAAACCGATCTACTGACAATCTAACTATTTTCATAGAACACAGATAATAAGAGTCCATACCTATAAATACTGTGCAGAAAAGAATTAAAAGCACTCCTGAGACTGTTATCTTTAGAAAGACCTGCTGATAAGGTAAGCCCTTAGCTGGCATCTGCAAACAACAATTTCTGGAAGGTTCACATCATTCCCTGATAACAATAGCTCACTATGCCTAAACTGTCTGGATAAACAATATGGTCTATGCTGAACATCTGCTTTCCTCCTCAGAGTCTGGAATTTTGGTACATATGAGGCTGAAGATGCCTATGTAACCAGCGCTAAATAAAAACCCTGGGCACTGTGTCTCTAATGAGCGCCCCTGGTTCACACATGTTGTCACTACTTGTTAAGTGCATCTTCTTTGACTCCACTGGAAGAAACCTCTGGAAATCTGTTCCTGTTTTTCCCCAGATTTTGCACCATATACGTTTTTCCCTTTGCTGATTTTGCTTTGTATCCTTTCACTGTAAGAAATCATAGCCATGAGTATGACTATACACTCTGAGTTCTGTGAGTACTCCTAGTGAAATAATCAAACCTGGAGGTGGTCTTGAGGACTCCCGACACAGATAAAAATAAACAAAACTAAAAAAAAATAAAACTCAGTTTAATCACTCCAAATATGTTTTTAAAGAACATGTAAAGTTTAACACAAATTTTTACCTCTTCTTTTTTTATATCTTTTTCTTGGTGCTGAAAAAATTCTACCTTTAAGCTTCCTGATGATGGCTGCTCTGGAGGAGGTAGATAACTCTTTGTATTCACAGCATCAAAAAGTTTTTCCACAAATATCTGTGTCTCTAAAAATAAAACCAAAACCAGCACAGATTAAAAATCATTTGCTAAGATATTTATTCTCTACTTCTCCACATCAGTATGATGAAATATGCCTTGATTTTTATAAATCTAAAAATTATACTAAGACCAACAGCTTCCCAACCAGTGTACTATGGCACAAGTCCCATGGTAATACTGATCCATTCAATTCTCAGGATGCTGAGGGCTAGAATGGCTAGAGCCTCTGGGTCAGTCGCTCCCAGCCATCACTAGTCTCCATGTATCCTGCCTAGTGTGCCAAACAGAAATATTATCATTACCTAAATGCTGGCAAGGTGAAAAAATTTGAGAAGCACTGTGCTAGACAACATCCAAAGTAGGTTCCTAAGCAGTACTATCTTTCAGTCATTTTCTTAATCTCTCAAGAAAAAAATAACAGCATTCTTTAAGAATAAGCATATGGACGTTAATGAAAGAAAAGATTTCCATTATAAATAAGCTATGGATATAATCAGTAATAATACTATTTGTTCAACTTTGTTACAGTTAGAGTCTGTCTCTTACTGAATTCCTTTAACACTCTCTGAATCTTATTTTAAATAACTTTTTAAATTAGTATTTTTAAACCAAAGATCTTACCTTTTTGAAGAAATACATCCAGTTGATCAATACATAATGCCTTTAATTCTTTTTCACTTTTGTCTTTCTTTACCAAAGCGAGAACATATTTTGCTAGGGCTGATGGATCTGCATCACAGCTGAAGAAAAAAGCAATGTTGAAGGAAATTTAACCATAAACAATTGCACATTCTACGAATTCCAGTTACAAACTAATAGCATGATAGTTAAATGAGTTAATATATGTAAAAAAAGCATCTGGTTCATAGAAAGCAATGAAGAAATATAAGTTTCTCTCCCTTATCTTAATATGCTTTACGTGGTATATGTAGTATTCAGTATTCTGCCAAATACACACTAATACATGTATTAAAGATTCAGTAGGCTCTATTATTAAAAAAAGAAGTTATGACAAATTATAAACAACACCAAAACATCAAAAACTAATAATTAGTGTGGTACCAATAAAAATACCAAGAGGCGGGCTTCCCTGGTGGCACAGTGGTTGAGAGTCCGCCTGCTGATGCAGAGGACACGGGTTTGTGCCCCGATCCGGGAAGATCCCACATGCCGCAGAGCAGCTGGGCCCATGAGCCATGGCCGCTGA
Source organism: Leucopleurus acutus (assembly GCF_964270905.1). Taxonomy (NCBI): domain Eukaryota; kingdom Metazoa; phylum Chordata; class Mammalia; order Artiodactyla; family Delphinidae; genus Leucopleurus; species Leucopleurus acutus. The sequence continues at coordinate 52,479,514 of NC_139160.1, forward strand.
GCCTGCGCGTCCGGAGCCCGTGCTCCACAACGGGAGAGGCCACAACAGTGAGAGGCCCGCATACCGCAAAAACAAAAACAAAAACAAAAACAAAAAAAACCAAGAGGCTATTCTCCCCCAGAACAAGGTAAATAATGGTCAGAAAAACCCTGAAGAAGAGGACAATAAAGGGAAACTTGAAAACATACCACACAATACAGAATTTTAACGAAAGAAAAGCAAATTTAGAAATAGACCCAAATATATATAGAAACATAAATTTTATAAAGGTGACATCCAAGTCAAGGAAGAAGGGATGAACTACAAAATAAATGGTACTGAGAAAACTTGGCAGCTGTCTTTCTAAAAAATTAAGTTGGACCCATAACTTATTCCATATACCACAGTAAAAACATGAAACCATTAAAGTATTAGAAGAAAACAAGAAAAAGTTATTTTACAACTCTGGAGTAATGAAGACCTTTTGAATTATGAGAGAAAATCCATATATTGCACAAGAGTAATTTGATTATACAAAAGAAGCAAAAACTTAAGAATGTAAAAAAGACTTAAAAGTCAAATGAAATACTAAACAGAAAAAGAAATAAAAATGATTCTTAAATATGAGTAAAAATATAACATCATCCATAAGAGAAATTCAAACTTAAGCTATACTGAAATATCATTTTTCTGTTATAAAGTTGATAAAATCTAAATATATGGAAACATATTCTGGAGGCAAGACAGAAACAATGTTTTCATACATTATTGCTGCTGAGAGTAAACTGGTAGCTCCTAGGGTATGGCAGTAAAAAGATCACAAATACAACTGACCCAGCAATTCTACTTCAATGAATTAACTTTACAGATATACTTACATGTTCAAAATGATATGTGTACAAGTCATTCAGTGTCACACTGATTGTAAAATCAAAAATCTGCAACTGTCCATTTACAGAGGACTGGAAAAAGAAAGTATACTAAATCTACACAAGGGAATGGGATACAGCAAAAGGACAAAAAAGAATGAGGAAGTTTTCATATCATGGAGAAATTTTCCTATCAATTTGTTAAGTTTAAAAAGCGAGATAGAGAAAAAACTTGTATAGCGTATTACCATTTGTGTGGGAAGAAAAGGAGATTATATATTTGGGTTGGCTTATGTCTGAATAATGAATAGCTATAAGTATAAACAAGTAACTATGGTTATTTGTTGATGGGGGTAGGGAGTAGGAAGTGAAAAAGAAACAGGGTCAGGAGGGAAGAGGGAAAGTTTTTGATGCCCAAACCATGCCCATCCAATTGCTAAAAAGCAGATAATTGTTTTTCAACTAAGCTAAAGTTGCTACCTATTTAATTAAAGATCATTTTACAAGTTAGGGTAAATAATAATAAAATAATAGCAATAGCTAAGCACTAACATTTACTGAACCCTCATTTGCGCCATGAACAGTGCTCCACACTTTACATTCTATATTTAGTTCTCATTTTACTGATGAAACTGAGGCTCAGGAAAAAGTTAAGCAAACTGCCCAAGACTACATGTAAATTAGTAACAGAACCAAGATTTAAACCTAAATTTCTTACTCTAAAGTCTGCTCTCTTAACCACTACACCAAATTGCTCTTACAACAAGCTACCCAAAAACCAGACCTCCAATTTACTTACTGCTACAAACATCTAGTTACAGCCACCAACTCCCTATCCATCCTAGTAAAAGCCCCCTACAATACCTCCCTTAGTTGCTGTCCAAGGCACAGTTCCTCTAATTTACTTCCTCTTGTACTCTCCCCTCAGAGTCCACTATTTCAAACAACCTCTAAATTCCTCAGCCACGTTTGCCTCACTTTCTTTCTACTCTTCTTCTATGCCACCAACTTGGCAAAATCCCAAGTTAGAATCCACCCCCAGCTTAGATTTAACTTCCTAGCTTCTCTTAGTTTCATGCCAGTAACATAAATAATGCTCAGTAAATTAAATTTTCAAAGGACACTGATGACACAAAAAGACTTACCAATTACAGTTTTAAAAAAAAGACAAATACATTAGGGAATTACAGTAGGGAGAGATGAATACAAATGAGGGGGAGAGACAGGATAACCTAATAGTTCATTTGAGGAAAAACAGATACATACATGATACATGACATCCTTCAATTCATTTTTATCGCTCTTTATTGTAACAACTATTAGCAATTTTAACTCTAACAATACTAAACACAAAATAGAAATTCCACATGTTCTACCAAAAGTTCAAATGCTAGAATATTAATAAGGAACTTATACACATTAAAGCTAGAAAATACTTTAATACATATACCAAAAAGTCTTAATTCCTATACATATCTGGAATGTAACAGTTTTACAGAATTATAGCAGTAACATGTCACTGAATCAAAAAGTACATCTTAAAGACACTGGACAGCTTTGGCTGCACAGGCTGCACCTACGGAAAATCTGACTGCAAGTGAATCAACAGGTCTAATACAACCATCTGCATTTTGCTTTGTTTGTTTTTTAAGGGCTGTACAGATAAGTCTGATACAGTATCAGAGTTGAGAATTACTCTATTAAGGAACTAGTACAGCATTTATTATATAATGTTAAGACTCCTTAGTGTACATCTTTGTGGTGACTGTGACTTCAAACTCTTCAATCTTCCCTTCAAAAGGCAGAGCCCAATTCCCCATTCTTTGAGAGTAGGCTCAATTTAGTGCCTTGCTTCTAAACAAACAGAATATGGCAGAAGTGATGGTGTCTGATGTTTATGGTCAGACACCATCTAGGTCATTTGCAATTATATATATATTCTAGAGAAATCAGCTGCTATGTTTCAAGGACACTCAAGTAGCCTTACAGAGAGCACCATGTGGCTATGAAATGAGGGCTCCAGGGAGGACTAAGGTCTCTTGCCAAGACCCATACATGAATGAACATGGAAGCCAATTCTACAGACCCAGTGGAACCTTGAAACGACTGCAGCACTGACCAAAAGCTTGACCACAATCTCATGAAAGACTCAGAGCCAGAAATACCTAGCTAACCTGCTCCAAATTTCTGACCCACAGGAATGATATATGTCATGAGATGATAAAGGTCTGCTGTGCTACTAAGTTAAGTTTCAGGGTAATCTGTTAGTAATTATATATCAACTTTTCTCATAGATCTATTTCCATTTATTTACAAAGACTTGAAGTGGGTTATAACCTAAACAGGAAAAAAAAAAAAATCATTTCAATGGTACATGAGATTTTTAAACACTTTCTCTTTGAAATTTATTTCAATATATTTATTTATGCCAACAATTTTTTAAATGCAGACAAAGTGATTTGTGGTAAGTTAATTTTTTCATGTTTATCACAATGAGCATTATTAAATAATGCTAATATTAATAATGCTAACGTTAATATTGTGCATTAATATTAAATGCACAATATTAAAGATAATATTCATGTTGGTAATTTTGTGAGAAAAATTTTAGAGCCTGCTTTTCACTTAATTGCTAGTGAAGGTGATGATATGACTCCAGAGACAATGGGCCAGGAATTTTCCCATTTTTCTGAAACACCAATTAAACAAGGAATTTCCTTTAGCAAAAAGTCCACAGATAAGGATATAGGAAAGAGCTGGACAACGAATTCAAAGAAACTGGAGAGGCTGGGGTCAGCCTCTGTGATGAAATAAGCATGAAGAAATGGGACAATAACCTCATGATGTATCTATAGATACACTTATATCTGGCAATCTGGTAACACTGCATGAGAGACCATGAAACAGTACTTTCTCATGTTAGGTAACCTGAATAAGCACAATCAACTAAACATTAACCTAACTAGACACCAAGCTGAACATACTTCAGTTTACTGGAAATCACTGTGATACATAATACTATCACTGTGTTATACAGTTTTATTGCAACTGTTAATGAACAAATTCAGAATCTCTACATTGAGTCCAAATGCTATAGTCTGATTGAGTATTGGTTTGATTGTTGTAGTGAATTTTCAACTTAATAACAGCCTTTCTAATAACTGTCACTTTACATTTCTCTTAGCTAAACACCAAATCTATTCCATTCCCTCCATTATTTTTTAAACAGGACACTTTAAAAGTGAATTAAAATGTTAGCAGCTAAAAATGTGGAGAAAGACTTTTGCGATTTTTAAAAAATTATTGTGGCCTAGAATACAGTTTTATAAAACAGCAAGATAAACTCCTGAACAATCTTTGCTCAACATCTTCTATTAGAAGCAATTCAAACCAAATCAAGAACCAAAAAAAGCCACAACAATCATAATGAATTAACTACCATACAAAAAAATGTTAAATACTTAAAACAGTCTGAAAGGTAGATTACTTTTTAAAATTTGTTAGACTGCAAATTACATAGTAGAAGCAAGGTTTACAATTTCACATTTAACAACAGAACAGGTAAATATGCATTTGGGAGGTAATTTTTCTTAAGTCCTATAGGAAGCCACTTCATTTTTATTTTAATAACTTTTGAAAATAAAAAAAGGTATGTAGTTACAAATTATAGCTAAGTAAAAAATAATTTGAACCACAGAAGTTTAATAATATACCAAAATGTTATGGATCAGGGACAAAAGGCAAACTGTGTGTTCTCTTTTCTATTTATCTTAATTAAAAGTACCAATGCTACTTCATCTGAACATCTAGCGATAATAATCTGCTATGCAAAATTAATGAAGTAAAAATGTTTAAATTACTGAATCAAAAGAAAACTATATTCTGATAGTAAGGGGTTACTTTTAAAAACTGTCTCCATGGTAAGCAAGATTGTTCACGAGGTACTTTACTATACCAGTTGGTACTGCTGATGATAGGTTTGTGATTTGAATGACACATTATCTTGTCAAAGCTAGTCTTTACCCTCTGCTACACTGCCAGCATTCTAGAAACATGTGAAAGAAAAGTGGGGCTGAAATCTTCTTTCAGATCAGGTAAAGAGAAAAAAAGAATCAGATTTTGAAAATGTTAAGGACAAAAAAATAATACTGAAACAGTGACAAACTTCACTCCTACCTTAGAAAACAGGCTGAATTCCCACTAAGTCTCTGTTCCATAAGTACTTCTAAGCCCAGCAAAAACATAATCTGCCAATAAAGTACAATTCTGACCACAGAGTGCTCCAACTTCAATTACCCTTCTGTGTGTGTGTTGGGGGTAGGAGGGTGGGAGCAGTAAGGGGATAGAAGGAGGGGAGCAGGGAAAACACAACAAAAACCAGAAACTACAAAATAAAGAAGACATGGCTTACCAATAGCACTGTGGAAGGTGGGGTGAAGGGGAAGCAACTAAGTATTTCAACTTACAAAAGTCAAATGAGATAAAGCATTAAAATGGAGGAAAACAAATCATAACCAGAGAGGAAACAGTGCAGCTCTCCCATGCAGTGGAGTGCCACTGCTTTCACTTCTAGGTGCCACCTTTTATAAATATATAAACAAAGTCAAACATTCTTAGAAAATGACCAGAATGGTAAATGGATATCATTATCAGATAACTTGCTAGGGATTCTTGTGTAGCCAGACAATACACACACAGAAGGCATTCTCATATAAACAAGTGCTCCGAAGAGAAAAAAATGCCAGGTAATGGGATAAAGTATAGAAGAAGAGGAATGAAGGGAAAAAAAGAGGAAGAAAGAAAACGGAGGGAGGAGAAGGAATGAATGAGGAGATCCTAGATAAGATTATCAGGTAAGGATATTTAAACAGGGTCAGAATTTAAATAGGGAACAGAATGTAGTGCAAGCAAGCTTTTTGGCTTTCTGGAAAAAGGTCAGCCCAGGCAGAGGGAACCAACAGGAAAGGGCTGAGGTGGGTATCTACTGATACTTGACTCATGAGGGATAGGAGTCCAGTGCTCCATTCCATCCAAATGTGTCATGCACATTTGGATTTCTAATCTCTCACCTTTGTTAAGGATTTAAAATTTACATCAGATCACTATGAAGTCATTCAAACCAATGATTTTAAAGGCATAAAAATAAAATTGTATCAATCTCTGAATATATTCAGTTAAGGATACAACTAATAATAATACCCCTGAAAAGCATGGGTGAATATCTAAGAGGGTCTTTCTCCTCCAGCTGTATCTGGGAAGGAGAGCACATGCACTAAATAAGTTAGAAAAGCCAAAGCAATGCAGAAAATCAAATGTTTTAATAAAATCTCCGAAAAGAACTTAATTTTCTTAAGAAAGACTTCAAAAAACATGAATCAAATAACTGAGTCACTTTGCTGTACAGCAGAGATCAGCACAACACTGTAAATCAACTATACCTCAATTAAAAAAAGAATCACCCCTAGATATAAAGGTTCTAATTAATCTTCCTAACACACTCATCATATTAGTTTTTACTTTTTAATTTAGTACTTTCAAAATAGTAACGAGACAGTGAAGCAAAAAACAAAAAGCTAACACACCAGTACAATATTTCAAAAAGAAGTTTGTTTTGTTTTGCCCAAGTTTTTTGGAGGCTTTAGATTCAGTGGAAGATAACTGATGAAATTTTACCCAAGCTTCCATTTTCAGTAATCTTGAGAAGGAGGAGCTGGAGGTGGCAGTGGGAATTAAAAATTAAATTTAAATATGTTAACTCAGTCACTTTAGAACACGGATATACACCCACGTCTGTTCCTACCAAATTTTCACTTTATATTCAAGAAAAATATCTAATTTACATCAAAGTCATGCAATTATATTCTGTACACAGAATTACTCTTTTAAAAACCAAAATTCCATTGCAACAAACATACTATATACATTGAAAAATTCAATTACCATAGTTTATTATACGGTTTCATCCAATTCAAAAAAAGAGTAAAACATAGATTATTTGTATGTAGTAATTAGTTACAGCAAAGGTTACTCATAAAGAATTATTACATACCCACTTTATTCTACAAAATAAAATGACCACCACAAAATAAGCATATGTAAACGTGATACATCCATGAGCATCACATGAACCACTTATCACTGCACAAACTTAGTACAAAACATGTAATTATAATGCTGAATACTATTCAGTTAGTTCCTTCATTCCCTTATATTACCCCCAAGAAATGGCAGGAATTCCTCCTTACCTTGAGAGCAGTGGTTCTCAAACTTTTTGGTCTCAGAATCTTTTTACACTTTAAAAATGACAGAGGACCCGGAAAAGCTTTTATTTAAAAGCCAGTATTTACCATATTAAAATTTAAAAATGAGAAAATTCTAAATTATTTAGTTTAAAATAACTAAATAAATCCATTATGATTTAACTATAAATACCTGGGGGTGGGGGGTAGGAGGAGTAATCAAAAGGAGGAACTTATTGATATAAATAAATGGGAAGTCCAAGAGTAGGATTGACTTTAGGCAGAGCTGGATCCAGGAGTTCAAATGATGTTACCAGGACACTCCCTTTCTATTCTGCTTTCCTTTGAACTTGCTTTATTTTGAGGCAGGCACATGTGGCAACAAAAATAGCCCTGAGCAGTTCTGGGCTTACATTATTCTGACAGCTAGTGAAGCCAGAGAAAATAGCCTCCCCTCTCTCCCAGAGCATCATATTGGTCCTTGAAAATGACTGACCTTCTCCCAGTTTGAGCTATACCCCCACTGCAATGCAGGGATGGGCAGAGCTCGATAACTAATAGCGTCACCTGAAACTAAACACAGGAATCCCCTGCTTTTCAAAAGTTTGCTTTATGCCCCTTTGTGAAGCTTTTACAGAAGACCTACATTGGTAACTACTAACCACAAGAAATTCAGAAAGAATTTTCACTTTTATGAGAAAAGGTGAAAAATATAAATAGTGTCCAGCATTTGTTTTGCAGCAAGTTGTATAGAGGTAGCCCGTATCATAAGCAGCCAGAGTGGCACTGCCCAGATCCTTCCCCAAGAACTACACTGGGCATCTCAGCATCAAGCTGCCATAGCTTTGAACTGTATCTGTGAGCAGCTATGTTTTATCTCAATTTATTTTGTGCATCCATTGACAAGATGTGTCCTAAAGTAACTACTTCTTCACTTTACGCCATTTCAGCTTACGAAAAGTTTCACAGGAACACTCTATTTCAGATATCAGGGGAAACCTGTACCCTATATTTTTTTGTGAATAAAGTTACATTCCCACACCAAAATAAAAATTTAGTAAGAAGATTGACAATGGTTCTTTTTTTTTCTTTTTTTTTGCAAATACTATTAATGTCTGCCTTAAATAATAGACTGATACTTACATCTACTTTTATATTCAATCTGTTGTGATACCCTGTTTTGGTTGAAATATAAAATCTGGCCTCACACAGGTATACAGTTGGGAAAGTGGGGACCTCACAGACTCCATGAAAGAGTCTCAGGAAGCTCTAGGAGTCCTCACACCACATTTGAGAATCGCTGCTTTAGAAGTGATTCAGAAAGTATGTGTTAAGCGTCTAATTCAAAGACAAAGTCAGTCTTCACACTCCCAAAGACCCAATAATCAGACTGTATACTGCTCAGTGCAAAAAGCAGTAGCCCAAAGAGCAAATTGAGCACAGATAGGTGTGGTTATAGAATCATGTCACAGAATTCTCTCTTAAAAGAAAAGTGGAACTGCAGATGAAATGCTGATATGGCAGCCCACAACAAAACTCCATTATTTCTTGTACGTTTTACATTCTAATTCACAGCTGAGGAAGAATCAAATTCTCTGGGAAAGGGCTCTGGGGCTTCCAAAGGCCACCTCTTCAGTTACTTATATGTGGATTCACATTTACCTAGTTACAAAACAGATTTGAAGCGCTTATTCCCTTCAGTTACTAAGAGACAGGAGAGGCTAAGGAACATTTTCTCTCTTGACCAAGAAGGGGCAGAATTATCCAAAAGAAATAGCACTAAGACTAGAAATGTGAAAAACCTAGTTCTGTCATTCTGTTTTCAACTAAATTCTTACAAACTGTTTCCTCATATATTAAAAAAAAAAAAAATTCGGGCTAATGCTGTGTGGCTGTATGGTATACTTCTGGATTTTTTCCAATATTGCCACAACAGTTTTCTAATACTGCTATCAAATCACGCGAAATTTTTTCATTAAAAAGGGGATACTTTTCACCTCACAAATCTCAGGACTAAAGAAACTAAGCTTCAGTTTCCTTATCTGAGAGAACAGCTGCTCTGCCAAATTAGAAATAATTACAAATAAATATGACTGCAAATAAGAAAGCATTTTATTAACCTGCCAAACACCGGAACAAATGGACCACTAAAGAATGAAATAAAATAAAAATTTGAAGTAATAAGATGCCTATTATTGCCACCCCCTTAGAATAGGTGTTAAAATCTAGCTACTATATTTTAAGCACTATTCCCTTTCAAATCTATGTTGTCTTCTAAGCCAAACTAACAGCTTTTCCTTGAAGCAGTCTGGTATTATAAAAAAAAAAAAAAAAGCACAGAAATGAACTCCAAAAGCCCAGGGGTTTTCAGATTTCTAGTCTGATATCATCTTACTTTATTCACTAGTTATATAATTCTGGGTTAGCATTTTATTTCTCTAGGCTTCAGTTTTCTCATTTTTAAAACAAAGGTGCTGAACCATACAATCTGACAAAGTGGGGCATTTTTTAGGAATAAGATGCAAAGCTTTCATCGTCATTGCACTCCCCTACTCTCATTCCCAGGAACTTTAACTGAACTTAAAAATAATTCAGTATGTAATCTGAAAAAAAATTTTTTTCCTCTAGGTCTTTTTCAAAAGCCATATAATTCCCTTTTCTGAACACTCATGAGCAAAGTTTGAGCCTCTGGGAAGGATAAAGAATAACTAAATTCTACTAGGTAGAAACACTTTACATAATTTTTCTGAATTGCCAGACCTTAAGATCTGCACATATTTCTACCACTGTTCAAATGTTACTACTGGTGTGCTCGTCTGTTTCAGACTAGGTAACTATGTCTACCTTTTCCCTAGAACCAATCACACTGGTTGAGAAGTATCTACTAATTATCACAGTATGTAATAGCATACTAAGTCAGGGGCATATCAACCAAAACTCACAAAAAAAAAATTCTCAGTTTAGGTCAAACCCAATTATTACAAATACAAAGGTATGCCAACAGTTTAAAAAGCTGTCACAGATACCAAAAAAGGTCAATAAAAAAGCTCACAAGCATTCTGACAAGTCCTTCCTAGTTGCTTTTTCTTCCATATTCTGACTGCTTCAATGGCCCTCATATATATCCAGTACATATGTTCTAAGTATATTACCTCTCTCTTCCTACCTCCTGCCAAAGCCCAAATTTAGGCATTTTACAACTCACTCTTAAAACTAGAATTAAAAAACGATTTAATCTTCCTTGTCTCCAAAATGTTACAACTTAATCAAATCTCTAAACACCATAGTTTCATTCTTAAAAAGAGATGTGACCAAGTTACTCTGCTACTTTAATTAACCTTCCCAGTATCCCATAATCTAGTCCCCAAAATGTCCAAACACTTCAACATGGTAATAAAATCTTTTTAATTTGAAACCAACAAAGGCTAGCTGGAGTCAAAAACCTTTTCCTACCCATAATGAACGGTCATAATTCCTCATAGAACATAACTATTCATCCAATTTGGGGCACTCAATGTCATCAGGAGCTTCAAAACTTTAACACAGGGACTTCCCCGGTGGCATAGTGGTTAAGAATTCACCTGCCAATGCAGGGGACACAGGTTCAAGCCCTGGTCTGGGAAGATCCCACATGCCGCGGAGCAACTAAGCCCGTGCGCCACAACTACTGAGCCTGTGCTCTAGAGCCCGTGAGCCACAACTACTGAGCCCATGTGCCACAACTACTGAAACCCATGCGCCTAGAGCCCATGCTCCGCAACAAGAGAAACCACTGCAATAAGAAGCCCTCACACCGCAGCGAAGAGTAGCCCCCACTCAATTAGAGGAAGCCCACCCCCAGCAACAAAGACCCAACACAGTCATAAATTAATTAATTAATTAAAAAAAAAAAACTTTAACACAATCCAATTTGAGAAAGTTCTTGAAAAACTTTCACAGCCTGGTAAGTACAAGTTTATAAAACAGTTTTCAAAATAAGATATATCTCTTTCACAGTCTGTTATTATAAAAAATTAAACGTTTTGAAAATGTAAAATAAGTACTTCAGCTATCATTAAAGAAAATATATAAAAATAACAAGAGTCACACTGATAATTTCTTTTTAAAATGCCCTAAAAAGGTTAAGTTATAGGTTTCAAAATACTTCTTGCACTTAAACTATATTAAAAAGAGCAACAAATGATCTGCTGAACTGCTATTAGTGCTTATATGCAGGACTTGACATCATTCAAATGTTTTTTATTTATAATAACCGACTTCAAGATTTGGGGTTTTTTTTCCCGTATCAACTTTTAAACTGCCAGTAAGCAGTGGAAAATTAATAAATGGAGAATACAAGCAAAGCAGTTGTTTTGTTGCTCCTTCCCTTTTCTTTTGTAGGGTAACCACCCAGTTCTCTGTGAAGGCCTGGAATGCCTAAGAGGAGTTTTGCTCAGCCCTCCTGTTCTACTCTCAGACTTTGCTAGCTGAAAGCTGGGAGTGCCTTGGTAGATCTCTTCTACTTCTCCTTCCTTGCTTGCAGAACTACTCTTGTGTTTTTAGTTGGTAAGTGTTGAGTGGTTGTACACTTAGTTGTTTTATGATATTGTTCTATTGCCACTGTCCTCCAATGATTATGAAGAGAAATTAGCGACCATTTAAGTCTTTGTTTTCCTGTATCTGTCTTTTTTTCTCCCTTTGGCTACTTTTAAGATTCTTTTTATTTGGTCAGCAGTTTGACTACAATATGCTTAAGGCTGTGTGTGTGTGTGTGTGTGTGTGTGTGTGTGTGTGTGTGTGTGTGTGTGTATTTTATCCTGTTTGGTTTTGCCAATTTGGATCTATGTTCTGATGTCTTTCATCAGTTTTGGAAAGTCCTTGGTCATTATGTCTTCCAACATTTTTTCTGCCTCATTTTTCTTTCCTTTTTCTAAGACTTCAGTAACTTGTATTTTAGATTACTTGATACTATCCTACAGATCTCAGATGTATCTTTTAAAATTACTTTTGTCCCTTTGTTTCCGGTTTGGATATTTTCTATTTTCCTACATTCAAGTTCACTGCTGTTTTTTTCCTCTATGGTGTCCAGTCTGTTGCAAAGCAGAATTCTTTATTTCTGTTACAGTTTTCATTTCTAGGTTTTTCCATTAAGCTCTTTTTAATAGCTTCCGTGTATTAGCTGAAGTTCCCTATATCTTTATGCATGCTGTCCACATGTTCAAATAAATTCTTTAGCATTTTTATCATAGTTATTTTAAAGTCCTTGACTAATAATTCTATTATTTGAGTCATCTCTGGGTATGTTTCCATTGACTATTTCTTCTCATGTGGATCTTATTTTCTTACTATTTTGTGTTCCTTGTTATTTGATCTTATGTTGAACGTTTTGTGTAAAAGAACACTGAGGTGAATGGAGACTGAAGTAAATAAGATTTACCTTCAGTAAATGCCATGCCCTTTCGTCAGGCCACTAGAGTGGAGTCACTTGTTCTGTAATTGACATGGTTTGGGCTTTGTAAGAAGCTTTAGTTTGATTCAGTTCACCACTGGCTTCAAATGTTTTGAGGGCATGATCAGGATTTTCCCTTTCATAAAAACTGGAATCTCAGCATTAACAAGATTCTGGATACTTGCCTGTGCTTTACCTCCAGGCTCCAAGCTTTTGAAACTAAAAGAAAAATATAAAACCAATGACATAAAGAGGGAAAGGCCAGCAAACTAAATTCAAAGTAGGAAAAAAGGAAATAATAAAAATATAATATTGAAACAGAAAACAATCAACAAAGCTAATACTGCTCTTGGAAATGATGAATAAAATTGATAAACTTAGCAAAACTGGTCAATAAAAGAGTAATATTACCAACGTCAGGTATAATTTTTAAAAGGGGAGGGGGAGCATCACAATAGATTCTAGTCATTATATGAATATTAAGGCAACAACAGAAACAACTCTATGTCAATAAATCTGGCAACTTAAAAGGAAAATCCTTGAAAAACATAAATTACCAAAAGTGACACAAGAAGAAACAGAATACCTAAACAGACCTACACCTATTAAAGAAACTGATTTCGTAATAAAAAGTCCATTTCACAACAAAATCTTCAGTTTCAGATGGCTTCATCAGTGAAGTCTACCAAACATTTTAAAGAAAAAATAAAATGCAGATAGCCCTCATAAACAAAACCAAAACCTCTTAACAAAATATTAGCAAATCAAATCCGGTAATATGTATAAAAACGATAATACATCATGACCAAGCAGGGTTTATCTCCCGAATGCAAGGCTGGCTTAACATTTGAAAACCAATCCATGTAATACACGATATTAACAGAAAAAGAGAGAAAACCCCTATGATCATCTCAATAAATGTAGACAAAAGAATTTGACAAATTCAATACCTTTTCATGACAAAAACACTCTGCAAAGTAAGAATAAAAGAGAATTTCCTCAATCTGGTATTTAAAAGGCAGTTATAAAAAACATCTAGGGATTCCCTGCTGGCGCTGTGGTTGAGAGTCCACCTGCCAATGCAAGGGACACGGGTTCGTGCCCCGGTCCGGGAAGATCCCACATGCCACGGAGCAGCTAGGCCCGTAAGCCATGCCCGCTAAGCCTGCGCGTCCGGAGCCTGTGCTCCGCAACGGAAGAGGCCACAACAGTGAGAGGCCTGCGTACCGCAAAAAAAAAAAAAAAAAAAATCTAGCACTGAGGACCTCCCTGGTAGTCCAGTGGTAAAGAATCTGCCTTCCAATGCAGGGGACACAGGTTCGATCCCTGGTCGGGGAACTAAGACCCCACATGCTGCAGGGCAACTAAGCCCGCACACCACAACGACTGAGCTCGCACACCACAACTAAAGAGCCCATGCACCCTGGAGCCCGCACAACACAACTAGAGAGAGAAAACCCGCAGGCCACAACTAGAGAGAAGCCTGCACGCCAAAACAAAAGATCCCGCATGCCTCAACAAAGATCCTGCGTGCTGCAACTAAGACCTGACACGGCCAAAAAAAACAATCTAGCACTAACATCACTTAATACTGAAACATTAAGTCTCTCTCCTCTAAGACTGAGACAAAACAAGAATGTCCACTCTTACCACATCAATTTAACTTGTACTGTCTGTCATTCCTAACCAGTTCAGTAAGAAATGAAGGCATAAAAAATCAGAAAGTAAAACTGTCATTAATCACAGATGACATGACTGGTAAAAGAAATTCCAAAGAATCTATAAAATAGCTACTATAACTAATAAGTGTACTTAGAAAGTTGCAGAATAAGGTCAATATGCAAAAATCAATCATATTTCTATAAATAACAAAGAAAATTGAAAAATTAAATTTTAAAATGATTTTATAAAACATCACATACCCAGCGAAAAAAAATCTAACAAAAGATTTACAAGGACTCCACACGGAGAGCTACAAAACATTGCCAGGAGAAATTAAGCTTGAATAAATGGAGAGATTACCACATTCATCAACTGGAAGACTAAATATTATGAAGATGTTCTTTCTTCTAAAATTGATCTCTACATTCAACACATCCCTATCAACAATCACACAGGCTTTCTTGCAGAAACTGAAAGGCTGATTCTCATCTTTATAGGGAAATGCCAAGAAGCCAGCATAACTCAATCTTTTAAAAGGACAAACTAGGAGGACTTATATAACCTGATTTTAAAACTTATTATAAAGGCAGTTGGCTTTAGACAGTGTGGTATAAGCATCATAATAAATAAATATCACTGGACGAAGACAGAGTCCAGAAATAGACTCATATATAGTTAATCATCAACCAACATGCCAAATATCATTGGACCAAGACAGAATCCAGAAATAGACTTATACATAACTTAATTATCAACCAACGTGCCAAGTCACCCAATGGGAAAAGGAATGTCTTTTTAGGAACCATTTCTGGAAAACTTAATATACTTATTAAAGGAAAAAAAGGAGCCATTTAGCCCTATCTCATTCCACATCCATTTTTGTTTGTTTGTTTTTCGTTTCTCGACTCCAAACAGCCTTGAGCCAGGGCAGCCAGTGCTTGTCTGGGAGTCCTTCTGAGTGCCTCTGAACGAAATGAGCTTTGGCAGCTGCTGGGGACTCAGGGAAGAGGCTGCTCCTGGCCAGGGTCAACCTGCCACAGGAATAGATTACTGGGCTGGCTCACCAAAACTGATACCAAACGCAAGTTCGTTTGCCTGAGAGACACACAGTTAGGCCAAACTAACCAAAATGTCGGAGTCTGGCACTGAGAAACGATTACTGCAGGGCCAAGTAAGAACAGGTGGCTTGTGCTCAAAAAACCCAAACTCCTCCATATGCATTTTTTTTAATTCATTTGAGATGAACAGACCTAAACATAAAACCAAGAGGCAGAAAATTTCTAGAACATAGAATATCTTTATGATGTTGGAGGAGATAAAGCCTTCTTAGACACAAAGGGCACTAACCATAAAAGAAAAATAAATTG
The DNA here is from genome assembly GCF_964270905.1 of Leucopleurus acutus. Taxonomy (NCBI): domain Eukaryota; kingdom Metazoa; phylum Chordata; class Mammalia; order Artiodactyla; family Delphinidae; genus Leucopleurus; species Leucopleurus acutus. The sequence goes on from NC_139160.1 coordinate 52,495,058, forward strand.
GACTTAATAAAAATTAAAAATTTCTGCTCACGAAATGACATCATTATACAATAGTCCCCCCTTATCCATGGGGGAAATATGTTTCAAGACACCCACTGGGAGGGGGGGTGTGAAACCAGTGAAACCACAAATACACCCTATATACACTACATTTTTTCCCACACAGATATACCTATGATAAAGTTTAATATGTAAATTAGTCACAGTAAGAGATTAACAACAATAATAAAATAGAACAATTATAACAATATACTGGAATAAAAGTTATGTAAGTGTAGTCTCTCTCTCCTCCTTTCAAAATACTTTAGTACAAATTGAATGCCTTTTCCATCTTAAGCATTTATCACACACTGTTGCTGCAACTTTTTTGCAGTTTGAAGTGTGACAGCAAAACCAGAAAGAATTTTTTTCCTTCTTCACAATTTCACAGAAGATTCATTCTTACTGTAAATCTCAGTAACTTCAGTACTGAATTTTTTCTTTCCTTATCAAGTCGAGAATTTTCACCTTTTCGCTTAAAGGAAGCACTTTATGGCTTCTCTTTGGTATATCCACACTGCCAGCGTCACTGCTCTCGCGTGTTGTGGTCATTGTTAAGTAAAATAAGGGTTACTTGAGCACAAGCGCTGCAATACCATGAGAGCTGACCTGATAACCAGGACAGCTACTAAGTGACTAACAGGTGGGATATGCTGGACAAAGGATTAATTCACATCTCGGGCAGGACAGTGCAAGATTTCATCATGCTACTCAGAACAGCATGCAATTTAAAACTTATAAATTGTTTACTTCTGGAATTTTCCATTTAATATTTTCAAACAGCAGCTCATCACAGGTAACTGAAACCACAGAAAGCAAAAGCACAGGTAAGGGGGGACTACTGTATAAAAGTCACAGAGTGGGGAAAAAATCTGCAGTACATGTATTGTATATGAATAAAGAGCTCCTATAAGTCAACAATAAAAGACAGCCCAATTTTAAAAATAAGCAAGACTTAGATACTTTACAAAAGATATGACAGTCAATAAGCACATGGAAAGGTCCTCTATAGCATTAGTCATCAGGAAAATGCAAATTAAAACCATAAAGAGAATTAAACTGTCAGTCCAAAAAAGGAAAGATGCCATTTTATACTCACTCTAAAGGTTTAAAAACAAACAACAACAAAAAAACCCTTGACAATACTAAATATTGCTGCGGATATGGAGCAACTGGAACTCTCATAAATCACAGGTAGCAACAATTAGGCAGTTTCTTATAATAGAAAACATACATCTATCTACCCTATGATCTAGCAAATATCCTCCTAGGTATTTACCCAAAAAAAATATTTCCACAAAGACTTGAATAAGAATATTCATAGCAGCCACATTCATAATGCCAAAGTTAGAAAGTAGATGCCTTTGTTGGAGAGGGAAAGAAAAACCCAGAAAGAGGCACAAGAGAATGTTCCAGAGAATGTTCTAGATCCTGTTTTATACGGTGATTACATAGGCATATATAACTGTCAAAACTTATGCAACTGAGCTTCCCTGGTGGTGCAGTGGTTGAGAATCTGCCTGCCAATGCAGGGGACACAGGTTCGAGCCCTGGTCTGGGAAGATGCCACATGCCGCGGAGCAACTAGGCCCATGAGCCACAACTACTGAGCCTGCACGTCTGGAGCCTGTGCTCCCAACAAGAGAGGCCGCGATAGTGAGAGGCCCAAGCACTGCGATGAAGAGTGGCCCCTGCTTGCCGCAACTAGAGAAAGCCCTTGCACAGAAATGAAGACCCAACACAGCCAAAACTAAATAAAATTAATAAATAAATTAAAATTTTAAAAAATAAAAAAGAATCTGCCAAAAAAAAACCTTATGCAACTAATGTTTATGTTAAGTATAAATTGACACATGATAGATATATACACCATAGTACTATTTTTTCAGTAAATCAATAAAGGCTGGTTAAATAAATTATGGTACACACGTTACATTAAAATGCCATGCAACCGTTAAAAAGGGGGCAAGTCTCTTATGTACTATATTGAATGACCTCCAAGTATGAAACCAGTTATATAAAAAAAGAGAAAAATAAAAAAAAAAGAGAAAAATATATATAAACATATTTGCTTGTACATAAGCAAAATATCGCAGTGAGAACCAATGAGTAACATATCTCCAACATACTCCATTGTTTCATATACACACAAAATACTAAATATAACCCTAAGTTAAAAATAAACTTTTACCTATTTCAGAAGTTACAATCTGTAAACTGAAAAGGATTTTCCCACAGAAACAAGGTGGTAGGAGGGTAGTGAGTAAGTCTAGTAGGAAGCATTTACCATCCACTCGTTTCACTCATTCTCTATTCTCTGGGACTAAGGAAGCAGGAGGAAGAAAAAAAATTCCTAGAAGCCTACATTTAGCTCAAGTTTGAGTTATTCATTCTCAATATGTACACACCCAACACTGTAATATCTTATTTTCCATTTTGTTCATAATACTATCCCTATATCTTGATTTATGCATGTAAAATAATTCATTTGAAAAGAACTGTAAGCCAAAGAAAAAGAATTGCTAAAATAGACAGAAAATGCTAAATGCATTTTAACTACTCATCACTCAGATGGAAAACCCAACTAAGGTTGCAGCAGTAAAATGTGGTAATGAAGGTCATGAAAAATATTTTAGCCAATAATTAATTACAGAAAAACTCTTCTACCAGCTGTAAAATTCATCAGACTAGAATTACCATACATAATTTTTTGTGCAGCTCCATGGAGGTGCGCAATCTAGCATACAGCAGCATTCACTAATACTTTAATGAGTAAATGTTAATACTCTTCAGTGTCCTTTCCCCCTTAAAAAAATCACTTAAGCTTTAGTAAATTTGAAACTGCTGAAAGGTAAAAATAAAGCAAAACAGGCCCTGAGATTAGTAAATCTTCAAATTGCTCACTTATCTGCTTCTCTGAAATAAAAGTTTTACACAAATGCCTCTTCTCTCTTAAGTCATGGGTGCACAAAATAGAAATTTCAACTAATGCATTTGAAACACAGATGCACACCCCACACATGGCATTGTGCTGGGTGCTCACACAGAACAGGAGAACACTTAACCTTAAGATTTGGAGTTTATTTTCAAGGACCTTAGACTCTTAACAGTACCCTTAAAACAAGTAAGAATTAACTACTGAACAAGTTTGCAAGTGATGAGTACAAACTAGAGCTAGGAGAGGAGAGTCATGGAGGAGAGTCACTGCTTCCAACTGGATAGATGATAAATGGCTTTCTGGAAGAACTGGAATCACACTTGACCTTTGATTTCAACATATAAAAAAGAAACGGAGAAAGGCAGTACATGATAATGCACAACAAAGCTCTGGAATATAAGTGTCTTGTTTTTAATCCTGTCTCTATCATTTATAAGCTATGAATGAAGTGTATTACTTAATCTTCCTAAGAGTCAACTTCTTCATCCTTAAAATTGGTATAACAGAACCTAGCTCACATACAATGAATGCACAAGCATTAGCAAATAGCACTCAATGAAGTAGAAGCACTTACCTTCTACTTAAAGTTGAGGGGAAAAGGACAGTATGACCAATGTGATAAAGAATCAGAATGTAAAGTTCAGTTTTGCTGAAATTAAGACTTACATAAAAAGTAGGAAGATATAAACTGGAAAGATAATTTGAAACAGACATTAGAGTCCTGAAAACCAAGTTAAAAAGTATGCAATTAATTACTTAGGAGTCCTGAAGATTTTGATCTAACAATAGGATATAAACAAGTTGGGCATCCAGGCCAGAAGAACTGGAAGAGAGAAAAAGACTGGAGATAGGGAGGTCTGTTAGGAAACAAACTGCAATGGTTTAGATAAGGAGTGAAGAGTCCCCTACTGAGCACTGTCATTAGTAAGAATTATTAAAAGAAAGAGACAGAACCCAATGACCAACTCGAATGGGAGAAAAGAAATGAAGGGAGGAGAAGCCAAAAAAATGAAACTTCAAGCCCAGATAATTTGGAGAAATGAAATGGAAATAAGTCAACTTTTTATTTTCAGAAGCATACAATAGTTTGAAGTTCAGATGAGAGGATCAGGTACAGAGCTAGCAATCGGAGTTAAGAGCTTAAAACTTTGAAGTGGTTAAGCCTAAACATAATTGTGTGAAAAATAAATGCATACAGGTATGTGTTGGAAAAGCTCTAAAATTCAAATGCAAATGTGTATATGCAATATCCTGGGGAAAACAGTCTTTAATCAAACTTTCAAAGCATCTACAACACACACACAAAGTTTTTAAAAACCACAGGCACGTATTACAATGGAAACCATCCATAGGAATGAATGTGAATGAGGGAGCAGGAGTAGAATGATTAAGAAAAAAAAGTCTTGGGAACAGAACTAAGAATAATACAATTCAAAGGCAAGAAAAAGAACTTAAGGAGATAGGAATGATTTGAGAAGAGAACCAAAATATTATGGATCCAAGGCATGAGAAGTTTAAAAAAAAGAAAAAGGCAGCTATCAACACTGTCTAATGTTATATACAGAGGTCAAAGAATTAAAATTTATACAAAGTATTTACATTTAATAAACAAATTCATTGGTAACATTGAGGTAAGCAATTTTGGTTGAATACAAGTAGCAAGAAACTATATTACAGGCATTAAGAAGTAAATGGCTGGGGCAAATGAGTGAAAAATTAAAGGCTGACTACTGTTTCAAGATTTAACACTGACAGGAAAAGAAAGCTAGCAAAGTGACTAGAAGTATGACTTAACTTTTTGTTTTATTTTTTGCTATTGTTGCTAAGCTTTTCTTCCTTAAGGAATGGGAGACTGACTCTGTGCCCAAAGGAGTCTGTAGAAAAAAAAAGATCAAGGGAGGGAAACAGGTATAAAGTTCAGAAATAACAAGATCACCTTTCAGCTCTTCTTGTAAAACTGGAACAAAAATAAATTTTAATGTGGTAAGAAAGGTTTAATAACAAGCGTGGGTGAAGAGGAAAAGACTACAAAAACTCTAGGTTTCTTTCTTAAACTCTAAAGCACTGATAACCATGATGCTTTAGAACTTTGTTCCTTTACAATAGCAGCTACTACTCCAAAAATGTAATAGTAAAAAAGTGTATAGGGCTTCCCTGGTGGCGCAGTAGTTGAGAGTCTGCCTGCCGATGCAGGGGACACGCGTTCGTGCCCCGGTCCGGGAGGATCCCACATGCCGCGGAGCGGCTGCGCCCGTGAGCCACGGCCACTGAGCCTGCGCACCCGGAGCCTGTGCTCCGCAACGGGAGAGGCCACAGCAGTGAGAGGCCCACGTACCGCAAAAAAAAAAAAAAAAAAAAAAGTGTATATACACACACACAGAGTAATAGGAAACAATACATTGTATTGTGTTGTAGTAAATTAAGAACAAGGCTCCAGAGTCAAAAACTTGAGTTTAAATCACTGTTTAGTCACATGTAAAAGCTGTGACTCTGGGCAAGTATCTCAACTTCATGCTCTAGTGCCTCGGGGTCATCACTTGCAAAATGGAGGTACAGTATTTACCTCACAGAACTTGAAATACAAAACTTTAACAATGTGTTGAAATGTTAATGGTAGCAATAATAGTAATGTAACCTATTTGTGTTTATTTATCTTTTTTTTTTTTTTGCGTCACGCGGGCCTCTCACTGTTGTGGCCCCTCCCGCTGCGGAGCAGAGGCTCCGGACGCGCAGGTTCAGCGGCCATGGCTCATGGGCCCAGCCGCTCCGCGGCACATGGGATCTTCCCGGACCGGGGCACGAACCCGTGTCCCCTGCATCGGCAGGCGGACTCGCAACCACTGCGCCACCAGGGAAGCCCCCTATTTGTGTTTAATCAATCTGGTATTTAAGAAAGGAGGGAAGGGCTAGGCTCTTTAAAATGTCTCATTTAATCCTTTCAACTACAGAAAGAAACAAGTATAATTCTCCCTATCACACCAACAAGGAGAAGGGAGGTTCATTTGCCTAGATTACTCAGTTAATAAGTGGCAGAGCTGAGATGTGAACACTGGTCTATGTGGACACAAAAATGTTTTCTTTCCACTACACAATGCTACCTCCACAGCACTACATAGTAGCAAGAGCACAAAACTAGGCGTTTTGTTCTTTACTACTAAACTCAACAAAATCTGGGCACATCATTAAGTCCATCTGTCTCTCAATTTTATTTTCTGAAAAATTAAGGGGTTTGATTAGATTTTGAGGTTTCCCCTAAACTAAAAATAATCCATGATTTTATTAAATCACCACATTCAGTGATGTGTAAACTCAGAAAAAGTTTTAAAATACAGCAGAAAACCTCTTCTGTTTAAAAAAACAAAAAAAACATCGAAAGAAGATAGCTTAATTCTTTTCCAGGACTGCACATTATGAAAAAGAAATCAATGTAAAAGGGAAGACCAACATCTAATTTTATTATTAGCATGCATGACTAAGCAAATGTTTGGGAGAACAAAAACATCAAGTATTTCAAGATGACAATTTTAACACCTATATTTTCAATAAATTATGAAAAAAACTCAGAATCTTGATATACCTACAGACCTTATAATCAAATAAAATACAGATTTACCAACTTTTATTTCATGTTGAAACTGCAACCAGGTTGACTTTTTTTTTTTTCTTAATGTCCGTATGAAAACTTTCCTCCCCTAAAACCCTTCACTGGCTTCCCACTACCCTTCAATGACATCCCAAATCCTTAAAATGACTCAAGAGTCTCGTGCAATCTGGCTCCTCTCTCTGGAGCTATCCACTGGCTCTTTTTTCAATTCCTCCAAGACACCTCTTTTTCCCTTTATTTTAGGGCCTTCATACCATCTGCCCTCTAAAACCTTGCTGTCACAGCTCTCCATTCCCATCCTTTTGCCCCAGCAAACTGCTCTTCATCCATCCCGGTTGAGATGAAATATTATCATGCCAGGAAAGCCTTTCTTGACCTCCCAGACATATATTTTGACAGCATTCTGGATTTATAACACTCACTAGTCTTATGGCTACTTGTTCACCATCGGTCTTCCGTGCTAAGCGGTAAACAATATGAAGATGGTCATTTCATGTCATGTTTCCTACTATTTCCCCAATATCTAACACAGTGCTTAGCACAGAGTAGATTAAGTGCTCAATAAATATGTGCTGAATTAATACATTTAAACTACGAGGCAAGTCCAAAACCATCAGATACTTTAGTAGCACAAATAGCTAAAAAAGTTCTATACACGTTTCGAGTTCTGTCTTATCCTTTGTGCTTCATATGGTCCTGCCTCAAATAGGTGCTATATGGCAATTACGAAGTAAAGCAAAAAAATCTCTTTAGATAACAAATACATCTTCAAGTTTCACAAAACCAAGGTTAGAAACCATAGATCTTAAATAACTGTAATCAGCGTTAAAAGTCATCTAAAAGAATGCACCTGAGGGGCTTCCCTGGTGGCGCAGTGATTGAGAGTCTGCCTGCTAATGCAGGGGACACAGGTTCGAGCCCTGGTCTGGGAGGATTCCACATGCCGTGGAGCAACTGGGCCCGTGAGCCACAACTACTGAGCCTGCGTGTTCGGAGCCTGTGCTCCGCAACAAAAGAGGCCGCGATAGTGAGAGGCCCAAGCACTGTGATGAATAGTGGCCCCCACTTGCCGCAACTAGAGAAAGCCCTTACACAGAAACGAAGACCCAACACAGCAAAAATAAATAAATTAACGTCAGATGCAGGCTTGTTAAAAAAAAAAAAAGTATTCACCTGAAATGCAATTAAAGGGACAGGAACTTGGATAAGGGCTCATTTTTACCACAGTAGTGTACATTATAAAAGGACCAATCCCAGCTCCTATCACTGTCTAGGTTCTACAAGTAGTGCTTTATTCCAGCAGTAATGACTGCACTGCTACAGTCATCTGAGTAGGCTATATGATACCCGAAGATGCTTTATTAAAACTCAAGAAAAATTACAAGCAAAGTAGCTATAATCTTCAATTAGTGGAAAAAAAAAAGGAAATGGTAATAAAGCTGATAAGTAATTTGAGAATTGAATGCTTAAAAAAGGGAATGCTAATTTTTTTTTTTTTTTTTTTTTTTTGCGGTACGCGGGCCTCTCACTGTTGTGGCCTCTCCCACTGCGGAGCACAGGCTCCGGACGCGCAGGCTCAGCGGCCATGGCTCATGGGCCCAGCCGCTCCGCGGCATGTGGGATCTTCCCGGACCGGGGCACGACCCCGTGTCCCCTGCATCGGCAGGCGGACTCTCAACCACTGCGCCACCAGGGAAGCCCCGGGAATGCTATTTTAACTCAAAACATTCTTCTAAGTTTTCTGTTCACCGAACACTTATTGAGTGCTAATTACAAACCAGGCAGTGTTCAAAGATTTTCTTAACACATACTCATTATTTTCCCCATTTTAGACATGAGGAAGGAGGCACTGAGCTAAGTAACTTATCTAGTATCATACAGCTGGTTAAGTGGCAGAGGCAGAATTCAAAGGCAGCCATTCTGGCTCCAGGGTTCTCCCTCTCAACCACTATTACTACACTCCTGCCTACTCCCTCTCTCCAATCCACTTAAACAAGGCTTCTATCCATACCACCCTACTCCAGTGAAACTTTTCACTTAGTTCACCAATGACTTCTACCTTGACAAACCTAAGGGCCACTAATCTGCCTCCACCTTTTTCATCCATTATGCAGTATCACATCAAGTTGACAACCCTCCTCTTTTGTCATACATTTGTTTCATTAGTGACATGTATCCCAATTTTCTTCCTACCTCAGACCTGGACTCTCTTCGCTTCCCTATCTACACATTCTTCCTCAGAAACTTCCCAGTCTCACGGCTTTAAACACTATCTGCATGACTCCAAATATTTCTAGTCCTGGCCTGAGTTCTAGACTCATAACCAACTACTTATTTGACATCTCACTTAGGTATATAATACCTTACACTTAATGATCAAAACCAACCAACCTACTCTTCTCCCCTCAACCTGTTCTCTCCAACACGGATTCAGTTGCTTAGGCTAACTTCTTAGTTATCACCCTTGACTTCCCTTTCCCTTATCTCTCACACCCAATCGATCAGCAAGTTCTACCAGATCTATTCATTAAACATATTTAGTTCTGTCTCCACTATCACTCTAATGCAAACTATCTACAGCTCTGCCTACAACGTCCTTCAGAATGGTCTCCTTACTTCTCATCTTGACCCCTTAACCTCCACAAAGCAGGCAGAGTTAAAACAAAATCAAATCAATCCCTGCCTGCTTTAAATCATCTAATGTCTTCCCATTATAGTTTAAATTAAATCCTAGCTCTTGACCACAGCCTAGAAGATCCTACATGATTTGGCCCCTGCATACTTCTCAAACTTCACAACCTTCCATCCTCTCCCCCATCACAAGGTTCCCTGCAGCCACAACTGCCTGCTTTCTCTTCCCAGATCACACCGTGATCATTTCCACTACAGAGGCTTTGCACTCGCTGTTCCTTCTGTAAGGAGCATTCTCTCTCCAGACTTTTACACAGATAGTTCCTTCTGTTCCTTAGGTGTTGCTCAAATGTCACCTCCTCTGAGAGGCCTTCTAATCACTCTTTTACATGATTCTCTACTGTTACAATCATCATTACTCTTATTACCTGAAATTACCTTATTTACTTGTTTATTATGTCTTACTGATTTTGGAATTTAAAAACTTTAGCCCTGACCCTCCCACAGTACATAGAAGGAGCCTAATAAATTTATTAAATAAATGGATATTCCCCATTGTATTTTAAGCTGTTTATTGTAAATCAACCAATTTTGATAAAACACTTGGCCCATATTTTGCGTGTATTAAAAGATAAATCCTTAAAACACTCAATTTTTCCAATCTAATGCATTTCAGCACTCTGAACCCCCTCAAACACACACATGCACAGAGTCCACCTATAGAAACCTACTTAAAACTGCTAAATAGTCCATATGGATAGATTGCATTTTCTTCCTCCAAGCTAAGAAACGTGTAGGTGGGAAAGGGGAATTTTACTGGGCACCTTAGCACCTGTTACATCTTCAGTTAACAGAGGTGCTGATGAGCCAGACAGCACATGGGAGACATGGCCTTTCTTTCAGGGATTGTATGTAGGTAAAACGTGAGTGGCTGAGACAAGAACTGTTCTAATCCGTAATAAGGGCTATTCACCTCATTTAAAGAAACAAAAATAGTCTAGTGAACAGCGGATTATGCTCGGATTCACCAGAAGAAATTGATCTGGGGGCCCTGGGCAAATACGAGTTGTGTGTGTAGGTTGTTGGGGTCGGTCTACAAATAACGGGAAAACAAGAGGAAGAGACATTGGTTTAAGAACCAACTCAGCGATAAGGTAAAGGTCAGCTCAGGCTCCCAGGCGTATTCTGAACCTGGGAACGAGGGTGGTAGAGGACGAGAAAACACAGAGCCCTGGGACCTGCGTTCACCGCTTCGGCCTCCACGGAAGGCACTTGAGGCAACCGTGAGGCCACCTATCTCCCACTTCCACCCCTGCAAGGAAATAGCCCCCGGATACTCACATGGGCTCGAGAGTCTTGCTGAGCCAGGACTTGAGGGCCTCGAAGTTTTCAATGATCATTTTAGAAACCATCCACAGCGGCCCAGAGGCCCGTCACACTAGTCCGCCCGCCCAGGTCGCGGTCGCTACAGCCGCCGCTGCCCCCGCCCCCTCCTCCGCGCGCCGCCCGCGTGGGCCGCGGTGGGAGGTGCCGGTGGCAGGCTCCCGCGAGCCCCGATGGGCCAACAGCTCCGGGGGGACGGCCGCAGGCCGCGAGTCCACGGGGTGCCAGGAACTTCCCCTCCCCGGACCCCGGCCCCGGCTGAGGCAGCGACTGTTTGCCCGGGCCCTCCCCCTTCTCTCCACCCCAGCGAATCTTCCTGGACCAGAGCGCGACACGCTCCTAGACCCGGGCTTTCTCTCAGCTTTGAGACCAGGTGCTGGCTGGCAACGCAGAAGAGGCAAAAGTGAAGAAAGCGAAGACGAAGGGCAGCTGAATGGGAACGGTTCGGGGGGTCTTCCCGGCTCCCAGCACCCCCAAGAAGATGGCTGCCGATAAATCTCGCGAGAATTGTTGAAGTGTCGCGGTGACTCCCGGAGCCTGCTGGGAAGAGACGTAAGATCAGCGGAGAGCGCGCTAGGCAAGTTCGGCGAGATTTGCGTCTTTGCGTGGTTTGTGGGCCCTTTGCTTTTTCACGCCTTGATTCTCTTAAGAAATAAAGGCTTTATTTTTTTTTGCAAGGAGGGAAAGGCCGCTGATTTCAGAATCAGCGGGAACCCCAGCCCGTCCTCTGTAACTGACGGCGTGGCGCATCGGCTGGAACGACCGACGGGAGCGCTCCTCTGAGAGCGTCCACTCGGATGTGGCGGGATGCAGGCGACCTGGGGATTACAGGTGTGCTGCGCTGTGCTGCCTCCTCCGTTTACCTCAGGGTCCTGCAGTACTATATTCTGCATGTGCTGTGGACAAGATTGGGAAGAACGGGCTGGTCTAATATAACGCACTGAGACTGCCAGAGGCTTAGTTAAGTCTTGTCCAGAATTACTCGACTTCATGCATGGGCAGAGCACTAATGACCTAGGGATTCCTTCAACCCTTGACAGTTCTGAAATAGTTTCCAAACATCTGAAACTTTCGGACTTTTCCCCAGCCAGAAAGGAGATGAGTGTTTGTGGTTTTGGGGGGGGTTTTGTGTTTTTTTAGTGTTAGTGTTTTTAATTCCCTCCGTTTAGAGCCGATTCAGCCCCAGATAGGGAAATTACATAATATCAAAAGAGAGCCTTCATATCAGCATCCTAAATAAAGTAACTTCCTTTCTCCTGGGTGGTCAAATAAGTTTGATTCCTGCCTCAGTTGTTCTATTTGCTATTATTTACTTCCATTAAGGTACTAGGTGGAATTTTACAAAAAGTCTAGTGCCTGTTAACTGTAATGAAAATAATTCACAATATAGACATTTAAAGTAGAACAATAAAAAGCTTTTTATGGCAGACACAGTGGTAGACTAAATTGTTAAGAACTCTGAGTTTATAATTTGCTAGAGTGAAGTGTCCTTAAGCACTAAGTGGAAAAGATTTGATAAAGTCAGAAAAGCTTGACATTTGTTTTAAAATATAGCATATAAAGTAGTATGCAAATTAGAAGGCTGCTACTGATTAACCAGGTGTTAATTAACAAGTGATTTAGCTAAGTGAAATAAGCTGGATGCAAAAGGGCAGCTATTCTGTGTTTCCACTTACGTGAGGTACCTAGAGTGGCCAAACCCCTAGAGACAGAAAAATAGAATTTTTATCAACTTGTTATCACTTAGTTGCCAGGGGCAAGAGGGGTAGGGGAGAATGGGGAGCTATTTTTTAATGAGTAAAGAATTTCAGTTTGGGATGTTGAGAAAGTTCTAGAGATAGGCGGTGTTGATGGTTGCACAATAATGTGAGTGTTGTGAACTGTACACTTAAAAATGGTTAAAGTGAGGGCTTCCCTGGTGGCTCAGTGGTTGAGAGTCCGCCTGCCGATGCAGGGGACACGAGTTTGTGCCCCAGTCTGGGAAGATCCCACATGCCGCGGAGCGGCTGGGCCCATGAGCCATGGCCGCTGGGCCTGCGCGTCCGGAGCCTCTGCTCCGCAACAGGAGAGGCCGCAACAGTGAGAGGCCCGTGTACCGCAAAAAAAAGAAAAAAAAGGTTAAAATGGTAAATTTTTGTATATTTTGCCACAATAAAAAAAGATTTATAAATTTAATATTGCTAGGGAAAATGTAAAATCCTAATTGTTTAGCCTGCCTGTTTAATAGCCTTGCCGCGGACTGACTCCACCAGTTTTCAACCTCATCACCAACTGTTGGGTAACTCTGGCTCTGCACTCCAGCTAATCATCATTCTTCTGTTAAATGCTATATAATCCATGGAAACAGATTTGCTCACCTTTCTCTCCTCCAAACATTTATTCACATCATTTCCACAGGGAATGCTTCCACTTACTTCTTTCTCTGGCTATTCAAACCTTGCCCATCCTTCTCTCTCAGTACCACTACTACTGTATTTTTGAATCCTTCCTTATTTTTCCTAAACAATAGTAACAGGCTTTTAATTTCTCTGCCTCTTAGCTGCTTTCTTATCAGTTCATCTTCAGTTGCCTTCATCATCATTGCCTTTAATAGCAGTTATTGTAAAACTTGGATCTAATCATGTTAGTTCCCTGCTTAAAATCTTCATCAACTTCCACGTTGTCTTCAGGATAAAAAATCTACATTCTTTAACATCTATAAAGGACCTTTTAAAATCAAACTCTTCCTATATGCCTTAGAAACTTCTTTCACTGCCTTTCAGCATTCGCTTCAGCCACCCTGAACTATTTCATGCTCCTTGAAAGAGGTGTGTTCTCTCACTAAACTGATCCATTGCAAAATGTGTTTCCCTCCCTTACACTTGAATCCTACCCGTCCATTAAATTCAGTGCATACAGCATCACCTTTAGAAAACCATCCTTGACTTCCCTGCTCTAAAGCAGGAGTCCCTCTGAGGTTTTATGACATCAGCCTGTGCTTGCATCTATTGTAACACTCATTGCTTTATTTTTGCAATTATCTGATTATCTGTTCATTAGTAGACTATGGTTTTGAATCTCCTGTTCCATGCACAGCCCCTGATATATACAGTCATTTCTCAATTTTTTGAATGATCAAATGAAGCCCTGCCACTCCAGGAAATCTTCCCTGAACAATGTAGCTGATAGCAATCTCTTCCACCTCTAAATCCTTAGTTACAGTGCTTGTTATCACTCCACGACTAGTCATCAGTGCTTCCTAGCATGATTCTCTTTCTTAACTATTATCATTTATCCCTCATCACTTCAGTGCTTCATCTTCTTTGGCTTTGTCTTCAGAGGTGATAATTAGCTAATGTGATAAGCAGTGCAACTAAGAAAAGACTAAAACAACCCCCATAGATTACTTTATGTATTCAGTAACAAACATTTCAGAATGTCCATTATTAGGTTACCTCCTTAACATTTTCCAACATACCATGTTCCTTCAAAGCCCTGTGACTTTGTTAGCGCTGTTCCTTTTGCCTGGAATGACTTTCCTTATAGCTCAAATACCAGATGCCCTAGGCAAAGGTTGTTGCCTCTTGGTTCTTACCTGTAGAATAGGAGTTAAAACATCTTATTTAGTTTTTCATCTGTCTGTCTAACTAGATTATGAGCTCTTTAAGGACTAGGACTCAAGTTGATTCCTGTTTGTTCTTTCTGCACGTAGCACAGTGTGTGGAACTCAGAAATGTTTGTTGAAGGGTATAAGAAGGAAGTAGAGGCAGGGGAAATATTTTCGATAGGCAAGTCATAATGATATACCTCCCAGTAGGCCTCCATCTCCTTATAGTTTACTTAGCTGCCCTGATCCTAGGAATATTCTCTAGAGTATACTTAACTCCTCCTTAGGTTCTTACAGTTCTCTCACCTAGCTGGTGGAGACAGTCTTATTACTCTCAGTGGTGCTTTGGGGGTCTTGATTAAACACTTAGCCTGTATTTCAACATCACAAACATATTCTATATTTTTTCTTCTATTGTATAGTCAGTACTCTGTCCCGAGAATCACGTTTAGGTCTTTATTCTCTCTGGAATACATGCCTTTATTTGGTGTAAGGTGGGGATCTAGCCTATTTTTTCTCCAAACAGCAAGCCAATTCTTCTCTATAATTCTACTGAACAGTCTCTCCCTTCCCCATTGATTTTCAATGCCACCTTTATCATATATTCATATTTCCATTTATGTATGGCTCTGGTTCTGACCTCTTTTTCAGTTGGTCTCTTTGTCCATGATGACGCCAGTACCATGTTGTTTTTATTAACCATTGTCTTATAGACTGTCTTAATATGTAATAGTGAAAAATCCCTCCCCTTTGCTCTTGTCTTTCAAATTTGACTTAGCTAACTGTGAACCCTTGGTCTACTGAATACTTCCTAGAACAAGATTGTTGAGCTTAGCAAAAAAAAAAAAGGATCCTTTATTGAATTTATAGATTAATTTGGGTTGAATTGGCATCCTGTGTCGCAGTCACAGGTACTTTGCTCAGATCTACTTTCGAGAAAGGACTCACTGCCGAAGGCATGTAGTTAGCTGACAGCCTTCAGTCATTAACTTCTTCTGGGTTCACCTCAGCTTCCAAGCTGAAGTTACACTATTTTCAGGGCTACCCCTCTCTCCCATGCCCATCCTCAACTAAAGATTGAGTAAGGCATAGTATAAGGACCTAATGTCAACATTAGGATGACAGAGGCTTTTTCAGGCCCGCATGGCAGTCTGATGGCTCCCCCTGCCTAATCCTACTTTCTCCCTTTCTCTTTCACAAATGCTGTCCTCCAGTAAACCTTTTGTACTTCTAACTCCACCTCAACATCTACGTCCTAGAGAACCTAACCTATGACACAAGTCATCTGATTCATTCTATTTTTATAAATATTTTTTAAATTATAGTTAATAAAATCTAACCATCCCTTCTGGCCCAATTACTTCTTTGAAACCATCCTTAGCCACCTTCATTTAATATGATGTCTCTCAGGACATACATTCTAACAAACCTTTGACTTTCTATGGCCATCATTGATTTAGCCCCTATCGTTTTATTTTTTAATGCACATATACTTTATCCCCTGTGGCCTCTTTAGTACCTTGTTTCATCAGTTACTTCCTTTTCTCATGTTTGCAACTCTTGTACTCTGTTGGGTCTTTCCAATTCATCACTCAACGAATGTTTACTGAAGGTCGGCTCTGTTTCAGATATACTGCTACTTGCTGAGAATACAGTATGGACAAACAAGGCATGGTATCTGCCCTATGGAGCTTATAGCCTAATTTAGAAAGGGAGACATTTAACGGAAAATCACATAGGAAAATTTTTTTTAATTTTTGTAATTAAATTTTAATACAAATTATATTAGGTATTATGAAAGAAAATAGAGAGAAATATGAACCATGATAACAATTTAGACTGGAAAGACTCAAGCATGGCTTCTCTTAGAATATAGTGTTTAAATGGTTAAGAAAGGGAGTAATGAGTAGAAGTTAGCCATGTGAAACAAAATAGAGACAGGAATATTCAAGGCAGACATAATAGCTTGTGGGGTGTTCCAGAGGTAAGGAAGAGCTAGGCTCTTAAAGAAAGCCAGAGAGGTAGGAGGGTATCAAGTTAGGGGGAAACATGGCTGTAGGTCAAATTAGGTAAACAAGAGCCACATTAAGATTTTTGAACTAGATTTTATTTAAAATATGATACACAACCATTGAAAAGTTTTTCAGTATGACAGGATGAATTGAAAACATGAACATATGTACATACTTCTTTTAAAAGAAAAAGCTTAATTAAATTTGGGAATTTTTAAATAAAAACAGAAGGGAGGCAAATCACTTTTAACATAATAATGCCAGGATTTTTATTTCGCTAGAAGTGAATCAAGAGCTGGACTTCCCTGGTGGCGCAGTGGTTAAGAATCCGCCCGCCAATGCAGGGGACATGGGTTCGAGCCCTGGTCCGCGAAGATCCGACATGCCCCAGAGCGACTAAGCCCGTGCACTACAACTACTGAGGCTGCGCTCTAGAGCCCGTGAGCCACAAGGAGAAGCATGCACACTGCAACGGAGAGTAGCCCCCACTTGCCGCAGCTAGAGAAAGCCTGCACGCAGCAAAGAAGACCCAAAGCAGCCAAAAATAAATAAATTTATTTTAAAAAAAAAGTGAATCAAGAGCATGTTAATAAAGGGAATACAGTTTTCTCATCTGAGACTAGGCACTGATGACTTGGAAAGAAAAATAATGCTTGCTGTGGTAAGGTATATCTTTAGGTAATTTAAGAGGAAACACTTCAGCAATTGCTGATAGTGTAAATTGGGATCAGAGGACATTCTATCATTTCCCCCTTAATAAGTTCAGAGCACTTCTAGTAAAAAAAGAGTTTGTGGGACAATCACCAGTTCTTCAGTGGGCACTCCATTTATACCTATAATTGCTTATAACGACTCCTATAGCAGTACTTTTATAGAAGGGACCCAAAACAGTATAGAGAAAGAAGACTAGGAGTTGTGCTATTAATACCCTGAGCTCTTTATTTTATTCCACGTAAGGAGAGGAAAATTACTAAACAAACCAAAAAAAAATGCTGTGCAATAAAAATATAGTGTGAACCACATATGTAATTTTAAGTTTTCTAGTGGTTACTTTTTCAAAAAGTAAAAAGAAGTGAAATTACTTTTAATGATATATTTTCTGTAACTTATCCACAATATTTTCACTTCACTGTGCAATTAATATAAAAATAATTGAGATATTTTACTATGTTGTTGTTACTAAGTCTTTGAAATCTGGCGTGTATTTTTACACTTACAGGTCATCTCAATTCAGACAAGCTGCATCACAAATGCTCAGTAGCCACACATTGCTAGTGGCTATGGTACTGAACAGTGCAGCTTTAAAACTTTAGAGGGTGCCTCATGTGGGCATTTAATTGTACTTGATGTCTGTTGTTTCAGTGTTATTGGTCGTTTTCCTCTGCTCAGGTTCTGCCCCCCCATAATAGTGGGCTTGAATTTCAAAAACCCTAATTAAGGTTCTACATCATTACTTTTGTAATAGACAGTTTTGTCCTAAGGCTACTAAGGAAATAAGAACAAAATGTAGAGGTGAACCTTCTTCCAAAGACTGTTTATTCCTTCCGTCTCTTCTATTAGCCATAGTAGTATTAGCCATAAGAGAGGGAAGGTGAGGATAGGGTATACATAGTTTTCTTCTAATTCTTGGCTTGAAGACAAGACAAAGACATCTCCACAATAAATCTTTGTTTTTTAAAAAGCAATGGCATGGAATGATATGACAGAGTCCCCAGAGAAGCTTTCTAGGGATCAAATGCATATTACCATTGTAAATACCTACTTCTCATGGAATACCAAAGTGAAGTTTGTGAATCTGCTCTGCTCTCTCTTGGGATGGTTTTCTCGAGCTCTTTTTCCTTACAGTAGCTAGGGAGATATCATATGTAGCATAAAAGATGATCCCCAGGAATCTTGGCTCTCAGTCTAAGCTGTCAGACTCACTTAGGTTATGGTTTTTGTTCTCCAGCATTCATTCCTTCAACAAATACACACTGAGAGCCTACTGTGTGGGTATGAACTGCTCTAGGCCCTGGAGATACAGATGTAAACAAGACGGGCAAGGTCTTTGCTTTCATGGAATTTGTATTCTAGCCAGTCTATTAGGCCCCCCAGGGATCTTTTTGTTTTCTGGGTCTCCCTACCTTAGTATATTTTTTTAAATGTTTTTTGTTATGGAAAAAATTTTAATGTATCCAAAAGCAGAAAAAAGTATAATCTTTCCTGTCATCCAGGTTTTGCTTTTGTTTTTGTTTTTGTTTTTTGTGGTACGCGGGCCTCACTGTTGTGGCCTCTCCCGTGGCGGAGCACAGGCTTCGGACGCACAGGCTCAGCGGCCATGGCTCACGGGCCCAGCCGCTCGGCGGCATGTGGGATCTTCCCGGACCGGGGCACGAACCCGTGTCCCCTGCATCGGCAGGCGGACTCTCAACCACTGCCCCACCATGGAAGTCCTGTCATCCAGTTTTAACAGTAATCAACTCCTGGTCAATTTTATTTCATTGACACTCCATCTTCTCTCCTTAGCCCATTTTAAATTATTTTGACAGATTATCACATCATTTCACTGACAGATGATTTTAATAATGTTACATATTTGATTCTTCTGGAAACTGAGATTTACACCTATCATCATCTGTGGCAGTTTATATAGGAGACTTTGTAAATGTGTGTGTATGTATAAATATGTAATATATGTATACATGCAACATATAGATATATGCATATATATCTTCAAACTCCATCCAATCATTATTTTTTTTATAACTTTATTTGTTTGTTTTTGGCTGCATTGGGTGTTCGTTGCTGCACGTGGGCTTTCTCTGGTTGCGGCGAGCGGGAGCTACTTTTCATTGCGGTGTGCGGGCTTCTCATTACAGTGGCTTCTCTTGTTGTGGAGCACGGGCTCTAGGCACGCGGGCTTCAGTAGCTGTGGCACGTGGGCTCAGTAGTTGTGGCTCGGGGACTCTAGAGCTCAGGCTCAGTGGTTGTGGCGCACGGGCTTAGTTGCTCTGCGGCATGTGGGATCTCCCAGGACCAGGGCTCGAACGTGTGTCCCCTGCATTGACAGGCAGATTCTTAACCACTGCGCCACCAGGGAAGCCCCATTATTATTTGAGTCTTCCTCTTAAGTACACCTAGAATCTACTCATTGTCATTCAACCTAGACTATACACTGCAGCAAAGAAATCCATAAAATCCCATTCTAATCATCTCACTACTTAAAACTCTTTATTGACTCCCCATTTCTCAGGCTGAAGAACAAATTTATTTAAAAAAATACCGAACTGAAATTTAGTGTGTTTTATATTAAGCACTGTGCTAAGCACTTTATATTTATTATGTTAATCATCACAGCTTAGCATTTCCATTTTACTGCTGAGGAAATTAAGGCTTTGATTTGCCCATCATATACAGTGAGTGCCCAAGCATGGCAGAGATTGAACCCAGGTCAGTAGACAACAAAGACCACATCTTTTAACTACATCTTTACTAGATCTTTCATTAACTGGTGCTTGCCTAGTTCTCCAGCTTTATCTCTTACCTTTCACACTCTACAGTGCTGCCACACTAAAGTATTTGTAGTTCCCTAAAGAAACAGTAGTGCATGATGCAATAGACAAACTCATGTATGCTGAAGTGCCAAAGCAGGAACATGAGTATATTTTTCAGAGAATTCAAGATTTCTTTTAAAGTATTAAACTACACATGATGAGAAAAACCAGAAGGACTTTCCTACATGTATTTTATTTATTTATTTATTTATTTTTAAAACATCTTTATTGGAGTACAATTGCTTTACAATGGTGTGTTAGTTTCTGCTTTATATCAAAGTGAATCAGCTATACATACACATATATCCCCATATCTCCTCCCTCTTGCGTCTCCCTCCCACCCTCCCTATCCCACCCCTCTAGGTGGACACAAAGTACCAAACTGATCTCCCTGTGCTATGTGGCTGCTTCCCACTATCTACCTATTTTACATTTGATAGTGTATATATGTCCATGCCACTCCCTCACTTCGTCCCAGCTTACCCTTCCAATTCCCTGTGTCCTCAAGTCCATTCTCTACGTCTGTATCTTTATTCCTGTCCAGCCCCTAGGTTTTTCAGAGGCATTTTTTCTTTTAGATTCCATATATGTGTGTCAGCATATGGTATATGCATTTTTCTTTCTGACTTATTTCACTCTGTATGACACACTCTAGGTCCATCCACCTCACTACAAATAACTCAATTTTGTTTCTTTTTATGGCTGAGTAATATTCCATTGTATATATGTACCACATCTTCTTTATCCATTCATCTGTCGATGGACACTTAGGGTGCTTCCATGTCCTGGCTATTGTAAATAGTGCTGCAATGAACATTGGGGTGCATGTAGCTTTTTAAATAATGGTTTTCTCAGGGTATATGCCCAGGAGTGGGACTGCTAGGTGGTATGGTAGGTCTATTTTTAGTTTTTTAAAGACCTCCATACTGTTCTCCATAGTGGATGTATCAATTTACATTCCACCAACAGTGCAAGAGGATTCCCTTTTCTCCACACCCTCTCCAGCATTTATTGTTTGTAGATTTTTTGATGATGGCCATTCTGACCGGTGTGAGGTGATACCTCATTAGTTTTGATTTGCATTTCTCTAATGATTAGTGAAGTTGCGCATTCTTTCATGTGTTTGTTGGCAATCTGTATATCTTCTTTGGAGAAATGTCTGTGTAGGTCTGCCCATTTTTGGATTGGGTGTTTTGTTTTTTTGATATTGAGCTGCATGAGCTGCTTGTAAATTTTGGAGATTAATCCTTTGTCAGTTGCTTTGTTTGCAAATATTTTCTCCCATTCTGAGGGTTATCTTTTAGTCTTGTTTATGGTTTCCTTTGCTTTGCAAAAGCTTTTAAGTTTCACTAGATCCCATTTGTTTATTTTTGTTTTTATTTCCATTTCTCTAGTAGGTGGGGCAAAAAGGACCTTGCTGTGATTTATGTCATAGAGGGTTCTGCCTATGTTTTCCTCTAAGAATTTTATAGTGTCTGGCCTTACATTTAGGTCTTTAATCCATCTTGAGTTTATTTTTTCTATGGTGTTAGGGAGTGTTCTAATTTCATCCTTTTACATGTAGCTGTCCACTTTTCCCAGCATCACTTATTGAACAGGCTCTCTTTTCTCCATTGTATATTCTTGCCTCCTTTATCAAAGATAAGGTGACCATATGTGTGTGGGTTTATCTCTGGGCTTTATATTCTGTCCCATTGATCTATATTTCTATTTTTGTTCCAATACCATACTGTCTTGATTACTGTAGCATCATAGTATTGAAGTCCGGGAACCTGATTCCTCCAGCTCTGTTTTTCTTTCTCAAGATTGCTTTGGCTATTCGGGGTCTTTTGTGTTTCCATACAAATTGTGAAATTTTTTGTTCTAGTTCTGTGAAAAATGCCATTGGTAGTTTCATAGGGATTGCATTGAATCTGTAGATTGCTTTGGGTAGCATGGTCATTTTCACAATGTTGATTCTTCCAATCCAAGAACATGGTATATCTCTCCATCTGTTTGTATCATCTTTAATTTCTTTCAACAGTGTCTTATAGTTTTCTGCATACAGGTCTTTTGTCTCCTTAGGTAGGTTGCAATGGTAAATGGGAGTGTTTCCTTAATTTCTGTGTCAGATTTTTCATCATTAGTGTATAGGAATGCAAGAGATTTCTGTGCATTAATTTTGTATCCTGCTACTTTACCAAATTCATTGATTAACTCTAGTAGTTTTCTGGTAGCATCTTTAGGATTCTCTATGTATAGGATCATGTCATCTGCAAACAGTGACAGCTTTACTTCTTCTTTTCTGATTTGGATTCCTTTTATTTCTTTTTCTTCTCTGATTGCTGTGACTAAAACTTCCAAAACTGTGTTGAATAATAGTGGTGAGGGTGGGCAACTTTGTCTTGTTCCTGATCTTAGAGGAAATGGTTTCAGTTTTTCACCATTGAGAATGATGTTGGCTGTGGGTTTGTCATATATGGCCTTTATTATGTTGAGGTAGGTTCCCTCTACGCCTACTTTCTGGAGGGTTTTTATCATAAATCGGTGTTGAATTTTGTTGAAAGCTTTCTCTGCATCTATTGAGATGACCATATGGTTTTTCTCCTTCAATTTGTTAATATGGTGTATCACATTGATTGATTTGCATATATTGAAGAATCCTTGCATCCCTGGGATAAACCC
Source organism: Leucopleurus acutus (assembly GCF_964270905.1). Classification (NCBI taxonomy): domain Eukaryota; kingdom Metazoa; phylum Chordata; class Mammalia; order Artiodactyla; family Delphinidae; genus Leucopleurus; species Leucopleurus acutus. The sequence continues at coordinate 52,517,448 of NC_139160.1, forward strand.
CACTTGATCATGGTGTATGATCCTTTTAATGTGCTGTTGGATTCTGTTTGCTAGTATTTTGTTGAGGATTTTTGCATCTATGTTCATCACTGATATTAGCCTGTAGTTTTCTTTCTTTGTGACATCTTTGTCTGGTTTTGGTATCAGGGTGATGGTGGCCTCATAGAATAAGTTTGGGAGTGTTCCTCCCTCTGCTATATTTTGAAAGAGTTTGAGAAGGAAAGGTGTTAGCTCGTCTCAAAATGTTTGATAGAATTTACCTGTGAAGCCATCTGGTCCTGGGTTTTTGTTTGTTGGAAGAATTTTAGTCAGTGTTTCAATTTCAGTGCTTGTGATGGTCTGTCTCTATTTTCTGTTTCTTCCTGGTTCAGTCTCAGAAGGTTGTGCTCTTCTAAGAATTTGTCCATTTCTTCCAGGTTGTCCATTTTATTGGTATAGGGTTGCTTGTAGTAATCTCTCATGTTCTTTTGTATTTCTGCAGTGTCAGTTGTAACTTCTCCTGTTTCATTTCTAATTCTATTGATTTGAGTCTTCTCCCTTTTTTTCTTGATAAGTCTGCCTAATGGTTTATTGATTTTATCTTCTCAAAGAACCAGCTTTTAGTTTTATTGATCTTTGCTATTGTTTCCCTCATTTCTTTTTCATTTATTTGTGATCTGATCTTTATGATTTCTTTCCTTCTGCTAACTTTGGGGTTTTTTTGTTCTTTTTTCTCTAATTGCTTTATGTGTAAGGTTAGGTTATTTAGTTGAGATGTTTCTTGTTTCTTGGGGTAGGATTGTATTGCTATAAACTTACCTCATAGAACTGCTTTTGCTGCATCCCATAGGTTTTGAATAATTGTGTTTTCATTGTCATTTGTTTCTAGGTATTTTTGATTTCCTCTTTGATTTCTTCAGTGATCTCTTGGTTATTAAGTAGTGTATTGTTTAGCCTCCCTGTGTTTTTATTTTTTACAGATTTCTTCCTGTAATTGATATCTAGTCTCGTAGCGTTGTGGTCGGAAAAGATACTTGATATGATTTCAATTTTCTTAAATTTACCAAGGCTTGAGTTGTGATCCAAGATATGATCTATCCTGGAGAATGTTCCATGAGCATTTGAGAAGAAAGTGTATTCTGTTGTTTTTGGATGCAGTGTCCTATAAATATCAATTAAGTCCATCTTGTTTAATGTATCATTTATAGCTTGTGTTTCCTTATTATTTTCATTTTGGATGCTCTGTCCATTGGTGAAAGTGGGGTGTTGAAGTCCCCTACTATGAATGTGTTACTGTCGATTTCCCCTTTTATGGCTGTTAGCATTTGCCTTATGTATTGAGGTGCTCCTCTGTTGGGTGCATAAATATTTATAATTGTTATATCTTCTTCTTGGATTGATCCACCACCCCATTATGTGGTGTCCTTCTTTGTCTCTTCTTATAGTCTTTATTTTAAAGTCCATTTTGTCTGATATGAGAATTGGTACTCCAGCTTTCTTTTGATTTCCATTTGCATGGAATATCTTTTTCCATCCCCTCACCTTCAGTCTGTATGTGTCCCTAGGTCTGAAGTGGGTCTCTTGTAGACAGCATATACAAGGGTCTTGTTTTTGTATACATTCAGCCAGTCTGTGTCTTTTTGGCTGGAGCATTTAATCCTTTTACATTTAAGGTAGTTATCAATATGTATGTTCCTATTACCATTTTCTTAATTGTTTTCGGTTTGTTATTGTAGGTCTTTTCCTTCTCTTGTGTTTCATGCCTAGAGAAGTTCCTTTAGCAATTGTTGTAAAGCTGGTTTGGTGGTGCTGAACTCTCTCAGCTTTTGCTTGTCTGTAAAGGTTTTAATTTCTCCATCAAATCTGAATGAGATCCTTGCTGGGTAGAGTAATCTTGGTTGTAGGTTTTTCCCTTTCATCACTTTAAACATGTCCTGCCACTCTCTTCTGGCTTGTAGGGTTTCTGCTGAGAGATCAGTGTTAACCTTATGGGGATTCCTTTGTATGTTTTTTGTTGTTTTTCCCTTGCTGCTTTTAATATTTTTTCTTTGTATTTAATTTTTGATAGTTTGATTAATATGTGTGTTGGCGTGTTTCTCCTTGCATTTATCCTGTATGGGACTCTCTGTGCTTCCTGGACTTGATTGACTATATCCTTTCCCATATTAGGGAAGTTTTCAACTGTAATCTCTTCAAATATTTTCTCAGTCCCTTTCTTTTTCTCTTCTTCTTCTGGAACCCCTATAATTCGAATGTTGGTGCGTTTAATGTTGTCCCAGAGGTCTCTGAGACTGTCCTCAGTTCTTTTCATTCTTTTTTCTTTATTCTGCTCTGTGGTAGTTATTTCCACTATTTTATCTTCCAGATCACTTATCCATTCTTCTGCCTCAGTTATTCTGCTTTTGATTCCTTCTAGAGAATTTTTATTTTCATTTATTGTGTTGTTCATCATTATTTGTTTGCTCTTTAATTCTTCTAGGTCCTTGTTAAACATTTCTTGTATTTTTTCCATTCTATTTCCAAGATTTGGGGTCATCTTTACTATCATTACCCTGAAATCTTTTTCAGGTAGACTGCCTATTTCCTCTTCATCTGTTTGGTCTGCTGGGTTTTTACCTTGCTCCTTCATCTGTTGCATATTTCTCTGTCTTCCCATTTTGCTTAATTTACTCAGTTTGGGGTCTCCTTTTCGCCAGCTGCAGGTTCATAGTTCCCGTTGTTTTTGGTGTCTGCCCCCAGGGGCTAAGGTTGGTTCAGTGGGTTGGGTAGCCTTCCTGGTGGAGGGAACTGGTGCCTGTGTTCTGGTGGATGAGGCTGAATCTTTTCTTTCTGGTGGGCAGGGCTGTGTCTGGTGTGTTTTGAGGTGTCTGTGAACTTAGAACGATTTTAGGCAGCCTCTCTGCTAATGGGTAGGGTTGAGTTCTTGTCTTGCTAGTTGTTTGGCATAGGGCGTCCAGCACTGTAACTTGCTGGCCGTCGAGTGGAGCTGGGTCTTAGCGTTGAGATGGAGATCTCTGGGAGAGCTTTCGCTGTTTGATATTAAGCAGAGGCAGGAGGTCTCTGGTGGACCAATATCCTGAACTCAGCTCTCCCACCTCAGAGGCACAGGCCTGACACCCGACGGGAGCACCAAGACCCTGTCAGCCACTCGGCTCTGATATTTTAAGTGCCAGAAGCCTCTTACCAGTGGTCTCAGCCACAGAGTATCCTCTTACTGACATTCTTTGCACCTTTGTAGGAGCTGCGACCCCCCGCCTGGCTGCGTGCTCTTCCAGCTCTGCACTGACCCTCCTTCCTCCAAATGCCTGGAGGTGGTGCCCTGGGTCTTGTGTGCCTTTTTCCCTGCATGTGTTTTATAATTAGCATTAATTTTTATTTTGAATTTCAAATGGAAGAACTTAGCAGTATTCTTGATGCATGGGGCCTATAAAGTCCTTAATCTATTCCTAGCTGTCCTTTATTCTATTCCAAGCATGCTGTCCTTTATTCTCTTCTTCGAACAAGGAGCCCTTGCTGTTTAGAATGTTTACCATGCCCAACCCTATTCTTTACCTAACTCCTAATCACCCTTCAGGATTTATCCTAAAAATCACTTCCTCCAGAAAGACTTCCCTGACTAGGCCAAGTGTTCACAGTGCTTACCTTGCTTATAATTATATCACACTGTATTGTTAATATTTGTCTGTTACCACATTAAAAGATTAGGTTCCTTGAAGGCAAAAGCTTTTTCCATTCACGGTTTTATTCCCAGTGTCCAGCGTACAATAGGTAGTATTTTTTTTTTCAAACAAAGGTTTATTAGCTTGCTGCAGCAAGGAGGTGCACACATAATGGAGAGTTCAACATTTTAATAGGTGGAAGTTAAGGAAGATTATCTACAGAGTTTGCAGGACTGTAGTTAGTCATTGGATGGCCTTGGCAGAGACAGGTCAGAATTTGTAAACTAGGAAGTTGTTGTAATAATCAGAGGTCTTATCTTTAGAAGACATGCCTTTGTGTGGACTTATTGTTAGATTAGTTTGTTGTCTTATTTAGAACACCATGAGATGTCGTTAAGGGTCTGAACTTAGTTTGTCTTGCATATCATGGTTTTGTACAGTTTTTCTATTTTGTGACTCATTATATAGTTTTTGCAAGTTGTGGTTTCTGTTTCAGTTCCCCCCTCACATCCTAGCTGCCAGCTGAACTGGTTTTCCCTTTATCAGAAGATTAATGACAAACTTCCTGTCCTCAAGGAGTTCCCAGTCTAGGCTATTACAATATAATCTGATATGTGCTGTAATAGGTATATGAGTAAGGCGTTACAGAGTTCAGGAAAAATAACTAACTTTTTTTTAAAACTACCATTTTGTTTAAATCCTGCCATATGCAAAGATCTATATACAATTATGTAGTAGGCAAGTTACATATATTATTTTATTTAATCCTCAACAATCCTATGAAATTGGTGCTATTTTTCTTATCCTCATTTTAAAGTCAAGAAATTGAGATACAGAAAGGTTAAATAAACCATTGAAGGTCACCCAGCTAAGAAGTGATAGATTGAGGACTTTATTAGACAAACATTTGGTGGGTACTATTCTAGGTGCTTTATCTCATCTCCAAAATAGACTTTTGAAGTAACCACCATTCTTTATCTTATTTAACTATTGAGGAAACTGAGACATGGGGACATAAAGTAACTCATCTAAGATCACAGAGCTCATGACCACATTGTAGAGGCAGGATTCAGACCCAGGCAGCCTGGCTTCGTGGTCCATGCACATCACCACCTTTTCTGAAGCTTCTCCTGAGCACTGTTATTGGGCTCTTACATTTGTTCTTAACTGCTGTGCCATTATGCCTCCCTGGCAGAGAAGAAGCTTTACAGAAGGGTTGAGTGGGCTGGTGTGGTGGATAAGTAGGATATTTCTGAATGGGTCAGAGAAACAAGGCTGTGCCGTTCTATTCAGAGGAGGAGCCCTGTGAGAAGCCCTGGGAGCAGGAAAGTCTCTGCTCACTTGGGGAATGGTGAGGTTTGAGGAACTCTGAATGCATAGGATGGGGAGTGGTGACAGCTGATAGACTTGTGTATTGGGACCAGATTTGGACTTCACAGTCACCCCTCACATTTGACTAAAAGGATGCTCCTCTTCTCAGTACCACTGTTGGCTCTGAAAAACAGTTCTGGTCATAATGCATCCCCAAAGGAAAGAGATATGTCATTACCAAAGGTACTCATGCTGGAGGCAGTTACAAAAGAGAAGGTCCAGAAGTGTGTTAAGCAAAGAGACCTTTAGGGGAAAAGTGCTACTTAGAGATATTCTTATGTCACCGCTTTCAGTCAATCCAGATTCTTGAATAGTAGCTTTTATTTATGGAGTTCTGGGATCTGACATGCATTTACTCTTTACGTCAATCCCATAAGGTAGGTATCGTTCATGACCCAACTGTATAGATGAGAGAACTGAGGCTCAGAGGACTCAGGAGTTTGGGCAGGTCACATAGTGGGAGCTGGTAGAGCCAAGATTTCAACCTGGTTTGTCCAATTCCAGAGCCTGTTCTGCCATACAGCCCCAAGAAGTGTGTGTTCTTTTAGCTTGTGAAAGTGCAGAATATTCCAAACACAGCAGGCAGTCAAATGCCATGGAGAGCTAGTAGTCAGGAGAGGCAAGAGCAGTGGTGGGACCAAGAGGAGGGGACTTGTTGGACCTTAATCCATGCACATTCTGTATCAGACCCACCCCTCTTTGCATACATCATTGGCGTTTACTGGTATCGATTAAATAGTGTCCAGTAAAATAGTAACCCAGTGTTACTCCTTGGACAGCAAGAAATAGTCCAAAAAACTAAGGCATAAAATTCTGATCCCCCTTGGGCAATGGAGCTTCCCTCAGATTTTCTGGGACATGGGCTCATTAGACAATTAGCAGATGTGTTAGTGTTGACCTTTCTGTTACCAATCTAGTGATTTTCTTATTTGACTAATGACAGGGAGCCTCATTAGGAGCTGTGGGCACAGAGAAATCTTCGTTGTCTCTGGACAAGTGATGATCTTTGTTAATTTGGGGTATGGCATTCTACTTCTTCACAGAGTCGGGGAAAAGGTAATGGCAGCAGCTAGTGAGCCCTAACTGTACATTCTGGAAATGAAGGAAATTATTTATTATTATTTTTTTCTGTAGAGTATGCTCGTGGATTAATTGCATTAACTGGTTAACTTAACCTAAGATTGACTTGTTCCTTTGGCCCTGTGGTTGTCCCTACCAGGGGCAATGGTAGGCATGTGGCGAGCCTAAGCTGTAGTTAGGCCAGCAGGGTCTGAATCCTGATGCCTTGATTTATCTTGGACAAGTCATTTAAACTTTCTGCACATTAATTTTTTCATTTCTAAAATGGGAATAATAAGATAATACATTTTTTTAAATTGTCATTTGTCATTGGCGGGGGTTGGGGGGGCGTTTCTGTATAGTAATTGTGATGGTATTGTGCTCATGATGGTAATTGACACTTGGTCTATCTCTCAGCGTACCAGAAAGTGAAACATTAGTCACAAGAGAGATTGTTGTTTTTTTTTTAATGGCCTTTCTTTGATATTTGTCATTCTCCCAGAGAAAGGGGAAAAAATAAAATGAACTGGTTTAAAAAAGAATTAACAAAGGTTTTTTGGGTTTGTCTTCTATTTTAAGGAGCTAGAAAGTCAAAGGAGTTTAAAGGCTATCTCTACTCATACTTTCAAGCCCATGGTAAATTACTACAGTAATGGCCCTGCAATTTGTTCACACTTTCCATATCCACTTCACAGTTTCCTCCCACAGCAATTTTGGACTTGGCCATGTGATTTGCTTTGACTAAATGAGATTAAAGCAAATATGCTGAGATAAATGTGATACAAGTCAATAACTTGAAAAGTACTTGCACATCCTTTTGAACCCTGAGAATCCCAGACCACCATGTGAAGAAGTCCCAACTAGATCCAGCCTGTGAACCACCAGACGTGTGAGAAAGACCATCCTAAACCACTCAGCTTCTGCCCAGCCAGCCCAAACTATAATGTCCCAGCAACTCACAGAATGATAAGAAATAATAAATGCTTTTAAGCCATTAATTTGAGGTGGTTAGTTATGTAGTGAACACTAACTGACACAGAGCCCAACAAACACATGCTCAGGCTTGTGGTCTCTATCAACATGTATTTTTCTTATGACACAGCTCTAACTTTCCTTCTATCATTCATTCAGCCAATATTCGTAGCTGATTTACTTTTATAAAAGGGGATTCAGGGCTTCCCTGGTGGCACAGTGGTTGAGAGTCCGCCTGCCGATGCAGGGGACACGGGTTCGTGGCCCGGTCCGGGAAGATCCCACGTGCCGCGGAGCGGCTGGGCCCGTGAGCCATGGCCACTGAGCCTGCGCGCCCGGAGCCTGTGCTCCACACGGGAGAGGCCACAGCAGTGAGAGGCCCGCTTACTGAAAAAAAAAAAAAAAAGGAGATTCATGTTTTGAATGAAATTAAGGTAACTTATGGCATCAAAGAGTGCTGAACAGCAAGCCTAGGCAATAGGAACCAGCACACCTCTAAGAATCAGAGCAGCCAATATTTGTTCTTTCATGGACTTTTTCTATAGGGTGCTCCTGCATTCCAATGACACAATAGCAACCACCTAACCTGGGCTTCTCTATTCAAGATACAAATGATCAGGATAAAGAAGCTAATCGATTGAGCTTGAGTCTATGTCTGTCTCTTCACCAAGGAAGAGGGATTTACTACCAGCGTAAATTGGAGGACAGGGCATGTAATCACAGATAACACTTTAACAGGAATCAAATTCTGATTCTTTTTCTTCAATAATTACCTTATTTGCATGTAATTTTCCAGAAGATGGATATTAATTTAATTTGGGAATTGTATGTCCAAAAGGCAAATTCAAATCACAAGTAAAACACACAAGCACCCGTATAGGCCAAACAAAACCAGTGGAAATTATCATTGCGAAAGACTTACTGGGAATTGAAGAAACAATAATGATCTATGAGAGCTGCTTAGCTGAGAGGTTCTGGATCAGGGTCTCTCGTGAAGTTGCAGTAAAGATGTCTGCTGGGGCCACAGTCTTCGAAGATTTGTCTGGGGCTAGAGAATCTTCTTCCAAAATAGCTGTTGGCAGGAGTCCTTCGTTCCACACCATGTGGGCCTCTTCATGAGGATGTTTGTGCCTCATGACATTGCAGCTGGCATCCCCCAAAGCAAGCAATCCAAGAGAGAGCAAGTAGGAAACCACAATATCTTTTATGAATTAGCTTTGGAAGTCTAATACTTTCAATTTCACCACATTTTACTCATTAGAGTCAAATACAGCCCACATTCAAGGGGGAAGGAATTAGTACTCACCTTTAGAAATGAGATGTATGAAAGAATTTGTGGACGTATTTTAAAGCTATGGCACTACCCTTGAGGCTGTGTGAATACCACATCAGTGATTCCTTCAGCAGCCTCAGCAGAGAATTGGCTGTTTGCCTGCCTATACTACCTTTTGGGATAGAGACTTTAATGATATGTTGGTTAATGTTTATCAACTGCCTTTCTAGAAAACAAAATGTATAGATACATATGTATGTATATAAGTTGTACTGATGTAAAAGATGTGTAGCACACAATTTACAAATAATGAAATATACAATACTCTTTATTATAAATTCCATACAACAAATTGGTTCTCACAAAATGTTTTAGTTGATTTTTGCCAAGTGCTTATATGTGTAACATTTTCTGCATCACTTTCTTACATCTAGACAATCAACAAAACAATAAATCAAGCCCAGCTCTGTAGCACTTGCCATTTCCAAATGCTCCCACCATAGCCAATTTCAAGTTACTGACATGATGTCACTGAATGCAGAGTTGGAAAGAAATTTGCAGTAACACACCATTATACAGTATTTTCACTATACATATACAATAGATGTAAATAACCTGAGTGGCATAAATAATAATAAAATAAAGTAGAATAATTAGGAAATCAGTTTTGAGTACTTTTTTGCCTTTTTAATAGAATTAATGTTATTTTAAGTTTAGATAATTTCATTTTTAATAGAAGCTGTTTTTAACAACTAGCTTGCAAAATTCTTGAAAAATTAACAGTCACGTTTCATAAGCTGCTAACAGCTGACATCAGCACACCATTGACTAGAAACACCTTTATCTTCCACCACATGGGGAATTCCCAATATTTCAACAATCAGAATTGAACCCATGAACCAACCAACAAAAACAACATCTTACGTAAGAAGCATGAGTAGTTTGAAAGAGGAATGTCAGTAGAACAACTGGAAAATACAACTGATAAAACAGAAAGATGAAAACCTGAATTGCTTTTTTAAGGCATCGTTAAAGAAATTTAAGTAAAGCAGAAAATAATTAAATAATTTAGCAGATAAATAGAAGGATAAGTTGGTCACGACTGAGACACTAATCAATGGTCTGGAATATAGAAATAAAAAGAGAAGAGAAGTAGCTAGTAGTTTTGCATGGCACATCGTAATCATAGATTATGCTATCATGACAAAGAACAAAACAATATTTACAGTTACTCTAAATTGTCATGTTAATCATTGTTTATGCAAATATTTTATATTCCTTCTAACTTCAAAATATGCATATATTTTAAATCAATTAAATGTTAATATGCTAACCCAACAGGTAGGTTTTATGATTACTGTAGCTTGAAAGCCCTAATAAATTTAAAAACTAAAGTTCTTCTTTACGTATTGTAGTGTATGTAGAATTCATTCCTGTACAACCCAATTATGTGGTACCATATTTAAGGATGTATTAAAGGCACATACTGAATAACGTTTTAAGATTTGTATTGAAATGCTCATCTTACTTGGCAATATTAGTGACATATTAGCAAAACTTAACATTTATAAAATTTTGGAAAACACAGTTTAGAATTACTCTCTTAAATACTGGCAAATGAATTAATGGCATTAATCATGTGCAAGTTTGTTTCTAAATAAAACCAAAATTTACTCTGATATGCTACTACAGATCCAGCAGAGGGAGCTCAAACATTTTTGTTTTGTTTTTTAACTAAAGAAACTTATTTTCTCTTTTAAAGCTGCTGGATTCTGAAAAATGATATAGCTATTATTTAAATAATATAAATGTATTACTAAAAAGAATATCCTATTTCTTGTTAAAATAATAAATATATTCCCAATCAAAAAGAGATATCATTATCATTTATTTTACTTAGAAATGGCAGGCAATTAAAATTAATTCTGTTCATTTATTTTTCCAATAGCCTTTACTTAAAAAAATTTTTTTTCTTACCAAGATTTATGGTTCTGGTAAGGTAGACTGAACTAAAATGAAAACCTTCCAGTTGCAAATATAGAACATGATAGGTAAAATATGACACATTTTATTTTATTTTTTTTTCTCTATTTTTCTTGACCAATATGGATAGAGGCTTATCAATTGTATTTTTTTTAATTTCACAGTTTTTATTTAATCTTTTCTAAATATGGCGCTAGATAAATCCATATTTAGCGCCATATGGAGCTAAATATGGTGCTAGATAAATAACAAGAGTTCCCAACAAAGGAGCCAGGTTGGTATTAGCACTATCCCCTTTTGGCTACCTCCCCAACCTTTTGGGTTTTATTCTTTGAAATATGACACATTTTAAATGTAATTCTTTCATATGTAATAAAACATAAACATGTTTCCCTCAGCTCAATGCTCAGCCCCTCCACATTCATGGGTAAACATTCATTATTAATTTCTTATGTATCCTTCCAGAATTTCTTTATGAATATACAGATATATATGTGTCTCATTCTAATCTTTTTTTTTCTTATGCAAAAAGCACCATATCATATACCCTATTCTGTATCTTGCTTTTATTACTAATATATCTTGGAAATCTTTCCATAAATCTATTGTAGATTACTCCTTTTTTTCTTCGACATTTGTATAGTAGATAGCAAGTACATTTTAGGAATATATCACAATTTATTTACCAGTCCCCAGTTGATAAACTTTTGAGTTGTTTTCAGTCTTTTTCTATTGCAAATAATGCTTCAATAATAATCTTGTATACATGTGCCATGTTATACATATGAAAATTATGTCTGAAGGATAAAGTCCCAAAAGTGGGATTGCTAGGTAAAAGGACATGTGAGTGTGTAATGTTGATGGATATTGACATCATGAAGGTTATACCAATTTATATTCCCTCAGGAGCAATGGAGCCATTTTGTTATAGTATTGCCAACTGAGTGTTACCAAACTTTTGAATATTGCCGATCTAATAGATGAAAAATGTATCTAGTTGCAGATGTATTATATATTTGTCTTATTATGAGTGAGCTATCACTGTCGGAGTTATTTGTATTTCCTTTCCATGAGCTTACTGTTCATAATCCTTTGCTCGTTTTCTTTTGAGTTGTCAGTCCTTTTCTAATTTTGTAGGCTGTCTCTCTTTATTAGGGAAATTAACCCTTTGTGATGTGTGTCACCACTTAGTTGTCTTTGGACTTATGGTATTTATTTGGCATGCGGAAAGATACAAACTTCCAGTTATAAAGTAAGTCAGTCATGCGGATGTAATGTATAGATGTAATACTGTATTACATGTTTGGGAGTTGCTAAGAAAGTGCATGGTAAAAGTTCTCATCACAAGCAAAAAAAACTTCTTTAACTATGTATGGTGGTGGATGTCAGCTAGACTAATTGTGGTGATAATTTCACAATACAAAGATTGAATCACCTGAAACTAATATAATGTATGTCAATTTCGTCAATTAAAAAAAAAAGATCAGTTGACTATATTTATGTGGGTCTATTTCTGGGCTCTCTGTTCTGTTCCACTGATCTATTTGTCTAGTCTTTTACCGATACCACGCTGTCTTTTTTTTTTTTTTTTACCATTTAGTCTTTTTTTTTTTTTTTTGTCGCACTGGTGGCATGCAAGATCTTAGTTCCCCGACCAAGGACTGAACCCCCAGAGTCTTAACCACTGGACCACCAGGGAAGTCCCTACTCATTTATCTTTTATTTATTTATTTTTTTGGCCACGAGGCATGTGGGATCTTAGTTCCCTGACCAGGGATCAAACCTGAGCCCCCTCTGCCGTGGAAGCACAGAGTCCTAACCACTGGAACACCAGGTAAGTCCCAATACCACACTGTCTTAATTACTGTAATTTTATAGTAAGTCTCGAAGCATATCAGGTAGTGTCAGTTCTCCAACTTTGTTCATTTTTTTCAGTGTTGAATTGGTTATTTTGGGGCTTAGTCTATATAAACGTTAGAATCACAAAATAACTTGCTGGGATTTTGATTGGGATTGCACTGAATCTATAGATCAAAGTGGGAAGAAATGGCATTTTGATGATGTTGAGTCTTCCTACTCATGAATATTGAATACCTCTCTATTCATGTTGTTCTTCTTTATGTCTTTCCTCAGAGTTTGGAGTTTTCCTTATATAGCTCTTGTACATATTTCGTTAGATTTATACATAAGTATTTCATTAAGGGGGATGCTAATGTAAATGATACTGTGTTTTTAATTTCAAATTCCACTTGTTCATTGCCAGTATATAGGCAATTGACTTTTGTATATTAACCTTGTATCCTGCAACCTTGATATAATAACTTATTAATTGCAGGTTATTTTTTTGTTGTTGATTTGTTTGGGTTTTCTACATGGGCAATCATGTCATCTGCAAGCAACCAGTTTCATTTCTTCCTTTCCAATCTGTATAACTTTTATTTCCTTTTCTTGTCTTACTACATTAGCTAGGATTTCCAGTATGATGTTGAAAAGCAGTGGTGAGGAGGGATATCCTTGCCTGGTATCTGATGTTATCAGGAAAGCTTTAAGTTTCTCACCATATTAGCTGTAGGTTCTTTATCAAGTTGAAGAATTTTCTCTCTATTCCTAGTTTTCTAATAGTGGTGTTTGCTCGTTTGTTTTTTAATATGTAGTTAACATAGCTGGACTCACACTCCAAAATCTGTTTTCCCCGTAGAGGGCAGCAGCTACATTTCTGTTCAAATCTTTTGGCCTTATCTGGGCCCCTTTAATCTGTCATGTGCAAGTAGAGTTCAGGTTTCAACTATGATCTGAGCAGAGAATTTGGAACTCTCCCTTTCTGGATCTCTCTTTTAAGAGATTTTTTCTCTTTCTTTCCAGCTGCAGTGATCACCCTAAACTTGGTGCTTTGTTTCTTGTTTCTTTAAGCCAGTATGACTGTGGGTTTCCATCCAAGTTTTAGCTCCTTTACTGGAGACTGCCTGTTAAAAATCACCTGATAAAATAACCTGTTACTACCTCCTTCAAGTTCTGACTTCTCTCCAGCTTCTACCTGACTTTTGTCACTCTCCAGCTTATTTAGGTCGTTGTTTTTTTTAAGCAGTTTTTAAAATCATGATGTATATTTGAATGATAACGTTGATGCTAGTGCAGAGAATTGGGCTTAGCAAACAAAAGATTGGATGCAGGAAGCCCCAAGTAACAGACTGATGATTTCCTGAAATGGGACAATAATCATAAGAATGGAGAAGGCCAAAAAAATGAGAACATCTACAAGCTCATATTGGCGAGCTTTGTGACTCTGAGCTACCACATTTGACCCATCTAAAATTTTCTTCGTTGTATAGAAAGGATCAGAAAAAGAGGTTGAAGAAGTAGCAGCCATTATTATTAATTGCTTGTCACCTAACATTCATAAATGATGCAAAAGTAAAGAGAATTACCTGTAACTTTAAGCAAAAATACTCTTGTCTCGTTTCTCTTCATTTCACAGAAAATAAATTCAGGCATCTCCTGAAGTACCATTGATGTTCAATTGCAGAGTTGTATTATATCAAGTAGGAATTTTATCAGCTACTGGCAATAAAAGCCTGACTACAGTGGCTTAAATACCTAAGAGTTTATCATTTTACGTGTAAGAAACACAAAAGTGGGCTATCCACACTGGTACGAAGTTCTACGACAACGGGAATCCTTTCTTAATACATGGTTTCCATCCTCAAGAGCACAAGATGGCCACTAGAATTGCAACTGTCATATGTTATTAATTCAGGAAGGAATAAGTAGAAGGGCGAGGAGCAGAAAAACTCATCCAAGCTTTCTGTTAATAAGAGTCTTCTAATAAATCCCAGCCTATGACTTCTGCCTATATCTCTTTGACCAGTTACATGGTCATTCCTACCTATAAAGGAGGCTGGGAAGTACTTTTTTTTAAAGCTAGGACAATTGGTACCCTGAATCAAATTGAGATTATGTTACTAAGGATAAAGAGGAAAGTGGATATTGAATAAGCAACCAGCTGTCTCTGCCACATGTACAAAATGATTTTGTTGGAGCTCCCTCAACCAACTTAAGTCAAAAAAAAAAAAAAAAAAAAGCATTGACCCAGATTAGCAAACTGTTATCTCTGGACAGGCATACCCAATCTAGGTACTCAAATGATCTTTGGGAAATTTTACTTCCTTTTACCTCTCACCTTTGCTTTTATCTGGATTGGAAACAGGCTTAGATGTGCTCTCCCCTCATAATGACAAGATAGCTACTAGAAAGACTAAGCTTACATTTTCTCAGTTAAGCAATCCCAGATGAAGGAGATCACCTGTTTCTTAATAATTTTAGAATGAGTCATAAGAGGGACTCATGGTCCTTGGTATCACTTGCCTATTCCTACAATCATTGTAGACAGGGCGTGTGCTCTCTGATTGGCCAGATCTGCATCAAGGACCCCATCTTCCTGGGTCAGTCCCGACTAAACCATATGAACTGAGTTGGAGGAGGTATGTTTCCCTAACTTAAACTCAATTCCAGCGAAAAGGTGATTGGGTACCATGCAAGCAAATACAGCAGACCTTGTGCAGAGGGCAAAAACTTTGAAGGAAAAAAATTAATTTATGCATTTCCAATCTAGAAATGAAAAGATAAAATAGGCAAAACAATGGTAATCTATAAATCCCTTGTATAATTCCTATTGTCTTCAATAATATTCAATAATACAATGTCTATAGGGTGAAAGTTTACCACAAGCCAAGGCTGGTAATATTTTGAGCATTATGAAAAGCTTTTATAATTCTAAAGTAACTATGAAAATACCAAGGAGAAGATTTTCATAAGTATGCTATTTATAGGAATATTTAATTGTGGTAACTCCCTTAATACCTAAATCATGGCGATTCAAAGTGATGTACAATCATAAATTAATCCTTTCAACACTCCATAATGAAAAAGATTATGAGGAGAATAAGGCACAAAGGAATGACGGGTTTTTTCCCAAGTTCACGAATTGAATCAGCAGCCAACCAAAGCTGCTGACTCGCAAAATATATGACTCATTCTGCTCAACATTTCCACACCTTATTTTAGCTTAGCACAACTATTGGTCTTTAGGGGCATTTGTTTGTAAGTGATTGGCAGAAAATGAAAATGGCCGTATGTTTGCAGCTTAGCATCATCTGCCCTAGGGAAATAATAAACAAAAGAGGAGAGCACGAATACTCAAATGAAAAAAGCAAATAGGGCACAGTGAAAAATCTATGGACAAAATTTGCCAGTAGCTAAAAATAACTGAGTGGAGTATAAATTGGGGTATCAGAACTCTCAGTATTTGGTATGACAGTGAGTACACTTAGAAAGGTTTTTTATTTTGTTTTCTTTTAACATAATATCATACTTATAGAAAAGTTTCAAAAGTAGTACAGAGAATTCTGGAATACACGCCACCCAGATTCCTCAAATGTTAACTTTTATTGTACTCACAACCTTCTTCATTCTCTCTCTCTCTCTCTCTCTCTCTCTCTCTCTCTCTCTCCCTCTCTCTCTGTCTCTCGTGTGTGTGCACGCGTGCATCCAAGCATGCTTGCACATACCCACCCACAACCATACCCCCAACACACAAACCTCTGAATCCTTTAAGAGTAAGTTTCAGATACAATGCTTCTTTCCTGCTATATACTTCAGTGTGTATTTCCTAAAACCAAGAACATCTTATATAGCCACAGTACAATTTTCAAAACTAGGAAATTAATACTGATATAACACTATTATTTACTATACACTCCTTATTCAGATTTCACTAATTGTCCAGTAATGTCAATTATAGCAAAAGAAATTTAAGATCATGCATCACATTCAGTTGTCATATCTTTTTACTTTCCTTCAGCATGGAAGTCCCGGATGTTCTTTGTATTTTATGAAGCAGATATTTTTGAAGAGTACAGGACAAGGATTTTGTAGAGTGCCCTTCAAATTAAGGTTTGTCTGATGTTTTCTCATGATTAGATTCAAGTTATGCACTTTTGGTAGGAATATCATAGAAATGAGGCTGTGTTCCTCTCAGTGTACCACATTAGGAGGCATATGCTGTTTATTTGTCCCATTATTGTTGAAGTTAACATTGATCATTTGGCTAAGGTGGTATCTTTCATGTTTCTCCACTGTAACATTATTATCTCTTATAATTAATAAATGCTTTATGGAAACATACTTTGAGATTATGTAACTATCTTACTACTCCTCAAAAATTTACACACCAGTGTTAGCATCTATTGATGACTACTGCCTGAATTAATTAGAATGAATATCTTTTCATTAAACCTGTTTTTAAAATGTATACCAGTCATGCCATGCTAAGTGTTAACATAGTCATAGGACTTTCATTATAGGTGAATTCTTATAATCTAGAAAACACTATAATCAATGAGGAGGAGGTGAGATACAATTTCAATATGCCTAATAATGATCTAAGAACCATCAATAACCATGAGTGATCTTATTAGGGGGATGAAAATGTTCTAAAACTGACTCAATAAAGCTACTAATTGCATGACTGAATTATACACCTGAAATGAGCAATTTTATGGTATGTGAAATATATCTCATTAAAGGTAAAAAATATAGGAAGAAATATGAGTTAAGGAAATAATAAAAATGATTTAAATCAGAACACAGAAGCGAAGGCCAGTGAGAGCAACCATTCAGAGTCATGATTTGCATAAATAACAACTTGCACCTAAATCAAAGGTTCTTAACCTTCTTTTATAACATGGACCCCTTTGGCAGTCTGATAAAGCCTATGGATTCCTACTAGTAATAATGTTTTTAAATTCAAATGCAGTCAGCACTTCTTATATAGTTTGTATTTTTTAATTGTAAAATCCATTCCCCCTTTAATCTGATATGTACTCTGTGTCTAACTAGGAATGAATAAGTGCCGGTGTGTAGCCAAGTAGGACCATTAAAGCTGCCCTGATGTTAAGAACCTAGGTAAGCTTAAGAGCAATTCAAGGGACAACAGTGGTTGAAAAAAAATGTAGATTGATTGATTTTCATCTTAGTGGTTATGTGGACATTTGTATTAGTACTAAATAAGTTATGCATGTTAAAAATTTATTGCTGTTATATATGAGATAGATATACTCATCATGTGGTCCCTAGCAACGGCTGGCTTGTTATGTTTCAGTAAATATTTTTTTTATTAAATGAAAATAAATGGTTTGAATATATAGGATTACAAAGAAAATCATTGAAAAAATGTTGAAAATTTTTTCAATATTTCAAAATATTTTAAAATTTTTCAATATTTCAAAATATTGAAAAACTCAATATTATTTTTGTACTATAAAAATATATGAGCTTTAAAAAATACACTAAATAACAATAGATTTAAAATATAGGCAACTCAAATTTAAATTTTATTTTTCCCAACTCTTAGTGTGAAGGCTGTTGTTACTTAAAATGAATAAGAATGATAAACTTTCTTTGACAGAGCAATATACATGTCGTATGACATCCAGTTGACTTCCACTTTTTGTTTTTTGGCTTCAAGTTCTGACAATCCAGATTCTCAAAAACATATTATCGTAAATTTAATTAAAGTTTCCATAGCTTGCTTAAACAAGGAATGGGTAGATTCTCTCAAGGAATATCAAAAATCTCTAAAGCTATTTGAGTTAAATTTCTATTATGAGGTTATATAGCTTCACCATATGGAGGCCCAGAGTTGCTCTGCATTTGGCCAGCTCCACTGCAAGGGTGTCTGTGGACAGGGAGGCTGAGAGCTAACACTGCAGTACTTTTGAGGGAGTGATGAGCATAAGTGGTATTTTGAGAGATATTCAACAACTTCACTGTGATTTGAAAGTCTCGGTGATTCCTATTGGTTTATAAGGTCACAGAGACTAAGATTTTTGCCAACATTCATACTTGGAGGACTTTCTAAATTTCAGTTAAATATTACTGAAAATAAAGATGTAAATGTTTTTACCCATCAAGTTCAACTACCCACTGAATTCTATCCGTGGACAGTTTGGGCATCCAAGGACTCCAGGTTAAGAACTCCTGATATAAACAGATACAGTAAATAGAATTTATAATCCTCATATTTTGACTATTTGGTACAGTTACATAACTCCTAAAGACAGCATAAATATATATATAAAGCCAAGATATTTTAAGAGAAAAGGAAAATTCCTGGTTTTGTCAAGTCTAAAGACTCAAAAATAGAATCCTAACTCGCAGTTTCTTTCAAGATTCTTCCTCATAAAATGTGATCAAAATACTTAGCTCTGTTAAAAAAAAAAAAATCCGGTGATGAGGCATCTCTTTCTGCTTTTTATTTCTAGCATTATTCCAGCCTGGGGTTTTTCTGCCTCATCACTTGTGATAGGAAGAAATTGATTTTTGTCTCTTATTTTTATTGCCAGTTTGGGGCTGCCTTTTTATTTTTTTGTTCTCATCTAAATTTAGATGTTGAATTCTTAAACTCATTGCAAGAAGGAGAAGTCCAGTAATTTGACCTTGAGCAGTTAATTCTTTCCCATTACAAAGTTAATTTTGTCCCAAAATATGTTATCAAGTCCTTTTGCTCTCTGAAAGAAAAAGATTAGAGGTGAGTTTTCTGCTACCTATATACTAATCAAAAGAAAAATTTCTGGAATTAGGAATTGGGATATAATAAAAGTTAAATTGCTGGAAGTCGGATTTGTGCTTTAATCCGTATTATGCCAAATCGGGCGCTTCTAAGACTGTCTTTGAACCTCGGTTCTCCTTATATGGAAAACGAGTGGTAATTTGTTATGTAATCTCTAAGGTACTTTCCACCTCTAAATTTTCAAAAATTTAAAAATTTAACAAGTCAGTACCGTATCTGCTGGACTATTTTAGTGCCCACCCTGCTTGATCTGGCTGGTCTGTCCATCATCCCCTAGCACTTATGAGTATCTCTTGTTAGCAACTCACAGCTGTCCCTAACCCAGGAGAACTGCTCTCTTCCCTTCAGCGGAACGGGAGACTGGAGCAGCCACACCCTGAGGGATATAGCCCCCATCAAATAATTGACTGACAAGAGACACAAAAGCTGGCTGCCTTCCCGCAAGATGAGAAAAGAATTTCCCATGGGACTGGACTGAAGCTAGCATCCCAGTGAGATTACATCTCTGCTAAGCTTTTATCCCCTGTACTAACCTGCCTCTCTCACCCCCATTCTCCTGAGATCACGCTCTCAACTAATCATTTCAACGAGAATCTCCATCTCAGGCTTTGCTTCCAGGGAACTTGACATAAGATAGCATCTTATAGTAGGCATTCAGCAAATCTCTGTAGACTGACTGAATGAATGGAATTAATCTGTTTAATATTAATCATAAAAGTTATAGACCAAGCCTAAGAAAGCTTCATATAGTTTTTAGCAATAACTATGTGTTGAAAATCTTTCCTAGGAAGTACTATGAACATGTCTGTCTGTGAATTTGCCTCTGCCCCTTTCTGATAAAATTAATTCATTTCCAGAAGGAGCTTCCCCCAAATACTGATTCAATGTTCAGCAGTATGAGCTATCCTTAACCCTAACCACTGGCCCAAGTGATCAAAGTAATGAACTCAATATTAGTGAGGAAAGGAAAGCTGACAGCTCATATTCCCAGAGTTCAGTGCCTTTGATTATTCATTTCTAATCCAAGGGGGTACATTATCAACTTATTAGCAATACAGTATTAAGAATGTATGAGAAGACAATGCAGTAAGTGCCTAAATGCAAGGCTAACTTTCAATTATTCAGTGATAGAGTTGAGTAATGTAGATGTGTGGGATGGGAATGGATTATACAGCTTGTACCAAACCACAGAGAACAGACAACACTCTCATTTATCAACATATCTTCTTTTAACTAATAGCACAGTTGTCGTTGTTGTTGTTGTTTTTTCAGTGCAAAAAGCAGTGTGTAAGTTTTGAAACTTTTTACTGGAAAGAAATTTCCTGTAATTACTCCTCGGAACAATCACAAATACAAGAGTAGCTCCTGTTTTGTAAGAAGAGTAAAATCCCAGATACAACTGTTTGGATTCTAGCTCCATTGGTGCATGGACCCTGTCTCTACTCAGCTCTAGTTGTCAGTCCCCTGGCCTCAGATTGTTATCTTTCAGTGGGTATTCAGTGTTAATGAGCATCTGTTTGGAGATCCTAAATACATTCTTAGTTAAATGTAGTATAAAGTTTACTATTTGCACTTGTACTTCTTGTGAAAGTGCAGTTGAGCAGAAAAAAATGCTCTTCATTAATAATTTGTCCATGATTAAACTGCATTTACATGTTATTATGGGGCTTTATATATTACAGTGCAAGAAAATAAAAAACACTCTAGGATTTGTTTTATCCATCATGAAGAGAAAACTCAGCGTTCTGTTTACTTTTAAAGGCTATAAGAGAATGTATATATGTATATATATGTGTATATATATATATATATCTTTCTGCTTATTACAGAATATAAGATCTGCCACAGTCTTCAACCCACTTAAGTCTGAATATTCTAAACTTCTTGAGTGAAACAACTGTTTCTTAAAATGTTTGTATTCCCCACGGAGCCTAGCATACTGCAGACATTTTTCAACACGTGGGAAAAAATATTGAATATCCTTGCGTCCATTTGCTAGGGCTGTTGTAACAAAGTAACACGGTCTCAGTGGCTTAAACAACAGAAATTTATTTCTCACAGTTCTGGAGGCTAGGAAGCCCAAGATCAAGTTGTCAGCCAGTTTGGTTTCTTTGGAGGCCCCTCTCCTTGCCTTGCAGATATCCACCTTCCCACTGTGTCCTCACATGGTCTTTCCTCTGTTACTATGTCTATGTCCTAATCTCTTCTTATAAGGACACCAGTCATGTTGGATCAGTGCCCACCCATATGACCTCATTGTACCTTAATGACCTCTTTGAAAGGCACTATCTCCAAATATTCTATGGTACTGGAGGTTAGGACTTCAACATAAGAATTTGGGGGGGACACAATTCAGCCTATAACACTCCTTTATATCGGTCTTATAAATTTATAATTCTAGTTTATATACTAAGAGAAAGCAAAAAAAAGTACTTAAATTATTTTAAAATAAGAGTTATGAATTATAGAATCACTCTTTTTCTAGCCATTTGTTTGGAAAATTATGTGTACTAATTAACGTTTAGTAGTTGTCATAAGCTATATTAACATTCCATCTGAGTAGAAGCAACTATTAATGAAGCTGATGAGATAAGTTGTTTCCATTCCCCAAACTAGAATATAGAGCTCTAGTTCTACATAAATAGAATATAGAATATAGAACTCATAGAAATAGAACTCATTGATTATAATAAACATGGGCCTTTTCATTGATACACTTTTTCTAAAGGGAACATTTAACAATGTTTGAAGCAGGCATTTGGAATTGCAATACGTCATCATGTGTTGTGTTTCGTAAACAAGATAATTATATTGCCTTTCACCATACAAACTAAGTTATAAAATTACTTTGAATGTCAGTTAAGTGAGGAAAAACCTGGGGGTGTTTTTCAGCAGGATTACTTTTCTTTGTTCTAACTATAATTAAATCCATTTTATTTATATGGAGGAACTTCTGTCTTGTAAAAAATAAAATATTAAAACAAACTGCACTTTGGAATTCTAGCTTTTTTTAACCAAAATAGGTTGGGATCATCAGAAGATAATGTTATAATATCCTGGGAAAATGGAAAGAAGGGAAAGATTTCTTTATGTTTTCAAGTAACTGTTCTTTTCATCTTATGTGCATAAGAGTTATTAAATTTGTGTGCATAGAGTTGTTCATCATATTTGCTTATTATCCTTTTATTGGCTGTGGGGTCTGTAGTGATATCCCCTCTTTTATTCCTGAATTAGTATTTTGTACCACTCTCTCTCTTTTTTATCAGTCTTGCTAGAGGTTTATCAATTTTACTTTTTTTCCCAAAGAACCAGCTTTTTTTTTCATTGACTTTCTGTATTGTTTTTCTGTTTTCAATTTGATTGATTTCTGATTAATGTTTATTATTTCCTTCATTCTTCTTGCTTTAGTTTTATTTTTTCTCTTCTTTTGCTAGTTCCTAAATTGAAAACTTACATTATTGATCTGAGACTTTTCTTCCTTTCTAATATAAATATTTAATGCCACAAATATCCTAGTAAGCACTGCTTTAGCTACTGTCCCTCAATTTTAAGAGTAGTTGCATATTAAGATTATTAGCACTTTGTATTATGTATCATCAACATTTCTCCCAGTTTGTCAATTATACTTTGTCTTAGTTTATGTTTTCTTTTTCTAATAAATTTATTTATTTATTTTTGGCTGCGTTGGGTCTTTATTGCTGCGTGCAGTCTTTCTCTAGTTGCAGCAAACGGGGTACTCTTTGTTGAGGTGCGTGGGCTTCTCATTGCAGTGGCTTCTCTTTCTTGTCGAGCATGGGTTCTAGGTGCATGGGCTTCAGTAGTTGTAGCACACAGGCTCAGTAGTTGTGGCTTGCGGGCTCTAGATCGTAGATTCAGTAGTTGTGGTGCACGGGCTTATTTGCTCCACGGCACGTGGAATCTGCCTGGACCAGAGCTCGAACCCATGTCCCCTGCATTGGCAGGTGGATTCTTAACCACTGCGCCACCAGGGAAGTCCTATGGTTTTCTTGTACAAAATTTTTTAATTTATTATGTAGTCAAATTTATTATTTTCTTATTGCTTCTGGATTTTGAGTCATGATTAGAAAGTCTTTCATTACATGGAGGTTGAGGAGGAATTCATCTATTTTTCCTTTAGTACTTGTATGATGTTTTTAAATTTACATGTAGATACTTAATCCACTTGGAGTTTATTTTTGTGTATGGTGTGAGATATTAATCTAATTTTATCTTTCTACAAATGGCTACCCAGTTGTCACAGCACCATGTACTAAAAAGTCTATCTTTAACCCAGTGATTTGTGTAGTCACCTTTCTCATGTACTAAATTTCCATAAATATTTGGATCTAATTCTATCTAGTCTATTATATTCCACTGGCCTGTTTGTCTATTCATGTGCCAGTACCACACTATTTTAATTATGGAGGATTTATATTTACTATGTTTTAATACCTGGTAGGGCTAGTTCCCTGGTAGTGTTTCCTTTTTTCAGTGTTTTCCTGGCTACTCTTGCCTGTTTGTTTTTTTATATGAACTTTAGTATCAAGTTGTATAACTCCATAAGAGCTTATTAGTATTTGTATTGATTCTATGTTAAATTTAATCTTGTTAAATTAAGTCCCAAATTTAAGGTCTAAGGATTTTAATATCCTAACTCATTCAATTTATTCTATATCCCTTCTAATTTTATTTTATCATAGATTTGAAGTGTATGCCCTCAACATCAATCATATCATGATCCATGCCATTTATCACAGTGTGATACATTACTGGGCCAAGAATACTCTTCTGTATTGATATACTAGACATGTCCCTCTCAGGTGACATTGACCTGTGAATCTTTTGGGAATGGGTGTTCCACTCTTTTCTAATCCAAGCCATCCATTCAATCCATATTTCCCTAAATGGTTTATAAGTATATCATGATCCATTTGTCATATATTCTACTATGGTTCAAGTCACACTAGATCTAAGCCATTTTTACTATCTGCTCTAAAAACAAACATAAAAGTCCTATCTTTTAGAAAAATGTATGAAGCCAGAGACTTAGAAGCAGTTGGCCTAATTGATTAGTAAATGTAAAAACTCGATTACAGTTCCAGTTTGGGAGAAAAAAATACCCTGAAGCCAAGGAGTCTGTCTTACAGAATACATTTATACACTTTGAGTCAGAGACTTGTATGGTACGCTCTACCCCTAATGTATGGTAGTAGGAATCAAGGGGTAGAAGTAGCAGTGGCTTCTCTTACTATTATGCCTAGCAAACCATTTATAGAATCTTTGCTTCCTGTCCTAGCAGTTTTGAGCTCCACTGGTTTGAAGGTCTTAGTTCTCAGGAGGGAATGCTTCCACCAGAAGACAAAATAATGGTTCTATCGAATTGGAAGATAAGATTACCACCTTGTCATTTGAAGGTGACAGGAAAAAAAGTTACTCTACTGGCTGGTATAACTGATCCCAATTACTAAGGGGAAGTTGTGTTGCTACCACACATAGAGGCAAAGAATAGTATGTCTGGAACCCAGGAAATTCTTTGAGATGCATTAAGGGAATATTAGACTTGCCAGTAGGGGGCACTGGTGTGACCCTCTAGGCAATAGCCTCAGTAAGACACTTGCCTTCCAGATTCCAGTCCTTAGATACGATTATTCAAAGCAGGAAATTAGTAGTCTACTATGCAGAAGAGCTCCAATCATATCTTGAGGCCATGATCTCCCTACCAGATGCCTGAACAGCTCTGGCCTGCCTTCACCGTCTGACAAATAGTGTATCACTTCCAGCCCACTCACCACTTCCTCCAGCAATGGTGGGCTTCTTCCACAGACCTGTGCCAGCTTATACTCTGGCAACTTCTTGGGCTACTGGCAGGCTGTGTTACTATGGTAGCTGCTTTCTTTCTGAAGAGGTCCAAATCTTAGTCTGGGGTAGGGGTCGAGGTAGGGGAAGCCTTCTCTTGGTACTGTACTTAGTTCCTTTATCGTCTGTATTCACAGCCTACAAATAGTAGCTGTTTTTTGGGTTTTTCTGCACCTGACATTTCTGGACTCCTTTTACTCATTTCGGTAGATGACCGCCTTCTACTATCTAACAATTCTTCATATTGAACTTTTCCTGTTTGAATAATTGGTTTGGTTTCTGTCTCCTGACTGGACCCTGACTCATAAACCCTTTGAGAAGAAAATCATTTATTTTTTCATCAAGTAAATTGTCTTTTGCTCACTGGATTTAGTAGGATAGGAATAAATGTCCTAAATCAGATTACATTTTGTTTTACAGTGTACTTTCTGTTCTCTAAGCTCCTGTCCCCAAAAAGAAGAGGATGTGCTATGGAACCTGATTTTATCTGTTATGAAATACACAATAGGAACCTTTGTGCTTGAGTAAGTGTTAAAGTTTTGTGAAGCATTGTTGTAAATAATTGCCTAAAGTCATGATATAATAGCTAGAGTGAAAATTGATGATGGTTCATAAATTTTATCAGTTGGTACAAATGAATCAGCGGCAAGTTCACTAAGTTTTCTCTTTTTTTAGGTCTTTTATTTTCAGTGCTATAAAAAGCTCATTGTAACTCTCAGTGGTTAGAAAAAAATGCCATTCTTCTCTGCAACAGACCTTTTTAACAAAACAATTTGTGACTGATCCCTGAAATCTAAACACAATGCAAAAATTTGGGGTAGCTTTTTAAAAATAGAAACCTTTAGCATATAACAATCAAGATAGAAACTGGCCCTTGGAGTTAAACTGAGTTCCCTACTCCCATTAAAGCAAGCTGCAAACTCTAGCTGATATTCTAGGGAAGTGTTTCTGAAACTTTAGTTGTGCCAGAATCACCTGATGGGCTTGTTAAAACACAGATTGCTGGATCCCAGTCAGAGCTGCTGATTCGGTAGGTCTGGGGCAGGGCCTGGGGATCTGCATTTCTAACAGATTCTCATGTGATGCTCATCTGGTGCTTCACAACTTAAAAACCAATGTTTTAGATATGGGAACATATGTATATGCCTAACTGATTCACTTTGTTATACAGCAGAAACTGACACACCATTGTAAAGCAATTATACTCCAATAAAGATGTTAAAACAAACAAACAAACAAACCAATGTTTTATGGCAACCACTCAGAACTTACTTCCTGTCTTCTCCTATTTTTCTCCCTTTCCTCTGATTTAATGCCAGACTGTTGGCACTTGCTATTATTATCCTGAGATTCATATTTTTGGCATCATATTCTGCCTTGAATTCCTGTAACTTTTTTCCTAACGTTTTTGAAACTTGGCACATATTTTTTTCTTTGGCTTTCCTCAATCATCTGGCCTTAACATCTCCTATTGCATAGCCTTCCATTGCCTGCTTTAATCCCCAGGGTCATGCTATACTAACTTTCATTGCAGCCCCTCAGCCAATGCCCCCTTTCCTCCTCTCCCCCTCTTTTAAGCACTCAGATACATTCCTTTACTGCCCGTAATGAATGGTATGTGTGGGATTTGGAGAGGCGAGGTTAGGATGTATTGGTCTTTTCAAGTTAATCCATGCTGGAAGCTAGAAGGTCATGAAGCATTCTTTAGTAATCCAATTTAAAATCCTCCTTGGGATCAACCATTTTAGAAATTTGTAGCATAATCTTCTTACCTCTTTTGAATGTTGTATAATCTTTGTTTTACTCCTGCTCTGAATCCATCTTTCACAGCCCCTCAAGCATCACTGATACCCGTACAAGTTCTTTTTTTTTTTTTAATAAATTTATTTATTTTATTTATTTATCTTTGGCTGTGTTGGGTCTTCATTGCTGTGCGCGGGCTTTCTCTAGTTGTGGCGAGCGGGGGCTACTCTTCGTTGCGGTGCATGGTCTTCTCATTGCAGTGGCTTCTCTTGTTAGAAGCACACGGAGCACAGGCTCTAGAGCACAGGCTTAGTAGTTGTGGCTCACGGGCTTAGTTGCTCCGTGGCCTGTGGGATCTCCCCGGACCAGGGCTCGAACCCCTGTCCCCTGCATTGGCAGGTGGATTCTCAACCACTGCGCCACCAGGGAAGCCCCCCATCCCGTGCAAGTTCTTGTTCACACTACTTAGCCTTCCTTACCCTGCCTTGTCCACCTGTAATGTTCTGTTCATCTCTGAGATTCATCTCAAGCATTGCCTTTTCTGAGAATCCTTCTAGAGGCCTCCTCCCCATAGGCATAGCTAATATGTAACTATACTTTATATCCCACAACTGACATGGAATTTACCTAAGTTAGGAGACTTCATCTCATGTAGTTTATTGACATGTTCTTTGCAACCTCTTCTTTAATCGTAGGTTTCTATTTTTTTACTAATATTCATTTCATGATTGTCCACCAAAAAATTGTTCTCCCTTGAGAGAAAATATTAGAACAGCATAGAAAATGAGAAGTAGGCTTTCTTTATATTATTAGTACACCATTGGTTCTCACTTTGGACCCATCCTGTCAAGCTTGTGTTTGTATCATGTGGTTAGCCCCAGTTAAGAACAGGGTTGCAACATTTCCTGTGTTTAGACTTGATACCACTTTCTGACCACCATCGTTCCGGACGTTTGTCCTCACTTCCTGCTTATGACCTCATCTTTGCCTCTTGGCCCTAATGATTTATATTAGTCCTCTGATAACCAGAAGATCATATCTGCCTAGATGTGTCCACTCTGAGTAAGCCTTTTCTGGGATCATAGTCTAAAGTGATGACTCAGTCTTGTAGAAACTGGCTTTAAAGAGTAGTAGAGGGCTTCCCTGGTGGCGCAGTGGTTGAGTCCGCCTGCCGATGCACGGGACACAGGTTCGTGCCCCGGTCCGGGAAGATCCCACATGCCGCGGAGCAGCTGGGCACGTGAAGCATGGCTGCTGAGCCTGCGCGTCCAGGCCGCTCCACAGCCTGCTCCACAACGGGAGAGGCCACAACAGTGAGAGGCCCGCGTACGCAAAAAAAAATAAAATAAAAAATAAAATAAAATAAAGAGTAGTAGAAGTGGTCACTCTGACAAATATATCGTACACGTTTTATTGTGTAGCTTCCAGTGATACATTTGCAGCAAAGAATACCAGAAGATATGAAGCTAGCGTAGTCTTTCTCAACTAGTTCCCGGAGCAGATTAGGCCATAATTGCACTAAGGCATCCCTTGTATGCAACAAATTAACTTATCTCCTATGCATCTAGAGTAGTTCTAGTTATGTAACCATTTGGGGAGAATTGAGAAAATTGTCACTCAAATCATTTTTCCATGTTCTTTTGCTCAGGTGGGCAGAGAATGTGGCTTCTTGAGTCCTACAAAGTACATGTGTTTGGGTGGTGGAAATGGTTTTGTGATTGTCCAGGATAAGGTCCTGCCACATCAAAGAAAGTCCCTTATTGAAGCAAAGGCAGATTAAAGCTTAAGCTTTAGGGTCCCTTGCTTGCATGAGTCCTTCCCAAGGCCTTGGGAAAGACCATAGAAATTTTGAATTTGTTAGTTTTTATTTTGTCTTAAATAGGGCCCTTCTCCCAAACTGAATACATTTCAGACCTCATAAAACCTAGATTTGCTGCTGCTCTTCTTACATAAATCATGCTCACCTGAAACTCCAGGATAATTAAATTTTATGGTTTCTAAAACTGTCTTAAGCAAACTATATTACGTGTGTCTCATCCAGGTTCTAGGTACAGTTTTTTTCTCTGTCATAGACACCATCTTGCTACCTGGTCCATAGGTTATATAAAAATGACTAGGCCTTCTTTGTGTACAATGGCACTACAATCATGTCTCATCGGCACTGGGCAGCAATGACCAACCTGCAAACACGCATGAGGCTTGGCAGGCCTGGCTGGGACCCACCACATGCAGGTGCCAGCCCCTGGAGCCAGAACTTGGTCTTCTTCTTTCTTTCTCTTTCTCCCTTCCTCCTTTCCTTCTTTCCTCCTTTTCTTCTTTTCTCTCTCTCTTTCTCTCTCTCTCTCTCTGTCCTTTCTTCCTTCCTCTCCCTCTCTCTTTCTTTCTTCTTATATAACCAAAAAAAGAAGGAAGAAGTGAAGGGTGGGAGGGAGGGAAGAAATAGCTTGCTATGTATGGTATTTAAAAATAATCTGTTTATTCTTTAGGCATATTTCTATCATTTGACATTGTCCATAGTTATATGCTTCTTATTTCCACTACATAGACATACACACATGCATCTGTGTGTGTGTAATATCACATGTATACAAATTCATAGACAAAAATTTTATATATAAAAATAAATATCTATACACATAAATTTAAATGGAGATTACAAAAAAATTCAGTGTGAATCTCATTGTTTCTTTTGATATCTCCTCCTTCACCTACTCGCGAATATACTAACCAATAACACTTCTCAATGTGATTACTAGTGCCATTTGAGTTATATAGTGAGAAATGTATTTCTGGAGTTTTAAACCTTCTTGAACTGTATAGGAGACTTATACTTTTTTTCTCTAAATTTTTTGAAATATATAATTTCTTAAATTTAGGAGAATTGATCTAAATTAGATTTTAGAGTTCCTAAAATTAGATTATGCCCAGCCTTTCTCTCCAGACCTACGACAGACTCTAAAATAACAAAATTCAAGCTCTTTAACACTATCTCTCCTACATCATCTCCTGCTATTCCCACCTTCACACCTTATGTTCCAACAAAATTGGGCTGCTTAAAATTCTCTAATCCAGTCGGCTCCAGGGCTAGTGATGGGAGTTAAGTACATACACAAAGACATCTTCCATAGCCCATCCACATGGGTTTCTCCACTTTATGGGAGGTTAAAATGCTAATAAGCATGCCAAGAACTCTAACATAAAATATTGCTAAGGAGGTTTTATTAAAGGTGAGGATATTTAGTTATGATAACAGTTTTAAATTATAACAATAAAATAAAACAAAGATACTGGAGTTAAGATTTTTTTTTAATTACCTGACATTGCAGCATAATACAAAAATCAAATGCTGCAATTTTGCTTGTGCTGGCAATCCTTGTCATTTGAGGAGAGATCTTGTATGTAAAGTTATGAATAAACAGAACCTAAATAGAATGCCTAGGATTGCAGTTCTATACCTTATTTAGGACAATTACTGAGAGCATTTAATGGGAAATATCATCCACTGTCCCATAGGAAATAAGATCCTCCTGCCCTTTTTCCCCCAATGGAAAGAAAATATTTTATCTAGGAAGCAGAATAGAAAGCCAATTTTATATAAATAGTATACAAAACAGAGTTATTGATTTTAGACTTCATTATACCTGTTTTCAAATAAGTAAGAGGCCTACAAGAGAAATGACTAAAAAATAAAATAAAATAAAATAAAAATAGGGTTATTCCTGTTGCTTTCAAAGGTCATTAAAGAGAAAAGAGGATGAGTCACAAACCACCTCAGCAGAGCTGAAAATTGGGGCAATTCCCCAGAACTCTGTGTGTGGGGAAGTGAGGGTGGAGTGTGTGACTACTTAGAAAACAAGCACCTAGCAACAGCTAGGCAGTGACTCAGGGCAGCGACTCCTTCTGAGAGAGAGGAAATGGCTCAGCCACTGCTAGAGACAGGCCTAAAGTCTGTGTCTGTATAATCGGTACATACCAGCTTCCCTTGCCTTCAAAAGAAAGAGCTGGATTGCTTCTACCTTATTCTTCTTAAACAACATTCCAGTTGCTCCTGTTTTCATAGTAAATGCAATTCCGCCTGTATAGAAATGTTGGCTAACCAGCTGGAGGGAAGGGTGAGGCTGTGATATTTGTCCCCGCCCAAACTGTTGTAGAACTTCATAATGGGAAGTTAATACAGTTGGATCCTTTTGGGGGAAAACAAAAGAGAGAGAAAGAGACAAATCGGAAGCTAATTTGACAGCTAGATAAGGTGCATAGATTTTGGCTACTTGATTGTTCTTTTAGTAAAGACAAAAACAAACAAACAAACAAAAAATGGAGAGAACTACAAAGTGTAAGTTTAGCCTAGTTAAGAGAAAGAGTCATAAATAACAAGGAAACTGAGGGAAATAATTCTGTGTGATAAAGTTTGTGGACCTCAATTATTACTGTGCATAGTGTCAAAATAGAAAGTTGGGCAAATACCTAACATCTCTGAAGCAGTCTGAGTTACTTCTGAACTTAAATAATCCTGTATCCAGAAAATTAGAAGACAAAATTAAGTTTAAACTGATCTTTTGATATTGGTGAGAGCTTAATATAATAAGCTCAAAATAAGAAAATAGTCTTGTTAGAAAGCATTCTTGGTCCCTTAGATTATCTAATACCTACTGTAACCTAATCCACATATTTCAGTTGTATCTGAATTAAAAAAAATGTTGTTCCGTAGTCTAAACAAGGGCAGTCCTGAAGCCATTTTGAGAAGTAAGAATTCTGAGCCTACATCATTCCTAGTGATCCTAGAAAGTGTGTTAATGTATTAGTTCCTCATATTTCTCCAAAGAAGGCTGCCAACCATCTCTTCCTAACCTGATGCCCAAATATAAACATCCCCGTGCATTCCTAACCTGCCCCCAAACATAGCATCCCTAAAAAACAAAACAGAAAACAGGATGAAATGAAAAGTGGCAGGGACTTCCCTGGTGGTGCAGTGGTTAAGAATCCACCTGCCAATGCAGGGGATGCAGGTTTGAGCCCCGGTCTGGGAAGGTCCCACATGCCGCAGAGCAATGAAGACCCTGCACCGCAAGTACTGAGCCTGCGCTCTAGAGCTAGCGAGCCACAACTACTGAGCCCGTGTGCCACAACTACTGAAGCCCACGTGCCTAGAGCCCGTGCTCCACAGCAAGAGAAGCCACTGCAATGAGAAGCCCGCACACTGCAACGAAGAGTAGCCCCTGCTCGCTGCAACTAGAGAAAGCCTGTGCACAGCAGTAGAGACCCAACGCAGCCAAAAATAAATAAATAAATAAAAAGTAAGAAGGGTTCCTGTAAGCTGGCTGTCCCTCTATTAAGGATCCTTTCTGAATTCCATGTCTAGCTGCAATGTGGGCTGTGAGGACTTCTTTAGTTGGTCATATTGTTACTTGGAATAAAATCAAACTTTTTAAATTTTTATTTTATTTTATTTTTTTAAATATTTATTTTATTTATTTTGGCTGTGCCAGGTCTTAGTTGTGGTATGCGGGATCTTCCTTGCAACATGCGGGATCTTTTAGTTGTGGCGTGCGGACTTCTATTAGTTTCTACATGCAGACTCTTAGTTGCTGCCTTCAGTATCTAGTTCCTTAACTAGGGATCGAACCTGGCCCCCCTGCACTGGGAGCGTGGAGTCGTACCCACTGGACCACCAGGGAAGTCCCTCAAAGTTTTTTTTATTAAGTAAGAAGAAGAGAATTGGTATTGGTTTGGTAGCTAGCTTCTTCCACAACTGTAAATCAGGACCCTAGAATTGCCATCATAATGAAGGTTTTCACTGATCCAGAATTATGTTGTTTTTGTTTTGCCCTGTGGTAAAGATATGCTTGAGCCAGTGGAATGCAAGTTTCCTTGAAATTTTTATGAGGATAATTTACTTCAAGGTACAAAACTAAGATTTTTGAGTTCTGAAAGTAAGACAGGTTGCCAGTCATTTGTATTTTGCATTTAGTATATAAATATATACATGTGTATGTATTTTGTCATCCTGTATTATTCATGAACCTTAGGATATCTCCAAATTGGTATATAAGGGATGAAGTCAACCTATATATAAGGATCACCTCTTTTCTTGACCCAATCATTTAAAAATGGCACAACAAATTAGCCTAGAAAAAAAATACAAACTTTTCCAGTAAGAATGTCCTAAGAACTAAAATGTAATATGGCCTAATGTATAAAAAATATAACTTTTCCTTTATAAATTCTTACCTTTTATATAAAAGAGAGACAATTTAAGTAGTGAAGATAAAGTTTTTTGAGGAGAAAAATTATAATCCTTCTGTCAGAATTAAAGCTTCATAATCAGCATAGAGACATCACTGGCTTAAAGGAATCTACCATGGTCAAGGCAGATCCTGCTTCTCCTGGGATATTCCCAGTGTTAAAACTGAAAATCTGGGCTTCCCTGGTGGCACAGTGGTTGAGAATCTGCTTGCCAATGCAGGGAACACGGGTTTGAGCCCTGGTCCGCAAAGATCCTACATGCTGCAGAGCGACTAAGCCCGTGCGCCACAACTACTGAAGCCTGCGCGCCTAGAGCCCGTGCTCTGCAACAGGAGAAGCCACTGCAACAAGAAGCCCATGCACTGCAATGAAGAGTAGCCCCAGCTCGCTGCCAACTAGAGAAAGCCCACGCATAGCAATGAAGACTCAACGCGGCCAAAAATAAAATAAATAAATAAATAAAATAATTTTTTTAAAAACCAAAAAAACTGAAAATCCTAAGTCCTGGGAACCTTCACTTATGGGCAAACCAGGACAGTTTGTTACCCTACTTTTAGTTAATATCAGGGTAACTGGTTTAAGGTAGTATAAGAGAAATGATTAAATTTTTCCAGACTTGGATAACAGAAACCTAACAGATGATTCACTGTTAGGAAACACTGATTCCCAGAGCCAGAGGTGAAGGAGGGTGCTTCTGGAAATGGGACAGGAGCAGGTAGGAAAGAAACAGCTCAGCAGTCACATGCTTATCAGTCTTGCTTGTAGTTGTTGCCATGTTATAAGCATGTGTTTGTGGCCCTGTCTGCTGCTGACAATGTGTCATGCTTACAAACAAAATAAGTATTAATAAATGAAGAGGACTTTCATAGTAAACTTCAACCTTAACTTTAAGTATTAAGTCATAAGCCTCACGGCCGATTTTTCAAGTTCTAGTATAGGGTTGCCAGGTAATACACAGAATGCTCAGTTAAATTTGAATTTTATAAAACTAATGAATAATTTTTAAAAGTATGTATAAGCTTAGTATTGAGAATAAACTTTAAAAAGTTTAAGTGTGTCACAAATACTGCATGAGACATACTAAAAAGTTATCCATCGTTTGTCTGAAATTCAAATTTAGCTGGGTGTCATATTTTTATTTGCTAAATCTAGCAACCGTGTAGGAAGAAAATAACAAAGTGTGCCCATTGGTACCAGTACAAACACACAATTTCTTCCCTGAACAGGGCTCTTGATCTTTTTTTATCTTTCTCTCACCAGCCCCCTCTCATCACCTGCTTGGGATGGATGGGTTTGCGGGGGCGGGGGGCAGGGGTGGTGGAAGGATAGCAGGTAGAATTCCCTCAACCTTGTCCCTTTCCCTCCCTTTCCAACTGTCTGTGTCTACATTTCTATACTTTTTTAGTTCCTACCTCAGAACTGAGATCCTGCCCCCACTGAGAGTCATTTCCCTGCAAGAAAAATTCTATGATCTCAGCTCCTTCAGCTTCTCCCTCCCTGCTGGTTCATTTCCTTTGGGATGTGAACAGTCATAGCTCTGACCTTTAACCAAAGGTGCCCCTTGGCCCTCTACTGGCATCCTCTCTCTCTTCTTTTCTTTGACACTCAAGCTCTTTGAGAAGCAATCTACACTGGTGGGTTTCACACCTGACAAAGCAAGAGCATTACCTGGGAAATTTGATTAAACTATCTGCCTCGAGCTCCTTCTCCAGACCACCCAATTTCCTGGGGTGGGACCCTCACCACATTTAGACAATTCCACCTCCTCAATATCTCTGGGCTTTATCCCAGTGGCCTCTGAGAGCCCACTATTCCCTATTTGGTCCAGGGGAGCATAATTCCTGCCAGGATTACTGTGTCTTCCAGTTGCCCTACATGCCTCTAATTGTCTGAACACACTTCCACCTGATCCTCAGATAAATTGTAAATTCCTATTTTATCTTGTCACATTCCTAATTGGAGTCCTCATCTGACTTCCCCTTGCCTTCAGGATAAAATCCACGTTCCTTAGCATGCCAAATAGAGTCCTTAATTATGTGACCTCTCCTAACTGTGCCACCCAATCACTCACCACCCTTTTCCCCAAGAATACTTAACTACCTGCAGTTTCTTCAGGCACTGTGCATTCTCATTTCCCAGGTTGTACTTGTGTACTTTCAAAATTTCCTCCTACTTGAAACACCTTTAACCCACTTCTTAACCTCACTCCTTATTCTTATTTTAAAGGTAAACGAATTACCTGTACACCTCTCTATCCTTGCTATATGGATAGTGACCTTCTTGAGGGCAGTCAAGGTATCTGATTCATTTTTGTGTACTGACTATACACCACAGTGTCATAAAATATTGTTGTAGGTATACCATAAAAGAAAGAATGCCTGGATGAACTCCTGAAGGATTGAATTACAAAATATTAAAAAGCTACAAGTTATTTCCCAGATAAGAAGAGTAAGAATGCAAATTAAACTTTCAAAAGGCAACTGAAACTCAGAATATTAAACTTAGACGTGGACAGGATCTCAGAGTTCATATAGTCTATTTTATAAATGCCTGCAGATTTTAAAAAGTTAAAATATTAAATGTAACTCAGATTGGTTCAAGATGGCGGAGTAGAAGGACGTGCTCTCACCCTCTCTTGCAAGAGCACTGGAATCACAACTAACTTATGAACAATCATCGACAGGAAGACACTGGAACTCACCAAAAAAGATACCCCACATCCAAAGACAAAGGAGAAGCCACAATGAGATGGTAGGAGGAGGAGGGGCGCAATCACAATAAAATCAAATCCCATAACTGCTGGGTGGGTGACTCACAAACTGGAGAACACTTATACCACAGAAGTCCACCCACTGGAGTGAAGGTTCTGAGTCCCACGTCAGGCTTCCCAACCTGGGGGTCTGGCAACAGGAGGTGGAATTCCTAGAGAGTCAGACTTTGAAGGCTAGAGGGATTTGATTGCAGGACTTCAACAGGACTGGGGAAAACAGAGACTCCACTCTTGGAGGGCACACACAAAGTAGTGTGCACATCGAGACCCAGGGGAGGAGCAGTTGACCCCATAGGAGACTGAACCAGACCTACCTGCTAGTGTTGGAGGGTCTCCTGCAGAGGCGGGGGATAGCTGTGGCTCACCGTGAGGACAAGGACACTGGCAGCAGAAGTGCTGGGAAGTACTCCTTGGTGTGAGCCCTCCCAGAGTCCACCATTAGCCCCACCAAAGAGCCAGGTAGGCTCCAGTGCTGGGTTTCCTCAGGCCAAACAACCAACAGGGAGGGAACCCAGCCCCATCCATCAAGTCAAGTGGATTAAAGTTTTACTGAGCTCTGCCCACCAGAGCAACAGTCAGCTCTACCCACCACCAGTCCCTCCCATCAGGAAACTTGCACAGCCTCTTAGATAGTCTCATCCACCAGAGGGCAAACAGCAGAAGGATGCAGCAAAAGCAGTTCTAAGAGGGAAGTTTACAGGAATACAAGCCTACCTCAAGAAACCAGAAACATCTCAAATAAACAATCTAACCTTACACCTAAAGGAACCAGAGGAAGAAGAACAAACAAAACCCAAAGTTAGTAGAAGGAAAGAAACCATAAAGATCAGAGCAGAAATAAATGAAATAGAAATAAAGAAAACAATAGCAAAGATCAATAAAAGTAAAAGCTGGGTCTTTAAGAAAATAAACAAAATTGATAAACCATTAGCCAGACTCATCAAGAAAAAAAGGGAGAGGACTCAGATCAATAAAATTAGAAATGAAAAAGGAGAAGGTTCAACAGACACAGGAGAAACACAAAGCATCCTAGAGACTACTACAAGCAACTCTATGCCAATAAAATGGACAACCTGGAAGAAATGGACAAATTCTTAGAAAAGGAAGGAACCAGGAAGAAATAGAAAATATGAACAGACCAATCACAAGTAACGAAATTGAAACTGTGATTAAAAATCTTCCAACAAACAGAAGTCCAGGACCAGATGGCTTCACAGGTGAATTCTGTCAAACATTTGGAGAAGAGCTAATACCCATCCTACTCAAACTCTTCCAAAAAATTTCAGAGGAAGGAACACTCCCAAACTCATTCTATGAGGCCACCATCACCCTAATACCAAAACCTGACAAAGATACTACAAAAAAAGAAAGTTACAGACCAATATCACTGATGAATATAGATAAAAAATCCTCAACAAAATACTAGCAAACAGAATCCTACAACACATTAAAAGGATTATACACCATGATCAAGTGGGATTTATACCAGGGATGCAAGGATTCTTCAAGATACATAAATCAATCAATGTGATACACCATAGTAACAAATTGAAGAATAAAAACCATATGATCATCTCAATAGATGCAGAAAAAGGTTTTGACAAAATTCAACACCCATTTATGATAAAAACACTACAGAAAGAGGGCATAGAGGGAACGTACCTCAGCATAATAAAGGCCATATACAACAAACCCACAGCAAACATCATTCTCAATGGTGAAAAACTGAAAGCATTTCCTCTAAGATCAGGAACAAGACAAGGATGTCCACTCTCACCACTATTATTCAACATAGTTTTGGAAGTCCTAGCCACGGCAATCAGAGAAGAAAAAGAAATAAAAGGAATACAAATTGGAAAAGAAGAAGTAAAACTCACTGTTTGCAGATGACACGATACTATACATAGAGAATCTTAAAAATGCCACCAGAAAACTACTAGAGCTAATCAATGAATTTGGTAAAGTTGCAGGATACAAAATTAATGCACAGAAATCTCTTGCATTCTTATACACTAATGATGAAAAATCTGAAAGGGAAATTAAGGAAACACTCCCATTTACCATTGCAACAAAAAGAGTAAAATACCTAGGAATAAACCTACCTAGGGGGACAAAAGACCTGTATGCAGAAAACTATAAGACACTGATGAAAGAAATTAAAGATGATACCAACAGATGGAGAGATATACCATGTTCTTAGATTGGAAGAATCAATATTATGAAAATGACTATACTGCCCCAAGCAATCTACAGATTCAATGCAATCCATATCAAATTACCAATGGCATTTTTTACAAAACTAGAAGAAAAAATCTTAAAATGTGTATGGAGACACGAAAGACCCTGAATAGCCAAAGCAGTCTTGAGAAAGAAAAACAGAGCTGGAGGAATCAGGCTCCCTGATTTCAGATGATACTACAAAGCTACAGTAATCAAGGCAGTATGGTACTGGCATAAAAACAGAAATATAGATCAATGGAATAGGATAGAAAGCCCAGAGATAAACCCACACCCATACGGTCACCTTATCTTTGATAAAGGAGGCAAGAATATACAATGGAGCAAAGACAACCTCTTCAATAAGTGGTGCTGGGAAAACTGGACAGCTACATGTAAAAAGATGAAATTAGAACACTCCCTAACACCATACACAAAAATAAACTCAAAATGGATTAAAGACCTAAATGTAAGGCCAGACACTATAAAACTCTTAGAGGAAAACATAGGCAGAACACTCCATGACATAAATCACAGCAAGATCTTTTTTGATCCACCTCCTAGAGAAATGGAAATAAAAACAAACAAATGGGATCTAATGAAACTTAAAAGCTTTTGCACAGCAAAGGAAACCATAAACAAGACTAAAAGGCAACCCTCAGAATGGGAGAAAATATTTGCAAATGAAGCAACTGACAAAGGATTAACCTCCAAAATTTACAAGCAGCTCATGCAGCTCAATATCAAAAAAACAAACAACAATCCAAAAAACGGGCAGAAGACCTAAATATACATTTCTCCAAAGAAGACATACAGATGGCCAAGAAGCACATGAAAAGCTGCTCAACATCATTAATTATTAGAGAAATGCAAGTCAAAACTACAATGAGGTATCACCTCACAGCAGTTAGAATGGCCATC
This sequence comes from Leucopleurus acutus, assembly GCF_964270905.1. Lineage (NCBI taxonomy): Eukaryota > Metazoa > Chordata > Mammalia > Artiodactyla > Delphinidae > Leucopleurus > Leucopleurus acutus. The sequence continues at coordinate 52,556,120 of NC_139160.1, forward strand.
ATCAAAAAATCTACAAACAACAAATGCTGGAGAGGGTGTGGAGAAAAGGGAACCCTCTTGCACTGTTGGTGGGAATATAAATTGATACAGCCTCTATGGAGAACAATATGGAGGTTCCTTAAAAAACTGAAAATAGAACTACCATGTGACCCAGCCATCCCACCACTGGGTATATACCCTGAGAAAACCATAATTCAAAAAGACACATGTACCCCAATGTTCATTGCAGCACTATTTACAATAGCCAGGTCATGGAAACAACCTAAATGCCCATCGACAGAGAAATAATGAAGATGTGGTACATATATGCAATGGAATATTACTCAGCCATAAAAAGGAACAAAATTGGGCCATTTGTAGAGATGTGGATGGATCTAGAGACTGTCATACAGAGTGAAGTAAGTCAGAAAGAGAAAAACAAATATCGTATATTAATGCATATATGTGGAACCTAGAAAAATGGTACAGATAAACCAGTTTGCAGGGCAGAAATTGAGACACAGATGTAAAGAACAAACATATGGACACCAATGGGGGAAAGCGACCGGGGAGGGGGGTGGTGTGATAAGTTGGGATATTGGGATTGACATATATACACTAATATGTATAAAAATGGATAACTAATAAGAACCTGCTGTATAAAAAAATAAATTAAATAAAATTCAAAAAAGGAAAAAAAAGACGCAGAAGTAGAGAATGGGCTTGAGGACACGGCGAGGGGGAAGGGTAAGCTGGGGCGAAGTGAGAGAGTAGCATTGACATATACACATTACCAAATAGATAGCTAGTGGGAAGCAGCTGCATAGCACAGGGAGATCAGCTCAGTGCTTTGCGACCACCTAGAGGGGTGGGATAAGGACGTTGGGAGGGAGATGCAAGAGGGAGGGGATGTACGTATGCATATAGCTGATTCACCTTGTTATACAGCAGAAACTAACACAACATTGTAAAGCAATTATACTCCAATAAAGATGTTAAAAAATTAATTAATTAACAGAAATACTGTAAAAAATAAGTAAATAAAAAATAAATGTAATTCCAATTTACACATACATCTTATCAGAACCAACTAAGTCGGTATTCAGCTATGTTCCCTGTTTTATTTTGGGTTTTTTTTCCTGTACTCTTAATTCTTTGACCTTTCCTTTGTTTATCTTTCTCTTTATTATAAAATCCTAGAGTGGCTACCAAATTTCTCAATGCATCCAGTAAATCCAACTAGTAACCTCAATTTGAATGATAGTATGTCTTGTCTATTCATCCCTGTATCTGAATCTCTGTGCCAAACAGGTTGAATGTTTCACAATCCATTTTCTGTCTCTTATTTCTGGCCTATAAGTAGGATGTTTTAGCTGAGTCAAACAACTTATTTCCTTCCACCTGTGCAAGCACTTATCATCAACTTTTTATGTTTTCTGCACATTTTTACTATTATTTTCTCCACATTATTTAGAAATCATAAAAACTCTGAGCAAAAATGAGTTCCTATGTGAATAATACCGTTCTCTTCAAGATATACAGGAATCACTCCTGTATTTGTGTATGGTATATTTGCAAACACATGTGCAAAATATTTATTAATCTATTTTGTTTCACCCTTTATGCACAGTTTGTCTTCTGTTGCAAAGAGCATAGTACAGTGCGTTGTGTTTTTGCAATCTTTTTTATTGTGGTAAACTACACGTAACATAAAATTTACCAGCTTAATCATTTTAAAGTGTATAGTTCAGTGATATTGAGTCCATTCAGATTATTGTGCAATCATCACTACCACTCACCTCCAGAATTCTTTTCATCTTGCAAAACTTGACTCTGTAACTTCCCCCAGGCCCTGGCAACTACCATTCTACTTTCTGTCACTATGATTTTGACTACTTTAAGTACCCTATATAAGTGAAATCATACAGTATTTGCCTTTTTGTGACTGGCTTATTTCACTTAGCACAGTGTCTGTGGTGTTTACTCGTGTTGTAGCATACGTCAGAATTTCCTTTCTTTTTAAGGCTGAATAACATTTCATTGTACCTATATACCACATTTTTCTTATCCATTTCATTCATTCATGGACACTTGGGTTGCTTCCATGTTTTAGCTATTTTGAATAATGCTGCGATGAACGTGGATGTGCAAATATCTTTTTGAGGCTCTGCTTTCCATTCTTCTGAGTATATACCCAGAGGTGGAATTGCTAGATCATAGGGTAGCTCTATTTTTAATTTTTTTAAGAAATGTCATGCTGCTTTCCACAACGGCTGTGCCATTTTACATTTTCACCAACAGTGGAGAAGGGTCAATTTCTTCATGTCCTCACCAACAATTATTTTCTGATTTTTGATGGTAGCTATCCTAATTGGCGTGAGGTAGTAACTTCTTTTTATTATTAGGATGATTTGGCCTATTTAGAATAATTGGATAGCCTACTTTTGTTTCTACTGGTTATTTTTGACTTCGTGTGTGAAGCTTTTTTGTTGTTGTTAGCAAATAACAGATAAAACATACTGCTCTCATTTCCTGAATATTGATCCATAGTGTTTCTGACACCAAATGATCAGTGACCTTGAACTGATGACAATATCACATGTACTTCCTAACCTCAAAATTTGCTTTTAAAGTCAGAAAAAGTGACTGGCCTTTTTTTGTCTGTTTAATGACTATATTTGAATATATTAAAAATTACTTTAGGTCTCTTTGTTTTTAGCTGTGACAATGGTTACTATGATTACATTTTAAAAAGAGTTCTTACTTATTGTGGTAATCATTTCACAATATATGTAAGTCAAGTCATTAAGCTGTACACCTTAAACTCATACAGTGCTGGAGGTCAATTATATCTCAATAAAACTGAAAAAATAAAGACAAAACAAAATATTAAAAGTAAACAAAGAGTTCTTATCTTTTAAAGATACCTATTAAAATGTTTACAGAAAAAATGAAATAATGTCTGAGATTTGCTCCAAAATGATCCAGTGGAGGATGGAGGGTAACAGCAGGTAGGTTATGGATGAAAAAAGATAGGGCATCAATTGATAATTGTTGAAACTGGGTGGTGGATCTGGGGAGGTTTGTTATATTAGTCTCTCTACTTCTGAAGAAATTGTCATTTTTCATTATAAAAAAAATTTTAAGCTGTGTTTAATCTAGTAAGTTAAATATTTTAAAGGATAATATTTGTTAAGTAAGGTGAGTGTAGCCTTTCAATTAATGCAGAAAAGAAAAAAGTGAAATAAAACATGTATATCACACTCACATATTGCTTTTCTTGCATTTGATCCTTACCATAGATGATTGTGCAGTTCTCAAATGATATTAAGCTTTTATAATATTAGAAAAAAATTTTAATTACTAAAATTTGCATAATTAATTGAATAAAATTGGGGCAAAAGCACATTACTCATAAATTGATACATAATGCAAACATGCTACTTTTGTCAAAAGACATAATACAGCTCTGTTCAACAGAACTCTCTGCAATGATGTAAATGTTCTGTATCAGTTTTTTCCAATATAGTAGCCACTATACATACAGCTATTGAGCTGGTTGGTATGACCAAGTGGCTAGTGCAACTGGGAAATAAAAATTTAAATTTTATTGATTTTCACTCGTATTTTTAAGTGCTTTTCATTAGAAGTTCTGACAAATTATATTTGTCAGTGAAGATGTATATGCCTTTGACAAGTGAAAAACATCACAAAGTTAGTCCATAAATTAAAAATTGAAGATTAAAAGTCTAATAATACTTGATCTGAAATACTTTATAGATGATGTTAAAATTTAAACTGAGAAAGCATTATAAGTTATCTACAAATAATGTTACGTATTTTAAATTTAGTCAATTACATCTATCTTGTTTTACAATTATAGTTTTTAGTGTAACATACCAAGGATTTTTAATAGCTAATAATAGGTAACATTTATAGAATCCTTAGCAAATGTGAGGCACTATTATGGCATTTTATATATACCTAATAATTTTCTATATATTCAATGTGTTAAAGATTAACACATTTAATCCTTATACCAAACCTAACAGGTAGGGACACTATTAATAGTTCCTTTTTTTTTTTTTTAAGTAACTTACTCAGCTTGATGCTAGCAACTTGTGGGATTGGGATTTGAACCCAGAAATTTGGCTTAAGTTCACATTCTTAATTGCTTTGCTATAGTTCCTCTCCAGAAATAGTTTGCCTAGAAAAGGATTAAGAAAGAATGATTAATTAGTTATTAAAATATGTTCATAAGGAGTTCTCATCACTTTGGAAAAATCGTATGCAATGTATTGCATTATAAGGTTAAGTGAAAAAGGATATAAAATTGAATACAGAGAATCATTCACTATGTTTATTTCTCCTTGCCCCCATAAAAAACTATGCTTAGGAAAAAAGACCAGAAGTAAATATTTTGTCTGTCTTTTTTATATGTTCAAATTTTCTATAATAAGAAAAATGTTTATGGGACTTCCATGGTGGTCCAGCGGTAAAGAATCTGCCTTACAGTGCAGGGGACGCGGGTTTGATCCCTGGTCAGGGAACTAAGATCCCACATGGCGCAGGGCAACTAAGCTCATGCGCCACAACTACTGAGCTCGTGTGCCTCAACTAAAGAGCCTGTGTGCCACAAACTACAGAGCCCACACACCCTGGAGCCTGCGCGCCACAACTAGAGAAGCCTGTGCACCTCAATGAAAGATTCTGCAGTCCTCAGTGAAGATCCTGTGTGCCACAACTAAGACCCGACACAGCCAAAAAATAAATAAAATAATAAATAAATAAAAATAAATCTTAAAAAAAGAAAAATATTTATGAAAAACTTTAGTTATTAAAATTATAAGGCATATTTAAAATTTCTTTTTGGTTAATTTTAATATTTGGTATTAGAGGAACTCTAAATTGAGACTGTTATGAACGTTTATTAAAAATTCTCCTGAAAATTTTGGCTATTTATTTTCCCATATGCTCACTCTGAGAATGACTTAGTTGACTCTGAAGATACTTTTATTTCTAATAAGTTATCAAGTCCATATGCCTTAAAGATATGATTTTACTTATTTGTCTGATAAACAAAATGAAACATTTTTTTCCCTGAAGAAACGAGTCATTGGTAGTCCTTAAGACTGAGCTCTTTGAACTGACATTTTAACCTCTCTAAGGCTAGCAAATAGATTGTGGGTGGAATAAAAAGTACATGTTTCACAAATGACTTTTGTCTTCCTTCATTGATCTGAGTACTTTAGAAACCAAAAATACCTTTTGGATATGCCATATGTATACGACCTAAGATGACTTTTCCATAAAGCAGGGACTACATTGCACACACTAGTCTGGACTTCTCCTGAAATGTATGGAACAGACTTTTTGAATTGCTTACTATCAACATGAATCATTATGCTACCAGCTGCCATTTACTGAACACTGACTATCTGTAAGGCACTACACAAGGTATTTTGTTATCTTATTAAATCCTTACTCCAGTCCAGTGAGCTGGGTAATTTCATTTCCATTTTACAAATGAGAAAATTTATATGCAAAGAGAAAATTCAACATGGCCAAGGTCAGTTGCTATATAAGTGACAGAGCCAGCTTTCAAATTCAGGTCTGCCAGGGGTAGTAACTGTGAAGATTTATAACATATAACGAAATATTATTCAGCCTTAAAAAAGGAAGGAAATTCTGACACGTACTACAACACAGATGAACCTGAGGAAATTATGCTAAATGTAATAAGTCAGACACAAAAGGACAAATAATGTACATTCCACCTGTATGAGGTACTCAGAATAGTCAAATTCATAGAGACAGAAAGTAGAATGGTGGTTGCTAGATGCTAGGGGGAGAGGGGAAAGGGAAGTTAAAGTTTAATGGGTAGGGAGTTTCAGTCTGGGATTATGAAGAAGTTCTGGAAATAAATGGTGGTGATGGTAGCACAACAATGTTTGACTGTATTAATGCCACTGAAATGTACAGTTAAAAAGAGTTAAATGGTAAATTTTACGTTATATATATTTTACCATAATAAAAAGTAACTCATGAAAACTCTTTAGCAGAGTTCTAGCCCATTATAGAACAAATACAAGGTTGAGAATCATAAAAGTCTCTACCTATAATAATAAATGGAAGTGGGAAGGGGAGATCATTAGTGAGATGACATTTAAGTGGTCAGACCTAGTTCTATTTATATTTAGGATAAATGAAGGAAAATTTCATAGAGAACTACTAGATATTTCCTAAACCTCATTTACAATGTGTGATATTTTGGTTACCTTTTGGCATATTTCCTTGTTGATATCAAAAATTCTTTAAAAAATAAGACAGCATCCTAAGAATGGATGCTATGCACCTATTACATAGCAATGAAATGAAGGCTTGAATCAATTATAGTCAATAAATCAATAACGAGGGCCTACTTTATGCAAGGTCCCATGTTAGGTACTGAAAGTAGACACATCTTATCCTCTACAGCCAGCCTGAAGGCAGGGGAAGTACAAAAAGCTGTAAAAAAGGGAGGTGAGCAGGCCAAACAGCTAAAGCCTTTTGAAGGGAGCATTGAAAGGAATAGACAGAGAGATGGCAGCCTGACACTTACAGGGACAAACATGCTCACTCTCACTCTCTGAAACTAAAGGTCAGGTATGAAAATATATTCAAATAGACCAGATGATGATGGATAGTTCTGCACCAATTTATTCCTCCTGACCCTATTTTAGAGTATGAGTCCCCCTGTCCCCACCTTTGGCATTTTGAATACACACATAAGAGAAGGAGGCAGAAAGTGAAGGTTTGGTTATGGTTATGGTTATGGTTACCCTTTGTATGGGAGTAGAGACAGAAAGTGGGCCGAGGGTATTTCTGGGGTTCTGGAAATATCCCATTTCTTAATGGGTACTGGTAGCATAGGTTCAGTTTATGGAAAATCTTTGTGCTGTACACTTAGGAATTTTACTTTTCTATATGTATGTTTATTTCAATAAAAAAATTGTTAAAAGTGAAATAAAAACCAACCCAGCAAATCCCCTTTCCTTCACTGATTTGTGACCTCTGGTAAATTCCTTAAGATTCTAAGTCTCAGTTTCCTGATATGTAAAATGGTAATAACAATAGCACTCACAGCATATGTTTGCTGTGAAATATAGTGAGATATATATGAAGCACTTAGCAAAAATGGCGGCAGCTTTCAACAAATGTTAGCCATTATTATGATAATTACAATGGCTGACAAATATACTATGGAATAGTTTTATTCCTGGATAACAACAACTGATGTACTTTCTATGGTTACACAGATTGGAGCTATTACTTATTTTATGATGACTCACGTAGAGCATAAGCCCAGTCACTTGGCCTAGTTGGGAGGCCTAACCAGCTTCTGTGTTCTTTTAGGTAGTCTCTATCTTCCCTATATTGTAATATTTATTCCACATTTTAAGTGTAAAAGGTATTAAACATCACTTTTTTTCTGGCAGTCACTGGAAAATGAAAGAAAGGAAAAGGGTCTTCAGAAACAATTACCCTTTTTATTTGTATGGTTACATTTCCTTTGAACTTCAATATAACCTGTGAGACAGATAAGGATCTGATATTAAAGATGAGTAAACCAGGGGCTTCCCTGGTGGAGAAGTGGTTGAGAATCTGCCCGCCAATGCAGGGTACACGGGTTCGAGCCCTGGTCTGGGAAGATCCCACATGCTGTGGAGCAACTAGACCCATGACCCACAAACTACTGAGCCTGTGCATCTGGAGCCTGTGCTCCACAAGAGAGGCCGCGACAGTGAGAGGCCCGTGCACCGTGTGCCCGCCGCAACTAGAGAAAGCCCATGCGCAGCAACAAAGACCCAACACAGCCAAAAATAAATAAATTTATATGAAAAAAGTCCAATAAGCCCACCAGAATGGCTAAAATTTAAAAGTCTGAAACACCAAACTTTTGGCAAGGTGGTGAAGCAGCCAAAGCTTCCATACATCGTTGGTCTAAGTGTAAAGTGGTACACTTGGAAATGGTACACAGACTTGGAAAAAAGTCTAGTGGTTTCTCATAAAATTAAGCATACACCTACCCTATTACCCAGTAATTCCACCAAAGAGAAATGAAAACCTTCGCCCACAAAATGATTTGCACAAGAATATTCCTAACCACTTTGTCCGTAAGAGCCAAAAACCGGAAACAATCCAAATGTCTATCAACAGAGCAATGGATAAACAAACTGTCCTATATTCGTACAATTTATACAATGAAATACTATTCAACAATAAAAAGGGATGCACTACTGATAAACACAATAACAGGATCAATCTCCTAAACTTCTTGCAGAGTGAAAGAAGCTTTGTAGACTATATGCTGTATGATTCTAGAATAGGCAAAGCTCATTCGAAGTGAAAAACAAAAACGAAACAGTATAGCGATCACCTGGTGGGTAGGAATCAACAGGGAAGGGTCATGAGTGAACTTTCTAGGGTGACAGTAATGTTCTTTCCCAGTGGTCAGGAAACTTTCTCTGTAAAGGGCAGAATAGCAAATATTTCAGGCTTTCTGGGCTCTGCCTCAAATACCTAATTCTGCCACTGTAAATGAATGGCATGGCTATGCTACCACAAGACTTTATTTACAAAACAAGAGTTAGAATGTAGTTTGTTGATCCCTGCTCTATATTTCAAAAGTGGTTTGGGTTACACAGATGTATGTACTTGTCAAAACTCATCTAATTGGCCATGGAAGATTTGTGCATTTCACTATATGTCAATTTTATCCTATAGGAAAAAAACCATAAAGAAATATTGAACTCTAGGCTGATGATAAGCATGTGGTTGGCAGTGAGGTACACTGATATCTGCAACTTATTTTGAAAGCTCAAAAAATAAGATGGAGGGGCTTCCCTGGTGGCGCAGCGGTTGAGAGTCTGCCTGCCAATGCAGGGGACACGGGTTCGAGCCCTGGTCTGGGAGGATCCCACATGCCGCGGAGCAACTGGGCCCGTGAGCCACAACTACTGAGCCTGAGCGTCTGGAGCCTGTGCTCTGCAACAAGAGAGCCCGCGACAGTGAGAGGCCCGCGCACCGCGATGAAGAGTGGCCCCGGCTCGTGGCAACTAGAGAAAGCCCTCGCACAGAAACGAAGGCCCAGCACACCCAAAATAAATAAATTAAATAATTAAAAAAAAAAAAAAAAGATGAGTAAACCAGCTCAGCAGGTTCAGTGACTTACTTAGGAGCCTCATTGCTAAGATATGGCATAGTTGGGACAAAAGCTATTAGAAAGTTATGTGGATCATTCAGGACGTAAATGAAGGCGATTAAGGTGAATAGTAAGAGAATCTTTGAGCAATGGTGTCCAATGGAACTTTTAGTGATGATGCAAGTGTTCTTTATCAGCATACTGTCCAACACGGTAGCCACTAAACACTTGTGGCTAGTGTCACTGAGGAACTAAATTTTTAATATTATTAATTTGAATTTAAATGGTCACATGTAGCTAGGGGCCACTGTATGTATGTGCAGCTGTATTGTCTCAGGAATCATGGTAAAATCCCATGGTCGGGGCTAACTTTATGTGTTTAGGTCATCTTATATCCCAACCTTATATGAATGGACACGTATGTATGTATGGGGTTGAGATTGTTTGGTGTTTAAGCTTGCATGCATACAACTAATGTTAGGTATCTACTCAGCTTTCAAAGACTGTATTTTTGGAGGGTCCATTTATTGTATTTTGAAAAGAAGATATTTTACTTGTTTCCAAAGCAGCAACCCCTGAGAGAATTAGCAACTATTTCAGAATTAATCCTTTTTGGTGGCAGTACATTTGACTATAATATTTCTTCCAAAGAAATTTTGACATGTTCAGTTCCTTTTTTTTTTTTTTTTTGGCTGCATTGGGTCTCCGTTGTGGTGCGCGGGCTTCTCATTGCAGTGGCTTCTCTTGTTGCGGAGCACGGGCTCTGGGTGCGAGGGCTTCAGTAGTTGCAGCAAGCGGGTTCTAGAGCGCAGGCTCAGTAGTTGTGGTGCACCGGCTTCGTTGCTCCGCGGCATGTGGGATCTTCCTGGACCAAAGATTGAATCTGTGTCTCCTGTATTGGCAGGTGGATTCTTAACCACTGCTCCACCAGAGAAGTCCCATATGTTGAGTTCTTGATGTGTCAGAGTTCTAAATTTTTGATTTTTATTTGTACTGTTTTGGATGGCTATTTCTTGCTGGATATGGTGGGAACAGTCAATGGAGTATTTTGGATTGTTTTATGAGTTACTGCATTTGAACCAAGCTGAAAGTGGAGTGGCAGTTTCGCAGACAGCACTCTAAGGCTGCATTCACCGCTCTGAGCCTCAGTCTCCTTGTTTTCAAAATGAAGCGTTGGTGATCTGGAAGGTCCCTTCAAATGCTAAAGTTTTATGGCTCCATGAAAACAAACATTTGGATTCTCTCTTTTCCAAACAATTGGATTCTAAAGAAATTTCAGGGGCCTATAGTGAGCCAAATCATCTGCCCCATTCAAACCAAAAATAAACTAAACTTGATTTTCTACTCTATGTGCTATATTTATGTGTATGTATGTGTTTTTGTAACATTGATGCTTTTCTTCTTAAAAGTCAGTATCTGGATGGTATGGTGTGAATGTTTGTGTCCCACCCAAATTCAAATGTTGAAAATCTAATGCCCAAGTTGATGGTATTAAGAGGTGGGTCTTTGGGACGTGATTAGGTTCAGAGGTGGAGCCCTCATGAATGGGATTAACGTCCCTATAAAAGAGTCCCTAGAGAGATCCCTCACTGCCCCTGCTGCCCTGTGGGAATACAATGAGAAGTCAGCGGTCTGAAACCTAGAAGAGGGCCCTCACTAGAACCAGATCATACTGCACTCTGATTTTGGACTTCCAGCCCCCAGAACTGTGAGAAATAAATTTTTATTGTTTATAAGCCATCCTATCTGTGGTATTCTGTCGTAGCAGCCCAAACAGACTAAGACGCTAGATAAAGAAGATTTGAGCTTGGTGTCTTTACCCTTATTGGGGAAATAGTGCCAGATTTCTCAGTGATCATTCTCTATAAGCAGAATTTACAGATATTTCATGGGAACTTTACATATTATTGACAGGTGAAGTGGGATACATTATAAATATTTTATTTATTCTAGGACATAACTTCCAGATATAAAGGGAATTCCACCCCTCCCCTCGCCCCCCTTTTTTTCATTATCTTGGCTTACTTTGGCTCTGTTAGGCCCTGAGTTTTTCCCCCGATTTGAATCTTAAGGCCAGGTAATGGCTATGAATTTTTTCCTAGTTCCAGAAAGGCAGCATCTGGTAAGTCACTCTGCCTAATTACTGTCATCATTTTGTCCCTTCAGATGTTGCATGCCCTTTATCCTCAGTACTGAAATCAGGCAACTTTGTTATATGGTGACCCTACTGTTAATGTTGTATTATGTTGTTAATGGTGAAGCAGCATACTGACAGCAGGCTGTTTAACAAATAAGGCCTTGTTCCTCTTATGAAGAAAGCAAGAGCATGATCTTTAACATGTCAAGAACACCTTGATATGTAGGAGCCATTTTTCTTTCCTAGTATTTTTTACTCTCCCACAGCTCCCACACACTTATAGTATTTGTCTTCTTACACGATGATCACACGTTAGTCAAGAGAAACCTGTCATAATAGGCAATATACTCAGTGCCAGCCCTGCGCTTCTGTGACGAAGGTGATTATCAGGCTTTCAGAGAAGAAAAGGAAACAAACAACAACACAAAAATGTCCTGCTTTAGTATGGTCAAAGAACAGCCTTCCGTATTCAAGGTAAAGCAAAGACCATTTTAATAACTTACAACTTAGCCCAATTTAAAATGTGTAAAATCCTTGAGGTAAAATGGCTGTCGATTTGCTCACATTTGTTGCTCATGACCACACAAAGGGAAAATGAAAATGCTGAATAAAAATATTGTAGCTTATCGAAATTCAAACCTTTTCTAATTGTTGCCTGGTGGTGCCTCTATACACAACAATACTTACACAAAAATAAAGCTGATAGGAAATAACTTAACATGAAAATTTATTTTAATTCTCTAAGCTAACTCTCTGGTACTTCCTCCCTTTCTCTCTTCTGTTCCCCCCCACACCCCGTCCTTTATTATACAGAGACAATTTCTGCTTGTAGCATTTAAATAAACAGGTGATAGTCAGTTTTCTTTGTAAACTTGGTTAGGCTATAGTCTCAATTATTCAATCAAACACTAATCTAAGCATGGTGTGAAGGTATCTTAGAGATATGACTAAAGTCCAAAATAAGTTGATTTTAAGTAAAGGGGATTAGCCTCGATAATCTGGGTGGGCCTGATTCAATCTACTGAAAGGCCTTAAGAGCAGAATTGAGGCTTCTCTGAGGAGGAAGAAGTTCTGCCTGTAGACAGCAGCTTCCAGAGTTCCAGCAGCCTGAGTTACAGATTTTGGACTTGCCTAGCAGGTCCCCAAAACAGGGTAAGCCAACTCCTTGCAATCAATCTCTTCATATCTATCTGCTCTTGGTCTGTCTCTGGTTGAACTCTGACTGATAAAGAACGTTAGCTATGGGGCTTCCCTGGTGGCTCAGTGGTTAGGAATCCGCCCGCCAATGCAGGGGACATGGGTTTGGGCCCCGGTCCGGGAAGATCCCACATGCCACGGAGCAACTAAGCCTGTGAGCCACAACTACTGAGCCCACGTGCCACAATTACTGAAGCCAGCGCACCTAGAGCCCGTGCTCTGCAACAAAAGAAGCCACTGCAATGAGAAGCCCACGCACAACAACGAAGAGTAGCCCCCGCTCACTGCAACTAGAGAAAGCCCACGCGCAGCAATGAAGACCCAACGCAGCCAAAGATAATAAATAAATAAATATATATTTTTAAAAAAGAACATTAGCTATGTTTTAGAGTCTTTCAACATACTGGAGGAGAAAAAAGAGACAAAGGAAGTAGATACCTGATTGTCAAGTTGCTCGCTTTACAAGATTTCCTCTCTAAAATTGTAGAGCTGAACAGATGACAGGAATGTCAGAACCAGTTAAATAAGGAACACCATGTGAAGCTAAAATGAGGTTCGAGCCTACAAACTGCTTAAAAAAGTCCACATACATGGTAACAGAGATAAAACTGCGGTAATAATTATGCTTATTTTCATTTACTAAAATGACGATAGTGTCTTGTATTTTCTAAAATCTACTTTAGAATTTAATATACAGAAAATAATGGCTCGTGAATTTTTATTAGGTAGAGATAGAAATCTTCAGACAGAGAATGTGATTTTACCTCTTTTTGATCATTCTCTAGATAAATACACAAAATCATACATATTCCAAATGCAACGAACTGTTAGGACCTGTGGTCACACTAACCATCAGTAGCTACTTGAGGAGTAGTTCTGTGTTGTAGAGGAAGGGATATAAAAACTAAAAATCACTGAAGAAGTAAGGAAAATTTGGAGCATTTGCCTACCTGTGATTTAGGCCAGTGTAGATGGTCATGTGCAGGCAATGGCATGTCTGCTGCTCTTTTTTTTTTTTCTTTTTTTTTTTGCAGTACGCCAGCCTCTCACTGTTGTGGCCTCTCCCGTTGCGGAGCACAGGCTCCGGACGCGCAGGATCAGTGGCCATGGCTCACGGGCCCAACCGCTCCACGGCACGTGGGATCTTCCTGGACCGGGGCACGAACCTGTGTCCCCTGCATCGGCAGGCGGACTCTCAACCACTGCGCCACCAGGGAAGTCCTCTGCTGCTCTTTAATTGGTGGGAATCTCAACAAAAATCCTACACATGTATACACAGTTTAGCATACCTGGTTAGAGGTTCAGAGGAGGATAGGGAGGATAAGAAATTGGTTTACTTCTGGAGCGAATGCCTCTGCTTCTGGGAAGGTAAGAGGGATTCCCAGTGGGAAGTATGTCCAGGCAAAGGGGTCCCTGTGACTTGGCTTGACAGCATCACTTTAAAGAACAAAATCAAAGTCATTCTTAACAGGAAGGCTGTAGATACATTGTGTCCACATGAGAAAATGGTAACAATGGAGGGTACTGAGGGTTATTCTGGAGATGAAACATCAATTATGTGAAAGGGCAGTTGTAGTCATTGAACATAATTTTGATAATAACATTCTATCACTTTATATCTTATAAAAAAAGAGTTGCCTGCCAACATTTCAGTTCTACTACAAGGATCAAGCCATCAGGCACAGCAATTGTCTTCTGACAGTGTGCCCTGAGGGGGATTCAGGATGGAGAAAACCAGAAAACATTCTGTGCTTTGAATATACTGGCCCTTAGATAGTTAAGATGCACATCTAAGGAAAAATTTCAAAGGACCCCAGATTCTTGCATCTTCCCATACGTAGATAAGCGCTAAAATCATTTTAACTTGAGATGTCTGTTCTTTGTGATTAGCAGTAATCTTTTTATGCTTGACTACATGTTTTTCCCAGCAAAAATAGTTCATAGATATCCTGGCTCCGCCCTTGCCTCTTCGGAGCAGTTCCTCAGAGCTATCTGAGAAGCTGTCTCAGAGCTGCAGTCCTCAGAAAGTTCCCTGAGTAAAACTTAACTCACAACGTTTTGCGTTTTTCTTTCAGTCGACAATATTGGTACTTGTCTAAGTTGGGCTCTCGAGGAAGCAGATGCTGATATGAAGTTATGAGTGCAGGAGCTTTATTGGAGAGTTAACATCTGTGAGAGCAAAAAGGATTGGGTGCGGAGAGCTGTCACTTCATACTGCAGAGCTGACAAATCTCAGCTAGTTCAGCAGGGAACTCTGAAGCAGAGATTGCCCCTTAAATGGGTCCAACGTGAGGCAAAAGTGGGGCTAGACTACTGCCTTGTTTAGTAAACAGCAGGGTGCAACCCTGAAGCCAGCATGACCTCAAGGTAGAAAGCCAAGCCAAGGAAACATCAACAAAACTAACAGCTGGATGGCGCTAGGCAGAGTGTGCTTTCATGACAGGGAATCCAGCCATCTTATCTCCATGTCTGTCACACTGGCAGTGTGGCACTAGTTAAATTTTTGGTGGCTGTGTATTTGGAGATGAATATTGATTAAGCCAGAACAAGAGGTGTTAGTGAAGTGTACTCTAATTCTAAAATCCCACTTGAGTTTATAGTGGTAGACCACCACCAATTCCTTAGGTAACTAGACTTGTCATCACCAAAAGATAAAATATCAAATTGTCGCCACCAAAAGATTAAATATCAACATCTCAAATGTTGCTTAAGGCCTCTAGAATGATAAGAATATCATTACCCCCATATCTTCCCCAAAAAGTTGCTCCTAGTGGGACAACTCAGGGCCTCTGCTTGTGATGGCCCATTACAGGTCACACTGGCTTCGTGGAGAAATGGGCAAAAGGAGCTCAGAGTAGCTCTTTGGAGAACAATGAGAATCTCTTATTTCATACAGATCAAGGAGGTGGCATTTAAGGAAGTCAGATTGGCTCTTTGTGACACATCACTTTTTTTGGTCTTCTGCAGAAGTTTCACAGTAGTGGTGGACAGAAAGAGACAAGACTTGTTTTGTTTGTTTCTTTGTTCGTTTTAAGGGTGTATTATACCATGGTGCCTAATATAGTGGAGGCTCTGGAGTCTGTCACTACTTACGAGTGATTTGGCTTTGGACAAGTGGCTCTCGGTGCCTTAGTTTCCTGATTTGTTAAACCGGGATTGCAATCGTGCCTACATCATGGAACAGTTGTGAGGATGAAATGAGATAACACGTGTAGTTCCTGGCTTGGGAAGGGCTCAATACGTATCAGCTGTTATTCTACTTATCTTTCCCCTCTTTCTCTTCCTCCTCTTCACTGAAGACCCCCTTTCCTGTTGAATTTTGTCACCTCTCTAGATTAGCAAAACATTTACAAAACTTGGGAGGAGAGTAAAATTGAAAGAATTTGTTACTCTAACAAGATTTAGGATGTTTGCTTTTTGTCAGGACATTGGTTTTCACCGGTATGTTCCCATTACTGTTCGGGTGTGCTAGGTGTAAAGAATGGCCTCTGTCCTGAGCAGCAGTCTATTTGAAAAACAAATGGACATATAAATGATTAATGAAAGTGCAAGTGCATATAAAAGTAAGTTCTAAATGAACCGTACAGACCATAAATGGTGTAGGAATCTAATTTCATTTTGCTGAACTGGGGGTTGTTTTGATCATTGAAAGGTGATACCATTTGGGGTGAAATTGTGAGAGTGAGCGCTTGTACAGTAACACAATGAAATGTCATGTTTATTATCTTAGAGTCTAAAACACATTAAGTTAGACCTAAAGAAAGTTTAAGGACATTTAAGTATGACAATATCATTGCCTCTTATTGTTAGCCTATTAATTAACACTCTCTAACCACCAGATGTGTCAAGACGGCAAAAATACGAAGAACTGCTCATCTATTTGAATAAAGCAATCAGAGGAAGGCTTACATTTTTTCAGCTGATCTCTCAATGAGTTTCTCTCTTTATTGTATTTTTGCTATTTTAATTAGGTGATCAGGCCCACCCAGTAGCCTTCTTCATTCCAGGAATCTCCTTTGGCGATTCAGGAGGGAAGTTAAGTAAAAAAGATAGCTGAGCCAGGTCACGTGGGATCATAGTTTTCAGGGTATAGAAAGCAGGTCTTTGGGTTAAAGAGTACGCTGCCCCATCATACTCTTCTACTTGCTAGAGAAACATGCTTTGCACCCCGTGGGAGATACTCACACATAGTAGGTCATGTGTGGTTAACCGGATACTGAGATCGACTGACAATGTTACACACGGAGTAATTCCTTACTGTTAAACCCTTTGGCATTATTGATATGAATATGACCACAGGAGTCCTATATTGTTTCATTATTTTCTTGTATCCTTCCAGCAACCTAGTGCTCTAGAGGCTAGAGGCCTCTTTCCTCGGCGAGATACATGAGTATGGCTGAAGAGTCCCTGTTGGAGTCTTAAATCTCTTACTACCAGGAAGGGGACAAACAAAACAAGCTGACAAGACATCCCTTAGCTCACTGATGATTCTGAATAAGAGTTTTAGGAAGGTCCTAGAGACGGATCTCTGTGCCTTGTCCTAGGCTGGGTGAGTAATACGAGGAAGTGTTGGGAAACAGGGTGACCTGTCCTCAGGTGTTCTAGGAATGCGTCCCCGCTCTCCTCGACATCTGTATCTGTGCGCTGTGACTGTGCCTGCGCGAAACCCGTCCAAACAAAAAGACCAATCAAAGACGGTGATGTTTTTTCCCCTGATCCTTTTGCCACCGCCCACTCCGGACAGGCTGAGAACCTAGATTGCTCCCTGGGACTTGCCTGACTTTTCCACCTCCACCCACCCAGCTAAACACCGCCCCCCGCCCCCCGCCAACTCGCGACGCGGATGGGACGGCGGAGGACCCAGCGAGCATGCGCGATCATCCCGAGCATGCTCAGTAGCGCTTGCGGTGCCTCGGACCTTCGGCCCAGAGCTGCGGCCGACGCGGAGGTTTCGGCGGCTTCTGCGGCCGTGACGGGAAGTGAGGTGGTGCGGCTGGGCGACCGCGGCGGCACAAACAGAGGCGGAAGGGTCGCTGCGGCGACGACGTCGTCGACCCGGGTGACCGAGGGGGCTGAGCGCCGAGGGCACTCGCCCGCTCGGAAGCCGGATCCCGAGCCGGGCAGGATGGATCATCACCAGCCGGGGACTGGCCGCTACCAGGTGGTGAGTTTCTGGCCCCAGCCCGGGCCTCCTGCGCCGCCGAGGACCCCGGGATTGCCCCCCGCCGTGGCCCCCAGAGTCCCTTTCCTCGGGTTATTCGCGGAATGGAGGACGTGCTGGCTAATTTATTTTTGGCTCTTCTGGCAGGACCTTGCTTCCTTCACACCTCTCGGATGGAGCCTGCCTGTGGCTCCTTTGAGACCTTTCTTTCCACACCCCAGTCTCCTTCGAGGTCCCCATCCCTCCGCTGTTAGATACCCCTATGCCTCCCTTTAAAACTTGTATCTGTTTTATGTCTCACTTTCTCGATCATTTCGTTATGCCCTGACCCTGACGCTTCAGAGATATTCCTGCGGATTGTATACTGGAAATGAGTTCACAATACCTGCTGGGAAGGTGTCGCCGTCATAGATGGAGTCGGTGGGGAGGAGGCAGGTGTAAGCCCTACGTAGGGTGGGAAGTGGATTTGGTAAAAAAAAAAAAATGTGGGCTTGAAAATCGTGCAACTGTAGAGAATAGTCGTGGGGCTGAACTTGTTTCTCAGTTCTAGTTAACCTTGTCATTTTGTCCTTTTCTGTTTTGTTAGAATTAAAAGTGATTGCCTTCTGTTTTCTATCACTTTTTTTTTGGGTAGGAGGGGAAACAGGAAGTTTTACTTAAAAAATGCTAATCTTGTTTGAAAATTTTTCTTTAAATACAACGTTTTCCAGCTTAACCGTATAAACCTTTGTATGTTGAAATGAGTGAAAAGTGCCCCTCTACGTTTTCCGTGTCAAATTTTCTAATTTTTTTTTCTCTGATACTAATTCCGGTGGTGTCATTGGAGATTCCTACGTAAACCTTATTTAAAAAATGGACCCAGCAATAGTTGACTGTTTCGTTGCAGCTAGGTAGCATGTTATTCTGTAAACTTTGAGGTGGAAATTTAGTTAAACCTATTTACTGAGGGAGAGGAGAAAACCATTAATATGGAGAACCGACGATGCAATTTAATAGTACTGTTTGTGAAATTTACAAATATAGATATGTTAGTGCAGATTTCATGTTTCAGATCTATTTGCACAGGAGACACTAAGTTGTGAAGTAAAGAAT
The DNA here is from genome assembly GCF_964270905.1 of Leucopleurus acutus. Lineage (NCBI taxonomy): Eukaryota > Metazoa > Chordata > Mammalia > Artiodactyla > Delphinidae > Leucopleurus > Leucopleurus acutus. Next base: position 52,574,870 of record NC_139160.1, read on the forward strand.
TTCTATTAATAAGTGTATTTTGACATATGCAAAGGCTACTGAAAGATGAAATCCCAATGTATGTAATTTTGCTTTTTTTTTTTAAGATAAAAGCTCAGGAGGCTTCCACTTCATCTGGTTTACATCCGGTAAAACCTCCAAATGATGTATATTCTGAATTCTGTGAAAATTTATCAGTATTTTTGGAATGGTTTGGAAAATATTGCCAGTTTGGGAAGGCATTTTTCAGGTTGTTAGTGTATACACATTTTATTTTTTAAGGCATTCCTATTTTTGCAGATGTTAGTAAAAATAAAATGCAATAGGTAAATATTGAATACCTATTGCATTTACTAGTGGGACTTCTTTTCTCTAATCTCTTTTCTTTCCTGTTGCCATTTGTTTCCCTTAATGGTGTTAACTGATTCGAATTCTTTCTCTTTGGGGGTTTTGCTTATCAGAATCCACCATGTTCACATATGAAAATCACTGCTCAAAACTTTTTTTTTTTTTTTTCGGTACGCGGGCCTCTCACTGTTGTGGCCTCTCCCGTTGTGGAGCACAGGCTCCGGACGCGAAGGCTCAGAGGCCCTGGTTCACAGACCCAGCCGCTCTGCGGCATGTGGGATCTTCCCGTACCGGGGCACGAACCCGTGTCCCCTGCATCGGCAGGCAGACTCTCAACCACTGTGCCACCAGGGAAGCCCTCAAAACATTTTTAATTGATGTATTTGTGCCTTGAAGTAATTTATTATAGTGTCACATTTGCTTTCAGTAGTTATGATTATTATTTTTAAGAATTCCTAACACCAAAATGTTGGAAATTGCTGTCAGCTTTAAGATATTTTCTTTTTCTCTACAACTCCTTTCAAAATAAGTGGACAGTATCATTTTTCTTCTTTTTTTAATAAATTTATTTATTTATTTTTGGCTGCATTGGGCCTTCGTTCCTTCATGCAGGCTTTCTCTAGTTGCGGCGAGCGGGACTGTTTGTTGTGTGCGGGCTTCTCACTGCAGTGGCTTCTCTTGTTGCAGAGCACGGGCTCTAGGTGCACGGGGTTCAGTAGTTGTGACTCACCGGCTCTAAAGCGCGGGCTCAGTAGCTGTGGTGCACGGGCTTAGTTGCTCCGCAGAATGTGGGATCTTCCCGGACCAGGGCTCGAACCTGTGTCCCCGGCATTGGCAGGCGGATTCTTAACCACTGCGCCACCAGGGAAGTCCCGACAGTATCATATTTTATTGCCTTTTTTTCCCCCCCAAACTGGAGATGTGTCCCACAGAGACTTTGGATGGGTGGAGGCATTCCTTCAGAGCAGAGGGCAAAAATCTGCCCTTCTAAAGATACTTCTTGCTTCAAGTAGGTAGGACATCAATTTGTTTTCCTTGTAATGTGAAGTGTTTGAAAATCTTAGTACAGTTTACATTCAGATTTTGATTCCAATTCCTGTGTAATTACATGGTAATTTCATCTGTCTAGAATAACTCTTAGTTTTGTTGAGAATGGCCTGATTAGTAACTTTACCTAGGTATATGCCCCCCACCCCAAACTACTGGAGATGTGTCCTACATAGACTTTGAATGGGTGGAGGCATTCCTTCAGAGCAGAGGGCAAAGGAAAAAAAAAAAGCATCTGAGTTGGTTTGCAGCAAGCTAGGGACCAATCTACAGCTTACAGCTCTGGCTTGTATAATGAACACAACTGTTGTGTGGCTGACTTTAACTCAATTTTGTTTTTTTTAAAAAACTCTGGAATGATTAATAACAATGGAGCAATAAACAGGTTCAGTTGTTGAATGTTTAGAGCTGACTAAGTAGGAGACAGGAAAACATGCTTGGTGTTGAAATGGTACACGATATTAATTTTCCACTTATTCATAGAGTTAAATTTTAGCTTTCCGTATTGGTAAGTTAATGGTGATGCCTAGGACCATCAGAATGACTTACTACCATTAACCAATTCACAAGCTTTATGTGGAAACTACTTTTTCTGTGATCTCTCCTCCATTGTTAAAAGCGTCCAAATTTTGTTAAGTGATAACAATGTACAGAGCTACAAATACAAAAAGCCTTGACTTGTTACCCTTCTAATTTCAGAAAAAGCCAGGTAGTTCCATTGTGTTATGGGAAATTCAATTTTGTCTGGTAGGAAATGGGCAGTGTTGCCAAACTATGAAGTAGGTGACTTGGCTTGGAACTGTTATGCCACATTCTAACTTTGATGTTCTCCCTTTTAAAGGTTTTGTGTATGTGAACCACCAAGCTGACTACTAAGCTTTCAGAGGTATTCTGTGTATAAGTTAAATTGGCACTGTGGATTGTAGCAGTAGTTTCCCAAACTGTGTCATTCAGAATGATGATAATAGATGGTCTTAGAAGATTTATAATATATATTAGCATATAAAGACATACATTTGTACATTTAAAACCATGAGAGCTTCTGCCGTAAAGACGGTGATTTGGATTTGTTTAACTTAGCTCTTCCTAAATCTTGACCACAGATTTTTAGAGAAAACTTTGATTATATTAACATTTCCAAAATGTTAGTTTTCTATAAAAATAATGAACTATCCATACTGTGATGATATAGATACTTTGCTGTTATATATGAATTAGAGTTGCCCTTGATAAATCAGCTGGTAAGGAGGTTGACTATTAATAGTTAACAAAAACCCTCACATCTTTTAAAGTTATCTGGGCTTATATTTAGGTTGTGCTGATTACAATTTGTGAGCCCTTGGCTTAGTTACATAGCATTTTGAAGCCTCAGTTTCCTCATATTAGTACCTACCTCATTAGGATTATTATGAGAATTATATAATGTAGTGCAAGTAAAAAATACAGTGTAGAGACTGGTACATGTAAATATTATGAATAATGTAAGGTAAATAAACTATGAAATATTGTATATATTTCAGTTTTTGCTAGTGACTATGTTTTTGTCTCTTGTTTTATTTAACAACATGAATATCAACCAGTTCTTTGTTGTCCATGTCAAGAGCAGTGAAAAGTCTTAAGATCTGATTTTACCGTGTTTACAAGCTGATAGTCTGTTAATTTTTCATGGTTGCTGGCAGAAAAACAGGAGACTCCCAGGTCAGAAACAAATGACATTATTACTCACAGCCCTGCAGACTCATGAACATCAGCATATTTGTGCTGGTTTTCCTTGTAACCAGGTCCCATGAGGGTGATGGGTCTAATGGAAGAACAGAGTGGATCACAGCTAAGGAACTCAGGACCAAGGGTCTAGCACTTTTTTTTTTTTTTTTTTTTTTTTTAGCAAGCTGCAAACATTGTAGCAAATAACAAACAAGCTAGTTCACCTCTCTCTGAGAGGCAGTTAAATGCTGTGGTAACCTTGACCTTCTTTCATACTCAGCAAGAATGTGCAGGGACACTCAGGCCCATAGCAGCCTGCCTTACCCAAGAGTACATTTTATGGATGAGATAATATATGGTGATTTTTAGGTGCAGTTGTTTACTTTTGTTTTCCATTTTAAAGAAGTATTTCAGTCTTTTACTTTATGATGCTCCCTAGTTTTGCCTTCCTCTCTTGGCCCAGCTAGATTCCTTTGATCATCACTTGTTTGTTTCCTTTGAACTTATCAATATCCTTTATCTGGTTTACATTCTTACCACACCTCTTTTACATCATCAAGTTCCATTGCTTAATCTATTAGGTACTTTTCAGTTCTCTTCTTGCTTAAGTTCTTTTACGTTGACATTGTGAACGTTCTCCTTGAAACTCCTTCCTCATTCCTGAAATGAAGGAGCTTTCTACTCTTTACTCCCCTGACTTTCCTTCTCTGCATGAACTCACTTTGTACTTACTCCTCAAATGTTGATACTTTCTATGGCATGGACTATTGTAATAGCTTGCTTAGTGCTTTCTTCCTTCATCTGACCATCCTTCTGTGTATTGTTTGCGCTGCATAAATTGTATTTGTAGAATATAAATTTGATTTTCATTTCTTTGCTTAAAAATCTTCAGTGGCCTCTTACTGAATATCCTCCCCTGCCACTTTAACATTAAAACTTTCAGGGAATTCACTGGTGGTCCAGTGGTTAGGACTCTGCACTTTGACCGCAGGGGGCACGGGTTCGATCCCTGGTCTGGGAACTAAGATCCCACAAGCCGCACAATGCAGCCAAAAACAAAACAAAAGAAAAAACTTTCAAATATATACAGAAGTTGAAAGAATTGCAGTTAACTTCCATATACCATATACCAGTTGTAGGGTCTACAATTCCCAACATTTTGTTGCATCTGTGTTATCGTATATCTGTCAATCCTTCTTCTTCTTCTTCTTATTTTTTGAGCTTATTTATTTATTTATTTATTTATGGCTGTGTTGGGTCTTCGTTTCTGTGCGAGGGCTTTCTCCAGTTGCAGCGAGCGGGGGCCACTCTTCATCGCGGTGCGCGGGCCTCTCACTGTCGTGGCCTCTCTTGTTGCGGAGCACAGGCTCCATACGTGCAGGCTCAGTAGTTGTGGCTCACGGGCCCAGTTGCTCCGCGGCATGTGGGATCCTCCCAGACCAGGGCCCGAACCCGTGTCCCCTGCATTGGCAGGCAGACTCTCAACTGCTGCGCCACCAGGGAAGCCCCTCCATCTTATTTTTTGAGCTTTCAAAATAAGTTGCAGATATCAGTGTACCTCACTGTCAACCACATGCTTATCATCAGCCTAGAGTTTAATATTTCTTTATGGTTTTTTTCCTTTAGGATAACATTGACATATAGTGAAATGCACAAATCTTCCATGGCCAATTAGATGAGTTTTGACAAGTACATACATCTGTGTAACCCAAACCACTTTTGAAATATAGAGCAGGGATCAACAAACTACATTCTAACTCTTGTTTTGTAAATAAAGTCTTGTGGTAGCATAGCCATGCCATTCATTTACAGTGGCAGAATTGGGTATTTGAGGCAGAGCCCAGAAAGCCTGAAATATTTGCTATTCTGCCCTTTACAGAGAAAGTTTCCTGACCACTGGGAAAGAACATTACTGTCACCCTAGAAAGTTCACTCATGACCCTTCCCTGCCCACCAGGTGATCACTATACTGTTTCGTTTTTCACATCGAATGAGCTTTGCCTATTCTAGAATCATACAGTATATAGTCTACAAAGCTTCTTTCACTCTGCAAGAAGTTTAGGAGATTGATCCTGTTATTGTGTGTATCAGTAGTGCATCCCTTTTTATTGTTGAATAGTATTTCATTGTATAACTTGTACGAATATAGGACAGTTTGTTTATCCATTGCTCTGTTGATAGACATTTGGATTGTTTCCGGTTTTTGGCTCTTACGGACAAAGTGGTTAGGAATATTCTTGTGCAAATCATTTTGTGGGCGTACGTTTTCATTTCTCTTTGGTGGAATTACTGGGTAATAGGGTAGGCGTATGCTTAATTTTATGAGAAACCACTAGACTTTTTTCCAAGTCTGTGTACCATTTCCAAGTGTACCACTTTACACTTAGACCAACGATGTATGGAAGCTTTGGCTGCTTCACCACCTTGCCAAAAGTTTGGTGTTTCAGACTTTTTAATTTTAGCCATTCTGGTGGGCTTATTGGATTTTTTTTATATGAATTTATTTGTTTTTGGCTGTGTTGTCTTTGTTGCTGCACGTGGACTTTCTCTAGTTGCAGCGAGCGCGGGCTACTCTTCGTTGCTGTGTGCGGGCCTCTCATTGCAGTGGCTTCTTTTGTTGCAGAGCACAGGATCTAGGTGCACGGGCTTCAGTAGTTGTGGCACCTGGGCTCAGTAGTTGTGGCTCACGGGCTTAGTTGCTCCGTGGCATGTGGGATCTTCCCGTAGCAGGGCTCAAACCCATGTACCCTGCATTGGCAGGCGGATTCTTAACCACTGCGCCACCAGAGAAGCCCAGGCTTATTGGATTTTGAAGTATAAATTTCTGTTCTTAACATACAGGTTCCTTGAATGGACATTTCCATACCTATACAATGCCACATCTTAGCAATCCCACCCCCCTCCTCCCCGCCCCCTTGCCTGTCTTAATTTTTATGCACTAACTGCTGGAGTTCAGCAGGGTATACTTATTATTAGCTTCAACCATAATGTCTTCTCTCTTACTTACTTCCCTGCCTTTACATGTGTTTATTTCTCACCTAACGTTCTGTACCACACCCCTGTGGTTTGTTTGCCTTATAAAATCCTGTTCCTAGATGTAAATACTCCTACGAAATTATAATTGGAAGAGGGAGGCAGGGTGAGTTTCTTGCATCTGTCATCTCTACATCACGGCAGAGGAAAAGTTGAGAATCACAGCATTAGAGAACTTGTTACACTGAATTGTGTTTTTGTGTATCTTTGTGTACCTTCTAGACTGCTGCTTTTCCTCAGAGGTGCTTCAGGGCTCTGTGAATGTCTGATTTTTATTTCATCTTTAATATAGATTTTAAACTTTTAAAATACTGTAACTCAGGAAATTCACTCTCAGATGTGTTTAAAACCAAGTTTCCATAGCTTGAAGATTAGTATTATGTTAATTTGTGTTGCCAGGGTAATTTGGTTTTGAATGGACCCCACATGGAAGTTTCTCTGGCTGTTTCTGTGCATGTAGCAATAGTAACTGAGAGTGTGTCATTAGTTTGATTGAGTACAGTTCATTTTAAAAAAATTATACAAACGAGTAAGCTACTTTAGAACACCTGAACGGTGCTGAGTCAGATGCTAGCCATCACTTAGGCATATTTGAACAGTACATGATCCAGTAATGGTGTAGTATTTGTGCAGTAACAAGTAAATGCATTGGAATTATATCCTGAAAATAACATATTATAGATAGTTTATGTATGTATCTTGTGTTTTGAGTGCCTCTTGTCAGATTTATACTTAAGATAAGGTATGGGAGCAGTTTTTAGATATCATTATTTTTTGTTTGTTTGTTTGTTTGTTTTGCGGGTCAGCGGGCCTCTCACTGCTGTGGCCTCTCCCATTGCAGAGCACAAGCTCCGGACACACAGGCTCAGCGGCCATGGCTCACGGGCCCAGCCGCTCCGTGGCATGTGGGATCTTCCCGGACCGGGGCACGAACAGATATCATTATTGATTAACTGTGAAACTGAGGTCCTATAACTCATTTATTCAATATTAATTTATAAAGTATCTCTGTCAGTCAAATTCTGTTTTAGGTGCTGGTGAACAAGACAGTTAAGTTCGTGTCTTATGGCTCATACTTTGGTGGAGGGGAGGCAGATAAATAAGTGAGCATAATTTCAGATAGTAATAGGTGGTTTAAAGAAGGTAAAGCAGGATGATGGTATAAGTAATACATTTTATCGATAATAAAATAGCAATAATAGAATAATAATATCTTTTTGCATTATGTCAGGAATATGCTGAGAGCTCTGCTATGTGCTTTACACACATGAGCACATTTATTCCATAGAATAATTCTGTGAAATAGGTAATGTTATGATCTTCATTTTGCAGATGAAAAAAATGAGACATAAAGAGGTTACATATATACAGGCATGTGTGTGGATCTAGGTGTGATGGATCTGGTATTCAAATCTTGGTGTTTTAGTTTTATATTGCTTTGTAACAAACTACTCAAAACACAAGCATTTTATTATGTTTCAAGATTCCTTGGTTTGGCTCTGATCAGCAGAGCGGTTCTTCTGTTCCATGTGATGTTAGCTGGGGCTCCAACCATCTGGGGACTTGATTGGGTTGGAACCTCCAAGATGACTCATTCCCTTCGCTAGCAGTTGTTGATGACTGTTGACTGGAAGCTCAGCTGGCACTGTTGAATGTTGATCATTTCAGTTCTCCTCTGTGTGTTCTCTTCATGTGCCCTCTCAGTGTGACCTTGACCTTTCACATCACAGAAGGAAGAGGAAGCTGCCATTCCTCTTAAGGCTTCAGCTTAGAACTCCAGAATGTCATTTCAGCTGCATTCTGTTGGTTAAAGCAGCCGTAAATCCAGCCCAGGTTCATAAGGAGGGGAAATAAACTCCATTTCCCAATGAGGGAGAGGCAGTGCATGTACATGGAGGCAAAAAATTGATGGTGGCATCTTTGGAGATGGTATGCCTCACCAGTGGGTTTGACTCCTCAGTGGATTGGAATCAGGATTATTAGGAAACTCTGTCCACTCTGCAGGTGTGACACTCAGGCCAAGACTTGATTGAAATGTTCTAGCTGATGAGTATTTCAGGTGTGATGAGGGCCTGTGGTGCAAATGAGCTTGTTGGTTTAAGAAATAAGAAGAGAGCTGTGTGCCTAGAGCAAGGTGAAGGGGGATGGCTCAGTGGAATGGGACAAAACAAAGAAATCAATTTTATGATAGATTTGATAGAAGAATGGAACTCTCGTTTGTAATTTTTGTTTCGTGAAAGCAGTCAAGTCCAGTTACATACCTTGCAAGGTGCATTGCCAGATGAAAATGTGGGGTCCCGGCCTTGGGTAGGAAAGCCAGTCTCCCCTTCCGAGAGGCCTGCTGTCTTAGCCCACAGCACCCCCAAGGGATTGCAGCCTCCATGCCAGGACTTGCTAGATACTGCTTTACTTGGGAATGTATCATGGTGACGCCAGCCTGGGATGGGCATAGCTACCACCTTGCCGTACTCCTAGTCAGGAGGTGGTGAGTTGAACTGAGCCAGGGCGTTCAGCTGCCTGAGAATCTTTCCTGGGGAGGCAGACTGCCTGTGAGCCGAGGCACCAGGTCCCTGGCACATGCTTTTTGTCCCATTGGAGTTCACTTATAAAACTTGGATTCAAAGATAAAATTATTAAGAATTGAAAGGTGACCATAGAGCATTAAACCCCAAGCATGAGGCCCTCCTGAGACAAGGTTCCACGTGACTGCACTGGCCATGTGTTTGTGAAGAGGGCCCTGAAAGGAATCTCACTATGACGGTGGTAGTGGTGGTGGTGACGATCTAGAACCAGGGGTCAGCAAACTTTCCAGTAAAGGACCAGATAGTAAATATTTTAGGCTTTCCAGGTCATGTGGTCTGTGTCACAGCTGTGTGCCAGATCTGCTGCTTTAGTGCAAAAGTATCCACACTTAATATGTGTACAAGTTAACATGGCTGTGTTCTAATAAAACTTCATTTACAGAAGCAGATGGTGGGCTGGATTTGGCCTGCTAGCTGTAATTTGCCCACCCCTGGTGTAGATGAAAGAGGAATGCACCTCATAAAGGCCTTCAGTTTGGGCCTGTTGCAGGATGCTTCTGACAAATTTTTATTTCACTGAGTCTTGAAATAAACCCTTAGGAACGTGGTAAAGATTGTTTTGCATCACTTACTTTTTGTACCTGGTAATCAGGCAGGCACTTGGTCTATCACTAGAATTGGTGTGGAGACCCCAGTTAGAGTATAAAATTTCCTATGAGAACAGCAAAGACAAGTTTCTCATGTCTGATGGAATCTTCATTCTGTTGGAGTGGTCACCTCATTGAGGCCATTTAAAATCACAATACCCCCTTCACAGTACTCCCTAGCCCCATTTCCTGCTTCATTTTTCCCATAGTACTTATCACGACCTGATAATTTCAAATCTTTTACGTGTTTAATTCCTACCTCCTTCTTTCCCCTGAGTGTAAGCTTCATGAGGACAGGTATGTTTTGTTCACTGCTGTATGTTCCAGTATCTGGCATATGGTGGGCACTTAGGAAGTATTTGATAAGAATGACTGAATGAGTGGTGCTAGCTCAAGAGCAATTCCATAGACTCAAAACCTTGCTTATGTTATTTTATTCTCTTATTTTTATAAGAATTCTTTTTTTTTTTTTTGCTACTGAGACTTGGGCTCTCTCAGATTGTGTGTGTGTGTGTGTGTGCATGTTTTGCATTACCTTACAGCTTAACAGTATGTTGCTTAGTGTCTGTGTCTCTCTCCTCCTTCCTTCTCCCCTTCTCCCTCTCTCTCTCTCTCTCTACACACACACACACACACACACACACACACACACACACACACACTTATTTTTATAAGAATTCTTTTTTTTTTTGCTACTGAGACTTGGGCTCTCTCAGGTTGTTTGTGATATATGATTGGCCCCATAGGGTTGTTCAGTAAGGAACCCATGAAGCCATGTGCAGTGGTCCTGCTTAGTACCTTCATTGACTGTGGAGTTGTGGGTACTGCTTTGATTTTTCTCATCTGCTTTATATTGACTACTTAGAGACTATTTTCTTTTTATTCTTTCCTTAATGTCACACCTACATGCTAAAACACTGTCTGATTATATGTGTATTAATAATATATTATTTTAGAATTTTATACATATTCTACATGTGTAGGCCTGACTTAAATTTAAATAACTATGGAATACATTCTGCTGACCTTATTAAATGTAAATTTACTCAAAAGATCCTTGTGATTAAGGCTAGCCTATCTACCATTTGGTTATATAAATCATCCTCTATGTTTTCATGCCATGTTGTTGTTATGGTTTCTTCCAAAAGTTTGATCACTTAGCTGGAATTAAGGTGTAGGTAAAATTCTTGTTAAAGACATGCCAAGTGCAAGTTGGGAAATACTGCAAGTAGTCTAAGATTTACTATCAGATTATTTCAAGGTTTTGACTTTTAAGATTTGAATATCAGCGATTTAGTATTTTAAAAGTTTAGAAATGTGCTGTGGTTTAGTTTGTCTATGATGTTTCTCCAGACTTACCCTTTACATTATGTAAAGAAATTGTGCTATTTGGCAGAGGCTTTGAGAATAAGGAAATAAACTGGATAGTTTTACTTCTTTACTAATTTTGAGGCTCGTAGGACTTGTAGCCTGTTGGATGTTAGACTGAAGAAATCCAATAGTTTTTAGAGAACATTGTTCTCGTTTGGGTAGGGCATTCATTTATATCAGCATGACTTTTTGTGTGATTTCCCCACAAGGGGAAGGATTAACACTGGAAATAACACTTGAGACCCTTTTAAGTTTTTGTTTGTAACCTTAGAGAACAACATGAGCCTCCGCTAACCTCACCTTGCTTACTTTGTTACTGCCCTGCACGAGTGCCGTGTCTTGAACTGTAAACTGTGATACTTTTGTTCTCTTGCCCTGCTCCTCTCCAGGCACCACTCCCGACCATGATCTTCCCTGCCTTCGGACTCTTCTGGCTTTTGAACATGTGATTGCCCTTTTTTCTTTTCGTTCTGCTTCCTCCGGGATGAATTTCTATTCTTTATTCAAATCTGTTCAGATGTTCTTTTCTCCAGAAAACCTTCCCTCACCGTCTCCATTTCCTCCCTTTTTTTTTTACCAAGTTCAGTGTATTCTTTTAACACTGTGCGCTTATCCCTATCATAGTCCTTATTCCATGGTATGTATTTTGTAGGCTCAGTGGGAAGTAGGGCTTAGGTCTATCTTGTTTATAATAGTATACAGTGTAGTTCTGGGCCCATTATATAGTGCCTCGTAAATACTTACTGAAGAAATAAATGAATGCTGTTTCTGAATGATTTCAAGTGTATCCATGAGGTTACTGATATATTTATAAAGTGAACAGTTTTCCAGAGTTCTCTTATGTAAAAGTAATAGTATGTTGCCCAGCCCATACAGTGTTGATATTCTGAATATCCATAATTAGGGTATGTACTTTGCTTTTAGAATAGTACCGAGAAACCTGTTTAGATGAATTCTGGTAGTTTTACATAATTCCTCATCTGACTGGTGACTTGCATTTGCCAGATAATTAACCATGGGTAGGTTATTTGGCTTACTTATGGAAAAAGGAAAATAAATTGTTTCCAGATATTGTGGAAGTAGTTATGATCATTTTCTTCAACCGTCTCATTTTACAGAAGACTGCCTGAGGGAGGTTCTGCTTAAGGTTATGCAGCAAAGCTTGGAGGACAAATTTTATTCTATTACTTGTAAACATGTCAGCTGAGTTAAAAGGTCCTGGGAAACAGAACTTTCATTATAGTTAACTTTCTTTAATTGACGGCGATGCCAGACATGAGGAGTACGGATGGTATAGGATGAGCCTGGTAGTTTCCAATCTTGGCTTCTCACTTACAAGCACTGTAACCTTGGGCTGATTACTTAACCTCTGTCTGCCATAGCTTCCTCATCTATAAAGTAAGGATAGTATAGGTACTTCCCTCATAGAATTATTGTGAGGATTAAGTGTATGAAAAGCTCCTAATATTTGGTTAAATTGATAATTAGTGTTCACATTTTATGACTTTTATTTCTTTATTGATTTTAAATTTTTTAATTTTTATTGAGGCATAGTTCATTTACCATGTTGTGCTAGTTTCAAGTGTATAGCAAATATATATTGATATATATATCAGGATATTGAGTATAGTTCCGTGTGCTATACAGTAGGTCCTTGTTGTTTACGTATTTTACATATAGTAGTGTGTGTATGTTAATCCCAAACTCCTAATTTATCCCTCCCCCACCCCCCTTGTGTATCTGTTGTTAATTCTTTGCAGATCCTCTGGTCATTTTTCAGAATTTGCTTTCCAGCTACGTTTTTTTTTTTTTGCATGGTCACATGCACTGGATAAGTATTAGTTCCTTTATTTTGTTCTTTGAAGACATTCTTCCTAGAGCCCTCCATCCTCCTGTTTCTATCTGTAGTATTTATTCTCTAGGCCTAGTACACAGCTGTCATACTGAGACTTCCCTTCATCACTTTACTATGTTGGATCGGCTATTTCTTGAATTCCATTTGATTTCCATTTATTTGGGATTTTCTTGTATATCTTTTAAAAAATTTCTAATTTAATTTTTTTGTGGTAAGAGACCGCACTCAGTATGGTCTCATTCCTTTTCAATTTATTGAGACTTGTTTTATGGACCAGTATATTATCTTGGTGATGTATTATGTGTACTTGAGAAGAATGTATATTCTTGAGTTGTTGGATATAGTGTTGTATAAATATCATATCAAGTTGGTTCATAGTATTGTTCTGATCTTGTGTCTTTACTGATTTTTGTTTTTGTTTTTGTTTGTTTGTTTTTGTTGTTGTTTTTGGCCACATCACACGGCTTGCAGGATCTTAGTTCCCTGACCAGAGATTGAACCCAGGGCCCGCCAGTGACAGTGCTGAGTCCTAACCACTGGACTGCCAGGGAATTCCTTGCTGATTTTTGTTTTTGTGTTATTCTACTAGTTGCTAAGCAAGGGGGTGTTAAAATCTGCTGTGGTTATGGAGTTGTCTATCTCCCTTTAATTATCTCAATTTCTTGCTTCCTATGTTCTGAGATTGTTGTGAAATGCCCCTCTTTATCTCTGGCAGTGCTCTTTGTCTTCAAGTTTGTTTTATTTGATATTAATATAGCCATTCCTGTCTTATTTTTTTTTATTTCTCTTCTTATTTTTTTCATGGCATATCTTTTTCTGTTTACTTTCAACCTGAGTTCTTAATGTGTGCCTTTTGTTGGTGGCATATAGTTGGATTTTGCTTTTTTATTCCCTCTGACAGCTTCTGCCTTTTAACTGGAGTGTTTGTATTTAATGTAATTATTGGTATGGTTGGTTTACTTCTACTGTTGTATTATTTGCCTTCTGTTTGTCCTCTTTTTTTTTTCCTCTTTTCATCCTTTTCTGCTGCCTTTTGGATCATTTGATCAAAATAATTGTTTTAGTTTCCTTTTCAAAATTTCTATTGCTTTTTTAAGCTATTCCTCTTTATATTATTATTATTAATTAATATTAATAATATTATTATTTATCAATTATTAATGTTAATATTATTTTTATTATTTTTGTGCTTGCTCTAAGATTATAATAACCAGTGAAAAGTTAGGTATATATATATAAATATATATATATACACACATATATGTTTAACATTAATGTCATATGACATCATGTAAAAAGTAGAACTTTGTGACTGTATACTGTGTACTCCCTTCCCCCTGCCAAACTTGACGCTATAGTTGTCATATGTATTACCTGTACATTCACTGAAATCCCCAACAAACGTTATCATTTTTGTTTTAAATAGTAACACATTTTTTTTTCTTTTAAACGTTGAGCTTCCTTTAATTTATTTATTTTTATTTTTGGCTGTGTTGGGTCTTCGTTTCTGTGCGAGGGCTTTCTCTAGTTGTGGTAAGCAGGGGCCACTCTTCATCGTGGTGCGCGGGCCTCTCACTGTTGTGGCCTCTCCCGTTGTGGAGCACGGGCTCCGGACGCGCAGGCTCAGCGGCCATGGTTCACGGGCCCAGCTGCTCCGCGGCATGTGAGATCTTCCCGGACCGGGGCACGAACCTGTGTCCCCTGCATTGGCAGGCGGACTCTCAACCACCGCGCCACCAGGGAAGCCCTAGAGTTGGCATCTCTTGATTGCCTTTTCCCTGTGGAGTGATTTATATTTCCTAGTATTTTGTATTTCTGGTAATTTTGGATTTATACTGGATCTTCTGAGTGTTTTGCTATGGTACTCTGGAAAATGTAAATACTGTCTCCCATTCTGTGTGCAGTGGTTCAGATCTAAGCTTAATTCCTTAGGCCTTTACTCATCTGTTTTAGTTCAGTCCTACACATGCATGGTTCAAGGGGTAGTGATTTCCCCTCACTTTCTGGCCTGCCTGGGCTCCATTTGTTGCATGCTTCCTCTGGCTAGAAATAGCAAGGGTTCTACTGAGGTTTTAGTAGCCCAAGACGAGGTGTCTCTCCACAACTATGGTTCTGCCTTGCAGCAAAGCTGCAAAAAGAACAAAAAGGGAAAACTCTTTGTGCAGGTTGCTTCTCCAAGGTTTAATTTCCCTCCAAATCCCTATTTTCCTTAATGTTCAGAATGCTCAGATAGTTGTTTTTCATATTTTGTTCAAGGTTATAGTGGCTGTCAGCGGGAGGGTTGGACTGTTGGGGGCTTATACTGCCATGCTGAAACTTGAGCCAACTAAAGGTTTTTGAGGTTTTTGTTTTTCTACTCCCTGTATTAACTTTCCTTCTAATATTTTTGTTTTGTTTTTCTTTCATGTTTCTTTAAATTTGGGTGTTCTTTCTTTGCTTATTTATATTCTATAAGCTGTGTTTGTGTGTTTTTGACTTGTTAATCAAGGCTTGTGTCACTTCTTGGCGAGCCAGCCTTTTCATTGGGGACCTCCCAAATGTCAGGGTCTGCCATTTAGTTAGGAAGCTATGGCAATAGTTAGGTAAGCAATAATGGTGGCTTGGATTAGATAATTAGTGGCATTAAAGAGAAGTAGATGGGTGAATTCAAAGGTGTGTGTAGTGTATGTGTGTGTGTGTACTTGAATCAGCATCAGAAATACTCATAAGGGTAATCTTGTGGAAGGGTAGATTACTACCTGTGAATTTTTTTTGGAGGCATCTTGACATAGAAAGAGTCTGAATTTAGAGACAGTAAAATCTGAAATTGAATCCTGTCTTTGCCCCTAAGTGTGTCAGTTCAGTTATTTAAAGTTTGTTCCGCCATACTCACCTCAGAGGATTGTTGTAGGAACTAGAGTAGATGCTATACATAAAGTGTCTTTGTTTTGTTTTTTTAAAGTAACATTTATTGGGCCTTTACTATGTCAGGCATTATTCTAAGTATTTACAGGTGTTATTTTTTGTAATCCTTGTGAAAGCCCTGTAAGAAAATAGACTCCATTTTGTAGATGATAAAAATGAGGTCCAAGCAGGTCACAGAGTTGGTAAGTGCTGGAGTCTAGATTTGAGTCTTAAAAAGTTGATTCCGAAGCCTTTGTACTTAACCAGTATGCTTCATATCCTTAGTCCAACATAGGTGGTTGAGGATAGTCTCAGAACTGTTCGTGCCAGTATTTTGTTAGTTTGCTTATTGGTACATGATATATTCCTATGTAGTGCTTTTCATTGACTTATTAATTAAAAGCAAAAATTACTGTAGTATGTAATGAAATATTTTTAAGTCCTCTTTTATCAATGTTTAGCATGCTAAAACATTAAGCATACTAACATTTATCAGTGTTTTAGTATGCTAAAACATTTAAGGCTTCTTCTTTAAAGGAGAATCCAGTCTTTCAAAAGATAAAGTTAAAAACTTAGTTTACCAGAGTTTCTACCCCTCCAAAACTATTTGGTAAATTCGTTTTATTATGTGTGCTGAGCTGGGTTTGCTGACAGTTGGAATTTGAGTACCATAAAGAACCACCTATGCAGTTTCTCTCTGGATAGTATTTTCGCTCTGGTTTCTTCAAAGGCACAAGTTATAACATATTTTTGTCTTGTGCATCTTTGCTCCTAGTGCAAATCCATGCAGTAATGAATTCACGTGTGTGTAAATTTTTACTAGAAAAAGTCATGTCAAGTGTTGTGGAAAATCTTGGTGTAACAGTGTTTTTTTTCTTTTTTTTATTGATAAATACCTTTAGAAATATGGCATTATAGTGATCATTGTAACATGAGAATAAGTATGCAGAAATAAATCAGTTTAGGGACACATAAATGTCAACTTTTTGAGAGAGAGAGTGTGTGTGTGTATTTGTATGTGTATTTAGCTTTTGATATTATGAAATTATTCAGATTATGTATTTACTTTTGTCAGCCAGTTTTTGAGGGTTTGCTTTGGCATGTAACACTTTGATGGATGAACCCTTTAACTATTGCTGCCAATGGCATCTTGGCATTTTCTGTGCTTCCTGGGTGACTAATCAACAACAGCATGTCTTGGTAATTGATTTTACTGTATTTAGTTTTGCTTGAGGATTCCGTTCTTAGCTTCTCTGTGTTTGCTGAGGAAAGAACAAAACTAACTCTGAAGAAGGTTCGTATTTCAGGCCTGGTCCTTGCTGGTGTTGGCTCCCTGGTTTACCTGTGATACAGTATGCAAACTTTAATTTTCTTTATTCCCCCTGTTGCCACTCTAGTCATACTGTATTATGCCCTTGCCTCAGAACTCCTAGTTGTTAGAATTTAGAAGTTCTAGGGACTGATGGGTTGGGATTTGCACCTATTTCCTGCACCCATACTGTATTAGGCATTTAGTAACCATTGGTTGAGCGACTGATAACTGGCTGACTGACTGAAAATGAATGAATTGCAGAAAGAAGATGAGGCTCGAAGACTCAGTCAGAGTTATACAGGAGGTGGTATATCTAGAACTCAAATTTAGATTTTTTGGCATCAAACTATCTTCTATTCATTTAGCAACTACTTGATTATCTTAAAGAATGTGAAATCAAACTAGACAGTACACTATAGTAATTTTTTAAACGACAAATGAATGCTTGTGATAGTAACTTTAACAGTATTACATGGGATTAGTTGTCTTATGCCTTTGCAAATGAAACTAAATCAAACTAATTAATGACGTAGACTGGAGCTTCAGTGTACTCTCTGTGTAAGAGGCAGTATCCACAGCTCTGGATTCAGTTTTTGCTAAGACTCTTTAAAGTTGGCAGAGGAAAGTAAGGACCCCTACAAAAGAAACAATGAATAGTCAAAGGTAGGAGGAAAACCAGGGACTTCCTTGGTGATCCAGTGGTAAAGAATCCTTCTTATAATGTAGGGGACGCGGTTTTGATTCCTGGTCAGGGAACTAAGATCCCCCATGCCGCGGGACAACTAAGCCCACGCGCCACAACTACTGAGCTTGCGTGCCTCAACTAGAGAGCCTGCGTGCCACAAACTACAGAGCCCACGTGCTCTGGAGCCCACATGCCACAACTAGAGAGAGAAAACCCTCACGCCACAACTAGAGAGAAGCCCGCGTTTTGCAACGAAGATCCCGTGTGCCGCAACTACAACCTGACGCAGCCCAAAATAAATTAAATAAATAAATAATAAAATAAATCTTAAACAAAAAAAGGTAGGAGGAAAACCAGAGGGACTACTTCGCTGGCAGCTAAAGAAAAACCAATTAGAACTACACTCAACTGTGTTGAATGTACACCATACCCTCCGTATTCTTGGGTTCTGAAATCTGCGGATATGGAGGACAGACTGTACTATGCCATTTTATATAGGGATCTAAGCACCTGTGGGCCTTCAGTATCTGCAGGGTGGGAGTGGAGGGTCCTGGAATAAATACCAGGATATCCAGGGACGACTGTATTCAAGATTTTTGATAGGATGAGTAGGTTCTTGGATCTAACAATTAGAAGGTCATTGTTCTTAGTAAGCTGTTTGAGTGAAAGCCAGATGGTAATGGATTGGGTAGGAAATGGGAATTAGAAGTGCACAAATTTGTTTTTTTCTTCTTCTAGGATGTTTGTTATTGAAGGAAAAGAAGGACGAGATGAGATGGAAATAGTTCAAAAAGCACAAGATAAAAATTTAAATTTTAGCTGTGGGCAGGTTTTTTCTAAGTATGGTGTGAATAAAATATACATGTGGGCAGAGAGAAAGAAGTTAGTGGAGAAAAGAAAGGAGAGACATATCATAAAGAAAAAACAAACAAACAATCCTTTGGGAGGCAGGATCTTCTCTGTGCAGTTATTTGGCATTTAGGAGTAAAGAATATAAATGGAAGCCGTACGCTAAATTTAGAGCTTCAGGGGAGAGAAACTGAAGGAGTTTTTGCTTGAAATCCTGTTTTCCTCTGAGAAGTAGGAGGCAAAGATTTGGACTGAGAGTTCCATGGTTGG
Source organism: Leucopleurus acutus (assembly GCF_964270905.1). Lineage (NCBI taxonomy): Eukaryota > Metazoa > Chordata > Mammalia > Artiodactyla > Delphinidae > Leucopleurus > Leucopleurus acutus. The sequence goes on from NC_139160.1 coordinate 52,593,375, forward strand.
AAGTGGGGGATAGAAGAGTGGCGGAGCTGAAACGCCTGCCATGGTGATGACTAGTTCTGATGGCCCTGCTGGAATTGGAAACTAAATTTGTACTTGGCGCCCGTCTATACAGTTATGGGATTTGCTTCTCTCCTTCTACCAGGAGATAGTAGACAGACTCACCCCAGATTGGGTGTTGGTGGGGTAGCTGTGGCAGAGGATATGGGAACTAGGAAATTGAGGGTGAGTGTCATGCAGGTTTTTCACTTTATAGTCCAGGCTACATAGGATGGAAAGTAAACCAGGTGGCAGCAAATGGAAGGCCCAAGGAATAGACTAAGTGGAAGTAAGGGAGTGAAAAAGGCCAGGAGGTTGTGACCAGGAATTAAGAGGTAGAAATCTAATAGTTTCTAGTAGAAGCAGTTCTAGATGACTCTCAGGTCAGAGAAGTAGAGAACTGATGGAGTTACTAGACCATTCAACTTTGCATATTATTGCTTCCTGTTTCATAGCTGGAGTGTTAAGTTGGTTTAGCTGTCTTGTATTATAGTAGGAATAAAGGTAGAGGAGATGATATTGGAGGTAGGGGGCTGGCTTGTAAGTTTTACTCATTGGGGAATGATTTAGACCCTTGTAAATACTAAGAACAGGATGAGAGAAAGTCTGGCAGGCTGTATAGACAGTGTGAATTTCGAGAAAGGCTCTTGATCTAGCATTGGCTGTATCCAAGAACATTTTCTTTGTCTTCTTGTTTCCAGATAAGGGGTGGTGGTGTGAGGATTAACATTTCGCATTTGAGAGGCTTTTGAGGGATGTAGTGCCATCCAGGGAAACTAGGATTTTGATTAAATGTAGAGAAATCATTTTGTACACTGACTGAAGGTGTAGAGGTTTTTAATGATCATATAGGTCTCTAGTGATAGAGCGGAAGTTAGAAGATGGGATTGTAGCGTTTTAAATTAATCTGTTTGTTAATACAACATATTTTTTTTCTATTTTTTTGCCATATAGCATTTTGTTTTTTTAACTTTATTTTAAAATAATTTTAATTTTAGACTTACAGTAAAGTGTGGAAAAAATAGTACACAGATTTCCTGTACACCATTCACCCAGTTTCCTCAAATGTTGACGTTTTGTCACATATGCTTTGTGATATTTTCTTTGTATATATGTGTATATATACACATACGCTATATTTTTTTCTGAAGCATTTGAAAATGAGTGGCAGACATGTTATCCCTTTACATCTAAATATTTCAGTGTATATTTTCTAAAAACGACATACTTTTACAAACTATTGTGCAGTTATCAAAATCAATGACATTTATGCAATACTGTAATCTATAAACATATTTTACCAGTTTCCCTACTAGTGTCTTTTATAGCAAAAGAAAAAACTTATTTTTAGATTAGGATCTAGTCCATGATTAGCTATTGTGCTTAGTTAGTGTCTTTTTGTCTCCCTTAAGCTGGAACAATTCTTTAATCTTATTTGTCATGGATTACATTAATGTTTTGGAAAGATTCCTATCAGTTATTTTATAGTATACCCCACAAAGTTCCTTTAAAAAATTATACTTTCACCCATTGGTTTTAGAACTCATTGTTTATGATTACCTGAAAGAGTTATAACGATGGTTGTCAAATGGTGATTTCCTAATTCTGTCATTTCTTCTGCATTTATTATGTAGGATTCTATAAGGAAGAACTCCTGTAGCCTCCAGTTTATTTATTCATTTATATTAGTATGAATTCATGGATTTTAATTTTATTCTATTGATTATTGTCTCATACTATCATCATTTTGAGGCTCAGATCATCCCAGATTTGACTATCTGCTCGTATGTCCTTGGGACAAGTCCCTATCATTTTTGCACTTTCCTACCATATAGCAGTTAGATAATGTGAATGTATCTGCTTTCTAAAGTTTAGTTTGGATGGAGGAAGCACTGTCTATGCTTTATATGTAGGGCTGCAGTGGAAGAATGGTGACCGATGATACAACAGTTATTGCCACAGTAGCTTACTGCTGCTATGCTGAGTGCTTAATGAGCATTTTCTCAGAGTTGTTTGTGGAAAGTTTGTGGAGGTTTTTTATCAGCTGGACATAGAATGAAGCAGTTGGAACATTGGTGGTGTGTTGCTCACAGTGTTGGTGTGCCATCCTCATTGAAGTTCTAAGGAATAGATAATATTAGTGACTGTGAAAATAGATTATGTAGACGAATATATAATGTGATTAACAACTAGTTAAGACAGAAGGGCACCATGAAGAAAACTCTTGTTATAGGTGGGAAAGAGACAAAGAGAAAGCCTTTATGAATCATTTTGACCTCCAAACGAGTTTCACTAGAATATCATAACACTCAAATGGTTACATGCTGGTATTACTTTATGTATTAGTACTGTTAACTGGTTGATGGAAAATAACAAGCATCATCTATCTGGGTTTATGTACCTTTCTTTTCTTGTAAAGACAAGAATGATTATGAAAGGTTATTGAATGGATATAAAGTCTGTGGTGATTTTCTTTCAGTTTTAGTGTCATTGAGCAATTTTATAAATGTCAGTTTTCTAACGTGTAGAAACTTACTCCTATAAGCATAGATGGAAATCTCTTTATCACATATGTCCTACATTAAGAACAAAAAAAGATTGTTTCATACTTTCTTTCATCTCTGTTCTAGAGAACTTAGAAAAAATACAGAAAAGTTAAAAAAAAAAACCCAACAAAATACAGTTTTCAAGCACCCATGCTACCCATTTGTCTGTTAACAATCATTTTGAAACTGTTAACAGTTCATCTTATTTAAAATAATATGAATAATATATGATTTACACACACACAATTTTGTGACTTCTTTAACACTGTATCATGAGCATTTCCTATTTCATTAAGTACCCTTTGGGAACACCACCTTAAATGGCTGTATAGGAGTCTATTATATTGATACAGTGTGTTTATTTTATTTTGGATGAATAGATTGTTTTCGGTTTTCCATTTTTATAACACTATGATGAACAGCTTTACAAAGAAATCCTGTTTTAAGTTTCTGATTAGTTTCTTTGGATGTAGAATTTAAGAATTCTCTTAAAATGAGAATTACTAGGCTAAAGTATATTTTTATAAAAAGGGATATATACTTATTTTTTTAAATACAAGCAGTGTAAGTACAAAAGAAGCAATCTAGGCACCCAAATCTTACCAACCAGAAGTAAATTATGTTGACATTTGGTGAACACATTTCCATTTGTGCTTATGGACAAGAATAATGTAATAAGAATGGGACACTACTCTTTTTTTTTTTTTTTTCTCTCTCTCTCTCTTTATTTTTTTTTGTCTGCACTACATGGCATACGGGATCAGATCCCAGACCAGGGATCAAGCCCATGCCCCCTGCAGTGGAAGCATGGAATCTTAACCGCTGGACTGCCAGGGAAGTCCCACTATTCTATTTTTTTTAAATGAGAATACAAAATACGATTTTGTTTGGATTTAACAGCAAGGAAAAAAATCCTTAAAGAACTGCTGAATTCTAGATAAAGGTTTCTTTACCACAGAGTTGTTAGGTTCTGTAGGATTTCACTAAAATTAAGAGTATAAAAATCAGTAAGAAATTGGAGTAATTTTTAAAACCTCATGTTTTAATTTTAGATATTAGAGATTAAATCCCTGCTGTGAAAGATGAGGTGAGTGGTATTAATACTTTCTCTCATGTTTTCTTTCCCCAGTTCCTGATTTTTATGTTGCTTATATTTTTCTTTTTCGGGTTTGCTGTCTGTTTGCCAGCGGCTATTTATTTAGTCTTTAGCTCAATGTTTAGCATTAGTTCTGTCTTTGAAAGGACTCAGTGCTAACCACCATATCTTTTCTCATTGCTTTTCTCCTTATTTACTTTTTATTTGCTTAATTTTATGATTGCCTGGTTTTCATCATGGAGTAGTTTTTCCCAAGGATTCATGGATGGTATATATACTTTATACATGGAAGACAACTTGGCTAGCCGGCTTTTTTTTGTTTGTTTTAATGTAAATATTAAAACTATGAAACATTTCAAGCATAAAGGAAAGTATAGAAAATGATGTAAAAGATATTTCTATATCCACTGTGGAGATAACGGATGTTAGCATGTATTTGTTACAGTATTTTACTATTTTATACTTTTTCAGCTTGCTTTATTCACTTACCGTGTTTTAAAGATTTATCTATGATGACTCATGTAGGTCTAATTAATAAGTTTAAAATGAATTGTTATACAAATAGTGGAATAATATTTATTCATTTTGTGCTGACCAGACAGTTGTTATCAGTGTCTCACTATTACAAATAGTACTACCATGAGCATTCTTGTATGTGCCTCTTTATGTGCAAGTGTGAGAGTTTTCTAGTATTGATGTTTACAAGTGGAATTATTGGGTCCTACACACCTTCAGCCTTACTAGGAATTGCCAAATTGATCTGCAAGGTGGTTGAATGAATTTATATTCTTACTAGCAGTAGTTCGGCTTCTACTCCATTCTAACACACCGTTTTTGCGTCTTTAATTATTAGAAATATTTACTTTTTAAATTAATAATTTATGTTCTTCCTGTGTGCTGTTGTTTCATTTCTTTTGTCTAATAAAATCTGTTTTTCCTAGAGTCTTCATTTTTATTAACTTATATCAAAAGGTCACCCCTGTTGTGACCTGTTTTTGGTTTTTGTATCTCTATTCTTTAATAGTAAACTACTTTTTGATGGATAAAAGTCCTGTGTATGAACATTTATTACTGTTCTGTGCTCAAAGTCACTGATGCTTCTTTCTTCAGTGTGTAGAGTCTCAGGTAGTTTTTGCATTGACCTAGCCTTGCCAGCTCTTTGATTTTGTGTTGGGAGGGGGCAGCTCTTTGTGATTTTTGTGACTTTCTTTACTATTGACTGTCTTGTCTAGCTGTGGTAAGAATGTCTCTAGAGTAGTTACTCTAAAAACTTGGGTGATGTGGGGATGGAATTTATATTCTTCTTTAGCATGTATTAATTCAGTTATCTGTGGTTTTTGGATAACACCGTTAGTTTAATTCAGTAAGCTTTGGGGGACAGATATTTACTTATTAAGTTATGGTGATTGCCCGCAAAAGTTGAATGATTAAATATTTCAGGTTTCTACTATGTGTAAAAACACCATGGGAATCATAGAATATATGAGTTGTGATTATTGATCTTGAGATGTTCAGTGCATCCATTACTTGACCAAGCTCTCTCTTGCCTTTTGGTAGAAGAAAAACTCTGGGAGGCTTAGGGGACTGCATATTTAATGTGAAGCTTATTCTGTGTCCTAAACTCTGCTACCTGTTTTAGGGGATACCACGATGAATAAAGCATACTTCCTAAATTTCACATGCTTATGATCTGACTAGGAAGGTAATAATATTCCCAGATCTAATTAAAGGGTCTCTAAGCTTCTAGGGACTCATGAAGTACAGCACAAACTTGGAACTGATAGTTTCCTGGAAGGAAATGGTTGCAGTTAGAGTTTACTAGCTCTTGTTTTTTATTCTCATGCCTGAATAGTTTTGCTTTTAAAACCTCTTGAATGTTCAGATTTTGATTGCTAGAAGGGGGCTAATTTTAATATTATTACTATACTTTAATATCTGAGATTCACTTCTCTATTATGAAGTATACTCTTTAGCCAATTTTGCTTTTTAAACTTTACCAGTTATGACATTTCCTGACTTATTTTGGTGCATGCAGGTAAAAAACTTTCTGGAGAATCTGTCAAAGGGTTCTTATTTAATTTGATTATGGAAACAGAAGAGAACCTTGCATTACAAGTTGCCATTGTCATTATATTTATCATTGCTTATGTTGGATAGGATATGTTGACTGAAATAAACATGCACAACATAAACGTTGTGAGTTCAGTTTTATTCAGGGACCTTACTGAGGACTATAGCCTGAGAGATAGCCTCTCAGCTCCAAGGAACTGCTCCAGAGAGGTAAGGGAGGAGCCAGGATGCCTATGAACTTTATTTGCTGGGAAAACCAGGTAGTCAAGATAAAAAGATTACTGCTAAGCACAAAGAAGACATCTGAAGTGAATGATTTTGGTGCTTTTCTGTGTATGGGAAGATGCAAGAATCTGAGGTCATTTGAAATGTTTTCTTAGATATGTATCTTAACTATCTAAGGGCCAGTATATCCAAAGCACAGAATGTTTCCTGTTTTTCACCATCCTGAATCCCCCTCAGGGCGCGCTGTCCCTGGGCCGTGGCAGTAGCTAATGGCTTTATCCTTGTAGAACTGGAATGGCAGGGAACATTTATTTCTTTACAAATACCAGTATGTTAGCTTATAAAAATCAGAACATTGAGCTATTTTGAAAACTCAGGGTTTGAATAGTTTTGTAAATACAAACATTATCATTAAAATTTTCTTCTGCTTATAAAAAATGCGTAGGGGCACCTTCTCCATCGGGGTTTGTAAATTATGGCCCCCAAACCAATCAAGGAAATCTTAAACCCTGGAATTGCTCTGTATCATTATTTCCACAGCAGTCTATATCCTCTAAGTGGATAATCTTAGCTTATTTTATTGCCCACCTTTGACACAGGCACCCTGCCCAGGAGGAAGGCCAGGCTGGTTGGGAAGCAGTTGCAGTGCCAAAGGAGAAAATTATCCTGACCAACATAGATAGTAGGGTGGGCTCAGTCCCACCCACATTACTGTGAATCTGTAATGAAAGAGGGATGGAAGGGATTTGAGGGAGACAATCACATGTCTGCCACAGATAACTTAATTGCTTAAGACCACAGCGGTAGTCATCAACAAATATATCTCCAAAAGCTGCTTGAGTTGTAGAGGACAAAAACCCAAGTACTGGCCAGATTTGAAAAATGCAGTCTTTTAAAAGTAAACTTAAAATATGTTACGTAACACATATTTTGGTATAAAACCACGAAAGATGAGGCTGAAGCTGAACATCTTCCTATGATAAAATATATAGACAACTATGGCATACATTATGGTCTTTTCATGCTCAATTCATGTGTGCTAGATTGAGAAATTAGCGGGAGACCGAGAAGGTAAGTGGGGGATGGCAGGGAGCAGTGCCCCGTAGACAGACAACCTTAGATGAAAGTATGAGAAATTGCCAGCCCAGCCGCTCAAATATCTTTTTCTCCTTTCTTTTTTTTCTTTTCTATCTTTTTTTCCCTTGGACTATGATAATCTGTGTTAAGATCATATTGACCTATTGCTAAAGAGGCATAATTATAGGGCAGATTTGTAAATATGTATTTTCTTAGGTAAGATCTGAGTAAGCTAAATAGAATTTTGAAAAGTGTATCTTTCTGTTGATATAAACATTTAAGAATAAGGTCAAGTATTTGTCATTTAATTAAAGGACTATGAACACGACTAATGAGTGTACCATATAGAGGACTTTGTATTCAAAGAGAGAATCTTAGAATCTAGCCGATTTACATTGCAGTTTTAGCATATAAAAAGGAATTTAACTGGAGGCTGAATTCTTCTGAAAATAGCAATTTATATAAGATCTTTATCCCATCTGTTTGGTTTCTTTGTTCCTTGGAGGTCATTGGGATGTAAATATACTCTAACTTTTTCTCCTTTAACTTACTAAGGTAATAACTAGCTGTTACAGACTTCACAGTACTTGGGTTATAGCAAGGTTATTTCTCCAGTCTTTCCATTTTATACTGTTGTGACTGGTGACCTATATTGCGTTTCCTTTTAATTTTAACCAAAGTTGATTCCAAATACTTTGGAGCTTATTTTTATAGTGTTCAGCAAGACAGACATAACCTCCAGTTTCGTAGAGCTCTTACTTCAGCTGGAAAAACAGATTGTAAATGAATGAGCACATAAATAATTGCTATTGTAGTAAGTGTGCTAAAGAACAGGGTGCTTTAAGATTGTGTCCTAATCTACTTTTGAGAGATAGGAAAGATTTTCTTGAGAACTTGATTTTTAAAAAAAAATTATTTATGTATTTATGGCTGCGTTGGGTCTTCGTTGCTGAGCGGGCTTTCTCTAGTCGCGGCAAGCGGGGGCTTCTCTTGTGGAGCACAGGCTCTAAGGCATGCAGGCTTCAGTAGTTGTGGCACGCGGGCTCAGTAGTTGTGGCTCACGGGCTCTAGAGCGCAGGGTCAGTAGTTGTGGTGCACAGGCTTAGTTGCTCCGCGATATGTGGGATCTTCCCGGACCAGGGCTCGAACCCGTGTCCCCTGCGTTGACAGGCGGATTCTTAATCACTGCGCCACCAGGGAAGTCTGAGAACTTGATTTTAAGCTAAGACCTGTACTGTGTGTAGAAGTCAACTAGGCAGTGCAGTATGGGAGGAAAAGAATTGTACATAAAGAGCTTAGAGCCCCTTTTTAGTATGTGATTATGTTTAATGTTGTTTTAAGAAATGAATTAATGAGTGGGTATCTAGGTCAGAAGCTCAGAAGAACTGTCTAGTGTGGCAATATAAATTTGGTCTTATGTTCTTTAATCACTCTGTTGCCCCATTAATTATCCCCCTCAATTTTTCCTTTAAAAAAACAGATACAGTTCCTCATTTGCATTCTTCACATATATTTTTCCTGTGGTTACAGTTTCAGATTGTGTCATTTTTAATAGAAAGTTGTATATACATAAACCCAGGGAAGCTATTATAGTGATATTACATTTTCTGTGGAAAAAGCTTTTTTATCATAGGATATAGTGTTTACCTTAACATTGTTGCCTGTGAGACATGCCAAACCAGAAATTAGAGGACTTTTGCGTTTTGGTTTTATTTATTAAAAATTAAAAAATTCAAAGTAATTTATGCTTAGGGTGAAAAATCAAATAGTAGAGAATGATGAAATCTCTTCCCCACCTGCAGCTCTTTGCTGTTTCTTGTGTGTCCTTCCAGAAATTTTGATTGCCTATATGTACTACACAAATAATCTCTTATTTATTTATTTATTTATTTTGGAATTTGTAGGAAATAGCTTTTTAAAAGAAAGTTTTACTGAAATATAGTTGATCTACAGTGTTGTGTTTATCTCTCTCATTATTTAAAAAGACTCAGTTATACTGTATATATTCTTTTGCACCTTTCTTTCAGTTGACATATCATGAGCAGACAGTAACAGTTAAAAAATGAAGTAAGAATCCTTTTTGTTTAAAAGACACTTTGTTATATCTTGATAAAACATCTGATGATACTTGGTTTTTAACAGTTGTTGTGCAGACTTGTTCAGGTGACAGAGCATCTGAAGCCCACTGTGTTCTTTGTAGAACACCATGAAATAATGATATTCTCTCATACTAACAAGAAAGGTTTTTACGAGCAGAAATATGCCTGTATTATATTATGAAATATAAAACTGTAACCAAACTTCTGTACTTCCAAAAGAAGAAGCTGAAAATTATGCACGGCAAATATTTTTCCTTTAATATTTACTTGTTGCTTATGCGCTCTTTCCTAATCATTTGTATCATTTTCGAATCATTTGCTAATCATTGCTTTATCATAGGCTAGTTCTCAGAAGAAAGGTATCCAGAGACAGCAAAAGTTTAGTGGAAAAAATTTGGTGGGGAGTAAACCTCAAATTAAGATTCTGTTCATTTGCTTAATGGTATGTGTGTGCGTGAGGACGACTGCTGTAATTTAGTGTTATTGGTAGAAAATCTAGCTCCCTTTGCTAAGCAGCACTGTTTTGTGGGACTCTATCTTCTGAGCTATTGGTTTTAACACTTGGGCTGTTTGTAGAAATTTCTTAGCACCTTATCCCTAGGAGCATAGATAAGGTAGCTCACTTTCTTCTTGGGTGACTAAAATGAGTAGCTTGACTCTACAGATTGATTTTACTGCAACACATACCTGTTTGCTTCTCTAAATCAGGTGTTAGATAAGGCAACATTGAATGATAGAGGCTACCAGAGGTTTTTTTCTAGAATCATGTTATCTTAGAGTCAGAAGGAACCTTTGTCATCTACTAATTTTGTACAAACGCCAAGAATCCCATTATATGTCAGTTGACCGACCGTACAATTTTTTTGAGAATTTCTTTGAGAATTTTTTTGAGAATTTAGCGTTTGAGAAAACGCTAAATTGAATGGGGCAGTGACACAACAGGTGTAAAGTGGGACAGTCCTGGAGAAAACAGCTGTATGGTCATCCTAGTTATAAAACAGTCTTGCCAGATAGTCAGTCATACAAAATCTGAAAGGATTTGTTGCCCCACAGAAAACCTAGTACTCTGAAAATTTAAAAGTTCTAACTAAAAATGAAATTTTTTTTTTTATTGAGCTAAAATTTATCTCCTTGCAACTACTAACTCTTCTTCCCAGTTTTGCCCTTTGATAATAAATGTAGTCAGAATATGGCAGTATACAACATATATTAGTTCTTTAGAAACTTTTTAAAATAAACAACTTTAGAGATAGCTCGGTTTTTATTTCCCAAAAATCTTACAGTTCTGCCCTGTAGTTCAATTTCTGTGCCCAAACTGAAACAAAAGAAGAGAAAAGAAATGAGAAGAAAGGTGAAAAAAAGACCATGCAACTGGCTAACCTACCAGGCCCTGGTACAGGGCACTGTTCACTAAACAACACTTGACTGCACTTCCATAATTCTCATCTTGGTATGTTTAGAAAACATTCAGTGAGATCTCTAGCTTCTCAGAAATAAAGTTTCTAGTTATTACATTAGTATTTTATCACCTTAAAATAGAATAAAGGGATATGTATAGGAGACACGCCAATTAAAGTAAAAGAAACAATAGTTTATACACAGGAAGGCTAGACCTCCAGCTAGCTAATCATAATGATTACAGTTTCCTTATCATTAAAAATACTTAATATACATCTATAAAAACTAGCGATAGATAGATACGTTTAACAAAGCCCTCTTGTCATCCTTTTACCCTTCGGACTAAAAAACTGTGGTTTAGTGTGCAACTTTTCATCACCCTGGTCACTAGATTAAAGATATTTTAATTTTCACGTGCTATTGCCCACATTTTTTTCCAGGAGGCTCATAAATAGGACAAGCTGGGAGGATAACTTTCTTTTCTTTTTTTTTGGCTTGCGGGATCCTAGTTCCCCAACCAGGGACCGAACCCTGCTCCCTCTACAGTGAAACCGCCAGGGAATTCCCTGGGAAGATAACTTTTGAGGTGATGTGTGGATGGAACACAGAGCCTGGTTCATTACTGAATATATGTAGGTCCCACCCCACTCCTCCCCCACCCTTTTTTCTTGCTGTTTAGGTAATTGTTATAAAATGTAAAATAGAACCATTTAACAACATAGCAGCATGATTAAGGAAAAATTTCTACAAATTGGCATTGTCTAATTTGATAAACATGTAACTTAATTTGAACCCTTGTAAGAACTTAGTTAAAAGGCAATCAAATGTCGAAAAAATTAAACAATAGCCAATCTAAGAAAATGGAAAATTTTTCCCCCTGCATCGGCAGGTGCGCTCTCAACCACTGCACCACCAGGAAAGCCCAAAATGGAAATTTTTATTCAAGCCAGTCTAAGGATTATAAACCGGGAGACAGTCTTTCAGAGAGCTCCTAGGGCTGTTCTGCTGGTTAGAGGTCGAAGCACAGTTAGTTATATAAGTTTTTGAGACAAAGTAACATATTGGCAGTTTACATAGTGCAACAAGGTGAGTAGTGGGGTCATTGTGACTCTTTACAGAATTGAGAAAGGAATGTTATCTCCTAAGGAGTTACCTTGCTGGCACCAGATGGAAATTAATTTTTTTGAGCGAGGAGGCATTCCTGCGTCTTCTAAGGGGATCTAGTTAATGTATAGTGCAGATGTACAATGCACACTAAAGAGGAGGGGGTAGTGCCTCAAATGGCAGAAAAATTTTTATGTTAAAATTTTTCTTGTCCTTCCTTAAAAGTAATTTTGTCTCATCACACAGTAGGTTAATTTATGGAGACACCAAAGATATCAAAATACAGTGTTGCATTTAAAGTAAATTGGAAGTTCTATGCTACAGTGGGTAGAGATTGTTGACTGAGTTATTGGGTTTTATGGTTAACACAGAGCAACTGTTCACTGTAATTAATATACATATATATATATATATATATATATGGTTTTTTTTTTTTGGCTGTGCTGTGTGGCATGCCCGGATCTTAGTTCCCCGATCAGGGATTGAACCTGTACCCCTGCATTGGGAGTGCGGAGTCTTAACCACTGGGCTGTCAGAGAAGTCCCCTATATTATAATTTTGTAAAAATAAAACTGGAGTTATTAGGTAAGGCAGTTGAAATAAATTGGTGTGTTTTATAAGTTCCAAAGCTTTACTTCTGAGATCATATGTAAAAGTATCTGTAGTTATTCTTTTTATTGTAGTTATTTGAATATATTTTGACAGGTTTAAGAAGAGAGTTGGTCATTCTGGGGAGCGTATTTGTATATTTGATGTGGTAGGGGGTGTTTCCTGTGAGGAACTAGAAGAGAGTTGTTTGTCATGTAGGATTTTCTCTTTAGTACATTTCATCTACATTTGCAGTATTAATAGTAGATATGGAAAAGTGGCTTCCTCTTTTTTGACACCTTCATTATTATTTGTTTAGTAATATTAATTACTATATATACTAAATATACTAATATATTCTAAATTACTAAGTATATGCTAAGTATTTATCTGTACTTTATTTGCCTTAACTTGTTCATCTGACTTTTTTTTTTTTTTTGCGGTACGCGGGCCTCTCACTGTTGTGGCCTCTCCCGTTGAGGAGCACAGGCTCCGGACGCGCAGGCTCAGCGGCCATGGCTCACGGGCCCAGCCGCTCCGCAGCATGTGGGATCTTCCCGGACCAGGGCACGAACCCGTGTCCGCTGCATCGGCAGGCGGACTCTCAACCACTGCGCCACCAGGGAAGCCCTCATCTGACATTTTTGCTCTTAAAAGTGTTGTCAAAGATGACTACACTGGGAATTCTCCTGGGTGCCTTGTAATGGGAAACAGAAGGTGCTTTATGACACCAGGGCAGAGTGTTGCTATTCAAGAGGGTGCTCATTTAGTGCCTACTTGGAAAAGTGCTGCAAGTAAATAAATGTAAAAGCTCATACAGAGTTGACTTTATGTTTATTTGACCTTAGAATTCAGTTTCTGTGAGTGGATGCTATTGTATAAACTTTGGTGCTGTTGACTGAAGAAAAACACATAACCTAAAAATTGCGAGTTATGTTTTATTTGAGGACCGTACTGAGGATTATAGCCCCAGAGACAGCCTCTCAGATAGCTCTGAGGTGCTGTTGCAAAGAGGACGGCGAGGAGCCGGGGTGCACTGGAGTTCTTGCTGGGGTGGTGGGGGAGAGTAGGGCATGAGAAGATTACCGCTGATCACACGAAACAGACATCTTAAGTTAATGATTTCAGGGCTTTTCTGTGTATGCGGAGATGCAAGAGTCTGGGCTTATTGAAATTATTCTTTAGATATGCTTCTTAACTATCTAGGGCCAGTATCCTGTTTCTCTCCATCCTGAGTTCCCCTCAGGGTGCACTGTGTGGGGTTGGCTGCAGTGGCTGATGATTTGATGGTGGGCAACATTCATTGTTTACTGGAATGGCAGGCAACATTTTTTGTCCATAGTGTTATGGAAAAAGTTGTCTTCTTAAACTTGAGATGATTTTAGGTTTGTTTATACTGTTTTGTTAAAAGTTATAATACCTTTATGAACTCCCAAAAGTGTTTTGCTAGTGTAATCGCTTACCAAGACACATGCAGACAGCAGTGAAGTAAATTGACCTCCTGTTTTACTTGGCATATTTAAAAAAATTCTTTAGAGGCAAGTGAGTGACTACTTATTGGACTGACAGAGTACCACATAATTTCTGCTTTTGAGTTTATAAAATAATGTATATTAAATAAAAGGGAAGAAGGATGGAACTAGTATTTGTTAAATGCCTTCTGTGTGTTAGGCATTATGCTGGATGATTTTCAAATATTATTTTACAATTCTGTGAGGATTTTGGTTGCATTCAGAACTTACATATGGAGACACTGAGGTACAGAGAAAATAAGTTTATCGAAGCTCCTAGAAAGTGGAGTAATAATTCGCCTATTCTTTCTAAAATCCAAAAATGCATTGTATCACAACACACAGATTTGCTCTGTGACAAAATTTCTTTCCCTCCCTCCCTCCCTCCCTCCCTTCCTTCCTTCCTTCCTTCCTTCCTTCCTTCCTTCCTTCCTTCCATATAAATGAAGTAAGAGGTGTGCAGCCACACTGCTTGGGTGTGATTCGTGGCTTTACCCTTGCTAGCTGTTGTGATGTTTGGCAAGTTACTCTAAGTCTCTACACGTCCAGGGTGGTTTTGGTTTGGTTTTTTTTCTTTTAATCTGTCAAATGGGGATAACAGTCTAATAGTCTCTATCTTACAGGTTTGTTGTGAGGATTGAATGAGTTAAGTGATAAAGATCTCAATATAGTGTCTAGCATTTCTTGAACTTTCAATAAATTGGTTGTAATGACATTTTTCAGAATTTTATGTGCACACTGACTTATTTTGCTTTATTAGTAATTCTTTTGGTACTTGGGAAAACCTCCTCAGAGTATTCCATGTTTTTGGAATGTATATATATTGTTATTCTATTTCATTAATTCATTTTACATTTTTAGTTATTTTAGATACTAGTGTAATAGATATGGTATTGTGGTTGTATTAGAAGTTTTCTTTGCAGTACACAGTGACTGATGCGTGGTAGACAATATTTATTGTAGGATTGAGAGAACTTGAATCTATTTGTAATCATGACTTTTTTCCTCTATAAATCCTAACAATTTGAACTTCATCCTTATTGTAAAGAAACTATAAAAATTCTAAACTTCTTAATGACTGATTATGTCTCTTAAAAATTTTGTTCATCTTTTTAAATGCTATTTTACCTTGTTTTTAGCTAAAAAATGATTCTTTGCCTGAAATGATCTTTAAAAAATTTTTTAAAATTTGATTCACATTAATGTTTTCATTTTCCTTTGTTCTCTTAGCTTCACAATGAAGAGGATAATTCAGAATCATCTGCTGTAGAGCAGCCGTCAACTTCAAACCCAACACCACAAAATGTGCAGGCTGCTCCTTCAGCATCTGGACTTGAGACTGACTCTTCTCCTCCACCTTATAGCAGTATTACTGTGGAAGTACCTACAACTTCAGGTATTGTTGTTTTTAGTGTGAAACAACTAGTAATGTTTTTTGTTTTTTTTGTGGTACGCGGACCTCCCACTGCTGTGGCCTCTCCCGTTGCGGAGCACAGGCTCCGGACGCGCAGGCTTAGTGGCCATGGCTCACGGGCCAGCTGCTCCGCGGCATGTGGGATCCTCCCGGACCGGGGCACGAACCCATGTGCCCTGCATCGGGGCGGACTCTCAACCACTGCGCCACCAGGGAAGCCCTAGTAATGTTTTTAATAGCTCGATTTTTTGTTTTGTTTTTACCAGTATGGTTTTGTGTAATTATCAAGTCTGTTAATGGGCTTCTTCGGTTTTATGATTATTTTAAAAAAAGTTTTTCTAAAGATAGTTTATACAATATTTCATAGATTACCTGTCTCATTGTTTTAAAAATTAATTTAAAAGTGTAGCTTGTTAAACTTTCTTATGCTTACTAGAATCCCTTCCCAGTGGATTAGCCATATAACTTTTGGAATAAATAACCATATATACATATATATTCATGCACACATATAATGCATACACACATGAATATATAAACATACCCATGTGTGTGTGTGTTTACTTATATAGTCATAAACAAGGTATTATTAATGATGAATGTGAGAATGTGGTAAGTACATGTGAATGGAGGTGAAGCATACACATAATGTCCCCTCTACTCATGGTAATATTTCCTGGATACAAGGCAGTGATTACTGCTTGCTGCTCATCCTTGATGTGATTACTGCTTGCTACTGCTTGATCTCATCCTTGCAGGTCATTCTGAAGAACTACCCTCATCTATTTCTCTGGTCACAATTTGTATTTTCCCAGTAATGCTAAGTTAATCATTCTATGATGGAAGATGCTGAGAGTGAAATTGCAATCCCTTTGTTGTGGCTACTGTTGCTATTGCTGTTTAACAGACTACCTCAAACCTAATGGAGTAAAATAACAATCATTTATGCTTGTTAATTCTCATGGTTTGGGGGGAAACTGGGCTTCTTTATGAAGTTCTCTGCTAGGGTCTCATGTGATTGTTGTCTGATGGTGACTCTGGGACTGGAGGTAATTGCAGGCTTCCTTATTCACACGTTTGCTGGCTGATGCTAGGGCCTCAGCTGAGGCTGTTGGCCAGAACAACTGTATGTGACCTCTTGTTGTGGCCTGGGCTCTTCACTGAATGGAGGCTGGCTTCTAAGAACAAGCATTCTGAGAGAAAGCCAAATGGAATCTGTGACATTGCCTCAAAAGTGACAGTGTCACATCTGTCACATTCAGGCTGTTAGAAGTGAGTCACTTAGTCTCTATTCAAGATTATTGAGGAATTAGTCTCCACCTCTTCATGGGAAGAGTTTCAAAGAGTATCACCACCACAACTGTATACAGCCTCTTCCCTCTACCCCCCTCTAGAGCTTCTCCTTTGACAGTCTTCCCCATTTCAATAAATGGCTCCAACAGGCCAGAAACCTGGGAGTCATCTTTTTGGTACCTTATTGTAAAATTACATGGTTTTTCTCCTTCAATTTTTGTTGTAATGAAATGTATTATTAACAGATTTCTTCTTTAAGCTAATCCATCCCTTTATTCTTAGAATAAATTCTTTTTGTCATCATGTTCTAGTCTTTCCTGGATTTAAATTTGTTAATATTTTATTTAGAGTTTTTGTGGCTTTATTAGTGTGATCTATGACTTTATGTGCTGTCTTTTTGGTTTGGGTATTAATATTGTGGAAGCAACATAAAGTGAATTGAGAAGCTTCTCATTTTTCTGTGATCTGACATAGTTTTGATAATGTAGCATGACATTTTTAAAGGTTAGATAAATTTCAACTGTGAAACAAGTGGAGCCTGGTACCTAGAAGTTCAGTTTTCTCACAGTCTCCTCTGTGATTTCTGGTCTTTTTAATTTTTTCACCTGTGCTAAAAGGCCATTCCTGACTATAATTGAGCACAAGAACTGAGTAATTCTAGAATTTGGGGTTTCTGTTTAATGAAAACTGTTGATATTATTTTTCTTCAGCTTCTTAGTCAGTGTTGTTATATTTTAGGCATGGGCCGTGCCCGTTTTCTGTGGAGATTATGTTCTTCAGTAGGTCACCTTATGGCTGCTTTTATAGATCTGAGCAACGTCAGTTATAAAAGGTGACATTTGCATAGTGTTGCACAGTTCACAGAGTCCTCTTGAATACTCTTCTATTTCGTCCCATAATAGCAAGTAATAGCCTCGCTGGGTCAGTTTTATGGATGAGAAAGTGGAACTTCACAGTGCTTAAGTGATTTGCTTGAGGTCACATAACTTCTAAGAAGAGGAGCTGGGATTGGAGCTCCCCAGACTTTAAATTCTGTGGTTGAGAACCAACCACTGCCTCAAAGGGTAGAAGAAAAGTAAGGAAAATTAACAAGTGAAAATTAAAGGTGCTCCTTCCCAACTTTCACCTGTTATTGGTGGAGATATTTTTTCTATCTTGGGTCTTAAAATTTTTCAGAAACTTACACATCTATTTTTAATGTAAGGATCGCATCTCCTTGGATATATATATATGCCATTGTTCCAGTTTTAAAAATGAATGTTATTGCTTAAATTCATAATCATGGTTTTTACTTAAATTTTGCTTCTACTCCCATCTTCAGAATTAAAGAAATCAATTTACTTGACGGTATATGGTGTTTTTACATCCTAATAATAAGTCTTTTCTAAGAATTTATGACTCTTGTGACTTTTGGTGGATAACATTCAGTATTATACTCCCACTAACCACTTCCTGTTATTAGATTGAAAATTGCCTAACTTCAGATCCTTAGCTCTTATTGATAGCATTAAAAATACTTATTTTAAAACCTATGTACAAAAAAAACCTATGTATATTAAAACACAACAGGAAAAATATTGCTGGAGTGCAGTGTTTTTTCATGTGGAAAATGCAAGAAAATCTGATAAAGATAGGTAAAATTGTAAAGAATATGGAAGACGTAAAAATGCTGTAGTTATGATAGAGGAAACCACAGAGGTGATGTCAAACGTTGTGGTGTGCACTACTTTTAGAATCTGCCTGTTTTTTATGTCGGTGATTCTAGCGTAAGTCTAATCAATTGATTGACCTGTGTGTATGATTTTACTTATACCAAAGTTGGCAATAAATGATGCAGTTTTTTTAAAAAATTAGCAGTCTATATTTAATACTGCAATATACTTCTGGAGATCATATTTCAAAAATAGCTTAAAAATTGGGGAGGGAGAAATTCTTCTAAAAAAGAAAACCTAAAGAACTAGGTAGATGGGGGGAAAATGGGAGAAGGGACAAGAGTAAAAAAAGAGTTAAAAATCATCAATCTTTTAGCAAAGAGAAATACTGAGTTTTCTTAGGAGTTGTTAAAATTGACCTGTGTAGAAAAATTAACGTCTTATATATTATCAAGTAAATATGAGAATAAATACATAATAAAGTATTTGGAGTCAGGAAATCCCTGGCTTCTGCCACTTCTTGTTTGTGTGATACTGGGCAAATCACTTAACTGAACCTCAGAGTTGCTAAGGTTAATGTATTTAGCAGTGTTATAGTAAATGGCTAGTGCTGTTTCAGTGTTTGTTACCATTATTCCTGATATTTTTACTTTTTGTCTGTGAGATTATGGGCAAATAAAGTCTTTGAGCATAGCAGTAGGAACATAGAGGATGCTCATATATGGTGAGGTGAGTTTACCTCCTTTGTGTTGCCCACATTTTCAGAGTCTCATTCTTGATGTTCTTGTTTGGTATATCAGCCGTTACATGACATTTGTCAGTTCTTTCTCTTGATAATAAATATAGGACTAAAACAATATATACGATGTAGTAGTAATTTATATGTTATATAGCTTATAACATAGGACTACAAATAGTGATAGTCTTTAGTGGCGTTCTGTAACTTACTAAATTATGTTCTGGCTATAAACATAATATTAGTTTGTTTTAATGGTTATCTTTTTTAAAAATCCTTTTCTTCAGATACAGAAGTTTACAGCGAGTTTTATCCTGTGCCACCTCCTTACAGTGTTGCTACCTCTCTTCCTACGTATGATGAAGCTGAGAAGGCCAAAGCTGCTGCAATGGCAGCTGCAGCAGCAGAAACATCTCAAAGAGTAAGACAATGTTATCATTTCCTTCTGAGAATATTATTTGTGTTAATTGATATGTATATTCAGTAATATCAAAAGTAGTTCTTTGTGCTTGTAGTTTTTTTAGTATTTACTACTACTTATTTGTGTCATCATTTTTTGGCACTCTCCTATTTAAATTTACCTTCTGCATTCCTTGACCTTCTCATTCGATTTCGATTTCTATTGGTCTTCTCCTGCACCCACCCTGGTCATCCTAGGTGGAATCTTTACCAATAATTTATCATTTCCTAAGTCTTGATTTCAGGCATCTCATGCACTAACCTTCACCCCCCATACTTCCGACTCCCTCATTCAAGTTACCCCCACCCCGTTGACCTCTTCACTGTCAATGAAGTGTCTTCAATGTCCTTATTTCCCTTCTTATATAGTTTAGATTCTGTGGTCCATAACTATAATTATAGATCTTTTTTTTCTATTCATTTTTTATATATTAGCATAGCCAGTTTCGTGACTCTATGAATGAACTCAAGGTAGGTTAAAGACACAAAGAAGGAAGTTACCAGGCCTACAAAATTATGTTTGTCAATTCACTTTTTTTTTTTTTTGACCTTTGAACACATGCCACCCTAGAATTTGGGAATGATGGTCAAAGATTCCACCGCCCTTTGTTCTCCCTCATCTCCCTGTCTTAGTAATAGAGTCAGTGATACACTACGTGTGTTATTTCCTGTTCTGGTAAAAGGAGTGGCTGTCTCAGTAATGGAGAATCAATGAGATGTATGTATGCTATTCTTCAGTCAGGTAAAAGGTAGAAATTATTTACATTTTAATGTGACTGCAAACAGGACTAGAGTTTGTTACCTTTATTTCTTGCTTTAGTCTTTAGAGATGTCAGATTCTGGGTTAACCCCATTTTGTTCAGGAAAAAGACACAGAAATATCACGTGTCACAGGAAAGCTAGAATTAGGTGAGGGGAAAAGGGAGAAGAAGGTGCTTGTATGTATAGCATTCTTGTCCTGCTGCCATCAGGCCAGAGCCCAGCACGTAGATTATTTGATGGGTAAGCATTTTTCCTGGACAGGTTTCTTTCATCAGCCACAACCCTCTTCAGACCTGCTCCCACTCACATCCTCCAACACACACAGAGTTAAACGTCATCATAAATAGTTTTGAGCACATAAGTAAAGGTAGTAAACCTCAAATTTATTATTGATTTTTAAATAATTAATTAATTAATTAATTGTTTTATTTTTGGCTGTGTTGGGTCTTTGTTGCTGCTTGTGGGCTTCTCTCTAGTTGTGGCGAGCGGGGGCCCCTCTTCAGTGCAGTGCGCCGGCTTCTCTTGTTGCAGAGCATGTGTTTTAGACATGCGGATTTCAGTAGTTGTGGCACACGCGCTCAGTAGTTGTGGCTCACGGGCTCTAGAGCTCAGGCTCAGTAGTTGTGGCACGCAGGCTTAGTTGCTTCGCGACATGTGGGATCTTCCCGGACCAGGGCTCAAACCCGTGTCTCCTCCATTGGCAGGCGGATTCTTAACCACTGCACCCCTGCACCAGGGAAGCCCCTATTATTGATTTCTTTTCCTTCTGAGGGGGAAGTAAGTTTCTGTTAAGACAGTGGCATAAATATAACTCAGTCAATAAGGATTTTTGATGTTGGGAGGGGAGAATTATGGAGAAGGAGGATAGATCTATTAAGGTGTGGAGTTTTTACTAGTGCATGTGTGTTTGTACATGCATTATATTTACATGCACACACTCTCAGTGAAGTAGGACAGTAACTCCTTTTCTCAGGGAGTGTTTTTCTAGGGACTTTGGAAATGGTAAAGGTCCTTAAAGGATGTTTAGGGCCTTGGGTCCTCTACACAGTTGGATAGAACTCTAAAGAGAAAGTAGGAAGCATTAAGTCTTGTTCTCTGTGCTTTGAGGTAAGCATAAAGGTGATTTTACCTTTTGGAAAGAAAACTCTGAAGTGTTACTATTAAAAACTTCATCATTTCCAGTGTCTTGTTTTTAGAAAGTAATGTGATTCCAAGCCTGAGCTGGAATATGTCCATAAAGAAAAGTTTTCTGTTTTTACCCATTTCCGATACCATTGTAACTCTAGCTTGTGAGAATTGTGGAAAATTTTATGGAAAGCAAAAACAGAGTTGTATGAAGAGACTAACTTATAACTTAGGTCCTTGTAAAAATATCTTTCAAATTCGTCCCTTTCTATCCCAGTGCTCCAGCACTCTCTTTCTGCAAAGTGCCATTCAGTATGAATTTCTATACCTGATTCAGATAAAGAACTGGTCTGATTAGCACTTGAGTACATTCAGTTGTAAATGAATCTCAGCTGGATGAGCTGAAAGTTTATTTCTTAAATCCAGTCTCATCGGGGGAATATAGGTAGCCTGGAGACTTGGAAACAATACTGTTTTCTACTATTTCGTATTTCTCATGAGTAGGGTTGCAGGTATGATTATGTGATGACTCATTGATCTACTGAAGTGTATTGCCCATTTTTAATATTTCTCTGAAAAATATTTGTTTCACATGATTCACTTTATAAAACTTTTAGAACATGGCTTGTCAGTTAGTCTCATATTATGACCATATGTAGTGGATAGTGTTCATTTTTTTGTACCTTGTTTAAAATTGTGTGTCAGTAACTTGTCTTTTGATGTAAAAGCTAGCACTTGATAAATTGTGAACAACTCCAAGACGACCTTGTGTTTACATTTCTAGCACCTTGCTATTATCTGGCACATCCTTGGTGTTTAATAAATAACAGTTAATGAAGTTAATGAATGCTTTCTTTAAATTAGCCACTGTGGGAAATTAGAAAGAAAAATACGACTGTTGTCCTATTACAGCTCTTCGTTTTAATTTTTTTTTTTACCAATTTTAGGGTTTATAAGTCAGTGTTTAATGTAATTGAAATTATTGCATAGCTACTATCTTTTATTTTTTAAGCATTTTATGTAAATATTTTTCTGTTATGTTAATGGTTGAGTGAAATTCCATGGAATCAATATACTATAATATAATGGCCACTATATTATAGTATATTGTTCTGAAAAGAACAATTAGATTCTGAAAAGAACAATTAGATTGTTCTGAAAAGAACAATTAGATTCTTTTCAAGAGTGTTTGTGTTTTCCAGTGTTAATGTTGTAAAGGACATCTTTGTGCACATGTCTTCTATCTTTTTAAAAATGATGTCCTGGGCTTCCCTGGTGGTGCAGTGGTTGGGAGTCTGCCTGCCAATGCAGCGGACACGGGTTCAAGCCCTGGTCCAGGAAGATCCCACATGCCGTGGAGCAACTAAGCCTGTGCACGACAACTACTGAGCCTGCTCTCTAGAGCCCACGAGCCACAACTACTGAGCCCGAGTGCCACAACTACTGAAGCCCGCACACCTAGAGCCTGTGCTCTGCAACAAGAGAAGCCACCCAATGATAAGCCCGCGCACCACAACAAAGAGTAGCAGCCCTGCTCGCCGCAACTAGAGAAAAGCCCGCACACAGCAACAAAGACCCAATGCAGCCAAACATAAAAATAGAAATAAATAAATTTGAAAAAAAAGTGATGTCGTATGATAAAATCTCTTGGACTGGTGTTTCAAAAAGAGTATGAAATTTTATATTCTTGCCATCATATTGACAGTGTTATTTTGGCCTTCTACTGTGCTTTAATGTTTATTTCTTGAATTAACTTGAAATGATATAAAAATTCATTAATATGTATTTAATCATGGCCAGTTATTAAATTGACCATAAGACCATAAGGATATATGATTGCAGAGTTGAAGGGATCTTTTTGCCTAAATAATGAGCAATATGGTTTTGAAAGTCTTTTTTTTTTTTTTTAAATATAATTATTTATTTATTTTTGCCTGCGTTGGGTCTTCATCGCTGCGCGCAGGCTTTCTCTAGTTGCAGCGAGCAGGGGCTGCTCTTCGTTGGAGTATGCGGGCTTCTCACTGCAATGGCTTCTCTTGCTGCGGAGCACAGGTTCTAGGCGCGCGGGGGGCTTCAGTAGTTGTGGCGCACGGGCTTAGTTGCTCTGCGGCATGTGGAATCTTCCTGGACCAGGGCTCGAACCCGTGTCCCCTGCATTGGCAGGCGGATTCTTAACCACTGCACCACCAGGGAAGTCCCTGAAAGTCTTTTTCTTTCAGAAAAGAAATATATGTAGTGAGACTACCATTATCGCATGGAAAGAACATTGGTATCCTGGATTTAAGTCCTGCCTTGACCTAACTAATTATGTGATTTGGGCAAGGCACTGAGCTTCTCTGAGCCACAAAATTGAAAATTAACACCCAACTGAGGTTATGTATATGTAACATGGAGATAGTGAGTTTGTAAATCAGGTCATGTCAATCATTTGATCAAAACTCTGTAAGACCTCCCAGTTCACTCAGTAAAATCCAGGGTCCTTTAGTGGACTCTGGCTTTATTTCTTCCTGTTTTCTCTCTTATTCACTGTGGTTTCAACCATGTTAGCCTCCTCACTATTTTTGTAACATGCCAGGTCTGATTCTCTCTTAGGAACTTGGCACTGGCTTATCCCTCTGCCTAAAACACTCCTCTATGAGATATCTGCATGGCTGACTCTCTTACCTCTCCTTTAATTCTTTGCTCAGTGTCACCTTAATGAGGCTTATGTGACCACCATATTGAAAACTGTAGCCCTTACTAAACATTCTAAACATCCTTTCCTTACATTTTTTTTCCTGAACATCCTTTCCTTACTTTTTTTTTTTGCAGAGCATTTATATACCTTTTGTATAAGTAACTTATTTATTATGTCTTTATTTATTGTCCAGCTCCCCTCACTGGGATATAGGCTTCAGAAAGGCAAGCATCTTTGTTTTACATACATTCATATATCCCAAGTACCAGGAAGCAAAGTCTTATGTAGAATGGGTGTTCTATCAATATTTGTTGAATATTGGAGGCAATTAGTGATAACAGACTTTGTACGTGCTTCCAGAGAAGTTTCTCGATATTTATAAGCAACTACAGTAATGTGTTTGTATATTATTTTTGTACACAAAAGTATTGTACTATATAAATGATTTTCACTTAATATATTTTGGAGATTGTAATTTATTTTTAAATCTTTACATTGCTTTTTGAATTTCATTGTTTTAGATATACAATAATTTATTTCATTGATCTCAAGAATTATAAACGGTCTGAGATTTTAGCCTACTTGCAAGGTAACTGATTAGCTTGTCACAGTTTTGTGGATGCTTACAGAAGACACAGGACTGCTGGGTCAGAGACAGGAACTTTATTATTCACAGCAGTAGTAGTAGCCAAGGTATTAGCATTTTCTCATGGCAGTTTCCTGAGCCTCAGGTCCTGCAGGGCAACTCAGAGAGGGCCAAGCGATGCCTCTGCTTGCAGTGTGGAACTCTGAGTTCAGGGGAACCCAATATTTTCTAAT
The DNA here is from genome assembly GCF_964270905.1 of Leucopleurus acutus. NCBI lineage: Eukaryota > Metazoa > Chordata > Mammalia > Artiodactyla > Delphinidae > Leucopleurus > Leucopleurus acutus. The sequence goes on from NC_139160.1 coordinate 52,618,062, forward strand.
GGCCAATAAGCATGCCTACATCTCTGCTCTGGAGAGAGATACTACTTCTCCCTCCCAAAGCCATCTACTATATAAACATCCTTGAAAAGATAATACAGAAAAAAGGTAGCCAATGCCTCTACCTGGGAGACATGTAGAAACATGAAAGACTCACAGAGAATTATCTCCTGACAGTTGCCCACTATTGATGGGCATTTAGATTGTGTCTAAGTTTTTGCTCTTATTAACATTGCTGCAGTGAATTATCTGTAATACATCATTTCTTATAAGTATATTTCGTGAGCTGGAATTACTGTGTCGGAGGATGTGTACGTTTTAATTTTTGATAAATATTGCCAAATTGCCAACCATAGAGTTTGTACCAATTTAGAGTTCACCACTGATTATGAAAAATCCTCTTTCCATTTGACACAGATGCAGCAGTGTCACATCAATCTTTTGTGATGTCATTTTCATTAATTCGATGTTATTCAATTTTTATCTTTTTTTTGTGTTTACTTTTAAAGTTACTCTTTTTAGGGGTGCCCATGAAAAATTAATACTTGCTAATGTTTTTTGAGTACTTATTATGTATCAGGTACTGTACTCATTATCTCATTTTGCCTATACAGTACATTGAGGACATTAGATTTTATTTAAATTTTTATCTTTACACTTAAGATAATAAAGTTGTAATTATCAATAGTTTAGTGAGCTATTCTAATAGTTTATGTTGTACAGATTCAAGAGGAAGAGTGTCCAACAAGAGATGACTTCAGTGATGCAGACCAGCTCAGAGTGGGTAATGATGGGATTTTCATGCTGGCGTTTTTCAGTAAGTGAAAACTGAAACTATTTCCAAACTATTTGTTTGCATTTATTGGTTGTGTATGTATTTAAAGTAATATAGACAGTGAGGGAAGGCAGATATTGTCAGTGTGTGTCTTACCTTGTTTAAAATGTAAATTGATCCTGACATTTAACTAGCTGTGATCATATGATACAAATCCTAGAATTTGTTAAAACACTTATCAGGAAACTTTGTATTGCAGTTATTATGCTAGATGCTGACTGTATAAATATATAAGCATATTTATATATATATAAGCATATTTAAAGCTAAATATAATTTTGTATGTGAAATGCTGCATGTCCATTTGGGGCTATAGGAGCATGTATAATGAAATGATAAATTCTGCTTTTGGAGCAGAGGACTTCCACTTGAGTGTCTTTAAACAGGAGGACGGTTGGAAAAGGAGATATTCTGGGGAACTGGAACAATGTGATTTTGAGACACAGGAGTATGAAGTTCTGTCTTATTTGTGCAGAATGGCAAGTAATTAGAAGACCAGAAACCGTAAAATTTTAACTTTTTGCAACATTCTTAAATTAACATTTGACTTTATAAAGTAGACTTAAGCTACTTGTGGAAAGACTTCATTAGAGTCTTCATTATTTCAGTTCCTATCTCAGGAATGGCACATAGTACACTCAGTACATAATATTATGACACTCAAACTGTTTAACTTGATAAAATAATTTTTGGAAACCCAGTATTCAACTAAGTACATTTATTAGATTATGGTAGGGTTAATTTCTGCCCTCAACCTGGTTAAATGACCATGCTTTCATACCTTCTTTGATAGAATGCTGATTTAATTTATTTCAGCTGTAGAGTTAATTTTGAAGCTAGAACTGAGGAATGTTTTACCTATGTAAAGTACCACATTCAACTTTAATAACAGACCAAAAAAAATAGACAAAATAGAAAATACATACTTCCTAAGTTGAGTTACTTTTGAGTCTGAAAATTCCCTTACCTTTTCCTCCATTTTCAAATGGTTTCTTGCTTCCTTTCCTTATTTCATTTCATCTACTGAAGAATAGTAGTTGAACCGCTCAGAAATGTGTGTGTGGATGGGCAGGCAGTTACATTTTTCTCTTCAGATTTACTAAATTATATTCAGGTTGGCAATCAGCTAATGTATATGCAATTTTTTTTTTTTTTTAATGTTGTACGTGGGCCTCTCACCGTTGTGGCCTCTCCCGTTGCGGAGCACAGGCTCCGGACGCACAGGCCCAACGGCCATGGCCCACGGGCCCAGCCGCTTCACGGCATGCAGGATCTTCCAGGACCGAGGCACGAACCTGTGTCCCCTCCATCGGCAGGCGGACTCTCAACCACTGCGCCACCAGGGAAGCTCCCTGTATATGCAATATTTATGTCTTGTGGTTTTAGTTATAATTTGTAGTTAGATATGATGTTAAGTATGATGAAAAGGAAATGAACACTTTGGCTACAAATAACTCTGTTTTGTACTGTTAGTCTAGTGAACTTTAATTTTTTTCTTAGTTTAAGTTCAACCTGGTAACCCTTTATATTAATAACAGGCTTCCCACATATTTTCTTTACAAAAAGAGTAGCGTAAACATTAATTCCGTTCATGGTTATGTCTTTTAAGAAATCTTCATTGGAAAAAGAAAGAATTTAAATTTATTGTAGTTATTTATAGTTAGTATAAATACCTGTTTCTTAGGAATAAAAACATGTTATTTGACACCATCTAATTATTTGACTCAGAGCTCAGTTATTATCTCTCCATTTCTATATTTCACTTAACCATGCTATCTTCTTATCAATCTTTATTTTTTAGATGACAGCATTTCACTGATACATCAGTGTTGTAAATGCACAGTAACCTAGGCACAAAAATAAGGTTGACCTTATTTTTGGCCACTGGTGCTACATTAATTAATATGAATATAAATATTTACATTTAATATATTAATGTAAATTACCTGCCTTTTATTACATTTTTACTAAATTATGTTTCTACAGTTTATATCTTTATGCTTACTATTCTACAAATACTGCACCAGTATTATAAGAGTAAGATTATAAATTATTTTTCACCTTCATTTCCTGATACATTTCTTTGGGTAGGGTGTAGGCCAGTACTTCAGTTTATTTGCTTTAATGAGCATAGATTTATTTGTAGTCACTACCATCTAGTGGCTGTTCTACAAATTGCAACTTGCTATATTTTCCAAACTCTAAACTATCCAGTAGCTATTGTCTATGTTCTGTTCTATTGTCTATTTCTAAGGTCTGGAAATAGATTTTCTTTAGCATGGTTTATAATTTAAGCATTTCAGGTTATACAAGTTGTGCAAATAAAACTGCAGTGATTATCAATAAGAATATTTCAGTTAAAACCTTCTGTTGGTTTAATTCTTTCCTTCTCTGTTTTCAATGTCTACAATTCAGTCTCTTACCACATGTAACCCTAAAAAAAAGTTTACGTGTAAATTTGGTGAGATAATTGCTTGTCCATGTTCAGAAAATGTAAAGAACGAAATGTGTGTATCCCCTGATAATGTTTTGCTTCTCCTAATCCCTTGAAGTGTCACTGAAAAATGCCTTATGTGTGCCTTATGTGCTTGTATCTGAGCATACTTTTAAGAGATTTTGTCTCTAAAAGAATGGAATAGAAGTCAGTTATATGTTAGTTAAAAGCTAGAAATTAAAGTTTGGTTCGTTGGATAATTGACGTTCTGTGGAAATGACCTTGAACTCTAATGCTTAAAAATGTAATGGATTCTGTTTAGAAAACTTTTCTAAGGTTTAGCCTTTTGTACTGTGTGTGAATCTTCACGTCAGCATGCTATAGTACTAATTAATCACTGGCATTATTCCCATTTTAGACTTGAGGGAAACATAATTTAAAAGATATTAAGTTACTTGTACGTAACTTTAAAAAGAATTAGAAAGGTGTTTTGAAACGTGAATTCTGATTTGTAAGAAATTGCCAAACTGTCTTTCAGTTCTGTTGCATTCCTACCAGCAGTGAATGAAAGTTCCTATTGGTCTGATCCTTGTCAGCATTTAGTATTAACAGTTTTAAAAATTTTAGAAATCTAGGGCTTCCCTGGTGGCGCAGTGGTTGAGAGTCCGCCTGCCGATGCAGGGGACACGGGTACGTGCCACGGAGCGGCTGGGCCCGTGAGCCATTGCCGCTGAGCCTGCGCGTCCAGAGCCTGTGCTCCGCAACGGGAGAGGCCACAGCAGTGAGAGGCCCGGGTACCACAGGAAAAAAAAAAAATTTAGAAATCTAATAGTTGTGTGGTAGTATCTCTTTGTGATTTAATTTGCATTTCCCCAACGATTAGTGATCTTGAGCATCTTTATTCAGTAAATTCTTTCAAGTACCTACCATGGATGAGTCATAAAAGTGACAGTTCTTAGAGGGGTTATCTGGGCACTACACATTGAAAAACAATGCATTGATGACTTATTCTGTTCATGTAAAGCTATGTTTTTAGATGAGGTCACATACTGTAAGTGAATCCAGAAAGGGGGGACATCTAAGAGTTATAACTACACCTTAAGAAACTCATAATATTTGTGAACATTTTATTGAATTTGTTCTGTTTATAAGAAAAATAATTTTGTCATTTCATTGCTTATAATTTAGTGGAAATGTCTTAAAATTAATAAATTGTTAGCTTTATGTTTTTCTCAATGGCTGATAGTTTAAACAAAGAGAATTGCATGAGGATAAGATAGGAATTTGCCTTTATGCAGTTGAGAATCAAGTATAGTGAAACTGATTATTCTTTGGGAACTTACTGTGTTTGAAACCTGGTGCATTTATATATAATGAGGATTTTTCTGTGATAAAAAATTTAATAAGTGCATAATGTTAGTATATTGGTATTCATTCATTTATGATACTCATTTGTTTATTTTCAAAGCAAGTATCAAAATTTAATTTAAAACTTTTTAAACTTTTCATTTTGAAATAATTTTAAATTTAGGAAAAAATTGTAAAAATAGTACAATTGCCATATAACTTTCATTTTCCAAGTGTTAACGTATGTAACTTCAGTCCAATGATCAACATTAGGAAATTAACATTACAAAATACTACTAACTAGTTTGTAGACCTTATTCACATTTTGCCAGTTGTCTCACTGATGTCCTTTTCTTGATCTAGGATCTATTTCAGGATTACACATTATATTAGTTTCTGTGTTTCCTTAGTCTGCCTCAACCTGGAACAGTTTCTTAGTCTTTCTTTGTTTCATAACAACTTTGATTCTTCTGAAGAATACTGGTCAGTTATTTTGTAGCATGTCTTTCAGTTTGGATTTAGCTCATGTTTCCTCATGATTAGATTCAGGTTTTGCATTTCTTTCCTTTTTTTTTTTTTTCTTTTTTTCCCCCTCAAGAATACCACAGAAATGATGTGTTCTTTTCAGTACATCAAATCAGAAGCAATGATCTAGATATGTCTTATTACTAGTGATGTTAACTCTCGTCAGGTTAAGGTAGTGTCCGCCAGCTTTCTTCACTATGAAGTTACTCTTTTCCCCTTTATTATTTATAAGTATCTTGTGGCTATTGAAAATTTTAAAGTGTAGCCTTACTAGTTAATGGATAAACTACAGTGTACAATATTGCTTTCTAGATTATTCTGCTAACCTCTTTGGGTAGGTGGGAGGTGTATATAATGAAAAGATCATTGGATATAGGCATAAAAGACGTGGATGCTCCAGTCCCAGCTATGCTTCTTACTTGGCTTGTGACTTTGTGTGGAGCCTACCTGTTCTCAGTCTTAACTTGTCCTTCTGTTCTTGTCTTCTTTCTTAGGCATGTATATGTTCACCTGCCTCTACTACACATTATTTCTTTTATGGATTTTACATACTTAAGGTTTAGTGTACAATTTATTAAATTCTCTTTTTTGACAACTGAGACAGACATGTCCTAGAGGATCCAGAATTGAATGCTTTGCTCTTTCTGTACTGTAAAGACCTCTTCAGCTTTACTTCTATTTTGTAGGCCAAGGGGCATAAAAAGTGAATCTATTTATGCTTCAGTAGTCACAACTTCTCTGTTATCCTAGTGCTTAAACCAATTAAAGATGATTAAGTTATGCATTTGTCTATTCAGGCTGCCATAACGAAAAACCACAGTCTGGGTGGCTTAAACAATGAAAATTTATTTTCTCACAGTTCTGGAGGGTAGAAGTCCAAGATTAAGGTGCCAGAAAATTTGGTTTCTGGTGAGGGTTCTCTTTGGGCCTGCAGTTGGCTGTCTTCTTGTGGTGTCCTCACATGACCTCTTCTCTACATGTGTGCAGAGAGAGCGAGCTTTCTCGTGTCTGTTCCTCTTCCTATAAGGACACCAATCCTATTGTATTAGGGCTTCACCCTTATAACCTTATTTAATTTTAGCCACCTCCCTAAAGGCACTATCTCTAAATACAGTCACACTGGAGGTCAGGGCTTTAATCTATGAATTTTGAGGGGACAGAGTTCAGTCTATAACAAATTATATCACATGAGCACAATTTATAGGAATTCATACTGCCGGCGGAGAGCATAAAGAAAACATGGTGGCTCATTAACTACTTTTTTGTTCTTTTGAATCTTATTTCTCTTTTGGCTACAATGATACATATAATAGATATCGGTAAATCTGATTTTGAAGAAATTGGACAGTGTTTAAATTATTTTTTCCCCAAAGCTAAACATACACATACTCAGGTGAAAATACACTTTTGGAATGTTTTGCTGTTTTGGGTTTTCTCCATCAGTGCCTCCTATGTTTCAACAACACGACATGCTTGCAAAATGATAGAATGTTTATAGCACACTGAGATAAAAGAGTAAGGTGCTCAGGACTGGTGGCAGTCTGTCCTCTGCCCCAGACCTCACCTGCCTGCCCTAAGGGCTGAGGAGAGACATATCTCAGCCTGTCATTAACACATAGGTAGCAACCGGTTGGGAATCTCTACTGCTGTTTGGTAATATAAATTCTTTAGTTTAAATAGATATAAAATTATTTTTTGTTATGTGCTTTCCCTAACCTAACACAAATATTAGCCAGTTTGATACAGAGTGGCTATGTGCAATAGATTATTCTACAATGATGGAAATATCCTATCTCTGTTGTACAGTACGGTAGAGAGTAAACAAGCTTTATTTATAGTAGTGTCTCTTGAAATCGTTTTGCAGGAAAGATGGGACCTAGTGTGTAATGTGAAGAGATCATTTTGTATGGGTAGTGATGATGGCTAGCATTTTTTTAGCAGTCACCGTGTGCCAGCTTCTGTACTATGCTTAAGCTCTTTACATTCTCACTTAATCCTCTTATCAATCTTGTGAAGTAGGTACTTAAAGATCAGAGGACTGTGGCTCAACAGAAGTCAGCAGTGAGTCCAAGGTCATATATCTAGTAGAGTGAGTACGATGTGACTCAAACACGAGTCTCTTATTTCAAAATTGATTTTTCTGACTATCACACCATATAGTACAGTTTCCCATAAATGATCAAAAAAGCTGCGACTAGAAAGTATTAGGAAGGAAGAAATTAACAGGAGTAGGGGCATTACTTCGAAGAAATAGCCATTTCATTTAAACTTATCCTAAAATGTTTCCTCTTTGTCTTTAGAATTCTGAAAAACTAGAATTTCTCTAGGTAATTTACTTTATTCTCCCTGAGGCTTGGTTGGAGATATTTAGGGTAAGAGGCTGGGCACTGAACAAGATTTAGGTTCAAACTGATCTTTAGTTTTATTATTATTACTATTATTATTTTGATGATGTTGCTGTCTTGGACGTAAATAAGGTACTCTGATTATATCTCAAGGACCTATGTCAGAATGGTTTCTGCTATGAGAAATAGAAAACCCTTACTCAACTGTTTTAAATAGTTAGGAGATTATCTCACAAAACAAGAAGTCCCTGGATGAGCAGACCTCAGGCACAGACCATATCAGTGCTGTGGCTCTGCTTTGCTTTACTTCGGTTTTCTTCACTCCCCCACTATTTGGAGTGATGGTTTAATCCTCAGGCTGATAGCAAGCTCCCTGCAGCAGTTCCAGGCATTACAGTTAAACGTGATACCCAGTGGAAGAAGGGCCTTTTCTTCTATTCTTTTTAAAAAACTTTCATTGTAGAAATTCTCAAACTAGACAAGAGTGTAATAAACATCTGTGTATCCATCTCCCAGCTTCAACAATGATCAATTCAAAACCACTGTTGTTTTACCTATATTCCATCTTCCTTCTCCTTGCTGTGTTTTTAAGAATGTTTTTCAGAAGTCCTATTAAAAAAAAATTCACTGGCAAGGGATTTGGGCCTTCTGTGATTTTCCCAGACAGGACTCACCTTTGGGGGCTAAGTATGGGGTCCAGCCTTTCCTAAAAATACAGGCTCTAGAGGTCGGTGGGTTCCTGGGAAGGGGAACAACAGGTTTTGTTAGGTAAGAAGAGAAGGCAATGAACAGTATCTGCTCTGGGAACAATAGTTTATAATTTATTCGGCTCATCTTTAATATTGCTTTTTAATTTGGCTGGCTGATGATGGCTTAGACTAGACTTTTTGGGTAGGATCACATGGGAGCTACATTGTGACCTAATTTTTAACTGGTTTAAAAATGCAGCTTCAATAACAAATGTATGTATAAAAGAAAAAAAAATGCAGTTTCACCTTTTGGTGATAAGCTGTAAGGTATTGATTCTTGTTGACCAAACTGACAAGAAACCAAGCTTACCCACTTGTTAATGTATAGTAAATAACTAATACATTTGCAAAAGGTAAACTATAGTCTATAAACAAGACTTAATTAGTACAGAATTAAGAGAAAGAACTGCTGTTTCCGTTGAGTTATGAAGTATTATTGATGTTTATATTATGTCTCTGTTAGTTTCCAAAGTGTGGTTTTTAAAATAATTATTTCTCTTGCTTTCAGTGGCATTTATTTTCAACTGGCTTGGATTTTGTTTATCCTTCTGTATCACCAATACCATAGCTGGAAGGTATGGTGCCATCTGTGGATTTGGCCTTTCATTGATCAAATGGATCCTTATTGTCAGGGTGAGTGTCTTGATGGCCTCTATCACTTTTGTCTCTAAAATTAAAATACATAAAATTTCCTATGTGGTTCAAAAATGTTCATTTTGTGTATATGAGCTCAATTATTTTGAGACTTATTCTTAACTTCTATCCTTAACTATCATAGTGATCTCTGTGGTGTGGACATTTTATGACTGTATTATATGAGAGCTTGTTAGTATGTGGAAAGAAATTTTTGTTTGTTTGTTTTTAATTAATTAATTTATTTTTGGCTGCGTTGGGTCTTTGTTGCTGCCTGAGGGCTTTCTCTAGTTGTGGTGAGCGGGGGCTACTCTTTGTTGCGGTGCGTGGGCTTCTCCTTGCGGTGGCTTCTCTTGTTGCGGAGCATGGGCTTTAGGCACGTGGGCTCACTAGTTGTGGCTCGCTGGCTCTAGAGCGCAGGCTCAGTAGTTATGGCACATGGGCTTAGTTGCTCCGCGGCATGTGGGATCATCCCGGACCAGGGCTCGAACCCGTGTCCCCTGCATTGGCAGGCGGATTCTTAACCACTGCGCCACCAGGGAAGCCTCAGTAAGTGGAAAGGACTTTGAAATCAGATAAATCTGAGTTTGAATCTCATCTTTTTGTATTATCAGTGTTCTAACTTTAAGTTTTTAAATTGTTCTGAGCATTAGTTTCTTCATGGTAAGCTGATAATATCTGCCATTCAGCATTTTTGTGAGGCATGAACATGACATATTGAGTACCTTGCTCAGTTGCTGCACAAGTATATGTGCTCAGTAAATCGTGGCTGCCACTATTGTGATATAGTGTAGGTCTGCCTGAAATCAGTTTTAAAACATAAAAATTTCCATTGGTTAGTGAAATTATCATGGACTTAAATATCTTCTCACTGTTTCTTTTTTATTTTTATTTTTTCTTTTTTGGTAACATTAAGAGCTAAAAAAGTACAGTACAGGCCTTTGAGGTGGTTATGAGAACTCATCTTTTTTTCCTTTACATTCCTTCTAAGCCTTTCTTCTCATTTTCCTGTTGTTCCTGGAAATCACCCTCTGTCTATCTCGTTATCATTTACGAGGTAGTGTGTAGGGAGATAACAAGAAGTCCTTTTCTTTCTCCTATCTCAACAGCTTTTCTAGCCCCCGAATAATTTTTTGTACCTGTTGTACAGGCAGTAGTATTGTTAACATAATCTTCCCCCAGCTCCTTTCCTTTGCCTCTTGAAGGCCCCTTTTGGCTCCTTTTTACAAAGCTTTTCTCCTGATTTCTTTAGGTAAGGCTAGGAAAGTGGCTTTGTTAATTAATAACTCTTCTTAAAAGTTACCCACACATTTAAATGCTATATACAACTAATAAAATATATACTTTCTACAAATCATATATATTTAAACATTGATTTCTAGTTGAATGAGTCAAGTCCTCCTGAAATTTTCAGTAGAATCATATACTAATATGTCGGCTTTTATTAAGTGCTTCACACACTTCAGTTATGCACCTACGTTGTCAAATAGATTAAAAAAATTACCCATTATAAAAATATTAAAACTTTGAATTTTATGTGTTTCTTCATTATTTTTAAACTTATTTTATTACTTCCCAGGGTTTCAGTAATCTTCTCATACGCTGTCTCTGTTCAGACTAGATTACAGGATTTGGTTATTAAACAGTTGATTCTTGGTGGGACCTGTGGACTGGCTTCTTCTAAGGTGATTAAAACCTGAGCCATTGTAAGAACTGCCCGCCTGGCAATTACTTGTTTCAATTTCATTTAAAAAATGTAGAGTGGGTTCCCACCATTAGCATAAATCTGTTAGGTGTTATGGGGCATGCAGAGATAAAGAGACAGCCCCTGCCTTTGCAGAAGTTATTACTAGAAAATCTCGAAAGAGTTGGAACTAGGTAATGTCCAACCTTGGTTATGTTAGTAATAGAATTAATTACAATTATTCAAATGAGATTTCTTGTCTAAGTCACAGAACTCAGAAAATGATTTGATTTTCTCAATTATCCTGAAGTTATTGAATTGCTAGTATCATTCTACATTCATAAAAAAGAAATTAGTGCATTATATGCAACCTTTGCCTCTAGGATATTAGGGCCTAATTCTCTCTTAGAATCCCAGGTTGAGAAGGGGTTAGATTGTCTAGTAATCAACTCCAGTCAGTGTGATAAGATGGGGACCTTAAATTCAAAGACTGGAGTTTCTCAACGTTTTGTAAGGTATATAAGAGCGTCAAGTTTAATCACTGGGACTGTTGAGTTTCCTTTTAAATACCTTTACTGAGTTAAGGTTAATATTATACCTGTAGTGTATATTGAGAATTGATATAAGAGAAGGATTTAAAAAAATCTTTTGTTATAGGGCTTCCCTGGTAGCGCAGTGGTTGAGAGTCCGCCTGCCAATGCAGGGGACACGGGTTCGTGCCCCGGTCCGGGAGGATCCCACATGCCGCGGAGCGGCTGGGCCCGTGAGCCATGGCCGCTGAGCCTGCGCGTCTGGAGCCTGTGCTCCGCAGTGGGAGAGGCCACAACAGTGAGAGGCCCGCGTACCAAAAAAAAAAATCTTTTGTTATAAAATAACAGTAGCCACCATTCAGTGAGTACTTACTATGTTCCAGGCATAATTCATTACAGGCACTAAATTCTTTAGCCCTGTCTGTATCAGTGATGCTGGAGACAAGCCAGCCATTTTATTGATGATGAAACTAAGAATAAAAAGTCTAGTAACTTGCTCAGCGTCCCACAGTTTGTATGTGGATTTGAATCTAGCTTGATTTCAGTTCAGTGCCTGTTCTCCTAATTCTCTACTGCCTCTGTAACACTGTACTTTGACTTTTATTATAATGCTTAAGGCAATAAGTTTCCCTTGTAGTTCAATGCTGAGAGAAAGGTTTTCTCCTGAAAGCCTGGTGTTTCTTTTTATTAGATAATAAGCAATTTATAAATTAACTGCTGCTTTTCTTTTTGTTTCTGAGCTGCTGCGAACCTCATATTTAGTGTAAATATCTTTAGCCCAGATTCTGATATTATTTTTAAGGCTTTTGATGTTTCTATTATTTGTTTTAAAAGGCATATATATTTTATTAAAAACTGACAAGTCCTTTAGAAAGTAGACAGGATGTAAACAATAAAATACTGGTGTCATATTAATAAAATAAAATCAGATGAATTCTTTTTTTTCAAATTTAAATCAGATAAATTCTTATTGTTGGTTAATTTATTCTCCAAAATTTGATTTCTGCAGCCTGCGGTTGACCAGTCAACATGAGTTATTTAGTTATTTTAAAAAAACCAAAAACACAGCTTGGCTCAGCCCTATGACTTTTAGTATTTTGAAACACTTGACAACTTAGTAATGAGCCCCAAAGCTTATTAGTTTATCCTTTTTACATGGTGAGTTTTTCTCTTTGACTTCAAAGTGAAGGTAATTCTATTCTTCACTTGGGAATAAATAAAGAATAGCTGCAGGTTCGTATTTTTGGTGAAGAATGACATTGTTCTTTTCTGGTTGCCTCTTGTCGGGTAATATTATATATTAAATATATTTTAAATATTAGAAATATATATTTTTAAATATATTTAAAAATTAGAAAGTTAAAAATGTATTGTTTAGGTTCTTTATTCCTTTTGTTCTTATAATCTCTAAAACCTGTATGAAAACCTTTTATTTCTGATTATTAATCATTTGATTAAAAAGTAGTGTAGTGCTTTACTACTTTACAAGCTATATTCCCACAATTTTCTAGTTCTCCCTTTATTGTACATATTTTAAAGGTGTAGGAGTATGTGGGATTTGCATCTATGATGGTACTCTGAAATCTCTAATCTTTGTAATTTCTAAAACTCTAAGCTGAGAACTTAGATCATGGTTCATATATTGTAAATACTTCCTGTGAGAATAATTTAAAAGCTTTTAAAAACAGATTTAGATAACCTTTAGTGGATATACTTCCTCACTAGTAACATTACAATTTGTAAGCGTTTTTGTTATAACCACACCTATAAGATTTTTAAGCTTTTATGGAAATTACCAATGAATAGTTGGAAATAATAACCTATAAAGTTGGAGATAGATACATCTGAGGACAAATCTGCATTTAACAAACTCATTTTTAGTTAAATCAGATTCGGTTCAGAGACCAATGGAAACAGAGTAGATTAAATAAGCAGGAATATTAGACTGATTTAAAAAGAAAACTTTTCGAAGGTAATAAATCATCATGTCCCTAGTCTAATCAAGGAAAAGATACCTGTGTCCAATATCATCAAACCCTGCCTTCCGTCTGCCTGTTCATATCCTCACTTCACAGAGAATATAAACTGTCTACCACGGCCACTAATAGGAGCTGTTGAAATGCCGCTTCAAGGTTCATTTCGCTGTTCTCAGCTCACTGTTGGGAAATGAATGCTGGAGCATCTAGTTTGAAAATAAAAAGACTCTAATGAGTTGGGGGTCTTTATGTGCCTAGTATTCTTGGCAGTGATTAACAGTAGGGGGTGTATAGAAGGTCAAAAGCTCTTCTTTTTAGAGGTCAGCAGAACATCCCCATCTGATAAGATTAAACTAATGTGGCTTTTGGTGTTAATATCTAAAGCAGCAGGTTGCTGTAGTGTGTTTGGGATGGTGGTTGTGGCTTTGAGAGATTATGAAAAAGGAACTGACATGTGAACTCCTTAATGAGAAAATGTTGGATTCAGATATATAGCACTTATCTTTCTTCTTTACGAGCAGTTTGAAACTATTTTTTGTTTCTAAAAGATTTTGCATAAGTGTGTTTGCTGTTATTTTTTCTCAAATAATTATATGTGTATGTCATTAAGTATTTTTTTCTTTTCTGTTTTTCTTTTTGTGCTGTTTTAAGTGCTAAAGGTTATTTGAGGTAAATCATTCTGAAACTAAGACTTATGATTTTCAAATTTAGGTACACAAATACGGTTAATATATTTATGTTCACTCCACAGTTTTCTGATTATTTTACTGGATATTTCAATGGACAGTATTGGCTTTGGTGGATATTTCTTGTACTTGGTAAGTTTATTCTTAATGCATTTCAGTATGACTAATTTGCATTTAGTTTAACTTTGATGTTTCCTAAAAATGTGAGATGTAAATATACTGTTTTATAATTTATGTGGAAAAAAGGTTTTCTGTTGTAAAATTCTCATATCCAAACACTTATATCATCTTGGCTATTCAGATAATTCTATGTAGCATTCTGGATTTCTGATTTAAAATTCAGAGCCTGTCAATTTAAAGAATCAGTGGTTGAATGATAAGTCAATCCTACAAAACTTGAAAATCCTAAAATGATTAAAAAATAGTTACCTTCAGCATTTATTTTGGAAAATATACATGCATAATTTTCTTTTAATGATCGTAGGAAGTGTTGAGAGGAGGATAGTTGGATATTCTGTCCATTCTTTTATTTTTGGATCATTGAAACATTCTTTACACTTTGGAAGTGTACCCTGCATTAATCATTAATCAGTCAGGCATAAGGAAAGGCTTCATGCCTAATGATCACAGTACTTCTGTTGAGTTTTCTTCTTACAAGGCATGTCTTTTATTAATATTGATGAATTTTATGGATTTCCGATTTACAATCCCTTGTGTTTTCCTCTTTAGATATATGATAATTAAGTTAATCTTAAAATCACATGATACCTTTAATCCACATTTCAAATTTATTTACCGACATGAAGAATACATTTTGTTTCTTTTTAGGTTTAAGAGCCCACATTTCTCTAGTAACATAATTATACCAGAAAATAGCATTTCAGTAGGTGGCAGTGTTCTCCTTGAGTTTATATTTAGTCCTGCTGTTGCATCTTTTGGATCTTTGGGGAAACAAAATCTTAGTGGTCGGTTAAGGTCACTAAAAATCCTAGATTGTTTCTCTAATAATTATAATGAAATTATTCTAATGTTGTGATTTTGTTGGGCAGGCAGACTTGTACAAAAGTTTAGCCAGTTTTTTGTATTGGTAATTGTTTTCTGACTGATTCTGTGCTCATTATTGAGTTTCTTCCTTAAAAGTGAAAAAATTGATAAAGTCTTTTAGGTATTTAAGCATATTGAATGAGATACTTGCTTATAAATATTATTAGCGGATTGAGGAGCCTTCGGAAGGCAACTGTGAGACAGAGTAGAATGCAGAGGGCAGCCCCAGTTCCATATCAGAGCCATAATCTAGCATTTAGGGGAATGTGAAAACTTAATTCATGATCAAAATGTTCCTCTCACATAATACTCAGAAGAGTGTTGAGCACATCATAGAATGCTGAGAAACAATAGCTGCTGAGTGATCGGTTTCTAGATGTGAATTGGCTTATTTTGGAAAATGCCTGAGCAGAACAAAATATGTCTTAGAATCAGCAGCTTCATAGACAAAAGAAAGGATTTCACAAATAATTTTGGTGTACATTTTTCAGTAGTACTTTTACGTTTGGATCACAATATCATTATCTTTGAACAGCATCTGGAAGGGCATGAGGGGAGAATTCAGAGCGGGGGTCACAAGTGGAAAGAGGATATAGGAAGCAGATGGGATCAGATTTAGGTGAAACTTATACCACTTGTTTAAGTCATTATTTGTATATCTCTTCTATCTTTCCTCTCTAATTTATTATAACCATGCTTCTTATTTTAGTGCTTCGATTATTGTCTTAGAATTGGGTTACAAATTTCAGTTGAGACTTTACATTTTAAATTGACAGACTCTTCCTCCTGGTGAGGAAAGTTGCATGCGTACATATCTTTTGGTCCCTGCCCTCCCGCCCACCATTACCTAGTTAAAAATTTACTGGAGTCAATAAATGTTGCCCTTAGAATTGTATGCTTAAGTATATCAAAGACTTAGCTCTACTAATAATGGTAATGCTTTTTATACTTAGCTAATATTTTTCACCTGAAACTTTGAAGCATTTCACAGGCTTTGTTTAATTGATTACTAAAGATACCTGTGATTATTATAAATGATTATTAATGTAAATGATTATTATTTAAAAATACTATTTTACAGAGGAGAACACTGAGATAAATAGAAGATACATCTCAAATCATTTAAGAAATCACTAGTGGCTGCTTCCAAAGTCTTCTTTCTTGATTTTTCTCAACTTAATTTTTATTATAAATTAGTCTTTTATTACTTGAAAATAATAACTAATAAGTAAATTATTTACATAATGCACATATCTCTAAATACAAATCTTGCAGATGACAGGCACCTGATCTTGCTAGACAGGCTTGTTATTGGTTTTATCCCACAATTGTTAGCAATTACATGCATATGTTCTCTCTTGAATACTTTATATCAGTAAATATGTCTTAGTTTGCTTAGTAGTTATAGTAATTAAAAAGTTTGGTATAAAATGGGACTTCTATGAGTTGAATCAGTTTAAATGCATTAGGTAGCTTTGCTTTTTAAGAAATAATTTAGTAAGTGTGTATTTTTGTGTAATTTTGGATTTTCATGGCTGGATTTACTTTACTTTAGATACATCTAGGTGTAACAAATTGAAAGAATTTGGGGGTGGCAGTTAAATTTTATTATATTTCCTTACAATAGATTTGTCATTATAATGTAAAATATATTATGGAATGACTGTAATCCTACACGTTAAATTCCTTAGACCAAGAGGATCTTGTTTATAATTGTCTATCTAAAATGTATTGTGTCCCCTTTCTGTGTAAGAACATAACATATCTGTATTATTTCAACCTTCTCAGGCCTGCTTCTTTTCTTCAGAGGATTTGTTAATTATCTAAAAGTCAGAAACATGTCTGAAAGCATGGCAGCTGCTCATAGAACAAGATATTTCTTCTTATTATAGAGGTAAGAAATATTAATATATTAATTGTTTATTCCTTTTGTATTCAAATTCACCAGATGCATATTAAATGCTTAATGTGTACTCATGTTGTTTACTCAAATTCAGCATATTTAATAGATTTTTATACTGTTAACAGTCACTTACTGAAATTTAAGAAGTTGTGAACTTTTAAGATAACTTCCATTTTAAAAATTGAATTTCATACATTTTAATTTTTAAAAATGTATTATGAGTAAACTGAAACTTTAAATCAGACTTTTAAATTTCTTTTTAAAGCTTGACCACAGGATGTATACGAAGTAACCACCAGCACAGCATTTGAAAGCTTGAAAAACAAAATATGACAAAGCACTTACACAGAGAGAATGGGCATTTTGCATAAAACAGTGTGAAATTCACATAGATATCTGGTGGATAAAACAAACAAAAAAACAAATCTGATTGAAAAGCAACTTGCCATGCACTGATCTTAACAAACTGGATCAATGAATAAAAGTTGTGTGAAGAAAATAGGAGCTTTGTTACTATTTTCTTAATGTGTGCCAGTTTGTATCAACAACCAAGGCTGCAACTTGAATAAATGGGAATATAAAGAAATGAGCAGAGGTTGTCTTACTGGTTATCCAGTGAGTTTCTGGAGGCTGTGTCTATAGTAAAGGCATTTATTTATTGTGCAACTAGTAGATCTTCACATGAAGAGACCTCATATCTCTACTCGCTATACTATTGATACTTTTAAAGCAAGTACCATACACTTCATTGATTTGAACTTTTAAAGTAGTTGAACCGCATAAGCAAAATGTCTACTAAAACACTTAACTTCTGGATGTATCTTTAAGTACAAAATGCTTCAAGTTGCTATGACTTAAGTATAAATAAATTGTATGGTTTGTGATTTGGTTGCTTAAATTTTATGCTTATATGAGTTTTACATAAGCTGACATGATTTACTTATTTCTGCTGAAGAGAACAATGATTACAATTGCATTTCTGGATTATATTTAAATATCACTTTAAATGTTCCACTAAGGTTTCTTCCTACCCCTAGAAGATGTCACATTTTCTCCTTAACTGGTAAAATGTCTTTACAAGCAGTGACCTTAAGAGTTTGTCGGCATTACCTGTAAGATAAAAGGCAAAATAATTTTACTAACTTAAATGATATTCTGTGAATATTCAGTGTGATTACCTTGTTTGCATTTTCAAGAGTTTAAACTCTAATGTAAATATTTTCTAGATGGTTAGAAGCCTAAACTTTAGAATATATTTTGATATATGCTACCTTATGTCATTCTTATCAAAAGGATATTATATACTTGATGTAATACTGCTTATAAGATCGGTTTTCATTATGCTGTCGTTTAGATAATTGCAACTTAATACATTTTAAGGCTAATTCTTTTTGTCCCTAGACTGCATCGACCAGACATTCCTTTCTTGTATCAATGTGAAATTTCCAGATCGTCTGTAAACCTGCAACTTTAATAAGATAGAAGACTACTAAAAGCAGAAGACAAATTAGTGAGGAAAAGATAGAGCTTCATAACTGAATGGCAGAGTGGTTTATGCTTAAAAGCCATTTCTGTTCATTCTCTTAAATATTTATATTTCATTTGTTTTGCACAGTTGCATATGTGCCCATTTAAAAGATTTGGGTATACTTGAAAGAAACCATAAAGTGGGAGCAGTAAAGTGCAGTCACATTTGATTAATCAGTGTTTGATATAATTGAAAGAGTTGAATGATAAACAGTCTTCCAGCGTGTAAATGCCATTGACTTCTGACCTGACATTTAACATAATAAAAATGAAACTATTAACCATGTCAAATACTTTAGTTTCTGGCTCTTAGATTTATCTAGTAACTCTACACTTGAAACATCCTTTGTTATATATAAAGTTTTTCGAAACCTGCAGTGCTGATTATTAGGCTTTGTCAGATTGTTGAACCAATATTTACATTATTATTTAGCAAAACTTTCTGTAAATAACCATGCATAAATTACTTTCTGCATCTTTTTCTTAGAAATTGTGTCTAGATAGATATCTCTTCATTCATTTTAAATTAAGTGAACTTAATATATATAGAAAATTTGGGTGTTAAAGATAGTTTTAGGACAAATTTTAAGAAAATGTGGGTATGCCACATGTCCTTTATAACAAAATCTTTTTTTTTTTTTTTTTTTAAAGGGACTTGACAGTTTTAGGGTTTCTCAAATGAGAAGTTTGGTTTTTAGCATTGTTCATCTTAGAGATTCTTGCAGGAAGAGATTGTATTAGATAGTATATTTATTTCATTTAAGACATTTTTGAAAATTAATTTTCTGAATAAGATACTCTCATTTGCATTTTGTCTTTTAAAAAGCCAATAAAAAGTATCTTTAAATATCATTGTAATATTTTTTCCTTTAGATGTATAGTTTAATTTAGCAAATAAAAACTTGTGCTTTTAATAGCTTCTTGCTTTCTGATTGTAGGATTAACCTGTAAAAATCATTTCCTGAATTGAGATATGTGAAATACCTGTTTTCAAGTTATGGAAATGTGTCTGTGGAATATAGGGGTGTGAGTGTGTTGCGAGAGTGTGTGTGAATATTATTACAACTGGAATCTATTTTACATTCATAAGCTACTACATTTTACAAATCATTTTATGTCTCATCTGTTTTCTCTTCAGTTATATCTTTGCTTTTGAAATGCAACATTAAAAATGATGGGAATTATCTTTTAAACTTAAAAATCAGTTGATACAGCTATATAGAACATATAAAATATATTGCTTGTTTATTATTAGACACTGACTACTAAAAGATACATCTGAAACTATTCAGGGTCATTTTTCCATTTCTGAAAAAATAAAATTTATTACGCTTTATAACTTTTTTTGTATTTCTCTGTATTTTCTGATTTATTTCATTGTCTTTGATAAATAAAACATGTTTTGTTTTGCTAATTGAGCCTCCTATTTTCTTGTTTTCCCTCATTTATTCTCCTCCCCTGCTAGAATTTTTATTGTTTGTTAAAGTACCTGTGTTACACCCATTGAAGTAAAACAATAGCCTGGGGTAAAGAAACAAAATGTTTGATTTAGTTGCCTGATTTGGAAATTAATTAAAGTTAAAATTTACTTAGAAGAAATGTGAACTCATGCTAGGTCTCTTTATTGCACATTAATTTTCCTGTAGACCTGTACTTTGTTCTTTGTAATAGTTTTTAATGAAATTAAGCTTTGATACATAGTAAGTTAAAATATCTAGATCATCTATCATACATCAATTTATTAAAATTTTATTTTTGTTTCTGTGGCGTTAATACTTAGTTTCTGCATGTGGATGTTGACCCAATGTCAAAACTTCACTTTTTGTTTTGATTTTTTCCCCCCCCAAATCTGTAAGATTCAAGTGTGATGTTACCTGATCCTCTTTAATTGGTACAATTCATTGGTAGTCTTAAATCTCATCATCCAATCAGGAGAATCAGAATATTATTTTAAAAAACAACATTCTCTTCTGGATTTATCAGATCCTACATACTTCCCTTCATTTCCTGTGAGCTTGGACAGAATAGCTGCTGTTGTGTTTTGGAGATACTTAATTGCCTTTGCACCCTGCCTTAAAGATTGAAAATCAAAATCCTTGTTAGGGTATCTATAAACAATTTTTGAATGAGTGTGAACTGGAGCTCGGAAGTTAATACAAAAAATATATTACATTATTTCTATTATATTTGAATAAGCTAGTTATGGCCAGAAAAATCCATTTTTATGTTTTTATGAAGTAAACTGCATTTAAGGTAAAAATACATTTTCTATATAATGTGTTCAGGATACATCTTAGAAATTAAAAGACAAATTCTATTATAGTTGGTTAAAATGAAAATCTCTTTTTAATAGAAAAAAATACTAATCTCTAGCCTTTTGAGTCTATAAGCTATATCCCATGCCTTTGAAGTTCATAAATTTTAACCTGTTAAGAAAATAATCACTAATATTTCCAGCAAAACCTCTGATGACAGGAAAAGTGGAGTTCAGAAAGTCCAGTTGGAGAAAAATTCAGGGTTTCTTAATTTAATATAATTTTTTTCAACTGGTCTATACTGTCCCCAAAAGCACAAAGGTAATGATAGTGCATCTGATACTGTATTTAACTAGAGTGACATATATATCCTGAGTTTGCTCATAACAGATCTGGTTATTCCTATTTCCTCACCTTATGTAGTGCCTCCTCTCTCATAAGTGTCCTAATTTGGAGGAGAAATTATATGATCACCCTGTATATAACTCTATACTGTGCTGCGAAGTGACTGCCTAAACCCACTGCCCTTTGAGAGAAGTAACTGCAGTATTAGGGCAGGAGTCACCTAATCAGCCCTGCCTAGACACCCATTTTTTTGGCCTGTAGAACACACATGGTACTATTTTTTTTTTCCTTTTTTTTAAATAGAAGTTGTATTGGAATGATTCCGCTTATGGTCAGTAGTAAACAGTGAGCTTTTTGTATGTTTAAACTGCTGTTAATTGTTATTTTAATTGTTTGCTATTTAATTCTTCAAATAGTCATGAAATATTAGTGTATTATATTCTAAAACCTCATTCTTGATAAAGTTCAACTGTTAGAGGATAATGTGCCATTTAGTATTGAATGTCCTTGCCCATATATAAAACATGTTTTATATGTGTTAATAAAGTTCAGTAAATGTGGAAATGTGAACCTGTCATGCATGTTTTTCAAAATCAGTTTGATTCACAATATATTATCGCCACCTTGGCCTCACAAAATGTTTATATGATCAAACTTATGTTACATGAAAACAACTGGCATGGAATTAGGTTGGAGTGTGGGAACATCATTTAACTTGTCACAGTAATTTGTATGTTGGGAGATAGATTGCAGTTTAATTTTAATAAATGCAAAAGCATCAGCTTTATGAAGATAATTTATGTTTCTTTCTACTTTGCAAAAGATTAGTCGTCACCATAGATCAGACCTGCTTATGGGTGTGTGTTCTTATTTGGGACATATGGCCTAAAATACAACCTTCCCTAAAGTTATTTAGAAAAACAGAAAAAGCTCATTCCATACTTCGTAAAAGTTAAGCAGTTAAAAAGAAAATGTTTATTTTGAACTCAACATGTTTGCTTGTTTTCACTTTTCTTTCTTGATGTTTTCAACTTAGCTTTCTTTTTTTTGTTTGTTTTTGTTTTGAGAGATTAAGCTACCTGCTTCTAAAAAACCCACTTAGTTTTCATGGAAACCATTAAAAAAAAAAATTCAGCAGCTAAATAGGGAAGAGATAGGGCTATTGCCCCTTTAACAGCTGAGGTTATAGCAAGCCCAGATCACACATTGGTTCACATAATCTTGGAGGTGGTTTTCCTCTCAAGCTTGCAAAACAAAAAGAACAAACAAACCCACTTTATTACTTTCCTACTCCTTCGTGTTTGTTTTAATTAAATCAGTGCTTTACCTTTAGTGACAGCGAGAAGGGCCACAGACTATCCTTCCTTAAAGCAGTTTCTTTTCTTCTTTTAGCTTTACGAGAAGCATAGTGAGATCAGCAAGTACAACAAAAGTTTGCCCAAAGCTCAGAAGCAATCTGGAGGACTCAGAATGTGAAAAGTAACAAATAACCTTGTTGGAAAGATGAACTCTTCAGAGGTATAAGAACTGTACTTGTGCATAAATCCCTAGTGTGGAAATACGTTATTTCGTTTCCATCAAACTGAGTTTTCTCAGCCATGTAAATTCCTGCATAGTGATTTGGTTTGACTAACTGGCATTTGGGCTGTAAACCTTTAATTCCCATTTTATTCATTCAGAGAGAAGACCTAAAGACCCTTAATTGCTGGCAAGCGTTGGTGACCACTCATCCTAATATAATAAAGTGTGAAATATCACTTCCTAAATCCAGATTTTTAAAATGATGAGACTGTGGAAAGCGTCAGTTCACTGAGATTTATGAACCTTCTTTTTTCAAACGGGATAAAATCAAACAAAAGTTTAATAACATGTATACGTGGGAAAGACCCAGAAAAACTGAGTAACTCGCCAAAATGGCTGAAACCCTCACCTTAAATACCATTTTCAGCTGAGAGTTATGAACTTTTAAGAGACAGCTGGGTCATACATATCCCTAATTCTACAGGATCTCCAGAGGTGAATTTTTGATTGAATGATTCTTTGAATATCTCTCTAGAGCTGTGATTGTTATTCAATATGGTGCATTATAGTCAACTGGGAATTGGGGGGAAATTAACATCCCAGCCTCAATTTCCAGAGGTTCCAATGCAATACATCTGCCCTGTGACAGCACATTTCCTTCCCATAGTTTGAAGTTGTGGATTTTGGTCTAGTAGTCCTGCTGATGCCTCTCTTATCATGTGTTTCTCTCTATATCTATCTCCTTGTGTACAAGTGATAGGAAGTTACAAGTGTTAGGATCAACACATAAGTCAGACTTTGCAGGGCAAGGAAAAGGCACGTAATACAGATCTCAAACGGTTAATGAGCATTTCTGGAGTTCTTGCTTCATGACCTCTCTCACTTAGAGCCTTCTGGTTTTCCTGCCTTTAAACACACAGTGTGACTCTCTGCAGGGCTGTATCTGCAGGGCAGTGTGGGAGCGTTGGGACAGAATAGAACTGTTTGTGCTGAGAAGGCAGTTACTTTCTCCATAATCCTGTAAAGTGAGCAGAATTGGATTAATTACCATATAGTTGATTTTTCTCGCCTCAAAAAAGTATAATGTTTTTCCACTAGTATCTTCCCTTCTCTATCCTTGAGGAGCCTGTGGATGACTAAGAGAGGGAGCTTTGTGTAACAGAAAGACCGGGTTTTAGAGCTAGATTACCCCCGGACTCAAATATCAGCTCTCATGCAAGCTCAGGCAATTTGCTTAACTGACACACCTCAGTTTCCCCATCTGTTTGTTGGGAAGCACAATATGTACCTGAGGATTAGGTGAGATTTATGCCAAAGAAAAAGGTAGACACTACATCTTTCGGCTCAGTGTGTTTGCTGACTGGGCTGCCAGTTAGTGTTAGCAAATGCCTCCAGGACCTGAAGTAAGCCCTTGCCTGATGTGGGCATTTTATCTGCCAGTCCCTTTGGAAAGGGTGATTATAGTAGCATCACGTTGATCGAGTGCTGGCTCCCTGTATCTCCTCTGTGGCAAGTGGAATTAAAGCAACAGTTGCCTAGATGACCATTGATTTTAAGGGGCCCAGTTATGCAAAGAGTGGAAGCGCTCCAGCTGGTGGGGCAGAGGAAGCGCGCACACGTCTCTGGGCTGAAGCTCGGAAGCCTACAGGCCAGTCTCCTCAGAGTTCCGCTGTGAGTTGATGAGATGCTGTCACTCTATCATTGGTGACTCATTGCTTTTGCTCAGGGAGCCAGTGCACTGAAATCCTGGTTGGCAAGTGAACAGAAAATAGGTTGGTGGGCAGGTGGTTTCTGATTCTAGAATAAATTACTTCACCAGCTTTCTCTTATGAATGATGGGTTCTTAGTCTTGGATTTATTTATTTTTTTAATGTCTATGACTTTGAAAGGGAAACACATAGATTGGAGCCAAGTCCCTTGGACTCTACCGTGATCATAGTTGGGGTGAGATGTTATTGAGTGTCAGTTCATAGTTCTTGAAGGGATCATGCTGTTGCCGCCACATGAAATCCATCTCCTACCTTATTCCTCTTACCATCTTCTTCCAAAAGAGCTTAAATTCTCTCTTTGGGGAAGCCTTTCTCATCCTCCTGCCCTGACTCTGGTCCTCTTGGTTCTTAGACCCCTCTATTATTCCCGTCAAGGCATTTATGACACTGCGCCATCACTGTTGATTTTTGTGTTTCTGTCCCCAGTGGTGGATATTTTCTCGTATTCAGCTTTGCTTACCTCCCCAGCACCTAGCACAGATCTTGACAAATTGAATGAATGGATGGCTGGGGTGGGTGGCATAGCTGCTAGGGCCGGGATCTGTGTGTGTCCCTGGGTATGTAAGATGCTTTCTGCCCTTTAGCTCAGAGGCTAATGGAAGCAGATTTATAAACCGAAAAAGGTGCTAACGTGAGATAGATGGGAACAAACATCATGGGTCTGAGTAATTGATCTCTGAGAGAACTAGGGCACCCTTCACTGCACAGATGACACTGGAACTAGATCTTGAAAAGATGGAAGTGTGCAAGTATGTTTAAACATTTCATATTTTACCATCTCTTTGCTCCTGCTCAGAAGGAACTAATTCTCTTTTCAGTTCCCGTGATACTGCACCTGAACCTCTTCACCTTCTATTCTGGGTCGGAGTAATTTGCATTCATGCCTAGTCACTTCCACTGAGGGTAGGATCCAGGCCCAGTGTAACTTCATAGTCCAGTGTGCCCAGCACACAGTTACACCTTTAAAAAGTCAAGTCCGAGATTCTCCACCTGTCGTTGGAGCTGTTCACTTTACCGCTTGACATATTACTAACTTCAGAAGCCAGCAATAGTATAAGCACCCTCTTCTCCAAATATACGGGTACAAGAAGTATAGGGAATCAGTTGTGATATCTCCTTTTCACATGTCTCTCAACTCCCTCTCCCTCTCCAGAAGTAACCACTGTTAACTATCATATACTCTCACAGACGTTTTCCACATACATTGTTTTACTAGAATGGCCCTGTGTTCTGTGATGTCAGCATGACTTCTAATTTCATCAAGGTGAGATGTTCCCAGGCACAATGTTGGAGAGAATGTGCCTTTTTCTCTATATTCCAGGAGGCAGCTCTCAGGGGAGAGTATTATTTCTTCCTGCGAATGTAGTTTACTCCTGAGAAACCAAGGCTTATTTCCGTGGTCCTTTAGTCTCTAGATGAAGGGTGACTTGTGGCTTCAAGGCCTTTGGGAGCTGGGCTGCTCCAGGATCAGGTATTTGCAGCATTTAAATGTCCTGTCTTATGATCTCTTACAGCTGTTTTGGTGAGAAATTCTCTAGAACCAGGTTATTAGGTGGAAAGGGGTTGGGGTTGATGAGGATAACCAGCCTGGGTAGGTTTAGAGAAGAACAAAATGATTCTGGGTTTAAAGTTAATTTTCCTTGCTTCATTACCAAAATTGTGTCCCAGGGTTCTCTGACTAAAGCAACAGATATTTAAAGCCCCTCCTTTCCTTTTCCCAAATTTTTCCTGCCTTGGGCTCAAGTGTGACATCTGGAGCTTAAGCAGCTATCTTGTGCCATTGAGGCAACAGTTGGTAGACTAAGTATGTAGAGTGGTAAGGAAGGAGGAGCCATGAGGTTCCCTGACATCATCGAGCATTGCACCAGCCCTGGACCCACCTACCTTCCAACTTTTTGCTCAATGAGAAAAATAAATTATTTGCTTGGTTGTTATTAGTCAAGTTTTTTACTACTGATACTTAAGAGCAATTCAAACTATACACAGGCATAACTATCTGTTTCCCCAAAATTGACAGGAGAACTGCTCAGGCCATCAGAAGCCACCAACATGAAAAAGAAGTTAGAAGTCTTGCATGCCCACAGGGTTACTGACCATCTAAGCTCCTTGCACCTGGTTTATTGATTGTCAGTCAAGTCATTGCAACAGCAGTGTGAAAGCAGTGGGTTTACATCTGCTTTACTCTGCCCCTTCATTCTCTTGATTTTCCAGTTGGGAGCCCCACAGAGTGACGAACTTCTCAACAATTGCTTCTAGATCTGGGCTTAGTGGAAATGTCAACAGCAACAATTTAACCACCGTCTCAAAGATCATTCAGTGCTACCCACACTGGCCATCAACAAAACCTTGCCAGGGGAAGCAGGTGCCATTTTCAAATCTCTGCTTGGTAAAACAACAAACGGAAGTGGCCAGCTGAAATAGGCACTCCCTTTACAGTGATCCAGCTCCCAAATGCGTGATCTCGGTTTTTGTTTTTAGAAATGAAACTATAAGTCTGATTCTTCTTTTGAGTCAGGAGGGTTCTAGGTAAAGACCCTGCTGCTCATACGGGCCTAAAGAAAACCCACAGTCTCCACTCTCACCTGCCCTGGTTCTGCCCTCCGGTCTAGTGCGAGGTGGACGCTGAGCTTCACGGGTTGTCCACACCAGGAAAGCCTTGCACAGATGCCTCCCCATAGTGGGTTTGCAGTGATTACTGCGGCTTTGAGTGCTGCCTCATGCTCCCCCTTAATTTTTTTTTTTTTTTTGTGGTACGCGGGCCTCTCACTGCCGTGGCCTCTCCCGCTGCGGAGCACAGGCTCCGGACGTGCAGGCCCAGCGGCCATGGCTCACGGGCCCAGCCGCTCCACAGCATGTGGGATCTTCCCAGACCGGGGCACAAACTCATGTCCCCTGTCCACTGGCAGGCGGACTCTCAACCACTGCACCACCAGGGAAGCCCTTCCCCCTTAATATTAATCAGAAATACATTTTTCCCCACCCCAAATTCTCTCCCCCAGACAAAAATAATTTTTACCAGAGAAAAGTTAAAGCAATAAGATATAAAGAAGCCCTACAGAGATAAATACCTCTTGTCTGCTCAGGGTCCAGATTCTGAAACTGACCACACTCTCAACTCTGGGTAGAAAAACCCTGGGACTGTTCACACTTCCTTGTTAACAGTGATGACCTCTTCCCTGCCTTTCTCTCCCCCTGTCTCTTCTTTGTTCTTACCTCCCTGCCTTCCTGACCTTTCTTCCTTTCCCCCTCCTCTCTTACCATTTCTTGGCTAACACAAACCTAGTTTATCATTGTCTGAAGGCAAGAGTAAAGGCTGAATATAAAATATTCTGCAAGAGAAATTACTTGTAATGTGAGCTTCATCCTGTGTATTAACTTCAGCCATTCATCTACAGTTGACAAATCTCTGGGTCCTCAAATTCTGGGAAAATGTTTCCAATAATGCTAATATCTTACATGTTTGTGAGTTTTGTTTTTTGTTTTTTTTTTAAGATTTAATGTGTACTTTTGGAAGGGGTGGGAGGTCACCACTTTTGATGTTTCATCTGTGTGGAGGGAATGTAATTGGTATAACTCCTGACCTCATCCACCTCTTTATTAGCTCTTCCCCAGGGGAATAATTTATTTCATGGGTAAATCTGAAATGTAAATACCTGGGTATGCTCTGCTCAACTTGTCTTCTTCCTCTCTGCAGCTAGTGGTTCCCAGGAATTCCAGTTGTGCTCTGTTCTCCAGGGATGCTCTGTTCCACCCCTGCCCAGGGAAGCCAGCCACGGTCCAGTACTACCTGGGGAGAGTACGTCTGCCCAATTCTGCCCAAATCTGGGGTTCCTCAGAAACTCACAATATACATCCCATTAGGTCTGCTGTTGACTAGATGTCCCATTAGCTGTCTTCAATACACATGCCTCAAACGCAAGACTATCTGAATTCTTATATTTGAAGTCTTTTAGGGCAGGATTTTTGGACAGATCCAGCAGGCAGAAAATCAGTAAGAACAGAGCTGAACTCAGCACCACCACCAATCAACTGGATATGATTGATATCATAGACTACTTCATCCACAACAGCACAATACACATTCTTCTCAAGTTCACATGGAACATTCACCAACATAGACCACATTCTGGACCACAAAGCACACCTCAAAAATCTAAAAGGATAAAAATCATACCATGTTTGTTCTCATACCATGGTGGAATTAAACCAGAAATCAGTAACAGAAAGATAACAGGAAAATCCTAAAATATGTAGAGATTAAACAACACACGTCTAAATAACACATGGGGGTCAAAGAAGAAATCTCAGGAGAAATTTAAAAATATTTTGAATTAAATGAAAATGAAAACACAAGTTATCAAAACTTGTAGCAAAATTCTGATGCAGATGTAGTGAAAGCAGGAATTTTAGTTGTATTTAGTGGGAGGAATAGGGAAAGTATGTTTACTCCGTCTTCCTAGAAGCTGGAGTCCTCAACTGAAATCTTTTAGGCAGTTTTATTTTATCTAGAACAAAATCTGAAGAAACTGTACCATTTATGAGATGACCACAATTTACACTCAAATTCCATTTAACTTCAAAGCCCAAATATTTTGCTCTCAAAACAGTTCTGACCAAATATGTGAAAGTCTATCCTAGGTAGGATTGCATTAAATCTATATAGATCTAGTTGGGAAGAAGTGACATCTTGATAATATCGAGTCTACCCATCCATGAGCACGGAAACTCTCTCCATTTATTCAGTTCTTCTCTGATTTCATTAGTCAGAGTTTTGTAATTTTTCACATATAGATCTTGCACATATTTTGCTAGGCTTGTATCTGAACATTACGTAGAACATAGCTAACTAAGAAAAGGTGGAGGGAAGAAGGCAGACCAGCCAGGAACCTTGGGACCAAGGAGACAACATGGGGGTGAGTTCCCTGAGTTTTCCTTGCTTTGTATATCCCAGACATGGAGCCAAAGAAGCCAGCATCCCGGAAACACTAAAGGCCACAGACACAAACAGCCCCCAGCAAAACTCTGATCTCTCTACAAAGGACCAGGAAAGGGCCAACCTAACAAGACAGAAAACTGTTAGACAATAGCCACTCTGCTGCAGCCAAACACACAGAATATAAACATGGTTTCATTGCTACCTTCACCAACGAAGTGAGGAGTCTAGACTTCCATGCTTGCCAGGCTGTAACGAGGCACCCTCCCTCCACTGGGCTGAGAAGGCCAGGTAGGGAGCTTGCACTTGGGTGTCAGAAGAGGCCTAGAGGGGAGTTAGGACTTTCGCCATCCAGTGATAAGAACACCACCCCTCCTCAGGGTTAGTGGACACCATGTGAGGAGCTGGAATAACCTTCCCTCCTCAGCAGTAATGAGGAGGCCCCCTCCTTGGGTGTCAGTGCAGGCCGAGCGGGAGACCTGGGCTTCCACTCTGCCTGCAGTAACAAGGCAGCAACTCCTTTTCCTGTCCAGAGAAAGCCCTCTAAAACAGAAGGTACTCATTAAGATCCAGTCTCAAAACATAATGTGAAACTTCCAGGTTTCATTCAAAAATCTCTTGTCATATAACAGGGATTTCAATTGTGTAGTTAACTAAAAATCTAAACCAGGAAAAATAATGTCAAGAAATTCTCATGTGACTGTTCAAGTAAGTATGTAATCTTATAAGTCATTTAGAGTGGAGAAAAATCCAAGCAATTTTAGTCATTGGCTATTTATTTTAATGTATCTCAAGAATGCTAATAGAAGCAGGTAAAGCCTTATGATTATTAAGCCCTGAACTTGATGCTGTGTGGAAAGTATAAGAGCCAGAGCCCTCCCTGGTGATGGGAGCTTGGACGGGGAATTCTAGGAACAAGGTTACCCAGAGAACTATGAAGTAGTGACCTTGAATTATGGGACTAAAGAGTCCAGAGGTACAGTGGAGCCCATAAACTGAAATTTTTCTAAAAATACCTGGGAAATAAAGCTAGCAAGATTCTTGGAGGTAGGAATCATTTTTAGCTTTTACTGGAGAAGTGTTTTATGCTTTCCTAAGGAAGCAGATCATCTATTTAGTTGCCCATGTCCATAAAAATTAAAAATGCTTTAAAAAATCTTAGATGTTTCCATCTCTAGTGTATATTGTTGTTGATCATGCCACAGATTTGGGGGTGACTTTTGAAAATCTTTAAAAATGGAAAAGATGACATTCTTAAGTAAAGAAAATAAAAAGTACTGCTAATTCCTTAAGTAATTTATTGTACATCCCTCTTCTCCTCCAGGTCCAGCATTCTTTAGCATTCACATATCTGTAAAAGGTGCATGAGAAATGAATAGTTTGTTGAATTGTGTAACTGAGTTTGTCTTCCTTTGATTCTTGAGTGTGTTTACTTAAGGGTAAGGAGTAGCTGAATGTTCATTGAGGAGTTAGAGGGGTATTTGAAAGACCAATGGTTCACGTAAGCTTTGGGTTCTGCCGACGCTTCTGCCCCCCCAGAATGCTCTATAAAACCCCGGGATGAGCCTTCCTGCATTTACCATATAAACTTTAATGAGTGACCTATTTGCAAAACTTGAAACTTTC
Source organism: Leucopleurus acutus (assembly GCF_964270905.1). Taxonomy (NCBI): domain Eukaryota; kingdom Metazoa; phylum Chordata; class Mammalia; order Artiodactyla; family Delphinidae; genus Leucopleurus; species Leucopleurus acutus. The sequence goes on from NC_139160.1 coordinate 52,648,726, forward strand.
TTCTTGTAACTTCTTTTTCCTTGTACTTCCCCTGCTGAACCTTACCAAATCTCTCTCTCTCTCTCTCTCTCTCTCTCTCTCTCTCTCTCTCTCTCTCTCTCACACACACACACACACACACACACACACACACACACACACACACACACACACACACACACACACACACACACACACACCATACAGCATAAAATCTTAAGTAAAAAGCCAAACCAAAACCAAAACACACAACCTCCCCCCTCCAAAAAAAGAAAAAAAACACCCAGCATTCACAGCAGCAGTCTACCGCACTTTTGTACTGTGATTTCAGAATGAAATTAATGAGGCATATTAAGTTTTAAAAATAGTATCTACTTTAGCGAACGTGGGCATTCTAGACATAAAATAAAAGCTTCCTATTAAATGCTAGAGATTACCTAATTGTCGAAGTAAGGACAAAGTGATACATAATGATACTTAGAAGCAAAAGGAATAAAGACTTAAAGTTTAAATGTTGATTTAAAGTAAGCTACTAGAACGCATTAATGCTATTCTCCATCCTTTAAGACAATTTTACAAATAGAGGAAATGTTTTATTACTTGTTCACACAAAGCAAATCCACCCAACCCTCAGTGTGTTTTCCTTCTCATTGTTTGCTTTGTCTTTCCTCTGGAATCTACATACAAGATGTAAACTAAATTCAAATCTGAATGAATGAAGACTAAAATATGAAAAAATGATTATTCAATTATGTTGCATTAGTAGATCAGTCATTATTACAACTCCCCAAATGTGCACATTTATGACAAAGAGCAGCACAATAAAAACAGGGTACTTTGAGATTCTTTTTGTTGTTGTTATTGTTCTTTAGATACTTTTCAACTATTGAAACCCCAGCAAACAATACCAGTATAGTTTGACTATTAAAAGCTCTAATGTTCTGAAGAAAACCCACTCTTTTTCCACATACTCTTTAGAGAATAAGAATAAATACTTTTTCAATGAGAAACTCATGTCCCCTATAATTAGAAAACTTCAGTGCTCTTTTAAAAAATTGCAGCAAAATTTAACATCATTTTATAAATTTTTGAAAAAAAAAATCACTCCTAATCTCATTACCTCAATACAATTTTCATTTTGACACTTTCCTCCCAGGTCTTGACCCCACGCAGAGTTGCCACAAATTTTCAGGCAAGTTGTGTTCTCTTTTTTTCTAAAATATGTTTTACCCTCAATTTTATTTCTATACAATTGTCATAATTGTAATTTGTAGTAGTTTTAATAATCTCATTTATGGGAATTTATCACGTGGAAAAAATTCAACTGAAGAAAAAATTCTTTATACAGACGTTCATGACAGCTTTATATGTAATAATTAAACGATGAATACAATAATTGTCCAGCAGCGGTAAATCACAGCCTATAAACTGTATGGAATATGACATCAGTGCTTTTTTCAACAGTAGCCAAAAGGATGAAGATTCTGATCATGGTTCTTTGGTCAGCTCCAGGGACCCTAATGGTCAAGCTGACTGTCACAGCAGGCTGAGTAATCTTACGGCAGTGCCTTGTGTGTATTGTCTCGAACAAAGAACTTCACTTGACAGACAGAATGGGAGGAGAAGAGTAACGAATAAGGGAGCCCCAAGGATGGCCCAACCATTCATTGGCATGTAGAGCAAAAGAGAAGTGAAATTTGCCCCCAAATTTGGCAGTGCTACAAGCAGAAATGAGTTGACAAGTTGCAGACTTTATTCTTTCCCATCAAGCTCTTATATAAGGAAGCACTATTGTGGTGAGCTGACCTAGGTCACCTGGCTCTGAAATCCAGGATAGGAGAAAATAACCTGATAGGAAAAGACACTGTGTGGAGGGACTGTATTAAACTGCATTGAAACGCTGGATGCAGGCAGCCTGGGTAGGGCTGTTCCCATATAGGGCAAAATATTCAGCTCCCAGTGCAAACTGGAAATGTTCTTCAACAGAAAGAGGCAAGGTTGTGACTAATGCCCATGTTACTGTTGCAGTCCTGATCTACATCCACATCAGGACTACGTCAAATTGGCCGGGCAAATTGGAACTTTGGATTTTTGTTGGATAAGGTTGTTCCATTGGAAATATACTTAAGAAATGTTTTAACTTAACATCATATCTTTAACAAAGAGCCCTCACAATATGTCAAAATTAAACTGAAAATAAAAATGAATCAGGGTTTTCATGAATAAGTTTGCTGTTCATCAATACATCATCAATAAATGTTCTATTTCACTTATTTAAGATAAGTTAAAGGAAAATGTCTTACATTTTCTCATACTTATTTTGAAATAAGATATCAAAATAATTGCAAACTTTTCTTTAGTGTAACGAGATGATAACCTAAAATATTAATCTATACTTCTTTCCTTGATCTGCCTGTGAGTCATACCATGCGTTCTCTAGCCAGGCAGCAGGGAAGGTAGTACTAAGTGTTCTCAGCGTCTGCTTATTAGAACAGCAATGCCAGGACTATCAAGTAAGGGTCTTGAGTAATAAAAAAAAGTCAATTTTAGTTTCATGTTCTCAAATGCACATATGACATTCATGGCAGGGACAGTAGTTGAAGATAAAAAATGTTGAGTTGTAAGAAAATCAGTGTCAAAAATCAGAACTCTGAAGGACCCAAGTATAATAACCCTGTGACACAAACAAGAGGCATAGAAGAGTATTGGACAGATCCAGGTAACGCCCCAGCCCCATGACTAGGTAAAGTTGCTACAGTTGGGGGAGATGAAGAGAGTCGGTAAGAGAGGATACATGGTGAGGGGATACGTGTAGTTGTAGTTCATTCCTTGATGTTTTTTGCATCAGTCTCTCTTTTGTTGAGGTGTGCTACTGCTTTGGAGTTTTGGTTGCATTGAGGATCTATGTCAGCGTGCCATTGTACACTTTTCTGTATGTTTTCTATATATTTATTTTACGTTTGTATATATTGTCTATTGTTTATAAGTATTTTGCCCTCTGTCTCCTCCCTTCCGTCCACTCCCTTTAATGCCTGGGCCTTCGGCCTACAGCCTCTTATGGACTCACTTTCTTCCTCTGTGGCTTCAGCTTCCAGAGACAGGAAACGAGAGGGGTTCCCCTAGTGTGCTTTAAAACCTCCCTAGAGGTCCCTCAGAGATTTGCCCTCACATTTCTTTGTCATTCACAAACCAGTCACTGACAAAGGCAATCTCATTATCACAGCAGAGGCAGAATTACCCAGCTTCCCCTGAAGCATATGGCTTCCCCAAATGCAGACTAAGGCAATTCTCTCTCAGAAGGAAGTGGAATAAGAAAAGAGGGCACCTGCCACACAACCAAGATTATGGTTGCGATGAAATGATGTGAGATATGTGAAAGAACAAAAAATGTTCTTACAGGTTGAGAACTTTGAAGCGTAAAATATAGGATATTTTCTAACTACTAGCGTGCCAGGTTTCAAGGATAACTATGAACAACATTAAAATGATTAATCTTTTTGTAGACATGTTCTATAAAAAACTGGCACTTGAAATGTGCCTCATCCAGTACCCGCTGTCCAGAATCCAGTGGAATGTAGGATTTATGGGCAGTCTGTAGCAAGAAAGAAAGTTCTTGTAATTTCTGCTGCTTTACTGTTGCAATAAAAAGTTGCAGGTATTAGACTTGGAAACTGAGGTGGCAAACTAAAATTTCTGTTCCTCCTGTGACCTTGGAAAAATAAAACTTAGGAAGAAATCCATCCATCCATTTGAAGTCTTCTAGGAAAGATTACCTTGGTCAAATAATTTGAGCAAATCAAAAGCATTATATATAGTAATTCTATAATTATTAATTGGTAATAGAAAGATCATTATATTAAGTATAACAAACTTTCTAAATATATTGTCTGATATCTAGATAAAATTAGAGAGCACTTTTATTTTAGCAACAAGATATGGTTTAAAGATTTAATTTATGTTACATAGAAAAATATGTTATATCTGCTGAGAGCAACTTTATATTGTGGCAAAAGACATTTTGGACACATTTCTTTTACTTTGTACTCAGAGCTGAACTTGTGGACTTGGTAGTGTTATTGTCAGTATTATACATCCACAAGGTCTTTTGATGCCAGAGTAAAGAATGGAAAAAATATTAAAAATTTTATAATAGAGTTTTATAAAAGAATGGTGGCTGGGAATGAGGGATGGTGGTAAAACTGAGCAAATGTATATAACTTGTCCATATGTTGTGTCCATTTAAAATTAGAGATCATAAAAAGAAAGAAATCAAACCTTTTATCCTCTTTCAGTCCATAGATTCTTATCTTTTTTTTTTCAGATGAGGTGGGGAGGTAGAGAAAGGAATTATAGACCGAGAAAAGAGCCTGGGCAACGGTAAGAAGGTGAGAGAAAACAATATGTGCTAAAAACTCAAGCAGTTTAGTGTTTCTGTGCAAGAAGTAGGGTGTGATGAAAGAAGAGCGTGGAGACTTAAGTGGGACAGGTGACGAAGTCCTAGCACAAGAGATGGGAACCAGAAGAGCTGAAAGAGGTCAAAATGTGGGAGGAGAGAGGAGGCTCCTGATGGACCAAGTTTCCTAATAGGACAATGGGTGATGGAGTTAAGATTCCAGACGGTGGGATCTCCTGGGTGTGGATGTAGGAGAGCTTGTAGAGGATGAACAGGTACGCTCTCATTGCCATTCATCTCATTCACAGGAGACAGTTTTCCAAATTATGGTATACCTACTGATGGTAATAATTGTAAGTGGTGTCTGAATGAACATTTCGAATAGCTGTGTTATAGAAAAAATATCTTGGGGACTTCCCTGGTGGCATAGTGGTTAAGAATCCGCCTGCCAATGCAGGGGACACGGGTTCGAGCCCTGGTCCGGGAAGATCCCACATGCCGCGGAGCAACGAAGCCCGTGCGCCACAACTACTGAGCCTGTGCTCTGGAGCCCACGAGCTACAGATATTCAGCCCGCATACTATAACTACTGAAGCCTGCACGCCTAGAGCCCATGCTCCGCAACAAGAGAAGCCACCGCAATGAGAAGCCTGCGCACCGCAACGAAGAGTAGCCCCCGCTCGCCGCAACTAGAGAAAAGCCTGCACGGCAACAAAGACCCAACGCAGCCAAAAAAAAAAAAAAAAAAAAATCTTGTATAGCACAACTGGGACCCTTCCGGATGTTATTGCCAATAAATAAATAATTAAAAATTAAATGATTTAAAGAGACATACTAAATGATAGTTCCAGGGTAAATGATTAGAGCAAAAATCATGAAGGTGCAATGTGAATGAAGGAGATTGGGAAACCTCACTTTAAGAGGTGAAGTAAGGTGTTGAGTGGAGAGAATCCAGGAAGGTGTGGGGCTGGAGGAGTGCAGTAAAGGCTTGGAATAGCCACGGTGGGAGTGGGCTATGGAGTTCTAGAGCAATGGAAGAATTGATGGGCAGTGTGGTGGGCCCCGTACTCCAGCCAATCTATGTGGCTGTACGAGTTGTTCCAGCAGCCCAGCCACCTGCAGCAAGGACAGTGAAGACAGCATGGATCCCAGGATGGGGTTTTGCTTGGCTTTGAGCAAAGGTTGAAGACGCAGGGGAATTGAGATAAACTGAGAAAGGGAGCCCAGTGATCCAGCATGTAGTGCAATTCCATTTCTGGGGATATACCCCAAAGACCTGAAAGCAGGGACACCCACGTGCATAGCTGCATTATTCATAACAGCCAAAGGTGGAAGGAATCCAGTGTCCATCCATGGATGAGTGGACAAACAAAATGTGGTATATACATACAATAGAATATTATTCAGCTTTAAAAATGAATGAAATGCTAACATATGCTACAGCATGGATGAAAGTTGAAAACATTATGTTAAGTGAAGTAAGCCAGACACACATAAAACAAATACTGTATCATTCACTTACATGATGTATCTGGCATTGGAGGAGGTCATTGAGAGGATGTGACCACTGGTTGACCCAGTAACTGGACCAGGGCGGTTGGAGACTCTTCACACCCTCCCCTGTCCTTTGAGTGTATGTTTCACCCACTGTTCACACAGTGGGAGCAGTTTTCAAGGATGCAGGCTTGAGAACAATGTGGTGTTGAGCTTATTCAGATGCATACCTGACTAAACCCCGTTAAGGATTCTATACACACTTAAGATGCTGGCGGGCAGGGGCGGACAGCTACTTGTCTTGCGGCCGCCAAGGCAAGCCTGGTAAGTAAATTCCCTTGCTTGTTAAAACTGCCACCTACCAATCCGGAGCGGGCTGCCTCTTTCTTTGGCTTCTCCTTGCCCTCTGGGTATGGGGGCTAGTTTTAGATTTCACCCGGGAAGCTCCAGAGTTTGCCATTCCACAGTTGGTGAACCAGCCAGGAGACCGAAGAAATGAATCTTGGGAAAGAGGCATCTGTAGGGAAAATCCCAGGTTGGCTGTTGACCTCCGTGTGGGGAGAGGTGGCCTGGGTTTAGATGCCCGTGGACCACCGCGCGCGTCTGGGGAAGCCGAGAGCGCCGGCTGGCTTCCCGCGCTGGTTTGAGGAGCTGTGCAGGACACGCCGCGGGCTGGAAGGAAGCGAATGGCTGCACGGCGGGCGGCTTCTGCTGGACTGCTGGGTGGCCACCGATGCCCAGCTAGAGGCTGAAGCTGGAGTTAGAAAGCGGGAAGAAGAGCTGAGGTTACAGGAGGACTAGCTCTGGGCAGGCAGACATGGTGGAGAGCAGGACGCGAGGCTGAAGACCTTAGGTGTGGTTTTAAAACCCTAGGAGGGTGCTACCTGCCACGGCTGAAGGTCCGAGGGCTGGTGACAGAGGCTGATCGGGAGGATACGAGCTGGAATCCCTGGGAAAGTGAGGAGAGTGAAGGGGAGGATGCTGTGACTGACAGTGAAACGGATGAAATGCCCCCTAAGACATAGGTGCCATGGGACCCTAATAGAAAGGAAAGCAAAAGCACAGCGACAACCCCAGTCGACAGGGCAGCCCCTAAGTCACGACACGTTCATGATGAGAAAAGTTTCTCCCACTGAGCTTATTGATATAGCTGCTAAGTTCCAGCGAAAGGGAGGGAAAGTAAACAGGCAAAGTTAGTGTAGCTATGGGAACAGTGGCATTTTTATGACTGGGTAAGAGGCAGAGAAAATGAGCAACATAGCCACACACCCTGCCCCTCAGTGTTGCCTGCATGTTCCCCTGGGTGGGGTCACAGTATGTCCTCACTCTGTTACAGGTCGGATTAGTCTAGCCTGTGGGGAGGCTTGGCCCAATGAGGGGGCCCTCGCTAGGCATGTGGGATCCTGGAAATTTATAGAGGAGGTGCAATAAGTTCTTAGGGAGCTGGGAATGAGACAGACCAATCACACCCCTGTTTTTGAAAGCCCCGATCAGGCCACATTCACTGCAGGAATGAAGGCTAAAATACTCCAGTCTGCCACCAGCACCCAGCTTGGACACTGATATCCATGCTGAGCCCCTTGGTGGGCAAGATATCTGTGATGCTAGGCAATCTACTGTTGATCTAGGGGGGAAATGACAAATCCTTGGAACGGGTACAGGCTATGGGAGAGACCCAAGGTAGAAAGGGAGCTCAGAAACCCGAAAGGCTATACCAAATGGCTGTAAAGAATCTTGTAAAAGTAATGCGGAAGCGAATGTGGTTTGACCTCATTGCTGCCAGGACCCACTTGAAACACAGTGTTGGTCTCCTGTGGAAACCCTTAAAACCTGAACAGTGCAGACCTGCCCATCTGCCCCTACCATCCCCGATGCCCTGCCTGCTCCAGCAGAGGCCTCAGGGATACAGTCCTATTCAGGGTGCCCCCTGCCACCATGCCCCGAGTATAGGATGCAGGCCAAGATCACCTCCAGGTGACGGCCATTGGAGGCTATCGGAGGCATCCTGTTGAGTTCACTATTCACTGACTCCCCCAGAAGTAAACAAAAGGTGACATTTCTGGTTGACTGGAGCCAAATGTACTCTAATACATGGTCACCCTCTGAAGTTTTCTGGTCCCTTTAGTGCCATCAATGGTTATGGAGGGCGAAGGTCCCTTTGACACTGCAAGTTGCGTGTTCTCCCCCTCGAGAATACGAGGTTTTTATCTCTCCAATACCAGAGAACAGATTGGGCACTGATATTCTACAAAATCAAACTCTGCAAACCTCTGTCAGTGAATTCTGCCTCCAGGCTAGGGTAATCAAACCAGTGCTGAGGGGTATGCCAACTGGGAACCAGTAAATCTACTGCCCCTGGGGAAGAGTGGTAAGTGTCAAACAATGTTAACTGCCTGGGGGCATAAGGAAATAAAAGAAACCATTCAAGAACTGGGTATCTTATGTCCTGCCCTTAGTGCTCTCAACAGCCCAGTATGGCTGGTGAAAAAGCCAGATGGCTCATGGCAGATGATCGTGGACCACAGAGCACTGAACAAGGTACTGCTCCCACCCAAGGGGCTGTGCTCGACATTGCCACCATCTTAGATATCTTGGCTGCTGTCCTAGGAATGTACCATGCTGTCCCAGACTTAGCAAATGCTTTTTTCAGTACACTGCTGGCCACCTAGTCATAAGATCCATTTGCTTTCACGTGGGAGGGGCAACAATTGCTTCCCCAGGGCTACCTGACATCCCATGTATGTCACGGGATGGTAGCCCAAGATCTGGCCCTGTTCGTCTTCCCCACTTCAGAAAAATGGCCTGTTACATTGATGATATAGTGTTAACCTATGAAGTCTTGTCGCTGCTGCAGGACCTTCTGCAGACTCTACTGGAACATCTGTGAGGGAGAGGATGGGCGGCAAACCCACAGAAAACTCAAGGCCCAGGCACCACTGTGAAGTTTTTGGGAGTCGTTTCATTGGGCAAGACCCAGAGTGTCCCATAAGCTGTGATTGATAAGGTGCAAGCCTGTCTAACCCCTAAGAAGGTGAAAGAAGTGCAAGCCTTTGTAGGAATTCTGGGGTTTGGGAGGACTTTTATTCCCACCTGGCACAGTGCCTCTGTCCCTTATACCTCCTGGTAAAGAAAGGGCACATGTGGGCCTGGGAATCAGAGCAGCAAGCTCCCTTCAAGCAGGCAGAAGTGAACTAGTGAAGCAGATGAAAGCTCTGGGCATCTCCCAAGCAGGCTACCATTTGAATTAGAGGCATGTGTGACTCTGGAAGGTACGGGTTGGGCAGTGTGGCAGAGACAACAGAAGGAGAGAGCACCCCTAGGATTTTGGTCTCAGTTCTGGAAGAGGGCAGAAACCTGATACCCCCAGAGAGCACTAGCTCCTTGCTGTGTACAAAGAGCCCCTCCAGGTACAGCCTCCCATGAAGGAACAATATATCCTGGCAAGAACTTCCCTTCCTACCAAGCGGTGGGTTAAAAATATGTTCTGTTGACCTACCTCTGTCATGGCTTAAACTCCCACGTTGATTAAGTGACACACCCATTTGTCGCACAGGAGCACCCTGCCCGCCAGCCCACTGTCTCTAGAAACGTGGGTGCTTCCAGGCCCTGTGGAGTATGTGGATCCTCCAGATGCCCCTCCCCGCCCCATAGCTGTGGCGGCCCCTGCAGCCCTTAGAGACGGAGGGGGGAAACTCCCACTGATGTCTGGCGTGCAGATGGTCTAGTTGGGGCCATCTGTCCACACGGACTGCAGTCTCTATTAGCCCAACACTGACACCATCTGGATGGAAACAGGAACGAACCGCAGCAGCCAGTGGGCTGAATGGGGCAGTCTGGCGGGCGGTCACTCAGAAGCCCTGGCCGTTAACCCTTTGCACCACTCATTGGGCTGTTTTAAAGGGGTTAACCCTGTGGCTTGGACAGTGGGAAGCCGAGGGGTGGATGATCATGAATAAGTCCTTGTGGGGTCAGGATGTGTGGAAAGACACCCTCACTGTCTTCCTCGTCCTGGCTCATAAGGTGCTGACACCCCCTGGCAATCGGGAAGCTGCTGCCCCAGCCTGGGTATGAACCCTAGCAACTGATCCTTCAGTAGACACAGCAGATTAGGGACTTAGAAAAAGTGGCAACCATAGCACCTGGGCAGGATGGCATGTTGCCAAGGATGCCGGCTTGCCCTTGATAGACAGTGATTTGGTTAATTTGGTAACAGCACGTTCTGTGTATTCTAAACAACACCCATGGCAACTGCCAAAGGAGTCTGAAGCCGTTCACTGGAGTTTCCAACCAGGGACAGATTAGCAAATTGATAATATTGGCCCCCTCCCTCTCTGAGTGAGGGCTCTAAATATGCCCTGTTTTGTGTGGACAGTGCATGTGGCCTAACCCAAGCTTTCCCCTGCTGCCATGGAAACCAGGCTGCCACCATTAGGAGATTAGAGAAGCTGAATACCACGTACAGATAACCTCATCAAACTGATAGTGATCGAGGGTCACGTTTCAAAGGTCATGATGTGCAAGACTGAGTAAAAGAACATGACGCTGAAGGGAGGTTCCATCTCCCCTATGACCTGCAAGCAGCAAGGTTGGTAGAAAAGGAAGAAAGGAATATTAAAGCAGCAGCTTAAATGGCTAACAGGTAAAGCCGCCTTGGCGTAGTGGACTAAAGTACTATCCCAGCCTTTATACATTCGCATGAGCAACCAGTACAGCGTTGCCCCATATGCCCTGGGGACCCCTGCTGAAACACCCAACACTATAAAGTTATGGAAGTCACGGGAAACAACCACTGTCCCAATTCTTACCATGGATCAACGTGCTAAGCTGCGGTGAACACCAGGTCCCATCATGCCTGGGAAAGGCGTTATCCACTGGAATTTGCAATGTGATGTCCCACGAGGATGGATGGATTACTTTGCACCCTGGCCGAGGGGGAAGCCCTCAGTTTTTACTGGGATCCTGTTGTCTTGCTGCACACCGGATCTGCTGAAATGCACTCTACCTGGAATGGCACGTGCAGCACTGAGAGACGGGAGAAGGTGCGGGTCCTCCCAGTTTTGCCTCCCCAGGCCAACATGGAGGGTCTGCACAACTGGGTCAGACTTCTAACGCTGCAGCCCCATTAACATCTAAGGGTCAGGCCGCAAGCGTAATTCTTGTAGAAGGGGAAGACCTTCGCATGCAAGTTCTTACTAAATATCTGTCTTTTCAACATTTGACTTCTGCTGTCCTTATGGTGTTTGGTCACAGAATGGGCACCTGATGGAAATAATTTTCTTCAGCGGGCCCACTTGAATGCCTGGCAAAGGAATCAATCCAGCTATTGGGTATGTGAGCAGCTGCCCCTCTCTAGCTTGTCAGGATTGCCACGGTGGGCATCGCCACTCCAGGAAGGGGATTGGAAGGCCCTAAAGCAGTACATTAAGGAAGAACAAACTAGGACTAGCGCTCTTAATTCGTCTGATATCACCCATACTGATCCGGACACCTGGCCTGTGACACACACTATCAATATGCATGGGTGTTCTTTTTCTGTCAGTTAAACTACACAGGCAAGCATCAACCTACTGACCGACAGGGCCCTAAAAATTCCATCACCAGGCCGATGGGTAACTATACTCAGACTTGGGGTGGGTTCATGTCACTCACCCAGGTAATAGACATTTGAGCACGTGGGCACCCCTATGTTGGGAATAGAAAAATCACTTTAAATAGAACCAACACAATTGTACCAGGAATAAGGGATGGATATCACTGGAACGGTGCAGTCATTCTGTCACATTAAAGGATAGTGACTGGTGTGGCATTGACTTGTTGCACCGCTCACGCCCATATATTTATAGGGTCACCTCCAGTGGGACCCAGTGGTTACATGGTACACATCTGTGGCTGCGGCTGCCACCTGGGAGATTGGGCAGCTGTGCCCTGGGTTTTCCCTGGGTGCAGGAGAGAATCCACCCCATAGTAACAGACATTGCCAACCTCCCTCTCCTCAAGGCCAGGTGTGCATGTTCCCTTTTCCACTGGTACAATCATTTGGCCACCATCTTTGTCCCTTCCATTGGCCTGGAACAAGGCTTAAGTAATACCTGGCAAAGCCTGTCATTACTGAATACTGAAATCTCTAATGAGAAAAGCTGTCCTCCAAAACAGGATGGCCTTGGACATTATTACTGCCTCGCAGGAGGCACCTGTGTCATTATCCAAACAGACTGTTGTGTGTTCATACCTGATGAGTCTGCTCATGTGTCATCTTTATTAAATCACATGAGGACACTAGTGAACACTCTGAATGATCTGACCCCTGGCCTAGGGGACTTAAAAAATCAAAAGTTTGGATGATGGAACTCTTAATGGAAAAATTCTTACTTATTTTGGGAATTATTTTCTTAATCTGTCTTTTCTCTTGCACGTGCCTATATCATTGCTGTGGTATCGGCCTCCAGTGCAGCCAGAGGGCCACCGAATGAACTACCTCCACGCTAGTGACACCCCTTGCTGACCGCTCAGGGCACACTGCAAAAAACGAGGGGCCTGTAAAATTGTAAGAGCAGGTTGTGAGGGGTAGCGGGTTGGAGGAAGTCATCGCGAGCACGTGACCGCTGGTTCACCCGTGAACTGGACCCGGACAATGGGAGGCTCCTTACCCCCCGCCCCTGTTCTGTGAATGTATATTTCACTCACCATTCCCACACTGGGAGACATTTTCAAGGATGCAGGCTGGAGGGAGCAGTGTGTTGTTGAGACCATCTGAATGCATACGTGACTGAACCCCCTTAAGGCGTCTGTATAAACAGTTAAGATGCTGGCGGGCAGGGCGGACAGACACTCATCGTGCGGCCCCTAAAGACAAGCCTCATAAGTAAGTTCCCCTGCTTGTTAAAACTGCCACCTACCACCCTGGAGTGGGCTGCCTCTTTCTCGGTCCCTCCCTGCACCTCCATGTAAGGCGCCGGTCTCAGATTTCACTGGGATGCTCCTGAGTTTGTGAACCAGTACCTAGGATGGTCAAGTTTGTAGAGCCAGAAGGTAGAAAGGAAGCTACCAGGGGCTGGCAGGAGGGAGAGCGGGGAGTTATCGTGGATGTGGAGCTTCAGTTTGAGTTTGGGATGGTGAAGACGTTCTGGAGACGAATGGTGGTGATGGTTGCACAATACTGTGAATATACTTAATGCCATTGAACTGTACTCTTCAAAATGGCCAAAATGGTACATTTTACGGTATATATATTTTATCACAATTAAAAAAAAACCCAGACCATGAATGTATTAACTTAATAAGAAATAACCAACGTGGTAACACAGTATTGATGTCTTGCAGACTCTGCCTTTACCACTTGGGCCCCTGAAACAGCCCTGACTGCACTGAGGGTGTCACAAGATCTTTCAAAAGCTTAACTCTCTTCACTTCTCAATTGACTCCCCTCTCAAAGAGACTCAGAATCAGGCCTGGGTTGTATAAACGATGCCTGTCCTTGTTCTGTACCTCTCCCTCTCCTCAGGAGCCCCAGCCCACTGTAAATATAACCTCCACCTCCTTCTTTAGCTACTTTTCTTGTCCCCGCCATCACAAGAAAAGCCAGGAGATCACATGCCAATCAGTTTAAGAGGTGCCCACAGGGGTCACCAGTTCCCTGTTTCAGGATCCAAGTTTGAGCCAGGAAGGATCCACTAGTAATAGAAAGACAGATCATATTATGCTGAAATTAACTTTTTACTTTGTGTTTATTCCCCTTACAGGAAGCTAGTAGAAGGGAGGGGCCTGACTCAAGTGTGTGTATTCCTAGCGCCTAAACCTGTGCCAGACATATAAGAGTAGGCGTTCAGCAAATCTGTTCAGCTGACCTGGGGATATTCAAGCCAGTTAAACTAATTGAACTAACGTCGAGTAATCCCTATATTACTTATCATGCTGTGTAACAAATTACCTGAAACTCAGTTGTTTAAGATAAAAATAATCATATATTAACTTTTATGATTTTGGTGTGTCCAAAATTCAGGCATAGCACAGGAGCGATGGCTCCATGGTGACTGGGGCCCCAGTGGGAAGGCTTGAAGGCTGGGGGCTGGAATCTTCTGAAGTCTCATTCATTCACATGTCTGGTGCTTGATGTTGGGTCACCACCTGTGGCCTTTCCATGTGGCCTAGGCCTCTCCCCAACATGGTAGCTGGGTTACAAGGGTAAACATTCTAAAGGAAAGAGAGAAAGCCATATATTGCCTTGTATAACTTAGACTCAGAAATAACATTGCATCATTTTTGTAACATTCAGGACAGTTACAAGGTGTGCCTGGGTTCAAGGAAAGGGAATGTGGACCCTAATGGAGGTGTGTCAGTGTCACTTTGTAAGAAGAGTGGGATGGGTTATACATTAAACGTGGCCATCTTTGTAAATTACATTTGCCATAGTGACTATAGTGGGTCAGGCCCTGTGTTAATGCCTTTTCCTAGGCTTTTCTGTAGAATATCTACTTAAGTTCTTTTAGATGATTGAATAGAAATTAACAATAGCAACATTCTTTTGCTCTTGTTCTTCTAGTTTGAGTTCTCATAAGTCTAAAAAAGCAGAAAATAATTGGCCATCTTCTTCATGATTCAATGTTGATTTACTTATTAATGTGCGTGTTCAACAAGTGTTGATTGAACACCAAAAAGCCAGGCACTAAGGTTGGGTGCTGAGGAGAGAGGTGAACAAGACAGAAATGGTTTCTGCCCACGTGAAGATTGTGGTCTGGCTGGTGATGGAAGAAGGCCTTGTGGCCATCATTTTATGTATGTGCAGAGTTAAGACAGAGTCAAATAATAGAATCATAGATTGATAAGGATCTAAAAGACTTTCCTGAAGACCACCCTTCTTTCTTGGTAGGGCCATGTCAACCAGATGGCTGGCCATTCTAATTTTAAAGCTATCCAAGATATGAGAGGAAGTTTCTGATGAAAAAGCCTCATGGCAATTTAAGCTAATTTTTCTCTTATGTGGTTTCTGTGAAGCCACAAACGTAGTCAGGTCTCTCCTTACAGACACTTGTTACATATTAAGTAGTTTTTATTGATCACTTATTAGCTTTTTCCTCTTCTGGATAACCTTTCTCAACTTCTTAACTTTTCTTCATGGGGTGATTATCTATTCTGTAACCATTTAAATATTTTGTCTTCTTTCTGTAGGGAAACTCAGACTGTACAAAGAATTTTGAATAAAGCCAAGAAGCCAAGAAAGTGAAAGGATAGCTTTCAGGCCTACAAATGCTGTATTTCTGTGAGTACACATGGATCCCACTGACTTTTAATGTGATACCAGATTGTTTGTATGTATCTTGAAGTTCATTGACTCTTTGATTCCTCTTCTTTGTAATGTGGGTTCCAACTCATGCTTGTAACCTTGCTCTAGTTTGTGCTTTGCTCTTTTTAAAATTTTTTATTTTTTATTGAAATATCGTTGATTGACAATATTGTATTCGTTTCAGGTATACAGCAAAGTGATTCAGTTATACATATATATATTTTTTCAGATGATTTTCCATTATAGGTTATTATAAGATATTGAATATAGTTCCCTGTATAAATCCTTGTTGCTTATCTATTTTGTGTACAGTAGTTTGAATTTGGTAAGCCCATACTCCTGGTCTATCCCTCTCCCCCTCCCTTTTTCCTTTGGTAACCATAAGTTTGTTTTCTAGTTCTGTGAATCTACTTCTGTTTTGTATATAGATTTGTTTGTATTATTTTTTAGA
This sequence comes from Leucopleurus acutus, assembly GCF_964270905.1. Lineage (NCBI taxonomy): Eukaryota > Metazoa > Chordata > Mammalia > Artiodactyla > Delphinidae > Leucopleurus > Leucopleurus acutus. Next base: position 52,664,323 of record NC_139160.1, read on the forward strand.
TTCCACATATAAGTGATATCATATGATATTTGTCTTTCTCTGTCTGACTTCACTTAGTATGATATTCTCTAGGTCCATCTATGTTGCTGCAAATGGCAATATTTCATGCTTTTTTTATGACTGAGTAATATTCCATTATATATATGTATATATATATACACCACATCCTAAACCAATCATCTATCAATAGGCACTTGGGCTGTCTCTGTGTCTTGGCTGTGGTGAACAGTGCTGCTATGAACATTGGGGTGCATGTATCTTTTTGAATTAGAGTTTTCATCGATTCAGGATGTATGCCCAGGAATGGGATTGCTGGATCATATGGTTTGTGCTTTGCTCTTTGTGTGTGTGTTAAGTGTTTTGATATTTTTGTGCTTTGTTCTTAAATGTCCATGTTAATCCCCACCATCAGAATTAATACCTTAATTAAAATCAGTGCTGGGATCCTGTTTTCTTGTTTTGCTACTTTAAATATTTTAGCATCCTTTCTGCCCTAGCTTTGAATGTTTGAATTTAATGTGTTTAGAGAAAGCTGTTCTAAACACCCTTGGAACTAGTTTCATTCATTCAGCATTATTGAGCACCTACTAGGGGCCAGCCACTGTGCAAAGTGGTAGGGGTCAAATGCTCAGCAAAACCAGGCGTGGTCCCTGCTTTCTCAGAATCTAGTGTCTGGTCAGGGAGCTAGACTTAATTAACTGAGTTACATACCAAGAAAATGCTTGCTTAATAAGAGACAGAACTGTGTGCTGTTATAGAAAGATGTTAGGCAGAGATATTTGGGCATTTTAGTCAAGTGAAATTTTAATTTTTGAACAGTTTTAGATTTATAGAAAAATTGAGATGATACTACTGAGCTTTCTTATCTACCTGGCACACAGTTTCTCCTATTGTTAACATCTTACATTAGCATGGTATATTTGTTACCATTCATGCACCACTATTGATACATTATCATTAACTGAAGTCCATAATGTATTCAGATTTCCTTAGTTTTCACCTCATGACCTTTTCCTGTCTAGGTTTTGTCTAGAATACCCCAGTACACTTAATCATCATGTCTCCTTAGGCTCCTCTAGGCTGAGACACTTTCTTAGACGTTCCATGTCTTTGCTGACCTCGACAGTTTTGAGAAGGTGCTGGTCAGGTGTTTGGTCAGGTGTGTGTTTGTAGAATGTCCCTCAGTTGGAATTTGTCTGCTGTTTTTCTCACGATTGGACTGGGTTGATGTGTTTTTGGGAGGCAGACCACAGAGGTAAAGTGCCATTCTCATCACATCCAATCCTTGTGACTTATCAGAGTTGATGTTGCCATTGACCACCTGATGGCGGAGGTTGTGTCAGGTTTCTCCACGGTGAACTTACCCTCACGATCCCACGCCATCCTCCTGGAAGGTTGTCACGGTGCTCAGCCCACACGTACGGTGTGGGCAGTTACGTGCCACCTCCTTGAGGACAGAGCATCTCTGTAAATTATTTGGGAATTTTTCTGTGTGACGGATTTGTCTTTTCTCCCCCAGAAAGTTTATTTGAATAACGAGCTTTGTCATCTTCCAGCCACGTGACCTCTGGCAAGCTGCTTTACCTTGATGAATTTGTCTCCTTATGTTTAAAATCTGTCTTCTTCACATAAGTTTTTGAAATATGGAAGTCCAGAACGCTTTGTGCTTTATGAACTGTGACTATACGAGGGCTTTAGTCATTGTTTCTCTTAGTTCATATTTCTCGTCGCCCGAGAGAGCCTTTCCTGGGGGTGACCTGTGGGGTGCTTTCCCCCTGGCTGTTGGGGAGGAACTGTGGTTTCAGGGCGTGGCTGCTGGTTGGGGACACAGACCCTCGGGCCCTGGCTGGCAGTTCTGCGTATCTTGAAATTTCTTACCTTTCTGCCAGGAAAGCTCCTCACCTGGGTGATGGCTGTGGTTAAAATTACCCAACAGAAAGCTGTTTAGGGCTGTTAACCAGGTCAGAGGTATGAGGAAGAGAAGGGCTTTTTCTAATCAGGGAACAGGCAGGAGGTCAGGAGCATTTTGGTCCCAGGATTTCAGTCGAGGCCACCTTCCCTACTACCCTTTGGGGCATCCTCTCTCTCTCTTTGCTTCTCCCTCAGACTTTCTTAGGAATATTTTTGGTTTCAGATCTGTGCAAGTTCCTCACGCAGTTGCCCGTTGTGATTAGGATGATTGTCTTTATAAAAGACACTTGAAAGTCAGGTTGGAACAAGGCACGCGGCACGGTCTCTGCAGAGGATGTTAAGCGTGTTGACTGGAAGCCTGCCTGCCAGGACAAGATCCCTCTGCGAACACGGCACACAATCTGCTATTGTCTCTGGGGATAAGACGGTGCCAGTAAAAAATGCGAAGTCCCAGCCAAGAGGAGGAATACTGCCTTAACTGCTTCACCACTAAACGTCATTAGGGGAAGGGGGAGAGAGGGCCAAAGCCCTGTCCTTGGCTTTTAGCATGCAAAGACACCCAGAGCACAGACGCGAGTGACCAGAGCAAAGCCCGTCGCCTGTCCTGGCACCGTGGAGCCGGTGGTTCCCTCCCAGGTTGGCACCTGTCAGCATCAGAGCTCCTCTCTCCGTTCGGAGCCTTTCTGATGCTGCCAGTGGGGAAAGCCAGGGGCCCCCTCACTTTCCTTTCTGCCTGCTTGTCTTGGTCCCAGAAGCTGTTACCTCAAGGATATCCCTGTTCCAGGACTTGGTCTGCATATCCCTTATGCAGACTGCCAGGTTGGCAGTATTTGGGGAAATACTGGCTTCAGCCACTAAGGGGGTACAGGACTGAGCCTCTGGGGCAATGGTTCCCAGTGGTTCAGAGTTCCCTCTTCTCCCTCAGGACAACAGCCTTCAGAGGAGAAGTTTCTGAGTCACCAAGATGCTTAGCTAGGTCCCATTCTAGTTTCATGCACTACAAGTTTGTCTGTGATGCTTTGTGGACTGTCTGTGGTAAAGGGATGTGCAAATCTGCTCTGGTTTTAAAGTTTGGGTCTGATCCTTTCCATATCCGAATCATAACTGGGTCTGGTTGCATGATGGTTTCTTTCCTTCTAGTTCTCTCTCTCGAGTGTGTCTGCTCACCTTCCAGAGAAGGCTGGACCTCACATGTGAACAACTGTAGAAAGGCTCGAAGATGTTCTCTTTCTTCAGAGAGAATTTCTTTAGATTCTGGAAGGCAGGTAGTAGACAAGCAGATCACCTTAAACCAATTAGGGAACAAGCTGACTTGGGGCTGAGTTCCAATCTTTAAGGCGTCTCTACTTGGGGTTTGCCCTTACTTGAAGGTGTAGGAAATCTCACTTGAAACCCTGACATGTTTGCCTGGGCACCTCCACGTTGGCAGCCCCCATACTCTTGTTTTTTTATTTTTTTGATCTCCCAGTGCAGTAAGGCTGCCAATAGCTCTGCTCAGTGTTTCAGCCACTTAGCAGAGCACCTTTCGGATCTACTTCCTCCTCTCTTGGACTGCACCACAGACGAAGGGATGAGTGTCTCAAGAGCAAAAGCGGCTTATTTTCCTGTGTTTCCCTTCTCTCTAGGATCTTGGCTCCTCACACCTTGGGTCTCCTGATGGTCTTGAGCTCCCGTTGTTGACTCTCCTGTCCCGTGAGACCGTTCACGGTTGTGCTCAGTTTCTTTGCATCTCAGCAGTCACTTTCTCTCCGGCTTCTCAATTAACTTTCCTTCTACCAAGGATCTTGACCCCCTCAAGCTTTTGGCTACTTTCGTAGTCCTTCAACATAATTAAATAGGCTGTGTGTGTGTGTGTGTGTGTGTGTGCGCGCGCGTGCGTGTGTGTGTGTGTGTGTGTGTGTTGTCCGGCTTTTCTGGTTTGATAGAAGTGGTCTGCTATCAGCCAGATAGCAACATCCTGCCCTCGTTTTAAATGCCACTGGTGGAAATATTCTACACTTTCCCTTCCTTCTGCCTTGTTTTAAGCCTTTAGTTTTAACCCAAGGAACCAAAAATATACTTGTTTGACTTATAGCTTAAATGTAACAGGTCTCATATTTGGGATTGTGGATGTGTTTCTAAAGGACAGGGAGTCCATATTTCTTGCTTCTCCCATTGTGACCTACAGGTTAAGTGCTCTAGAATAAAAGCATTTTATAGTTACCATCTTACTGGTGAGAACTTCCCACTCCCTGGGAATCCAGCTGAATCATTCGGGGTGTCAGCCAGCCAGAGTTTTCCTGCCTGACACAGAAGAGACCATCTACATCTCACTTGAGACGAAGGAGAAAGGAAGCCAAAGGACAGATCCCTTCAGTTTCTTCAGCTCTAAAATGAACAGGATGATGCTAGATGATCTTAAAGTCCCTTCTGTTGGCGAGCCACCTTCATTCTTTGGTTCCTTTATTAAGGATTTTGTTGATGTCTGCATCTTTGTTTCCTCTGGCTGCTCACATGTTCAGTGGTACTGTAGTCTGGGTTTTGACGTCTGCATTAATTCTGTGCATCACTATCTGAGTTTCTTAGGGCTACCATCACAAATGACCACAGATTGGGTGGCTTAAAACAACAAAAATTCATTCTCTCACAGTTCTAGAGGCCAGGAAGTCTGAAATCAAGGAGTCAGCAGGGCTGGTTCCTTCTGCAAGCAGAGGGAGAACCATCCCGTGCTGCCCTCTTAGCTCCTGGGGGCGGCTGGCAGTTCTCGACTTTCCCTGCCTTGTAGATGCATCACTTCAATCTCTGCCTCCACCTTCCCTCTGCCACCTTCTCTGTGTCTCTACATCTGCTCCTCTTGTAAGGACACCAGTTCTTGGACTTAGGACCCACTCTGAATCCAGGTTGACTTAATCTAAAAATCCTAACAAAGACCCTATTTCCAGTTGGTCACATTCTGAGATTCTGGATAGATGTGAATTTTTGGAGAACACTATTCAACCCTCTTTAACCACCAAAATCAATCTTAAAGCAACAAGCTTTATGAGGCAGGAATTATGTATGTCTTGTTCACCGCAGTATCCTCAATGCCCAATTCAAGGCATTTAATATTTATTGAATAAAAGAATGAATAAAGTGGAAACAGGGTCTAAGTGGTAGGAGCTCAGTACATGTGGCCAGCTGTGTTCAAATTAAGATGTCATCATGGGCCAATCTTCTATGGTGCTTGCTTTTTGTGAGTTTTTAATGTATTTCTATAAGGTTTTATGCTCCATTGGGTAGATGGAAATGCAGTCCCTTAGTGAAAGGTGTACTACTTTGCAGTCTACTTTAAAAAAATTCATCTTTATATTATTTCCTTACTTTTACTTTCTTTTATTCTTATTTCTCTTTCTTTTGTTTCCTTCCTATCTTCTGTTGGATGAGTTTACTAGCACCAGTTACAAGTCCTCTGTTTTCTGCCCAGTTCTCCTTCCTTTTCAACTCTTTTTTTCCTTTTTTCAACTCCTTTAATTGTGCTTTTAAAATATACGTATACACACTGACATATACAAACTACTATATATATATGTATATGTATACACACATATATGACATATGCACACTACTATATGTAAATAGGTAACTAATAAGGACCTACTGTATAGCACAGGGAACTCTACTCAATACTCTGTGATAACCTATATGGGAAGAGAGTCTAAGTAAGAGTGGATATATGTACATGTATGGCTGATTCACTTTGCTGTACAGCAGAAACTAACACAACATTGTAAATCAACTATGCTCCAATAAAGACTAAAAAATATAAATGGATGTGGAATGTAAATAAATAAACATATATATATATATAAAATAAATATATATTTCAATAAGACTTAGATGAAAGGAATCCCAAGCGTTTAGGTAGATTCTAATCTGAAAAAAACAGAATGATACTTACTGATTTTATAATGTTTCCCCGAAGAAAGAAGTAGCTCATTTTGTATTTTAAATTAGTCATCAGAGGAAAAGAATTCCATGTTTTCCAGCATCCAGTCTTTTAAGGTATTACTGTCTGCATCGTTTCTAAGTATTAAACTAGGACATAATGAGGGAGGCAACATTATACATAATAAGCTGCTAGCCATCCAACTAAGAAATCCTTTCTCACGCTATTTCCTGCAGGGTGAGATTGTACGGATGCCTGCAAACATAACTTGCCGCACTGTTTGAACATCCCTATTACCTTTCTGAGCTTCAGATCTAGTTCTTTGATTTGTTCTCTCAAGCTCCTTAAGGCTTCTTCTGTGCCAGTTTGGATGGTATTTAGGAATCTGGATGAATATGCTCATTATCTAATACAAAAGTGACATAAAACACTCCTGCCACGAACTCTGCCACATAACCATACCCTGCTGAACTCCCGTGATTCATTCGGTACTAGATTAATAGCATTTATGTTATTCATAGATCTCAGTTGACCTTGATCTGCTAGAAACTCCCGCCTTTTTATCTCTGTTCCATACTGGGGAGGTTTTGTCCCACACGAACAATGGTTCTTTTGTACATCAAAGCACGTGCCCCGCACCCCGGCAGCATCTCGAGTTTTAATTTTCCTTGCATGCATAATATGTATCTCTCCTCTGTTCAAAGTCTGTTACTTCTTACCTATGTTTAATTGATGGATAATAGAATTTTCTATTTATTTCGCAAATGAAAAGTACTTAAAAATTAACCTTTCAGTATCTGAATAATAAAAGAAAGACTGCAGCTTTGTGAATGAAAATGTTCACAAGTGATTTTGTCTTCTCTTTTTCAAATTTAAAAAATGCAGAGAAACGCAGAGATTAAGTCTCACATATCTCTGTTTGTCCAGCATCTCTCAAATAACAGTATTTATTTGTCTCGGAAAACAAGAGTTTTAAACACACTGAGATATCTGTATTTAGGTTGAGTATTAAATATATATATAAACACACACGCACAGAATCTTTCTATGGGAAAGATACAGACATTGAATGAAGGTTTGTGGGCAATAGTTGAGGGTTTAATTCAGTGAGTCAATTCTGCCATTCCTTTTAGAAAACGTCTTTGAAAAGCACTTACCAAAAACCAAACAAATATGCACAAAACAAAACAGAATCTAAAAACAAAACCCTCATAACACAGGAATTACTCTGTAACGTGAATCTTCCCTACTCTCAATAAGATACCTTAATTATAAAGTACCTGCTTTAGTGGGATGAATTGGGAGATTGGGATTGACATATATACACCAATACGTATAAAATAGATAACTAATAAGAACGTGCTGTATAAAAAAAAAGAAATAAAATTAAAAAAATAAATAAAGTACCCCCTTTAATTAGCTTACTTTTTTGTAATCAGTGAACACTTACCTGGTATTTAGTAGTTCTGTGTAAAATATTTGTTCTCCAGCAATTATTCTAGTGGCAGCAGTAGGTGGGTAAAATCTTCTAAAATTTTCTTTCAAGGAGTCCAATTCAGAGTGTTAAAACAGTCTCTTGTTTTTACTTGTGGACTCAAATTTTTATTAACTTATTGAACGTATTTATTGTTCTGGTATGTTACTTCTCTGTGAGAAGGCATAACTGTTTCTGATAGCAAGATGTGTAGTGAGAATTGTCTACCTTACTTAAGAAAAATTATCCGAATTCTTAAACTTTAGTGTGAATATATGGCACCTGGGTAGCTTTTTACAAATGCAGATTCCTGGGTTCTGTCTTGAGAAATGATGATTTAGTAGATCTGGGGGTAAGGACCCAAGTCTGTGTTTTAAGAAATCAGCCCTGTTGATTCCAGTGTGCTGAGCTATAGATCATATTTTGAGAAACATTATTTTAAAATATTATGGAGCAAGGAGCTTGGTTCTATTGCTGGGGAACTTAGCGTCCGCAGGTTTGAAGGATGCAATGGAAATGTATTCTGGAATGCTAATGTTGCACCTGGAGATGAAACAAAGATACATAAAGTATATAAACCAGGTAGAAGAAATATTTCACAGGTCTGGATTTTAATACTTTGTCAAAAGCAGGAAGGGAGAACCCTTGCAGGGACTGGTGTTGACGGTGGTATGGAATGCAGAATGTTGGCTGAGCTGAAGGTGGTAGGGCATTTTCCTCTTTACCTCTGTTGGGCTTATTTAAAATGAGCTGGGCCCCACGATTACTCATGCAAGAGACTGGGACAGGCTAAAATGGCTCCATGGGAATAAAATTATTCGCCAAGCCATCTACGCTTGTTTTTGTTTTTTAAGTCTTCCCATAATTGTGCCATAGGGATACTTTGGAAATGAAGTGATTGAAATCAATAGTTTAAAACTCCTCCAGGGATAAATTTCTCATTTCCCCAGATGAATAGATGTGGGCTACTCATAGTCTGGATTAACATAATTAGTGCAGCGCCTGTTTTAAAATTAGATCATATAGTTAATTGTTTTTCACCTACATTTGGCTTTAGTTAATTACAGGAGATAATAGGTGTGAAAGTGCCTGGCACAGAATCAGGTGTATGTTAAGTACTGAGGTCCAATAGCCTATTTAGGATCGCCTCTTGGATAACTTGCAGCCATCTCAAGCTCAATATAAGCCAAACTGAACGATCTTCTCTGCCTCTTCTTCAGAGGTTCCCTAAACCAACCAGTTGCTCAAGCCAGAAACATCTGTTGCATCCTTGATGTCCTTCTCCCCTCCGAGTTTTATCAATTACAAGCCTAACTGATACACATCTCTTAAGTCATTCACTTCATTCATTTATTCCTCAGTAAACCAAACAGTTTATGAAGTTTCTAGGCGGCTTATGTGTAATAGACCTCGAGGTCCAAAGAGCTTAGTACATACAAGGAACAGAGAGGGTCGGTGTGTAAGCGGGGAGGAAGGGGGTTCCAGAACGTGAAGGGCCCTTTAAGCTGTCTTAAGAGTTTTTGAAATTTTATCCTAAGGACAATGGGAAAAGTTTGAAGAGTTTCAAGTGTGGGAGTGACATCATCAGATTTGAGTTTTAGGAAGAATGCTCCCTTCCTTTCTCTGATTCCATTTGTCACAAGACTAGATCACAAGCATTTTCCCCCTGGAGTATTACAACCAGTTTCCTCGCCTCGTTCCTTCTCTCAAAAGCATGCTCCAAACTGCAACCAAACAGAGCAAAATCCACAAAAAAAACCCCTAGAAATCTGAGGTTCCCACTCTTGTTTCAAATCTTCTAATGATTTCCCAATGCCCCTAGGATACCATCCAAATCCCTTGACAGGGGTTCCAAGGTTTAGGGTTCCTGTTTACCCTTCCAGCCTCTTCTCTCACCACTTTCCCTCTCACACACTCCAGGTATGCTCAGTTTCTTTCAGCTATTCTAACGAACCGTACTCTCTCTCACCCAGACCTTCCTGTTCTCCATGCCTGGGCACCAATCCTGCCCAGACCCATTTGGATGGTGAATTCAAGCTTCACTTCTATAGTTTTTTTTTTTGCGGTGCGCGGGCCTCTCACTGTTGTGGCCTCTCCCAGGCTCCGGACGCGCAGGCTCAGCGCACGGGCCCAGCTGCTCCGCGGCATGTGGGATCTTCCCGGACCGGGGCACGAACCTGTGTCCCCTGCATCGGCAGGCGGACTCTCAACCACTGCGCCACCAGGGAAGCCCACTTCTATAGTTTTTGACTCCGTGAGGTTTCCTGCTCATGATCGCCATCTTTCCTAGTTGTAACATTTATCACTTTTCCCCCGCTCGTCCTGGTTGGTACTTCACCACAGTTCCTCACATAGCCCTGGCCACCCGGCAGGCTCTCAAGACACATGGCAGGTTCTCAGTACACACCTGCGGAATGAATAAATGAGCAAATGCCTACTAGCTGCCTTCCCTTTGCTTTTTACATCATATCTTCCTTCTAAGAGTTCACTGGGAAAAGGAATATCTCAACAATAACATACTTGCTTTGTGTTTAGATGACAAATTTTACAGGGTTGGGAATAAGGGTAACCACGTTAAATTTTAGACAGGGATGTAGGATCTGATAGATTTGGCAAACAAGGAAAGACTTAAGGGAAATTATTTCTCTTCTAAATGAGGGATGCTAAATGATTGTTATATGGAACCGATTTAATCCTTTGCCTAAGGTTTTCACTTATTCCTTTCACAATCATAATAATTATTATTTGAAACATGCTTTATATTTTATAAAGTGCTTTCCAGACACCTAATCTCATTATCCTAACAACCCTATATTATTATTACCCATCTCATGCATTAGGAATTTGAGACCTAGCAATGATGGAAAGTGATTGTTCAGCGTAAGTGGTAGACCAGGACTTGAACCCACACCCTGACTTCAAATCCAGGGCTCTTCTGCTGTATCACACTCCTTCCCTAAACGCCTGAAGGCAAGAACCAAGCTAGTTACTTCCGGGCACGGTTTCATGTGCATCATTATTTAATTCAGTAAAAGTTGAAAACAAATGGGAGGAAAGGAAAAACAACAGGGAACTTGACTGCTTTGGCTGAGAACCAGATGCATCTCTGAAATATTTGCCTGTAGAAGGAGCCCTAGCAGTGTGGCAGATGTGCCCCACCTGATGTGATTCTCACTAAGCAGGTAATCACCTGAGGAGGAAAACTCTTTTTTTTTTTAATTTAAATTTTTTTCTTTTTACATCTTTATTGGAGTATAATTGCTTTACAATGGTGTGTTAGTTTCTGCTTTATAACAAAGTGAATCAGTTATACATATACATATGTTCCCATATCTCTACCCTCTTGCGTCTCCTTCCCTCCCATCCTCCCTATCCCACCCCTCCAGGTGGTCACAAAGCACCAAGCTGATCTCCCTGTGCTATGCGGCTGCTTCCCACTAGCTATCTATTTTACGTTTGGTAGTGTATATATGTCCATGCCACTCTCTTTGTCACAGCTTACCCTTCCCCCTCCCCGTATCCTCAAGTCCATTCTCTAGTAGGTCTGTGTCTTTATTCCTGTCTTACCCCTAGGTTCTTCATGACATTGTTTTTTTCTTAGATTCCATATATATGTGTTAGCATATGGTATTTGTCTTTCTCTTTCTGACTTACTTCACTCTGTATGACAGACTCTAGGTCCATCCACCTCACTACAAATAACGCAATTTCGTTTATTTTTATGGCTGAGTAATATTCCATTGTATATATGTGCCACATCTTCCTTTTTCTTTTTTCTTTTCTTTTTTTTTTTTTTTTTTGCAGTATGCGGGCCCCTCACTGCTGTGGCCTCTCCCGTTGCGGAGCACAGGCTCTGGACGCGCAGGCTCAGCGGCCATGGCTCCCGGGCCCAGTAGCTCTGCGGCACATGGGATCCTCCCGGACCGGGGCACGAACCCGCATCCCCCGTATCGGCAGGCGGACTCCCAACCACTGCGCCACCAGGGAAGCCCACCACATCTTTATCCATTCATCCAATGATGGACACTTAGGTTGTTTCCATCTCCTGGCTATTGTAAATAGAGCTGCAATGAACATTTTGGTACATTACTCTTTTTGAATTATGGTTTTCTCAGGGTATATGCCCAGTAGTGGGATTGCTGGGTCGTATGGTAGTTCTATTTGTAGTTTTTTAAGGAACCTCCATACTGTTCTCCATAGTGGCTGTACCAATTCACATTCCCACCAGCAGTGCAAGAGTGTTCCCTTTTCTCCACACTCTCTCCAGCATTTATTGTTCCTAGATTTTTTGATGATGGCCATTCTGACTGGTGTGAGATGATATCTCATTGTAGTTTTGATTTGCATTTCTCTAATGATTCATGATGTTGAGCATTCTTTCATGTGTTTGTTGGCAGTCTGTATATCTTCTTTGGAGAAATGTTTATTTAGGTCTTCTGCCCATTTTTGGATTGGGTTGTTTGTTTTTTTGTTATTGACCTGCATGAGCTGCTTGTAAATTTTGGAGATTAATCCTTTGTCAGTTGCTTCATTTGCAAATATTTTCTCCCATTCTGAGGGTTGTCTTTTCGTCTTGTTTATGGTTTCCTTTGCTGTGCAAAAGCTTTGAAGTTTCATTAGGTCCCATTTGTTTATTTTTGTTTTTATTTCCATTTCTCTCGGAGGTGGGTCAAAATGGATCTTGCCGTGATTTATGTCATAGAGGGTTCTGCCTATGTTTTCCTCTAAGAGTTTGATAGTTTCTGGCCTTACATTTAGGTCTTTAATCCATTTTGAGCTTATTTCTGTGTATGTTGTTAGGGAGTGATCTAATCTCATACTTTTACATGTACCTGTCCAGTTTTCTTCCAGCACCACTTATTGAAGAGGCTGTCCTTTCTCCACTGTACATTCCTGCCTCCTTTATCAAAGATAAGGTGACCATATGTGCGTGGGTTTATCTCTGGGCTTTCTATCCTGTTCCATTGATCTATCTTTCTGTTTTTGTGCCAGTACCACACTGTCTTGATTACTGTAGCTTTGTAGTATAGTCTGAACGCAGGGAGCCTGATTCCTCCAGCTCCATTCTTTGTTCTCAAGATTGCTTTGGCTATTCGGGGTCTTTTGTGTTTAATACAAATTGTGAAAGTTTTTGTTCTAGTTCTGTGAAAAATACCAGTGGTAGTTTGATAGGGATTGCATTGAATCTGTAGATTGCTTTGGGTAGTAGAGTCATTTTCACAATGTTGATTCTTCCAATCCAAGAACATGGTATATCTCTCCATCTATTTGTATCATCTTTAATTTCTTTCATCAGTGTCTTATAGTTTTCTGCATACAGGTCTTTTGTCTCCTTAGGTAGGTTTATTCCTAGATATTTTATTCTTTCTGTTGCAATGGTAAATGGGAGTTTTTCCTTAATTTCTCTTTCAGATTTTTCATCATTAGTGGATAGGAATGCAAGAGATTTCTGTGCATTAATTTTGTATCCTGCTACTTTACTAAATTCATTGATTTAACTCTAGTAGTTTTCTGGTAGCATCTTTAGGATTCTCTATGGATAGTATCATGTCATCTGCAAACAGTAACAGCTTTACTTCTTTTCTGATTTGGATTCCTTTTATTTCCTTTTATTCTCTGATTGCTGTGGCTAAAACTTCCAAAACTATGTTGAATAAGAGTGGTGAAAGTGGGCAACCTTGTCTTGTTCCTGATCTTAGTGGAAATGCTTTCAGTTTTTCACCATTGAGGACGATGTTGGATGTGGGTTTGTCATATATGACCTTTATTATGTTGAGGAAAGTTCCCTCTATGCCTACTTTCTGGAGGGTTTTTATCATAAATGGGTGTTGAATTTTGTTGAAAGCTTTCTCTGCATCTATTGAGATGACCATATGGTTTTTCTCCTTCAATTTGTTAATATGGTGTATCACATTGATTGATTTGCGTATATTGAAGAATCCTTGTATTCCTGGAATAAACCCCACTTGATCATGGTGTATGATCCGTTTAATGTGCTGTTGGATTCTGTTTGCTAGTATTTTGTTGAGGATTTTTGCATCTATGTTCATCAGTGATATTGGTCTGTAGTTTTCTTTCTTTGTGCCATCCTTGTCTGGTTTTGGTATCAGGGCGATGGTGGCCTCGTAGAATGAGTTTGGGAGTGTTCCTCCCTCTGCTATATTTTGGAAGAGTTTGAGAAGGATAGGTGTTAGCTCTTCTCTAAATGTTTGATAGAATTTGCCTGTGAAGCCATTGGTCCTGGGCTTTTGTTTGTTGGAAGATTTTTAATCACAGTTTCAACTTCAGTGCTTGTGATTGGGCTGTTTATATTTTCTATTTCTTCCTGATTCAGTCTCGGCAGGTTGTGCATTTCTAAGAATTTGTCCATTTCTTCCAGGTTGTCCATTTTATTGGCATAGAGTTGCTTGTAGTAGTCTCTTAGGATGCTTTGTATTTTTACGGTGTCTGTTGTAACTTCTCCTGTTTCATTTCTAATTGTATTGATTTGAGTCCTCTCCCTCTTTTTCTTGATGAGTCTGGCTAATGGTTTATCAATTTTGTTTATCTTCTCAAAGAACCAGTTTTTAGTTTTATTGACCTTTGCTATTGTTTCCTTCATTTCTTTTTCATTTATTTCTGATCTTATCTTTATGATTTCTTTCCTTCTGCTAACTTTGGGGTTTTTTTGTTCTTCTTTCTCTAATTGCTTTAGGTGCAAGGTTAGGTTGTTTATTCGAATGTTTCCTGTTTCTTAAGGTAGGACTGTATTGCTAGAAACTTCCGTCTTAGAACTGCTTTTGCTGCATCCCATAGGTCTTGGGTTGTCGTGTTTCCATTGTCATTTGTTTCTAGCTATTTTTTTATTTCCTCTTTGATTTCTTCAGTGATCACTTTGTTATTAAGTAGTGTATTGTTTAGCCTCCATGTGTTTCTATTTTTTACAGATCTTTTCCTGTAATTGATATCTAGTCTCGTAGCGTTGTGGTCGGAAAAGATACTTGATACAATTTCAATTTTCTTAAATTTACCAAGACTTGATTTGTGACCCAAGATGTGATCTATCCTGGAGAATGTTCCATGAGCATTTGAGAAAAATGTGTATTCTGTTGTTTTTGGATGGAATGTCCTATAAATATCAATTAAGTCCATCTTGTTTAATGTATCATTTAAAGCTTGTGTTTCCTTATTTATTTTCATTTTGGATGATCGGTCCATTGGTGAAAGTGGGGTGTTGAAGTCCCCTACTATGAATGCGTTACTGTGGATTCCCCTTTTATGGCTGTTAGTATTTGCCTTAGGTATTGAGGTGCTCCTATGTTGGGTGCATAAATATTTACAATTGTTATGTCTTCTTGTTGGATCGATCCCTTGATCATTATGTACTGTCTTTCTTTGTCCCTTCTAATAGTCTTTATTTTAAAGTCTATTTTGTCTGATATGAGAATTGCTGCTCCAGCTTTCTTTTGGTTTCCATTTGCATGGAATATCTTTTTCCATCCCCTCACTTTCAGTCTGTATGTGTCTCTAGGTCTGAAGTGGGTCTCTTGTAGACAGCATATATGTGGGTCTTGTTTTTCTATCCATTCAGCCAGTCTGTGTCTTTTGGTGGGAGCATTTAATCCATTTACATTTAAGGTAATTATCGATATGTATGTTCCTATTCCCATTTTCTTAATTGTTTTGGGTTTATTATTATAGGTCTTTTCCTTCTCTTGTGTTTCTTGCCTAGAGAAGATCCTTTAGCATTTGTTGTAAAGCTGGTTTGGTGGTGCTGAACTCTCTCAGCTTTTGCTTGTCTGTAAAGATTTTAATTTCTCCAACAAATCTGAATGACATCCTTGCTGGGTAGAGTAATCTTGGTTGCAGGTTTTTCTCCTTCATCACTTTAAATATGTCCTGCCAGTCCCTTCTGGCTTGCAGAGTTTCTGCTGAAAGATCAGCTGTTAACCTCATGGGGATTCCCTTGTGTGTTATTTGTTGTTTTTCCCTTGCTGCTTTTAATATGTTTTCTTTGTATTTAATTTTTGACAGTTTGATTAATATGTGTCTTGGTGTGTTTCTCCTTGCATTTATCCTGTATGGGACTCTCTGTGCTTCCTGGACTTGATTAACTATTTTCTTTCCCATATTAGGGAAGTTTTCAACTATAATCTCTTCAAATATTTTCTCAGTCCCTTTTTTTTTCTCTTCTTCTTCTGGAACCCCTATAATTCGAATGTTGGTGCGTTTAATATTGTCCCAGAGGTCTCTGAGACTGTCCTCAGTTCTTTTCATTCTTTTTTCTTTATTCTGCTCTGCAGTAGTTATTTCCACTATTTTATCTTCCAGGTCACTTATCCGTTCTTTTGCCTCAGTTATTCTGCTATTGATCCCATCTAGAGTATTTTGTATTTCATTTATTGTGTTGTTCATCATTGTTTGTTTCATCTTTAGTTCTTCTAGGTCCTTGTTAAATGTTTCTTGCATTTTGTCTATTCTATTAACAAGATTTTGGATCATCTTTACTATCATTATTCTGAATTCTTTTTCAGGTAGACTGCCTACTTTCTGTTCATTTGTTAGGTCTGGTGGGTTTTTATCTTGCTCCTTCATCTGCTGTGTGTTTTTCTGTCTTCTCATTTTGCTTATCTTACTGTGTTTGGGGTCTCCTTTTTGCAGGCTGCAGGTTCGTAGTTCCCGTTGTTTTTGGTGTCTGATGCCAGTGGCTAAGGTTGGTTCAGTGGGTTTTGTAGGCTTCCTGGTGGAGGGGACTAGTGCCTGTGTTCTGGTGGATGAGGCTGGATCTTGTCTTTCTGGTGGGCAGGTCCACGTCTGGTGGTGTGTTTTGGGGTGTCTGTGGACTTATTATGATTTTAGGCAGCCTCTCTGCTAATGGGTGGGGTTGTGTTCCTGTCTTGCTAGTTGTTTGGCATAGGGTGTTCAGCACTGTAGCTTGCTGGTCGTTGAGCGAAGCTGGGTGTTGGTGTTGAGATGGAGATCTCTGGGAGATTTTCGCCATTTGATATTACGTGGAGCTGGGAGGTCTCTTGTGGGCCGGTGTCCTGAAGTTGGCTCTCCCACCTCAGAGGCACAGCACTGACTCCTGGCTGCAGCACCAAGAGCCTTTCATCCACACGGCTCAGCCTCCTCAATTTGGGATGATTCGTTGTCTATTCATGTATTCCACAGATGCAGGGTACATCAAGTTGATTGTGGAGATTTAATCCGCTGCTCCTGAGGCTGCTGGAAGAGATTTCCCTTTCTCTTCTTTGTTCGTACAACTCCCGGTGCTCAGCTTTGGATTTGGCCCCGCCTCTGCGTGTAGGTCGCCGGAGGGCCTCTGTTCTTCAGTCAGACAGGACGGGGTTAAAGGAGCCGCTGATTCGGGGGCTCTGGCTCACTCTAGGCCGCGGGGAGGGATGGGTACGCAGTGGGGCGGGCCTGCGGCGGCAGAGGCCAGCGTGACGTTTCACCAGCCTGAGGCGCGCCGTGCATTCTTCCGGGGAAGTTGTCCCTGGATCCCGGAACCCTGGCAGCGGCGGGCTGCACAGGCTCCCCGGCACGGGGGTGTGGATAGTGACCTGCGCTCGCACACAGGCTTCTTGGCGGTGGCAGCAGCAGGCTCAGCGTCTCCTGCCCGTCTCTGGGGTCCGCGCTTTTAGCCGCGGCTCGCGCCCGTCTCTGGAGCTCCTTTAAGCAGTGCTCTTAATCCCCTCTCCTCGCGCACCAGGAAACAAAGAGGGAAGAAAAAGTCTCTTGCCACTTCGGCAGCTCCAGACTTTTCCCGGACTCCCTCCCGGCTAGCTGTGGCGCACTAGCCCCTTCAGGCTGTGTTCACGCAGCCAACCCCAGTCCTTTCCCTGGGATCCGACCTCCGAAGCCCGAGCCTCAGCTCCCAGCCCCGCCCGCCCCGGCGGGTGAGCAGACAAGCCTCTCGGGCAGGTGAGTGCTGGTGGCGCAGATCCTCTGTGTGGGAATCTCTCCGCTTTGCCCTCCGCACCCCTGTTGCTGCACTCTCCTCCGTGGCTCCGAAGCTTTCCCCTTCCGCCACCCGCAGTCTCCGCCCGCGAAGGGGCTTCCTAGTGTGTGGAAAGCTTTCCTCCTTCACAGCTCCCTCCCACTGGTGCAGGTCCCGTCCCTATTCTTTTGTCTCTGTTTATTCTTTTTTCTTTTGCCCTACCCAGGTGTGTGGGGAGTTTCTTGCCTTTTGGGAGGTCTGAGGTCTTCTGCCAGCGTTCAGTAGGTGTTCTGTAGGAGTTGTTCCACGTGTAGATTGATTTCTAATGTATCTGTGGGGAGGAAGGTGATCTCCGCGTCTTTCTCCTCCACCATCTTCCCCCTCTCCTGGAATCTCTCTTGAAACACTTTTTTGACTAAACGATTTCTGCATGTGCCATACATTGTGCTGATGATTAAAGGGCCTCTCCTGCTAGTGTTGGAGGGTCTGCTGCAGAGGCGGAGGGTGGTTGTGGCTCACCGCAGGGACAAGGACACTGGCAGTAGAAGTTCTGGGAAGTACTCCTTGGCATAAGTCCTCCCGGAGTCCGCCATTAGCCCCAGAAAAGAGCCTGAGGAAAACTCTTAAGGAGGGAGGCTTCCAGCTGCTGTCAGAGTTTGCAATCTTTAATAGCCAATCAATCAACAGAAGAAGATAAAGATTCAACTGGGCACTTAATGAGATGAAAGGAAAAATAGAAAGCAGAGGTTGAAAAGAAAAAGAAAGAGATAATTCTTGTCCTGATGAAACTTGTAATCTTTGAGGGAAATATTAAGCCCTCAAACCTCTACCAACACCATGAGAATAGCTATAATTTAAGAGCAGATGATTTAGGAAGAGTCTGTGCCAGTGGTTCTCAACCTTGGCTGCATATTAGACCTTTAAAAATTCTTTAAAAATTCTGCTGCCCAGACTGCAGCCCAAACCAATTAAATCAGAGTCGCTGAATGTGGGACTCACGCATCAGTAGTTTAAAAAACTCTTCGGGTGATTCCAATGTTCAGGCAAAGCTTAAGTGTGAGAAATACTGCTCAGAATACTCTTTTAGCTGATTTAAAAGGAGTTATCCCAATCTTAGTTTTACGATCCCTGATGCGGTATTTCAGATTATTTTAAGAAGTGCTGAGAAATTCCCAAAATATTGAACCAAAACTTCATTTGAATCTACTTTCACTAAGTGAGCACATTGCAACAACCAATGTCCACTAGAGCACTCATTAAAGCCCAGCACAAGGCTAACAGCTTTTTCTAATTTATCTCATTTAAACCACAGTCCTTCCTTGGTATCTTGGGGGACTGGTTCCAGGACCCGCGATGGATATCAAAAGCCGCTGCTACTTAAGTCCCAAGGTGGGCGCATCCATGATTCTGCGTGCGCAGACTCAGCCAAGGAGGGGTAAGTAGTACTGTCGTGTTTATTGAAAAAAATCCGCGTACAAATGGACCCCTGCAGTTCAAACCTGTGTTGCTCAAGGGTCAACTGTAACTGAATACTCACAGCCCTGAGGTTTCATTGTTATCTTGTTTGATGATGAATAACCTGAGGTGCAAATAAGTACATTACCTGTTTAAACTCATATAGCTCTCAAGGAGTGGCAGAGACAGAATTTGAACTCTTTTGCCTGAATTTACGGTTATCAGTTTTTAAACCATTCTGCATATTCACCAGGGAAAAGAGATGATATTAAAGCAAATAACAACAGACCTTATATCCAGATAGGCTGGGCCTTGCTGGGACTCACTTTACAGCTAGAGTACATAGACTTAGGTTTCATTTCTGCTGCTACTTTCAAAACCTTCAAAAATATAATTTTTAGGCCTCAGTTTTCTTAATTAGAAATGGAAGATGACGTTATTTACAAATTTTATGTATTTTTTTTCGTACATACTTGTCCTTGTTGAAAAATTCAGAAAGTTCAAAGAGGCATTTAGAGAAAAGTAAATCTCCTTTCAGTTCCTATCCCCCAGCCACTGGTTTCCTCCAGAGACAGTGGTCTGGAGGTTTTATTGTATTCCAACAGGGAGAATGGAATGACCATAATCGATTTGCACACTTCAAGACTAATCTCCTAGGGCTGGGGAGAGGATTAGCGAAGTACGGCCTGTTAGCAAAACAGATGTTGGAGAACGATCATCATATAGAAAAGCAAGAGTGCTGCCATGGTTTAGATGACTTGTCACTTATTTAAGCAATGCCCTACTGATGGCAATTTCCAAACTTTTGCTAATACAAACTATGTTACAGTGAAGATCTTTATGTAAATATTGTTTTGCACATATGCAAGTATTTCCACTGGATGAATTCCTAGAGGCGGAATTACCATAAGTATGTGCATGTAAATTTTGATAGATATTGCCAGTTGCTTTCCATGAAGTTTGGACTCATTTACACACCAGCAGCAGTTTAATTCCTGGTTCAGTATATACTTGCCATCACTGTACCTCATCAAACTTTTTGAACTTTGCTAATCTGGTGGGTGAAAAATGGAATTTCAGTAGAGTTTAGCATTTTAAAATTACTCTTTATTGAAGATCTTTTCATATTTTTAGGAGACATTTGTATTTATTCTTTAGTGACTAATCTGCTTCTAAACTTTGCTTGCTTTTTGTTGGTCTTTTCTTATTGATAGTTAGAAGGTCCTGGTATTAGAGAAATTAGACTTTTTTTTGACATGAATTGCAAATATTATTCTCAGTTTGTTTTGGGCATTTTCTTTCTTTCTTTTTTTTCCTTAACTATTACCTCTCTGATCACTAGACAGACTGCAGATTAAAAGCTTTAACCCTACTATGGACAAATACATATAAGGAAATATATTCTGAAAGTTTTCAGATTAACTAAATTTTCAGTGGCCCACATGTTTAACCACCCACATCCATAAAATCTCAGTTGTGTTGTGTTATAACGTAAGTTTCCGTACTGAGTTTTAAAGAGTTTTGTTTTAAGGTTACTTATTTATTTAACTCTAACTTGGATTACAATCTTTTCTAAAGAATGATGATTAGATCCAAAATTAGTTCCTTACCACCATAGGTATGGTGTCTCAAAAGCATTTTCCACAAACCATTTTGTATCACATCACATAATAAATAAGTATATCTAGTGTTTTTATCTCTCTACTTCTTGTGAGTGTGCAGCCTATTCCAAGAATGCCACTTTTCTTTTTATAAAAAAATTACTTAATGACCCCTTCACTCATTTCACCCATTCCCCATCCCCTGTTCCTGCTCTTGCAGCCACCCATCTGTTCTTTGCATTTATGAGTTTGTTTTTTGTGGGTTTTTTTTTTGTTTTGTTTTTGGATTACACATATAAAAGAAATCATATGGTATTTCTATTTTCTGAATGACTTCTTTCACTTAGTATAATGCCCTCAAGGTTCATACATGTTGTTGCAAATGGCAAGATTTCCTTCTTTTTTATGGCTGAGTAATATTCCATTGTGTGCACGTGTGTGTGTGTGCATGCGCACGCATGTGTGATGTGTGTGTGTGTATATATATATTTTATATCTCACATTTTATTTATCCAGTTATCCATTTGATGGACACTTAGGTTATCTTGGCTATTGTAAGTAATGCTGCAATAAACACAAGGGTACATATATCTTTTTGAGTTAGTCTTTTCATTTTCTTCAGATAAATACCCAGAAGTGGAATTGCTGGATCATACAGTAGATCTATTTTTAATTTTTTAAGGAAACTTCATACAGTTTTCCACTGCAGCTGCACCAGTTTACTTTCCCATCAGTAGTGCACAAGAGTCCCTTTTTCTCCACATTCTCACCAACATGTTATTTATTGTCTCTTTGATATAATATCCATTCTAACAGGTGTGAGGTGATATTGCATTGTGGTTTTGATTTGCATCTCCCTGATGATTAATGATGAACATGTTTTCATGTGCCTGTTGGCCATCTGTATGTCTTCTTTGGAAAAATGTCTTTTCACATCTTCTGCTCTTTAAAAAATTGTTTTTCCTATAAAGTTGTATGAGTTCTTTATATATTTTGGATATTAACCCCTTATCGGATATATGAATTGCAAATACATTCATTTGTTCAGTAGGTTGCCTTTTCATTTTGTTGGTGGTTTCCTTTGCCATGCCAAAGGTCTTTAGCTTGATGTAGTCCCCCTTGTTTGTTTCTGCTTTGGTTGCTTTAGCTTTTGGTGTCAGATTCAGAAAATCATCATCCAAACCTGTGTCAAGGAGCTTACTGACTATGTTTTCTTTTACAAGTTTTATGGATACAGGTCTTAGGTTCAAGTTTTTAATCCATTTTCAGTTAATTTTTGTGTATAATGTAAGATAGTGGTCCAGTTACATTCCTTTGCATGTGGCTGTCCAGTTTCCTCAACACAATTTGTTAAAGAGACTGTCCTTTCCCCATTGTGTACATGAATTGCAAATAATATTTCCAGTTTGTTTTTAGCATTTTGACTTGATTTAATGTATATATATATATATACACACATATTTTTTTACCATATAGAAATATTCTATTGTTATTTCATCAAATTTTGTGGTTATTTTTGTTGTTTTATTTCTAATTTTTTATTTTCTTTTTCATTTAGTTTATCTAATTTAAAAAATCCATGTGCATGATTATTAGAATTAAGCTAAATTTACATACTAATTTAGGAAAAATCCAAGTTGATACTTTTGCCTTTCTATCAAAGAGCATGGTATATCTTTCTTTTTTTTTTTTTTAAACCTAGTTTTTATTTTTAAACTAAAGATGTTTGATTCTACTTCTCAGGACAAATTTGTATTTAGGAAATAGGAAAAAGTGTAATTTGAATCCCCCCCACCAACTCTTTTTTGTTTATGATCTTAGATTTGGTCAAAATATTTTCCTCAAGTCACTCACCAATTTTGTAACAGACATTAATGGAAAAAAATTAAGTTTACTGTCATGAAGTCTCGTGAATACTTGGTGCTGGAAGTCTGAGAGGGTAGATGAGTCCTTGCAATGCCAAGTCTACTTTTTTGTACTGAGAGACTTGGCTGGGAAACATCAACTATAAATACTAACTAAACAGTCCTTGCGATATCACAGCAGAGTTTTGCAAGTTCTGCTGGTGTGTCCTGTGGCTGTATTTCCCAAAGTTTAATATACCTTGTTGTGGCCTTGAGACTTTAATAGCAATGCCAGGTCATCCAGTTCAGGTAACACCATGGCAGTCAGCATATTAACATTTCATAACCAGCCTCAATTTCATGCCAACATTCAAAAAGGACAACCTAAACAAATACTTATTTACTTGTTTAAATCTTGTCTTAAATTCTGCAAACGAATCCTGAATCTTTTTGAGGTCAGCTTGGTGAGTAATAAAAATATTCTTACCGGTGTTGGGCATGCGCTGTAATCACAGTGTCATTGTTTTGGGAAGTACGGAGATTATGGCTAAATAATCCTTTCAGTTTGTAAGGAGCCACTGTGTAATCTTATGAAATAGTTCTGCCATCTTCACATGCTCTGGCTTGCCATTAAGTAAAGAACTTCCTCTCACACCTAACCAAACTTTCTGGATTCCTCACTGCTCTAAGTTTTAGAGCGCCTGTTTCTCAGAGATGTACTTGTTTCAGTCGAAATTCTTCCTATTTGTACCACATGTGCCGACACCTCTGTTCTAGAGATCAGCACTTTTTCTTTTAAAAAAGTATGTTTAATTGATCGTACTTTGGGGACAAATGGAAAATTTGAGGTTAGTAGTACATTAACCTTATTAATTTGCGCAGATTTTTTGGGTAAGATTTATTATTTATTTGTTTTAGTTATTTATTTATTTTTGGCTGCGTTGGCTCTTAGTTGTGGCACGTGGGATCTTCATTGAGGCCTGTGGGATCTTTCGTTGGGACGCGTGGGCTCTTCGTTGCGGTGTGCGGGCTTCTCTCTAGTTGTGGTGCGCGGGTTCCAGAGCGTGTGGGCTCTGTAGTTTGCGGCACGTGGGCTCTCTAGTTGAGGTGCGTGAGCTCAGTAGTTGAGGCACTGCAGGCTTAGTTACCCCATGATGTGTGGGGTCATAGTTCCCTGACCAGGGATCGAACCTGCATCCCTTGCATTGCAAGGCAGATTCTTTACCACTGGACCACCAGGGAAGCCCCTTGTGCAGATATTTAATTTGGGAAAAACCTCCTGAAATATATTTGCTACCTTTTAACATTTTGCTATATTGCTGCACAAGGTCCAATCAGGACCCATCGGAAGTAAACCTGAATTTCAAAACCAGATAGAAGGAGGGCACTGACTGCTTTTTATTTATTTGATGCTGCACAACTTTGAGGAACTCATCCCACTATCTGCCCATTAACTTGGCCAACTTTAAGTGTTTTTCTTGTTGTTTGTTTGTTTTGATTTGATTGGTTTTGTTTTTTGGTCCTCTAGGAAGAATCAGAAAGAAGGAGTGATTGATTGTTTTGGTGACTAGGTCCAAGTCCAAAATAAAATAGGGTTATGGGATAGAGAGGGACTAGGGGATAATGATAACTTTAGGTAGCATGTTCAGGGAAACATAGGCTATCTGAGCAGAGACATGGGCTCCTGAGGGAGTTAGCCACATGAAGACATGAGGAAAAAGCTTCCCAGGCAGAGGAATAGCTAGGGCAAGCCCCTAAGGTAAAGTCAAGCTTAGTGTATTCAAATGGAAGGTGGCAGTCTCAGGACAGACATCAACTCTTAGCAACAACGTTAATGTCCTTGCTAACCATTGGTGATGGCCACTTCTGTGAGCTACAGTGATGTAGCCACCATTTTTGGCCTCAGCAGTGACAGAGCTGTCACTATAGAACAGGAGAGAAAGAAAATTGTGGATGGCAAATTGTAGCCAAGAAGGCCCTTCTTGGGGACTTTTCATTTGTTGAGGAATTTACCATGGGTTGCACTTTCTCAATTGGCATAGAATTGGAGAATACTCTTCTCATGACCCTATTTTTATCTCCAGGATGTGTTCTCTGGAAAGCTGGGGGTTATATAAGAAAGAGTCATTTAAAGAGGACTTCTGTATTTGTTGGAAAACCATTGTCAAGAACATTAGCTATTGAACCACACAGTATAAAATCCTAGATGATATTAATAATACTATTTTAGTCAAGAAATTGATGTGCTTCCACTTCTACATTCAAAGGATCAACATAGGTGATTGTGTTTCTTATTTTATCCCTACCTCTCAGGATGATCACAGATAAATTTCACTCTCAATTATGTTTTTAGAATATTTGCTTTCTCCTCAATACTTAAGTTTTTATTTTATAATTTCATTTCTTAATCAGTGTTAAGATGTTAAGATGTCTTTTTCTGTTGGGTTCTTCCAAGCTTTTTTATTTTTGAGAAAGACGAGGGACTTAAATAAAACATTTTATGGTAACACAATATTGTATTATAAGTATCCTAAGTATTTTCTATACTGTGCATTATGGCACAAGGATTTTTCTACATGTCACTAACCTTTTACTTTGAAATACTTCTCATTCTTGAATAGGAAAAAAGAGAAATTCAGATGATTAGATTGAGTTCTTTGTCTTTTGCCCTTTTTTTTCAAATAGAAAGGTTTGGGACACTGGCCATTTTGAGAACTGAGTGCTTTTGGAAAAATTATACAGCCTAGGTGAGGTTAGACGTGTTTTTGGAATGAGAAACTTGTTGACTGAGTAGAAAGAGTTGAAAGGAAGTTCTGAACTAGAAATATGAGCCCATGCCCTCCAAATACTTCCTCTAATATATTTAGAATAAAAATTTCTTTAATGTGATGTTGAGTTCTATTTTTTCCAAACCATTCTTTTCTTTTAAAAACTTCCTGGTATAGCATGTGACATTGTTTTTCCTAAATGTAGCATCTGTTACCTCTGATATTATTCATGTATGAATAACCAGTAAACTTGATGGCATAGAAAAAAATTACTATTTCTTAAAATTTCAGATGTGCTAAGATGAAATTACTAAATAAGTAATAGGAGGGATCCACCTTGTATTATGTCACTATTTAAAGAAATCTTCACAGATGGGATGACCTTACTTGTTGACTTTGTACTTTAACTTATTGGTTTTGATTTGAGACTCAGGGGAGGATTTATTTTCCTTATTGGGAAAATCTTAGAGCACAGTCTTGTGATAGTTCCTAAATAACAGTTTCAATAATTTCTATAGTATGAATAACTCATTGAGAATATGTATTTTTCTTTCTCTAAGTCAATTTTTACACTGAAATAATAAATTTTCTTTTTCCAGTTCAGTAAATCTCAAACAGACAAGGTTATACTATATAACCTGTTAACTTATCAATGGAAAGTTCCAGATCTAAGTTGCTAGTTTGTATTTGTAATGAATGTGCTTAATATGGGATTATTGCATAAACAAATTAATGAACAAAAGAAATAATCCTCCTTCAAGTTCTGACCCTTTTGGGCCTGGTTCTATGTCTCTGTTACAAATTAGAAAATCACCGACATCTCAGGAATATTTCCCCCACGGTCTGAAGCACAGTTGACCAATGACATATGCTACAGATGGTAGTTGCTGTAGATCTGGTGTGGGCATTCTGTCTCTGGCCAGCTTCGTATGTATGCTAAAAATGTCTGAAGTGATCTGAGATAGGTTTCACACTGAGTCTCGCCTTGTACAAACTTAGTCTAAACTTGACACATTTCTTTGGAGTGTTGCTATATAAAATGGTGACATACTATAAGTCACCTAGAGCCACAAGCCTCCTCAATTATACAGGTATTAAACTTCTGAAGATAACTTTTGAGAACTTTGTAGTGTATTTATTCTCAATGTTATAAAAGCTGGCACTGTATACAAATGAACCAATTTGTGCATGTCTACAAGAAATGTTGTATCAGTTTCACTTGAGGTAGAATTCTCTTGAAAACCAATAAGTAGTATTCTTTTTGAACATTATGTTTGTTCTGATTAGAAAGTTACATGTTCTGCTTAGATTCACTAATCAAACTTCAGAAGCCTTGAGTGTTTCCTGGAGGTAACCCTGAGCCACAAACCTATGTTATGATCCACCCCATTTTAGAATATGCTCCATCTTAGAACACAATACTCTGTCACCATTTTTTTCAACTTGATTTATAGAAATTTCCTTGTTTTTCAGATTAGAGCCTTTCTAAATGATCAGGTCAACTGACCATTTTAATAGGTGGAAGGTAGTCATGGTTGCCAACTGAGAGGCTTTTACAGATGGAATCAGCTCCCAATTTATTTACTGACCTAATGGCACAGTGGACTCCACAGATCAGTTTCAGTATTTTGGAAGGCTTTTGTGATTTAGGACATTGCTGTGTTCACCAAAGCAGAATTTGAAAAATTTACACTAAAATATACATTTGAGAGTTCATCTGCCATCCGAATGAAATCCATTAATGATGTTAGTACATTAACATCAATAGCTCTGATTTCTCTTCTGTAAAATGAGGAAGTTAGACTGAATGAGTTCCCAAGTCTATGTGAGTTCTAAAATTCAAGATTTTAAAATACAGTGTAGCTGCCATTGCAATCTTAAAATTTATAAGATATAGTAGACTCTTGATATTCAGGAGGGTTGTGTTCTAAGATCTTCATGAATTCCCCAGTTCTTGGATATGGAAAAACATCACATTTCCTAAGTATAGCTTCATGACGCAAGTTAACCGTCTCTTCAATATTAGCTGAAATTTTATATCTCACTTAATGGACATCAAAAAAAGTTGAGTGTGCACGATGACTGGTAGAGAAAAAGAAAGATTTATTCAGCTAGGAGTGCTGGGCTGTTTCCTAGATCTCAAATCTGGCTTTACATCGCTTTGATCTTGG
Source organism: Leucopleurus acutus (assembly GCF_964270905.1). Taxonomy (NCBI): domain Eukaryota; kingdom Metazoa; phylum Chordata; class Mammalia; order Artiodactyla; family Delphinidae; genus Leucopleurus; species Leucopleurus acutus. Next base: position 52,691,370 of record NC_139160.1, read on the forward strand.
GAACTGAAAAAAAAAAATACTGGTGCTCAGGCTTTATCTTAGATCCATTGATTCAGAATCTGACTGGTAGGTAAGTACCCAGATAGCTTTAGTTTTAAAAAGCTGTGATTCTGAGACATAGCCAGATTTGGGAAACACACATAGGTCTAGCTAAGAGATTTTCTTGAAATTACCAGCCTTGTTATTTGGTGCCTTGGGAAAAATACATGTCACTTATTTGAGTTACTCTCTAAGAGTTTATACCTCATGTATTTAATCCTTGAATGCCAAAATTCTACAGTCAGGATTCACAGTACCAGGTGGTAGGAATCCTGTATTCTGTTTGGGATAGATCACATCTTTAGGGATGTTAAGTTTCAGGCTGCATGCTTTCCAAGAGAACACTGACCTCTTGAATGTGCCATCTGGTACCTCCACTCCATGCTACTCTATTTCAGGGGAAATGTGTCAGCGCCTTTAGGTGGCAAGTTAGTTAGATCATTAACAAATAATACGATTCTTACATTATCATTCTTGCCTTATTGAGAATCAAATCCATCTTAATTCTTGTGGGTAAATATATTCAATTGTGGGTAAAATATACATTTTTATTCCTGACCTCATTTGATATATTATGTTTACTGTTTAGCTGACTTTTGCATGACTGATCCAATATCTATACCATTTTGGAGGGCTATTATCTGCTTTCACATTAGAACATAAATTATCCCAATAACCAAGAATAGATACAATAAAAAAGACTGGGCTTATCACCCTAAAATACAAATATTTAATAAAATTCTAAGGGCTTGTTTCCTTTTTTGGAGGTAAGTGCTAATTTCGAATTAGCATTATATTATGAAGAGAGTAAGTGGCTTGTGCCAGCTTAACATCTAAAAGAAGGCCCAGCCCACAGTAGAGGCTCGATAATAATTTATCGAATAATTTAATATGTTTGATTTGAGTTTTGACAATGAACACTGTTTTGAAAGTATATTTTAAAATTTCATTTGTGTTCATTCAATAATTTTTTGGGATGATTTACCTGAATGACTCGGGGTGCATCCGGCCTCAGGGACTTCAGAGACTAAAACAATGTTAGGTCTGCTATCCCCGCTCTACTTCTCTCTGCTTGTTGGCCACATTCTCCCTATTTCAGATGTGCTTCCTTCATGTGGTTGAGAGCAGGAGGTCATGGCCACAGGCTGCTTTAAGTTAGTGACCCCCCCCCCCCGACCCCTTGGGAAGAGGGAGCTCCTTCCTGTGCAGGGACCACACAGGTCACTGCTTGGGTCACATGCCCACCTCTGTGACTAAGGGCATGTGTGATACCCATGACTGATGAACTGGGATTAGAAGTTGGAGCCACACAGAGTGGGGAGCAGGGGAAGAGTGCAGTAGTTCCTCAAAGAAGCAGGAGTGTTGCTACAAGAACGTTGAAAATGAGACCAGGCAGATGAAAGAAATAGGTGTCTGCAACACATCTTCCTGTTCACTGGGGTCCGAGCTAGAGGGTGGTCTTCCTGCTTTGAGTGCACTCAGTGAAGTGGAGAGAAAGACATGTAAACTGACAAATAGCAGTTCAAAGGGGAGGTGTCTAGAGGGGAAGGTTCAAGGTGCCATGGCCCAGAGAAGCCCGCTTATCTTGGGGAAGACAGGAATCCCTTCTCAGAGAGGATGTCATAAAGAGTGAATTGGAGTTGGCAGGGAGGGTGTATGTAGCACTCAGTAAATATTTGTTGGGTGAATGGATGAAAGAAGGTTGAGATAGCATTTGAGGCAGAGTGATCAGCTTATATAGAGGCCCAGGCTGTGAATGGTTGTCGTATTTGGGGAGTGGTGAGAAAGACATCGTGTCTGTCCTTTCAAATGAGAGGTATTTAGAAGAGAAGGTAGCGGGAGGAACTGAGTCTTGAGAGCTCAGCAGGTCCTTTCATTTATTCAACAAGTATTTTTTGATATGGCAAATACATGCCAGGCACAGATAATAAAAATAAAAAGAATAAATCTAAAACAATTAAATTTTGTTTGGTATGTGAGAATGAAGAGTCATGTGATCAGATTTGAGTTTTAGAAAGAAAATTCTGGCAGCAATGTATAAATGTGTCTTTCCAAGGTAAGGGAAGATATTTATTCATTTATGCATTCATTTTTACCATTTATATTCCACTCTAGCATGCCCACGTCTCTGAGTCTTTTGACCCCTTCTTTACTATTAACCATGATAGTTGTGGCATTTCTACTCATTTAGTGAGTGCTATCACTTTCTCCAAGCTTCCCAGAGCCATCCTAGCAATGTATGAGTATTATCTCCCTGGATCCTTGCCGGTATGTGAAGTTGTGTATCACAGAAGAGTGCTGCCATCCTAGAAACTCTTTCTAGTCCAGTTGTATGTTCTGCTCCTATTGATGTGGTACTTGGAATTCCATCTTGTACTCCTCCAGTTTCTGCTCGTACATCTTTGGGCCCTGAGGCAATAGTTATTGTCTGGTGGCCAGGAAGTGGGAGTAGATCAAGAATGCTCTGTGTGTGTGTGTGTGTGTGTGTGTGTGTGTGTGTGTGTGATCTTGTAAGGCAGAAGTTCCTTCATAATTTTTAAGAAAGGGAGATCTGTCACTAGTGATGACATATTTAAAATCATTTACAAATCAAATGGAGTAACTGTGGCTCAGGATCCAAAATGGAGCCGAGTGGCCATTATGGGTGTGGTTTCAGACATGTTTCTGCATCACTGAGAACTTGAATTTTCTGAACTGTATCAGATTCAAGGATACCACCAGCTGTTCTCAAAACAGTTATCTGCTACCAGCTCCTAGCTGCAACCTTATGGTCTTGAGGTCTCCCCTTGTTACTATGTGACCAATCCTTGTTTAACAAGCACCCTTACTTCTTGCCAGCTCCAGTCCTAATTCTTGACAAACAATTTGTGCAATTTTGCAGTTTTTGCCTAGATAAGCCTCCTCTGCTTTGTAGTCCAGTGGAACACAATTTGAATACTTCTCGAATCTCTGTCTCCCTGGCTAGAGTCCTCAACTTGGCTCGAACAAAACTCTCTTCTATTCCTCATCATAGATTGTTTAGTGACTAGTTGCATTGACACTAGCCTTTAACAGGGAGGAGTGGACCACTTCTGCAGGCCCAGAAGTCTCAGGAAAATCTTAGGATTTAAGATTTTTTTTAATGTGTCCACTCAGATATCTTCACCCCATATCTTACGTTCCCACTACTTCAGAATCAGAGCCCTGACCTTGGAGTCATGAATGGGTCAAGATTGAGAATACAACCTCTCCTGGAGCTCTGCTGCTCTTAAAGTAATTCTGGGGTTGGATCCTAAATTTTTCTTGCCTTCTGGTTGTAAAAGCTGAGAGTCTCTTTGTGTACAGCTTAAGGAGTTCCCTGGCGTGAACAGTTATACTTTAATTGGTGACAGTCACTCTCAGGAGTTTATGGTCTTTCCCCAAAGCATCTATTGATCCCAGCAACATGCATCCAAATGTCTGATATGTGGCATCAGCGCATGCATTCCCTGGCATGGTATGGAGGCCCAGATCTCCACTTGGGAAAGTTTTAACAATTGAACTGCTACCTGTGGGAGGGGCTTTCTGTGCTCTCCCTTCTCCCAGTGAGGCAGTCCTTATGTCCAGCAGGCCAACTGTTCATCCTTTTACAAAATCCCTTCCCGGATAGGACTATATTTATAGTCCTTAAATATACAGGACAATATTTAAGCAACTGACCTTTCATGATTTTGAAGACTTTTGAGAGAGGAAGCATAAAGTCTGGATTACTGGTAGCATTTCTTCCACATGCAGTATTTACTTTTGCCAAGTCATTTTGTGACCTTGTTATTTCTAACAAAGCCTGAATTATTATAAAAAAGAACAAAAAGCTTACTTTATAGAATTCCTTCCCTGTTACAAATAATTTTGTATATTCTTTCATATTTTTACAAACATTTTCTTATTTTTTCATTGCCCACTTTTAAAGACAGGACACCAAGGCTTTTAGAAATGACTTATCAGAGTCCACACTTATTGCTTCCTAGAGCGTTTGACCTTTCCAAATACTACAAGACTTTGGATTTGTTGATGGTCTTTTGCAGCCAGATAATTTAGCAGTGTATCTATAATTCAGGAACAGAAGGAGGAGTGGGGAGAGTGGAGGAGAGAATGTGAAACTTTCTGAAATAAATCCAATTACATGGCATAAAAGAAGAGAAGCCTCATTTTGCCTTGGGCAGCAAAATACCTTGGACCCACGCTGGATATAGGAAGGGGGAAAAAGACCAAAGGGATGTGAAGAATTCAAGAGATTTACCCCGGGGTAGGGAAGTGATCCTGATGAAATGGCACCTGAAAACCACATTTGTTCTGGGAGGCTGAGACCAGGAAAGATGTAGACGTTTTCTTGGAAAACGTTCCGACAAGGAGTCAGGGAGATGATTGAGGGGGCTGGAGGGACTGACTTAAGAGGACACGTAAGGGAATTAAATAGGTTCATCTGGGCTTAGCGACAGCAAAGATAGTCTTTGATAACCATCTGCAATTATTGGGATGTATAAATACCAAGGAAGGTAACGTGCTGCTTGGGGTGGAACAAAAGAGTATAATTACCTGAAAATTAAGGCAATGAAAAGAAACCTGAATATGAAACAATTCATGTTTACAAGAGTGTTCATGGCAGATCTGTTATAAACTTTGCGGCTTTAAAGGACCAATTTACCAGAGAGAGAAACTGTAGAACCTAGTTTATTACCTCAAAAAAGAATCTGGTTTTAATGCTATAAATTGTATTGAACCTGAATTTAACTATTATCTAAAAGAAAAAAAGAAAACACTACAGGATTGCACTAAGCAGATGACGTGGTTATTTAGCTGGGTGCCAAAGACGCCCCTTTTGCCATTTATTCCTGACCTGTAGAGTGACCCTAGGTGACGAGAAGACACTGGATGTTCTCTGCAGCAGGGAGGTTCAGTGACCTAAGGAATGGTTGACAACCAGAGACCCCTGGAATGGTCAGCAACGGGGCAGTGGTTGCGCAGGGCTGTGGTTTCTTCTGTGTGCCATGAAGAAGGAACTATGCCTTGTCAAACCATCTTGTGTCCTTGATGGTAACGTTTAACCTTCACTTTCAGATTCTGTCCTTGACATCTGCTATTTTGAAGTGCAATCTTTACCTCTTTGTGCATTGTATGCTGTTTTTGATAAGCTGGTTAGAAAATTCTCATATTTTGTGAATATTTGCATTTCTTAACTATTACTTATAAAGTATTTTGAGATGGTGTATAGAATTCCTGATACATGCTTATTTTCACCTACACCCATTAGGGGTTGATTTGCTTTTTTTTTTGTTTTGGTTTTTTGGGTTTTTTTTTGATTTGCTTTTGAGAGGAATTTGAGTCCAACCGTGCTTCTCAAACTCTTTGTGGTGAAGGATTAGTTTCTTTAACGCTCAAATTTTTGTGGGCTGATATACTTTTTAGAATACAGTGAAATTAATTATGAGGAATGAAATGAAAACTCCCAGGACAGAGATCAGCTCTGTGCTCTGTGACCGCCTGGAGGGGTGGGATAGGGAGGGTGGGAGGGAGGGAGACGCAAGCGGGAAGAGATATGGGAACATATGTATATATATAACTGGTTCATTTTGTTGTGAAGCAGAAACTAACACACCATTGTAAAGCAATTATACTCCAATAAAGATGTTAAAAAAAAAAAAAAAGAAAACTCCCAGGACATAAAGTACAAACCCTAATTTATTTTTTAGATTCAACAGACAGAATGTGCTTTGTAAATTGCTATAAAGGTTTCTCAACACTCAGTTCTGTGTTCCACAGAACAGTCTAGGGTTCTACATTTGATTTTTGCCATTTGCTGATCATGGTGCCTATGGCAGCTCATTTACCCACCCAGCGCATGAGTTTTCTTACCCCTGAAACGGATCTAACAGCTCCTGCTCTTTCTCTTGGGCCTGGTGAAGGTCATGTGGCAGGAAGGGAGGAACTTGACTTGTAACTAGTGAGGTGCTGATTTCACATTACAGACCATATGGGTGAAATGGTTCCTGTGGGATGTGCTTGAGACAGTTTTTATTTGTTCTAGCAAAGAAGTGAATTTTTCATTGAGTTAAATCTTTTACAGTTAAGGAATTTCCTTAAATTCCAAACTACTTAATTTTGAATGTTTTTCTTTAAGGAATATTTTTTTTACATTTAACTGGGCAGTCAAATCTTAAAGCCAGGGAGCCATTGGTGTAGGTCTCAAGACGTTATGTGTGTCAGGATAAAGTACAGGATTTTTCAAGTCATACACATTGACCCCTTGCCCCAGATTCTGACACACCTCCTTCTCCCCAGGTGGGATATAATTTTTCAAAGTTCATATGTTATGCCTCTTCCCTAAGGTTTTTGTAAGTGTCTTATAGGTACACATTAAAACAACAGAAGGGAGGAGGGATGGGGCAGGGTTCTTTAATAGAATTCAGTATCTTAGTAGGAGACGCATCACATTTTTGTGGTCAGTCTTCCCATTCAGCAGGAATGTGAGGGACTTGATATGGCAGTTTTTCATGATTGCAGGTCTGAGGCACAAACATAGGATTAAAGTGGAAAGACTAGTTTGTAGCAGCGTTGTTCACAACAGCCAAACGGTGGAAGCAGCCCAAGTGTCCAACGATAGATGAATGGATAAATGTGATACATGCTACAACTGAATATTATTCAGCCTCAAAAAGGAAGGAAATTCTGACACATATGCAACATGGATGAACACTGAGGACATAATGCTAAGTGAAATAAGCCCGACACAAAAAGACAAATACTGTATGATTCTACTTATATGAAATACCTAGAGAAGTCAAATTAATGGATATAGAGAGTAGAATGGTGTTTGTCAGGGGCTGGGGGGAGGGAGTTGTTGTTTAGTGGGTATAGAAATAGAGTTTCAGTTTTCTGCAAGATTAAAAGAGTTCTGGAGATTGGTTGTATGTCAGTGTGACTATACTTAATACTACTGAACTGCACAGTTAAAAATGTACAGTTTATATTATGCATATTTTACCACAATTAAAAAAAAGAATATAATAAAAAATCCTAGGAAATTAAAAATTCCTGTGGTTTCCAAATCTTTTTTCTTTAATTTATGACCTTGCATAATCCACTGAATGATTTTTGAACTGTAATAACCTTGGTATTAGGACATCAGGAATATAATTTATACAGTTAGAAATATTATCTCTCCAAATGACCCTCTGCCCATCATCAAGACTGTGTAAAGAGGGTTGTGGAAAGGCTAAAAAAGGCTGCTGGAACTTATCCGTTTGCTGGAACACATAATGCGTATATCACTTTTCTCTGATCTTGGCCACGGTAGGGTACAGATCTCATTAAGGTTTTCACTATCCTTTCCTCAGTGTGTTTTCTTCACGGGTTTTCATTTCTGTCAGTCAGTGTCACCTGGCACTTCCGGTCTCATCCCTGCTTGACAAGGTTAAGCCAGGTGATGATCTGCAGTTCTGTTCAGCTTTATTTTCCATAGATTTCTCCTGATAACCGTAGCATGAACTCTAGAGTATGTGTTAGGAACTGAAAAGAAGCCAAAAGGTTTTTATTAGCATTTGTATTCCTCCATTCAGTAATTTTCTGAGGGACAAAAAGTGCCAATGTCCTCTATGAAAAATATAGTTGGGAGAAAAGCATTTTTTTCTCTTTTGCCCTACATTAAATAAAATTCAAAGTGTAATCTTACTGATGACATCTGCCTTTTATGCTGTCTCCAAATCAATGTTTTTACTGTTTCCCTTTATCCACATTTTAGAATATAATTAAATATTCTGCTGTGGGGAATTGCTGTGGTTAATTTGATCGTTAAGCTTCAGTAGACATTCTAGGAGTATTTGCATCTGCATCAGGTGTTAAAATAAAGATAGATAATGATTGCTTTTACTCAATTATTTTGTGTTGGATAGACATAAATATGACCAGTGTATATTTTGATTACGCTCAGATCATAACGGAAAAATAAATGTAAATCCTCTGTGCTAATTATGGCCCTTCCTTTTCTACTGCACAGAGGATGATGTTGGTTAAGTCTTATCTCCTTTCAGAGCATTGTTAACCAACTCATTTGTCCAACTCAGCTGATACATTATTTTCTCGGTATTTGGAGACCGACATACTAAAAGACCACAGGGAACTTTATTTTGCTGTTTTCAATAACTGGAGCAGATTATGAGTAGTTCCCTTAAACCAAAGTCCAAAGCTTTCTAACAGTTTGTAGGACCCATACCTTATCCTGAGTTAGGAGGTTCTGAAAATAAAGCAGCTTTCCAGAACTCATATTTGGGAACAGTTAGCAGGATAAGGATACCACCTGCACATCGTAAAGTCCGTTCTGGCCATGAAACAAGATGGCAATTCCTGCTAAGCTCTAGGGATGGAGTGAGGAGAGAGAGATCACTGACATGGAGGGGATGGAGGGGAGAAAGTGAAAACTGAGGATGGGCCTGTGTGAAGCACAGTCCTTTCCCATAAGTTCACACATCAAGGACAGACTTGGGTCCGGCTCTAGGGAGGGGTCAGTATGGACATTCTTCTCTGCCAGGGAGAGTTAAAGGTACATTCTGATAGTTCCTTTTCAGTGATGGCAATGCTCTGTATCAAAAGACAATCGCATTATGAATTTGCGTTTCGTATCAACGAAAGGGCCACCAGAGAATTGAGGCCACAGAAACACAGACTGAATTCTGCAGGAACCAGCTGGAATTGAGAGCTAGGGTTCTTTCTCCAAAGAGAGCTTTGAGCAAGAACTAGGATCTGGCTACCTGAAGAAAATGTTTTCAGAGCCCAGTTACAAATGTACTGGGATGCCCGTGCTCACTGATCCAGGGAGGAGGTGGCAGCTGGAATGGGGTTAGGACAGGTAGGACTTGCATGAAGCAACGTGAGGTAAGATTGAGAAGAAGATTGATTCTTCTCCCCTAGTCCTTTCTCCCACCCTGTAGTCAAGTCATTTGACTCCCACCTGCTGGTCTAACCTTACCTGAATTCCAAGGTTTATTTTTGACTTTAAATCAGAGGTCCCTGTAGGACAGGGTTTCTTGACTTGGCAGTAAGTCATTCCTGCTGATTAGGGGGCAGTGATCTTTTAGTTCTGATAACTGAGCTTCACTGTCTCAGTAACTTTCTGGAACTCTGTTGTCTTCTTCTTAGAGCCCCCAAATTTATCCAACAATTACTTATTGAGCACCTACTATCTACCAGGCATAGGGAGTACAGCAGTGAGTAAAACAGATAAAAATCTCTCCCTCCCCGTGATCTCTAACTCAGAGGTTCACCTGTCTGCTGCTGGTGTCCCTATGCTGAAGCTAATTGATCTGTCTTGATTGCAAGCCTCTTCACCTGTGGGTCCCTTATGGCTGCCATTCCATCCAGGTGTTTGATTCCCTCCTTTTAGATTTCCTACATCTATCCGACTGTTCTGCTGCTACCCACCTAGGCTCTGGCTCTCTGACTCTCATTCCAGCACTGGCTTTGCCCCACTCACTCCCCACCCTCACCTCTGTGAGCACACCTGCTTCCAGGTGTGTCTTCCCGAGTCCGCCTCATTCATCCTGGTTAACACGATCCAGGACGTAATGCCAAAAGGATGATCGTTTTCCAAGTGCAGTGTCATGAGAAAGTGTGTGGGCTGGAGACGCATCTCGATTCAAATCCAGCTCCACTATTTAGCAAGTAAGCCGAAACAAGTTGCTTAAACTTTCTGAGTCTGTTTCATTATATGTGAGTTGCTCAAAATCAGGGTATTTGAGAGGTCTAAAAGGGAGACCACACATCACAGAACTCAGTGATGGTTCTGTCTCCTTTGGACAGCCTCTTTGTATCATTTGATAGTGACAATAACCACGGAGAGAAAACAGAGCAGGGGTAGAATTCCTATTCTGCAGATATAAAAACTAAGCCTCAAGAGGGTTGTGAGTTACTCACATCAAATAGTTATTGGTCAGAGGAGGAACTAGTATGAAAAGCCAAGACTTCTAACTCTGTTCAGTGCTTTTTTTCATTAAACAGTACTGCTTTTACCCCCCCCCCCCATAAATAAATAAATAAGATGAAACAATATAAAACTGCAAAAACAATTCTACCACTACTTATTATATTTTTAAAAATCTTGGTTAAAATGGCTAAATAGCTTGTGTTTCTTCTTTGCTTACTGTCAACTTTTTCTTGTTAATCTGAACATAAATGCTATGTGGGAAGGAATAAGAGTCATTGTTCAATAACCAAAATGTATTTAGTTTTCACCACGTAGCAGGTCCTGAAAGTATTTTAAATGTTGACTCATTTACATTCCTTATCCACATTTTAGGATAATAGAACTGAAATAAAGAGAACTTAACAGGAGCCCGTGTTTACAGAGCTAGCAAGTGGTTGATTGTGTTTGACTAATGTCTGCCTGGCATTGGAGATTAAAACTGCTTATTTTCTTAATTATCTCTTTATATAAATATTGAGTATACTTTTAATTTATTGCTATCTGTCTTAGCATTTTATACTGGTAAGTTAAATATCTGTTTATACTAACTTGGAACGAAGAGCACAGAGCCAGCACAAAGTGAAAAGAGGACTTTGGATTTCCAACTTACTGCTAACAGGAACAAGCTTAGAATTCTACTCTGCTATAACCTTGGGCTATTTTTATGGAAAAGGAAGGATGACTCAGAGGGTAGAGCCAAGAGCACAGAACCAGGAGTTATAGAGAATTATTCCCAGGGAGTAGGACTAGACTGGGCTATAATCAAGAAAGTGGTCCTAGCATGGGCTAGGTGGCAGACAGAAGAGGAAGGGAGGAAAAGAACTGTAAAGGAAACAAGCACATCACTTATTTCATATGATTTTACAGTCTTTGTGCAAGAAAGGATTTTTTAAGACGTTAAACATTCAAACCATACATAGAATAATTGATGAATTACCACATTAAAATGAACAACTTTTGATAACTACAAAGAAAATGAAAAGATGAGCAAAAAGCTGGGAGAAGATATTATGAACATCTACAGCTACAAAGGATTGGTACTGTAAATATATAAAGAGTTCCTACTAATAAAGAAGAGAGACATACACAAATTTCCTCAATAGTAAAGTAGGTAAGACATGAACAAACTTGTCTTTTATAGAAAAGGATACTTGACTGGCTGACACACATATGAAAATGTTTACTTTTATTAGTAATCACTAAAATGAAGCATAAAACAGCAATGAAATACCATATAATACTTATCAAACTGGCAAAAATGAAAAGTTAGATAGTACCAAGTGTTGGAAAGGATGTGGATCAATGGAAACCTCATCCACTGCTGGTGGGAGTGTTAACTGGTAGAGTGTCTTTGCAAAAGAGTTTACCTCTATCCAGTAAAGGTAGAATTTGTGTTTAGGACCCTTTGATAAAACTCCTGGAAGAATTCCTGCACGGCAACATTATCAGACATATACAAGAATGTTCATAGTAGCATGATTCTGAGGAGTTGAGAACCAGAAAAAAACCCCTAAATGTTCACCAACTATAGAATGTATAAATAAATTCTGGTGTATTTATACTATATAGCAGTATATATAAATGAATGAAAGCTACAATGTCAACATAGATGAATCTTAAAATATATTAAGTGGAAGAAGCAAATCATGTAAGCATGCATACTCCATGATTTTATTTATGTAAAGCTCAAAGCTGACAAAACTAACAAATTGTTTAGTGATCCACGTATACAAAGTAAAACTATAAAAGGAAAGGAATGATTAATAAATTCAGGATGGTGATTGTCCTTGGAGGGAAGGGAGAGGTGTTCAAGGAGGGGCACCCAGGAGTCGTGTGCTATATTGGTAACATCTATTTCTCTATATACATTCTATATAAAATGTATACAAAAGAATGTTTTATATACTATTTGGTAGGTAGATTATAAAAGCATTTTTCAATGAAAGAAAAATATTGCCTGGAAAACAGCTATTTATTAAAAACCTCTTGCTCTTGTAGCTTTGTGACAAAAGCATAGACTATAGTCTCTCCCTGGTTTGTTATTTAAAATGACCCAGGATTTTTTAAAAGAAGACATTTCACTGTTTAAGAATGGGGTCATGAGTTTTGAAGCTGTTTCTCTGATCAAGAGAAAAAAAAAAAGTGAAGATAATAACTTGGCTTTGGTTCCATCCCACACTTAAGTTACTAAAGAACATTAGTCCACACTCGGCCATCTGCCATGCAATGTGCAACCAGGGCAGGGAAAGTAACTTGTGTGAATTCAGAGACTTATCTCTTTGACATTCTGGCCCAGAAAAGAGAAACAGAAATATAGTACTGTCCATTGAGCCAACATTTTCCCACAGTCTGTTTCAAATTTCATAGCTTTTGTTACAAGTAAGTTGATAATATCAGTCCTATTCCCAGTGGGCAAATGTTAATGTCATTTAAATAGAATACGAGGAGGGGATTTGATGAACCAAAAAACTTGCTGAAGGTATTGAGACATTGAAAGCGGAGAATGCAAGAAGAAAGCAAAGATTCTTTGCCCCACCATTTTGCAAATTATTTAACCGTGTGCTTGAGGGAGGGAAAGCAAAGAGGGTCTGTCTTTAATTATTTTGCTTTGCTGTAAGTAGGTGTAACTCTCTCTAGAACACCGATTTTATTTTCTTTCTTCTTTCTCTTTCTCTGTCTTTGCTTTATTCCTTCCAATCTAAAATAATTCCTCTGAATATTCTTGGTTATAAGAATTGGATAGGGACAAAGTCAAGGTTAAAGATTAAGTGGGGTGGTTATAGATTTGTTTTTCCCTTTTGTTTCAAATACTGATCACCGCAGGCTGGGTGTGAGAATAACTTTTTTCACTGCCACTTGCTTCAAGACTTAGAAACAGAATAAGCAAAGTATGTGACCTAAATTGTGGCTTTCCGATAGAAAGACTTTCTGTCAATTATCTTTTGTAAGTATTAAGTCAATGTTAAATGAGTGACAGAACTTGAGGAAACAAGAAAATGGGAATGTAATATGGTCTTTTTTGATGTATGAGGTCCTGTTCTCACAAACACAGACGTGGCTGTGTTTCTTCTATTCATATCTGCGTGCATGTCTGTGCAGCACAAAGTGAAGGCGATATTTGATGAGTATTTAGGATATTTTATGCACTACTAATTTGAATGCTTGGACTTACTACTTTTTGTTTGGTCGTGTAAGAGGATAAAAACATCCATGTTCTAAATTCTAAAATGTCATTCTGTGGTTTGGAAATAAGATTTTTTACGGTATTTCAGTTATAGGTAGTAAAATAAATAATTCTGCATGGTTGCTAAAAGGAATGGCAAATGCATTGTATCAATTATTTTTTAAAAGACCTCTACTCATGCCAAACAAAGAGTCACAGTAATTCTACTTTTCTTCTTGTAGAAAACAATTGGGATAGATTGAAATTTCCTAGGAATTTTTGACTGCAAAACAAGTTTCCATATGAAACCTGATTGATTCTCCAAAACCATATTCTAATTAGAAGAAATGGAATTTAAGAGATTGAAAAATGATTATCAACATGGGATGATACATCAGCAAAAATAGTTTCTATTGGCTTGAAAATTTTACCAATCAGAATGTATTTCCAAAAAAAAAAAAGAATGTATTTCCAGAAAACTGCTATTAAAATATGCAAATTACTTTGGGCAAATAAGACATTAATTACAAACATAGATATTAGCATTCCAGCATGAGTTTGTTTCTCAAACTCAGGAGCAAAAGTGAGAAAAAAAAAACGTGAATAAGTGAGCATTCACAATAGGATAAGAGAGAATTAGAATAATTGCAGTGAGAATGAGCCAGCTTGGCACTTTGCTTTTAGATCCTTTGTTACTCTTCTTGCAGGGTTTTCCATTTTAACATGGGATCAAACTTTTAAATTAAAGAGATTAAGCTCTTATTGGGGGGATTTCAGGCTTCACCCAGTGGGTGAGAGAGTTATCTGGGGAAGATATTGAGGCATTTTTCATGTCCCTAAACTCACACAGAGGAGGCAGCTACTTATTCTCTTTCTGAGAGATGATTATAAACTTCAGACTCGTTATCTTCTGCAGTTTGTAAACAGGCTCTGAAGGCAGTTTCCAGGAAAGAGTTCTAAGTTGAAACTGGTGGTTAGGGGCTAACTAGCCCCCTGAAGTATACTTTGAAGCACAATACCGTATGTTCTGGTATATCTGATAAGAGTCCCATTCAAATATTTCCACCTCTCAGGAAGATTGCCACATGGAAACAAGAATAAGAAGAGTTTTGAAGAAGGAGAAAAAACTGTTTGAGTTTGGCTCTCATGCTTATTAGTTGGGTGACTTTAGTCTCAAAGCCTCTCTAAGCCTCAGTTTCCATACCAGTAAAATGGGAATAAAATCTTTTGTGTGGGGGTGGTCTGACATTTATTAGAAAACATTTCCTGAGCTAACACAGTGGGTCGTAACAGAATTCTGATATTTAAGGAAGAATGAATGACACTGACCGTGTCTTGCTCAGAATAGGCAAACAATGAGTGCTGTATTGGTACCTGTGATGTCAACCCAGACCAATTACTGGGCATCTTCAAATAATTATCAAAAATGGGTTAACAGGGCTTCCCCGGTGGCACAGTGGTTGAGAGTCCACCTGCCGATGCAGGGGACGCAGGTTCGTGCCCCGGTCCGGGAAGATCCCACATGCCGCGGAGCGGCTGGGCCCGTGAGCCATGGCTGCTGGGCCTGCGCGTCCGGAGCCTGCTGCTCTGCAGCGGGAGGGGCCACGATGGTGAGAGGCCTGCGTACCGCAAAAAAAAAAAAAAAAAAAAAAAGGGTCAACAAAATTATTTTTCATTGATGTGGTCCTCAACTGAAACAATGTTAAAGAGGAATAGATTCTTCCTCAAGGAAATCCTTAATCCCATTGGCATTATCTGCATATCTGATGCTTATTGGTACTTTACATTAATATCATAAAATTGATGCCATTTTTATTCCCTGAATTGGGATTTTTGTAATTGCTTTTCTAACAGTGAAGCCTGTATATAATTCCGTGCTACCTTAATTAAGAACCATGGGTGTGTCCAAGAACACTGCATGTGAGGCCATCATTGATATTTGTTTATTTTCACACCTAGCTCCTGGCATGGGTCAGCATGGTTTGTCAAGGCTGGTCCTTGCATCAGTGCTGAGGTGTTGCCCCCTCAGCCCAGAGCTACTGTATGCAGGTTGGTTGCCCCTTATCCTCTCTGGTCACCCACCTAGAGATCAGGTTGCATTAACCCTCTGAATACAAATAGTTGGTTCTTTCTCTTATTGTCATGCGTGATAGCATACTGGGTAGGGTTTAGACATTAGACACCCAATGTCTGTTTAGCTTTCCTGGGTGAAGATGTTCTTCCCCACAACAAGGCACTCAAAATCATTTCTTACTTGCTAAAGCAGAGAAAATCAAAGTACAGTAAGTTCCCTACACATACACGAACGAGTCCTGTTCTGAGAGCACGTTCGTAAGTCCAACAAAGTTAGCCTAGGTACCCAACTAACACAGTCGTCTATATAGTACTGTACTGTAATAGGTTTATAATACTTTTCACACAAATAATACATAAAAAACAAACACAAAAAATAAAGAAAACATTTTTAGTCTCACAGTACAGTACCTTGGAAAGTACAGTAGTACAGTACAACAGCTGGCATACGGGGGCTGGCATCGAGGGAACAGGCAAGAAAAGTTACTGACTGGAGGAGGGAGAGGAGGTGGGAGGTGGCAGAGCTGAAGGATCGTCAGCAACAGGAGACGGAGGGCAAGCTGCAATTTCACTCACGCCTGACGTGGATGGCACAGGTTCTGGCTCCTTGCTGGATTCAATTCTATCGACCTTCTTGAAAAAACGATCTAATGATGTCTGGGTAGGAGCTCTTTTTTTCTCATCACAGATGACACAGTAGCACTGGATTGCATTCTGAACGGCTGTTACAACCTTTGTGTACCGTTCTACGTTTGGGTCCTGTGCCTCAAAACTAAAGATACTGTACTACTGTACAGTAAAGTACACAAAAGCACAACCACTTGTAGAGGATGCACACACGTGACGATGTACCCCAGACATGTGAGCTAACTTACGTGATTGGACAGGCCATTGCACAGTCGCATCTTTGAAAGTTTGCAACTTGAAGGTTCGTATGTAGGGGACTTACTGTACAAGTAAAATGTCTGGCATATCATCTTCCTACAATTAATTGAATTTCATCTCACTGGAATTCAAGTAGCTTCTTTGAAAGTCAGCTGAATGTTTTAGTCAGATAATCTGTTCAGTACTTGAATGGCTCAAATTAACCTTTACTAGCGTTGAAAATTCTATGATGAAATCACAAAATGGATGGATTGAGCAACTTATACTGTCTTTAATACATTACCTGCCATATGACAGACAATACGTTTATACATTTCTCAATGACAGCTCTTCCAGCCACTCCCCACCCTCTCAGCCCCAGTTTATCTTCTTGGGCTCTTTTTTGGTTTTAGAGCCTGGAAAACACTAGCTCATTGTTTGATGTTAAAACAAACAGTTTTCCAGAGTCAAATATGTGGTTCACTTATGGTAAATTTGTGTCTTCCAGCTTTATTTTATTTATTTCTTATTCTTCTGCACAATACCTTATTGTTTCAAGACAGCTTTATAGTGTAATCTCTATGCAAACATGTTAAATAAGATGTTAAAACGCACCATTTGTTGTGCAATTAGTGTGAATAACCTAGGTGACTTGACAATCTGAGCAGATAGCTTCTACTCTAGGCTAAGTTCACATATTTACAAGCGATGACAGTATTGTTACAGCTTACTGCTCTGGAGCTTTCCTTTGATATCAATGTTAAGACGCATAAAAATACGGAAAAAACGCATCTTAGAATTGAGAAATACAGTCACTGTAAAATGAGCCAAGTCCCATCCCTCCCCAATCCAAAAGTGTAACCAAGTTTTACTATCAGGGTGAGTGAGCACTTGTAGAAGATACTGCCTGAAGATCTAAATAGACATTTCTTCAAAGAAGACATACAGATGGCCAAAAAGCACATAAAAGTGATGTTCAACATCACTAATTATTAGAGAAATGCAAATCCAAATAAAAACTACAATGAGGTATCCCCTCACACAGGTCAGAATGGCCGTCATCAAAAAATCTACAAACAATAGATACTGGAGAGGGTGTGGAGAAAAGGGAACCCTCCTACAGTGTTGGTGGGAATGTAAATTGGTACAGTCGCTATGGAGAACAGTATGGAGGTTCCTTAAAAAACTAAAAATAGAGCTACCATATGACCCAGCAATCCCACTCCTGGACATATGCCTAGAGAAAACCATGATTCAAAAAGATACATGCACCCCAATGTTCATTGCAGCACTATTTACAATAGCCAGTGCATCAAAGCAACCTAAATGTCCATCAACAGAGGAATAGATAAAGAAGCTGTGGTACATATATACAATGGAATATTACTCAGCCATAAAAAAGAACAAAATAATTCCATTTGGGGCTTCCCTGGTGGTGCAGTGGTTGAGAGTCCGCCTGCCGATGCAGGGGACGCGGGTTTGTGCCCCAGTCCGGGAGGATCCCACATGCCGCGGAGCGGCTGGGCCTGTGAGCCATGGCTGCTGAGCCTGCACGTCCGGAGCCTGTGCTCCGCAATGGGAGAGGCCACAACAGTGAGAGGCCCGCATACCACACACACAAAAAAAAATTCCATTTGCAGCAACGTGGATGAACCTAGAGGTTGTCATACTGAGTGAAGTAAGTCAGACACAGAAAGACAAATATCATATGATATTGCTTATACGTGGAATCTTAAAAATAGTGTACAGATGAACTTATTTACAAACAGAAGTAGAGTCACAGATGTAGAAGAAAACTTACGGTTACCAGGGGATGGGGGGAAGGGATAAATTGAGAGACTGGGATTGATATATACACACTACTGTATATAAAATAGATAACTAATAAGAACCTGCTGTATAGCACAGGGAAGTCTACTCAATACTCTGTAATGGCCTATATGAGAAAGGAATCTAAAAAAAAAGAGTGGATATATGTATAACTGATTCACTTTGCTGTACACCTGAAACTAACACGATGTTGTAAATCAACTATACTCCAATAAAAATTTTTAAAATAAAGTTATATCAAAAAAGAAAGATACTACCTTTAGAAACTTGTTGCAAAAGCCAAAGGCTGGAAAAGAGAAACTTAATTCTTCCCTTTCTCTTGGTGCTCAAAGCCATTCCATCAGCAAGTCCTGTCAATCTCCCTCCAAAGTACATCTCAGCTCTGCTCTGAGCTCCGTCTGTCTGCCACGATCATATTCCAAGATACCATCCTCTCATCCTTGAGCCACTGAATGCCTCTGTGCCTTCATCTGTTCCCTCTCCCCCTCTGTTCTCCTTAGCACAGGGAGACTAATCTTTTAATACATGTGATCACATCACTTTCCTGTTTAAAAAACCTTTCAGTGGATCCCAACTGTAAACCAAATAGAATCCAAACTCCTCCATGATTGGACCTTGCTACTTCTCCAAACACATCTTTGCTCCTCTCCCCCACCCTGCTTCAGTTCCATGGATTCCCTTCCCCTTCCTTGTTCCTGTCTGTCTCTTTCTTGGTCCAGAGACTCCCACCCACAAATACCACCACTTTTTTCTCACTGCTGACCCAGCATTTCTCAGGTCTTGGCTTAAATGACACCATAGAGAGGCTTTCCTGTCTTGGCTTAAATGACACCATAGAGAGGCTTTCCTGACAGCCCTGTCCAAGTAGTTTGGACATCTGCCACTTGCATTTCTTATATTTTACCATTTGTTTCCTTTGTAGCACTTATTATCTGAAAGTATACACTTATTTGTTGGTGAATAGACTGACCTCTATAAGGAGAAGCAGCCTGTTTGGTTTGGAGATGCTTGGCAGATAGTAATGATCCGTAATTAATTATCTATGGGATAAAGGCATCAAAGAAACAGAACTCTAGACACAGAGAGGGCTAGGGGACTGTGCCAGCAAATAGGCCCAAAACCTGAGGCCTAGAGGAAGAAGCATATTCAGTAAGACAGTATTTCCTAGTGGAAGGAATACTGGATGGAGAATGAGAGGTCTGATTTCAGCTCTTGGCTCTGCCATGTAATAGCTGCCTTAATTGAATGAGTACTTAACCTGCCTGTGATTCTGCTACTTCATTTTTATGAAGGGAATAGTAATGCCTCCTCTACGCATGAATTATTGCAAAGATTATATAAGACTGATGCCCATGAAATTGCCACGCAAAGTTAAGTCATTACTCAGATATAGAGGCAAAGAGCCAGTTATAGGAATTGTTTAAGGCGGGGACTTTGTCACGGCAGCTGACCGAAGGCCAAACACGAGTCCTGGTTATAGGACCAGAGCCTGAGTGGCTGCAGGTGTGACTGACCTTGAGTTTCCAGAGCTACTTAATTCAGGATCCTCAGTTTTCATTGTCAGGGTCAGAATTTGTCTGCAGTTTCGCTGAGGATGAAGGTATCTCTGTGGGTCCCAGGGCTCTGGCTATAGGTTTGAGAAGACCTCAGAGGAAGGAATTCCACAACCATCCTCCTGGTCCTTTTTCTCCCCTCCATGTACTCAGGCTCTCCTCATGCCACTTTCACGCTACAAATATCTTCTCTAAAGAAAGGAGTAGAGAGTTGTTCACGATGTAAATAACTGAACAGCTGGAAGCACGTTTACCTTGTAACAGGTGGTCACAGTCTGAACCTAAATAAAAGACTTTGTAAAATTTCAGGCATTGCCCAATGAATTGGAAGGCATTTGGGAATAATTCGCTTTGTGTGTCTCCTCATCCCTATAGGTTTGTGCTTGCGGCAGAGGGGGCGCTCACTTGTCTCTTAGAATTTGTGTTCCTCCTTCCAAGGTGTAGACGCCATGGAAGTGGCTTCCCAGTAAGGACTGCATGTGAGAGTCCCCTTGATTCTAGTTCCCTTGCCCACGTGTGATGTGTGTCGCTTCAACGCCAAGGTATCTAATCAGGGCTGTACCTTCTTCATGCTTCCTGTCCCTTCCCACTGCTGAATGCAGATGATGATATGTTTCTAAGGAATGGGAGAAGGGGAGAGCCATGGCCCGGGCAGAGCCTGGGTCCTTGACTCCTCGTGTGATGGAAAGCTCATTGCTGTCCCAGAACACACACCCTGGACTGCTAGATGAGTGAGAGATAAACTTGTGTTGGGTTGAACCATTGAATTTGCACACTGATTTGTTACAACCACTGGTGTGGTAACTGACACAGAAAGTACATCCTGAGATTAAAATTGAAGACAGGAAGCAATTCTGTTTAATATTCAAATTAGAAGATCTCTAATCATATCATAAGTAAACATTGCATGACAAATTATTTACTGCCCAAACAGATGTCAGCACCAGTTATGTAATCGAAAGATCACTGATGGGGGTTAATAACTTCCCAAGATGAAAATACCTATCAGCCTTAGCAGAATAAAATGTGCTAATACATAAATCAGTTTGGAGACTTTTTTCTCCACCTCCTAAGAAGGTGACCAAACTGCCGAAGGTGAATTACGAAAACCTGTAAAGCAAGTTAAAGGCTTGCTTTGTAATCTTTGTATCCATCAGACAATGATGATTTATTTTTATTTTTGACATTGCGTCTTCCTGTCCTTCTTTTCTTTGTCTGCCTTATTGTTTCTAATATTACTTTGAGAGTAAGCCAGAAGGTGGTAAAAGCCTATGTTTCTCCAAGTCACGGAAACAGCTGACATCCTGTCTCTATTAATGAGTAATAGACAGGTGGATATTTACCAGTGGCTCCAGCTGAATTATGACAAGACCCGTCATGAGCTAGGCTGGGAGGCTTGTCTACTGGGTGAGTTAGGCTGGTTCAACAGAACAGCTTCTGGGTTTCTCAGCAAGTGGGGACAGGTTTGTACGTTGCTGGCTGTCTCTAAATAGTCTTAACAGTTGTTTTTGTAAAAGGCCTTACAATTATTCTCTCTGCTGATGTTTGTTCTGTAGAAAATCTCTGTTAGGTCTTGTGTAGGTGAAGCTAAACCATGCAGAGTTTCAAAAAAATCGCCGAGGATTAACACCGGCATTAGAATTCAGTGTTTCTGAGAATTCTACATGTTACTGAGGCCCCTGGCAAGAAACTGGCTTTTTCCCTTGGAAGCTACACTAATAACGGCAGGGCGAAACAGTGAGTCTTCTTGGTGACACACAGAAATCATGCAGCTTGTTAAAGTGTTACCTGGGTGCTTCCCTGGTGATGCAGTGGTTGGGAGTCCACCTGCCAATGCAGGGACACAGGTTCAAGTCCTGGTCTGGGAAGATCCCACATGCCACGGAGCAACTAAGCCCGTGTGCCACAACTACTGAGCCTGCGCTCTAGAGCTCGTGTGCCACAACTACTGGGCCTGCGAGCCACAACTACTGAAGCCCGTGTGCCTAGACCCAGTGCTCTGCAACAAATGAAGCCACCGCAGTGAGAAGCCCACACACCGCAGCAAGGAGTGGCCCCTACTCGCTGCAACTAGAGAAAGCCTGCGCGCAGCAACGAAGACCCAGCGCAGCCAAAAATAAATAAATGAAAGAAATTTTTTTAAAAAAGTGTTACCTGGGTGAAATCTGTATATGGTAACCTTAGTTCAGAAAGCATCCAGGGTTTACAGGTATGATTCATTCTTTCATCAAGCTCTTCATTGAGCAGGTGTGAAGTATTATGCTGTCAGAAAGGCGGTGGACACAGAGTGGTTTGCTGAAGGGGTTGTTCACATCCAGTGTTCTCTTACTTCTGCCTCATCTACCCGAATGCACTACAGTGGAGGGAGGCACTGTATTTGGGAGTTACTCCCTAGGCCACTCTCAGTGTGTTATCAAGCCTGAAGTACATCTCATAAATATATGTCAATAAATATACAACGGAATATATGAACCAAGGAGGCGAGGTTTGAAATGACGGGATTGTAGAGTGTATTGTCAAGACTCCTCTTTCATTAATATCAAACTCTGGATTGTGCAACTCCCACATTCTTCTTGCAGGTAGTTTCTTTTTTCTTTTTTTTGAATTTTTGAATTTTATTTATTTTTTTATACAGCAGGTTCTTATTAGTCATCCATTTTATATGCATCAGTGTATACATGTCAATCCCAATCTCCCAATTCATCACACCACCGCCCCCTGCAGCTTTCCCCCCTTGGTGTCCATACGTTTGTTCTCTACGTCTGTGTCTTTGTTTCTGCCCCTGCAGGCAGTTTCTTAAATTGGGTCAACCTTGCTTTTGTATGCAGATATTTTGCACACTTGCAGTCCAGCATATTTAATAAATAATAGCAAAACTCCCTTGTGTTGTAAGGTGGGAACTCAATAACCCTATAACCCTCCATAACTTTGCCAATGACAAAAAAGGTGAAAACAGTTGTTTGGGGATTAAATAATATAGCAAAAAGAATAATAGCATTACCTTGATAAATATAAAGAAAAATGAGTTGCACAGGGGAATTGAAGGAGAAGAAGAACAAAACCTAGGCTATACATATGTCTTCTAACATGGTGGCACAATTCCTGGAATGCTAGTGTTGACTCATTGGTCTCTATCCTAGAGAAGAAAGATGTTGACTGTAGGTTAAGGGTGCAATTTAGATTTTTCAATTTGAGTCTTTATATTGAATATTTTAGAAGAAAGGCATCTGATCTAATTCAAAAATCATGGGCTCTAACTTCGTTCAGACTTCTGTTTATATATCTGGCTTTGTCACTCACCAATTCTGTGAGTTTGGATTTAATCTCTCATTCAGTTTCCCTGTTTATAAAATACTTATTTCTACCCTCATTTTAAGGTACCCTTACACTAATTATTATTTTATTGCATTTAACTATGTAGTTTGACTAGTCTTTTTGAGAGCAAATTGTCTTAGAAGATATGTGAGAGAGTATATTTTTCCTTGTTTCATGATCATTTTGAAAGATTTTAAACATGTCAAGTACCATTATTCTGTTATTTACTCAACTTTAACAAAAAAGCTACATATTATCCATTATGTCATAAGTCATGTAAAATATATGAGTTAGGGTTGCTTGTGGTGGACGCTCACTAGCTCATTACATAACCTTCATCCCAAGCCTAGTGGCTGGAGATAGCAAAGCAATAAGAAGCAACAATCTTAAAGCTAGAGAGTAAGTCTACTCTGGAATATTAATATGGGTCAATTTAATTGAAATAGATGTATAGCATCTGCAAATTTATGCATGCATACAAACCTATTTCCTTAGAGAGCACGGCTGTCTGCTGTCTGTAGTAGCTATAAATATCACGTGAGAGGACTTTATTTAGTAAACAAATGGTGCTTTAGATTGAGTTGGTATGTCAAAATCAAGCCTCTTATTTCTAAAATTTTTTTACTAGTTGGTAATTTTACTGATGCTTAAATAGAACTGTGGGGGAAATGTTGTCTAGGACAGTATTTCTTAATCTTATTTTCTTAATGAAAGTTATTTAAAAAATCTTTTTCAATGGAAAATTTCAAGCATGCTAAATAGAACAGTGTAATGAACTTTCCCGTACCCATGACCCAGCTTCAATAATTATTATTTCTGGGTCTAATCCTGTTTCATCTATTCCCTCATCAATTCCCTCTCCCCAAGTTCTAAAAATTTATTTTTTAGAACAGTTATAGATTTACAGAAAAATTGGGAAGATGTTACAGAGTTCCCACATACCTCACACCCAGTTTCCCCTGTGATTAATGTCTTATATTAGTATGATGCATTTGTTATAAATAATGAACCAGGCGTTCCCTGGTGGCGCAGTGGTTAAGAATCTGCTTGCCAATGCAGGGGACACAGGTTCGAGCCCTGGTCCAGGGAGATCCCACATGCCACGGAGCAACTAAGCCCACGCACAACTACTGAGCCTGCACTCTAGAGCCTGCGAGACACAACTACTGAGCCTATGCATCACAACTACTGAGGCTGCGCGTCTAGAGCTGGTGCCCCGCCACAAGAGAAGCCACTGCAATGAGAAGCCCGCGTGCTGCAGTGGAGACCCAGTGCAGCCAAAAATAAATAAATTTTAAAAAATGAACGAATATTGATGTTAATATCAACCAAAGTCCGTAATTTATTTAGTTTTTCTTAGTTTTTACCTAATGTCCTTTTACTGTACCAGGATTCCCTCCAGGATACCATATTGTAGTTAAAACTGTTCTAACCACTTCACTACACTGCCTCTTGTCACCATGATCATAATGGTCACAGTCTGAATGACCTCAGAAACCCTGCCATCCTCCAGGGCTTAATTCTTCCTTTATGACACATTGGATTCATTTCCTCCTGTTTTCATCATTCATGAAAGTATGCAGCACAAGGCTTGAGTTTCCAGGTAATTTGTCTACCAGATATGTCCTTTTAGGGCCCAGATAAAGGAATATAAAGAACCCAAAGGCACCAAGTTTCAAGGAAATCTGGATTTGGGGTTAGTTGAATGAGTGATCTCCTGCAGTACAAAACCATGAGCAGCCTGCTTCTGCAGCGGAAGTGGTGTATACAGTTCCTCTTCGTAAATGAAGATGACAAATTTGACCTTTGTGGCTGCAACTCCACTGTAGGATCTTCCTTGTTGTTTAAGTGGGAACCCCATTTGCTCATTGGGGCTGTGTAAGAGCCTGGAAGAGAGACTTTCTAATGGAGAAAGATACCCAGACAACTCAATATCTTAAGGAAAGACCTTTTCCTGTGAATGGTGACTAAGGAGGAGTAGACCTGGTCAAAGGCCTGTCATGGTCCTGGCTCTGCCACTCAAAGGCAGTCAGTTCATGTTTCTTTCTGGTCTACACACCTGAAAAAATCATAAGATGGGCTAAGATGTTATGGGTAAAAACTGAGGTTGGATGTAACCTCACTGGAAGGTTCATATTTCTAGCTGCATTTATTGGACACTTAGTGTGACGTGGGCCATGCTAAGCAATTTACCTACGTTGTCTTACTTGATCCTCATAACTTAATGAAGTTAACCTCATGTGCCCATTGTACAGATGAGGAAATTGAGGTGTAGACTGGTGAAACAACTTAAAATCATTGTACTAGTCAGGCTGGTACTCAGAACTAGATATGTGATTGTAAAGTTTCAACAGGTAATTCTTGAGTACCTACTAGCTAAGCACACAGTAGGTACTCATACAATAAAACTTACCTTCTAAGTACCAAATATAGTGCTAGGTACTGGGGATGTTAAGAGGAATAAAAGAAAACTCCAGCCCTTAGGAGGAATGTATCATCTTCCTTGCAGGTCACGACCCTCACCTTTCATGTCTCTTTCCACCTACACATTCATCTTCACGTGTGATGACGTTCCTTTTTTTAAAAAAATTTTATTTATTTATTTTAAATTTTGGCTGTGTTGGGACTTCGTTGCTGTGCACGGGTTTCCTCTGGTTGCTGTGAGCGGGGGCTACTCTTCGTTGCGGTGCTCAGGCTTCTCATTGCGGTGGTTTCTCTTGATGTGGAGCATGGGCTCTAGGCGCACGGGCTTCAGTAGTTGTGGCACGCGGGCTCATTAGCTGTGGCTCGCAGGCTCTAGAGCACAGGCACAGGCTCAGTAGTTGTGGTGCACAGGCTTAGGTGCACCGTGGCATGTGGGATCTTCCCGGACCAGGGATGGAACCTGTGTCCCCTGCATTGTCAGGCAGATTCTTAACCGCTGCGCCATCAGGGAAGTCTGACATTCCTTATATACATATTTCACACTCATGTAAATAGATACACACACCTGCTATCTTCTTTCTTTATGGTTTCCATCAGTAGGAGAGAGAAAATGTAGTGGGTCATGACAAACATGGATAACTTAACACACATGTCACCCAAAGGGACCTCTGATTCATGCTGACCTATTGGAGCCTCAGTTTCCCTAGCTGTAGAAAGGATAAATTATCTTTGGCAACTATTGTCTAGAAACATAGATAGTTTATGCTTAGAAGCATCCCTAGGGATGAATATTCATTAAATATTTTGTAGTTCGGAGCATTGTAATGTATAAGCTTTCTTACTGTGACTTATTACCCAGTTCATTTCCCTATGTCTCATCTCCATTGATACTAGAATATACTTCTCAAATTCGTAAAAGCAGGCCTGTGATTTTACAGAGTCACAAAAATATAAGCATGCTATCGTTGTTTAAAAATGTGAGATACTCATTTATCAACTTGGATCAGATCCAATCACTTGATCCATTATGAGCTTTCCTACCTTCTAATCTCATTACTTGGTCCTGGGGTTTTATATCACTCAGAAACCCAGGCACAAAGAAGCTCTCATTAGACAATTGTGGCTAAAAATATGGTTTGTGTAATCAGACACCCTATGTTTAAACTATAGTTCTACTACATTTGAGCAGTTGATTTGGACACGTTGTTTAATCTCAAATCTCAATTTTCCCATTTATAAAACGAGGGTAATAGTACTACTTTATAGTGCTGTGAAGAAGATAATAAAATGTGCTTATTAGTACCTGCCACAAATAAGTAATAAATATTAGTCATTAATGTTATTTAAAATAATATCAAGTTATTAAGGTGTATAATATATACTATAGTTTTATCTTGTATAAATTGATTTTGATCCTCTTGGTCTAATTTTTTTCCTTTTATGATGATTTATTCATTGAAAAATTATTTTATTTCTGCTACAGTGTTCTCGATGTGCTTGGTGTCATGGAGGAAAAAAAGGAATAAGCTAGTTTCTGCCCTGAGCAATTAATAGTTTGCTACAAGCTTAGGGAGACACATACTAAACATTTATGCAAAAACAAGACAGTATGGGATCATTAATGTCACTGATCTGTGCTTCTGAAGCTTTAATGTGCATGTGGATCACTTGGGGATCTTGTTAAAAAGCAGCTCCTGACTATATATTACAATATCTTGTAATAACCTATAACAGAAAATAATCCAAAAAAGAATATATATATATATTATATATATATTATACTTAGAAGCATCCCTAGGGGTGACTATTCATATATATTATATAATATATAGACATAATATATAGATATTATATATATATATCTGAATCACTTTGCTGTATACCTGAAACTAACAAACATTGTAAATCAACTACATTTCAATAAAAATTAAAAACAAAATAAAATGAATTTTATAAATGTTAAAAGAAAAATGCGGCTCCTGATTTGGCCGGTCTGGGCTGGGGCTGAGAGTCTGCATGTCTAACAAGCCCACAGGTGATGCTGTTACTGCTGGTCCTGAGAATACACTTTGAGTAGCACAGTCGATACTGCAGGATTTCCAAAAAGCCAGAGATCAGTGTTGACCCCACCTTGTCCATATATTAACAAAAGAAAGAAAGCAATCGTGTGCTTTTTCTTAAATTTATTTATTTATTTTTGGCTGCATTGGGTCTTTGTTGCTGCGCATGGGCTTTCTCTAGTTGCGGCGAGCGGGGGTTACTCTTCGCTGCGGTGTGTGGGCTTCTCATTGCGGTGGCTTCTCTTGTTGCAGAGCACGGGCTCTAGGCACGTGGGCTTCAGTAATTGCGGCGCACGGGCTCAGTAGTTGTGACTCATGGGCTCTAGAGCGCAGGATCAGTAGTTGTGGTGCACGGGCTTAGTTGCTTTGAGGCATGTGGGATCTTCCTGGATCAGGGCTCCAACCCGTGTCCCCTGCATTGGCAGGCGGATCTTAACCACTATGCCACCAGCAAAGTCCCAACACGTGCTTTTTCTACATCATTTCCTAGGTAGAGATTTTATATTTTTTCATGACAATGAGAACAATTATTCTCTACCAGAAAGACCAGGGCAGGGTTTGACAACTCATGCACAGCAATCTTGCAAACCATAAAGCACAGAGTAGTCATATTTTTTTGTTTTCCTTCTCTTGGGTTCTAATTTTTCTTTAAATTTCTATACTATTAATTTTATTACACATGCTTTTGGCTGTAAGTCACCTCAAATCTTTACTTGAACGAGGTAACAATATAAACCAATGCCTTTAGTTCCATTGTTTTAGTCTGACAGAACTGGTTTCAAAAATTTGAAGGTTTTCAAACTGAGAGTTAAATCCAAGTGAAATAGACCACATGTTAAATAATTCGAATGATGCAGCATCTTTTATCCATTAAATCAGAGACTCTTTCTATCTTTTTGTGGAGGGTTGGGGAGAAGAGCTATGTGTGAGAAACGTGTGTTAAACACGATCTCTGTATATTTCCATTTAAGTATTAATAGAGATCAACTAACAAGCTCTGATATTGCTCTTTAGAAATGACAAGTAATACTGAGGACTAGAATCCTGGTTGGATGATTCTGCTGAAATATTTCTTTACGCTCAAGTGTTGGAATGTCAGTGATCGTTGTCAAGACATTGCTGGGTTCAAAGGAGGGTGACTTGGGTGGATCTCTCTTATTTATTTCACAAACATCTCTGACCTATTCACTTTTATCTAAAGAGTTGCTATTATTTCTGCTTTTGTCCTACTTTACTTTCATCTTACATATCAGGGATTGAAATCCTGGTTCCTCTAATTGTGTCTGACATGAAGCTGTCAATCTTATCTGCGAGGCCTCTATTGAAATGTTCCAGATGTGTGGCAGACTCTAGGCTTGTAGGCGCGAATAGCCCCTGATTCTTAAATGGTCAGTGCATCCTCTCTTGCCCCAGCCTCCAGGGCTGTCCACCAAAGTCATGCGTGTAATGATAACTTCAAAGCACCTTTTTTATCCAGCCTTTTATTTTCTTCCTTCAGAAAATAACCAGCATAGTCTGTCATTTTCTCTTATTGGCAGTCTACAAGTCTCCAGTTCCCAAGGGAGCACACAGATCAACCTCTCCCAAAGACTTTACATCTTCAGCTCACCAGTCTAAGCTCCTATGAATTGGACTTAGGAGTAAAATTTTAAATATCATTTACGTATTCACATGGGCCCAAAATCAAATACAAGTATGTTGAAGGGGCGTGTCATAAACCCTGGATCATCTACACACCCATTTATTGTTTGTAAGTGACCTTCTAAAATTTTAAATCGCCAGAGAGTTCTTCTTAGAGCCATTTACGTTTTTTTTTTTACAAGTGTTTCTCCTCCAGTCTCGACAATGGGCAGATGTATAGACCGAATGATTCATTTTCAGGACATTCTCCTCTAATTGAACTGTATTCACCTTAGATGCTCAGATCAATGTGGCTTGTCTAAAATCTAGCTGTACCCATTGTTCTTTTGTTGTGAATATGATAAGCTCAAGATGACATTGTTACTTTCCCACCCCCAATTCCTTTTTAGTTTTATATCACCAACTTATCCTTCCTTGATGGTCACAATTAACTCCAGAATTTGTTACTCCAATCAGTATCCTTCCTCTACTTCTGAGTGGTGAAAAGTCAGCAAGATTAGCAAAGATATTATTGGATATTCTTCATTCAGCCAAATAGCACAACAGGCTTTTGATTAGTTGTGGCTCTTTATCACTTTTTACCTTGTATTTATGCCATTTAAAAAAATTAGTTTTATTTATTTATTTTTGGCTGCATTGGGTCTTCGTTGCTCTGCGTGGGCTTTCTCTAGTTGCGGCGAGTGGGGGCTGCTCTTCATTGCAGCGCACGGGCTTCTCATTGCAGTGACTTCTCTTGTTGCAGAGCACCGGCTCTAGGTGCGTGGGCTTCAGTGGTTGTGGCACATGGGCTCAGTAGTTGTGGTGCACGGTCTTAGTTGCTCTGCGGCATGTGGGATCTTCCTGGACCAGGACTGGAACCCGTGTCCCCTGCATTGGCAGGTGGATTCTTAACCACTGCGCCACCAGGGCAGTCCTATTTATACCATTTTTACACATTTTCCATCTGACTGCTTATTCCTGTCTCTTTTACTTGGAGGACATGGATTCAGTCTTGACCTTCTCAGTGAAGAGATAAGTGCCTCCCTCTCAGTGGGAGCCTAGTCCATCGTCATTGAATGGTTGAAAATCTGTTCTTACAAAAATATGTTTATCTCTTAGTACAAGTTATAAAATAAAATAGCTGTAGATATTTTTCTAAGTTCTGAAAATTATTTTTATTATTATAAAAAGGAATCACATGCATCAGGTGAAGGAGGTAATAGTTAATATGGGCAGACCATGCTTTCTTCCACTTAAATGTAGATATGAATATAGAATGTAAAAAGGGGCCTAAGATTTGGGATTTCTAAGAAGCGCCGAGGTGACCTGCTGTTTGTATCCTGGGGGCCACATTCTGAGTGGTGAGGCCCTAGGGCCTTAAGCTTTCTCTGCTCTTAAATCACAGCTAATGATCGGCTTTGCCCGGCAGTTACTTTTATCTTAACTGTTTTTCCAACTACCAAGATCTGTTAAAAACACTTCAGATATTACAGGCATTAAAAATGTAGGAAGTAAAAGTTCTCAATAATCTTTCCTTGTAGAAACAGCTGCTGTCAACAACTTAATGCATATTCTTCCCAATTATTTTCTCTGTATGTATGACTATCTTTCGGGAAATGAGCTCATTCAAAACGTTCTGTTTTCGCTTTTTCGCCTTCCAGTATATTTGGGGTTTCTTTCCCCATGTAAAAACCTAAAGGGTTATTCTATTTTAAGGGTGGTCCATATATGCCTTAGGTGTTATTTAGAAATATTTATGTTATTAAGAAGATATTTATGCGAACATAGCTTTTTAAATAAAAACAACAGCATGTTTGGCAGAAGTCAGTGTTACATAAATGAACAGATTAAAATAGAAAGAAGTTAGCTTGCCTGTAGATCATGCCGTGATGACACTTTTAAAGGAATGAGAAGACAGAGAGTCAAATGAGACATTCTGAGGTTAGAAAGAAGACACAATCATTTCCCTCTGTGAAGTGACAGTCTCTGGAGACTTCCCTGGTGGCCTGAAGCTGGGGTATTTAAGGACAATGACTCTATATGGATATAAAGATACCCTAGGGGTTACCCAATGTCCTGAGATCAGAGTTACCCTAGGAGATGCCTACTGCCCATCACCCTCATGCCAGGGCTGGGGTCACCACAAGCCTTTGGCCTCAGGCATAGGGTGAGTGAGCTCCACACAGCTCCCTGGCAGCCGATGGTTTTGCAGTGTGTGGCCTAAGCAGCTCCTCTGCCCAAGGCAGTGTGACTCTAGAGGTCGTGTCTTTCTCAGAGGGCCGAGACTAGCCCTTCAAGCCCAGCTGGGAGGCTCACCTTCCCCCGAGGGTGAGACTGCCGGCCCAGGACCCCTGACAGAGACTGAAATTCTCCACCCAGGGAAGGGTGAGTGTTGGTGCAGCAGAGCTGTTTTATACAAACAGTAGGCAGAATACATACAAGTTACTGTTCACAATGGCAGTTGAGGCCACAGGGCCACCTGTATTAGCTCGAGCTGTACACCTTCGATTCCACACCAGGAATTCATAAAGGCAAATAAATATAGTATGTCCTTTCTCCGTCTCTCCCTCAAGAATAAGGATTTCTGGCTGGAAGAGGCTCTAAATTTCAGTCAGGATTGGAATGACCAGCCTGAGAGCTTTGCAGTGAATCTGGCTGAAAAGCTTTCCCCAATGAAAAGACACTCTTCAGCCCTGCTGCACCCCTACCCCCTAATTCTGGCTGGAAATCTGATAGATTCGGTTAATCTTCAACAGGCAATTTCAGCCGTTTTAGACCCACTTCTTCAGGGTGATTAATCGCCGGGGTGTTTGACAAGCACTGAGCAGGAGAGGCTTGTGGGCAGGAAACGGAGCACAGGCCGCAGTGGGCCCCCCGTTACGGCTCAGGGCCAGCCTCTGTTCACCCTCAGTAAAGCACAGCTGCGCCATGTCTGTCACAAGCAACGGGATGACATTTCCCACCTGGCAATTACCAGGAGGATGCCTGTTGATGCCTTTTGGAACTGCCGATCTCAAAGGTAACTCTTGGCTCCGGCCGAGTTCAGTGTGTCTGCAGGTTTGGCTTTTGATCTCCATTTTCATGATTGAACTGAAAGGAAGATATGTGTGGAGACTTGTATCTCCCTCCCAGCACCTCTCTTCCTTCCCCTCACCTCTCTGCACTGTGAGAACATCACAGAGGCTGGAATCCTCTGTGCATGCTGAAGAAGTCTGGTCTGGGGGTAAACTAGGACAAAGGTGCCAACAAACATTCATGAGAGAACCAACGTGAGTTATGTATGAAGGTATTTATATTTTCATGTTCTGTGGGGAAAAGCATATAAGCCATTATTTTCGGGGACTTCCTTCCTTATAATTTGGTGCTCACCAAAGAGAAGAATTCTGAGAATTCACTGAATTCAGCAATCTAGGAAACACACTCCAGTTGACATATCTCTGTACATTACATATGGCATCAGGATGCCATTTAATAGGTAATTTTTGAAGGGAAATTAATGATAGTCTAGCTGGGTAGCTCTATGGGAGGAATAAGCCTCTAAACATGTCATAAAGAAATACGATGATTCACTCAGCGATGATTTATGGCAGAGGTGCTATATGCCAGGCATTGTTGCAAATGCTGAGAACTGGAACGGTACCAGATGGAGCTGGGGATGGGAGCAGGAATAACACCATTCAGATTGCTTATGAAAGTGAAGTCGAGACACACTTTCACTCTACCTGTCCCAGACTCTTAAAGTCCCAGACTCTTTTTTTTTTTTCGTTACGTGGGCCTCTCACTGTTGTGGCCTCTCCTGTTGTGGAGCACAGGCTCCGGACGCGCAGGCTCAGTGGCCATGGCTCACGGGCCCAGCCGCTCCGCGGCATATGGGATCTTCCCAGACCAGGGCACGAACCCGTGTCCCCTGCATCGGCAGGCAGACTCTCAACCACTGTACCACCAGGGAAGCCCGCAAGTCCCAGACTCTTAAGCATGAACTCGTTGCCTCACTTGGCCTATTTTGATGATAAAAGAACTGTTGCCTCTGACCATAGACTTTAAAGAATTTCAAAAAAAGACATTGAATGTAGGTAGATTAAAGAGCCCTGGCACATGGGCGTCACTGAGCTGGATAGGCAAGGAGAAATTGAGGGCAGTGTAGCAATTTAAAATGGTTAAGAAAATTTAAAATACATGGAAAAGAAGAAGAGAGAAGAAAAACGAAGATTACCTGGTACAGACTTGTTGCTCAAGGAATGTGGTGCTTTGACAAGAGTACCAAGACCAAAAGTAGATTGGTGGCTGCCAGGGGCTCGAGGTAGTGGGGAGTGAGGGGTCCTTGTTAAGGAGTTTAAGGATTCTTTTTGGTGTGATGAAAATGTTCTAAAATTAGTGGTGATGGTTAAACAACCTGAATATACTAAAAAACATTGAACTATATTCTCTGAAGGGGTGAAGTTTATGGTATGTGAATTCTATCTCAAAAAAGCTGTTATTAAAAAAGACACACTGGTTCGAGCTTGACTAAGGTGAAGCACCATCTTCCTTTGAGGTAGGAACGTAAGCACATGTTCCATCAACTTGACAGTCTTACTTCAGAATCTCTAATAAACTTCATTCTGTAAGGGGTGATTTTGGAGAATTTTGCCCAAGTATATATTTTAAGGGCTAGACTTTGGTAGCTTAGGAAATGGGAGAGAGAAAGAACATCAATTATTAGAAGCTATTAATATGGTAGAATTGATATTATATATATATTTATGTATGAAAAGGAATAGGATTTCCATTGTTGGTAGAAATGTAAATTGGTACAGCCACTACGGAAAACAGTATGGAGTTTCCTCAGAAAACTAAAAATAGAATTACTATGTGATCCAGCAGTCCCACTCCTGGGCATATATCCGGAAGAGACGAAAACTTTAATTTGAAGAGATACATGCACCCCAATGTTCATAGCAACACTATTTACAATAGACAAGACATTGAAGCAACCTAAATGTTCATCAACAGATGAATGGGTAAAGAAGATGTGGTACATAAATACAATGGAATATTACTCAGCCATGAAAAAAACAAAATATTGCCATCTGCAGCAACATGGATAGACCTAGAGAGTATTATACTAAGTGAAGTAAGTCAGAGAAAGATAAATATCATGTGATATCAATTATATGTGGAATCTAAAAAACATGATACAAATGAACTTATTTACAAAAGAGAAACAGACTCACAGACACAGAAAACAAATTCATCGCTACCAACAGGGCAAGGGGAGAGAGAGATAAATTAGGAGTAGGTGATTAACAGATACACGCTTCTATACATAAAATAAACAACACGGATTTACTGTATAGCACAGGAAACTATATTCAATATCCTATAATAATCTAAAATGGAAAAGAATCTGAAAAAGAATATATATAATTGAATCACTCTGCTGTACACCTGAAATTAATACAATATTTTGAGTCAACTATACTTCGATAAAAAATGAATAGGAGAAACTGGCCAAAAACTGATAAGATGTGGGAAAGCTATAGATCTGTGCTGTCCAGGATGGTAGCCTCCAGCCACGCATGGCTATTTAAGTTAGTTACAGTTGAATACACTTTAAAGTTTAGTTTCTCAGTCACACTAGCCACATTTCAAGTGCTCCATAGCCACGTGTGACTAGTGGCTATTGTATTGGACGGGGCAGATATAGAATGTTCCATTGGATGCCTCTGCTCTAGGTGTTAAGTGGTGTGATGCTGTACCTGACAGCACCCCAGAGTTTGCCTCCATAGGAGAATATAGAACAATGTCTCTTTAAGGATCTGTGTCATAGTCCACTGAAATCCAGGACCATCCTAGTGAAAGTGTGAGTCCTCATTGCGTCACTTAGGGCTTCAACCCATAGTAAGTTCAGAATTCCTCAAAATTATTAGTTTTGCACTCATGAAACTTAGGTTTTATTTTGAATTCTGCATTAAGTTTCTTCACGGTGTTTCAGATATTTATTTCACTTTTTCTGCCTCTTCTTTTTAGGTACTTAGTTTAAAAATCTGATAAATATTTGGCAAACACTAGTGGCCATATTCCAAATATTTGTCCATCAGGACATTATTTACTGTTGAGTAAATAATTTCTGTCTTTGTTTTCTTTGTCTATGAAGTGGAATCTGTACTTTCCTCCATTATGACGTTTATAAAATTAAGATTTGGGGATTATCTTAATAAGGTACCACAAACAAAAGAACTGTGTAAGGAAAAGTTAGTGTAGTTATTATAAAGTTTCCTTTTAAAATGACTTCTAATGTCAATTATTGACAGGAATGTTGAATAATATCCAAAAAAAGTACATAAAGAAAAAATCTAAAAGCCACCTTTAGGTAAAGCCACCATCAGAGGTAAATGTTGTAAACATTTGCTTGTATTTTTTCATCTTTACCTTATATACTGTATATTCAGTTTCACAAAATTGGAGGTGTATTGTCTATATCCCTAACTTTCAGTCTCAAGCTTAGCCAACTTCGCTGTGTAGCACAGTGGTTAAGAATGTGGACCCTGGGGCTTCCCTGGTGGCGCAGTGGTTGAGAGTCTGCCTGCCGATGCAGGGGACGTGGGTTTGTGCTCCAGTCCGGGAAGATCCCACATGCCGCGGAGCGGCTGGGTCCCTGAGCCATGGCCACTGGGCCTGCGCGTCCGGAGCCTGTGCTCCGCAACGGGAGAGGCCACAACAGTGAGAGGCCCGTGTACCACAAAAAAAAAAAAAAAAAAAAAAAAAAGAATGTGGACCCTGGAGCCCTTGCGGCCTGCCTACAAGGGCCAACTCTACAGCTCACTAGCTACCTGCCCTTGGTCAAACCACTTAACCACTCTGAGTTTCAGTTCCGTGATTTGTATGATGAGGATGATAATAGTGCCTACCTCCTAGGGTAGTTGGGGGGTTCACACGAGTTAATGTGAGTAAATCATATTGAATGATGTCTGGCAGATAGCATTTGGTACTATCATTACAAATTTGACCTGTTTCAGCTGCAACTTGCAGAACTGAAGACCTTCCTGCAAACCCCTCTGCACTCAAGTATTCCTGAAGTCTCCAGAGGGGAACCAACTAATCTGTTTGCTCCAGTCTACAAGTAGCATCTACCGTATTCTTTCTCTCTCCCTCTGCCTTCCTTTTGTGGATGTCCTCTGCAGTTGAAATGGCTCTAGGTATCTCTTTTTTTTTTTTTTTTTAGCAGTGAGTGGGATCCATCATGAGAATCTGTGTCCATGGCAAAGGTGTTACATTCCAGTTCTTTCAAAGCCAGTACTCTTGGAGGGTGCTAGACTATTGTTGGTTTTCATGTAAAAATAGAGAGAAAGCCCCCTTCTAATTTTTTTAAAAAATTAATTTTATTGAAGTATAGTTGATTTACAATGTTGTGTTAATTTCTGTTGTACAGCAAAGTGATTCAATTCTACGTACATATACATTCTTTTTCATATTCTTTTCCATTATGGTTTCTCACAGGATATTGAATATAGTTCCCTGTGCTATCCAGTAGGACCTTGTTGTTTACCCATTCTATATATAATAGTTCGCATCTGCTAATCCCAAACTCCCAATCCATCCCTCCCTCCCCCCACCAACAAGTCTGTAATCCCTTCTAATTTTGTGTTGTAGATGCTAACGGTACTCCTAAAGGGCCGACTTTTGTTTCTTATTTTGTAGAGTAGATGATTATAAATCCAAAGTTTCTCTCTCTTGCTAATATTAACATTCTCTCAAAGTATAGTTTCTATGAATTATTATTATGAAAGTTCCTTTACCTACCAGAGGTGTGGAGGGGATGAAACAAAGTGGAGTGGTGAGAGAGGAAAACCCTGCCTTATTTCTTACAACTTCTTACCTACACAGAAGTGC
Organism: Leucopleurus acutus; assembly: GCF_964270905.1. Lineage (NCBI taxonomy): Eukaryota > Metazoa > Chordata > Mammalia > Artiodactyla > Delphinidae > Leucopleurus > Leucopleurus acutus. The sequence continues at coordinate 52,728,156 of NC_139160.1, forward strand.
AAGCTCCTTGCAAATAGGTACTTTCTCTTAGTCTGCTGTGTCCTATATTATCAATACAATTCTGGACATAAAAACCCATTAGATATATTAAAATGTATTATTTCCCATGTTACAAGAAGAAGAAGAAAGCAAAATGATATTTATTAAGGATCTAATATGTGCCTAACACTCTAAATATGTTATCTCATTTAATTTTTATAGTGACTTTCTGGGGTCAGTTATTATTGTCCTCTTCTTATAGATGAGGTAACTGAGCCTACAAAAAGTTAAGCACTGTTCTCAGGTCACGCCATGAGTAGGTGACAAAAATCTGGGTTCCACTCGGGTCTGCTTAATAGACCCCAAGCTCGTTCCTCATACAGCAATGCTCGGTTTTAGGGTAGGTGGAGAGAAGGTTATTCTAAAGTAGAGCACATTGAACAAATGGAAGTCTAGCAATTTACAGCAGCATAACATTTTTAGAGAATTAAAATATCAACTCAAGGAATGAACTAATCATTTGGCCATGAGCAAAATCCAATTTTCATTAGTCGAATTTATTCTGAGTTTAGAATAAATTTAGGTTCATCTTTACCAGTCAAAACACCTACTACTTACTAATTCTTAGGGAAAAAGATTTGGTAAAAAATGTCTCATATCTCTTTCACATCATATAGTTCTCCAAAAGTACATAAGGAAAAGAAGCGTATAAATTACATATACCTTGAAATATGGATTTAAAAATGAAGTCCTTTAACTAAACTCTTCAGTTGTAGTGATCACCGTTTTATTTTAGAAGGTTTAAAGAGGCTCCCAAATGTAGATTTCCCCACTTTTTCCTTCTGAGACACCTAACAAATGAGTAGAATTCGTTGATTATCTCTAAGACAGCTTTTCAAACTTTCTTTTGAGTTCCTCTCTCTTAGGTTCTTTATTAAGGCTAGTTTAACTTTAGCCAAGTCATGACTTTCTAAGAGACATCATTTTCTCTCCTGCCATCACTGTGGATCACTTAGGAAAAATGTGTTTGAACAAGGAGCCATGCTATCTACCTACTTGGGCATTTGAGCTCCCTTGTTGCTGAAGGACCATTCACATCTCGCTAGGCTTCAGACTCAACAGAGTCTTCATAAAAGCTGAAATTGTAGTGAAATAAATCATAAAAAGATCTGTTTACTTTAGGTCAGATATAGAGGAACTTCTGATATGTAGTCATTAAGGTGAGTGGAAGTAAACATCCTCTTAACTATCCGGGATAAAGAAAGTTCACAACCATTTCTCTTGTTCCTTATCTGTGTTTCAATGAGGTGTCACCAAATGGCAGTGACTGGAATGTGGCCATTTCCCCTGCTATGTGTTCATGGGCAGATCTGTATCAGCTGGTCTAGTTTTCCTGTTGTTTAACTGTGTGATGAAATAACTAGTGGTAACTTATTTAATCAATACATTCTCTTAATATGCTTTGAGCGTAATGGAAATCAGCTTCATAAAAGTGTTGGGAAGTGATTGCATCTATTCCCCTTCCTTCTCTTACTAGTGAACCTTCAGTTATTAGAGTTCAACTTTCCTGTGAAAATCATGATGTTGAGTTAAGCATTACACAGAGTAAGAGATGGTCTTACAGGCTTGGTTTATTATATTTCTTATTGGGTACATTTTATTAGGCTTTTCCAAATGCACATTGCATCTAATTATAAAGTGTTCTGTCAGATCTAAATATTTTATGATATTGGTATGGTGCCTTTCACCTTTAAGGAGAAACTATTATGTAACTCCAAATATTGACATCACCATAACAGATTGACCGGTTTGCAAAACAAGTGGCAACAGCTATAGATACAAGGTGCAACGCAAAGAATTAAGAACAGTACATACAGCAAATCCTGTATTTAGACTTGACATAATATAATGACCAGGAAGAAATTTTACACAAGCATTATGAAGGCATGCTTGAACGTTTCTTTGGCATGACATTAATTAGAGAAACTCCTAGTGAGAACATGACTCTTTTTGATGCTAAAGGCATATAGTACGCTGCACATTAACATAAGCAACTGGCTTACAAAAACAGATATGTGGCTACTGAGTACAAAATCTGATGGAAAAGTCTTAATGATAACATTCTTTCTCCAGGTAAAATGTGTTGTTAATCAATGTCATTGTTTGAATAAATTCATTTCACTTCATAATTAATTTTATTTATAAAAACTTCTATAACAACCTTTCTACAGTTTTATTAGATACATTAGAACACACCCTTTGAAAGGCAGTGTGCCAGGAACTGTGGAGAGAGCCCTGTGTTAGATTACAGTTGTATCTCTAGAGGGAGAAAGACAATACAATATGATAAACACAAAGATATTTATATTTTGGAGCTATATTCAGAGTGATATGGTGGGAGTATTGAGGAAATATCTAACTCCTATAAGCAAACTAGGTAGATTTTTCAGAGAACACGTGCTACCCTTCACCCTCACCTGGCATCCACACATCCTCCCTCGCCCACCCGAGGGTTATGTCAGACTCTTCCAAAGCAGCCTTACCCCATTGGCAAAATATTCCTACATCCCTTCTCACTGCACTAATCAGAGTCTTGGAGGTAGCGGTAGAGTAGATTTCAGGCATACTTAAAAGAGGCTTTCAGATCTTTCCTCTTTCTGTATAGAAGCTAGGACTTAATTTTGTTTTTCTTTTAAAAATTAATACAGTCTTGGCATCTTGCCACGTGTATCTAGTGCGGTGTTGTGTCCTGGAACAGGGAATGGAGGAGGGGAGAATGTAATGAGAGTTCAGAGGATCCTCTGGAAATAGTTCCAGACGTTTTCTCTTTTTAATGATTTTTTAATAGAGGTCATTAATTTGTCAATGTATTTGGAGAACTCAAGGAAAAGGTCTGAGAAACTTTGCTAAGGATGTCCTCAGCTGTTTTTGCCCAGACTTCCTCCAGGCCTCTGTATTGTTTTCACTAATGGTTTGTGGTTAATTCCTAAGAAAGCCAAATGTAAATGGACCAAAAGCCAGCAAAACAAGCTTAAGTCCTAAAATTCAACCTAATAGTGTAATGATGATGGTTCTACTTAAGCACATTCTTACCAAGGACAAAAAATTATTTGTGTTAAGCCAAACCACTTCAACTATCCAAGGAATAGTAGCACAATGGAGTCATCCCCATGGAATATCAGCCGCACACAGTCACACATTCCCTCCTGACCACAGGAAGTTACTGCAGAGATTTCTAGAGTACTTAATGGAAGATAGTTGTTAGACTAATCTCCTTTGCAATTACGACTTCAGTCCAGCGGCTTGAGGTAATAGGATTCCTTGAAAAGAACCAATCTGATTGTCCAAAACTTGATACAGAAGGATTTTATAATGTAAATTCCAAATATCATGAAAAAATGCCTACCAAATATCCAAGCTCCATTTAAAAATCCTGAGGTGCTCATTTGCTTCTAGAGACATCTTTTTGAAAAGAGTGTTATCAAGGTGTATTGTACAAACAATTTTCCCCCATAAATGTTCAGCTCAGTGGCTTGAATTCCCCCAGGCCTGTTTGTAGAGAGGACCCACTCCTCTTCCCAGTCCTAGGCAGTTACTGATCTGCTTTCTGTTTCTCTAAATATGCCTTTTCTGGACATTATATAAGTGGAATCTTACAATGCATTGTCTTGTTTTGTGTGTACCTTCTTTGACATAGTATAATGTTTAAGATTCATCCATGGTATAGCATAACTCCGTAGCTTATTTTTGTTGCTTTATAGTTTTCCATGTTATGGAGTTGTGTATGCATGGAATCTCATGTAAGGAATGTACAATATATACATTGTTTTATTGAGGTATAATTGACAGGTAACATTTTGTACATATACTTTCCAATTCTCAGTGTCTCTCTCTTCATGCACAGAAACACTATAGTAGCTTCTTTTTTAAAATTAATTAATTATTTTTGGCTGCGTTGGGTCTTCACTGCGGTGGCTTCTCTTGTTGTGGAGCACGGTTCAGTAGTTGTGGCATGCGGGCTCACTAGTTGTGGCTCGCGGGCTCTAGAGCACAAGCTCAGTAGTTGTGGTGCATGGGCTTAGTTGCTCTGTGGCATGTGGGATCTTCCCAGACCAGGGCTCGAACCCATGTCACCTGCATTGGCAGGTGGATTCTTAACCACTGAGCCACCAGGTAAGCCCTCCCCCATCTCCTTGACTTGGGATCCTTGAATCCTGGAGTAAGTGAATCCCATTAAATTCCATGCTAAAATCTGTTAACATTTTTCCCCCCCTGGGGAGATGGTCTATAGCTATAAACAGATTCTCCAATGGTCTGTTACCTGAAACAATTTAAGAGCCTGTCTTAGTGTTCTATTTGTTTCCATCCTTGACCCTTTTTCCTTCTCACTCTATCTATTTTCTTTGGAGAACACTTACTTTCATGGCTTCATGACTTTAACTACCAGCAGATAGATTACTTGGAAGATCCAGATAGAAATTTAATTATCTAAATTATGGGCCATATGAAAGTCTTAAATGTATTTGGAATGATAAGGAAGCCATCCTTTTCTAAGCATGAACAGGGGACATGGAAGCTTGTTTCCCTTTTTTCCTTTATCCCTCTACCTTAAACCTTAAACTTTCCCACCTTGAAGACACAGACAGCCTGGAACTTTGTCTTGCCGTTTTCTCTCCATCTATCACCTTTCACCAGTTACGTCTGTCCCACTGAGGCTGAAAACCACTGCACCTTCCTCAGCACTTGCCCACGTGCACATACAGTAAATGACACCAATCTTGAATGCACAGTTTGGTGTTTGAGTGAGGAGTGAAATCCCCACTTTCAGATTACACATTCATTGGTATACTCTTTTGGATCTACCTACAGCTCTATCATTTTTCTCTATCCACTGAACACTTAACTATGGATATTTTTCTCTAAGGATCCTAGGAAATGGTCTTGTGGTGTGGCATTAGACAAGGATGCTTTGTTTAGAATTTACTTCCCTTCTAAAAGATGGAATTACTTCCCTTCCAAAAGAATTTCTTCCATTTGTAAGGCCAGGTGCCTTCCTCAGATTGCAAGAGAAAGCAGCCTTCTGTCCTGTGAATTTTCTGAGAAGCTGGAATACCACAACCACTCAAGCAATCAGTCAACCAAAAAAGCCTCTGATCCTAACATCACTGTGCAGGGGATGTAAGAAAAACATTAAGAGGAGAAGAAGCAAAGTCAAAATACCTCTACCATCTAGATACTATTATTGATGCTCATATTAACCTTCAAGTCCTTTTTGTTTTTTGGCAGTTTTTTTTTAAATTGAAGGATAGTTGATTTACAATGTTATGTTAATTTCTGTTGTACAGCAAAGTGATCAGTTATATTACATATATACATTCTTTTTCATTTCATTCTTTTCATTCATTCATTTCATCTTTTTCATATTCTTTTCCATCATGGTTTATCACAGGATATTGAATATAGTTCCCTGCTCTATACAGTAGGACCTTGTTGTTTATCCATCCTATATATACTAGTTTGCATCTGCGAACCCCAAACTCCCACTCCATCCCTCCCCCACCTCCTCCCCCTTGGCAACCACAGGCCTTTAACCTCCAAGACTTGAGCCATTTCCTGAACTCCAGACCTGACTGTGCAACTACCTGATGGATAGCACCATCTGCACGTCCTCAAGACAGTTTCATGCACTACACAGCCCCAGTTGAACATCTTATCTTGCCTTTCGTAACTGCGCCTCCACCTTCATACGCCATCTTAATGAGCGGGACCAACATCCAGATCGTCTCAGTTCCTTCCCCTCACTCTCCGCCCACCTTTAATTGTCAGCAAGGCCAGTCAATTATACCTCAGAGATCTCTGTTGTATATGGTCCCTCCTCTGCATCCTCACTGCCACTTCCTTATCTTGGGTCCCCCTTCTCTCTTCCTTCGATTCTTGCAGGAGTATTCCAACTGATCTTGTCAGACCTGCTATCACCAGTCCATCCCCACACTGCTGCCAACATGCTCTGCAGCTTCAACACCTTTGCTGCAGCCCACTGCCCAGGTGAAGCCTAAACCCTGCTGCACACAGGGCTCCTACGCAGTGTGGCCCCAGCTTTCCTCTGTGGCTCCTCGACTGCCATTCCTCACCGTGCACCGAGTTCCACCTAACCCAGGCATCTCTACCTTCCCTAAAATGCCATTCCTTCTCATACGTCTGCGTTTGCAGAAAGCCTAAAGAACTAACAGTATATCATCTTGTTGTCCGTTCTCTGTTCTATGTTTGGCATTCTCCCCATCCTCAGCCCCTCGTCCTGTCCTTTTTGTTTGCTGGACTACCTCTTACCCCACAGGTCCCTGTCCAATAATCATCTCTTTTGCACTACCCTCACTCCCATCTCCAGGAATATTTAGATCTCCTCTGTATGTATCTTCCAAGTTCCCTTTCCTCCATGGATATTGTTTATATTTCAATCTCATTTGCTATGTGGGCTCCTAGAGGCATCTTATATACCCAGTGCCTAACACAGTGCCTGGCATACAGTAGGTTTGCAATAAATACTGAACGAATGAATAATGAAGTTTGCAAAGAGTGTGGTAATCATATAGCTTGCCTTGCTCATTTTACTAATGCGGAAATTGAGACCCAGTGGAATTAGAACTGCATAATTAGAAGCAGATTCTGGAATAGAACCAAGGTGTTTTGACTTAGTTGAATGTGCCTTCCACTACACAGCATGGCATAGTTAATTTGATGGATTTCTAAGGAAAGAATCTTTAGTTTTAGTGACAAAATGTAACTCAGGGAGACAAGGAGATTTATTGGTGAAAGAAAAAAGAAAGCAGTTTGTTTTATTTCACAGTTTATCATATTATTCTATTAATCTTTGCATCTCAGTCAAAAAAGTATGAAGGTGATTGGAAGAGAGTAATAATTCCATCCCGGAGAATGATTCTAATGAAGAAATGACAGCACTTTACCTAAATTGATCACTTAGTACTGGGTAATTTAGAAAGATTCCTTCTCTTAAGCTCTTGAAGTAAGTGAGATGTGGAAACTTCACAGATCCCCAGGGATCCGTGCTTGGCTGAGGGACTGGCAGTGAGAGGAACAGGAAAGCAGTATTTCTTTTGACAGGGGGCCAAACACATGTTTCATTATTCTGGGTTCCCAGTTTGAGGCAAGTGACTTTATTGAAAATATTCAGTTCTAGAAAGAAGCAGTAGTTTTTGTTTACATTTTCATGAAAATTTAAAACCATACGGCTATAAAAGAAGTCTGGAGAGAAGAACCAAGATTAATATTTTATTTTCAAAAGAAGATGCTCAGAATTGGGGTACATATTGTGGAAATGAAAAGATAGAATTTAGGGCATTTATTTTATTCATAGTGAAAACAGCTACAAATGAGAACAATTTGATAGGGAAATAATCACTCTCATACAGTTCTTTGAACAGAATGTGTCTAGCTTAACTTACTAAACTGAGAAAGACACAGAGTATATGAGAGAGGGGCAGATTATATCTGAGAGGTAGATTTTAGGAATTAAAAGTTAATTTTAAAAAAAAAACTTAAAAAATTAATTTTAAAGCACATACATTTGGAAGAATGATGAATTTCAGTGCCATCAACTCAGTTGCTGGTAGAAGGGTGCAGGGGAATGGTAACTTCGTGTCAGGAACCAGCTGCTGTTCTCTAGGAGGACAGGAGAGGAGGAAGGCCATGGGGATCTGTGCTGGGGCTGAAGGCGGGGGGCAGGGGGACCAAGCTGAGACCACAGGAGAAGGTAGAAGCAGGTCTGAGCTGCTAAGAGCTAAAAGGTGAGATGCTGACCGGCTTCCAGAAGGCAAGAAGAGGGGTTTGGAAACTGGAGAGAGCATGCTTATGGGAATTACCCTTGGAAATGATTTCTAAGATTATAGAAGAGTAGAAATCTGCTGTACTCTCTACTGTATATATAGCAGAGCTTTGTTGGGATGGTAGAAGAATCAGGGTTAATTTTTCTCTCTGTCTTGTTTATAGCTAAATTCTTTTTCTCTGTTTTCTAAAATTATCACTAAGAACATGAGTTCTAGGGCATCTTCTGGTTTCATCACTTCTTGGACAGCTGCTCTGAGCACTTAGGCTGGTTCCACCTACACCTTCGTCCAATAAGCTCAGCTTGGGCTTGGGGACCATCTCTTTCTCTTTGGCCATTTACCCCATCGCTTTCCCTGACTTCATTGAGCTACCTCACTGCCCAGCCATCTCACACTCTCCCCTTTTCATGGTCTGAAGCTTTTATCCTCTCTTTTCCTACTCTCTGCCCACAATCTTAATTTATTCATTTTCTTTGGGAACTTCTCTACTTTTTAAGAGACCAGGCTGGGCCTGACAAAGTGCTCTATCTGTTTGTGATGTTACCCATCCCAGACAATGCCTTGGTATTTAAAACATGGCCTGCTGGAAATAAAAGAGTGACTCTGTTGGTCGTAGGCTCAGGTATCATGAGGGTCGTGTAGGTGGCTACTTTTGGGATTAGAACCTGAGGAAATGTTAGAGGAACAGGAAGCCTTCCTGAAGCATTTTTAAAGTGTAAAATTCTAATTAAGAATTATAATAAGATAATATGTGTGAGGAGTTTCTGGGTCCCTTGCATGGAAAGTCCTAGTCAAATGCCCAGTATGAGTGTTCCTGCCATGATAGAGTCCCAGAGGGAGAGGCACTGAGGAATTTGCAATTGAATGGCCTCCTCCAGGCCCTTTAGCACCTTCTAAAGATTTCATAAATCGGGGAGTATGCCACGGTTTGCTGAAGGGATAAGTGCTTGAGAGGTGATGAAGTTTACTCAGAGAATTCCGAGTTCAGTTTTATTTGAACTAAAGCTGTGAATGGACCTACAGTGCTGAGGATCCTTCTGGGCCTGTTTAAATAGTAGCTCCAATTCCCTTCTCCAGAGTTTGGCTTGTCAGCCAGTGAGGGCTACAAATGCTGATCTGTACTGCATGGGGCCCTGCCCTGGGACAGGCCATGGGTCTGAACTCGAAACCTAATCCTTCAAGCACCAGCTCAAGTCGCACTCCTGCCATGAAGTTCTTCCTGACAACTCCAGGGGCTGCTGATCCTACCTCCTTTGAAGTCCTAGGCGCTTGTTGGTGTTAACGTTATTAATTTAGCCTTTCAAGGATGTGTGGCAAGGAGAATTTCATCCCCCAGAAATTCTGGAGCCTGCAGCTGCTTGGGAGAAGAGTGACATTCGCCCGGTGAGGACGGTCACTCGTAGAGAGCAGGGTGGGTCCAGGAGGACAAAGGAAGAAAACAGGGCACACGGCATGGGGTGAAGGGAACTCCCTGCATGAGAGAGAGTAGGAGAGATTGTAAGTGGCTTCTCTCAGTGCAGGCTTTTGGGGAGAGAAAGAAATGGATACCTAGAAATGAAGAGTCATAAGGGTTTTTTTTGTTTTGTTTTAGCATGGTACTGGCTGGATGTAGTTTAGTCTTAGAATTGCTCTAGTCTTTCTGTTCATTTATTTACTTATTCGTGTATACAGCCATCACATCTTTATTGAGTTCCCTTTATGTGCCAGGCACTATCCTAGGTCTGGAGATTTAGTGAATAAGACATATTCTAGTGGGAGAGATAGACAATAAATAACAGGCAAGGAGAGTGGAAACAGACGAGATAATGTCAACCATTATTAGACCTATGGAGAAAATAGAACAGGGGAATATGGTAGAAAGTGATTTTGTCCCGCTTTTACATAGATTTCACGTATATGGCTTATTCATCCAAAGTAGATGTGAACTGCCCAGGACTCTGCCTTACACATCTTGTTACTTTCCATTCTTCCCCAAAACTACCTTATGCCTTACTAGGTAGTCCATATCTCAAATATACGAATGAATCCAAGAATAGAGCTCTGTATGAGACAGCTACTTTCATTGGGTTTCTTCACCTTTCTTGTGCCGTGGAAGCTTTTGGAAGTTTGATGAAACCTATAGCTACCTTCTCAGAATAATATATTTAAATAGGCACAAAACAGAATACATAGGATTACTGTGGAAACTAATAGGTACAGTCTACAGTCCTCTGATTCCAGGCTGATAATCACTGAGAGACAATATAAGTACTTTCCACAGAAGTATTGTGAAGGAGAAACTAAGTTTTGGAGATCACAGCGCTTTTCATCTCCACAATATGGACTGAAGAGTGACTAAAGCAAACTACATCTGACATTTAGGGGAAAAGCATGCCAATGAGTCTTCTGGACTGAGCAACCAGGAGAAGCTCAGTTAATGAAACAGAAGTCCAGAGTAAATGCCAACTTACTGGTTTGGTACTCCTAGGCAGGCTGCGGGTCCCTAGGTTAGAGCATGAGATATATACCCTGGGAGGGTAATCACCTCACTGGAAATAATTTCACTATGCACAGGCTGACAAGGAAGGGAGCCATGAGGCCCAGTCAGGATGGAACCTGCCTGGAGCTAGTTTATAGAGAGCCCTCACAGAGAGGCCTAGAGGGCACAGATAGCAGGAGATGCAGACCAGGACCCAGAGAGAAAGAGTGAGCATCAGTGCAAGGGTCTACAAGCTTTCAAAGGATGCAAATTGTGAGTTTCCAGGCTTTCCCAGAAGTCCGATTTTAGGGGGAATTCCCCACAAAATTACAGGTTATCCAGAAACAAGTCTAGTTTTTCCATAGAGTTGTGCTGTTGAATGCGGTTTCCTCTTTGGATTTAACTTGGATGACTCAACAATGTATAGGATAGCAACAAAGCCACCTCCCTGGGGCTTCTGACGCTCAGAAAGCAGGAGGAGCAGGTGGCAGAGTTGCTGGCACCATCTACTCTGCTCTTTCCGTCTTTCTTTTGTCTCCTGTGGCGGGTCTTCAATTGGATGTGACCCACAGTGACCTCACACTCGACTTCTCCAAGGCTGATCTTATCATCTTCTGGCTTTCCTTTGTTGGCTTATGATCACATTCTTTTCCAAGTTACATTAATTTAAAAAACAATGGAGCCTTTAAACATCTTTTTCTTCATGATTTGCCATACGCCAGCCCCATGGTTCATACATTTAAAACAGATCTCGTATCTCCCTTATTCAAGAGCAGTAGCTCTTGAGAAGGACATTATTACCTCATTTCTAGATTTTCTACCTAAGACTTTCAACTGAGCTGCTTTTTTTCACATCTTTCATTACAATCTTTTATTTCTCACCCCTGGACCCCTACACTCTCCCCTTCAGGAAACAAAACTATCCCAAATGATTAAGATTCTTTATATTAATTTTTTCCCTTGGTCACAGGTCATATTTTCTTGCTTCTCTGCATGCCTGATAACTTTTGATTAAATGCCAAATATTGTGAATTGTACAATGTTGAGTGCTGAATTTTTTTTTTCTTTTGGTACTATAAATATTTCTGGGCTTTGCTCTGGGGTGCAGTTAGGTTGCTAGGCATCTGTTTGATCCTCCTGAGGCTTGCTTTTAGGTCTTCTTAGGCAGGTCCAGAGTAGCCTGTAGTCTGTGTCTCACGTGGCAGCACTGCTGAGGTAGGACCATTCTGAGGGCTCTCTTCCTTGCTCCCTGGAGGATAAGGTCTTTTCACTCTGGCTGGTGGGAAGAGGGGCTCTTCGTAGCCCTGTGTGAACTCCAGGGATTGTTCCTCCTGCTTCTTTCTGGTGGTTCTTCCTCTGGCTTCTGTAGTTTCCTCACTCACTATTCAGGACTCAAGCACGGGAGCCTCTGTGGATTTCTGACCTCTCTCCTCTACAGTACTCTGCCCAGCTCATTCTAGCTGCCCTGGTCTCCTGATTTTCAGTTGTGTCCTCTACTCAAGGGGTCTGTCAAGCCCTGTGTGGTTTTCCTCTCCCTCAGCTGTGCTGGAAAACCCTTTCTAGGCTTGAGGCAAGAGTGAGCTGGGCCACTGTGAGCTCACCCTGTTTATCTTCTTTCAGAGATCACTGTCCTACACTACCGGCTGTCCACAGTCTGAAAAAGTGTCGTTTCACATATTTTGCCTGCTTTTTTTCTTTTTAAAATTAAGGCAGGTGGGTAAATGCAGTCCTTGTTACTCTATCATGGTTAGATGACCAGAAGTGTAAGTCAATACTTTTATAATTAGGCTACATTTTACCTACCTATCTTTATCTCCTACTATTTTTTGGTTTAATATTTTAGTTGGATTTTTAATGTACTCTTTTTTTTTTTTGCGGTACGCGGGCCTCTCACTGTTGTGGCCTCTCCCGTTGCGGAGCACAGGCTCCGGACGCTCAGGCTCAGCGGCCATGGCTCACGGGCCCAGCCGCTCCGCGGCATGTGGGATCCTCCCGGACCGGGGCACGAACCCGTGTCCCCTGCGTCGGCAGGTGGACTCTCAACCACTGCGCCACCAGGGAAGCCCTTTAATGTACTCTTATACTCAGCCTAGCAGGATCAATATTCCACATATCTTTGGATGGTTAAAAAGTGTCAGTCCCTTTCTCTTGCAGATATTATAATCTAGTAGATGAACAAGTGCTACACAAATTCCAGGCAGGGTAGTATTCATATTTGAAAGTGCCTATTTATCCTTTAAAATACATGTAGAATGAAACCAATTTTATCTTTTCAGTTGGGTGAAAACTAAACTTCCTCACACAGTTCTCTTTAATGTCCAGCACCTCCATCTCACCGTATTCCATGTATCCCCTCATTCAGCAGGTGCTTGCTAAATATTAAACCAACTGCAGGGGCAAAGGGAGTAGTCACAGACCCCCTTTGGGCTCTCTGAGTATCATTAATACAAGGGTACCTTCTAGCCCTAATGGCGACTGAGGTTTCTTACAGTTGGGATGTTGAATCGACCATAACTCATATTAAGTCATATTATAACAGTATTAAGACAAGACTCATTCTCAGTTCTGCAGTTAACTGTGAGCTTAAGGTGGCAATGATCCAATATCTGGGGTTTACACTGCTAGACTCAAGGCGAATGTTCTTAGAATACAGGTAAATCAAGCAGAGTTCGTGCGTGCATGACCAGACACATGCAGGAAAAAAGCCCTGCTGTTCAAAAACAAGGAGAAAACAACTTTTTATAAAGTGCCAAATCTTAAATTCACTGCATGAGTCATAATTGACATATATTAAGATAATTTTCTTTTAGTTGACCAGAATATTTTGTCTTTATGACACATAAATCTTTGTGTTACAAAATACCTGGAATTATAACTTAACAAGCAACCATAGAACGTTTGTTCTTGAAATAGGTAGGTCTCACTCCAGCAGAAGAACAAGGGATTCTTGAAGTAGAAAAATTTGATTGAATTACATGAAAATTGTCCCATCTACCATCAGTGTCTACTGTTCATAAACCTTGACAATCAAATTTCGAGACATTCTGCTCTAATTTTTAGTGCAGTTGGAATGTTATATTTCTGCTTCCAAATGAAATGTAGAGTAGGCTCATGATTTTTTTTTTGCTCGCTTTCAGTAACACAAACCCCTCTAGTCACTTTTAGTCATTAAGAGCCTAAGTTGAGAAATACATCTAGTTAAATGCAGGGACTAGGGGCATGGTTACCTCATTCTCTATTTCCATGCCTACTACCTCTACTCCTCTTTCCCGGTCACTGGGCTACCCTTACTAAGTTAACTTCTCTAGAGTTAGTTTAGTAAGGGTAGAAGCGGCAGAAGAGACAGAAGGGATCTTTCTGTTTTTGCTTTTTTTTATTGAGTGAAAGAGTCTTTAAATTCTATAATGTTTTACAATTTTGAAAATTTTCACACACATGATTTCATAAAATCCCATAATAATTCTTTTTTCCCCCCTACCCTGATATTGCCTCTCCCCCTTCCCTCTCTTCACTGGTAACCACTAGTTTGTTCTCTATGAGTCTGCTTCTTTTTTGTTTTATTCACTAGTTTGTTGTATTTTTTAGATTCCACATATAAGTGATATCATACAATGTTTGTCTTTCTCTACCTGACTTATTTCACTTAGCCTAATGCCCTCCAAGTCTATCCATGTTGCTACAAATGGCAAAATTTCATTCTTTTTATAAGTGAGTAGTATTCCATTGTATGTATATACTACGTTTTCTTTATCCATGCATCTCTTGTTGGACACTTGGGTTGCTTCCATACCTTGGCAATTGTAAATAATTCTGTAAACATTGGGGTGCATGTATCTCTTCAAATTAGTGTTTTTGTTTCCTTCCAGTGTATACACAGGACTGGAATTGCTGGGTCATATGGTGGGTCTATTTTCAGTTTTTCGAGAAAGCTCCATACAGAAGGGATCTTCCTCCAATGTCTTTGACATGATGAGGATTTACACTGACCACAACAGCATCTCAAGGGTGCTTGGGTTCTTTGAAGACATTCTGCCATCCTCCACCATCTCTTGGGTCTTATCCATGAGTTTCCTTGATGTAGATGAGTGCATCTTCTGTCATGATTGTTCAGAAGATTCAGTTGTCATTTCCTGAGAATTCCAGCAGTTCCTCCAGCAGCTTTCTGCTGTTTCTTTGTCCCTCCAGGAGACCCTCTTGCACAGGATCTAAGATGACTTCTCTGCCACTTGCTTGCTTGTGACCTACATTTGGTGTTATGAGAAATGCACACATGAGACTCTCTATCCAGAGGGATGATACTCTTTCTCAGGCTACGGCTTGTGCTCTGCTGCCCAGCCAGCCTCTTGTCCTTGGATTACATAGGTGAATCGGACATGTCAGTTCACTCTGTCCTTCAAACCTCAGGGGACACATTTCGAGCTCTCTGAATGGTCTTCTGAAGGTCCCTATATTAGGCTTGAGGTTGGAAGACAATATCACACTCCCATTTCACTCTCAAAACGGGAGAGGATAGAGATGCGGCACAGCTCCCACTGTCTCTAAAGAAACCCTGTCTCCAATTTTCAATTCCTCTTGGCCCTCCAATTATACCCTTTGTATACTTTATATAAAGGTATAGGTTTTTTCTGAGGGGTCAGTGTCACAACTGTTTTTTGTTTTTCCAGCCATTACTCTGCTAATTCTGCGTAAAGATTGTATTTTTGAATGTTGGAGTAATTGGCACTTACTTGTATTAAGACCTCAGCTGAAACCGAGACCAAAATTGTTCCATGTTAAAACTCCTTTACACTTATATTTTAAGACGCGTTATCTTGTCCAGACCACAAAAAGAAAAATATCCCCCAGAGAAACGCTTAAGAAATGACATTAAGTGTTTGGTCTTACATTCTTAATGTGTGGAACAGCAAATTTTGTGTTTTTAAACGTTATTTTCTGATTAATTTTGGGATTTTATGTTCCATTCCAAGAATAGAATCTAAATTTACAGCATTCTGCTTTTAGGAAAGAAGGTCAAGGGGCCAATTAAATTGTAAATCAGGGAGTTCTTATTTATGCTTTGTCCAGAAAATTCCACAGTTGGTGTAATACTCAAAGGTGGAAACAATGGAGAAGGTCCACCTCACCATGTAAGCTCCTTCTAAAAGAGCCATATGGGAAGACTAGTGTCTCCTTGGGAGCATAAGGTTATTCGTCACGCGTGCTTTCTTCTACAGAGGTGAAAGAGAAACCTTCTTAATTTCCCACTTTTGGCCTTCTTTAGAACGTAAGAAGGTGTTCCATCTTCCACGAGAAACTATTATGCTCTGCAGCCTAGGTTGAGTCTAGAATCTAGCGCAGTGAATCAGCAGGTGGCCACCAGGGGGCAGCTATGCACAGCTTTTGGGCTTCATTCTGTAGGCACTGGGGAATCATGGAAGGTTTCAGAGCAGGGGAGTTACCTAATGAAAGTGTGCGAGGAAGATCAATTTGGAAGCTAGGGTGAAGGAGAAGGAACAGACATAGAAAGTCAGATCTGGGACCACTGCTGTGATCCTAGAGTAAAGAAGGGGTGCAGTGGCATCAATGCAGAGACTAGGAAGGGAAAAGGAATTCCAGAGACACTGTTAATAGAAGTGTTGACACAGGACTGCTTGACTGAGTGGATTTGGAGGGAGGAAAAAATGGAGAACAAGTTTCCTGCTTGGAGAATGTTAATGCTGATAATGGAAATAAATCCACTTAGCCATCACTTTCCCCCTTTTACGCGTTATTTATCTCATTTTAATAAAATTTATCAAAAATTTGAGGATACTCTTAAAATGTTCATATACCAAGAGAGGCTTTTTGGAATATTTGAAATTTCAGTCTCTGACAGTTTCTGAAGGTTTTGGAGAATAGTGGCAACTGGCTTCTTTTCTTGGGGAAGAGGAAAAAAAATCAGAGTAAGGCAAACTTGGTATCTACCCTTCTTCTCTAGCCCCTCATTTTTTCCTCCTTCATTAAATGGTAGGTGTTTGGAGACACAAGGCCCTGACTCTACCTCGCTGGGTGGAGGGCAAGTCAGTGGAAAATTGTGTCGTAGGGAGGACATTGCCTCAGGAGATCTTTGTGTTAATACCCATGTCCACATTACTTCAAGGAGCTTACAACCTCACCGTATTAATAAGACGGGTATTAAGTCTAAAGATTTCCCCAAACATAAATACCTGCCAAATGCCTCGGAGGGGAGATCCCCGTGTATTACGACCGTAAGCCAATAATGCCTCTGAATCTTTTAAAAGGTAAAGAAAGAAGCCCCTAAATGGAGGCTAGAAGCTGAACTGCGACAAAGAGCACTCTTTATGGGCTGATGTGTGTTATGAAGTTTTCCATTTCTGTCTTGTAACTTGTTCTGGCCTTTAATTTTTCTTTTTCTTTATACGTACACAGTTTTTGAGTGAAAGTGGAGAAGACGAAATACCACAATAAACACAATGAAGTTCTGAGGCTTTGCCACTGGGAAGGCTGAACCAGTAGTTTTGATATAGAATTCAGGACAAAAACATCATGCCAGACCTTCCAAATTATGTGATTAATTTCAGGAAACAGACACTTAGGATAAAGCTTCTCAAAATCTGCGTGAATCTGGTTGCTCTGTTACTGCTCCCCAGAATTCTGTAGCGCCTGCTCCAGGTCTCTGCTGCACTGGAATGCTGCACACTTTGTGTCCATTGAGGTCACTCATGTGGTGGCACTGACCCTCCTTGGTTTTCTGCATTGCCTTTTGCCTGCTACCACCTTAAAGGTCTCTCTCCATCACTCATGACTCATCCCTCTATTGGACTTGTAGGCAGGTGCCTTTTCCTTCTTATATCTTGGAAATATTCGGTCTGATTATTTTTCACCTACCCACTGGTACTACCATTGACAAGCCACCGTAATCTCTTACCTGCATTACTGTAGTTGTCCTTAACAGATCCCCCTGCATCTGCCATATCTCCCCCTACAGCTTGTTTCTCAACATTGCATCTAGTAATTCTGACTGTCCACTCCTGTCATTCCTCAGCTGAAAATTCTGCAATGGCTCCTGATTTCACTCTTTTATTTATTTTTTATTGAAGTATAGTTGATTTAAATTGTTATATTAGTTTCAGGTATACCTTAGAGTGATTCAGTTATACATATTTATACTTTTTCATATTCTTTTCCATTATGGTTTATTTTTTATTAACATCTTTATTGGAATATAATTGCTTTACAATGTTGTGTTACTTTCTGCTGTATAACAAAGTGAGTCAGCTATACGTATACATATATCCCCATATCTCCTCCCTCTTGCGTCTCCCTCCCACACTCCCTATCCCACCCCTCTAGGTGGTCACAAAGCACCGAGCTGATCTCCCTGTGCTATATGCAGCTGCTTCCCACTAGCTATCTATTTTACGTTTGGTAGTGTATATATGTCAATGGCACTCTCTCACTTCGTCCTAGCTTACCCTTCCCCCTCCCTGTGTCCTCAAGTCCATTCCCTACGTCTGCATCTTTATTCCTGTCCTGCCCCTATGTTCGTCAGAACCATTTTTTTTTCTTTTTTTAGATTCCATTTATATGTGTTAACATACGGTATTTGTTTTTCTCTTTCTGACTTACTTCACTCTGCATGACAGACTGTAGGTCCATCCACCTCACTACAGATAGTTCAATTTCATTTCTTTTTATGGCTGAGTAATATTCCATTGTATATTGGAATGGAATGTGCCACATCTTTATCCATTCATCTGTCGATGGACACTTAGGTTACTTCCATGTCCTGGCTATTGTAAATAGTGCTGCAGTGAACATTGTGGTACATGTCTCTTTTTGAATTATGGTTTTCTCAGGGTATATGCCCAGTAATGAGATTGCTGGGTCATATGGTAGTTCTATTTTAAGCTTTTTAAGGAACCTCCATACTGTTCTCCATAGTGGCTGTATCAATTTACTTTCCCACCAACAGTACAAGAGGGTTCCCTTTTCTCCACACCCTCTCCAGCATTTATTGTTCGTAGATTTTTTGATGATGGCCATTCTGACCGATATGAGGTGATACCTCATTGTAGTTTTGATTTGCATTTCTCTAATGATTAGTGATGTCTGTTGCATGTGTTTGTTGGCAATCTGTATATCTTCTTTGGAGAAATGTCTCTTTAGATCTTCTGCACATTTTTGGATTGGGTTGTTTGTTTTTTTGAAATTGAGCTGCATGAGCTGCTTGTATATTTCAGAGATTAATCCTTTGTCAGTTGCTTCGTTTGCAAATATTTTCTCCCATTCTGAGGGTTGTCTTTTCATCTTGTTTATGGTTTTCTTTGCTGTGCAAAAGCTTTTAAGTTTCATTAGGTCCCATTTGTTTATTTTTGTTTTTATTTCCATTTCTCTAGGACGTAGGTCAAAAAGGACCTTGCTGTGATTTATGTCATTGAGTGTTCTGCCTATGTTTTCCTCTAAGAGTTTTATAGTGTCTGGTCTTACATTTAGGTCTTTAATCCATTTTGAGTTTATTTCTGTGTATGGTGTTAGGAAGTGTTCTAATTTCATTCTTTTACATGTAGCTGTCCAGTTTTCCCAGCACCACTTGTTGAAGAGGCTGTCTTTTCTCCATTGTATATTCTTGCTTCCTTTATCAAAGATAAGGTGACCGTATGTGTGTGGGTTTATCTTTGGGCTTTCTATCCTATTATACTGATCTATATTTCTATTTTTGTGCCAGTACCATACTGTCTTGATTTCTGTAGCATTGTAGTATAGTCTGAAGTCAGGAGTCTGATTCCTCCAGCTTTGATTTTTTTCCCTCAAGACTGCTTTGGCTATTCGGGGTCTTTTGTATCTCCATACAAATTAAAAAATTTTTTTGTTCTAGTTCTGTAAAAAAAAGCCATTGGTAATTTGATAGGGATTGCACTGAATCTGTAGATTGCTTTGTGTAGTATAGTCATTTTCACAATATTGATTCTTCCAATCCAAGAACATGGTATATCTCTCCATCTGTTGGTATCATCTTTTAATTTCTTTCATCAGTGTCTTATAGTTTTCTGCATACAGGTCTTTTGTCTCCCTAGGTAGGTTTATTCCTAGGTATTTTATTCTTTTTGTTGCAATGGTAAATGGGAGTGTTTCCTTAATTTCTCTTTCAGATTTTTCATCATTAGTGTATAGGAATGCAAGAGATTTCTGTGCATTAATTTGCATCCTGCAACTTTACCAAATTCACTGATTAGCTCTAGTAGTTTTCTGGTAGCATCTTTAGGATTCTCTATGTATAGTATCATGTCATCTGCAGTGATAGTTTTGCTTCTTCTTTTCTGATTTGGATTCCTTTTATTTCTTTTTCTTCTCTGATTGCCATAGCTAAAACTTCCAAAACTATGTTGAATAATAGCAGTGAGAGCGGGCAACCTTGTATTTTTCCTGATCTTAGTGGAAATGCTTTCAGTTTTTCACCACTGAGAACGATGTTGGCTGTGGGTTTGTCATATATGACCTTTATTATGTTGAGGTAGGTTCCCTCTATGCCTACTTTCTGGAGAGTTTTTATCATAAATGGGTGTTGAATTTTGTTGAAAGATTTTTCTGCATCTGTTGAGGTTATCATATGGTTTTTATCCTTCAATTTGTTATTATGATGTATCATATTGATTGATTTGCATATACTGAAGAATCCTTGCATTCCTGGGATAAACCTCACTTGATCATGGTGTATGATCCTTTTAATGTGCTGTTGGATTCTGTTTGCTAGTATTTTGTTGAGGATTTTTGCATCTATGTTCATCAGTGATATTGACCTGTAGTTTTCTTTTTTTGTGACATCTTTGTCTGGTTTTGGTATCAGGGTTATGGTGGCCTTGTAGAATGAGTTTGGGAGTGTTCTTCCCTCTGCTATATTTTGGAAGAGTTTGAGAAGGATAGGTGTTAATGCTTCTCTAAATGTTTGATAGAATTCACCTGTGAATCCCTCTGGTCCTGGGTTTCTGTTTGTTGGAAGATTTTTAATCACAGTTTCAACTTTAGTGCTTGCGATTGGTCTGTTTATATTTTCTGTTTCTTCCTGGTTCAGTCTTGACAGGCTGTGTCTTTCTAAGAATTTGTCCATTTCTTCCAGGTTGTCCATTTTATTGGCCTATAGTTACTTTTAGTAATCTCTCATGATTCTTTGTATTTCTGCAGTGTCAGTTGTTACTTCTCCTTTTTCATTTCTAATTCTGTTGATTTGAGTCTTCTCCCTTTTTTTTTTTTTTTGCGGTATGCGGGTCTCTCACTGTTGTGGCCTCTTCCATTGCGGAGCACAGACTCCGGACTCGCAGGCTCAGCAGCCATGGCTCACAGGCCCAACTGCTTTGCAGCATGTGGGATCTTCCCGGACTGGGGCAGGGACCCGTGTCCCCTGCATCAGCAGGTGGACTCTCAACCACTGCGCCACCAGGGAAGACCGAGTCTTCTCCCTTTTTTTCTTGATGAGTCTGGCTAATGGTTTATCAATTCTGTTTATCTTCACAAGGAACCAGCTTTTAGTTTTATTGATCTTTGCTATTGTTTCTTTCATTTCTTTTTCATTTATTTCTGATCTGATCTTTATGATTTCTTTCCTTCTGCTAACTTTGGGGTTGTTTTGTTCTCCTTTCTCTAATTGCTTTAGGTGTAAGGTTAGTTTGTTTATTTGAGAAGTTTCTTGTTTCTTGAGGTAGGATTGTATTGCTATAAACTTCACTCTTAGAACTGCTTTTGCTGCATCCCATAGGTTTGGGTTGTCATGGTTCCATTGTCATTTTTTTCTAGGTATTTTTTGATTTCCTCTTTGATTTCTTCAGTGATCTCTTGGTTATTTGGTAGCATATTGTTTAGCCTCCATGTGTTTGTATTTTTTACAGTTTTTATCGTGTAATTGATATCTAGTCTCATAGTGTTGTGGTCAGAAAAGGTACTTGATATGATTTCAATTTTCTTAAATTTACCAAGGCTTGATTTGTGACCAAAGATATGATCTATCCTGGAGAATGTTCCATGAATACTTGAGAAGAAAGTGTATTCTGTTGTTTTTGGATGGAATGTCCTATAAATATCAATTAAGTCCATCTTGTTTAATGTATCATTTAAAGCTTGTGTTTCCTTATTTATTTTCATTTTGAATGATCTGTCCATTGGTGAAAGTGGGGTGTTAAAAGTCCCCTACTATGATTGTGTTACTGTCAATTTCCCCTTTTATGGCTGTTAGCATTTGCCTTAGGTATTGAGGTGCTCCTATGTTGGGTGCATAAATATTTACAATTGTTATATCTTCTTCTTGGATTGATCCCTTGATCATTATGTAGTGTCCTTCTTTGTCTCTTGTAATAGTATTTATTTTAAAGTCTATTTTGTCTGATATGAGAATAGCTACTCCAGCTTTCTTTCGGTTTCCATTTGCATGGAATCTCTTTTTCCATCCCCTCACTTTCAGTCTGTATGTGTCCCTAGGTCTGAAGTTAATCTCTTGTCGACAGCATATATATGGGTCTTGTTTTTGTATCCATTTAGCCAGTCTGTGTCTTTGGTTGGAGCATTTAGTGCATTTACATTTAAGGTAGTTATCAATATATATGTTCCTATTACCATTTTCTTAATTGTTTTGGGTTTGTTCTTGTAGGTCTTTTCCTCCTCTTGTGTTTCTTGCCTAGAGAAGTTCCTCTAGCATTTGTTGTAAAGCTGTTTTGTTGGTGCTGAATTCTATTAGCTTTTGCTTGCCTGTAAAAGTTTTAATTTCTCCGTCAAATCTGAATGAGATCCTTGCTGGGTAGAGTAATCTTGGTTGTAGGTTTTTCCCTTTCATCAATTTAACTATGTCCTGCCACTCCCTTCTGGCTTGCAGAGTTTCTGCTGAAAGATCAGCTGTTAGCCTTATGGGGATTCCCTTGTATGTTATTTGTTGTTTTTCCCTTGCTGCTTTTAATACTTTTTCTTTGTATTTAATTTTTGACAGTTTGATTAATACGTGTCTTGGCGTGTTTCTCCTTGGAGTTATCCTGTATGGGACTCTCTGTGCTTCCTGGACTTGATTAACTATTTCCTTTCCCATGTTAGGGAAGTTTTCAACTATAATCTCTTCAAATATTTTCTCAGGCACTTTGATCTTCTCTTCTTCTCCTGGGACCCCTATAATTCGAATGTTGGCATGTTTAATTTTGTCCCCAAGGTCTCTGAGACTGTCCTCAGTTCTTTTCACTCTTTTTTCTTTATTCTGCTTTGTGGTAGTTATTTCCACTATTCTATCTTTCAGGTCACTTATCCATTCTTCTGCCTCAGTTATTCTGCTATTGATTCTTTCTAGAGAATTTTAAATTTCATTTTTTGTGTTGTTCATCATTGTTTGCTCTTTAGTTCTTCTAGGTATTTGTTAAACGTTTCTTGTATTTTCTCCATTCTATTTCCAAGATTTTGGATCCTCTTTATTATCATTACTCTGAATTCTTTTTCAGGTAGACTGCTTATTTCCTCTTCATTTGTTTGCTCTGGTAGGTTTTTACCTTGCTCCTTCATCTGCTGCATATTCCTCTGTCTTCTCATTTTGTTTAACTTACTGTGTTTGGGGTCTCCTTTTTGCAGGCTGCAAGTCTGTAGTTCCTATTGTTTTTGGTGTCTGCCCTCAGTGGGTGAGGTTGGTTCAATGGCTTGTGTAGGCTTCCTGGTGGAAGGCGCAGGTGCCTGTGTTCTGGTGGGTGGGGATGGATCTTGTCTTTCTGGTGAGGAGGGTCACATCTGGTGGTGTGTTTTGGGGTGTCTGTGAACTTATTATGTTTTTAGGCAGCCTCTATGCTATTGGGTGGGGTTGTGTTCCAGTCTTGCTAGTTGACTGGCATGGGGCATCCAGCACTGTAGCTTGCTGGCCATTGGGTGGAGCTGGGTCTTAGCATTGAGATGGAGATCTCTGGGAGAGCTCTCGCCAATTGATATTACGTGGGGCCGGGAGGTCTCTGGTGGTCCAATGTCCTGAACTCAGCTCTTGCAGTTCAGAGGCTCAGGCCTGACACCCAGCCAGAGCACCAGGATCCTGCCAGCCACACGGCAGGTAGGAGACAGATAAATATGCAAGTATCTCAATGGCTTCTTAGGTGATGGGGAAGATGTGATGCATGAAGGACACCAACTCAAGTCTCACAGCTTAGTTCTGTGATCTTGGACCAGACAGTTAACTTCTCTGTGCTTCAGATTTCCCTTCATGAAGCACCTCCTGGCCCCAGAGGCCCAGTCAGGTGCGAGGGAAGGGCTGTTGCTCCCAGGCTGTGCAGGGAGAAAGCCTGGGAGGCTCCATTATGGTTTATTATAAGATATTGAATATAGTTTCTTATGCTACAGGACAGAGACTTTGTTACTTATCTATTTTATGTATAGTAATTTGTGTCTGCTAATCCCCAAATCCTAATTTATCCCTCCCCCACCCCAGCTTTCCCCTTTGGTAACCAGAAGTTTGTTTTCTGTGTCTACTCTATGAGTCTGTTTCTCATTTGTAAATAAGTTCATTTGTATCATATTTTACATTCCACCTATAAATGATATGATATTTGCCTGTCTGACTTACTTCACTTAGTATGATGAACTCTAGGTCCATCCATGTTGCTGCAAATGGCAATATTTCATTCTTTCTTATGGCTGAGTAGTATTCCATCGTGTGTGTGTGTGTGTGTGTGTATGTGTATATATATATATATATATATATATATATATATATATATATAAAACATCTTGTTTATCCATTCACCTGATTTCACTCTTGATGAAAGACAAAGTCTTTATAAAAACCTGAAGGTCTTTGCTATTCTGAACTCATCTCCTGCAACTCATCCTTCTCTCATTGTACTTTACTTGCACGTACTGTAACACTCCATCCATGGTGAAATGCCTGGCTTCCTTCACAGCTTCTGGAGATTTAGGAGAAAAGTGGCTGTTGGCCTCTCAATGAGGCCAACCTTGGCTGCCCTGTTTTAAATTGCAAACTTCTCTACTTACCACCCTGATCCCTTTACCCTCTTCTACCTTTCCCCCACATAGCAGTTGTTTGTATAAGTCCAATGTATTCTGTAATTTACTTATTACCATTTTTTAATCTGTTCCTCTTTCCACCCACTGGAATATAAGCTCCACAAAGGCGGGGATCTTTATCTGTTTTGTTCACTGATGCATTGCATCTGCCTAGAATAGTGGTCAGAGCACTGCCTGGGAAAGAAGAGTAGGTAGTCAATAAATGAAGAACACACAGTTCTTTCAGAAATTGTATTTATTAATTGGTGAAATTTGAATCAGTTCTAAGAATTAGATGTAGATAAGTATCAGTGTTATTTTCATAATTTTGATGGTGATTATTGAAGTTATGTAGGAGAATGTCCTTGTTTGTATGAAATAAACACACATATATGCCAGGGTCATGAGGCATCCATTAACACATTATTTTCAAGTTGTTTAGGAAAAAAGTTTAGGAAAAAAAGATTTGAGCTATTTTTACAACATTTCAGTAAGCTTGATTAATTCAAAATAAATAGTGCTTAAAATCATGTATTTTTCTGAGGATGAGGTTGGAGTAGAGAGCACAGGTCCTATGTAGGAAAGGAAAGGAGATGTCATATGGAAGAATGATTTATGTTCCTAACAATATTTTTGTTTCCTAAATATTTGTGTTTTACCACCCAGTTCCTGGCTTGGGGATGGTCTCATAGACTTAGGGTCACTTAGACCCTAAGACGGTCACTTAGACTCAGGGCTTTCAGTTTTCTTACACAACTTTCAACTTCCCATAGTGCACAGTACTCCAGGAGGCTGGACCATTGTAGGTTCAAGTACAACTTCACTTGGACCTGGAATCATTGCTTTTGCTCTTTTCACCGCCATGATGTTGAGTTTGAGCTACAGTAAGTCCCCTACACACGAATCTTCAAGTTGCGAACGTTCAAAGATGCGAACATGCGTTTGCATGTCTAATCACGTAAGTTAGTTCACGTGTCTGGTGTACATTGTCATGTGCATGCATCTTCTACAAGTGGTGGTGCTTTTGTGTACTTTACTGTACAGTACTGTATAGAGTACAGTAGTACAGTATCTTGATTTCAAGCCCAGGATGTCATCTATGATGAGAGAAAAAGTAGCTACCACCCAGACATCACTGGATCGTTTTTTCAAGAAGGTCGATAGAATTGAATCCAGCAAGGAGCCAGAACCTGTGCCATCCACGTCAGGTGTGAGTGAAATTGCAGCTTGCCCTCCGTCTCCTGTTGCTGACGATCCTTCAGCTCTACCATCTCCCACCTTCTCTCCCTCATCCACTCAGTAACTCTTCCTGCCTCTTCACTCGATGCCAGCCCCTGCATGCCAGCTGTTGTACTGTACTGCTGTACTTTTCAAGGTACTGTACTGTAAGATTAAAAATGTTTTATTTTTTGTGTTTTTTTTATGTTATTTGTGTGAAAAGTATTATAAACCTATTACAGTACAGTACTATATAGCCGACTGTGTTAGTTGGGTACCTAGGCTAACTTTGTTGGACTTAGAACAAATTGGACTTACGAATGCGCTCTCGGAACAGAACTCATTCATGTGTAGGGGATTTACTGTACTATGAAAAACCCTCACTGATGATTATTTTAGGTCCGTCAGTACTCTCTGCCTTCCACTAAGGTTCTCCATCTACCACAGATACTGGTGGACACCAGACACACACCTCTTCCTCCTGGCCCTTGTTCTCGAAGGCCACCCCTGGCTCCGACAGCCACAGGGCTCACTCCCTTACCTCTCTCATGGTTTTGTTTCCATGCCATCTTTTCGCTTTTAAAATTGCTCCCTCCTTGGTAGCCCTATCCTTTTTACTGGCTTCATTTTATCCACAGCGTGATAATCTCTAACACACTCTTTCACTTACCTGTTTATTTTGTTTCTCTTGAAGAGAGGTTTGAGGTCCAGGGGAGCAGGGTTTTTTTTATTATTGATGTTATTTTATTTGTTATTGATGTATGCTCAGCTTATGGAACAGTCCTTAACGTACTCCAGGCACTCAGTAAAAATTCTGTGGAGGAACTGAGTACCTACGTTTGCCACTGTGGAGAGGATTCGAGGAGTTGTAGCCTGTGTGGGGAGTAGGGTGAGACTGATCTCACACTGTGACATTCTGGGTCTCAGTTCTAACCCAGCCAGGAACCCTGTTGCCTTTAATAATAAACAGGGAGCATGTGTGTTTTCGAGCACAGCAATACTCCTTTCAGTTCTGGCAAGGATTGGGAGATTGTCTGCAGTAGGTGATCCTCACAGAAAATTTTAATTTTTCTTCATCCAAGTATTCAATAGTTTCGATAAACATAGGTTGTGGCTGGGATATTTGTGTTTCTGGTATTGGAGGAAGAAAAATTGTGTTCTTGATAGGCTCTAACGTCTATTTCCCAAAACTTAATGACTTAAAACAATGACAACATTTATTTTGTTCATAAATCGAGCTCTGTTCGGGCAGAACTCGATGGTGACAATCTTTCCCATGTGACATCAGCTGGGGCAGCTTGAAGTCTGGAGGCTAGAATCATCTGAAGACGTGCCCATCCCCATTCTGACGGTTAGTGCTGGCTGTTGACTAACTGAGACCGTGACCAGAACTATGGCCAAATGGCATAGACACGTGGGCCTCTTTATGTGACCCGAGCTTCCTTAAAACATATTGACTGCGTTCCGAGGAAGAGCATTTTGCAAGAGAGATGAGACAGGGGAGAAGGAGGGAGGGGTGTGTGTGTGCCGTATTGCCTTTTATGACTTAACTTCGGAGGTCACACAGGCATCACTTCTGGCGCGTTCTGTCCGTTCAGGCAGTTGTAAAAGCTAGTCCAATTTCAAAGGGAAAAGAAAGAGACCTTAATTCTTGATGGAGGAGTGGCCATTCCCTGAAGGGTGTGTATGACTAAAAATATTGCTATAGCCATTTTTGGAAAATGTCTAAAGTCAGTACTCTGGCTATTACAATAGTGATCTCTTCATCAAAATATACTCACCTTTCTTCTAAAACTTCTAAAATCTCACTTCATTTCAGCCTCAGACTCAGTCAGGCTTGAGGTCCAGAATCTCACTATCAAAATGGGGCCCAGTTCTGATGAGTTCTGTGGGTATGGATCATCAAGTACAGCTCCTTGAGTCTCATTCTTCTTGGTCAGAAGATCTGTGAACTAAAAAGACAATTACCCGTCTCCAATAATTAACGTGCCATGGAAGGGCAAGCATAAGATAACTGCTGTAGACATCCTTATTCAAAAATGGTGGTAGCGGTGGTGGAAATGGGAGACACACGGTAGGCAGGGGTCCACTGAAATCTTGACATGTAGCTGGATGTGTCTTGCCAACTCCTACTGCCTGACAGTACTCTAGAAAATCTGCACAGGGCCTCTCCATGTGACCTGGGCTTCCTCACGACACAGATGCTGCATTTCAGTTGCAGTAGTCAAATGGAAGAGAAAACTTGTAGTCTTTAAGCCAAATGACAAAAATAATCTGGACCAGTACAGTAAGATAGTACAGAAATTTTATCTCCTTTTAGCAAAAAAAGGATAGGAACAAAGTGGCATTTACCAGCTAATGGGTAACGTCAACATATGCTGTGGTTAAAAAGCAGAGCTCTCTGTGGAATTATGAGTTCAGTTTTGGCTGTATGTTTTCAAAGGATAAAATAGTAAGGAGTACTCATGTTTGTAGTTAAACACTTATCTAAGGTGAAAGGAAAAACACCACGAGTTCTACTACTAGGGCAGTTCTAGAAGTACGTGTCTTATATCAAAATCTTAAACTAATGGGAAAGATTCTAAAATAGATTTTAAATTGGGAAGGAACATGGTAGGGAAATAAGCAAGAAAAATGTTCTGGTTCTCTATTGGTGTGTAACAAACTATCAAAACTTAGTGGCTTGGGACTTCCCTGGTGGCACAGGGGTTGAGAATCCTCTTGCTTAATGCAGGGGACATGGGTTCGAGCCCTGGTCGGGGAAGATCCATGTTCCGCGGAGCAACTAAGCCTTTGCACCACAGCTACTGAGCCTGCGCTCTAGAGCCCACGAGCCACAACTAATGACCCCACGTGCCACAACTACTGAACCCGCACACCTAGAGCCCTTGCTGCGCAACAAGAGAAGCCACCGCAATGAGAAGCCCACGCACCGCAACAAAGAGTAGCCCCCGCTCGCTGCCCCCGCTTGTTGCAACTAGAGAAAGTCTGCGCCCAGCAACAAAGACCCAATGCAGCCAAAAATAAATAAAACCAAAACACTTAGTGGCTTAAAGGAACCATTTCTTTTCTTTTTTTTTTTGCGGTACGCAAGCCTCTCACTGCTGTGGCCTCTCCCACTGCGGAGCACAGGCTCCGGACGCGCAGGCCCAGCGGCCATGGCTCACGGGCCCAGCCGCTCCGCGGCACGTGGGATCCTCCCGGACCGGGGCACGAACCTGTGTCCCCTGCATCGGCAGGCAGACTCTCAACCACTGCGCCACCAGGGAAGCCCAAGGAACCATTTCTTTCTCTTTCTTTCCTCTCAATAATGTAGATGAGGAATTTGGGAATGGCCCCATATGATGTCATCAAGGGCAGCTCGGGATGGCAGCATCCACTTCCAAGATGGCTTCTTCATGCACCTATTCGGCACCTCAGTGCTCCTCAGCCTTGCACTCCATATGGTGTCTTATCCAGCAGGGTCTCTGCGGATGACGTATGCTTCTCACAGCTTGGTGGGTTTAAGATGGTCAGATATTTTACATGATGGCTCAGGGTGCTCAGAGAATGTGTTCCAATAGACCCTGGCAGAAGCTGCAAGCCCTTCTTATAATCTAGCCTCAGAAGTCCCACTGTGTCACCTATACTATATTCTGTAGTTAATTAAGCAAGACACTAAGGCCAGTCAGGATTCAATACTAGCAAGGAATTTGTAGTCAACATTAATCTATCACTGTCGGCCTTCTGGCCACAAATTATTTACATTTCTTCCCAAACACACAATATATTCACATATCTCCAAGCCTCTCAATCTCATCCTTTTTCAGCATTAGCTTGAAGTCTGGGATCTGATCAGCTAATTCAGGTCCAGATATGGATACGTTTCTCAGGTGAAGTTTCTTGAGTACAAGTCTGAAGACCTGTGAGCTAAGTTTTCTGTCTCTCTGCAACACCCAACAAAAAATGGTAGCCCTGCCATAGGAGAACAGTCCAAAGCCAGACCATGCTTCTTTCCAAAATCAGCCTTTTTTTTTTTTTTTAAACCTAGGATGGAGAGTCAGGATGCTTGGGAACAATATCCTTAAGATTTTTTGTTTGGGAGAAAGGATCTGAGAGGCAGGCTCTTAAGATCTTGAGAAGCCCTAGTATACACACCCTTTAATCTTTCTTACCCATATCCTTGATTTAGTTACCTTATGGCAATGCTTTGCCGGTAGTGCCCCAAATTTGGTACTTACCTGGAAGCCATTTCTTAGTTTGAGAGTCCTTTGCTGATTGGAAAAACTAGGATTTAAAAAGTTTTTTTTTTTTTTTAATCCAGCAAGTTCTGACTCCTTTATATTTCCTCTCAGTTCTGCTTGAAAGCTGAACAGTTCTTTTTTAAAAAATTCATTTCTTTCTTTTTGTACATTCTCATACATAGGTGTAAGAGGCTGCTTGTCACTTTCAGCATTCTAACTGGAAATTTCTTTATACAAATCCATCAGTTCATGAGGTGTATTTTCTTTTTTGTAAATTCCACAAGGGCATAGTGTTGCCAAATTTCCTACCATTACGAAATAGAGGTGGCCTTTCCCTCCAGCCTGCAGTCACTGTTTCCTCACCATCCCTCAAGCCCAGAGAAGACGTCCTTCCAACTTTTGCTCACTGTGAGGTCCAAAAGCCAATGTCACACGTTTGAAAGTTTTGTTATAATGACATCCCCATTCAGGTGCCAAACTCTGTTCTGTTTTATCTATTGCTGTAAACAAAGCATCCCGAAAGCTAATGGCTTCACACAGCCCTTTTATTTTGCTCAGGATTTTCTGACCTAGGCTCGGTGGATGGTTGGTCTGTAATCCATTTGTGACATCAGCTGAGGCGTTTAGAGCTAGAGAATCCACTTACAAGGCGGCTTCCTCAGCCACATATTTGATTGTTCCTTGGCCTCTCTCTCCCCGTGCAGGGTCTCACCGTCCAGCATCTCTTCACGTGACTTGAGCTTCCACAGCATGGTGGCCTCAAGGTGGTCAGACTTCTTACATGGTGGCTCAGGGCTCCCACATAGAGTGTTCCAAAGGTCTGGGAAGAAGTTGCCAGGCTTCTTATCTCCTAGTCTCAGAAGTGCCAGAAAAACCCAGCTGCCTTATTCCACTCATCAGTCAGTGCACCAAGGCCAGTCCCGGTTCAAGGAGAGGGGAATTAGCCTGTGACTCTCAATAGGAGGAATTTGGGGGTTGAGAGGTTGTGGCTGTCGACTCAGTTTTAGAATTTTATTCATGCTAAAGGTATTCGGGCATGATTTACCTTTTATCCCCTCTCCTTGAATATGTCACTATGCTGTGTTGAAAAAAATTTTAGTTTTAGGAATTTGAGGAGTCAATCAGGCAATAGAAACTCTATCTCCTGTAGAGTTTTTAAAGATATCAAAATTTACATGTGTATCCATTGGTTTTGCTCTGATACTAAATTTAAAGGAATGGAAATAGGGTCACTAAAAATATCTGAATCAATTATCACATTTGTTGCTGAATATTCCTAGGCACTGACACACTAGATATTTGCTTAACTGACTAATGAATTTTATGGGGAGTTTGGCTTTTCTTGAATTTCAGAGAAATATGGGACTTGTATCTTAAACCACAGATAGTGTATATTTGGGAAAATGGAGCCAAAAAGAGCAGAAATTTCCACAGTCTTTCTTATATGGCTCTGGCTTAATGGAGAAAAGTGCATGGAAAAGTCATACTTTGGTCTGTGTTCCCACAGTCCCACAGTCTGGCTAGTGTCATTTCTGCAACTTCCTGCTGATATAGGAGAATAGGATCTAGGTTGCCCAATAATTAAGACCCAGTGGGAAAGAAGGAAAACTATTCAAAATCCCCATTCTACGTATGTCTGACATTGTTTTGATTTTTAAAATCTTCCTAAAATAAAAAGGGAACAAGATGAAGTTTCTCTCCCAGAACTTGAAGACTCATTTAAAATTATATATAATTATATATTAATTTAAAGAGGACTTCAAGACACATTTCTAACTATAGTGTGAACTTCAAGATACCTTTTTAACTATAACCAGTAGTTAGAACTATAAAACTTTCTTTCTATTAGGTGTGTGAGATGTCAGGCCTTTCTGAAAAATTGACACCTTTATTTATGTGTGTGTATTAAGACTTTTAAATTTGTTGAAGGAGCATAAAATCAACTTTCTCACTAGGCCAATTTTCCCCCCAAGCCTTCTAAACTTCCTTGTGTAGACAGTTGAATCTTAATCTTACCACAGTCTAGCTTTTACCATTTTCCCAGCAGCCTGATAACTGTTGGCATTAAGCTTTCATTCTCAGGCTTAGAACAGACAGATGCGTCTCTGCCCAGCACACACGCAGAACTGATGGCGGTAATGAGATCATGGCTTGATAACATACATATGTTCCTCACTCTTAGAGTATGAGCCTGGGCAAGTATCAGTTGTGACAGATTTGGGCCCCTTATCCAAGTTGGGCTAAACCAAGCCAAATATCTTTGGCAATTTTCTCCTACAAGTAAGATATTTCTCATGAAGCAGCTAACTTCTGACTTAGAAATAATTATTTTTAAAAGTGATGTATTTCTGTTTACATATTCAGAAGTAACAGTGAAATGGCAAAACCTTTGAAGAAGCTCTTGCTCATTTGGAAGCTGGATGGTGATCAGACAGACCAAATAAAAAAAGGCATGTTCATGAAAATACCGAGTTTAGAGAAGGCAAACAAGAAGTTTTAATTTTACTAGAGGGAGAAGACGTAGTAAATAAAATTCTGGCTAACAAATTATTACTAGTACTAATGTGTGAAGAGTGAGTTGGTCAGAGTTAGACCACAGAAAACTCCAAAAACAATTCTGCGCAGAGTCTGGTATTGTCCGTGGTAAATTGTTGTGCGTGTCCCCGTTCCCCGCTACTTTTGGTATGGGAGGGATATGTCTGGGTGGTGTCTAGAATTTGGAGTTGGAAAATCCTTCAAGTTGATCTCAGGAGTTTAAGACGCTCTGCTCATTGCTCCTGGAGATAGTGGCTGAGTCAGGTCTTTTGACCCAGCTCAGTGTGTTTAATCCTCCATGCTGACAAGCTGAACCCCACTGTTTTTGTTCTTCCTCAACTACATTTTTGGGATCAGTGATTTTATGAGTCTAGTTATTCAAGAAACACACCTGCTTTTGCTAGGAACCATGCAAACAAGAATGAAGAAGACAATGTTCTGTCCTCAGTGTATACCCTATAGAGAGATGAACAAGAAACAAAATGTTGAAATACAATAAATTAGTGATAAAATAGGAGTACGAAAAAGTGCTATGGGAGTATGAAGAAAAGAAGGTAAAACTGCTTTGAAGATCAAGGACAGTTTCGCAGAAGAGGTAACATTTGAATAGGGATTTATAGGTGACTGGGAATTTCCAGGCAAAATAGTAGGAGGACATATTCTGAATCAAGAGGATGGACACTGGAATGGAAGTTTGAAGAAGCCCAGGTTCCAGTCTTGTTCTCAACTCCCAGAAGGAGGCGAGCACAGACAAAGTTTCCATTGTGGGAAAACTAGGAGAAATGTCAAGGCTTGATTGTCTTGGGAAAGAGCAGAGAGGGTAGCTGGTGGCACAATGGAGGGTGTTACCCTGAAATCCATTATTAGGAATGCAGCATTCAAGTGGAGTCAGACTAGCGTGAGGAAAAATAGGATTTGCCACTATTCTAAGTATGTGTGAAATTAAGACACTGACAGAAAATGGACCAACGATTTAGTGATAAGGAAAAGAAGTTGGGGTCATGGATGAAGAGTAAGGAATGAGGGTACCAGTGGATAAAACATGAGGGTTCCAGAGTAATTTAGTGAGAACAGGAATCTGTTTTTTATTCACACCCTAAGCAGGCAACCAGGCTATAGGTCGTTACTTAAGGGAGCTGCATAATTGGAAATCCTAGAGAATACTCTTGTATGGAAGATGTTCTGAGAGCACGTGCTGGAGTGGGGGGGAAATGAGGCCAAATAGGTAGACAGTGATAAAATCCTGAAAGCTCTTACAGTCCGTGCTAAGGCATTTAGAATTTCTCTGAAGGCGTTTAGAAGCCACTGAGGGATCTTGAGTAGGGAGAGTTGCATTTTAGAAAATTTGCTGGAAGCGTTGTCCAAGATGATTAGGAGTATACACAGTAAACTGGAATACAGGGCTATTCATTAGAAGACTGTATCAATAATTTTGATGCAAGATTATGAGGACCTGAATTAAGACAGTGGCAATAGGGACAGTGAGAAAGAGAAGGATTTGAAATACACTTAGGCACCAAAATAGACATATTATAAAAACGATACGTAAGAGGTGAGAGAGAGTGGAAAATTGAGGTTAATTTTCAGTATTCAGCTTGAGAGAGTGATTAGTCAAGGTACACTAACTGCTGTAACAACTGCAAAGTCTCAGTGCACTTAACCCAATAAAGATTTCTTTTTTTTTCTCATGGCACCGTCCAGTGCACATTGGTAGTGGTGGGCGGGGGTGTCACTGTTTCAAATCATTCCTTCAGGGAACCAAACTCCTTCCATTTCTTGGCTCTGCTATCCTATAGGGCCTCAGAGTCCTCCTCTGATCCTCCATCCAGCTGTTGACACAGAAAGAAAAAGAACACGGAGGATTGTGGGGAGACTTTGAGTCCATTCATGGAGATTGTATATATCACTTCTGCCACATTCATTGGTCTGAACTTATTCTTATGGCCATACCTACTTGCAAAGGAGCCTGGGAAATGTAGTATCTTTGGATGTCCAAAAGGAGGAGAAAATAAACTTTGCTGAAGACACAAACACAGTGTGCCCTTCCAACCACCAAGAGTGTTGTTCACTATTCTTCTCTCGTATAGAAGATATCATTTTGGCAAGGGAGACAACCTAAAGCCCCGGCTGGTCATTCATCCTGCTCAGAGTGCAGACTCTCCAGATGATTTATAGTGAGAGATGTTGCTTCTCATAGTTCAGTGAGTTGTAGAGTAAAATAACAGATTTTCTACCTGCCTTCCACCCACATACAATGGTGTTGCAGAGCCTAAGTAAGCACAAATAAACACTTCCATTCAGAAAGAGGCAGAATGGGTAGCACTCAGTCACTGGTGTGTAGCAATTCTGAAATTCACTGGGTGGACATTATGAAACATCCCTTATCTTGGAGGTAGGGGAATTTTCTTGATTAGTCCCAATTCTGTGGTCTTGGAGAAGCTCCCTGGTTCGTGATCCCTGGTTCTGTCCTCTGGGAGATTGTTGCCTGTCCGTTTCCTCCTTGGCCGCATCTGAAGTAGATGGTGGAGAGGTTGCCTTTCTTAAAGGATGCGCAGCTTTCATAGCGCATTCTTGCTTGAGAGATGTTTGAAGGCTCCCTGAACACTTACATGCGTATTTAGACCAGGTTCA
This sequence comes from Leucopleurus acutus, assembly GCF_964270905.1. Taxonomy (NCBI): domain Eukaryota; kingdom Metazoa; phylum Chordata; class Mammalia; order Artiodactyla; family Delphinidae; genus Leucopleurus; species Leucopleurus acutus. The sequence continues at coordinate 52,763,027 of NC_139160.1, forward strand.
TAATTTCTTTGTCAGTACAACTGTCTCAAAAAATAAGGTATATCTCGGAGATATTGTGGGTTTGGTTCCAGACCACTGCAAGAAAGTGGATATCTCACTATAAAGCGAGTCACACAAATTCTTTGGTTTTCCAGTGCATATAAAAGTTATGTTTACAGTATACTACAGTCTATTGTGCAATAACATTATGGCTAAAAAAATGTACCTACCTTCATTAACAAATACTTTATTCCTAAAAAATGCTAACCATCATCTGAGTCTTCAGCAAGTCCTAATATTTTTTGCTGGTAGAAGGTCTTGTCTTGACATTGATGGCTGCTGACTTCTGGTGGCTGCTGAAGGTTGGGGGCCTGTGGCAATTTCTTAAAATAAGACAACAGTGAAGTTTGTCACATTGATCGACTCTTCCTTTCACAAATGATTTCTCTGTCACATGCAATGATGCTTGATAGTATTTGACCTACAGTAGAACTTCTTTCAAAATTGAAGTTAATCCTCTCAAACCCTGCCACTGCTTTATCAACTAAGTTTATGTAATATTCTAAATCCTTTGTTGTCATTTCAACAGTCTTCACAGCATCTTTACCAGGAGTAGATTCCATCTCAAACTTTGCTCATCCATAAGAAGCAACTCTTCGTTCATTGAAGTTTTATCATGAGATGGCAGCAATTCAGTACATCTTCAGGCTCCAGTTCTAACTCTGGTTCTCTTGCTACTTGTACCATATCTGCAGTTACTTCCTCCACTGAAGTCTTGAATCCCTCAAAGTTATCCATGAGGGTTGGAATCAACTTCTTCCAAATTCCTGTGGATGTTGATATTTTGACCTCTTCCCATGAATCACAAATGTTCTTAATTACGTCTAGAATGGAAAATCCATTCCAGAGGTTTTCACTTAACTTTTCCCAGATCCATCAGAGGAATCACTATCTATGGCACCTATAGCCTTACAAAATGTATCTCTGAAATAATAAGACTTAAACATTGAAAGCACTGCTTGATCCATGGGCTGCATAATGGATGTTGTGTTAACAGACATGAAAACATGAATCTCCTTGTACATGTCCATCAGAGCTCTTGGGTGACCGGGTGCATTGTCAATGAACACTAATATTTGAGAGAATTTTCTTCTGAGCAGTAGGTCTCAACAGCGGGCTTCAAATATTCACTAAACCGTTTTGTAAACAGGTGTGCTGTCATCCAGGCTTTGTTTTTCCGTTTACAGAACACAGGCAGAGTATATTTAGCATATTTCTTAAGGGCCCTAGGATTTTCAGAATGGTAAATGAGCACTGGCTTCAACTTCAAGTCGTCAGCTGCATTAGTCCCTAACAGGAGAGTCAGCCTGTCCTTGGAAGCTTTGAAGCCAGGCGCTGACTTCTCCCCTCTAGCTGTGAAAGTCCTAGATGGCACCTTCTTCTGATATAAGGTTGTTTCATTGACACTGAAAATCTGTTGTTTAGTGTAGCCACCTTCGTTAATGATCTTAGCTAGATCTTCTGGATAAATCACTGCAGCTTCTACATCAACACTTGCTGCTTCACCTTGCATTTTTATATTATAGAGACAGCTTCTTTCCTTTAAATCTCATGAGCCAACCTCAGCTAGGTTCAAACTTTTCTTCTCCAGCCTTCATAGAACTGAAGATGGTTAGGGCTTGCGCTGGATTAGGCTTTGGCTTAAGGGAATGTTGTGGCTGGTTTGATCTTCTATCCAGACCACTAAAACTTTCTCTGTATCAGCAATAAGGCTGTTTTGCTTTCTTATCGTTCATGTATTCACTTGAGCAGTGCTTTTGATTCCCTTCGAGAACTTTTCCTTTGTATTCCTGACTTGGCTAACTGGAGAAAGGGGCCTAGCTTTCAGCCTGTTTTGGCTTTGGACATGCCTTCCTTCCTAAGCTTAGTCATTTCTGGCTTTTGATTTAAAGTGAGAGGCAGTGCTCAAGTTTCACCTGAACACTTAGAGAACACTGTAGGGTTATTAACTGGCCTAATTTCAATATTGTTGTGTCTCAGGGAATAGGCAGGTCCAAAAAGAGGGAGGGCCAGTCAGCGGAGCAGCCAGAGCACATAAGCATTTATCAATTCAGTGTGCTGTCTTATACGAGCGCGGTTTGTGGAGGCCCAAAACAATTATAATATTAAGATCAGAGATCACAGATCATCATGATAAACATAATAATAATGAAAAGTTTGAAATACTGTGGGAATTACCAAAATGTGACACAGAGACACAAAGTGAGCAAATACTGTTTAAAAAAACGGCACCAATAGACTAGCTGGAAGCAGGGTTGCCACAAACCTTCAAGTTGTAAAAAATGCAATACCTACAAAGTGCAAAAAACGAGGTATGCCAGTAGTCGGCTCCTGATCTGACTGTTTCCAGTCAGTTCCATGTACCAATAACCACACTCTTTCCTAGTTCTTTTCATATTTCTCTCTCAACATGATAGAGGCAACCTGAGGCTCTCCGCAACAATAAGCATGGGGACGAGGTTAGGACCCTTATTCAATCTTTGCCACAAGGTTGAGTCATTTTGTTTCACTGAGAAGTTTTACTGAACAGTTTTTGCTGGAAGCTTTTATGAAGCTTTCATTACTAGTGATCTAGTAGCAGTGGGCTTTTATAAACTTCTGTACGTTCTTGTTTTTTAGTTTCTTTCTTGAAACAAGGCAATTCTTTTTAAAGCTCCTCTCCTTCCTGTAATACCTTGCCTGAGGAAGTCAGTAACAGATAACACACAACATTCTGATTCTTGCCAGCTCCGTCTCCTAGATGCTGAGATTTTGTTGTCATGTGGAGAACAGACAACAGTTTTATTAAATATTTTGCCGTTGTATAACATATAGTACCGTCTTTTCAGAACCTGTGACAGCTGCTTCTTTACTGCTTGCTTTCCAACCGATAGGTCAATGCCATGCATTTTTTTGGTGTTTGTTATCTGAGTTCCTTACTTCAAGATACCATTTTAGTTGGGAAGGTAAGCCTTTATAATTCTCCCAAACCATGTATCAGTCCGCTAAGAGTCTGCCATAGGGGAAGGCTTTATTCTAAGTCATTCAGGGACCTATGCTGTTTCCTTTTAGTTCCTCTTCATCCTAGAGCTTCCGAGTCTTCCCCTGGAGAGAGAGTGTGAAGGATTAAGATCTGGAAGTAGCATATGTCATTTTAATCCACATTCTGTTGGTAGAGTCAGTCACATGACCATACCTAACTGCAAAAGATACTGGGAAATATTTTCTATCTATGTGCAAGGAGAAAAAGAAAGGATTTGCCACAGCTCACCTGGTAGATGAGTAGAGGATACTAGTTACTTTGATGAGAAGTATTGGGTGCAGCAGGTTTTAGATATATATGTTTGGGGGAAGAGAGTGAGTTAGGAAGAGATGGTGGTTTGATGTAAACCTGTTGATTTTTGAGATGTCTCATTCATCCAATGGGAGAATGCAGGAAGTGATTATAAACATTAATATGGAGCTCAGACTAAAGGTATAAGTTTTAGAAATAAGTTTGGTAGTGCTTTACATACAGGTTACTAGCTACACGCTCAGCATAATTTTACCATGTCTGTTGCTTCTCAACCTCCAACTCTTTCTCACTCTCAGACTACTTCTCTGCCCACCCCCAATTCTTTTTTTCCACTTTATGCTTTCTCTTTCTTCTTCTCTCACATTTTTACTCTTCCTTTTTTCTCACCTTCTCCTTTATTCTTTTCATTCTGCTAGTACTCTTTATTTGAAGTGTCTGAAACTTTGTATTTTAACAATTAGAATTTTAAACAATAGAAGTTTTAAATTAAGTATACCATTACAAATAGATGCATTCATTTTAATAGTAGCCTAGAAAATCCATAGACATTGATTACTACCACATGTATTTATATTTGAATTGGCAAAACATTTTCTCAAAAAACCTGGGTAGCAACTCTGGATTTCATTTTTCTAAATGTATAATACTGATATATTTCCAAGTTGGTGTCCAATACAGTTAATCTCCAGAGTTTTTCCAGTTTGCTCTAACTGTAGCAGATGTCTGCATATTCTCCTTATGTCTCATTGCAATAGACATACAAGAAAGATAAACTTTATATTTGGTTTTGTCTACTTAATAAACGGTTACAGAAGTTATCATGGCCAGACTTATTATTATGGTCTTTAGAAGTGACTTAAAGAAATACCTTTTAGGGCTTCCCTGGTGGCGCAGTGGTTGAGAGTCCGCCTGCCGATACAGGGGACACGGGTTCGTGCCCCGGTCCGGGAAGATCCCACATGCTGCGGAGCGGCTGGGCCCATGAGCCATGGCCGCTGGGCCTGCGCGTCCGGAGCCTGTGCTCCGCAACGGGAGAGGCCGCAACAGTGAGAGGCCCGTGTACCACTAAAAAAAAAAAAAAAAAAAAAAGAAATACCTTTTAGTAAGTTATATGTAGCTGAGTGAACTACTGATTCTGTGAAAGGAACACAAAGGGCAATTGGAATAGAAAAAAGACAATGGTGTTTCAGGGTGTCACTAATAATGCCAAGGATTTATATTGAAAGAAACTAAGGTATGGACATCTAATCAACATCATGTGGAGTCCATACTAGTAGTAAGGAAAGTATTATTTGTCTCACAAATGGAAAGAAAACTTCTCTCTGTCAGAATGTCACACTTGAAGTTGAAATGAGTCATCTGTGTATGTTGCCTCACCATCTGTGAAGAACCTGAGATGGAAGCCTAAAAATAGTCTAGTTTTGAGGTGTTGTAGGAGGACTATGTGTATCTTCACATAAAAATCTTTTGGGGGTACCTTTTCTCTCCCTCACTTCATGTTAAGGCCTTTGTGGTATCACTTGGAAGAAATCTAATCTAAAGACAGGACTTTCTTCATTCCATTGCTTTTCTGAAGCATCAGTGTAAAGAGATGAACCAAGTTAAAATTTGTGTTATTTAAAGGAGTGTTAAAGTTACTTGAAATATTGTGTGTGCTTCCTACTTTCAGCAGTAGGGATGTCTTACATATTCTAAAAAATCCTCACACTGAAAAATATGTAGGTGCTAGATAAGCAGCAACAAGAGCAAAACCACTTTTAATGTATTGCTTACGCCACATAAAAGGAAGAGAACCTTCTAAGGAACATAAAAAAGAGAAAAGAAAGTATAGTAAAATATAGTAAACATAAATTAACTAACTGAAACAAGAGTGGTGGGTAAAAGAAGCTGAGACTAACTTGGCAGCAAATATCAAAGTCAAGGATATTGATGGCAATGCAACATAATGAGAGAAACCAAATGGACCTGTAAGGAGAGCAGCTGAACTTAAGACCTTCATATAATCCTGGGCCCCTTGAAGGAACTGTGCCTCCAGTGAAAATGTGGCCATAAAAAAAATCTGCTTGCTCATAGCAAAAATGAAACTTGCTTGTCTCTATCTAGGCTTTCAGGAAAATTAGAACTTGTTATCTACTCTCGAATGGGCCTGGAGTCCAAGTTTATATTACCAGGGTAATTCACAAACCCCAAGCTAATACACTAAATAAATGTCAATCCAGATACGTAAGGTAATCTGACATCCGGTAGAAGCAAACACAAGTCTCTTTCTAGAAAAGGATCCTAGACCCAGAGTTCCACAGATTAAAATTTAAAAATCAAATCAATTACTACCACAAAAAAGAGGAAACAAGTGACAAGAGTTAGGAAAAATAATAAATTTATGCCCTCAAGGACTTCAGATATAGGAATTTTCTGAAATATAACCATGTTTAACATATTACATAAATAAAAGATGAAATTGGAAAAATAAGAATACATTAAAATGTTAAAAAGACCAAAATACAGAAATAAAATGCGATTGTTGAAATTATGACAAATTTCCACTCATGGTAATGGCTGACTAGATAATTTTACCAACTCTTACAGTGAGCAAAGGAGCAAAAATAAGACTTCCTGTGTTCTTAAGACTTCTTAATGGAAGCAATGGAAACTAGAGTACAAGAGGTGATGGTCAAGGTTCATTTTTCCCATATGGATAGCAAGTTGAGAAGATTATCCTTTCCCCATTGAATTACCTTGACATCTTGTTGCAAATCAACTGGCCATATAACTGGGTTTATTTATAAACCCTCTATTCTGTTTCAGTGATCTGTTTTATTTATCCTATGTCAAAACTACAGTCTCTATTATTGTAGCTTTATAGTTGTTCTTGAAGTTAGGTACTGTAAATCCTTCAGTTTTGTTCTTCTGTTTGAAAATTATTTTTGCTATTTTAAAGCCTTTGCATTTCCATTCAAAGTTTGAATCAGCTTATAAATTGCTCTTCAAAAAGGCTGCCAGAATTTTTATTTGAATGAGCCTAAGTGTACAGATCAATTTGGGGAAATTGACCTCTGAACAATAGAGTTTTCCAATTCATGAACATGGTTTATCTCTTCATTTATTTACGTCTTCTCTAATTTCTCTTAACAATGTTTTTTAGGTTTTCAGTGTTTAAGTCTTGCACAGTTTTATTAAATTTATTCCTAAGTACAGTATTTGATGTTTTAAAAAATGGCCTATAAACAGAATAGCTTTTAAAATTTATATTTTCTAATCATTTACTTTTAGAACAGAGAAATGCAATTACTTCTTTTTATTGTTCTTGTGTCCTGAGACCTTGCTAAACTTATGAGTTATAGTATATGCCTTGTAGATTTCTTAGGATTTTCTACATAGATAATTATTGTCAATAAATGGAGCAGTTTTCTTTTTAATTTTTTTTTTTTTTACCTTATTACATTGAATAGGAATTCCAATACAATGGTGAAAAGAAGTGGTGAGAACAGACATTCTTCCTTTCCTTTGCCCCAGAATCTTAGGTGGGGAAGCATTCAGTATTTCCCCACTAATTGTGATGTTAACTGTAGGCTTTCTGAAAAGGTCCTTTCTCACACTGAGAAAGTTTCCATCTATTCTTAGGTTGCTGAGAGTTTTTGTCAAGAATGGATTTTGAATTTTGTCAAATGCTTTCTCTGCATATATTTCAGATTATATGTATGGTTTTTCTTGTCTGGTCTGTTGACATAATAAAATACAGTGATTGCATATTGAATGTTGAACCAACTTTGCATTACTATGATGAACCCCACTTGGTCATGATGTATTATCCATTTTACATATTCAGGGATTTCATTGCTAATATTTTGTTAAGGATATTTGTATCTATGTTTCTGAAGGATAAACTACTCCCCTATTGAAAGCCAAGTCAACTTGTATCATAAAAGTCTTTTTTACTCCTAAAGCTAACCTATCATTAGGAGTAGTTTGCTTCATGAAATAGAGAGCTAACTGAATCTGGAATATTCAAACAGGGGTTATATGAAAAATTGAGCAAAAAGTAGTTATTTAGCACATGGAGTATGTAACACATAGTGCTAATAGAAAGCACTATTTTAGTTAGATGAAAACTAGATTGGATGTACTATGTATTTATCACTTCAAATTGTATCTGAAGGTATGACTGTTTCATTCTTGTAATCAACAAAATATATTTTTGGTACTTGTCAGAGGATTTAACCTTGACCCTATGCCACTAAAACTTATTAAAAGTTTTACTGAGAGAAATTGTATTTATTTATTGTTTTTTAAAGAGTATGCAGTTCACGCATACCTTCACAGGTTGTTTGAAAATAGACCAGGGACAGTATAGCGTTGTGTTTACAAGTACATGTTCTGGGGTTACATTGCTGAGGTTTGAATATGAACTCTGCTGCTTTCTTACCTATGTGATCTTAGGCAAAATACTTAAATTTTCTGTATTTCAGTTCCCTAAAAAATGAGGATGAGAATAATACTTCTCATAGGGTGGTTATATTCAGTGTGTAATGCATGATAAGTGCTGAGAAAGTTTCTGACACATAGAAAATATTTAAAATGTCAGCTATTGTAACCAGAGACCTCGATTCCTGAGTCCAATTATGTTCGTATTTCATAGACCTGTTTTCCATTACACCATCACTTTGCAGGAAGGTTCACTAAAAGAAAGTCTTATAAAATTCTTATTATGACCAGGTAATGACATTATCTCCATTTTATAGATGAGGAAACAGATGCTTAGAGAGTTCTGTAGTTTGTCCAAGGCCATTTCATCTAATAAGCACTCATACCCAGACCTGCATGATTCCAAGCCCTGCTTTTAACCACTCGGCCATGTTTTATTTGGCCTGATCAACCTCAAGCATGACCAAGCATAGACTGGCTTGTAATGCAACTACAAGTAATCATTATACTCCTTTTTGTGGTTCGTATTTATTTCCTTATGACTGGGGGCTGTGCTTAGCTCTTCTGCTCAAGGTTACAACGCAAATTTCATGGGGTTTCGATGAGCTAATGTCAGCACAAACTTACTTTGACAGGTAGAAATAAAATGATAACTGCTGTTATCACTGTCACGATTGCCCTGATAATTAATAATTGTGATAGTAATGGTACTGGTAGAATCATATGCATGGGAAACCCCATGAAAAGGCACTAGTTTTTTTCTCCATTCTCAGATAAGAATCTCTCCTGTTTTAAACATCTGCAATGTCGGACGACCCACTGCCTGGTTTGCTCAGGGGTTAAGGGGTTCCCCGTGTTGACTAAAAAAAAATGAACAACCTAAAGTTGAGAGTTATGTTTTATTAGGTGGGCATTCTTAGGACTTCAAGCCCGGGAGACAGCATCTCAAATAACTGAGAAAACTGGTTCTAGGAGTTGAGGGGGAAGCCAGGATATATAGGAATTTTTCCAACAAAGGGCAGGTAGTCGGAACGTCAAACGATTATTGTTAATTATAGAAAACTAGATATCTCAAGTGAAGGAATTTAGCACTTTTCTATATATGGGAAGATGCAAGAATCTGGGCTCACTGAAATCATTCCTTCGTTATGCACCTCAGCTATCTGGGGCCAGTATCCTGTGTTTTCTGTCTTTCTTTTTCTTTAATTTATTTTTTTTATTGAAGTATAGTTGATTTACAATGTTGTGTTAATTTCTGCTGTAGAGCAAAGTGATTCAGTTATACACATATATACATTCTTTTTTATATTCTTTTCCGTTACGCTTTATCCCAGGATATTGAATGTAGTTCCCTGTGCTATACAGTAGGACTTTGTTGTTTATCCATTCTATACGATGGTTGGGAGTTTAGGGTTAGTAGCATCCTGTGTTTTCTCATCCTGAGGTTCCTCAGGCTGTACCATCGGGGGGTGACTGCAGTCTGATGACTGCTAGGTGGCGGGCGTTCTTTGTTTGCATCCTGGGTCCCGTCAGGGCTCACCATTGGGGCGGCTGTAATGCGATGGCTGATGGCTGCAGCATCCTTCGTTTACTGATATGGCAGGCAATATTTTATTTCTCATCCGGATGGGACTTTTACTGTTAAAACTGGGAAAGTCCTGGGCAAACTGGAACAAGTTGCTCACCCTATTGATAAACCCTAACCTATCCCGACCAGCTTTTGCCTTCTGTCGTTGCTCTGTCTCCTGGGTAGAGGCAGAGACAGAGGTCACCATTTTTAGGAAATAACAGTCCTTCACATATCTGAAGACTGCTTCATGTCATTCTCAATTTTTCTCCTAGGTTAACCAACAGATTTTTACCAAGGACTCACTTGACCTGGTGTATTGTATCAATATTCACTGCTCTGAGGGCTGCAGACTAAATGGGATGCAAAATCACTGCCCTGAGGGAACTAAAAAAGGTGGTTCTTTTTGCCTTTGCCCATCAGCCTTGTTTTCCAACTCTTTAATTATCTGTATTGATTTGCTTTGAACATCCTGCAAATTCACCATGCCTTTTGTAATCGGTGGAGACCAGAAATGTACGAAATACTCAACTTCTAGGTGACGGTTCCATGCTGCATAGAGTAAGATCCCATAGGGGCTCTGAGGACCCTACTTCTACTTTTATATTCAACTGTCTTGTCTGCTTTAAAACTATTTTAAGTCATCACCATATTGTAGCAGATTCTGGCTCGCCCTGAAGCTCTTATGCCACTGGCAGTGGAGCTAATCAGTACCTAAGATGGAATTCTTCACCACAAGCATCAGGATTGTCCATAAACTACTCTGCTTTGTATTAATCTCAGTGGTTTGAAATATAAAAATTATACTTGATCTGGTGTTTACAAATAGTTTTCACAACAAAAAATGAAATGCATATCTTCCATAATTCTAACCATCAACTGTCTCTAATTTGCCATCTGCCTTTTATTAAATTGCATTTGGACTACTTTCTCTAGAAAAAAAAAAAAATTCTACCCTTGCCAATTACCCTCCTATACATATTAGTTTAGGAATTCAGACCCATGTCATAGTGACCTTATTCCTTGATTTGAATCTTTTTACCATTTAAACACAGACAATATTTCCTTGAAACAGGTGTTTAGAAATATCTGGGGAACTCCAACGGCTTACAAAGAAACGAGTTCACTTTGTGTTTCTATCTTAGGCCCTGGAAATACTTAACCATTTAGCATTTTGTTTTTGAAATACAGTATCATTTATGGTCTAGACACCACAGACAGCTGTTCAAATTCAATTCAAATGGGCCTCGTTTCTGCAGTATTTATTTAGCATGTCTAGCTAAATCTCTGAGTAATCTTGCCTGAGTCCTTAAACAGGGATTAGAAAGTACCAATTGTTGATTTTTCTTTTCTTTTAAGGTACATACTAACGAGAAATTTTCTATAAAAGTTTGGTTATTACCTTTAAGCAAATAATTCTCAATTTTTTAAAAAAATTTGTTTTTCTTTATATGGCAGCCAGTCAGTGTGGCCAAACATTTAGGGAAAATTAACAATAAATGTATTAAATGGAAGTTTACCTTGACATATAATCTCTTTGAAAAGTAAAGGCTTAGATTCCTCTCCTCCCTGTTGACAACATTGTATGCAGCCACACTGGAAATTATAGCTGCTTTCATGTTTGAGAAAACTGGAACATTTGAATTACAAACATATATTTAAAAAAACATGTGTTTTCTGTTCTGCTCATTGATACATATTTGTGTAAATTTCATTTGGCTTGGCAATATCATTAAATTCCAGAAGTTTTCTCTTTATTATGGGTCACTAGGTAATTCATCAAAAGAATAGTAAAAATTTGGATATGTTGCTTTATCATATAACCATGAAAGTTTCTGAGTGGTGTTATGTTTAAGAACAGTTTTTAGGTTAATTTATACTTGCTTCTAAAGCATTGGGAACTGTAAAATTATACATGTATTATAATAAGGCTGTTTCATGTATTTGGATAGAGGCTTATAACTGCCACCTTTCCGTTAGTATGAGTGAGAAGAGAGTCAGTTCATTGCTTTGCAATGCTAGCACATGTTTTGGTTTTGTTTTGAAATAGTTGTTTTTACTTGGAATTAGGCAAACATAGCCATTTCATGTCTCCTGTGCATTGAAGGGCAAATTCCTTACCTCTGATGTCCTTAGATTTTCCCTAGTGGTTTTTGCTCCTCCTTGGAGAAAAGCAAGTAATTAATTCTGACTACTATGATTGGTTCCACACATTTGCACTAATGCTCCCATGTATTGTTTTGAAATGTCATAACTTACATTGAGTAAAATTCACCCTTTTCATTGTAGAGTCCTGTGAGTTTTGACAAATACATACAGTCATGTAACCAACACCACAATCGAGATATAGAACAATTCCATTATCATCCTAGTTATTTTTGAAGTGGAAATAGAAAGAAGTTCAGTGTTTCATGTGTGCAGTTCAGATATATTTGGGCTGACTGGGTGAGGTACACAAACAAGGATAAAGAAACCCAATGGATTGATGTACCCATTTTCTGGTTATACTAATCAAGGGGCTATAATGATGATGATGATGGTTATAAATCACTAATTATGTGCCACACCCTGTGTTAAGCACTTTATATGCATATTGCCTTCAACCTTATCAATAATCTGAGCCTTCATATACATTTTTTCGAATTTTTGAATTTTATTTTATTTTATTTTTTTATACAGCAGGTTCTTATTAGTTATCCATTTTATACATATTAGTGTATAAATGTCAATCCCAATCTCCCAATTCATCACACCACCATGTTCCCCCCGCCCCGCCCCTTTCCCTCCTTGGTGTCCATATGTTTGTTCTCTACATCTGTGTCTCAACTTCTGCCCAGCAAACCAGTTCATCTGTACCATTTTTCTAGGTTCCACATATATGTGTTAATATACGATATTTGTTTTTCTCCTCTGACTTGCTTCACACTGTATGACAGTCTCTAGATCCATCCACGTCTCTACAAATGACCCAATTTCGTTCCTTTATATGGCTGAGCAATATTCCATTGTATATATATTTACCACATCTTCTTTATCCATTCGTCTGTCGCTGGGTATTTAGGTTGCTTCCATGACCTGGCTATTGTAAATAGTGCTGCAATGAACATTGGGGTGCATGTGTCTTTTTGAATTATGGTTTTCTCTGGGTATATGCCCAGTAGTGGGATTGCTGGGTCGCATGGTAGTTCTATTTTTAGTTTTTTTAAGGAACCTCCATACTGTTCTCCATAGTGACTGTATCAATTTACATTCCCACCAACAGTGCAAGAGGGTTCCCTTTTCTCCACACCCTCTCCAGCATCAGATTTTCTGATGATGCCCATTCTAGCTGGTGTGAGGTGATCCCTCATTGTAGTTTCGATATGCATTTCTCTAATAATTAGTGATGTTGAGCAGCTTTTCATGTGCTTTGCGGACATCTGTATGTCTTCTTTGGAGAAATGTCTATTTAGGTCTTCTGACCATTTCTGGATTGGGTTGTTTGTTTTTTATAGTATTGAGCTTCATGATCTGTTTATATACTTTGGAGATTAATCCTTTGTCCGTTGATCTGTTTGCAAATAGTTTCTCCCATTCTGAGGGTTGTCTTTTCGTCTTGTTTGTAGTTTCCTTTGCTTTGCAAAAGCTTTTAAGTTTCATTAGGTCCCATTTGTTTATTTTTGTTTTTATTTCTATTACTCTAGGAAGTGGATCAGAAAAGATCTTGCTGTGAATTATATCAAAGAATGTTCTTCCTGTGTTTTCCTCTAAGAGTTTTATAGTGTCCGTTCTTACATTTAGGTCTCTAATCCATTTTGAGTTTATTTTTGTGTATGGTGTTAGGGAGTGTTCTAATTTCATTCTTTTACATGTAGCTGTCCAGTTTTCCCAGCACCACTTACTGAAGAGACTGTGTTTTCTCCATTGTATGTCCTTGCCTCCTTTGTCATAGATTAGTTGACCATAGGTGCGTGGGTTTATCTCTGGGCTTTCTTTCCTGTTCCATTGATCTGTATTTCTGTTTTCATGCCAGTACCATATTGTCTTGATTACTGTAGCTTTGTAGTATGGTCTGAAGTCAGGGAGTCTGATTCTTCCAGCTCTGTTTTTCTTTCTCAAGATTGCTTTGGCTATTCGGGGTCTTTTGTGTCTCCATACAAATTTTAAGATTTTTTGTTCTAGTTCTGTAAAAAATGCCATTGATAATTTGATAGGGATTGCATTGAATCTGTAGATTGCTTTGGGTAGTATAGTCATTTTCACAGTATTGATTCTTTCAATCCAAGAACATGGTATATCTCTCCATCTGTTGGTATCAGCTTTAATTTCTTTCATCAGTGTCCTATAGTTTTCTGCATACAGGTCTTTTGTCTCCCTAGGTAGGTTTATTCCTAGGTATTTTATTCTTTTTGTTGCAATGATAAATGGGAGTGTTTCCTTAATTTCCCTTTCAGATTTTTCGTCATTAGTGTATAGGAATGCCAGAGATTTCTGTGCATTAATTTTGTATCCTGCAACTTTACCAAATTCATTGATGAGCTCTAGTAGTTTTCTGGTGGCATCTTTAGGATTCTCTGTGTATAGTATCACGTCATCTGCAAACAGTGACAGTTTTACTTCTTCTTTTCCAATTTGTATTCATTTTATTTCTTTTTCTTCTCTGATTGCCATGGCTAGAACTTCCAAAACTATGTTGAATAATAGTGGCGAGAGTGGACATCCTTGTCTTTTTCCTGATCTTAGAGGAAATGCTTTCAGTTTTTCACCATTGAGAATGATGTTTGCTGTGGGTTTGTCATATACGGCCTTTATTATGTTGAGGTAGGTTCCCTCTGTGCCCACTTTCTGTAGAGTTTTTATCATAAATGGGTGTTGAATTTTGTCAAAAGCTTTTTCTGCCTCTTTTGAGATGATCATATGGTTTTTATTCTTCAGTTTGTTACCATGGTGTATCACATTGATTGATTTGCATATCTTGAAGAATCCTTGCATCCCTGGGATAAATCCCACTTGATGGTGGTGTATGATCCTTTTAATGTGTTGCTGGATTCTGTTTGTTAGTATTTTGTTGAGGATTTTTGCATCTATGTTCATTAGTGATATTGACTTGTAGTTTTCTTTCTTTGTGACATCCTTGTCTGGTTTTGGTATCAAGGTGATGGTGGCCTCGTAGAATGAGTTTGGGAGTGTTCCTCCCTCTGCTATAGTTTGGAAGAGTTTGAGAGGATAGGTATTAACTCTTCTCTAAATGTTTGATAGAATTCACCTGTGAAGCCATCTGGTCCTGGGTTTTTGTTTGTTGGAAGATTTTTAATCACAGTTTCAATTTCAGTGCTTGTGATCGGTCTGTTTATATTTTCTATTTTTTCCTGGTTCAGCCTTGACAGGCTGTGCTTTTCTAAGAATTTGTCCATTTCTTCCAGGTTGTCCATTTTATTGGCATATAGTTGCTTGTAGTAACCTCTCATGATTCTTTGGACTTCTGCAGGGTCAGTTGGCTGCGTTGGGTCTTTGTTGTGGTGCGTGGGCTTCTCATCGCACTGGCCTCCCTTGTTGTGGCGCTTGGACTTCAGCAGTTGTGGCACACAGGCTCAGTTGCCTGAGCCTGTGGGGCCTCAGCATGTGGGATCTTTCTGGACCAGGGATTGAACCCATGTCCCCTGCATTGGCAGGCGGATTCTTAACCACTATGCCACCAGGGAAGTCCCCACATACATTTTAAAGATGAAAAATCTCAGATACAGGGAGGTTAAATAACATTCCCTCCATAATGTAGCCAGAAGGTGGTAGAGGTGGGGTTTGTCCCCATATCTGATTTTTAAGTGTGTGTTGTAAGCCAGGATGTTTTCAATCTGGCTTTCGATAGTGTCAATGATATTTAAAGAACCTGATATTTCCTTGCTGTTCCTGATCCAATCCTCATGAACAATTGATAAAACACTGAATTATATTGAAAGTAATACTCATTAGATTAGTTCATTGATTCAACATGTTTACTGGATGCTTAGAATACACTAGGCACTGAGTATAGAGCAGTGAATAAAAGAGACAAAAATCTCTACCCACCTGGAGCTTTATTCTAGACAATAAACGAAACAAATGAGTACAATGTAAGGTATGACTGTGGTATAGGTACTGCTATGGAGAAAGGAAAGCAGAGAAGGGGGCTAAGGAGTATTCGGGGGATGTGTCCATTTGTATAATGTTGGTCACTGAAAAGCTGACATTTGAGTAAATACTTGAAGGAGGACGGGGGAGTCAACCCATTGTACATCTAGGGGAAGATGGAGGAAATGGCAAGTGCAAAGGCCCTGAGTCACATGTGTGTCTGACTTGCCCAAAGAACAAGACCCATGCCCCAGAATGCAGAGTAGTAAGGGGGAAACTAGGGGTTTTATCACAACCACTCTAGCTCTTCTTTTGAAAATTGATTAAAAGGGACAGCATGGAAGCAGGAAGACCAGTTGGAAGGCTTTTGCAACAACCTAGGTGAGAGATGATGGTGGCTCAGATCAGGTGTTGGCAGAAGAAGTGGTGAGAAGTGTCAGGATTTTGGATGTATTATGAAAGTAGAATCCTCATCATCTGCTGAGGGATTGGAAGTGGGTTGTGAGATAAGTCGAGAAATTAGTGCTAAGTCCAAGGTTTTTGGTCCGTGCCGCAAATTTAACAGATTGTGTGAGTTTGAATTCTAGGAAAAACATGCACACTTCATATGCTTTAGAGGCACCTAAATGGAATGGAAAATTTGAAATTGTATTTTATTGGCATGGTTTTAAAATATTTAAAATTTTGAAAGAATCCTCAAAACTGACACATATATTATTAATCTATAATAAACAAACACATCATTTAACATCACTTTTCTGGGTGTTAATTTTTAGACGAACACATTAAAAAAGGAACTTTTCCTCTTTCCATTTAGGTAACTTAGGTTGCAAGCTCAACAAACATATGCATAAAAAGTAGAAACCTTTGGTGCTTTTTGACAAATTTTTCCTCTAGATCCTCTAACACACAAACATGTTTTTCTTGGCCAAGACTGACTCCTTATTCAATGGTTTAATTTCTCAAATATATGGAGTTTTTCAGGGGTTCAGATGTAAAAAGTTTATTCTTTTGACCAAGTCAAAAGACTAGACAAGCAATTTAGAGAGTTTCATCAAATTATAAGCACTTGGAACTGATAATATATACCAAGTTGACCCTTTGGTTTCAAAGTGAATTAAGTTAAATAATGGAGATTGAGTAAGCGCTCATTTAACTTTTGGAGTAATGAGGACTTTTACGTGTGGACTTTATCTCAACGTGTTAACACCCTCATCACCCTGTAGAATTATTTTGACAGCATATTCATGACCTTTCTTTTTACCTATCTGACTCTTCTACCAAGTTGCCCTAAGGTCTGCTAAAATCTCCCTAAAACATTATTCCTTATGTGCCATCCCCCTCCTTTCAGAACCAGGATTCCAGTCCACATTCGTTAGCTTGGTATTCAGGATCATGCATTAGTCTGATTCATCTATTTTCTCTCTCCTGCCTATTTTCTCTGCTTTCCAATACTTAGTGTTGACTTTAGGCAAGACAATCTCAATATAGTCTGCCTCATACACACACACCATGGCTCTCTCCTTTCTCAATGTTCTTTTGCATTGTCTATGCACTCTAAACTACTCAACTAACATGTACTACAGATTTTTAAAAAATTAATTAATTTTTGGCTGTGTTGGGTCTTCGTTGCTGTGCGCAGGATTTCTCTAGTTGCAGTGATCAGGCTTCTCATTGCGGTGGCTTCTCTTGTTACAGAGCACGAGCTTTAGGCATGTGGGCTTCAGTAGTTGTGGCTCGCGGGCTCTAGAGCGCAGGCTTAGTAGTTGTGGCACAGGGGCTTAGTTGCTCCGTGGCGTGTGGGATCTTCACGGACCAGGGATCGAACCCATGTCCCCTGCATTGGCAGGCGAATTCTTAACCACTGAGCCACCAGGGAAGTTCCATACTACAGATATTTTTAAACACTCACCAGGTGCAGAGAACTATATGAGCGTCTATATTACCTTGTGCGTCTCTTTGCAGGTTTTGTTGCTGGAATCTCTCTTATCATCTCCTCTGCCCCATAGTGATTCCCTCAGTAAAACCACCTCCCCTTCAAGGGGAGTGAATGATTCTTTGGTCAGAAAACTGCACCCGTTGCAGCTACTACATTTATTATGATCTTTTGCAGCCACCTAGACTTAAGAATGAAAAGCTAGGCCTTTGTTAGCTAGGTCTAATAACAATAACAATAACTTAGTAGTTCACCTTTATTTTTTTTATTTTTATTTTATTTTTTTGCGGTACATGACCTCTCACTGTTGTGGCCTCTCCCGTTGCAGAGCACAGGCTCTGGACGCACAGGCTCAGCAGCCATCGCTCACGGGCCCAGCCGCTCCGCGGCATGTGGGATCTTCCCGGACTGGGGCACGAACCCGTGTCCCCTGCATTGGCAGGCGGACTCTCAACCACCGCGCCACCAGGGAAGCCCAGTTCACCTTTACTGAACACTATTTATGTGCCAAGTCCTATTCTAAGCTCTGTACGTATATTAACCCATTGAATGCTCATGACACGGTAAATGTAGCCAGTTGGGGCAAGCTACTTGCTTCATCCAGTCTATAGCTGGATGCCATGGGGACTGAATGGTTTATAAGCAATATTGCTACAGTGACCTTAGCTCTCTGCTGTGGGTCATTCAGAAATTTCATCAGCATATCTTCAGTGCCTTCACCTCCAGCAGATAAAATTCTTGAATAGGACAAGCAATAGAAATAAGCCTAGTGGTAAATCTCCAGAGACTTCTCTTCAGTTGCTACAAATCCATCAGTTAATCCTTTGTGGAATTAATCTTTAGGCCACAGAAGATTTTCTAAGTGTGCTGTATTAGTCTGTGTTCTCCAGAGAAATCGATATCTATATATCTATATCTTTATCTATATCTATATCTAATCTTAGGAGACATTATAGGAATTGGCTCATGCAGGTATGGGGGCTGGGAAGTCCCCCATTCTGCTGTCTGCAAGCTGGAGAACCAGGAAAGCCCATGGTGTAATTCAGTCCAAGTCCGGAGGCCCGAGAGCTAGGAGCCTGTCGCAGGGCACGAGAAGACTGATACCCCAGCACAGGCAGAGAGCAGATTCTCCCATCCTCTGCCTTTTTGTTTTATTCAGGCTCTCCATGGATCGGATCATGCGCACCTGCATCAGTGAGGGTGATCTTCTTTACTCTGCCTACTGATTCAAATGCTAATCTTTTCCAGAAACATCCTCACAGACACACCCAGAAATGTTTTGCCAGCTGTCTGGGCAGCCCTTAGCCCCATCAAGTTGACATATAAAATTAACCATGACAGGTCCATCCCTTGTCAACCTGGCACCCATACCCACCTTCTTATTCTCCAAATAAAGAAAATCAGGAGGTCGTAATTCTACCTAACGTGATACAACTATGCTGTGTTTAATCAGAAACACACTAACTCCTTCCCCAAATGAGGAAGTAAAGCCCTTGAGTGATGTTCACTCCTTTCTTGAACGTTGGCAGGGTCCATTTTTCTGCAATTTCTGAAGCCGTCCTTTTCTGACTTTTACATCATTTGCCTCACTCTGGTCTTTCTGTACCTCTCCCAAGCCCCCATGTTGATCTTAGCGGAAATTCTCTGAGCACAAAGGCAAATTCTTATCACGTGGAACTATGTTTCTCTGAACATCTTCTGGACATAGATTTGGGATTGGGCAGGTTTAAGGATTGCTAGGAGAGGTACCAACAATATTAGGAAATGATGCTACACAGCATACCAGTCAGGTTCTTGGTTGCAAACAATGAAATGTTTATTAAAGATATTGGGTAGCTCAAAGATTCATTGGAAAGGCTACAAAATCACTCATGAGAAGATGGCTGCTCTCACCCGCTGTGATTGCCAGAAGTGACAGTTTGTACTGCAGCTACTTCTGCATCAGGAATTTAAGCAATTAGGCAATGCTACTCTAGGCACTGCCAGGAAGGCAGAATGTGAACTCCCTAGACCTTTGTTCTCTTGTGTCCCAGGTCTGGAATCTTAAGTCTGGTGCTCTGATTGGCAGAGTCAAGGTTACATGCCTCACCCTGGGTACAAGGGAGAAGGAGGCTGGGGAAATAAGTATTCAATAGATTCAGCTCCCTGTACTCTTGATCTCAGCCAAGACTTATGAAGTGGGTCATTCTCCAAACATATAAAGTACTTCAGATCCATCTGTTTTACATGACTGATGTCCACTACAGACAGTGATAGAGAAAAAATAGAAATTCCAGCTACAACATTTCATCACTCTGGAGTCATCTACATAAGTGAAAGCAGCCGGCTCTTAAACCTTAATATCCTTGGAAGATATCATTGAGATGGATTACCACCCCCAATGTTCAGATGTAGAATGGGAGATCTGGAAAGTTTAAGTTACCTGTCTGAAGTCACATGCTTACAAGATATTGGATCTGGGATGTGAACTCAAGTCTCTCTTTAAAGAATCTGAGATCTCTCCATTATACCATCCTGAAGGTTTTTTGTTGTGCTGTTGTTGTTGCTGTTTTTTCATATACAGGCAGGTATTTATCATGTAGATATTGGTGCTAATAATCTAGCAGTTTTGAACATCTGAAATGAGCTAGTAATTTCATTAAAATCATCTCATTTAATTCTGCCAACCAGCTTTACAGATATCATTAGGCTTATTTACGAGATTTTGGGAAAATTGAGATTCAGTGATAAATAAATCACCTATGGGCACACAGTAAGTAAAAGATGCAGAATATAATTTTATGCTTATGTGGTTTTTAAAAGTAAAGTAAAGTAATACCTTAAAAGTTTTCCCCTGACAAATTATAATTATATGCTGAAGTGTTATTTCATCTTAAAAGGAATCTGTGCCATAATTTCCTCTCAAATTTTTTCTCTCATGTATTTCAGACTTAAGCATTTTGATATTTAGTTATACATGAAATTTGAAAAATATTTCAGAATAAGGGTAATCTCTAATCTTTCCTAGAAGTGTAAGTTTATTATTATTTTTATTTTATTGCAAAAACAATAAATGCATGGAATAAAAAGATAAAACAAAACAGAACTATGTAAAATAGTGAAAATTCCTGCTGTCTCTAGAAGTAACCACTTAAAATCATTTCTGGTTTCAGCACTTCAGGGATTATTTGATATCATTAATAATGTGTTTATATAGGCCCCATTTCTTGATTTGTCAACTTTAGACAGAATTTAATTAATTGCCTTTATGAAATAGAAAGAATTTAGCTCATTACAGTTTCTCTTACCTTTTCCTCTTTACCAAATTTTATTATATTTGATATACTATTAATTTAATTTATTTTTTTAAATTTCCTTTATAATTTAACATAATAATCTCTTAGGCTTCTACTTCTCAATCTGTCAACTTCAGACAATTTTCTTGTTCTCTTTCTTTTTTTTTTCTTTTTTTAATATTTATTTATTTATTTGGTCGTGCTGGGGCTTAGTTGCGGCAGGCCGGCTCCTTAGTTGCGGCATGTGAACTCTTAGTTGTGGCATGCATGTGGGATCTAGTTCCCTACCAGGGATCGAACCCGGGCCCCCTGCATTGGGAGCGTGGAGTCTCATCCACTACCACCAGGTAGTGGTATCCTGCTGTTTCCAGATCTATAAATCTCCCAGCTGTATTTTTTTTTAATTGCTAAAGTTTATAAATGTTGCAGTTTGCTTTGTATTATTTAGTCTTCTGTGCTTTGACTACAGGTGTGTTTTTAAAATTGAAAAATGATAAATATTGGCGATTGTTATTCATAGCCGGACTATAAGAAAGAAATTAAATTATTTCTCATGAAACTTGGGCCACTCAAGGGAGGGTTAGAGTCACTGTCAAATGGATTCTCTCCTGCTTTATTAGATGCTCAGCATCGTTTTGCAATTAAGTACGCCTTAGATACAGACCATGATTTTCTTGTTTTAGCTGTTTTATTTTTCCTACTCTGCAGCTTCTAGTTGTTTTTTCCTTATTGAGAAGAAATGTATACTTTTACCTTATTACTAAGATAACTCACCCTCTTCTTCATATTAATTATTTAAATGAATTGACTTTCCTTCTTGGATTTAACTGACTTGCTGTTGGGGTGAAAGCAACAGTAGAGAGCTTTCCCCACCCCAGACGTCAAAATGAGAGGGACTTTACTCCTGGGGGATGACCTTCATACTAGCACTCCCCTGGAAGATGATATATTTTCTTTAGTAAATCCAGCTCTGCTTTTGTCACAGTGCAAACATTCCTGCTTCCAGGTTCCTGTACGTGTAGAGGAGAGGTGGTAGGAGATCTGTCGCAGAGGTTAATATACTGCCCCCTTATCAATAAGTTGATTACTGTATTGCCACGCATCCCTGCCACAGCTGCGCTTACGGTCAAGAGGAAAGATTCACACATTTGCTGGGTCTTTTCCTGGACTGAGGGCTCTGGACCTGAGCTTCTTCCACTCTGGCTACCTGGAAATAAGATTCCCATATGTGTTCTCTCTTCTGGTACTCTGTCATGTCTCTGGCATGCTGATGGGCTTCTCTCCCTCTCTCAGCACTGTTATGAATTATTCCCTTTTATACATCTTTACTGACATTTCACTGATTTGGAGAAGATAGTAAACCTATGTACTTGGTTTGTTATCTTGAACCAAAACCTCCCTATTCATGCTTTGTTTTTTAATTGCAATTATGGCATACTGCTTGAGATTTCAATAAAAATTACATTATAGCTACTATGCTTTGAATATAGATTCAGGAATGGGTGTAACTTAAAAAAGGGTTTCATTTAGCCAAAATGTAAACCACTACAGTATTTAAAGAGATAATTTCAGTTACCTGCAATGTTCGCTCAACTGGTTATCTCATTCTTCAAAGATTCCAATTATATGTAGCATCACTGAATTTTATTATTTTATTATGGCTATTTCACCCTAGAATTTGGAGGGTATTCTTCTGTCCTTGTCTTCTGGATTTTAATTGTTATATCTGTATAATATCTGTCTTTCTCTCTCTGGTTGCTCTTAAGTCACTTTGCCTCTGGCCTTTAGCAATTTCAGTGCAATATGCCTGGGGTGGGTTTATTTATATGTATCTTACTTGGAATTAAACACGATTTTAGAATTTGATTCATATCTTTCATAAATCCTGGAGAATTCTATTTTTATCTCTTTAAGTAGTATTGCCTCTCTGACGTAATCTCTATTCTCTTGTTTTGCAAGTATCATTGGACATATGTTAGATTTTTTCATTGTATCTCTGTCTCTTTTTTCTCTTATTTTTTCTATCTACTTTACTTTCTGTGCTGAATAAGAGTATAATTTCTTCAGCTGTATCTATCATTGCAATAATTTTCTCTTCAGCTGTGTCATATCAACACTTAGCCCATTCATTTGGTTTTACGTTTAAATAGGTTTAAAAAAAAGAATTCTGGACGTTCCATCTGGTAATTTTTTAAATTCGCCTTGTCTTCTTCTTTTCTTAATCTGTTATTTTTAATGATTTTTAAGTCTCTCTATTACATCTTTAATCAACTTTAACATACTCATTTCATAGTTTATATCAGAGAGTTTTAGCATTTGAATTTCGTGAGAGTGGAGGTACTAATAACACTGCTTGGTTTTCTGTCTCTTGTTCACATGGATTTTTTTTTCATGCATTCAGTAATTCTGGATTGTGAATTCATCATAAGCGGGGCTTTATCTGTGAGAATCCTTGTGTGAAGACTCGTTCTTCTGGAGGAATTTTGAGTTTGCTTCTGCCAGGGATCCCAAGCATATTACTGACACTGTGTAATCTTTAATGTTACTTTCTCATTCTAGGATTCCAAGACCACACGAATATTATAGTTTCAAATCCCAGACCCATGAGAGCTGTTGCCCCATGATGAGGAATTCTCAGAGGAGGTTATTTTTTCCTACCCAGAGTCTAGACTGAGATAGATATTTTGTTGTTGTTGTTGTTTTCCTGTGTTATTGGGTGGATTATTATTTTCTAGTTACTACTGAAAATTACAGTCCTTTGAGTGTTCTGACATTATATGAGGTTCTTACATTTCTAGCTCCTAGTGGGCTCAGGCCATATTTTCTGACCATGAAGTAGGCATTAGAATTCAGACTCTTGAAAACTGAGATGAACACATACAACCCCATAGGAGCAGTTGAAATTTCAGTTTAAAAAGTTACCACTTTGGTTTTCAGTTCTTTCTCCAGTCATTTCTGATATGTAAAATACCACCATATATTTCCTTAGAAACTCACCTTGTATTTTGAAGGATGAAGGTGATTTTTAGCCAGAATTTCTAGATGTTTTGCAATGGGAGATTTTGTCATTTCAATCTTTTTGCATATTGTCTTTTCTGTCATTTTTTCAGGAAAAGGAAGTGCATAATTTACTTTTTAAAAATTACATAAAAACATCATTTTAAAAGAATAGTTTTCCCACTCAAAAACTTTAACCTTGTCATTTTAGTATATCCTCTTTTCTTTGAATTAAAATTATATTTTCTGAAGAAGAATTAAACTATAATATCAAATTTGAAATCATGGCAATTTCAATAGTTTTAACAGTGTTGAATTCTTGGCAAAATGTCAGTAGTTATTTCAACTGTGAATCATTTTTAAAAATACCTTCTCAAGTGGAAGAAGACAACCTCATTTTTAAAAAACAAGGCATATTTTTTCATAATTACAATATTTTAAAGTTTTATTGAACTATGACACACAATAAGCTGCACATATGCAAAGTCTATATAATTTGATAAGTTTTGACATATACATGTACCTGTGAACCATCATCATGATTGAAAAAGTGAGCATACTCATTACCCGCCAAAGTTTCCTTGTGCTCCTTTGTAATTCCTCCCTCCTGCCCCTACCCAGGACCCCAACTCTGCATCCAGGAAACCTACTGATATGCTTACTGTCACTATAAATTAATTATTAGATTAATTTGAACTTTCTAAAATTTTATTTAAATGGATGTAGTGTATACTCTTTTGTCTGTCTTCTTACCTCAGCTTAATTATTTTGAGATTCATCCATGTGGTTATGTGTTTATTCTTTTTATTGGGATGAGTAGTATTCCATTATGTGATGCTGATATACTGATATACCATACTTTGTTTACACATTCACCTGTTGATGAACATTTGAGGTGTTTCCAGTTTGGGACTCTTACAAATAAAGCTGCTATGAACATTTGTGTTTAAGTATTTGTAAGAACGTACAGAGAGAGCAAACATACCCATTGGTTGTAGAATATAAAAGAAAGAGCGAAATCAAGAATGGCTTCAAGGTTTTTGGTCTGAGCATAGAAATAATGTACTAGCCATGGGTTGAGAAGCAGAAGGGAGTAGGAAGGACAGGTTTTGTTGTGGGCAGGGTGTTGAGTGGAATTCAGTAGTTTGGTTTTTGACATATTGAGTTTGAGACCTTATAAAAGGGAGGCAGGAGGGCCAGAGTCAGAGAGAGGGGAAGGGAGAGGGAGAGAGAGAGAGAGAGGCACTTGAGGATGGCTAAGCTGCTGGCTTTGAAGATGAAGGAAGAGACCATGGGCCAAGGAATGCAGGCAGCATCTAGAAGGTAGGAGTGGCAAAGGAGTAGATTTTCCCCTAGAGCCTCCAGAAGGAACATAGCCCAGCTGACACGTGGCTTTTAGCCCAGTGACCTCCACAACTTTGAGATAATACATTTGTGTTGATTTAAGCTAATAAGTTTGTGGTAATTTGTTACAGAAGCCACAGGAAACTAATACGAAGCCTTAAGACTGGATGACATCATCTAGAGAGCAAGTGACTGCTGATAAATATCTTTAGAATATTCCTATCCTCTATCTAGACCAGGGATCCCCAACCCCTGGGCCGTGGACCAGTAGTCGTCCATGGCCTGTTAGGAACCGGGCTGCACAGCAGGAGATGAGCGGTGGGCTAGGGAGCGAGTGAAGCTTCATCTGTATTTACAGCCGCTCCCCATCGCTCGCATTACCGCCTGAGCTCCGCCTCCTGCCAGATCCATGGCGGCATTAGTTTCTCATAGGAGCACGAACCCTACTGTGAACTGCGTATGTGAGGGATCTAGGCTGTGCACTCCTTATGAGAATCTAATGCCTGGTGATCTGAGGTGGACCTGAGGCGGTGATGCTAGCGCTGGGGAGCGGCTGCAAATACAGATTATCATTAGCAGAGAAGTTTGACTGCACAGAGACCATGATAAATCAATTGCTTGCAGACTCATATCAAAACCCTAACAGCGAGTGGCAAGTGAAAACAAGCTTAGGGCTCCCACTGATTCTGCATTATGGTGAGTTGTATAATTATTTCATTATGTATTACAATGTAATAATAATAGAAATAAAGTGCACAATAAATGTAATGAGCTTGAATCATTCTGAAAACACCCCCTGCCCCCCACCGTCTGTGGAAAAATTGTCTTCCACGAAACCAGTCCCTGGGCCAAAAAAGTTGGGGACCTCTGAATGCTGCTTTGTTCCTTTTTGCTTTGCTGGCTATAGGAGCCACGTGGGCTCAATTCAGTCCTCACTGCAAATCACTCTGCCCTGTTGGGATGGAGACAGTGCTAGGTTTGCTCACTGTGACATTTGGGCTTCAGGCCTGAAGGTTTCTCTTTACTTGTTATCCAGGGTTTTGAAATTCTGAGTTTTGATCACCAGGTCCACTATTCAATCCCTAGGTGTCTGGGTACTTTTACGGCTTCTGGCAACTTCAGTTTTGTTCTTTGTCACCACAGTTCCTCAACCTCTTGATTGTTAGTTGTTTAGCTGTTTCGGAGCCTGGATATACTCATCTTTGCTTCACATGCCTGGTTTTGACACTCTTGCTTATACCCAACATCAGATAACACCTTTTAGGAGTCCACTGTTTCATTTAGTCAGCACAGCATACCTTCAGGTGGTTTAAAATGCAGGAAACAAGGTTAAGTTCAGACAATGTGTTCAGGGTTCCCACTGGTAGAACTGGGTTTGAAAGTAGATCGGTCTGTGGGAAATGTCCGTGCTCTTTGTTACGATGCTGTGTGGACTCTTTTGATTGCTCCACCTTATGAATGCTGAGTTGCTTCTGACAACTCCTCTCCCCTAACTAAATGGAGGGAGAGTTAATGTCTCATTTGTCAGTCCCAACCCAGACTGCTCACCAGTCCTATTTTGGCAGACAAACATGCTTCAGCAGCTACCCACTTCTATCTGCATTTGTAAATGTTGTATCAGTATGTAAACATTTTAGCTAAATACATTCAGAACACTTGAATTTGTATCAATTATCTTTTTGACAGTTAATTCAATAGTAAAATTCAGTTCTTTCTCTTGACAATGGAATTGAGAGGAGGGGGTCAGGGGTGGTAACCTCATGATATTAAAATAACTAAAACCCTTCAATCCCTTGCTTGAAACTTTTATAATCTTCCTTAGAACAAAAAGTCCAAAAAACAAAAATAAAAACTATACCATTAAGAATATTATAGCTTCAAAATACTGCCATGATGCCTAAGAAAATTATTTCTATAAACTACTCCATTCGTCATAACTTATTTTACCCCAGATCAAAGGCCTGGCTCTCCACTGAAAATAGAAACCCAAGAGGGTCCCAAGCCAATGAATCAGCAATGCAGTCATCCTCACATCCCCAGGAGTTGAGTTGCAAGAGACTAAATGTGTAACTTCTATAATAAAAGGTAGCGGCAGCATTGTTATTTTTACTCAACTTTTACATAACTTGAGAATTCTCAGTCTCCAAATCTAAGAGTGGCAGGCCTCCAAGGAGAGCCTGCACATATCAGTATTCTGCTGGGGCTGAATCACGTCTCTTGAGGTTGTCTCTGGTTTCCTCAGTGGGCTGCTGCTGACCTCCTCAAGAGCCTCCATAGAAGGCAGGGAACTGCTCAGAGCTCTGGGGGACAGGCCTGCATTATTGATGTCTACACAGCAGGTTGAAAGTGATCTTGGGTCGTTTCCTGGGTCAGCAGTGCTTCAATTGCAGCTGGTGTTGGGGACCACTTAGACCACAGAAGCAGCACTCACGTTGCGGGGGGCGTGTACGTCTCCTTCTCAACACTACCTCTGTCACGAGGACACACAAAGATGAATGGCCAGCCCGAGTGGCAGGGCCGCCTCTCTCTGCGAGCTGCATACAGAGCGCTTTGTGTCCCCGACGGTTGCAATACTTCCCTTCTGCCCGAGGCCAGCTGGCTTCTCCGGGGCTGCGGAAAGTATCGCTTGTTTCGGAATTGGTTAGAGTTCAATCTCAATTATGTCTGGAAACAACACAGGTTCCTTTCCCCCTTCTGTATGACTGCAGTGTTAATTTCCAAGTAAACTTGTGCAAGTTGCTTTCAAGTTGAAAGAGCCACACAACGTTGACATTTATTGGGCACCGCCTTTTCAGCCTTCCTGGCAGCGTGGCCACGGAGGTGTGGCCCCTCCACCGGGGGCTGGGAGGTTCACTCTTTCCAGCCTTCACGGCCCACCCTAGAGCGAGGCTGCAAGAGATTATTTGGACAGGATCACATTCAAATCTGCCTCTCCTCCACCCACACGAAGCCTAATTTCAACTTTTCCCCAAGTGGTATAAAACTGGAACCCTAGACCAAGTCCAAGAAAGAGAAGAAAGATGATATAATTTAATTTGCTTGTCATTAAAAAGTAACTTTTATTATGTGCACGGCTGGCTGCCTCCTTAGACTTTTATAAGGTAGTGTACTCACCAGCAGTAAAAGAAACGTAATCCTTCTCTGACGATTTTAAGTTCTACCTTTATGGCTCTTTTTTTTTTTTTTTTTAAAGCCTTGGTGATTCAGCTGATCAAGTTTCTGAATTCCTTTATGTGCCCCCAATACATACTTTATTTAGACCTTGATCTGATGAAGAAATGAATGTCATGCTTTTTTTCTTTTTAAATTTTTTACAGCACACAACACTTTGAGTCGTGAGGTGCACCTGTTTTTAGTGTCTGCACATACTCAGCCGGGCGTGTCGCTGAGTCTGCCCCTGCAGCTGTTGTTTTGCCATAAAAAATACTACTGTATTCATGTAGGTTTAAGCCCTGTGAACTGTAAGTTGGACTTGTTAAGGGGAGGCCTGCGACTCTGTCTGGACTGCTGATAATAGCTCAGATAAACATCTCACACTGACCCTCACACAGTAGCATTTATACTAATGGGAGGAAGTCTCTCAAACAATATACAGTCCAGCAGACAGCAGATGTGGACCATGCAAAATTAATGATTAACTGCGTGCCAGTGTGTTTGTCAGGGAACAGTCCTGCTCTTTAAGGGGCTTATATAGTCTGTGAAAGAAATTAGCTCATGAGAGGAACTCATAAGGATAAAAGGAAAAACTTAAGTGGAGGCCTGACATATCCTGCTTTTCTCACAGGGCAAAAATTTAAACCTAATGGTCTCCTTTTTGCAGTGTGAAGTTCTGACTCTGAAGTTGGGGCAGATCATCCACTTGTTAAAACAAGACATGAACATTCTTGTTATTCCTTCCAGGGGCAGAGGGATGGTGTGCACTCAAACTGAACTCTGTACCAGAATGAAGGGGGAAATTATCCAACAATTATCCTAGACATGGAAGACCGTGAAACCAAAAATAATTAAGAAAGTGACAGCAGAGGAGGAAATAAGACTAGATGTTCATAATTCATTACCACTTTGGACTAAACAGGCTTTAAAATGCCCAGAAAATCTCATCAAAGTTCACAGGTAAAAGTAAAATAGTATTAGTCAAGTATTAGCAGCCTTGTAATTTATCAAAGATGATGTATTGCAAGGAGTATAATCTCCCAAAATATCTAGTTAAATGAATTTCATAATGATAATTTTTTTCACGTGACTTAAATTCCCTTCCTGGATCCCAGTGATGGTTCCGCAGATTAAAGATAATAGGAATCCGGGACTTACTATGACCAATGTAAATTCTGTAATGTGCCTTTAGCTGGAGAACCCCTGGTGTCCCGGTGCTTCTGCCAGCCCTGCGGCTCCTTCAGACAGGGTCTCCTTAACTTGAGCCGGCACACCTTTGCAAAGACAATATGCAATCCAGAAGCGTTGAACAGCTGTTCATAGAACTTTGGGTCTGGTACATTTGGCCTACTTTTGAGTAAGGAGTAAAGTCAGTGGAATTAGAGAGATTGGCATTGGAAGTAAGAGAACATGTTAAAAAGGAACTAATATAAGAGGAGGTGGAGACGGCATTTTTTTTGCCTTACATCCAAGGCGTCTGTGAACTGGTTTGGGTCTTCCTATCTAACTTCATTTCCACTGCCTTCCCCACCTCACCCCACCCCGAGCCGATTCTTCCACCCAGAGAAGCTGGTTTATTTGCTGTTTCCCCACATGTGCTATCTTCTACTTCATGGAGTTCCTGAAATTCATCATTCCAACACACATTCCTTTTTTTTTTTCTTTTTCTTTTCTGACTTTGATTTACTTTTGTCCTTATTATATCATTTAGCTTATTCTCCTAACAATATGTGTTTTGTTTTGTTTTTAAAAAAACATGTTTTGATTCTTTGAGGACAGGGAATATCTATATCTCTCTATGTATTTGTGTGTGTGTGTGTGTGTGTGTGTGTGTGTGTTTGAGAATCCCTTGTGATATCTGTCAGAGAGCTAGACAGGATGAAACAGGTGATTGATAAAGGTGTACAGCAAGTGTTTTATGACCTTTATTCAGTCTGTTTGTGTTAACGTCCTCTTTCAGTTTTAGATGGTGTAGCCCTCTTCATATAAGAATGAAATAACCACATTAGTGCTTGCAAGACCACTCCCCTTCCTACCAAATCTCATTTGCACTGGCTGTCCCACTTTGGTCCTGAGACTGTTTTTCCTCCCAGGTTTGGTGTATTCCCTCACCATCCGGGCCAGGATAGAAGGACATGGGACTGGACATTGTTGTTATATATTACGCACATCTGATTTCTTTTCTTTGTGTCTACAATTGACAGCTGTCCCATACTATTTGGATGCAGAAAATGATACAATATGGGAAGTTAACTGTTTGACTTAAAACTTTTATTCTGAGTATTTCAGCAGAGGACTAAGGGGGTCTAGATTGTCTCTTCATGGGCAGTTACGGGGTCTGCTCTCTTGACAGTACATTTGCCAAAATGCCGCGATCAAGAAGATAATAGAGCCCAGCATATCCCGGAGGGCTGGCAAACTAAAATTGCATATCTGGAGGAGTGATGCCTAGGTGTTGGAATTTTACAGTACAGTAAATGGAAAGAAAAAATGGGATACAGACTTTAAAAATGTTTTCATTTTGGAAGGGAAGGGTGTTAAGAAAAAATAGAACCCCAGGGCTTCCCTGGTGGCGCAGTGGTTGAGAGTCTGCCTGCCGATGCAGGAGACACGGGTTCGGGCCTTGGTCCGGGAAGATCCCACATGCCGTGGAGCGGCTGGGCCCGTGAGCCATGGCCGCTGAGCCTGTGCGTCCGGAGCCTGTGCTCCACAGCGGGAGAGGCCACAACAGTGAGAGGCCCATGTACGCAAAAAAAAAAAAATAAATAAATAGAACCCCAAATAATGACCATTTCGTATAAAAAAGATCAGAAAAAAAGACAGTCCTTAAAATTCAATGTATCTCATTTTATGAAAAAATAATCACATTATTTTTATTTTTCTTATTTTCCTAAGGACTATAGGAACTTCATGATCAACCACCACTAGTTGATGGTTTGACATTAGGAGGAACCTCTGGCCTAGACCAAGCAGAAGAGATTTAAACCCAAGTTTTATCACCTTTCAACCAGGGAGAGAGAGTGAGCCCTATTTTCTTTTGACAGTCTCTCCCATGATCTACTAAGCATGTGAGGAGAAGAGACCTCAATAGAGATCTGGGGAAAGGAAGGGCTCAAACACGAGCAAGGAAAAGTAGGAGAGCCTCTAAGAGTACCCGTGGTTTAGCCTGAACATCTCATATTTCAGAGACTGCCTGGAAAAGTTGGGTAGTAGAGCACCAGTTGTTGACATAAGTCTTTGGCCCATCAGTGATACATACACCCAGTTCTGCTACAATGTGACATATTCTTTCCTAAGAATCACTGTGCTATGCAAAATCATACATTTGCATGGAAAGTTGTAATATCAGGTGTGAATGGGTGTGACTCATAACATACAGGGAACTGACATAGCTGGTAGATGTTTAAGGAGTGTGTGTGTGTGTGTGTGTGTGTGTGTGTGTGTGTGTGTTGTGTATTTCTATGCAGATTTGTTCAGCTGGTGTAACTTTCTGTATTTACTCTAGTGTTTCTACTGGACAAAACTGTACACAAGCAATTATGCTCAAATTGTTCCCTAATATATCAATCAAGTTGTAAAAAAAATAGTTTTTTTCAAAACAAAGAATACAGCAGAACTGACTGCATATATATTTCAGAACAATGAAAAGTTCAGCAATCAGTAGATATAACTTCAAACCTAAGTGAACTCTATCTCTATGCAAACCAGACATCAAATGGAACTCAGGAGAGTCTCCAACTCTTGACATCTAGACATAATAGTCTTAAGCCCCTAATTCCATATTTGGGGAAGTCTAAGCCTCCCCAAGATTTCCATGTCCTTGTTGTCTTGTGGGCCTCTTAGTTTCTGTGGTTCTGGGTTCTCACTTTCTGTGGTTTATCCATTGACTCGGATGTGAAACTCAAAAGCCTCAAAGAATCTGCTCACAAAAAACATTTGCTTTGCATTCAGTTTTACCGATGGGGGGGGGGGGGCTCCAGTAGAGAGAAGGAAGAGTGTGTGGTCAGGGTACTAAATTCACCAGCTTCCTCTCCATGGTCACCATGGGCTACCTATATCCCTGACCAAAGGTCATAGCTTCTGAAAGACACCGACTGCTGGTAAGCACCACATCCCCTGTCCCTTTGAGCCAAGGATAGTGATGGCTGCCCCTGGAACTAGCCCTGGAATACTACCCTATACTTTCCACATGCATTTATTAAACTCCCTGAGTTCCAATTTTCCTATGGGCCATTTATTTCTTACTATAGCTATGACTTGTATGCCTAGATACAAATTCTGCTTCCATCACTTAGAGATTAACCTTGAGTGAGTTACTTAATCCACTGGGCTTCAATTATGCCATCTGTAAAATAGGGCAGTACCACTTAAGTTTGTTGTGAGAATTAGATGAGATAGATGGATATATGGGTACAGTATCAAGAGTATAATAAGTGGCCAGTGAATGAAAGCCATTATTGTTGTTGTTATTGGTTTTATTACTACTGTTCCGTTTTCATTGCTTCACATTCAATCTGAGCTAACCTTTGTTGGGCAAAAACTATGAAGGTTGAACTTAAGATGGCTGAAATGTAATTTCCTATGAGATTAAACAGCTTCGCAAAGCTTACTCAAGGCCATCGTTTGTTAATAAAAGTTAAGCACTGATTATGAAGAAGAATTACGTAGAATAACCTCATACTGAGGGCTTTGTCTTTGGCCCACTTCTCATGAATTGTGTCAGGTTAGCTCATCTCCCTGACAGGAGAGGCCTTTGTTATTTGGGAGGAGGTGTTACTAAAATTTTATAGGAGAGAAATTGGAGTGAACATTTGCATTGAGCATCTCACAAGCAACAACTTTTAAACCTGTTAAGTATGAGACATTTCTCTTCCTTAAAGTGTTTTCTGGGCCACTTCTCTGGGTTTGTTAGTTTTCTCTCTCTGGATTTTTCCTCTCATAGAATCTAGCCTTGATATTGCCTCTTTTTTTCTACTCAGATTCTCCTCTGATTTCCCAATTCCAGTTATCTTCCCCTTTGTACTTCTGGATCTTACTCCTAAACTTACAGACACAAGCCCATCAACACATAAGGAAGGTGACTCACCTCCCTTAGTTAGACAACAGGCAGAGTTTCAGGTGGCAAACTGCTTCTTTCTCAGATAGAAATTCCTCTCCCTCCCACCCATGGACTTGAGTCGCTTTTCACAGCAGTCCCTTTACTTGTAAGGGATCATTGCACAGGGCAGGTAGTGCAGTTAGTGTAGCTTCAGGCTAGCGCTCTCTCTCTCTCTCTCTCTCTCTCTCTCTCTCTCTCTCTCTCTCTCTCTCTCTCTCTCTGTTTAGCATTTGAGATAATCTCGGGCAGCTACACGGCTGGTGAAGATCAAAGGTATTCTGCCCGCGCGAGGTCAAGACTGCTCTTGCTTTGCAAGCCTGTGTGTTCTAAAGTTATGTCTGCCGATATAAGGCCACTGCCTTCTCTCCCAAAATGTTGTAGCAAAAAAAGATACTAAGTGGAAGTAAACTCTTTCTGAGGGGACTCCTAAGTCACACAGATTCAGTTCTCTGAGATAATATGTATGTGGCAAGCTTGAGACTCATGCTACATCTTGACTAGTCCTTTCTTTCTCCGGGAGGCACTTTATTTAGTACTTTTCTGGATAGAGGAAGTAAACAAGTCACCTTCCAATTAATTCTGTACCTAAGACCTCACTTTATCCCACCCAAGTTTTACCCACAGGAATTAGCCTGGACTATCTAATTTGAAGATCTAAAATTAAAAATTAATACCCCCTGCTCAGTACATTTTTGAAATTTTCACTGCAGATAAATGTAAAAAACGTAGACAAAATGAAGTGAAAAACAGCAATAACGATCCAAGAAATTCAGCACCAGTGTGATGGGAAAGAAGATGGGGAAGGCTAAAATGGTTCAAATTGTGTTAATCTAGCATCTTTGAGTTGCAAGTAAAACATTCTCAATGAACTAGCTTCAGTGAGAAAGGAAAATTTATTATAGGGATATAGACACATATATCACAGAGTTTAAAGGCAGGTAAGAGTTGAGTCTTACTAGAGACTAGAACAAGGGCCTCGAAAATAGAGGTAGCTAATCTCCTACGTTTTCTTTGTCTCTTGGTTCTACTTCTGTCTACACATCTACTTCCTTCCCCTGCCTCTGCACACAGGCTTCCTCTGCTTCTCTGAGTATGTGGTAAATCAGTGATGTTCAACAAATGTCTGCAGTGATGAAAATATTCTATAACTGCACCATTCAATATGGTAGTTGCTAGCTACATGTGTCTGCTGAGCACTTGAAATATGTACGGGGTGATTAAATATCTGAATTTTTCATTTTAATTTAAATGGCCACATGAGGCTAGACTCTGCCATATTAGACGGCAAAATAATAAAAGAACTCCCCAAGAGTGCCTGCTTTTGCACATCCTCAGTTTGAGCAACTAGCAGAGACTAACTAGCTTCCTTGAATCCCGATTCCAACTTCTCAAGAGAGAAACGTTGATTGGCCCAACTTGTGTGAGTACCACCCCTGGTTCAAACAGTTTTGCCAAAGGGACAGGATCAACATGGCAGCCAGGGCCAACCCTTATGTGTAGAGAGGGAGATGCAGTTCTTAAAGAAAAGTAGTCATGTCCTGGGTCGTCACTCCAAAGGATAAGTGCTCTTTGTGTTAACTTCCTATGCTGATTAATTTCACTGTTTAATATTCAAATTACCTTCACTCATCAATGCAAAAGAGACTAAGATTTTTGTTTACGTAAAAATAGGAGTTATACTTTCACTGACATCAGAAAGGTATGTCAGTGGGATCAAATAAAAACTTGGGAATGATTCAAAAATCGATTTCTGGAGGCATTAGCCTCATTTCAGTTTTCTCTTTTATAAGCAGTTAGTTTGAGAGGGGAATAGACCACTTAACTAGGACTTTGGGAATACAGAAATATTATTCTTCTATCTCTTATTTTTTTCTGTTGTCAAAATTTATCTGTAGTTTCTAAACAATGGAGCATGTAGAAGAGTCCACATAGCTGGGCAACACTTGACCCTGGGATGGAGCCTCTGCCCTTGTATTAAGCAACCTTTCTAGTGTGGGTAGATGAGGGGTGTCAAGTATAGTCTGAGATCAAAGCTCTTACATTTCTTAGGTGATACCCTTGATTTAGTCTCTCTGAGTACTTTGGCCCTGTCTGTCTACCTCATCTGTTCTGACCTCTGAGGCCTGTTGGCCAAATAAGATCTTGGCTATAGATCTTGACATCTGACTTAGTCTACCCTCAAGCTTTGCTCTCTGGCTTTCCCAGCCCTGCACACGCCTTGATCCCAATTCTTAAATCAGTTTCCCAATCCCTAGCTTGCCATGATCCATCTCAGACATGGTTTCTGATTATTCAGCTTTTCTATTTTAGTGACCTTCCTTGAAGGCTCCAGTCTGATGAGTACCACTGTCTGGCATGACAGTTGTGTCCTTTAGCAAATATTTTTAGTTGAATATCTTTCCTATTTAAGATACATAGGTATACTGATACCTCAACTAATGACAAACATATGCTCTAAAGACCCTTCTTAAATATTATCAGAAACGTTATAAACTGGATTGGAATAATGATAGAGCAATAGGACTTGTATTCCTACTTTTAAAAAAAATTATCCAAAACCTACAAACAAGGTCCAGAGAATAGCTCTATTATCTTTTAATGTCATATTTTATGCCCATTTCCAAATTATTTACTGTTGTAGGCCAATGTACTACTGCTTGACTTTGAAATTTATTATTGATTGGTCCCAGGCACTGTGGAATTACATATTTACTTGTAGTTTTTGTTTGATAGAGATGCAAATGATTTCTGTCTGATGGAAAAGATACACAGTGGTTTATTGCCTTGTAGGACATTAACCAGTTTTGTGTCAAACTAGCAATCTTATCCTAATACTCTTTCTTATTTTTCAAATTGCCTATAAATAGCCAGGTCCTTAATATGTTTTTTGAAACCACTTTATCATCTACTGGTGTCCTCAGTAATTAATGAGTTGAATAAATTTTATACATGTTCATTGTATATTTGTGTGAATCAGTTAAGTTACAAAAATTATGTTTTGCCACCGCAATTGAGATTAAAACGCTAGTAACTCTAAAATAGTCTTAAAATCAAAATCTAATGTGAGTCTTAAGTAGGTGGAAGCAGTGATGGTAGTGAGGTTGAAAGGAGTGAGAGAGTATAGACTGGAAATCAGTCAGGGAAGAACATGCCAGAAAGAAAACATTTAGACAGAACATGAAGCTCCAAAGAGTTATCCTGGGCTAATTCTGCCCCTCACCCTACCGCCAAAAATCCGTGGAGGAATGGCCTCATGACTTTAAAAAGATTATGTATCACTATCTATTTGCTTATGTCTGATGTTTTCTTATTTATTTATTTATATTAAAGTATATTTGATTTACCATGTTTCAGATGTATAGCAAAGTGATTCAGTTACATGTACATATTCTTTTTCAGATTGTTTTCCATTATTTGTTATTACAAGATATTGAATCTAGTCCCCTGTGCTATATAGTAAGATCCTTGTTGTTTATCTATTTTATATTTAGTAGTGTGTATCTGTTAATTCCAAATTCCTAATTTATCACCCCTCCCCCCTTCCCCTTTGGTAACCATAAATTTGTTTTCTATGTCTGTGAGTCTATTTCTGTTTTGTAAATAAGTTCATTTATATTATTTTTTTCAATTCCACATATAAGTGATATCATATGATATTTGTCTTTCTCTGACTTACTTCACTTAGTATGATAATCTCTAGGTCCACCCATGTTGCTACAAATGACATTATTTCATTCTTTTTTATGGCTGAGTAGTATTCCATTGTGTGTGTGTGTGTGTGTGTGTGTGTGTGTGTGTGTGTGTATATATATATATATATATATATATATATATATAAAATATCTTCTTTTATCCTTTCATCTGTTAATAGACATTTAGATTGCTTCCATGTCTTGACTGTTGTAAATGATGCTGCTATGAACATTAGGGTGCATGTATTTTTTCTGAAGTATTTTTTACAGGAGGCAAAAACTTTAAATGAATACACTGAAATACAGACCTTTTATTTTAATACCATTGTTGTTTAGGTCGATACTCTGAAACTCTGTTACATTAAAGTTTTCTTTGATTAGCTGATAGTAAGTGATTAATAGGGAAGGAAGTGAGAGAGAACTTTAGGGAGAATTGGAGTGGGATGGGGAGGGACTGACATCCAAGAATGAAAAAGGATATAAAAGAGGAGATTGAGGAACAGAGGGCAGTCCTCATGCAATGCTTTATCTTCAAATCTTTGTTCTTTTCAAAAGTATTTATTTCTTTTTAAAAGAGACTTTGTTATTGAAAATATTTATTCCCAAATAAGTTATTAAATGAGGCATTGCTACAACTTCTTCCTTTTTCTCAAAGGTAATGCCCTTAGTGCCAGGGGACCCAAGCTCTAGTCACATTGTAAACTGTGTTGTTGGCCAGAGGCAGAGTCAGTATATTATTTCCTCATCAGGCTATTTTAAAGAATGAGTAAAACTATCTATTTTAACTTCTAAGTCAGGTTCTATTTAAATATAACATTTTAATTCTGGTTTTTTATAACTTGCGAAAGGGAAGTTTACATTAGTAAAACAAAATAAAGGAAGCAATTGTTCTCATTTCAAAAGGAGTTTTCACTTTTAAAATAGGTTCCTAATAGGGATCCTTTAAGTAGGGAATCTTTCTGGTATATGAATTTGTATAAATTAAAGAAGGAAAAAACAGTTTGAGGAGCATACCTGCTATGTAAGTTGAGGTACTACTGAAACCTTTCTACATCTATCAAGCAATTAAATGAAGAGCCCCTATCTCAGACTGGCATCTTCAGTCTCTGGAATGACACCAAGAAACAGATGTAATGAAAGCAGTACACGCCTTGCTTTTCCCCTCTCCTCCTCCCCTCCTCTCTCCTTCCCCTTCCCCTTCCCCATCTCCCCTTCTCCTCCTGTTCTCTTCTTTTTTCTTTTCCTTCCAGGCTGTTTTCTTGCACAGACAGGGCCCATGCTCTGCGCTGTGGGTAAAGTGGCTTGCTCCTGCCTGGGAAAGGATTCCTCTGGGGATTGCGAGTACTCACCCTCAACCAAGGCAGAGTCAGTGGAGTAATATCCATCCTGCCTTAGTCTAGGGTGCTGAGAGAATGGCCAGCAGCCTGTCACTCTGGGTATTATTCAGATTAATGTTCCTAAAAGGCTCTGGACAGGCACCCCAGAAGGCCAGTCTGGCAGCTACCGTGCGAGGGTTCTTAGGGCCTCTGGAAAACTCATGGAAGGACCAGTCAGTCCCTCAGAACCTGGAAGGCAGGAGCCACAGGTACCTGGAGAAGCTGCTTGGAAACCCCAGAGCCCTCTTAGGAAGTGCAGAAAGGATCAGCCTGAGGAGGTCTCATTCCCTGCAGCCCTCCACTTCCACCCTTTGCCTCCGATTAAATTTGCACTCTGATGGGTAAGTTGACCACATCCATGGTCTACTGAACATCCATTCGCATGGGGTGTGGAAATTGCTCACCTGTTGTTATATCCCTCAGTGAAGAGACACAATAAATTTCTCATCCAGAAATCTAGCTGGATAGGGTCTCCAGCAAATTACAAGAGAGATTTATTCTACGCCTAGTCTAACGAAACCTCGGCCATCAGATCCTTGGCAGGGAAGGAGTGGAGTTAAATGTGACGACAAGCTCCGTTGGTAAAGCGAGGAGGAGAGGCAAGAAAGGCACTTCCTCAACCTCCGCCCGGATTGTAAATTTATTTTTTTGTCTTTTAAATAGGTTGTTCAAGCTTTTGGGTAAAATGACAAAATGAGATTTTTAAATCTGCCTTTCACATTTCCTGGATATGAATGGTACCAGATTTACCATTAAAAAAAATCACAGTTGAGTTTCCAGCCAGTACTTTTTTTTTTTCCATTAATGGGTTCTTTCCAAGACAGGAAATCAACAAGAGAGAAACTTTATAGCTAGTCTAAGTTAAAGAATGCTGTTTCTGAGCACTGGATTTTCTTTTCTGCTTTTAAATATCCCCATTTGTCTTCACGTTTTCTTCTCCGAACCCCTCCCCATCCTATTCCATGCAGTAGATGCTTAATATGCTAACACTTATGAGAACAGAAGGCTTTCTCCAGGACTCTCCAACTCTGGGAGAGTCCCAGAGTTGTTCTGTGTGACTTCCAGAGCCGCCAACCTGAGCCCTCCCAGCACTGCCAAGATGCAGTGGGTCTCCAGTCCCAGCAGATGAGAGACACCTTGGACAGATTTTTTTCCATCCACAGTTGGAAGATGGCTTCAAAGATGAAGCCAGGGTTCCAGAAAGATTTTTTTTATAAAGTTAACCATGGAGGTGGTCAATTGGAAAAGATACTGGCTAGGGTCATGCACCTTCTTTTTCTCAGCAATTTCTCTATTACTCCAGACCCTCTACTTAACTGCTAAAATCAAAGAAGGAGTTGTTGTTTTTTTTTTTTTTAAATTATGATGCTTCTAATATGCCTTTTAGTATTATGTGCTGAGAGGATTAAGATAGGGCTCTGATCTTATAATTATATGTTATTGTATATAATTATATGAGACAAACTTTAAGAGAAGGAAAGATGATTTAATACATTTTTGTCTATTAGTATTTTAGAATTGTGAGAGGTCACAGAAAGGAGAGAACATTATCACAGACCTCAGGAATATTGTTTTTATTTATTGTTCTCTTTATTTTAAAAATGAAAGAATCAAGATTTTTCACCAGTAAAACTGGCAAAGATGATTTTTATAAGGTCATATCTGCTAGTATGCGTAGGAGATGAGGAAATGGGCTTTTTCAACACTGCTCACCATGAGTATAAATTGCATACATTTTTAGAGGACAATTAAAAATACACGTATAATTTACAGATTAAATGACATGACTTGTGGAGTTTGCTTTAAAACTATCTAGTAGGAAGTGAATGGAGGGAAGTCGAATGGAAATAATAAAACTAAATTGACCTTATATTCATAATCGTTGAAGTTCACTAATGAATAAATGAAGACGCATTAAATGATTTCTTCTAATTTGTGTATGTTTTTAAACTTTCATAATAAACATTTAAAAAGAAATGCACACATCTTTTCATTCATTTGTTTATTCATTAAGTGCATTTCTATGTGCCAAGCACAGTTCT
Source organism: Leucopleurus acutus (assembly GCF_964270905.1). Taxonomy (NCBI): domain Eukaryota; kingdom Metazoa; phylum Chordata; class Mammalia; order Artiodactyla; family Delphinidae; genus Leucopleurus; species Leucopleurus acutus. Next base: position 52,803,329 of record NC_139160.1, read on the forward strand.
AAGTGCTGGGGATGCAGTAGAGAGCAAATGTATCTCTGCTCTCGATGAGCTTAATCCTAGGGGCAAGGAAAAGGCTAGAAAGACATAAAGGCGAACATAAAATACAGCAAGTGGTGATTGCTGCTATAAAAACAGGAGCAGGTTAAGTGAGTTTTGCAAGGGGATTCGTTGTGTGCTTTTCAAGACAAGGTCCTTATGGAAAATCTCTCTGATGGCATGATATTTAAGCAGATACATAAAGAAACTCAGGAAGCAATCTCTGTGAATATCTAGCAGACAGACATTTCAGGAACATTCCAGGAAGAAGGAAAGTAAATGCAAAGGCCCTGAGGTAAGAGCAAGCTTGGTGTGCTGACGAACTAGCAAGGATAGTCTGTGAAGGGGAGAGGAGTAAGAGATTAGAATAGAGGGACAGGCTTCCCTGGTGGTGCAGTGGTTGAGAGTCTGCCTGCCAATGCAGGGGACACGGGTTCGTGCCCCGGTCCCAGAAGATCCCACAGGCCGCGGAGCAGCTGGGTCCGTGAGCCATGGCCGCTGAGCCTGCGCGTACGGAGCCTGTGCTCCACAACGGGAGAGGCCACAGCAGTGAGAAGCCCGCGTACCGCAAAAAAAAAAAAAAAAAGAATAGAGGGACATGTGCAGAGGAAAGATGACTTAGGGCCTTGCACATTAAATAAAGACATCAGCCACTGGGGTTTGGGCAGATGGATAACATAATCTGGCTGCTCTAAGAAGAAGATTCTGTTGGGGAAGGGGCAACAAGAAAGAAAATAGACTAGTTCCGAGGCATTTCTCTCACCTTAGTGGGAAATCATACTGGAGAGAGTTGTGGGTTTCTGTACATTTTGATGTCAGAGTCCACAGGATTTCCTGATAGAGTGGACACATAGTATGGGAGAAAGAAAGATGACTCCAAAGTTTTGGGTCTGAGAAACTAGACAAACTGAGTTGCCATCTACACATTTGCAGGGGCAAAAAACAGAAATCAAGGGTTAGGTTTTATATATGAGACAGTAGAGATAAATTTTGATTGAGATGTTGAGTAAGCAGTTGGGTATGTGAGTCTGGAGTTTAGGGGCGAGGTACAGACTGCAGATATGAATCTGGAAGTAGTTGGTTTTGAGATGATAGCCATGGGACTAAAGGAAATCACCAAGAAGAAGTAGTGAGAGGCCTGCGTACCTCAAAAAAAAAAGAAGAGAGAGGGACTTCCCTGGTGGTCCAGTGGTTAAGACTCCGTGCTGCCAAAGCAGGGGGCCCTGGTTCGATCCCTGGTCAGGGAGCTAGATGCCGCATGCCTCAACTAAAGATCCCGCATGCAGCAATGCAGACCCGGTGCAGCCAAATAAATAAATATTTTTAAAAAAGGACAAGAAGAGAGAAAGCCTTGACAATAAATGAGAACAGCTCATGTAAGGAGTTTTGCTGTAGAGGGAATGGCTCGGGCAGTGGCATGACAGTGAACTGATGGCAAATTCAATTTAGATAATCTGGGATTTTAATAAATAGACTGTTTGCAAAGGTTTGGACAGGGAGTGGGGAAACCATAAAGGATAACACAGTACTACGGGCCTAACCTAACAGTGGGCTCTGTTACTACCCTAACCTAAAGAGGCGAGAGAAGGGAGTCATTACTAGAACCTGGAGAGAGAAAGGGAGAAGAGCTACGTGGAAAGGACCACCTGATGGAAGTTGTGATGCTCAGTGGAGGGACGCAGTTAGCCCATGGCCAACCTTCCAGGTAAAGGAGTCAAGGGAATGTCTACCCCAGTTTTACTCTCCTCTCTCCATCCCTCTGATCCCTTGTTTCATGCCTCAGTGACTGAACCCAAGCAAAAGCAAGAAGGCCAGGGAGCTTCTCAGTGAAGTTCACGCAGATCTATTTCCCGAGATACAGAAGAGGGGCAGGGAGTGGATTTGGAGAGTTAAGTGGAAGATACGCAGCACAAAGATCAGCAATGGACTAGTGACTGGAGGGAAGATAGAGAGTTAAGAGAGCAAGAATTGATGGTACCAGAAATTCCTCTTCCAGGAACTTCTAAGGATATAATAAAGGATACACAAAAGTTTTAGCTATAAATTTGTATCTCAGATGGCTAATAATGTCATTAAATGGAAATTTTGTAGAAATTTCTCCACCCAATGCAATGAAATACTCTGTAGCAATTAAAAGTAATCTTGCAGAAGTATATAGAATGACATAAAAATAATTATGATAAATGATCAATTGAAATAAATGTTATTTCATAAATGCATTATGTACATGGTGATCCCAACTTAAAAACATGTATATATATATATTTACCTGGAAACAAAATTGGAAGCATCTCTACCAAATGTGAACTGCATTATGTTTGAGTTATGCAATTTTATGGAATGTCATCCGTGTTTTGGCTCGTGTTCTACCCTGCGGTAGACTGCATGGTGGTTCGCTTTCCTTCAGCGTGAAGGCACCACCTTCTTCCTCCATACTTAATTTGTCTCCTGGGCTGACCTACTCATGCTTCTTGCTTCTGTGAATTCTACAGAGATATTATATTATTTGACGGTCCAAGGCATCTATGTGGGGCCTGAATAACATGTTCTGCTTTGGCTTTTTCTATAATATTTCTTACAGTAGAAATCACATGTTTTGGTGCCTGATAGCCATGTATCCTTCCTATGAGCCCTGAACTCAAGGAAGCATTGATTCAGTGCTGAGGAAGTGGAAACATGCTTAGGTCGCACTGTTGGTGATACTGGGATAGTAATAGATGTTAAGTATAGGTCACAGGTAGAGCTGAGAGAGAGAGAAGCACCGGACAAGATATTGCCATGGCTGAAGCCCCATTTGTGAACACTCTGTGTAGGTGGTTGATGTAAAAGCAGATGATAATTTTGATAAAACTGTATCAACTACCAATTGATAATTCTCAATTCAATAAAAAAAAGTATTTACTGAGCACCTTATCTGCTGAAAACTAGGTTGGCAATTATGGGGGAAGAATACAGAAAATGGTCTTTGTGCTCAAAGAAATATAGCTAGAGATACAATTAATACATGAACCAGTAAGAATAAGATATAATTAAATGTAAAATGTTTTCTTTTTCTTCTTTTTTTTTTGCGGTACGCGGGCCTCTCACTGTTGTGGCCTCTCCCGTTGCGGAGCACAGGCTCCGGACGCGCAGGCTCAGCGGCCATGGCTCACGGGCCCAGCCGCTCCGCGGCATGTGGGACTTTCCCGGACCAGGGCACGAACCCGTGTCCCTTGCATTGGCAGGCGGACTCTCAACCACTGTGCCACCAGGGAAGCCCCTTTCTTCTTTTTTTTAAATTGAAGGATAGTTGATTTACAATGCTGTGCCAATCTCTGCTATACAGCAAAGTGACTCAGTGATACACATAGAGACATTCTTATTTTTCATCGGCTTTTCCATTATGGTTTATTCCAGGAGATTGGATACAGTTCCCTGTGCCGTACAATAGGACTTTGTTGTTTATCCATTCTAAATGTAATAGTTTGTATCTACCAGTCAATCTCTCTCCCTCCCCTCCCCCTTGGCAACCACAAGTCTGATCTTTATGTCTGTGAGTCTGTTTCTGTTTTGTAGAGAGGTTCATTTGTGCCATATTTTAGATGCCACATATAAGTGATATCATATGGTATTTGTCTTTCTCTTTCTGACTTCATTTAGTATGATAATCTCTAGTTGCATCCATGTTGCTGCAAATGGCATCATTTCGTTCTTTTTTCATGGCTGAGTAATATTCCATTGTAGATATGTACCACATCTTAAAATTGTTTTTTATAGGCCATAAATTCTATGAATTTCAGAGAAAACAAGGAGCGTGGTATTAATTAGGAGTGTACTATAAAGATCTTAATAGGAACTTGGAGGGAAGAGTGAGGCTTGAAGAAGAGTCAGGGGAGAATTCTGTGGGGGACAGCCAGGGGCCTGGATTGAAGGGCTCAAGGAGCAAGCAAGGGCGGGGATGGTGGCAGATAAAAACTTTTTAAAAAAAAATAAACCCAGACTTCCCCGGGTTAACATATATGCATCAGAATACTCCTGTCCAGGCGGGGAGCAGAATTATATTCTCTAGCCACCTGACTGTAACATGACATGAGAATTAACTTGAAAAATCTTTGGAGAAAGACAGCCGCTAGGCAGGGAGGTGATGTAGTTTAACAGGCCATTGAACAAGTGAGGAGACATGAATTTTAGTTTCCATAATGACTCTCTTTTGATATCAAGTTCCTTACCCACTTTGACCTCACATCAGAGGAGTCTATTACTTACTGACGGCTTCTTCTATGCTGGGCCTCATATACATTATATCATTTTATTCTCATAACAACCCTAGAAGTCCAGTTGTTTTTAAAAATATGTATTATACAAACGAGGAAACTGAGACTCAGAGAAGTCAAGAAGCTTACCCAAGGTACACAGCTAGAGGTGGTAGGGTTGTGATTGAAACCGAAGCCATCTGACTCCCTGATAACAAAATGTCTCAAATAGTCCTGGTTTCAGAGTGTCAGAGTGTTCCAGAGCAGTGCAAGTAAAGCACGTATAGGGAGGTTTATGTAAATTCACCTTTTCTAACCCTCGTAGACTTGTTTTTCCATCTCATGATAAGGCATGACTTAAATCCTGACATAGCTGCACATTTCACAAGAGAACTCTTAAAAACTGAAGTATCTGTTTTCAAATGGCACTGAAATTCCAGAGGCCAATATGTTTTCTAAGAGTGGAAAGCTCTTGGCCCGGTACCCAGGCACTAGAGTCTCCTGCGATGTGCTTCCATGGAAACGGGCCAGGGATGTCCACTGCTACACCCAGAGTAACCCAGAGGAATGTAGCCTTTGGAGAGAGAGGAGCCTGCAGGACTCAGAATTCTCAGGAAATGATTTCTTCCCTTGTGGGAGCTAAGGCAATCCAGTAAATCCGTGTGCTTGTTGGAGAAGCAGCTGCCGCTAGGCTTGCTGATAACATTTGCAGCTAAAACCTCCAAATCCCACTCCTGATAGCTCTGACGTTGAAAGAAATATCTTACAGGGATCTTTGCTGATGTCCCCCCTACGAAACACACTTAATCTTCACTGAAAATCCCTGTAGCCCACAGAGATAAGCCGCCTATGTGGATGCAGAGAAACCTGTTTTCCCGAAAGGTAGGTGGATTGGGACTGCAGTGTGTTAATCAATTTCTGTACACGCAGATCTGCTTGGAAGGTTAGGTGATTCCTAACAACACCACCCTTTACCTCGGATTCACAGAAGGGCATTCATGTTACTTTTTGGGTTTTAAGCCTGGTGTCTGATTGGTTTCTCCAGTGGAGCCATGGTTTGGTTAAGAGCACTGTATTCTTAAGTCAACTGAAAGGCAAACTATTCAGCAACCCAGAAGATGTCAGTGTAGACTGTTTGAAAGTGCTTTGTGAAATGATGCTGGTTCTTCTGGGGTGCATTCAGCCAGTTGGGAGGTCACTGCAGCCCTGTCTTTTTCCTTACAGAACTTGGAATTTAGAAGTCTCTGATGTGTGAATGGGGAAGAAAGCACCCGGTAGAAAAAAAATCTCTAAAAACCTATGTCTGTTGCACACACACTCTCCTCAGGATCGTGAAGAGGCTTCTGTAGAAAAGTCAGACTAGAAATAATGATTTGATGTGGTTCCCTCAGCCTGCAAAGCCACCATTTTCTATTCCACAATGGAAATCTCCATCAAATAACAACAGTAAGCTAATAATAGAGTCGGCCAACTTTCAGCTTCAGAGTGAAACCCTCTTTAAGTTATTCCCATGCCTCTTGTTAACATTTTTGAGGCCAGGTAAGCAGGCTACGCATTTGGACTTGAAGATGGAGTTTTCTCTACAGCTTTGGAACCACAGTAACCTCTCCTCTCTGTATCTCCCCCTTCCTTCCTCACAAGTCCTTGCCTTTCACCCTGTCTCTCCTAGAACACCTTTCGTTCCATCTTCTTTTTCTCTGTTCTTACCTTTTGGTTTCTTCCTCTCCCCTTCCTTCTTTCTTCCTCTATACACCTTTCCCCTTCCTATTCTCCCATCATCCTTCCCTCCTCCCTTCTCTCAAAAACAAATGACAAGCACACAAATATACTCAAAACCACTGGAACGTACAGTGTAATGGAGAAACACAATGGCTTCCATTAACTTCGGTTCAGCCTTTTTTGGCTGAGTGCCTTCTGAGCAGGGCAGAGCCCAACCTAATTCCAATAGGCTCTTGCTTTTAGACTGCTATTCTAAAATTATGTACATAGCAATGGAGTCAGAAACAATTTAAACTATTGTCATGGATCATTATCTCCACACAGTTTTAAGAGCTAACTGGCAGAAGTTACATGTTCATAGATAGAAAACCTAGGTACAGAAAAGTTGATGACTGAAAATCAGACATAAAGCTGTAACAATCAAGTAATCAACAAAACACTGTTAAATTCCTATTATATTTAAGACATTGTAGTAAGCAAGATGGGGGCACACAAACATATCATTCTCAATTTCAAGTAGTTTATGCTCATGTTTGGGATGACAGGGAACTTATACATGAAAAAACAGCCCGAATTAGCTTGAGCTAATATTCATGGAGCGCTTGCTAATTGTCAGTCGTGGTGGTGAGCTCTTTTTATGTGTTCTGTCCTGTAGTCATTAAAACAATTCTGTAATGTATGCTGCATACCATTATGATCTGCATTTTACAGATTAGGAAACTGAGACTTAGAGATTAAGTAACTTGCTCAAGGTCTCACAGGTAGCCGGTGGCAAAGCTGGGACTTGAAGTAGTATAAGTCAGCAGATGTTAAGTACCACATGAATAGGACAAAATGTTCTTGAATTTCCAGTTTCAGACCTGGAAAATCACTGTGTACTTGGGGGGTTACAAAAAGACAGCATCTCAGGATTGGAGCAGACCTTCAAGATCTGAATCTCCCCTTTAATGTCACACTTGCGGAAACTGGAACCCAAAGACAGGGATAACCTGCTGAAAGAGATGGCATGTGAATGGCATGTGTAGGATGAGTGAGGGTTTGGACTGTCTAGACATAGAGAGCAGATGGCATTCCAGGGAGGGAACAGGAATGATGGTCTCCTGAGTCATATTCCAATCACTTTGGTATTGTTTTCCTCTCACTAAGAACCTTTCCTCAATATCTGGTATGTCTAAAAATGATTCCAGGGAGAGGAGTTTGGGGAAGGAGGAAGAAGAAGAGCTTTTGTAACTGTTATCACCTCCTGGCCTCTGAGAGTTCTTACCCCACTGGGTCTCTTGGTCAGAGTTGCCATTGCTCCTGACTATTGGATGAAGTCCCATGGATGTCAAAGTTATAATCAAGAACAGGCAAACAAAACTGAAATAAGCTATGGCAGAAAGAGAAATGCAATAGAAAATATGTCAGTGTATAACTTGAAGTTTTGAAGCTGAAAAAGTCAAGCTTGCAGGACAGCCTGCCGTGGTCTCTTTACTTTGTGTCATCCTCAAACAGAGCACAGTATTATATAGAATGTTTGCTGCAAAACTAGACACAAATAGTTCTGAGGAGTAACTTTGAATTTCCTGGATTTGGTGGGCATAAATCAGGGCCTTCATGCTATTTTAACACTTTTTGAAAACAAGGTCCTTCTGAATAAATGGCGAAACTGGGTCAAGAAATGCTTTATTCACTAATAAGTAAAATCTAGAACTTGGAGTAATGCTCGCTAATTATGAAATGGGCAGCTCTCTGTACTGTTTTCTGATTGGCTGGAATCAGTTTGAATGCAAAGCTTTATTTCACTGCAGAGTCCTGGCATACTTCACACATTAAAATTCTAAGCTGTCTAAGTAGGTGTGAAACTAATTTTGTGTTTATTTTTTAAAACCCACCTATGATCATTTAGGACCATCCACTTCACTTTGGGAGGGCAGCACCCAGTTGTAGGTGGGCCCTGGGAGACAATAAAGGAGAGGATACTTTCTTAAATGCCTTAAACTAGAATATTTATAGCTTCCTGGAATAGTTGTAACTACTTATCCATTTTTCCAGCCACAACTTTTCTTAATAAGAAGGGCTTTGAAAAACCTGCTAAATCTGGGCATAAAAGGAAACAGAAGTTTTCCTAGAGCAGTGGAATTTTTTAAAGTCACATAGTAACCTTATTGATGAAATCAGGAAGAGAGCACTTTCAGATCAGACTTGAGGGAGGTTATTTACAAAACATAGGATTTTCTCAGCACACCAGGCACATTCTAAAAGCTTTTCTGCAACATGAAGACACATGCCATCACTGGCTTTTAATCAGGCCAGACTGTCTTACAGACTCTTCTTCAGTGGGGGATGTTAAATGGATGTTAATTACCCGCAACCCAATTCATTCCGAAGCACTAGAAAGACTATTTGCAGAGGTCATTTGGCACTTTAAAAAAGAAAAACATGGGGCTTCCTTGGTGGCGCAGTGGTTGAGGGTCCGCCTGCCGATGCAGGGGACGCGGGTTCGCGCCCCGGTCCGGGAAGATCCCACATGCCGCGGAGCGGCTGGGCCCGTGAGCCATGGCCGCTGAGCCTGCGTGTCCGGAGCCTGTGCTCCGCAACGGGAGAGGCGACAACAGTGAGAGGACCGCGTACAAAACAAAACAACAAAACAAAAAAACTTAGATTCATTAGCAGTTAAATTGAAAAAAAAAAAGTGTATAGTTTGCTCTGCTTGGACAGAATGTATCTTCCTTGAATTAATCTTCTCATAAAAGCACTTCCTTGGTTATAAATATCTATCCTAATAAAACTGTATTTTAAAATTTAGTGCCTTTTGGGCCACAGACAATCTAATCAAATGTACGCTTTGGAAAAGCCATATTCACACTGACTGTCATTCATAACACATGGTTTTGTAACCTTCAGCCCTGGAGGTTTTAACTGTGTTTTGTTGCAAAGAGGGCCCCCTAACTCAAATTCTGCTCCTTGGAAGGTCTGTGACCGAGAGTGGTGGGTTTTGTTTTGTTTTTTTCCTTTTCTTTCTCCTAATCCTCCTCTTCCTTTAAAAAATTAACTAAGTACTGAGTAAAATAATTCAGAATGTTGCGAAATGTTGTAGAAGAAAGTCTCCCTCTTCAGACTGGTGGCTTTCTCCTCTAGAAGCCCCCATCCCCTCTCAGTTGGGTCCTTTGAGCAGAACACGGATAGGGGAAAATTTGGGTGTGGTTGAGGCATCAGCTTTGAATGCCAAAGGCACGCGTCATAGCTAAATAGTGAGATCAGTCTTACAGTGAAGACATGCTAGTAAATGCAAATTGCTTTTAACTTTCAATATTTACTTTATGCAGAGTATTGCTGAGCATTAAGAAAAATGCACAAGTGTATAAGACACAAGATTTTCCTTCAAAAAGTTTCAAGAACAGTAGATGAGATGGTGCATGAACACCGATAACTGAGATAAATGGCTATAAAATAGCATGAGCAAAAAAGCTGTAAGATTTAGGGAGGTTCAGTTCTGGCTAAGGAAATCTTCATAGAATACAGTAAGTTATGTTTTCCTTTATTAAACACCTTTTATGTAACAGACATTGTGGAATCACTTTACACGTATTATCTTATTTAATCTCACAGTAACTAGATGAAGCAGGTGTTATTATCCTCATGTTGACAAATGAGGAAACTGATGCTTGGCCAATTTATCAATAAGAGATATACTCAAAGTGCATATGTGACAGGGGTAGGATTTGAATATTTGGACATCCATATATCTGTCTCCAAAGCCTATATTCTTAATCACAAACTTAGTTCCCTGTTTTACATCCCGATTTACTAATCCCTCTAGTCTGGATGGTGGTCTGGTTCCTCTTGTCTCTCCCTGAAATATCCTTCCAAGAAGCAACCTGTAAGGGCGCCCAACTGAAAGGTCAGATCACTCAGAGCTCAAGGGAGAACAGAGGTAAGGAGAGGGGATTGAGCTGATTCATGGTAGGAGAGAAGAGATGGATGAGGTAGCCTGAGTGGGGGTGACTGGTAAAGCCATGAGGATGCTGAATATCAAAGGAACTAAGTGGGAATTTAGACAAATGTATGAGTAACAGAAAGAATATTGGTGGGTAGCTCCCTTACAATGGGGCCTAATCTCCCATTACCCTCCGAGGCCCTTAGAACATATGTCCTTCTTCTCATAACCAAGGAAGAAACATTAATGATAATTCAATATTATTTGGTTAGAGAAGAATTAGTTAATTTCATTTCTTTGGTGCTTATCTGTGGAAATTAAGGCATCAGTACTATATTCACCCCTTCTCTCTAATCTCTACTTCCATATATTTTGGTGATTTAAATCTCCACTTAATGCCTGCCAGTTAAGGTAACAGAAGTGATGAGGATGATATGAGGAAGGCAATGCTGTTTATCTAAATATCAGGGGAAAGGGTGGCCATTTAGCACACTTTGCTGGGTGGATGTCAGGTTCTCCTCAGATCCTGATATCTGAATGGACCATAGTGGCGCACACCGTCCTCAGAGGAATGACCTGTTGGGATGAGGAGATGTAAAAGGCAATTCACTTGGAGTCAATGATCTGCATTTGAACCCTAGCCTTACAATTAACCAGCTGTCCAAACCTGAACATTTTTCATATATAGAATGATAATACTTTACCTAAATTTTAGGGTTGTAAAAAAGAGTAGAGAAGATAATGAAAAAAAAACATATTTTGTAAATTGCAAAGTCTATTCTAGAGGTTCCTACTGGAGTTCTGGGTTCCTAGGTACTTACTCATCCACTCTTCTGGGTTCTAGCTAGTAAAGAAGAAATACTAGGACCAAGAGGGAGATCAACAGTATTGATGGCGGTCCAGTTATTCTCAAAGTTGTGGTTCCCAGCTAAAGTTGCACTAAAGCATATGGCATGGACCTGAGGCCAATTGCGGGAACCTAATATGGGCTGTCAAAACTCAACCTTGAGACCCATCTGCAGGGAGAGTTGGGTTCTGCAAATCAGACTCTGGCCAGTGGCATGAGGGGTCTTTTCCTATCTCTCCAACCCTAGAGAAGGCAGACCCAGGGCCCGGACTCGAACGTTCTTTGCAAGAGAGGAGGAAATGGAGAGGCCACTCTTATCCTCTGTTTGTTCCCTGTGGCTGACAGCCCTGAGAAAGACAGGGTGGAGCCTCTTCCTGCTTAAGACAAAGTAGTGCCTCACACTGGGGAGAGTGAGACCCCCAGTGGGGATACTGGTTCTCTCCTAGACAAGATCAGGGCTTCCAATGCTATCTATTCCAGTGTGGTGGCTGTGGCCTCCTCTGGGGGCTGCTTCTGGATTTTATTCATTTTTGGGGACGTAGACTCCGAATCTGATAAAATTTTGTGAATATTCTCTCAAAAAATGCATTAAAATGCAGTTAAGGCTAATATTTTCACATAGTTTCACAAAGTTCATAGATACCATCCATGGACTCTCACTGGAAGTTAAACTTCATATTCCAAGGTTGTATAAATTTTTTTAAAAATTTTGTGCATTTTATTAAATTGGAATCATACATTTTTATTGATAGACTAATATCTATATATATTTTTGGCCATGCTGCACGGCATGCAGGATCCCAGTTCCCCGACCAGAGATAGAACCTGTGGCCCCTGCAGTGGAAGTGTGGAGTCTTAACCACTGGACCACGAGGGAAGTCCCTGTATAAATGTTAATTGTTATGATTTTTCCTTACCTTGAAGGAAGACTAGGACCTACTATTCAAAATATTATCTGTTTCTCAGAAAATGAAGGTGAAGTAACAAATTGTTTTTAAGCTAAATTGATTCTTACTGTATCCATTAATTTGAGTTTTTCTTTAATTATTAAGGGGTTTTGTTTTGTTCATCCTAGCAAACTTTGGCCTCCATAAAAGAACGTTAAGTTTATTCACTTAAAAAGTTACTTATTATTATCTTATTTAAGTTGTGAACTGTAACACCTTACTTAGGGAGTAAATAGCTATCCACGTTAGTTAACTGAACATTATAACAGAGATTTATCTGGAAAACAAGTTTTAATCTGAGTCATTAATTTCTTCTTCAAACTGAGGGTTACACAGCAACTAGCTTTATGGAACTTTGGAAGACAATGGTCATCTCCCCTTTGGCCTCCTTTCTTCCTTTTCTACTCTGAACTTCAGCTCTAAACATCCGTAATGCAGCCTCAGGCAATGGCTACAAGTGTGACCCTTAGTAAAACATGTTGAATTGAAGTTAGTCTTATCTACCCCAGCCCACTCTCCATCTGTCAGTGTTTCCCCTGAACAGGCGTCTCTGCCCCCATCTACCAGGACATCTACCCTGTCAATATCCTTGCCCATCCAGCTTCCCTCTCGGAATCCATTCACCTGAACTTTGGGAAGCATCATGGCCCACTAAGGCCACTCTTCACCGACAAGAAAACAATCCCCTCATGGCCTACCTCTTCCATATTTCAAGACAGAGAATTACAGAAGAGATCCTGCTTTTCATGTTGAATATGCCAAATGTCCGTGCTTAGAAAAAAGAAAAGGAAAAAAACCAACAAGTTCTTTCCTTCAAAGCAGAATTTAAGGCTCTACCTCTAGAGAAACAGCCTGATTGCCCTTTAAAATTATAACTTATTGGGAGTTCCTGGTGGCCTAATGGTTAGGATTCTGGGCTTTCACTGCTGTCACCCGGGTTCAAATCCCTGGTCGGGGAGCTGAGATTCTGCAAGCCGTGTGGCATGGCCAAAACAAAAACAACAACAAAAACAAACAAAAAAAACTGAGTAATTCCAGAGAATAAGGTTTTACAAGAAAATAAAAATTGGGGAGTATGGTCTCAGTTAACACTCCCCATTAAAAATACATTTCTGTACACATTTTGTGAGTCCATTAGGAACAGTAAGGTTCATAGATAAATTCTAGGATAAAAATTAGATGTTAAAATATAAATAATGTCTTCCTCTGATGCTTTTGTTGTTGTTGTTGTTTTGGTGCAGCTTTATTATTCATTTAGATTAGACCAGTTTCACTTTGGATTATTTTCCATGTAGAATTGTTGAAATCAAGGTGGGTGAGCCGGGACTTCCCTGGTGGTGAAGTGGTTAAGAACCCGCCCGCCAATGCAGGGGACATGGGTTCGAGCCCTGGCCTGGGAAGATCCCACATGCCGCGGAGCAACTAAGCCCGTGCACCACAACTACTGAAGCCTGTGTGCCTAGAGCCCGTGCTCCGCAACAAAGAGAAGCCACCGCAATGAGAAGCCCGCACACTGCAACAAAGGGTGGCCCCTGCTCGCTGCAACTAGAGAAAGCCCATGCACAGCAACAAAGACCCAACACAGCCAAAAGTAAATAAATTAAATAAATAAATAAATAATAAATTAACTAATTAATTTAAAAAAGATAAGTGAGCCACTCTGGGATCTAGTTCAGGTTAATGGCTGCCTCATAGCAGCTGGCTGCACCTCATTTAGATGTCCATCCATCACACTTTTAATGACATCCCATAATATAGTTAAGCTGCATAGGTGCTGAAAAAACTCATGAACTCTGAGGAATTTTTAAGGTAATGTGTAATCATGTCCAATAGTTTACATAAATACAAAATTTACTTTACAGAATGTTGTCAGCTTTAGAGTGCAAACTCATGACAAACCTTAAAATGATTTTTTTTTGGCAACAATATAAAACAAATCCATATGGTTTAGCTAGTGCTGCTAAATGTTTAGTGAACACTATTTTTATATTCTGGTATTATTTTATTGGTATTTTACACATATGTTTTTTAACTTAGGTATTATTTTTGGTTTATTATCAATATCATTTAGTAGATAAAGTTGATAAATGAATACTGATAATGAAGAGATTTTTCTGAAGTTGAAAAATCAGAAGTTTTGCTTCCTATCTTTCTAGCTCTGGATCTATAAAATATTTCCTATGAGATCAGAAGACATTCTTCTTTTAGAAAATGGTGACACAGTCTTGATGGAGTAAAGAGTTGATATTAATGAAAATTGATTAATTCAGACTGTGTTTCCTGCACTGGCTTAAATTTATTTGGTAGCAAATCTTCCGTCCACATTGATACATTTTTTTCTCTTTTTCTTTTTCTCGTTCTGACTCTCCTTATGGGACAACACATGTGGTAGAAAGATGAAAATTTGAAATAGGCTGTGTTTCCTTATGTCTTTGTATCTATCATCCAACTTTGTTTACTTCTTAGATTCTTTTAATATTAGATAACAACAATAATAAAATAATTATAATTGCCTCATTTCATGTGTTTTATTCTACAAAGATTTTCTAATTCAGCTCTGTGGAGTAGATATTATTTTCATGTTATAGATAAAGAAACAGAATATTTGTCTTTTGCCCATTTTTAATATTGGTTTGTCAATATTTTCTTACTGTTTCACAAGTGTGCTTTATATATCCCTTTACTATATATATGTATATACATACATTTAAAAATTCAATAAGATAGAGAAAATATATATTCTATAAACAAAAAGTATATATCATATACTAGTACAAGGTAAGAAAAAGATATTATAGCCTACTTTATTACAGTAATTTTGACAACTTATACATATGACAGGAACAAATTCCTAAAAAATAAATTACCAATACTGACACAAGAAACAGAAAAATCTGAATAGTTCTATATCTATTAATGTAATCAAATTCATAATTTAAAACTTACCCAGAAGAAAACTACAGGCCCAGAATGTCATCACCAGGTAAATACACACTGATACATTGGACATAATTAAAATTAAGAACTTCTATTAAAAAAAAATAAAGAAGATATTGTTTGTATATATACACAATATCTTTTATATATACATATTTTTATGTATCTTTTATGTGTGCATATATATATACACATATGTGTATCTATGTCTCTCTCTCTCGCTCTCTCTCTATATATATATACACACACACACACACAATATCTTACTCTGTCTCCTCTTACCCTCTCCATCTTTATTTCAGGTGTCTGTTAGCTAAGATATTATTTTTCATTGTTAAGATTTTTAACAATGACATTGTAATCTGAAACTATATCTTTTATGCTTTGTCTATATGTTGATCCTAAAGTTGGAAAGTAATGAAGAATATTCATAATATAACATGTATATACTTTTACCTGAAGAACCATATAGTAAGATCTGACACACAGAGAAAGAAATAATAACTCTACATTGCTAAATGAATATCAGTGCCAGAGAGATTCTTTGCATTGTTGGTGTTTGTATTTCCTACAATCAATTACTCAAGATCGTTTCCCATTTCAGTTTGCTCCATGTTTGAATTATAACGTTTTTATTGAGCTCTTTTCCCACTGAAGTTTTCAGTTGTCTTTATTCTTATTGACATAAGAAACATGTTTAATTCATGTCACTAAGAAGTTTAAACTTCTCAGTCATTTGTCTTGAAGTTATTCTAGAAATTCTGACTACTTGGAGTTCTGACTTCCTGTTCTGATTTTGTCTAACTCATTTCTGGAGTTGCCATAGAAATCCCAGGATTTATTTTTATCACACTGCTGAATTAAGTCTTCTATGTCTTGAAACATATTTCTTTTTTAAGATAGATATCATCTTGGGAACATTTTACACTTTTCTGGAGAACATCTTCAATAGATTTTTTTTTTCCAGAAACGTACATGGAAAGTTAGCTTTTTCAGGCCTTGTATATTGTGGTTGCCTCCAGGTGGGCAGGATCAATCCTCCACTCAAAATTGGTCTAAATGTTGAGACATGCCATCATACATTCAGCCGGGTGTGTGAAAAATGATCACTTACATAATGAGGCTTTCTTGGGAGATAGCAGGGCAGGTACCCAAGCCAGTCAGAAGAGGCTTGAGTGAAAGGAGGGACAAGTGGCTTTGGCTTTAATTGTGATTAGAGGTACCATAAGGCTAGAGTGAGCATTTGAACCCCTGCCAGTGCCAAGAGAGGAAGTACATGGTCCTTCTTATAAGTTTGCCTAGATGTAGGGCACGAAGGAACCAAGAAGGGTGGAGATTGAAAACTGTCAGTGGTAAAATGTCAGGAATGGAGTCAGATTCTTATTACATCCTCATACTAAAATAATAGTTCACCTGAATGTACAACATTACATTGAGTATCATTTGCCTATAGAACTTTAAATACATTGCTAAATATTCTACTAGCCTCTTCTGTTGATGATGACAATTTCTTTGTAGATGAAACCCTTATATTTTCTTCCTGGGTGCTTATAAGATGTATCAGTATTTTTAGACTCTTAAAGCCTCCCTATAAGGTGCCAAGGTATAGATACTTTTTCCATTCATTTTGTTTGACATTTGGTGATTCCTTTTAATTTGCACTGGACTTCAGTTCAGAGGAAAAATAAATTTCTTTCAATTTCTTTGATTATATTCTCCCATTTGTTTCCTCTTCTTTTGCCCTGGAGATCTTATTGGACCAGATTTTATGCCTACTGGATTTATCTGCCATTTCCTTGAACTTTTCTCTTAAATTTTATATCTTTGCTTTTTGTTTTACAGTCATAGAAACTGATTTTACTCTATCCTTTATTTATTTTTGCGGTACGCGGGCCTCTCACCGTTGTGGCCTCTCCTGTTGTGGAGCACAGGCTCCGGACATGCAGGCTCAGTGGCCATGGCTCATGGGCCTAGCTGCTCCGTGGCATGTGGGATCTTCCCGGACCAGGGCATGAACCCGTGTCCCCTGCGTCGGTAGGCAGACTCTCAACCACTGTGCCACCAGAGAAGCCCTATCCTTTATTTTTTATTGGCCGCACTGCACATCTTGCAGGATCTTAGTTCCCCGACCAGGGATTGAACCCGGGCCACTGTAGTGAAAGTGCTGAGTCCTAACTACTGGACCACCTGGGAATTCCCAATTTTACTCTATCCTTTAACCCTTCTATTATTATTTTTTAAAATTTGACAATCTTGTGTGGAAATCACAAGAATTCTTTCAAGTTCTCTGGTTGTTCCTTTTTCATAGGAACCTGTTCTTGTTTTTATGGATGAACTACCTTATAAATCTCTTTAAAGATATTTTATCAGTTACAAGTGTGTTTGGCCATGAGTAGTAGAAAATCCAACGATGGTAGCTTAATAAAAAAAAGGGTTTATTTGCCTCTTGAAGCAGGAATCTGGGGATAGGCAGCCTGGGGTTGATCCAGTAAAGAGGGTTTCTCAATCTTGGAGCTCTGGCCATCTTTAGCATGTGGACCTCTTTCCTTGTGCTTATCTCTTCATGGTCGTAAGAGAGCTCTACTGCACTTTTTGGCATCTTGTCAGGTTCGACAAAAGAAAAAAGATAAAGACAAAAGACTGAAATGAATTTGTATCTTTTCTATATCTACAGATAGCTATATATTTAAAAAATCTTTCCTGAAAGTCCTACCTGGTGACTTCTGTTTAAATATCACTATCCAGAATTGGGTCACATGGCTACCATGGACCAGTCATTGGAAGGTGTTTAAAGAGGAGGAGCTGTGATTGGGATTGAGTTGGCTAATTAACCTTGTGCATCAAAGATACTAACTGGAATTTTAATAAATGTTCTCTTCTATTTTTTGAATTGTGTCTTTTATTCTATTGCTATTTCTCAAATAAATAGTCATACTTGGGGCTACTTGGAACCAAAGAACCAGATTGATACATTTAATTTCAAATGATTTTTCTCTTTTCCTGTATTTACCATTTATGCTAAAGTTAAGATTATTCAAGTTTTGTCATCTATTTATTCAAGCAGTTGTCAGTTTGAGAACTTCACTCTATTACTTTTTAATCTTAAGTGTGGGGTATGGCAGACAATTCTGTCAGTCATATATGAGGAAAATTCTTGACTTTACCTGATTATGAAAGCTGGCTCCCTCTTTAATTAGATTAATACTTTTTCAGTTCTTCTTTTCCTTTTATACTGTGTGCACTCTCCACCCTTCACGGTGGACATGGGATCTTGGTTCTTACTTGATCCTGGATCTTTGCCAAAAAATTTGAAATGAACCAGAACAGTTCATTTTCTGAAGTTTGCAAAAAGTTTAACTTACATTTGTTTGCATTATTTTTCTTTTCTCATGGGCTTCTGGGAAGAGTCTGCTTTGGGTTTTGGATTTGGAGGAAAAGGGAGGAGGGAGAAATAAAAAGACTATGGAATTGGGCCAAAAGAATAAGAAGGGTAAGTATTCTTATTGAAAGTTTTGCCTCCTTGAATTTGTAGTTTTATAAGTATAGTAATTGATTTTGTTTTTATTAGCCCTAAGCTTTACTAGTTCATAAAATCTGCAGAAGTAAATTTTAAAAAATATATTAGGAAGATACTGAGTTAACCCTACACTGACATAAGAAGGCAGAAACTGGGATATAACTGAAGGTAGAGAGGTGATGTTGGCTGTAAGAGAAGCAAGCGCCAACAGTTTTGTTTGAACGTTTGCTAGAAGGTCGGAAGAGAAAAAAGACACATTAAGATGATCTTGATCATATTAGGTTTTGGAAGCTCAGCAAACATGTATGCCTGAGGTGAGATCTGAATGAACAATTAGACTTTGAAGTGTTTATCTAAATGGTGAAATCCATGAAGCTTTGTAAGGCAAGCCTAGAGCTCACCCAGATATGGTACCTATACTATCTGGAGTGATTAGGAGGTTTTTTATTTCACATATATTTATTCTTTTCAACAACAACAAAAAATATGTTGTTAAATATAACTAATTACATTTAATGTTTATAGTTTCACAAACAATGTTATATGTCAATATTTGTTTTAAAATATTTCGTTGAATTCCGTATGCATAGACTAGGTGACTACTGGAAGAACCAAGAATAGGTGAGATTACATTCCATAAATTCAAGTGCACTTGACAGCAGAGGCAGGATTCAGGAAGGGAAAGAATTAATGTTTGAGTAACTGCTTTGTGTTAGGCACATAGTAGGTTATCTATATACATCAGCATTTTTAATCTTACAACTTTCAAAGAAAGTATCTCTATTTGAAGTATAAGAAATCTGAAAACATACGTAACTTCAGCAAAGTCACAGAGTTAAGGCAAGAAGTGTATTAGTTTGCTAGGGCTGCCATAACAAAATACGGCAGGCTGGGAGGCTTAAACAACAGAAGTTTATCTTTTTGTATTCTGGAGGCTGGAATTCCAAGATCAAAGTGTTGGCAGGATTGGGTCTTTTGAGGCCTCTCTTTTTGGCTTGTAGATGTTGTCTTTTCCTGATGCCTTCTCTCTGTGTCCTCACGCCTTCTCTCTGTGTCCTCACATGGTCTTTCCTTTTTGGGCATGTGCCCTGGTGTCTCTGGTGTACCAAAGTGGTGTATCTTGTGTGTCCAAATTTCCTCTTATAAGGACACCAGTGAGATTGGATTAGGGCCCACCCTGATGGCCTCATTTTAAAAGCCCTGTCTCCAAATACAGTCACATTTGAGATACTGGAAGTTAGGGTTTCAACGCATCAATTTGGGGGAACCCAATTCAGCTCATAACAGCGGGGCCAGTTGTATTTAGAAATAGTGAAATGGACATCAGCCAAGAAGACTTTCCTCCTCTTCTGGTCTCCGAGTACAGAATACAGAGGGAACACATGACTAGAGGGCATTGATCCTCAACCACTTATCCAACATAAGGGCAACCCAAACACAGAAACAGGTCCAAATGGTATGGGTAGAGAGGATGCCAAACTCAAATGCCTTATGCTAGAATGCTCAGCCCAGGAGGAATCTAGGAATTAGTCTAAGCTCCTCACTTTACAAATAAAGAAGCAAAAGTCCAATTATGAAATGACTTACAGAACATCATAAAATTAGTGGGTGTGACTGGGGTAACATTTTTATAAACTGTCGTGTGCTACTCATTGAGAAAAAAATATATATATCCATATGTGTGTATATATATTCAATGAATAAATATAAATGTTTCTATGCTTATGTATATGTAATCTATAAAAACAAAGTGTCTCTAATCTTTCAAATGACATTTGAAGGTAGTCATTATTATCTCCACTGATAAAAAAATCCTGAAGCTGAGATTTAAGTTCAAGTTGTTTTATGTATACAACTTTTTCTTTTCTTTCAGCCTTAGGATGGACTTATATTATATTATCTATATATTTATCACAGGGAAAGTTTCACAAAATCTCCAAAAGGGAGAGGGTCTATCCCCCAAAATTCAATTCTCACATGTGATACATGCTAATGGACACAAGAGAAAATATCTCCTTGTCACTTATTTTCACACGATTGTATAGCCATGGCAATCACAATTAGATGTGACTGAAGACCTCGCTAACTTGATTCATTTTGTTTCATTTGCTTGTTTTGTGAGTGGAGAGGCTGCTGCTTTAAAGTTCTTGCCCCTCATGAGGTGGTTTAAGGAGATTGTGGTTGATGAAACCAATGAAATTTGTCATATCTAATACAATTTTTCAGGGAACTGCATCAACAGTCTCTGCTACCAACTGTGTTTTTCTATGAAGAAAACCCACAACCCAAAAAACCTAAAAACTTGCTTTGTTGAACTGTGCCTTTGAAACTTACAAGCCTCTGTTCTTGTCCCAGCTCCTTCTCTTGAGATTGGGCCTATAGGTGGCAGCAACTGTTAGCTATTGAGCTTGGGTGACTTGGGCCAAAAGTTCTCTTGAAATACTTTAAATAGTTTAAATATTCTTGGACACTTGAAAATGAAATTGTCTCTAGATAAGAAAGTAAAAGGTCAAACTTGAATTGTGACTGTTGAATGATTCATACACTGCAGTCAACAGTATGTAGATTAAAAAAGAGTGTAGTGGCTAAAACATTCGATATTATAGAAGTCTAAGACGTGGTTGGATTCAATCTCTAGGATTTGTGACTGCTGTGGTCAGACTGGTTATCCTTTGCTCTTCATTGTTTTGTGTAAGATGGGTTTTTGAACCTAGGTTATTTTCCAGTCAGTTCCTCTGTGCTTCATATTCCATAAAAGTTGAGATTTTAATTCATGTGCCATCTGTTTTATACAATGAATGTGACACAGAAACATTGAATACAATTCACGTTTTTGCAAATCACACAATGCTTACGTGTGTAAAGCACTTGTACTTTAAGCCTAACTTAAAGGAAAAATCGTATTGCAGTTTGGATTATTTTGTAACTTTTTTTGAGAGTTCTGGATTTTGTTAGTTTGTTTTCCTGGATGAGGGACACCTATAATTCAGCAATGCTTTCAAGAATCAGTTAGGTTCTGGGAGACCTAAGGCAACGTGGACTTTAGCTGGATGTCTGTTGGTGATTCTTAAACTATACTTTGGCATGACTAATCTGATCACATCAATCATCTTCATAGTTTCTATAACTTGTGGCTCAATCCACTGGGAAGTCAGTGGATTGCATCAGCCACATTCAGTCAACTGGACCCAGCCATTGGGTTTCCTCATTCTCAAGACAACTTAAAATGATGCTACTCTACCCACTAGACCTCTATAACCATCCTAAACTATCATATAGAGTAAAAGACTATCTGCTTCAAATACAGACCTTTGACCCCTCAGCAAAAACAACTTTATTTGATTTAATAATTTCCAAAGGGGATATTTTTTGGTGTTCATTATTTAGTTGGGCTTTTTCTATTGTGTGAAGAAAATGTCCTATTTCCCTTTACTACACTGATGCAGTTTGAAGAAGGAAAAGAAAAAAGTGGCATCCCTTTGGGAACAAAGGTTTCAATGAATGCCAACAATAAGACTCACTGAATGAAAACAGATGGTTAAAATATAGTTTGGAATAGATGCATCTATACTATAGATGTCTGTTAAAGAATTTTAGAAAAATGAGGTATAGTTTTTTTATGTTACCTGGTAATATCCATAAATTTGGGGTTTGAGATGAGATGGCTGAAATTGAAATTGAGTGTGAACAGCTGAACGTTGTTTGTACTGGAGCTTACCTAAGATAAAAATCAAAGGGTTGGCTTCCTCCTATGGGATCAGTCTGCGATTGATCTGTTAGGGTTTTTTTCCTTGTGTGTGTGTGTGTGTGTGTGTGTGTGCACGCGCTCTATGGACGGAAGAGGATATAGAATGGATACAATGACCTATAAAACAAATGACCTATAAAACAATGACAGTGACCTATAAAACAAATATATTGCATAGTCAAATCGGCTATGATCTGTCTATAACCCTGGGCAAAAGTTATTAGGTACCTCAAGAGAATGTGTTGGAAAGCAAAGTACCACATAACCTTTTCAGGCACTGCAGAGGGAAGAGCCCAATATAAGGCAGAGGTGGAAAAATGAAAGAAAGTGCTTCAAATAGATGGGCATTTTCTACAGAGAACTTCCTTGTTGTCCTTACACTTGAAAATATAGTATACTGTATTGAAACCTTTAATCCTTATCTTTAAAGATAAGGATTTGTCCCAATGATTATTTTATTATTGCTGCAAAGCTTATATAAAATGTAACAAGTCACAACTTATATTTATCTTTCAAAGGATACTGCCTTTCTTCTTTCTGAATTCAAGTTTTATTATAATTAGGTAATACTTGGTCTATTTCTATGCACAAAACAATAGTTAGCAGAATTCATATTTAATAAACAGTCAATTTCCAGATTCATTCTCCCCTTTGCAACACATAGGCTTCTCTTATATCCTTGGACTTGGTCCTCATTACAAATTCTCTGTGTTTGGTGCATATTCATGTTTTTATTTTTTTAATTTTTATTTATTTACTTACTTATTTTTGGCTGCTTTGGGTCTTCATTGCTGCGCGTGGGCTTTCTATATTTGCAGCGAGCCAGTGCTACTCTTCATTGCAGTGCACGGGTTTCTCAACTTCACTGGCTTCTCTTGTGGCAGAGCACGGGCTCTAGGCACACCGGCTTCAGTAGTTGTGGCTCGCGGGCTCTAGAGTGCAGGCTCAGTAGTTGTGGCGCACAGGCTTAGTTGCTCCGTGGCATGTGGGATCTTCCCGGACCAGGGATCGAACCCATGTCTCCTGCATTGGCAGGCGGATTCTTAACCACTGCGCCACCAGGGAAGTCCCTGTGCATATTCTTGAAGCTATTCTCCTTTCCCTTGAGTTGGGTGAATTTAACCACTTGACCCTGAAGGAAATGTCCTAGGAGATTTTAGAAAGTGAATTATTTCTCTTGGGAAACTGTGATTTTGGAGAAAAAATATAGAGTGCCTCCCGGAAGACCAACTCTCTCTCCCCAAAATAACTTTCTTCTCTGTGATTATTTTCTGGATTTCACATTTTAAAATGCCTTCCTACTCCCACTCAAACACACACACATACACACACACACACACACACACACACACACACACACACACACAGTCAAATTAAGCTCTGATTAATAGTACTTTGACATAAAAGGTGTCTTTTCTTCATAGATTAGATTAATCATAGACTTCAACATGCTATATTAAATATAAATTATTAGAGAAAAATGGTCAGAATGATTGACTAAGGCCAGTCTTTGCAGTCTCAGCTTGGTTGTATTGACTGTATAGCAAAATGGTAATAATCGCCAGGATACAAGCTCCATGATGGCAGGATTCTCACCTATTTTGTTCTTTGCAGCTTTGCCAATCCCTCAACAGAGCCGGGCAGCTAATAGTAGCTCAATAAATACTTGTTGAATGAGTGAATCATTAAGAAAATTACTAGAACAAATTGAATGGTTTTGCTGCGATACAGTGTCTAGCTTTTCCCAGATTAGAATTAAATTCAGTTTCATCCAAACTCCCTGTTACTCTGACTTCTAATTAAGTTCTGTAATTTTCCAGGGACTTATTTGGTGTCTATTCACTCATCAGTACTTTAGCACTGTGACTGGATTAGCAGCCATTTTCTCTTCTCTTCAATATGCCCCAGACCTACCTCTATCTCAAGAAAGAATGCTTTCACATTTTCCTCACTCTGGAGTACTCTAAGGCATTGCGAGGTTTTGCTGTCTACTTGAACAGTTGATAATAGTCCTTTGAAGTAGAGCTTTGAACAAGAGATAAGAAATAGTAATCTAACCGTAGCCTATGCTGATAGTCAACAGGACCATCTTGCTATTCAAGCCACTGAAGATTAGTAATCTCACTCAAAATTATGTAGAAGCCATAGAATATACCTTCTAATTCTCAACTTCATTCTCTTCCTCTCCCTCCCTCTAGTATCCTTTATTTTTCATAAGTTGTGTCTGCAGGATGTAAGTAGAAACAAGAGTGCCATTCTCTATCAGCCTGCCTTCTTCTCATGGGCCGCATGGCCTGAAATGAAGCGAAACCAGAGTGTAAATATACATACCTTCCTCTCTGATCAAACAGTTTCAAACAAGAATCTCACAACAGAAGTGTTCTTTTTGAAAAGTGTCAATAGCAGATATTGGGTGTACTTTCTTGAGTGGGAGGGACATTTGACAAAAGACACGGTTGTTGGTACTAAGATGACTTGTGCTACCTACCGATTCAACCCAGATCCGGGAGGTGACAGATCCACTGCCACTGAGAGTTTATTCTTTCATTCTTATGCTTTAAAGAGTCTTGAAACAAATTCTCAGAGATGGGTTAAATAGCCACAGGAAAGTCTAAGTTACCCTTAAAAGACTTAACCATGGCATCAGTTGGTCTTCACGTTGTCCGAGAGAAAAATTAGTCAAAGGGCCATTTAAAAACATTTTCATTCTGTTGACACTGGTTCAAACATTTTCCCAAAACGTCTTTCTAGACCCATCTGGTTTTCCTGCCAAGAAACTTACGCTCACTGCTATTCTGTTTCCTGGGATGTGGATGTTAGCTATTGATCGCGTTTTGTGGTTTTCTCTCTGTTTTTGTCTCCGTGTTAAGCCTACTCGCCCTAATAAATCTAAGTTATCTCACTCTATGAAACTTCTTGCTCCACATTGTTCAAAAGCAGAGCCAGAGGGCAAGGCAGCTGCTGTCACATTGCTGTGACAGAGGCTTGGGACACTCCCAGTGGCTCCCTCTGGCTCTCCCCCTCCTGCCGGTAATGCAGCAGATTCCCCAAGTCAGACAATGTATTGTCATGCGGATTACACCGATTAGCTCTAAGTCAGTTAGGTAACTGGAGCCCTTTCAATGGTGTCCTAGGATTCTGTTAGGTTGACTGTTCAAACACTGGTTTGGGGGATCCCCTCCAGCATTCCTTAATGTAGTCCAGGCACGTTATTGCAGATTTTATTTGAGAAGGGGCTACTTACTTGTCACTTGGAATATTTTCGGTTTTAAGTCAAAACCTTCTTAGCCAAAAAAAAAAAAAAAAAAGCAAAAGATATGAGGGAATATGGTGTAAAGTGGGGGTGATTTGGAAGGAAGCAGAAAAGAAAAGAACAAAATTCAGTAGTGTATCAAATGCCAAACTTACATTAAAGGCACGTGTGTTCTGGGGATGGGATTTCTGTTTTGTTTTACATAGAAACTGTAATAATTTTGCGCTCTTTAGGGTTTTGGCTTTCCAAGGAACTAATAAGATCCAGTGAATTTAAAAACAGAGGGATACAGGCAAAAAAGTTCAGGTCTGAGTTGCTTACAGGGCTTGGATATGTG
Source organism: Leucopleurus acutus (assembly GCF_964270905.1). NCBI lineage: Eukaryota > Metazoa > Chordata > Mammalia > Artiodactyla > Delphinidae > Leucopleurus > Leucopleurus acutus. The sequence continues at coordinate 52,828,821 of NC_139160.1, forward strand.
CTTCTGTGTTCCACCCCTGGGCTGGAAAAAACACTCTAGGCTACTGGTGGCTACGCAGTTTACCACTGTATGGGGTTGAACTGTATGCTGTTAAGAAGACAGGCCAGTTCCTGGGAGCCAGGGCAGAGGCAGTGGCTCCAGATGAGTCAGACCATTATTGCAGCTGGAAGGAAAACACCCAGCAGCTCCTTGGAGGTGCTCAGAACTTGGGGTGAAGGCAGAAGATGAGATTTTAGAAAACCAACCATTGGACGATGTCTTTTAAATAAATATGAATTGTCAAGTTTTGGCAGAATTTCTCAGTGCAGAACTTCCTTAGATCCCTACTATAAGGAAGGCTTCTCCTAATCTGGCATAGAAGAGAGATTGGGCACAGTGGGCGTTCCAGAAGATGCTCTGTAGATTCTAATCAAGGACCTTTTGCAGACCTGACCCTTCTCCTCCTCAATTCTTTCATTCTAATCCCATTCTGGAGTGCTATCAAGATACATAGTCCTGAGGTGCCTTTTAACATATGGAATATAAATGTAACATACCCCATAGTCACCTCCAGGCTGAATCTAGTGGGAATACAGCTCCATGGAAGCCCATTTTGGCACTTTCTTTAGATTTCTGGGTTATTTAGTATTAATGCAGCCCTCTACCATGCCTCACACAAAGACACAACACACACTCACATGCACACTTCTATACAGCACTGAATATTCTGGATTGGTTGGTTGTTTTTTACCAAGCAGTACTTGATAGGTCAGAGTGATGTGGCCAAAATCAGCCCAGCCAGGGAGGCAATTTGGCAAAATAAAAAGTGCAGGCAGAGTAAAGAGTGTTCTTTTAAAAATTATCAGTTAGTTATGGCATTGGGGAGATGATATAAAGTCTCCACAACTGAAGGTCCTGATTAGTAAAAAAGGCTTCATAACATTACTCATGGTATTATTAACATTTAAAGAGATTATATATATTTACATCTATATTTTTATATATACTTTTTTTAAAGTGTTTATCTAGCTTGGTGCCTGACATTATTATAAGCATTCAATAAATGGGATTTCCCTTTCTTTTTTCACGTAGGTCATTAAAGGCCTTCTTATAGGAATTGAGACCTAAAATGTATCAGTTTGTGAATATTCAAAAAACTGAAGTACTTTGAAGAATGCATCTCTTCCCCTCTGTTTATTTATTTCCTTGGATAGCTAGTCTTCTTTGTAGTTAATGTCATCAGGATAATACATAGATAGTGCCTTTGCTTTCTAGTGATTAGATAGCCCTGGTGAATTATTAGCTAATTCATAAGATTGTTGGAAAAATGGGGACAGTGATGCTAGAATATTTTTGTATCTCTGTCGGTTCAAGTTATGCATCCACACTTCTAAAATTGTGTCATTTATCCTGAACTATCTTAAACAACCCTAAAACAGAGAATCCATCTTTGATCTATTAATTGTGGCTATTTGCATTCTCTGTGAGTCTAATTTTCTAGCAAATGTACTTAAGGAAATAATAATACTTTCCTCAACACTATCTTTAGAACTTCCCCAGTTAGATGATGTAGATTGCTTTCAGTATTTTTTTTTTTTTCCCCTTCTGCCTTCTCCCAGCTGTTGGAGCTGTCTCATGATGCTGCCAACTTCCACAGGCCCCTGGAGAAACCATCGCAGGGACAGGTTGGGAGGGAGGGAGGAGATTGGGGGTGGACAGGTATATTCCTTCTGAGACAGAGGTGATATGGGCCCATAGCCACGCCTGTGTACTTTTTTCCTCACAAGTAGTTGTTAAGTTGTTAATTCTGTTTTTGAAGTCAGGTGTTAAAAGAAAGAGAAAAAAAGAAACGCTCTGGCTAAACGACTCAAGAGAAGGGAACAGGAGTGGTTGCTATGAGCTTTGAAACACACACGCGTGCGTGTGCATGCACACATACAAATACACGGACAAAAGGATAAATTGAAAAAGAATGCAGCAGCCCCTGCTTGGTTTAGCAGTCCGGTCAGCCTCGCAGATGAGGAAGTGCTGCTTTGTTCCAACCTAAAGCCTTGTTTTCTTGCTCATTGTCTTTCAGGGTAAAATCGGGGGGAGATTCACCTGTCTGATGCAAAGTTAAACTGCTGGCTTTAATGTGACTGCATGGGAACTTGGGTTTATTAATGAATACAACATACCCTCTTTGATTTGAAAGCTTTCACCCTGCTGAAAAGATTCAAAAGGCATCGCTTCCTGCACCAGAGGCATTCCTTTATCCGTCTCAGTGGTTCACCCCTACCCAGCTGCTATATCTCATTAACAAGCATTTGACCACTGCAGCCTGCCTGGGAGTGTTGACACTTGAAAGGCCCAGGCAGGCGTGGGCAGGCCATCAGCTATGGCAACAGGAAACTGCCCCGGAGACAACACTGAGAAAACAGCAGCTGCAAAAGCCAAAGTCAGAACAGACATAAAGGATCGCCTATATCTGCATCAGTCTGGGGTATCGGTGCGTGCCTCTGGGTCTGAATTCACACATCTATTTACTCTATTTAGGGGGTATAAGGATTGTTATCAACATGGATCAGACTCTGGACTTGCTGACAACCCAGAATGAGTTTTTGGACTTAAATGTTGTTGAATCCTTAGGTTTCAAAAATCTTATCTTCCTCAATAACGTATGTTCTAGTTTATGCACATAAGAATGCTCACCTGAGGCCTTAAACTTGATACACACATTCACTCTGGTGGAAATCACATGGACAATAAAAAATGTGTGTGCCTGAATCCTTATCCATTTTTCATGCTACCACATTATTTTTCAGAAACAAGTCAACCTGTAAAACTGTCATATAAATATGTAAGACTACTCTTGAGAGTCTTTGGTTTAGGAATCAAACTGTGATGGTTTTGTATAGAATACTTAAGAACGAAATAGTCATTTCAATTGCGTAAATATAGCTCATAAAATTAAGTAGGATATTCCACATACGTTATTATTGATTGTAGTAATTTTAAATGCCTATTTTAATAAAATTTATTTAGTCTTCATTGAATTGTAGGCTACACAGGACCATACCCCTGAATCTACTTTTAAATGTGTTGTTTCTATATTCATCAGAGGAGCTCAAAGTACAGATACCAGTTAGACTGCCTCATGCAATGTTTGGGGCAAATACTTCTCCACATCTTGAGTGTCTGTGTTCAAGCTTATAAGAGCATTTTTAGAGGATAGGTAAGCAACAGTTCAAAATCAAAATTTTTTATCCATCAGGAAAATGACCCTTTTCAAAACTGAAAAAGGAGGTAACTCCATATTAGGGGAAGAAAGAAAGAAAGCCAGATGAAGAAAGACACTAATGCAGAGTCTTGTAAATGAAGTTGGTTGACTGCCACTCAAAGAGTACTGAGTTATTTTCCTGTCATCATCAGACAATACACTAATGATGATGACATTACGTGTACTAATACTTTTGTTCTTTTCAATAATTTAGATTTATTTCCATATGTCTATCACTCATCATAAAATACTCTGATTTATTCACATTGTTACTCTAAAACGGTTAATTAGATAAAAAGCATGTGCATTTATTTTAAAATGATTGCCAATTAACTCTTTTTTTGTCAGATAATATTTCTTGAATACAGTGAATTTTCCAATTCTACCTTCATCCCCCTGTTTTCTTCTTTTCTTTCACCTTTTATACTCCAGAGGAAGAGAAGAATGTACCAGCCACTGCTAGAAATTTACATTCTTGACAATGTCATAGAGATAGGAATATCTTCCCAAGCACCATCCAGATATTTCCATTTGATTTTGGTTTTTCCATCACAGTCATGTTGGGTCACATTCATGTCTGATAGGCAGGAATATGCCCAGGCTCTGGAAACAGACATCATGGGACCAACTCCCTATCCTGCCACCTACCAGCAAGACAGACCTTGATTAAGTGACTTAAATTTTCTGTGTCTCACTAAGGCTCCTAGTCTGTTAAATATGGGTAAGTTTAATAGTACTTAATTCATAGGGCATTGTAAAGATTAAATGGGTGTGTCCACACTTATACACTTCATGTACTCAATACATGTTAACTATTACTATTAATGTCAACCATTTCCCTACCAGTTAATTGGGGGATTTTGAGTTAGAGGAAACAATGGCACCAAAGTAAGACCATGTAGAGTCCAGTCAACATAGTTTTGGGCCAGATTTCTAAAGACAATTTTTAAAATCAGCCAAGAACTTTCATAACATTTTTTTTTTGAGCTGCACATTATGTGATTTCTGGAACTCTAGCAATCTCTATATATTTGTTTAGTTACTCTTGCCTATTCTTTGTTGTTTATACTTTTAAATTGGAGGAAGTGGGAGCTTGTAGTACTGTTTCTACAAGGTAAGTGGAGGTAGCTGTGAGGAACGGAGGAAAAGTGCCTGACACGTTAAAGACCCTGGCGATAAAGTAGGGGCTCCAAGGGCAAAGTAGGGGCAAATCTCAAAGGCCTTAACACACTGAGACCTAAAGGCGATGCCTCAACTCTGGCAAATGCTGGGCTGCAGTCAGCCCAAGGCAAAGGCAAATTGTGGGTTATTTGGGGGCAGTCAGTTTTTTTCAGAGTTAAAAAATTTCCAAAGCAGCCAAAAGTACAGTAGTGAGCTCCAGTCTGATGCCTACTATCAGTCCAGCTTCACTCAGATTCAGGGATATAAAACGAACTCACCCCACCTTAGCATTAATTGACTTAAATTCTATCTTTTTATAACTTTACTCACACATAAGATCTCCCCCATCCCCAAGTCACCCATTTTGAAAAGGAAGGAATTAGCATACACACTAGACACTGCTTGCACTCTTTTATTTCCTCCTTGCCATCGTCAATCATAACCAGTATTTTTATCCCCATTTTCAAGGAGATGGGATGGGGTGCAGAGACCAGTTTGGCTGTTTTCCTAAGGGGACACAATTAGTAGGTATGTCCCTTAACTCAGATGACACATTGAACTTTAAATTTTCTTTCTACTACATCCCATTGTCTGTAAAATGTTTCAAATTGCTTTAAATAATACAAAGAAGTTGATTTCATTCTGATATTTTATATTTCAGAAGTACATTTTCAAAAAGTTCCAAAGATGCTGGTTCCTGTGAGAAACGATGTGACAGTTAAGACCTTCACCTTGCAGTGGCAGTTGAGGGCAGGTAGTAGACACAGGACGAAAAATTGTGTTATGTCACTTCTATAAAAAGCACAGGAAGGAGAGGAGGAAAGAGTGGGCAGTGAGAGAAACCAAAAAAGACTGAGTTGCTCTGGATTTGAAGGCACATTTGGCTCTGAAGAATGTGAGGTCTGTGTGGGATATCAAAGCGTTGTGGTAACAGGCTCCAAATTGGTCTTCCTTTTTCTGCCCAGAGCTCCATGCAGGCTATTTCTGGCAGCAGCCTTCCTTGCTCTGTTAAGTCCCTATGTCATTTCTCCTGCAGACTCTGCAATGGCTTCCCCATCTAACTTAGAGTAAAAGACAGAATCCTCCTGACCATCCCATTCTCCTCTCACTGCATGTTTTCTCCCACTGCTCACGCGGATGCTCAGAATCCTCTACCTGCAGTGGCCTCACTATTTGTGGGAAGTGCCAGGCACACTGCCACCTCACTGCCTGCTCACAAACTCTTCCCTCTGCCTAGGAAACTGCCCCCTCCAGGGACCCCATCCTCATAGCTCATGCTCTCACATCCCCACAGTTCGTGCTCTCACATCCCCACAGTTCCTGCTCACATCCCCACAGTTCATGCTCTCGCATCCCCACAGTTCATGCTCTCGCATCCCCACAGTTCCTGCTCTCACATCCCCACAGTTCGTGCTCTCACATCCCCACAGTTCCTGCTCTCACATCCCCACAGTTCCTGCTCTCACATCCCCACAGTTCCTGCTCTCACATCCCCACATTTCATGCTCTCACGTCCCCACAGTTCGTGCTCTCACGTCCCCACAGTTCGTGCTCTCACGTCCCCACAGTTCGTGCTCTCACGTCCCCACAGTTCATGCTCTCACATCACCACAGTTCCTGGTCTCACATCCTAGAGTTCATGTTCTCCCATCCCCACCGTTCGTGCTCTCACATCCCCACAGTTCATGCTCTCCCATCCCCACAGTTCATGCTCTCACATCCCCACAGTTCATGCTCTCACATCCCCATAGTTCATGCTCTCACATCCCCACAGTTCATGCTCTCACATCCCCACAGTTCATGCTCTCACATCCCCACAGTTCATGCTCTCCCATCCTAGAGTTCATGCTCTCCATCCCCATAGTTCGTGCTCTCACATCCCCACAATTCATCCTCTCACATCCCCACAGTTCCTGCTCTCACATCCCCACAATTCATCCTCTCACATCCCCACAGTTCCTGCTCTCACATCCTAGAGTTCATGCTCTCCCATCCCCACAGTTCATGCTGTCACATCCCCACAGTTCATGCTGTCCCATCCCCACAGTTCATGCTCTCACATCCCCACAGTTCATGCTCTCACATCCCCACAGTTCATGCTCTCACATCCCCACAGTTCATGCTCTCACATCCTAGAGTACATGCTCTCCCATCCCCATAGTTCGTGCTCTCACATCCCCATTGTTCATACTCTCACAACCCAGAATTTATGCTCTGACATCCTCACAGTTCATGCCCTCACATCCCAATAGTTCACGCTCCCACATCCCCATAGCTCATGCTCTCAAATCCTCATAATTCATGCTCTCACCCCTTTACATCCTCTTCTCTCGCCACTCAGTCTTAAACATGCCCTATACACAACTTTCATTTCTACCTTCTCTTCTTTATACTCACTCACTTTTAACCTTAATCACTACCAGAAAATCATATGCTTAACTTTCCTTTTTAATTTGTACCCTGTCTTCCCTCTAGAATTCATGCATTTTGAGAACTGGATTTTTTTTTTTTTTTTTTTTTTTTTTTGCCGTTCGCGGGTCTCTCACTATTGTGGCCTCTCCCGCTGCAGAGCACAGGCTCCGGACGCGCAGGCTCAGCGGCCATGGCTCACGGGCCCAGCCGCTCCGCGACATGTGGGATCTTCCCAGACCGGAGCACAAACCCGTGTCCCCTGCATCGGCAGGCAGACTTTCAACCACCGTGCCACCAGGGAAGCCCTGGATTTTTGTTTTTATTGATTACTATTTTTCCTTGTCATCTGGAATAGCACATGGCACGTAGTGAATGCTTTTTAAAAAGTTTGTTAATTATTAAAGTTGTAGTTGCCTTATATGTGGTTGATTGATTGCACAAGTGGCTCCAGTAATGGCCTCCCTATATCTATGCCCTTTGCAATGTGTCTCTGAATCTTTTCTGGTAGATTTGGAGTCTACTTCCCAACACTTTGAATTTGGGCTGTATGTCATTCGGCCAGTAATTTGGGAGAAATGACATTGCTCTAGTTCCCAGTCTAGGTCTCAAGAGGCCATGTATATCCCTGAAATTCTCTTGAAATTCTGCTTCCACTACGATGACAAGTCCAGGCAAGTCTGCTGGAGGATGAGAGAAAGGTAGAAATTAGTTATCCCAGCTGAGGCCATCCCAGACAGGCCAGCCCCAGCCGACCCACCACTGACCACAAATGCATAAACGTGCCCAGCCAATATCAGCCAAGCTTGACTGAAATTAGCCAAACTACCAGTCAACCCATAGACTCATGAGCATAAAAAGAATTGTTAACACCACTGAGGATTTGTCGTTGCTTGTTATGCCGCATTCTTGTAGTCACAATAATTGATATATAAGAGCACTCAGCTAGTGAGAAGCAGAGATAAGATTTGAGCTCACATTCTGTCTCCGGAGTCCATACTCTTAACCATGACATAAGTCCTCCTCCTACAGCATTTGCAATCTAGTAGAAAAATCTAGTCAAATGAAATATATTGTGATAACTGAAATAATACAAGTACTATCTGGTAATACCAAGAGAAGAAAATAATTACTCTTGTCTGGAGTGGAGAAGGCAAAAATATTAGATGATCAAAGATAGTGTCATAGGGCAATTATCATCAGAGTTGAGTTTAGGGGAGCTATCCAGGTATACAAGGAGGAAAAGGACTTTTGGGGAGAGACAATAGCAAAACACCCGAGAGTCTGTTTGGAAAGTTATGAGGTTCAGTGTTGCTGAAGCCCAAAGGATGAAAACTGGGAAAATGAAGACTTGAGTTTGGAGTGATAAATAGTGTCCAGATTGTTGCATGTTATGTTGAGGAGTTTGAGTTTTGTCCGATGGGAAGGAGAATCATTAAAAGCCTTTAAGCTGGGCTTCCCTGGTGGCGCAGTGCTTGAAAGTCAACCTGCCGATGCAGGGGACGCGGGTTCGTGCCCCGGTCCGGGAGGATCCCACATGCCGCGGAGCGGCTGGGCCCGTGAGCCATGGCCGCTGAGCCTGCGCGTCCGGAGCCTGTGCTCCGCAATGGCAGACACCACAGCAGTGAGAGGCCCGCGTACTGCAAAAAAAAAAAAAAAAAAAAAAAAAAAGCCTTTAATTTAGGAAATGCTATGATGAGTTTCGTGTTTAGAAAGATCAGCCTGACGGCAATATGGAAAATGAATTTGGATGTGGCTATCATTGAAAGGAAGTGGAACCTTCAGAGGCCACTGTAATGTAAAGTTCTGAAAATAAAGAGTGATGGTAATAGTGGTGAACATGAAGATGAGAAAACATTACTTATTTGCGGGAGAGTGGAGAAAGAAAGGTTTTCTGAGGCAGCCGTGTTTGAATAGGTCTTTGAAGAATGGGTAGACTTCAGTGGTAGAAACAAAGATGATAACATTCCAGGCTGAAGAAATGGCACAGTGTATTGAAACATTTTGTAATATCTTTGGAATTTTTCTATTATGAAAAATAAAGTTTGTTAAAAAATATATTTTTTAAAGTGACACAGATGAGGCCACAAAGGCAAGAAATTACAGATTATTCTCAGAAATGAATACAACCTGTTTGTAGGTAGACAGATTCACCTGAGGCATAGAATACAAGGTTGATTACTACTGAGAAATAAGGAAGGATATTTAGAATCATAAAGTTCTGGTAAGTTAGAGCTGAAATAGATCAACAAGTGGATTTGAAGGCATAATATGCAAGGCCTTGAAAGCCAGGCCAAGGGGTTTAAGTTCATTTAGCAGTCCTGTGGAATCACGGCTAATTTTTGAGCAGCTGTGAGCAAGCATTTGTAATAGTCTGGGAGTGAGGAAACTAGGGCGGGAGGTGCTTCCAGTGGAAGGGAGCATGAAACATGGGTTTGGAGCATCTTGATTCAGAAGAAGTTATGGGAAATGACATATGATTCCTTTGATAAGATGACTTTCCAATACTGAGTTTTACTGGCTTCCTTTAACAGAAATAATAATGCCAGAGAGTAACTGTATGTGTCTGAGAAAGAGGGGCAGATGACTTTATTTATTATTTGTTGAATCTGTGGTTCTAGAAGGATTCTCAAATAGACATAGAACACTGAAATGGAACTGTTTGTCTGCAGCTTGAAAGGGAGAGGAAGGGCTGGAGGAGTGACCCGATAGACATTCATATTGACACAGTACTTTGATGTTACAGAAATTGTTATTAAAGATATTATAAAAGGAGCAAGGGAAGAAGGCAAGATAAGAGAAGGCAACCACATAATTTATCTTCCAAAAAGAGGTACTTTTGAGAGAGAAAGGCAGCAGTATTAAGAATGCTGACAAGACAGCAGGCTACACCAAGATGTCCTTAAGTCAACTGAAGGTGTCCACCTGGGAGAGAGGGAAGGGCAGACTGTGGAGGCTCTCTGGGTGGGTGATTGACAAGGAAGAAACTCAGAAAGAGATAAGGGGAATGATACTAGAGTAGAGGGGGTTTGTCTACAGAGGCCATCCCGAGTAGAGACATCTGGTAAACCGGGAGGGGTCTATTGAACTGGGTTAAAAAGCCTACCTGAGGGACTATGAGTCCTAATGAAAGCAAGCATCACTAGAGCTATGGTTTATTTAAAAGCTTCTACTGACAAACTAGTGTCTGCTTTTGAGGGGTTAAATCTGGCTCTTCCTCAACTCTTGGCCACCTAAATTTGTCTCCCATTAGCAAGTACTTTCTACTCTGAAACACCCCTAGATGCCTCCTCAGCACATCCCAGGACAGTTTTACAGCTCCAAATGGAAAGCAGATGAATGGCTGCCTGTTTCCATTTCAAGTTTTACATTTACAGGTGCAGGTTGCATAGCTTCTCATTGTTACTGAAATTGGAAAACATTTTCAAAGCTTCCAGCATGTCCAGGTCTGTGATTTTGGATAAAATTGGATTTTGCAGTCTGTTGTATGTCTATACTATTTCCTACGCAGAGAAAATTATAATAATAAAGCAAAACAAAGCATCTGTTCTGTGGGAAATGTCTTCTAAAGATCATTGGGGGGAGTTTGAATTGGGAAGGTGAAATTGCTTTGTTAAGTGTAAATTGTCATGAAAACATTCATTCTTACATTGTTATTTTTCTATTATTTAGGGATATCATAGTTTACGTGCCCAGTGCTTCAGGAGGGGGCACTCTTCTGTTTGGGTGGGAGCTTTTAAACAAGAGCTGCTTCTCAGACAGGGGTCAACTTGACACTGGAGGGGTCATTGTTGGCTGAGGTGGTAAATCACCATGGCTCAGGATGTTTCTGAATGGCTGGAGGAAACAGCCATTCAGAACAGGAGTTCTTTGAGGCACCTACTTCTTGCCACTTGTCCTGGTTGGGAAATGAATCCCAGTCACTCAGACAAAATGCTTCAAGCAGACAAAATAGTTATTTTCTATTTTTCTCCAGTTCTTTGTCACCATAAAATAAGTTTGGATGTCTTTGTGCTAGCTTCCATCTATTATGAATCTGCTGAACCAGATTTGCAAAATGGATAAGTATGCTTGATTATAAAGCCTTGTGTACTTATATAATGTAGTAGAGACTCACAATGTATGAGTCTACATTATTCCTCTTATTAAGTCAATAGCTGTGATAATGCAGTGAGGGCTTGTGCTTGTGAAAATGTATACATGGTAGTTTATGATGTTCATAATGTATTGTAGATTTGTTGGAAGGTGGGTGTGGACTTTCTTTCCAAGTAAAAAATTACCGAAAAGTAATTTTCTGAAAATAATATTCTCCAAAGTATCTAATAACCAGTAGAATTCCAAAGACGCTCTCAGAGTAGATTGAAGTAAGCTCCCACTATCCTGTTTGATTATAAAATCATATGAGCACAGGTATTTTGAACTGGGTTAAGGACCTTAAAGCTCATAGAGCCACCTGTCAAGCAAGGAAGTGGAGGCTTAGGAAAAAGGGAACTCTCCTGTGCTCAAACATTCCTGGTGGCCAAGTCAGGCCCAGAATCCAGTCATTGGCATCCCAGCCCCAGGCTCTCCCCACTGCATGACCAGCATGACAGGTGTCTCCTGATCAGAAAACCAGAGCACTTCAGAGAGCAGTTGTCTGACACCACGGGTGATATGTGAGCCAGCTGCATGGCATATGCTTTGTATTCCTTCGAGAACATTTCAGGAGCTCAACTGCTTGTAGACGTCGGGCACATTTTTGGATGCCTAGGTCATTCAGAAACGGGAAAGATGGTCTTCAGGGTCACAGGCCTGGCTTCAACACCTGCAATTTGTGCAGGTGACAACTGGATCTTTGATGATAGGTAGACATTTATGGGAAAGGAAGAATGTGAATTGTTCACCATACAAATATTTACTCCAATTAATCTTTCTTTAGCAAGGGGACTATTTTAAGCAGGATCACTAGCTCACATGGTGTGAAATCCCTTGTAGACTGATCAGTCTTGTCCCACTCCCTTCAAAATACTGTCCAGTTCTGGGATAGATATGGCACTGTCTTCAACTTACGCTGCTTAGTCGTTACGTGCGTCCTGTGGCCAGGCTTCCAAACCTCAAATGGGGACACACAATCTGATCTCCCTGAGTGTGCAGATGTGGCCTGTGAAAAAGAATATTTATAACTATATTGTCTGGAAAACTCTGCACTGGATAATCGCCTTGTCTATAAATTAAAGAGAGGTTCATGAGATGAAACTGGAGAGGCTTCGGAGGAAGTTCTGTGAAAAGACTTTCAAAGGGGTAGACTCCAATTCTGCTTCTGTTCACAAATAGAGATGACATTCAAGGTATCCAGAAGAGACCTTTAGTATGAGTCTACATTATTCCTCTTATTAAGTCAATAGCTGTGATAATGCAGAAATGTTCAGTGTACAATTTATGCTCAAATTATGCAATTAATTGTAAGAACTATGGAGAGTCAAGTTCCAGTTGATTAAGAAGTGACACCAGAGGTGTTAGTAACTCTATTGTGTGAAATAAATCACATGAGCTAACAGTTATGAAATAATATTTGGATTGATTATCCCTCTTTGGGTTCCACTGGGTAGAACAAAGTGTACTGTCACAATGCAGAGAAATATATCAGATCTCCTTTTTCTCTTGGTACTATAGTCATGTGAATTCAGGAAGGGAATTTTTAATTTAGGGTCATTGACTGGGGTACTGTTTTCTATGGCACTTATGTTGCATCGCTTTACAAAACATCAAAATGTGCTAGCATACTTCGGCATGTGCTGCACAGAGCAGATCTTAAAGTCTTCTTCCTTAGGATGAATTCCTAAAGGAAAATTCCTAAACATTCCATGGAGCTGAAGCAATGATATTCCACTCCTTTGCAAAGGATTTGAAGATGATCCAACGGTTGCTAATTAGGTACAATAATAATTTTTCTGAGGATTGCTCAGGCCCATGGAAATGGACAAGGACACTTCAGAAATATAATATTTTCTGGCTCCTATCTTACTCTGTTCTTAACTGCAATCTGTGTCCAGAATCAAAGGCCCCACTCCTACCCCTTCTATTTTATAGTCTATGAAAACAGGGTCATTAACAATTTGCCAGAACAATTGAATATGATTAACTCCTAGCAGAGGAGGAATCTTTAAGTGAAATTATACTGCTCAAACAAAAATAGTGTTGAAACGTCCAATGAATTCTCATTGAAATGACAATGTACTCCCCTGAGTTGAGTTTGCTGTGTTTACAAGCAGATTATTTAGATTCTTTCGATTCTATATTATCACCTATTTGTTCTTAGGCACATTGTTTAAACTCCTCACACTCCAACCCCCGATCTATAATCTGGAGAATAACAAGATCTCTCTTGTAGGAAAATTATCAGGATTCAATGAGACAGAGTATTTAGTTCTAAGCACATTTTCATTAATGCCTGGACTTTGTAAAAGTTCAGTTAATAGGAGCTATATTAGTAGTAGCAGAATTATTACTACCAGTACTAGTGCTACTGCCACTGTAAAATTATCCACTAGATGGTTATTTATGTAAACCATGGAAAAAAACCCAACCGTTGATTCATTCAACAAACATTTATTAAAAACATACGTGTCAGGCTGAGGGCTAAAGAGACAAGAAACAAGACACACACATATATAATATACATATACATACACATTTATATGTTATATATGTATATGTATATATACACATATATATACACATACATTAAATATATACATATATACACATGTATTAGATATATAAAATACATAAATATATAAAATATATATTTCCTATGCCTGACTCAGAAGGGCTGATTTTATCTGGTATGTCCCTTATTTGCATCACAGAGCAAAATAGGCTTTGGGTATAGGGCATTAGATTGATAGAACCATGGCCAGATGTCACATTTTCAAAATTCAGTCCTGTGACCCAATATTAAGGATTTAAACTCCAAATCAATAAGGTCATCATCAGCTAGTGACATGTATTTTGACTTTATTGTTAGAGCCAAACCAGGGAGGACAATGAAGAGAGTACACTCAATTTGGTTTCGGTTTTGTTGCAGCTGGATTACTATCATCTAGGAGCCATTTAGCAAACAGACGATAGACACATGGCTTTATTTATAGCCGTCTGTAGGGAAGGAATGCAGTGGATTGCCCCAGCTCTTCCGCAGTAGTTTAGCTACAGAATTATCTCTATCAGGTGGAGGATGCATTAGGCAAACATAGTCTCCTTCTGGAATGTAAGCAAATTGATCCACTGGTTAATTAGGCAATGCAGCTTCACCTGGGGAGAGACAGTTTTACAAGTGGGGGAAATTTAGTACAAGCAATTAAAAAAAAAAAGCTCTTGAAATAAACATCACAATCAGTAACTCCCAGTTTTATTTAAAAATGTATTTTTTATAATGTTCTGCCAATTCAGAGACTTTGAGTTAAAATTATCCTAATGATTTATACCACTGATACTTCCGACCATGTGTGGGTGCTGCCTGGCCTGTTTCAATTGCACTGCTCTGATGCTATCACACTTAGACCCTTCACTCTGAAATAAACATTCCCCAAACCTCTCAAACAGATAGTGCTCAGAGCTTTCCCCTGGGTCCTCTTCTGAATTAAATCAATTAGGAGAAGGCCATATGTTCACCATATGTATGTCAACTTGCCAGGGATTCTTAAAAGGAAAGGAGGAAGACATTTAAAAAAAAAAAAATCACAAATCACTTGAAAACACACAAACTGAAAAAGAATTAACCAACTAGTTAGACCTCTATTTATATAATTCCAAAGTTGATTAAAATTAGACGAGATAATGTACCACCTGATTATCATTACATATTACACTTCCTTTTTTTTTTTTATTCTTGTATGTAATTAATTTCTTAGGCAGTATAGAGAATCAGTCACTCTTCATCAAGTTTTCTTCACCTGTTTATTCACCTGGAAAAAGTAAAATGATTGCCAGGCCAGTGGCAGTAGATCTGAACAAAAATGTTCAGTGTTTAATAGTCTGTAGAATAGATGCAACAACATTTGGTAAACATTTTGGCTGTTCTTTAACGGGATTGGGAATCCGGTTGGCAGGATCCTGATTATAGCATCATAAGATGTTAGAGTTGGAACATGCAGAACAGGTCTCTTGGTCTGACTTTAATTGTACAGATGCTGCTATTAATTACTTAGAGGGCCTTACATAGTGTTTGGCACAAAGTAGAAGTTCCACACATATTTAAAAAATCGAAACAATAAGGACGCTGAGGGTTAGAGAAGGAATGTGAGCAAGGTTATCTAGGTAGCGAACAGGTTGGACTCCTAAACGTTTCGCTTGTACACTGTGAATACTAACAAGCATTCTCCTCCCAGGCCCCCAGGGCCCTCCCCGCCCGGGTTGTCTTCCAGGTTAAGCATGATGTCCTCACCTTGGCATTCATCAAGTCTGCCCGGTCCTAGCTCCCTTTTCTCCTTTACATTACATCATGTACTTGTGTTCTAGTCCAAACAGTCTCTGCATTTATGTTTCCTATTTTTTTCTGCCTTCGCTCTCACTGTTCCCTTCACAGTGATAGCATTTTCTACCTACCTCTCCTTTACAGAATCTCATCTGCCTCTTAGTGAGATTAGGGGTGAATCCACATAGAGGCTAGAGGACTGGGACCTAATCTGGTTAAAAGAGAATTGATTGCAAACAGCAAATATCTTAGGTGATTTCCAGAAGGATGGCAGAAGATATGTGCAGTGAGTTGCATTTTTAGTCCCCGTTACAGGGAGCTGAGGTGTTGAAAATGTGGGGATAAAGGGTCTGGTTGGACCTAGCTCTGGAAAAAATGTGAACTGTGCAGAAATTATTTTTAAGGCATCCCTATTCTTTCCTTCTCCCTTTGGCTCTTTTTCCCCCTTTTCCATCCTGCAAATGTAGCTGTCCAGGATTTTATTGCTATGTCCTAAGCCAGCTGGCTTGACAAAGGTCAAAATAGTAATAGTAATAGTACCTTCTTGTTTCTTAGTTCTGTCCAATAGTAACACAACAACTAATCCTTACTATGTGTCAGGAACTGTTAAAAATTATATATATATGATTATATATATATAACATATATATTATACATATAAAATATAAATCATTTTTTAACATATTTCTTTAGTTCTCATAATCAATTGATCTGTTTGCAGAGTTAATACTATTCTTATCACCATTTTACAGAGGAGGAAACTGAGGCATGGAGAGGTCAAGCAACTTGTCCAAGTTGCCCAGCTAGTAAATGGCAGACCCAGGCTTTTATTTCAATTAGTCTGGCTTGAGTCTACGCTTTTAATGGTGATGTATATCCATCCAGCTTGCATCTGAAATCTGACCACTTAGATATAGTCAATGGGGTATAACTAGCTAATTGTATTTCTAACTGTCTGTCCTAACTGGACTGCCTTTTTGGATTTCTGAAGATACAAACTTTTTTTCTCTCTTTATGTCCTTTCTGGCCAGAATATAGTCCCTTTTATGATAAACTCAGTTTTCAAATAACGGATTAAATCAACAAGTACTTATTTAAATTGCATTAATGATAGTTTTTTTCACTTTCCTCTTACGTTTTCAATTTTGTGAATTGTTTAGGTTACTGTCCATGACTTTGACCTTGAGGCTCCCATCTTATTCCTGCTCCTTCAAAACTTTTTTTTTTTTTTTTTACTATAAGTGCCTGGAACTCTACATAGATCCATCTTTGGGCAACACTTACTCATGAAATCCAGTGGAAGGTATCTTACTATTTCCCAGGCTCTGGCCACTATCTTCCTTTTCAAGATCTCCATTCAGAGATCCATGATGGCTTTTTGTATCTAAAATTCAGCTCGTTGATTTTTATACATCTCCTAAATACCTTAGGTTTGCTATTTATATCTTGAATGAGACATTTTTGTCTCCTAAGTTCCATACACAGATATAGAAGAACGTTGGGGGAGAGAAACATAAGGACTTTATTTTCCTGCTGATATTGGAACAAAACCATATATAGAGAACTATGTCCCATATATTTATATATTGGCACAGATCCTTGAGTTAGAGACGAGAAAAACAGTCACCATGAAAATTCTGGAAATGCTTATAGTAAACCAGAATGAAGACCATGATAGAAATCCTAGGAAGGAGAGTATATGACAGTTCAGATAAAGAACAGGGAGCAGCTGTATGATGAAGGATTTACAGTAAGAAATGCTAAACCATTTTGGAAAAAGAGTCACATATTTTAGGGAGAGAACCACTCATATTTGATGAGAACATAGATTCAAAGAAAAATAATAAATGGAATAGGAGTACCCCACGGCATCTTATCTCTTGCTCTAATAGGAAGTAAACAGACAATGAAATTAACCGTTGGGGCTCAGTACCCTGGGGGGGTTTCTTGGAACTTTGCAAGAGGGATGGACCATATGGTCAGACTGCCTCTGTGACAACACAGGCTCAGATGAAATTTCAAGGATTATAAATCCTCCTGTTTCATCTCATAATTTGATCACCAGCTGGTACTGAGAAGTATAACATTGCACAATTAAGTGCCTATGGATTTTTTATATCTTCCTCAGTAGCATCCGGATTTGGTCCCTGGAAAGCAGACTGTGGCACTCCTCCAGGGTGATCATTAATCTGCCTCAGTAGGGCAGTCTTCCCACATGGGAGCCCATCCATAATGGTCTGTTGTAGTGATCTGTCACACCATATGGGGGAAGACGAAACAAGAGACTGAGCAACCGAAAGACACACATAACTTGGAATCCTGGCAAAAACGGAAAAGAAGGAAGGAAGCATTACATATCATCTGTCCACATAGCTGAGCAGAGGTCAAGTAGTTAATTACATGCCCATTGTTGGTCTTAGAGTCTGTCATACAGACTTGGAGGGGAAAGAGAGAACCAGCAGGGAGAGTAAATCAGTGTTTCTGGAGAGGTACCAAATTAAATATCCTTTCTGTAGTATCTTTCAGGGGCCAGTTGAATGTGAGAGAACGGGGTCCCTGGAGGGCACCGCCATGCTATGTACACAATGCCTGCTCAAGTGGTATGGGCTGTGCAGAGAAGGTCTTGGGAAGATAGGAGATATAAGGCATGGTGTATATTATTATGAGTGGTTAATGAATACTACGACCTTTTCCAGGCCGGTTTCACCTGCCCTTCATCCCACCCTCTATTGGAGCCATACTGAACTACTCAGACTAGTTCACAGCTGTCCACTCTCTAGAGCCCGGGTCTGCCTAGAAGAGGGAGAGATGAACAGCTGAATGGATAATTGAGTGGATTGGATGAATGCACAAATGAATAAATGAATGAATTTTTTTGTTTGTTTACCAAAAATGAGAGCTCCAGTCTTTTTTAAAAAATAAATTTTAGTAAATTAATTTTATTTATTTATCCTTGGTTGCATTGGGTCTTCACTAATGTGCGCGGGCTCTCTCCAGCTGTGGCGTGTGGGGGCCACTCCTTGCGGAGGTGCGTGGGCTTCCCACTGTGCCGGCCTCCCTCGCTGCGGAGCACGGGCTCTAGGCAGGGCAGCTCCAGTAGTTGTGGCACGCGGGCTCAGTAGTTGTGGGTCGGGGGCTCCATAACGCAGGCTCAGCAGTTGTGGCACAGGGGCCTAATTGCTCCGCGGCACGTGGGATTTTCCCAGACCAGGGCTCGAACCCGTGTCCCCTGCATCGGCAGGCAGATTCAAAGCAACACTTTCCATAACCGTTCAGCTATTTAACACAAATACTAGTGGCAGTTAGAGAGTTTATCTCCTGGAAGCAGCGTGGTAGGATGGCACAGTAGGGCAGTAGCTGGTGACAAGGCAAGAGTAGGCATATAGGAGAGAAAGATCCTATGAGGGAAATTATGTGACTTAATTAGAACTTTCCCCATATAGTCTGTGTTTCCATGGTGCTTCAGTTATTGAATACATAGTTTCCCATTAGTTTCAAACATCTTAAAACAGCAACCCAAAGCACATTTGAATGCAATTTTCAGGATTCATGGATGAATAGATGCTAGGAAATGCAAACTGGGAAATTGTTACAACCAAATGGAATAGTCAGTATTACAGCACCTATTCCCTCAAACCTTTCAAGGTAAGACTAGCTAATGTCAGCTCAGCTGCAGCAAAGACAAAAGGGTTTGGTGACCAGAGGGAAAGAAAAGGGAAAACAACCTTTTTCTTTTCTTTTTTTAACCCATCGTTCATGGGAAGGAGCTCACTCAGCAGGGGGGATCTCAGGGCCCTGGAAGAGCAATCTCATTGTGCAGGCATAGACAACAGGAAGTGAGCACAAACAGACCCTCTCCTCCACGTAAACACACACAGACTTAACCTACGGCTGAACTTCTGCCCTTGAGTGACCGGCGCCATTAGGACACAGGTCAAAAGGTTGGAGGGTGACAGAAATTGGAGCCTTATTGAATGAAAGAGAAAATGAAAAATTCTTTTGTTTGCCTAACTCTGTGGGTTGTATAGCTACTGTGATTGCAGAATGGAGTCTGGAGTGGGAAACAGAAGTCCCTGATTTATCACAGCCTGAGAAAAGCAGTCAGAAACTCAGTTCAGGATGGAAAAAGAATCATAAGGAAGACCTGCATAAAAGAAAAGTGAGTCTCACTGCTCTTAAGAGGGAGCACAGACACGATCAGCCTTTGAGGATAATAAGAAGGTATGGAGAGAGACATTAGGAAATTTCTCTTTCCATGAATGTGCAGGTCGGAAGAAATACAGATGCAGGTGCACAGCTGGCTGACCCACTCTCTTCCCCCAGCTCTCCACGGCAGGCGCCCCATCACAGCAGAGTAGGAAAAACTTTTTGATAAAAGCTGTATGCTCTGAATGTGTGTGTGTGTTTTGTATATATTCATCTACAAAAGGCATGACAAGATGAAGCTCACCTGGCAAATTGTTTCACCTCACAGAGAAGCGTACAATCTGGGGATTTCCTGCTGTCCTCAGCTATTTCTACCCATTTGAAACTTTGAGCAAGTTCTGGATGATTCTACGTCTTCCAGAATGTTTCTTCAGGGTGAAAAGTCAACCATTTAAACGAGGATGTAAACGACTATCCTGTGTTCCAACTCAGTCTGTCATTCTGTTGGTAAAGATAATATTTTTTTTTTTTAAAAAAAAGGAAGAAACGAAAGAGATTAGAGTACATTGCTTTTGTGAGTGTGAACTCCAAAATGTCTGGTATTATTCTAGAACTTTTTTCCTATGTGTCTTCTCCTAGGCTGGACTTCAGCTGCAAAATTTTTTCCCTAATAGCTGAACAAATAATGGAACTCCTGCTTCTTAAAATGAGTTTTAGATTTGAGATCATTGAGCAGGTTCACACATGCTATTTTTTTAAATGCGGTTTTCAACAACTTGCCCTCCAGCATTCCTGATTTTTGTTTCTGAAGGTTCCCCCATGTAAGACAGCCACAAGCATTCAGAAATGAGGTTTTAGCTCCTTGCAAACGCAGGGCAGACGTGAACACCTCCTGGGCGACTGATGAGTCCTATTAACCTTGTTGCAGAGATGGAAGCCCAGAAACAAAGTGGCTGCGAGGATTATAGGAGGAAGTCAGTGTCAGCACCAGGATTAGAATTCACACTTGCCTGGCTTCTCAGCCCAGGACCAGCTTCCCCACGGATCCCAGCTTTGTCTCCCACCCTGAGTGAGGGGGCTGGGTGTTTCCAAACGTTGAAAGAATCCTGTTATCCTCAGGCCTCGCCATTGCAGGAAGGCCCTTCCTTTTAGTAAGTGACAGAGCTGGGAAGTAACTTTGAGGTGATTTATTCCAATCTCTAAACTTTTTAAGTGAGAAAAAGCTCATAAAAGTGCTAGAAACACACTAAGGATACCCAGTTTGCAGTAATACCACAGGGAGTCAAATCAGTGTGGCTTGACAAGAACCAGATAAGATTTGGAGTCTGAAGCTTGAAGCTTGCCTTTACCTCTCAGTGAGCTTCTTTAGTGTTTCTTTTTTAAAATTATCATTTAATTTAAAAAAATTTTAAACAATTTTTAAAGGTAGCTTTCCATTCACAGTTACTGAAAAATATTGGCTATATTTCTCCATGTTGTACAATACATCCTCGACCTATCTTACACCCAATAATTCGTATCTTCCACTCCCCCTCCCCTATATTGCTCCCCCCAGCACAACCCCACACTGGTAACCACTAGTTTGTTCTCTATATCTGTGAGTCTGCTTCTTTTTTGTTTTATTCACTAGTTTGTTGTATTATTTAGATTCCACAGATAAGTGATATCATACAGTATTTGTCTTTCTCTGTCTGACCTATTTCACTTAGCATAATGCCCTCCAAGTCCACTCATGTTGCTGCAGATGGCAAAATTTCAATCTTTTCTATGGCTGAGTAGTATTCCATTGTATATATACCACATCTTCTTTATCCATTCATTCATTGATGGACGCTTAGGTTGTTTCCATATCTTGGCAATTGTAAATAATGCTATGAACATTGGGGTGCGTATATCTTTCTGAATTAGTGTTCTTGGGCTTTTTTGGATATATACCCAGGAGTGGAATTGCTAGGTCATATGGTACTTCTATTTTTAGTTTTTTGAGAAACTTCCATACTGTTCTCCACAGTCACTGTACCAATTTACATTCCCACCAACAGTGTAGGAGGGTTCCCTTTTCTCCACATCCTCACCAACAATTATTATTTGTGTTCTTTTCGATGATAGACATTCTGACAGGTGTGAGGTGGTATCTCGTTGTGGTTTTGATTTGCATTTCCCTGATGATTAGCAATGTTGAGTATCTTTTCATGTGTCTATTGGCCATCTGCATTTCCTCTTTGGAAAAATGTCTATTCAGTTCTTTTGCCTATTCTGGGCTATTTGTTTTTTTGATGTTGTGTTGTACAAGCTGTTTATATATTTTGGATATTAATCCCTTATCGGTCATATTATTTGCAAATATTTTCTCCCAGTCAATGGGTTGCCTTTTCATTTTGTTGATGATTTCCTTTGCTATGTAAAAGCTTTGAAATATAATTAAGTCCCGTTTGTTTATTTTTGCTTTTATTTCCTTTACTTTAGGAGACAGATCTGAAAAGATCTTGTTGTGACTTATGTCAAAGAGTGTTCTGCCTATGTTTTCCTCTAGGAGTTTTAGAATATTTGGTCTTACATTTAGGCTTTTAATCCATTTTGAGTTTATTTTTTTATATGGTGTGAGGAAATGCTCTAATCTCATTGTTTTACATGTAGCTGTCCAGTTTTTCCAGCACCACTTATTGAAGAGACTGTCTTTTCTCTATTGTATATCTTGCCTCCTTTGTCATAGATTAATTGACCTTAAGTGCATGGGTTTATTTCTAGGCTGTCTATCCTGTTCCATTGATCTATGTGTCTGTTTTTGTGCCAGTACCATACAGTTTTGATTACTGTAGCTTTGTAGTATATTCTGAAGCCAGTTCTTCTTTCACAAGATAATTTTGGCTATTCGGGGTCTTTTGTGTTTCCATACAAATTTTAAAATTATTTGCTCTAGTTCAGTGAAAAATGCCATTGGTATTTTGATAGGGATTGCACTGAATCTGTACATTGCCTTGGGTAGTATGGTCATTTCAACAATATTGATTCTTCCAAGCCAAGAACACAGTATATCTTTCCATCTGTTTGTGTTGTCTTCAATTTCTTTCATCAGCATCTTATAGTTTTCTGAGTATAGACCTATTGCCTCCTCAGGTAGGTTTATTCCTAGACATTTTATTTGTTTTGATGTAATGGTAAATGGGATTGTTTCTTTACTTTCTCTTTCTGATAGTTTGTTGTTGGTGTATAGAAATGCAACAGATTTAAGTATATTACTTTTGTATCCTGCAACTTTACTGAATTCATTGATGAGCTCTAGAAGTTTTCTTGTGCCATCCTTAGGATTTTTTATGCACAGTATCATGTCATCTACAAACAGTGACAGTTTTACTTCATCCTTTCCAATTTGGATTTCTTCTATTTCTTTTTCTTCTCTGATTACTGTGACTAGGACTTCCAAACCAATGTTGAATAAAAGTGGTGACAGTGGACAACGTTGTCTTTTTCCTGATTTAGAGGAAATGCTTTCAACTTTTCACTGTTGAGTATATTAGCTGTGGGTTTGTCATATATGGCCTTTATTATGTTGAGATATGTTTCCTCTATGTCTGCTTTCTGGAGAGTTTTTATCATAAGCAGAAGTTGAATTGTATCAAAAGCTTTTTCTGCATCTTTTGAGATGATCATCTGGTTTTTTATTCATCAATTTGCTAATGTGGTTTATCACATTGATTGATTTGCAGATATTGAAAAATCCTTGCATCCCTAGGATAAATCCCACTTGATCATGGTGTATGGTCCTTTTAATGTATTGCTGGATTCAGTTTGCTAGTACCTTGTTGAGGATTTTTGCATCTATGTTCATCAGTGATACCGGCCTATAGTTTGTGTGTATGTGTTTGTGTGTGTGTGTTTGTTTGTGATATCTTTGTCTGGTTTTGGTATCAGGCTGATGGTGTCCTCATTGAATGAGTTCGGAAGTGTTCCTTCCTCAGCAATGTTTTGGAATAGTTTCAGAAGAATAGGTGTCAACTCTCTTCTAAATGTTTGGTAGAATTCACCTGTGAAGCCAGTTGGTCCTGGACTTTTGTTTGTTGGGAGTTTTTAAATTAGTGATTCAATTTCATTACTGGTAATTGTTCATATTTTCTACTTCTTCTTAGTTCAGTCTTGGGAGATTGTACCTTTCTAAGAATCTGTCCATTTCTTCTAGGTTATCCATTTTATTGGCATATAGTTGTTCATAGTAGTCTCTGATGATCCTTTGTATTTCTGTGGTGTCTGTTGTAACTTCTCCTTTTTCATTTCTGATTTATTGATTTGGGCCCTCTCCCTTTTTCTCTTGATGAGTCTGAACTGAGCCTCTTTCTTGTCTGTAAAATGTAGGAAACAATCCCAACTTTAGTATTTTATGAAGATTAAATATGCCAAATATATGAGATATTTATAGGCACTTAAAATTTTTACCCACCCATGTATTCGTCTTCTCTTCTGTTATTATGCAATTTCTCTACATGAGAAGAACAATACCCAAATGTGTTGATTTAAGGGTCCAAGCCCAAAAGAGTGGGACTTTAATTTGGAACTTGGCTGAGACCATGTCAGGAGCTAAGGCACAAACATGGTGCATGGCAGTCAAATGCATTGAGCTCAGAGTTGCAGCGTTTTTCTCCAAGATTAGGATTTGAAGAACCCCCCCCCCCCCCATATAGAGTCCAGGGGGCTGCATGTAGAAGCAGTATGGGGAGTGGAGACCACATGGAAGGTCGACATTCTGGACGGTGCTCCCCAGTGGATGAGCACTGCGGCAGGTTCACACTGCCCTGCATTCTCTACAGACTGACAGCCCTGCTCTTCTTTATCTTGTTCCTCCCTCACCAATTTTCTTTTTGTCACTCCTCCAGGAGAACATCTGCTTTGCCTAATTTGACAAGCATGCTTTGTCCTGCAACTAATTACTGAACATACTTTGCCTTATTTCCTAAGAGAAGGAATTAGCAATTCATCTTCATAGGTTTGAAAAGGAGGGAAAGAATTCCCTTTTTACTTTTCTCTTCAAATCTTATCTGAGAGTTTTAGGCCAGAAACCTTGAGTGGATGGTGGAAGCAGGCGGGCACCAAAAGGGGACGTCTGCCAGGTAAGAAGGGCAGCTTCTAGCCCTTGTATATGAAAACTATTTAAAACCCAGAATGTGCTTTGCAGAGGAGGATTTAGGGCAGGAAGGATTGGGAAATTTTAAAAAATAATGTCCCCCATGTAATGGGATTGTCATGGTAATAATTATTGAGCATCTACTAAGGGCTGTGCCCTATACTGTGCTTTTATGTACAATGTTATGTTTAATCCTCAAAACAGATTTATGAGGTAGGTTCTATTACCCCCATTTTGTATCTGAGGGACTGTGGTGCAGAGAAGCTGGACATGGGGGGCTCTGGGCACAGAACTTATTAACCGCCCAGCAGAGATTCAAACCCAGAAGAGTCTGTCTCCAGGGTCTGTGCTCTTGATCACCATGTCTTGCCAGCTGTTCTGCTGATCATGGCTTAGGTAAACTCAAGCATTCATTTTACCCCACTCATCTTGTCCCTGGGGAATCTAGGAACTCCCCTCTTCGGATCCAAGAGAGATCTACTTTTGTGTCCACTACTCCCTCTCTCCTGAAAGTCATCCCCAAAGTGTGCAAAATCATCACACAGCATGCATGTGGTTCCCAGGCTTTGGTGGTAGCTCACACACCCAGGCTGATGGGCCAGTGTGGCTGGGGTTTAGGGTGATAAGACATGAACCAATGAACTGGAGGCTTAGTTGGGAACAGCAGGCTATGTTATTTGGGAGCTTATAAGTGAACCTTATAAGTAGTGTCTCTCACATCCAACCTTGGAAAAACAGGAAAAGAGGGACCTGCTAAGTGCATGTTCTCCAAGGTAAACAGAATCTTCGCAAGTCTGCCGTCAAGGCCATTTTTTATGCCCACCATGGGATTCAGGGCACTATCAACTCACCTACGGCGGTACTCTGTTGTCATAAAATCTAGCACTAAGATTTTATTTGAAAAGCTTAGGTGGGGAACTTCCTGGGGCCAAAATATCTCTGTTATTTCCCACTTCCGGGAGGCTAGACAGAGTGGGATTGAAGACCATCTCCTTGGTCGTTGTCATTTTGCTCCTCGTGCGTGGTCTCTTTAGTTCCAACACGTGGATCATTTGATAACGTTTTGAAGAAGTCTGGGATTGTTACGTTGGTGACTTGACAGTGTCAGATTTAAGAGTGTTTCACACAGTCTCCCTGAGTTTTCTAAAATACTAATTGGCAGAGCCTTAAAAACCTCCAACCATTTCTGCCTATTGACTTGAGAGCATTTTAAGTTGCAGAAGTTCTGGATCCAATTTTCTTCTTTTTTGGAAGACTTCCACCCCCTGCACTGGTCATCGGACTAAAATTGACTGCTCCATGGAGAAGTGAGGTAAAAAATGACATGGAAGTCCTCTTGTCTTTTGCCTTGTCCATTATTATTCACCCCATATAATAAAGGGCAGCTCCTCCTTTTGTCTCCTCCGACCCTGATGTATTTAAAATGTAAAGAATGTAAAGAATGCTTATTGCGAGCTATGGGTACATTTTAGCCACAAATGCCCTCTCTTCTTAGCTTCTTGGACAGACACACTTGTAGGAGAAAGGCAGGCAGAGTTTGGGAGCAGGGGAGGTGATATATTAATGTAGTTTGTTCCCGTTTTCTCCTCAGACAGGCTGCTGTCATTCTCTACTGGAAAATAACTAAGTGGCACTTGGAATTAAACTCTCCCAGGAAAAGTGATATGAATACTGAGAGTTTTAAAGGAAAAATCACTTTCTGCTTCTCTGTATGACTTGATCCTTCTTTTTATCTTATTTCCTGTTAAAAACAATATTGAGTTTAAACAGTGCTAAAAAATCATTAACAGCAGAAGAAAGATAGCTCTTTTGCTGATTAAAACAAGAGACTTTTCTGACACTGAACCTCAGCTGAGGGGCTGAGAGACTGCAGAAGTGGCTGCTCTGCCTTCTGTTTCTACAAAGGTAAAGTTTTCCTAAGGCCAAAAGCAAGCCAAGGCCAAGGTTCTGAAAGGGGGTACGCTTTCTTATTGTTGATTAGGACTTCGTTAACTTTACCAGGGAAGGAATGAGCGTGGTGCTTTCTTTTATCATGAGGAAGACTTCAGCTATTCCTACCATCCTTTCTTCTTCAGGGAGTCTCACTTCACATATACTGATGCCAAAAGGAGGAGAATTGGTTTCTTTACAACTCAGAAGGCCAGATGGAAAGCATTATCCTTTGCTTCTGCAAAACCAAAATAACTAGTATATCTTGTTGGTGATAAAGCACGAGTGCAGGCCACATAGAAAGAGTGTCCCAACTCTTGTCCCAGCTGGGACTCTTTGCCATCTTAGAATGTCCTGCTGGAATTCCAAGCAGGTGAAACTGAGCCCAGAGCTGGTCACAACTATGAAACAGTTCTACTGTTTCCTATTGTCAGGCTTTGCCTGACCTATTTTATATCGTAGGGTACAGATTTGTTCCTTTCCATTTCCTTACCTGGTTTTGGCAACATTCAGTTGACTTGAAGCACATGGCTTTATTTCTGAATTCTCGATTCTATTCCATTGATCTATGTCTGCCTTTATGTCAGCAGCAGACTGTCTTGATTACCATTGCTTTGCATGAAGTTTTGACATTAACAAGTGTGTATCCTCCAACTTTATTCTGCTGTTTCAAAACTGCTTTGGTTATTCTGGGTCCCTTGCAATTACATAAAAAATTTTAGAATCAGCTTTTCAGTTCCTACAAAAAACCCAGCTGGGATTCTGACGGAGATTGAATTGAATCTACAGATTAACTGGGGAAGGCTGCTAACTTAATGATATTAAGTCGGCCGATCCATGAACGTGGGGCGTTTTTCCACTTATTTAGATCTTTTAAAACTTCTTTCAACAATATTTTGTAGTTTTCAGAGTGTAAGTTTTGAAATTCTTTGTTAAATTTGTTCTTAAGTATTTTATTATTTTTGAAGTTCTTGTTAATGGAATTGTTTTTTACTTTCATTTTTGGATTGTTTATTGCTAGTGTATAGAAATACAACTGATTTTTGTATCTTGATCCTTTATCCTGCAAGCTTACTGAGCTCATTTGTTAGTTCTACTAGTTTCTTAGTGGATTCTTTAGGATTTTCTATGTACAAGAACGTGTTATCTGCAAATAGAGATAGTTTTACTTCTATCTTCTTCTGGTTGCTTTTTATTTCTTTTCCTTGCCAAATTGCCCTGGCTAGAGCCACAAGTACAAAGTTGAATAGCAGTGGTGAGAGTGGATATTCTGTCTTCTTCATGATCTCAGGGGAAAGCATCTAGTCTTTCACCATTAAGTATGGTATTAACTCTGGGTTTTTCCTACATGCCCTTTGTCAGGTTGAGGAAGTTCCATTCTATTTCTAGTTGTTGAATGTTTTCATCATGAAAGGTGTTGGATTTTGTCAAGTGCTTTTTCTTCATCTATTGAAATATGTAGTTTTTGCTTTTCATTCTGTTGATATGGTGTATCACATCAGTTGATTTTCAGATGTTAAACCAATCTTGCATTCCTGGTATAAATCCCATCTGGTCGGGGTGTATAATTTTTTTAATATGTTGCTGGATTTGGTTTGCTAGTATTTTATTGAGGATTTCTGTGTCTTTATTCATAAAAGATATGGGTGTGTAGTTTTCTTGTAGTATCTTTGTCTGGCTTTGGTATCAGGGTAATACTTCCTCATAAAATGAATTAGAAAGTGTTCCCACCTCTTTTATTTTTTTTGGAAGAATTTTTGAAAATTTGATATTAATTCTTCCTTAAATATATGGTAGAATTCACCAGTGAAGCTATCTGTCCCTGGGCTTTTCTTTGTGGATTTTCAGTTACTAATTCAATCTCTTTGCTTGTTGTAGATCTCTCAGATTGTCTATTTCTTCTTGAGTAAGTTTTGGTAGTTTTTGTCTTTCCAGGAACTGAGCCACTTCATCTAAATTTTCTAATTTACTGGTATACAATTGTTCATAGTATTCCTTTATAGTCTTTTTTTATTTCTATAAGATTCCTTGCTGACTGGATGACTGACAATAAGGACCACATAACTGGTAGAATACAGAGCACTGATGGACACTGACATATGGTTGTAATATACTTTTAAAAACTTTCCTTGTCTGTGAATTGGGATGGGATATCAGAGGGAGGGACTACACAGATAACTGGTGGGATGTTATACCTCAGGCATGTGAGAGGTTTGGTATAAGAAGTAATTACAAAGATTATAGAATCAGATGGCTCTGGCTAGTTGTTACTGATGCATCGAAGAAAGACAATGAAAAGCTGAGGGTGATTAATCATGCATTTAAGGTAAAGTCTAAAAGCCAGAGGGCCTCCTTGGCAGCTTGTGGAGTCTCTCATCTTTTATAACTAAAAAAAAAAAAAAAAAGCTAAGGCTTAGTCCCAGGACTTAATTAGAAGAGTGGTACAGCTCTAGTCACTTAGGCCAAGTCTACTTCACCAAGGTCAGAGCTCTCATTGGGAAGAAGAAGTCCTGATTCCAGGATAGGGAAATCTGGGTTGTTACACTCAAAGAACCTTGAATCCCGAGATTCCCCTGTGCCTTTGGGATTGAATAATTTGTTACTCCTTCCTGTTAAAGACTAATACTCCCCTCATTTCTTGACAAAAATGCAGAGGCTTCTGCCCTTCAAGATAGCATGCAGCCTTCCACAGGGTCTACCAGTTGGCCCCTTTGTCCTGGACCAATAACTGGGAAAAAGTTGGGCCTGCTAAGGGAGAAATAAACTCTAGACTAATATATACAATCAAGGTCTTAGTGGGCCTAGTTTCTGAGGGACTTGGATCAATGGGGGAGGGACATAAAGATAGATAAAGAAGAATGTATCAATACAGGAGCACTTTCTCATCATATGGATCAAACACCTAGCAAAGGTGAGAGATGGTGCTAACACACTAATAGAATGGCTCTTGAAAGCTTTGATAAAGCAATGGCACACATTAACTCAAGTAGAAATGTCCGAACTACCATGGCAGACAGTGGTGGGGAGATGGGCATGGAAGAGTGGATATATTATATAAGGACACGAAACCCACCAGCTCAACAAGTTACATAGGAGAGCCCTGAGGACATTGGAAAGAGGGACACCAGTATTGTTGAAAAGGTCAGGGATGACTGTCCTCTATAAGCCAAGGCTGATGGTAGGAGATGCTGTTACAAAACAGGACTCTCTGAGAGCAATGAGGATAAAAAGATCTCAGTATAATAAAAGCCAGGTGGCTGTGCTTATCTGTCAGCAGTAAAGCGACTACAATTTTCAAAATGAGCATCTAGGTCAGAGTGGCACACAGGGCCAGAGAGTTATGGAAATGATTAAAAGAACACTGTGCTTTTCTATGGGAAAGATAGATGGGCAGCCAACAAGAATATTACTCAACTCATGTAAAAAAAAAAAAAGCAAAAAAAAAAAAAAAAAAATCATGGGAGAATGGGAGACCAGGAGGCTGAGAGCAGTTGCCCCTAAAAAAATCAAGATCTCTTAGTTTCCAAACTTGAGCCAGTTCTCATACTCAGAGCCACTGACTGAAGGAGAGGCTGAATCCCAGTGAAAATGACAGTGCAACAACAAGGCAATTGTACATAGTAACTTCACCTCAATTCCTCCCCCAAAGGACCTGCGGCCACTTCCTTATGTTCAGCTCTCCTATAAACTGAGGAGTGTATCATCCTGCATTTATTCAAGGCTCCTCCATGCACCCTCTGCAGCCTTGATGATCATTCTGTGACAGTCTCCTCATTCTGGAGACTTCCTAGAGAAGTAGGGGCAGAAGTTTCATCCACACTCATGTTGGGGTCTTCTTCTCTCAGGAGGGACCCTACGTAGGTATAAAGATGTCAGTGTTGACAGTGTAGAGCTAGGTTAGGGTGGAACAGACTTGGATATGGGCAGATGGGATGATTCCATCTCTACCTGGGAATGAGTCAAACATCTTCCCCTTTGTTAGGAAGTTGGTTGCTAATCAAATGGAAACACACACAGGTGAAGCATGTCAGTCTTCAGTCATCCTTTACTGTCCCAGTGCCTCTCAAATCAGCATTTCCCACACTTTGTCCAACATCATATGGTTGATTCCAATGGGCCCAGGATTGTCACAGCTAGGTTCCTAAAATACATTCTTCAGATTGGTATAGAGACCGCACTGCCTCAGTTGGTGTAGGATTACCTGGGCTTGGACTCCAGAAAGTATATGAAGATGTTCTCAAAGTTACATAATAAGACTTCAGTTTAAGACTTATAAGATCCGTGAATGTGCCTTTGAATCACAAGAGCTACTCTTATTTTGTGGGTGAAGAAATAATCTGAGTGGGTGAGTAACTGGCCTATATCTCAGAGATGGAACAGAGTTTTGAACTCTGGCCTGCCTTATTCCAGAACTCATGTTCTATTCACTATGGCATGTTGCCATCATGAGGAGGAAAAGAAGAAACAAAGAACAATGAAACGAACCAAAAAACCAGGAACATCTGTGGATGAACTTCATGGTAACTGGTGCAGCGCCCAGATGATGGTAAAGAGAGAAGGTCCCTATACTTGTCCACAGATCCTTCTCAGAGCAGCCCAGGACAGAATTTCAAAATGTAAAAGACTTCTCTGAACGTGAGTACATATTGGCATTCTACGTGGACTTCTCAAACGACATGCAGCCCAGTTCAAGATGAGGCTGCGGTGACGTCATATTTTCATTTTTTCCCCCATGATGCTCATTTTTACTTTATCAGATACTTATTTAGCTTTTTAAACAAAATTTTACATTTACTTATGTGAAGAGGCCATGGAATTTGAGGCTGCTTAAGCAAAGTGTCATTTTTGTAGTTGTTGTTGTTAATTAGGAACACATAAAAGTAGAAATAAAATTAAGAAACTTTGGGAAGCTAGAATAGAGAAATGCTATGTTTTCTTCATGTTACAAACATACATATTTATGTAGATAATATATATAACATATAATAGAATACACCAATAAATATGTTATATATCAATAAGAAACACCCTATCAGAAAAAAAATTTTTTTAAGATAATTTTTTTAAAACTTAAAAAACAAAAAGCAGGATCCAAAGGAAAGTATAACATAAAGGAGTGGTCAGTGTTTTGCATTGGCCACATACAATTTAAAGATCACATAATAAATAGATAGATTCATAGATAATCATAGAAGAAACAGTACTTTTATGAGATAATTAGCAACCATCCCTGCCATCATTTCCCCAATTACTTTCGAAATTTAGTTTTTATGAATGACTTTCAATTGATGGCCTTAAGGGAAAAGTTCTTCATTTAACCGTAATGTCCCAAAAAAAGACTCAGTGTGGAACCAGTGGCACTGAGATCTGTTCCTACAGCACCCTACTGATCCTACTAATGCAAGTGTTATAGGGACATCCTTATAGTACAGGGGTCAGAAAGTTAGCTTGGTACCATGGGGAGCACACAGGGCAGCCATCTGAACTACAAGTGTGATGTAAAAAAAAAAATTAAAAAACAAAACAGGGCTTCCCTGGTGGCGCAGTGGTTGAGAGTCTGCCTGCCGATGCAGGGGACACGGGTTCGTGCCCCAGTCCGGGAAGATCCCACATGCCGCGGGAAGATCCCACATGCCGCGGAGCGGCTGGGCCTGTGAGCCATGGCCGCCGAGCCTGCGCGTCCGGAGCCCGTGCTCCGCAACGGGAGAGGCCACAACAGTGAGAGGCCCGCGTACCGCAAAAAAAAAAAAAAAAAAAAAGAAGGCCTTATTTCTATTTGTTTACTTTAAACATTGGTCCATTGCAAATTTTTACAGAGGAATGACCAAATTAAAAACACAACAGGAAAAAGCAGATGACAAAGGCCCAGAGAGTGTCATGTTATGTTCCTTCATTTTGTAGCTGAGTTTATTTTTCTGTTTCTGCATCTAGAGAAATCTGGGTATATGCTCCCAAAAGGAGAAAAATTAAATATCCAGACATCTCAGCCAAGGAAGAAGCCAAGAAATCAAAACAAGCCTGCAGGCTTCTGATAAATGGGAAAAGCCTGGTCCCCATTGGGAGCAAGCTGATGGGTGCAGGTGGGGACCGGCATCAGGCTCTGACACCGTGTCCCCTGGCATCACAAGTGCTGAGCAGGGCACAAAGGCATCTTGGATAAGATGCAGCTTGGGGTCCTTTACAGAGGCTAGATTGTCAATTCGTCCATTTTTGAGCATCCTGCCCAGGTTCCCACCAGCTCTGTGGACAAAACTAAAGCTGGAAGGAACCAAAACTATCTCTAAAATTTCCTCTTATCGCCAGTGTTTATTAAAGAGGGGCAATAAACACATTTGTTGTATGCGGTTTCCTCCTCTGGATACTTTTCTACCTTTTTTGAGCAGAGATGTGTACACGTGTAAGCAGTAATGATGGTGCAGTCTTTTATTCCCAGAACTTCCTGTTTTGTTTTTTTTTAGTAACACCGTAACTCTTGGGGGTACACAGCCTCAGCTCTCAGAGATCATTCTTTTATTTATTTATTTATTTTTGGCTGTGTTGGGTCTTTGTTGCTGTGCATGGGCTTCCTCTAGTTGCAGTGAGCGGGGGCTACTCTTCGTTGCGGTGCGCAGGCTTCTCATTGCGGTGGCTTTTCTTGTTGTGGAGCACGGGCTCTAGGTGCATGGGCTTCAGTAGTTGTGGCATACGGGCTCAGTATTTGTGGCACACGGGCTTAGTTGCTCCACGGCATGTGGGATCTTCCCGGACCAGGGCTCGAACCCGTGTCCCCTGCACTGGCAGGAGGATTCTCAACCACTGTGCCACCAGGGAAGCCCATCAGAGATCATTCTTGATTAGAAAAGAGACCTCGAGCCTTTGCCCCCAGGGAACATATTCAAAGCAGATGTTGCCCATTATTCTTCTTCTACAGGAAAGAGATGGAGCAGTGACATTTGGATTACCTTTCTACACCAACAGATATTAGCTGAACAGGAGAAATTATTTATTCCTCATTAAAATTGGCTACCCAGAAACCCTACACGTCATAACTATGACTTTGCACTGCATTAGGGAGACTTATGGCAATATGTGGCACTAAATGACCTGAGTGACAAATTGTGGCTTCATTGGCCCAGGAAAAAAAATCTCATGTTTTGGATTAGATGGCTTATTTTAGGTCAGAAAAGGGTGCAGGTGAATTAACCAAGGCATCAAGGGATTTGAATGCTCTTAATTAAGTGGTCACTTTGTTAGAGTTCTTTATTTTAAAAAGAACTTGTTTGCTTATAATTTAACACTGTAATTGCTGGGAGGAAATGCTGTTACAGCTGAAAGTTTATCTACCCTGCCGCCTGCTGCCAAGTGTGAAACGCTGTTCTGGAAACTCAAGAAAGCTCTGTAAACAAAGCTGGATTAAAACGCTCAGGAACGCTGGATGCAAAGGAAACATTTCCATAGAGGAGTTGGGGCTTTAAATCCTCTATCAATTCTCCTGGAAATTAGAGGGTGTGAGCTGACTTTAAATTATAGCTAGAAGTAATGGCTAAAGAGACCATTTGTGTTTCTAGTTCAGGCAAATGAGGCTCATTTCCTTTTTATTGGGGAAAAATATATCTTGCCAAAATTTGTCTTGTTGGTAAAAAATGCTTGTCAGCAAAAGAAAAATAATTTTGGAAAATAGGAAAGCTTCCCTTTCTGCCCTCCCTCAAAGTGTCTAAGTGTTGTACACGTGTTCCAAGGTCATTGAAAGTTATGATGCCTATTTCACAGATGAAAAAAGTACTGAGAATTGAATAGATCTTTTATGTTCTAAGAAGGAGAAAAGAATCTGCCTCTTTTAATCTGCAAGACCTATATCCTTAGTTTCTTTTCCTTTTCATGGCCTGGTTTGTAAAGTGATGTATTGGCTCTTAGCCTGGATTCTGGGACCTCATTTACTTGAGTCAGTAGTTATATTGCTCTGTGCTTTATTCTCATTGGTTAAAAAAAGAGATGATGGTAGAGTTATATTATATTACAGCTATTCAGAGATATAATTAATATTTTCAAAGTGCTTTAAGAACTTTGGGTGAAAGGAAATGCAGTGGAATGCAGAACATTATTGTTTTTTCTTTTGCATTTTTATCAGGTTTGAATAAAACCTCCTCTTTATGAAAGAGTATTAGCAGCTGAGAGTGACAAAGACATTTTCCTTAGGAATCTAGAGGACTTGAAATAGATTATGTGGTATTAAAGGGCAGAAAAGGAAAGAATGCATTTTTAAAGTATACTAAAACATGTTTCAGATAACATGATGATTTAGCAAACATACTTCCTGAACAAAGAAAAGATCCAGGGACTTTCTGGGTCTTAGAGTTGAGTCTGTGTCCAGATGGAAACCTGCCCACCCAGAGTTTGGATCTATGCACAATCACCGATGTGTTCTCCTCCCTTCTCCCTGCTTATACCTTCTTCTTGCCACTTCGCCCTCGTGGCTGCTGTCCAGCTTCATTCCGTTCATATAAACATCCCTCCACCAAGCTCAGGTTGTGGCACCAGCCCACTGGCCCTTTCTAGAGTTCTCAGATCTTCAGTAAACTCTCCTTCTGGAAGCAATTATTTCATGAGCAATCTTCCTGCATCCTTGTATATTTTTATCGTTATGTTCTTTTTTCTGGTGTTCGTTTTATCTCCCTAACCTCATCAGATGCTCACTGAGGCAAAGATCATATTTCATTCCACTTCTAGTTCTATCATGAGACTATATTATTTTTTAACATACAGGAAAAACAGTTAAATTTATCCACCAATTACATTCTCTATACTTAATAGGAGGTGAATAAAGAGAAAGAGTAAAGAGAAGGAAAACGTCTTCCAACAATATAACATGGAGAACAAGTCTCTACTTCAACAAGGACAAATTGCTGCAATTTAGGGGTTCAGGGAAATGGAACTGCCACTAGCTGCTTTTCTGGCTGGTTTTCTTGAAATGTGCTGTGGGATCTCAATCATTTTCCTAGTGTCAGTTTGGGCCCTTAGCTGCAGAAGTGGCCTTATCCAGCCTTGGTGATGGGAGATATATATATGGGAGAGCCCATGTGGCTTCCTTCCCTGTGACTCCATTGTGAAAGCACTGGGTCGCCTAGAGAAGCAGGATGATCACCGCCCACCAAATGGGCTAGCCTATTCTCACTGAGGATCCAGGGAAACGACCACAGGATATGCTCCAGTCTCACTACTGGAACACAAAGGAGGTGAGAATATTAACAGCTGGCTATTC
This sequence comes from Leucopleurus acutus, assembly GCF_964270905.1. Taxonomy (NCBI): domain Eukaryota; kingdom Metazoa; phylum Chordata; class Mammalia; order Artiodactyla; family Delphinidae; genus Leucopleurus; species Leucopleurus acutus. The sequence continues at coordinate 52,864,510 of NC_139160.1, forward strand.
TACCTTAGCTAGACCTTCTTCTGCAGGGAGTGTGTTCTAGAGAAACTTGCCATGATGTACCATAATTTCAGGCCTTGAACCCATTCCAAGAAGTCTATTCACATACCCCTTTCTCAAAATTTCTAGTCACCAACTCCCAACACGTCTCTTTTCAAGTTCTTGGTCATGGAACTGGATCAGTAGCCACTTCCTAGGAATCAACGAGTTCATGTCCTTGGACCTGTTCTTCTGGGCAAAGTGGAGACTAAAACGTGTACTTAAGATTACTCTGTACCCCACTGTATTTCAGGGTTACCCTTGGAAAAAACTTCCATCCCATAGCACTCTCCTTTCACTTAGCATGTGCCCACGTCACCTCTAAGCCAGGCCAAACTGGGCAATTCAGTGATAATCTGATAACAAGCAACGCGCCTGCCCATTCAGAGGCTTTTCAATTGCACCACTCTCTTCAGTTTCTCTCAGGGAGCAGTATTGCTTCATGTACTCATTGTGTAGGGAGGAGTTGAACCAATGAATTCCACTAAGCCATTACTTTAAGGGCTAAAGGCCACTGTGGGGATTCTGGCAGCTATTGAGGATATCCATCCATCTCATCTAGACACTGGAAACTAGGACAGTGATCCCAGGATGTTTGAGTCTCCCTATACCTGCTGCAGGGACAAGGAGATCAGTGTTAACACCGAGCCGAAAGGAAGTCTGACAAGTGAAACCCGTAAGTTTCATTCTGAGACCCCAGGTCTCAGTGCTACCTTAGAGGCAGTATCCAAAAGAAATCACAACTTTTCAGGGTTTCCTTGTCTGGGCAAAGGACAGGAACAAGATTCACAGTATAACGGTGTGTGCTGGTGAAAGAGGGCTAACCCTTGGAGCTGCCCAGCCTTTCTTTTATGCAAGCTGCTCTGGGCTTGAGGACTGACTAGGGTCTGGCACCTGGGGAGGTGCCAGGACTCTCTAGAGGGGCCTCTGTTTGTCACAGCTAGAGGTTCTGCCTGTCACATAAGGCCATCAGCTTAATACCTACATCCCCGAGATTAAATAGCCACAGTAGGACACATCTGCAGGTCAGATCATTTTCTGAGATCTGATTTCCAAATTAGGCGCTCTGCCTATTTTTATGATCATACCCACTTCTCTTCCTACTTCTTCTCTGCTCCATTTCAGATGAATACAGTCAACAGTCCCAACACTAAACTCAGTTATTAAGTGCATTAAAAAGGCTGGATTGCTACCCTCCCAGTCTTTTCCTTATGGTAAAGGAGAAGGGCATCTTTTGGGCCCTCTTGAGGGACTGATGAGAAAGTGGGTTGAGCGTTCCAATCTAGTTTGGAAATCCAGAAGTCTTCTAAGTTCTTCAAGGCCTCTTTCCACATAAACATAAGGATCCTGTGCTTAATCTTGGTTTGAGTTAGCCAGCCCAGCAACTGATTTGACCTGTACCCAGCTGCCTAGGCAAGCGTATTGAATTCAGACACTATGGGGATTACACTTTTATCATTGGTGGTTGCCACCCTATGCAAAGTTATGTTCTATCCTCTTTGGTTGAACATCTTCAAGATATATGACATTATTTCCCCCCAGATTTTTAAAAATATAAATTAGAGAATTGCTGTCATTCTGTCTGGGAATAGCTCCATACTTGGTTGCCATGCTTTATCTTTTGGACCACGCTGAGGTCCAGGGCTGGCCACCCAATTGGCAACAATGAGGAGAAGGCCTTAAAGGAAATTAACAAATAACAAGCACTTACATATGGGTTGTAGGGTTCTTTAAGTTCTCTGAAGTCTTGTAGATAGCCAGTCCTATTCCAAATGTACAGATGCCCTGTTTTTCCAGTCAGTGCCTTGCCTTTTACACAAGAGACCTAGTGAGTTTGTTATTTTGATTGGAATCATAATTTAGCAATTTATAATTTCGAGTCAGTATCTAATTTTGGCTTCTAGAGTTCCCAGACCAGTGTCTACAATGGTAAGGAATTCTTTTTGAATGGTCGCATTTTCTCAGAATCATGCTGGCTGCAGGAAGGGACTGTGGATTGAGGGTGGAGGTGGGGAAGAGTCACGACAAGAGACAGAAAGACCAGCTAAAAGACCATTTCAGTGGTCTGAACGGAAGAGGATTTTGATTTAAACTAGGGTAGTGGCACTGGAAAGAAAAGGTATATATTGTTGTAAAAGATGTCTGGGAAGTAAAATCAGTAGGACCTGATGAGAACTGGATACAATGTGTTCAGAAAGAAAGAGGTTTCTAGCTTGGATAAACAGAGTGGATCTTTGCTGAGGCAGAGGACATAAAAAGAGGAGCAGAATTGGTAGGAAAGGTGATGAATGAATTTAGCTTTAGACATGTTCAATCTGAGATGCTTACTAGCTCTTCTCGGAGAGAATCTCAGGGAAGGTCTGGGTATTATATTTTCATATATGGACTCCTTAGCATATGGAGGACAGGACAAAGCATGTGTCCTCAGTTCCCAGTCAAAGGATGTCACCTATCCCTATGACCCTGTTTTTCCTTCTGTTTGGACACAGAGGGGTTCCTACAGAAGATCTAGAAACTTTTCTACTAATTTTGGTCCAATATTGAACATGACTTGGGATTCCCATATATGGAAATTTTTCCTGTGACAGCCAGTCATTTTTATTAGCTTGACCAAATTTTCCGGGTACCTGTAGCTGGTAGGAAGTTGATAAATTAAAGAATTTGGGATCATCTTGTACATAACACATTTCTTCACAGACCCTGTGTTTCCAAGGCTGTTTCCCTTTCTGATTAGTGGCTTTGAAAATTCAGCTTCACCCTTTAGGAATCTCAGATGCAATTCTTTCCTTCAGCCTAATTGCATCCTGACTCTCTCTTGATTTTGAAGCTAACAAAACTTTCCCCAAGCACAATTTACTTCTAAATATTTTCTCCTAGACACTGAAAAAAGCTGAAAGCTTCATCCTGCCGTTCCCTCAGTAACTTCACAGTGTTGTCAGCGAGAATGACCCTGAATTCTGTTTTGGCTGCTGGTCCCCCATTGCTGGTCTTTAACATTCACAATCCTTCACAGAGGAAGCATGAGAAAAAATGCGGTGTATTGTGAAAAGTTGTGTTTCATTCATCATATTTTACCTTGGCACATAAAGAAGTTTGACCCGGACACACCACGCAAAACCACTGTGGGTTTTTATATATGTTTCGCACAAAATATTTCTCGTAGTTGAATTTGTTTTGCTGATAAAAGATGTTTGTCATTGATTTCTTTAAAAAGTCTATGCAGTATAATTCTTTCGGTGTTAATGCCTGGCAACAGTTTTGGAGAGGGAGAATGAAATCTGGCTTGGCTGGAATTTACAGATCGCAAGCACAGTCTGAGAAAGGGCTATTCCTATGTTCTCCATCTCAAAAAGATTGTCACGTGATTCTGCACCCACCAAGCCAGGATGCTGAGAGCCACGAGAGAGGCAGCCAGGAAAAACATTCCCCCTCTTTATTTCTTTTGGATTCGATTTGTCCTGAAACATCTAGAGACAAAAACGACTTCTGTTGTTTTAGTAGCAGTATGTGAACAACACTCTTCTCAATACTTTTCTGTAAACCATAAGCTACACGTTCTCTCACTGACCGCTATTCAAAAGGTTAAGCCCAACGCACAACTCGTGTTGCTAGATTCCCGCCGACGCAGTTCTTTTTCGAAAGTGTTTGCTTTATTAAAAAAAAAAAAAAACCTTTTTAATGAACTTTCTCTGGAAATGTATTGAGAGTGGGGTGAGGCAGTGGAGGGGTCCTTGCATCTACAGTGAGCACTAACTACATCCTGGCTCAGATGTGTGGTTTTTGAAAAAGAATTTATGTTTGTGGTCAATGGCTCATAGAGGCATACTTTTGGAATATACATACTAAACACGAAATAAATGTGGAGGAACTTTAGGTCGGCTGCCTGATTCAGCTCTGTCTATACACTCAGACCACTGCTCAAGGTCATTCGAAGGTCAATCTTGGATTTTCCCATCCCAGCCATTTTCTGCAAGGCCCTTAAAACTGGTCTGTATTTAAAGCAAAAGTGAGTTTTTCCTTCTGTTGAGTGTCACTGAACCACAGAGAAAATAACTAATAATGAAAACCGCACAACTACTATATTCTAGGCACAGCACCACACACTCTCCTTGCTTAATCTTCTTTAACTGTGAACAAAGGCAAAGGGTCACGATGTCATGATGTGCTGCCCAGGATGCTCAGGTGAGGGCAACATTTAGATCTGGGTGTACCCTAGGGTCATGGGAGGAAAACGCTGGGAGCTGAGCTGGAAAGGCAAGCTAGCTGACTGTTAAAAGACACCCATGACCCATGCTAATTACCCCAGCCCATAGGGATCACTTTCTCCCCATTTCGTCTTCTTTTCTTTGGTCCTTATCGTCTCATATTTCATTTCTTTAGTTCCCATTCTTTCTTCTGCCAGTGACTGTGAACCCTCAACTTCCCTGATTCCCTCGGGCTCTGTATCACTGTCTATGGGTTCTGATTGCCGTGGCCACTCCCACTCTGGTCAACCCGTTTGCGGTGAACTGTGTCAGTGGAGCTGGATTCCGCATAGCGTCATCATCTCCTACAGGGATCGTGTACGACATTTGGGTGGAACTATATTCTGTCCCTGAAACATTCCAGCATGTTATATGCCTTGATAAAATCTTCCCTTCAGCCATATTTAGAGCAGGAGAGTAGATGTCCCCCTGTACTGACATTCTTCACTATAACCTCCAGGGCAATGGAGAAAGGCCCACTATGAGGAAAAGATGCTGTAAGGTTTGAAGATGACAGCAAGAGACTAGAAATACTCAAATTCTGTTTTTTTCCCGATTTTTTTTTTTTTTAAATCTGAGAGATGTTCTGCGACTGTGAGGATCACAGGTGTCAAGGTTAAAAGAGAACTGAAGTTCAAGAAAGGTGAGCTGATTAGAAGAGTGACAGGCTAAATATTTAAACTGTTCTATTATTTTTGAGGGTAACCAAGGAAATATGGCCTCTGAAGCACGGTCAGTAGCCGTCAGGGTAGCTGGACTGCACACGTCATGGGGAGCGTAAAACGGTGGAACAAACATAAACCCTGAGGTTAGAGAGCTGGGAACTTGGTTTCTACTCCCGACAAAGTGATAGCTCTGGATTACTGCAGATGTGGTTCGCGATGATTTACAAAGAAGTTGTGATCGCTAAAAACCTCATTCTTTTTCACTTAGATTCACTTAGAATCCACATTAAACCAGCTGCATTTCTTATTTTGGAAAGCACTAGGTGGGTTAATCAGGAGAATCATAAAAAGTCTGTATTTTTTGCATGTCATTTGATAAAATCTCAATGAAGGGTTAGGCAGACAGGCTCTGGAGTCTTTGTGAACTAAGTTGAAATCCCTCTGCCACCACTGTCTGACTGAGCATCTTAATTGCTCGATGTCCTAGTTTCTTTATGGGTAAAATGGGAATAATAACATGGCCTACTTCATAGAGTTATTACAAAGACTAAATGAGCTAATGCACGCAAACCTCTTAGAAAGATACCTAGCCCTGAAAGACCCGCAGTATACATTAGCTGTTATCATAAACATGATGCAGATGCTATTTTTGTGTACCACCTGAAGAATGAGGGCATTACTATGCATTCCAGAGAGTTATAGCTCCTGAATAGCGGTAGACCTAAAGGATGATGGTTGTTTCCATGAAAATCAACTCTATGTGGGATTCTCTGGTGACCCTTAGTCTGACATTTTTCCCAGTGATTTGTATTATGGTATAGGAGGAGAAGTAGTTATCTGATTTACAGCTGAAGAAAAGTGGAGGCAGAGTAACTCTGTTGAATATTAGAGCTGGAATTTTTTTTAAAAATGGAAAAGTTGAAAAGAAGGCCTGAGATTCACAAAAGGTGGCTTAGTAAGTCTAAGTTCCAAGCCTTATATTTAGGTTCCAAAAATTAGCTGTGCTATTCTCAAGTAGAAGGCATCTGATTCAAAAGTAATTCTTATAGAAATTAGAAATTAAACATTTTATGAGTACCTAAAAAGTAAAGACGTTCAAAAGCTAACATGATCTTAGGCTAATTAAAATAACAAAGTGCTCATCCTTGCACCATGGTCTGAGCTGGTTGGATCCTTGGGGAACACTGCGCTCGGTTCCTGTTCAGAAGGGATCAGAAGGGGCACTCACAGGCAAGGACTCTATAGGAGAGGGGAAGGGGCCAACACACTTGATCAGTGGTTGAAGCAATCTGGGATAATTGGCCTGGAAAAGGGTAGTAATCAAGGACTTGGGACACCTATTGTTAAATACCTGAAATACTCAATGGAGAATGATGAGTCAACGTATTGCGTTGAAACTTGGAGGGTAAAAGTGGTCCACACGTGTGAAAATTATAGCCAGGTGGATTTCACTTAATGATTAGGAAGTACTCTGTAGAACATGGTAATGTCTAAAAGTGGAAGATATTGTCTGTAGAGCAGTGAGCTTCTTGTCACTTGGAGTATCTAAATGCAGTCAGGAAAACATGATTTTGGAGAGAATTTGGGGCCAGATTAAGGTTCTTTCAACCCTAAGGTTTTAAAATTCTCAATCCAGTAACCCTCCCTCTCACTGAACCAGCAGCAAATAAAGAGACAAATTTGAACATAATTGATTATGAGTCGAGTGACTAAGCGGACCGCTTAGGGGTGAAGGCAGAAATGCAGCCAAAAACACAGAGCTTGGAAAATGCAGCCCTCCCCAGTAACCACTCCTAGAGAAATACCAGTAAGAGTCAACAACAAAACAAAGCAAAAAGGAGTCCCCACATAAAAACATGATTCAAACAAACAAAATCTCAAGAAGCTCATTTAAGAATTGTGTAAAGAAATCCAAGAGACTGTCCAGGGTGGGTAGAGAGATAAATAGTTTGCAAATGAACCATGAAACTAGGTTCAGAATAAGTAGATATAATCAGTGTTAAGAGTACAATTGAGGAGAACAATCAACCCACACAGCATTGATATAGAAGGTAAGGAATGCCAGCAGAGCACAAAAATTGGAAAAGGCAGAATTAATCTTCATGAAGGAAACCAGCCTATGCTCAGAGGTACCCAGAGGGACAGTTGGGTGGGCTTTTATTAGATGCCTTTTGGAAGAATGCCTGGAGGTGAGGCTGTTCTCTTCTTTACCTGCCAGAGGTATAGACAATGTGCAATTCTAGCTGGAAGATGCAGATTACTAGACATTCAAAGGGAGGAGAAAATAAAACCAACTCCAAAGAAAGAGCAGTTAAAAAAAAATTGGAGGAATAATTCCCTCCTGCACTCTGTAAGGACGGGATGTCTTCAGAGGTGAATTAACAAAGGTGAATTAGCAAGGAGGATGCCAAAAGCAATCACCTAAGCAGCAAAGAATTTGGAGACTGGTTTCAGAAGCCCGGGTTGAAGGATAACTCTCAACTGATGCCAGGGCTAGGAAGTTCATTAATAAGGGAAAGGGGACAAGCGGAATAGATACAATCTACTTACAAGAAAGCAACTTTAATAGACAGAATAAAGCAAGGCAGGTGTGTAATAGAAGTAGAAGCAATTAACTTTGAAATGGCAGGATTTGTGGGGGGAAGGGTAAGCAGACTGAATAATTTTGTTTGGAACAGGAAAAGAGGAAGGGGATGGAAAGGCTGATAATTACAGGGTGAGAAGAATGTTCCCTTTCAGGATACAAAAGATGTTAGGAGACCTGCGTAAAAAAGATGGCTTGGAAGGAAACATGCTGAAATGAAATCCTCACATTCAGGATGATGAATCAGGATGCAAAGTCAACTACACAGGTTTGTTGAGTAGCTAATATGTCACAGGCCCTATCTCCTAATAAAGCGTGCTCTCCTCTGAGAAGTTCACAGTCTAGGTGAGAATAATAATAATAATAATAATGGTTATTGAGCACTTCCTATATGTCGTCTTGTGATAAATGATTAACATGTTTAATCCTCACAATAATCCTTCGAGGCAGGCTTTAATTCAGTTAATATTTCCATTGTACAAATGAAGAAATGGAGACAGACAGGGGTTTAATAGTATACCTGTTTTAACACAATGAGAAATTGGTGAATTAGGAGATTAATCTGGGTTCTTGGACTCCAGAACCTATGATCTTAACCACCATTCTTTTCTGCCTCTTGGACAGAGAGACCTTTAATGGGGTCATATCAGGGGGCTAAAGTTTTCCCTTACTCTCAAATATCTCCTCTGAGAGAGTAGCACATAGTACCAGAAATTCCACCATGAGACGTCTCTCATTTAGGGTTGATTCAATGTGGAAGAGGAAACGTTGAACTATTACTGTCCACTTACTTTGGAAAAGTTATCTACATTCATTGAACAACACTTTCCTGAGTATTTACTAGGTGCCAGGCCTGTTCCACACATTATAAATGTAGAGATGAATTAAATGTTTTTCCCACCTTGAAGCCCTGCATGTTTAGGATACTGGCCAGCCCCCTGGTCCAAGCTGTCACCAACTCTCCCCTGGATTCCTACAGAAGCTTCCGACCTGGTCTTTCCACTGTGAGCCCTTCCCATTAACTCCCACATGACCGTCACAGTTGTCAGTTTAAATGCACATCTCAGCTTGCCTCTCCTTATTGGAATATCCTTTGACAGCTTCCCGCTGTTCTTGGGATTAGGACCCAAATCATTAAAATGGCCTTCAAGGCTTGCTATGATCTGTCTAACTTTCTAGATTAACCTTGCTCTCTTCTGCCCCTTACTTCTCCGATGTCTCCACGCTATCATTGTTCTTTCCCTCCTGGCAGCAGGTATTAGTTATTCTTCACCAAGATCTCTACTTCTGCTATCAATTCTCCAATCTCTTCACTCTACTCACCGTGTATACTGAGGCATGGATTCTGTTACCATGGCCGTGCATAAAGTTGTATCTCTCCTTCTTGCCGTCTGCTCTGCTCTACTGCCTGTTCTCCTCTCTGTATATCTGACATTTAACCTCCCCGAGAGATTCTTACAGTGGTTCAGTTGGTTATTATCCAGTACAGACAAGCATTTGGGCTGTTTCTTGTAAGTTGCTGGAAGGCAAATAGATGGCTGCATTTGGATCAACTGCCAATTCCTAATCCAAACAAGTATGGTCACGGTAGCAGGGTCTCAGAGGACAAATCACTGAAATTGATACGTAAGCAATCGCACCACCTTCTTTGAAAGAAATCTTAAACGTGGAAGGCTTTTGGAGCCAGCAGCCAGCATGGCATTTGGAAAATATTACACACGTAATAAGTAACTACTGAATGGTGAGTGATTAAATAAATGAGAAATGACTAGGCTGAGGACATATAATAGTAATGCCAGAGGCTGGCGCTGCAGTTAGAACTTGTATCTCCTGATTATCTTTCCAGGGCTGGTTTGGGCTATACCATTTTGCATCTAATGATAAAATGAAATAATGAAAAAGTTGCCACCTAGATAAAGCAGGCAGGCCCTGAATATAATGTTAGCATATTGTAAAGGACCACTTGTTTTGCTTATTTGTTTGCTTTTTGCTTTGTTTCCTTGCTTCCCAATGTTACTCCCTTCTAACTCTGGAAGTTCGTTGTAGACAAGGGTGATCAGAGGCTTTCTCGGGGTGGAGAAGGTCATCCCTCCACCATCTACCACTCTCTGGAATACTTAACCACCCACGTCATTTGGCCATGGTTTTCTGCACACTTTGTGTTCCCTGGTACAAATTATGGATAGAGATTTTCCAGATTCTAAACACAGCAATAAAATTTTTAAAAAATTTAAATAAGAAAAAGAAAGAGCTTACTTGATTTTGTATTTTAAAAGATACTGCAGAGTAGATGAGCTAAAAAAGAAAAAAAAAAAAGTCTTTACATAATCCTGTAAAATAAGAACCAGCGAGGACCAAAAAGAACTGACGTACAAGTAAGACTCCATCTATGATTGGAATGGTGAGGTCATCCTTTAGATAATTTATTTTTTTTACAATGATTTTGTAGACATTTAAGATAAATGAGGTTATTGGGGTATTCTTTTGGGGACAGGTTATCCTAATTATGCAGCTTGTCTCTACTCTTTCTGTAAGTGTAGAGACACAGAAGCAATACACTTGGCTTGTCTCTTTTGAATCTTCTCTCTTGAGCTTTGTTTTGTGGGAAGTTGCTCTTGACAGTTAACTTAACTTTTTTTTTTTTTTCTTTTACACAAGGGAATAAACCCAAGCAGGGCCTTTGGGGCAATAGTGGACTTTTTGTTCTCCCATTGAAAGCCCCCGGGATTGGTGGCTGATGAATCACCCCGGTCAGATCCACGGACAAAAGCTCTTGTGATTGGCTGTCACTGGGTCAGTTTCCCACCCCGTCTTATCTCTGTCCCATCCTTGTCAGCTCACAATAGGACTGGGAATGGGGCCGTGTTAGTTTAGGGAGAGATAGTGGGGCTTAGTCTGAGCCTTTGCCTGGTACTAGTGATGTCAAGTAAGACAAGAGATGGAAAGGCACTTTGCAACGACCGAAGTGCCGTATACAGTGAGGGATATGCAGGCGAGAAAGAAAGTTGCTTATGGATAGGACCCCTGTGACCTTGAAAAGCTCGAAAGCTGTCTGCTGAGGAATTTGAGGAAATTCTTTGTCAGACTACGTTAATAGAAGTGGCTTTGCAAACACAAACGTTACATAGTGAGCATTTTAAAAATGTGGGTTACTGCATCTGAAAGCTGCATTACATTAAAAGTCTCACCTGGGTTAAGAAATGACAGGGAAGAATAGTTCCCTAATGTACATGCAATTTCTGCATTTGCTAACAGAGAATGCAGGCTCCGAAAAAAAGCACATTTGAGAAAATGTGCCCCAGCTATGTTTAAGAGAGGAAGAAATTAAAATCCAGGAGGCTGAGGGACTCGCTCAGTGCCACCTAGCAAGTTAATGGCAGAACCACACTTAAAACTCAGATCTTCTGACCCCTGGTTTACTTGTCATGAAAGGACTACCAGCCCAGGTATCTGAGACCTGAAGCCTACTCCTGGCTGGACCACTTACTGTGTGTCCTTGCAGCTTTCTAATCCTCCAGCATGGTGAGAAACAGTCCTACTCTGCTTGCCTCCCATGTTGGCTGTAAGAGTGATAGATGCCAAAGCATTCGGCCAAGAGTTATATAAGTGCAGGGTTGTGTTGCACTTGTTTCCTTAATTCTAAGTATTACCATTTGATACTATCTGTTTGATAAAGCCCAACTTTGTAAATAATAAAATAATGGAGATAAAAACCTGTTTTGTCATTTTCTATCACACTTTAGAGTTTGGCAGCCGTGCTGGGCACATACTATGTAGAGTTGAGCCCTGTGAATTCCTGTTGATTTATTGAAGAGCGAGATTTGTGAAATTCAGATGTCCTTGTGACAGCTGAGCTTCCTTGAAAGAAATCTTGCTTTCAGAGAATATGTGTAAATAGACTGTAATCCCAAATTAATATGGCTCAACAGGGTTTTCCTACATGATGTATGGATATTAGTGAGTTTTCTTTTAAAATGATCAAGGAGGTAAATAATTTCTTGCTTGCCAGGAAATATTCTGTATGGAGAAGTCGCAAAATTTGCCCTGATTTCGGATCCGCACTCAGATCCGTGTCACTTTATCAGGATACCACCACATTTGACATTGTTATCCACTCTGATTCTCCGTAAACTCACCATAAGCTTAGCGAAAAACTGTGGAGCAATTGTTGTCCTTTGGAAACATGTAGAGAGACAACATTCACCACACTTTTCACAGACTTAGCAAAAACATGCTTTAGAGCTATAAATACTATGATATAAAATTTTTTATTGAGTTGAAATCCAGATAACATAAAATTACCCACTTTCAAGTGCACATTTCGGTGGCATTTAGTACCTTCATAATATTGTGCAACCACCATTTCTGTTTAACTCCAAACCATTTTCATCAGTCCCAAAGAAACTCTGTACCCATTAAACAGTCACTCCCCAATCCTCCCTCCCATACCCCCCAGCCCCTGGCAACCTCCCATTTCCTTTCTGTCTCTGTGGATTTATCCAGATGATCCAATTGTGTTGGCCTCTGTTGTTCTGCCTGGCAGTGTCTCCTTTAGCTTCACGCTGGCTCTGAGGAAGATGGTCAGTCTGTATTTTCATTTCCAAGCTACAAAAATAGAAATAGGACTAAAGAGAAGTTAATTGACTTGCCACTGGCCACTCAGAGAGGCATCGCCAGCCATGCCAGAAATATAATTGACCATGACAGATTACATGTGTGCTCAGCAAGGAGAAAACTGCATGTTAGCTTTTGTCAGTTTGTTCATACTAGCCCATCTCAATTGTGCTGTTGAGTTTCTCAGTTTGAATAGGATGGGCAACAATGTTCGTTCATTCATTCATTTGCTCGTTCACTCACTCATTCAGTAAAGAATGAGTGCCTACAACGTGCAGATTCCTGGGCTATGTATGATGAATAATTGCTGTGTGCATTGCAAGTCATAGTTTCTAAAGCAGATAGTTTTCTAAGCACTGATTTCTTGCAAATCACAACACGCTAAGTAAATATTACGTTCTTAGAAATCCTTTAAACACACACATTTGTTTGTTAATATTTGAAAACCAAAGCTCTTTTAGCTGGACTAATGGTTTTCTCCTAAAATGGCTTTGCACATGTCTCACATAATGTGGTTGTGCACGGCAAAATCATTTTATCTCCTCTCTGGCCACAGGTGGGTGTTCCTCGATCCCTGCTGAATTGACTATTGGGCTGGTCAACTTGTTCGGGGCTATTTAAAAGCCCCTTCGTCAGGAGCTCTGCAAATGCGCATTTACTCACTGTAGTCTCCCACTGAAACAGAGCCCTTGACGCCGTGATGTCTAGCCAGGCCTCCTGTGTGTGTGTCACGCATGTGCAGGCATATGATGTGATGCAAACAGAGAGCTAAGTTTTGAAATGAAGAAAATGGGACGACCTAGGCAGGTCATTGATGCTGCTGTAAAAAATTATTTTTAGCATGAATTTAGGTTCAATTTAACCTATTCTTTATTTAAAAGAAATCAAATTATACATGGAACTAGGATCTGGGAACTCCCAGCCCCTCCTCAATATCATGGTCTGCCTGGGCCTTCATGATAAGAAGTTTCAGGTTATTCTATTGAAAGGCAAGGGACCAAAGAGTGTTTGTTATCTGTTGCCTTTCAAAGGCCTCTAAGCAGTGAAATACTATCTGAGCAAGTGACAGAGACACAAGACCAGACTAGCAGGTGTTGATCCAAAAAGAGGTGAAAACACTCACAGCACAAACTTACAGGCAGTGTGCAGTAATTTTTGTGCCTTCATGTAAGAAGGTTCCTAACAAATGGCACACTGTCTACATTTGTTGTCTTATAGAATATGTTTAAAAATTTTACGGTATGCATGCTGAAAGAAATAGTTAATGGTATACCGCAATACTGAATATTTTTACGTAGCAGAGGAAAGATGACGTAAAGGTTAATATCAAAATGAATAATTTGTAGTTTAGGCTAAGAGATTTTCAGTTTGAAGAAATTTGCTGCTATGTGGTTCGTAATGTCGTCTTTTATTATTGAGCCCATTGCCTGCCCTTTGGATGAACGTGTGCACAATTCTCTGGTGTACCAGGGAAAGGACTCTTGTTTGACCTTGAAAAGGGATAAGGGAAATCATTCTTTTGGCTGTCCTTGTTCACTGTATTTTCCACTGAGCTATGGTGATCATATCAGGATTTTGCTTCAACTGGGTGATTAGTTTTTCCCCAAGTGATCCTAGGTTTTGAAGACATTTACTTTATGCAAAGAAAAATATTTCTCTCCAGGAATTTACCTCTTTGTTCCTCTCTGATGATCTAGATCCTTCTTCTCTTTCAAAATCAAACTAAAAAAAATCTCAGTGTTCTTCATGAAGCCTTCTTGATTTAGCTCATGTACTGTGCCCTCATATACAATGCCACACAGAATTCATTCGCTGAGTCGTAATATTGTTGTTGGCAACTTCTTTTGAGGATATTGTTTCAGTGTCTCCAATTAAGTGGATGCCTTCTCAGGATGGAGAGAGTCCTCCCCCAAAACTGGGGTCCAGGAGAGACCTGGTCATTCAGAGAATATTCAATGAATATTGACTGACTCAACTCAAGGCCAAAATATTTTCAGCTCTCAGCCCCGTTCTTGTATTTTATACGTGTGCACCAACTATTTTTCAGAGCAATGAATGCCCTGCATAATCATTGAGGGAGGGAGAGAGAGAGAGAAAGAGGGAAGAAGGGAGACAGAGAGAAGGAGGAGGAAGAGAGAGTTTATCTCTGTACAGCAGCCCCTGACCTGCCCCAGGGGTATATTAGACCACCTTTCATTTCTATATGAGAATAATAACTGGTCGCAGTTTTCGTAGGGGAGATACTAGGTCCACAGTGAGAGGGGAAGGAGGTCATTTCTTTGAAAGCATCACAGTCCAGATAAACCCTGGAATCTTGGCTGCTCATTGAAAAAATAAATGAGGAGAAGGGGGAAGAAAGTCAAAAGGACCCCACCCACTGCCTCAACAGTGAGGGATTTGAAACACCTCTCTAACACCCCAGGGCCCTAAACCTTAAGTCAGTTTTTTAAGTTTTACGGCCTTTTTCACTATCTTATTTTCTATGGTTCCTCCAGCTAAAGAGACTTCAAATGCCTGTCTGGCTTGCTCTTCCCTTTTCTTTTTCAACACATTTTAGTTTGTTCATTTAATAAAGATGTATTGCACGTCAGATTTTGTATCAGGCAGTATGGGCCCAAAGGATAAAGTGGCAGAGAAGACGGAGTAGTCTGCTCTTGTGGGGCTAAAATCCCAGTGAGCAGGAGAGGCAATAAGTACATTATATAGGACTGTTTGTTTGCTTAACTACTATGTCTTCAAATTTTAGCTCTAGACTCACTTTCTCTACGAGGTCCTCCTTGAAAATTATTTCCAAATGCTAGATGTCAAGTTCCTCTATCGAAATTTCTTATATCATAATTTTACATTTGTGCGATTATTTGATTAAAACATATATCCTCCACTACCCAGGAAACTGCACGGGGACAGAGATGCCCTTATTCCCCACCTCATTCCTAGCAGTTAGCACAGTGCCTCGCATGAAGTAAGCACTCAGTACCTATCTTGGGAATGATTAAAAGCATATAGGTGTAAGTGAGAAGAAAGTGCACGAAGAGCATAGATCCAGGCATCTTTTAGAGGTTTCAGGCTCCTTTAAAAACCCTGGAGACTGGGACTTCCCTGGTGGCGCAGTGGTTAAGAATCCGCCTGCCAATGCAGGGGACATAGGTTCGAGCCTTGGTCTGGGAAGATGCCACATGCTGCGGAGTAACTAAGCCCATGCGCCACAACTACTGAGCCCATGCACCACAACTACTGAAGTCCGTGCACTTAGAGCCCGTGCTCCGCAACAAGAGAAGCCACTGCAATGAGAAGCCCATGCACCGCAACGAAGAGTAGTCCTCGCTCGCCGCAACTAGAGAAAGCCCATGCGCAGCAATGAAGACCCAGTGCAGACAAAAGTAAATAAATAAAATAAATAAATGTATATTAAAAAAAACCCAAAGAACCCTGGAGACAAGTCTTATGTAAGACATATGTAAGACACTTTTCCCAAATGCCTTGAGCAGCTATGAATTCAGCCACCGTTAGCAGAAAGCCAGGTGAGAACACAATGAAGGAGTCAGGGTAGGCGACAGTGGGAGGTACCAACAGGTAAGCAGTGAACCTAAGAGCAAGACAAGACTGCTGTTGAGGAAGGTACAGAGCTTTCCAAGACAGGTGATGACCTTGTACCTGTTTGCCAAAAGGCGGCCAGATTTTGATGAGTACTCTCCTGGTCTTGGGCAGCTCCTTTCTTTGGAATTACTAGAGCAGCCTCGAAAATGATTCTCCAAGGCTAGATGTGGTACAGTAAATCGGCCCTGGTTCTTTCCATCTTGATATAATTTCACACCAGCCCCATCTCCTATTGTCTTGAGAAGTCTAAATGGTTTTCCAATTGACCCCCTTAAACATATAGGAAGCTCTGTCCTGTTTAGAATCTGGACTCAATTCTCTACCTTATTCGGTGTCCAGATGAAGCCAGTGTGAGTTTACAGTAGCAACCTTCTGTATCCCCTTAGCAAATGACATTATGGGGAACTGCTGAAGAACAAGAGGTGAGTAGCCAGGGAACGATGGTGCACAGTACATGAGCTGATATCTTTTGTTGGAGAATATTTATAATGCTGTATCTGTGAAGATTGCTACCTCACTTATAATTTGTTTTTTTAATAAAACAATGTTGAACATTTCAATTAAAAACAAAAGACTAACTCTATACTGGATTCCACTCTCCAGAATGTCTCTGCCCACAATGATAATCTTCACTAGTCACTACATGGGGAATAAAACTCACATTTATTGCCTGCAATTATGTGCTGGGAGAGAAGTACTATTCCCATTCTCAGTGTGGGAAACTTATACATAAAAATGGATTTAGTGAATGTAAGTACCTTGCCTAAGGACACAGTTATTAAGAGCTAAATAATAAACCCCAGATAATCTTTCTTTCCACAATAAACAAGCATCTCTGTAACCTTCCTGGATATAAATCAGCGGTCCCCAACCTTTTGGCACCAGGGACCGGTTTCGTGGAAGACAGTTTTCCCATGGACTGGGGGGAGGGGGTGGTGGTTTCGGGATGATTCAAGTGCATTACATTTATTTCTATTATTATTACATTATAATATATAATTAAATAATTATACAACTCACCATAATGCAGAATCAGTGGGAGCCCTAAGCTTGTTTTCACTTGCCACTCACTGATAGGGTTTTGATATGAGTCTGCAAGCAATTGATTTAATATGGTCTCTGTGCAGTCAAACCTCTCTGCTAATGATAATCTATATTTGCTGCCGCTCCCCAGCGCTAGCATCGCCGCCTCAGCTCCACCTCAGATCATCAGGCATTAGATTCTCATAAGGAGCGCGCAGCCTAGATCCCTCGCATGCGCAGTTCACAGTAGGGTTTGCACTCCTATGAGAATCTAATGCTGCTGCTGATCTGACGGGAGGCGGGGCTCAGGCGGTAATGCGAGCGATGGGGAGCAGCTGTAAATACAGCTGAAGCTTTGCTTGCTCACCCGCCACTCACCTCCTGCTCTACGGCTCAGTTCCTAATAGGCCACAGACTGGTACTGGTCTGTAGCCCAGGGGTTGGAGACCCCTGATATAAATTGTTGAAGGTGTTTTGCCTTGAATAATTATTGTTGTTTTTTTTGTCACTTGACAATTGGATATTAGGCAGGATATGTTCAAGAAAGGTGAAAAGACTCTTTATTGTTGTTTCCACAGCTACATTGAATTTTGAATTTTCTCCTTATAATATGAATATGAATTTATGTAATTACACATACAAAAGTTAGACCATAAAAACATGAAAATTCATTTACCTAAGAGAAGGCCCCTTGAACTTTCCAAATTGGAGTTTTCAAAGATCTTTCTTCTGATTTTATCAGTGATGTGGTCCTTCCCCCACACCCTAAGGAAAATTAGAAACAAAACAAAACAAGCAAATAAAACAACATTTTCAATGGAGACCTGAAACCATGACCCAAACCTCTCTAAAACTCTAGCCAAACATTCTCTTTCCAGTTATCTCTCTTCAAATTTGGTGTTTTGGTGAAGGAAATATATCATTTTTGGTTTTCTTTTTTGCTGGACTTTTTTTTTTTTTTGGATACCTGGCATCACACTAGATAATTGTGTTTACACTAGTAGTCACTTGATCGAATTGCTGGGATACTGAATTTAAAAAGACTTAAGAGTGTCAGTAAATGAACTTATGAACATGTCATATTTATGATATTGGACCAATAACTGACCTGCATTCCAAGCCCTGAGGTTAAAACTGTATGCCATTTTGAGCTCATGGAACTTCAAGTTAAACATATAAGACATTTTCTTTTTTTCAAAAAAAATTTTTTTTTTAATTTCTCATCTTGATTACGGGTGGTAAATTTCTGTTTCTATCATTAAATTACGTCTATAATAGACACTTTAGTCTTTCATTAAAAAGATCTTGGAAAAAAACATATTTCTGATTTATTTTTGGCTGGCACTAAATAGTTCTTGGGTTTTTTCCTGCAGTTAGAATTTACTTGATGAAATGTATTAGTCAGCTTCCTATTGCTGAAGGGACTTGTGTTGAAGGGAACCAAGCAAGCTCTCTGCTGATAGGCTCCCAATTCGGTTCACAGGTACACACAGGTACTCAGTCTCCTTGGAGAGCTTGTTAAGTCCCTAGTGAAGAGAATTTTAATCTCTCAGATCAACCTCTTTCAGAAACAAATAGGGAGGGGGTGAAGAAAGAAAAAGTACACACCTGCAATTTATTTCTTTTTGAAGCAAAGCTTTGAGCAGATGGAAGATGAGATAGAGAAAGAAAATAGGCCAATTGCCAAGAGAGGTTTGTTTACAATACAGGCAAGTTCCTTCAGAAGTTGATAGAGAGCTGTTGTCATGGATATGAAGAGACATATAGCTGCAGGGTTTCAAAGAACAAATTCCTATGACAATTGTACCTGGATTTAAAGATGATGGAGATGGAAGAGGCACAAAGAGCTTCCTGAAGTTTTAAGAAATGCTTCTCTCCAGAGCTTTTCCATACATTCTACAGGGCCTGAGAATTCCTTGCCTTGGAGTGTGCAAGATGAGTAATCAAAACAAATGTTGCTGTTTTCCTGTATTAAATGGAATTCCTAACTGGAATATGAGAATTAGGCAGTGTTCAAGTGAAGAGTCAATAGTACATAATATATTTTAATTCTGGAACGTTGCCTATTGTGTATGAGACTTCTGAAAAGTAAATTACCATTATTGAAAACAAACCAAAAAGACATTCTTAACAGTGACTATAGTAGCCCAGGTGAAGTGCCTGCTACAGTACACTATTCTACAGTATGTGAATATGAACCTTTAAAACTTAATTAGAACTTGTCCCCCCCGGCTCCCCTACAAAACCCCCAAATCCCTCAACTTTATAATTTGTTGCCTGCTTCCATCAGCATCTAATCTTTTCTTTCATTGTAACCACCATGACTTCCTATTTACATTTTTTGAAGATGGAGTAAAATGGGAAATCTTTTCACAAATTATTTTTCTGAAACGTAAATTTTTTCGTGGACAAAATTTAGTCCTGTGAATCCTCAGCTTTCCAAATTCTCTTTTAGGAAGTGCTCAGGAAGCTATTTTCTTGCTTTTGTCCTTTCTCCAGCAATTCTAGCCGAGGATGGTGTCACTTTTTCCTTTTCCTCTCCCATCGCCCACCCTTTCATCCCACTATGTTTCTTGTTAGGCTTTAACTGAACAAAGCAACACCTGTGTTTTTTACATGACTTCAAACCCGTGTTTCCAGTCCATTTCTTCAGCGGCCCACGAGGGTTGTTTCCATTGACAGCAGGTAATTAGCAACTTCACACAGGTGGAGGAAAACAATATAAAACCATAGACTTTGCTGCCTATGGCTCATATGAGATTTAGATGCTGATAATGAAAGCTTGACATTGTTTATTAGACACTGTAGCACAGGGTTATGGAAAGAGCAATAAACTCTAAGTTAGGAAACTTGATTTCTCTTCTTGTCTCTGATGTTAACCAGCTGGATAACTTAAAAAAAACTTGCCTCACGCCCTGTAACTTGACTTTTCTTAACTTCAGCAGTTGGAGTGGCTGATATCTTTGGTCTCCTGCAAAGTTACTATTCTGTAAGAATCATATGCAATTCATATAACAATATGCATATTTGCAATTTGGCTCATAACCTTCTAGAAACTACTATAAAATCACCATTCACACCTTTTGTTCTTTCTCATTCCTGTTCCCCACCCCCCATCTCTCACACTGGCACAGGCATCCTCTATTTCTCTCTCACTCACATGTTGTCTCTCCAGATGATGCACAAGCGATCAGTCAATGCTGTATGACAGCATCACACCATCTAGTAGGATTTCCGGCAGCCACTCCGGCTCACTCCCCTGTCGCTATAATTTTCTTCATACTTACTCATGAGCATTCTCCCCAGAGAACTGTGCTCAAGGTCTGCATATCAGAATTACCTGGACTCCTCACCATCAGCATTCATTCAGGCCATCAGAAAATGGGAAGATTCAAGCAAAGGAACCAACGCAGGTCAAAGTAGAGGTGGTTCAGTGTTCGCACCCACGTTCTTTTTAAAATATTCATGTATCTCTTAAAAGCTGGCACCAGCTACTTAAACTATCTGTGCTTCTGTTTCCTCATCTAAAACATGGAACATGAATAGTGCTCATAGAACTTGGTTGTTTAAATGAGATAATACACATAGACTGCTTATAGCAGTGCCTGGAAAAGAACAAGCACTTGTTTAGGTTAGTTTTATTACTGGGGAAGGCAAAGGTGGCCGGGATCCATGGACATATTTTCTGATGCTTTTCAACTCCTGGTGTCTCCAGAGTTGCTAGATCTTTTCCCACTTTTTAGTTACATTTTATGTCTCTGTTGTTCATTGTTTCCTTTCCTCATTTCTTTGTTTATTTTACCTTCAGGACATACATGTTATACTCCTCTTAAACAGTCTTAATAAAAGCAGAGGCTCCTTCCCATTCCTGCCTTATGATAGGCTTCTGAAAGGAAGGCAATTAGCTCATCTGAAGGTCACTGATATATATTACTCACTTAAAGGCAATTAGCAGTTCCGTGGTTCAGGAAAACAGGATGTTGATTTTCTTTTTCCTTTGGTCCAATGGTGTAGTTGACATGTTTATGTTTTATTCTGCATCGTGGGAACTCGGACGTGGGAACCCTGTTTCCCAAGTAACACCAGCCTTATTTTGTGTCTAATGGAACATTACACATCCAATAGGAACTCAGGACATGTACGTTAATCGTTTTCCTTGTTTTAAAATGAGGGGTTCTAAAACATGCTCCAAATAAGGTTGATAATTTTCAAAAGCAGTAGCAAGAGGGACGGTGGAAAATGTGAAAGTGCTTGAAGCCCCTTCTCTGCTGAACCCTTTCTCTGCTGCCTATTTTTGGGCTTCTAGAGGGTAGATATAGGCTTCAGTTACTACTGCTACTTTCAGTTAGTGGTGTTTCTCAGTTACTGCTGGGCTCACTGAATTTGGAAGAGAAAATTCAAGGAGGACTGGGGCGTGTGTATAACAAATATATTTAAGGGGAAGTACCTATCCCATATTTTGGAAGAGTCACATTTTGCTCCTTAACATAGCCTAAGATAGGGTATCGAGAAGCCTTGAACCTTGCACTTTACTCTCTGTGCCTCAGTTTCTTCATCTGTCATTTGGTGATGACAGCGCTGTCACATTGACGAGGATGAAATATGTTTGTAAGCCAATGAGGATGCCTCGCCTAAAAGAAGTCCTCCTAAAATTTAGCTACGGCTATTGCTCTCTTCCAAATGGTACTTTCTGCAGCTATGGTCGTGTGGGTGCAAAAGAGGTAATTGCTTATCCTCTCCTTGGAATCTTTCTGTGGAATGTTTATTGTGAGCCCATCATTCGGTGCTTTTTGAATGCTTGGTCTCTAAATTACAAACACTTCGATGGTGGCTGTCTCTTTCTCTCACAAATGAACTGGCACCTGGAAGTTGAAGGCTCTTATTTGTTTTGTAAAGTGGTATTGACTTTCTTTCACTTCTTGTTTGTTGATTTTCTAAGGGAGGAAACTTCTGGGCCCAGCTTCTTAGATGGGTTTGAATCTTCTTAATCACCAGAGATTGATGTAGTTTCTCTGGAATAGACTTTAGTTTGTATTCGGATTTTATTAAACTTTTTTTGTTTTTTTTGGCTGTGTTGGATCTTCATTGCTGCGTGTGGGCTTTCTCTAGTTGTAGCAAGTGGGGGCTACTCTTCGTTGTGGTATGCAGGCTTCTCATTGCGGTGGCTTCTCTTGTTGCGGAGCATGGGCTGTAGGTGTGCAGGCTTCAGTAGTTGTAGCACGTGGGCTCAGTAGTTGTGGCTCACGGGCTCCAGAGTGCAGGCTCAGTAGTTGTGGCATGCAGACTCAGTAGATGTGGTTCACAGGCTCTACAAGTGCAGGCTCAGTGGTTGTGGCGAACGGGCTTAGTTGCTCCGCAGCACGTGGGATCTTCCCGGACCAGGGCTCGAAACTGTGTCCCCTGCATTGGCAGGCGGATTCTTAACCACTGCGCCACCAGGGAAGTCCCTTATTTTATTAAACTTCTTAATTCCATTCGGAAGACAGGCTGAATGATCATCATTTTATAGCAAGTGTATTGAGCAGGGTAAGCTAGTTGCTGTTGCAACCCGCAAATCTCCCAACAGTCAGGTGCAGGGGTTCTGCTACCACACAATGCCTCTCCTAGCCACTCAGGCCATGGAATCCTGCTGCACTAGACTCTCTGCCTCTGATTAGCAGGTACATGGAGGAAACAGTGTGGTGGGTGCATGGCAGCCTTTCTGCACCTGCTCTGCCCATAATCCCTGATCTGGAACTCATCACAGGGCAACACCTAACTACGCGGAAGGCTGGAAGATGGATGCCAGCTGTGTGCTCAGAAACACAAAGGAAACGGTTTGGTGAACGACTAGTTAGTTTCTGGCCAAGCAAGCTAGTTGGTTCTACCAGTTGTTTTAAATTATCAAGTATTTCTCATAGGCAGTGCAAACAAATATGTGGGAGATACAAAGAATGATAACATGTGTACCCTGTTTAAGAAATACTACAATATATTACCAATGTGGCTATCTTCTACATGCCTCTCCATCTCTGTGTGTCTTTCTCTATTGCTCAGGAAGAAGCACTGTTTTATTTTTGTGTCCCTTGATTGTCATTTTATGACAGATCTACGTACACCCAAACTTTAAAAATTTTTTTGGTTATTTTTGGCCTTTATACAAATTGTATCCTATAGTAACTGTTCTGTAGTGACTTAGTTTTTTCACTCCTCTTTGTGATTTTGAAATTCATCCATATTGAGGTGCGCAGCTGTAAAGGATTCATTTTCATTGCTGCATAGGATTCCATTTGTTGGCTAAACCCCAGTAGATCTATCCAGTTTCACGGTCATAAGCATCTGGGTTGTTTTCAGTTTTGTTCTTTATGAATATTCCCATACATATCTCTTCATTCACATGTATGAATTACTCCAAGGTTTGTAATTTTCTGCTATACAGAACTCCACTCTATTAAAAATGTATACTGTAGCATAGATCCTTCAAGGAAAATGTAAATAATTTAGATTTCCATTCACATGGACCAACTTGGTTTGTTTGCTTTTGAGTGTTGGCTTCATAGAGTGGGGGGCTAAGGCAGACTAGAACATTCCCACTCCAAAATCCATTATCCTCTTTTGGTTTTTAAAGAAAATTTACAAAATACACGTCTGACGGAATCGTTATCCTTCCATTAACGGTCTTACTTTGTGCAGTGTAGCTAGATTATTTTGGGGGGTTTCATATTATGTAAAGGCATATTACTTTTCTGAGCTACAGCGTTCTATGTGACAGAGGTAGGTTTATTTCAGAAGTAAAAAAGGAAGAGTCCCCCCAGTTTTATTCCCTGCCCACTGACTAATGAACTGAAGTTCCAACTTCCCAGCCTCATTCTTCTGACTTAAGGTTTAACTTCCCTTTAAAAAGCAAACACAGTTCTTCTGACAGTGCATAATAAATAAGCAAACTAATAGTTTAAGAAAAGCCGAAATGTTCTTAATTCTGGAACCAGGAAGAATTGCGTCCAGGGTTCTCAAGATGGGGATAATTTGATGGGGAAAAAATAATAACCTTGGTGGCGTCATTATAGCAAATGACGAGTGACTTTCACAGCCTGTTCTCCATATGCCTGTCCACACAAGCACAGGCACCACCCCGACATGACATCGGGTCACGGCGAGCCCCCAGTGGGCTAAATCTATGAGCTTCATTTTAAAATAACCTTCTTATAGCTCAGAAGAAGGGCAATATTTTCCATAACAGGAAAAACAAGTCGTGAAAAATCTGAAAAACAGTCTCGAAGAAAGAGTCACAGAGGAAAGAAACCTGTTCTTGTAGCTCAGCCCGATGAAGGTTGGCACACGTCTCATCCATCAGACACCCGACCTTGTAATTCCACACACATTTCTAGTACTTTCTCACGTGCCTCGGAGGTTTACCTCTACCTAGAATTTGCCTCTGTGGGGAAATCCTTCCAAACCTTCCAGGCTTAAAGTATTCGGGAAAAACAACAACAACAATAACAACAAATGACTGATATTTAAAACTGCGTGTTATTCAAACTACATGTTTATAAAAACTTCTTCAATTTTGTAGTGGAGGAATTTATTTCCCACATATAACACCGTGCTGTTGAAAGGAAACAGAGTGAATAAAGAATTTCTCGGCTCCCTTTGTGATTTGCTTCCTAGCTGTGAATAGTTATTCAGTCCCCTGGCTGTTGAGAAGCTTGATATCCTAGCTGCCTAAGATGCAAAGGACTAGTGCACAGTGGTCAGTAGGTAAGGCTTTAGACTCCAAATGCCTGAGTTCAAATCTCGGCTGTGTTGCCTTCAACGTGTTCCCAAATCTATCTGTGCCTCAGTTTTTTAATATATAAAATATGAATTATCATGCTAATATTTACCTTGGAGTGTTTTAGTAGAAATTAAATAAGTTAACATAGTTGAAAATACAAATAGGCTCTTTTTATTATTATCCCCCTCAACAAATATTAGTGAGTCTTCTTTTTGCTGGACACTGTGCTAAGTGCTAGTGATGTAAAGATCAAGTTACTGCCTTGGGAAAGGAGTGGTGAATAGTTTAGAGGGAGACAGGAACTTTTTTTTTGGAACTTTCTGAAGAGTAAAAAATACAATTCATATTTTAGTAGGGGCCATTCTTATGTTTAAATATACTTTCTTCATGTAATCTTCAATCTTCCACAAATAATTTTAATATATCAGTTGATACTTTCGTTTCTACAAATATCCCTTCTGCAAAAAGTAAAAAGAAAACATATCTTCATCGTAAAATTTTGTTACTTCAACACATGTTCCTGGGCTTAAATCAAGTTATGGGCAGGAATGTGTTTCTTGGGGACGCCCTCAGGGAGAATCTTTTCTAGCTTCTGGAGGTCGCCTGCATTCCTTGTCTCATGGCCCCTTTCCCCATCTTCCAAACCCAGCAGTTTTAATGGCATCTTCAAAATCTCTCTCCTACCCTGACACTCTTGCCTTCCTTTTATAAGGCTCCTGTGATTCCACTGGGCTCACCTGGATAATCTAGTGTACTCTTCCCATCTCAAGATTCTTAATCACATCTGCCGAGTCCCTTTTGCCATATAAAGTAACATGTTTACAAGTTCAAGGGATTAGGATGTAGACATTTTTGAGGGTGTACCGTTCTGCCTACCACAGACATTTTGATAATCCCTAAATTATTTTCTTACATGTTTCTATTACAAATTAGGTTTGGAGATCTTAGTACTTTTCACATTCTCACTTCCTTATAAAAATGCAGCCTACCTCATACCAAATGAAGCGCTTATACCCGCCTCTCACATCTTGGTTCTTATCCTCTTCATCCTTGCAAAAACCCATTACTAACTACCCTCGCTTATGTAGGTTCTTGATTCTCTATTTAATGTCATTATTAGACAAGCCCAGCTTCTAATTTCTTCAAGTCTCTTCTGTTGTTTAAATTATAAATACTTAGCCTGATACACTGTGTGCAGTATAATTCTTCCTGATGTTTTATCTTATCAACCCTACTTATTCACAAATGATGGGACAAATGACTTAGCCTCCCTTTCTCAATACTGTTCAAGGTAGTTGAATCTAGTGAAATCTCAAGGATTACAAAAATGTATACATTTTATTTGGAATAATCAACTGGGTTTTAGGATCAGAAATATGAGTTGATGTGCATCCTGCCATCAAACTAGATTCTTGTAAAACATTAGAGCAGACCTTCACTGTTGAAGACATTTGCAGAGTGCTTCTGGAATTTGCTAATTAACATGAGCCCAGCTTCCCCTTCCTATTTCTTATCGCCTTGTTTGTCTTACCATAAAATCATCAAATGTAATTTCATAAACACCAACATATGTTTCCTTTATTTGTTCTGACTCTTCTCATCAGGGCAGAACCTCATTTTTGAACAGCTGTATTCCTGAGTTTTGTCTTGGCTGACATAATGCTCTTTTCACTGTGAATGGAAAAAAAAAAAAAAAAAAGGAATGGGAAGTATCAGAAATGGTGGTATTTTATCAAGCTTTGTTCAGACACTTTTGAAGAAGACGGTGCTTGATTCTTCATCTGAAAATTCTCTCCCTCCCATTTAAGTGTCTTCTTGCTTCCGCTAATAGTAAGATAATGAAGAGACCCACCCCCGGTTCTCTGAAAATGGAGCAACTGTGGTGGTGACTAAATTTCTTCTCCTGACTCTTGGAAAAGAAAGTATTTTCTCATGACTGTGAGAGCACAATTTTCAGATCTTTTTCAATAGGGCTTGAGTTTCACTACAGTTCTTCAAAGAGCTGCTATTATTTGAGGGTGCTTCTGGCAGTTCCCATGAAAATGATAAACTGCTGAGGCCTGAAGGCTTGAAGCAGACTTATCACTAGAAGTGTGTGTGAGTGTGTGTGTGAGTGTGGGGACGATGGCAGGGGAGGGGGCAAACAGCTTTGATATGTTAATTACGTGATCCCTCCTGTTGCTTAGAATTTGTGAGAAATCAAGGTAGAAATCACGCGATCTGCATCCTTGCAGGAATACATTACATGGAAAGAAGGGGAGGCTCCTTCCAACTGTTTTTCCTCAATCAAAAAAAAAAAAAAAAAAAAAACCGGAAAAACACCCTAGGGTGTGTAGAGCCCCAAGCCTGCAAAGTTTTAGTTTTTGCAGGGCCTGGGTCTACAGAAGGACGATTTTTTTTTTTTTTGCGATACGTGGGCCTCTCACTGTTGTGACCTCTCCCGTTGCGGAGCACAGGCTCCGGACGCGCAGGCTCAGCGGCCATGGCTCACGGGCCCAGCCGCTCCGCGGCATGTGGGATCCTCCCGGACCGGGGCACAGACCCGTGTTCCCTGCATCGGCAGGCGGACTCTCAACCACCGCGCCACCAGGGAAGCCCAGAAGGACGATTTTTTAAAATTCTATTACACCATCCATGAACTTGTGCACAGTGCCTTATCAATGACGATTTAGACTAATAAGTGGAGAAGAGGTACTTATTTGTTTATTGCCAGTCGAAGAACAGGAAGGTTCTGTGTAGTGTTTAGTTATTACCTCTTTCTGTTCAGAGCCAGGCACCATCTCTTCATGTTCTTAATTGTTAAGTGTACTAATTCCCACCATGAGAATGATGTCTCAACAGAGTTGTCACTCACACTACTGTGGCTCTCCGGATCCAGTTCGTATTAAAACGATGTTGATCTTTTTGCCTCTGAAATTCCCATTTATCCCATTTAATTGAAGCTGGTCCCCACCGTTATTCACTATCTGCCTCAGGCTTCCCACTGCCCACAAATACTGCTTCCGAAGTTTCTCTCTAAGGTTGTTATTGGGCTTCAGTAGTGATGGCCACAAATGCGAGTCTTTTTCAAAGTACACAGAAAATGTGAACAGTAATTCATTTTCTGGTCCTATAGAATTTATTGTCTGGAAATTTGTGGTGTAAACATAAAACAAATACATCTCCCAACCACATTATCTCTTGAATTCTTAATCAAGAATTAAATCATAATCACTGCATTCCTAGATCTTTTAATCTTGACCATCGCCCTGCTTTCCACAGGAAGGATACATAGAGAGCCATGGTTACCAGCAGGAAGGGTACATAGAGAGCCATGGTCAGAGTGAGAAAAGTGATTCCAGCCAGGAAAATAGGTTCCTCATCGGGCTTAAGATCAGCCCAGAGAGCACGCTGTGACCACATCAGTGAGGAGGGCCTGTTGGTGTTGGAAACAATGAATGTCCCAGGAAGACAGGTGTGGCTGCCCTGGAGGACTGCCTGCCACATGGCGTAGGGCAGTGGAGGGGGTGGGGTGACCATCCTGGGTGCCAGCATGGGGCAGGGAGGGGCACACCTGTCAAAAGATGGCAGCACCACCAGGTCATCGTCGGTGCTGTAGACCTAAGACCTTACTGTAGCTGGCACATGCAAAGGGCTCACACAGATTCCTCAAGCCCAGGGGTGAGCCCAAAACCTGACATTGCCCTTTGCCTGAGGTGAATAAGAATCTATCCAAATCAGCACGTCAGCAGTGCCATTCTGGCCTCCCAGTTGCCGTACTGGGCAATGAGAATGATCTGCTTGCTTGCCAGGTCACCCTCCTGGAACCTCGTCCCAGCCACAGAACTCCCAGACTATCCCACCGGCACAAGTCCTGGAACGCCCGGGGCATTTGACTTGGAGGAGGTAGATTAAGGGGGTTAAAGGGCTAGAGAACATCTCAAAGAGGAGGAACAGAAATTGGGGTCCCTGTGGGTCCTGACCAAGGCTTGGGGCCCCTGGCCCAGATAGTATTGTGACCCCTGCTGGCCCCAGGCACAAGATGGGGACTTAGAAGAAAATATCAAAGATGACACTCCAAAGAGCGGGGCCCCCTGAAACGCAGCAGCGGTCCCACTTCTTTGGGTCTGATGACCTCAAAGGGTGTGTGGTGGAGAGGGGAGGGGAGGTTTAGACTGATGATGTGCATATGATCTCATGTATTTGACCGCTAGCTGCCTGGTTGCATTCTCTTTCCCTCTCCCATCCGTCATCCATCCATTCACAGTGACTGACTGCCTTTCGTATGACCAGCAGGGCCAACTTACCCAATAGGCACTAAAATCAACAATCCTTTGGGGAGCCCAGAGAAATGTTCTAATTGCTTTTATAATCACAAGAAAAAAATGAATTCTTAGGTCCAAGAAAACGTTTTAATATAGAATTCCTCTTTCTACCAACACGATCATAAAATATCACTTTAAAAATTATTTTGTTGAGGGAGGGACCCTAAAAGCCTATAGTGCCCAGAGCCTAAGGAAGTCATAATGCAGTCCTGGTGGCTAGCATCTCACTAGAAGCTGGGAATGCAGCAGGGAACCAGAGACAGTCTCCTCTTTCATGATACATGAGAGTGCAGGAAGATGGAAAAGAGCATAGAAAGTTACATCATAGTACAATATATTCTTCCCACAGAGATATGCCTGGGGAACTACGGAAGGCTTGGTAGCAGGGCTGGGGATATGTCTGTGCAAATCAGTGACCGCTGGGAGATGATTGCCTCATTTCACTATGCTATGTAGCCAGTTCACCAGAGTCTTTGCGTATTATCCTTGTAATTGATGCAGATGATGATCCGAGTGTATTATAGGCAGCTATTAAAGTCAGCTACTGGTAGAGATTTAACTTTGATACTGACGGCTTTGAAATATAAGCATCCCATCTGAAAGCATTTTCGAAATAATTGTGAAATGTGTAATAAATATATGTATAATTTGCTACCTGGCTCTGTGTCCATGATTACTTCCAGGTTCTTCAAACTATCCAAAGCAATGGTAATCCTAACAAACCACGTTGAAGCTGTGGAGACTGGAATAGACATCTCCAGGAGATGCCTGTTTAAATACCTCCTGGGGCCGTGATCGCATAACCTCTCAGCCCAGTCCACAAAGAATAGCTTTGTATCTTAGTAAGTTTCTCTTTGAAACATCTGACTATAAACAACAACAACAAAAATAACAAGAGCCCTTTGGTGTGTTTGTTTTGCCGTAACAGGCAGATATACATTTTGCAATATATATTAATATAATATATGTACTTACATATCATATCATATCTATTATATATGTATTTTGCCACATATATGCCTCATTAGTTTGGGTTGTATTTGATGATACCGGAGTTCCCTTTAAATCATAAAAATCTAACTTATTTATATTTTATTTAATGGAGACAAAGATTCGGCTAAAGACGTGCTTTATACAATAAGCAAATATTTTGTGAACATCCACTACTGTGCCAGACACTGTATGAGGCACAGCGGTGCCTCATAAATAAACAACATACAGTTCTCATCTTCAAATAACTTATACTTTAGAGGGAAAGATGGGCAAGAAAATCAGTGGTTACAATACTGTCACGGTCACTTTCAACGGCAGATGGACCTTCCACCCAAAGTTTAGTTCAGATGTTGAGACTTCTGACCCGACACACACCAAGAGGGTAGGAAAAGTTTTACTGCTCAAGTAATTGAGGTCTCTGAGGCGAGCAGAGCAGCCTGTCAGGCAGATCTGAAATGCTTGAAAGAACAAGGGAAGGAGACTGGCTCGGGTTTTGATTGTGGTCAGGGGGTGAGGCCAGAGTGGGAGGTCCCGCCTGAGGATGTGAGCTTGCATGGTTTGAATCTCCTGCCGGCGCCAAAGGAGAAACACCCTGGCTTTCTTATCAGCTTGTCCAAATGTGGGACACAAAGGAAAGAAAGAATGGGGCTTAAAAGCTATCTGCAGTCAAACACCCAAAAAATAGAGCCAGACTCTTTGCTCCAAATACAGTGTGATAAGAAGTGCTGTCCAGGAGGTTTGCGAGAGGTGCTGACCTAAGATGAGCACGTAACCCAGCTTTGGAGCTTTTAAAAGGGTTCCTGGAGAAAGGTGCTCTTGGGTGAATCGTGACGAGTGAGAGGAAGAGTGGGGATGTTAACCACGAAGATCAACTCAGGGCAAAAGGATACCATGTCCGAAGCACCAAGTGGGAACGGTGTGTCGTCCCTTAAATTAGAGTGAGATTGTATGATAGGGAACATGTAGAGACACCTCAGTAGATGAGCCTCCAGGCTGTGAAGTTAGAGCTTCATTCTGAGACTAAGGAGAGCCACATCTTACAAGGTGACTATTCTATTCCAAAAGCTGCCTGAGGTTGAATAAGAAGGAAAGAAGTAAAAACCATTATCAGCAAGAGGTTCGTGACTTGGTTAGTTGACCTTCTCTTGGTAATCGCAGGCTTAGCTTAAAGCCCTAATTCCCAACGTAATCTCAGGGTGTTTCTAGGAGGGGTGTGTAGTGAAGGAAGGGGAAGCAGAGGAGAATAAGCACCTCTTGGTCAGTCTTTTCAAATGATAGAAATCACTCTGCTCTTCCAAACCATTCTGATACATCTCCCATGGGAAGGAAGTCTCTGTGGTTTAAAAAAAAAAAAAAAGAACTTTCTTGATGATTTGGCTGTACGTCATCTTCTGCCTCTAGAGGATTACTGGACTGCCAGTGCTCTAAGAGTGAATTTCAGGCTCGGGTTTAGCGGGGAGAAGGTGTTGGGGTAGAAGATGGAAGCAGAGGGATGAATATGCAATGCTTTCCCGGAGCATTCGAATCACAGAAAAGTCCGCTCCACTGTGGTTGTAAGAGGAATAGGGGACCCAGTTGTAACTCTTTAGAACTGTTCAACTTAATAGAGGAGAAAGGGGAAGAGGATAAACATCATACACAGAAAAGAGCAGTAGAGAGAACTGGAAATTGCCAAGAGGAGCTAGACCCAGAGGGAAGCCAATTCCTGAGGTGTCCGTCACACTAGACTCCCTCCCTCCTACTATTGACCTGAGCACTAAGGACTCAACCTTTGGGACATTTGAGAATGGAAGACAAATACGAATCAGATATCTGTGATATGTAGTCACAGTTTCCTAAGCAGATCCCCTAGAAACTTCTCAGCCAGTGGCCTTTGAGTCCTTGTCCCCGTTTCAGGTAGCTCTCCTGGAAATCCTTGTGTGACCCTGGAATCAGCTGCCATCCAATCATGGGCTCTGTGCTGCTAGAGACCAGAGGAAAGAGCAATAAAAGTGGAGCTGGTCTGCTGAGCAAAGGCTTTTTTTTTTTTTTTTTTAAAGCAGGAGACTGAGGAGTAGGGGAGGGGGGATTTGATTAAAGGAAGAAAACCTTCTGTGACCAGGGCAACCAGAAGGCCCCCAAAAGCCTGTGGGAGCTTTGGGGGAAAGGGATGAAGAAGTCCTGTAGATTTGTTACATCAAGATGTTAATGTTTTTAATCAAAGTTCCTAGGTGACCCTTAGGCAATTAACGCATGGTCCAGTTCTCCCTTTATGTGTCTTCAGCTGATTCTTCTCTTTTGTATTCTCTTTTCCTGATGAACAGTACTAAATTTGAGAAGTGGTTATAAGCTGCTCCACTCAGCATTAATTTAATCCTAGTGCTTAATTCATTTATTTCCCTTTTATAGCTGATTGAAAAAAGGAGAAAGTTATTTCAATCAAGGATTTATCCTCTTGAGAGAAAAGGGAATAATTTAAATACATGGTGCATGGTATCTCTAAAACCAGGGCAAGTAGCCTAATAAAATAATGCTCACCATATATGAATGAATCCACATTTCATTTTCATTGCCAGCTATGCCTAACTGGAACTGATACAGCGTTATAGAAGAATATTCATTCAAGTGATTACAGAAAAATGGTTATAAAGGTGCCGTTTTAGCAAATTAAAATTCCAAGGGCATAATTACAAATGCCTTAATAATAGTAGGCATTTTTAGGATCACATGAATTTTAGAGCAAGGCAAATTGTCAGTTTGTAGCTAATCTTACAGGTTGATATCAAACCAACCTTGAACTGAAAATAAAAGTAGAGAGGAAAATAGGTAGGGAAGTATTTAATAACATGGCATTTAAACAGAGGAAGACATATTTTGTAGCTCAACTTGCTGTTTAACATTGTTCTTAAAATATTTCACAGTGTGCTCTCCCACTCCCGTCCAGTACTATTTAAATTCTTACTCGCCAATTAGTTTGTAGGAAATTAAGAGACATGGTTAATTGCGTATTATCAATGGTTCATCAGGGCATGCATGTTTCGTTAATGAAAAAGGGTCCTCTGGATATAGCCAGCACAGAGGTACTAAAAATTCACAGAAAATAGTACATTTTTATTGAATAAGGCTGTCAAAAGCAGAGACTTTGCCGGCTAGACTGGATTTACAATGTCAGGAACTTCAGCTGAATTTCTAAGAGTTAAGTTTTTCAGAGGAGATGATACTCAGGCAAAGTGGAAATGCTCAGAATTAGAAAGAAAAAAAACTCTGTGGCCATCTACTGTTCTCTCTTCAGCATTTCTAGGGCACATGATGGCTAATCTACTGGCTTCCAGGTGAATTCCTGTAGATGGTTCACTTTACAGCACTTTGGTCTTGTCAACTACAGAGCAAAACGGGCAGGAGGGATGAAGAATGAATCTTCTGGTGAGAAGTGTCCTGCTTTTCATGACATTGCTCAGTGTGTTGTGAATACTTTTTCTAGGAACAGTGATAGATTTGCACACATGTACCCACACTCCTTCAACTGTCTTCCCTTTTGCTAATAGAGATTTATGAGTTACCTTTTCTAAGCCTTGGGAAGGTATTGGGACTACATTTTAGAAAGAAGCCCAGGAGCAATCCAGACCTCAGAGGACCCTTGGACTCATTAGCACCTGACTATGTATAATCTATCCCTCCTGTATGCTCTCTTCCTTGGTGAAAAAATTAGTGATGTATTCACCATTTCTCACTGTTAAATGGATGCATCAGATTTAAAATTACTTTAACCAACCAAGAAATTGAGTTGGAATCTCAGAATCGGGTGTGAGGAGAAACGGGGTCCATGTAAGCAACCAGATTTGGGTAATAGTTGACTAAAGTTTAACAAGTCATGACCGTCCCCTCAATAATTCCATATATATTAATGCTAGGGTGTTCTTGAAATAACTGGACTAATTGGTTTGATCATGCCAAATCCGAAGACTAGGAATCCCAGGTGTCTGAAATATGGTCAATGAAATTATGACAATAATGAAGTTACTGCTATTTAGTGAAAATATTATTAAACCTCATAATAAAGATGTCCTTTAATCATATTGAAATATATTGCATTTTGGCCTGTAGCCTGTTTTGTTAAGTTTGACACATTTGTGTTACACAAATAGAAACTAAATAATTATTCAATGAAATAAATAGTGTACCCCTGGTAATAAATATAATTTATTCTTCAGAACATTTTCAGACTAGTTAACTCAGTACTCTTATTTAGTAGATTGTCTTTTATTAGCTTGCTATACCTTTTTCCTATTTTTGACCTTTCCTTTATTCTCACTCTAAATACTGTTTCTTCCAATATTTGAAAAGTATGAATATTCTGAGACTCTCTAGCCCAAGTATCTTCGGATAAAAAATATTGTTTTACCCAATTAGCATGCTAATATAGTAGCATTACTAAAATTTTTGTGATTTCAGTAATAAACATTTTGCTGTTTATTTCTATTAATTATCCGTTCAAGAGTAAGGACGGTGACGTCTGATCTCTTGAGTACGGTCCATGAGGCTGGGTGGGCCCTTCATTTCTGCTTCAGGCCACACCAGCTGCGAGTGAGGATACTGGTGTTTCCTAAGTTTCTCAAAGAAAGCACCTCTCTGTGTTCTGGTGTAATAAAGAAGAAGCAAGTAGTATGAACTTGCCCACTGGAGACAAACTTTTTTAGTGATTTAACAAGATATACAGACTGTGGTTTCTGGTATCAGAAACCATAAACTAGATGTACATTCTTCTGATGATGCATATAACTTAATATTTGCCACTGAATTATGAAAATGAGGGATTTGATAGTTAATGAAATGACATAGTCTTAATGGACCTGCCCTTTTAATCTTCCCTGAAAGCAGAAAAAAGGGAGGCATGAAACAATATTTTATTCTGCTCATGTATTTTGTGGGTCACGAATTCAGAAGGGACACAGCAGAGATAGCTTGTTTCTGCTTTACCATGTCTGAGGTCTCAGCCAGGGAAGGGTTGAATAACTGGGCATGAATCAAACCCCACTGGAGGCTACAACCATCTGGAGGCTTCTCCACTTACATGTCTGGCCCCTGGGCTGAGATGACTTGAAAGCTTGGCTCAGATTCTTCTACCAACCAGAGCCCAACACATGGGCTTTCCAAGTGACTTGAGCATGGTGGCCGCTGAGTAGTGAGACTTCTGAGGTGGTGGCTCTGGGCTTATGAATGTATGTTCCAGCAAAAAAGACGGAAGCCACATGGCCTTTTGCGACCTAGCCTTGGCAATCACAGAGTGTCACTTCTGCTTATTCTGTTGCTCAACCCTGTCAGAAAGCCACCCAGATTCAAGTGGAGAACCATCCCTTGGCCGGGGGGTGGTTCAAAGAATTCCAGCCATGCTTTAAAACAGCCAAAGGAGGAATGGTTTTCCTCACAAAGCCTTGTTACAAGTATTGTGGATAAGGCTGAGATTGGTTACTCCTTGCTTCCCTGGGGACTCTATCTCATGCACATTCAGTTCTTCTCACTCAACATGTGGTAAATCCTTCCCCTACATGAGAACAGAAGGTGAAGAACTAAATTTTGCAGAGTTCTGACTGATCACATGTGTCATATTGACTCCCACTAAATTCATGTTAGCATTAACTATGCCTAATCTATGCTGAGAGTAAAACTTCTTAGGGCCCTCAGGGGGGCTTCTTGCCAGAGTCAGATTTTGGAGAGGGTGTGACTCGACTGGCTCAGTTTTCTCTAAGACAGTGCATCTCCGACCGGTAAATGTGTCTGACCACCACTCCTAGAGAAAGTCTCTCAGAGATTCTCTCACAAGAGTTGATTTGAGTAAATTAGGATCTACATAAATCGCACCAGTGTTTTCTTAGGTCAGTCTCCCAAGGCAATAGAAATAAACAGTAAATTAGGATCTAGATGATAAAAAGGAACTCAGACTTCTTTTCTGTGATAAATATTGATCAACATTAGAAACAGAGATTTATGAAGAGCTAAATTGTCCAGTGCTTTATAAGAAGTTGTGGGACCGTCCAAGGAAAGGAATACAGTCTTCGTCCTTAAATAAATTTACAATCTTATGTGAAAGGTAGACAAGCAGATGCACCCTCTCAAAAATGTACGGCTGTTGCTACCGTATATTTGCAATATGTAAAGCTACCCATAGTATGTAAACATGGAACTAGGTACAGAATGCATGAAAGATTGGAGCCAGGTGATACTAAAAAGGAATGCTCAATGGTGAAGGTGAATCTGAAGGAGAGGAATCAGGTTCCATGGTGATGAGGTAGAGAAGTCACAGTAGGAGGAAGATCCAGTGGGCTCTCTAGGTTTTAGAAAGGGTGAGATATTTTGAAAGTCCAGTTTCAGAGATGTGTGCTTTTTGACCAGAATGAACCTTCGAGTCTAATTCTAACTGCTTGGAAATATTTCCTACATAATATATTTCCTTCCGCCAACCCACACCTTCTTCCAGCTACCAAGCCATAGATTTCATCAAAGCAAGGCTCACGTTCAGCTAGCCTCGGTGTATTCTGCAGAATCCAGGATGTGCCAGTTATATTTTAATGGAATCGGATTACCTTGAGCAGGCCTAGCCCTTGACATCTCATGACCAGCCCACACCTTCTTAGGCCTGTTTCCTGAGTTCCCCAGAAGCACCCTGGGGATATTCTTAGACCTGTTTTAAAATCTGAAGACTTTGCATAAAACAATACTGTTTCTTTGGAAGTCTACACAGCTGTTTTTATTGAGCAGTCGTATTATGCTGCTTATGCTTTATTATTTTGGAGGCATATCAATCTCTGTTGAACGAGCCCAGGGCCTAAGCCATACTTTTTGGAAAAAGTAGAAAAATAAAGTCCCAGTGGATGTTATTTTTTCCTCGTGGAAGGAAGAATCTGAAAGGCAGATGTATGTATCTGCTTTCAAAATATTCATAAGAATTTGTAAGAGAGGCCTCACCCAGGTTGTATAATTATTTCTCTCTCTCCCCACTTGATACATTTTTGTTTTTGGCATTTTCTTTTCTCATTTCCTGTGGAAACAGTTCTAGGTTTCAAGGCCTGCTGCTGCTTCTTGTGCAAGTGCATTTCATACATTTCAAATCCAAGGGCCTTAGTCATTGTCATGAAGCCAAAGGGAATGAAAATGCACCCATCACAGTGGTTCACAGGCAGGACTGGCCCACGGAAGCCCAGCTGGCTGCCAAGGCCGGTTCAAGACTCTTTTCGCCAAGATGTTGCTGCTGCTACCAATCCCCTGCTGGCTCCTTGGAATAAAGCCCAGAAAGGACAAGTTAGTTTGGGACCTGATGGTGTTATCAGAAAAGCCCTAACACCAAAGACTCTAACTCTGACACTTAGAATCCTTACAATAGAGTCAAAACAAAACAGAAAGTGATCCTGTTCTTGTAATCTTAGCTCTGCCCAGGTCACCATCTAGCCTGGCTGGTTTTGTTGATGGCAGCATAATGTGACACGGATTCCAAAGGTGGAACCGTCTCCAGGACCAGGGAGTGGTGGATTATATAACCAACCTGGGGTAGTGTCAGGTTTATCAGAGGCTGATAACTAACAGCTCACAGCTACTTGTTTTGCCAGAAACATTTGGAGAGATCTTGTTTTTCTCTGTAAGGCAGAGTAAAATGGTTTGAAATTCTACACAGTCAAATGAATACATAGTTTGTTAAGATTTATTTTCCATGTAAAATCTATGGTTCATTTAAAAGCACATTCCTTAATAATCTTTTTTCCAGCTGTGCATCTACTCTTTGTCAAGGCTGGTGGATGGTGCAGGAAACAATATGTGTAATAAGACCCCCAGAATGCTGGGAATCGTTAGGGAGACAAAGGATCTGTACATGGGTGAATTAGCAAGTAGAAAGTGATTCAAAGTAATGTAACCTCAACACATACAGGCAAAAGAAGACAAGGTGCTAAATATATAAGCAGCCAAAAAAAAATTATTTTTAATAAGTAATAAAATCATTTATTTGAGATACAGAGAAACATCAAACAATTTAGCAATCAACACCTAGGACTGAGAGTGTTTAGTTCTATGACTCCCTCTGGAAAGGATCTGGGGTTCAGGTGTGTCTAAAAGGGAGCAGTTATTAAAGATGACTTTCATTCTTTATCCCACCTCAACCCACTTATCTGTGTTATAGCTTAAGGATGTTATTGACAAGGTGAAGTAGGAGGGAGAGGAAAGAGTAGCTCATTAAGAGGAATTTGCCCAGATCTAGTCCCAAAGAGCCTGGAAGATCCTGCGTTTACCCAGGTTTTTCACTAATTCAAAGGACTCGGGGAGATCTAATCTAGATCCAGGCTTAAGTGAAAATCTAAAGTGACCTAGGTCCTTACTTCTCTACACCTTCCTCCTGGCAGGGGGCCAGAGCCAGCCCTATGGCTGCATGTTTTTCAGGATATATGCATGTAGGGGATGATTGAGTTAGAAATTATAAAATTATTTTGACCTTAAATAAAACTTTGTATTATATTATTATTAATAATAGTGATATATAGGTAGAGAGCTTCTTCATTTTTTAAGACATTATCACTTCTATGGCTAAACAATTTTTCAAAGTAGACAAAACATTATCCCCATTTCATGGAGCAATTCACTGAGGCTCTAAAAAGATAAATAATTTATGCAAGATAAATTAGAAAGTGAGTAGCCCAATGCACTTTCCATTTAAGGACGTTTGTGACTCCTTAAAATGTGTTCCTTGGAACACTAGCCATGTTAGGCAGCATAATGACCCTTCAAAGATATCCATATCCTAATCCTTGGATCCTGTGAATATGTTGATTTATATTGAAAGGGTAGTGATTATTGCAGATGGAATTAAGGTTGCTCATCAGCTGACCCGAAAATAGGGAGATTATCGTGGACTACCTGAGTGGGCCCAATATAATCACAAGGGTCCTTCGAAGTGGAAGAGGAAGGCAGAAGAGGTCAGAATGGTGCAAACATGAGAAGGACTTGACCTGCTGTTAATGGCTTTAACAGTGGAGAAATGGGGCCCTGAACTAAGGAATGCAGGTGGCTCTAGAAGTTGGAAACAAGGTGTGGAAATATACTCTCTCCTAGAACCTCCAGAAAGGAATGCTGACACCCTGATTTTAGCCCAGTGAGACTAAATACTCTCAATCCTAAGTTTTGATTACTAAATTGATTGATGTTTCCCTGTATCTCAAATAAATGATTTTATTACTTATTAAAATGTTGTTTTTTGTTTTTGTTTTGCTGTTTATATATTTGGCACCTTGTCTTCCTTTGCCTTTTAGCTGAGTGTCAGACTCCTAACCTACAGATCTGTAAGGTAATATATCTGTGTTGTTTTAAACCACTCACTTTGTGGTAATTTTTTATAGCAGCAATAGGATACTAATATACTAGTGCTATCACATGTTTTATTAAGAAACGGTTTCTAAGACGATGGTATGCTGGTTAATGTTTAAGAACCAGCTCTCTAGGAAGAACCAACAAACAAACACCCTATTAGTGTTGTCAGTTTCTATGTTGTAAATGCTCCCACCATGGCTAATTTCAAACTCCCAGTGATATCTCAGAGTTGGGAAGAAAGGCCCACATCTCTCATGAGCTGGTACCGGCGAGCTGCAGCAGGCTACTGGAATAAGCTTAAGAAACCGCGTATTTAGCCCTTTTGGAATTTCACTGTGCACATTAGATTTATTAGCGGTAGCTCTTCAGATAAGAAGGCTGCTTAATTCTACTTAACTCAGCATTCCAAACTCATTTGACAACATTCTTTCTCCACAGTGGTAGACCTTACGTGAAAACTTGGAAAGTTGGTGATGAAATAGCATCAACCACTCCATCTATCTCCCAACCCAGATTTTTTACACTCTACCAAAACATGTACCCAATCTGTGAATACATTTTACTTTTTTCTTATTATCCATCTCATAATAATTGCAAAATATGAGTCTACGGGCAATAACGTAGGAGAAACCAAGCCAGGGATAGGTATTTGTGGCTAACCCTCACCACTGACTACCCACTTTGCAGGGCGAAGCAAGTGGCAGCCAGCAGCTGATGAAAAAAATGATCTCTATTGACATCAAAGATTTACTGACAGAGCATCTCTTCTCTTCTACCGTGATCAATTCAAGTTGTCAACTGAGTGAGGGTCACAGTGCTTCAAAGAGACCAGCTTTTGAGTGCTGGGTGTTAGTGTAATAGGATAAAAGACATTTGCCCTGTGACTACTACTTGGTATAATTCCCTCTCATAGGCTTTTCAGAAGCTTGGGGGAATCTTTTGATAATGATTTAATTTTTCTCTTGAGCTTGTTAACTCTGCTTATTAGTGGCATAAGGGTAGGGGGTGGGGTGCTTTAATCTTGCTAATTAACTGCATTTCTGTCTCTTCCTGTTTAGATAATTTCTTTTGGATGACTCAGTCTCTTTAGGGTAAATGTTCAGTCTTTCAGATTTCTCAACCATTTCCCTTCTCTTCCCCAAGATGGTGTCATATGTCTCAATGTTGGGGGTCGGGGGAGATTGTGTAATCCCATGGCAGCGGCAAGTGGAGCATCTATGAATGCAGGTCCTTGTTCTGGGCGCTGTTCTCAGGCTCTGTGGTGAGGGAGTTAGTCTGTGCTGGCCCCCTGGGGTCTGCTGACATGTCCCTGATCCATGTGGTTTCTGGAAAAATCATGTTGATATCCATACCTGATGTTTGTGGGCCCAGTCATCTGCTTGCAGTCTCTAGTCTCTATGCTCTGCTGCCCTTGCTTCCAACCCAGACTTCCGCCAGACTTCTGGACTTCCGTGTGCTCTCTTTGCAGCTTATAGGATCCAGGCACATCCCATGCTGAGAAGTGCTCCTTCAGGCTCTCAAGGGACACCTCTCCTCTTGCTGCATTGTCATACTGGTGGCATATTGGATGAGACACAGAGACAAATCCATCAAATTAAATCAAATTTTCCATCCTTCAAATTATACCAGAGAAAGTGGGTCATTAACTCATGTTCTTGGATCTCCCAAGATGTTAGGGGGTGGTAGGGACTAGACACTGAGGAATCTGGTTCTGCCATTATTGCCTAACTCTTCTCCACTTTTTATTTTTATTTATTTATTTATTTATTTTAGCGGTACGCGGGCCTCTCACTGCTGTGGCCTCTCCCGTTGCCAAGCACAGGCTCCGGACGCGCAGGCTCAGCAGCCATGGCTCACGGGCCCAGCCGCTCCGTGGCATGTGGGATCCTCCCGGACCCAGGCACGAACCTGCGTCCCGTGTATCGGCAGGCAGACTCTCAACCACTGCGCCACCAGGGAAGCCCCTTCTCCATTTTTTAGACTCTATCGAGTGGCTTTGCATTGCACTTTCTTTCTGACTGAAACACTTCTTAGGCCTCATCTGTTTCACTAAGCCTCATGTCTTAGCCTTCATGGGTGCCAGAGATATCCTCTCTGTACAAGGGAAAAAACTCTAAAATATGCATTAGCCAGGTGTGGTTTTTCATATAAGGAATCATGGAAAAACTAGGAAGTAAGGATTACCTAGGAGGATAATACAGTGACTTAATATCCTGGCTATTCCCATTATACCTGCCAATAGAACTGTGCTAATGAAGAGGTAGAGGCCTCCCTGACCCCCATTATGATATCACTTAAGAATTTCAGTAAATCCCAGTTGAATTTGATACCTGATTGTGTATATTAATTTGATGCATCATGGGAGCTGAAGTGGTATGATCCTCGCGGGCACCAGTATTCACAATGAGCTTTTAATAGACTCAGAAGAAAGAATGTCTCTATTTTCCAGATGAAAGTCTTCCCCCACCATTCCACTAGTCATTTGTATTTTGTTCTATTCGCACGTATTACACCATATTGTAATTAGTTGTTTCCATATCTTCTTTCCCCTCCCCCCACATCTCTCCACAGGAGGCAGAATCTTGTGATATTTATGTGTCTGTATCTTTCACATATGTATCTCAAGTACTGTGCCTGGGACACGTAACTGCTCAATCTATGAATGGATGGAGTGATTTGCTAAGTAACCTTTCAGCAAATAGGCAGCAGAGAAAAAAATCTTGTTTCATCATCAGTGTCAGGTCTCTGGTGGAGGCATGTTACCCAGCACAGATACTATCTCATGAGAAGTAAATCATAGCAGATCGAAAACTTCACTTTAAAAAATGGACCATATTCATCAAGTTTGACAAGGTACATTGACT
This sequence comes from Leucopleurus acutus, assembly GCF_964270905.1. Taxonomy (NCBI): domain Eukaryota; kingdom Metazoa; phylum Chordata; class Mammalia; order Artiodactyla; family Delphinidae; genus Leucopleurus; species Leucopleurus acutus. The sequence goes on from NC_139160.1 coordinate 52,906,514, forward strand.
GTGTGAATATAAAATATCCAACCAATTGTGAATATTGAATTGGGCCCTAGAGCAATATTTTCATGACAAAACAAGCAGAATTGGAATAAGCACAGCATATCTAGGTATGTCCTGTCACCATCATTGTTATTGCTGTTGTTATTACTACAGGATATACTGCCATTAGCTCCAATCAATATTTCTTTTTAAAATTTAAACTATTTTAAATTAAAAATGAATACCTATTTATTATACAAAAACTTAGAAAGCACAGGTAGGTTACAAAAAATAATCAATACACTATCTGAAGACAATCACCATTAATAGTTTGGTCTATACATTTGTTTCTTTAAAAAAATGACATCATGCTGTATTTACTATTTTACAGAGTGCCTTTGGTGTGGCTTAATAATAATAATATCTTGACATCTTTTAAATATTTTTCTTTTTCTGTTCTAAATGCTAAATTCTACTGACTTTAATATATCTTTCCTTCAATTTTATGAGGTGTTAGAATTTTTTTTTTCTCCTGGTAAAGAAAGCATTTGGCTTTATTTAGCAGGATTTTCTTTCCATTATGTCCAAACAATCTTTTGTGCTTTTAGGGATTCCTTCTTTTTTAAACATGAGAAATGATTTTTACTGGGCTATGTAATTGATTAATCAATTATGCCCTGGGCCTGGCTTTGAGTCATAGGCACAAGCATAACTGTTAGACCCACATTCTGCCATCGGATTGTCTTAATGCTGTTGGAACACATTAGCCAATTCTAGTGTCTGTTGTCCTGACTATAACTGTAAGCTAATTTGTTTAAAATATGAACAGCTCATGCTGGGGCTTCAAGTAAAGAAAGTTTTTAGGCTGTAAACATGCTCTTCAGAAGTGTGAGTGTCCAGGAGTGTAGAACTGGTTCTGCTCAATACATGAACCCTAAATGGCTTCAGCCCATCCATCCAACAGGTTGCATAGATGTAGGCATTTCTCAAATAGGAAATATCTGTGTCTCAGACCACATTGATTTTTCTGGAGGCTAGACTGAGAATTTAAACCAAAATAGAACAACAAAAAGTATTCCTAGTACACTGTAATATTGTAAGGAAACAGTTGCCATTTATTTGTAATCTGAGATAAATATCACAAACTGAACCAAAGAGGACCATTGTATTTTGTGTAGAAAGGGGCTATATGCGCATTAGTGAGAAAAACCAAGGTAAGTGGATGAGCGCGGGGAAATTTTGGCGGGGGTGGATAACAATAAGCTCTTCATCAGGGCACTCTATATAAACTATATTAATTCTATACACGTTCTTTTGTACATCATAAAGTGCTACATAACCTCTATCTGAGAAAATATTCTGGTAACATCTTTTGGCTTGGTTTGGTTACTATGTGAGTTCAAAGATAGTTGCATTTATTTAAGCATCCTGTATAATTAATCTGGCTATCAGAAATATCTCTTTTTATAGTCTAATACATTTAGAGCTAGGGAAATCATCAGTTGACAGTGAGTACATTTTACTATCACTATCTTGGAAGGGAATTTGTATTCCTTTTAATATTGAAATTGGGAACTTGCAGTAGAACAATATAATCTTTGAGTAGCATAACAGGTCGCACAATTCAGTATAATTGGAGGTCAAAGATTGTTTGGGAATGGAAAGCAAAATACAAAATGACTAGTTGCTTAGGATTGTTTTCTAATTTTTCTACAAAGAGTATTGATAGGTTAATACAAGCTTTGTAAAAAATATCTTCTGTGAATTAGGTTTTCCTATAAAACAGTTAAGTACACTTGACACTACATTTTTGCGTGTGTGCGTGTGTGAATGTGCTAGGTCATCACGCAATGCAGTTTTCAATGTCTTCTGAGAAACAAAAGCTCATAAGGAGTTGGGCCAAATTCTGGGGTGAATTATTCATGGAAAGTGACATCTGCAAAGTTCAGTATCTAATAAAAACACAAGGCAAATAAGTAAATGTTTCCTTTCCTTACGGACATTGTTTTCTTTTTTTTGGTATGAGACAGATGTTATTACATTACCTTATTCTAAATGACTACTACAGCGTGAAGGACGAAAACAGCGTTTTACTTTTTATGTTTATAAAGTGAAGTGATCTAATTTAATTTGCTCATTTTAAATAAAAGACATTTTAATAGTCCCATAAACTAGGATTCTGTTAATTAGTGGAGAGTGTTGCAGAAATAGAATATATTTCTGGTTATCGCTGCTGTAGGCAAAGATTTACTAATAGCTTTATGAAAACAGTTCTAAATGACCATGATTATATTTGTTGAGTGCAGAGTGGGTGCATTGGGCTCATTGAGGTCTAAGTTCCATTGTGCTTTAAAATTCTTTTTGACGTTGTTACTCAATGAAGTTTAGCATTTCCCAAATTGTTTGAGAGGAGCAATTTTCTAGTTTTTCTTCAACATTGCTGAAACAGAGTGTTTATATTATTTTAAAGTCCTTAAATTACAAATGAACTGTTGTCCCGTCTGTGCAAGTGAATGCACAAAAATACATGAGAATATTTGCTGCAAATTAAACTATTACGTACATATATATTTTTTTAATTTTTTTTTTACCCAGAGTTAACCATGTTTCAGCTATGAGAAATTGAAATGTAGACTTTTGCTGAGTTTAAGTAGCGTGGCAGAAATGACCCAAAGTGGTAGGACAACTTCTAGAAAGTCTCAGTGTAGACTTTAAGACACGCAGGCTTTGGCACACTGGCCCTTAAGAACGAAGGTGAACCTGGGGAAAAAAATAGTTTTGCTTTCAAATGCTCCATTCCGGCAAGCTCAGCACTCACCTCTGATTAGAGGGCTGGAAACAGACTGTGTTCTAGCGAACATTTAAATTCCATCCAGCGACTATTGTCAACAAGGTCACCAGAAGGGTTTTGGGAGATTGGGATGTGGCCACAGGCTGTAGAAAGAATGAGTTAGAAACTAGGGATGAGCTAGAAGCCAGTTTCGGGGTTATGTTATAAGGAAACTTCACTGATTCTGTCAACAAATAGTTGTTGAATAGCTGCACAGTAGAAGACAGTTGTGCTATGTCCTGTGGAGGGTTTAACCATGCTGTCCGATATGCAGCTACTAGTCAAATGTGACTATTTAAATCTTAATTTTAATAAATTGAAATAAATAAAATTAAAGTTCAGTTCCTCAGTCATGAAAGATCATTTCATGTGCTTGATAGCCACATGTGGCTAGTAGCTACCATACTGAACAGTGTGGATAAAAACATCTACATCATCACAGAGAATTCTACAGGGGAGTGCTGGGGAACAGTCAGACATGGTCCTGGTGCTGTCCATGTTGGTAATCCATTTGCAGAGATTATGTAAACAAATAGCTTCGACATCAAGCAGTGTTAATTATGAGCAATTTGGGAAGTAAAGACAAGACACCTGAATAAGGTTAGAGGAGGAAAGATCAAATCACAAAGAGTACTCAGAAGAGAGTTTCAGAAAAAGGAGAATTTGAAGTCAGATCTGAAGAAAGAGTGTGAGTTTAGCAGCCAAAGATAAATCAAAACATTCTCTACACAAAGGAAGACAGGAGTCCAAGTGCGGAAAAGATGGCAAGTAGGCTGTGGAAAGAGACCATGAGAGATGTGGGCACTCGAAGCCATTGGAGTTCCGGCTCTGAAAGGCCTTGAGGGCTAAGAGTTTGGACTTTTTCCTGAAGGGATGGAGAAACCACTAGAACTTTTGAATGGGAAATGTGATCCAAGTATTATTTCAGGAAGCTATTTCTGGCAGCAATGTGTAGACTGGATCGGGTGGAGAGAGAAGGTGATAAACCACATTAATGCATATTGAAAATAGGCCACATGTGCAACTGTAAGGACCTGAACTTGAGTATCGGCAGTTTACTCTGGACGCATATTACAGTGAATCTTGATGAAAATAAGCTTATTTTGTAACAGCATTATTAGAAATCCAGGTCTCTATATTTCCCTAAATGACTAACTTCTGTATACCTCTCTTTCATTATCTTCATGGTCATAAGGATGCAGGTTCCTCAAGATTGATAGCAGCACAATAGGAGGGACCAAGGACAAGTAGGTAAGATCAGCGGGACAAATGAAGGGAATGGAAGTAAGACAGCCTGAAGAAAAAAATAGAATCCAACAATTTTAGAGTGAGATTGACTAGAGAAATCCAGAGAGCCCAAATCTTCCTCTTAATCACATCTGCCCCCAGGGCTAGTTTCGCTTACACAGTGGCACAGAGGAGCCGCTTGTACTGGTATGGCTTCTCAATTTTGCTCTCAATGAAGTCTCATGGTGGGAGTATTTACACCATGGAAATTGACAAATGCTACAAAACAGGGCTGCTCCCACCCCAAGCTGTGCCCACAGAGCTGTGTTACCTCTGTGTCCTCAGGATCCACTCAGATAAGCGTGATCTGTTCTTTAAAAGACAAGACGGAAACCAAAGACGCTGTTTCATACGAAGCTGTCATACGAAGGGCAGGGAGACTGGTTACCACCTAGAGGTGGTAATTCTCAGCACACATATGATCTATAGTGTTTTGTAATGTCGTGTACATCTTAAGCTACATATGAAAATACCTCAAGTGTACTAAGTGTTTAAGGTTTATTTTTCCTTTCTTGCTGTGTCATGGCGCTGTTCAGGAGTCACCCAAGAGAGTGCAGGTTCCCTCTTCCCGGTTTCCTTGAACATATTTTATGTAGCTTGACTGGTGATTTATGGACAGGAAAGCCGTCTGCATAGTTACACTCTTCCTAATTGATGTGTATAGCTCGTCTCCCTTTAAGTTTAGAGAACATACTCCTGTTTTTTTTCTTTTCTCTCTTTTAAAGGGCTTAGGCCCTCGGTAACTGTGTACTTTTCTTCCTGCAGCAGTAGTGAGAATGCCTGTGATTGCTACTATTTTGCTGTAACTACTGGCTGCCATTGGTTGAGTACTTATCATGTTCCCAGTATTATCCGAAGCCCTTTGCAGCCACCATCTCATTTAATCCTCACCACCATCCTTTTAGTTAGAACCTATTATGTTCATTTGCCAGATGAAGAAATAGGATCAGAGAGGCTAAGAAACTTGCCCAACGTCACATAAGTGTTTGATGTGGGATGTCAGTTCGAATCTCTCAGACCCTTCACCACTAAGCTGTTGCGTGGAGAAAAACTCTTTCTTGGCAGTGATAAGGGCGATCAGGAGCCCTGTGGAGTAAAGAATGACAGCCTCAAGGGCTCTGGCAACCAGGAAGGAGGCACGCAGAAGTGAAACCTTGTTTTAGAGATCTCGCATCCTCTGAAACCTCACAGGTAATGAGTGGATTTGGTGCTTTTAATAAAATGGCACTGAGAATTCCCTGACTGAGTCAGGGTCCCCAGATTGAGAAAATCTATGACCAGATTTTTCCAAGTCTTGCCTTATTCCAAAGCTCTCATATTGAAAACAACAACAACAATAACAAACCGTTCAGGCATTTCTGAGGTTTGTAAGTAGGAAAATAATTACTTTTGAGATGTCTTCTACACCTAGAGCTGTGGGGAGAAAAAGCACTTTGTGAATACCTAGAATGCTGCAGAATGGGGAAATGACTCGGGTCAAAACCACACAAAACAAGCTTGCAAAAGGACCCAATTACAATAGCAAATAAGGTTTGTGGAACTGATGCCTTTTCATGAATTGGGTGTGTAACGTGGCAAAGCCATCTGCTTTTATAATGTCATGTTTGTGTATATTCACACTTACGCACGGACATGCATCTATTATAGTAACTCCGTAAAATACCCAGAGGGTAGGGAAATTCCTGCCTAGACTTGGGTTTTTAGACATGCCTCCTTTATTCTCAACACCCGTGCACATGAGAAACTGCAGCTCCAGCAAAGACTTGGCAGGCAGAGCCCGTTCACTGTTTTCTTAAACGCTCTTCCTTTCTCTTCAGTGGTACCTATTTTGGGGGCACTAAGCAGCCTCACACTCGCCTCTCAGGCTTCCGAGGGGTATTGAAGACTTGTTTGGGGCACATAATTTATGCTGAGCTGAAAAAGAGCCGAGACTGTAATGGTGCCCAGAGAAGCCAAGTTTTCTGAAGCCCAGGATCACATTAATATGCAGTATTTCATTTACAACCCCCTCTAAGTAGGTTCGAGAGGATAATGCCTTGTTTGAATAATAATATGCCACATTTTACCATTCAAAGTGCTTTCACATAATTCCTCCATCTCATTTTATTTTTGAAACAATGAGGGAGATAAGACCAGGATGATTACCTACAGGGAATCAGAAGCTCAGAAAGGTCAAGTGATTTACTCAAAGTCACATTGCAAGTTCTCAGCAAAACCGAGATTAGAAGCTGTGAGTCTTCATTCCCAGTTTAGCTGGGGCTTTTTACAAGAATGTTAGCGCTTGTAGCTTCATTCGTAGAATACTGAAATTCTCAGGCACAGCCTTTTGCCTCTAAGCGTTCTTCTCTACAGTTTGCTTTTAGTATCGTTTCGATTTTGTGGCCTTATAAGATGGCAGGGAATTTTGAATAAAAGTTTATAATTTAAACTTTGGACTTTAAAATCTGACCTGAAAGCATATCGATTTCTTAATCTAAATTTGCAGAATTGGATACAAGTTGCATATAATGACAGTGATTTTTGCTGTTTTTTATCCTTATATTGAATCATAGGCAGGGTTGTGAGTTTTATGTGAGACAGCTCATGGGAAAGCATTTGGTAGTCTCTAAAGCAGTGAATAAGGAGAGCTGACATAGGTGCTCTTAGTGTCAGAAATTGATTCATTTAGTTTGTAATTTTAGTAGTTTGAACTAGTTAGAAGGAGAATTTTGACTTGTTCATATACCCCTTTTCATTCAAACATACCTTTAAGTACCTGTGTATTATATTGCATAATGTATAAACATGTTATATATGTGTATAGCTGTATATAAGCTAGAGGTTTTTAGTGTAGAATTTTTTCTTATACATTTTTACTTGTGATCCCTTTTCTCTCTTCTCACATTCTTCTTCTCTCCCATCCAGTGACCCATAAAAACATTATATTCATTCATCTTTTATATATCTTACCATGTCTAGGTAACTGCAAAAAAAAATACAGATATACCTACATGCACACATAAATATATATGTAATATATACATACATATATATACACACACAGCTATGCATATGCATAATGGGGATATTTTTTATCAAAAGATTGTATCATAGAACTTTTCTGCAGTTTACTTGCTTACTTACCAATACCACCTGAAAATACTTGTACCCTATCAAATGGTTACTTCTGTTTTCTTATCTCTAGCGGCTGCATAATATTCCACGGTAGGGGTATACCACATGGATTCAACCATTCACTTATAAGCAGACTTTCATTTGTTTCCACTTAGTTTTCTTTCTTTCACTTGAAACAATCCTAAGTGAAATATATTCAAACAATGTTGCATGAAATCCTTATGTAGTATATATATATATATATATATTTTTTTTTTTTTTTCTATAGGATGACCAGAGAAGGAATTTTGGATTGAAGAGTATTTTTAACTTAATAGATTTTGCACATTGCTTTCTAAAAGAGATTGTGACACTTCATGTTTCCAACACTGTGGGAGGGGTTCCCTTTTTTTTATTCAAATCGTATTATTTCCTTTTATCCAAATCTATAAAAAGTGTTCTTATTTCTAACTTCTGCTAGTTTGAGGGCAAATTGATAAAGTGATACATTTTTGTCCCATCCCTGACTGTTAGTGAAATTGAGCATCTTTTCATACGATTGTTAGCCATCTGGATTTGCTCTTCCATGAGCTGTCTACAATTATCTCATTTGTATAACTCAGTAGTTCTTTTTTCTTGTATTGGTAATATCTACCTACTTGTCATCTGCCTATCTATCTATCACAGTGAACATTATGTATTTGCCCTTTATTATTTGATTGAAAACTATTTTTTTCTATTCTAGGTTGGTCCTTTAACTCTGATACCCTCTGCCAATTTAGTTTTTCTAAAATACAGCATGTCCGTCTTTTCTCTTAACTTTTGTTTCCTGTGTTGCTTAAAATTGCACATGAGGTCTTCTAGATCTTCTTCAAGTACTTTCTTTAATCAATGTATTATTTACTATTGTCTTTAGTCCATCTGAATTAAATGCTGCTAGATTGATTTTCTTTCTCTGTGTCATTGCTAGTGATTAAATAATCCATTCTTTTCCCAATAAATTAAACTACTACTTTGTCTTTATCAAATTCCCATATGTACTGGAATTCTCTCATTTAATTCTCTGATATGCTGTTCTTGCTGTTGTTGTTTTTAGCTTCTTAAAACTGATAGAAAATGTATCCCTTAATTCGTAGTCTGGCACCATAATCTGCCTGATGGTAACTCCTGGAATTTCTAGTATAGATTGTAATAAATAGTAAAATATCTCAAGGGGCTGCTCTCAAAATGCAAAAGCCATCAATTAAAGGCATTCTGTGACAATTACCTGACATTCAGAGGAAAAGGAAGGCATTACAACACACAAATGTAAAGTAGAGGATTAACATCACAAACAGCCCAAGGGCAAGGAAGTATGAGGGAGCCCTGTCATTGGCCATATGTTTCATGACTATGAGCACGATGGCAGTGACCATGTTATTGTCAGTGAAGACAGGGGTGTGAAGGTATGTGTTGTGCTCAACACGAGTTGGATGGCATCGTTCTTTCTGTTCATGAGTTTTGACCATGTCAATCTTCATGATTGTTTAAGCTCAGTTGTGCAGTTGGTGTCAGCTCTGAGACTGGTGTCATAGTAACAGATTTACATTGACAGTATACTCAAACTGTATCTTTGTCAGCAACGATTTGACAGTGTTGGAATATCCTTGCATATATCAAAGGAAGGCAGGCTAGATGAGAACATAACTGCAAATGGAAAGCCCACATTCCAATGCTGTTGATTACTTAAATGAAATTATTTTCTTACTACTGAATTCTTCCCTTGGCCATGGATTTAAAATTTTCATCAAAGTCTTGGGTGATAACATTGAGAACAGGGTTATCACATACTCAGGTAACACAGAGTGCTGAGGAATAATTCCATGACAGGTAGAAAAGTCATGATTCAAAATCACCTCATTAGGTTATAATCAAATAGTGAAATTTACCTGGGGTATCAGTAATATTCCTCATATCATCAAAAAAAAAAAATCATGTAGGTAAACATTGCATTTGAGCACGGTCGCTATGACCCACAATAGATATTATAAGGTCTTTATGTTTTTATGTCATCTTTTTTAGCCACAAATGAGCTGTATATTCTGGCTAGAAATACCTAGGTAAATATAAAATTTCTCTACTTCATTTTGAAAATAAGATTCAACCTCGGTACTCTAAGTATTGTATTGAAAGATATTTTTGTAAATATTCTTGTTCCAAATCACTTGATGTCAGTTCAGTTCAGTAAATGTGTGACAGGTGCCTACTATGACTCAAACACTACGGAATATTCCAGGAAACAGGACGTGAATAAGATGTTGTCTCTGACCTCAAGGAACTCAGAGTTTAATGGGGAAGGCTGACCCGAAAAACACATGACGTAAAGGTACTCACAGGAAGGGCACTGTGGTGACTTAGCTATCGGCTGTAAAAGTTGTTAATGGATTTTCATTTTCATTCATACTACTTTTACCTGAAAATGTCCCTGGCTCCCTTTTAACTTTACCATTTAGGAGTGAGGCAATGAGTTACTCTCACATGCCTGTGAAGTCTCACAGGCCTGTGGAGTCGTAAGTTCCACTTTCCTTGACTAATGGCTATAAAGCAGCAAGAGTTTCCTGACTAATTGGCATTTCAAAGAACAATAAGGATCATTTAGACATGACATAGTTATTTATAAAACTATCAACAAGTACAGGTTTGGTTTGTTTGACCCCCTAGTAATTGGCACTGATTTATAATAGAGTTTGGTTGCTCCAAATACTTTTATTATTATTATTCCTATGGCAAAGAACCAAAGCAAACAAAGCACAAGGGTACAGTTGACCCTTGAACAATGGGGGTTAAGCCCTGCAGTCAAAAATTCGAGTATGCATAAAACTAAAAATAGAATTGCCATATGACCCAGCAGTCCCACTCCTGGGCATATATCCAGACGAAACTCTAATTCAAAAAGATATATGCACCTGTATGTTCATAGCAGGACTATTCACAATAGCCAAGACGTGGAAACAATCTAAATGCCCATCAACAGATGAATGGATAAAGAAGATGTGGTACATATATACAATGGAATATTACTCAGCCATGAAAAAGAATGAAATAATGCCATTTGCAGCAACATGGATGCAACTAGAAATTATCATACTAAGTGAAGTAAGTCAGAAAGAGAAAGACAAATACTATATGATATCACTTATATGTGGAATCTAAAATATGACACAAATGAACCTATGAAACAGAAACAGAATCAGGGACACACAGAATAGACTGGTGGTTGCCAAGGTAGAGGGGGTGGGAGAGGGTTGGATTGGGAATTTGGGATTAACAGATGCAAACTGGTATATATAGAATGGATAAACAACAGGGTCCTACTGTATAGCACAGGGAACTATATTCAATATCCTGGGATAAACCATAATTGAAAAGAATATGAAAAATAATGTATATATATGTATAACTGAATCACTTTGCTGTCCAGCAGTAATTAACACAACATTGTAATTCAATTATACTTCAATAAAAAATAAATTAAAAAAAGAAAAAGACACCGTTTAATAATAAAGGGATCATAAGAGAAAAAAAAATTTGAGTATAACTTTACAGTCCTCCCTCCACATTGGAGGGTCTGCATTTGTGAATTCAACCAACTGTGGATTGTACTATAGTATGTATTTATTGGAAAAAATCTGCATATAAGTGGACCCATGCAGTTCAAACTCGAGTTGTTCAAAGGTCCACTGTAATAGCAACATTATCTTCCTGGTGGAAGCAAGAGTATAAAAGAATACCTGTCCATTTGCCTTAATCTCCTTTCTAAAGGTAAATCCTCACTCAATCAATCTCGTCTGGATTGGGAAATAACTTCCCTGTTGTTTAAAAAGCCCCACTTTCATTCACCTTTCTCAAACAGCGAAAGCCTAACAAAACCCTTTAGATTAGTATTTCCCCAATTGTTTTTGTCAGAACAGTAAGTCTGAGAGAATTCAATGGTAAAGGGATCCAAAAAAGTTAGGAAAGCATTTCGTACTTTTTCCTCTCTTAGAATTTCACAATGCATATTATCATATTCAAGAAAGTCATATTACTGGATTTAACCAAATATGTTCCAAAATGATATGATCGAACAGCTTTGTACAAAAAACACCTATGAACATCCCTGGGAACTTGGAGAAGACTACTTTAGACAATAGAATATGGACATCTTGATAGAGTTTGATAACTAAAGTGCTAAAAAGTTTGCTTGTGGTATTACCTATTGATTTGTACAGCTTTCAGAAGTTCAGCATTACTGCTATTGACGACATCCACCTAACCAGGGAGGAAATTATATAGGGAAAAGTCCTCAGAATTTGCAATGGGAAGAGAAAATGTGTGTGTGTTGGGTGGCGTGGAAATTGGGTGAGAGAATGTGAGAAAATATTGTAATTGCGTTTTCCTTCACCTCTGGGGACTTCACTGTTTATAGAAATTAAAATAACACATGATATAATTAAAACCAACTTAAAGTATTCCTTTGGCAGATAATGTCATGCGGTTACAAACTTTTCAGACTCGTGAAAAATATATACTGTCATTTTCAATAGGTCAGCAATCGCTTCAGAAGGACGTTCAGGACCCTTAGATTCCTGGCAGTGGGTAAAAACCAGTGTCCCAGTTTTACAGATTAACAGGCACAGAGAGGTTAAGAGACTTGCCCAAGGCCACAGAAGAAGTAAGAGGCTGAATCTGGAATAAAGTTTCTATTCTCCACTCCCAGAGGACATCACTAAACCATGCTTCTCTCGACATGGAAGCTTAGAATATTTGACATGGTCATCTGGTCTTTTTTTTCTTCCCAGTGACCATGGAAAGCCTTTCTTGCTGATGTGGTCAACCCAGACCTTTTCTTTTTCAGCCTTCCCCAGGCTTGGCTCTCTGGACCTGCCACAGCCGCCTGTATTTTCTCTGCTTGGTTTAGGAAGCCCCTTCTTCAGAGTTTCTGAATTGCTGGCCTTTTGGTGACATTTGAAGCAACCATGCTCTCTACCTGTAACCCACATCCCTGACCTCGGTGCTCAATGAACTTTTTATTTACATGCACAGTCAAATTAAATTTGCCTGGCCTTCGAAAACTTGCATCTGTTGAGTGTCTAATTTGTATTGCCATTTGTTCCACAGATGTGTAACAAGACAAATACCTGTCCAGGCTTACATGGGATTCAGAAATGCTTACGTTAATCATGCTGGTGGAAAGGGGTTAAGGGCTATACAATAAATCAGCCTCCAAATGGTTTCACTTGGAAAGGCCTGGGAGAACAGGGTTATTTTTATCCTAGGATGCTTTTAATTTGAATCAAAAATGCTTTACCACATGTTCTGCCACAAGTTCAAAAGGATTGGTAACAAACATTTAATCTTTTTCTTCTCGGATTGGCGCTAAGCCCTCATCAAAAAGCGTATGCAGTCAAGCAGCTTATCTCCACTGAGCTGCTTCCCTTAATGTGTTCCTAATTATAATCGTATATATTGCTCACTGTGGCCGATTGAACAATATGGCAGTAATTTCTTTACAGGCCTCCCTGCTCTTTGAACTGTGAGTACAGAGGGCTAGAACAGAACCAGATCAATGGGATTTGAGTGCTGGCAAATCAAGCCAGATGCAATCTTTAGAGAATGAATCTCCAGCTGTTTCCCAGAAAGGAATTTCAACCGACAGCTGGGAACCTTATCATTATCATCATGATCGTGATCATCACCATTCCCACAAAATAGACCCACGACTCTAGGAAATGTGCAACTATTCTCATCTCTTCTTAAATCACTACCCACCGTAGAGTCTCCTAAAGGCTTTGAAATGGAGGCTGCGTAACACAGATAAGGCTGTGACTGATGACGTGGAATGGAAACATAATAATATTATATTGACACAATATATTTGTCAGTGCCGTGTGATATGTGGCTGCAAGCAATATCTAGAAGTCATTTTTCAAGTATCAAATGCTCACAACACTTCCGAGTGTTTGTAAGAGGGAGATAACCTAATCCTTGTTCCCTTGGTCAAAATGACATGTTATGGCTTTGTGCACACATCTTTGTGTCCTCCACATTACCGTCACCAGGGCTTGTTTGAGGTAGCGTCCAGTAACTGTTCCTGGGAGGAATAAGTCTTTGCTTAGTATTGAGTCTTGCGCGGCATGGGAAGAAGGCAAGCTTAAAAAATCCAAAGGAAGTCGCTGTGACTGTGAAATGAGGCTCCCAATCTAAGAGAACTAATACATGAGTTTAAAATGATTATTATTTAGAATAATTTAAGAATCATTCAAGACAAAGGAAATATCCAATGGGAGTGGGACCCACAGGGTTTCCTACATGCAACTTTTACAGTTGGCTGCCCTCTATGAAATGATTTATGCCTCCCTCAAAAGCCTACCTCATAAAAACCCTTCACCTCTCACCTGCTCCTGGCCTCCCTCTCTCAGGACTTTCTGTGGATATCTCATTTCTGTTGGGTTACACCATTATATTTCCAGGGAAGAACTTCAGAAGAGCCAGGATCAGTCAAATTAAACTCATTATAACCTGTTGTCACCTAAATGAGGTTGGTCAGGTAAAATACATAGAGGAGTATGAGGTGGGAAGTCAAGGTCAGGAATACTTAGGGACTCCCAAGATATGAGCAAATGAGAACAAGACGAGCGAGCTGTTTTTTTGGAACAGTGGCCAAAGAAGAGGAAATCTGAAAGAAGTAGAGAGGGGTAGTCATGGAGAAACCATCTACAAGGCTTTGTTCATATCTTGCTTAAAACTTTCTCCATTTTATTTCAGTTTGTATCTTTTTTCCAATAGCTTGTAAACTCCATGAAGACAGGAATCATCAATTCTACTTTGTTCATCACTTAATCCTCATTACTTAACGCTTGAAACAAGCAAACACTAAATAAATATTTATTAACCTTTGTATCTTCATTGTATCATAGTAGGTGCTCCAAAAATATTTGAAGACTGTATAACTCTTAATTTTAGTTTGACTATCCTTAATTGAAAAATTCTTCTAGATTCTGATTCTCAAAAACAGACAAACAAACAAACAGCCTTTAGGACTAAAAGTGTATTGTACAATTAGTCCTTCCATGTGAATTTTGGCACTGACGGTAAAACAGTGTTTTAAATCTATTGCAAGACCTAGAGTGTACAGCGGATGAATCAGGAAAGTTTAATACTATTTGCTTAGCTGAACTGAAAATTCAAGGAAGTATATCACTTTACATAGGTGTAGAGGAACATAATTTATTTTAACCAGCCAAATATATTGGTACATAAATAGTACCTGAATGTGATTTAAATCACATAATATGTCTTGAAGCTGTTTATTTCTTAGGTCACACAGATAGTAAACGTGAGTTGTTTGGAGCAGTGGTCTCCAACATTTTTTGATTAAAAACTGTTATGAGTTTTAAAAAATTGTGAGCATGCATCCCCTATATTCATAAGTTATACATGTACTTCTATTGATAGTTAATCTATTTCTTCTTAGCGTTAGATAAAAATAAATTTAAATAGCAATTCAAATGGAATTTGTCCACAAACTAATGGCTCCTCTTGCCCTGTCCTGGGTGTGAACGCCCCACTTGGGAACAGGCCACAGCTCTAGAGAAGTGGCTGGACAGTTGTGGATCTCATCATTCTCGATGTGTTCTCCTCTTTAGGACAACGTAGAGAGTTAGAAAAGGGCAGAAACGTACCTTTGGCCATGCGGAGAGAATGCCAATGACCTGCCTGTGCAAGGGAGGGGACTAAATTGCTTACACAATCAAAAAAGCATGGGGTTTTTTTGTTTTGTTTTGTTTGCGGTACAAGGGCCTCTCACTGTTGTGGCCTCTCCCGTTGCGGAGCACAGGCTCCGGACGCGCAGGCTCAGCGGCCATGGCTCACAGGCCCAGCCGCTCCGTGGCATGTGGGATCTTCCGGGACCGGGGCACAAACCCATATCCCATGCATCGTCAGGCGGACTCTCAACCACTGCGCCACCAGGGAAGCCCAAAGCATGGGTTTTTGAAGCCTCTACAATGGCCATCTCTTCTTGGCCAACACTTTAGTAAGTTTAGTAAGTATATCTCTGCAATAGGGTGGAGAGGACCAGTGCCTTCTGAAGAATATGTGAAATCATCACAACCTTACTTAAGTTTGTGCTTTGCAGAAAATTAAAAGTGAAACTAATTTCCACTATGAACCTATTACAGTGTTTTCCTGCTCCCAGGCCACAGGTCTGTGAGCAAATTTGAATTAAGACTTGGATAAATTGTTCTTTCTGAGCGGGAAGGGCAGGTAATGTGATCAGGGATGGGTAAACAGAGGGCTTCAACTCTCTTTGTATATTTTATTTCTGTGGATGGGTACAGAGATGATTGCTGTATATTCTTGCTTTATTATTGAATATCTTTTTTTTTCAATGGATAAAGAGAAATAGTAGATATTATCCTGGAAATATTTTAAGAAATTTAGAAAGTCCTCGAAGTGGGTTTACTAGAATGATTTAAATAATCAGGTATATAGGGATTGGAGACACTTAAATTACTCTGAAGTGACTTGTTGTAATGAGGCCCAACTTGATGGAGCATGTTGTTAGAGAATTTGGTCTTCTTCCTTTTAAGTCCAACTTTGGAAGGATGAACACTGTGGTATTAAAAAAAGAAGTTTAACTTCCTTTTAGGAGTGCATACCAGTACTTACAGCTTGTATAAATACTCTCTTTTATGCCAGTTGGATAGTCACCGGTTCTATAAAATCCTCCATTATAATTTTCGTGGAAAACAAATCAATTCTAATTCAATTCAGCAATTACACATTGATCGCCTAAAATGTGCCAAACATAATACAGAACATGCATTTTACAGGAAAATTGGACTGCGCTAAGATATGCAGTAAATCATCTGCAATTTTATGAAAGGGGAAGCCAAGCACGTTAATGGAGTTTGTTTTTATAAACATGAAGTGTTTGGGCATGTTTGATTTTTCAGTTGGGCTGCTCAGCCGAGCTTAGTTAACACCTTGTAAAAAGTGAGTCGCTTCTCATTTCCTTAATGGAAAGCGGTGAGAGTCATAGTCAAGATCCCTCCTATCAGCTGGAGGCCTTCTGCAGCATTCCTTAAGCCTCTGAGGTTGGATCTAGGATGCAAATCCATCTGGATACTTGAGACCAGAATGGGTGTTTCTCCAGAGACTTAAAACTCTCTCCCCATCCATCTTAGACAAGTAAACTATATAAAAGCAGATCTTTGTTTCAAATTGCTAAGTTGGAATAAAGGTGCTATTGATAAGCTTTTACATCTTAATAATTTCTTGAAATATGTAGCTGGATCCTCATTTTTACAATCCATTTGGCCTTCAGTACATACCATATTTCTGCATCTGTGTGGATATCACTTTTCTCAGTAATATAATGTTAACTTAAGAATGTGATAAAACAGGAAACATGCTGGAACTTTTTCTTGTCCCGTGGCCTTAACAAGCCACAGCTGTATCAGCAGCTGGTCACTGAAGGAGCCTGGTCCGAGCCTCTCCCAGCATCCTTTTTCAACTAGATCAAAAGGCAATAGATGAGGCAAAAGGTTTTATCATCAAAGCCAATAGAAATCTGTGGGAACCAATATTTCCATTTAGATTGCTTTAGCCTCATCAGACTGAAAAGATTTTTCTCTAGTGAGAAGCCGTTGTTAAATCAGCCAATTTGAAAAGCTTTTTTATCCTCACAAATTTATCCTCACTGAGTTTGTCAAAGAAAAGGAGTAGTGTGTCAAAAAGTTTGTTCACCTCCCAGCATTCTTTGCTAAGTTGTCAGCTTATTCTCTTACCAGTTATTTTAAAAGTTGTATTAAATATCTCTAGTGATTGCTTAGATAGCATTTTCATGGCAAATAGCTTGCCATAGAGTTAATAAATGAACCTCAAACTTCTATTTCATTTGTAGGTAGAGCTAAGAAATAAGTACCATGAGGGAATAAATATTAATGGTTTCTAGAGATAAGTCAAATAAACTTTGTTTCATTTGAAGCTGTTAAAAATAAATATCTTAATTCTTTCAGCTGATGCTGTTTCAATGCAATTGCTTGCCCATCCCTACAGGCTAAGTTCAATTTATCATTCAGTGGACTCACTAAGGCCATAGAGAAACGTTGAGAAATATTCTGTTTACTTTTCAAAATCTTTTTTAAAGACTTCATTTTCTTTAGAGAAGTTTTAGGTCCACATTAAAATCGAGAGAAAAGTACAGAGATATCTCACATACCCTCGGGTGCCACACACGCATAGCTTCCTGCGTTATCAACAAACCCCATATGGTACATTTGTTACAACTGATGAACCTACATTGACACATCATCAACACCTATAGTACAGACATTAGGGTTCCCTCTTGGTGTTGTCCATTCTATGATTTTGGAGTTGATGGTTAGGATGTGGGGAAATTGGATCCCTTGGGCCCCATTGATGGGAATGTAAAATGGTGCACCTGCTGTGAAACATAGTGTAGAAGTTCCTCAAAAAAAAACGCCAAAAACCATAGGATCACCATATGATCTAGCAATTCCACTTCTAGGTATATAACCCAAAGAACTGAAAGCAGAGACTCAGACATTTGTCCACCCACGTTTATAGCAGCATTATTCACAATAGCCAAGGACTGCAAACGACCCAACTGTCTTATTAACAGATGAATGGGTACACAAAATGTGGTATATAATATAATGGAATGTTATTCAGCCTTGAAAAGGAAGGAAATTATGACACATGCTACAACATGGATAAACCTTGAGGATATTAATTGAAATAAGTCAGTCATAAAAAGACAAATAGGGTATGATTTCACTTATATGAGGGACCTACAGTAGTTTCACAGAGACAGAAATTAAAAGGCTTGTCAGAGGTTGGGAGGGAGGGGATAATAAGGAATTATTGTTTAATGGGCACAGAGTCTCATTTTTGTGAGATGAAAAGAGTTCTGTGGATGGATGGTGGTTATCGTTGCCCAAAAATGTAGATGTACTTAATGACACTGACCTGTACACATAACAATGGTTACAATGGTAAACCACAATTTTTTAAAGGGTAAAACAAAAACTTTTATTTTTTTTCTATTGTAGTATACTTGACTTAAAGTATTGTTAGTTTCAGGTGTACAACATAGTGATTCAATATTTTTATAGATTATACTCCATATAAAATTATTATAAAATATTGGCTATATTCCCTATGCTGTACATCACATCCTTGCAACTTTTTATTTTATACCTGGTCATTTGTACCTCTTAATCTCTTTCACCTATCTTGTCCCTCCCCCACTCCTCTCCTCTCTGGTAACTGCTAGTTTGTTCCCTGTGTCTATGAGTCTGTTTCTGTTTTGCCATATACATTCCTTTGTTTTATTTTTTATGTTTTAGCTGCTGTAGCTGCCTTTATTAATTTATAATTAATTTTTATTGAAGTTTTACAATGTTGTGTTAGTTTCTGCTGTACAACAAAGTGAATCAGCCATACATACATCCCCTTTTTTGGATTTCCTTGCCATCCAGGTCACCACAGAGCACTGAGTAGAGTTCCCTGTGCTATACAGTAGGTTCTCATTAACTATCTATTTTATACACACTAGTGTATATATTTCAATCCCAATCTCCCAATTCATCTCACTCTCCCTTCCCCCTCCATATCCACATGTCCATTCTCTACGTCTGTGTTTCTATTTCTGCTTTGCAGATAAGTTCATCTGTATCGTTTTTCTAGATTCCACATATAAGCGATATCATACAATATTTGTTTTTCTCTTTCTGACTTACTTCACTCTGTATGACAGTCTCTAGGTCTATCCACGTGTCTGCAAATTGCACAATTTTGTTCCTTTTTATGGCTGAGTAATATTCCATTGTATATATGTACCACATTTTCTTTATCCACTCTTCTGTTGATGGATATTTAGGTTGTTTCCATATATTTTCTATTGTAAATAATGCTGCCATGAACATTGGGATGCACAAAACACTTTAAAAGTAAAAAGAACACAACATATAGTGTTCAGATCTTGGTTTCTAAATACCATTCTCCAATAAAAGGAACCAAGACTCTTTTGAGAAATGGCTGTTTCTAGATTTGGGGCGCTGAAAGTACAAGATAAGCCTGGAGAATCTTGCCAAAAAGTAATGAAGTGCTCAAAGAAACAAAGGGAGCAGAATGAAACAGAACAACAACAAATGATGGGGCATGTTAAAGGGACACTGGAGTCGACTGAAAAAGCCAGCTGGCCAAAGCTTGAACAATTTGAGCAATAAAATAAATAATGTAGTAGTATTGGATTCTAACCCAAAGTATGAAATAAACATCTGTGAGTGCACACTAATGTAAATCAATGTTTTATAAATCAATAAATGCAAGAGATGGGGGCCAAGCTTTCTTATAGAATAAATTTAAATAATATATGTAGGTGCTCTCTCCCCTAGGAGGTGAAGGTAGGCTAGATTTCATGACTAGCTTGGTGAATAGAGTATGGAAGAGGGAAAAAATAGTAATTTTGCAATGGGGAAACCTAGCAAACATTACCTTAATCAAGACTAACACCAGAGACAAGTAAGGCTGATATCACGTACTCACGCATGCGATGTGATAAGAAGGGCATTTGTCTGTTGCATTCTTCCCCCAAGCCCGTAACTCTAACCATGAGAAAAACATCAGAGAACCTCAAACTGAGGAGCATTGAACAAAATCCCTGACCAGAACTCTTCAGACTTACTAGGGTTATCAAAAACAAGACTGAGAAACTGTCACAGACTGCAAGAAACTAAGGAGACCTGAGGACCAGGTGCACTAGGGTACCCTGGATGTGATCCTGGGGCAGAAAAAGCAAATTAGTGAGAAAACTGGAGAGATCTGGATTAAATCTGGAGTTTATTTAATAGCATATACCAATGTGAATATCTTAGTTTTGACAAATGCACTGTGACTATGTACCAATCAAATTAGGGGAAAGTGGGTGAGGGTATAT
Source organism: Leucopleurus acutus (assembly GCF_964270905.1). NCBI lineage: Eukaryota > Metazoa > Chordata > Mammalia > Artiodactyla > Delphinidae > Leucopleurus > Leucopleurus acutus. The sequence goes on from NC_139160.1 coordinate 52,926,688, forward strand.
AGGAATTCTCCGTACTATCCTTAGAACTTTTCTATAAAACTTATTTTTAAAAAGAAATTTAAGTTACTTGCCTTAGCATGATAAACTGTATCTATTTCAAACCAGTAGCTAATCAGATATAAAAGGATATTGGGGATTTTTTTTTAATTAGGAAAAAAATCTAGGAAATAATGAACTAATAAATAATATATAATATTTATGAAGAAATTATGAGAGGACCTAGCACTCTTTCATACTCAGGAAGTGATAACTGTTATCACTTAACATTATTTTGGAAGTACTTGAGTGTGAAAACAATAAAAATTATATTTTGGGGAAGAGAAAATATTTCTATTTACATTATTTTTATTATATATTATTTGTACTACATCCTTGTAAACAGTAAAGAATCAACTGCATGACTATTATTAGTAGAAACTATAAGTATTTAAAAAATTTAGTGAACTGACTTGGCACAAGATAAATACATCTAATAACTTTTCTATGTATCAGCAAAAATAATCTGCATAAACAGAGTGGAAAAAGAAATCATTAAGAGAATCAAGCAGCATAATCTATCTAGAAATAATATAAGTACCTAACAGTAGAGAAATCAAAGAAGTAGTTTATGGTTTATCTATATACATGGTGGAATATTATGCAGACATTTATACTTGTGTTTTCAGGAGAATTTGTGATAGTAAGTCAGGTGTCTACTATAAAGTTAAGTAAAAATTCAAGATGCCGGGCTTCCCTAGTGACACAGTGGTTGAGAATGTGCCTGCTAATGTAGGGGACATGGGTTCGAGCCCTGGTCTGGGAGGATCCCACATGCCGTGGAGCAACTGGGCCCGTGAGCCACAACTACTGAGCCTGTGCGTCCGGAGCCTGTGATCCGCAACAAGAGAGGCCGCACTAGTGAGAGGCCCAAGCACTGCGATGAAGAGTGGCGCCCGCTTGCTGCAACTAGAGAAAGCCCTTGCACAGAAACGAAGACCCAATACAGCAAAAATTAATTAATTAATTAATAAACTCCTATCCCCAACATCTTCTTTAAAAAAAAAAAAATTCAAGATGCCAAATCACATACTAAGTAGATTCACAACTGGCAGGAAATTATGCAAATATAAAAGCTCTAAAATCGATTCATTTGTTACTTAGATCAAAATGGTTAAAGAGTAAAACCTCTATGTAGCGGTGGGACAAGTACAAATCCTTTTCAGAAACGATAAAAAATTTGGTTCTTCACATGTACCATGAGGGGTTTTGATGTGAGCTGACGTGAGTCAACCTAGCCATTTATCGTTGTCAGCTTCTTTTCTGTGAAATTCAGGTGGCCAGTATAGAAATGGGAAGGTGAATGAGCAGCACACTAAACATACAAAAGGAGAACCTGAGTAGACAGTTGAGTGAAAAGCAGGAGAGAGGTCAGGACTGGTGAAAGAAATTTGGAGGTCACCCAATGGTGGTTAAAGCCACAGACCTAAGTGAGATCAACTCTGAATGTGAGTTCAGAGAAGAAAAGTGAGCTGACGACTGAGCCCAGATACTTCACCAATTTTCCCTTTGACTTCATCTCAATAACTTCACATAGACGTCAAAACACTCACTGCTTTTGCATATTTCAAGTGATTTTGCATGTTTAAAATTATGAATGATTTCAGATCTAAATTGGCAAGAGTGTAAAACAACGGTAACATGTACACAATGCTGATAGAAGCATAAGTTGATACAACCACTCTGGAAAATAATTTGGCATTATCTAATTTTGTGCAGGCTTTTCTTTTCACTTTTTTATTTGTTTTTGTGGTGGGTGGTTCTTTCCTGTTTTTTCTTCTTTTGAAATATAGTTGAGTTACAATATTGTGTTAGTTTCAGGTGTACGGCAAAGGATTCAGTTATACATATGTATGTATATATCTTTATTCATTTTTTTCTATTCTTTTCCATTATAGCTTATTACAAGATATTGAGTATAGTTCCCTGTGCTATGTGGTAGGTTCTTGCTGTTTATTTTACATATAGTAGTGTGCATCTGTTAATTCCATACTCCCAATTCATCCCTCCCCCCTTCCCCTTTAGTAACCATAAGTTTGTTTTCTATGTCTGTGAGTCTGATTCTGTTTTGTAAATACGTTTTTTATACTCCACGTATAAGTGATATCATATAATATTTGTCTTTCTCTGTCTGACTTGCTTCACTTAGTATGATAATCTCTAGGTCCATCCATGTTGGTGCAAATGGCATTATCTCATTCTTTTTTATGGCTGAGTAATAATCCACTATATATATACACCACATCTTCTTTATCCATTCATCTGTTGGTGGACATTTAGGCTGCTTCCATGTCTTGGCTGTTGTAAATAGTGCTGCATTCGGGGCGTCTTTCACTTTTTTTTTATTAAGTAGTAGTAATTAATTTGCATCCAGAGACAAAACAATTATTTACTTTTTTCTGTATGACTGAACTAGTTTGAATGTTCCTGCCCGCCTAAAAAATCCTTTTTCCCTAATTCAATATAGCTTAAGGGGGAAAAAAGGATCATGGAGAGATATAAAATTAAACCATATGATATATTTCAAAGACTCTACAACTCCAGCTGACTTACTACAACTACTAACTTTTAAGGTTTACACAGTAAGAGTTGACGAGTGGTCACTGTTTAGTGGGTAGTGGTTGGTCCAGAGCATCTAGGTTGGTTGGGGTCTGACTCACATGGCTAGAACAGATGAGGTTGGGGCATCTATCCAGATGTTGAAGGGAAAATGGAAGAGGGGCAAAAGTATTTTGACAAACTCTGATATTGCCCCTCAAGCTTTGCATTTTATCCCAAAGATCATAACATATCCCTATTCCCGTCAAAGCTACTTTTAACAAATTCCTGGTTTGAAAACAGCAGGCATAATGTTTTGTACTGGAATAAACAAACAAACATTTGTACAGTAGTAGCCTCCGAAAGGAAAACTCTGTGCCAGAGGGTAAAAGAGATTGAAAGTTTTTGTCCAGTGCATGCACAATTTTGGCTTTTTGCAATTTCTTATAGAGGATGTTGAACAGAAGTGGAAATTTGCTGTGACAAGTATTCGATAATAACAGTGTCCCTCACATGGATGTTGCACTTGAAACTATGCTGTAGAATCTTAACAGTGCGGTGTAACTTGACACGATACCTCAAGGCTGGTCTGAGCCTTAAGTCATTACACTGGTCCACGTAAAAGTATTCCTTTCTTCCCCCTTCCTCCATGCTCTTCACCTATGTGAAACTTCTTTGTCACTGTATGCTCTGTAAAGTTAATAGCAAGAGAATGCCAGTTGTGCCGGAAAGAATGAAGAGTTCACAAGCTTAGAACAGAAAGCGAATTACTAAACTATTAAGCTCAATTAACAAGTGAAAAATGAACTAAGTTGTTCCAGAGTGATTTTCAATTCTGTCAAATAAAGAGGAACCAGACTGCCGGGTAAACTCTTATTTATTAGTTTTGGTTAATGAGTTTTTCCATAAGCAGAATTTCTTAAATGTTATTGAATCAGTAAACTTACCATTTGGAAATCTGGTTTTTCCCACCAGAGTAGGATTTTAATTGAGCGCACAGCAAACACCCAAGTGTTGTAAAGTGACTGGATACAGGTGATATTGGCCTGGCAGACGGGGTTACAGAAGTCCCTGATTTGAGTGCAGTCTCTACTGTGTACCTCTTGTGCATTAATTTTTATCTTCAGGGTGATGGTATTTTCCTTGTTTTATTACCAAAGAATCATTGTAAGAATAGTAATGTCAGGGCCTCCCCTTGAAGGAAGAACACTATATCTTCCCTTCTAGCCTCTGAGAGGACAGAGCATTCTTCATCACAATGTAGAGCACCTTGAACCTCTCCTAAGAAGGACAGAGTCTGGGGTGTGGTTGCCTCTGTATCATACAGATAGCTTTGTAGGACACATCCCGCCCCAGTCGGTTGCTTTGTGAACACTTGCTTTTGTTTATAAGAGTCGAGGGAGAAAAGTATGAATCTGTCCCCACAATTTGAAAACAGTATGAAGCCTGTGCTTTGCAGATAGTTGGTCAATACAGCAGACCCCTACTTATCCAAGGGGGATACATTCCAAGACCCACAGAGGAGGCCTTAAACTGCAGATAGTACCAAACTCTATACGTACTATGTTTTTTCCTATACATACATACCTACAATAAAGTTTAATTTATAAATTAGGCACAGTAAGAGATTAACAGCAAAAACTAATAACAAAATAGAATAATTATAACAATATACTGTCATAAAATGTATGCAGGTGTGGTCTCTCTCTCCTTCCCTCTCTCTCTCAAAATATCTTATTGTACAAATGTAATGCCTTTTCCACCTTAACTAAGCACTTATGCACTGTGGCTGTAACTTTTGCAGTTTGAGGTGGGACAGCAAAACTAGCACAGATTTCTTTTTCTCTCTTCACAATTTCATGGATAGAAGATCCGTTCTTACCATAGAGCTTAGCAGCCTCAGCATATGATTTTTTTCTTAAGTCGGGAACTTTCACCTTTCTCTTAAGGAAAACACGTTATGGCTTCTCTTTGGCACATCTGAGTTGCCAGCATCACTACTCTTGAGCTTTGGGGCCATTATTAAGTAAAGTAAGGGTGACCTGAACCCAGCTGCTACTAAGTGACTAACAGGCTGGATACTCTGGAAAAAGAGACGGTTCACATCCCTGGCTGAACGAGGCAGGATGAAGCAGGACAGCACGATGTTTTGTCACGCTACTCAGAACGGCATGTGATTTTAAACTTATGAATAGTTTATTTCTGGAATTTTCAGTGTAATAGTTTCAGACGATGATTGACTGCAGGTAGCTGAAACCACGGAAAGTGAAACTGTGGATAAGAAGCGACGATTGTATTTCCTTCCTTATTTCGGAAGCTGGTTGGTGGAAAATAAAATTCCTACAGTGTGGCCCCAAGTCCTCACGTTTCTGTTCGCATTATATGTTTTTAAAGACAAAAAGAAAAATAGAAGTAGTAAGTGCTTAGGGATTGTTAACTTACTCCTAGGAGAATGCCTAGATTAGGCGAAAGGCTTCTGCATAGATCCTTTGTTAAATGAAAGTTGTAGGATGTACCATGACAGTCATGTACTGGGGATTAGAAGAATTGGATTTCAGCCCTATTCTCCAGATCATGTATTTACCAACCAAGTGGCTTTGTGTGAATTCTACAGGGCCTCAAGCCAGACATAGCAAGAAAGCAAGTATACTTCCCTTCCCTCTCTGAAAACTTTCTTTATAGTTCCACCTCATAAATGGTAATCCCAGGTGTGGATTCAGGTTTTGTGGGATCTGGAGCTTATAAAATTTGGAGATGCTTTTAAGAGATTCACTTGACATTGCTGTCTCCTGTACATGCTAACCACGGGGATGACACAGATGTTACATTTATCCCGCTGCTCTAGAGAGCTGTGCTTCTGTAGTGTTTTCTCCAGTCCGGTTAAGCCAGAGGACTACGTCCCTCAGAAGGTGTCCCCAGGTGTGAGAGGTTACTCAGGCATGGCTGCAGCTAGGTAGCCGTGGCTGGAGGTGACGACAGCCTCATCATTACTCCCCTGATTAAGGGTGTTTGTCATGGAAGCTTCTGCGTCCTGTATTAGGCTTATGCCCTAGTCACAGAGATTTGGCCGGCTCTGTTGCTAGCTTGCAAGTACGTTTTCCATCCTCTGGTAATCCCTGGCATGAAGCCAGCTTCCCTAAGTATCCTCTTAGGTGCGTGAGAAACCTCTCTGCTACTCAACCCCCTTGCTTAATACTTCAGGGTCTAACCCAGAAAGTCGAGTTGAGAGCTCTGTGGTGGCCTCCACCTGACACCCCGCTGGACGTGTGTTCCAGATGAACCAGCAGTCTCCTGGGAACCTTGTCCTGTTACATGTACTTTTTTCCTGAAAAGAGTTAACTCTGATTTTATAACATGTAGCCATTTCAGCATTATCAAAATATCTTCTGCCTTCAGATTCTTCCACAAACATTTCCCACTGTCATTTTTTTTTTATTCAAGAGAGAAAAGGATACAAAAAAAAAAAAATTCATCCATTTTATTGGAAAGGAAAAAGCAAACAACCAAAACCAGACATTAGTTTCTTATGGGTCTGTCCTTCTTTCCATGAATAATAGTTTTATGATTTTGCTCAGCATAAGCTAGAAATTTCTCCGCAGTCATTTTTTTGTCTCTCCAACTCTTAATACTGATGCCGGTGTCACAATCGCTTTTCAAATTTGCTTTAGGAACTGGTTATTTATTCTCGGGGTTCCTTTCCAAGATTCAGAGCACAGGACTAATAAAAGCTTTGGAGGGGAGAAGATTGGGGGGAAAAGGTAAAATATTTACATTCTAACTAGTACAGTTATACAGTAGAAAAGATGACATGTCCATATCATTGGTATCACTCACTGAACCAACTTACTAAAATAATAACAATGCAAATCACCGGCCTTTTAAAGATGGGCTGCACCCAGACTTTCCACACTGGTTGTCTGGAATCATCTCCCTGAGTCTCTGGAATTGCAGTGCCCCAATCGATAAACTGAGAAGCTTTTCATACTCACAGCGTGAGCGCCCTGATGACTGCCGACAACCACTGTCTCCAGCTTTGCCTGTGGGATATTCTGTTAAAGGTCAAGCCCATAAAATGGAAACATGGCTGGTATGAAAATAAACTTCTGAAAATAATTTCTGCCACTCTAAAAAAGAAGCCATTAATTCCAAGCTTTAGAACTTTTCTAATTCTGTTGGCAGCTGCAACTTTAGCTCTCTCCTTTGAGGTGACACTTTCTGCCCTCACATTCTATTGGTTTGGTTCCTTCAGGAAAACACACTTTCTCCAGCCTGTCTTATGATGACCTGCTATCAAATAATCAGGCTTGTGTACCTTCTGGGATTTCATGATTTCTCTAACACACCTAGAACACACAATGGACAGATCTATTATGGTTACTGGTGCTTCCTTTTTTTTTTTTTTTTTTTAGTTACCTAGTTGTTTGGATTATTTTCTAACACTCTGAAAAAGTCCTTTTTGCTGTTTTTCCCTGCTTTATGAAGGCACTTAAAAGTAAGGAAGAATATTGGACTCCCCCCACCCCTTTTTTTGTTATCGGGAATTACAGGCTTCTGCTAAGTTTTCTCCGTTGAACTACTCTTTGATTTGTGAGCAAAGGTTTAAAAGGCTAAAAAGGGGGAAGTTGGTTCAATATTTCAGGCACAATGAAACATTTCTTTTGTCACTTTATTTCCCTGCTGTATTAATTTGTGGTTACTCACCTTCTCCTCAGAGATCCCTGGGGAACTCCGAATCTGACTCCCCGTGATCTGACACACGAACCCAAACATGTCTCCCAATAAATTACATCTCATGTGTAATAGAGCAGAATTGGCTTCTCTGGAGCCTAGAAGAATGGCTCAGGCACCACTTGGCCACGTTTTCGTTTGTGGGTCACATACATCCTGACGATGAGGCTCTCTGTGGCCTGCGCCCGCCTGGGAAGAGGAGATTTGGGTTCGCTCGGTGGACTGAACAATGCTGGAATGTTTTTTCCCTGTCCATTCACTTAAACAATGTGCCATTCTGTACCTCATAAGCACTTAATTTATTCCAACTCTTTGGCCTGACCTGTAATCCCCCTCTCCTTACCCATCTGACCCATCTGTGTTTCATTTCCCACTCGTCAGCATCCAGAGAGCTAGGCCCGGGCCCTGTTTGGAACCATTAGACAGAGATTGGCCCTCTTCCCTCTGCCTGCACCACATCCTCCGTTGGAAAAAAAAAAAAATGACCATCAGATCAGAGAACAGAGCCTGCTTTGTCCCTTGCAACGGGGATCTGGAAGCATTTTCAATCATTTGCACTCCATACTCACTCAAACGCATTAATGTGATCAACATTGGGCCTGTTGTGGGCATTTTTTCCAGCAAATAGCTTGCTAACATTCCAGGCATGTACTCCCCTGAAAACAAGACTGAAACAGGGCCCTGAATATTCAATTGGAAAATCACCAAGAGCAAAAGCTTAGCTTGGCACGGCCGGTGTTGATTCTTAATAAGTGACTTCCTAAAGCTGAGGCATGGGGCTTACAGCGTCAATGACTTGTTTGAAAAATATTTTGTAGGTGCCTCATACCACTCTATTTCCTGTGGTATGCGTCATATTGTGAGCTATTCCAAGCCAGCCCGGTTAAGCATGCTAACTTTCTTCTCCCCCCAAGATTGTGGTGTTTAACTAAAAATGTCTTTATACAAGATGAGCTCATAGCTATTAGTGCTGATGTAGTTTTAACTGCTTGGATACCAACTGCCGTTGGTTGGAAATGTGCTGAAAAAGGGTAAGCCTGAGCAAAAACATATCTCATGCTGTCTAAAATGGCGGGATGGCAGTCCCAGTGGCAGAGTTGCTTCAGGAGGAAAAAGTTCCAGATTTAAGTACAATGCATACCTTTCACTTTCATTAAAAAGACTTACTGTTCTTAGTGTATTACTGAAGTCAAGGTGCTGAAGACATCTGCAACACTGGAATAAAATGAACCCTTTTTATTCCTTCGGGTACTTTGTAAAATCTGCCCAAGAATAGAGCTAAGGTAATAGAAGAAAACAAGTGTATCTTTTTGATGGTGTTTCCTAAAAGGAAACAGAAGAAATGCAAAGACCTAAAATTCTGTCTCTAAGGTTAAAATATTTGTGAGTAGGATTTGTGTAAGGATCAAATCAGATAATGCATGTAAGACGTCTCGACAAGCCTTGAGAGCTCTAGCGTTGGGGAAGGGAACTCAGATTATTCACTGCCTATTATATGCCGCCTAGAGCTTTTGGCACTTCTACATACTGGAGAAAGTATTCTTCACAGCACTTACGATGTAGATGTTATTTTTTTCATTTTGCAAATAAGGAGAGAAAATCCCAGAGAGATTCAGCAAACTCCCCAAATTTACACAGTTGATTAACTATAGAAGCAGGATTCAAAACTAGGTCAGGATGAATATCAAGCTTGTGTTCTGTCCTTTACCTTGCTACTCACAGGTCGAAACGGTCTTCATGTCTATTACGGTTGTAATTGTCTACTGGTTTGAAAGGATGTGTGTTTGCCATGGTGTGAAGGGCTAGAACAGGAGATGAATGCAAATCTGTGTCATGTTCTCCCCTGCCTCCCTCCGGTGAGTAGGTTACAGACACTGTCTAGTTTGGGCCCCGTACCCAGTGGGTGCCCAGTAGCTTTCAAGTGATTAGACATCGTACATGCCATCTCCGAGTGATTTGTATTTCTACAATAGGGCCTTTTATAACACAGAAGAGAGGAATTGATACTGTGGACACTGTTCAAGCTGTGTTTGCCTCTCGGGGCAAATAATTTTCCTTGGTGCCAGGAGCAGCTCTGACGTGGCTGTTCTACCCTTGTGTGGCCTGGGGCTTTGAGCTCCTGAGCAAGGGCTTGGCTGGATCTGGGGTGAGGCAGGCAGGCAGCAAGGTGGAGCCAGGGAAGCCGAATTGTTTGTCTGAAGAGACAAGCATGGACGTTTCTATCTCCAGGTCTTTGAGGGCACTGGAGAATGTCTCATAGGAAATGACCAATACCTTTTCTGGGGCAAGAGCTGTTGGAAAAATGCACTGTATACAGCATTGTAAAGAGAAGGAAGAGCCTGTATTCTCCTCCACATTTAAGAAGGCACATAACGAGGCTTTACCCATGAAGTGGAAAAGGGGGCTTTGTGTTGTGTATTATCTGTAAGTGGTTTGGCTTTGTCAAGCTTACAGGCAATGGAATTATGCACTGGGACGGCGAATCGTTAGTTTATCCATTATCTGATATTTAGTGAATTATCTAAAGGAAATAACTTGTTTCTTGGTTGAGATTTGCAAGCTGGACAATTTTCTTTTCACAATATGGCTTTTTAGAAATATTTTTTAAAAACTGAAAATTCTGTGACTCTTTTCCCCCCACTGCTTACAGTTCTTAATAAATTTGCAAAGCCACCTGTTCCAAGTGTATAACTGAATGACAACTATGAGATTGGTTTCTGCTCTCAAGTTCTAAGTAGTTCATATTTTCTACCTGAGGCATTAGAGGAAAGCTTCCTTTAAGTGAGTAAAAAAATATTCGCTTATTATTTTGAGGCAATTCTGATTTCAAAAGTTTATCACCTCCGGATAGTGACATCTGGGGATAAGTCATATAAATACGTTGCTGAGCTAAGAAAACTTTGACGGTTTTTAGAATTATGTATTAGAGATTTCTTTTATTCTTGCAGCTTTAAGTCTACATCAGAACTATTTAATAAAAACGCAACCTTAGGAAAGGAAAAGAGATTTTTCTAATGAAAGCAGGTAAAGTGGGTGGCAGTCAGAAGTCAGTCAATTAAGGCCTTTTGCAACCTCAATCAAAAGTGAAAATTTTTTGTTACACTGAATACTCTTGTATAATTATTATGTTCCTTGCAGGCTGATTCACTCTCTCTTGTTAGAGAGACTTTCATCCTCAGCAAAGTAATGGGAAGGAAACATGTAAGAAAATGTCAAAAGACTAAAACTGTGTGATCCATCATGGTGTTTAAGCATAAATTTGGAAATATTGGCTAGGAACAGCCAAAGTCCTCAACTCATGACGTTTGAGCTGATTTGAGTTTTCCCTAAGCTGACTCCATAGCAGGCTTTCATGTTCACCATGGACATAAATTCACTGGGGCTCTTAAGTAAGGACTACGTCTGAAAGAAGTGAATAGAATGCTGGGATTTTTTCCTAAGATTACACATACCCCTTCAAGTAAAGTTCCATGCAACTTTCCTTCCCAGAGCTGTGCACACGAAATTTCAGGAAACAGCAGGTCTTAATTAGGCCTCCAGTTTATAGTTTCACCTGAAAAAATACATTAAAAAAAAATCATATACGTTTGGCTGTCGAGATTTTTCAAGTCAATAAAGTCTTGCTAATTAATCACATTAACGGTGCTCCTTAAAAGTTGAAACAGAATCAGAAAACAAACCAAATTCCCCATAAATATCTAACATAAAGCCCTATTCACTGATGCATTTTCAGTTTCTAAGAATTTTACAAGGGTTTTTTTCTCCCTAACGGGACACACACACACATACACACTATGTCACTATCTGTAGTCGTGTTACATTATCCGCATAGGAAAACAATTCTGGTGACAAAGTTTAATACTTCAGACTGATGTCATTGTATACACATACTCTGGCTTAGGGCCCTTGTGTGTGACTGTCTTAAGAGATTAGAGCCCCCAAACCCTCAGCGACACACGTCACCCCATCTTGGAGCCCCCCCAAAAGGAGAAATGAACAATGTAGGGGCAAAGAGAAGATGATGAACTAAGGAAGCAGAAGCTAAGCGAGGCAAATGGATTTCCTCCTGCTTGTTCACCATTGCATTCTTCAAAAGGATCATAACCTTTGGTATAAACATGCCCCACTAATATCCTAGTTGCCGCCTTGGTCTGCTAGGGCACATACTGTACGAAAGCGGATTGCTTAAATCCCCTTTGGAAACATCAACAAATAGATCTAAAATCCCACCTCCCCCTGTGGTATGCTTCCTGAGAATAGTGCTACTGTTGTTCGTTAAGAAAATAACCTTTCAAACTCATAAACCTTAAGCTGCCCGCATTTCTTAGGTGTGTGTTTATCAAGATGCTGTATTTGAGCATATGTTGCAATTTCAAAACTTGTTGCTACTCTGTGTGTAGTAGTTAGCCATTTCTCCAAAAGGATTTCTGAACGTGGTCAATCTGTTAGAGGGAGAAACGGCCAGTTCCTATTTTCAGCAAGTAATGAATTTTAAATCAGCAAAATGGGAGAATTCCAGTTTCAAGGGAGTTTAATTTCTTTTAAACCTTTCATATAGTATTATTAGGAGGAGATGCTCCTAATTTTATATATATCTGAAGGGGAAAATGGCTGGAAGAATTTCTGCTGTAACCCATCCCCCAAGAACAAATAGTTGATCACAGCAGAAACACAGCATTCTGTAAGATCCCTATTCAGAGATTTTAGTAGTACAGATTTGAGCTGATTTGATGTTGCATAGACAAAGAGAAAAATCGCAATATTTTACCTTCAGATACTTGCCTTTGGATTTTTCTTTCTTTCTTTCTTTCTTTTTAGTGTGTTAAGCTTTTAATTTTATTTTTTTAATTTTTATTTTATATTGGAGTATAGCTGATTAACAGTGCTATGTTAGTTTCAAGTGTACGGCAAAGTGATTCAGTTATACAGATACATGTATCTATTCATTTTCAAATTCTTTTCCCGTTTAGGTTATTACAGAATACTGAGCAGGGTTCCCTGCCGCTATACGGTAGATCCTTGTTGGTTATCTATTTTAAATATAGCAGTGTGTACATGTCAATCCCAAAGCTTGGTTCTTCTTTGCGGGGAGAACTTTTGATTTATTTCTCCTTCCTGACTCCTTTCCTCACATTTAGGTCTTATATTCTAAGCTCTGTATTGCCAGCCATTGAGGAAGACTAAATAAAAAGCAGCCGGTCATGTTGAAAAGAGTACTTGACCTAGTCCCAGTTAAGCCTCTAACTCAATGTTTAACTTGGGCAAAATATTTCACCTCAGTTTCTTTACCAATAAATTAAGGGGATTCAATCACTGATTCGCTCAACACACTCTCAGTGAGCGTCAATCCTAGGCAAAGCCCTGGGTTATATGCAGCTGATGCAAAAATGCATAACAGAGTCTCTGGCTTTTGAGGGTCTGTTACACGGGCAGATGTGTCAAAGATTGGAATGGGCATAATACCTGCAGATATAGTCCCTTTTTGATCAGCAGGTCTGCTACCCTTTTATTCACCACGTGGAAAGAAGGAAAATACGTCGTAAAGTAGCTCATGACAATTCCTGGAAGGGGGAGATAGTTGAGGGGGAGAGAGAGAGAGAAAGAGAGAGAGAAGCAGCAAGGGTCCTATGTTCTTCTCCAATTTTTTCATTGAAACTCAAGTTGAGGAATGGAGGTAGGATAAAATGAATAGGTTAGTTGAAAAACCCAAACCAGAGTGGGCTTGTGTCCCATTTCTGATTTGGGACTCTGAATGGAGGGAAATTGTTCTCTGCCAACGAGGAACAGCCACAACGAGTGTAGAAATGGTGGCATAGCATGAGGGAGAGAGAGAGAGACAGAGAGAGAACCTTTTGTTCCCTAGCACCTGTTGGTCGCGCTGGGGCAATCCAGAATTTCCCACATGTCGCCAGTGATGAGTAAGGCTGAGAGGCAGCAGGCCTGCCAGGGGGCTGCAGCAGTGGGGATGAGGGGAGCACCTAGCAGAGGCTGAAGACAGGACAGCCTCACCAGGGGTCAGATGGAGTCCAAGGCCAAGATTCAGAAGATCCGAAGGGCAGAGAAAAATGAGGTCAGGCTGAGGTGCAGAGTGTGATCTGCTGGACCGTGGCTGCACTGAGAGGAGAAACTAGCATTACATCAGCTAGAACTTCATGAGCAGATGCAGAGAGGATAGAGACCAAAATGGAGACGGGTAAGATGAGTTTACCTCAGCCTAAGGCCCACGGGGGCCAGAAGAGAAGCACAGGGCCAGGTTAACACCAGGGTCCCTGCGGTATATGGCCGTAAGGATCTGTAAGCTTCCCCTTGTGCTCATGTGTTATCTGGGAACAGAGCGGGGGAATCTGTGAATCGGGGAGACAGTCATGATGGGAAGTTTCAGCTTTACTTTGACTCTTTGCTAAGAATGGATCAAATTAACCTAAAAAGGGATTGTTTTAAGCTGGAAGATATTGAATCACTCTGAATTGGCAGGCTTAGGTCTTCTCCCGCCCCCAAGTGCATTACCGTGGGACCTCAGAACAAGATGCCGATCTGATATGGATGCTACGTACATTTTTTTTGCACGTCTGTATTGCAATGTATATGGTACAGATGTGTCCTCTTTTATGATAATATAATAACAGCTTACCTTTTATTTCTAGTTTTTCAGGCACTCTCCCATCCATTATTTTATCTGCTCCTCTTGGTATGAGAGGGTGGCAGGTGAGCATTATTGCCTCTATTTAATAGGTGAGAAATCTGAAGCTCAGTGAGGTTGCCTTGCACCTCATCTATAACATGGAGACAAAATACTTACTTGGCCAAAGTTTCATGCTTATTGTGAGGATCAAATAGGAGTGGAGAACTCAGAGGGAGACATGGTTTCCTGTAACCGTAAGAACATCTAAAAGCAGATGAAGCAGGATGATATTGTAATCAAAGTGACTGAAGTGCAAATAATGCTGTCAGACTGTAGGGACGTTTTACCTAGTGAGAGGATTCCTATAAAGGTCTCAGTATGTCCATTTAAGCGTGCGATGCTCTGATGAACCTCATGTTAAATGAAATGCTGGAGTATCGTGATTGGGTCCAAGGAATAGATGTCTTTTGTGATATCATGCAAAGAGCATGATTTAGAACAGCTGATTCGAGTTCTGGCTTCAGCACTTAAAGGATAAGTTTGATAGGGGTATTAAGTACAAGTTTGATAGAGGTATTAAGTACATTTTTCCTGGAAGTTTAAATGTATCGTATTTTTCAGCTATCATAAATCTATGAAAGCTATGATAATTGCATGCTTTTTAAAGAATGTCATTTAGTTTACCCTCACAATTTCTGTAGGATAATAGAAGTGTGGTGCTCAATTAACCCAAGTTTTGGATCAATGGCAGGTCAAGGCTGCCTCCAGGCACTTCTGCTTTCTTAGGCTAAGCTTCTCAAGGCACAAGGAATGAAGTAGCCTCTGACCTTGGCTATCATGGCCCTATGTGGTCTGGTCCCTGGTGATGTCTCCCACTTGATTTCACATCCCTTCTGGTTCACTTACTACGTGCTAGTCACAGACCCTTCATTCCACTCCTCCCTTTCCTGAATGAGGTTTGAGCATACAGTCTTCCTTCTGCAAAGATGGTCTTCCCCTCCCTGGATTTTCAGCTCCTTCTCATACATTCCTGTCCTCCATCACTGCCCCCTCCTCAGTGAAGCCTTCGTTAATCATTCCATCTAAATACAGTCCCATGATCTTCTCCATTGTAGCACACTTTTCTTCTATTATTGCACTTTCATATTTTGTAAACATCTGTTCGAGTGGCTGTTTATTGTCCATCACCTCATCAAGCTATAGGACGGCACTTTGTTTCACTCACCACTGCACAACTAGTCACTGAGACATAGTATAGAACTGTTGAATGAACAGGTAAATAATGAATGAACCACGCATATAAGCTCCTTCCTAGCCTTGAGTCTATGGGAATTTTGTACACTATTTTAGCATCTTTGTCCTGCATTTTAAGGATCTGTACTAACTCACTTGCTTCATAGTATTAGTGTGAAATTAAATGAGAATTTATATACAGCACTAAGCTTCCTGCCTGAAGTATATGCAGATCTGGGGGCTTGAAAAAATACCGTGCTGAAAGAAGAAACAGCTTTGGACATATCATTTTAGTGACAAGAAATTGTCTAAGGTATTTCTTCTATTTCCTAAAAATACCCATCTTACATTGTACTGCAGACTGAGTGCACAATAAACATTCAATTTTGCTAATGATTTCGCTGAGAGGAATAACTCACTGGTTTTTCTGTATGTGCAGGGCAGAAGTAGCTATAAATTGGTATATATAGAAATATCAGGTTAAGGGCTTCATTTCCTGAGAGCCCGCGGAATGAGTGAATCTAGAGAGGAAGAGAATTTCAAAAACAATAGGAATATTTCTTTGCCACTTTTCAATCTAATTTTCTTTCCATTGAAAGCAGCTGTGCCTTTTCTCATTCTGACAATTCAGAAATCAGAGTAATTTGTTCTTCATAAATGCTTTGGAATATGCTGGCAGAAGCTGCTTCTGACAGTAGGCTGCTGGGTGTTCAATGGTGCTTGATTATACGGAAGGTTAAAAGACCACTGTGATTATTTCCTGCTTTGTAAAACTGTCCTTGTCTTATTACAAAACTGCTAATTCTTCCAGAAGCCAGAGATTATCTAAATAACCTAGAGCAGAATAAGTATTATGTAACAACAGCAGGTTCTGCTCTTTTCTTTTTCTTTTTTTCCCCCGGGGGGTGGGTGACTTTTTAAAAACAGCCTTATTGAGATGTAATTTCCATACCATGCAAGGCATACATGTAAACCATACAACACAGTGGGTTTTAGGATATTCAAGTCAGTATATTTTCAGTTTTAGATGCCATCACGTCACCACAGTCAATTTTTAAAACATTTTTAGCACCTCAAAAAGAAGCCCTGTACCCTTAGCAATCCTCTTCTACCTCCAATCCCCTCCTCCCATCCCTTAAACAACCACTAATCTATTTCTATCTCTTTAGCTTTTTTTGGATTTTCGTATGAGTAGAATCATACAGTACGTGGCCTTTTGTGACTGGCATCTTTTACTTAGCAAGGTGTTATCAAGGTTCATCCATGTTGCAGCATGTATTAGTAGTTCATTTCTGTTTATGGCCAATAATACTCCATTATATGGATATACCACATTTTTTTAATCTATTCATCAGCTTGTGGACATTTGGGCTGCTTCCACATTTTGGCTATTATGGATGGTGCTACTATAAGCATTCATGCATGGGCTTTTGTGTGGAACATGTTTTTATTTTTCTTGGGTATATACCTAGGAGTGGAATTGCTGGGTCTTATTGTAACTCTATGTTTAGTCATTTGAAAAACTGCCAGACTATTTTCCAGAGCGACTGTACCATTTTCATTCTCATCAGCAGTGTGTGTGTGGGGAGGCTGTCCCTATTTCTCTACATCCTTGCCAGCCCTTGTTATCATCAGACTATTTGATTCCAGCCATCCTACTGGTTGTGAAGTGGTATCTCGTAGTTTTGATTTACATTTCCCTGATGATGAATGTCGAGTATCTTTTCTTGTGCTTATTGACCATTTGTATATATTACTTGAAGAAATGTTTGTTCAGATTGCTTGCCCATTTTTCACTTGGGGTAAAGGCAGGTTTTTAAAAATGATTTCTAATTCATAAATTTTTTATAAAACCTAACAACTTTATGTGTATATCATATTTAACAATATCCTTAGGAAACTCACTGGATTAAAAAGAATAATAATACCTGACATTAGAACTCCTTAAAAAAAAACCAGGTTATTGTATAGATCATTCAACAGCAACAAAAAAACTTTAAATAATAATGATTAAACTTTGCTGGTCATCTATGTCCTCCTGTTTGGTGTTCTCCAAGGTCTCCTACATTACAACTTGGATCCATATGTCAAGATGAATATCATTTCCAAAAATATTCTATTTAATTGCCACATTTTTCCCTTGTAAATTATTGCTCTAGTTATGAGACATTTTCTCAGATTTTCATTTGTCTATTCCCCTGTTAGCACTTTAAGAACTCAGAGTTAATGAGAAAGATGTTTTGATTTTTTTTTTTTTCTCAAACAGCATCTCATCTTCTCTGGCAGGAAATTTTCTTACCTTACTATTGACAGAAGCCTATTGACCTATAGTAACTAGAGGTCATTGATGTCCGACACCTGGTCTCTGTCAGTCTAAGCCTGCCTGGATGGAGTGGGGCACGCTTTCTCATACCTCAGCACACCAAATGCTGCCATCGACCTTCCCCATTTCATATTTATGTGGAGGGTATAACCATAAGCCATGGAATTTCCAATTTCAAGAAACTGATCATTTTTCAAATGTATAAGTAAATAGGACTTAATTTCCCTAATGTTTAAAAATCTTCATATAAATACATTTATAAATATTTTTTAAAATCCCTTTTTTTCTAACCCAGTATCTTGATTTGTGTTTCAGGTACACAAACCTTCAGTGGGTTAACTGCTCACATCTCCCTTCAAACTGATATTCCATAAATATTAGTTTAATATTTATTTGGAGTCTAAAGAGAAACTGGTTTCCAATTAACAAAAATTACATACAATAGGGAATTTTCCACAGGTAAGATGGAATATATAAGAAATAATACATAATAAAGATTAATTGGAGCATCAGTTATAATAGCCAAAGTGTATAAACAACTAAATGTCCATCAGTAGGGGTTTATAAAATAATTATGGATCAACCACACAATAGAGTACCATGTGAGCCATTTTAAAAATATAAAGCTCTGGGCTTCCCTGGTGGCACAGTGGTTGAGAGCCCGCCTGCCGATGCAGGGGACGCGGGTTCGTGCCCCGGTCCGGGAAGATCCCACATGCCGCGGAGCAGCTAGGCCCGTGAGCCATGGCCGCTGAGCCTGCGCGTCTGGAGCCTGTGCTCCGCGACCGGAGAGGCCACAGCAGTGGGAGGCCTGCGTACTGCAAAAAAATAAATAAATAAATAAAGTTCTATATTTATGATATAAAACATTCTCCAGGATGTTTTAATTGAAAAAATACAAAGTATTGAACAACATATATATCACCTATTACCATATCGAAATATTTCTGTAGATAAATTTATAAATGCATGAGGTTTATCCAAGGAACTGAAAATGGCTGTCACTGAGGAATGAGGTGGTAGCTGAGGGGCAGGGGAAAAATGGGGACTTCTCACTGTACACCATGGAGTGTCTTTCCACCTCATGTGTATTAATTCTCTTTAATAATTCACAAAGCTTATAAATAAAGCAAAATCAGGAATTTATTACATATTTTTATTACATGCTATTTCTCATATCATACATCTTCTTGGGAGGCATTGTAACTCCTAAAATTTAGGTAATCAAGTAACTTTTTAGCAAAATGGACTAGGTTTACATTATTAGCTTTCAGAAATTCTGCTGAGATGGCTAACTTTGTAGAACTACGTGCAAGCTGACTTCAGAGATTATGGTGCTCTTTATAGAGAGGGTGTATCAGTGAGGACCTAAAAAAAAAAATCTGTTTCCATTCAATGTCTTTTTATTTCTCTGGTTATTTAAGAAGTTGAATGAGGAAACCTGAATTAACTGGCACCATATTTCTGATTTACTCCAGTATGTTTTATTGACCTTCCAGTCTGGAGCTCTGGGACCCTGCCCGTCTAAGTTGCTTCTTAATCCTTCTGTGGTTTCACATCAATGTGAGAGTTTTGCTAATGGTGTATTACTTAAAACTTAGTAGAAAATAAAATAACAGAGAATCTAAAACCTCATTTCAATTTTAACGCAAACAGATGTTTCAACTTTGGGGATCTCTTTACTGAAGACACCAACTCTTTTTAAATCCATTGTAAGATGCGACCATTTAAAACGTCTTCTGGGTTTCCCTGGTGGCGCAGTGGTTAAGAATCCGCCTGCCAATGCAGGGGACATGAGTTCGAGCCCTGGTCCGGGAAGATCCCACATGCCGTGGCGCAACTGAGCCCACGCGGAGCAACTGAGCCCACGCGCCACAACTACTGAGCCTGCGCTCTAGAGCCTGCGAGCCACAACTACTGAGCCCCGCGTGCCACAACTACCGAAGCCCACATGCCTAGAGCCCGTGCTGTGCAACAAGAGAAGCCACCGCAATGAGAAGCCTACACACTGCAACGAAGAGTAGCCGCGGCTCGCCCCAACTAGAGAAAAGCCCGCGGGCAGCAGCAAAGACCCAATGCAACCAAAAATAAATAAATAAATTTATATTAAAAAAAATGTCTTCTTAAACATGACATATTGAAAAGCAAGCAAGAAAAGAGCATAAAAAATGTTAAGAGAAATTGTGAGAGGAAGAATACAGAGTTGTTTCTTCATATCTTCATAGTTTTGGTTTAATTTCATTTTATTTATTTATTGTTGTTTTTGGCTGCATTGGGTCTTCATTGCTGCATGCAGGCTTTCTCTAGTTGTGGCGAGCGGGGGCTACTCTTCATTGCAGTGCGCGGGCTTCTTATTGTGATGCCTTCTCTTGTTGTGGAGCACGGGCTCTAGGGTGCACGGGCTTCAGTAGTTGTGGTGCATGGGCTTCGTTGCTCCGCGGCATGTAGGATCTTCCCGGACGAGGGATCGAACCCATGTCCCCTGCATTGGCAGGCGGATTCTTAACCACTGTGTCACCAGGGAAGTCCCGGTTTAATTTTGTTTTAGTTTAATGGTTCTTGTTATAAGTACCATTTATGGTAATAATAATAATAATGAAAAATCATCTTATCATAGGGGAAAAAAAAACCTTTATCCAGCTGTTATGACCAGAGGTTTTCCCTTAAGTTTTAGATAGATTCTTTCTCCTTTTACTTATGTGTACTTCACGTGTGTATGTGTGTATATGTTAAATATAGTCCCTTTGCTTTGTTACAAATGAAATCTGATTTTTTCCTGTTACCAAATAGTCTATATATGATCTAATAAACTTTCACTAAAGTGACTTGACCTTACTCGAGAATGACTCTGTATACTATTTTCTCCAGAAAATGGAGTTAAATACATATTTATCCCTAAAATTGTGGCAAACAAACTAAAGTGTAATTGGAAAAAATTGTGTCAATTCCCTGTTGTTTAACATTTTAGCTAAGGATTTTTTTTTCAGTAGTAGCAACTAATCTTATACTCTGAAGCCTGCAATATAATGCATGTTTGCACTGAAGAAAATCTAATCCAAAAAGTTCACCTGTGGAAAGTGGGGGAGGGAAGAGTAACGTCACAGTGGAGAAACCTGACAAGCAATACCTCAGACAGATGATCAAATCAGCATCAACAGTGACAAGGAATGTTGATAGTACGTGCCCTTGATATGATGGGACGAATATGACACTTTACCTCTGCGTTCTTTCTCCCCAAACACACAGTCCCAGTTTAACCATGAAAAAAATTAGACAAATCTCAGTTGAAGGAAGTTCTTTGAAATACTTGCCTGATACTTTTTTAAAGTGTCGGTATAATCAGATGCTAAGTCAGAGAAACTCTTACAGCGAAGAGAAGACTTAGGACACATAACAACAAAATATAATAATGTATCCTGGATGAGATCCTGGAACAGAAAACGGACATTATGTTTTCTTTTCTAAGGACGTTGAAAGAAAATGTGGATTTTAGTTAATAATAATGTATCAATTTTGGGTCATTAATTGTAACAAAGGTGTCATTCTAGTGTGAGATGCTTATAATAAGGGAAACTGAGTGCAGGGTATATGGGAACTCTCTGTACTATCTTCTCAGTATTTCTGTAAACCTAGAACTGCTCTAAAACATTAACAACATAGTTTACCAAGACTTAAAAATATAATATATCCCTTACATTCAGCAGGGAAAATTGGTACTACTGACAGACCCTACTGGCATTAGTTTAACACAAGGCATTATAAAGGTCATTTATTATTATTCTTTTTTAGTTTGGATAAATATAGCAGGAAAAATATTAATAATGCATGTATACGTAGACTTTTCCATTTTTCTCCCTCGCCACACCCAACACTCCATGGAGGAGAAAGGGAAAGGATAAAAGTTATGCAGGCAGATTCTCACTACAGAGGAATTCAGAGCTGAGAACAGTGCTCTCTGGGACCTGTTCATGGTGGGGATGGCGTGCATGCGTGCGTGTGTGCGTGCGTACGTGCGTACTGTATATGTCTGTATCTCTGTGTTGGGGTATTAGAAGAGACCAACTAAGATGTTCTGTTGCAAAAGGCAGCACAGAGGAGATGTGAGAGATCAGAATAGTAAGGAGAAGATATGAAGCTCTTTAGGTGAAGGAGCGTGTTTCCCAGGAATTTCAGAGACCTGAAGAAATGAAGATTTTTAAAAATTAACTTCCTAAAGGATTGAAAGAGATGTAGGAGTAGAGACTGCAATGTCCTCTGGGATGGGATGATGTGTGTTATGTACGTATAAGCATTGCAGTTATATTATATGTATATATTTCTGTTTTTAAATGCAGTTTTAAAAAGGAAACACTTCATTACAATATGGATTACAACAATAATATCTTGTCAAAAAGTAAAATGCTACATATAGTTCAAAAGTATTCTCAGATATAAATATATTATAAGTATAGTTCTATTGCAAAATAGAATAATGTAATAATGGGAACTTATTTTGAAAAATACATTTAGGTATCATAGTCATTACTATTTTCTTTCAGAGTTTCTTTGAATAATCAGGATAGACTGTTTCTTTTCTGATTTCCTTACATGTGATATATATATGTCCCAGGAACTAAAATCAGAAAATTCAAATGTCTACAGGCAACACTGACTGAGTCTTCTCTCTGATAAAAGAATCACAGTAAATATGATTTTAAATTTTGCATTTAATGCATACTTTTTATTTAAAAATAAATCTTGTACTAAACGTAAATTTTAATATACACTTACAAATGTATTTTTCTCACTAATAACCCCAAATTTTCTAGGATAATAAAACAAAATGGATCTCATTTCTAATAAATTTTAAAGAGATTTCATCACTGAAGCAATTAATTCACAAGAGGCACATACAATTATGAACACAGCACAAAACAATTTGAAATACTCCTGTCAAGAGTTAACTAATACTCTGTTGATAAAAGATGAATTATAAATCAAAAGTTGATAAGGAATATAACGTATAGAATATAGGGTTTACTCATAAATGCTAACAACTCAAACCCAGTACTGTCTTCTTTGGATGCCACTTATACCACAAAAAAACACTAAGAGGGACAGAGAAAATAAAGCAGTAATGACATCTCTTGTCAAACAACTTACTGTGGGGAGATAAGGCATATTCAGATCTGAATGCGGTATAGAGTAATGATAATGTAGGGTATCAGAGGTGGGATGAATTACTTTTCTCTAATAGAGATAAGCTGTGTTTGAATTGGATCTTAACCATAAGTTGGATTTGAACGTTCAGCTTTGGCAAAGTAGGGCATTCTGGGTACAGTTAAGACCCTGAGCGATGACAGCATGACACAAAGGAAGAAGGCTTTGGCGAATGCAGCAAAGCGTTAAACTTGATTGAAGTGTTTGAACACAAGTAGTTTGAGATAATATCTGTTAAAGGTAATATGGTGATGATGCAGGGGAGAATGGTTGTAAAATGAGATAAGGAGGTCATTAAATCCATAGTTATCTAGATACTTAATTGAATCGACTGGTTCATTGATACAGTCACTTATTCAAGCATTTCTTGACTGCCTACTATGTGTTGAATCATGGTGTATCCCTTGGACCCTCAGGAGCGTATGCAGAAATCAGTTCCCAAACTTAACTTTATTTCTTCCCAAAGGGATTTAGGATTTAGGAAGTGTTAAGTAAGTCGAAGTGAGCAAAGATAAGAATTCAAGGCTTCTTGCTGCCTGTCATCTTCCCTGATAGAACAACCAGAGGCTGCTTGATGTATCTGTGAGTGGTCTCACTCTCAGAAAAGCAACACAATGTAACCAAGGCCACACGGATCATGAGCCCAACTGGCTGACTCTGGACTCTTTCTGTATAGTGAGAGGCGGTCTGAGCATGAGGCTTCAGGGCATGGGCTCTGGATACAAGTCTGGCTTAGAATCCTCACTGTCACCTGCTAGCTCTGTGGCCTAGGGCATATCACTCCATCTGTGATGAAGTTTCCTCTGTGTCACAGTTTCCTCATCTGTAATATAGTAAAGTGTTTATTTAGACCAGTGCCTGGTATATGGCAAGTACTTAAATATCAGTTAGTATTCTAATAACAATTTAGCATGATTATAATTATCTAAATAATGAGGGATGACTCTCAAAAGAGTCTTGGGCATTTAATTTTTAAGACTGTGGTATCTCTCAGAGCCCAGAGAATGGTGCTCTCTAGCTCACTTCTTTCTGTTCAAGATTAGTGTCATAGAGTAGAGAGCTGTCCTATCTCTGCCTTTTCTATCCATTTGGTTTATGCCACACCTGTTTCCATCTAGTCCTGACATCCAGGTTGGATAAATGGATATTTATACATTTGAAAATGCATGTCTAATCCAAGGCTGGTTTATTTATTGTACTTCATGATAAATATACTAATGATGAGAATTGTAAGGCAACATCAGTATTTCCAAGAAGAAGATCAATAGATTAGTTCCCAATATTCCAGTTTCAAACCATCTTCAGGTAATTTAACATTTTAGATCCAGTGCCCATCTTTTTTTGACCCAAATTCCTGGTCAAA
Source organism: Leucopleurus acutus (assembly GCF_964270905.1). NCBI lineage: Eukaryota > Metazoa > Chordata > Mammalia > Artiodactyla > Delphinidae > Leucopleurus > Leucopleurus acutus. The sequence goes on from NC_139160.1 coordinate 52,950,730, forward strand.
TTATTAGATATCATTCTCTAAGAACCCAAGTATTAAACATTCTGTCACCCACCCCTTCTTTTTTTTTAATAAAATATTTTTTAGAGCAGTTTAAAATTAACAGCAAGATTGACTGGAAAATGTATAGAGTTCCCATTTACCCACTCACCCCCGCACTCCAATCTCTGTTTTCTCTGCTTTCTTTGCATATCAATTATACCTCTTTTTTAAACAAATTTTGATGATTGCTCTAAAGTTTGCAATACACATTTAAAACTCATCCAAGTCCACTTTAAAATAACTCTAAACCACCTCACAAGCAGTATAAATATCTTATAATAACAATATTCCCAATTCCTACACCTCCCATCCCTTTTACCATTGCAGTCATTCATTACACTTACACATAAGTGTATACATATGCATAAGCATACTTAATCAAATACATTTTTGCTATTATTTCATGTAAACTATTTTCTGTTAGATCAATTAAGAATAAGAAAATAAGATTTTATTTTACCTTCGCTTATTTATTCCCTGATGTTCTTTCTTTCTTTATGTAGATCCAAGTTTCTTACTTATATCATTTTCCTTCTCTCTGAAGAACTTCTTTTAACATTATTTTTGCAAGGCAGGTTTACTGGCAACAAATTCCCTCAATTTTTGTTTTCCCGAGAAAGTCTTTATTTCTTCTTCACTTTTTAAGTATAATTTTGCAGGGTACAGAATTCTAGCTTGTTGTATTTTTTGGTTTTTGGGGTTTTTTTTTTTTTTTTTTAATGAACCAAATATTTCACTTCACTCTCTTCTTGACTGCATGGTTTCTGAGGAGATATCAAGTGCAATTCTTACCTTTGCTTTTCTAAAGGTAAGATTTTTTTCCTCTTGTTTTCTTTCAATTTTTTTTGTCTTTATCTTTGATTTTCTAAAGCTTGAATATTACATGCTTAGGGTAGATTTATTTGTTTTCATTTATCCTGCTTGGTGTTCTCTGAGCTTCCTGGATCTATAGTTTTGTGTTTGACATTAATTTGGAAAAATTCTCAATCATTATTACTTCCAATATTGCTTTTGTTCCTTTATCTGTTTCTTCTTCTTCTAGAATTCCCATTACATGTATGTTATACCTTTTGTAGTTGTCCCACAGTTCTTGGATGCTCTGTTCTTTTTTTTTTTTTCAGTATTTTCCTTGTTCAGTTTTGGGGAAGTTTCTATTGTCATATTATCAAGCTCAGAGATCCTTTCCTCAGCCATGTTGTGCCCTAATGAGCTCATCAAAGGCATTCTTCATTTCTGTTATAATATTTTTGATCTCTAGTATTACTTTTTTAAAATTATTTTTTTAAGTAAATTTATTTATTTTATTTATTTATTTATCTTGGCTGCGTTGGGTCTTCATAGCTGCGTGTGGGCTTTTCTCTGGTTGCGGCAAGCGGGGGCTACTCTTCATTGTGGTATGCAGGCTTCTCACCGCGGTGGCTTCTCTTGTTGCGGAGCATGGGCTCTAGGCGTGCGGGCTTCAGTGGTTGTGGTTTATGGGCTCTAGAGCGCAGACTCAGTAGTTGTGGCGCACGGGCTTAGTTGCTCTGCGGCATGTGGAATCTTCCCGGACCAGGGCTTGAAACTGTGTCCCCTGCATTGGCAGGCAGATTCTTAACCACTGCACCACCAGGGAAGCCCTCTAGCATTACTTTTTTTTTTTTTTTAATTTTATTTATTTATTTATTTATGGCTGTGTTGGGTCTTCGTTTCTGTGCGAGGGCTTTCTTTAGTTGTGGCAAGTGGGGGCCACTCTTCATCGTGGCACGTGGGCCTCTCACTATTGCGGCCTCTCTTATTGTGGAGCACAGGCTCCAGACGCGCAAGCTCAGTAATTGTGGCTCATGGGCCTAGTTGCTCCGTGGCACGTGGGATCTTTCCAGGCCAGGGCTCAAACCCGTGTCCCCTGCATTGGCAGGCAGAGTCTCAACCACTGCACCACCAGGGAAGCCCTCTAGCATTACTTTTAAATTCTTTCTTAGAATTTCCATCTCTCTGCTTACGTTATGCATCTGTTGCATGTTGTCTACTTTTTCCATTAAAGCCCCTTAGCATATTAATCATAGTTTGTTTTTTAAAATTCTGGTCTGATAATTCCGACATTTCTGCCATATCTGACTCTGGTTCTGATGCTCGTTCAGTCTCTTTCAACTGTGTTCTTTGCCTTTTAAAATACCTCGTACTTTTTTTTTGTTGATAGGTGGGCAAGATATAGTGGGTAAAAGGAACTGCAATAAACAGGGCTTTATAATGTAGTGTTAGTGTGTGAGGGAGAGAAAATGTTCTGTGGTCCTACGATCAAGGCTCAGTCTTTTGCTGAGCCTGTATCCCTGGACCGTGGATTTTTGCCAGTGCTTCTCAGTCCCATCACCCTCCCTTAGGTGGGGCAGGATGGATAGAGGAGCTGGACTCAGATATTTCCCTTCCCCCTTGTAGGTTAGGCTCTGATAAAACCCCATCAGATTTAGGCTCTGGTAAAAATAGCTTCTCCTGAGGGCAGGTCTTATTAAGAAGAACAGAATGCTCTGACATATTTCAAAACAGTTCCTTTTTTCCTTCCTCTTCAGAAGCATGAGGGGATTTTCCTCCAGTATTCACTGTGGGGACCTGGTAGAGCTTCTGGAGGTAAAATTATCTTTGATTTTCTGTAGTTGGAAAATGATATATGTCTAGGTGTAGAGTTTTGTTTTGTTTTGTTTTGTTTAACACTTACCCTGCTTGGTGTCTGTACAAAAGTGCAGGGGATCCCCTGTGACTTGGCTCCCTGAGAATTTTTGACTCTCAGACTGGTCCACTCTGAGCCTCCAGCAATTTGTCAATTACAGTTCAGGTTTTCCTACCCAGGCACTGGTACCGTGGAAGTTTCTGCTTGTGGATTTATGTTCCAGTAAGTTGTGATTCTCTGTATCCCTCTGTCTGTCTCTCCAATGTTGGGGGCAGTGGTTTTCCCTTTGACCTGACTTGTCTGACATGTCTAAGAAGAGTTGTTGGTTTTTCAGTTCATAGAGCTTTTTACTGGTTAGGATGGAAGAGTGACTTCTAAGCTCTTGATATGTCGGATCGGAAACCGAAAGTCACTCTGACCTCTTCTAAATACCCACATTTATGCACAACATCTGTGGAGCCCCATCAATTTTGATTATTGTTGGCTTACAGTAGGCTAGGCTTGGATCTTCCCATTCTGCAATATTTGGGTCATCAGGAACATTACTGTGAAGTTCCGGTACATCTGGTTCTCACTTTGTCCAATAAGCTGAAAAAGTAAAACCTTCATTGTCAGCCTCTGAGGCAGTGGAAGTTTCACTGTGGAGCATGAGTCTGCCTTGCCTGTCCCTCCCAATAAACAATTGCTCACTGTGGGCCTGGGGTCCCCACCCAAGTTAAAAGACTCAGTCGCAATTTCAAAAATATCCTAAGCAAGCACAGAATATTTATGCAAGGAAACAGGACAATAGACTCTCCTTTAACCAAGTTATGTCTAGTTTAATTACTATGGCATTGAATGGCATTGAGCAGAATCCTAAGAGCAACAAAAATAAGCGTTGTCGTAACCTTTAGAAATACTGTTCAATGTTGAACTTTTGCCTTTATTGCCGCTTTTATTCTCTTCTTCTACAGATTTTGTACCAGCACTGGTTAGCCTGTGTGGGCATTTATTCCGCAGACATTTATTGATTTGTCTAGTCCCAGTTTGTGCCCTGATGAGCTGTATGAGCTCTGATAAGGACTTATAAAATTCTGGATTTCAGTGTTCACAACTGAATTTCTGAATCATGGAATCCCTAACATTTCTTCTTTCTAGTTCCAAAAGTAGTTAATAAACTATGGATTAGTGAGCGAGGGACCCATTAGAGTGATGTTACTCAGAGAAAGCTACTGAGAAGGCTCAAACCTGGAGGGCTGGTCTCTCACCTTGCCTTCGCCACCCCCCTCTCCAGCAAATTTCTGCGGTGCCTTCCAGACCTGGTTCCAATTTCATCTCGCCTGAGAGAATGTTCCTAAGTTTTCCTGTAGCGACTCCTCTTTTCTGCCTCCCAAGTCTCTCATACGGCTTCTAGAAACGTTCTGTGGTTCTGTGGTTTCCCTGTGTACATGCTGCTTTCCCTCATCCCAACACATCCCATACCCTGTGAGCTACACAAGAACAGGAACCATACTTCACTCATCTTCAAGTGAACGGAGCTCATCCATCCTATAATAAATGCCATTTATTTATTTCAGATGATTTGGGTAGTTGATTAAAGTCTTATGTTTTATGAATGTTATGTATGTTCCAAACAAGCCTATAAGAGCGCTCAGCAAGCATGTGTGTGTACCTTCTTTTTGTGTTTGCTTCAGTTCTGGGTACATGGCAAGCGGTCAGTAAGTGTATGCTATAGTTTCCTGAATTGGAAGAAGACAGATGGTGATATTCTTGATGGGCCTTTTCTTAAGAATCCCTGTTTATCATCACTGAAAGGCACTAATTTGCTTGCACATCACTCATATCAAGTAGAAGTGTAAATGGTTTAATCTATGATTTTAGGCAACTAAAAATAGGCACACAATTGTTCACTCCTGGAGGGTAAGGAAGGTGACAGTTGGTCCTGCATTACAGAGTACATTAAACAGTGCAAGGTCTTATAGCTCTTTTTAAAAATACTCTTTTACGACAAGGCTGAATCATGGGCCTGGGGAACCGGTGTGAGCAAGCAATTCCTTTGCAGCTCAGAGGGAAAAACACAGATTAGGGCAGGGATACTCTCAGTGTCGTTGCACCTTCTGCAATCCAAACTGTCCACCACACCCTCTCTTTGTGACTTGACTAATCTAACAGGAGAGAGTTGCCAGCATGCTGTTGTGTGCTTTCATTGGCAGTAGGTCCAGTGTTAATCCATTCTCAGGCCTGAGGGCCAGATGGGACCAGAGTGAGTTCCTGACTATTCAGACAGGAAAAATGATGGGGGGGGGGGGTGGGGAGATATTGTAAATTGTCAGGTGAATTCATTTAGGCTAATAAGGCAAAGTCTCCTCTTCCTAAAAAGCCATAAGAAGGATTTTTAATTGACTCATTCAGATAATTGCTTAAATGTGTTTTGCCTCTGTGGGCAACTTCGGAGTTTTTTCTCCTTGCCTGTTTGCTGATGATATGGTCAGTAAATCCTTGGAAGACCTCGACACCTCGCCAACAGTCATCTTCTCCACCCTCAGCCTGACGTCATTCTAGGTGACTCAGTATAACAACCTCGCCTGGTGCTCCCTTGCCTGCCTCACCTTCAAGGACATCATTCCCCCTCTCAGGCCCCACTCCATGGCCACACCCTAGACCTCGTCACAGCCAGATCGCACTGCCACTCAAATAAAGCATCACATTCATTCTTAACCATGTGTTCCAGACACCGCCCCCTCACTCTCTCTCTCTCTTTCACATTATTGATCCCAACACACCAGTTCTTTGACTTTTCTGTATCTTTATTTGGAGTCCCTTGTCCCTTTTCCCATTAGGTCCCTCTTCTCTTCACTTAGCTCCTTACCCATGCCATCTCTTCATCCCTTGGTTTACCATTATTCTGAAACCTCTTGTTCTGTTGTTTCCCCATCACACCAGATGGAAGAAAACTCCTTAAACCTTACTAAAGGTAATTGCTACCCTCTCTACTTTGCATTCAACTCATTGACATTTCAAGGGAAAAGTCACACAATAGTCAGGAGTGGTCCACCACAGCTTTGTGTCTCTAATCTTGACGGGACACCTATAGCTCCCTGATAAAAAAATATGTATTATATTTTTATATATTATATTATATTATTATATTATATTATTATTATTATATTATATTATATTATATTTTTCCTGGTCAACATGCTCCTATTCCATGCATTTCAGACAATACCTACATCTCTCAAAGGTATGACCCCTCCCTCCCCAGCTCCCCTCTTCCCCATCAACCTCTAATCTTCTGTTTCACAGAGAAAACAAGTACGTAATTAAACAGTAATTCCTTCAATTTACTTATATATAACCCTTTCTTTTTCTTCTTTCCCCTGTTAAAATGAAAGAGATTCTCTTCCTTTTTCTTAGGGGCTTAACTCTGATTATTCCATCTCACTCTGTATATTTAATAATTCCTTCTTCACAGGCAATTTAAATGTACATATATATTCCCAGTGGTGGGGGGAACACTCCCTTGTTTCTAATTTCTGCTCACTGCTCTCTCCTTAGTTGTTGTTTTTTTTTTCTCCTACTTAGAGTCCGTCTTTTTGAAAGAACTGTCTACTGATACATCCACAGCACCCCTTCCCAACGATGACTCAACTTGGTGCTCCATTCTTACTGCTCTACTCAGAGCATTTTTTAAAATTAATTAATTAATTAATTATTATTATTTATTTTGGCTGTGTTGGGTGTTTGTTGCTGTGCACGGGCTTTCTCTAGTTGCGGCGAGCGGGGGCTACCCTTCGTTGCAGTGCGCGGGCTTCTCATTGCTGTGGCTTCTATTGCAGAGCACAAGCTCTAGGTGCGTGGGCGTCAGTAGCTGTGGCACACGGGCTCTAGAGCACAGGCTCAGTAGTTGTGGCTCACGGGTTTAGTTGCTCCGCGGCATGTGGGATCTTCCTGGACCAGGGCTCGAACCTGTGTCCCCTGCATTGGCAGGTGGATTCTTAACCACTATGCCACGAGGGAAGCCCCACAGAGCAGATTTTTAAAAGGCCACTAACGATTTCCTTGTAGCTAACTTCAAAGAACTTTTGTAAGTCTTTATCTTCCTGGATCTCTCACTGATCAAAACACAACTGATTGCTCCCTCCTTCTTTTTTTTTTTATTAATTTTTATTGGAGTATAGTTGCTTTACAATGTTGTGTTAGTTTCTGCTGTGCAGCAAAGTGAATTAGTTATAAGAATACATATATCCCCTCTTTTTTAGATTTCCTTCCCATTTAGGTCACCACAGAGCATTGAGTAGAGTTCCCTGAGCTATACAGCAGGTTCTCATTAGTTATCTATTTCATACATAGTAGTGTATATATGTCAATCCCAACCTCCCTCCTTCTTAAAGTACTTCCTTTCATATTTTCCATGTCACAGCACTGCCTATTTCCCCCCCGTGTCTGTATATGTTCATTCATGGTTACCTTGCTGTCTCCTCTTCCTCAGCCCATACCTTTTAACTTGATGCTACTCAAAGTGTAGTCTTGATGCTTTTCCTCTGCCATTCCATACCTTGCAGTAGGCAGAATAATAGCCCTCTCCCCAGAGATGTCCACATCCTAACTGCCAGAACCTGTGACTATGTTACCTTACATGGCAAAAGGGACTGTGCAGATATGTTTAACATAAGGACTTTGAGATGGAAAGTGAGCCATTGTAATCACAAGAGTCCTTATGAGGAAAACAGGAAGGCTGGAGAGTCAGTGAAGGAGATGTGGTGATGGACGCACAGGTTGTACCTCTAGAAGCTGGAAAAGGTAAGGACATATATTCTCTTCCAGAGCCTCCAGAAGGGATGCAGCTTTGCAGACACCTTGACACTCTAAGACCTACTACAAACTTCTGACTTCCAGAACTAGAATACATTTGTGTTGTTTCAAGCTGCTGAGTTTGTGATAATTTGTTACAGAAGCAATCAGAAACTAAGACAACCCTCTCCCTGTACAATCTCATCTGAGACTTCAGGTCATTTTTTCTTTACGCATCAGAAGGTTCCTGAATTAGTTATGGCAACTTTGTTGCTATAACAAACTCACCCCCTAAATATATGATTCCTCAGTCATAATACAGGTTAGATGTTTCTCCTGTAGCAGGAATGGGTCAGTGAAAAGGTTAGCAGAAGGACCCCTCCTCAGTTGTTTAGTAACGCAGGCTGACAGAGGTCCTGCCATCTCCAGCATCTGCTAAAAAGAAAACGAGCATGGGAAAAAGACCATGGACCAGAGCATGTGAGAAGTTTTTATAGGTCTAGTTCATAGGTGAAGTATTTTTCTTCTCATATTCCACTGGCCAGATTTAGTCACACAGCAGCATCCAACTGCAAAGGATACAAGGAAATATAGTCCACTTATGTCCCCATGATGAAAGAGGAAATGTGGATTTTGTTCAGCAGCTTTGTGAAATGTCTCCCAAATCTTATTTCTAAGTCAGACCTATTTGCAGACAACTGGAGCCACATAGCCAACTTCGGACTGGATAGCCCTGGTTAGAGGCATCTAAGAACCTTGAACTCAACATTTCAGAAATTAAATCCATCATCTTCTCAATGCTGTATCTCCAGCGTTTTTATGTCGCTGAATGGTAGCACTATTACCCAAGTCAGAAACATGGGGGCCATCTGTGACTTCTCTCTCACTCCTTAATCAAGCACAAGGTCAATAGTGAATAGAAGAATTATGTTTCCATTTTGTTCAACTCTCCAGCATGACTGCCACCATCCTTAATCCATGCCATCACCATCATTCACCTAGAGCACTGAAAACGCCTCAATTTGGATCCATTCTTAATCCCCACAGTCTTCTGTAAATGCCAGTTCCCCAATTTGTGCCATTCTCCAGTTCAACCAGTTGTAAGTTTTCCCAGTATTCTTAAGACAAAGTTAAAACTTACCACGGCTTCCACGACTCTTCACCTCCAACCCCTCCCCACACAACTCTGTCCTACTGTCACACCAAACTCTTTCCAGGGTCTTTAAGTCTCCGTGGTGTCTCTTGCTTTTGGATCTTGATAAATCCTATTCCTCTGCCCTGGTTCCTTCTCCCTCTCCCCTCAAACTTTACCAGTCAAGTCTTAATTTATCTTTCAGACATCAGCTCAAAGGCGTTTTCTCTGAGAAACATTCCCTGGTAGCCCATAAAAACTTAAAGCCCAGAGTATATGCCCAGTAGTGGGATTGCTGGGTCGTATGGTAGTTCTATTTTTAGGTTTTTAAGGAACCTCCATACTGTTCTCCATAGTGGCTGTATCAATTTACATTCCCACCAACAGTTTAAGAGGGTTCCCTTTTCTCCACACCCTCTCCAGCATTTATTGTTTGTAGATTGTTTGATGATGGCCATTCTGACAGGTGTGAGGTGATACCTCATTGTAGTTTTGATTTGCGTTTCTCTAATGATTAGTGATATCGAGCATCCTTTCATGTTTGTGATAGCAATCTGTATATCTTCTTTGGAGAAATGTCTATTTAGATCTTCTGTCCATTTTTGGACTGAGTTGTTTGTTTTTTTGGTATTGAGCTGCATGAGCTGCTTGTATATTTTGGAGATTAATCCTTTGTTAGTAGCTTCGTTTGCAAATATCTTCTCCCATTCTGAGGGTTATCTTTTCATCTTGTTTATGATTACCTTTGTTGTGCAAAAGCTTTTAAGTTTCATTAGGTCTCATTTGTTTATTTTTGTTTTTATTTCCATTTCTCTAGGAGGTGGGTCAAAAAGGATCTTGCTGTGATTTATGTCATAGAGTGTTCTGCCTATGTTTTCCTCTAAGAGTTTGATAGTGTCTGACTTTACATTTGGGTCTTTAATCCATTTTGAGTTTATTTTGTGTATGGTGTTAGGGAGTGTTCTAATTTCATTCTTTTACATGTAGCTCATTGCAGCACTATTTACAATAGCCAGGACATGGAAGCAACCTAAGTGTCCATCAACAGATGAATGGATAAAGAAGATGTGGCACATATGTACAATGGAATATTACTCAGCCATACAAAGAAACAAAATTGAGTTATTTGTAGTGAGGTGGATGGACCTAGAGTCTGTCATACAGAGTAAAGTAAGTCAGAAAGAGAAAAACAAATACTGTATGCTAATACATATATATGGAATAAAAAAAAAAAAAGGTTCTGAAGAACCTAGGGGCAGGACAGGAATAAAGATGTAGACGTAGAGAATGGACTTGAAGACACAAGGAGGGAGAAGGGTAAGCTGGGACAAAGTTAGAGAGTGGAATGGACATACATACACTACCAAATGTGAAATAGATAGCTAGTGGGAAGCAGCTGCATAGCACAGGGAGATCAGCTAGGTGCTTTTTGACCACCTAGAGGGGTGGGATAGGGAGGGTGGGAGGGAGATGCGAGAGGGAGGGGATATGGGAATATATGTATACATATAGCTGATTCGCTTTGTTCTATAGCAGAAACTCACACAACAATGTAAAGCAATTATACTCCAATAAAAATATTTAAAAAAAAAAGAAAAACAAAATCTTAAAGCCCACACCACACTCTATTTGTGTAATCACCTTTCTTTCCTGAGAAACTGCAAGTTATGTGAGGGCAGGAGAAGAGTCTGTCTTATTTTTTTTGTCCTCAATGCTTAGTCTAGTGCCTATAAATATTTGTTTAAAGAAGGAACAGATCCTCATTTATGTATGTCTAAGGTATATGAAGCTAGGTAGAGACTAAGGCATTTATATTCTTCTCATCACTTAGGTCCCGTTCCCAGTTTTACTTATAATTTCCTAACTGGTTAAAATTAACATTAATAACAATAGTAGCTGTTGTCACAGCATGATCCTCAATCACAAAAAGCAGCTATGTTTTATGTATTCAGTTATTGTTTGTTATCAAATTAACTCATTTGTAGTGCTTCAAAGGGACACAGTAATAACAAAGTCACTACTCAGTATAGGTCAAGAATGCTTTACAAGTAAACACAAAAACAAAACAAAAGTTGTTTCTAATTTAAGAAAATGTGTATAAATTATATATAAAATGTGTGCCTATATCTACATACATATTCATGTGTATACATACATTTTATACATAATTTCCTTTTAACCCAACTTCATAAGCTTACAGCAGCAGAAAAAATACATAATTTTATGGTTATTAAACACTAGCTAGAAAGAGCCTAACATAGTTCTCATGTTGGTCCTACATGTTCTCATATGACAAAAGAAGAAGAATTACTTGTGAAATCATTGTGGTCAATATGTTCTACATTTTTCTAAGTCAAACCAAGACTATCTCTAATTATAAGCAATGAAGTGCATTTGTTTAACTTCAAGCTTGAAAGCATTTGCTTAAAAAATAAATAAATAAATCATTTTGGTATGAAAAGTTTTGACCGAATGCTTAATAAAATATACCTTTTTTTGACTTTTACTTTATTTTTTTGTACAGAATAACTTATTAGTTATCCATTCTATACATATTAGTGTATATATGTCAATCCAAATCTCCCAATAATAAAATATACTTTTAATGCCCTAAACTATGTTAATATGAGGTTAGGAATAAGACTTCAATTACTCCAAAGTCTGAAAATTCAGAATCACCATTCCCAAGGAAATCATAATCCATCTCCCTAGTGTACAATTCTGTTTTCAAAAGAAGCTCTTTTAACAGAGCACAATGTGACCTTTTATTTGGAACATCAAGCAACTCAATAAATTATTATGGGAAGGAATGGATCTAGGTAAGATTTAGGGGTTTTGATTTGCATTTAAATGGCATCATTTCTTAAAACTTACCTATACCTTTACCAGTGGAGAATTTAATAAAGGATGGAAAATAACACTGACTGTAAAAGTATGCATACAATTGGTCTTTAATGATAAATGTAGAAATTTTTTACTAGACGATAAATAGGAAAACATTTATTTTTTTCTGCTGAGTGAATTTGTAACCCCAAGCCAATTTCTGCTCCAAGTAATTTGATGAGTAGTTTGATGTTTTTGTCTATAGTAACTTTCTCATAATTTTCTTTGAGTTTGGGGAAGCAAATTGTTTGATAGTAATAATCAGGCTTAAAGATAAAATTGTTCTGACTGATTCTTAATGACTCTGAACTGTTCGGGAAGCCATGGAAAAACTACTCATAGAGAAGAGGGAGCAAAGACATAAAACTTAAGAAGAGGGGAAAATGTCCATGGGGAGCCGGGAAACGAGTTTAATCTGAGAAAAACGTATTTGGTTCTTAATATTAGAACAAACAATCTGGAAACTATTACTTGTTGGTTAAAAGCACCGTTTAAAAATTTTTTTCTTTGTTTTGTGGGGTTTTTAAAATTCAGTCAGATCTTGGTTTTGAATACTGGCTCCTACTTATTCTGTGACCGTGGGAAAATCACTCCACTGGACCTTCACTGCCCTGTTTGTAAAAAGGGATGAGGTTGGTTCAAGTTTAGAAATGGCTCAGCAAATGGAGGTGCCCATAATGTGTATGACAAATTGGAGGAGACAGAAAGAAAGGTTACTAGTTAAGCATTTATTTCAATACCTCAGCAGTGAGGCGAGGGTGATTCTCAGTCGGCAGGAGTGAGGGGACTTTTGGCAGTGTTTAGGGGCACTTTTGGTTGTCACAACTGGGGTGGGGTGTTATTGGCATCCAGTGAGTAGAGTCCAGGGACACTGCTAAACATGCTACGATACACAGAATTGTATGTGTATTATACATACAATACAATACACAGAACAGCCCCCAACAAAAAGAAGTATCCTTTCCAATACATCAGGAGCGCCAAAGCTGATAAACTCTGTCCTAAGCTAAGGTGTGACAGTGAAGATGGGATGAAGTGGACAGATTGAAGCAATGCTTATAAAGCTAAATCAAAGGGGCTGGTAACTGACTTGATGTAGAAGGTGCCGTAGTTACAGGAACGTGGTCTGAGTCATTTATCTTAACACCTATTAAAGTGCCCTGCACATATGTGGTATTTCAAAATATTTGTTGAGTGAAAAAAGTAATTGAATACATGAATGATTGAATAAGTGAATGAAAAGAGAAACAGGAATTGAGAATGACCTCCAGTTGTTGGCTTGGGCCATTCAGTTAATAGTGGTGACAGCCTCTGGGATGCGGACATACGAAGAAAAGATGGTCTTAGGAAAAAGGTGGAGCGTTCAGGAATGGTCTTGAGATGCCTGAGACAGCTATTTACAATACATATAGACTCAATAGTTCAGCTGGTCGATGCTTCAATTCTGCTAAGTGGGATAAAAATGTTTATAAATGGAAACCCTCCTTGAAAAGAGTCTTTTAAAATAATATTGGATATTTATAAATTAAAACCAAGAATAATTTCAAGTCATTATGATAGCTAGAGAAATCTAAAATTTTCATTTTATTATTTTTTTCTAAGGAAAGAAAATTTAAAATTCCAATTATGTGATCTTAGAATGCTAAATATTTTCTCCCATCATAATGCTTCTTGCCTAACTTCACTATTTTGGCTCTGAAGTGAAGTAAAACAAATTTACTCATACCATGTAAGCACCAGAGGCAGGGAGATTACTTTCACACTCAGATGTGGTTAATTGTTCTTCTCCACACTCATCCCTTCTCCAAAACCATTCTGTCCCCGTGGTCCATCTGCCATTGACCTATTCTCCAATGGCCCCTAGAACCAAATGCAGACATTTGTCCCCAGGATTCCCTTTGCCTATATTCAGAGAGTGCCACTCAATGGCCTTGTTGAGTGGTTTCTATGCCACTGATGAAGCACAGGAGTGCTGGAGATACCAGGGACATTGAGGTCATCACCCCTGTTGTTTGTACCCCTGTCACTTCACTCTGGACATAACACTTCTCTTCATACATGTCTTTGCCATGAAGAGAATATGGCTCTTTCTTGAGTCTCTTCTTATCCTCAAAGCCACCCTGTTCTTTCAATTTTTAAAACATTACCTAAAACCATTTAGAGAAGATTCCCTAGGGCCTGGGGCAGAGTGTATTTGCAAAGTGCTACACCACCATGCCCAGGAGAGAGCTCAGGAAACTTGATTCTTCTCATCTCAGGGCAAGTTCCTTGCAGGCCATGGCACCTGTTGGTGGATGGACCTCACCTCACCTTTCTGTTCAAGGGCGTTCATCTCAGTGACATTTATGTTCTTGGAGATGACAGTAATTATCATTTCTGTAAATTTTCTTCATCATATTGTCCAGAAACTTCTGGAGCCTGAATGCAAACAAGACACGTGAGGCCTTGACCTGACATCTCAGTCTGGTCAAGGTGGACCCCCAGAATATATCTCACACCTGTCCTGTCTTATCTAATTTTTAAGTTAATTACTTTTATTTTCATATTGGCGCTGCCTGGAATTTTATTCTTGGACCATCTGCGTTGACTGACTTTTAAACCCAACAGAATTACTGCTTCAAAACATAGCCATTGACATTGTGCATTTTGTTCTCTGTTGCCTTTTTTATACACCTTTACGATACCAAATGCTGCCTACATAGGATCTTAGCAAACACACTGAAAGGGAGCTGTGATTGGACTGAGTCCTTTAATCATGGCCTAAAATTATTTTTGGTCAGACTTTTAAAGTCCGAGTCCATCTTGTGAATTCTGTGGTCAGGGGTGTTGGCAGTCATGCTTTCCAGAAATATTGAGACATCAGGAAGAAGGCCCTGAAGCGAATGCAGATGTCAGCACCTTCATTTATAAGAACTCACACTGCCGTCATGGAAAACATGCTGATGCCAGAAAGAGGGAGGAGAGATTAGAGGAGCTCTTGAAGCAACAAGTTGGAGATGGATTTCCTGGTGGGAGTGCGTGCACACTGACACAGAAGGATGTCAGAAACATTTTTCCAGGTTTTTACAAATCTAGCAGAGGAACATTTTATCCATTTGTCAAAACTGTGAGCCCTGCTGCCTCAACAGCTTTAGCTTTTTGTTGAGTTTTAAGTGACTGAAATGATGAAGACAAGTTCCTTGTGAAGTCTCACCAAAAAGCATGAGGAAAACAGTATCTGTCCATGCATTGAAGCAGAGTGCACGTTCTCATGGAGTATTTTCATGTCAAAATCAGTAGCTCTGTGGTTACGAAGTCCTCTTCCTGGCAGCTGTTCACTCACTACCAGGGACTACAGGTTGAGCGTTTTTTTGTTTTTTTTTTTTTTCATTTTTAAATTTCTTCTATTGAAAGCAAGTAAAGATAATAACAGAAGACATTGGTTTATACAGAAATCCTAACGTGCCACCAGGAAGGTGATGTTTTCTGTGATCCCATGATCAAAGTTTGTCCCATGAAGGATTCATCTGGTTCTGGACATAGTTCTGAGAGTTTTTATATCCATTTTTGTGAAGCTTGAAGAGACTTCAGTGTAACACCACACCCCAAGAAGTCTCTAAAGTTGTTAAAGTATTAAGAAAGACATAATTGTTTAAAGCCTAGTTCTTAAACGAAATCCCTTGTGGAATATGAAAAATCTTCTAAGGCTGCAAGGCGACAGTGTGGCACTGAGGACGGACGTGGCTCTGTTCATTTAGAAAATACCATAAACGGCTTTATTATGGGAATTTGGTAAAGAAATCTTTCATTAATAGGAAACATTTGGCTCTACACTGCAAAGAAAGTGAGCTTTACATAATTTGTTAAGATCTTTCAGAGATTCAATATCCTTCTCCTCAGTCTTAAGGTAAGTACTGTATAAATATATGATCTTGAAAAAAAAGCTTATAAAATTCAGTTGTAGGTAATGTGATTTCCATTTTGGGGTTGTACCCTTTTGTTGTTTACTGAATTCATTTAATGTCATTGGGAAAACCATTCAAATTCCTACCGTAGGCTGATGTGATGTAGATGGTCTTTGTTAGTGAACCTTGATGGAAAGAGATATGTCAGGATTCTGAATTTCCAAATTCATCTAGAGGAGTCTCTAGTGGTATACGCAGAAGGGGGGCATTTCAAACACAGAATTGATGACTATGGGCTTTGATTCCAAATCCCTATGAAATCCTGAACCTGTTGATATGGCCTGGACCGCATGTGAACCTTTGAACTTCTACTGTGCCTTAGTTTACACCTAGAACGTGAGCTAGTCCAAGCAGACTGCTTTATCTCCTTCCCCTGAGGACCTCTTGGTATTCATCAGTAAAAACTCCATCTGGGTCTCTGGCTCAGCTCAGAATATTTTTCCTGAAAAGTGTGTTTCCCTGGAATAGAAAAGTGATAGTGGTAAGCCAGGCATGACCCCAAAACACTGAGCAATCTCCAGATTAGAGTTTGATTACTAGAGTTAGCTAAGAACCTTGAAATCCAATTTAAGTGTCAATGAGCACTGGGGCTATAGCCTTTGGTGCTCCAGGGTGGGGTGGGAAGCTAGATGTACGTGGATTTGGCCAAGACTTCTCTCCCCTGCCTTGCTTACCTGGACTCTGCCAGCTTCCTTTGAATCTACATGGGAGCCAAGATTTCATCCTGTGAGCCAGATGAGTGACATGATGATCTATGCATTTTCAAAAGAGAACCTAGAAGTCATCTGAGTGACAGATCAGAAGGGGAGAAGGCTGGAGCCAGGGCAATCAAGGTCATTAAACATTCCAGTTGAGAGACCAAGAAGATCGGCACAAGGGGAGAGAGCTGGTTAAAGGAATAATAATGGAAAATGACTCTCAAGATGCAGTGGGAAGGTTTCCCAAGCAGGTAAACAGGGACTTTTATTTTCTGAGCTTATCAAATGGCTTGGAAGAAAATTGTGTAGGATAGGAATGCAGCAAACCTAATACCCAATGTTGAAAAGATTTTAAAGTGAGTGAAAGATGGTGGTAAGAAGTAGAATAATCCAAAGTGTAAGGAGTTTGCTGATGCCTCTTCCTGCTCTCCTTAAAACCTCAACTAAGACAAGTATTAATTTGACATCACAGAGCACTAGCTCTTCACTTTGTACACATCTTGATGAAGTCTCTCCTGTAACACACGATCCCTAAATAATGCATGAGGGCTCTGCTTCCGCCCGCAGCAGTCACTCTGCCTTAGTGGTTTCTACCATCAGAGATGGTGCTTCCCTAGCACATAAAAGCAAGTGATCATTATCATCAATCCCCTGGCTTCATTATTATTTCACAGGATGGACTGCAGAAGATAAAGTATAAATACCCCTTTCTTACTGTTCATTACCAGTCACATTTTCTCATATTCAATTTCATTCTTCCCTTCCAAGAAATCTAAATAGAAGTAGATATTGATTTTGGAAATGTGTTTCTTAATGGTAAGAAATAGCAAATTAAACCCTGAAATGTAACTTTAAATGTGCATTTCATGTCCTTCAGATAAAGCAAAAATCTGTGCTTTGTCGTATCTCTAGGGGAACATATCAGGAGATGGGTATTTTGTGTTTAGCAGGAGGAAAATATGTTTACCATTTTTTCAGTGCCTAGAATGAATGAAGCGTCTAAGATGTCTTGCTTTGTAAGCCCTTTTCCAGTTTAGCAGAATCAAGAGGGGAAAATTCACCTGTAATGTTGATAGACAACCTGACAGGACATGGACTACAGTCACAAAAAACTTCTGATTGAAAGATTTATCTCCTGGAATAAATCCATGCAGATAAAGTGGCTAGATAGAGCAGGATGGAATAGCACACAGTTGCTTACATTTTTCATGTAATGAAAATGGTTTGTTCTTTGTATTAAATACTCTAAATAGTCTCACTCTCTATATTAATTGATGGAATTAAAGCAAGCTAGATATTATGTGCACGTGTGTCATTTCTTCTTTTTTAAAAAATTTATTTTATTTATTTATTTTTGGCTGCATTGGGTCTTCGTTGTTGTGCGCGGGCTTCCTCTAGCTGCAGTGAGTCGGGGCTACTCTTCATTGCGGTGCGCGGGCTTCTCATTGCAGTGGCCTCTCGTTGCAGAGCACAGGCTCTAGGTGCGCGGGCTCAGTAGTTGTGGCTCGCGGGGTCTCGAGCGCCGGCTCAGTAGTATGTGGCACACGGGTTTAGTTGGTCTGCCGCATGTGGGATCTTCCCGGACCAGGGCTCGAACTCACGTCCCCTGCATTGGCAGGCGGATTCTTAACCACTGCGCCACCAGGGAAGCCGTGCACGTGTGTCATTTCTGATTGGCCCAGTGCAGTCTAAGTAACACAAGACTGGAAACAGAAATGGTAATGCATTCTGAAAATCACAGTCTTGAATCAGCAAGCTATGATTTTCAGAAGTAAAAGCACAGTAAGTCTCACTGTGAGGATCCTATTCCCTGTTTAGCCTCATATGAAAAACTTATCAAATCCAGACCTTCACTGTGTAGTTTTCTATACTTAGAGACAACACTGCTGATGGTGTGATTCTCCCTGTAGGCAAGTGTGGAAGAAAAACTTGATTTTTGTGTGTTATCTTTGCCTGCAAACAGGGTCAGCCTCATGGGGCACTCACTCAGGGCCCAGTGCCCAGAAGGGCCCTGCACTTGGTTTAATGCTCTGCTATCACCAACCATTGAAACTCTTTCTCTTTTTTTTTTTTTTTTTTTTTTGCGGTACGCGGGCCTCTCCCTGTTGTGGCCTCTCCCGTTGCGGAGCACAGGCTCCGGACGCGCAGGCTCAGCGGCCATGGCTCACGGGCCCAGCTGCTCCGCGGCATGTGGGATCCTCCCGGACCGGGGCACGAACCCGCGTCCCCTGCATTGGCAGGCGGACTCTCAACCGCTACGCCACCAGGGAAGCCCTCTATCTCATTTTTGAACAAGGAGCCCTGCATTTTCACTTTGAACTGGGCCCTGCAAATTATGTAGCCAGTCCTGCCTGCTGGATCTATTATCTTGCAGGTCTATCTTTTTGCTTTATAATGCACGAAGGCTTTTTTTTTTCTTTTCTTTGTAAAAATTGCATAGCCTCATTTTGGGGGCTGATTTATTTACACTCATGGATTCCAGATGACAGGGTATTGTTCGTATTCTATTTCTATTCTTGGAATTAGGTCTCCCTTCAACCAATACACACACACAGTTTAATAACATGATCTCTTAATTATAGGTAATGATATAAGATAGAACTCTAAAGTCTAACTTCCATGACAAATATTGAATACATTCCTCTGGCCTTAGTTCTCTAAGAATCTCTGTGCATGTTTCATACACTCACTTGCTTTTTCCCTGATAGTCTTTCAATGTTTACTTGCTTCCACTTTTAAGCTGCAACTCAATGGGTTAGTTCTGTCAAAACTGTGCTTCAGAAAAGCCTAACTAAAGAAGAGTGAAGCCAGATGTTCACAAACATTTTGATTAATTTTTCCCTTTTAAGCCACTTTTGAATTTTGAAATGCTTTCTGAAGAACAGACTTAGCTCCCTACTACATCACTCGAAATAGGATTAACTAAATTACAATCAAGTAATTGTCTCTTGCATCTCTATTGAGAAACTCCATATCCCTCAATAAATGTTTTAATTTTTTTTTAGACCACAAGATTTCTGCTAATTAGATATAGTTAATTCACCCATATGTTAGTTTTTGAAAAGTTTAAATAGTTATAAATTTTTAAAGTTGGATATTCTACCTTCTTTTAAAACATGGAAGGGTCTAGCATCGATGATCCATCTGTTCTTAAATTAATGAAGTCCAATCTATCTATCGTTTTCCTATAAATAGTGTTTTTGTGTCCTGTTTTAAAGATCTTTGCCTTTCCTAAGCTCATGAATATATTCTCTTGTATTATTTTACAGAAAATGTATTATTTTACTTTTTATATTGAAATATGTTCCATCTGGAGTTAAATTTTGTATATGATATAAGATAGTGAGGTGGGATTAAAGGCTCACTTTTGTTTCTGTTTGTGGACATCCAATTCATACAGCACAATTTATTGGGAGCGGAATGCAAAAGAAACTATCATTTTCACTGCTTGTGATGACACTTTCACCATCAGTGAAGAATTTGTAGATATGTTGGTGTGTTTCTGGAATATTTTGTTCAATGTATCTATTGTCTATACTTTAACCAACAGTAAACTTACAATATCTATAAGTTTCAATATCTGGTATTATAGGTCTTCAACTTTGATTTCCTTCAAGGCCATCATGGCTATTCTTGGTCTTTAACATTTCCACATTGTTTTAAATCAGCTTTTTAAACTTCACAAAAATACCTGTTGAGATTTTGATTAGGAGTGCATACAATTTATAAATCAATCTGGAGAGAAATGGCTTTCCTACACTATTGTAGCAAAATATATGTATAAAAGTATTCTAACTCATGGACACAGTGTATGCTATATGATTTAGTTCTTCTTTAATTTCTTTCCATAATATTTTATAGTTTTCCTTTTTATACACTACTGTTAAATATAATACTAGATACTTAATTTTTTGATGTTAATTTTATTTTCTAGTTATTCGCTGGTATTTTGTGCATACAGTTTATTTTGTATATTCACTTTATATCTACTGACTGATAAATTCTCTTATTGATTCTAATCGTTTAGCTTTTGGAGTTTCTATATACATTCTCATATCTCCTCTTCAATCCATATATATTTTATTCTTTTTCTTGCTTTGTTGCATTAGAAAGACTTCCAGGACACTGTTAAATGGAAATGGCAATGGGGCTGTTTTATCTCCTGAGATATCCTTATCTCAGGAAGAAATTTTCCAATATTTCATCAAGTATGATGTTTGCTATAAATTTTCTTTGAAGAAAGTCTTTATCATATAAAGAAATTTCTTCCTATATCTATTTTTCTAAAAGGAATTTGTTGTTACTTTGTTTTGTTTCAATCATGATTGTTTGTAACGTTTTTATTTACTTGTGCTTTTTTGCATTTATTGAAATGGTTACATGCTTTTTTCCTTAACTGTAATGAACTGGTGTAATGAATTACAGTAATTGATTTTTGAGCAACAAATCAACCTTGCATTCCTGATTTAAACCCAATTTTCTGGGTATATATTATGCTTTGTGCCTCTGTTAACAAAAAATCTATAATTTTTCTTTTTTTATGTCTTTGTCTGGAGTTGCTGTCAAGATTGTGATAGCCTTATAACATGAGTTGGGAAATATTCCCCCTGTATCTAGACTTTAAAAAGTTTGTGAAAGATTGAGATTATTTCTTCATAAAGTATTTAGAATGTTTCTCTTTTGAAGCATCTGGGCCCAGAGTTTTCTCTCTAGAAAGGTTTAAAATCAATCTTTTTGATAGATAATAACATTATTTGGACTTTCTGTTTCTTTATTTAAATCAGTTTTGATAAGTTGTGTTCTTTTCAAGAAATGTATTTATCTGATTTATGAAATTAATTGATATAAATTTATGACCTCCTCTTACTATATTTTAATATGTATAGTGATGTTCCCTTTTTATTCCTGATATTAATCATTTGTTTCTAATATTTCCCTTCTCTCCATTTTTTGATCTGTATTTCTGGAGATTTATAAATTATATTAATATTTTCAAATAACCAACTTTTACCTCTTTAATTTTTCCAGTTGAATATTTGTTTATATTACATTGAGTACCGATCTCTTTTTTTAAAATTGTTATTTCCTTCCCATCCTTTTTATTTAATATGTTTAATTATTCTTTCTTCTAGATTTTTGAGTTGGATACTTAGATCACTGTTTTTTAGCTTTTTTTCTCCCTCTTCTAGTAAATTTACTTAAGGCTTAAAATTTTTCACCTTAAGCACTACTCTTTCTACGTTGCACATGTCACTCATTTCCAAATATTTTCTTGTTTCCTCAGTTAAAACTTTTATTTTTATCTCTGCAGTGTAGTGAGAATGCTACAAACCCTACACCACTGTTCTCTGTTTTGCTTCCATGCTCTGTGCCCCAAATCAGACTATCTCCCAAGGGCTTGTGAGGCTCACATCGAAGTATCTTCTTTTTCTCTGGAATCCTGGCAAAATTTTCAAGGATTCAGGATCTAGAGTCCTCAACTCTTGGCTGCATTGGTTTCTTTCTATAATATTCAAATAGTATTTTCTTTAAAATAAAACACACACAGATCTTACAGTTGTTCTATCAGAGAATGAGTCTGATACAAATGACTTCCCCGTAGCCAAAAACGGAAGTCCCCCCGCCATATTAAAACGCTACCAGTAAAATACCTTTCACCTCTCCTTATGTTACAATCAATACATATTTGTTCAACTTACTATCTAGAGAATGGCAATCTAGGAATATGGATGTTATTTTTGAAAATGTTTAGTTTCACAATTAGTCATTTCCCTATTTCCCTTTTCTTTGCGTGTTTTAATACAATTGTGTGTGTGTATATATTATTTCAATATCAGATTTTATCACTTACACAATTGTAATTTGGGGGGAAAGACTGCCATGGCCAAAATTGTTTTTGTGTGTATGGGGGACAGGCATCAAGCACTAATCATTCTGGGGTTTCATCAAACCTGTGTCCTTTTTCAGTGAATCAGAATTAGAATTGCTGTGGCAGCGATGATGCGGGGTCGCCTACCAGTGTGGCTAAAACTTCTGTGGGATGTTCTCTGCTTCACAGCTATGGGTCAGCACTTTCAATTAGTTCTCATTTGTTATGTTGCAAATCCTTTCTCGCTGCTGAAAACAATTCTGACTCTGTCAGTGGGTCAGTGGCATCATCTTTCTCTAGAAAGAACAATCCCTAATGATTTTCATTACTTTAGTGTTACTCTGGGGAATGTCTCCATCAAAAACAGGTGATTCATTCATCACATGCAATGAATGTATTATGATGTGGCCATTCAGCTCCAGGTTCCATTTGTGATGATTTCTTTAATTTATTAAACAGAAAAGAAGACTTCTGGTGCCAATGTTTTATGTTCTCAGTGAGAACACGTTTTCGCTTTCCATCCAGGCTGCTGAGAATTCTGTCTCTTAAATTATATCAGACGGCTCTTTCCTCGGTAAGCGTTGCAGCCTGGCTCCTCCCCGGAGGCTCTGGACTCAGGATTGTGATTCTCTGAGTACCTTGTCCTAAGTCATGCTTTTATTCAGATGAGCTCAGGCTATGGTGAACATCAAGACAGCCTTGAAAAAGAAAAGACACACAAAATTAATATCTTGCAGTTTGAAGGTAGAAGGAGGGAGAGAAAGTCAGGCTGTTCCGCCATCTTGTCCAGGGCTGGGAAAGAAACTATGCTCTGAATATATATATATATATATATATATATATATACGTACGTACACACACACACACACACACACACACACACACACACACACGGAGAGAGAGAGAGGGAGGTGCTATGGAGTAATGAGACTTCTTTGGCAGGTCACTCAGGAAAGTCATATTCTTCCGGCCACACCAAACAGCTTTAGGTCTTTCTTAGGTAGTGATATCAGAGCCACTTTCTTTTTCTTCATTCTGGAAGACTGACCCCTTGGACCAGCTATGTGCCTCCCCATCATCTTTCATCCAGTTGAAGATGTAAGGGGAAGATCATTGTGTGCACCCTGGGCTTATTAAGCACAGCTGGATGGAGAAGGCTTGGGAACTGAAGATAGTCATGACCTAGAGAAAAGCCCCACTGCATTACTTGGATGAGTATACCATTTTGTTCTCCAGAATAATTGTTAGTCTTTATTTGAAACAGATCCAGTAGCAAGCCCTTGCATTCTTGCCACTCTCCAAGCCAGAAACAGAACTGGTGATAGTGATACAGGGCAACTGAGAGAGATGGAGAGAGGGGAGAACACATTATTAGAAAAACACGAGCAGTGTCTTAGTCTGTTTGGGCTCCTATAACAGAATCCCATAGACTGGGGGGCTAAAACAGAAATTTATTTCTCACAGTTCTGGAGGCTGTAAAGTCCAAGATCAAGGTGCTAGCATGCTCAGTGTCTGGTGAGAGCCCCACTTCCTGTTTCACAGATAACTGTCTTCTCATTGTGTTCTCACCTGGTGGAAGGGGTGAGAGAGCTCTTTGGGATCTGTTTTATAAGGGCATTAATCCCACGCATGAGGAAGCTATTCTCACATCCCAGAAGCCCCATCTCCTAATACCATCACAATGGGGGTTCAAATTTCAACATATGAATTTTGGGGAGACACAACCATTCAGTCTATAGCA
The DNA here is from genome assembly GCF_964270905.1 of Leucopleurus acutus. NCBI lineage: Eukaryota > Metazoa > Chordata > Mammalia > Artiodactyla > Delphinidae > Leucopleurus > Leucopleurus acutus. The sequence continues at coordinate 52,974,453 of NC_139160.1, forward strand.
GGTAGGGTATGAGTTGCCTTGTTGGACTATTTTTGGAGGGGAAACAGTGACTTAGGGAGGTCATAGGCAGTAATGACCATGTGAAAAATGGACCAGAGAAGCTGGTAGATAATGGTTAGAGCAAAAAAGGAGGAAGGGCTGCTGCATTTTATTACCTCTCTTGGGTTCCAGCATTTCTAAGGGTTGCGATGCTTGCTTCTGAAGCAATGCTGGAATAATTTGGATTTATACAGAGGAACGTCAACACGCATTTAGAAAATGCCTGGTGCCTCTAGTGTAGTTGGTGTTTGCCAAGCACCCATTCACTTCTGCAGGTCCCTAAAACAAGTTAGCTAATGAAACTCCAGCTCCAATTCCTTCTTCCCCTGCCCATATAAATGTGGTAAATTCTTCACTTACAAAATAAGGTGACTAAACTAAATAATTCCCAAGATCCTGATAGCTTTGATAGTTGAAGCTCTACTTTTGTGAAACCTAAGATTTTATGACTTCTCACCCAGTTTAAATAGAGTCACATTTATACAGTACTCAGTGATATTCCAGGTGATGTAAGGACCCTTTTGTTCAATCCAGCTGTGATAGAAACTGCCAGGTGCTTAACATCAAACTTCATTTTCTCCAAGTGGATTGCCAACACCTTGAAGCTAAAGATCACAATTGCTTTTTGGAATATCATGTGATAACTGATATCACAGCAGTGCCAGCCAATTCAAGAGAAAGATGACACTGGTTACTTGTTTCAAGAGGGCAATTCAGGTAGAGGCAGGGTGAACTTTGCTGTGTTAAAATGAAGCTTGCTGATGAAGGGCAACTCACAAAGCCTGGTGCCAACTGTTTTCTTTTGGCAGGTCACCAAGTCACTCAGATCTCACTTCAGAAATTGTAGATGCTAATTACTTTGAAGTTTATCAATCTACCTAAAGGCAAAAGCAATCATCTGTTGAGTCGAATTAGCACTCATATCAAGCATCAATAATGTGTCTTTGCCCATCAGAATAAAGTGTAGCTCAGTAGAATAGAAAGGAACTTGCATTAGGAGTCAAAAATCCCAGGTCCTAGGATTTCATCATTTATTTTCTGAACACCCTCTGGGAAAACCATTGATCTGCTCTGAGCCCTTTCCCACATCTAAACTTTGGAATAATTCCTACACAGCCCCATTTTATAAAATTGTTAAAGGACCAGTGAGAACATCTAATTCACCCTCTAGCCTTTGTATAAGTGAGAAAACAGAGACTCAAAGAACTTAAGCAATGTGTCCAAGTTTGTGGAACTGGAAATTTGATGTGTTTTCCATTAGGTCAAATTAGGTCTATTCTGAAGATCAAAAGAGAGTCTGTATACCAAAGTTATAACATAGAAACTGTAATCTATTACAGTGTATTGAATTTTTGAATAGTATTTTGGCAAAGAAGGAAAGTAATGACATCTCTATTTTCCAAATGAGAAAACTAAGACAGGTAAATCGAAAGATTACTTGGAATCAGCTATCAAAGGATAGAAGTTGGATTATTTTTTATACACCTATTTTAATAGTCTCTCCATGAGAGTATTCTGTAAGGGAATATTGTTTTCACTAGGGACTAAATTTACTTGTCACTGAGTGGCAGTATAGAATAATAGAAAGTGTAAGCTCTGGAGGCAAGCAAACCTGGGTTCCCATGCTGGACCCATCCCTTACTAGCTGTGTCACTTTGGAGAGACATTTAAGCTCCTGAGTATGGGATTCCTCAGGTAAAGAGTGGAGATATATCTAATTAGTAATAAGACTATTGAATACTTATGGAGCATTTATAATGTAATAGTTACTGCTTTCATCATTTTACTATTGTTTTAATGGTTTTAAATGTATAGCTCTGTGACTATTGTGAAAACTTTCGTGAGGAGATTAAATGTGTAAGAGCATCTGTTGTAATTTCCTTCCTTCCTTCTTGATATTCATTCCGGTGACAAAATATATGCAGTGACAAATGAATCTTCTCCTCTTTCCACTGTGATCCAAATTCGGAAGTGTGGGGATAGGAACGGAAAAGTAGTGGGATTGATTGTTTCATATCTGTGACAATTCGGAGACAAAATATTGATTTTTAGTGTTTTTCCCAAGCATTAATGATGATAACACTCTGGTCTAACATTATGGTCATCTCTGTCCAACCTGAAAGAAATAACAACTTTCATTTGATTTTGAAGTTATGTTGTTGATGTTTATCCACAGCTGAGCAAAAATATTTTTCCTCTAAGAATTGCCTTCTAATAAAATATAGGCAAACTACATCCATTACATATGCACATATCATTCAGTTCTTGTAATTTTATCGAGTAAAAAATATAATGAGAAGGAACTAAGTTTCATGGGAGATTTTTTTCTAAAGAAATTTTATCCTATAATCAAAATCAAAATTGACTTTCCAATTAGAAAAGGAATTCAGGTCAAGTATGTGAACTAGCAGTTTCAAAATACAACCACATATATGGTTTAGAATGAATATTAAAAACAAACTCTTTTTGCTGCCCTATTTACCAGAAGGTCTTTTCAGCAGTTTCTATAAATTCTTACCTTCTTGCCGAAGAGTGATTTGAGGTTCAAAAGCAACTGGAGAATAGAGCTATTATTTCCATGATTTTCATTAATTCTGGGCCTTATGGTGACTGAACATCTTTCTTTCCAGAAACTCAGAGACATTGTTTACTGAGCTGCTATGCTAATTTGTACTTTGGAACAAAGCTTGATCTAGTACTTACTTCAGAGATGGTGCAAATGAATTGGGTAGAAGCAATGGTACCCAGATCTTGTAGTTTGGGAGACTGTCAAAATTTCAACAACAAACTATTTGATGATTACTCTTAAATCTATATCTTTAGTCATAATCTTCTTCTGAATTTTAAATATATTATATTAACCATGTCCTCCAGAAGTCCCAGAGGCACCTCAAAATCAACTCATCCCATATATACTCATAATATTTTCCTCCAAATCTTCTGTTCCTTTGGAACTCTACATCTTGATTAATGATTTTCCTAGATGTCCAAGCCAGAAACCTGACCATCATTCTTGAGTCTTCCTTTCATCCAGCATTTATATCCAGTGAGTTTTCCAAAATGTCTTTGAATCTGCTCATTCCTCCAACCACTATCCTCATTTTCTCTCTCCTGGATTATTGTCATAGCTTTCTACTGGGTCTGCCCGTCTCCAGGGTAACCACTTTCCTTTCCACCCACTGAACTGCTGTCAGAGTGTGCTTTCTGAATAACAAATCTGATCTCGACACACACCATTAAAATACTCCAGTAGATCCTAGCCACTTACAGCATGAAAATTCAAACCTTCGAGTGTAGCCTGCAAAGACTTTTTTGATCTAGCTCCTATGTCTTTCATCTGCAACCCAAGACTATCCTCCCTGAACTGCTCACACAGTCTGGCCTCATGTGATACTCTCTCATGTTTCCATGGCTTTACACATGCAGGTCACTCATAGTTCGGGTGGCACCGGTTCTGGGCAGCTCTTCCTATGCTTCTCTGTGCATATTCTGAGTTGCAATCTCATGCACATCCTTATAGTAGTTTTTACTTCATTATATTTTAATTCATCGTTTATATAATAGTTTCCCCTCCTTTCTGTGTATTCATTTGAGCATTCTTTGTATTCCCAGCATCTATCAGAGCGCTTGGCAGTAGAGTAGGAACTCAGTACATGTTTGCTGAATATGAATGAATACCGAGGCAGCTAGTCTCGGTCAACGCGCAGCAACCCCAGGCATGCAACCTACTAATGTTTTTTCAGACTTTGTCCTCATTTGCAAATCCAGGGACAGCACGACCTATCCTCCTGTGCTGCTATAAAAATTAAATAAGATGCAGACATATTCTGTAAACAATAAATCAATATTCTCACATAAATATATTATACATAGGGTCATGTAATTATTGTGACCCATTACACGCTGAACAATGTACTTCTAAGAACGGATTTATCAATACACATGACACATGGGGACACTTCCCCAAACAGCCAAGGCTTTCCTTTCACTCCCAGCTCCTCTGCTTTCCTTCCTCCCATCACTGAGTCACTGGTACACATACCCTTGATGTTATAACCACCATACCCGGTGTTCCAAATTTGCCATCCCCTTTCACACCTGCATGACTGCTTTTGCTGTTTCCTCACTCAGAATGTCCCTTTCTTCTGCTCTCCTGGTGAATGTGTCCTCTGACTCCAGAGTTCCATACTCTTCCAGGCCTTTCCTGTCTGCATCCAGGATGACTGACTGCACTCTTCCCTCAGCTCCCCAAACACTTGGTACAGGCTTGCACCACTGTATGCAGCTTCTGTTTGTGTGTTCATCTAATGGCTGGCACCATTGTATATAGTTTTCATGTATTCATCTTTTCCACATTCTACTGTGAGCTCCTTGAGGTACTATGTCATTTTCCTAGGACCGTTATTACCATTTCCCTGTGATTGCCTTCTGCAAAGTAGATCTCACTCAGATTCCCAAACCAAACCGTGCACAATACAAACAAAATATTTAAGCATCCACAGTCCCCCAGGTTGTCCCTCTTCCGGATGAAGGGTATGTGCTCTGGGGGACTCACCTGGGTTCACGAGTTACTCCCTGAATTCCCCTTGACGACTGCCTGACATTTGCCTGGGTCTCCCAGGCATGTTGGAGGTTCCTCCGGTCACTGGTCTCCCTGGCATTTTGTGGCTTGATTCATTTTGGAGCTCTAAATGGATGCAGTGTCCTTGGTTTTCCTCTCAGTATCAACTCAAGTCTCCACATGAGGCTGGCACTTGCTTTCCTCCCTGGTTCACTTTTTTCTAACGTCTGAAGCTTTGCTCGGGAGCCACATCCCTGCAGCATACCCTGAGCTACCTTACCCAGGAGATATGCCCTTGAACCTCCTCCCCGTCTCCTTCCTCCTTCCCTGTCCTCTGCTTTCCTTCCTTCTCCTTCCTCTCCCTCTTCTCTCTCCTTCCCCTATGTTAACAGTGTTTTTAAAAGGCAGCCAATTGTCACAGAAGAGTTGCTAGTGTCCGGCATTGCGCTAAGCCCTGTCCATGCATTAGATCATTGCTCCTTACAATAAATCCATGAGGAGTTACTGCTGCTGCCCCTATTTTAAAAGAGAAGGACACTGAGGCTTGGAGAGAGATCATGACTTGGCAGACAGGATTTCAAACTATCTTGGTCTTCTTGAGCCTAATGCTCATTCTCTAGACCCCAATGATATTCTCCCTCTGAGGCATCACTGACCCCACCACTCTTGCTCCTGTCTGACCCCGCCCCTTTCTCTGAGCCCTAGAAGCAATATTCAGAATTCCTTTGATCACAAATTTAAGTACCACTCATTTATATAGAAATATTTGAATGTCAATTTATTTTTTTATTGAAGAATATTTGATTTACAATATATTAGTTTCAGATGAACAGCATTGTGATTCAGTATTTTTACAGATTATACTCCATTAAACATTATTATAAGATAATGTGTATAATTCCCTGTGTTATACAGTATATCCTTGTTACTTATCTGTTTTATTTTATTTATTTATTTTTGTATTTCTCTAACTCAGTTGTTTATTCTTATTTGTAATGGGTATGTGTACGGGGATATATGTTTATTTAAATTTTATTTTTATTTTATTATTTTTTATTGAAGTATAGTTGCTGTACCATATTATATATTGACATGGTAGTTTGAATGTTCTCAAGCAGATTCCCCAAAATTGACTACCAGGCAATCTTGTTGGTTTGGGTTGAATTAAGGCAATATATTTAAACCTAAATGTAGAGGACTGGGTTCTTTTAAAACTGAAAAGGGAAATTTAGCCCCATAAAAACATTTAATTGTGCCTTCATCTCAATTAACATTAACTTCAGTATATTATTATAATTAGAAGCAACCATATTGTTTGCAATTTCTCTTTGCAACATTCCTGTGAGATAGAAAAAGAACAGGCGATTATAAACTTGTTTGTGGAAAGGTGGCTTGGTCAGAATCTTACAATGAACCCAAGAAACTGCCTCCCTTTTCATGACTTTGATCACTGGCAAATCATTCTTCCAGCTTTTGGCTCTTGAGAGCTACTTATAAAATTAGCAGTTGGTAAAGCAAAGCTAATTAGAAGTCAGACATGTAACTTGTGTGATCATGAATCACTGTAGATGGTATGCTGTAGACTAAATGCATTTGGTTTTGTGTAAAGTAACCTAAATCAAGAGTTTTCTTCCTTGAACCCTGAGTGTGTCATGAGAAAAGACAGGAAATAAATATTCCTGTCAGGAAAGGTATTCCTGCCAGGAAAGGTATTAATATAAAAATGACTTCTGGATCCATGAATTGAATCCTACAAATTTCTGTTTATAGTTATTGCTGTCTACTGTGTTCATCTATATGCAGTATCTCAGAACAAGTGATCACTTATCTGTCTGAAAATAGAGTAGCTGTACTTAGCTATGCATCTCACTGTCCTGCTGCTAAGCGCTCTGTCTACCAATTCACCTAGACAAAGATTAGCAGTGGGAGATGTAAGGGCAAAACACAGCACTGAAGGGTATTAGACATTTCAGTGTCTGGAGTGAAATAAATTGTCTCCTCTTGTCATCCTCAAGTAAAGGATAGAAAACATCTTCCACCCTGATCTACAACCCATCCTTTAATGTTCAATTAAGAGAATTTTCTTGGAGAAATGACTTTAAGGTTGAAAATCATGTGGCAGATGTATTATAATAATTATGGCAGTTTATCTTTTATTTAAGAGCCACAATCACATTGGATTTATATGTCTATATGAAGTCATAGAATCAGCCATTGTTTTACAACTTTTCTGTGTGTATAATTACCAATTTTTTTCAAATTGATTTTATAGGTCACATAGCTGCTACAAACACTGATTTTTTTTTTTTTTTCAAATGTCCACCCTCTGGCCAACCAGTATGTAATTGTAAATGTATTTGAATTCCAATTCTAAAATAAATAACAGGAGTTACTCAGTTTTCCTGGGTCTCTCCCATGTAGACATGTTATTAAACTTTGTTTGGTTTTCCCATTAAAAAATAAAATAAATAACAAATTTTGAAGGGATGAGTATGCCAGAGAAGATTAGCTTAATGAAAAGGAGGAAATATACTTTGGTCTTTATAGAAATGTAGTTTAAGAATTTTTTTTTAACTACTCAGAAGCCATCTGTCCACTCTGCCAAATGCTACCTGAGATGAGAGCATTCACTCGTGTGTTCATTTAGCACGTAATTACTGAATAACTGCTTTAAACCATATGTTATTCTACCTTGAAGACGTATGTTAAAGAGTAATGTCTATGGGCTTCCCTGGTGGCGCAGTGGTTGAGAGTCCGCCTGCCGATGCAGGGGACACGGGTTCATGCCCCCGTCCGGGAAGATCCCACATGCCGCGGAGCGACTGGGCCCGTGAGCCATGGCCGCTGAGCCTGCGCGTCGGACCCTGTGCTCCGTAATGGGAGAGGCCACAGCAGTGAGAGGGCCTTGTACCGAGTAATGTCCATGATGGATCAGTCAGTGAGAACAAATTTGATGTCATTCAGCAATTCTACATGTTGATTGTCCAAGCCCGTGCCTTCTGGAATAGTAGAGAATCCCGAGGGTTCTGTAAGTGGAGCCCAGAATCCACTAATATTTATGTTCTTGGTAATAATATTTTCCAGTTTGTCTATAGGTTCACTGATTGGTTCCTAAATGCTAAAAGACAGTGTGTCAGCCCCTCCTTTCTTAACTCTCTAGGAATCCTGTGGGGTGGAGCTATGGAAGAGCTGCTTGCATGTAACCACATAATCTGTCCACTGCTCCAGGGGCTTCTGCTCTCACTGCCTGATTGTAGCTTTCCCTCTGCATCCTTGTCTGATGTTCCTCTGAGGTCTTTCTTGGTTCCTGTGTCACAGCCAGGCCCATCCAGGCATCATCCTTCACTCGATGCTGCTACTGTTCTTGTCTTTCTTGGTATAATCTGTTTAGTCATGTGTGGTAGGCAGAATAATGCCCCCCACCAAAAGATGTCCAGGATCTAATTCCCCAGAACGTATGAAAATGTTATGTTGCATGGCAAAAAGGAATTTAGGTTACAGATTGCCTTAAGGTCACTAATCAATTGACCTTAAAATAAGGAGATTATTCTGGATTATCCAGGTAGGCCTAATGTAATCACAAAGATCCTTAGATGCAAGAGGTTGACAAAGGGGACGTCAGGCTGATGCAAAATAAGGAGGACTTGACCCACCATTGCTGGCTTTTGAAGGGGTCACTGTCCGAGGAATGTGAGTGGCCTTTAGAAGCTGGAAAAGGCAAGGTAACAGATGCTCCACCAGAGCCTTCAACAGGAGCCCAGACCCACTAACACCTTGATTTTATGCCAGTGAAACTCATCTCAGACTTCTGAACTACAAAATCATAAATTTTTGTTGTTTTAAGCCACCAAGTTTGTGATAATTTGTTATGGCAGCTGTAGTAATATAATGAAGCATCTTCATGATGGAGACGTCCTGTCTGTCCACACCCTTGGGAAACAGGATTCCCACACTCTCCTAGAGCGCTCATGTATCTGACTTTGAATTTTTTTTTCAGTGTAATAATTTATTCAAACAAGGATCATCAATGGATCTAAAGTTATTGGGTTGGGGAAAAGGCTATTCACATAGTTTCAAAGTATTAGCTCATATATCACTTATTAACAATAAACAAAAAGTGGCAACCTTAAATGGAGAAATCTAGCTCCCCGACCAGGGATCAAACCCAGGCCCCCTGCACTGGGAGCATGGAGTCTTACCAGTTAGACAACCAGGGAAGTCCCTTGCCTAAGGTTTTTTTTGTTTGTTTGTTTTTTTAACATCTTTATTGGAGTATAATTGCTTTACAATGGTGTGTTAGTTTCTGCTGTATAACAAACTGAATCAGCTATACATATACATATATCCGCATATCTCTTCCTTCTTGCATCTCCCTCCCACCCTCCCTATCCCACCCCTTTAGGTGGTCACAGAGCACTGAGCTGATCTCCCTGTGCTATGTGGCTGCTTCCCACTAGCTATCTATTTTATATTTGGTAGTGTATATATGTCCATGCCACTCTCTCACTTCATCTCATCTTACCCTTCCCCCTCCCCGTGTCCTCAAGTCCATTCTCTACGTCTGCGTCTTTATTCCTGTCCTGCCCCTAGGTTCTTCAGAACTTTTTTTTTTTAGATTCCATATATATGTGTTAGCATACAGTATTTGTTTTTCTCTTTCTGACTTACTTCACTCTGTATGACAGACTCTATGTCCATCTACCTCACAACAAATAACTCAATTCTGTTTCTCTTTATCACTGAGTAATATTACATTGTATATATGTGCCACACCTTCTTTACCCATTTATCTGTTGATGGACACTTAGGTTGCTTCCATGTCCTGGCTATTGTAAACAGAGCTGCAATGAACATTGTGGTACATGACTCTTTTTGAATTATGGTTTTCTCAGGGTATATGTATATGCCCAGTAGTGGGATTGCTGGGTCGTATGGTAGTTCTATTTTTAGTTTTTTAAGGAACCTCCATTCTGTTCTCCACAGTGGCTGTATCAATTTACATTCCCACCAACAGTGCAAGAGGGTTCTCTTTTCTCCACACCCTCTCCAGCATTTATTGTTTGTAGATTTTTTTGACGATGGCCATTCTGACTGGTGTGAGGTGATACCTCACAAATCAAAACTATAGTTTTGATTTGCATTTCTCTAATGATTAGTGATGTTGAGCATCCTTTCATGTGTTTGTTGGCAATCTGTATATCTTCTTTGGAGAAATGTCTGTTTAGGTTTTCTGCCCATTGTTGGATTGGGTTGTTTGTTTTTTTTATATTGAGCTGCATGAGCTGCTTGTAAATTTTGGAGATTAATCTTTTGTCATTTGCTTCATTTGCAAATATTTTCTCCCATCTGAGAGTTGTCTTTTTGTCTTGTTTATGGTTTCCTTTGCTGTGCAAAAGCTTTTAAGTTTCATTAGGGCCCATTTGTTTATTTTTGTTTTTATTTCCATTTCTCTAGGAGGTGGGTCAAAAAGGATCTTGCTGTGATTTATGTCATAGAGGGTTCTGCCTATGTTTTCCTCTAAGAGTTTTATAGTGTCTGGCTTTACATTTAGGTCCATTTTGAGTTTATTTTTCTGTATGGTGTTAGGGAGTGTTCTAATTTTATTCTTTTACATGCAGCTGTCCAGTTTTCCCAACACCACTTATTGAAGAGGCTGTCTTTTCTCCATTGTATATTCTTGCCTCCTTTATCAAAAATAAGGTGACCAGGGCTTCCCTGGTGGCGCAGTGGTTGAGAGTCCACCTGCCAATGCAGGGGACACGGGTTCATGCCCCGGTCCAGGAAGATCCCACGTGCTGCGGAGAGGCTGGGCCCGTGAGCCACGGCCACTGAGCCTGCGCGTCCGGAGCCTGTGCTCCGCGACGGGAGAGGCCACAACAGTGAGAGGCCCACCTACCGCAAAAAAAATAAATAAATAAGGTGACCATATGTGTGTGGGTTTATCTCTGGGCTTTCTATCTTGTTCCATTGATCTATATTTCTGTTTTTGTGCCAGTACCATACTGTCTTGGTTACTGTAGCTTTGTAGTATAGTCTGAAGTCAGGGAGCCTGATTCCTCCAGCTCCATTTTTCTTTCTCAAGATTGCTTTGGCTATTCGGGGTCTTTTGTGTTTCCATACAAATTGTGAAATTTTTTGTTCTAGTTCTGTGAAAAATACCATTGGTAGCTTGACAGAGGTTGCATTGAATCTGTAGATTGCTTTGGGTAGTAGAGTCATTTTCACAATGTTCATTCTTCCAATCCAAGAACATGGTATCTCTCTCCATCTGTTTGTATAATTTTTAATTTCTTTCATCAGTGTCTTATAGTTTTCATCATACAAGTCTCTTGTCTCCTTAGGTAGGTTTATTCCTAGGTATTTTATTCTTTTTGTTGCAGTGGTAAATGGGAGTGTTTCCTTAAATTCTCTTTCAGATTTTTCATGATTAGTGTATAGGAATGCCAGAGATTTCTGTACATTAATTTTGTATCCTGCTACTTTACCAAATTCATTGATTAGCTCTAGTAGTTTTCTGGTGGCATCTTTAGGATTCTCTATGTATAGCATCATGTCATCTGCAAACAGTGACAGCTTTACTTCTCTTTTCTGATTTGGATTCCTTTTATTTCTGACTTTGAATTTTGATGACTCTCTCCAGAGACCAGAGGACATGTCTACCTTTCTCACCTCAGTGCATTTTAGTACAGAGTGGTGGATCTAACTGAGAAATGCTTGGGCCCCTGGTGATATTCTAATTTTATTTTTTTAATACCCTTCTTCCATCTAGGTTACAGATATTCTGGATTAGTTTGGAGAGTGCTGAGTGGGGAATTGGTCACAAGCCATCTCACTTGCACGTGGAACTACTGTTCCCCTTTCACACATAGTGCCCACTGAGGGGTCAGGCCCTGCCTGCCAGATTTGACTTGAGGCTTTTTCCTTTAAGGGCCCCACAGTCTTCTAATGAAGTCTGGCTCCTTCTCCCCACCTCCGTCCCTTTACTAGGTATGTCTGCATATGTCGAACACCAATGGTGGGCAGGTTCCATGCGCTTTCCGATGACATTTTGGAGTTCCAGGGAAATCAGACGGGTAACCAAACCACTGTTTCTGTGTATACCACATATACTGTGATGGGTAAGAAGTTCCCTGAGCATTCTAGACCAAAGAAAGAGGTGTATATGCTTGAGAACTGCTCCATTTGCCATCCTAATTTAGCTCCAGTATAGCTAATATGCCCTGTGACATAAAATTAAATATCAGGTGCCCTCTGTCCTCAAGGAGCTTAGATACCTATTGGAGAGATAACACATGTGATCTTTCTGGCAGGTTTGTAGTGGGACTTGTGCATGGCTGGATCTGTTTTGGTTAGCGAAGGCCATATTGGCTTGGCCACTTGATCTGCCATGTTAGCTGTTACGTGTTTCAGAGTTGGGAGGACAGTGAAATTGAGCTTAACTCACCTTCAGTTGGAAATGGAAGCCTGTTGCGAGAGTGGAGTCAGAACCCTGGAGAATTAATCAGAGCTACTAAGAAAAAATTAAAGGAGCTACTAAGTAGTAGAAAGAGAATTCCAGGGCATGCGTGACTGTCAAGATTCCAACCATTCTTCGCTACATGTGGAAGTATGAAGTAGTCCAAAATGGCTACAGTGGGTACCAAATAAGTGCCTGTGGGGGCCAGAGGACTCTAGATAATTTGTCTCTAAAGCAATTTGATTCTAAATATTTTTGAACAGATGATCAACATAACAATTTCCTTAAAAATTTTTTTGTTGTTGAAATGAGTGTCACTAGTTACTTTTTTCCCCTCAAAGTTTGCTCTTTTTGGTGCACTATGAAATAAATCGTCCATATGACTTGAAGCATTATTGATTTGTAAAATGGCTTTTTAATTTTAATTTTGCTTTTTAAAATTTTGAACTAATTGCTTAGCTATTTATTTCTTCCTTGGGCTATTTGTAATAGTTGAAAGCACAACCTAAATATCCATCAGTAGCAGGAAGTATAATGACTATTTAGAAGCATGGTTGGTGTGTGTGCAAATCCCATGTCTGGACATAGTGACAGTATGGCCTTGAACCTGAACTTGGCATCCTATTTTCACATTGATAAACTGACATTCATCATCTCTACTTCACAGAATTATTGAGGATTAAAACAGACAATTAAAACTAAAAGCTCCCACAGTGCCCAGCACACAGTAACCTCTCATTCATTAAAAGGTAGCTTCTTTCATCATTAGTTTCTTCTATTACTTTTTCCTCCTTAAAATAAAGCAATGAATTAGTACTGCAGGAAGAAAACAAAAATAGTGTAAAAATAAAGAATACAGTAATCCCACCCATTCAAAGATAACTGCTATTACTATCTTGCCAAATATTTTCCAATCCCTTTTATATGATTTCTATATATTCTTTTATATTACTGATTTTTTTTTGTAAAATGAAATCATACCATATATGCACTGCATTATAACCTACTATAGTTAATTTAAGCAAACCACAATTTGATGGACATTTACGCTATTCAGAGTTTTTGCTGTATGGCAGTACAAAACCAAAAAATGAATTATAAATTTAAAAAGCACTAATCATTCTAAAATTTGGCACAAATCCTTTAATACACACAAAGAGTAACAAAATAATGCACAATTGGCCAATACCTTAAACAAACCATTTGGTCATTTAAACTTCATTTTCACGTGGATCTGCTTTCTTTCCATTAGAATGTTCTTTAAAATATTTTGTTTAACGTTCTGGCTAAGTCATATGCTATCAGGGAAAACATGAAACTTTGGTGGCAGGAGGAGGTGAGGGCATGAAGGGCTTGTACGCCATGTTAAAGAACTTGACCATGGAGGATGAAGAACCTTTGAAGAGTTTTAAAGCGGAAGCTGAGGAAGGCCCATCCTCGCTTTAGACCATGCAAAACTGAGTCCTGGAAAGAGTTGCTCAGGTATTGAAGTCACCTTCAGATGAGGGTAAGGGCAGTGACTTAAACTGAAAATTCCAGTAGGTTGCTTTGAATCCTTTCTGGACAGGTTAAGTAAAATATAACTAAGTATTAACCAGTGGAAATGGGTCATATCTCTTTTGTACCCTGTTGAAACTTATAGAAATTCCTTTTTTTGTTGTAAAATGTGTTACACCGATAAACTCTGAACACCTGTGGCCCACATTAGTATTCTAAAGATGAAGGAAAAAAATAAATTAGCTGTTACTCTATTTAAGAAGTGGACTGACTGCAAAAGGAAATGGTTAATGCCTCCTGGCTCCAAGGAAGCACTTTATCTCAGTGACATGTTGAAGAGTTACTGTCCAAAGCAGACGCTTTCTCAGGCCGGGTCCTGCTTCTACTTCCATTGTGTCTGAAACAGGGAAACTGTGCAGAATGTTTCAGACTTGCATAGTGGTCTTGTAAGTTTCCTTTTAATTCCATCTCTGAAGTCTACCTATTTTTTAAAACGTCTCCAGATCTTTTAAAAATATGCCTCTCTGGTGACATGTCTGATTGACCGACATTTGGGCACAAGAAAATTGTCAGTAATGAGTGCTGTGAATACACACGCATACCTGATTCATCCACTGGGCTCAGCTTGGTACCAGTGCTTTTGTTTTACATTCATTAAAATTCCTATCAGGACACAAAATGCTGAACATCACCCAAAACAAAACCAAACAAAACCAACCAACCAAAAAAAGAAAAGAAAAAAAAAAGCTTAGACGTAGATACAGCAATGTTGGTTGATGAAGAAACAAAACAAGCCATTTATATATTGCTTAGTCTTCTTTAGCTAATTGTAATTTTTTTTTAATTTGAAGTTTTATGGCAGCTAAAAACCCCCAATATTAGTTTTTGCTAATTCAATTTTGTTTTTCTCATGAAGATAATCTGAAAAAGAAAAAGAAAAAACTTTAATGGAAGCTGTTCAGTCTTTCACATCTCCTCTAAATAGTCAGTATACTGGAATATCCTGATTTTCATTTTAACTCAGATATTTTGGTCATTATACCTTCTAAGAATATAATTTTGCTGTATGCAAGTTTAAGAAGCATAGGGGTTAAAATAGGTATTTTTTTTGAGTGTAAATAAAATAAATCTCTACCAACCATATGTTACACAAACATGCAAAAAGTTTGGTCTTTATTTTTAAAATATAAATGCAGGTTCATTTCAATTTTAGGACATACAGTTATATCCTAAGGGAAAAACCATAACAATTTCAGGATAGAATTGTCATTTGGTATAAGATATTGCGTTTTATTTTTTATTGAATGCATAGCACCCACTGGTTTTACATTATTGTGTAGTAGGGAATAAAGATAGAATGAAAGGTCATGGGTTAGGCATTTTTCAAAGATATTATGTTAAACTAGAGAATCAGCCATTTTCAGTGAATGTGGCAGAGGCTTCCGTTCATCTCATGGGCCTTGTTTTCACTGTCTCCTATGATAACAGAAAGTCTGATTTGGGGTTTGGCAAGCACACTGGAGGCAACACCACATTTTTCAATCTCCCTGACTAGGTGTGACCCTGTAACAAGTCCTGCATATGTTGTGCTCAACTTCTGAAACATTTCCTCCTTCTCCCCTCCCTCCTTCCTGCTGCTTGGACATGGGTGTGATGGCTGGCTATTCATCTTGAACTGTGAGGATAAGAAAGCATCCTCGCAGCGGTGATGTGGAAACTGGAAGCAACGTGTGCCCCAGACCTGACTATTGAATCGCTGTGGAATCATCTAAACTACCTCAGTCCAGACTTTTATGCAAAAGGAAATGAAGATTCATCTTGTTTATGTTTCCTGTATTTAAGATCTCTATTAGGAGCTGACAAATGTAAACCCTAATGGATACAGAATTAGATGCCTGAAAGTAGAGAGTTGGTCGTGACAAAGTCTAAATTGTAGATGCTGATGCCTCAGGTAATGGAAGGTGAAAAGCTAAATTCTCTTGTTATGTTACAGCAGAATATTTGATGAAATGATGCCTATGGCATCTCAGAAAGCAGGCCACAGGCTATGGTTCTAGCATGAGGGAAAATCGTAGGAAACATTCAAGATGTCTTATGTTTGTTACTTCTTGCTGCTTTAGGAGAGTCTACAAAAGAGGTGAACTCATTTGGGAGCTAATCAGTCTGGTAACAGACTACATCCTGCAATACAAGTTGACCAAGAGCCCAGTACTACTGTATTAGTAAGTTAATACTAACTACTACGGATACGCGCTGCTGATTCTGTGCCAGGCACCACTGTAGTGCTTTATATGTCTTAAGTGACTTACTCTTCAAGCAACACAATGAAATAGATACTGTTTTTAGCCCCATTTTGCAGATGAGAACCAAAGAGGTCAAGTAACTTGCCAGTTGCACATCTGATAAGTGAGGAACGTGGTTGGAACTAGGCAATTTGGGTCCAAAGTCCATGTTCCTAACAGTCAGCAGTTTGGACCTTATAAGATTGAAAAAGCTAACTGCTTTTGTACCTCAGACTGGAGCAGTTTTAAGTAAAGGCTGCAAAGGTGCAGACTTCGCAAAAGATAAGATGGTGCCTCTGAGGCTTTCCCAAGCACCTGTAGTTAATCTTTCTCTGCCAGACAATGGGCAGCTCAGTGGCAAAGATCAGATGAAGAGTCTTGTCTCCCTGGTTCTTTGTTTCAAATGGCTTTAAGAAAACCAGGCTGAAACATGAAAAAAGGGGGATGGGCAGAGAGCCCAGAGGCAATAAGTAAAAGACCTGTGTCTCTTCACTCTTAAAAACTCTGACTCTACAAGATATTTATCTGTCATTATTAGCACATAGAACTGACCAGAAGCAAATAAACTGGAAGTCCACTAGATTTTTGAGGAAATGATATTACCAGAAAAACCCAAATCCTGTTCAATCCCAAAAGCTTGGGACTGAAACCAACCATTTGACCTCCGAACCAGTACCAGTGAGGGGCAGGCTACAAAAGCCATACAGATTTTAAAAGGACACCCTCTCCGATGCCCACCTCAGATGAGCCATGGAGAACAGTGATCAAGGAAGTCCACTCAAAGGCGCTTTCAGATGCAATAAGCTGGGAACTTACCCTACTAACAAGAAGGGGGTCATCATTATTCCTGCCCAGCAAGATATGATCACTTCCAAGATGGTTCTGTTTCCCATTCTCCATTTTCTAAATGGGAGTTTTTAATTGTGGATGCCACGTTTTTGGAGCACTGAGGTATATTTCTGTTGGGGGCAGATAACTGGGCTATGTGGAGCCATATATATATCTGTTAGAGATGAGATAACTGCCCATCAATGCAGATATCCAAGACTTGATGGACTTTGGAAATCTCTCCCTTGGAGACAGACTGAGAAGGAGGGGTTTCTGGAAAGAAAGGTGTATATGAATATCTGGGTGGCCAAAGTGGCAGGTGATAACCGATGTTATTTGTCCTGTAATATCTCTTCTGCCCTCCTATATAAAACTGAGATCATAATCAATTGGGATAAAAGACTTTAATTCCCTGCGTAAGTTGAAGCTAACTGTGACCATGTAACTGAGATGTGGCTAGTGGAAAGTGAGAGGAAATGATGCCTGCAATTTTTGAAACATGTTCTTAAAGGGAGTGGGTGTGTCCCTTCTCTTCCCCTTCATCAGTCCTCTTTCTTGAAACAGGGATAAAACGGCTGGAGATCCATTGTGGTAGTCTGGACACTGTCTCTCCCCTCCTGTTCCCAAAAGAGATACACATCCTAGTCCCTGGAACCTGTGAATGTTACCTAATATTACAAACAAGAACTCTGTGGTTGTGATTAAATTAAAGATCTCGAGAAAGGGCATTCACATTGGATTATCCATGTGGGCTCTAAATGCTGTCATACACCCATCTTTATGAGAGAGACTGAGGGAGATTTGCCACAGAAAAAAGAGAAGACCGTGTGACTATAGTGGCAGAGATTAGAGTGGTGTGGCCACAAGCTAAGAAATGCCACGGCCACCAGAAGAGGGAAGGAATGGATTGTCCCCCAAGATGCCTCCAGAGAAAGCCTTCCTGGTTTGATCCCAGATTCCAGGCTTCGAGCCTCTATAACTGTGAGACAATAAATTTCTGTTGCTTTAAGCCACCAAGTTGGTGGTTACCTGTTACAGCATCCCCAGGAAATGAATCCGTCCACCTTAGACCAGGAGAATAGAACTACACTACGGGAAACGTGGAGTGGAAATTTGGAAGTCACTAAGTTCCCAAATAACTATGGAGCCACCAAAACAGCCCTGAGCTTCCTTTCTTCAGTTTTTACACTGAAGGTAAAGAAAGTAATAAAGAAAGTAATAAACATCTGTCTTCTTTCAATCACAATTATTTGGAGTTTCTGTTATAACTAGCCAATCCTAAAAACAACCAGGAATTATGTCATTTAACTCTCTACCTCCAAGCCAAAATATAACTAAGCCATAAATAAATATATATATATATATATGGATGTCTATCTACCCTAAGAATAAAATTCAGTATCACTTTTTTCATATAGTCATAGGAAATAGGTAAGGAAAACCTTTTCGTCTGAGCTTGGTACCACTTATCTCCATGACTGGACTCAAGACTTGTGGAAATGATATTTTTAGTACAAAGACTTTATAAGTCAGAGAAATGGTTTCAGTGGTGTTAGAATAAGCATAATTGCATGCTTCATGGAAAACAGAAATCTTGGAGGTTCTTGGACACATTGAAACATGGCGGAAAATAAATCAGTCTTTACCAGAATTTTCCTCTGTTCGCTGGAGATGTTCTCATCAACTGTCCATCCTGTTTGTTTTTTACCATAAACCTTGCTTCCATTTCAGAGCCAAGGTTGACCATCTGGAGCAAGTCCTGTGACCTCTAGAAGCCTCAATTTCCTTGTAGGTAAAAGTGGGACTACTTTGCAGGATTGCAGTAACCATTCAAGGAGATTAGGCTGTTGTAGAGTGCCTGCCACAATGTAAGAGTCTAATAATGGGAAACTAACATAGGCTGTTAAGGATGAGATAGGCCTGTTAAGGAACCAAGAAAAGAACTAATAGAGGTTTTGAGACCACTAATAGAAGGCAGTTTGCAAGGTCAAGTTGAAGTTGTATAGTGATCCATTCCTACCAAAAGTTTGTTCCGTACAAAATTTTAGCTTACGTGAAGCTTTTCCCATATAACTTTTCAGTCACCATGAGAATTTTATTTCCATATGATGTGAACCATGGGACAGTTCTTTTCTTTTAACTGAAGTATAGTTGATTTACAATATTGTGTTAATTTCCGGTATACTGCAAAGTGATTTGGTTATACATATATATGTATATATCTATACTCCTTTCTGATTCTTTTCCATTCCTTGTTGGTTATCTATCATACGTAGCATCTGTTATCAGCATGCCTCTGATAATTCCCTACTCCCAATTTATCCCATCCCCCCTTTCCCTTTGGTAACCATAAATTTGTTTTCTATGTCTGTGAGTCTGTTTCTGTTTTGTAAATAAGTTCATTTGTACTGTTTTTTAGATTCCACATATAAGTGATATCATATGATATTTGTCTTTCTCTGGGACAGTTCTTTTGAAAGTCGTTAGGAAAAGAGTAATTGGGGGCTGAAGAAAGACAAGAGAATGGAGTGAAAGGTGCAGGGAGGGGAGGTGTGAGCAATGCAGGTTCGGGTACAGTAGAGAAGGATTCAAGTGCTGGGTCTTTGGCAAGAAGAGTTGAAGCACAGATGGAGAGGGCTAAGCAAAGTAGTTTGTGGGGTGACATTACTGTAGGAAGTACTAAGCTCTCCAGCCCTTTCTGCTGGGGTTAAGTTTGAGAACTATCTACTCAGAGAGCTGCAGATTACTGCAAAGTTGTGGGGTTTCTTCATCTCAACCACCTAAATTATTCTGTGGGTCTGGGACTATTGTCAGACTCATGTGACTATCAACAGCTCTGGGTCAAAAAATCAGAAAGTCATTAACTCTTAAAATCAGTTAAAGACCAGAAAGGTCAGATAGAAAACCATCATAGTTGAGTTTTTACTCCTTGTCAGTTATTGTGCTCAGTGCATTAATATGCTTGTCTCATTTAAGCCATACAAAACTCCTGCATCACTACTTCCTATTTTATGAGAAAAGTGAAGTAAATTTCTCACCCAAGATCTAATACTTAATAATATTGACATACTAGGGATTCTAATTTATTGGTGTGTTAACATTAAAATCCACAGTCTTTCCATGATGTCATGCTGCCAACCAACTTTACTACTGGTACCGTTTTTTCTTACTCATAAATTCTGGCTTTCCCCTACCTGGTGTTTTCTTCATAGATGAAGGATAATATAAATACTTTAACTATGATAACTTTCCATAAATATGAAGATAATTATGAAGCTTCTGCTCAATACATCTCCTCCTCTATACCATAACATTTCTCCTGAGAATCTATTTAAGACCCTTCTGACTTTCTTTTCTTCTACAAATGACATTTTACAGTGATATCACTTTTGTAAAATTATGGTGACTCCAACTGGTATAAGGTTTCAGTAAGTGCCAAGGGTAATGCTAGATAAAGTTCTATGCAGATCAGGAATCACTGTAATCTCTTTCACTTTGACATGTCAAAGATGTTCCCATAAACAGTTCCAGAATAAACAGTAAAGCAACTTCTGTATAACCCAAGAGGAGAAGAAACCGTGGCACATTTCCAGTAGTTCCAGACTGTGTAGAGGAGAGGAGATTGACTTTAGATTAGAAATGCTTTAATGGAGCTTTGAGCGCTGATTGAACTTATTTCTGGACTCCAAGAAATGTCTTTATATCAGGGCAATGTGTTTATTATGGAATTTGTATCATATGTCCCAGAGCCCCAAGAAGTAAATGGAGGCATTACCAATGTAAATAAATAGATAGCCTTAAGCGGTGATGCTTTGGGAAAGGATACCCAATGCAGATGTAGATTTGCTAGAAGGAAAGTACGGTGCGTATCAGTGTCAGTTATCCCCAAGTCAACTTGTTGCTACGGCAGAGGAGTATATGCTGTCAAGGATTGTCTAATCAATAATTGTCTTCCCTGAGGAAGGCAAATTCCCAGGTTCTCATCTTAACATCTAGTTTCCAATGAGAGGTAAGGACACCAAATGATTTGGGGAAGGCAAATAAACAGATTGCTTACTAGCAGAGGGAGAAGACCAGCTTGCATCCAAAGGGGACAATGTAGTAGATGTGCTATAGGAACAAAGCCTTCCTCTGGCTGGGGGTTGGTGCACAAACATTGGATTGTTGCTGGGACTGGCAGCAGAGGGTGTTGTGTCCTCTGCCAACACGTGTCCTGTTCCTTTGATAATGGTGTCCAGAATTCTTGATGAATAGTTGGGTAAATTTCCTAGGTTTCTGGGTGGAGACTCATATCAATAGAACTGTGACACCCTTGAAAGATAATACTGGCTTTACTTAACAGAGGTGTCGGTGACAGGTTGTTACATAATCTTACATTTAAAAAAAAATGAGCCAGATCAAATACCACAAAACTATATTTGACATACCAGATAATGATTTTCTTCTAATTAAACTCTCCTTAAAATTATAGCAATTCAATATGTGAAATGGGTTTGAACCAGGTAGTTATACTAAGCTCGCCCTGGTTTTAAACCTGCCAGACTGTCTTCAGTTGTGTCACTGGGCCTGATACACAAACACAGAGTAAAATTCTAAAACACTTTTGGTAATGGAAGAAGTGGGGATCTCAGAGTCAAACACCAATATCACGTTGAAAGGTTAGTAATACCTATTCTGACTCAGTACAACAAAATGAAAAGGAGGATTGCTTTCAGTTAAATTAGTTGAGTTAAACTTATATATCTCCAATCTATCTGCGCAATTTGGAGTGGAACTTCTACTCGCAGCATGTACTGTTCATGAACCACGATGTCTGACGTGCAACTTGGACGCGTAACATAAAAATTTAAATCCGTTTCATTTTTCAGCTTCTCTTATTAGGGTGGGGGGCTAGTCAGTTTGCGTTACCCCACTTTTCCAGGGTCGCATCTGTGTTCCAGGGACTTTAGAGGGGTACAAGACTGGCCTCTGCTAAGATTTCCATCATCGCATCTGGGCCTCAGTCATTGGCCCACGTGGTAGTCACTGAGGCGTCTCTCGTTCCCATGCTCAAGTCTCCTTCAGAAGTGGCATTCTCTATGCTTCTTCCAAGCCTGGCCAAGGGAACCACACTTTCTGCTGCTTCTGTGCTGAGGCATAGGAATTGTCTTTTCCTTATGGTCCCATCTGCCTACACCAAACACACTGCCGTCCCCTATCTTCTTGAGACCCAACCTCAGAGGCAGGGAATGGAGGTGGAGGAAGTTCATGTCTCTCTGAGACCCCAAGGTTATCTCTGTTCAACCTGCTTCCTCCCAGCCATCCTGTCTCCTTTCTCATCCAAATGCATCATTTTCTGTAGCAGGGGAGAGATCAACTGTCTTATAATATTCCTCACATTTGTTTTGTCCTTGCACAGAGTCCTGACTGTTGCTCAGGCGCTGGGTTTCTCAACTGGTGCACTGTTGACTTTGGGGGCTGGATATTTTGTTGGGGGGTGTGGAGAGCTGTTCTGTTCACTGTAGGATGCTCAGCAGCATCTCTGGCCTCTACTCACGAGATGCCAGTAGCACCTGCAATTGTGGAAACTGAGAATCATCTCCAGACCTTGCCAAATGGCCCTGGTGCATTTGCCCTTTATGGAGAACTACTGCCTTAGGGGCATAGACTTTTGGAAACAAAAGCCATTAAGATTCCCTGGAGACGATCCACATCGAAGAGGAGTGCTGGCAGAAGGGGCACCCAAAGGAGATGTGGGAAATTGGGAATTCGTATTTTAAATTTTTTGTATACGCTCTACTTGACATGCAGGAAAAGGAGACAGGAAAGTTAGGATAGCTACACACAAACACTTCCATACTGAACATAGATACTTAAATGTTAGAAGAGTTTCATCTTTGTATTTTTTATGAAGTAATTGTTTTCTCCTTATCAGCACTGCTCTCATTTTCTAAAGGAAACTTAATATCATTGATGCAAACTAATACAAATAAAACAGATTTCAGAAGCATGGACATTAAAGTTGTACATGATTGGTTGTTCAAAATTTTTATTCTTCTAAAATTTATAAATTTCTTCTAATAAAGGTTAATAAACAATGTTATATAGAACATCATCACAGCACCTTCTTAAATAGAAAATAATGTCCACTATATATTGACATGTATGTAGAGCATTAACTGTGCTTCACCTCTTGAGAAAGACCTAAAGCAAAAGTACTAAATTGTAAAGAATTCGATTTCTAAGATACTTTAAATTTCTGAACTTAAGGGAAAGCAAGTCACTTACCTTGTATTTCCCCATGACTGATCTATGATGGGCCAAATAGAAATGTCAAAGGCTGTTGACAGAACAAGAATAATGAGCATACATTTATGGCTTTTGTCAGTAGCCCCAGCGATCAATTGCCGCATTGACCAAGGCCACGTGTTTCTTCCAAAGGGTGAATCTTGAAAAAAGTGGTTTCCAGATGCAGTTCATATCCAGGTATTGCGTTGGTCTTTTGGACACCCTTTCTGTCACCTTTCCGCAGGCAAAGGAAATTTGAAAACCTACCAAAATCAACAAGCTTGCTTTCTTCCAGGCAGTGTTTAGTAAGCAATGGATTGATAGATGTTTTCATTCTTGTGGTCAGTGAAGAGTTTGGGAAACGGTGGGGCAGT
The DNA here is from genome assembly GCF_964270905.1 of Leucopleurus acutus. NCBI lineage: Eukaryota > Metazoa > Chordata > Mammalia > Artiodactyla > Delphinidae > Leucopleurus > Leucopleurus acutus. The sequence goes on from NC_139160.1 coordinate 52,997,757, forward strand.
TACTTAGGATGTTTGCACTGAACACTTAGACCCTCTCCCCCTAATAGTTTGATCATAAGGAAAGAACATAAACCATTTAATGTGGAGCAAACTTCTTCCATTTGAGGGTGACAGTCTTTAAATCGGCCACGTCTTTGATGTTGTGCTTAGGCTGGGAAGATTTCAAGTGTACTGGCATATAGTTATCCTAATGTGACAATTGTTTTACTTTGAAATTATTTTCCTCAAACACAGTACTGAAATCTGAGCTCCAAAGATGAAAATTGGAACCACAAGCTCTTCTGTGTATAATACTCGATTCTCTAACACCAACTAAATTGCTTTATGTATCTTGAGGTTTTATTTTATTAAATTCTTAAAAATCTATATTCTTAAAAATTCTTAAAATCCATACTCATTTTTTTCATAAATAAATATGAAAATATTTATATAATTGAAAATTAACTAAATTAAATGTTCAGAAATGCATACAAGAGAAAATGTCTCTCATCAGCAAACATGAAAAAGATTCAGTTCATTAGTAAACAATGAAATGCAAATAAGAACAAAACAAGACATAATTTTTTCTTATCAAATTGGCAGAGATAAAAAAATTTCGGAGTGCTCAATACTGGACATAGAGTATTGCTAGTGAGAAAGAGAAAAAAGGTGTTATAGCCTCTTTGGGAAATAGTTTGACAATATGTAGAAAGGGTCTTTTAAATGACCAAGGCTGAGACAAGTAATTCTAAACTTGGGAATCTATCCAAAAAAAATCATCTTAAATACAGAGAGAGTTTTATGTACAAATGTACTCATTGTAGTACTATTTACAATAGGGAAAAAAAGAGGGGGGAACAAAGTGTTTTGACAATAAAGGAAATTTAAATAAATTGTAATACTTTATGAATGTGTACTGACATTAAATATGCTAATGAAATATTTGAATAATGGTAAACACTCGTTATAATATTTAGAAAAAGAAACACTGTAAAAATTATGTGTCAGTTTTGTATCGAAATTATGTAAAAGTGATGCTTAGAAAAAAGACTAAAATACAGCCAGATATTAAAACTTGTATTTGTAGGGTGAGAATATGGGTAAACATTTTAAAATTTTAGTTTTAAATTTTCCAAAAAATTTCCAAAAATGCTGTATTCATCTTTTTATTCTTTTATACTTGGAATAAAATAAATTTTATTTAAAAAAATGTATATACATTTTAAAACTTAAAATTACTCTGCAATACTAATCTTCACACACATAGTTCATGAACTATGTTTTTCTTCCAAATGAAAACCTATAGAATCAAAACATTAGAAAACGACCATAACCTCATATCCTAGTCCCCCTTTTTTCAGTTAGTCCAGCTTCAGCTGTGTTTGGTAAAATTGATTATCCTTTTTTAAATATTGATAAACGTTAGGTCTCACAGCTTGTTCCAATTCTTAGGTATTATTAGTCAGTTTTATTTCCAGGACATCATGTATCCAATTTCTCTGTTAGAGTTGCATGCTATTCTCTAAAACTACCAAAAAACTAATTTTTGGTTATGGCTTGTCTTTCTTTCCTTCTTTGCTTCCTAGTAGAATACCTATGTTCTAGCTTGAATTTTAAGACGCTCCCATTCCTTTGTTTGGTAAACAAAAAAGAATCATCACACCTGTAGGCCTTCCTTCTTTGCTCTTCTAATGTTATAAGTATACTGGGTGGTCGGCATGAGGGTAACAGAGCTGGTGTTATACTAGCTGTCTTCAGCCATCAGTTATCACAAGATTCCTGGACTATACTATGGAAAAATTTCTAGGTCTTATGGTGTGTGTGTGTGTGTGTGTGTGTGTGTATGATGGGATATCAAAGGAGAAGTGGAAAACACACAAAAAAAACAAAAAAAATAGTTTAACTTCAAGAACCTTAAATAGTATTTCAGTGGTTTTCTATGTGTGGTTCTGAACCAACAGCCTAACTTGTTTAGAATGAAATTCTCAGGCACCTCTGTGGACCTACTTGAATCAGAAGCTGGGCTTTTGTTTAGGCCCTCCCGGTGATGCACACTCAAATCTGAGAACCGCTGCCTAAGAAGAGGGCCGGGCACAGGGGAGGGAGGCGGCGGCGAGGGACGCGCTTCCCTCCGTCCACCCCGCCCCGCCCTGCCGGGCAGCTCTCCACCGGAACTTTCCCTCGGACCCCAGATGCTGCGTTTACCCACCGAGCCGCCGGGGAGCGGTTCTCTTTGCTGCCTGGGTGCCTCTGTCTCGGTCGTCGCGTGCCCAGGGGTCCATCCAGTGGCATTTTGAGTTTTGAAAGGTATTTTTGAATATAAGAAACACTTTACTACCCAGAAGGAATCTAGAAAGTGGAATTGGGGAAGTTATTACATTGGAGGAACTATTGGTGGCCTTCAAAGCATACTAAGACTATTGCCCAGAAGAAAAGATGTTTGGTTTTCGCAAGCCAAAGGTGTACCGAAGTATAGAGGGCTGCTACATTTGCCTCGCTACATCCTCCAGTTCTCAATTCACTGACAGTTAACGCTATGAAAAGGACTTACAGAGCTGTTTTGGGTTACATGAGACTCGTTCAGGAGACATCTGTAATGCCAGTGTCCTGCTTGTGAAAAGATGGAAGAGAGTGCCAGCAGGATCAAAACAAACAAAAAAACTGAAATCATGTGGTAGATGCAAGGGCAGGACCCAGTCTAAAGACTACACTGAAACCAAAGGAAGTGAAAACTCTATCTGGAAACAAGATAAAAAGCAACCAGATCAGTCAACTGCAGAAGGAATTTAAATGTCACAATTCTGGTGCTCACAGTACCACCTTAGGTGCCTCTCCAGCTCAGTCTCCTCGTTACAGTCACCAGTCAGATACAGAGATGGCTTCTGGCTCTAACAGAACGTCAGTGTTTTCCTTTTTAGATCTCACGTACTAGAAAAGACAGAAAATACGCTGTGGCACTAGCTATAAAGGCCGTTTTGGGGAAGTCCTTGTTGACATACATCTATTCAAGCCTTGCTGCAGCAATAAGAATGCAGCTGCTGGGAAGCCGCTGGAGAAGGGGCCAGAGCCTCTGCCCATCTCCACTCAGGAGTGGTGACTGAGGCTGATGTAGAAGGGGAACAAAAAACGATTTAAATTTTGGAAAACAAAGCAACAAAAGGACCCTCCTAGTTTTAACTTGGATACCTACTATTCTGCCAAAGGAAGATTCCTAGAGTAGTTTTGAGTGTGTTGTTTTCCCTCCAGTTCCACAAACTCTGAAGCCAGTATCTAGCTTACTAAAAGAAAAAACGAAGTGTACTTAATATTTAAGGTGCTGAGTATTTCATGGGAAAGCTGAATGCTGCTGTAAGATGCTCTTTAAGTCTTTTTAAAAAATCCCCTTCTAATGAATGAAATTAGGGGAATCTCAGGGGACAGAGATGGGATTTGTTGTATGATAAATGTATGTAGTTTTAATCCTTCTATATTGAGAAGCAGTAGTTGGGGCATTTTTTAAGATGGCTGGCTACACTTGTTTTCCTTCTTTATAATAAATTTGTCATAACTCAGTAAACACAGACTTGCCCCTAGAGATAGTTGTTAATAACTGTGAAATATTAAGGGGTTGCCAAGGTTCTGATGATTCAGACCTGTACCACTGAATAGTAAGCAGGACAGACTAAGGTCTCTAGTGTGAATATCTTGAAGGAGTAATTTCTAAATCTACAGAGCTAACTTGACTGCATATGTTGCATCCTGTGTCACCTCCCTCGATATTGGTATTTGATAAAGTTTTTAATTTATATGACACTTCTAAAGCAGAATCAAAGTTCCTCTCAGGGAAATGTCAAGTCTTTAGGATAAGCAATCATGTATGAATAGTACCAAAGCATTAGCACTTGGTAGAGAACGCACTGTATTAAAAATGTTAAATTATCTGAAAAAGAAAATGTGCAAGTCTTCAGGATGGCTCATGAAAAAAACAAGGTTAATGCTTCTTGAGGCACATCTCTTAGAGGGCTTGCAAGTGTGTAAATAATTTATGTTACATGACTGGTGACTTCATTGAAAATCTGCACAATTCAGTTTTAGCTCTAGATTACTTCGGTTGACCTTTGTGAAGGTTTTATTTGTGTAGAATGGTTGTTTGACTTGTGTTAACCTATTAGGGTTTTGGGCTTTTGTTTTTGTTTTCATTCTATATTAAAGTAAAATTCAGCTAAAAGGAAAGAGTTGTATGTTAATGCTGAGTGGGTTGCTTTTGGTTTGGTTTCTTTTAGTCAGGCTTTCTGAACATTGAGGTGTTAGATGATACATCCTAAACGTGGAGCTCTTCAATTCTAAAACCTTCATTGAAAGCCTTTTACTTGAACCCGCCCCCCCCCAAAAAGAAAACAAAAAAAAGAAGGCCAGAGAGAACATCAAATAATATGCAAACTAATTTTGTACACTACACTTCACATAGAGTTGAAGTTAGCCCAGGCACTTTTGGGAAATGATTGTTGTTGTTACGTGAAGCCTGGCTAGTTTTTCCCTTTTTCCTCGGAAGTATTAACAATCCCCTTGTGAACCCTGCTTTCCCCCTTTCATGTCTTCCGAAGCTGGCCTTTTGTGGTTAGATTCAGTGGGCCACGGCGCTGGGATGTGCCCAGGCAGCTGAAGCCCTTGGATTTCTTTTCCACGTGACTGGCCTAGGATGGCCTTCGTGACAGTAACTGTGCTATTATTTCCCACACTTCATGTTTAAAACACTTCAACCTGCTACAAACCAGGCTTCCACGTTCCTTTGAGCAACGTCCGGAGCAGATGTGTAGCTTCCACATATACTCCTAGAAGTAAAGAATATACAAGAAAACTTTTATCCGTTCCCCACATTTCAGTTTCACAAAAGTATTTCCCATTTAGAATACAAATCTCTATATAGATTTTTTTGCTGGCTGTTTGCAGCCATATCAAGTGTTCTCCGTTGATCATCATTCTGGAAATGTCCAGAAGAAGAACCTATCATTGTTATTCTGGATCTGTAAAATAGCATGTCTTCCAACCATTCTGTGTCTTCATTTCCATATTTATGTTCCAGAAATCACGATCAATTTCCCAAATTCTAAACTTACTCAAATTCTTTTATGCCTGGGCACTGTTCCCAATGAATTATTTATTATACTTTCCTCGTATAGTTTTTGCAGGATATTTTCTTAGCTTTACCCATTTGTCTTATTCCAGCAGTCAGGATGGGTTCAACCGGTAGATAAGAAAGGTAATATGATTTAGAGGATGGTAAATGGCTTTCCTGCAAAATGTCTCCTTTACTAGGTATGAAGTAAGGCCTGTGTTTTCATTGGCCTGTCACATTTTCCAGGCCTGATCTCTCTCCCACACCCCTGCCTGATATTTTCAACTCCTTGCTTGGTGTCATTCAACTGTCGACTGAAAAAAAATGCACAATATGAGGGTTGTGAGTTAAGTTTTATTTGGGACAAAATGAGGACTATAGCCTGAGAGACGGCATTTCAGATAGCTCTGAGAAACTGCTCCAAAGAAGTAGGGGGGAAGGTTAGTATATATGTAATGCTGAAGGAGGAGTACATGCAATCAAACACACATTTTTTGCAGAAGGTTTCTGCTAGTGACAAGGAGCAGTCGTCACCATGAAGGATTTTAGTGCTTTTCTAGATATGAGGAGATGCAAGAATTGGGCTCATAAAATCGGCTCCTGAAAATAGCTATCTGAAGACCTGTTCTGCCAGTTTTTTCCAGAACACAGAGTGCCCCATGTCTGATCTTCACCCTTGAGCTCCTTTCAGGCGGTGTTGAAGGTCAGCAGCTGCAGTGGCTCATAATTTAGACCTTGTAGAGGCAGATGGCAAGTGCCAATTTGTGGGTGACACAACCTTCTAACATGTTCTCTAATTCTATAGCAGTGCTTCTCAAACTTTTCTGTGCATCCCTTGTAAGCTTTTTTTTATAGTTTTTAAAAAATTTATTTATTTAATTAATTTATTTTTGGCTGCGTTGAGTCTTTCATGCTGTGCGTGGGCTTTCTCTAGTTGCAGCGAGACGGGGCTACTCTTCATTGTGATGTGCAGGTTTCTCATTGCGGTGGCTTCTCTTGCTACAGAGCACAGGCTCTAGGCGTGCGGGCTTCAGTAGTTGTGGCATGCAGGCTCAGTAGTTGTGGCTCACAGATTCTCGAGCACAGGCTCAGTAGTTGTGGTACACGGGCTTAGTTGCTCCGCGGCATGTGGGGTCTTCCTGGACCAGGGCTCAAACCCACGTCCCCTGCATTGGCAGGCGGATTCTTAACCACTGAGCCACCAGGGAAGCCCATCCTTGTAAGCTTTTTAAAACACAGACTGCTGGGCCCATGGCCATCCATTCTGCTTCAGCAGGCCCTGCATAGGTTGGAGAAGTTGCATTTCTAAAAAGTTCACGGGTGTTACTAATGCTGCAGTTCTGAAGACAACACTTTGAGAGCCTTCATTTGCTCAATTGTTCTGTGATTTACCTTTAATTTTTATGTGTGAGGCTGTCACTATTGATGTTCTAGACACCAACAACCATTTTCCCTTTTCCCTTAATAAGAGATCCTAATTGTATCAAGGGACCACGAAAGCCTCTTGCTTCAGGAAAACCTACCTTCAATTCCAGTCCTAGGATGAGAATTTTAATAAGTTTAAGATAATTTAGTTAATAATTGAAATTCATAATAATCCCATTCCCCTGTGAATGACTTAGTATAAGACATGAATAAAGTCAGCTAGGAGGCTTCTGAAGAAGATTTCTTTTCTCTCAAAAAGATACACCTAGGGCTTCCCTGGTGGTGCAGTGGTTGAGAGTCCGACCGCCGATGCAGGGGATGCGGGTTCGTGCCCCGGTCCGGGAAGATCCCACATGCTGCGGAGCGGCTGGGCCCGTGAGCCATGGCCGCTGAGCCTGCTCGTCCGGAGCCTGTGCTTCGCAACGGGAGAGGCCACAACAGTGAGAGGCCTGCGTACAGCAAAAAATAAATAAATAAATAAAAAAGATACATCTGGAAGAGATGAACCCTTTTTCTGGATCTGGAATGATAGGGTATGCTAGTAATAGTGCTACATCTAGCTCTGCACCATCAAGAGAGCTTGAGAACAGTAGAATAAAAAAAGAAAAACAATTAGATCCCTAAAATAATGATTTGTCTTCAAATGAACCAACCTAGAACTACCCTGCCCTAAGCCTTCCTATTATGTGGGATTTCTGTTTCTTGCAGCTAAAAGCATATTAATTGATATGATCAATCTATCTATCATCTATTTATCTATCCTTGACTTTTCTTTATAGGTTATCTTTGCTTAATAAATATGCGATGAGCAGGAAAGATAGTAACAGCACTGTTAGAATTCAGCTACATTACTTGGGAAGGTTAGGGTGTCTCCCCTCAAGATCATATCAAGAAGTAATCATATTTTCTTTACCATACAGAGGTTTGGAAAGAATAGAAGAAAATTAAGTCTTATGGGTATGAAAGAGGAGAACAAAAATTAAAGAGGAGAACAAAGAATAGAAGAAAATTAAGTCTTATGGGTGTGAAAGAGGAGAACAAAAATTAAAACACCAGGAATGTCTTTCATCGTCCCAAGCACAAAGGGTCAATGGAGTGTTCTAGGAGTTCAGAATCTACTCAAGAGGTCAAGCCTGAAAAAAGTTACGAGAATGGGGACACTGGATTCCTGTTCCATAGCAGGAAGGAACTGAAAGTCTCTTTTTCAAAATATCCTTTCTGGCTTCCCTTCGTGTGCTCACACCTCAGTAATTCATTCTCCAGCATGAAATCAGTGTGATAAAAAAAAAAAATCTGATTATGTCATTCTCACTAAAACCCTTTAAAGACTTCCCATTTTTCTTTATTTTTTTTCTTTCTTTTAAATTTTACTGTGGTAAGAACATTTAACACGAGATTTACTCTCTTACTAGCTTTTTAAGTGTACAACACGGTATTGTTAGTTACAGGCACAATGCTGTACAGTAGATCTCTAAGCTTTACTCATCTTGCGTAACTGAGCTTTTATACCTATTGAACGACAACTTCCCATTTTCTCCTCTCCCTACCCCTTGGCAACCACCATTCTGCTCTCTACTCCTGTATGTGTGACTGTCTTAGATTCCTCATGTAAGTGGAATCATACAGTGTTTGTCCTGTGACCAGCTTATATCACTTAGCATAATGTCATCAAGATTTGTCCAAGTTACCACATATTACAAGACTTCCTTCTTTTATAAGGCTGAATAATATTCCACTGTATGTACATACCACATTTTCTTTGTCCATTCATCTGTAGTTGGACATTTAGGTTGTTTCTACATCTTGACTACCGTGAATAGTGCTGCAATGAATGTGAGAGTGCTGATATCTCCTGGAGATCTTAATTTCATTTCTTTTGGATTAATGTCCAGAAGTGGGATTGCTGGATCATATGGTAATTCTATTTTTAATTTTTTGAGGAACCTCAATTCTGTTTTGCATAGTGGCTGCTCTGTTTTGCAGTCGCACCAGCAGAGTACAGGTGTTTCAATTTCTTCACATCCTCACCAGCACTTGCCTTTTTCTTTTTTTCATAATAGCCACCCTAACACGTGTGAAATAATATCTCACTGTGGTATTGATTTTCATTTCCCTGATGGTCAGTGACATTGAGCGGCTTTTCATACACCTGTTGGCTCTGTGTTTGTCTTTGTTGGGGAAAGATCTGTTCAAGTCTATTTTTTAATTAGGTTGTTCATTTTTTTACTCCTGAGTTGTAGGAGTTCCTTATATATTTGGAAATGAGCCCTTTATCAATACATGGTTTGCGATTGTTTTCTCTGATCTGTAGGTTGTAAAGGCTTCCCAGTTTTCTAAAGATAAACATTCCAAATCCTTACCTTGTCCCACAAGGCCCTGTTTGGACTGGTTCCCACCTAGCTCTCAGCCTTATCTGGTACCACTCTCCCATCCCTCGTTCTTTTCATTCTTGCCCCAAAGGCCTGCTTTCAGTTCCACATTCCTGCCATGTGCCTTCCTGCCTCACAAACCTTTGCATATGCAGTGCCTCTTCTTCCTAAAAGCATCTCCCACATCTTTGCCACTTCCCTCTTTACGTTTCATCTTTCATAACTCAACTTAAATGTCGCTCCCATATAGAACACCTTCTTGAGACTAGACTAAGTCTTCTTCTATTCTCATATATTAATACCATAATCCTCTTTGTGGTACTTATCACAATATTAATTGTATATTAAATGCACAGCTAATTATTCAATGTCTGTCTCTTAAATTACCATGTGAGCCCTTGAGGGCAAGAGCCCATCTTGCCATATTTTTGTGTGTCTGGTACTACCATAGTGTAGTATGGTACTACCATATCCCTAGTACCAGACACTAAACATGGGTTGAACACTCTCTTTTTCCTTCAGGCATCTTTTGTAATGACTGCAAGTATTTTCAGCCACTCTCCTTTCATCAAACAGTCAATAAATACCGGTCAACCTGGTTTTGCACCTAACCTTTCCCATCACTTCAAATGGGCAAATAGGTATTCATTTTCTTGCTTCACAGATTAGAAAATGAGCCCCAGCAGTTAAATCACCTGCCCATATTTGTTCCATTTATGTTGGCGTTTAAAGTCAGAGAGCCTGACTCCTACTCCCTGGCTTCTTCTTGGACGAGTCACCTTCAGCACAGCATTACTCAGCTTACTCAGAAGGAGAACACTCGTGGTTGAACAGAGTACCGCTCTCTCCCTTCCTCTGCACCAGAATTCTATGCAGCTTACACTCGCCTGAGTCATTCATGGAAAGCATCTGAGAACATCGTGTAAAATACACCAGCCCACCCAGGAATGTCTTTCATCGTCCCAAGCACAAAGGGTCAATGGAGTGTTCTAGGAATATCTTTGAAAGGGAAGCAAGAATTCAAAGCAGAGAATTTCTCCCCAGTCACCACCCCACTCCTTGCCAGTCGACTACCCGTAGGTGTGTGCTGGAATACAAAGACCTGGGAAACCCTGACAATGAATCAAAAATTTTCAGTTCCTTCTGGAAAGGAGTAATTCAACAGACGCATGAATGCAGTCATGGAAATTAGAATCCCTGCTCTGACCCTGGAACCTTGGAAAGTAAGCACGTGGGCAACCAAAAGTTCCCACACCCTGAGCTAGGGCTGCAGAGAAAACTTACAGAGTCATTGAGAGTATTTGTCATTGAGATAAGTGACATCTGAGAAGTTCCTACAGGGCTGTGGACTCTCCTCTCCTTCCAGCTTCTAACGTTCCTCTGACAAGAGCTCAGGGCGAGATTCTTCAACAAAGGGCACTGTTGGCTGCTTAAAGTTTACATGCTTCTGTTTTCATACAAGCAAGCCATTTAGCCCTGATTGAGGAAGTATTTAAGAGGGATAAAGGCCCAGTTTAGAGGCTGTTGGAGTGTTTGGAAAATCTGTATTAAAATTTTGGCATCAGGGCTTCCCTGATGGCACGGTGGTTAAGAATCAGCCTGTCAATGCAGGGGACATGGGTTTGAGCCTTGGTCCAGGAAGATACCACATCCGCAGAGCAACTAAGCCCGTGCGCCACAACTACTGAGCCTGAGCTCTAGAGCCCGCGAACCACGACTACTGAAGCCCGAGTGCTTAGAGCCTGTGCTCTGCAGCAAGAGAAGCCACCGCAATGAGAAGCCTGTGCACCGCAACAAAGAGTAGCCCCCGCTCGCCGCAGCTAGAGAAAGCCTGCATGCAGCAACAAAGACCCAACACAGCCATAAATAAATTAATTAACTAATTTTTTTAAAATTTGGCATCATATGTATAAAATAGATAACTAATGAGAACCTGCTGTATAGCACAGGGAACTCTACTCGGTGCTGTGTGGTGACCTTAATGGGAAGGAAATCCAAAAAAGAGGGGCTATATATTTATGTATGGATGATTCACTTTGCTGTACAGCAGAAACTGACACAGCAGTGTAAAGCAACTATACTCCAATAAAAAGAATTTTTTTAGCATCAAAACTATATGCCTCTGTTTATCAATAAGTAATTGTTGCTGGGTATCTGTTCTGAGTTCACCTTGTGATAGGAACGGTCAGGAAGTTCAAAAGAAGGGTGAGGGTGTAGAAAGACAGAGTAAAAAGAACAAAGACCTTAGAATCAGAAGAATGAATATAGTTTCATATCTTCTGCTTAGTGGATCAGCTTCGTTCGGGTCTGTATTTTATTTGTGAAGCACTAGTAGCCTTAGGAACTTCATAAGGCTGTTGTAAAAAAAAAACTAGGGAAGACAAATTAGTCGGGGGGGGGGAGAAAAGTAGCACACATCTTCTTAGCTCTTCATTTAATAATTATGTTTGAAGGCTTGTAATATACATTAATAAACCTACCAGACAAAATTCAAATTCTTATGGTAGACTCCTACCTATCCTTCAAGGTTCCAATCAACTATTATGTCTTCTGGTTATGTTTTTCCCTTAAATAAATCTCTTCCTTAATTAAATCTCGAATGCCCTTACTACAATGTGTTATTTCACACGTATGTTAACATGTCCACATTCTACCCTAAACTGTGATTTCCTAAAAGCAGAGGTTGTGTCATATTCCCATTTCTGCTCCCACAGAGTCTTTTAGAAGTCCTTGAGTAGAAACATCGTATGATCAAACTATTATCCAGACAAGAAAAAAGCTTTTATGACTGTAAAATTCTGTCCATAATCAATGTCTTGCCACAAATTTAGTAAAAAAAAAAAAAAAATTCCCTGAAGCTAAAGAGGGTCTTGCCATCTTGGGATTGTCCTTCTGCTTGTCTGTGACATGAAGTTATTTGAACCCAACAATGTATCTACTGAGAAACAAGGTGGGTGATGAAGATCAATTATATACGCAGATTGTCCTTGAACTAATGGTTTTGTCACAAGGGTTCGGTACAGGCTCATTTAAAAATGTAAACTTGAATTTTTTTCAATTAGTTTTCTTAATTTTCACTGTTTGGAATAAGAAAATTTTCTTGAGCAAAAAATGATAAAAGAAAAAAAAAGCATCTTGGATACGGTTTGCCTTCCATGCCATATTTATTCCTTAGATATAAATATGGGTAGAAGAAAAATATGACCTAAACAATATTAATCCAAATGATAAAGGGTATATTTTATTTAATATTTACTTTTGTAGTACTAAACTCTTTGCAGGAACTCAAAGATCAGTGAAGTTTCCAAAATTAACCAACATTTCAAGAAGGACTTTCATTAGTGAGATTATTTGATTTAGTGAATCTTTTGTCATAGACCCAACCTTTGCAAAGTTGAGTATAAATTCCTACCTTCCCTGATGTGAAAAATCTGAGTCCTTCAACATTATATCAGATGTTTCTAGTTTGCATTGTGTAAGTGGTCCTGGAAAATTTCAAGTCAAGCATTTTTAAGGGAATCGTTTAAAATGTAATAGGGAACTTAGAAATAAAACCACCAGTAAATTCCTTACGATATGAACAAGGCTCTATGTCACACGTTTTATAGAATCGATATTTCTTGTGTCAGATTTTTGTGAAGAGGGATGGAAATGATCGCAAGACTGAGTTTTTTTCCTTAATATTATAAATGAGGTTACAAGACACTGTTCTTAAATATCATATGTCTTCCTTTCAATTGTTAAGAACCATTTCTAAAGATCTAACACAAGAGCAGATGAGCCACACTGGCTGGATTTGGGGATAATTGGATTTTCTTTTCTCTTCACAAAAATTATGCATGCCTGGAAAGAAAGAATGGTAAGAATAAACTTCAACCTACTAATTCAGCCTACTAATTACCATCAGCTAGTGTCTGGCTTTTGAAATCTGATTTAAGAAAAAAAAAAATGAAATGAAACCACAGGCTTGGCTGATAGAAAACTGTATTATGTTTAAGCAGTGATGGGGGAAGCCCAGCCTTAAGCAGGCTAGACTTTGGACCAAACCCAACTGATGTTTCCCATCCTTGTTTATTTTGTTACTTGACATGATTCAACTCATTAAGGATTTCAAAGGTCCAAGGGAAAGTCCTTCTTCTTTGCCAAGGGCACCCTTAGTTGGAATTCCATTATCTTCCATGATCCAAGACAGGGATTTCCTCCTACTCAGTTCTGAGTAATTATGTGTAAGCAAACCCTTGGTGTTCTAGCAGAGTGACTGTGCTGAGTTGATGGCTCACCATGAATCATTCATGTGGCAGGCATCTTCAGTGAGAGGGTAAGGAGGGATAACATTGATTTGCAGTGTTTAGATGAAGTATGGCTTTCTCATTCATCTCATTTGTTTCATCAGAGTTGACGCTTATTCTTATAAACCATACCCTTTCCTAAAATGATTACAGGAAGAGAGAACAAGCAGATTCAATCAGTCCTTCCTGCTCTACTGAGTCTAATTTAGATTACACCTTAGGAAATGCTGCTTCCTACTTTCAGAAATCAGGAATTAGTGTTCTCTCTCTCTCTCTTTCCTCTTCCTGTCCTCTCTCCACTCCTCCTTTCCCAACCAGTGAAACAAAATTGTTTTAAATTAGGAAGTGGTATTTTTTTTAAAGTCTGCATTTTCTATTTCAAAATTTTAAAGCTTACCTCTTTTTTCTTTGGGGAGGGGTGCAATAGATTTCTCTGAGACTGTGATAAAAGAACCTCCTTCCAGAATAATTCGTAACCACATATTCACAACTGACATACACCTTTTGGAGGGCTGCAGTCTGAGGTCATCTATGGAGCCTTCCATCATGCCCCTTCCCTCCTTCCCACGCCAACGATGTCAAGTTACACCACTGCTCTAACCGTCCCAGTAACGTATCCAACCAAGATTTTCAGGCAATGGGAACTGAGACCATTTATTCTTCTCAATTTTTTGGTAACATATCCTGTCTGGGCAAGTAACAAGGTTCAAGGAGAACAGCTCAAAGGAGAACCTGGTAGGGTTCAGGATTCTGGGCCCTCCGTGATTCTTAAGTGACTCTCAAAGCTTTTTAAGAGCTTCAGATATAAAACAACAATACATCATAGAAATTCCCCTGACAAATCCTCCGGCCTTTCCCATTCCTTTTTAAAGCAGCTTTATTGAGATATAATTCACATACCACACCATTTATCCATATAAAGTGTTCAGTGCTATTCAGTGCTATTCAGAGCTACAACCATCACCACAATCAATTTTCTAAATTTTTCATCAGCCCAAAATGAAACCCGGTAGCCACTGGCGGTCACTCCCCATTTCCCCCCCACACCCCTCCCACAGCCCGAGGGAGTAGACCAATCTACTTTTTGTCTCTATGGACTTGTCTGCTCCAAATGAGACGTCAAATACGAATTGCCCACTGTGTTACCCTTAGTCAGGACTGTTGCCCCAGGTGACCATAAAACTGCTCACTTGAATTAAACAGTTCATCATTTGATTGTCTAATGGGAGCAAAGCATTATTTTAGGTATGCACAAGTTTCAAAGGTGAGTTTTCAACCTAGTTATGGGAATTGTTCTAAAAAGAAGTGATCGATGTTATGAGAGCAGTACACAAGGGATACTGAATGTGTTGCTCTCCAAAGCTGGCAGGCCCCATCCTCACCTCTAAAAGCCAGTGTTCACCAGGAACTACCCCAGACATGGGTTCCTATTTACGGCCAACCTCCGGAACCATTCACTGGAATTCCAAGCAGTTTCTGATTTCCTCAGATACTGATCCCCGGAATTCTTTTTTGTTTGCAGTCTCACAATATTCTCTTGGGTCTTGTGATGGAGATGGGGAGTGTCTTCCTGCTTCCTTCGTGGCTTTCTGGTCATGCTGTTTCTTAAGTTCCTTCTCAGCTACGTGCCTTTGCATATGCTGTTCCCCTTCCTTACTCTTCTCGCCTCTGACTTCCTGACTTCCCACCAGCCATCCTGCAAGCCTAGGCTTAAAATGGTACTTCTGGGCTTCCCTGGTGGCGCAGTGGTTAAGAATCTGCCTGCCAATGCGAGGGGGCACAGGTTCGAACCCTGGTCCAGGAAGATCCCACGTGCCGTGGAGCAACTGGGCCCATGAGCCACAATTACTGAGCCTGCGCGTCTGGAGCCTGTGCTCCGCAACAAGAGAGGCTGCGATCAGTGAGAGGCCCGCGCACCGCGATGAAGAGTGGCCCCCGAAAAAAAAAAAAAAAAAAAAAAAAATGGTACTTCTTAGTCTGACTAGGTCAGCTTCAACCTTTAGGAAAGCCTTGTGCTCACCCTTCATCTCTCTTAGCACAGTTATCATTTCAATTATTTCTATGATTATTTGTTAAATATCGATTTCTCCCACTAAAACATAATGCTGGTAATCACATAACTTCACAATCGTATTTCTAGAACCTAGAACAGTGCCTGGAATAGATTATACTCTGTATTTGTGACTAAATGGAGGGCAGGATATGATCAGAACTGCTATATCTATCTGTATCTATACCTATATCTAAGGCAGTTATATATACATATGTATTAGATTAATATATGAGGACAAGAGACAACCAATGCCCTAAAACAGACAACAAAAAGAGACTTAACATGCTATACAGAAATTATCCATTTATTTCTATTTCCACTATTGAATAACAAGTTTCTCAAGGCCAGCAATGTATGTATTTAAATGTCTGACACATATTAATCACTTATTTTTGCAATCTGCATAGCAGTTTACGTCTTAAGAAATTATGTTGGCTCTTTGTCTTAGTCTGTTTGCCCTCTAAACTCTCTGTCTTTGGTCTCCTCCACAGCTGGTAGTTCCCAGGCCCACTGACTGGAAGACTACCTGTAGGCTGATGACTCAGCAGCCTGTAGTCTGATGACTCACCAGACTGGAACTCTATCCCTCATTTCACTCCAAGCACCTATGGTAACATCTCAAAGGTAAGAGAATCGTTGGTTCTCTCTTTCCTCTAACCCTCCAAAGCCGTTTGCTCCATTTCAGAAAATGGTATTACCATCCTTCTAAGTGCTCAAGATAAAATGCTTGATACCTGTCTTTCCACCATGCCCCATGTCTAAACTGTAAGTCAGCTCTTAAAAGACATACCTAGAATCCATTTATCATTCTGTGTACTTAAAAGACGTACCTGAGATCCATTAGAGTATTTATTTTAGTTATGATCACTATCTGAAATTATTTATTTACTTGTTTTCTAGTTTTTGACCATCTCCCGTCACTAGACCAACAGCTTCTTGAGCCAATGGATCTTGTTTTCTTTTCACTATTCTTACCCTAGCACTCAGAACAGGCCCTGCACCCTAGCGAATACTTGTTGAATGGTTGAGTGAATGAATGGATGGAAAATGAACATTTTGGGGAGTAGGCTGAACCGAATGAGAGAAGCAATGGCAGTGGGGGAAGTAATAGCATATCCTTGGAAAAGAATTGGTGAGGGAAAAAACCAAATGAAAAAAGGTAAAAACGAAATAAGAAGATCCATTCTAGATGCTAACTTTTAACAGGTTTGGGTTATGCACCCCTTTGTGAATATTATGGTATCACTTGGCGTATAATTTCAAGGTATTCTCTAGATACTCTGAATCTCATCCAAGTTGCTATCGGAAGGGGTCATGAAGGCCTGAGTAAAAATTTCTAGAGATTGATCAGTGATAGCCTTATCTTCCCAGAGAACATTTCATTCTGAAGGTCAGCTTCCATCTAATATTGCCACTTTTTTGACACTGCAACAATTGTATCAAACTCCCCATTACAATGGGCAGAAGTGAGAGTACACAGTCGGTACTGTGTTAGTTGTGCGAGATTTTAGGTTAGGCAAAGCCACGCAGGGCAAAATACAAAGCCAAAGAATTGCCCCAAGAATCCTTTTTCTGCAGCGGAGTTCCTCCAGATATAGCCAACTCCTCTAAGATCTAGCCTTAATCTTAACTAAAGTTACTGAAATTTCTCAGGATCCACACTGTGTTCATAGCTTCCAGGGAGAAGTAAATTACTATCAAAGTCTGTGGGGATACAGGGTCTTTAAAAGGGATCCATTGGCCAAATGCAATTTTTCCATTGGATTCATCCAAAGAATAAGGAAAAGTGTGTCTTCATAGCCACTTAGCTTGTACACAGCAAATATGTAGTGTGTGAAGCCGTTGGCGGCGTCGAACCTCCTACCAGCCAGGTTACACTGGAATAGTGTCACATTTTACTAAGACTCCCTAGAAAACTTTACTTGACTGTACTGCCTCGCTTTCATGGGACAGTGTCCAGGATAAGCAGGGAAATATTTTCCCCCCTATTTTATCTGAATTTGCTCAAGGAACTGAAATCATCATGTCCTGAGCCACATGCCATGTGCAAGGCCTCCGACTGGCACACAGAAAACTCTAAGGAATCGTTACTCAGTGACTCTTGCCATTTGCAAGCCTGTGGAATTCAGGTGCCCACAGGAAGGAGTGGAGAGGTTTTTCCAACCTGACCGTATCAGCCGTCTCACTACAAGAACCTTCTGTTTTGGCTGGAGTCCTTCTATCAGACTCAGGCTGTTCTTTACAGCCAAGTGTGAGTTTAACGTGTCTGATTTACTTTCTATAAGTGCTTGTCTCATTCACAGGCTCCTCTCCTCATATCCAATGGCTTGAATGCTTTGTATTCATGCTTGGTTTTCAGAGAAGGTGGGATAGTTGGACACTGGAGGACATAAATTCTAGAAGTTTAACTTCAGAGTAGAAATTAATGATAATAAAGAGAACCACAGGCACTAGTGTTCTGCAGAGAAAATCAAACAAGTAGGATCAATAATGTAAGGCTGTGGGAGATGATTCAACAATAATGTGGGTATGGGATGGGCAGTAATAGTATTTGAAATTTTCTGGTGAATTAAGCAAAGGTTTTGGTAACTATCTTTTTCTCCTCTTTGTGAGATGTAGGTTGCTGTAAGCTATAGTACTGTGGCAAAAAAAAACTTGGTGGAGAGCAAAACAGTTTTAAAATTTTTCTTAGAACCCAACCCACTGGAATTATGAAAGCAGCCTCAGTAAGTAAGATAGACGTGCATGCCTCCAGTTACAGAGGTGTAGGGAAAGGAGTGACTTCAGTTACTGGAAAATCGTATTTGCATTGGGCAACACGATTATTTGAATTGGATGGTGCAGGGAGAGGTGCATCTTAACTTTATCAAACACATTACAGATGTAATTTTTAATTCATCTGCTCAGGGCCATTTTGTTTGTATATACAGGATGACTGGTAATATTTTTTAAACACGTTTTTAAAATTACCTTTAAGCTCCTTAAGTATTCTAAGAACATTCTTAAGCTCCTTAAGAATTCTAAGAATAATTTGTTTGCAAGTCAAAGACTGACACCTGCTAATTCCATCATTGATTTTTTTTTTTAATAAATTAAGTATACATAGCCTGCGATGGAAGCATGCCCTGCTACTCTTTTCTTGGGTACATAAAAAGAATCAGAGGGGCTTCCCTGGTGGCGCAGTGGTTGAGAGTCCGCCTGCCGATGCAGGGGACACGGGTTCGTGCCCCGGTCCGGGAAGATCCCACATGCCGCGGAGCGGCTGGGCCCGTGAGCCATGGCCGCTGAGCCTGCGCGCCTGCACGCCTGCGCGTCCGGAGCCTGTGCTCCGCGACGGGAGAGGCCGAAACAGTGAGAGGCCCGCGTACCGCCAAAAAAAAAAAAAAAAAAAAAGAATCAGAGAAACCCATTTGATAAAATATTGTTTCCCCTCACAGAGAGTAAAAGGCTGGGCAGTGTCCATCTAACACACAAGGTAGTTTGCCTTTTAAGGCGACATTCTCTGGGATGTAAAAATTATTGTTTAGGTGACTTAGATGGTGATTTTTGAAAACTACTCAGTTACAGGTAAATGAGTCATCGTCCTCCAAATAAATCAAGCTCCGTGTTTTACGGGCTTGCTTCTCAGAGTTCCCTTTGTCTTCCATTTTTATCCGCTAGAAGGAGAGTGAGTTGTGCTCACTGATGGGGGATAGCCGACCCTTCCTTCTGCAGCGCACGAACCTGCAGGAAGGCTGCACGCTTCCCTCCCAGGCGCATCACGCTCCAGTCCCCGAGGAGGGTGTGCTGGAGATTTGAGCGCGGGGGTGGCAGGGGAGGCGTTTCCCTTCTATTTTGGTTTCTCCTACTGACTGACTGCTCAGCTGTTCATGAGTCACCCTAACCTCAAAATCTGTCATTAAAACAGAAATAATGATACCTATTTTCTGTGCCTTATATGAATTGCATGAAGATGTTATTCATATTTCTGAAATACATGTGAGAATTAGTCAAGGTTAGATATTAGGAAAAGTACAATGGGGGTGTTCTCAAGCCACAATGAAGATGCTTTATTCGCTTAGACTTTGAGAATTCTCTGTGCTGAAAAATGAAGAATGAAAAAAGATCCTAATATGGATTAAATTTGACGAAATATTTATGTGACAAACTGGATCAAGAATATATAGCTAGTGGGAAGCAGCCGCATAGCACAGGGAGATCAGCTCGGTGCTTTGTGACCGCCTGGAGGGGTGGGATAGGGAGGGTGGGAGGGAGGGAGACGCAAGCGGGAAGAGATATGGGAACATATGTATATGTATAACTGATTCACTTTGTTGTGAAGCAGAAACTAACATGCCATTGTAAAGCAATTATACTCCAATAAAGATGTTTAAAAAAATAAAAAATAAATAAAAAAAAGAATATATGTGATTTGAATAACATATGGCATTATAACTTACTTATTAAAATGTTCATTTAATAAAATTTTATCAAGCATCCTGGCACTAAATTAGACATTAGGGATACCTTATGACACAGAACCTCTCCTAAAAAGACCACATACTGGATATAAGACAGTAAATGACTCTGGGTAATGGCACATGTAAATGTGGTGGTATTTGGGATATTTTTCACATTAATGTCATCAAAACTAGTGATTCTTAAAGCACTGGTTAGGAGCTTCAGAGAGCATTCACCTTAATAGTTGACATTTATCTAAAGAGTTTACATTTATCTTAAATATGTTTTTCTACAGTGTAACTTACCTTACTTAGGTATTCTTTTTCTACACTTGTGAGTTGAATGTTTAATTTCTTTTTTATTCATTCATACGTAGAAATAAAAATATTAAAGAACATGAATTTGTCTCTGGACAGCATTTTGTCCACATTCCGTATAATGTTTTTACTATTTAGTGCTGTCAGTAATGAATGCTCTATAATAATAATTTTTATTAGGTGATCCTATTAAAATTCCAAAATAATAATCAGCCTACGCTTCAAGTTTTGCTCTCAGTATTCAGCTAGCTTACATAAGCAGATTTGTTTGTGGAGCCGTTTCTTTTGCCTTTGTCATAAAGTCCAAGTTCCTCATATGGACTGCTGTATATTTTACCTCTGAACTGGGAATAGTATTTTATAGATGCTCTATTGAGTTCTTCCTAGTCCACCCACACACAGGCTTCTACCATTTAAACAGTCTTTACAACAGGCTTCTACAAACAGATTTCTGCCAGACTGAACAATCCTTAGGACAGGTCCCTCCAAACAATAATAACAGGTTTATTTATTTGGGTTTGGGGAAGAGAAAAGAAATAGAACCAAATACCTACCCTTCATTCTCCCTTCCGGAGTCCAAAGGAGGATACCCCCATGTATTGGCATTCTCCTCCATGGGATGGATGGGAGAATTCTGAATGTGATATTATTGGCCTTTCTTGGCCCAGAGCTCAGTTTTGCAGTTCCCCCCATTTCCTGTCCCCGGGAGAGATGAAAGAGTAGCATTGAGTCTCCGTGCAGCACATCCAAACGCTGTGGCTGGAATCCCAAACTCTTAGCCTCAGTCCTTTTATCACACTGCCCCACTCCTCCCAGCAAAGCGGGCTCATCACTGATCCCTCTCTCTTAACCTTGTCCCATGAGGTATGGGGACTTTTCTCTTAGAGCTTTTTTTTCTCTACTAAAGATCTAGTTGTAGAGAAGTGAAATTCTAATTATTATTGCCACAACTGTTTTATCTCATTTAGGAGAAGAAAATTTAATAAATGGAATTATTCTTCTAGCTAGATCTTACTGACCAATATATGAAGTTATTTTTGATTCTTGCTGTATTTTAGGTCAAAACATCCTTGCCGTATGAACTCTAAACACACTAAGTAGGATGTTTCTCTTTCTTTGGCCCTGGGACAGACTTCATAATAATATTTTGTGCAAAAATCCACATATACAGGTGGACATTTTCTTTTCTTTTTTCATTCCTCAAAGTAAGATGAAGGATTTTTCTTTTAATCTGCACAAGAACATGATTGAAATTAAATTTCTTAAAAATTACATAATTGGGGCTTCCCTGGTGGCACAGTGCTTGAGAGTCCGCCTGCCGATGCAGGGGACGCGGGTTCGTGCCCCGGTCCGGGAGGATCCCACATGCCGCGGAGTGGCTGGCTGGGCCCGTGAGCCATGGCCGCTGGGCCTGTGAGTCTGGAGCCTGTGCTCCACAACGAGAGAGGCCACAACAGAGAGGCCCGCGTACTGCAAAAAAAAATAGATAATTGTCTCCTTCTATTTCATAAAATTTTGCACACTCCTTGGAGCACTCTTTTTTTTCCACTTCACAGCTTCTTCGTTCCCATCATACAAAATGATCCTAAATGATGCTAAAAGTCTCAGATTGCTTCCTAACCCCCATTCCTCTACCCCCCCAATTAAATCCATCAGTATATTCAGCTGAATTATAAATGTTGGAACAATCCTTTTGTTATTGAGGGAAATTGAAGGAGCAGTATTTTAGTAGCTCTGATTAATCAACATTAAATGAACCTCGTTTACCCTTGTCTTGACTTGGCTTCTGACCTGTTCCAGTGACAAAGTGCCCCCCCTTTGTCACTAATAGCTGAATATCAGACATATTGACCCATCGCTGAGTATTTACCTGGATAACCTACTCATCCTTTCCAATTATCATCGTTTCACTTGTCCATTCTCTTATGTACAGTCAGCCCTCCATATCGGTGGTTGGTTGAATCCGATGCAGAACTCACAGATACAGAGGGCTGACTGTACTATGCCATTTTATGTAAGGGACTTGAGCATCTGCAGATGGTATCGACGGGGGTCCTGGACCCAGTACCGAAGGATAACTGTGTTGGCATCCTATCTACTATCTCTTCATTAGTTCGATGGTTGTTTCTCCCTGTCTACTCAGTCTTCCTAAGGCAAACTGTCATCCTGCCCAACTCTCTGCCCCTCACCTGCCTCCATTTTCTCCATTATCATGTTCTCACTGACTTTCTCCTGAGATATCACTTGTTTACCCCCTTTAGAGCCTCCCTTACATCGAGGATCTGTCTGAAATGTCATCTATTACCTGCCACCATACTATTTTACTAGTAGGAATATTGGAAACTACTCTGAATATTTATCAGATGTTTTTAACATAACCCTAACTTCGATGGACTACTTCTAAGGGTCCGTTAGAAGGGAAAGCCAAACCACAGAGGAATAAGTAAGTTCATAAAGATTCTCAGTGTCCTTATTTATAATAGGAAAATAATTAGACAATTCCAGCAACAAAGGAATGTTTAAATAAAGAATAATAAATTGTCTGATGGACGTTAATGCAAAAGAGAGAGTGCTGTAATAATATGGAAACATCTTTACACTAAATTAAATTATCTAATTTAAAAAAAGTTAATTTACTATAACTTAGTGGTAACTTTAAAAAAAAAGCAGAATTTATTGTGTAGAATGTGATGATCATTAAGTTTAAAATTTTTTTTAACTTACGCATGGAAGCCAAGACTAGAACAAAAAGAAGCAATAATATAAACATGGCTGCTTGACTTTCTGTCACACTAATAATCTTCTTTTAATTTTTCTGCATCTTCTAAATTTTCTCTAATGATTGGTGTAAAAAGCAGCTTCTAAGATGACCTCGATCCTTCCTACCTCTGGAATGTACAGCTTTCTATAATCCCCTCTTCCTGAATGTGGGCAGGACTTGTCTCTAAGCAATAGAATATAGCCAAGATGATGGGTTGTCACTTTCATAAGATCACAAAAGATTTTGACTTCTGTCTTGCTAGCAGACTTTCTCTGTCACCTTGTTGACTTTCATGCTTTGATGAGCAAGGGGAGAAGCCCATTGTGCCAGGAACTGAGAACAGCTTCTAGTCAGCAGCCCGTGAGGGACAGGGGGCCTCAGGCCAAATATTGTAAGGAAACAAAGGCTACCACACCACTGACTGAGGTTCACAGTGGATCCTCCCTCAGTCGAGCCTTCAGATGAGATACTGGGCTGAGGCTTTGATTGGAGCCTTGTTAGAGGACATGAAACAGGGGACCCAGCTAGGCTGTTTCCAGATTCCCACCCCCACCCCCCCGAAAAACAGATAATAAATGTGTGTTATTTTAAGCTGCTAAGTTTTGGAGTAATTTGCTACATAGTAATAAATGACTAACACATGAAAGTATTATTTTAATAAACATAGCAGTAAATGTCTTTTTAAAAAGGACATTCGAATAAAGAATGATTTGAGATGCTAAAGGACTTTGTGAATGTTTCCTATACAATTACCCTTAGAAGCTGACCGTTTGCCCTAGGCAAGAGGGAAATGGAAAGGGTGCAGGTGTCATCACTGCATAGCACAGAATATTTGCACAAGGTCACAGGGGGAAGGGTCACTGTGAAAACTTCAGCATTTGGGTTTTTATCCTTCTGCACTCCTAGAAGACTGAGTGATCTGGAAAAAAGAGCATTCATCCTGGAATTAGAAACCTGCTTATAAAAGTAGTTACTTTGAATATATTTGGGAGAAATCTTCAATTTTCTGTAATGGTTTACCCCCCAGGAAAGAAGAAAAAGGAGGTACTGTGACACTGAAGGTTTCTTTTCTCCACCTCATAAGACGTAATGGAATTAAAAGGCTTTAAAGCTGACCATGTGATATTATCTGTACAGATAATATCAGATAACAGGCTGTACAGAGCAGCCTGTCAAGAATGGTGACTTTCTACTCTCTACCTCTGGGGCCTCACCCCTGGAGGACCACCTGAGAACTACCTTCAGGAGCTACTCCCTGAAAGTAATAGTGGTAGAACGGGCAAGGAATGTTCATCCTTGACCACTGACTACTTTAGCCAGGAGAGAAGATATTATAGTGGGGGAAGGAGTAAGAAATTGCATCCAGGTGAGCATTCTGTATGGCTTTGTATGTCAGAATTTTCCAGAGCCAGGCATTCTCAGCTTTTGAAACTATATGTGTAATTAGGTATGTGTTAAGGTTGAGCAGGCATTCAAAGAGGAGGGAGAAAACTCATAAGTGGCTGAGTGGACCTAAACACAGAAAGGGGGACGGGGCTCTGGTTCTTCTGTGTATTAATTCTCCTCCTTCTTCCTCCCATTCCTGGCCCTACCCTACCCTGAGTAAGTTTCTCCTTCCAGCAGAGCATTGACCCCTCACTGGAGCTGTATCCACTCCAATGTCCATCACCACTCCGCTTCCTAGTGGAGAACTCATTCTCAATCATACCATCATTTGGCTACAACTCTTGAAGCACAAACATATGGACCTTCCAGTAGAAGGGAAACAGCAAATATACCTCTTTCTAGAGATATGATTTGCGTTCTGGAGACACAGTTTGTTCTAACATACAAGGCAGATGGGAAATACATACTTAGTGCCTGCCTGAGTCACCGACATTTAGATGTTTGCTCTCAGCAGTTGTCACACTATAGCAAAAATGCGTCACATTGCAGGAGTGTGTGAGGAGCAGTTGAGGATTAATAATCAGACACTCTCAGAGCCCCACAATGGATTAAAACCAAAAATCAGAGATATAATCTCATTTCTACAAACATTGCTTATAAATGATGTGTTAATTTTTTCCCCCCCTCCTCTGGTTGACTTTGTAGTAGTCAGCTTAGGCTACCATAACAGAATACTATAGACTGGGTTGTTTAAATAATAGATATTTATTTTCTTACATTTTTGGAGGCTGGAAGTTTTAGATCAGAGTACCAGTATGGTTGGTTTCTGTTGAGAGTTTGAGAACTCTCTTTCTGGCTACCCTCTCACTGTGTCCTCACATGGTGGAGAGGGAGGGAGGGAGGGAGAGAGAGAGAGAGAGAGAGTTGTGGCGGGGGAGGAAGGTTGGGGGGCTTGCGGGAGGGGGCAAGCTTTCTGGTGTCTCTTCTGATAAAGGCACTAATCCCATTATGAGGGCCCCACCCTCATGACCTCATCCAACTCTAATTACCACCCAAAAGGCTCCATCGCCAAATACCATCGCTGGGGGTTAAGGCTTCATCACATGAATTTTGGGAGCACAAAAACATTCAGTCCATAGCAGATTTATCGTCCCCTCTGTATTTTTTCCATACCAACTTTTAAGTACCTGTTTTCTAGACAGTAAAGTTCAAGCTGTTCTTTGTAGAGTATCTCCTATGTGTCACAGAATTTTGACATTTAAAGAATGATTTCTGGTAGTTGTGATTGCATTCAAACTTTTAGTTTGTAGGAACGCAGAAGCAAAAAAAAAAAAAAAGTAGATTGTATAGCATTAAACCTTTAAAATAATATCTTTAAAAAATAATACTGATAAAAAATGCTGCAATGCAGGCAGGGATCATGTATTCAAATATAGTTTTAAGGGTTAATAAAATGTATTTTGTACAGAGCAACATCAAACTGTAAAGCTACACTCTCTTAAAAATCCTAGTTACCTTATATACGAACATTTACGCTGAGTGGCCTGAAATAAGGTCATTATACCCTGATGCTTTCACAACCTTCTCCTTTTCTTTATAACAAGTGCTCACTATTATGGGAAGAATGCCTGCCTTTTCTTTGCAGCTTTGCAGAGCTTTAAGGAAGCAGGGTTTTTAATCACACTCTTTTCTTGCTTGCACTTCTGACTTCTCTGAGTTGGCAAGAGAATTTTAAGTTCATCTCCGAGATAGCATCACTCTTTAACCTTGGACAGTTTAAAAGTCTCTACCAGGGCATTTCTAGGCATTTTATTGCTTCATTCCTTTATTCTCATGTCAAGGATAAGTGGACTTGAGCCAACAAACAAAATTAGAGCAGAGCCCTTACTCTATTTCCAGATCAGCTAAACCAATTAATACAATTTAATTAAAACTTATTTTCTTTCCTCTCTGCAGAAGGGGCTCAGAGAGCAGCTGTTGCAACTGGGTTTTCAGAATGTGGTTCCAGCTTCATTTAACTCTTAAGGGACATTTTCCGAGTGAGACGTTACAGGCATGTGACACTACTAATTGATTTCACTTTAAATTTCCCGTGTAATACTTCTTCAAACTATATATGTTCTTCATCAAAAAGGGGAAAGTTTATTTCATTCCTACTTTTTTCCCCCTTGGGATTGAATGCTTTAGTAGTACTTGTGCCTACAGTGAGCTACTCATAGTTGGCAGGTCTCAACCAATTCATTTGAACAAATGTAAAAGACACCTGCAACAAGGAGAAAAGTCCTCTATCACAACACAGGATGTATTTTTTTTTTATTGAAGTATAGTTGATTTACAGCGTTGTGTTAGTTTCAGGTGTATAGCACAGCGACTCAGTTATATGCTCGTGCGCGCGCACACACACACACACACACACACACACTCTCTCTCTCTCTTTTTCATATTCTTTTCCCTTATAGGTTATTACAAAATATTGAGTATAGTTTCCTGTGCTATACAGTAGGTCCTTGTTGGTTATCTGTTTCATATATAGGAGTGTATATATGTTAATCCCAAACTCCTAGTTTATCCCCCCACCTGGATGTATTTTTACCTTGAATGGAGTGAAAGTTTGTAACAGTAATAGTTCCCACTTTCCCCCTGTAATATTTACCTCGAGCATTCCTACAAGTTATGTGTATGATATTGATAAAACAGTCTCTGATTCATTGGGATGTAAGAGAAATCCAGCAAGAGCTTCCCTCTTCCCTTGGATCCCCACATTTACCTTGGGTTTCTAGAGGTCCGTCCTGGGGTTCAGCCTGAACTCTGGGGACAGAGTTCAATTCCCTTCTCAAAAGTACACAGTTGTAACTTACTTTATTGCTCTTCTCTTCCACTCCTTTTTATGCCTCCTTAGACCATGAAATCTTTATTGAGGCTAGGGCAGAAACAGTTGCTTTTACTTTGTATCAGTTAGAACTGAGTTTGATTGCAAGTAACAGAAACTCCACCAGAGGTTGAAGGGGCTTATATTGCTCATGGAAGTCTGGGGAGGAGTAGACTAAGCTGATACAGTAGCCAAGACTACCACATGGGACCCAGGCTTTCCTTTTTCCTTATCCGCCAAACCTAATGGATAGCCTTCAACCTTATGAATATAGAACAATTCTAACAGTTCACTCACCCCATCTACGTTCCAAGAAGGAACAAGGGAAAAGAAACAGACAAAAGCCTTATGCCAGCAAAGTCTGTCTTACTTTTTCCTGGAAGCCCCTTTTAGTGATTTCTTCATACTTCTTTTGGACTTCAGGTAAGTACAGAGGAATCTGGAAGGATAAGCATCTTATCTTGATTCTTACAGTAAAAAAGAAGATGAAAGTATATACATTTGGTGGACAACTAGTTATATCTGCCAAAGTCTACCCCTATGGCTACCCCAAATCCATATATACATTTATTGTAGTAACCTGCCCCTTAGGGAACATTGTAAAATGTGTGACGACATTTCTACTTGTCAAGATGACTGGGGAAGGGCAGTATGTTCAAGTAGTATTTGCCATCTAAGAGTGTTGTTAATTGTCCTGTAACCTGTGGCATATCCTGAATAACAGAGAATTATCTCACCCAGAATCCCAGTATTGACTCCCATTAGGAAACGCTTTCAAATGCAGGAATGCTACTCTCCTGAAAGGCGATTTTATCCTGAATTTATAATTGTTCTTCTTCTAGGTCAAATAAAAGACATTCTGGGATTGTGTAACTTTTACTAAATGTAACATCTCATTAACCAGTAATCTAGTTATCCACTTGCAAAACCTCCAGTATACAATGGTGGAGTAGGAACAGCATTAGCTGCAACAAAAATTTACATGTGGAAAAAAAATGAAGTCCATGACTCAGGACGTATATCAGATCCTGCCGATAAGAACTGCAGCTCTTGTTTGACTCAGCTGGTCACCCCAGTTTGGGTACTTTGGGAGATCTCTCTGGTCTGTCATCCTTCACTGCAATATTGAGCCCTGGGGTAGGTAGGAGTGTACCTTCAGGGCTACATGTGCTTTTAGTGCAGTTCAGAGTCCAAGGATTGCTTTGGGGGTAGAACAGTCACAGGCAGATATTGTCCTGTCCCAGGATGTTTGTTTAGATGAGATAGTCTCTCAAAATTTAGTAGGCTTTCAGGCTATTTGCTCCAGTCAATTCTCTGACTAACAATAGCCAAGGATCTTAGGTGGGTGTAGCTTTATGCATTAAGTCTTTTATCTACTGGTTTCTGTGACCTGACCATTTTCCTAAAGTCCTCCTGGTCAGTGCCCTGAGGTAATTAGAAACAACCTTGGATGGGGATACAAACATTTAGAGTAACATTTTTTTTTTTTCTAATACTTTCTCCCTGTATTTGGCAGAGAATTTTTGGAGAAGGGTTGTGGGCAAGGCCCAAGGTACCAATTTAAAGCTGCCTCTTCTAAGCCGTCCTCTGTTTAAGATGGAGAAGAACTTGGCTTGTTCTATCTTTGAAGGTTCAAACCATAAGAGTTTCACTCAACTTCGTTTCCAGGTCATTTGCAGGAAGTGCGTCTCTCAGCCAAGTTAGTTAATCCGTCTCTGCTTGCAGATGGTCTAATCATAGTCTGAGCTCATTTAGCTCTTGTAGGACTTGGCTCAAAGAGGAAAAAAGAAAGAGTAGATCCCACCACTCTTAATTGTTCCCACCATTTTCCCTAACACAACAGCCTTGGTTTACACATGGCCATTACCCCACATGGTAACAGTTGAACAAAATGTTTTGTTATGATCATTTTGTAATATTTTCTATAGAGACACCAAGAAGATAATTCAGTCTTTTTCTCCTGCAGTGTTGATTTTTTTTAAATTTATTATTATTTACACTTTAGATAAATTTTTTTCAGTTGCACAACATGGTATTGATAATACTGCTTAAACATTTAGGTTTGTATCAAGTTTGGAAACTATCAAATTTCTGTCACATATGAACTGTAGACTTAGAGGGCATTTCAAGTATTCTTGTGTAGTGATTCATTTAGCTGGAGACACTCATTAGGTGACAGGCTATGGATGTGATCACGTTATTACTCTGGGTGCAATGGCACAGTAGGCAGTGGGCGTGCTTACACCAGGACAGCTAGCAATGACTTAACTGTACACAGAAGTGACTGTAAGCCATAATGCCATATCCCCCAACTTGCCCAACCCCCAAAATGTTAACTCCCACTTGGGAGGGAAAGCGGGGAAGGGCAAGTGTTGTGAACTTGACAGGAGATGTTGGAATAAGAAATGGCAGCCAACTGGGATTGAAATGTCTTAATTTTGCAAATTTTAGAAACCTTACGAATATAGCACCTCATCTGCAATCACGTCCAGTATAGTTCAGTTATTGCTAGCTGTCCTGGTAAAGGAACACTCCTATAGCCTTCTGTGCTGGTTCACTTAGAGGAATAACATTATGACATTCATGATATATCTCTTCTGTAACCCCAATGAAATGTCTCTACACAAAAAAACCTGAAATGCGTTCTAATGGCTTGCTAAGGCCTCTCACACAGTTGGGTAAGGCCTGAAGTTAAGCTCCATTAGTGGCACAGGAAATCCTTCTCTGGTAAACTATTATCAGAGTAGAGTCTAACAAATCAGTGGGCAATCACCAAGTAAAACTAATCAGAAAGTCACACCTCCTGATTGCTCTGCAATCACTCTGCTTATGACAGCCTTTAAATAAGGGAGGATGAATAACTTGCAATTTTGTGTATGTCTCATAAAATATCCTTTATTTGATAGGGATGTTTGTTATTTTTTAAGTTATAAATTTGCTACCTTAGCTAAGTAAATGTTTGGCTTTTAATTTTTTTTAATTTCTTCTTTTCTTTTTCTTTCTAAAAATTTTATTTTCTTTATTACAGATTCAAAGGCAAACAAATGGTAAAAACCATGTCACAGTAATACACGGAAGCAATCAGGAAAGTACAAAGCTTAACAAACTAATTGAACCTTAGGGTAGAGAAAGCTCTGTTACACCCAGAAGCTTAGCTTTGAAGGAAGTTAATACTTCTTCAACAGTTGTACTAAGAACATTAAAAATACTTTTGCCCAGGAAGGGTATCAACACTTTAATCTACCTTACACTGATAAAAAGAAAAACACACAGCAGGGAGGCAGCAGGGGCCGGTTTTCATGAAGCCACAGAAGGTAGAAACAAAATGTTCTTTGTCTGGAGAATATTGCACCTGCATTAAATTTACTGCTGACATCTCTTCGTAGAAATTTGATTTTTCTCCCATTCCCCCACCTCTGATTGTTTTCAACACTGAAGAATGTGAAGCATGCCAGTTGTCCTCCTTGTATTTGCAACATTTCTGTTTTCAGCTATGAAAGAGAACAGGGCTACCTCACCCCCTGGCCATCAGCACGTCATTTCAGCAATGCACCTGCACCCGTAACACGACACTGTACCATGCAGAGTTTCATACTTCTGTGACAGACACAAGAGATCAATTTCCTGCCTATTGGGCCTCAAAGTTTGGGTCCTGTTCTGACAAGGAAGGTCTCTTTCAAATAACCCTAACTACTAAGGGCAGCTCAAATAGAGATGAAAACTTTTAGAGGAGTTGTGATATCGGTATCATAAAGGGAGCAACTTCTGACCATATGACCAATGACCATAGGCACAGTGATTGTGGGGTATTTCTTAAGGGGAGGGGCATCCATAACCTCAATGTCCCTAGAGTGGGTCGACTGACATTTTATGTTTTCTTAATATTCCATATAGTTGGAAATAATGTAAGTGCGATGGATAACACGTAGTATGGGTTTTGTTCAGAAATTATTTTACCTGTGAAAGCATTATATATTATAAATTAGTTCAGCTTTGTTTCTTATGTTTAGGCCCTTTTAGCTTTCTGTCAGCCATTGTAAAGGCAGAGTTTATCCCGCCTCTGTACCTTGTGCTCACCTCTACTATTGCACCTGTAATTC
Organism: Leucopleurus acutus; assembly: GCF_964270905.1. Taxonomy (NCBI): domain Eukaryota; kingdom Metazoa; phylum Chordata; class Mammalia; order Artiodactyla; family Delphinidae; genus Leucopleurus; species Leucopleurus acutus. The sequence continues at coordinate 53,028,840 of NC_139160.1, forward strand.
TGCGTGGCAGTTATTTAGCTCTCATCTCCTTTCCTGTGTGTGAGTTTCCTAGGACAGAGCCAGGCTGTATTCCCAGGTTGCCAGTGCTTACACCTGCATCTCCATCTTGGCAAATCCCTATTAAATGTTTGGGTTTTTTTAATGTATTAATGGATTGTCAATCACGTTCGTCGCCTCCTGGGAAATCCTGAAGGTACAATAGTATATACTTCATATTGAAACTATGTCAGTTTGGTCTTGACTTAGAGCTCAGAAATTTATCTTTTTTTTTTAATCTATTTTTTAAATTGAAGTATAGTTAGTTGATTTACAATGATGTGTTAGTTTCAGGTGTACGGCAAAGTGATTTGGTTATGTATGTATTCTTTTTCAGATTCTTTTCCCTCACAGATTATTATAAGATATTGAGTATAGTTCCCTGTGCTATACAGTAGGTCCTTGTTGGTTATCTATTTTATATATAGTACTGTGTATATTTTAAGCCCAAACTCCTAATTTATTCCTCCCCATCCCCTTCTTTGGTATCCATAAATTTGTTATCTATGTCTGTGACTCTATTTCTGTTTTGTAAAGAAGTTCATTTGTATTGATTTTTTTTTTTTTTGGATTCCACATATAAGCAATATCATAGGATATTTGTCTTTCTCTCTCTGACTTACTTCACTTAGTATGAGATCTCTAGGTCCATTCCTGTTGCTGCAAATGTCAGTATTTCATTCTTTTATGGCTGATTAGTTTTCAGTGTGTGTATGTATATACCACATCTTCTTTATGTATGTATATTAGTAAACTAGTGTGCATGTATATACCACATCTTCTTTATCCATTCATCTGTTGATGGGCATTTAGGTTGCTTCCATATCTTGGCTATAGTAAATAGTGCTGCTATGAACATTGGGGTGCATGTATCTTTTTGAATTATAGTTCAGAAATTTATCTTGAGTTGGGTAAGAAGAGAAGAAAGTGGAGGAGGAAAAGAAGGAGCAGAGGAAAACGAATTGTGTTATCTTAGAGTCAGAAGGCCTGGGCTCCAAAGATGGCTCTAACACCTGCAAGTTATGTGACTTTGAGAACTGACTTAATATCTAAGCACCATTCTCCTTACTGAAAAATGGGGATACTAATAGCATCTCGGGGATTAAATGAGACCATTAATGTACAATGCTTAGAAGTGCTTCTTCCGGGCTTCCCTGGTGGCACAGTGGTTGACAGTCCGCCTGCCGATGCAGGGGACACGGGTTCGTGCCCCGGTCCGGGAAGATCCCACATGCTGCGGAGCGGCTGGGCCCGTGAGCCATGGCCGCTGAGCCTGCGCGTCCGGAGCCTGTGCTCCGCAACGGGAGAGGCCACAACAGTGAGAGGCCCGCGTAGCGCAAAAAAACAAACAAACAAAAAAAAAGAAGTGCTTCTTCCAGAGAAAAAATTCAGTAAAAATTAGCAGTTGGTACTAGCAGGGTAAGAAAAAACTTTGGCTTCAGCTTATCAAAGATGTTATCATCATATCATAATTTAAAAGAAAGTTCCAAAAAGGCAGAGGCACAATTAGGAAGCCTTAAGTTAGAAGATGTGCCTTAGGCCACCTGCTCTTCCTATCCACTCAGAAATCACCAGGCAGGGTCTGGCTTCTACTCTATTGTTTGCTTTATGAATACCTGCAAACCTCTCTCTGTCACTGCAAATGTGCTCCAGGTTAATTTACTTTTGGCAAAGGGCAGAATTTAAATGGGAGCCTTTTACATGTCATGTCATGGATCTCGGAACAGAAAAAAGAACATCAGTGCAAACTGGTGAAGTTCAAATAAGAACTGTTGCTCATTTAGTAATATTGTACTGATGTTAATATCTTGTTCTTGCCAATTATACTGTGACTATGTAAGATCTTTACACAAGGGGAAGTGAAGTGAGGGTATAAAGGAACACTTGTACTATGTTTGCAACTTTCCTGTTAAGTCTAAAATTGTTTTTTAAGTTTGTTTTGTTTAGCTGAGAAATAATCTGCATTAATCATAGAGGAGGCTTCAGCAGATTCTCATTCGTTCTCAAATCACTCACTACAGACATTTGGACACACATGGGCTGACTCTTCTAAGACCTCATGGAGACAGTATCTTGCAAGCACATAAAATTGTAGGGCATTTACGGAGTCCACATGATATAGTTCTCCCCTGAGGACAAGATGATTGTGACGCTAAAAACTAGGAGCTGAGGCGTAGCTCTTGACCAGGAAAAGCAAAACAAACAGCATTCAAACCCTTCTGATAAGAAATCCCTTTTATCAACTGAGGAAGACCTTAGTTTGAAGCAGATATTTCATTCCATAGACATAGTTAGGCTTTCATACAAATAGGTCAGGTAATTCCTTCCTCAACTATGTGGTATTTTATAAATGGAATGCTTCATACTTTATAGATTCCAGTGATGGTGACTACAAGGCAAACAAACAATTATCTGCATTGTTAAGCAATTCAAAGAAACGACTACAGAACATTTATTCACAAATCCATGATCGACTGAGCAAGCACTATGTAGGAATCTGAGTCCCTGCTGCTAGCATATAATGAGATCAGCTCTTTTTCCATGGAGACGCTGCTTCGGTGACAGGCTCAGGGTAGGCTTAGGATAGGGAGAGATTGGAGACAGAGGTATGAGGTTACTGCCGGGTTAGGTAAGATAGAATAGGGGCCTTACCTGAAGCAGTGTAAGGAAGGATAAAGAAGATGGCATGAAATTAAGCGATAAGATCACTAGCAAGAGAACAAAGGTATATGATGACCTGTCTCAAATATGACGTGCAATGGAGCAGCAAAGGAAGAAGGAGGCTATTGCGTGGGAAGAGAGTGTGGATGTGATGAGGTTGTGTAAGGGAGAAAGGAGGTAGGAAGAAAGGCAAGCTGATAGAAGAGAAAGAGAAAGTACATAATTAAATTTTTAGGCAATAAAAAACAACCTTGCTTACCAAGAATCCTTGGTTTTCCTAAACTTTTCTATTTTTATCTTAGGCAACTCTGAATGACCTCTGTAATACCCAGACAACCACCACCATAATTCTAGGTAATATTGGTCCCAGGCATTATAGTATCAGTCTTAATATAATTTAGACCCTACAGCCCTCTACCACTTTTTTTTTTTTTTTTTCCTGAGAAAGTTATTAAGATGCAGTCAGTTGTCCGGGAACAGTGTCCTTCATTAGCTACAGGATGTTTTTAGGAACTCAGATATACTCAGTCACCAATAAATAAACAAAAGTGGCTGAGTTATACTGATATGAACTAAACTCATGTTACATTGTTGCCATAACAGTGGTGAGTGGTCATGAAGCAAATTGCTAGTGATAATGATCAGTTTGAGTGGATCCTGTGTATTTAGGATGCAGAAGACAGAAAGTACATGTATTCATTCTTTCAGGAAATATTTATTAAGCCCTACTATGCATCAGGCAATGCTCTAGATTCTGGGGATATAATGGGGAATAGGAAGGACAATATCTCTGTTCAAAAAAAAATTGTTTTCACTATAATAAATGTTAGGCAGAAAATAAAGCAGGGTAGATAGAACCTGACCCACCTGGGGAGAGGGGCAGAAGGAGGAGTGCTACTTGATTTAGATGATCAGTTCTCCAAGGAACTACCATTTGAGCTGAGACCTGGCAGGAAAGCAAAGGCAGCCATGAGAAGCTCTAGAAGGAGTGGGGGAAATGCTCCAGGTGGAGGCATCCTGTGCTGGTTACAAGCACGAAATCAGAGCCAGACTCTGGGGGTTTGAATCATGACTTCCAATTACCAGCTGTTTGGTCTTGGACAAATTCCTTAGCTTTTCTGTGCCTCAGTTTCCTCATCTATAAAATGGAGATAATAAGGGGACTACATGTATTAAATACTTGAATAAAGTGCTATGTGTGTTTGTTAAATATATACATACATACATACAGTGAGCTTCAGCGTGGGGTTGCGCTTGGCGACAAGTAGTAAAGAAACGTTTTTAAGAGTGTAATTTTTATGCTGAATCTTGAGGTTTGGAGCAGAAACTCTTGAAGCAGAGGCAAGAATAGATAGAAAAGCTGTTCAAAAACAACTTAGGCTGCTTGGGTACTTAAGTAATTTAGAATAGATAGGGGCTCAGGGGTGTTCCAAGTCAATCTTCTGGTTACCTGTCGCTATATGACAAACTATCCCAAAACTAAGTGCTTAAAATAACTTCTTATTATCTCTCTTGATTGTGGAGCTTGATGGGCTCACCTGGGGGATCTCGTGCAATTGCGGTAAGATGGTGTATGAGTCTGGATTCATCTGGAGACTTCTTACCTAGAGGTCTGGCTCCTGGGCTGGAATGGCTGGAACAGCTAGATGTTAGTTAGGTGTCTCCCTTTCCATGGGGCCCTTCCTCGTGGCTAGCTTGGGCTGTCTCACAGAATGGCGGTCTCAGGGTAGTCATACCTTTAACTTGGCAGTTTCCCGTAGAGGGACGGTTCCAAGAGATAGGAAGTGAAAGCTGCTAGTTTCCTAAGGCGTGTATTTGGAAACTGACACAATGAGATTTCCACCATACTTTGTTGGTTAAAGGAGCCACAAACCAGTCCAGATTCAGGGGAATCTGGTTTTTTTTGGTTTGTTTTTCTTTTAATTTATCTATTTATTTATATTTATTTTTGGCTGCGTTGGGTCTTCGTTGCTGTGCACGGGTTTTCTCTAGTTGCGGCGAGCAGGGGCTACTCTTCATTGCGGTGCATGGGCTTCTCATTGCGGTGGCTTCTCTTGTTGTGGAGCACGGGCTCTAGGCACGCGGGCTTCAGTAGTTGCACCATGCAGGCTCAGTACTTGCGGTATGTGGGCTCTAAAGCACAGGCTAAGTAGTTGTGGCGCACCGGCTTACTTGCTCCAAGGCATGTGGGATCTTCCCTGGCCTAGGGCTCAAACCCCTGTCCCATGCATTGGCAGGCAGATTCTTAACCACTGCACCACTGGGGAAGTCTTTGATTAGAGAAGAGTCAAAGAATGTGTGGCCATTTTGAATCTGCTTCAAGGGGTGATGAGAAGCAGAGCTGTAGACGTGGGGGATGAGAGGCTGCCTATATTCAGGAGGGCCTTGTATGACATTCGATCATGTTCAAAATTTATCTGGTAGGCAATGTTAGAACCAGTTTAGGTTTTAACTATGGAAATACTAACATCCGGATGTTACAGCTGAAGACAGGCTAAAACAGATTCCTTTCTTCTAAAGTTGTGGTGGAAACATGAGAACCAAAAGGGAAGGTAAAGATTAATGTAATAGTCTTCAATTCTAAAGGATTATAATGTTCTTCCAGTACTGCTCCCCTGCAGAGAAATTCTCTAATGCCTACAGATGGGTCCTAAGAACAAAGAGATGCAATTGTAACCAGGATGCATTGTGGATAAGAGGTGAGATTGGAGAGAAGGCCTTTTGCCTAGTACTCAGAATTTCTCATTTAGTTTTATTGCTTTGATTTACGCAGAGACTATTTTGGGGTGGGAGACTTAAACGATCTTGGGAGATGGGTGTTGCCTTTTTTTTTTTTTTTTTTTTTTTTTTTGCGGTACGCGGGCCTCTCACTGTTGTGACCTCTCCCGTTGCGGAGCACAGGCTCCAGACGCACAGGCTCAGCGGCCATGGCTCACGGGCCCAGCCGCTCCGCGGCATGTGGGATCTTCCTGGACTGGGGCACGAACCCGTGTCCCCTGTATCGGCAAGCGGACTCTCAACCACTACGCCACCAGGGAAGCCCTTGCCTTTTTTATATAGTGCAATAGTAACTTACCTTAAAGGAGCTGATCTGATTCTGTAGTAATTCATGAGTAACTGGTTCTATGAAGCATGTAGACAGAGTCCATTTTCTATACACACTTACATAAGCATTGATTAACACTTTCTAAACCACCCCCCCACCATGTCTATTTTTAAATTAGAGCCGAAGAATTTCAAAAGTTGCTCATGGAAGGAGCATTTATAAAGTTATGAAACTTAAAGGCAATCTGACTTTCAACAACAAAATCCCATCTGGGATTGCCACGTGTGCGATTTCTGTGCTAAATGGGAGAATTCTTATTTTATGTGTCGACTTCTAAGTTCCAGGACTAAGTACCTGGTATGGATAACATGTTTCTTTCTTCACCGTGAAAAATGAACCACATACCTCAAAATAGTTTCTTCTTCTCTAATCATTTTCCCAAGCCATAGGGCTTTATTTATTCAACAAACACTTCCATCCTGCTCATGATGTGACAGGTGTGATTTGAAGAACTTTCTAAATATTAAGTCATTTTCTCATCATTACTACCTGAGGAGGCCAGAGCTGTTATCATCGCCCTCCGTTTTGTAGATAAGCCATAGAGCAGTTAGGAACACAGGTAGTAAATGACAGGGCTGGGACATGAACCCATACAGCTGGGCTCCAGAGGTCACATTCTCAAACACTATGCTTGGTTGCCGCCGTTTTTCCCTTAACACCACTATTTTAGCCTCTACATAGCTCTCCTTTAGCCTTGACCCACAGTATTACAATTTTTGTAAGCTCTCCAAGAGGAAAAGCCCTGGTCTATTCTTCTGTGAATCCATGGTATCTGGCATTGGACTTAGCAAACAGAAGGTACTCAGTAAATAGGTTTGCCTAAATGAATGAAACTGGGTTAATAATCAGAGGTATAAATGATTCTTAGACCTTCGTATCTATCATTTAGCAGGATTGTATTATCCAATAATTATGATGTCTACACATGCTTTTCACTTTCACTCACATTGGCATAAATGTATGTATTTATCCCATTTCTCCTGTATATCTAAGCACTCACATTTTCTTGCTCTCTAGGAAGGTTCATAGGAAGTCTAATAATTTAAATTTGATTCCAGGACAAAGGTTAATTGGCAAGTTTTGCACAAGCCTTAAATATCATACATGAATCACAAGGTTAGTTGGCATTTCTGAATCATATGGCCCTTATCATAATGAAAGTTTTCAAAGAAACGACATCTTGCTTACTAACGGTTTTTTGCCCTATTGAGAAATCATTTCTTTAACATTAGTAGGTTAATCAAGATTGATATCTGTGAACTATAAACTCCTAAGTATACAATCTAATTGGGGGCATTGTTGACAAAAATGTCTATTTTATAGGCAGGGTCACTGAACAAACATCACTTGCAAATATGTCACAGACATTTGAAAATGTATAGGATTCAGCAAATATTGTTCATTTTTTTCATTCATTTTTTTCACTATCTTTCTATAGTGGCAATGCATTTTAAGATAGAAAAAGCCATACTTTAATCACTGAACTACACATATTCAATTTTAAAACAAGCCTCTTGACAAATAGAAAAGTTTAAAAAAAAAAGGAAGAAAAGGGAAAAAAGTTTAATTTTTCCCTAGATAAGAGGGCAGTTTTATGATAAAGTCACAATTGTAATCCTGATTTCTCAAGTTTATTGATTTGAGTTCTTAGAAGAATTCAGCCACATTTTTTCTACCGAGAACAAGACAAACATATACAAATGCATACATATATATATATACAAATATATATAAGAAATACTTCCAATATTTGAAAGCTGTTTCCTCTGAAAATTCTTAGTTACAAATGCACTGTTTTACATCTTTTCTGAAAATGAATTTATTTAAAAAGTGAATCATTTTATTGCAGGATTTGTATATGTAATATTTCTTGTATTCCTTGTAAAAAATGAAACAAAATCTTTTGTTTTTTACAAAAACCAAACTCAGAGACTCTGAAAAAATAAACATATAAAAAGATAAAAAGACAATTTCAATATTGTTTTAATAAAAGCATGTTTTTCTTATCAAAGTTTTGGGATGGATTTAAGATGCATAAAGCACAAACCAGGAATATTTGAACTGGGACAGCACACACTTTGGGGACCTAATAAAACTGCAGACCGCGAGCCTCCATCTCTTGCTTCAGGGATGTTATCCGAACTCCTAAGGGTGGCTGTGGGTCTGACTAGTCAGCTCTCTCTGCATTGGACCAAAAAAAGACCAACCTCTACCTCACTTCTCATTTTTAAATATATGTGGGGCTGGGGATTAGTGGAGACAGCACAGAATATACCAGATGAAACAGTATATTGTACGAAACTAGTTTTGCTATTCTATCTTTTTCTTCAACTAGGGAATCACCCTATCCATGACGAAGGTTCTGACAGCAACCAAGGCAGATCCAATAGTGGTGAGTCAAGTTGGTAGTTAGATCCTAAACGCAGCAGAGAGATGTATTTAAAGACCAGAGACTTGGGAATAGACTAAAAGGAGAGAAGCTGTACATTTGACAACTGAAGACCCCAGTACAGAGATGGCTTTGGACATGGTACCTGGTAACTGAAAATGCACACCTTAAGGAAAAATCAGATGTACAATAACCTGTCTTCCTGTTTTCTGATCCTGAGGTTTCTAGGTCGGAGGCCAAAGAGAAAGCTCAGCTCCTGATCATCTTATGTCTGCTTTCCTTAACTTTCCCAAAGACGCCAGGCTAGGAACAGGAATCATTTATGGAATAGATTGGAAGAGAGCTTCAAGATCATGAAATTGTTCTCCCCTCCTTGTTTTTCAGGTAGAGAAAAAGCGAGGTTCAGAGTGGTTAAGCAAGTCATCCAAGATGCACAGCTCTTTAAGGTCTAGTTCAGATAAAACCAGAGGTGAAGTCCCAAACTCCCAATGTCACCTTTTGATAACATGCACACAATAAAGTGATTGCTAGAAAATTATCAAAAAGGCAAGGAGAATGTTATTCATATATGAGGGAATGATTCAACAACTTGAGTTGAACCCCTCTCTGCATTTTAACAATACTCATGCTGTTTACTCCTGCTGTATTTTTTTTTTTTTGCGGTACGCGGGCCTCTCACTGCTGTGGCCTCTCCCATTGTGGAGCACAGGCTCCGGACGCGCAGGCTCAGCGGCCATGGCTCACGGGCCCAGCCGCTCCGCCGCATGTGGGATCTTCCCGCACCGGGGCACGAGCCTGTGTTCCCTGCATCGGCAGGCGGACTCTCAACCACTGCGCCACAGGGAAGCCCCTGCTGTATTTCTTTTTAGTTTCCAGCTTAAGAATCCAGTTGCTGGGCTTCCCTGGTGGCACAGTGGTTAAGAATCCGCCTGCCAATGCAGGGGACACGGGTTCGAGCCCTGGTCTGGGAAAATCCCACATGCGACGGAGCAACTAAGCCCGTGGGCCACAACTACTGAGCCTCCGCTCTAGAGCCCGGGAGCCACAACCACTGAAGCCCACGTGCCTAGAGCCCGTGCTCCACCACAAGAGAAGCCACCGCAATGAGAAGCCCGCCCACCGCAACAAAGAGTAGCGCCCACTCGCCGCAACTAGAGAAAGCCCACGCGCAGCAACGAAGACTCAACAGAACCAAAAATAATAAATAAATTAATTAAATTAATTTTTTTAAAAGAGAATCCAGTTACTGTTCCTGTTATCAAACCATGGGTTGTAACCTCTTACATGAACTGTTGAATGGATTGCCTCGGGAGGTTGAGTGACTTGCTCATGAGCACGCAGTTAGTTGCCACGAAGATACCAGGTAGATGAGTCCAGTCTTGCGACTTTTTCTCATGGTACCACATTTTGTTCAGAGACTTCCTCTTAGCCCTAAGAAATGCTGGACTCCCAAGTCCTGCAGGAGAGGACGATTGGAGGTAGATGCTGTAAGGCACAGTATCTCTTTCTTTGATCCAGGAGCCACCAGGGCTTTGGAAGTTTGGGAAGGGGCAATCTTATGGGCGCCCTTTCAGAGCCGAGGGCTTACCACCATTGACGATGTATTTAGGATAGTGCCTGGTGCCGGGATGTTTTGCTAAAAGGCCATGTAGTCACACTGCACGAAGCCCAAAGGTTGTTTTGGAAGTCCCCGTGCTTGCTGAATTACAGGATTGAAGACAGTCTGTGTAAGGGGGAAATAATGAGATGAGTTTTTATCAAAGGTAAAAATGTAAGGGTTTGTTTATTTAATTATCTTCTGAACAGGAATCCATAAGCTCATTTCTCTGGTTTTAAAGCAAAAAGTACTCAAGAACATCTTTCAACCCAGTGCCAAAATTTGACATGAAATGGAAAAGTGAAGGCATAACTGCAGCAGAGTGTGAGAGGGTCACACAGGTGTGCCACAACTACTGGATGCTATTGCTACCTTTGCAGAGGGTTGAGGGTAAGGGACTCTGTTGCTACAGGCATTGATGAACAAACAAATTGGCCCACGAGAAGTCCACGTTGCCGGATCAGAAGATTTCAGCCCTCCAAGAGCTGAAATAGTAATACATGATGGGCCACAGTAACCTGTTATGGTTTTTAGGGCCGGGATACTCTGAGGACATGAACTGTACTATCATGAACCCTGAGAGTCTGCAGGATTCTGTCTCCAGTTAGTGCTCTAGTACATCTTGCCACCATTGACATTGGCATGCACTGTTCTGCCTGAGTCATTAGATGTCTAATTTGATCAAAATCAGACCCTATAATTTGAGTTCAAGCCAAGCCACAATCAAATCATAAAATTTCCAAAGCTGCCACCATCTTGGAAATGTCAAAAGCCGGGTGGGGGAGCAGGAAATGACTATAAAGGGAATAAATAGAGCCCATTTTAATGAATTTTGCATCTGGTCCTTATATGAGGCCATTAGATATAATTTAAATGTCTTGATAACATTTTATTACTTTACATGGCTGCTGGAAAAAAAAAAAACCTGTGTGTCCATGCACCACCCATATCAAAGTATCCTAAATTCCTTTGAGTTTTAAGGTGCTAAATATAGTGCTTTCAGGCTACTTAGATGGTGTCTGAAGTCTGCTCGATATTCAGCATAAAAAATAAACCTGAGAAAAAGGGTTGTTTTTCTATGCTCAGATCTAGGACCCGCTGGAAGCATGGCCTGCTTTGGCAGTCACTGGCGGACCTCCCGGGTGTCTAAGGAATTGTACACTCCTTTCTAAATCCTTTCGGAAATTGCCAGTTTGATAGAATAACATTGCAGGAAACCACTCAAATTGAACATATTTGTTGTTTTATGTTCTGCCAGGCAAATGTGAGAACAATGCCAGGAGAGCGGAGTGGGTCAGAATTGGAGGGAGCAGCGGGGGAAGTGAAGGGAGGAAACCAGGAGCAAAAGAGACAATGAGAGTAGAATGAAAAGCTATTTTAATGGGGAGTTTTAAACGCATAAAACAAACTCTTGATTTTGAGAATTAAAAGCAAAATGGATTGCGTCTTCTCAATTGTCTCGCGGTCCCCAGCATGAGGTTCAATCTGAGAATTTTTTGTTGTAGAATTTAATAATTGTGGTCAACAATTTTCTGGTAAATGTCTATCCGCTGGTCAATATGCTGCCAACAGTGAAGACTAAATTGAAGGCTTACTTGGAGAACACACTAATGGAGGCTTATTCTTCCAGTTTTATTCCATTTATCTTGAATGTGCATCTACTTTACTATGGGGACCTTTGTTTTCACTTTGCATTTTTCAGTTACACAGCGTGTCATGTTAATCATTTGAATTAATTCGGGACAACAATTTGCCATAATCATTTCTTCAATCTCCTGTTTGAAGTTCCAGGGAAACTTTTTTTTATTTTCTAAGTCTGGCAGTATAATAGATCTTACTGGTACTGATTCCGAGCAGTCCTGCAGGAATTGATTTTTCCAGAAAGATCAGCGTGAGGAAAGGCTGCATAAACGACTATGTTAGCATTGCCTTTTTTTTTTTTTTAAGTGGCTGACTCATAAATTAGGAACTTGATTCTCTCTCCCTGGCTTTGGATGGTTTCCTAATGAGCAGAAGGGCTGTTTTATTTATTTATTTACCAACCGGTGTGGACTCAAGCTCTTGATAGCACTTTAAAACCTTAGTGACTGCGGTTATATTAGGACTGCAGGCACTCGGTATTGGCTTGGTTACTAGAAAAAACTTTTTGCCTCATCCCCACTCAAGTATTGAGCCCAGGGCCAAACACATGCTCTCTATTTTTGCCAGATTATCATTACATTTTAGTACATTGAACAAATATGATACTGATTAAAATTGAATGTCACTTTAAAGTCAATAAATCTACTTTATTTTCCAGAGCAGTTAAAAAAAAAAAACAAAACAAGCCTGTAGCTTCCTTTCTAAATTATCTAAATACATTTGTTTTGGCAGCAGCCAAACAGTGGAAACTGTATCTTATTTTCAAATATGTAATAGCACACCCAGTCAAATTTTTTAAAATCAGAATGTGGATTACTTAGTCTTTGGAAAATATTAATGTTTGATCTTAGATCCATATTCATCTAATTGCTCTAAAACTGGGGATTTTCTTGTGATGTGCATGCCAAAATATTTTGTGTACTCTAAGAATAACTCTGGTACATTTGATGGTAGATATTATTTTTACTTAGCAGGAAGGAAATGGATGTGCAGAGGAAGTGAAGTGAGTTATGCAATGTCATAAAGAGTTACACCAATGGAGTTAAAGATCACCAAACCTATTGCTAAAGCATTGTTGAGTAAACATACATTTGTGATCTCATTTTTTTCCTGAACTCATTAAATTGCTTTGCCAGAGTAGCAAGAGAATAAGGGAATCATTTGCTACTTTCACAGGCCTTCAGGGGAATGGAGTAAAGTGAGAATTACGCACAGCTTATATAAGGAGTCTGTCCAGTTTCCTGGTAGGGAGAGTAGGTGCTCACATATGTTGTGTGATTGTAGAGATACAGAAAATTGCTTCCTGCTGTGTATCCCCTAAGCTGCTTTTATTAAGGTTAGACAGCTTCAACAAGGTGAACTATCTTCATGCAATTTTTTCGATTACTCCTCATTGCTCATCAGCTAGAGAGCTCCATCACCCACCCCACCCCATCCAACCCAATTTCCTTTTGTCTGATTGTATTTGCCCCCAACTCTCATTTTAGATGCTCGCTCCTCACAAGGTCTTCTCTCATGCCCTAGCTCTGACCATTAGCAAAGAATGAGTTTTACATTTTTAAAGAGTTGGAAAAAAGATCAAAAGATAAACATTTCATGACGTATGAAAATATAAGAAATTCAAAGTTCAGTGTCCATAAATAAAGTCTTCTTAAGACATACCACTGGTTGTGATATTCTGTGTGGCACCAAAGCCTAAAATATTTACAGTCTGGCCCTTTACAAAAAGAAAAAGTTTGCCGGCCCTTACCCTAAACATCTTAATTAAGTAAACTGATGCCCTTAAGTGCCCATAGCACTGTGATGGCTAAATGTGTCTTCTCTACTGAAGTTTAAGCTTCATGGGGCAAGCTTATATTACTCAGTGTAGTATCTCCAACACCAAGAGAATACTGGAGCATACAGTAAATACTAAATAATGGGATGCCAAATTACCGAACCTTCTTAAGAATGTTTTCTTCTTTGAATATCTTTGTAGATAATATGATTCATACTGAGTTCCACCTTTATCAGTCAGTTAAAAATTATTTTGCAGGTAACCCTGATCTTGGTTAAAACAAACAACAAACACAGAAACAAACCACGGATAAGAAAGTAAGGCAGTCATTAAGTAAAAGCCATTGCCTAGAGTGGTTCTATTTTATTTCTTATCAATGATCAAGTAAACCAGGGTTAATATTAGGTATAGAATTTTTTTCACTTATTCCAATCACCCTGATTTTAGGATTGAAGGAAGAAGCAGAACTTTGTGTTAAAATTTATTTCTGGCTATCTGGGGAAATCTTCTAATAAAAATATTGTTTTAGTCCTCCATAACCATGGAGATGGCAACTTTTCTAGATTCTTGACATTGTTATTAAGACACTCATGAAAGAGTATTCATGTGGTCGGTCTGTTGCTAACCTGTAGATGGTTAAGTGGCCACAAACTGTGAAATCTAAAGGTGACAGACAATAACGTGTTAGCTTGCTCGGGTTGTCATAACAAGGTAACACAGACCAGTTCTGTGTTACTCCCAGTTCTGGAGGCTGGAACTCTGAGATCAAGGTGTCCACAGGGATGATTTCTTATGAGGCCTCTCCTGACCTTGTAGATCAGCGGTCCCCAACCTTTTTGGCACCAGGGACCGGTTTCATGGAAGACAGTTTTTCCACGGACCAGAGGTGGGAGATATGAAGGGAATGGGGAGCGGCAGATGAAGCTTCTCTTGCTCGCCTGCCTCTCACCTCCTGCTGTGTGTCCTGCTTCCTAACAGGTACTGGTCCGAGGCCCGGGGGTTGGGGACTCCTTGTTGTCAATGACCATCTCCCTGTGTCTTCACATGGGCTTTCCTCTGTGCATGTCTCTGTCCCGTTCTTCTCTTCTTATGAGGACACCGGTCACATTGGATCAAGACCCACCGCAATGACATTTAGTCTTAATTACTCTTTAATGACCCTGTCTCCAAGTGCAAGTCACATTCTGAAGATACTGGAGGTTAGGACTTCAACAAATGGATTTGAGGGGGACACAATTCAGCCCATAATACCTATTAAAATGTTCAAGAAAATCTCTGTCCACAGATATGTGTGGCTCAAAAAAGAACACCCAATAAGCCATGCCTAAATTCTGCCACTTGGCATAGCAACCTCTCCAGGGAAAAAGAAATATATCATACACCTTGATGTGAAATACAAATATCTGTTCATTGATTCAAATTTTTTGCTCATGTTTGTCCTCCTCACTCAAGTAATTGATTCTCTGGCAGTGGCATCCTAGTAAGTGCAATGGTATCCTATCAACATCAACAGTATCATATCATTTCCAAGGATCTAAGCAACTCTAGTGTCACAATGAGATATTTTGGTTCAGTATATCCAGTGATTTATTCACCTTAACATATTTAAATAAGGTGGTCATGTGAGGTGTCTCTAAGATGGTGATAGGGACTTACTGAGAAACACTCTGCACCAGGACCTCATTCCTATGGCAATTAGCCCTTTGCAGTATAGATATTTTTCTCAGAGGGGGTCTTCTCCCCTTTTCTCTCTGCTCTTCAGTCCCTAGGGCCGGAGCCTGGACTGAACTGAATACCGTGGTATAAACTCAACACATTCTGAACAACCTTTGACTTACCAGAATGGCTGTCATCAAGTTTACACTGATAACTAGAACTAAACCTTCCCCTTTCCCATAGTTTGCAGTTATTTTAAAAGAACAGCATAACTAAACTTCAAACTTGTACCTAAATATTTTGTCCTTTCAAACCTTGAAATTTCACAGATTCCTTTTGTCCACCATTTTTCTCAAAAAAAAAAAAAAAAAAAAAACCCCTGTATTTCTTCTCTTTCAATGTATCCTCTCAGTTTGGAGACCCTAAAATAGTTTGTAGGGAGAGAAATTCTGAAGTGTAGATTTTTTAGCGGATCTCCCAGATGAATACATTTTTAATTACACCAAGAAACCACCTGCTAAGGTGTCCGTGGTCCAATTTTGTTTTCTTCCTCCGTCATTCTTGTCCTCTTGTTCCTCATTCTTCTTTTAAACAAGTTCTTTGGTTGGTTGGTTTGCTTTCTAAGAACCCATGTTTCTTCTTTCAGACAACTGGGATTTCTGTTACTAGTTCTAATATGTAATCAAAAAGTACGAAGAGAAAAATTAAAACTCTTAACTACATAAGTAAGATAGAGACCAATATTAGAATATTAGACATTAATGGGAGTGAAGGGTTAGAGATGGGGCTTGCACTCTGTATGTTTATTTATTTTTTAATGAGAGAGATCTGACTCAAATATGACAAAATATATCAATTAAATCTACGTGTCTGTTATATTCTTCATTTTTCTCTATATTTGAGTTCTTCAGAGCATGAGAGTTGAGTTGTGCTCTCCATTGACTTTGGGCCATCTCCAAAATCTCTCCATCTGTGTCGGTGACTAGAGCGCCATTTAGTGTTGCTGCTGGACCAAATGAGTGGCCAGTCAGTTTGGGCTTTTCTATGAGTTGTACTTTTTTTTTTTTTTGACATCAATAATTCTGCCAGTGATAACATTGTGTCTTTTAAATAGAGAGTGATGAGTTTACCGGGAGGGAGTTGGTGGTGCTGGTGAAGACGGATGAGGCAATTATGTCTCATAGAGTCGGGACTGGCCATCAACAGTTATCTTCAGTTCTTAGGGTGAATCATGAGGGTTTTCTAATATTGACTCAAGTATAATCACGCTTTGTTACACAATATTTGAGGTGGAAACGACTAGCATGAATTTCATTCCACAACAAACATTTCTCCCTCCAGTACCTACAGAAGCTCTTCCTTTGTGGCCTTACATGGAACCTTCCTTGCTGCCTTTGGTTCTTTGACAGGTCATTCTCAACAACTTCTCCTGCCCTTTCCTCTCCCCTAACTGCTATGCCTGCTCTTGCCTTAATATACGGCTGCAGTACGTCATTAACTTATGCCCAACACAACTACAGGTCTGTGAGTGGGATAGCAATGATTAGACAAGAAGGTTGTAGGCTTTGCTTTTCTTCTTTTTTCAAATAAATCAGGCATTTTGTTGATTAGCAGTTGAGAAAGCTCCAAGCTTTACAACTTGGTCTTAGCACACTGAACACTAACTGGCTAATACTCTTAGAGTTATATTACAAATCTTTTATTATTTTTTTTAATTCTGGGTAGATAGTAAGCACCTGTAAATATTTGTTAATTGAGATTCAATTTTATAAATGTATGTATTCCTTCTTAAACAATCACCAATACGTTCACTTTATATCAAATGTATATGTCATCTTAGCATCTTAATGTTTTACATATGAAACTTAATTTAAAATTTCTCTTATATTCAGTTTCAAATAAGATTAAAATAGAAGTACATCAGCGAGAATAATTTAAAACTAGAATTTAAAATTTTCTTTGTGAATAAATTTGTATAAGTGCCATGTTAAGTGTTAAAAAGCAGAGTGATTAAGTAGTACAATTTATTTACCTAGACATTTCAATTATTATTTAGATGGTAATTCTAGAAGAAATGTTTCTTTTTATTGGGAAATCAGAAGATAAAGCAGAAGAAAATGTGCACTTTTAAACAGTTGTTTTTCAAAAAGCATAAAATTTTTTTTTAAACTAACATATAGATTTCATGATTAATTTTAATATATTGGCTCATCTGGGGTTAAATCTTATTTTCTCTGAATCAGTCCCCTTGATATTCTGGCATTCGAAATTGTGACAAAGACTTTAAATTGTTTTACTTTTAATGGATTGGAACATGGAAACTGGAAATAAAAGCTTTTCTTATAGCTCTTGAAGCATGGAGCTATAATAGAATTCGATCTTATGTAGTGAGTACTCTCTGAATGGTGATTTATAGCAGGTTATATTCATTCAGTTTATAAAACTATGGTTTTAGTGAGCTTGAGTTTTCCCAAAGACTTTTCAAAATTCATGTCCTTTTGAATGGAAAACTTGTCACATGATTGATATTTCACTTGTTTGGCTTCTTAATATTCTTAACAGCATGAGTAATTGACATAGTGCTGTCCTGTTTATGAGGTATAGTCCCCTCCAAATATTCTTCCCATCTCATATATATGAAATAGCTCATATCATCACATCTCATGTGTCTAAAATATATTACTCGACCAACCAAAGTCACCCATTTTTTGCATTCTCTATTGAATTTTTAAATTATGAAATTCCAGGGAAAAAATTAATTATAGAAATAAAAATCAATATTTGTAAAATCACCTCTTAGCTCTAACAAATCTTTTTTTTTTTTTTAATATTTATTTATTTGCTTGCTCTGGGTCTTTAGTTGAGGCGGGCGGGCTCCTTAGTTGTGGCATGAACATGGGATCTAGTTCCGCAGCAAGGGATCAAACCTGGGCGCCCTGCATTGGGAGCATGGAGTCTTAACCACTGTGCCACCAGGGAAGTCTCTCTAACAAATCTTAACATTTAAAAATATTTCCTTCAGACCATGTGTCTGGATTCTCATGTATTTTTTGTGTTTTTCTATGTAGCTATATAACTATTAAAAGCAATATGGGGCTTCCCTGGTGGCGCAGTGGTTGAGTGTCCGCCTGCCAATGCAGGGGACACGGGTTCGTGCCCCGGTCCGGGAGGATCCCGCATGCCGCGGAGCTGCTGGGCCCGTGAGCTATGGCCGCTGAGCCTGCGTGTCCGGAGCCTGTGCTCCACAACGGCAGAGACCACAGCAGTGAGAGGCCCGCGTACCGAAAAACAAAATAATAAAAAAAATCTGGTCATATTATATATAGAGAGAGTATGAATCTATTTATGCAAAGTTTTAAAACTTGTAAAACTATAGTACATATTCCTTTTTTTTTTTTTTTTTTTTTTTTTTTTGCGGTACGTGGGCCTCTCACTGCTGTGGCCTCTCCCGTTGCAGAGCACAGGCTCTGGACGCGCAGGCTCAGCGGCCATGGCTCACGGGCCCAGCTGCTCCGCGGCATGCGGGATCTTCCCGGACCGGGGCACGAACCCATGTCCCCTGCATCGGCAAGCGGACTCTCAACCACTGCGCCACCAGGGAAGCCCAGACCAGATTTTTTTAAATGTCCATTTAATAGATGTAACTCTAATTTATTCATTCCATTTTATAATACTGCATTTATACATACAGCACAGATTACTTAATATGTTCTTCTGCAGATGGACATTTAGGTAATTTATAATTTATTATTAAATCAGCACAATTACAAAGATTATTGGTACGTGTCTGCTTTGCACATATTAGAGTGGGTTTCTTTCGTGGGGGGAAGCACAGTGGAGAGTTTTACCCCTAGAAGTGGAATTTGAGGACTTAGGGTATATAGGTGTATATATATCTATATCTAGATATATCTTCATCTATGTTAAATACTGTCAAGTTCTTTCCAAAGTAATTGTAACAATTTCCATCACAAGCAGCAAATTTTGAGAATTACTATTTCCAAATATGCTTGACAACACTTGATACTGGCAGATTTAAAATTTTGCCAATTTGCAGACTAGTATTTTCATAGGCACTGACCTGATTACTTATGACTTGGCAATCATTTTATATATGTCATCGTTATGTGTATAATCATTATATATATAACATATTAGAAATCCAAGTTTTATTTATATGAATTACAACTATTCAAAACTTTGCTCATTTTTTCTCAATGTTTTATATATTTCTTATATATTCAATATATGAATCCTTTGTCATTTTTATGCTTTTATGCAACTATTTTTGCAATTATTTCATGCAGTTATTTTTTCACTTTTTTTTCATTTTACTAGTAGTTTATTTTTCTGTTCACATTATTTTTATTTCAATGCTGTCAAAGTTATCAATATTGTACCTTAACCTTTACATTTTTGTGGGGTTTGTGTCTAAGAAATCTTTCCCTAACCCATTATCATGTTGTCATTATCCTGCATTTTCTTCTAAAAGATTTAAAGTTTAGCTTTTCATATTTATAGGTTAGATTCACTTGTAAATTTTTTTTATATTGTGTGAAGTAGTGTTTTAATTTACATTTTCCCACATAGAAAAATATCATCCCAGCATGATTTATTTAAAAGTTCCCAATGACTATTCATGCCATGTCTGCTATGTACCAAGTTGCATATATAGCTATCTGTATGGATCTGTTTCTGAGTATTCAAAAGGTAACTACTATCAGACTATCAGCTTAGGTCCTTGATATGTCAGGGAATTAATCATTAATTTTTTTTTTTAGATTGTTGATTTTCAGATTGTTGACTCAGATATTGCTTGGCACTGACCTCTTCACGTGTTTCTCAATTCCAGCTTATTCTGTTTCTGGTTCATTTTGTCCATTTTATTTTTGAGCTCAGTTAAATTTACTTAATTTCTTTCTTTCATATTTTTGTTTATTGCTGTGAGTCAGAAATCTTGTATTTATTGCTAGAACCCAAATTACGATCACTTGAGGCTGATGCCAGATAAGTACTGTCATATATTAACCCCAGCTTTTTCTGCAAAAACAGCTTAAAAAAGCACAGAAATGTCCTCCCACCCAGCCCCCCAACTTACTTCTACTCATTCCTCTTGTGGCATCGGCGCTTTGCTAGATATGCTGTTTTCTGCTGATGAAAGAAGGCCACAGCCCTCACCACTCTCTTTCTGGGAGAAGGTACCAAACACACTGCCCTCTCTTTCCTGAGCCGGCTCAGTTTCTCAGCCAAGACTAATAGGTCATGGTTAGTGGTACTCTGCTGAAGGTTCTAAGAGAAGGAAAGAGACCTTCACCAGTCTGTGACCATGCCTCTGGCTCTCTTTTCAGGCCACTTCCTTACCTCACTCTGGGTCTAACTCTATGAGGCAAGAGCTGCCTTACTCTCCACGACAGAGGTGTTCTGTTTATCTCCATGGCATGGAGTCTTAAACAGGAGCTCTGACCCTAACCCCCACCAGGAGGAGGAGAAATTTGCAGTCTCAGGCTTTTCTCCTGAGTCCTGTCTTTCTGCTATCAGCTGACTGTTCTCTGGGGTGACTGATCTTCAGTAATCCACTGCATTTGAAATTGTATTCATTTCCCATTGCTGTTGTAACAAATTACCAAAAACTTAGTGGCTTAAAACAACACAAATATATTATGTTACAGTTCTGAAGGTCAGAAATCCAAAACAGGTCTCAGTAGGTTAAAATCAAAGTGTTGGCAGGACTGCATTCCTTCTGGAGGCTCTAGCAGATAATTCGTTTCCTTGCCTTTTCCGGCTTCTAGATGCTGCCTGCATTCCTTGGCTTGAGGAATCTCATCTTCAAAGCAAGCAATGGTCTGTTGAGTCTCACATCACTCTGATTCTGCTTCTGTTGTCACAACTCCTTCTCTGGTTCTTCTGCCTCTCTCTTCTACATTTAAAGGACCCTTGTGATTTCATTAGATCCACCCTGACAATCCAGGATAATTTCCTTATTTTAAGGTCATCTGATTAGCAACCTTAATCCCCCCTCATTATGTAATATAACATGTCCATGGGTTCTGGGGAGTTAGACATGGACATCTTTGGGAGCCATTAGTCTGCCATCTGCCTACCACAGAGACAAACCCTGCTTTATGCCCAGGATTACAAAATGGCTCTAAAAAGGCATATAACAGTTTAGTATCAATACATTCACCAAATTCCATGATACTTGTCTTAAATATCTTTACAGATGAGACATCCCTCACTCTGTCCAGGATGTGCTACATAAATGTGGGTCCACCTCCTATAGCATGTGGCCATAATATGAGGGGGACATCAGGTCTTTACGTCTTTCTCTCATATTCCAGGGTTTCCTCACCCATCCCCTGTAGGCAGCTGCTTTAGGCAACAGAATGTACAATACATGCCTCCTAAGAGCAAGATACAGTATACATGTAAAAACAGTCTGGACCCACTCTTAGGAAAGGAAATGTGTCTCTCTCAGAAATAACATTTGCAGATTTACAATTGCAATTTACAACTCTAATCTGCTCAACCAACCATTTTGTTTGTAGTATTTCTGTTCGATTTAATTCCTTGCATCTAGCTCATCCCTCAGAACATAAATGGCCTCTCTGTTTTTCTCTCTCTATCTCTTTCTCTCCATATATATATATGTGTGTGTGTGTCCACTTCCAGTGTTAACTTTTTTATGGAAAAATGCAAAAGTCTGTCCCAGAGTTAAATTTAGGTCTTCACTTTAGAGATGAAAATCAATATGCAACATATAATTGAGAGTGTTTTCTGTTTAAAAATTATTGAGGTCCTATTTACAGTGTGCCCAATACACAAAATAGTCTCACCACCTATAGCTTTGATGCCCATGTGATAGATTTTGCAAGACTTCCTAAATTTTAAGATGTTTGCTTTCGTTGTCTATGTCCAGACTTGAAGCAATAAACGTCACCTATTTCTATCCTACCTTACATTTCTTTACTTTAAATATTGCTGAAAGAACTTGCCAGCAAGTTAATGTAACTTCTGCCCTTTGTCTCCTCTAAACCCCTATCTAATCTCATCTGAAGTTTATGTAAGCTTCTCCCACATCCTACAGTGTTTCTCTCCCATTTCCAGCTCCTACTCCAGCAAATTCCTTTTGCCCATTTAAGACATTTTTTTCCCCTGAAAGTCCAGCCCAAGCTTTCGTCATATTGAAATCAGTACTGGGACCTCTCCGTGATGAGACCAAGAATACATTTGCTCTATCTGCCTTTCTCTCTTTTCCTCTTCCGTATTATAAATCATAAAGAACACTGTATCTTAATTGTCTAAAAATATATATCCCGTGGGGGCAAGGACTGCATCTTTTTTACATTCTATAACCTTCAAACAATTGTGTGTAGAAAATGCTGGAGTGCTCAATTAACAAATGAATTAAGGCACTACCATTTCTTTCTTAAATGTCACATATTTTTACCCAGCTAAAAATATTTTTCTGTGGTCTTGGCATTTTGCATGTGACATGGCATCTGCTCTGAAAGTAACAATAGAATTATAACAGACCCCTCAACTGCTATTTTCAGTAAACTATTTTGTCTTTGTGAAATCTTTTGTTAAAATGCAAGAAAAGATAATTATTCTTTTTTTTTTCTTAACACTATTGTGAATAAAAGTGCCATGTACTTACAATGGAAAAATTATCCTTGAACTGTCTAATGAGGTCGATGTGGAGGCATTTAAGTAAAATGTGTTAATCCTCTTGGGACCACTTTATATTTTTTTCCGCACAAGTTATTTCTGCCTCAATAACTTAAACATTGCTACTCTGACCATAATCTGTCCCTCAGGCTTTTCTTCTAAGGGGGACAAATACATAATCACTTCCTTTCGTGCTTAAATAGGAACCTGGCACCACAGATATATCTGAATAACAGATTATTGCCACCGGGAAGCCTGACACAATGGAATCAGACCTAGGAACAGGCAGTGACATTTGCCCGGAGAATTCACTAGATTAAAGTCCAAGCCTCAGGGGCTTCCCTGGTGGCACAGTGGTTGAGAGTCCGCCTGCCGATGCAGGGGACACGGGTTCGTGCCCCGGTCCAGGAAGATCCCACATGCCGCGGAGCGGCTGGGCCCGTGAGCCATGGCCGCTGAGCCCGCGCGCCGCAACGGGAGAGGCCACAAGAGTGAGAGGCCTGCGTACAGCAAAAAAAAAAAAAAAAAAAAAAAAAAAAATCCAAGCCTCCCAAGTATTTCAGTTGCAGATGATCAAACTAAATAAAAATCAAACAATTAAAAGTGATCAACTCTCTTTGTATATAAATGCCTGGATTACTTTTCTCCCATAAAATTGATGGGTTGCTTAATTGATTAGCAAGTTGTCGGCAAAACTGTAAAAGCAGAATACAATTGGTCTCAGAATTATGATTCTAGAGATAAGAAAAGTAAAGAGAAAATACAATGAAGTTCTTAAACAGGTAATTATGCATATAAAAACTGTGACAGAAAAGCAGTCTGTTTCTTACCTGATTTCTGAGGATGTGTCAGTATCAATATAGTTTGCTTCTAGTTTACATATTTCCCCTAATTTTTCTTTTTTTAAGCAGCAAAACTAAAAGAAAAGATCAATAACTCTCATTTTCTACATTTCAAAACTATAAAATCTTTCCTTTATGTATAAGTTGTTTCCCTAAGCTGTTACACACACAAGCATTTGTATTTGCATTTTAACATTTTCTGGGATTATTTCATCTTTAAAATCCATAAATATTTCACTCTACTCCATAACTTATCTATATTTGTGTTTCTGTGAAAATGTTTGACCACCTTTTGACCAAATGTTTGACCAAAATGTTTCCGAAGTTTGACCACCTTTGGAAAATAGAGCCATGCCAAATGAGAAAACTGCAGTTGGTTTTCTATGTAAAGGTTTGCTGCTTTCCTATTTTATGTCTCACAGATAATTAAAATGGTCATTGATAAGCAAAACACATTCTTGATTCACCAAGCCTTTCAAAAATCTCCTCCTCTCCTAGATTTCTGTATCAGCCTGTGAAACTATACAAGCCTTAGGGTCTCTCTCCTCCCAGACACCCCACATCCAATCCACCTGCAGATAATGTCATCTCTGCATCCTACGTCCATCTGCTTCTTCCCATGCCCACTGTTACTGCCTAATCCAGCAACCTGAAATATCTTTCCTCCCTCACATCACTCAGATCTCTTCTCAAATATAGAATCTTCCACAGAGGTGCCCTCCCTGGCCGCCCTTTCTGGAGTAGCACCCACCTTCCATCTTTTTCTATGTCCTTATTACTTTCTATTGTTACCGAGTCGACAGGCCAGTAAATCAGGAGACGAGGTATTGAGGCAAGGAATATGACTTTATTTGGAAAGCCGGCAGACTGAGAAGATGGCAGACTAATGTCTCCAAAAAACCATCTTAGTGGGGTTTGGATGCCAGTTTCTTTTATAGAACAGAGGGGGAGGAGGTGGGGAAGTAAAGTAAAAAGGCCATAAGTCTTGCAAATATCTCCTGGAATGGTCATCCTAGGGGAGGGGATGTGTTCATTTCTTCTTTCTTGTAGCCATTCACAGGTGAACAGGGTCAGGATACTTCCCTGAACAAAGGCCCTTTGGTTTAACATTCAGGCAGAGGGGCAGTGTTCCCTGAGGCAGGCCTTTATGTATAGACAGTATCCTTTTAAGGAACAAAAGCAATGGGAAGCAAAGGTTGAAGTAAAAGAAACAGATCCAACGTGGAGCCAGGACTGGCCCTTCCCTGTTACACTACTACCTTTATTACTTTTTCTTGATGAGCTCCCAAATTCATCTCATGGTTTCCACTTTTGTCCCCTTACTGGCATTTGTCCTCCAAGCTTCCAGAGTGAGCTCCCACTAAATAAAGAACAAAAGCCAAAACTCTTGCTGTGGTCTTTACTCAGGTGACTCCTCATCATGGTTTTAATTTGTCAGTCTCTCAGAGATGTCTTCTCTAAGTCTTCCCAGAGACTAGTGTCCCTAAGACACCAGTCTATATGTTTGCCCCACGTTACTCTGTAACTCCACCCTATTTTATTATCATTATAGCTCAAATCATAATCCAAAGACCCAATATTTTGGTTTGCTTCATTATTTAATTTTATATTTTTTAGCCGTCCCAGGGGAATATAAGCCTTGCTTGTCTCATTCAGCACTGCAAGTCCAATGCCTAGTATAGTGTCTGGCCTATAATAGCTGTTTAATAAATATCTGTTAAATGAATGAATTGACCATGATTCAGTACAGCAGGTAGAGCACGTCCTTTAAAAGTGGTTCAGGAACACTGTAAGAGTCAACCACAAGGGTAGAAAACAAAGCAGAGAAATGGCATATTGCATGTTTCTTTTTTTTTTTTTCCACGTGGAAAATATGGGAGTGTATTAAGACACTAAATTCTGTCAGAGACTTATGCTTTCATACCATCATATTAAAAACTGTAAGAAGATTCATTCAAAGATTACTATATATAGGTTTTCCGTTTAAATGTAGAAATTAGCCTTGTGTGAGACTAATAACCCCATTTTACAGAAAAGGAAACTAAGGCTTAGGGAGAATTTGCCAAGTACACAAAACCAATTGCAGAGCTGAGAACTGATTCAAACTTTTCTAAAAGCTCTATTCTTTCCATTACACCAGACACCAACCAGATTTTGATTCCTGTAGCCATGGGGAAGTCGAGATTGCTTTGGGCCACAGCTTCCTCATTAACGAAGAATGAAAACTAACCTTGTTTTACAGGGTGGTTCAAATTTAATCAAGATAATGTGCCTGCAGTTTACAGTTTATGTTTCCCTATCCTGCAGACACGATGGATACATTTCTTTGAGATCCATAAAATACCAGATAGAAAATAATGATTACTTTAAAAATAATCAGTATAATTTAATACAAAAAGTCCTCTATCATCATCTAACTTGAAACAGTAATTGAATTTATTGTAAAATCTAGAATAAATGCAGATGCAACAAAACATTTTGGGAATGATGGAAAGGCTGGGTTTTGTTTTATGAACCTGCCTTATGGTATATGCATACAAAGGCCTTTTAGCCTTGCAGAGGCCATGGGTGTCTTACAACTGCCATTCTGGCCCAGCGTTCTGGGGTTGAATGAGAAGCACTAAATTTGGAGAGCTTTTTGGATGCCTTTGAAATATTTCTGGCTCAGGAATGTTGAAAATCCTTTTATAACATTCTTAATAAGTTTAGTGGATATTATGATACTCCATAAAAGATACTCTACTCTGCTGATAGCGATGGAGTATGTACCCTAGAATTTCACTTCATTCCTTGTGAAGATGTATGCAAAAATATATTCTGCCAGCAAAGGAAAACTGATCTTCCTTAATAATTTTTTTTTCTTTTTTTTCCTAAATCTTTATTGGAGTATAATTGCTTTACAGTGGTGTGTTACTTTCTGCTTTATAACAAAGTGAATCAGTTATACATATACATATGTTCCCATATCTCTTCCCTCTTGCGTCTCCCTCCCTCCCACCCTCCCTATCCCACCCCTCTATGTGGTCACAAAGCACTGAGCTGATCTCCCTGTGTATATCTTTTTGAATTCGTGTTTTTGTTTCCTTCAGAAAGATACCCCCAAGTGTAATTCCTGCATCATATGGTAGTTCTATTTTTAATTTCTTGAGGAACCTCTGTACTGTTTTCCATAGTGGCTGCACCAATGAACATTCCCAAGAGAATGCGTGAGGGTTCTCCTCATCCTCGCCAAGGTTTGTTATTTGTTGTCTTTTGGACGATAGCCAAGTTTTTAGGCGTGAGATGATAATCCCATTGTTCTTTTGATGTGCGTTTCCCTGATGATAAGTGATATTGGTCATAGTTTCATATGTCTCTCGGCCATCTGTACGTACTCTTTGGAAAAATGTTCGGTCCCAAGTTTTAATTGGGTTTTTGGTTTTTGGAGGTTCAGTTGTGTGAGTTCTTCATCTATTTTGGATATGAACCCCTTTTCAGACATATTGTTTGCAACTATTTTCTCACATTCGGTAGGCTTCCTTAATAATTTTAACATAAAGCCTTTAACTGTAAAAGTGACAAAAATTATATCCACCATTTCTTTTTTTTTAGTTTATTTATTTATTAACATCTTTATAGGAATATAATTGCTTTACAAT
Organism: Leucopleurus acutus; assembly: GCF_964270905.1. Lineage (NCBI taxonomy): Eukaryota > Metazoa > Chordata > Mammalia > Artiodactyla > Delphinidae > Leucopleurus > Leucopleurus acutus. The sequence goes on from NC_139160.1 coordinate 53,055,851, forward strand.
GGTGTGTTACTTTCTGCTGTATAACAAAGTGAATCAGCTCTACGTATACATATATCCCCATATCCCCTCCCTCTTGAGCCTCCCTCCCACCCTCCCTATCCCACCCCTCTAGGTGGTCACAAAGCACCGAGCTGATCTACCTGTGCTATGTGACTGCTTCCCACTAGCTATCTGTTTTGCATTTGGTAGTGTATATATGTCCATACCACTCTCTCACTTCGTCCCAGCTTACCCTTCCCCCTCCCCGTGTCCTCAAGTCCATTCTCTACATCTGCGTCTTTATTCCTGTCCTGCCCCTAGGTTCTTCAGAACCTTTTTTTTTTTTTTAGATTCCGTATATATGTGTTAGCATATGGTATTTGTTTATCTCTTTCTGACCTACTTCCCTCTGTATGACAGACTCTAGGTCCACCCACCTCACTACAAATAACTCAATTTCATTTCTTTTTATAGCTGAGTAATATTCCATTGTATATATGTGCCACATCTTCTTTATCCATTCATCTGTCGAAGGACACTTAGGTTGCTTCCATGTCCTGGCTATTGTAAATATTGCTGCAATGAACATTGTGGTACATGACTCTTTTTGAATTATGGTTTTCTCAGGGTATATGCCCAGTAGTGGGATTGCTGGGTCATATGGTAGTTCTATTTTTAGTTTTTTAAGGAACCTCCATACTGTTCTCCACAGTGGCTGTATCAATTTACATTCCCACCAACAGTGCAAGAACACTCAGTATGTGCCAGATATTTTACATACACTATTGTCAATATCCCACCAACCATGCAAGATAGATATTATTAAATATTAAATGCTTTGCTTGAGGCCGGATAGCTAGCAAAATTGGAGAACCTTGATTTTAATCCAGTCCTCTCTGATTACAAAGTCCTGGTTTTTTCCTCCCATTCCACAGTATCTCATTCATCCTTTCATTCACTGCACAAGAATTAATTTAAATCCTATTATGTAGGAGGCACTGTTTGAGCTATTGAATAAAACAAAGTCACTTCTTACAGGGCTGATAGTTTAGTTGGACAGAAAGGAAATAAACCAATATATAACATAACATAGTATAATATTAGGTATGTCAATATACCTACTATAAAATAAAAACAAAACAGGGGAACGAGCCAGGAAAGAGTGTTTGGTAATCAGATCAGAGAAGTGTCCTGAGGACAGACTGTTGAAGATTTTTGGGGCCATGAGAAGAGCTCTTGATTTATGTATCATAAGTTCCCTTTAAAGAATAGGAACCAATTGACCACAGAATCTAGGTATACATATACAGGCAACTCCAATAACATATTCTGCTTTTTCCAGAATTAATTAAATCATTACTTTATTCTTTTGGAAAAATTTACGCAGAACTTTGTATCTGTCAGCCACGGAGTTGGTGCTGGGGCTAAAACAATGAATAAGACATATTTCCTTCCCTCAAGAGGAAGGCAGAAATGTAAACAGAGAAATTCACCCACAAATTTTATTCAAAATCAATGACATTCATTCAACAACATTTAATGAGATCCTATTATGCCCTAATCCAACCACTGTGTGAGACATTGAAAATACATGAGAAGGTATGGCCTCCGGAGAAGGGAATCTGGAGAGAAGCTACAGAGCTGTCTCCAGAGAAGACAAACGATGCTGTCTTAAAGGAGGAGTACGACTTTACCACACAAAGCCTGGAAGGATGGTCTAAGTAGAGAAGCTGGCAAAGAGGAAAGCAGGGAATTGGTATGTTTCAGAGGAACAGTGACAAGACCCAGCTGCTGGGACGCAGAGTACAAGAAGGGCACTGGCTGGAGATAAGGTAGTGGGTGGGGCTCAGCTCTGAAAAATAGGTTATTTAACATATGGATTCAGTCAGTGGACTGTGGTGAGGGACACTTTTAGTCTCCTTCCACCATATTTTCATGGAGAACTTCCAGTGTCCCCTCAGCACACCCCTTTCGCACTCTGGAAGAGGAAGAGTAGGTTGGAAAATGAGTCTGGGGAGGGACTGAACATGCACAGTTCAAACACACTGGTCTTCCACAGGGATGCTCACGGGAGCTTGTGCCTGCCCCTACTGGAGGGGACTGGACTGGAGGGAAAAACCTGTCTAATTCGGGGGTGAAATATTAGAAAGACCCTTTGCCATGGATCTAAAGTCAACATCCCTCAATCGGTGTTATCACTAATAAAGCTGATATGTCTATGCCCTGCAGTCTGTCAGACTTCTGCATTTTCTCTCTCAGTTGTTTTCTGATTTGAAAGAAGAGTGACTCGACTTATTGGCTTTCCTAAAACTACAGTGCATCTGTGGAATGCAAAATAATAGTCCTCAAAGATGTCTCCATCCTCATCCTCTGAACCTGAATATGGTACCTTATGTGGCAAAGGGGACTTTGCAGATGTGATTAAGGTTAAGGACCTGGAGATGGGGAGATTATCCTAGATTATCCTAGATTATGCCAATCTAATCACATGACTCCTTAAAAGCTGAGTCTTTCCAGCTGGGTCAGAGAGAGATGCGACGATGGAAGAAGGGTGAGAGAGATGAGATGCAGCCTGAGAGGGATTTGACCAGACGTTGCTGGGTTTGAACATGGAGGATGGAAGCCACAAAGCAAAGAATGTGGGCAGCTTCTAGATGCTGAGAATAAACTCCCTGCCAACAGCCAGCAAGGAAATGAGACTTTGGTCCTACAACTACAGGGCACTGAATTCTGCCAACAACCCAGATGAGCAGGAAATCAATTCTCCCTTAGAGTCTAAAGGAAGAAACAGAGCCTAGCTAACACCTTGATTTTAGTCCAGTGAGACCCGTGTCAGACTTCTAACCTATAAAACTGTGAGGTAATCAATCATTTGCATTATTTTAATCCATTCAGTTTGTGGTCACTTGTTATGGCAACCACAGAAAACTAATACAATGTCACAAGTTGCCAGTGGAGGGTTTTTTTTTGTTTTTTTGCTTGTTTGTTGTTATTTTAAAATTGAGATATAATAGGCATGTAACATTGTATACGTTCGAAGTGTACAGTGTGTTGGCTTGATACATTTATATTTTGTGATACGGTTACTACAGAGGCATTAGCTAATGCCTTTGTCACATAGTTGTCATTTCTTGTTTGTGCTGAGAACAATTAAGCTCTAGTCTCTTAAGGAACCAGTGGAGGTTTTAACACAGAGTGATGACAGGCTCAGATGGAGACGGCAATTCCAATGGCCAGTGGAGTCTGAGTTTGAAAACATTCATGCAAGTCGGCAGCATTTGGTGATGGGATGCGGATGAAGGAGAAAGGGTATTTCACCTTGGGAATGGGTGAATGGCCACATCATTAATCAAGATTGAAACTCCAGGGCTTCCCTGGTGGCGCAGTGGTTGAGAGTCTGCCTGCCGATGCAAGGGACACGGGTTCGTGCCCCAGTCCGGGAAGATCCCACATGCTGTGGAGCGGCTGGGCCCGTGAGCCATGGCCGCTGAGCCTGCGCGTCTGGAGCCTGTGCTCTGCAACAGGAGAGGCCACAACAGTGAGAGGCCCGCGTACCGCAAAAAAAAAAAAACAACTCCAGGAAGAGAAACAAGTTTGCATGAAATTATATTCAAATCATGAACTCAGTATTGATATATTAAGGTTGAGGTATTTAAGGCCTCTGGGACATTCAGGACAACAAATTTACAAGTCTTTGGGAATGAGTACCCAAAGGAAAGCAGAGACCATAAATGCCTTGGAAGTAGATAAGACAATGCAAAGAGAGACATAGCTGTAGATCTAGTCATGATTTGGGTCATGAAAAAAATATTTTAAACAACTTACATATATTTTTTTTCAGCACTAAACCAGTCGTCTACAACTTTACATAATGAAAATATGGCTAAAGACAACTTTGGAAATATATAGATGACTTTCTAGGGGTCACTCGAGAAACCTGTTCAGTTTCATGCCATATCTTAGACATGGCCTGACATTTTTATCTTTTTAATCAGCATTGTATATTTAGACCTTCAAATCATCTGTAAGAAGTTTAAAACTTTTCACAGAATTTCACTGATGATCTCACCATATGCCACTCCCAGAATCACACATCTGCCACTGTTTTTGAATCACGTAAGCGTTTAATAAGATCATTGTTCACATGACATGATTACCCTATTTCAGTTTTTCCCTTATGCACTCATACCAAGGAAAATGTTAGTAATTCCTCTGTAGCTTAAAGGCTGTTGTCCACAAAACTGCAGTTGAAGCCTCACCTACCATGTTAAATTCCATTGTTCTTAGAAAGTGTCTTTAGATAACATCTTTTTTCTAAATTTAAAAATTATTTTCATTTGCTCTCTGCGAGGCCTAACTTAGTTTTGTATAACCAAAAACATCAACGTAAGTCTTACCTCTGAGTTTCACTGTAGGAGTTGTACTGAGGGCAAAATGATGAGGAGGTCTCAGGCAGAGACAGCACTTCTGATTGGTTAGATCATTTCTTATTTTTGACCTCTCCCGTTGTGGAGCACAGGCTCTGGATGCGCAGGCTCAGCGGCCATGGCTCACGGGCCCAGCCGCTCTGTGGCATGTGGGATCTTCCCGGACCAGAGCACGAACCCATGTCCCCTGCATCGGCAGGCGGACTCTCAACCACTGCGCCACCAGGGAAGCCCAGATCATTTCGTTTGTGTAGTTGAATTTGGAGAGATGACCCAAGACACAAGACTTCTTAAAAACAGGTGTAATTTTTTACTTTCTTTTTAAAATTGAGGTATAATTGACATAACATTAGTTGCAGGTGTACAACATTCAATATTTGTATACATTGCAACATGATCACTACAATAAGTCTAGGTAACAGCCATTACCATACATAGTTTAGAAATTTTTTTTCTTGTAATGAGAACTTTTTGGATCTACTCTCTTAACAACTTTCGATAATACAATGTAGTATTATTAACTCTAGTCTCCATGCTGTACATTACATCCCCAGGACTTATTCATTTTATAGCTGGAAATTTGTACCTTCACTCACCTCTCCCACTTCCACCCCCTGAAAAACAGATGAAATTTTGAAAGTTTTAAAAAAAATTATTTTGAAATGATTATAAACTCCAGAAAGTTGCAAAAATAGTATAGAGAGGTCCTCTGTACCCATCACTTAGCTTTTCCTAATGGTAATATTTTACATAACTATAGCACATTTTTCAAAACTAGGAAATTGACATCGACACAATACAATTAACTAGACCACAGTCATTACTCAGGTTTTAGAGGTTTTAGTATGTGTTTCTCTTTTTGGCATATGTGTGAATGTAATTCTATGAAATTTTACTACATGTTGGTCATATGGGCTCCACAACAATCAAGATACAGAACTCACCACAAAGGGCTCCCTTGTGGTACCGTTTGTAGTTTCACCAACACATGGCAACCATTGATCTGTTCTCCATTCTTATAGTTTTATCGTTTCAAGAATGTTATATAAAGGAAATCACACAGTATGCAACATTTTGGTGTTGGCTTTTTAAAAAATTTAACATAATTTTCTTGAGATTAATTTGTGTTTCTGCCTATAAAAATAGTTTGTTCCTTTTTATTGCTGAGTAGTATTCCCTGGGATGGATTATCACAGTGTTTATCCTTCACCCGCTGAAGGACACATGGGTTGTTTCCAGTTTTAGGCTAGGACAATTACAATTGCTGTAGACATTATCCATAGGTTTTTTGCATGAACATACATTTTCATTTCTCTAGAATATGGGTACAGGAGTCTGATTGTTGGGTCATATGGTAAGGAAACGTTTAATTTTAAAAGAAACTGCCAGACTTCTAGAGTGGCTGTACCATTTTGCATTTCCACCAGCAATTTATGAGATCCAGTTTCTCGGTATCCCTGCCAGCATCCGGTAATGTCAGTATTTTTATTTTAGCTATTCTAATAGGTGTGTAGTAAAAAGCAGATGGATTGTTAATGGTATTTTTGAAACTATAGACACTTGAATGAGCTCTCCAAAGTGAACACAATTTCCTACTCCCATATGTGAACACGGTGTTTTTTAGATAAGAGGTAAAAGGACAGGAGGTTAGATATTAGCTCTCCATATTTGCAAGTGAAAATGAACACAAAAGCATGAAAATTTAAGACCATCAATAACCACAAAGCCCTGTTATTTGTAACAAACTCCCTTTTGGAATCTTTGTGGACAGTTTCATGGGAGAGCAGAATGGAAGTCATGGTTTGCTGTCTACCTTGATGATCTGATTCTCAATGTTCAAATGATAAGCAGTCCTTGGAAGCCTTTCCAAAGAGTTCCACATGTTTGCATTAGAGAACAATAAGATCTAGGGAGTCTTCTTGGTGCAACTCAGTGTTACTTTATTTACCAACAAAATAAAAATAGCTATTGGAAAATACATTCAAATACTAGCAGTCTTCTCTATTAAGGGAAGTTTAACTAGATTAATGCACTAAAAGTCAAAGGTTATAAATTTTTAGGTATTCTGTCTCTTTTAATCACGTATAACTATAAATGTCCTATTCTTTTTCTTTTATCTACTAAATTAATTAATGAACACTTCAGCTACTTAAAACATTACAGCCTTTAGAAATCTTTCCACTTGCAAATGATTACACCAAAATTTCCCAACATCTGTTCTAAGAAGCAGTAGTTCCTTGGAATGCCAAGAAATGAAAGAGTTCCATGACCAGAAAAGGTTAAATAGCTCCTTTACAGCAAATCTCCTCAAAGTCACTATTAAATAGATGAATGGATGTACAAGATGACACTCCAAGAGGTCAATGGAATATTGAGAACTTCCCTAAAAACGTATTTGTCCACAGAATCCTTTATTATACTGACCAGCTCAAGGACTAGATTAGAAAGCCCTCGATGATATTGATTGAAAGTGTGATTAATACATGAATTATCTGTGTAACATTTAAACTCTAGTTGGAGAGGAAGCCATCAGAGATGCTCTTATTCTTACATGTGTCTTTTTGATATATCCAACTCCTAAAGAAATCTAGTTCAGATCAGACTGTTCACATCCTTTATGATTCAATATTGTTGTTTGGCCTAAATGTTGAAAAATATTGTTTATGAAAGCCATAATAGGAAAATAAATAATGCTACAATATTTTTAGCTGTTTTGTTGCAATTTTCAAGACAAGTTAAAGTTCTCTTAGTGTTGTGCCTTTGGGAAAAGCAAACTCCAAGAAGAGAAAAGGCTAAAAAGCAGAAGCAAAAGAGCCATGTTGCTGGAAGTCTGGATAGTCTTTTCACGCATAATAATTAAGAGGGTTAATTTAATCACAGAGTTGCACTCAAAATCTCAAACAAGATAGTGCTTTAAGAATAATATTAGATGGGCTTCCCTGGTGGCGCAGTGGTTAAGAATCCGCCTGCCAATGCGCGCACCTCAACGAAGAGTAGCGTCTGCTCACCACAACTAGAGAAAACCCGCGTGCAGCAATGAAGGCCCAACACAGCCAAAAATAAATAAATAAAATAAATTTTTTAAAAAGGAAGAAAAAAAGAATAATATTAGAGATTTTAAAGTTAATATCAGCACCCATGTTAAAAATATCAACACACTGCGAAATAGAAGTTTCATTTTATTTCAGAAAGAAGGACAAGGAAATCCGTGCTATTTCTCTACACTCTTGAGTGGAAATCCAGAATTTGCAAGCACTCATTCTGGGGAAGCCTAACTCTCCCTAATAAACCACATGGAATTAAACAGGACTGTTGAAGTCCTTGGAGCAGTAGGGATGTTTGTAAGTTAAGATAAAAATACTTGGGTTTAAGAGGTCTAAAAGCATTAATGAGTATATAAATATGTTTCTCCTTCTTGGGCAGGTGATACAATATAGTGGAAAGAGCTTGGACTTTAGATCTATAAATACTAGAGTTGGGCTGATTTAAATTTACTGTGCCTCAATTTACTCACCTGTAAAATAGGTGTAATAACATCTACCCAAGAGGGAGTTTGGAAGATTAAATAAGGTAAAATAAAAGCTATTAACATGGTGCCTAGGAAATAGAAGGTATACAAAAAGTGTTTGTTTCCTTTCTCTTTCTTCATAGTGTGCTAAGAGTATGCTATAAGCAATTACCTGAATAACCATGAAGATTCATGTTTTCTCATTTGATAGAACCACCAGTCATATGAGTGTCCATAAGTTTGGTTATCTATTCTAAAATGTTGTAACTTAAATGACATTATACTATAGCAGAGTTGAAATAAAAAGTCAGGTTAGACAATAATCTAGAGGATTCTCATTAAGCAAATGTGTTTCACATCTTTCTTCTAAATCTGTTACCTCTTTGGAGAGTTACAAGGTTAGTGCAACTATGGAGCACATAAAACTTGAAGCCACTAATTAGAGTTTTGTGATGTGTTCAGATTGCATCCATTTTTGGTTGCAGTTCTTGCTGTGCAGTGAGGAAGGGGAATAGTTTGTGTAATTTGCATATATAGAGAATTGATGCTCAGAGAGAAATGATAACAATGGCTCTATGAAGCAACACTAGTCATTTTTAACATTAATTATAGACACAGCACCAGATGCTTTTATGCTAGATTTATGGAGAGAGTAGAAATGATTTGAAAATGTTTATATGAGCTTACACTTTGCAAATTCCATTATGCACTATCAATATATAAATGTAAATGCACTGTTCTTAAGTGAGCCTGACTACTTACCCACTGTCAGTAATGACTCACTTCTGGTTATGGTGAAGGATTAGAAATGATTCTTAACTTACATGGAGCCCAAATACCATGTCACATCTCAGGATTAGTTTAGGGAAAAGAAGGGAGAAGAATTCAGTACTAGATACTAAGGAATTTCTGTTCAGTATTTCGATTAGAAGGGAGAGTATAAGAAGATACCCTAGAGATAATGATGGAAAAATCAATATGTACCATCTAAGAGAGCCAAGTCTCTCCATCAAAGGCAACATTGTCTTGTACTACCCAGAGCCTTGGGAACTTGCTAGATGTGATATACCAGAAGTCAGCACGGTGATCCTACACATTCCAGACATTTCCCTTTATAAACCGCCTAAAAGTATAGCTGGAGTGCTTCTATGAGAAACTCTTACAGGCCAAGGAGCCAGTACAAGTCTTGGGAGGTCTGTGTACAGTGACAGGCACTTTGCAAAGAATCCCTTTGAAATTGGCACATAAGCCCCTTTTCCTCCAAATAACACTTAATCACAAATTCAATATTATTTGGGAATTTTAATTCTTCACATAAATGATTTATCCTTCATTTTTTATTTTTTCTACTTCCCTCTCATTATTTTTGCTGTTAAAAGAATTGGGCAAATGTAGTTTGAATATATATATATAGATAGATAGATAGATGCATATAATAAATAATATGCAAATATAATTGAATATAAATTTGGAATATATATTTGATAAATATAATTGAACATATATAACCCAAAAAGAATAATGGAGGGATCTACAGATTGGTTTGGAAGTCTCAAGAGATTGTATTGGCTCATTTTAGATTATTTATGCAAATATTCCCAAAGTGCATTTGCTGCCTTGAGCAAGGGCTATGTTAAACTGGAGAATTTATCTTTATCTGGATATTGATTATTGCACACATTAAAAGCCATAATGATAGTCGAGGCTTTTATCTTTTCTCCATAGGAAATTAGAATAAGAGACGTAAGAAACTTTACTTTCTTAAAACAGGCTATGTCTGCCTTTCAGTTTTCACTGCTTCTTAGCCATTTAGCCATGCCTCATCTGTATTTCTCAGTAATAGGAGTATGACCCAAACTTAATAAAAAAGTGATTCTTCAAAGAAAAAATATATACGTTTTTCTTTTGCTTTATAAGCAGGATTTTGAGAATTAACTAAAAGAAAGGTTGTGTTGGGTTAGTGAGAGCCCATTTGCCTCATCCACAGTAGAACCTCCCCTTGGAAGCAGTCCTGGGCCCAGAGTCCAATCTGGGTTTTTATACTGTGGCATCTGGATGTCTACAATGTGAATTTCCCGGGTTTCACATTTAGCTTATCTATGAACTATGTCATTTAAGTAGTAAGCTAACTTCCCCCAAGTTTATCACAACCAGCCAAGAAATAAGAATGTACAGATACTTTCTATTATGTTCTACTTTATTCATCAATATATCTTTGCTTTCACTGCAACAGGACACTTCTCCCATAAAATATGACAGATGTTAATAATGGCATATAAATACATTTGAACTTAATAATCTTTTATATACAATAAAAGTAGAATCATCCAAAGTTACCAAAGGGCAATAGCTTGCCTTTCTTCAAAGCAATATATATCAATATATACATATACACATATATATAAGCAATATATATATACTTATAGAGAGAGAATAGATTAGAAAACATAATTATTCTAGAACACACTAGAAATATTTTAAATTTGTCAACTAGTGCTAATGTTCATCAGAGCTGTAATCAGATAGGTCCCATACATTTTCTCAAGAAATAATTTTATTAGTATTTACAGATATCAAATAAATAACCTAAAATACTCAAGTAATCATACCTGTTTTCTGAGACATATAGGTAAATGAACACACAATTCTGTGCCAACAAAGAGCATTTTACTTTCCATACATACCACCGATCATGACCACCTTTACACATATGGTGCTGAGGAAATGTTTTACTTTGTCCCCAAAGCATCTCACAGGACTTATTTTTTAAGTATTACATTATTTTTTACAGAGGAAAAGGTTTGATCCAGCTTATAGCTCTTTTTCTTTTAATCCTTGGTCTTTTTCTACGTTTGGTTCTTTTAGTGCTTATAACACATTTTTTTCTTCTTTTTTAATCTGGGAAAATTTAGCTTTGGTGCACCATCTGTTTCATGGTAAAGTGCTTGTATTCAGCTTCCCAGATGGGTTGAATAAGAGAAAAAGGTTAAATGATTTTATTTGAATTCACACTGTGAGTCATCTGCCCTCAGCCCAGTCATGACAAAGTAAGAGATTTTCAAGTTTTTTTTTTTTCCTTCATTACACTAACTCTAAAATCACACAACTTTCAGTGGAGCTTTCTCACAACAGAACAGAGTGGCAAATATTCTCAGTATTGTTGAACAATAATTTGGATTTGAAATTTATATCTTACAACTTTTAAAAATTGAAAAGTAAACGCTTCCTTTTACAAGAAGTTAAAACTTAACTTTTTCAATATCATTGCTTCCTAGCTGGTGTTCCAATCTCTCTTTTCTCTCCTGTCCAGGCCATCTTTTACACTTCTCCAATATTACTTTGTAACAACACCCCTTTTTTTCCTTATCTCTGCCAATGAGTAGGCAGTTTTTCCTACCAAAAGTGCACAGATCACTAGCTTTCCAAAGAGTGCCCGAAACCCATCTTATTCAATAGTTTTCTACTCTAAAGTGTAAGTGCTTGAACACAGTTCCAGAGTTTGCAGAGCAAAAGAGCTCTCATTATAAGAAAGAGTGCAGATAGCAGAGGATGCTTGTAGGGATAAAAGAATGTGTATTGATTAAATTTACTGCATTTTAGTAGTATGAAAAGAGGGTCAAAGTTGATTTATTCAACCTTCAGTAAGTTTCACTTGGTGCAGAATTTTAGTCCAAAGACTGACAAAATTCAAAAGAAGTAGAGATGATGACTGCCCTTGAGGAATTTGGTCTCTAGTAGGACCCACAAACAAGGTGTCCCCATTTAGGGCAGAAACAGATTATTTCATTAATGAACCAAATTCTGTGACTATCAATTTAGCTAAAATTTTATGGACTGAGTCTTTTTTACTGAGTCTTTTTACTGTTCTTTTTACAGTCGATCCAATTATGTATTTTGATGCAGTAAAAATACAGGAAGTTACCCTACCCTTAGTGTTTTGTCCTAGTTTCTTAGTTTACCATAAAGTTATAAGTTCTTTTTGATTGATATGTGGACATATTTTAATATATATTTGAAACTATAATGATTTAATACAACTTACCTACTTCTTAAAGAATTTAAGAAAACTCTTACTTTTAGGATTAAGTTTCAAAAATATAAAGTAACTTTAGCATAGAGGGCTTACAAATGCATCATAAAATAGTATATATATAAAACCCAGCATTATGCCTAGCTCGTCATTCATGAGACATTGAAGTGTAGTATTGATCCATCCAACGTTTCCACCAATCTAGAAAATCAAACTGAATATTTATGTCCTACAGAAGTTATTAATAATAGAAGCAACCTTAAAGAGACTGAACTCTCAGATTTATTTTTGTGTATATGAGGTTTCAGATGTAGCTATATCCTCACTGAGCTTCACCTTTAAGTATAATTAGTTGCTCAGTTTTTTCTTCCCAGACTGATTGTAATCTCTATAGGGAAAAATGATCTCTGCTTATTCAATACTATCTCTGCAGCCCTCTAGCCCAGAACTAGAATCTGGAATATTGTATTATATTTTGTCAAATTAAACTGTGTTGAAGACCATCTGCTTTCCATTTTAGGAGTTCACAGATTATAGGAGAGGCAATATTTTTAAAAATAATTTTAATCAAAGTAAATAAGCATTTTCTTACCAGTATGAATAGAGTTTTGCAAACAAAACAGAGCTAGGGTTACAGAGGAATTCACTAAGGAGAAGGCGTGGGATTTGGGTCTTGATAGATGATTAGGGTCAACCAGGTGGAAGGGGAAGCAAGGTATTCCAGGCTGAAAGGTTGATTTTCAATAAATGGAAATGAGAAAAAGATCTCCTTTATCTTATTATCTTCCCCATCTAGCCAAAGAGTTGCAAAATGTTGAATACATTTCTTTCAATCACATACAATTCAGAAAGATGCCAGCATGACCAGATGGATGGTTTTCAGATTCACACTTCAGAAACACATGGTGCTTCTCTGAGGCAATTGTGTACTGTTTCTTTTAAAATAGCAGGAAGCATATGGGAACAGGATTGGATCTGTCAGCTACTATCAAAAGAATGGTGAAGCTTCTAAAATAAATTAAATCTAAACCTATAAAGTAACAAAAATTTTGATCGTATTTTGAAATTCTAAAGTTTAACATTTGTAATATATGGACATTTAAAAAGAAGAAGATCTACTTTTTCATGAAAACCACAATCCCTGCAGCAGCTGCCAAATCTAAGGCAAAAAAAAAGAGAGAGAAAGAGTGAGAGACAAGGTCAGTGTAATGAGAAAGTCTGGAAGAATTTTATTGATCAGCCGTTAAGTATTTCTACTCCTTAACAGCATTGCAAATTCCTTTTTTATAAGAAATGCACGTATAGAACATTTTGTCTGTTTCCCTCCAATATCTATTTCTTTTCTTAGCACAAACATACAAACAAACATAAAAGCAATTACAACTTCAAACACACATATGAAAACATCTGCTTTAGTTTAAGTAACTTAGGAATTATGGTTGTCCATTGCTTTCTATGAAGGCCTGTCTCCCTATATCCTGTTGGTACCTTTAAGCAAGTGTAGAGGTGAGTGGTTTTGCACCAATTCTAACCATGATGCTTCCATGAATGAGTTTTATAACCAGGTCAAATCTTCCTAATACTAGACTTAAAATTCTACCATACTCTATGTTTTCTATGGCCGTTTATCTTTTCCCAAGTTATTATTATGGGATTTGGGATGATTAAACATCAAGGAGAGTGATTTCATAGGGCTGAACCCAAGGAATTAAAGGAGCTTTAGATAGCACACCTCTATTTTAAGACAACTTTTTTTTTCAAGGAGGATGACTTTCTTTGCTTTTTATCCATGCAGAGTCCTTGATCCAGATAAAGTAAATGGTTGTCTGGTGGTTCTGAAGTCATCAGGTATCCTTCGCTCGTTCAGGAATGTGCATTACTCTTCTCGACTCCCACATGCACAAAGCTTTGCTGTTAAAATCTGTTACATGACCGTATAAATTTGTCAATATTAATTATGGAGCGGTGATATAAAAAGAACACCATCTGTTATTCTTATTCATTCAGTCATTCCATAAGCATTTACTGACTTCTGGGATAGCTGTTATGGAACATTCAAAGATGAATTAGATCTATATCATGACTTCATAGAGTTTATAGGCTGCTGGGAGAACTGAGGTATACAAATAGCTATAACACAAGGATAAAGTGGTAAGTGTAGTAATCACGGTACAAATAAAGTGTTACAAGAGCTCAGAAGAGCAATAGGTGGCCGCAGATGTCTAACATTCATAGACAATCAGCTGATTTTTCTTTTCAGCATATTCTGGAAAATCTTTTGACACAGTCAAAAGGTATTAGTCAAAGTCAGCCAATGGAATGTGCACAACTAGCCTGAGATTTTACACCTTTACATGATACTAAATTGTCATCATTATCATCATTATCATCCCATCATCATCCCATCATCCAACTCTTCCCTATACTTTATCATAACTACAGGCAAAACTGAAAGTGATTAAAAGATAGCATGTACTTTATTTACTATTTTTTAATGGAAATGCCTGCATTTCAAATCCTATTTTTATGTATCTGAAACACCAATAAAAGCTATTTTTAAGATATTTCAATAGTAAATATCTAAATATTTAAAAAATTTTTGATATTGGTTTCAGCTTACAGGCACAATGTCCTCATCATATTTGGTTATTAATGCCATCTGGTTATTAATAGATAAGCTCCATTTATGTTTTCAAATTTACTACTCTAAATTGCATTAGAAACTGAAAAGCTCAAAAGCTGTCATGCTAAGAAGCTGTGTAGCTCTTAAGTTAATGTAACTTAAAACTACTGAAGCATGTTCCGTGGTTAATTTCTTTGTACTGGGGCAAGCTGAGGTGTTTTCTAAAGCAGTATCGAATAGGAAAGAAGTAGAATTACTGCCAAAGGAACCAAGATGATAGAGAAATGGGCTCTGAGACGAGGTGACAAAGAAAGGAAATGGAAGAATAAAACCTTGAGGTCGATTCTGAAGATGATGAGAAGACCAAAACTTCAGTTAGTGAATAGATTGAGAAGACAGCTCAGAAAAAGGGGGTCTTAGAGTCTCTTCACATGCTGTCTGGTTCAAGCTGCTCAAGCTGGCATAGTAATCTGACGAAGCTGCAATGTTGAATCTATGTTCCTTCAGTTTCTGAATAAATATATTCCAGAGAGTCCTACCACCGAATATTCATGTAATAAATAATTGTCATCATCCGTGCCATTACAATTTCACACTCTTCAGCATATTTCAAGAAATAATAAGTGATCATCAAGTATTAGAGCCAGGCTTAGCCAGCTGTTATTCTCCTACCATGACTTTGTAAAGGTATCACCTCTACTTCCCAGGTTCCCAAATCAAATCATAGTGACCAGTGAATTTGCTACATCAGAGGCACTTGCCAAAAAAATAAAATTAGTATTAGATTGATGAAGACTTTATATCTAAATTCCAACTTTAAATAAAGCATGCTCCACAGAAAACAAGAGCTCCAAGCCTAGGCTTTGTTAGTAGAAAAAGGAGCATCTAAACTCTCAATTTCTAGTGGCTATGCCAAAGAAACAGTTCAGCCTTGCATATTCAATTATAATATACACAAAACACAATATCACAAAGTAAATACATGCTAATAAATAAGCTTGTTTGCCATAAGTAATGATTTAATTATTTGAGAAATAGGGGAACTCGCATTTAATAAATTTACTTTAACATCAAGTATTTCATTGACCAGAATGTTGACCAGAATGTTATCACATTCCACAGGTTTAAGCTCCCATCCTAAAACACAAATGGGAAGCCAAGTCTCTTTGCTTCCAAGAATATTGGCCTCTAGGTAGCAGAGGATAAAGAATAAAAGAAAATAAATCTTTATATTAATAGCACAGTTAATACTGACTTCTGGAGAGATGACTGAAGGTCTTTCTCCCTTTCCTCACACTTGTGCATCTCAAAGTCACTCATGGGCTTTGGTGGAAGGTCACCTGCCCTGTTCCCTGCTGGTAAGGTTCCTGTGTTGGGAAGAGCCATGGACACGCAGCAGTGGACATGCAGCAGTGGACACCCAACAGTGGGTGTGCTGTCCCTGCATATCTCTCTCTCTCTACACGTTTGTCTTTTCTGCGCTTCCACATGGTAACTGTGTCTCCAGTATAATGTATTACACTTCACTGAGTCCTAAAGTCAGTTGGATTCCCTTTACTGAACTGTCTTGCTCCAGGGCCAAGTCTATTTCGCTTTCTCATCCCCAAGATTCCTAGGACAGTGCCTTACATACTGTAATTAACAGGAGAGGGAGGTGCTTGTTAAATTCAACTAAGTTGCTATTAACTGTGTTTTAAGTAGCTGCCAATGTCTTGTGGGAGAATAGTTGGTTCCTCCACCCCTGCCTCCAAAACTCACCGTATGAGATTACTGAATGTCCCACACAGTTCTGAAAGCTCAGGAAGCTGACTTTGTCTTGTGGGCACACAGCCGCATTAATGTAGCCCAAGAAACCAATGAGTAAAATCAAAATGTCAATGTATTACTTTGCACTGAAAAATACGCACTCACCCCTCTCAGCTCACATTCTGACTCAGAGCACTTTTTCATCATATTTAGCCTATAACATGATAGGAAGGTACACAAATTGTCTTTACTAGTAAGACTGGCATTAATAGGAAGAGGCAACACATTACTATAATTTAGGTTTAAACGACATGGTTTCCAGTAACCCAGCTAGTCTCTTAGGATTGTTTCCAAGGAGACAGTATCAATTATGGTTTGAGGAAAAAAATATTTCCAAATTAGAAAGAACTTTTATGGGGATTTAGAATTTACTCATTTGGTCTCTTTCTGTATGACTTTCTACCTAAATTAATGACATTTGTCTTTTCTTATTTGTTGCTTAATTGAGATTTTGTTCTATTTGAAGAAAAGCCTTCTAATTTTAGTATAATGACCTGGAAAGTAGGCATCATTCCTAACATAATAATGACATATAAGTTTTTATTTCAGGTAAATGAAAAATTATAAGAAGAGTTTTAAGCAGTAAGATAAAAGTCTGGGAGAGGGATATACCTTTGTGGAATGCATTTCTATAATTGCATCTGCTCTGCAGCTTGGATCAAGAACTAAAGCACATAAACATTTTTGAATTTCCACAAATTAATCATATGAAATATAGAGACATATAATTTTATCACTAATTTAATCATGTACATATTTAAACAATATCCAGTCAATGCCCTCTACCAAACAAGTACGCTCTCAGCAACAATTTTATGATATAGTTATTAGAAGTCCTCCATGCTATCAGAACTCTAGGTCACCTTTGATAAAGAACGTGAAGAGAGTAATTTTTATTCACTGCCCCACCACCTCCTAGTATATCAGTCATTTAAGGATTTAAGGTTAAGTCTTAACTAGAAAACAGACAAACATGTTCTTCACTAGTTTCTAAGACAGGAACCTCACAGGAGTTATCTAAGATAAATGTTATGGTCTAAACTGTGTCCCCGCGCAATATTCATAGGTTGAAACCCTAATCTCCAATGTAACTACATTTAGAGATAGGGCCTTTAGGAAGTAATTAAGGTTCAAGGAGGTCATAAGGGAGAAGCCCTAATCCAGTAGGACTGGTGTCCTTGTAAGAAGAGAAAGAGACCCCAGGGATGCTCAAGCCCAGAGAAAAGGCCCCATGAAGACATTGCAGGAAAGCGGCCATTTGCAAGTCAGGAGAAACCTACTCTGCCGGCACTTTTTCTTGGGTTTCTAGCCTCCAGGACTGTGTGAAAATAGATTGCTGTTGTTTAAGCCACTCATTCTGTACAGTTTTGTTATGGGAGCCCTAGAAGACTCATACAATAATGTAGCAGGTGCTTTTTGAGGAGTTTGTTCAATTCGTGCCTCCCCTTTTGCTAAGAGCTATCCCTAAACAGAGTGGATCCCTAAACCTACGTATGTACTGAAGGATCTTGGCCTCATGGTTACAGAGGCTCAGATTTGTGGTGGATTCCCAATACAAGGTGGTGCCAATTATATTTTTTCTTCTGTGAAATTGAGCCTGGGAATCAGAAGTGCTCATCTATCTCTAGTGGGGCTTTGACTTGGGTCTACTCAGGTGGGATTTGTGTTGTCCCTGTACATAGACTATCCCGCGTGATCCACCTGCTATGCAGTGGGAACTCCCTTTTTTTTTTTCAGTGAGTACTTACTAGGTGCTAGATACTGCTAGTTTTGTACATACTAACTCATTTAATTGTTACAACAACCCCTGAGAGAGAGGTTTTACAGATGAACAAAATGAGTCACAGAGAAGTGAAATAGGTTGCCTAAGATGAACAGCTGGTAAGTGGTAGAGTGAGTTTTGAGTCAGGCAGCTCGGCTCCAAAGTCCAAGTTCTTACCCACCATCTATACCGCCTCCCTCTTTGAAAAGGAAAGGGGAGGGGGGAAGGGAGGAAGGTGAAAAGGGAGAGGAAAAACTCTCCTGAAACAATTTTTTTTTTCCGGAAGTTCCTTTACATTCACGGATTTAGCAGTAAAGCATCCTAGCTCTTTGCAAACAACACTGAAAATCCACCATCGGCAATGACCTAGACCCACCTGAGTCGTGTGCTGTGGCAGTGCTGGCAGGACGCAGCAAGCGAGTGACAATGGCAGTCTCCCCTCGTTTCTACCTCACAGCAGCTCTTGGATCCCCCAGATCTCATTCCTGTACAGCCTTTTTTCCTTTGTGCAATGACCATCAACTCAGGCACGACTGGATGAAGGCTAGGAGGGAGGCTGCAAGTGGGGTGTGAGGGGAGACAGAAGAAAGGTGTTGCTGGGAATAAAAATGTGAGTCAGCAGAAATCCAGGATGGAGCATGCCCACACATTTCAGTACTTGGGAATTTGGTAATTGAGATAGTTTCCAGACATATTCCTGGAATGTCCAGAGTCTCACTAAGGTTTATCTGATTAGTCAATTAGTCAAGCTTTGAATGCTGTCTCTCTGGAGTGCCCTCCTCCCATTTGAGACCCACAGCTCTTAACTGAGAGTTTGGAAAACTTTCTATGTGGAAAACCCAAAATGCCTTAAGACACACTCATTTTTTAACTCATTTTACCTTTGAAGTGTTTTACTAAAAAAGAAAAAAAGTAAATGATATAAAAATCAGATCCAAGTATCCTTCTAAGACTAAATATGTAAAATTTAATTTTGGAGACATGATAAACTTATATTAGGATGGATTTCTTTGTTAACATACTGTTTCATTGGACTCAGTAATTTTATGGCTTTATGTTGAGGCCCTAGACTAATGTTACAAAGGGACACTTACACCATGCTTTTTAATACAACAAGTAACAAATCTGTAAACTGAGAAATGTCAGTTTCTCATGAAAAATAATAACTTTCAAACATCTGCAAATGTCAACATATTGAATTTGGAAAGTGAAAAAAAAAAACAAACATATTTGTAGGACATACTTGCCTAAACTAAGGGTCCCCATGAGTCAGGGGAAAAAAAGGAGGGATCTCTCACCCTCTTCCCTAAAAAGAACTTAGGCTATTTTTTGCCTCACACTATGAAAGTGCCAAATAAACCAATTTATGGGTCTAATAGTTCATCAAGAGCCTGGATAGATGTCCATCTTTATGGAGTTGGAAGGAGGTAGAAACATAGAGAGAGAAAATGCAAGTGTCTTCATATTATTTGAAGAAAGAAGAGGGGTAATAAAGGTAGGCTCAAGACCTGAGAAGTAAATTTAAATTATTTGTCAAAGTAGGACAGCTTCTGCTGAGCTTCCCAGTTGGAGAAAGCCTGGAGATTTGTTCAGGCTACTGGAAAAGAGTAGGTTTTTGTTGTTAGGGGTGGTTTGTTTGTTTATCCCTGAAGCTTTGGGACATGCAAAATCAAGTTATACACTAATGGCTTCTTCTTTTCACATAGCTGCAAAGCTTACTTGTGTTTTTTTCAGCCAGCGGAGGGCATCCCATATGCTCCCAAAAGTAGAGAGTGATTTTGAAAATAACAATGAGAATCTCAGATCATTATTTAGATCTTGTTTGAACTGAATTTGGATTAGTTGACCTCTTAAAGTCTCCCCTAACCCATCTGTGTTTCCTTGTGATATTACATAGCAGCTACTCTATAGAATGTTTTTTAAAAGACTGCCCCACTATATTTTCAATTTGGAATTTTAATATCTCAAGATAGAAAAAGGATTGCTTGTCTTCACATATATCATATTCATATAAATTTTTTATCACAACATTCCTATCATCCTTCTGATGCATTTCACATAAACTGAGCTTAACCAATATTAACACCACTAATGATGAAATATGTTTTGTAGCGTCACAGAATTGACTAGAGCCCGATTGGTTTTAATTATGCACATGATTGTCATCTAAGAAGAGAGTGGTTGGGCTTCCCTGGTGGCGCAGTGGTTGAGAGTCCGCCTGCCAATGCAGGGGACGCGGGTTCATGCCCCGGTCCGGGAAGATCCCACATGCTGCGGAGCGGCTGGGCCTGTGAGCCATGGCCGCTGAGCCTGCGCGTCCGGAGCCTGTGCTCCGCAACGGGAGAGGCCACAACAGTGAGAGGCCCGCGTACCACAAAAAAATAAAAAATAAATTAATTAATTAAATAAAGAGAGTGGTTGAAGGGAGAGAGAAAAGAAGGCATGTGAAATTATGAAAACCCAAGGCTATTGTTAATTTCAGTGCATTTTAAAGTCTTCTTTCCAGGCCATACCTGAAGTTCTAAACAGCCCCCAACCTGACACCTCCTTTTCTTGAGTTACAGACAATTGCATTCCTTAAGAGCAGTGACTGTCACAATGAAAGAGAAAAGGTTCTCAGGAGGAAGTAGCTGTCAAGGATGGCTAGACTGGAAATTTTACTTATCTTGACAGCAGTTTTGACTGTAATGGATTAACCTCCAGGATTAGTGTTTGCCTACTTTCACCTCCTTCTACCTCCCTCTCTTTTGAGCAAATGTCTGGATCCCTGTGATGTTGTTCTATTGTCTGGAGACATTTTTGTTTGTCACAACTGGGAGGGGGGTGCTACGGGCATCTAGTGAGTGAAAGTCAGGAATAATACTAAACATCTTACAGTGTATAGGAAAGTCCCTCCCACACACACAAAATTATCTGGCCCAGCACATCAGCAGTGCCAAGATTGGGTAGCCCTGTTTTAATTCCACCTTATACATCAGAGCATGCGTGTCAACTGAGAGCAGCACTTATTTTGCCACAATAAGTGCTCTTGTCATAATTTTGCTCCTTTAACAAAAACTAAAATGGACAATATATCCTTCTGTAAAGGAAATATACTTCTGTGCTTAAATCTTCCTGAGTGATAAAAATAAAATTACGTATAGCCCAGGAAGAGGCCCAAGAATGAAAATTGCTTGCCGCTGTTGGACAATAGTAATTTGCAGCTAACTAAGTCATCCTTGGCCCAGGTTGCATGTTATAATTACCTGGAGAGATTTTTAGAAGGCCTGGTGCCAGGGCCCCGCCCCCAGCAGATGCTGGTTTCATGGGTCTCAGTTTGGGCCTGGGCTGTGGTGGCTGTTGGAGCTTGCCAGGTTATTGTAATGCACAGCCTGAGATGGGAGCCCTTGATGCTAGCTGTGGGCACCGCCGCCATGGCAACAAGTTCAGAAATTCATTGGAGGGTCCAGCTCATTGGAAGTGAGCTAGGTAAATAAAAGTTTCAGGAGTTTGCTTGGTGTTCTAACCTTATCCGTTTTCTCTAGATGGCTGGGGGTTAAAGAGTGAACCCCAAGATTTCCCTAAGGTCTATCAGTACCTGCTAAGGTCCATCTGCAGGACGCCCAGAGAGAATCTAAACTCTCCAAATCTAAAAGCAACACAGCCTATGAGTGCGAGATGAGTACACTGGTGTAACTTTCCACGTGTGTTTATCCTTTCTTCGCGTGCGCTTTTTGTGCCGCACGAAGTACAGGCGGAACTAGCTCAGCTCTTGCCTCTTAGGTGCTATCTCAAATAATACATTCTCAACAGTGAGGATGGGATGCTATTTACAACCAAAATACGAGGGACCACAAATATATTTCCAAAGGCTAATGTTTCTTCTCTTTCTCTTCCCATAATCCTCTGGAATGGAAAGAATGTTTTTTTTCCCCTTTACGCTATTTCCCTCCTTCCAAATGCCAGCCTCTAGGCTAAGCCTTAACAAGTAAACGTGGAGATTGTTTCTATAAATTTGGAGGACCCCATGATGGAGGTCTTCCTGGTGCTATTGCTGAAATGTTAAGACTAGTATGTGCCCATGTGCAGGGAGGGGTGCTGTAGAAGGAAGCAGGTGAAGTAGGGATTTAAACATTCCCAGCGCTGCTCTCCCTAGAGGCTGCCTTTCAAGCCCATTACTTTGTCATAGGATCAGGTCCCTGTTCTGTCCTATCCTGAAGTGCTAAGCTTGAAACTACACAAAGGAAATTTTACTTGAGGGAAACAATTTAAATGAACTGGTTTAGTATTTGCAAAAATATTATTCCTGTAATAAAAACATGTACATACACTGAAGTTGAGTCGGTCAAACTCAAGAACTGTAGGCAAGCATAGTTGTTCAATATTAATTCCGGAAAGCACCAGAGTATTTAATAATCGCTATTTTATTTGAAGGGAGATCTATACCAAGTGCAAAGTGTAACATATACAAATCTGATATGAAACAATACTG
Source organism: Leucopleurus acutus (assembly GCF_964270905.1). Taxonomy (NCBI): domain Eukaryota; kingdom Metazoa; phylum Chordata; class Mammalia; order Artiodactyla; family Delphinidae; genus Leucopleurus; species Leucopleurus acutus. The sequence continues at coordinate 53,078,457 of NC_139160.1, forward strand.
AGTCAGAAATATTGCTGTCTCCTCACAACCCCAGAGAGTGTAGCCCTTCGTTTAGGACGCCGTGTCAAGTCTGTCCGGTCATCTCAGGATACACTAAGAGTTGAGAAAGCCAAGAATCAAACCAATGAGTACGAAAGTTCTCTCAGGGCCAGCTGACTCTGTTCCCATTATAGCCTCTGCTAGTTTTAAGGCAACTCTCATCAGGAACTTGAAAAGAATGGGATGGTGTGAAGAATTCTATCACATGTTCTATCCGAGATCTATCCTGAAAAGTCATCAGGAACTTTTATTCCTTCAAGTAACTATGCCAGTCTAGTTACGCATCATGGAAGGTTTGGTTAGAAGAGGCAGTCAACACAGAACACAGAATTGCAGAGACCAATGAGACCCGAGAAAGTGTTGGTCCATACCTTTGATGTAGTTCTCATAAATCAGGAAGAGAAAAATGATTGTCTCAGCTTATTCTCAAACTCTAGAGAATAAGGAACATACATCCTCCTCTGAGAACCCAGTCTCTTGACTGACTTTTAGACATGATGTGTCTGGGTCCTTTTAATTTTTTATTTGTCAATATCTGCCTGTGAGCTGTGAAAAACGAGAGTACTAGCAAATCACTATACCTGCGAGAGAAAAATGCAATCGATTAATAAAAAGAAACAACATTTTGGAGTCAGACAGATCTAAGTTTCAGTAATGATTCTGGCACTTTCTAGCTGTTATCTTTGGCAAATTCTTTAACATCTCTGAACCTCAAGTTATTCAACAGGAAATAAGAAGAATTGGACACCTACCACCCGGCATTGCTGTGAGAATCACAGGCAGGGCACCTGGCACAAACTCGGCCACAGAGACAGCCTTCAAAAAACAGTGGCTGCTCTTGTGACCCTCACTGCATTCTTCTCTTGCCCACAGGTTCTACTTCCTTTACCTCCCTTCCAAGGCTCCTTGGGTCCTCTGCTCCGATAACAGAAGTGGGGTTTGACCATGCAGAAATAGGACTGGGTCAAATGACCCAGAAAGAATGAGAACAATAACTGGGGAAACTGGAAAGTGAATATTCATTCACTAGGAGAAGGAAAATAAGAGGGTTGATGGGAACCGCAGATTAGAGTACTAAAACAATATCTCCATGTATTCCCTGCTCACTCTATGATAGAACATTTCATAGTTCTTAAGAAGTTCCAATTTTGAATTTTCAGGAGTGAAAAACAATATTGTATCTTTAGAGAAGTTTACCTTTAGAATTTCTATTAGAATTCTCCCTCTGATTGGATTTTACTTCCTAGTTTTATGTTTCAATATTGTATGATATGCTACTGGAAGCATCTTTGTCTGTTAAAAAGTGATAACTTTCCTTTGTGACTGTCAAATTTGAGATAACTGACCTTCCACACTTTACTAATTACACATGTTTGGTTTGTTACTTGATAAAATTAGGATAACGATACTTACAACCCAAAATTGTTGTAAGGTTTACTTAAATATCTAAGTGTATATAAAGCTTGGAACATGCACTTGGAACATATTTAGTATGTGCTAAATAAAATTCATTCACTTCCATCTTCATACAGTGTTTTTACTAACTGCAAATGATTTGAAGAAAAAAAGGTAGAGATGTATTAATATTTCTTCAAATCCATAGTCCAAATTGTTGGTTTATCTTGCAGACATCCCTATAACTGAGAACTGCCATTAACTTAAAAGAAAAACTCTAAGAGAGACACGACGTTAAAATGTAGTATTTTGCAAGTATAATCTGTCACAGTATTTGAGATTTTCTCTCTCAGTAAGTTCTGACTAACTAAATGTATGGAAGGCTATTAAAGTTTGGATTCTGCAAAGAGAAACAGCTTTCAAAACTATCTTCTAACTTCTCCTTCTAAATTATATCTATTCTGGGGCAAGAAAAAAAATCTAGGTAAGCCTGAATTTTATTCTAAAAGGAAGCTATTTTCTGTCCTTTAACTTAAGTCTCATAGGAATCAATACTAAAGTCAATTAAGAGGAACTCTATTTGGAAACGAGCTGAATCCCATGTTTTGGAAAGAGGCAGTCGTCTCTTCCGCCCCCATGGATGGGGCTACCACAGCATTTTAACCCTTAGTGAGAATTTTGTTCTGGGAACAGGGAAAGGACATACCTTATACCAGAAGGCATGCTGAATATTTTAAGTGAATTCAGTGCCATATTTCTATGCAAACACTCACAACATAACTTTTATTCCAGATTAAGTAAGAGAAAGGCAGAGGCATTGTTGGTGAGACACAGTGGAGTTACTGTTCAGAATGTATAATGGCTCCGGGGCTGATTAGGAGAAAATGTGTCCAGTTCCGGGACCCAGAAAAGATAATAGTCATCAAAAGTAATTCCAGATGTCCCACATAAACAAAATGCATCTAAATGCAGGTACTGGGGGGTGGGGAAAGGGGGTGAATGTGAAAGTCATGCCTTCACTTTTTAATTCATCTTGACATCTAAAGGTGGTTGGTCAATAAGGGCTCGTGCATTTAGAAAGGGCATTAGCGCGTTAAGTACATTATAAGGCTAGGAGATCAAGACTGATTCTCTTCTAGTTCTGTGGAAAATTCAATTGCCAGAATATTTATTTTAAATGCAAAAGTTAATGCGTTAACCATGAGAATAATAGCATAGAATTTTCTCTTGCATTTTTATTAGAAACAGCTCAAGTAAATACGCCTCAAAAATAGAGCAAATATTGCTTTCAGCATGAACTTATGCCTATTCCAAAACTGCCCTATGTTAATTAAAGTTGCAAAAATACGTAGTTTGCAGCTTTAAAATTATGTATAAGGAGAGACTGAATAACATGATGGGGACATCATTATGCTAACACGTTGGCTGAAAATAGAAAGAAAGAAAATTCTACATATGGTTAAGGTCTCAACAATCTATTTTTAAAGACGCTGGAAGAAAACATACAAAGTGTTCATAATGGTTGCCTTCAAATGGTGGTATCACGGTTGAATTTTTTCAACTTTATATTTCTATTTCTGTCTACATGTTTTATTTTTACAATCCTTGGGGGGAGAAAACAAACGTTCTATGATATCATAATATAGAAATATCATATGCATATTTCTGTTTCGTTAGAGGTGACATTCACATCCCAAGGTTCTAGCAGCACTCTATCTTTTTCTTTTCACTTGCTAAATTAATCAAATCATGCCAAGACGTGTTTTTTTCTAAAATCTCAATGAGAATTTTACTTTGAAACAAGGAGCTCTAATTTTTTCCCCCTCCACCCTAACACAGTGTTTGTGCTTTTTCTGGAATCCAAATTAGATGCCTTCAACAAACTAATTTCAAAGGCGGTAGAACAACAGCCTCCATAGAGCCTTTGGGCATCACAGTCACTGTTACTTTAAGAGTAGAATTCCACCTCCCCCTCACACCCACATACTTGTCCTCTCTTTGCACAGCAAGTGCCAAGCAGTGACATCTACTATAGTTTCTAGGACACGATGGTCTCTGCTATACAGGGGGAAAAAGGGAGAGAAAGAAGGCGGGTGGTGAAAGAGAGGGAGGACAAACCCAGCTATGTTCCCAGAAGATGAGTCACTTCCTCGCAATAATCCTGAGATGCTGTTTACGGCTGCGCTGCTGATAGGCTGCCCGGCTCGGTTTCTCAGCAGAGCGGCGGGGGCAGCCTCCCCCCTGGCTGTCCATTAATCACCAGGGCCTGTACCCAGTACACACAGAGTGGGAGTTCTGCCTACGAGTGGCCTCTAGCTGTCTCCAGCTCAATGAAATGACCCTGTGTGAAAACTTGTTTTATGAGAGATTGGTTGATTTGTAACTAAACTACTTCCTCCGTTATTTGATAAGCTCAAATATTTGCTACTGATAGTCTGAGAGTGTCACATTTATTATCCTATTTCAGTGGTTGCTTAACTCCTTTGGAACTGACTCTATTAACCCTTTGAGGGACAGCAGGGGGTTTTATTGGACCAGCTTCTATTTGCTTCCACCAAAGCCAATGCCATTTTTCAGGCAGTCAATGTGCATCCACTATGACATGGGGATCAAAGAGAGGCCTTTCTTTTCCAAACCAGAACACAGACAACTGTAGAAACAGGGGGTTTTACAGAATTCTCAGGGGCAGGGGCTTCCAAGGCGACCGTGAAAAGGAAGGAAAGGTATTCTAACTCACTAACGGAAGTCTAAGACATCCTGTGCAGGTTAGCCTTTCTGAAGTCACAAATTTTAAGTATGTCGTGATAACCTTCTGTCGTTTCTTAGACCCTCCAAATATCATGTGTGCAGGGCGTGCTGTCTGAAATCCCACAGCATTCTGCATTTTGAAACTTGGCCTTTTGGAGTCTGAGCTCATTTGCATTTGGCAAAACTTGATTTCCTGCTTCTACAGAAGGGAGACGGTGGTGAAAGCCTTCACAGTCCTCCTTCAAAGGGCTCAAAGGGCTTTCGGAACATATTAAACTATGTTTCCAAGAGTTAAATGAACCAGAATGAGGCAGATTTCATTTGAAACGAAAAAGAAATACAGGCTTTGTTACATGCAATACACTTGAAAAACCTAAATTGAAATCTCTCTCCCCACATTGAGGCTGTTTTTCAGTTTTCTCGCTCTCCGATCTGCTACACAGAGCCCTCAGTGAAGGTAGAAGAGGCTAAGGAAATAACCACTTATGTGTGGCAAAATGTTCCAGCCTTGCAGAGATTTTCCCAAAATCATTAGACCCACCAAAACGCTTTCCATTGGCCGGGCCCACACCTTCCTCATCAGATTTTCCACACTTCTCGACTCCAAGAACTGTCCATCTGTATTTCCTCAGAGAGCCAGTCATTTGTAGCCAAAAATCTGAGTTTACTCTCATAAACCAGAGATCTCCTTGACTGTCAACCAGAAAAGAAAAAGAAAGAAGAAAAGAGTTCACCTCTTAACTCATTTCCAGAAGGTCAGATGGTGAACACCCTTACATACCAACCCCTCAAGAAAGGAGCTGAATCGAGGGCAGCTATGCTCTGAGGGTGAAGCAAGGTGAACATGAAGAGAGCCAGCCAGATCTGCACCACCGTGGTGGTGAATGGCAAGGCAGGGGGTCAAAGGTTAATTGATGGATCCCACCTCTGGTCACTCTTTGGCCCAGTTCTCAGCAGGTGGCCTCCTGGTGTCACTGCCCCAACTGCCTATCAGTGGAACAAAGACTGGCCCTGAGTGATGGTCTGAATTGTCCCCGGCAGTGGATTTGTATTCAGAAGCAGTCAACTACTGTGTTGAATAGATTTTTATATTTTAGTGCTCCCGTCTTATCCTTCACCCTGTTTTTGTTTGTTATTTTACGGTGGTAAAAATCACATGAGAGCTACCCTCTTAACAAATTTTTAAGTATACAGTACAGTACTGTTAACTGTAAGCACCATGCTGTACAGCAGATCTCTCGTGATGACTGAAACTTTGTACCCCTTGAACAGCAGGCAACTCCCTCTTCCCCTCCGCCAGCCCCTGCCAACCATCCTTCTACTTTCTGCTTCAATGAAGCTGACAGTTCTTGGTACCTCATATAAGTGGAATCATGCAGTATTTGTCCTTCTGTGACTGGTTTATTTCACTTAGCATAATGTCCTGCAGTTCTTCCATGTTGTGGCATATGACAGAATTTCCTTCTTTTTATGGCTGAATAATATTTTATTATATATATAATATATATATATTATATATATATGCATATATATATCAGTTGTATCTATTATAGCTCACAGTTTATTTATCCATTCATCTGTCTATGATATTTAGATTGTTTCGCCTATTTTGAATAATGCTGCAATGGACATGGGAGTGCAAATATCATAAATCTGATAAGGGGTTAATATCCAAAATATACAGGGAACTCCTACAACTCAATAGCAAAAAAACACAACTAACCTGATTTTTAAAATGGGCAAAGGTCTTAAATAGACATTTCTCCAGAGAAGACTTACAAATGGCCCACAGTATAGGAAAGGATGTTCAACATCCCTAATCATCAGGAAAATGCAGTTCAAAGTCAAGATGAAATACCACCTCATACCTGTCAGGATGGTCATTATAAAACAACAACAACAAATGTTAATAAAAAGTGTTGGTGAGGATGTAGAGAAATTGGACCACTATTACATTGTTAGTGGGACTGTAAAATGGCGCAGCGACTGTAGAGGACCGTTTAAAAAATTTAAAAATTGAACTACTATGATTCAGTAATCCCATTTCTGGGTATTTATCCAGAAGGATTGAATTCAGGCCCTCAAAGAGATATCTGCACTCCCAAGTTCATTGCAACATTCTGGGGTTTTGTTGGTTTGTTTATTTAGAAATTCCTTCCATGCAGACTTTACATTGTATCAAATGAAGTGAAGCGATGATGGGCTGGAGCTGGAGAAGGAATGGAATTGGGTTCAGACACCTAGGCTTTAGTTGTAACTCCAGCCTTTACTGGCAATGTGACCTCCGGTAGGTCACTTAAATTCTGGGGTCTGGATTTCCTTTTCTCTAAAAGGAGTATGATCCCATCTACCTTAAGGGTTGTTCTGAGAATTAAATGGGGTGACTTGGGTAAAAGTTTTAGAAACTGCAGAGCACTAGGCAAGTGTCTGTTGTAACCTGAATAAACAAAACAAAATTCTGCTTATCTTTTCCCCCTCCACAAAGTAGAAAAAAAAATCTGCTTTAGAATGTGTGTTTTCTAGCTTTCATCAATTCTGGATCATTAACTGGGTGATAATTCACCTGTCATGTGTCTTTTTGCCATGTAGATACACAAAGTGTTTTATTCTTTAAAAAAAGAAAAGAAAAACAGTGTATAAGAAGGTATTTATATGTGTGTACGTGCATAATATACTAATATATTATCTTAGATGAAACTGTCAAAAACTGTGTGCCATCCTTATGTAATAAATTGATTTTCAAGGTAGTTTCTAAAATATATTTCTATGTTAATTAAAAACATACCTGGGGCTTCCCTGGTGGCGCAGTGGTTGAGAGACCGCCTGCCGATGCAGGGGACGCGGGTTCACGCCCCCGGTCTGGGAAGATCCCACATGCCGCGGAGCGGCTGGGCCCGGGAGCCATGGCCGCTGAGCCTGCGCGTCCGGAGCCTGTGCTCCGCAACGGGAGAGGCCACAACAGTGAGAGGCCCGCGTACCGCAAAAAAAAAAAAAAAAAAAACAACAACAACAAAACCCATACCTGATAATTGCTATTACTTATCCTCAACCCGTGAGTCACAGGTTCCAGGATAGAAGACTAATCAAGGTTGAAATAGTCGTGAGATAAACAAAAAGCTCTCCTGCTAGTCGGGCACTCTGGCACTGAGGGTCCATTGCCCACCTGTGCCGAAGGGGAGGGGAGGGTGATCTACTCTCCCAAGACGACGCCCTTTTCTTCACAGTATACCTTTGGCAGTTCTTTTGTGTTACCCATTCCACCGTTTTGTTTCTGTAGCTCAACATACCACATCAGTTCAGTGGCACAACAATGCTTACTAAAATGTCAAGACCCATTGGATCTCCACACACGCGCACAGCTGAAGTTAATTTCCTGCACAAGGTCATATTACTCTGCTAGCTTGGTAGTTCCTTCCAAGGTCTTCCAGTTGCCTTTTAGTTCCCAGTGCCTGATGCGTATGAGATACTCACATTGAAAAGGTTGTTTTTGTTGTTATTCTTATACCTAAGCCTATATTCCATGTCCTTGAGGTGAACTTGACACATCTCTTAGCACATCTTGATTCTGATGCCCCTCAGCTCTGTGTCCTTTCTGGTCTGTGATTCTGTAGAGTCTCAGGACAATAGCTAAGGTTTGGCATTAAACTGGGTCTGGATTTAAATACTGACTTTTCAATCTATAGCTCTGTGACCTTGAGGAACTTAATCTCACTGAGCTTCAGGTTTCTCATATGTAAAATAGGAATAATAATACCAATTGTTTTTGTGAAATTTTATGTAATGAGGTTTGTAGATCACTTAGGCCAGTGCAGGGCACATGAAAGATTTTATTACTTTTCTTTCTTTCTGAAGCATACATTCTTTTTTATTATTTAAAAAGCCATATTATGAGGAATGACACAAAATTCTCATGAATTTTAAGGTAAAATGTGAGATTTGAAAGATGGATGTTTTATACATACTCTAGACTTCTCTGGGCTGTGCTTTCAAGTTGTCACATATTCATTTTTATTTTCCTCTGCTATTTCAGAGGAAAATTTTAAGAATCACTATGCATTAGCTGTGATTTTACCAATTATAAGTGATAGAAACATCAGCTGAATCAGGGAAAAGTGAAAAATGGGATTTAATAGTTCCCATTGCTAAAATGTACAGGGGTGGAATTCAGGCAGAGCTGAATCCAGGATTCTAACACTACCATATGATAAGATTTTAATAAGCTCCTATTATCCTTACTTGAAGATCTTTTTCATTCCTTATTTCTCTAGTCAGGATTAATTTATTTTTCCTCCCTCTTTCTGACTCTCTTTTTTTCCTTCTGCATCTGTGTTTTTGCTAAGAAAGTCCTGTAAGATCTTAGCAACTTTGACTCACAAGTGTCATCTTTTCTGAGTTTGGTTTAAATCTCAACTTTCCCCTAAATGGTCCTGCTTGTTCCATTTTTATCATGCTAGCACTAACTTAAAAACCCTTGAGAATGCTGAAGAAAACTTTAATCTGAAAGTGTAGTCACTGCAGTGTTAAGTGGCAGGTGTAAGTCACAATCTTCAATCAAGAAATTAAGGAGCCAAGATGCCTGCTTTTTTCTCTTTTCTTCTTGATCTTTACACCGAGGTGGTGAATAAAGGATAGATTTAGTGGAGAAAAAAAAAAAAAGTTAAAAATTTTTAACAATGACCACTATCTTAAAACATGATTCCACCTGATCTAAAATATTTCATCTGAACGCATTTGCATTCACTTATATTTTACTTACATTTTATCAACATTACCTGCCTATTTCCTTGACTATAGAATGAGTTCCCCAAGGGGACGGAAGTATCTTCTTTATTTTCACATTTATTTCTAAAACTTAGCACGGTAGCTGGCATAGAGTGGGAGGTTAAAGTAAGTGAATATATTTTATTTTACCCCCAAATCATAAATAATACCTTTAATCAAATGTAATCACACATTTTCAAAAGTTATTTTCTATATGATGCTCTTTTAATTGTGTAAAATAGGTAAATTAAAATATGGACTGTATGAACATAGATATGTTTTCTGTAAAGAAAACAGTAGTAAATTTTTCAGCTTTGCAGCCATACAGTCTGTTGCAACTAATTATTGTAGTGGGAAAGCAGCCCCAGACAATACCTAAGTGAACGGGTATTGCTATATTCCAGCAGAACTTTTTCTGCTGAAACAAGTTGCAGGCTGGCTTTGGCCCAAGGGCCATGGTTTGCTGACCCCTGTTCTAAAACGAAGCAGAAGGTATGTGAAGTAAACTTACATTCTCTAGGGTGACCTACCATTAACGTTGCCAGAGACTGAAAGTTTCCCAGAACAAGGGACTGTCAGTTTGAAAAGCAGGACCATCCTGGGAAAACTGGGATGAGTTGGTCACCCTTCTTTTACTAGATCTCATTCATTCGTTCATCCAACTGTTCATTTAACATTGAGTACCTACTGACATTGAATCAACACTCAAAGTTTCAAATTCAAATGAAACATTTACAGTGCTCTGCTATATCTGATGATCATATAACATGTAATTTTAAAACTAATTGTAAAAGGCACTATTTTTACTTTATTAACTTTTAAAATTTGGACAACTTTAACATGAACAGGCTTCAGTAAATATCAACATGAAATAATAGGATATTACTCGAAATTTTAAAAAAGCAATGTAACAGTATAAACTTTTCAACTTACATCATATAGCAGTTCTTCACTTAATTAGTTTCACTAACACATGTTTTATTCAGGCAATAAATGATGTCTTCCTGTCATAAAAATCCCAAATTAGACTTCTTTATAGGCAAGAAATTCGAAGAGGTTGCCACACATGCTTAGGAAAATCCCAGTGACTTCATGATTCATCATTTGTATTGAAAATTAGAAGGTGAGAAAATTGAGAGGAAAAAAAAATCTCACTAATAAGGATTAAAAACAAATGATTCATTTCTTAAACTTTTTTCAGAGGAGCAAATTATAGCCAAATCATAGGCCTGACAAACCATAATTAAGGCATAAGAGGAATTATGGGGAATTGAGAGGTGAAGAAGGCCATGTTTCAACTTAAATATCAATTTCATTTAACATTGTTAAAATTGCTCTTTCCTGCTACAAATTCTTTCAGTTTCTGAAGTAAATATTTAATGAAAAGGGAAATGGAATATTAGAAACTACATATATAAATCAAATGGGATTAAACATGGGAAGAAACTTACACAAGTTTTAAATAATGTTCATATGCAAACATGGATAATATTTTTGCCTGGAAATTAGGAAGGAGGCTTCAAATCTAAGAGAACAGTAAATGCACACATTTCTTTCTCCTCCTTTACAGCTTGAGTGCTGCAAGAAAACTTCTGAGACTATCTTTGCTCTGAACAGTGTTTTACTTTGGATGGTTTTAAAATCTGGAGTAGAAAATGACACTGATTTTTAATCCAAGCATATAGTAAAGCTATACCTTTAAAAATCTCACTTTACTAGAATATCTTGAGAATGGATTGAATGACTTTAAAATAAATGTTTCCTTAGCTGATTATTGATAGGGAGCATATTTTATTACTTTCCATTTTGTTACATATTTTATTAAAATGACATGGGAGAACCATACTCTTCCTTCAGTAATTCAGTCATAACCACAAAAGAACCTTTAAGCTGAATAGCATTTTTATTTTATATCGTTGTACATGATAAATAGATACTGTTTATGAATCTAGACCTTTTAGGTGTGCATTAAATGAGGGCAAGAGGGTTTGGTTTTTTACTTTAGAATTCTAATTGCATTCATTTGTAATCCAGTAAAGGAAGTAAACAGCATGCTAGTAACATTCATCAATGAGAATAGGGTAAAAAGTGATTTCAATAGAGTCTGGCTACGTGAGCCTAATCAAATGAGGCCAACAGTGTTCATACTCTCTCCCATTCTCTCACTAATAACAGATCATTCATGAAAAACTTTATAATCATTTTATTAGCCATTCCCGTCAGAGGTCTAGTAACTTTAATTTCAGGGTCTTTGACTGTGGAAGAAATGGAAGTATAAAAATATAAAGGGGGCACTAGTGGTCTGAATGTGGTCCATGCAGTTAGCATAGCCCCCTTTTCCTACTGGAGGACATCCAAAAGCAACAAGGGGAATGGGAAACAAAAATACAAACTTCATTTTCTGCAAAAGTAAGAGACAGCTCAAATCTCCAGAGCCCAAAATACGTGTAAGGGCTGCCAAAAGCAGTGGAGACCAAGCAGGGCAGAGCAGGGGCCGTGTGGGAGGAAACCGAGAGAAAATGCCACAGAGTGAAGTCCCTGGCAGCAGGCAAGGGGTCAGCTTCTGCAGATATCAGAAAGAAGCAAAATGACAACCCTCGGATGTGGTGGGTGCAGTCTAGTTGTTAAAACTAGACTGCTCTTTGCAACACAGAATTGGGGTGCACCGGCTGGCAGAAGAAGCAGTGTCAGACCTGCGTTGATTTTGAGACACAGAAAAGGGAGGTCTAAATAAAGAATCACTCATAAAACTGCCATATGTATAGGGAAGCAGTTTGTCTTGTGACAACCAGGTTCAAGATAGTCTTTGCACTGTCTCGCACATGCGTATATCCATGGACTGGTGAGAAGCAGTAGCTACATGAACCAATGCGCAAAATGCCACAGCCTGGAACTGGGTCCTCCTCCACATCTGAAACTCCTGCAATAGTTGGTCCAGAAAAATGCACCTTTTTCAGTTATGATTACAAAAGCAAAACCAAAAATGAGATACTACAAGAAGAAAGAAAGAAGGAAAGAAAGAAAGAAAGAAAGAAGAAAGAAAGAAAGAAAGAAAGAAAGAAAGAAAGAAAGAAAGAAAGAAAGAAAGAAAGAGAAAGAATAAAAAATAAATAACCAAGAATACTCATCTGGGGGCTTCCCTGGTGGTGCAGTGGTTGAGAGTCCGCCTGCCGATGCAGGGGACGCAGGTTCGTGCCCCAGTCCGGGAAGATCCCACATGCCGCGGAGCGGCTGGGCCCGTGAGCCATGGCCGCTGGGCCTGCGCGTCCGGAGCCTGTGCTCCACAACGGGAGAGGCCACAACAGTGAGAGGTCTGCATACCGCAAAAGAAAAAAAAGAAAAAAAAAAAAGAATACTCATCTGGGAGGCAGCATAGCATAGTCATTAACACAGTGGAGTCTGGAAACAGACTGCATATTTACCAATACAAATCTCTGGAGTAAGTTAATTCATACCTTAGTGCCTCATTTTCCTCAGTTTGTAAAACGGAGTTTAAGTTAATACATACTGCATGGGGTTATTGTGATGATTAAATGAACTAACATTTATAAAATGCTTAGAAGAGTAATGATGACAGAATAAGTTGAATATAGATGTTACTTTTTAAAAAATGATACTATGAAATACATGTAAATTTACCTGGATTTAAAAAAATAATTTAATGGTGTAATTGCCACTCTGAAGCAAGACCACAAAGCAGAAATACAAAAATTAAGGGAAATAATGTTGAGATATGAGGAAGAAATAAAAAATGAGCTGGTATTGCTCAGGAAAAGGACAGGGAAAAAAAAATCTCAAAAATAAAGGCAACATTAGACAGATTACCAGGGAAAATAGTGCCAAAAATACAGTAGACATACAAAGTGTAGAAATGATTAAAGTGACAAAATAAGATTAAAATGAGCAAAAACATTAAAAAGAAATGCAGTGTAGACACTGGAGTCCTTTAATCAAAGCATAAAACTAAAACAACACAACAGAATAAACGTCTCAAAATTTAATTTCTAAAATAAAAAGTGATTTGAATCTAACATAAGAAAACATGCAGTATATGCCAGGGAAAATTTACTTAGTGTTGTCAACAGTGAGACATATTCTCATATATTAATAAAATTTTAATATAAAGCCTTCCCTGGATAACAGGCAAACAAATAAGATTACTTACAAAGGGGAAAAATATAAGGCTGAGTACAGACTTCTCCACAATCCCTAATTCAGTATCATAAGAGTAAGCCTAACAAAAAATCTTTAAGGAAAAAAAGTTCAACATAAGGATTCTATACCCAGCTACATTGCTATTTATGTATGAAGCTAACAAATTGTTTTTCTTATACAATAACTCAGACAATATTATAGATCTAGTAGACTCTCCAGAAGACCAAAGAGGACTATGAAAAAAGAACTGATGGTGATAGTAAGAATTGACTATATTTACCTGTACAACTAAGAATAAAACAAATGTAGACATTAGGGTGGGATGGAAGAGGGGTAAATTGTGTGTGTGTGTGTGTGTGTGTGTGTTGTATGACTAGTAAAAATACGGAGAGAAAGAGGGAAAGAAAGCAGACGGTGGAGAATGCTAATTTCTCATCTGTATCAATCAGGATTAAAAGAATATTATTTAAAGCTAACAAACCAAGTAACAACAGTATAATCCTATTAATAAAGAAAGGCAAACACTAAGAAAATACATGTAATGGATTAAAATTGGGTGGTGGAAGAGAAAGGGAGGAAGAGGAGGAAGATAAAATATATTATTTTCCTCACCATCTATAGTAGGAAAGTAATTAATATTGTCTACTGAAATAAAGGTCTAAGGGTATAATATATAGTAATAAATATAAAGTTAGCTACTGCAAAAAAATGTATAATGGCTAAAAATACGTGAGAAAATTATATACCCCAGAAAAGCAGGGAAAAGACAAAAACTCAAGTTGAAACAATTTTTAAAGCTGATAAAACAGAGAATATGGCATAAAATTATGCCAAATCAAATCCAAACACATTTCTATGGCATAAAGTAACATTAAAGTTTTTTCAAGGCTTTACTGTTGGATCATAAAACAAAACTCAAGAGATACACCTAAAAGGAAAACGTTTCCAGAAAGGTTGAAAACAAACAAAATACAAATGTTGAGTAAATGAAGTAAGTACAACGACCTTTGTAAGGAATTGAAGATAAATAAGATGCATTCTCAGGGTACCTGCCCTGGGGGTAAATTATAGAGAAAGGGAAGGGAATGATGATCAACAGTGAGGACAGCAGCTATCTCTGAGGAAGGAGAGGAGGTAAGGGCTGAGATGTCTCAAAAAACTGGCTTGTTCTGAATTATAATGTAAAAAGTATAATCATTTTGGAAGGAATTTTTTTCTCTGTAGAAAATTCTCTTTTCTAAATACAGACTTAGACTACAACATACTTTAAAAAATTAGTGTTTACCTTGGCAGAATGGGTGTGTGTATGTGTTGTGGTGTGTGTGTGTGTGTGTGTGTGTGTGTGTGTGTGTAGTGTTCTCATTAAACTATTCCCTGCAAGAGGTTAGGGGCACAGACTCAGAAGATTATAAAAGTCAATATGGAGGGACTTCCCCCCGGTGGCCCAGTGGTTAAGAATCCACCTACCAATGCAGGGGACATGGGTTTGATCCCTGGTTGGGGAACTAAGATCCCACATGCCATGGGGCAACTAAGCCCACGCACCACAACTACTGAGCTTGCATGCCGCAATGAAGAACCCGCAAGCTGCAACGGAAGATCCCACGTGCCTCAACAAAGATCCCGTGTGCTGCAACTAAGACCCGAAGCAGCCAAAAAATAAAAATAAATAAATATATATTTTTAAAAAGTCAATATGGAGATGGTGTCTTCAACTCAAGCAGACACCTCTGGAGTTGAGATCCCAGTCCTAACTGAAAACCAGCCTGGATTGGACGTTTAATGCCCCATGTACAACATTATTGAAAACTAAATAAGCCAGACTTTTGAAAAATCATACACTCAGATTTTATATATCTATATATTTATATATTTATATTTATATTTTATGAGCTAAAGTTCAGGTCCCGAAGGTGAATGTAGTTCCATATTTAGGAAATTGGGCTAATAGGACCCGTGCAGTGGATATTCTCACTCCTGACAAAATAGATATCATCTTTGACGGAAACATATTTTAAGTTTCTTGCCTATGATGGCAAATATGTAAAAATGTTATTTTATATGCAAATTATGTCATCTCTTCTTTTGAACTTAAAAAGATATTTACCGTTTTTATTAACAGAAGACAATGTTTGCCCCACTAAATAAATGGACACTTAAAAATATCAGTTGGAAGACTAGTCAAAATTTTAGCTTGCCAGGGGTCCTGCCTGGCTTCACTGAGCTTTGGAAGGCGTAAAGTTTTCCAGCCTGAAAGAAATTAAAATGTCCTCTGCCAATCATCCTGGAAAGACTGAATTCCTGAGGGGGAGGGGAACCCCTAAGAGTATGTGTTATTCTGGTGTGAGAGGAAAAACTTCCTCCCCTCTCCCATCGCTCTCAGGGAGCGGGCTTCTTGGCTACAGAGCCAGGTTCCTCAGGCAGTAAGCTGACCCTTCCACACAGTGGGAGATGGAGAAGAACACCAGAAGTACCTCTCTGGGGGCCGAGGATTGTGGATTCTAACAGCAACTGAAGCTGATATCAGTTTTAGGGTCCCTTTCAGTTTCTCATGCCTTTTGTGGTCTTGTTAATATTATAGGAATGCCTCAGCTCTGCTACAGTGAATTCTGGAAGGACCCTCTGCCCATGCTTGGGGAATATGGTCCAGGCAAAAAGAGCAGGGGCGTGAGGGACACTCAGTCTCAAGACAGTGAGATGTTACCTTCCAAAGAAGAGCCGTGGTCCTTCCATGTGGAGAGGAACAGAGCCGCCATTTGAAGCCAGGCAATAGGAGTCCAAAGGCCTTCGTTTTCATCTCCATTCTCTGCTGCTTCTAAAATTGGCAATGGTTGGATTTCCTACAGTCAAATGGAAAGTCAGCCATACTAAGGAAATCTGATCAGTCAAGGGAAGGGTGACATTATAGGCATGTGTGAGAGGCCAATAGAAGAAAATGTGTCTCAGAGAAATGAAGTAACTGGCCCAGCATTGGGAGAATCTGAGGCTGGTCTGTTGGACTTCAGTGTCCAGGCTCTTAATGACTGTGATACAAAATACCACCTCTACCTCACTCACAGGCTTGTAAAAATTTCTCAGACATGAGCAATTTTTCAAAAGCACTTGAATAACTATAAAATGGGATGAAGATATATAAGTTTCTATTATATAGCTATGGCATACTTGGCTTCGCTGTAGAGAAAGACAAGATACCTTAATCAAAATAGGTACAAGCCAGTCAGAAGGCAATTAAGTTTCTCCTCTTCCTGTCTTCTCGAGGATAGAAACAATTTCAGTCCAAAACCACTCCTCGAAAGTCAGCAAATACATTCAAAGTCCATGCTTTTGCTGGTCCCTTCCTGAACTGCTCTATGCCCCAAGCCTCCTGGTTTCTCAAAATCATATTCACCTTATGAAACCTACTTCAGATATCACTTCCCCTGGGAATCTTTTCTCAGCCAACCACCCCCCACCCCCACACACACACCAGATACTTAATGGCCGTGCCAGCAGTTGATCACATTCATACCTCTAACTTCATGTAACGTGATGTGCCTTCTCTCCCCTCCGCTGGCCTGTGCTGTCCTTTCAGCACAGCCACAAGCCTTTTATTCTTCACTGAACAGCGAGGCTAGAACAATGCTTAAAAACCTATTAGGCATTTAATAATGATTGAACATTATTGGTAGAACAATGACTTTGCCTAAACGATTGGAGCCTATGTCGTTCCCTGAAGGTTATTCAGATGGAAGAAACCATACACTGATCCTCTAAATTTTAAGATATAATAGCTAGTATTATACTGAGACTGAGATGGCCAAGCATGTGTTGTTTCTGTTTCATTCAGGTTTCTAACTTCATTTTTGTTCATGTCAACAATTATAAACCATAGAATGACAGATGTTTGCTTTTGTTGGAAGGGAGGGTTGAGTAAATTGTTGACAAATCAGAGGCTAGAATATGAGATAAGAGAAGGCAGGTAGAAGTAGAAGAATATTTCAGGCAGGATGTCAGTACTATGAGTTGGAGGAGGGCGAAAGTCAGGTAAGGGTGCCCTGGAGCAGGTCAGTGTTCCGGAAGTGATGTGCAGTGGTACCGGGCAGAAGGCCTGGCTGTGCAATCAGTGATAAGGGCTCTCTTCTGTCTTGTCTTGCATTGTGCTGCCACTGATAAAGGGTAGACTGATGTTAAATGCAGATCTAATCCAATCACCACTGAAGACAGATTTACCAGAAGACAGATTAGAGTTTACAGGATATTTAAGAGACCAGTAATATGGTTTCTCAAGAAAAATACCATGAAATAGTTTAAAAGAAAAATTGAATGTGCAGAATAATTCCAGGAATCGTGGAAGCTGAATGAAAGATGCCAAAAACTGAAATACATCATTTATCAGACTCCATTCTTTGATCTTTAAACCCCAAATTCTACATTCACTGAGATATTCCAGGAATATTTTAACCACAAATTCAAAATGTTTTGTCAATATTTTCCCATGATATTTCGTAAAGGACCTTTTCGGGAAGGAGCAAGATTTGTAGTCATTCTCATTTTACAGTTGTGGAAATACCGAGTGCAAAGTCACAAGGAGCTGGCCTGGGTCTCCGGGATCCATCAGTTTGGGTTGTATTTAGTTTAATTGTAACTGGCCAGTCTGAGAAGTTTCTGTCAAAGAGATACACTTTCTTTCCAGGCAGTATGCTGACTTTTCATAGGATCAGGATGAGGTCTGATGAACATACAGACTTGCATATAGAGTGTGGAGAACTTGTGATTAAAATAATTCTCTGAACTCTCTGTTACTTGTAACAGAAAAGACAGATGATAAGACACACAAAAAAAATCTAACCATCCTTGATGACCATGCCAAAGCCCTGTCACATTCCCTCAATCATTTATGGTCCTTCTTCCTTTTTTCTCCATAGCATTTCATTTTAATGGGTTTATGGTAACTTACTTAAACCTTTACATTTCTTTATATTATAGTCATTGTAATTCTTGCCTAAATAGAGTATATGCTTGCTGACGAATTTACTTATCTCTGTGCACCATGTGTTGCTTAATAGAATTTTTTTTTACATAGAAACTCCAAATATATTTTAATTATATCATGGAATAAGCATTAAAGGATTTGATCCATCAACCATAAAACAGTTCCCAATTATGTTAATTCATAACAATTATTTCCTTAAAGAGTTGAAAAATGAAAATATTCCATAACTAATTCTCTTTATTAATTTATTTATTCATTCAGCAGATTTGATTTGCCATTTATAGCGTACCAGCAGTGGAGATACAGTAGAGTACAAGGAATAAAATGTCCCTGCACTCCTAGCACATAAAGGGAAGGGAAAATAAACAAGTAAGTAAATAAGATAAATTCATATAATGATAAATGCTATGAAGATAAAAATATAACAGGAGAATATCATTGAAGGTGATTAGGTGAGTGGCTACTTTAGATGAATTGATGAGGAAAGGCTTCCATAATGAAGTGGCATTTGAGCTGAGATCTGAATGTGAGAGAGCCTTGCAAAGATGGGTGAGAGAGTGCTGTATGCATAAGGATTAGCAACTGTAAAGGTCCTGAGGTAGAAAATGTTCGAAGTACAGAAAGAAAGTCAATGAGGATTGAGGTCATTGTGCTCAGAGAAGTGTAATGTAAAATGATGTTGAAGACAGAAGTAGAACTGAAATCATGAAAGGTTTATAGGCCATGATTAAATTAGGTTTTCTAGTTGTAACAGAAACCATATGCTTTCTGCAAGACTTGAGTGCTATGCTCTATAGCATCTGGGTGGGTCCTGGTGACCAGTTCTCACAAGTGGCATGCGGACAGACATGCTCTGTGTCACTTCCAGGCCAAAGTAGTAAAAAAGCGTGCCTTCTCCACCCTCTGTCTTCCCTCTCATGCTGGAAATAAAGGACTCTGAAGCCCTAAGCATGTCAGATCTACAAGATGAAATTAGCCCAAAAGAAAGCTTCTCATCAACCAGGAACACAGGTGCTAGACATTTACATGAGCAAAAAATAAACGTCTTGCTTTAAACCATCAAAATCGTTGGATTTATTTGCTATAACAAATCACATAACCCAACTAATAGAGACATGACGTGACTTACATTTCTAAACAACGACTCTGGTACCATGGGCATAATAGAACACAGGGCTCAAGTATAGAAGCTGGGCGGCCAGCAAGGAGGTTGTTGCAGGTGTCTTGATAAGCAGTGATGCACACTGGTTTCCGGAGTAGACATGAAGATGGAGTGAAGTGGGCCAATTCAAGAGGTACATTTTGAAATTAGACCCGTCAGAAGCTACTGAAGGGAAAGAAGGAAAGTAAGGAGTGCTGGGTCAGCAGTATAATGTTTTACTTTTGCTTTATTTCTCAAAAGAGGACTACAATTTTCATTTATTTTTGTACTGGTGTGACAGGGAACAGTTATGCCCTGAAAAGGTCTTATAAAACAGGGGTCCCCAACCCCTGGGCCATGGACTGGTAAAGGTCCATGGCCTATTAGGAACCGGGCAGTATAGCAGGTGAGTAGCCGGCTAGCAGGCAAAGCTTCATCTGTATTTACAGCCACTCCGCATCGCTCGCATTACCTCCTGAGCTCCGCCTCCTGTCAGATCAGCGGCGGCATTAGTTTCTCATAGGTGTGCAAACCCTACAGTGAACTGCGTGCGAGGGATCTAGGCTGCGAGCTCCTTAGGAGAATCTAATGCCTGATGATCTGGGGTGGAGCTGAGGCGGTGATGCTAGCACTGGGGAGCGGCTGCAAATACAGATTATCATTAGCAGAGAGGTTTGACTGCACAGAGACCATGATAAATCAATTGTTTGCAGACTCATATCAAAACCCTATCAGTGAGTGGCAAGTGAAAACAAGCTCAGGGCTCCCACTGATTCTGCATTATGGTGAGTTGTATAATTATTTCACTATATAGTACAATGTAATAATAATAGAAATAAAGTGCACAATAAATGTAATGTGCTTGAATCATCCCAAAACCATCACCCCCCCAACCCAGTCCGTGGAAAAATTGGCTTCCACAAAACCAGTCCCTGGTGCCAAAAAGGTTGGGGGCTGCTGTTATAAAACACTTCCTTATTTGTTTGATTCATATTTACTAATCTTGGATGATTTATTGATAATGAAATTGAAATTAATTTGAAAATTGTTAACATAATGTAATCTTTGCAGTAATGACTTGTGCCTTGCCCTGAAGAAAGTACAATAGAAATTAGCCTCCTTTGGTTTGGAGAATATACTTCTGTTTGTGTATCCTAAATTTATATTTATTTTCTTCAGTAACCCCATTATATAGCTGTCTCATTTTGAGCCAATTATTAATGCAATTTCCCAAATCATTTTTTTCCATTGAACTACTTAGGAATAGTTCATCTGGAAGTAAGAGAAATCCAACTACAAGTTTATTTGTTTGTGTTACTTTTCCTTAAATGATTAGAAATCCCAAGGTAGTCAATCCAGGATTGTTTTAAAAAGCAAAGCCTTGTCTAATTCAAATTTATGAATCAGTGTTTTAGTTACGTGTGCACCCATTTATTAGATTGATAACTTGAAAGTCCTAGGTAGGAAATGCAAAATCTAATAGTATTTTAGCCATTGTGAGAGGAGGGATATGAATTTTCAATAGGGAATTGGAAACAAAAACAGCATCATAAATGGTTCTGGGGCAAGAAAAAAATTATCGAAAAGAAAGGGGGGGAAATGACATATGCAAGTCTAGTCTATTTCTTCTTATCAGGAAAATAACATTTCCTGGAAGCTCCTCCCAGAAGTATTCCTGTCATATCTCATGTCCCAAAATGTATCTTATGGTCAATTTTAATTGCAGGGAAGTCTGAGGAGGTAATGAATTTTAATTGAGTACATGATCATCTTGAACAAAAATGACTATTTTTTAAGGAAAAAGGAGAATGTATTAGTTAGGGTACAGTCTAAGGTGCTATAATGTAACGCTCTTGAACTATAGTGGGGATTTTGGGGGGGTTTTTTTGCGGTATGCGGGCCTCTCACTGTTGTAGTCTCTCCCGTTGCGGAGCACAGGCTCCGGACGCGCAGGCTCGGCGGCCATGGCTCACGGGCCCAGCCGCTCCGCGGGATGTGGGATCTTCCCAGACTGGGGCACGAACCCGTGTACCCTGCATCGGCAGGCGGACTCTCAACCACTGCGCCACCAGGGAAGCCCAAACTATAGTGGTTTAACAGTCTAGAGTTAAGGGCTATTCTAAGGCTGGTCGATATCTCTGCTGTCTTCTATAAGCCCTCACCTGAAGACCTGAGATTGCATTCTAGTTGCACCATTTCCCAGGCACCCAGAAAGGGAGAAGAGCCTAGAGGAGCACACATCATTTATTTTAAGGGTAAATCCATGAAGGGTACCCATCCATTCTGTTACCAAATTAGTGGCTAATACCTAGTCAGATGACCATTTGTAGCTGCAAGGGAGGCTGGAAATGTAGTGGTTAGCTTGGCATTCATGTGTCATGAAAGTGTATTCATTTGTAAGAAGGAGAAAATGGGGATTGGGCAGGGCTGGGGAAGGTGCCGCAGGAAGTTTTACCAGAGAAAGGACTGAAAGGTATGTTGAAACCAGATATCAGGAATTTATTTCTTTAAACAGTGCAAAGCTATGAAAACATTGTAAATAAGAGAACAGCATAATCTGAAACATGTTTTGGAAGATTACCCTGACAGCGGTGCAAGTGTTTGCTCCTTCGCGGAGCTGAAGTTGAGCAGGGTTCGTAACACTGCAAGAGTCCACATTGGAGGGGATGAGGGCTTCACTTGGGAGGAAGAGGGCAGATGTGGGAGAAGCAGATGTAGCCACTCATTGTATCTGAGAACAAGGGAGAGGATGGAGTGAATCAGATGAGATCATCTCTATGACGGGGGGTTTGGTGCTGAAATTAACTGGAAGGTGGAAACACAGAAAGAAGAACATGTGTGAGGAAAAATGACAAGTTTTGTTTTGAACTTAAGTTTGAGGTCTCTTTCAGCGAGGGAGGTGCAGTCACTATGGCATATGACTAATAAAAACGAGCATTTTGTGCTCTGCATCAGTTTGTACTACAGATATTCTCATATTGTTCTGGGAAACTCTCCCAACTCAACATTTGGCTGCAGTCATTGTAAGCCCTTGAGAGTCGTTCAGGAAATTCTATGCACGTATGACTCTGCTTTGAAAGTGCACACCTAGGAAAAGACAGGACGAGTTATGATGCACTTTGTAGAGTCAGAACTATGCTATGCTAACAATAGGCCTGAAGAAATCTGGAGTCCTCTAGGGACTTGCTGTAGGAAACCCCATATGTGAGGCTAGATTTCAGGGGCCATACAGATGTAAGGGCTGATGTAAAACTTGTACCCAGCAGTACAGGATAGAATAAGAGGCAGCTAAAAAGAGAAAGAAAGAGAGGCGGGCGGGGAAGGGAGAGAGACTGAGAAGAAGGAAGAAAGGAGGAAGGAAGCAAGGAGGGAGGGAGGGAGGGAAGGAGGGAGGGAGGGAGGGAGGGAAGGAGGGAGGGAGGGAGAAACCAAGAAAGAAGAATCAAAAAAGCCAACTGAGTCTCTAGGAACAGTGGATAGTTCTGTAATAATATGGCATCAAATGTCATTAAGTTAAAGATTCACAGATCATCAGTAATTCCATCATAAGATGCCAGCCATTTGAGACCCTCTAAAGGCAGGGCCACTTAACTCACACACAAAAGCACACCACAGTGGATGACTAACACTAGGGAAAACACATCTTCACTCCCATGTCTTCATACACCGTTTCTGACCACATCCCTCTTTACATGGCCTGATCTATCTTTTGGCCTCCCCTTTTTCCCTATTCCTTTCCAAAGTAGCCATTTCTTGACTTCCGTTTCAGCTCATCCAGGTCTGCTTTTGTCTGGTTTGCTGCATTTGGAGGACCTTGCTGAAACTGACCAGTGGCTGTGCTCTGAAACTGTTCTCTTAAAAAGTGCTCCCAAGGGCACCTGAGGAGTGGTCCTGCCAGCCCAGGCAGTGCTGTCTTCCCACTTGTGCTTCAGTGCCAAGATGGAGACAGGTAACACTGTGTACTTGGATGCCTGTGCACTTCAATTTTTAAGTTGTCACCTCTAAGTTTGGAAATAATTTTGTCAGTAAAATATTAGAGTCATATCATGTAGTGAGATTCATCACCAATAAGTCTGTGGGAGCATCCTTGGTCTATCTTATTCAACACATGTTTTAATAAACAGGGATCCAGGAATGGCACTGGGCAATGAGATTGCATTTATGAACAGACACAGCAGCTGCCCTCAAAGAGACCGTAATCCAGTAAGACAATAAAAACATCTATTACAATATACGATGTTAATTTCTATGATAGGAATTTGCACAGAGAGGTTTTCTCACCTCGTTGAATATATATATCTATCTATATCTATATCCAGATCTATAGCTATATCTATATCTATATCCCTAGAGTCTCACTTACCCAGGTATCCAACAGTAGAGCCAATTAAAAATTCAGTCACCAATAAATTAGCTATATTAGTTATAATTGATTATAAAAACTTGATAAAGGAAAAAAATCCAAATATGCCACTTTCCATTAATTATATTTATATTGGACATATGTATTTGCTAATAAAACATACATCATACTGCAGCAATGACTAAAACAGCAGTTTTCAAAGTTTATCCAGGAAACTCTCTGGGCAGGGGTGGGAATCTCTCAATATGTTTCAGGAGGTTTGCAGGGTCAAAACTATTTTCATAATTATAGTAAGACTTTTTTTATGTTTTCACTATCCTCTCATTAACATTGAGAGAGGTTTCCCAGAGGCTACATGAGATGGGATAGTTCAGCAGACTGAATGCAGAAACACATACAAGACACTGACTATTAGCTTGACATTAAAGAGATTTTTCAAAAATGTAAAACAATACCACTACATTTTCTCACTACATTTTTGCTTTAGAAAATATGATTATTTTCCTGGAAATTCATTATTGATTTGAATAGGTAATACATTTATTTTTTAATGAATTAACAAATGAATACTTTAAATTTTTTTCTCAGCTTCCATTTCTAATGGGTTAAATATTGGTAGCTATAACTCTAACATCAAAAGTGATTTGGGGTGCTCAATAATTTTTAAGCGTGTAAAGGGCCCCTAGGAACAAATAGTTTGAGAAAGGCTGCCCCAGAGCAGCTCTCAGAATCGTGAGGAAGTACTCTGCTTTTCTAACAAAGATGAGAGCCAGGAATTTTGGAATAGGAAATAAAAATACATGCCAGAGAATTGCACATAACATTGTTGAGCAAGGAAAGCATTGTTTTCACATGAGGGAAGGGGAGAGACTGAAATTATACATTTCGAGGAAATCTGGAAGAGCTTCAAGGAGGAGGTGAGAACCAGGTTTCATTTGACCCTCGGAAAATCAATATATATTTCAGTTCATATCTACTTCCTGGGGAGCAAGAGTGCAACTTAACTTAAGAAGATGCCAAAATATAAAGTTAGAAACAAATGGATATTCCTTTAAGCTCAGTAGTCAAAGGGCAAATAGGATGTCAGTGCTGACCCAGAAGGCAAGGCCTCAGGGAGATGCTTTTTGATCTGAACAATAACTCTATTGTAATTAACACAATCCCTGCATATATTCTTTTCTCAATTTATGGGCACAGATTCCCTGAAGTCAAAGGGACTTCAGGGCATGCGTCAAGGGAGTATCATAGCCTGGAGTGTGAACATATATTAATCAAAACCTATTTTTCATGAAGGACTCTGCCATTTAAAAAAATACTGTATCTCTTTACAATTTTATATTTCAAATTAAAAGCTTTATTCTCACATGTCTATAATAAGTGTTGCAAATTCTTTTGAAACGAAGCTCTGGATTGACAGCATTCATAGAAATGCTACATGCATCATCCCCATATCTGTTCTCAAGAAATCAGTAAACAGAAACTGCTCTTACATGAGACAGACACTTCCTATAAAAGTCAAAATTATTTTAACCTCTAAATAATTATAGTTTATATTAAATGCCATCTTGCAGTTCAAATAGCACTTTAAGTCCAAGAAAAGCTTGTACATGAATATTCATAGCAAGTATATTTACAATAGCAAACAGGAAATGATCTAAATGTCCATCAACAGGTGAATAGATAAAATGTACAATCATACAATGGAATACTACTCAGCAATAAAAAGAAAGGAATCACGTTACAAAACAATAAATGAATCTCAGAATTGTCACACTGCTGCATGAAAGGAGCCAGATGCAAATAGTACGGGCCATATGATTTCATTTCCCTAAATTACTAGAAAATACAAACTAATCTGTAGTCACAAGAAAGCAGATTGGTGGTTTCAGGACAGGGTAGGGAGTAGGGAAGGAGAAGCAGAAGGAGGATGGATTGCAAAGGGATAAGGGGGCTCTTTCAGAGTGATGAAAACATTGTATGATTTGATCGTGGCAATGATTTCACAGGTGTATATGTTGTCAAAACTGGTCAAACTGCACACCTTAAATGGATCCAGTTTATTGGACATAAATTGTACCTCAGTAAAGTTAATTTTTTAAATGCACTGCAACAAAAATAACCCCATTGGATCATCTCCATAATCCTGTGACATAGTGGAGAAAATTGTGATCTTATTTTGTGAATGAGGAGACTGGAGATCAACAGATGCATTGACTTGCCGTGGCTAGTAACTCTGGGGGCTTGAGGAAGGCAGGTGTGAAGAGTAGTAACTTTCAAACTTTTTCCTGTGACTTTTTGTTATTTTTGTCAAGTACAATATCACGCAGACCCCCACCGTATAAAACAGGAACCACTGGGATGCTGTGATTGGAATGGAGATGGGTGTGAGTGTGGGTTGGAGTGGGGAGGGGTGCGTGGCAGATACCTTCACAGGATCCTAGGACTTGGACCGCTTGAAAACCCTGAAGTGATGACACAAACATGGATGCTGAATCCAGAAGACCTTGCTTCGGACTTCTCTGTCATTTACTAGCTCGAAAGTCTATGTTTGCACATGAAGTTGAATATAATCACAGAATCAGTCGCCTAGAATTTTTCAGTGCTTATGCTATTTACTTACTTAATGTTTCCTAAACTTCATTTGTTGTATTTTAGCTTCCTGTTAATTTACTTCTTAACAATGTAACAATATCTAGGTGTCTCTCAAGAGTGCTGGGGGTGAAGATGTCATGCAATAACGTTCCATGAAACTACTTACTTAGGAGAATTCATGAACGCTTGGCCAATGGTGTTATATTAATGGCAGTAGGGAAATCACTAAGCAAAAACACGAACCTTAACTTTGACTCCTATCTCTCCCACATCTAGTCAGTCACCCTCTGATTTTCACTTGAGTAGTTCAACTTCTATTTATTTTCTCGGTCGCCACCATAATTCAGAACAACCAACATCCTTCTCCTTTATGATAGCAAAGGTCCAGCTCCAATCCCCATCCAATCTACTCCACACACCGCAGCCAAAATATTCGTTCCAAAGTGCAATCAACTCCTGCCATTCCTCTGTATAAAGTCCTCTAGTGGATCCCCATTTCCTTTGGCAAAATGTCTAAATTCCCTCTTAGGGTTTACAAGGTCCTAATGAACTGGATTCTCCTTATCTCTCAGCAACAGTTTTTACGACACGCAACCCTAAGCTCTACCCTTCAGCTGAATGAAACTTTTCCAGTTTCGCAAGCACGTGACTTCTGGGTTTTCACACATACTCCTCCTGTCTCTCCCAGCATTCTCTTGCTCCCTCCTATTCATCAGACAGCCATTCCTGCCTCATCTTAACTCTCACTTCTTTTGGAAGCCTTACCTCACATCCTCCATCTTAGTCAGGCGATGAAGCCAAATTCTTGGTCATCTGGGGCCAAGTTCTCCTTTCAGCAATGTTTTTTTTACAGTATTACAATGAACTATTTGTGTACAGATTATCTCCCTCAGAGTGTAAACTCCTGGGCACACTTACATCTCGCTTTTTCACCCTTTTCTTTCCAGTTTCCTGCATAGTCCCTGGCACAGAGTAAGCACTCAATAAACATTTCTTGAATGAACTGACTGAATAAGCCATCCTAACAAATGGCCAAAGCAGATGGCTCTAGACTGCTGGATGGCAGCAGATTAAGGTAACATATTTGCTGCATGGCTTTCTTCCAGCACCATGGAAACAGAAAGTGAGTGTGGGTTCATGACTCAACATCTCTTCTGACTGAATATTACACGACATGGCTGATCCAGTTCCAAACCAAAAGTTTTCATCTCTGTGAGAAGAATGTATCGTTTTCCCCGATATTATTCTTTCCTGGGCAAGAAGGGTTTTCTAGCATTTTAATCCATAAAGCACTTCCATGATTAAATTTAGATTTGCTGTGCAATGAGACTAATGCACCAAGGTGAAAGAGGGAAAATACTGGTAAGTTTTAAACATGTTGGGATAATTGGGCCCAACGTGCGTAAATTGCTTTCAGATGAAAGGCTCTAAGCAATTGTTAAATTATAAACATTGAAAAAAAAAAAAGTCCTCTGCATCCAATCTAGAGAAGAAAAGGTTTCCATTTGTACAGCAAATTAGAATCAGGTATTTCTGTAGGTCAGCAATTTCTGTTTTTTAAGGCCAGGGAAGCTCTTCTGGCGTTTGCTGCGTGTGATTCAGAGATGGAAGGGCTTTGGTGACTGCGGAAGCCATTTTCGCCTCGCACTTGTCCACAGCAATTACATTGGAAAGGGTCCTAGACTTGTGGGGTGTGGGATGTGGGATAAATTTGGAGAAAGACCACAATATGTAAACAAAACCTGCCAGTTTTCCAAAATACCCAACCACAAGACTTCACATTTTGGCAGCTGAGAAAGAGTCAAATGTGCTTTATTCTGACAACAAATTTTATTCTCAGCAGGGAGAATTATGAATCCCAGTTAAAGCAAGCAACTACCAATAACCAAAGTTAAAGAAATTTTAAAATATAGCCTATGTAGTGAAACGTAGCAAGCACATGTTCTGAGACAATGTTAATCAAGAAACTGATGGCAATAATAGAATCTTTGAAGTGTGTGTTTTCAAAATCCTTTAGCTTAAGAAATCCTACAGAAGGAGAATTATTTCTGAAGATAGATCGTTAGCATTAAACTGCTTAGTTTATGTTGATAAAATCTTCTAACTTGCAGCGTCATCAACTGAATAATAGTGTTTGAGTCTTGGATAAGATTTTATGACTATTTTTATGTTTACAAAGTCCTAAAAGGGTTATATTTTTTATATCATTGTCACATGACTTTGACTAACTAGCTCACTCTTTTAAGGCAATCAGAGAGTCAAAAATAGATAATCCACGTCAAAACATTGTTGTATTTCCCCAGAATTTTAATATTTCTGTTGGTTCTGAGAAAACAACTAGTTTGAATCCCAAATGGTTTTAAATTTAAACCATATCCGTTGTCAACTAGCATTTAAACAGGGCCAAGGGAGCTGTCCTTCTTCCCTGACTTCTGGGAGGAAAGGACCTGCAGGCTTTCTCCCCTAGCCAGAGGTCTCCAGAGCTGGGTCTTATCAAGTCTGGAGATCCAAGGAAAGGTAAACAGCTTAGCTGCCTTTAGGAATGCTGATAGCATCGCTTTGATCAGTTTCCAGCTGGCAAACAGGATAAGCATGGACTAAAGGTCCACAGTACCTTTGCTAAAGTCTGAGGTTCAGAAGTGGGGATGAGGTGGGCATGATAAACCCCATGAAACAAGCAGAGGGTGGGAGCAGTTCCAGTTACTGTCTCAGAAGGCAGTTAGAAGCTACCGATGAGGACCAAGTAGTAGAGATTTATTAAAATCCTGGAGTGATTAGAAGTAAAATGCCTTTTTTAAAAGGCATATTTATTCATCTATTCTTCCATTCATCTAAGAATTATGTGCTGAGTATTTACTGTCTGCCCTTGTCTGCAATTAACTCTGCGGGGCACTGGGGATGTGACAGTCAATGAGAATGACACACTCTACCTTCATGAAACTTCCAGTCCAGCAGGTGTGTAAATGTGCATGTGTGTGTGTGTGTGTGTGTGTGTGTGTGTGTCTAGATATAGAGATAGGGAGATATACAACTCAGAATTCACCATTTTGAGCAGGAAATCCTAGAGAGTTGTCGAGGGAAGAGTGCACCTCGCTTCCCACTTTCCCACTGTAGAAGTTAATAGGAAGCCCTCATTCCTTTCCCATCTCCCAGCAGCCAGGACCAGACGTGCTCTCTCCTAGGAATTTCAGCTTTGAGGGCACATGACAATGGCTCAGAACAACTAGAAATTCTTCAAGAATGTAGCGCCAACAGAGTTCTGAGTCCAACGGTGTAGCAGCAGGCTCAGTGGTGAGGTTCTAAACAGACAGCCTGGTGTGATCCGGCTCACCTTCCAGCTGCCCAGACTTGGGCTCCCTGCCAATTTTCCTTCCCTGAGTTTTCAGTAATCTCGTTAACCTCTCTCCTATATCTTTTAGTGCCCAGTTGAACAGAGTTAGTGTCTGATGGTTGCCACCAAGAATAGATACTTGCAAAAGAGGAAACATTAAATAGTGTTGGCATTACTCATTAATTGCAAACACAATAAGTGTTATGAAGGAAAGGCGTATTTGTTTTTTGGGGGTTTTTTTTTGGATAGCAATCAAAGAAGATATTTGAGAAGCCTGGGACCCTTAACACTTCTGGCCTAGAGGAAAAAGTCCTCCAAAGAACCAACAGAATGCTAGAAGTTACTGAAGGAGGGGAAATCCCTCGACCCGAGGCACAGGAAGAAAGAGCTGCACTGGGATCCAACATTGGTCTAGGAAAACGAACAGCAGAAAGACCTCCGTAGGGTTTTGACATTCTGATTAGGGTAACCTTTGCTATTCATAAACAGCAATTCAAGAAGAGCCTCAGAGGGGCTTCCCTGGTGGCGCAGTGGTTGAGAGTCCGCCTGCCGATGCAGGGGACACGGGTTCATGCCCCGATCCGGGAAGATCCCACATGCCGCGGAGCGGCTGGGCCCGTGAGCCATGGCCACTGAGCCTGCGCGTCCAGAGCCTGTGCTCCGCAATGGGAGAGGCCACAACAGTGAGAGGCTCACATATCGCAACCAAAAAAAAAAAGAAAAAGAAAAAAGTCTCATAAAGATTTGTTAATCCTCCCTGCACTTCATACAATCCCTATATCCAAGTACTGACAGCGTTATGCCTCCTCCATTCACACCACAAGGGCCCAAGGCCCCGTCATCTCCACCCTTGACTGGTGTCCCAGGTTCTAGTGTTTCACCCTTCAGATCTTCTTTTTTAACATCCAGGTGATCACTCTAAAATGCTGTGTGATTATGTCGATTCTCTTTCTTAGAATCCTTCTGGACCACTCCATCAGCCCATCACCTAAGGGATGAATTGCATGCTCTTTAAAAGCCCCCTCTAATGTGGCTATATCCCCAGGCTCTTGCCTCTCACCACCTGCAACTTTGCCTTTTAGCAACATTGCACTGCGTGTAATTCTCCAAACGTACCTGGTGGTTCCATTCCTTTGTGCCTTTGCTTATCTACTGGATTTTCTGGGCCTGAAATACCCTTTTCCCCATCCCTTACTCCTCTGCCTGCCCCTAATTAATTCTAATTCATGCTTAATGAATGAGCTCAGATGTTATCTTTTTCTTCAGAAACTTTCCTGGAACCCCTTGGTTGGATGAAGAGCTGCTGTAGCGACTTGTATACATCTCTATCACAACACGTATCATGTTTTATTGACATTATCTTTTTATGTCTTGGTTTTACCCATTGTCTTAGCTTAGGCTGCTTTGACAAATTACCATAGACTGGGTGACTTAAAAAACAAAAATTTATTTCTCACAGTTCTGGAGGCTGGGAAGTCCAATGTCAAGGTGCCAGCCAATTAGGTTCCTGATGAAAGCTCTCTCTCTGGTTTGCAGATGGCCATCTTCTCCTTATATCCTCACATGTCAGAGGTAGACCATCTTTCTCATGCTGTTCTTGTAAGGGCACTAATCCCATTCATGAGGGCTTTACATCATGACCTAATTATTACCCAAAGGCCCCATCTCCAACATATGAATTTGGGAATGACACAAACATTCGGTCCGTAACACCCAAAAAGTTTTGTGTCTGATTTATTTTCATATTCCCAATACCTAGAATAGCTCCAGCCAAAAATTAGGCTCTTAAAGTAATATGTTGTACTAATTTATGTATATAATGTTCTCAGTAACATCAGTTACTAAGTTCTAACCTCTGGCTTTACTGAGGACCCTGACTTATTTAATATGAATTTTTAATGTTTCTCCAGGAACTGTCTCTTCCACCTTTCTCTTTGATAATTTTAAAAATCAATAGGATCTTCCTAGAAAAGTTAAAAGACAGGGTCGATGGAGAATATAGCAAGGCAAGAAAAAGAAATATGAGGGAGTAATGTTGCTGCAAAAAAAAGATGAGTCACAGATGGAGACATTTGCAAAATGAAGAGCAGGAAATGAGAAGCCTTAATTATGGTGCATGATTCAACCACAGATTAGGCTGCTGTATCTTACTTCCAGTTTCCTTTACTTCTATTTAAACTGTATAAATCTGACTTCCTGAAGTAATCTATTTCTAGTAACATATATTCGGCCCAGACATGTATAATTCCTGTCATGGGCCACATCAACCTGTGAAAGACAAAAACCAGATTCCTGACAATGCTTGGCACGGGAGCCCGTCTTAATTCCCTGGGCCGCTCAGGAAATATGCATGATTCTCTGCTAGAGGAACGTGTCCCCAGCCAGCCTCAAGGTCCCAAGTGTATCAGCCTTTTTCCTCTCTGCACAAACTTCACCAGTAGTCCTTGATCTTTAACTGAGGATGAAGAAGGGTCAAAATGCTGAGAGCAGAAGTTTCGGGTGATAGATAATCCTTATTAACCCTCAATTCTGTCACTTCCCAGTTTGTATGCCCTTGAGTTCATTAACTTCTCCAAGCTCAGTTTCCTCATCTCAGAGATAGGGACATAATGGCTTCTAACTTACAGGATTTTGGTGACAAGTAAATACTAATGTGTTTGTGCTGCGCTTAGCACTGTGCCAGGAATGTGGTGAGTGGATCCAGTAGATGATACATGCTTAAATTCCTTCCAGCTGAAAGGAATCCATTTGGGCCCATTATGACTCATTAGGTCATGTAACGTGACCCCAGATACCAATCGCCTCCTTCAGTGTCACCTCCGCTGTGTCTTCCAGGTAACCAGATGTGCCTTAATGTTCTTCCTGGGAGCCGAGGACTCTCAGTCTCTGTCCAGCAGCATCACTGCCTCTCTGCAGCACTGGGACAATCCTGGAAAATCCTTCTCTAAAGCATGCTGGACTCATGGTTACACTTTCAGCCTTTAAGAGTTTGGCTACATCTATGCACGCTGCCACGTGGCTCAAATGTAGAAGCAAGTACTTAGCTGGTGAGTAAGACTGACTGATTATTCATCCTCTATACCTTAATTAGTATGTGTGAAGTTAGGGATTCTAGAACATCTCAAAATGTTTCCTTTACCGATGTCAAGGGTGTACCATATATGTGTAAGGAACGGCACCAAGGAACGGAGGAGAGCTTAAACAAACTTTATTTGGGAACGCTTCCGGGCGAGGTTCACTGGTCCGAGAGAAAGGGGCCAGAGAAGCCGCGCCCGGGTGAGGGTTTGGGCTGAATTTATAGGGGAAGAAGGGAAAGGGTTGTGGTGAATCCGGGAGGGCGCAGGGTATTCCTTACTTGGTGGTCTTTTCGGGTATCGTGGCAGTATCTGGTGCCGGTCGCATCAGTCTTGGGACCGTTAATCCCGCCCCTCGAAAGGCGGGAAGGCTGGGCCGGGTGGAAAGTCCCCAGGTCAGTTCCTGGAACTGGGTGGTCCGGAAAGTTTCGGTCTGATGCAACCTGTGAGTCTGATTGTGTTCCCCTGCCTCGGGCCAGTTGGCCTTACAATATGTAGATCCCAGGTCTCCAGGAAAAGCTCTATGCATCAACTAGAGACAGATATGTCTTAACTGAATGCAGCTTGTAGGGTCCTATGTGAGATTTCCTCGAATGGGTTGTAGACCCACCCTTTGAGGCACAGCTCAAATGTCACCTCTTCTGTGAAGTCCTCTCTGATTTTTCTCAAATAGTGTTTGCTGTTTCTCCTTCTGTGCCTCCATAGCGTTGTATGTATAACCTATTATAAGATGTATCACTTTAGACTTGGTCTCCGTGACTAGCCATAGTTACCTGACAACAGAGATTCTCTCTTTATCTTTGTGTCCCTATTACTTACCCATTACAGTCTGGCATGCAGTTATCTCTCAATCATTTTTTCCCATAAGAATGTGTCAGTGAAAGCAGTACTCATTCTGTGCTGGCAGCTTTCCAAATCATATACCTATGGGTTTGGGTTATATCTGCTGATTCCACTGCTCTGAAGGTGGGTAGACTGCTCTGCCCCTGTTTCTGCTGTGGAGTGCTTCCCTGGGCTCCTCTACTACCCTACCGGAGATTCCATCTAGTCTATTTAATACTCCTTGGATTCACATCTCCCAAGGTCTTCTTTCCTCTGGCAAAGTTTGCCCTGAGTTGTGACCTCTCCATGCCTCTTATTTTTGGTAGATCCCACAGAAATCTAGCCAACAGCCAAGCAGATCTACCAAGACCGCCAGAGCAGGATTTATTATAGAGAAATTCTCAGAGCTGGGAGCAATAGTAGATGGGCCCTTCTCCCACTGCCTGCTGCACCCTGGAGCATTACACGGGAACTCCAGAAGTCTGGGTGTCAGTCTCCAGAAGAGGAACCTCAGACCTTTGAACTGAGTGACTGGGAAATACCAGCTCCTCCTCTGGCACAGTCATGGACTGAGATACACCAGCAATATGACGGGTGGAATCTCAGCTCGGGCCCTGGCTCATCAGCCAAGCGCTCAACGGTTACGGAAGCAAACGTTTTGGGGTCCAAGCTGTGTGGTTGTAATACGGCTGGCTGGTTGCATGGCTTGTACATCTGCAGTCATGTCTGGGGTAGCACCAGCCCCTCTCCTGGCATAATCCATGGGATTGAGGTCACAGATTACATGATGTGCTGGATGGGTGACATTTGTCACCCCTTCAGCTCTCTATCAAGATCCATGGCCTGAATCACTCAGCTATAGCTGCTTTCATGTGGCTTTCCAGGAGGTAAGCCTGTAGGCAATTAGTACTGGATAAATTAAATTCTGATTTTTCAACGGACTTAATCCTTATGTGGTCCTAACTCATTAGCATCTACAGGGCCTAAGTAAGATTAATGGATCAACTTCAGCCAGATTGAATTACTTCTTAGAAAGTCAGTAACTCCTCTCTCTAAAATAAAAGTGGTCATTCAGACCATGAGGGCAGGAGCTCCGTCTAACACCCTAACGTATCCCTAGTGCCTGCACAACTGCTTCTGTTGAGTGCATAAAAGAATGAGTTTTCGGGCTTCCCTGGTGGCGCACTGGTTGAGAGTCCGCCTGCGAATGCAGGGGACACGGGTTCGTGCCCCAGCCCGGAAGATCCCACATGCCACTGAGCGGCTGGGCCCGTGAGCCATGGCCGCTGAGCCTGCGCGTTCGGAGCCTGTGCTGCGCAACGGGAGAGGCCACAACAACAGGCCCGCGTACCGCAAAAAAAAAGAATGAGTTTTCAATTATGGGAATTAGACCTCATTCCTGTTTAACATCAAAGGAGATTCAAATGTGTTTATTATTTTCTGAAAGTGTGTGATCCGAACATAATAATAATAAAAGCTAGTTTTTAAAAGGGTCATCCTTTTCATAACATACCTCTCTATTTACCCTGCTGTCACACAATACCCTAATACCTACTTTTGATAAGTTCCTTTAGGAAAAAAATGGCCGTAGGTTTGGTGAGAATTTAAGAAAGGAAAGGAGTAAGAAGACCCTGCTTCACCCCAAAATTTATCTCCAAGCCCCGAAGGGCTTTTTTAA
The DNA here is from genome assembly GCF_964270905.1 of Leucopleurus acutus. Taxonomy (NCBI): domain Eukaryota; kingdom Metazoa; phylum Chordata; class Mammalia; order Artiodactyla; family Delphinidae; genus Leucopleurus; species Leucopleurus acutus. Next base: position 53,113,528 of record NC_139160.1, read on the forward strand.
GTACAGGAGCCTATAAGGGCCACTTTACAGATGACCCAACCTAGCAACGGCATTTCTTTTAAAAGCTGCACATTAGAATTATGTAGAAATCCCATTTAAAAAGAGACAGAGAGATTTAGACACTACTCCTAAAGAGTCTGATTTAATTGGTCTAGCAATGCTACCCAAAGCCAGTCTGTGGACTGATTTTGATTGTTGTTTGTTTGTACAATAAGGTAAATACAGAAGTCAGGACTAAGTGTTCAGAAATGTTTATAGCAAGTTCCCAGGGTAATTTATATCTGTTGAATCTAATAATAAACACGTTGAGGATTGTATTTTCTATGTCTTATTTTTCGTGTTTCTTCATTTTTCTAGTAATGAAATTCAACTGCTTTATGTTTGAAACAATGCAATCCATAATGGAGTAGATGTTAAAAATACCAAAATACACTAGCCCTTTACCTCAGTTTGCTCTTTTTCTCCCTTTGTGCCTGTGTGTGTATCACTCTCTCTCTTTCACGCAAACACACACACACACACACACACAATAGGAGGAGCAACTGTGGGGACGCTAGGGGACAAGGCTGAATTTTCAAAGGTGGTTGGTAACTCTGGCTCTGTCCCTGACTCCCAATAAAAGCAAAAAGGAATAATTATCCTGCCTATGACTAGACAAGTTACCTGATTATTTTCCAAGGGAAATTTGCCTCTAGTAGTGGAAAAGACTGCACAGTTAAGTACCATCTCCCTATGGCACTCTTCCCAGTAGGATTATCTATTGCTTTTTAATAGTCAGCTCAATCCAGCAGCTCTTTGACCTCACAGAAGCATGAAGGACACTTTATTCTACCTTCTCCCAGCTCTAACCCTGATGTCAGATGTCCCAGATTTATAGGACATCAGAGAAAAGGAGAAGCAGGTAGGAGAGAAGGTAGGAGGGAAAAAAGAAAGAAGAAAGAAAAAAAAGAGAGAAGAAAAGAAAGCAAGGAAGGAGAGAAAAAAAGAAGAGGACGGAAGGGCTGAAGACAGTCATCTCACAGAAACTGTCCCAAAGCATTAATTTAATGTTATAAGCTTTTTATTTCATGCCAGGCGAAAGTTGCATCAATCTGTATACAGCATTTTTAGGGTTTATATGTTCCCTTGCTCTGCATTTGATTTCTAGCAATGTTACCAGTTATACCCCAATATGGTGCTGCGATATTGTGATTTATACAAAAAATATATATTTGGTCATTCAGATGACCTAAATATATTTCATATATATTTGGTTTTGTCTACGATTCCTGGCTCACAGCTCCCAAAACTCTTGGAATCGTCAAGATGTTGAGACTAATAAAGGTGTCTTTTGTTATATTAATGAGGTGACTTTTGGCCTGCACCAAGAATGGGGGCTGGTTGTCAGTGGGGCCAGCCCTGTGATTAGAGAATTGGAGTTCTCAGTCTTACCCCCTGACCTTGGGAAAGGGAGAGGGACTGGAGATTGAGTTCCATAGCCAATGGCCAATAATTTGATCAATGGTGCCTATGTAATGAAGCCTCCCTAAAAAAACAGAGGGACTGGGTTCAGAGAGCTTTTGGGTTGGTGAACATGTGGAGATTTGGGGAGGGTGCTACCTGGAAAGGACATGGAAGCTCTGTACCCCTTCCCACGTACCTTGCCCATCTCTCTCACCTGGCTACTCCTGAGTTATATCCTTTTATAACAGACCAGTGATCTAGTACGTAAAATGTTTTCTGAGTTCTGTGAGCCACTTCAGCAAATTAATCCAACCCAAGAAAGGAGGGGGTGGTGGGAACTTGGTTTATAGCTGGTTGGTCAGGAGTACAAGTAACAACCTGGACTTGTGATTGGGGTCTGAAGGCCAAGGAGGGGGTCATTGGGGCCCCAGTGTATGGCCGGTGGATGAGAAACACAGGTGACAATCTGGGCTTTGACTGGTGTCTGAAGTGGGGAGGAGGTCCAATCTTGTAGAACAGAACTCTTACCTTGTGGAATCTGACACCGTCTCTGGGTAGATCGGGTCAGAATTGGGTTGGATTGCAGGACACCCAGCAACTGTCCAGAGCATTGTTTGTCAGTCTGTGTCAGGGGGGCCACACACATATGTTGAAAGGATTAGAGGAAAGTTCATGGAACTGGGAACCCAAAGCCTTGAGCTGCAGTCTCACTTCTGCCATTAACCAGCTGGGTGGGAATGCTGCCAAGTCTTGTGAACTCTAATTTCTTTATCAAAAGGTTAAAGAGTGTGACTTGACTCTTTCTAAGTTTTATGCTAGAATTGTACTTTGTTAAAAGCTTTCACTTGCTTATATTTTTTCTTAATTTACTTCTTTAAAAAGATTAAAACCTAATATCTACCTTTTGCCTTTGGTTATTTAGGATGAGGCAGAAGTGAGGAGATTCTTTTGTTGTTTGTTTTGTTTTCTGCACATGATTTTGGCTCTGGGCTCATAAATATATTGCATCTCAAATCCTACTTCTAGTGCACATATGAGAATATGTGTGTAAAGCAGCTAGCTAGTGAATAGTCTGCAGTAAGTGGGAGCTGTATTTATTACTTCAATAATTAAAATATGTATTCATCTAAGAAATATGGGTTTATAAATGAAAACCGTATATTAGATGTCTATTTTCCACATTTACTTTATTCTTTATTCCATTCAGTAACTGCAAGGCTGAATGACGGTAGAGATTGTAGTCGTTTGGAAGGTCCCTCTGTGGTTAGAGTTTTCAAGGGTTGCTTGTGGAAAAGAATATTTTCACAGTGATTTTCCCATTAATCTTTTTAAATTGTTCAAATACTAAATATTATTCCCGTTTACTGTCTGATCAAGCACACATTAGCACTCTGTCCACTGTTCAAAAAGAAACCAGTCCGTTAGCTGTCTTAAAAGCATTTGGGAGTAGAAAAAGCTTTTCTTTCCTGAGGAAAAAAAATCCTCCAAAGACAAAAGCACAATCTTTACAGTGTTATAATGAAGAATGTTTCTCTTTTTCTGGTTTCTAATACCATTCTCCAATAAAAAGAACCAGGACTCATTAGAAAATTGGTTCCGGGGCTGGGATAGGAAATAAACAAGATGAGCCCAGAGTATCTTGTGGTACCAGAAAGTAAGGAAGTACTCAAACAATGAAAATTAAGGACGTTTCAAAGAACACAGAAGCCAACTTGGAAGGGCTCCCAATGGCCAAAACTATAACAATGAGAGCAACAAAAGACATAGCATTAGATAACCCACCCAAAGTATATAGACTAGCATATATATAATCCGTTTAAATAAATAAATGGGGCAGAAAAGATACATTTTTCTTACAGAAGGATTCCAGGAAAATATATGTAGATATTCCCTCCTCCAGGAGATGGAGTTCAATTTTCTTCCATCTCCACTCCCACCCTACCCTCAAGTGTTGGCTGCCTTTAATGACTCGCTAATTGAATAGAATATAGAAAGGGAAAAATAATAACTTTGCAATGGAGAAACCTGGCAAACGCTGCCTTAACCAAGTGATCAAGGTTATCATCAGCAGTGATATGGCACTTTGATGTCATACATTCTCTGATAAAATGTTATGAGAAGCATATTTCACTTCCATGATATTCTTCTCAAAACCTATAACCACAGTCTAACTATGACAAAACAACAGACAAACAAACCTTGAACATTCTACAAAACACCTACCCAGTACTGCTCAAAAATGTCAAGGTCATTAAAAACAAGGAAAGTCTGAGCAACTTTCACAGCCAAGAGGAGCCTGAGGAGACATGAGGACTAAATGTAACGTATCCTGGATGAGATCCTAAAATAGTCAAAAGGACATTAGGGGAAAACAAGTGAAATCAAATCAAGTGTGGAGTTTAGTTAATAGTAACATATGAATATTGGGTCCTTAATTGTAATAAATGTGCCACAGTAATGTAAGACGATAACAATGGAGACCTTCAAGATGGCAGAGGAGTAAGAAGTGGAGATCACCTTCCTCCCCACAAATACATAAAAACTACATCTACATGTGGAACAACTCCTACAGAACACCTACTGAACGCTGGCAGAAGACCTCAGACTTACCAAAAGCAAGAAAATCCCCACGTACATGGCTGTGTGGCTGACAGGGTCTTGGTACTCCAGCCAGGTGTCAAGCCTGAGCTTCTAACATACGACAGCCGAGTTCAGGACATTGCTCCACCAGAGACCTCCTAGCCCCACACAATATCGAACAGTGAAAGCTCTCCAAGAGATCTCCATCTCAATGCTGAGACACAGCTCCACTCAATGATCAGCAAGCTACAGTGCTGGACACCCTATGCCAAACAACTAGCAAGACAGGAAAACAACCCCACCCATTAGCAGAGATGCTGCCTAAAATCATAATAAGTTCACAGACACCCCAAAACACAACACCAGACGTGATCCTGCCCACCAGAAAGACAAGATCGAGACTCATCCACCAGAACACAGGCACCAGTCCCCTCCACCAGGAAGCCTACATAACCCACTGAATCAACCTTACCCACTGGGGGCAGACACCAAAAACAACAGGAACTACAAACCAGCAGCCTGTGAAAAGGAGACCTCAAACACAGTAAGTTAAGCAAAATGAGATGAAAGAGAAATACACAGCAAATGAAGCAGCAAGGTAAAAACCCAACAGACCAAACAAATGAAGAGGAAATAGGCAGTCTACCTGAAAAAGAATTCAGAGGAATGATACTAAAGAGGATCCAAAATCTTGGAAATAGAAGAGAGATAATACAAGAAAAGTTTAACAAGGACCTAGAAGAACTAAAGAGCAAACAAACAATGATGAACAACACAATAAATGAAATTTAAAATCCTCTAGAAGGAATCAATAACAGAATAACTGAGGCAGAAAAATGAATAAGTGACCTGAAAGATAAAATAGTGGAAATAACTACTACAGAGCAGAATAAAGAAAAAAGAATGAAAAGAATTGTAGATGGTCTCAGAGACATCTGGGACAATATTAAACCCACCAATATTCAAATTATAGGGGTCCCAGAAGAAGAAGAGAAAAAAAAGGGACTGAGAAAGTATTTGAAGAGATTATAGTTGAAAACTTCCCTAATAAGGGAAAGGAAATAAGCAATCAAGTCCAGGAAGTGCAGAGAGTCCCATACAGGATAAATCCAAGAAGAAACACGCCAAGACACATATTAATCAAACTATCAAAAAGTAAATACAAATATTACAAGCAGCAAGGGAAAAGCAACAAATAAAATACAAGGGAATCCCCATAAGGATAACAGCTGATCTCTCAGCAGAAACTCTGCAAACCAGAAGGATGTGGCAGGACATATTTAAAGTGATGGAAGGGAAACACCTAAAACCAAGATTACTCTACCCAGCAAGGATTTCATTCAGATTCAATGGAGAAATTAAAACCTTTACAGAAAAGCAAAAGCTAAGAGAATTCAGCACCACCAAACCAGCTTTACAACAAATGCCAACAGAAATTCTCTAGGCAGGAAACACAAGAGTAGGAAAAGACCTACAATAACAAACCCAAAACAATTAAGAAAATGGTAATAGGTACTTACATATCGATAATAACCTTACATGTAAATGGATTAAATGCTCCAACCAAAGGACATAGACTGGCTGAATGGATATAAAAACAAGATCCAGATATATGCTGTCTAAAAGAGACCCACTTCAGACCTACAGATACATACAGACTGAAAATGAGGAGATGGAAAAAGATATTCCAGGCAAATGAAAATCAAAAGAAAGCTGGAATAGCAATTCTCATAACAGACAAAATAGACTTTAAAATAAAGACTATTACAAGAGACAAAGAAGGACACTACATAATGATCAAGGGATCAATCCAAGAAGAAGATATAACGATTGTAAACATTTATGCACCCAACATAGGAGCACCTCAATACATAAGGCAAATACTAACAGCCATAAAAGGGGAAATCGACAGTAACACAATCATAATAGGGGACTTTAACACCCCACTTTCACCAATGGACAGATCATCCAAAATGAAAACAAATAAGGAAACCCAACCATTAAGTGATACATGAAACAAGATGGACTTAATTGATATTTACAGGACATTCCATCCCAAAACAACAGAATACACTTTCTTCTCAAGTGCTCATGTAACATTCTCCAGGATAGATCATATCTTGGGTCACAAATCAAGCCTTGGTAAATTTAAGAAAATTCAAATCATATCAAGTATCTTTTCTGACCACAACACTATGAGACTAGATATCAATTACAGGAAAACATCTGTAAAAAATACAAGCACGTGGAGACTAAACAATACACTGCTTAATAACCAAGAGATCACTGAAGAAATCAAAAAATACCTAGAAACAAATGACAATGAAAACACGACGACCCAAAACTTATGGATGCAGCAAAAGCAGTTCTAAGAGGGAAGTATATAGCAATACAGTCCTACCTCAAGAAAAAAGAAACATCTCAAATAAACAACCTAACCTTACACCTAAAGCAATTAGAGAAAGAAGAACAAAAAAACCCCAAAGTTAGCAAAGGAAAGAAATCATAAAGATCAGCTCAGAAATAAATGAAAAAGAAATGAAGGAAAAGATAGCAAAGATCAATAAAACTAAAAGCTCGTTCTTTGAGAAGATAAACAAAATTGATAAACCATTAGCCAGACTCATCAAGAAAAAAAGCGAGAAGACTCAAATCAATAGAGTTAGAAATGAAAAAGGAGAAGTAACAACTGACACTGCAGAAATACAAAGGATCAGGAGCGATTACTACAAGCAACTATAAGCCAATATAATGGACAACCTGGAAGAAATGGACAAATTCGTAGAAATGCACAATCTTCTAAGACTGATCCAGGAAGAAATAGAAAATATGAACAGACCAATCACAAGCACTGAAATTGAAACTGTGATTAAAAATCTTCCAACAAACAAAAGCCCAGGACCAGATGCCTTCACAGGCGAATTCTATCAAATGTTTAGAGAAGAGCTAACACCTATCCTTCTCAAACACTTCCAAAATATAGCAGAGGGAGGAACACTCCCTAAATCATTCTACGAGCCCACCATCACCCTGATACCAAAACCAGACAAAGATGTCACAAAGAAAGAAAACTACGGGCCAATATCACTGATGAACATAGATGCAAAAATCCTAAACAAACTACCAACAAACAGAATCCAACAGCACGTTAAAAGGATCATACACCATGATCAAGTGGGGTTTATCTGAGGAATGCAAGGATTCTTCAAAATATGCAAATCAATCAATGTGATATACCATAGTAACAAATTGAAGGAGAAAAACCATATGATCATCTCAATAGATGCAGAGAAAGCTTTCGACAAAATTCAACACCCATTTATGAAAAAAACCCTGCAGAAAGTAGGTATAGAGGGAACTTTCCTCAACATAATAAAGGCCATATATGACAAACCCACAGCCAACATCGTCCACAAGGGTGAAAAACTGAAACCATTTCCACGAAGATCAGGAACAAGACAAGGTTGCCCACTCTCACCACTATTATTCAACATAGTTTTGGAAGTTTTAGCCACGGCAATCAGAGAAGAAAAAGAAATAAAAGGAATCCAAATCGGAAAAGGAGATGTAAAGCTGTCACTGTTTGCAGATGACATGTTACTATACATAGAGAATCCTAAAGATGCTACCAGAAAACTAGTAGAGCTAATCAATGAATTTGGTAAAATAGCAGGATACAAAATTAATGCACAGAAATCTCTTGCATTCCTATACACTAATGATGAAAAATCTGAAAGTGAAATTAAGAAAACACTCCCATTTACCATTGCAACAAAAAGAATAAAATATCTAGGAATAAACCTACCTAAGGAGACAAAAGACCTGTATGCAGAAAATTATAAGACACTGATGAAAGAAATTAAAGATGATACAAATAGATGGAGAGATATACCATGTTCTTGGATTGGAAGAATCAACACTGTGAAAATCACTATACTACCCAAAGCAATTTACAGCTTCAGTGCAATCCCTATCAAACTACCACTGGCATTTTTCACAGAACAAGAACAAAAACTTTCACAATTTGTATGGAAACACAAAAGACCCCAAATAGCCAAAGCAAGCCAAATCTTGAGAAAGAAAAACAGAGCTGGAGGAATCAGGCTCCCTGACTTCAGACTACACTACAAAGCTACAGAAACCAAGACAGTATGGTACTGGCACAAAAACAGAAATATAGATCAATGGAACAGCATACAAAGCCCAGAGATAAACCCACGCATATATGGTCACCTTATCTTTGATAAAGGAGGCAACAATATACAATGGAGAAAAGACAGCCTCTTCAATAAGTGGTGCTGGGAAAACTGGACAGCTACATGTAAAAGATTGAAATTAGAATACTCTCTAACACCATACACAAAAATAAACTCAAAATGGATTAAAGACTTAAATGTAAGGCCAGACTCTATCAAACTCTTAGAGGAAAACATATTCAGAACACTCTATGACATAAATCACAGCAAGATCCTTTTTGACCCACCTCCTAGAGAAATGGAAACAAACAAACAAAAATAAACAAATGGGACTTGATGAAACTTAAAAGCTTTTGCACAGCAAAGGAAGCCATTAACAAGACGAAAAGACAACCCTTAGAATGTGAGAAAATATTTGCAAATGAAGCAACTGACAAAGGATTAATCTCCAAAATTTACAAGCAGCTCATGCAGCTCAATGTCAAAAAAACAAACAACCCAATCCAAAAATGGGCAGAAAACCTAAATAGACATTTCTCCAAAGAAGATATACAGATTGCCAACTAACACATGAAAGAATGCTCAACATCATTAATCATTAGGGAATTGCAAATCAAAACTACAATGAGATATCATCTCACACTGGTCAGAATGGCCATCATCAAAACATCTACAAACAATAAATGCTGGAGAGGGTGTGGAGAAAAGGGAACCCTCTTGCACCGTTGGTGGGAATGTAAGTTGGTACAGCCACTATAGAGAACAGTATGGAGGTTCCTTAAAAAACTAAAAATAGAACTACTATATGACCCAGAAATCCCACTACTGGGCATATACCCTGGGAAAACCATAATTCAAAAAGAGTCATGTACCACAGTGTTCATTGCAGCTCTATTTACAATAACCAGGATATGGAAGCAACCTAAGTGTCCATTGACAGATGAATGGATAAAGAAGATGTGGCACATATATACAATGGAATATTATTCAGCCATACAAGGAAACGAAATTGAGTTATTTGTAGTGAGGTGGATAGACCTAGAGTCTGTCATACAGAGTGAAGTAAGTCAGAAAGAGAAAAACAAATACCATATGCTAACACATATATGTGGAATCTAAAAAAAAAAAAAAATGGTTCTGAAGAACCTAGGGACAGGACAGGAATAAAGACACAGTCGTAGAGAATGGACTTGAGGACACAGGGAGGGGGAAGGGTAAGCTGGGACGAAGTGAGAGTGGCATGGACATAAATACACTACCAAATGTAAAATAGATAGCTAGTGGGAAGCAGCTGCATAGCACAGGGAGATCAGCTGGGTGCTTTGTGACCACCTAGAGGGGTAGGATAGGGAGGGTGGGAGGGAGATGCAAGAGGGAGGAGATATGGGGATATATGTATACATATAGCTGATTCACTTTGTTATACAGCAGAAACTAACACACCATTGTAAAGCAATTATACTCTAATTAAGATGTTAAAAAAAAAGATGATAACAACAGGGGAAACTTAGTGAAGGATATACGGGCATTGCCTTTTTAACATTTCTGTAGATCTAATACTATTGTAAAGTAGAGTATATTTACATGTTTCTCAAAAAGTGAATGCTCCTTGATAGTTTTTTTTTTTAAGATTTTTTTTTGATGTGGACCATTTTTAAAGTCTTTATTGAATTTGTTACAATATTGCTTCTGTTTTGGTTTTTTGGCCGCAAAGCATGTGGGATCTTAGCTCCCCAACCAGGGATCGAACCCTCACCCCCTGTATTGGAAGGTGAAGTCTTAACCACTGGACCTCCAGGGAAGTCCCTCCTTGATAGTTTATGTAGAGGTGTTTACAAGCATTTGACTGAAAGCAGACGAGAACACAGCACCTAAAACAGGGCCTGGCCAACACTATGCAGTCGACAATCTCTGTTGAATAAATTTCATGGCTGTAAAATACTTATAGATCATATAGGCTATTTATTAGCAATTAAAAAGAGTTTTGAAAAAAATCTTTAAATTTTAAGGTTGTGGGAGAAGTTACTCTAAAGGAGGGAAAACAATGTTTTCATTTACTTAAAGTTTCCAAAAGATATTCAAACCAGAGATAATTTTTTAAAAGTTGCGGAGGAGGTGGCCTATGTAATCAATCAGTGAGCGGCCCAGCCAAACGGCAACATTGCTGTGCAGGAAAAGGGAGAGGGTCTAATTAAAGGTCTTACATGTTTCTTATGTGAATTTTAAAAATTGATACCATTTCCCCTTCTGCATTTTGTTTGTTGCTGTGATCTTTATATATATATATATATCTTTTTCTTCTTTTTCTTTTTCCGTGCCCTTTCTCACATTTCATTTTTCTTCTTTCTTACTCCTTTGATTATCTTCTTTTTTTCTCCCTTAACCTGGCAGCCCCAGGCTGATGATTGATTCACTTTAATGTGAACAGCTCAGCCCCTTTCTCCTGTTCTTGGCACCTGGCTTCCTGCTTTTCCATTACTTCCATTTTGTTTTAGGGACCCTTACATGCACTTATAAACTACCCTGTGATTCATTCTTCCTTCTGTCATCTACATCTGAAAACAGACACATCTCATCAGGTTTGTTAATTTACAGATCTGGAAAACACTGTTGACTTAGGTAGCAGAACTTATTTTCCCACGAATGTAATGACGTAACACCAGTGTTGTCCTCATTTAAAATACACTCAAAGCAGAATTATGTAGGAAAAAAATACTCAGCCAAACATTTTTATTCTTTGCTTTGAAATATATTTTTCAAACCTTCATCAATTTCGATATCATTTTTATTGCCCAAGGAATCAGAAAACTTGATTTCTGGTCTCCTACCTGGGGGACTCGACAAGTCATTTAATCCTTCAAGCCTCCATGTGTCTAGCTGTAAAATGGAAATAATCTATAACACTTTACATAACCAGAGAGACAGCCAAACCCAGTCATGGCTAGATGACCCTTCCAGATATAAAATCTATGATTCTAAGTTTGAATCAGTATTTGAGGGGCAACTTCTATGCACACTTCACTTTGCAAAGCAGTGAAATTGGAGATGTCATTGAGAGTAGTAGAGTCTGAGAGAAGGATTTGACAGGCAGGGAGTGGTAACCAGGAGAAAGGAGAGAGATGCCCTGGGTTTTCCCTGTGCTTTTCTCTCTAAGATCAAGCACACCAATAACATGCTAGCTCAAGTAGGGATGAGGCTGACCTGCCAGTTACTCTATAGACAAATGTAATCATAACCCTCTGAGTCTACTAATGAGAATCCCCAATCGTACCTCCATGTTGATTAGTAATTTATATGTTTGGGTCCGATTTTTAAAGAAGTCCAAAGTGTGTAATCAGATGACAAGTACAAATTCAGTTTTGGTCATGCAGTTCATATTACTACTAAGATATAAGTCTAAACAAAATATTCGGAGAACCATTTACTGATTACATTGCTATTTGTACAATAAAGCGATATCTCCTCTCTCTTATTCTCCCTCCCTGCCTCCCACCCCAAGCAGCTCTGAGACTGCATGGATGGTAGTTAAAATTTCCCAATCTCTGGTTATCTGTTTTTTTGTGTGTGTTTTTTTTTGTAAACCAACTATATAGTCAGCCAGTGTTCTTGGTGATCTGTCTTATTCTCAAATAAAATGATAATTTCTTACATATCTTTATCTTGGATAGTAAAGCATAGAGCTCACAGTTAATAAAGTAGAACAGTAGGGAATTTTCACAAGGTCATGATTTCATTTGTGTGCACAAAGTGACCATTTCATTTTCCTACTGCCTAGACATATTTCTTTCCTCAAAGGAGAAATGATAATACATTGCTTTCCCTTATTGGACTTACTCTTAACTATTATTTGATTCAGTCCTCATACTAACCCTATGATGGGTAGAACAATGCTATTAAGATGAAGGAATAGAATAAGAATTTTATATAGAAGTAAGTGATTGGTGAAAAATTGAAACCAATATGAATATTTAAAATTAAGGTAGTCCACAAATCAAGACAATCCATTCACTGGAATCCTACACAGTCATTAAATAGCATTTCCTTAGAAATATACTTGTGACTAATGTATAGATTGATATAGGAATTTTCAATATATTGTTATAAAAGTATGTGTTCAGTATGATCTATTTTTAAAATATACATTGACGTGTAGATATTTATGCCTAGAAATAAATATTTGGAAAAGTATAATGTGAGATGAGTCAATATGGCAAATTGATTAAGACCATGAATCTGCAGTGAAATAAACTGAATTATAATTTTCTGAATTTACCACATAATCATTGACTATATAATTTTGAATCAGTTACTTGTTCACCCTAAGCCTGTGTCCTATTCTATAAAGTAGGGATAAAAGTTAGATACTTCCCTAGGTTAATACCATGGGGATCAAGTGAGATGATGCTTGTGAAACCTTAAGTCTCATTTTCTGCACATAGAAGTTATTCAATAAACTTCGCCATGTTAATGTATATCCCTGGGTCACCAGTTATGGATGATTTTGATATCATTTTCCTTCTATGAATTTTCTGATTCCTTAAAATGATTTTAAAGCTTTTATTTTATCTTGTTTTGATTTTGAAGAACCCAACCAGAATGAGAAATGTGTCTCTTGGATCTGAGTATGGTCTTATTTCCATGTCATTCTGTATCATTTGACTGCAAATGTGATCAGGGATCTGGGCAGTGATTAAGAGCTTGGACTCTGGAGACAGCCTAACTAGGCTTTAATCATGGCTCTGTCATTCTATGTGAGCAACCTTGGGCATATTATTTAACCCCTCTAAGCCTCAGTTTGCTTATCTTTAAGATGGGGATACTAGTAACTGTATCAGATAATTATTGTGAGGATTGAATGAGATAAGGCATATAAAGTGTTCAGCTGAGTGCTTGGCATATAATACAAATTCGGTCAATGTTACCATTATTACAGTATTTATCTGGGTCCATGGATAGAACATGGTAATCTGTGAGCCTTCTGAAATTCTAGGTAGAATTTTGTGTGTGATTACATTTTTATATATTGCATATTTAGAGGTCAAAGGTCAAGATTCAATGATTTCTCAAAATGTTCCATGCACTCAAAATAGACAAAGAACAATTGATCTAAACGGTAATATCCACAGAGCAACGGGGATGATTCTCCCTTCATCTGGGGATATTCAAGTGTCACTACATTAGATAGTGCTCAAAAAAACTTTCCAGTGGAAATTTAATCAAAAGGACGTAGAAACAAAAAAAAAAAACCCAACTCATTATTTAATCTTTGCATCATCCCAGATACTCATAGGACCTGGGCAGATGTGTCTGTGCAGACTTGCACGCCTCCCTCCAGGGCTCTTCATTTCCTGTTCCTCATGGTCTGCCTCTCCCTATTCAGGGGGTTTCCTTTGGCAGCAATCTCTGCAGTGTGCACAGAGGTCTTAAGGGTTTCCAGAACCCCTGCCTGGGGAAGATTCGTGTAATTTCAAATATTATGTAATTCAGGGTTAAAACAGCTTACATGACGATTCCAAACTATTTCTCAAATCTGCTGAGTCTACATTTCAGTACTGTAACCTTATTTTAGCCATTGGTAAGAAAAAAACAAATAATAATCTGTGGCTGATATAGCTCTTCATCTATGAACTAGATGCTTCCTTAGGTCCCTGCTGCTGAGCTAGTCTTGATTTTCACAAGGATGTGCTTAAAAGCAGAGGTTAGGAAGCATTCTAGATATTTAGGTAATCTGGACCTGATTGAATATTTGTACTCATGCGCATTTCTGTTTACTTTTCTTAAAGTCCAAACTCCAAAACATTTATTAGGAAACCTCTCCACCTTATCCCTTACCACTGAGCCACATTCCGGTCCCCACTGACCACACCTCCCACCTGCAAACCCCCAACTCTGCGAGTCCTTAATATTCTTCAGGCTCTTTCTTGCTTCTGAGTTTTTATGAATATTTAGTCTGCTTAGAATACATTTTTTCCCTTTCACCCTCCCTCATTCCAAAACAAAGCAGTGACTCCTGTTTATTCACAGGTCTCCACTAAGATGCCACTTCCTCGAGAAAGCTTTGTCACCCCCAAGCACAGATTCTGTGACTGTCCTATGTTTCCCGGTAACACATCATGTCTCTTGGGCCTCTGCATGCTGTATTGAAATGTCCTCTCTCCCTTTCTGGATCCACGCTAGCCTGTGAACAATGACAGTGGGGTCAGCGTCTAGGACATAGTTGTATCTGCACCTAACACAGCACCTTGCACCATATCAGGCATCCAAGAACTAGTTGTCATTATTTTTAGCTGTTTGTTCTCCATTGTTTCTGTGCTGGATAATAATATTTCTAGTGGAGAAAGGAAAAAGGGAGAGAAAGAGAGAGAGAGAGGCAAGGAGAGGAGAGGAGAGGAGAGGAGAGGAAGGGAGGGTGGGAGGGAGAGAGGGAGGGAGGGAGGGGGTGAAGTTGGTTATGTATAGGATGATTTTGCCAGCAGGATAATTCCTTTTTTGAAATATTAGGTATTAGTTCCATTAAACTGCACTGAAATTGTTTCAAATGGAAGAACTAAGTACCGTTATTCATCTTTCGTTCTTATATATAGGAACATGTTTCTATAACTAGATATACTGGTTATATTGAATATAATAGACTCTCAAAATACAAATGATCAGATAAATTATGTGGATGAATTATTATATATTTGTATATATATAGATGCCAAACTATTGTATGATATCTTTGAAGAATAGATTGATATTTCTTCTCCATTGAGAATTCTTTTGAAGAGTCTGTACTGTACATAAATGTGTATATACATATAATTTTTTACAGCTGTCTCATATTTGAAAGTGAAGCCATTTCCTTTCAATATTAGACATTTATTCAAGACAGGCAACTGTTTTTAATGGTAACAGATTTGGGAGTTAGTTTGAAGCTCTATTAATTCATTATTGATGTATGACTTGTGAGAAACTAAACAAGATTGTTGAAAACATCAAATGTCTATTTCCAAGCATAGGCTTCAGAGAACAGAGCACCACTGTTATTACTGACGGCACTTCCATTCATCACTGAGACTTTTAAGGTGTCTTTTGAGAAAATCTATGGGTATTGGGAGTGTACTCTTTTATTAGAGAATTAAAACTGGGGGATGTAATAAGCCAGTTAACAGTTGTAGAATTGGAGAAATTGTGAAGAAGTGTAATTTTCATCCTTCTTTGGCAGACTCTTAGCATCTCTCCCAAGTCAATAGTTTGCACCTGCTAGTCCCAAACTCCCAATCCATCCCTTCCCCACCCCCTTTCCCGCTTGGTAACCACAAGTCTGTTCTCTATGTGTGTGAATATGTTTCTGTTTTGTGGATAAGTTCATTTGTGTCATATTTTAGATTCCACATATAAGTGATATCATATGATATTTGTATTCCTCTGTCTGACTTACTTCACTTAGTATGATGATCTTTAGGTCCATCCATGTTGCTGCAAATGGCATTATGTCATTCTTTTTTATGGCTGAGTAATATTTCATTTTATATATACACACACACACACACACACACACACACACACACACACACACACACACACACCACATCATCTTTATCCATTCATCTGTTGATGAACATTTAGGTTTTCCAAGTCTTGGCTATTGTGAATAGTGCTGCAATGAACATTGGGGTGCATGTATCTTTTTGAATTTTAGTTTTGTCTGGATATATGGCCAGGAGTGGGATTGCTGGATCATATTGCAGCTCTATTTTTAGTTTTTTGAGTAACCTCCATACTGTTTTCCGTAGTTGCTACAGGCCACTCTTGACTTCTGCAGTGAAATGTACTGGCGACACTGATAGAGAGTGTCCAGGAGGGTCACAATCTCATTGGTTCCTGCCACAGCAGTAAAGCTTAGAGAGATTACAGGAATGAGACAGAAACGGGCCTTACTTATTGGGAGCTAGGCCCTGGCACCCCAGATTTGTTCTCTGTGTGTTTTCCTTCTTTTTACTCCTGTATTTTCTCTAGGTTTCTACTGTTCCCTTGAACTTCGGGCCACTAGTGTTTGTGTCCTCTGTTTCCTGTCTGTCCTCTTTCCTTATCTCTGGCCACATTGGATATTTTCATTTGTCTCTTCTTTTCTTGTCTTTTGGTTCCTGTTCCACGGCCTTAAGCCAACATCTGGACTTGACATCTCAGCCCTGGAGTTACACCTTGGCTATCAGTATCTGAGCCTTGTCTCAGGCTTGACAACTTCCATTTCTATTCCATTTTCCCTGTTACTAGCACTATTAGGGTTGACTCCTTGCCCTCTAATCCACACAGTTCACATTAGGCCAGCTAAATCAATGACCTGATATTTTTAATATTTTCATGTGATAATGCTTCAGTGCTGACCTCCAACATAGTATCATGCTTATTTCCAGGAAATCAATGGTGTTTTGCCATAAACAAATGATGGGTATGAAAAAATTTTTTGTCTCTTTCTGTACTGCATGTAGGTGCAAAGAGCCATTGCTAGAAAGGAAATGGTTTACAGTGGAGAAAAATGTGATTCAGAGGCAAGACAAAGACTTGATCCCTGATTCTCTTTTTCAGAGCAGGGCAACAATTTATGGAAATGGGAGCAGCATTATTCCACTTTCCCCACATTCCTGTGAGAGTATTACAGATCACTATTACAGAGAGTATTACAGATCACTATTTGTACATTATTGCTGATGGCCAGAGTTGGAACACTTTCGCCCTCATCTGTAGCTTGTTTTGTTTTATCTCTATAAAAATGTATAAACTGAATTTTGGTAAGTAGAAATACGTCTATATTGAAACTGTATTTCTATTAGCCATGCGAATATTGTTTTAGCCACAGTCCTAACAAGTTTGGCTATTTGAATCCTCATTAATAGTTTAGAAGTAACAAATAGGAAGTGGAAACAGTATAACAAATAAGCATGTTGAAATGTGGAAGCAGGCAGCTGAAACAGCCTGGCCTGGGGGAAGGGATGCAGAAAAAAGTGGATAGAAGTTGGGGGTCATTTTATATGAAGATGAAATAATCTATTATGTTTCTCAAAAGACAATGAAGGCATCAAAGCATTGCAGGGCAATTCAATAACTGAGATTAAATTAGGTTCATTCTCTCTTTGAAGACACAGATGAGTTTGCAATGTGTTTGAGACTGTTTCCAGCCCAAATCCCTCCTCCACCCTGCAACCAGAGCCCCATTTCTAAGACACAAATGTCATCCTGTCATTTCCCTGATTAGAACCCTTCAAAGGTTCCCTTTGCCTGAAGGATAATAATGTAAACCTCTTAGCCTGATGTTCAAAGCTTTTCACAGTTGGACTGTAATTTATATTTCTTAGCTGGGCCTTTACCACTTCTCCACAAGGCATAGCTTACTATGTGCTGCATTAAAGACATAGAGAAGGCCATGGAAATAATAATCATAATACTTAACATTCGTTATTAGTTACTGTTTGCTATTTCCAAGTATAAGGTTAAGAACTTTTGAACACTATCTTACTTATATATATATAAAAAAAGAATATTGGTTGCTTTATAGATTTGGAAACTGAAGCTCAACTAAAGGTTAACTAATACATACAAGATTTTACAGGTAGTAAGTAGCCAAGGTCAATGTTAAGCCAGGGAGTCTGATTCCTAGTAGGTAGTAGCCTCAGGCTTTTGCCTAAGAACCCCATGGACACCTGTGGTTATCCTCTTACGAAAGGATGGCTTCTACTTTGCCATCCGTGTAAGTCAGGATTTCCAAAAAAACCCCAGAATATTTCAATAGGAGAGATTAAGATTATTTCTGCATGTTGCTCAGTAAAATTTAAAATTCAAAGATACACTGGGTAAATGTGTAACAAAGTGTGTTGTCTTTTTGATGGGATAGACAGAAAACAGAGGTCCAGATCCACTTCGGGTAATTAAAGGGTCTGTGACACATCTTGAAAGTGAAGAGGTATGAATTCCAGTGCCCTGGCCAAATTCCAAACCACATAATTATACCCTCCCTTTTCTACCTAAAAATTCTCCACAGAGTTTCAACTGAAAAATAAATTCTTCCCTTCCCCTACTAAATGTTGCTATTGCAGCTTGTGAGACATCATTATGCTTCTTCAAGCAGATCCTTCCTATATTTCACTGAAGAATCAAGTTTCTCTTGCGAGATGGCCCAGAATGAAAGATACTGTTCTATATACCTTTCCACACTTTCTTGGATAAATATGAGAAGCATGGCCAACTTAATCCTGGGAAGAAGCTAGCTAGATCGATCATTGAGAGACAGATAAACAGACATTAAAAACCTACTGAAGTCAAGGTAATAGAAAATTATAAATATAGTTGGCCCTCCTTATGGGTGGCTTCCACATCTGTGGATTCAATCAACCACAGATCGAAAATATTTGGGAAAAAAATTCCAGAAATTTCCAAAAAGCAAAACTTGAATTTGCCACATGCTGGCAACTATTTACATAGCATTTACGTTCTGTTGAGTAATATAAGTAATCTAGAGATGAAGTGAAGTATACAGGAGGATGTGTGTAGGTCATGTGCAAATACTACACCATATCATATAAGGGATCTGAGCATAGAGTTTGGTATTTTCGGGGCTCCTGGAACCAATCCTCCATGGACACCAAGGGACAACTTTATTAGATTTGTTTGAATTTTTGTATGAATGTTTCATTTAAACTACAACTCACCTCTTGCATAACTGGTGGTTCTGACCCTTTGGTCAACATGATAAAATAAAATGAATTATTTAAACTGTAACTGGTTGAAATAAAGATCAAGTGTCACTTGCAAGTGTCTCTAAACTGGTTTATGCTTTGGCTTTCTAGTATAATTGAAATTTGTCCCAGTGAATTATACTGGAAGTGTTGTAACAAACAGTAATTAAAGTAGATGTCTCTTTGTTAAAACTTATAGTATCCTTTTTACCATTCTATAAACATGAGTAGAAATCCTTGCTAAATATTCATAGAGATGAAGTACCGAAACAGAAAAAAAAAAAAAAAGAAATCAGTTTTGATTGTACTTTCATTTGAAGTGAACCACTAATCAAATTTATTAAAATTACATACTTTATTAAATTAGTGAACTGCTAACATTTGTTGAATAAAGTCTTCGGCACTATGCTAAGTGCTTTACATATATCATTTGTAGGAGAGGACTCTGGGCTTCCCTGAACTACCAAACAGGGAAATGGGGCTAAGTCATCCACCCCATTTTACAAGGAATTCTAGCATTACGTTTTATACTAAAATAAACACAATGTATAATGGAATGACTGTAAATTTTAAATTAATTTTTGGATAAAACAACATTTCAAAGGAGTGTTGAGCTTTCAGTGAGGCCGCTTAGTAGATGAAGAAGGGAAACAGCTGGTCAGAATCACCATAAGTTAAATGATTCTTCTGTGAGCAATACTTGCTTTAAGACTATGAAGCCATATCTCATTCTGGGTCAAGAAATCTCTAGGCGTTCATTTTTTCTTCGTCTAAAATTTTAAAGTGTGTGTTCTAATCCACTTTCAGCAGAATTTTTCCTCTCAACCAAAGCAAGACTCCTAGTTGGTAATAATAGCTTTGTCTCTATAAACTAGAGTAAATGATTATGCCAGGAATTAAACTCCTAATCTGACCATTATTATGTGTGTGCTTATACAGTAAACCAAGCAAAACAATTTATAGAGGATTGGGTACAGAATATGTGCCATGCATATTTCACCTGGCTTGTCTGTATGTGTGTCCATACATTCAAACACTACTCTCTTTTCTGAAGAACCAAAAACAAACAAAAACCAATATTAAGCAGTGTCCATTTGTAAACTGAAATTTTGACTTATAAAACTCAATCTTAGGATTTCATCATTTTGTTTCATTTCTTTCAGTTCACAATTATCTTTATGTGATGCACCTTGTTAATTGTCATTTTCTTCTTAAGGTAAATTACAGCCTTGTGAAATGGTTGAGGCTGCTCAGAACATGCTGTCAGACTGAATTACGAGAGCCTTTGATGGAGATAGTAAAGATCAAATAACATTGACTTCCTTTTCCAGACTGCGTTTTTTTCCAAGATTTAGTTTCAGTCAATACCATTGTTGCTACCCATGAATGTTTGTCATTCCTACAACAACAAAAAATTTTTCTTTGTCTTTCTAACTTGTTAGATAACTGTTTTAGCCATTAGAATAATTTTTAATTTATTCTTTTTAGTGGAAAGATATTAATTTTATAAATGCTATGTTCTGCCCAGCAGAGTCCTTGCTCTTGGGTAAAAGAATGGTGGGTCGTACAACTATTTTGCAGCATCACTGAGATAGGACTAAATCACTAACACTTTGAGAGAGAATTAGTTGTTCCAATTCTTCAGGACATTCTTCTTGCTATACAGCATCCCAGTAGCATGAACCATTTTATAAATACTCTGTGATTAACTGTTAGCCCTAAATCATGTCCAAGGCCAAACTTAGACAATCCTGGGGAGACCTGGAGGCTCAGCTTACATTTCTTCAGGAATCTCCCATGATGCCCCACCAGGTTGGATCACCATATTCACAGTCCCCAAGCACTTGCCATTTCTCCAACTTAATATTAACCATGTTTATCATTATTCACATGACGTCTGTCCTTCCCTTTAGATTGTAAGCCCCATGAGAGCAAGGACTACAACTTATTCTAGTCTATCTCTCTAGGACCTGGCAGAGTCCCTGGTGTACCCTAGTTGTTTAATTAATATATGTTGAGTGGATACAAGATCAAAGACAGGGTTTGCCTTCACAGCTTGGGTCACTAGCTTCCTTTCTGTCATTCTAGCCTAGAACAAGCATACTTGCCAAGGTGGGGAGGAGAGAGGCATGGAGCAAATTGAAATCTCTATAAGGGTCAGGCAGCGCTGGTCAGAGGGGTGCCTGGTGAGCCCTAAGAAAAGATGGCTGTTCGGTCTGCCTCATTGTAGCCCTGTGGTAATGCCAGATCTGAATTTATTTATTTATTTATTTATTGCGGTTCGCGGGCCTCTCACTGCTGTGGCCTCTCCTGTTGCAGAGCACAGCCTCCGGACGCGCAGGCTCAGCGGCCATGGCTCACGGGCCCAGCCGCTCCGCGGCATGTAGGATCTTCCCGGACCAGGGCACGATCCCGTGTCCCCTGCATTGGCAGGCGGACTCTCAACCACTGCGCCACCAGGGAAGCCCTGAATTTATTTTTTTATGGGAAGATTTATCTTACATTTTTAGACGAAATTACTGGATTGGCAACATTTTCTTACTTTGTAAAACACATTTTAGGCCATCAGAATATGTCTGCTGCCTATCTTCAGCACACGATAGCACATTTGCAATCTCTGGTCTACGTCTCCTGTTCTTCAGTGTGTGGATTTGTAAAGAAATGTTTCTTGGTAGTTACTGCTTCACTTGCTAACATATCTAGGATCCATATTAAAAATCAAGGTTAGAGCCAAACTTTGCTACGTTCCTTTCAGTGTTTTCTAGTTCTTTGGTTCAATTTTAACTTCTGTCTCTCCTCCACCAGTGGAGTTCTTCTGATGATAAAATGGTGCTACGAGACAGCCCCATGAGGGCTGTCTCTGTTCTTATGTCCTGGTCCTGAGGAGAAAAATAGCCTCTTGCAGTGAGTCATGTGTTCCTAATGACTGCAGGTAAGATAGTTACTGTCAGCTTTATTCACTCACTTGTCCCTTCAAACTTGGGCTTCACTCACTTGTCCCTTGAAACTTGGGCTAAGTCTTATCTCCCTTTCCCCAGCTGTCTTGAAATGACTTTTTTTCTCTCTTCTGGAACAAGTCACTTGTGCTACATTTTTTTGTCATTCATATCCCAAGCTTCATTCATTCTATTGTAAATCAGTTAGCTTTGCTTTTAATTGCCTGAGAATTATTTGTATTCTTTGATACCCAAAGATACTCATGATGGTAATGTTGATTAAGTGTATTCTAATCTACTTGTTTTCCTCTTATATCTGCTCTGATTTTCCTTACCATCTATTCTATTCTCCAAATATTTTAGCTACAGACTCTGCCCCACCCACTTGCGGTTTTAGAAACAAGAACTTCTGTGCAAAGAAATCTGAAATTGGACAAAATATTTTACATTTTGTCAAATTAGAGGAGCACTGATCTGAAATCAGAAACTTCAGTGCAGCCACTTAGAAGCTACTTGGTCTTTGGCAAATTAATCTCTCCATAGTTTAGTTTCCTTATTCATGACTTGGGTATGCCAGCTGTATAATTTTTATGGTGTTGCTATGAAGATTAAATGAGATAATATTTGTGAAAGTACTTTCAGCTTCAAAAGTACTACACAAATATACAATATTATTAAATAAAGCGACTTGATATTCTACATTTATTACTGCCTTGAAGGATAAGGTCATATACTGCTGTGAGTGTCTTGATACAGATGGTACGTATTTAGTGCCGCATTTTCCCAGTTAAACACCATCTCCTCAAGGAAGCAATGATATATGTTGCTTTTGGCTATAATCTGGAACATGAGTTGTGGTCTAGAGGGTAGATTGTGAGAGGAATGAAGAAAGCAAGGAGATTTACTTCTCTTGGCTTCTTGTTTTAGATTTGCCCTTTTCTTGCATTAGCTGCTCTTCCGCATTTAATGATTTCTCTTGTTTTACATCAATGAATTGTTCTTGCTGTTTGGTTCATGCATGGTGCCTGGTTTCTGCCCATCAGGCATACTTATTTGCCTGGACTTGGGCTCCAGTCCTGCCCTTACTCTAACTGTACCTGTGTCCTAATCGAGGAGCCCTAGCCTCATAAGATATTGTTACACTCCCCGTGGTGCATGATTCCTATGCCTCATATGCAATTCCTTGGATATCAAGGCTCACCTACACAGCCTGGTACATGGACACTCTGAGACATCCTAGATCTCAGCTCATATTCCTGTCCCCAGGGACTCTGATTCAATCTGCTTATTGGACCTCAGTCGCACCAGGTACTATTTAATTTGATGGCTTCGCCCTTTATAATTTTGCTGTGATTATCGAAATGACAACAAAAGGTTTAGAATATTACATAAACTTAGTGATAAAGCAGTGGCAGCTTTTGAGAGGATTGACTCCAATTTTGAAAGGAGTTCTACTGCAGGTAAAATGCTATCAAACAGCATCACATGCCACAGAGAAATTGTTTGTTACAGGAAGAGTCAATCAATGCAGCAGACTTCATTGTTGCCTTATTTTAAGAAATTCCCACGGCCACCCCAGCTTTCAGAAACCACCACCCCGATCAGTCAGCCGCCGTCAACACTGAGGCATGACCGTCCAGCAGCAAAACGATTACAACTCAGTGAAGGCTCAGGTGACGAGCATCACTTTGTTAACAATAAAGTGTTAATTAAGCTGTGTACAATTTTTAGACATAATGCTATGGCACACTTAACAGACTACAGTATAGTGCAAGCATAACCTTTTTTTTTTTTTTTTTTTTTTTTTGCGTTACGCGGGCCTCTCACTGCTGTGGCCTCTCCCGTTGCGAAGCACAGGCTCCGGACGCACAGGCCCAGCGGCCATGGCCCACGGGCCCAGCCACTCCGCGGCACGCGGGATCCTCCCAGACCGGGGCACGAACCCGTGTCCCCTGCATCGGCAGGCGGACTCCCAACCACTGCGCCACCAGGGAAGCCCAAGCATAACTTTTATAGGTACTGGGAAACTAAAAAGGTCATGACTCGCTTTATTGCAGTGTTTGCTTTATCATGGTGGTCTGGAACAAAACCCACAGTATCTCCAAGGTGTGCCTGTATTAGGCTTTGACCGTCCTGACTCTCAGCGTCCTGGAACCTTTGCTTTATATCTGTCCTGTATGTAACCGGAGCATTGACTAGCTTGTTTAGCTTCCTTCTTGCTGACTTGTCCCATATCCCAACCCAACTTGGCTGACGCTGTTTCTCTACTCTTCAAACCTGGCGGTAGCTCAGATATGGAGGTTAAATTTAGTGCAGATGAGGATAATTAGAAAACCAAGTATGATCTCACGAAAAGCTTCACAGCATAAGCATCTCCTGAGAGCTGGTTAGAAATGCAGAATCTCAGGCCCCACTCCGGAGCTACTGAATCAGAATCTGTATTTTAATAAGATCTCAGATGAAGTGATTCATATGCAAAATAAAGTGGGAGAGGCCCTGACTTAAAGCACTCATGCACACACACAGTATATGATATGTATAATATATAATAAAGTACCTCTAATGTAGTTTAAGATATATTACATATAAACTATATAAATAACATATTTAATTAAATTAAAATAGAGCTTAAAAATACTATACTACCAGTTGGCTTATTTAATTTTCCTTACAAAACTGATAAATTACACAAAATAGAATAATGTCTGAAAAGTAGCAACAACAAACTTTAAAGGCAGTGTGAAATAGTAAAATATCGAGGGATTCAGCTATATAAGACCTGGTTTCTAGTATAACTTTGCTGTAGCTGAAGCAAATCAACCCTTCTGGACCTCATTTTTTCATGTGGAAAAAAGCTATAATTTAAAATTAGGTGAACTGGAAAATGTGGTGTTCCTCTAACTTTTGTGGTTTTTATAACGAATTATTCTCTAAGAATTTTTTCAAACTCACAAATTTGTAGCTATATCATTGCGAGTCTTGTCTTTTAATTTATATCAATCTATTTATTGCCTTTATCTTTCTTCTGTAAGTGAGATTTGTTCTAGTCAGGATTGTTTTGGTTGCAAGAAATAGAGACTCTGACAAGGTGACCAACTGTCCTAGTTTACTGGGAATCGAGATGTTTTCTGCTAAGACCAGGAAGGTTCCATGAAAACTGGGATGGTTGGTCACCCTATCCACCCAGATCATGCCACAAAAAGGACTTTATTGAGAGAACACACTACCATTGAATGCAGGGAAAGCTTAATAAAGCCTCAAAGGAACCACCACCAGTCAGTTTTTTGTTTTTGTTTTTTATTGAGGTATAACTGATATGTAACATTATATCATTTCAGGTGTACAACATAATGACTCAATATTTGTATGTTTTGCAAAGTGATCTTCATAATCATTCTAGTTAACATCCAGCCAGCCACCAGATACTTCCCGTGTCTCTTTAATGGTGTCTTTCCTTTTTCCTTATATGAACTCCGTTCCCCTCTGTCTACTAGCTTCCTTCACTTAATATTTGTTTCTGTTCCTGCACAACTTCAATCAATACAAAACTCTAAACTTTGTGATTATATCCTGCCTTTAGAGCCAGGACATAGATTTTAATTCCAGATAAACCATAGGCTGGCTATTCCTAGATCCAGATTGATTATGACCAGAGGTGGACAAAGAAGTGAGGTCATGTGTGACCAAATGCTGGAACTTTGGAGATCAGAGCCTGTGAGTTTGGACCTATCCCTCAGAGGGAAGCATGAGTAGGGCAAGCTTTCCAACCTATGTCTAGAATAGCACTCTCATTGCTACTCACTCTTGGCTCCCTCAGTTCAAGTTTGTTCTCAGATGCAAGTTCACATGCAAGTGTGAAATACAAACATAGGACTTCTCACTCTGTAGCCAAATGGCCTTAAATGATCTTAAATTTTAACAGCACAGAATACTCTTCCAGTCTGAAGCCCAGTTCCAAGCCTTCCTTGAGTCTCCAGCCATCTGGTTCCAAACTTCATGATCTGCTCCTACAGACTTTTCAACTGTTCTTTTAGGGGAAAAAGGTAATATCATAGGTTATCCCAAGTTTTCCTAATTCAGTCACAAGACTTACTCCTTCACCCATAGGGTGAGATCATCTGACTTGTTTGTGTATTTTAATGTTCTGATTTTATAAAGTACAAGGACTTTTCCCCCAAATTCTTTGTAAAAAATGCAACATGGCTTTCAACAGATAAAACCTCACATTCCTCAAATTATCTATAATTACTTCATAAAATGTGTGATTCATAACATAAATGTCCATGGGTAAGTGGTTAAAAAAAAAAATTAACCACAATTGAAACTTCTGATTTGATAGCCCCTTCTGTATCTGAACGATACAACGAAACCAGACAACAGCTTCTCTTCCTGCTGGAGAACTCTCTCTTTTGCTTCTTTTCATAATGTGATTGCTGATCCATTTCTGCCTCTCATCTCAGGGCTTTAGTTTGCTTTGAATATTATTGAGATTAATAGAGTAAAATCAAGTTATAGGAAATACTATTTCAATAAAGATGTATTTCTATCACATATTGGAAACTATCCAGAAAAAGAAAAGCATTTTCTGTAATTATTATTGACATATTTTATCCTTTATAAAAGTCAATAAAAAAACAATAAAAAAAATCAATAACATTTGTCTTCCCAAGAAATCTTTCAGATAAATTTTCAATTTATCAAGAAAATCTACTTTTATAGAATAAGCTGAGTCCTCATACACTAGGTATAAGTGATAATAAGTTCATTTCTACTGCTAAAGTAATCATCATCTAAAGTAACCATCAAAACCTTAATAAAAGGTATGACTTAACACTCTGGAATCCAGTTAGAATTTATTCAACTAAAAGAGTTGAGGTGACTCATTAATTCACAGAATATACCCTCTGAAATACTTATTTTATAATCAGCTAAGTAGATTCAACCTTCAAATATACATGTCATCAATCACTCAAAAGGTATAAATAAATATAGACTTTTTACTTATTGGGTTAATATAAACTTTCATCTGCAAGTTCGTGATGCAATTTTGTAAGCTCAAGTCCACAATCCATGGGCAGTTTAGAAGTTTCCCTGAGGTGGCAAATGAAAATCTCCAACCAGTTATATTGATTTACCATATATCTATTTTATTTAGTTAAAAATTGGTTTGCTTTATAATCAATATCTACACGTATGTTTCTCATATTTTTCTCTTCTTCATCCGTCCTACAATTACCCTTGTATAGACCTTCCTCATTCTCAACTAGATTATTTTCCTTCTAAGTAGTAAAATTCTCTACAACTTCTTCCCTTCATCATCCACACAGCATATTCTGCCATATCGATCTTCTTAAAACCCTGATTTTAAAATGTAACTCCTCTACCAATGGCCTTTAATTTTATGTCAAAAAAATCATCTTGAAACACTGAAATTATGAAATCATAAACACTTTGGTCGGAAGGAATCTGCGCTATCTAGTCCATCCATCCAAATCATCTCTAGTACATGCTTTATCTATTCCACAAATATTTACTGTATACCTATACTATGTTTCAGACATGGGTGTGGGCCTAAAGATACTGTGGTGAACAGAACAGATTATAGTTGCTTCATTGGAATTTACATTCCAGGAGAGAGAGAAAATAATAATCAAGGAAACAGGAAAAATAATCAAGTAGTAATAAGTGCCACGAAGACAAGAAGAAACACGATTGCTTCAAATAAAGAGTGCCATGGTAATTATGTGAAGAGTTTACATCCTTACTGCAAGAGTGACAGATGGCTCTTAAGGTTTCGTAATGACTAAGAGGTATGCACATAAACAAGCCTGGAAAAACTCAGTGCAAATTATGTGTTCCGTTACATTGTCCCTCAACTGCAACTCATTTTGCCCAACCTAACGATTCAGAAACCAGTTGAAAGTTCCATTCCAAGCAGCAGTGCTGTAGCTCTTACAGAATCAGTGTGCTAAAGCCCTTCCCTTTTACTCTCCCAGGTGAAGAGCAGTCAGCCTCAGGCCAGTACCCATTGACTTAACGTTGAGAATAAAATTCGGTTTAGTAATTAAGCAGCCTCATCTATCTGATTTGGTCTGGGACTCTTCAGTTTTCCTTCTGTCTCAGGAACCATGAGGCAAGATTGTTTCCAGGATGGGCAAACTGACAACATAAAATGCACAAAAAGCTATGAAGTATCAATGTGGGGAACACTTCGTTACAGAAACAAACAGCCCTGTATAACTTAGCTGTCCCCAGGGCCATCACTGTAGGAGGGCAACTGCAGTCTTCAAATCTGCTGCTTCTCTCTGAGAAACCCAAAATACCTGGGTTTTGAATCTGGCTCTACTACCTAGTAGCGTGTGAATTTATAAAATGTGCTTGATTTCCCTGAATCTTAACTTTGTTTTCATCTGTGAAATTTTAGTAACATCACTTACTTCACAGGGAGATGGCATAGTGAGTTGAAATATGTTTGTATTGATCTCTGTCAATTATCATCAGTATTAAAATCCACTTTTGCAGATTCTCAGAGAATTTGAGTGCACTGACATCAGTTTTAGGAGCACTGGTTAAAAATAAAATCTGGGTGCGGGGGGGCTTCCCTGGTGGCGCAGTGGTTGAGAGTCCGCTTGCCGATGCAGGGGACACGGGTTTGTGCCCCGGTCCGGGAGGACCCCACATGCCGCGGAGCGACTGGGCCCGTGAGCCATGGCCGCTGAGCCTGTGCGTCCGGAGCCTGTGCTCCGCAGTGGGAGAGGCCACAGCAGTGAGAGGCCCGCATACCGCAAAAAATAAAAATAAAATATAATAAATAAAATAAAATAAAATAAAATCTGGGGCGAATGATCCAGGGAAAGGTGTTGCATTACAAAAGAAGGTCATAAATCACCACCACCACCCCTGCCCCCGTCCCACCCTGTCACACACACCCCCGCCGAGGGAAGAAGAGGTGGAAAATGCATGGAACCTTCAGAAGAGGGAAAGAGTGCAGATCTTGAGAGGAGATAGAAAAACTTAACAGTGTCTTACTGAGGGTGGCTGGTCTAAAGGGAATTGGGCCACTAGAGAGACAGTACATTGAGAAGTGATGAAATACAACTGTAGAAGTCTGGAGGAAGGTTGTCTGCTTAGGATTCAAAGAATATCTGTCCACAAAATTAGCTTAGCCTTAGTCTGTGTATGGACGAAAAAACAAAAAGCAGTAATATCAAGGTCAGCTTGAAAAATGGTAAAATGTAGACCTCTCTAGATTAATCA
The DNA here is from genome assembly GCF_964270905.1 of Leucopleurus acutus. Classification (NCBI taxonomy): domain Eukaryota; kingdom Metazoa; phylum Chordata; class Mammalia; order Artiodactyla; family Delphinidae; genus Leucopleurus; species Leucopleurus acutus. The sequence continues at coordinate 53,142,655 of NC_139160.1, forward strand.
CTATTTCTGGCATCATCATTCTATTTGAGTAGGTTGAGATGCATACTTTAAACTTACCTCAAGTATATCTAATACGGGCCACAACATTTTTTCCACAACAAATATAGGCGAGTTGTGAATTTTTCACTAGCGAACTGTGTAATCTATAATAAGATAAGAACACCATGGGCCAAAGGTACTTCGGAAAAAATAAACAAGAAAAAGGTGCAAATTAAAGATGTTTACGGAGGCAACATTGCCCTGATCTTTCACGAGCCAGGAATCAACCAACCAAACATAGCACCTAACTTGAGTCTCCTCTTTGGAAGACTATCCAAAGAAGAGTGAGAGAGACATGTATTCTCAGGAAGGAAAATAAAGAAAGTGTTTGGAGAAGGCGTCACATTTTTTTGCGCCCAGATCTTTTTGTGGTCTGCTATTGTGTTATCTAGCATTATGCCATTAGCTAAATTCAGAGCTAAAGGAGAAAATGGTATTACGTATACTTACAATTTTAGTACCCCAGAGATCCAAATCTACTAAATGAAGTGGAACCAGTCCTGTCTCAGAGACAGTTCAGTAATTTGAGAAAGGCCAGAAGTTCCAAGTGAAATAATGATCACAGAGGAAGGAGGATGAAACAGATTGTGGCCCACAGACATATGGATAGGTTGATTTGTTTTTAACATCACCAATGAATTCAGGATGTATATATATATATCTGAATTGGGAATCACCTGCCTCCTTTCCAGATAATACTCTGTAGATTCTTAAATAATGAAAGTAATAAAATTAATTTTTCATGTATTGGCCCAAGATCAAATAAATTCTATAAAATGACCATAGGAAATCAGCCTAATTGTATTAGCGCTCGGGTTATGCCTTTGGTACCAGGGGCTGCAGTCTTGATACTCCCAAGGCCACAGCTGCTTAACATGCCTTTGTCCCATTCAGTGTAAACTTGGATGCCTTCCCAAGAATGATGTCTGAGAACTTCATTTTCTTCTCCCCTGAGTCCCTCTCCTCTTGAGTAAAACCTAGGACATAGGCAGCATTCCTCTCTTCCTGCGGCATTGTTCAGCATCGTGCTTTACCCCTGAGCTCTCGCCCTGGTCCCACATTTCCATTGTAACTTGAACCCTAACCCTAACTGGATGGTAGGTTTCCATTAATTATCACTTAACTTTGATTTTTTGGAAAGAACCTGGGCTATAGAGTAATTTCTAACTGGACTGGAATACTATATCTATCCTTTCCTGGCTATGAGGTTTGGGTTAAACCATTTCCCTTTCTCCAGGTCTAAGTGGACCTTCGATATTTGGGCTCTATTTTGCTTATCCCAAAGGTACTCTGTTAGTGATTCTGGTTTCCTGTATGGCTACCAATGGAACAAACTGGAAAGAAGATGAACATTGTCTCTGAGGGGAAATAATGAGTTCAAGTTTGGACATGCTGAACTTGAATAGACATGAATGGGACAGCCAGGTGAACCCATTATTCTTTGCACTCATACCTGAAGCTTAGTTGTGGATGTAAAATTGAATATCCCTGGAGTGGTACGTCCATTACCTGAACTTGTTCTATGCTTTAAAACCTTCCATGGCTCCTTGCTTTCTTCAGGCTCGAGTCTAAATATGGCATGAAACTTAAAGCTCTCTGTGTGCCTTACCTCCTCTCTCCAGGTGTGGTTATGCAGGGTTTGACCTGGACCTTCCCTTCCTGGAGGTTACAGCATAAAGCAGATACTCACCTGGGTACACCCACACAAACCAGAGATGAAAGGTCCTTGGGAATCAAGGAAAGCAACCCAAGGGGTCACCCAATCCTTAATTTTGAAAAGAAGAAAAATCTCTTATGTTATTCCTTTAAAACAATGATCTATGTATCCTCTGTATTCAACATCTTTGGAGAAGAGTCTTCCATTGCCATGTATAAAGTTCATTATTTATAATCCTTCTGGGGTACAATGCTTTTACTAATGTCTAATTTAAACTTCTTGCTGTAAGTCTCCTCCCTGCTACACTTAGTGAAGTGAGAAATCTGCTTAAATAACATTTCTTCATATGTGTTTATATTATATGAAATAGTCTTCTTGAGTCTTCTACAGGTAAAATCTGCAAACCCTATTTCTTTAGCTCAGTAATATAGCTTTTAAAAACTTTTTAGTGGAAGTGTTTCTTTTTATCTGAAGCCTCTATCAAAACCAAGTTATATTTTGTTAAAAGTAGATATCACATATTACAGGCAATAAAAAAAGATATATGGAAAATATGCCTTTGTTTTCAACAAACAAACAATATTCTGGGGAAGCATGATTTCTCATACTTCTTGTCTATGTGGAACCCTGTGGCCATCCTGTGTCTACTTCATCCTGCCTTTTGGTAAAAATGCTAAACTTCCATATTTGTCTTTTCTTAGCCTAATTGTTACACATTTCAGGAAAGCGTTAGTCAACTTTATCTTAAAATCTTGGTCTTTGCATCATTCAAATGTTGGTACAGATGACGTAGGTTCTAAAATAAGCTCGTAATGGTTATCTTTATTATTTAAAGTAAAATTATTTTAAAATCCATTCTGTAATCCTTAATTACAGGCTGGGAAAAGGAAAGTAATCTTGTCTCAGAGGGATCATTTTGATTTCTTCTGCTAATAATGGAAACCTTAATGATTTGTCCAGGTCATTTTGGGGCGTGTGTGTGTGTGTGTGTGTGTGTGTGTGTGTGTGTGTTTCATACTTCTACTTGACATTACAGGAGTCCTCATTTGCTCTTTTAAAATATTGTCCCTAAATTTATTTTGAACTGCCTTAAATTCACAACACACCCATCAGTATTTTTGACCTACCCTAGTGTTTCAGATAAATTCTTTACCCTGACACAAATCAATAATGAAATGCAGTTTAGTTAAGGCTTCCATTAGGCCTGATTTTCTTAGGGATAATATATGATAAGGTAGTCAACATCTTGCTTTTGCTTATGTGATACTTCTGGGAGCTGAACAGTCTGCCCTCAGGCAAATGTATCTCAAGCCAAGGAGGGATGCACCCTCATATTCTGTTAATTGATTGAAAGGGCAAATGATCTATAGGAAAAGTTGCATCATTAAGTTAATTGAGGGCAAAGCCTAATTAGAGGGGAAATAGAGTAGACAGAGCCAGAGACACAGCAGGCCTTCATCTGTGATGTCAACAAACAGAGCTTGTAACTAGAACCAGACAGAGACTGCAGGCCTTCATTTACATCTTCAGTTTCAATGTGAAAAAAATCCACTCTGTGTGCATGTGTATGTGTGAGTGCATGTGCGCATGTTTGGCCAGGGGAAAAGCAAAAGTTTACATACTTAGATAGAAATCAGTTCCTCCCAGGTGGAGCTGCCTACTGGGAATCAATATGTTTTAAACAAGTTAACTGAATCATATATATTTGAGAGGGTAATCTGAAACACATTTGAACTTGAAATTTGGAGGAGAGATTGATGCTATTCTCACTTATAGAGTGGCCTTAGAATCAACAGAATATAAAGATCCTTTTTTCCAACTTGAATGCAGGCAGGTTACAGTGGGGATTTATTTGGGGCCTGATCATACTACTGTCAGAACAGATGTGAAGTACTTGAACACATTTTGATCAACATCAATTTACCCTATAATAAATAGCCTTCCTGAAATAGGTTCAAAATTATACTGCATTACAAAAGATGAGATATTAATTCCCCTGCAATGCAAGTTGAAAGTAAAGATATCCACCTTCTATATTCTGTAACTGAACTGCTTTTTAGCAACCCCTGGTTCTTTGGGTATCTTCTCAGATTCAGAAGCTACAGTAGCATAAGTGGCAGTATTAAATTTTAGATGCTTCTTAAGTGTTTCAAATTTGGGGTTCAGATCTGAGCTGAGAGAGGTGATGATGGTCAGAACATGTGCTTTTTATTCTTTCAGAAAACTTTCCATGTCCAACTTGCCATTGAGTGTACTTTTCTCTGACTGTAGCAATGCAAACAAAATCTGCCATAAGAAATACCACTTAAGAGAAACAAAGAATGCAAGCAGACACGTTTAGGCACTAGTTGTTAAAATACATGGGTATTATTTCTCAATTCAACTGTAGTCCTTGACTTTGCAAAAAACTGGGCCCCATTTCTTATTTCTCATGCATACACAGATTTCTATAGTTAAATAAGAAAGTCATTGCAATGTTAATAAATACAAAAGGATGGCTAATAAAATATTTTAGCTAGGAAAGAGAAAAGGTACACATTAACTGATAATTTGCTGAGCATACCAGCTAGGTGCAATAAAATCAGACCTTTTGTACGTAAAGAAGAATCCTTATGACATTGGACAGGAAACTTACAATTTGCACCAGTAGAAACTTAAAATTGTATTGATACATTGTGTTATTAGATCAAGAATGATATTTTCAGACTTGGTTAAGAAATTCTCTTTTTCTTCCCTTATTTATTGCTCTATTTATTGCTTTTCTGAATATATTGCTTTTCAAGTCAGATTCAGGTGCAAACCACTAAAGATTTTCAAATTGTCAAAACCAGATCAACAGAAAGAACTAATCACAAAGTTTGTTCTTAGAGGTCATGTGGTCAAAAAGAACAAATCTAGTTGCAGCCACTGATCATCGGAAGAAACACGCTCGCTTTTCTTCCAGAATCTTTTCTTCGCAAATGCTAAAACCACAAATTTCATCCAAAAAGTAACAAAGGAATCCGTGGCCTATGTTTTGATGATTTCCCTCAACCATAGGTATCATAGGTCTGTGGGCAACTGGACTCAACAGTTGAATACAGTACTTTTTTTAATACAGAGATAATTTCCTTTTCCTCTCAGATTGCATTTACTGAGAGATTGTTGAGAGGCAATACAACGAATAATTTTTATAATAACAGCATATTCATTTTCTCAAACTTAACCCAAGGAGTATTGGCTTGTTATGGTTACTAGTAGTGTTTTCGCTACAAATCTATAAAAATCTTGACAGACTTTTAACATGTTTCTCATCATGCCTTTGAAAGTGAAAATGTAGAACTGAGATAATATTTGAGACTTCTGCTAGAGTGGTGTTTTTCTTTGGTTCTAAATCATACTGCATTTGCTTCTGGAGAAATACAGCTGTGGGCTTTTGCCATCTAAAGGGCCTTGGAAAGGAATGGAAAGTCTGGATCTCCTTGTGGCTTTGATTCTATTGCCTGAGCTGGTAATAAACACTGGATGGAATTGGGTAACAAAGAATACATGACATAGGCCTTCCAAATCGCAGGACTCAAAATCCTCCCAGAGTCTTGGGTTCCAAATTATAGAATTCAAACACCATCACCAGCACTATGGAAAAATATCCATAGCTTAAAAGTTTTTTTAATTTTTTAAATAACTGGTCTACATATTGTCAAAATCTATAGGATTTATATTTTTATTTTCTTCTAACTTCTTGATATTAAGTAGTCATAATGCTTATCCTCATATTGGGTCCCCATTCTTGGATTTTAGAGGAAGGGGTTGAGATTTTTTTATTGGGAAGACCTGGCCTTGAATCTGAGCGCTGTCACTCTCAAGTCATGTGTTCTGATCCTTTTAAAATTTTCATATGTAAAACTGAAATAATAATATATACACCTCATTATAAAATTGTAAGACTTAAAGAAAAAGAAATGAGCGGGGGTGGGGAGACTTGGGAGTCAACCTTTTATTCTAATCACAAAGTCTGTGTCTCCTGAGTCAAGACCCTTGCCCCCAGACCGCACTGAAGAGACTTAAGGAAGTGGAAAAGAGAGTAAACTGATAACAATAAAGGGGAAGGCAGGGAGTGGGTGCAGTCATTAGCAGATAAGAGATTTCAACGAATTCCGGGAGGTTAGGCGCAGCTGAAAGCTGCTGACCAGAAAAACCAGAGGAACAGAGGCGGGTCTACATTCTAGACAGAGCCCAGGTGGGAGCTTGGTGGACGCCAGTCTTCTCGGCAATGGCACCCTGGGCTCAGAGTTGACAGCACGGAGAGTGGGAGTGAGGGATGAAGCTAAAACGGGGGGAATTAAAAGGACTTCCGCCTGCAGCTCGTTGCACCTCTCCAACCCCACTCCCTCATCCTCACTGCAGGCAGAAAAACTGGAATTGCAGCCCAGCATTTACCTCCAGGTGAAAACAGTGTAAGGCTTTATCCGGAAAAACGTGAGCAAGTTTTCCGTGTAAAGCTCAGACTTCCAGTGTGGATGAGGGTAAAACTCTCCTCACTGGCCTTGCAAGGCCAGGTGAACCTCTGGCTTTCTCCCTGCACGCTGCCCTGTAGTAAAGTGAAGTCTGTCCAATGAGCTGAAGTACCTTATTTGCATCCTGAGTAGTTTTCCTGTTTGGGAGAGAAGCCCTTGTGGAAGCTGACCTAGCTGCATTATAGCTCCCTATATCCACACTGGCTGCCTAAAATAAAGTAGACCTTCATTTTTCAGTTAGAAGGGAAAACTGCAGATCACCAGACCAATGTGGATAACCAATAGTTTCAAATGAGTAATTACTATATAACAGATACCATTCAATGTCTTTACATTCTTCATTTATTTAATCTTCTTAGAAATAAAATCTCTGTCAGGCAGGCACTATTACAATCCCTATTTTACAACTGAGGAAACTCAGTCACATTAAAAGTTGAATCACTTGTCCAAAGCCACAGAGTTAATAAGTGCTAGAGCAGAGGTTGAAAGCCAGAAGTCTGGCTTCCAGAACCTACGTTCTTTTTTTTTTTTTTTTTTTTTTGGTACGGGGGCCTCTCACTGTTGTGGCCTCTCCCGTTGCGGAGCACAGGCTCCGGACGCGCGGGCCCAGCGGCCATGGCTCACGGGCCCAGCCGCTCCGCGGCATGTGGGATCTTCGCGGACCGGGGCACGAACCTGTGTCCCCTGCATTGGCAGGCGGACTCTCAATCACTGCGCCACCAGGGAAGCCCAGAACCTATGTTCGTAAAAGCTATGAAACACTACCTAACATTTAAAAAAAAAAAAAAATTCTTTTAATTTTTATTTTTATGGAGCAAAATAAATATAAATCAGAGAACAGGAGAAAAAGAGTCCATCTTTATTCTGTTCAAAGAGATTTGAGAGCTTAATTCATGAAAATAGAAACAGCCAGAGGGGGGAAAATGAGTTTTTAGAAATTAAAAATATGATTGCCAAATTTAAAAACTGAGAAATAAAACATCAGAAAAAAAGGAAATCAACACAGAGAATCATTTCAGAAAATCCAAAATTCAATTAACAGTAGTTCCAAAAAGATAAGTTATGGGACTTCCCTGGTGGCGCAGTGGTTAAGAATCCGCCTGCCAATGCAGGGGACACAGGTTCGAGCCCTGGTCCGGGAAGATCCCATATGTCGTGGAGCAACTAAGCCCATGCACCACAACTACTGAGCCTGCACTCTAGAGCCCACAAGCCACAACTACTGTGAGCCCACTAAGCCCACATGCCTAGAGCCTGTGCTCCCCAACAAGAGAAGCCACTGCAATGAGAAGCCCGCGCACCGCAATGAAGAGTAGCCCCCACTCGCTGCAACTAGAGAAAGCCCGCGCACAGCAACAGACCCAATGCAGCCAAAAAGTAATTAATTAATTAACTGATTTTTTTAAAAAGCTATGGAAGATGGATGGGAGGGAAATTATTTAAGATTTATTAGAACAAAATTTCCCAGCAGTAAATATGCAAAATCACAGCATTTACTTTATAACTTTCCTAAAGATTAGGTTATAGAATGAGACTATTTCAAATATTAGAGTTGACACACTGTGGTTTTTGTATTGGTTCATAGGTACTTGTCAATCTTGGAAGAATATGTTATCATGGGAAACATATCTAATTTGGGTCTGCTATTCACTGCTCTAAAGATGGTGGTTTAAATATAATGCAGAAGACATCCACGGTCTGGAAGAGTTACAAACCACTAGTCTGCAACAAAGTATTGGCAATTAGAAAAGTTGGATGCTGTTAATGTTTCTATTTGAAATATGACTCTAAAAAATTATCAAGGTCATTCCTACACACATCATTTTTTCAGAGATGACCACATACTAGCTACCATATCTTAGTGAAATACCCCTCAATTCAATTTGATTGTAAGAGGATATGATGAACGTATTAGCTTCCTTTTATTGCTATAACAAATTACCACAAACTTAGTGGTTTAAAACAACACTAATTTATCATTTTATAGTTCTGGAGGTTAGAAATCTGTAACGCGTTTCTCTGGGCCAAAATCAAGTTGTTGGCAGGGCCACACTTCCTCTGAGGCTCCGGGAGAGAGTCATTTTCCTTGCTTTTCCAGCTTCTAGAGGTCTTCTGCATTCTTAGGCTCATGGCCCTTCCTTCCATCTGCAGAGTTGATCACTTCAACTTCTGCTTCCACTGTCATGTCTCCTCTCTGACTTTTGTCCTCCCACTTCCCTCTTACAAGGACTTTTATGATTACATTGGGCCCAAAAGGATAATCTAGGGTAGTCTCCCCATCTCAAGAGCCTTAATTTAATCACATCTGCAAAGTCTTTTTTGCCATATAAGGGTAAGATATTTGCAGGTTCTAAGATGTGGATGTCTTTGGGAAACTTTTATTCTGTCTCCCACACTGAAGTATGAAATTAATGTCAATAATAGAACCTAAAGAAAACACTCATCTTGAAAGACACCAAAAAATTTAGTCAAAATGAATAAGCCAATGATACACAGAACCAACCTTATTCTATGACTAACACCGAGAAAAGAAAACATTACTTGACATATAATTATTATATTTGATTGGCATAGTGACTCAGGAGTTCATATTTTTAAAAAATACTTTACCTTTATGGATGCAATGTATTAATGAATATGTGGGATGGAAGAGGAGGATGGAGAAGTTAGGGAGAGAGGGAGTAAAGCATGACTCATTTATCATTTTACATCAAAGTGGCTCATGAAAGTCATAAAATGGAAACTTTGTTATCCACTGAAATAACCGAATTTGATAAAGCAATCCGAAGTAAAGGTCAAGAAAGCAGACCTTTAATAGCATATAGTGGAAAGAGAAGCTTTGGATCCAAATCCTATGTCTTATATGTGACCTTGAATAAATAACCTAACCTCTGTGAGCTTTATATCTGTTTCTTTAAAATGGGTTCAGTAATATCTGCCTGATGGATAGGTTGTAAGAGTCTGATGTAATTCTGTCAGTCTCGTAGGGAACATGAGTTGTACGTGGTCTTCACAATCTCTACCAATACATTAACCCTCAATATAATATATAACCATCCGAGTTTACCTCTCATAAATTATCTGTCTTCAGGAAACTACATCTGACTACTCTAGTGTAGGAGTCACTAAACTGGAGAGTCATCTTTATTATTTTTTATGGTGTCATTGATTTTCAACACATATTTCTGAGGTTAATTCTAATCAATCACCCAAAATTAATGTAAAAGCCTGCTGTCTGATTCAGACACATGAAACTTTACTGTATTTGTTTTCACTGGCTGCATGAAAATTTAGGACTAGGTGATTTTAAATCGGTAAATGACATGATCTTTTCTTCTTGAAGCACCGTTCACCACCATTTCTAGGATTCCCTTCAATTCTCTAACTTACGCCCATATTTACTTCAATATAATACAAGACACATTATACCTAATGTAGTCCGAAGTATACAATCTCTACATTTTTTTCTTTAAGTTTTTTAGACAAATGAGTATTATTCTTTCTATATGCATAATTGGAAATTATTTGACCTGTATCATTGGTTTGGACCTTAAGATCTCAAGTAGATATTCAGGAAAAATACATTCAAATGAAATCGTAAAATTTCAGCATTTAGTCCTATCTCTTAGAAATCTCTAAATTCTCCATATGCTGATGGTACAAATGAGTATCCATTTCTTAATGAAATGTGTGATAATTAAGGCCTATTGAAGACAAAGCCTTCTGACATTGTCCATCTAACACACTTTTATAAAATACCACAATTGTGTGGTATTTTAGATATTTCTCAAGTCATACCCAATGTATGACATACTATCTACATGCATATTTTAAAGCTCATTGTAATTTGAAATAAGGAACAAACATTTGCAAATAGGATTTGACTCATCCATCTCACAATATCTGAAATGATTTACCATTTCATAAACCTGTAGTGTGGAAAGCAAATATATAAAGTTTGGTAAATAGCCTTAATCGGGTGTGAGAACTTTGCGAGTGTCTGCCCAGGCCCAGCGGAAGCTGATGAGTTATCAGGTTCGAAGGAATTTGCCATTTCGTCTTGATATTTTAAAAAATTGTTTTCGTTACTCACTGATAATTACATTCATTTCATCCCATAACATTTATATACCCTCTGCTCAGAAGGTAACTAATTCACATATTAAGGTGGATTTTTCAATATCAAAACAACAACTAAGGCACCCCAATTTTTGTCTTGAGGATTAATTAAAGTACAGTTAAGGAGAAAAATTATCAGAGAGGTTTTTAAAAAATTAAAAACACAGCAGTTTTTCTAATGAATGGGCTGAGGACTGCCAGCAACAAATGACCAAGGGTACTTGTTAAAAATGCAGCTCTGGGGCTTCCCTGGTGGCACAGTGGTTGAGAGTCTGCCTGCCGATGCAGGGGACGCGGGTTCGTGCCCCGGTCCGGGAAGATCCCACATGCCGCGGAGCGTCTGGGCCCATGAGCCATGGCCGCTGAGCCTGCGCGTCCAGAGCCTGTGCTCCGCAACGGGAGAGGCCACAACAGTGAGAGGCCCGCATACCGCAAAAGAAAAAAAAAGAAAAAATGCAGCTCTGTGGACTGCTAAACCCACTAAATCAAATTATGAAGGTTAATATTAGGAATTCCTGTTTTAATAATTGAATATGATTCACAAGTACACTATAATTTGCAAACTATCCATTAAATCACAAATATTTGGATTGAATACTTACTATATACCAGGCACTATTCTAGGCTGAAGATTGGCAAACTGTGTATGGCCTGAAGACCAAATCCAACCTGCCAGCTGTTTTTATACAGCCTGTGAAGCAAGAATAGGTTTTACATTTTTAAATGGTTTTAAAAAATTTTAAAAAAACCCAAAACATTTTGTGACAGATAAAAATTTTATGAAAGTCGAATTTTAATGTCTATAAATGCAGTTTTATTGGCACACAGCTACTCTCATTAATTTCCATATTGTCTGGCTGCTTTCTTGTTACAACGACACAGTGGAATAGTTGCAACAGGGTCTATATGGTGTGCACTCATTGTTTTCACACTGCTGCTAAGCACAGTACAAACAACAGTGACACAGTTATAACGCAATAGCATTTCAAGTGTCATGCGTGTCACTGTACTGCATTTTATTTTAATTTTATTACCAGTGTAACATCACATCATAACAAGCAAATAAAAAAGTGGATTTTGAATGCCACACTTTCAAGGCACAATTAAATTTGGATTATTTTGTTATGAAATTGGATGACAAAGCATTGTGTTTATTATGCAAAGACAACATGGCTGTGCTAACAGAATACAATGTGCTTCAACACTACCAGACCAAGCACTCATCCCAATATTTCCAACTGGCAGGAGAGCAGAGATTGGGACAATTAGAAAAGTTAAAACAAAACATCTCATCTTAGCACAATTTCTCCACAAGAATAAGGAATTAAAATGAGCTGCAATGTAGAGAATGGACTTGAGGACATGGTGTGGGGGAGGGTAAGCTCTGACAAAGTGAGAGAGTGGCATGGACTTATATACACTACCAAATGTAAAATAGATAGCTAGTGGAAAGCAGCTGCATAGCACAGGGAGATCAGCTCAGTGCTTTATGTCCACCTAGAGGGGTGGGATAGGGAGGGTGGGAGAGAGATGCAAGAAGGAGATATGGGGTTATATGTATATGTATAGCTGATTCACTTTGTTATAAAGCATAAACTAACACACCATTGTAAAGCAATTATACTCCAATAAAGATGTTTAAAAAATTAAAAATTAAATGAGCTGCAACCAAAAACATTACATTTGTTAGCCATTCCAAGAAATCTGTTTACTGATGGTGATGTAATTAAATCATGTTTGACACATTAACCAAAGAAACATGTCCAGAGAAAATAAATTTTCTTAAGATTAGTAGCCTATTGGTGAGAATTCTTGGGTAAAGAATTGAGGACATTGAGAGGAGCATCAATAGCCAATTAAAATACAAGGCAAATGAGTTTGAATAGTTTTATCCAGCTCTTGATGAATTGACGATGTTAAATTTGATGCTCAGCTGTTGTTTACTTGAGCAGGCAATGCCCAGTTTGAAGTGACCGAAGAATTAGCCACTATGAATAGTCTTCATTTAAAAACTACAGGCACTCAACACTAACACTCAAAGGTGTTAACAAAATACTAATTCTGTACAACCTGAAGTGGAATCTGCTAAGATGTGTTATAACTAATAGTAGTGAAAATATGAACAGAGCAGAGAAAGGTGTAGTTGGAAAAATTTAGAAAGTTTGTGACAATGCAAAGTGTTTAAAGCCCATGATTTTTCATCAGCAGGGCTTTGCAGAAAATGTATTAATCTACTGTGTGGTTTTGAACCAGTAATGTTGACAGAAAACTCCATTTACTTTTGTGGGCTAACCAACATCAGTTCCGTGAGTTTTTGTCAGAAATAGAAGCTGAATATTCTGATTTGCCCTACTGCACAGTAGTTTGATGGTTCAGCAGTGACAAAGTTTTATTGTGATTTTATTTTTTAGCTCAGGGCGAAGATTAAAATTTTTCTGAATGAGAATTACCCTCAACCACTATTTTCAAATACTGAATGGTCTTGGAAATTAGCTTTTGCTGAAGAATCGATGTTGTTTCTTTATGAACTCAAGTTAAACTTACAAGGTCAAACAACACTATGGGAGAAACTTGTACTGCAATAAAGACATTTTGACAAAAACTAACATTGTTTGAATCACAAGTAATGTCAAGCTACTTTATACACTTCCCATTCTGCCGAATGTTAAAAGTAAGGAGTGAGATCTCCATTTCCACACAAATGTGTCATGGATATATCTTCTGACCTCCAGTAACATTTTCCAAACATGATGTAAGTGTGAAGGAAATTTCCACATTTCAAAATTCATTTAAAAGTGTAACTGAGGAGCTTCTATGTAACGTTCTCCTGGAAGTTAATAATCTGTAATGTAATCACATGCTAAAATGCAATATCAAGAGATGAATCTAATAGAATTCTATAAATGCCTTCTAAATGATGAATACACTCAATAGAGGTCAGATGCTAATGGATACCTATCTGTCTGAAAGGACATTTTCAAAGATGAAATATATAAAATCTCATACACATTTTACAAATCAGCATTTGTAAACCAGATAAGCATTTACAATCAATTTTGATGATAGATAACTAATTTTGAACTAATTTTGAACCCTAATTATGTGAATGTTATCAACCCCTCCAAAAAAGAATTGTGTTCTCCTTGTTTGTAGACTTGTATTACAAAAACTTTACTTTATTATTATTACTCTCTTAAATTTTGTCGATGCAGAATTTGTAGAAATTTTTACTCTCTTACATAATATCCTTGATTTTGCCACTGCTCACAACATCTAAAATATTTACTATTCTGACCCTCTCTTTTCCCTTTCAGTTTCTAGGTAGTACTTTATCTTCAAAGGTCTTGTCCTCTAGATATCTTTTCCTTAGTCTATGCTTTCTGCGCCAAAATTATGTGCTTGCCCATAGTCTTATCACACTGATGCATAAATATGTGTTTATTCATCTGGTTCCCCTACCAGACCATAAGCTCCTAGAATATATTCAGGAGGAATATGTATCACTCCTTTACACATCCATTTATAAGTATTGTGTTCTCATACTTATTATAATTTCTGGAATATAATTGGTTCCCCGGTACCTATCTTCTCAATCAAAGCTAGGCCATTGTAGGTAGCAAGGCACTGAGCTCAGTGGAATCACAAAAGTAATTAATATTTATCAAATGCTTTCTGTGGTTAAAAAAAAAAAGCCTTTCACAGTTTATATTACGTAGGTATCATTGCTCTTTTTTTTTTTTTTTTTGCGGTATGCGGGCCTCTCACTGCCGTGGCCCCTCCCGCTGCGGAGCACAGGCCCCGGACGCGCAGGCTCGGCGGCCATGGCTCTCGGGCCCAGCCGCTCCGCGGCATGTGGGATCTTCCCGGACCGGGGCACGAACCCGCGTCCCCTGCATCGGCAGGCGGACTCTCAACCACTGCGCCATCAGGTAAGCCCTCCTTTCTTTTTTTTTTTTTTTTTTTTTTTTTTTGCGGTATGCGGGCCTCTCACTGTTGTGGCCTGTCGCGTTGCGGAGCACAGGCGCCGGACGCGCAGGCTCGGCGGCCATGGCTCACGGGCCCAGCCGCTCCGCGGCATGTGGGATCTTCCCGGACTGGGGCACGAACCCGCGTCCCCTGCATCGGCAGGCGGACTCTCAACCACTGCGCCACCAGGTAAGCCCCATTGCTCTTTTTTCACAAGAGAAGGAACTGAGATTAAATTAGGGACTCAAGGTCATATTTCAGGGAAATGTTACAGCTAGCTTCTAAGCTACGTCTGTCAGTTACACCTCTGTGCTCTACAAATCCACCTACAAAGCAATGGACTTCCACCAGAACCTGTTACTTTTTTCCTTGGTTTCCAACTTCCTAAATCTAGCTAATCTCATGAACTAACTCCTACTGTGATGTTAATGGGTTCACATGCTGCCACTCATTCTCACTCCCCAGAGAAAATATTTTGTCAACAAGGCAGTATTCTAGGGAAGATATTTTCCACCAAACGTATTTGGGGATTATTATGATCCTTCCAAGGTTTAAGGCATTAGGAATGAAGCTACCTGGTTTAGTTGGTGGGATTCAGGTATGTGACTTTACACAAAAATTCACCCTAGGAGCATATATTGACATTGTTACTTATAAATAGTAATAGAGGTACAGTAATGCTCCCCTTATCTGCGGTTTTGCTTCCCACAGTTTGTTACCCTAGGTCAACCACAGTCTGAAAATATTAAATAAAAAATTCCAGAAGTAAATAATTTGTATGTTTTAATTAGGCACCATTCTGCGTAGAGTGATGAATCTTGTGCTGTTCTGCTCTGTCCCACCGGGACTCACCTCTTTGTCCCATGGCCCCCCACCCCATATCCTCTTGCCCCTTTAGTCACTTAGTATCTAGCTCAGTTATCAGATCGACTGTCAACTGTCTTGTGTTCAAGTAACCATTCTTTTACTTAATAATGACCCCAAAGGGCAAGAGTAGTGACGGTGGCAGTTTGGATATGCCAAAGGGAAGCCATAAAGTGCTTCCTTTAAGTGAAAAGGTGAAAGTTCTTGACTTATTAAGGAAAGAAAAAGAATTGTATGCTGAGGTTGCTAAGATCTGTGGTAAGAACAAATCTATTCATGAATTATGAGGAAGGAAAAAGAAATTTGTGCTCGTTTTGCAGCTTGCTCCTCCAACTGCATAAGTTACAGCCGCAGTGCATGATGAGTGCTCAATTAAGATGGAAAAGGCGTTAACTTTGTGCAGTAAGGTATTTTGAGAGAGAAAGAAAGACTATATTTATACAACTTCTATTAGTTTACTGTTATAATTGTTCTGTTTTATTATTAGCTATTATTGTTAATCTTTTACTGTGCCTATTTTATAAATTAAGTTTTATCATATGTATGTATAGGGAAAAACATAATACACATAGAATTTGGTACTATCCACAGTTTTAGGCATCCACTGAGGGTCTTGGAAGATATCCTCTGTGGATGAGGGGGCACTACTGTAATATGCAAACCTCAGGCATAGTATTTTTTTTTTATAGTTTTAGCTATTTATTTATTTATTTATTTATTTATGGCTGTGTTGGGTCTTCGTTTCTGTGCGAGGGCTTTTCTCTAGTTGCGGCAAGTGGGGGCCACTCTTCTTCGCGGTGCGCGGGCCTCTCGCTATCGCAGCCTCTCTTGCTGCGGAGCACAGGCTCCAGACGCACAGGCTCAGTAGTTGTGGCTCACGGGCCCAGTTGCTCCGCGGCATGTGGGATCCTCCCAGACCAGGGCTCGAACCCGTGTGCCCTGCATTGGCAGGCAGATTCTCAACCACTGCACCACCAGGGAAGCCCAAGCATAGTATTGATATATAATCGATACAGTTGGCCCCTGAAACAGAATGAAGAAAATTCCTGATCCTCAGACCTGTTTGCTAAGAACCCAGGGAAACTTGTATAACTATATTAGAGCAAAAAAACTAATCATAGCTGCCATTTATATAAATTTTGTAAAAATAAATGAATAATATTTATTTCATTCTTTGCTTATTGAGCTCCATGTGCTGGGTAACGTGGTGGGCGTTTATTTTTCACACAAACGTATATGAGAGGTACTACTACACAAATTACTTTGAACAAGTATAAGCAAGTTCCCATTTTAAAATGTGTAAAATTTGTATAAAGAAGAAAATGCCAAGATTCAGAGTCAATGCCTGAGTCCTTTCCACAGTTCATGCTATAGGGTCCTAGACTTCTTACAAAATGATGCCCCATCCTCTCCAGACATACTTGACACAGGGATCAGGTCAGGGATTTTGCATCTTTGGAAGAGGAAGGAGGGGGAATTTCATTTGTGTTTGTGTGCTTGTGTGTGTGTGTATGTGTGTGTGTGGAGGTGGAGGGTTGAGGACACAATAAAGAAGCTCTGAAGTAATGGAGTGTGATTGAGGGCGGTGAGGTGATGAGATTTTTTTTTATCCAAACTTCTTCCAGATCCCCATTCTGAGTATGGAGGAGACACTCACACGCTCTCAGAAGTTCAGGGTTATTTGCTGCTGTGGAATGCAGCCAGTACTCTCAGTGTCCTTTTCCACTTTTTATTAGAGGGGAAGATGGAGTGAAGGAAGACTTAGGCCATTGTTGGCAGGTTTCTACAGACTGCCTCAGAGAGAGAATGTGCCCCAGAAAGCACCCCCTTACAGATTTCTCATAAAGCAGAATTAAAATATTATTGAAGATATAAAAGATTTGCTGACACAGACACACATCAAAGATGCAAAGGCCTAGATCACATTTAATAATAATAATTATTATTATTTTTAAAAATGTCTAAATGAGCAGTGCTTTTTGAAAAAGAGCAAATTCTCCCAAGTTATACAAGGCAAATAGTGAAAAAGGTCTCCCCACCTCCTTTCCTGTGTCCCCAGGAACAACCAGTTCATATGCTGATGCATAACCCTCTGGGACTCTTCTGTGTTTACATATGCTTATACAGTTGTATTTTTTTAATGATATTATTCTATACATAGTATTTGCTACTTACTCTTTTCATTCAAAAATGATCATGGACATCTTGCCATGCATCCATCTTCCATGCAGGATCAACCCCTTTCTTTCTCTCTCTTCCTTTTTTTTTTTTTTTTTAAATGGGTATGTAGAATCCCATCGTTTGGATATGGTATAATTTGTTTAACTCTCCCTACTGATTATCTGTTTTGGTTGCCTAAAGTACTTTATAATTTTTTAGAAGTCTGGACAGCAAATATTCGAGGATATAACCAAGTACCTGTAGATAAAATTTTCTAACAAGATTGATTCCTAAAAACAGAGAGTATTTGCAATTAAGATAAGATTTTCGAAGTTGTTAATATCAACTGTCTACATGAACATTAGAAAAAGATCTGTGAGAACAATTTAAAGTCCACAAGGATTATTCCTGTGAATATTTGGGGATACAATTTTGATTAAAAAATTTTAAAGAAAGAGTGCATAATAAAGATATGTATACAACAATTAAAAACTGAAAAAATGGAGTAAATAACTTAAAAGTCAAGTCCTTGTTACCATTCCAATTTTTTTCATTCTCATAATCTACTTTGCTCTTAAAAACCTATAGCTTTCATGAATCTTTAAGATTTGATTTCTAAATGTAAGAATAGCTTTTAAATACAGAATATATTCTTGAATATAGTAGTACCACAAATCAAAAATACTATATTGGTATTTTGGAGATTTAGAATAGTACAAACTATATTTGAAAAGATCTCTTTGAGATGATTCACAATATTTATATTAATTTTACCCGAAGAAAAACATTATATAGAAGTTGTTAACAAATCTGCTTAAAATGAGCAAAATATCAAGTCTTCTAGAAAATATTTTGTTGGAGGTCTACAGAAAGTATCTAGTTTTTACTGTAGCTACTGTGATATTTTGCACATTATATTTATTTAAAATTATATCCTTGCTGAAATGTAAATTATTTTCTTATTGTTTTCTTAAATTTTTTTACCACTCCCAATTTCAACCACTGCACTAAATCAAGTCATCAAAAATTGCTTTCATTTTTTTTAAAGCAAGAACTGTAGAAGCTGTGTATGATGAAAAGATTTTAACGACTGTTAATGAGAAAAAAGACATTGCGTGGTTTATTTTTAAAGTGTGCGCATGCACGGGCGTGCACACACACATACACACACAGTAGAGGAGTTGAAAGGAGAGAAAAAAGAGTAAAAGTTCATTGGAACCTGGTGAGTTATAGGGAAAGGCCCAGCGAGCTCACATAAAAACCAGAGGGGGGAAGTGGTCGGACATTGGGTCAAATCTCCATTCACAGGTTGTGTAATAAAAGGCCGACTGTAGCCTTTCAGGCTTGCTTCTAGTCATAGACAATGGCAATTGCAGAGCAAGACTAATAACAGGATTTAGCATAAATCCACCACAGGAAGTGAACAGTTGTACTGGCAAATAATTAGACAGGAAACATTTTATAGCAGCATCAGGATGCGTCCCTGAGCTTTCAAACTCTCAAAGCATTTGTGATCATGAAAACATAATTAGTTCTCAGTGATTGTAATTTTTGTGTGTGTTTGTTATAGGATAGTTCTTTCCCCACTCCTTTCTTTCCTCAAGCAAGCCTTCTTTTTCCTGTCCTAATTTAGCAGCCCCAGCGAGGGTTTTGAAGTCTCAAGGGAGGGGTTTAGAATGTTCTCTTTTTTTCTCCTGCTGATGCTTTTTTACTGCAAGGTGGATGGTGTTTATTTTGCACGGCTAACAAGTGAGTTCAAAGCAACGCGTTGCTCTTGAACTCCTGCCAGACTCCCAAGGCTGAAAGCCCCCCTGCTTGGTAGAGCCGACCTGTACTATCAAAGCCTGACTAATTTGCAAAGGAATGTCAAAATGACTGGTGCACCGCATTTTCCACCACCCGCTTCATTTGACACTTAAAGGAAAGCTAAGTGGGAGTGTAAAAGGAAGGAAATTCATTCAAGGCAGCACACCCAATAATGTGAATTAATTTCACAAGAAAATGGGAGCTCTTTGCTGAGGACTTCCCGTTTTCATCTTCTTTGCTCTTTCTTTGAGCTACTGTTTTAGTAAGGGCTGCTAATAAACATTATGTTTCTGTTCTCACACCATCCATATTAAGAGTAAATGCTGTCATTAGACGTGGCTTGGAAATTCTTTGTGTCAAATTGTCTGCATGGGGCTGCTTCATCTGATTTAGTCACACCAGTTAAAGAGCGGCCCCATGAAGACAAACACTTGGTCCAGGCCAGAATTTTTCTCCTTTCAGCACTCTAAAAAAATCATTTCAATCAGAACCAAGAGATCTATACTTATGAATAAATACAAGTTGTTGCTGGAGGAAGGAACACTCATAAAACAAAGTCCTGGACTGGATTTTTGAAAGTGTAATTCAGAGATGATGTGTGGAAATTCGACTCAGCTCACATAAGATACATCCATGCTAGAACAAAGGGCTCAGAGTCAGAAAACCCAAATACAAGACTTTGACTTGATTTAGTCTGATTTTAATCTCTGTGTCCTGCTTGCATTTTATCATCTCGAACTTTATTTAAAACTTATATTGAAAATATGACATTGGCATATTCTCCCCAAGTAAGATCATCTACAAATTATTTCCCTAGGCACCCACCCTAGAACTTCATTAACATTCTTGATTGTTTTCCCAGTGAGTTTGCATGATTTATATGAATTGCCATCATCACCTAGGTGAACAGTAATCTCACTTTCAAAATGTTCTTCTTGCTTGAGTTTTGACCACCCATTTCTTTACGGTTACTCTTTACCTAACACTGAACTCCATATCCAAACATGCTATTGGCCATTAAAAATGGACCTCATCTCTGTTATCAGAATGTGAGGTAATCTAGACGGAAAGCTTCTGGCAGTGCCTCGGTTGCTTGGAAGTGAGTTACTGAGGTACAGTCATGCAGTAGTTGTCCAAAAAGTGAGTTCATGTCAAACTGAGTGCCATGCTGCTAGAGGATGAGGGTGGAATCAGACGAACCTAGGTTTGGACTACAATCAAAGTACTTATGAGTGACGTGAGCAATACTAATTAATGAAGCTTTCAAAGCCTTAGCGTTCTCGTGTACAATGAGGCTAATAATAGCACCTACCCTGTGGCTTATGGCACTCAGTGCTGTAAATGTCAAATAGTAAGGACTCAAGAAATGTTAGCTATTGCAAAATCATAGCAGCTTGGAAATGAAATGCTGCAAGAATCAGGAATCTCCTCAAGTGGGCATATAAAATAGGAATCACCTTATAGGAACAGGAATCTAGAAGTAAGCCAGGTTCCAGGTTCGGTAGTATCAAGTCTTCAGTTTTATCTTGGCAATGCTCTTGGTCCTCTTCTCTGGGTTAGCTTTATCTTCACGCTGGCTCCCTTCATGGGTGCAAAACAGCTGCCAGCACACCTGGGATAACCATCTTCTTTGCTCAAGTCAAGCAGAAGAGATAGAGGAAAGTGCTTCCTCAACCATGAAATAAAACTTCTCCCTGCAGTATGACTGGGGACACCCTCAGCTCTGTGCCCATCACATGTGACATGAGGGCAGTCACCAGGTAGCCTAATTATCTTAAGCCTAGTTTTGGTTCAGCCTAGTTTCTAGCAAGGGGGAAGAGAAGTCAATCAAAGATGCTCTGCTAGAAAGAAATGCATTAATTCAGTCAGCAAATATTTTTAAGTACTGACTGTGAAAGGCAATATGGGGGGTACTTAAAACCTAGAATTTGGAGCCGGTTTCTCTGATTTCAAAGTCTGAAGGCACCATTTACTAATTGTGTCTCTTTTTCTTCATCTGTTTTTTTTTAAAATAAATTTATTTATTTTATTTATTTATTTTTGACTGTGTTGGGTCTTCGTTGCTGCACGGGGGCTTTCTCTAGTTGTGGTGAGCAGGGGCTACTCTTCGTTGCGGTGCACGGGCTTCTCATTATGGTGGCTTCTCTTTGTTGCGGAGCGCGGGCTCTAGGCTCGTGGGCTCAGTAATTGTGGCTCACGGGCTCCAGAGCGCAGGCTCAGTAGTTGTGGCACACTTGCTTAGTTGCTCCGCGGCATGTGGGATCTTCCCAGACCAGGGCTCGAACCCATGTCCCCTGCACTGGCAGGTGGATTCTTAACCACTGCACCACCAGGGAAACCCTTTCTCCATCTGTTAATGCTACCTTTCTGATAGGACTGTTTGAAAGTTAGATGAGCTAAAACACGTAAAGCACTTCAAACTGCCTGATATTTACTAAGAGTAGAATAGATGTTAGCTTTTCTTAGTACCTCGTATTGGGCAATGTGCTGTGTGTTCTTTTAAATCTTATCATCATGGAACTTACTTTCTAGTAGAGGGACGTAAGGCCTATAAATAAATGAGCACAATAAAATGTTGCAGTGGTCTAGTTAAACTTTGGCCATGCACAGATGGGTCAGAGGGAGGAGTAGTCAATTGGTTTAGACCAGAGGTTTATACAGGGGGTAACCTTTGATTTGAGTCTTGAATGAAGATTAGGAATTTGCTGGGCATTTTGGGGTATGGAAAAAAGTCATTCCAAGCAGAGGATGTTACATGAAAAACAAAGATGTGAAATCAAAAGGGATCTTAGTGTGACTGAGTACTAAACATGGGGGAAGAGGAAGGAAAAGGGGGGAAAGGGTTGTAAAAGCTGTAACTGGAAGGACACACTGAGGGAAGATGTCTTAGATGTTTTGCTAAAGAGATTGTCATCCACTACCACCCCTTTTTTATCCTTAAAGCACCAGGAAGCCAGGGGAATTTTTAAAGCAGGAATGTGACCCAATCATATTTGTATACAGAAAAATTCACTATGGATGGATGATGGAGTTTTGTGACCACTCTAGGGGATGGCGTGAACAGGGAGCTACTAAAATTTCAAGATAAGCTATGGCGGTAGTCTGGACCAGGGTGCTGGTGGGGAAATGTACGTGGATTCAAACAATACTCAGGAGATAAAATCAATGCATTGATGACTGATTGGATGAGGATGGGGGAGAAGGGGTTAAGAATGATGCCCAGGTGATACTGAAAGAGGAATAGGATTGGGAAGATCAAAATTTTGTTTTGGAGCCGTGTTGAATTTTTGGTGCCTTTGGGAACTAAAGAGGAGATATCAAATAGACAGTCAAATGATGGCAAATACACCCACATGGGATGAAAATTTGAAACTCAGAGGAGAGGTCTGGGCTAGAAATACATGTTTGTGAATCAATTTTGCGTAGCTGGTAGTTGAATTCTTAACGCATGGAGAAAATAGCAGGGGAGAGAGAGGAGTGTCGGGCAAGAAAGTTGTCGACACTGAGGAGCTACAATGTTTAATTCATGGTGAGTAGAAGAGGGTGAGTTTGTTAAAGGTCAGTAAAGGAGCAGCTAGAGAGGTATGAGAAATACGAGGAGAGTCATCCAAGGGCCGTAAGTAGAATGGAGTTAGAAAATTAACAGAAGAACCTTGAGGACTCTGGACAGAAAGAAGTGGAGGAAGTACTATTAGACAGTTACAGAAGCTGAGAGAGGAGAGAATTTAGACAAGAATTAACGGGTAGAGAGTTTTAAAACATCTTACGTAGCACTTATTTTGTGCTTACCGCACGGCAGACGTTTCCTCAAGCACTTGAGATGGATAGCTCAAGGAATTCTCCAGCAATCCTGGGAAAATCACATTTGTAAAAATGGGCTCCATTCTACAGATAAGAAAACTGATCCACAGAGAATTAAATCACTTTCCCACAATCACATAGCTTCTAAGTGGTGAAGACAGAATTTAGACTCAGTTGCACCTAATTCTAGAGTCTGTAGTCATTGTGCCTCTGTTGCTGCAAAGAATCCTATGATTTGGGCTATTGGAAGGTTTGGGTGACCTTTGCCATAATGTCTTCTTTGGTGACTTACGAACAGAAGTATAGGGTATAATGTGTTAAAAAAAAAAAATAGCGCAGGCAGTGAAGAAATGAAGATTGTGACTAATTTTAATAACTAGCAAATGGAAACATCACAAATGCTTGGAATAGGGGAATTATTAAAGTAAGAAATGACAGTGTGATGAAATATGGCAAACCTGTTAAATTTAGATTTTTTGAAGGATATTTACTGACTCACAGACTTACTTTGCAATACCAAAGTGAAAAACTAGAATAAAAATGACATATATGATGTGACCCCAATTATTAAAAAACATTTTCATATAAAAGAAATTCCGTGATATGTTAAAAATGATTGTTTACTGTGGATGGAAAAATTTTGAGTGATTTTCATTTTCTTTAAATGTGCATATAACTTCTAATTTTTCTACAGTGAATATGTGCAATTTTTATAAACAGAGAAAGTAATAAAAGTTACTTTGTAAAGATTGTTTCTTTTTATTGAAATTCTGTGTTAATTTTCTATAAATTATATGTGTGCATATGTACACATATACAAACTTATTCTAAACTATATTTGATCCTTATAACAATGTTCCTGAGATAATTAGGAAGAAATGTTTTTCTATTCAGTTTATGAAGGGTAAAAAGTGCCTAATTTTTTTCTAAGAGGCATTTATTTCAGGAAATAGTTAATATTATTTAAAATCACCAGTTACAACTTAAGCTTCAGTTATGTCTGAAGTTCACATAGGTGCAATAGCTCATCTTTACTGTGCAGGATAAAGTGTGATTAACTGTGGATAACAGGTAAAGTCTACTTCCACAGTCTCACATCAGTTAATTTCCCTTGGCCCAAGTTCACTCAGTGATTAAGATTGTCTCTATTAGTTGTTGTTTTCCCAGCCCTCTTCCAAGTTTACCATACTTCTTCCTTTAAACCACTGCAGGAGCTGTTTCTCTCAAGATTTAGGTTCTTGGGAAAGGATGAACATCTCTACGTATACTTCTAATAATCAAGCCCTGGTCTAAATTGGTCTCTTCACAGCAATCAGATACCTAATTTAGTCATTGTTTTCATATGTTTATCCACAGAATTTATTGGATTCATTTCTGCCATATTCAATTCAGTAAGCAATTATTAGATGCCTTTTATGTACCAGCAATGGGATAACAAGATGAAAAAGACAATGCATTATCTTTAAAAAGCTCACACGCATGTAAACAAACGTGAACACATATGTAGTAGTGCACATACAGACAGTTGAATTGGGAATGGGATGAGAATTCAGGAATCAAGGAAAAGTTCAGAACGTAGAATGGCATCCAAGTGATTCTTGAAGCCCGAATAGTAGCTCATCGTGCAAACAAGGTAGAGAGGGATATTTTAGTGGGTGCCAAGAGCGTGAGCAAAGATGTTAGACACATAGAAATACATGATGTGTGCAGGAGATGGTGGTGACTTTGGTGAGATCTTGGGCACAATGGGAAGGTGTACTATGAGGCAAGCACCCCTTGTATTTTCGCATTGCAAAGTGGGATTTATACACTGTGAGCAGTGAAGACCCATTACCAGTCTTTAATCACCAAATCAGATGATTACAGATTAGATTTTTATTACAGAAAGAAAATTCTGGTGGCACTAGAGGAGAAAACTGGGAAAAGGGAGAGTTTTCCGGAGGCTCTCTGAGAAACAGATAGTAAGGGCCTGAATCAGGATCCTGGCATGGAATAATGTGATAAAAGGGACCCATTTGCAAGATGTTTCTTTTGATGAACAAGGGCAAGGAAGAAGTTAAGGGTGGCACAGCTCTCACTCAACCCATTGCTTCTAAGAGATATCCCCCAATCATGGGGTCAGCTGTCACGTACCTGTTTGTGTCTCCCAGACTTACATGTACAGGACAGACGAACGTTATCCAGCATCTACCTGTATAACCACCTGGATGTCCCATGCGCACTTCAAAGTCAACAGGTTGGATTAAAGTAGAAATTGTAAACTCCTCTAAATGCATTTCTCAGCTATGTTCTGTTGCTCAAAAGGTGGCCCCTCCCAGGGATCATTTGTGAGTCCTTTCACTCACTTCCACCCATCCACTTAATCACCAAGTCCAGTTGATTTTTACCTTTGAAATATATATATTTTTTTCCAAATCTGTCCTTGCCTTTCTGTCAATATTGTCACTACCTCCCAGTAATCCATTTCCTTAAACACGACTACCTTTGCTCCATTCAACTCATCAAAAAAACTCTGCCAATGAAATCTCCTAAAGATTTATTTTAATTTCATCTGGCTCAGGCCATCGCCATTTCTCAATCTGATTATTTTATTGCTTTGTAATCTCCTGACCAGTTCAGTTCCTCAGCAATTTTCACCCTGTCTAGTAAGGGACTCATAGCTGACTCCTCTTCTCACTCAATCCATCTTCCACTCCTTCCCCCAAGCAAGCCATCGAAAACAGATCGGCCCACATATAACACCTCTGCTTACATTTCACTGTCTCTCTGTCACCCACACCACGTAGAGCTTTAGCAGGGCTGACAGTGTCCTCTAAGATTCCACCTCCTCCTTCCCACCAGCTCCCACCACCCCTGGTTTCACTAAGTAGTTCCTAATTACATACATTAGCATAACCATAAATACAGGTTACCAAAATCAAGGCTATTTAGTCATTTCCCGGCCTTTTATGCACAACCTGTGGTTCTTCAACACCTCTAATTATTGAATTAGAATATATTACAACATTCTCTAAAGCTCACACAGTAGTCAAGTATTCTTGGATAATGATAATTACAAATGTAATTCTTGGGCTCTGTATTAAGATATTTAAACTTTGATAACATTTCCACAACTGAATTACAGAAAAATTCTTACGGTTCAAGCTAAATCTGATTTATTTTCAACCCTGGCAAATAATAATTAACAATAATAATGATGGTGATGATAGTTACCATGTATTGAAGACCCACAATGCCCCAACTGCTGGTAGATACTTCATCTCGTTATCTCAACAGCTCTCAAAGTATACATCACTGTCCCCATTTTACAGATGAATAGACTAAATCTCAATGAGGTTCAGCTTATTCCCCAAACCAGTAATGTTAAAGTGAAGACTGACCCCAAATCTCTGATTCTAAGGTTCATTCTCTTGCCACCATGAGACACTATTTAATAGAAGTTTATTAAATGTATGAATAAACACTTTAATTATAATGATGAATTATATAAAGTTATCATTAACTCTATGCTTAAATGTATGCTTTATTTTCACCTATTTTGCATAAAACAGTTGGCCAATACTTAAGCATTTACAGTAACATTCAGGGGATAGCAGTATAACATCTGTAACTTTGCACTTGGCGATTCAGAAATTCCCACTAAATTAATTGGATATTAAAGAACAGTCTTGAACCTACCTAAGCATCTGCCTGTGTCGAGCCTCATGTAAGTCTCCGACTATTAAAAACTCCCTCAGCGAGAACTTTGTCAACTTCCCTCCCCCACCATACACATTAGGGTAGACCCCCTCCTGCGCAGTACTGCAACACTTGGTCCTCCCTTTTTATACCATTTTTACAATTATAATTTGATAAGTTTATCTATAATCATTTATTCAGGAATATCTCCCACAGAGAGATTAAGAGGAGGGAAGTGGCCTGCCTTCTTCACATTTTCTCCTGTCATCTAATCCTATGCCTGGCACAGTCACGTGCTTTTGCATTTATCAGGTAAATGAATGCCTGCACAAAGGTGGCAAGTAATACAGATACGGGAAAATACTTTCAATGTCAGGAATCATCAAATACAAATCACAGGAACTGAGGAATGGAAGCTGTTGAGAGAGGTAAAAATCCAATTCCAGAGGACCACGGGTGCCACGCTGCGAAGTTATAAACAATAATTAGCAGAAAGTACGATGACTAACACCGCGTGTTGGGCGTAGCGGTCTTGTGATGGAAAATAGTAGATCATCAATTTGATTACTGTAAATTTCTAGTTATATGCGCTTTTTTCAATAGTGTGACTGAACAATGTAGAAAATTCTCCTGGTAATTACCACATATTTTGTCACTTACTGCTTTGTAGATAAAAACCTTAACCATGCTTAAGTTCTGAGACACCATTCACATTGCTTTCTCATACAGCTTTTCCAGATCTCTGCACTCAGGGTGTAAAGGGCCTTTGTAGTCACAGCTGTCCATTCTTACAGTTCCTGGTTTGGCTGATGAAACTAGGGAAGAGAGTGTGATCAAAAATCATACGGGAGGTATTGCATTCTCTACTTGAGTGGTTCCCTAGTTCAATGCACAAATGATGGGAATGGTAGGCGTGCAGCAGGCCTCATTTTCTGTGCTTAAAAAACTAGCTAGTCGTGGATTGAAAAATATTTCATAGAATCCAGTAACAATTTTTTTAACTTGTAAATTTTTATCATAAGGTAGGAAACCATGATTATGGGGGGAGAAAACTTGTGAAGAGCATGAGATTCTCTTGTGGAAAATTTACTGCCACATTCAAAGCCACAAAATCATGTATATGATCTACAGCAAGTCAGTTGTTTCCCAAAGCCTCAGTTGACTTAGCCTTGTAACGTCTGATTGCCTATTGTGGTAGCCAGCCTCCCAGATGACCACCCCCAGTGATGTGTTCATATTCATGTGTAGTCCCCTCATACTGTACCGGGGGAGGTCTGTGAACAACAGCATACAGCAGAAGTAATGGATATCACTTCTGAGATTAGGTTATATAAAAGACTGCGGCTTCTGGGCTTCTGTCTTGCATGATTTCTTCTTCTTCTTCTTCTCCTCCTTCTCCTTCTCCTTCTCGTTCTCCTCCTTCTTCTTTGTCTCCGTCATCGTCGTCTCCATCGTCGTCTCTGTCGTCGTCTCCGTCTCCTCCTCCTCCTCCTCCTCCTTCTTCCTTCCTCCTCCTCCTCCCCTCCTCCTCCTTCTTCTTCTCCTTCTTCTTCTTCTTGCATCTTCCTCTCTCTCTCTCTCATTCTCTTTCTTTCTTCTGGAATAAGACAGTTTCCATTAACATTGATTCTGCCCATGGGGAGGCACACATGGCAAGAAACTGAAGTCTCTGGCCAACACGTAGTAAGGAATTGAAGCCTCCTGATAACCATGTGAGTGAACTTGAAACTACATCCTTCAACCAGTCAAGTCTTGAGGTGACTACAAACCTAGCTGATATCTTGACTATAACCTCTAGAGAGACCCTAGAGCCAGAACCAACCAGGTAAGCTGCTTCCAGATGCTAGACCCTCAGAAATTGTGAGCTAATAAATGGTTTAAGCTGCTAAGGTTGAATATAATTTCTTACGTAGCACCTACTTCGGAAAACTGTTACAAGGGTAAAATAAAAGAAAATGCTCCCAAAAAACGATAATAAAAGTACTATCCAAAGGCCAACATATCATCATGGGTAATTCCATCTCCCAATAACTCTAATAACAGACAGAATGCCTCAAGTGTCTAAAGAGAAATTTCAGCATAACAAATTCAGCTATGAAATCCTCAAATCTCAGTAAAATAAAAGATATCTGAAGTATCACAAGCTGTGTTCACCACTATGGACAATCCATAATTCACTTTGTCCTGCTTTCACAATGAAAATTGAACTATAGTCATTTGTTTTCTTAAGAAATAAAAAAAAAGAAATGTTTACTATTCCTCACTAAAGAGTTATTGCTCTTTAGCACTAAGAAGATAATAATCCTGCTAGGATTAAAAAAACATCAAGGGCTTCCCTGGTGGCACAGTGGTTAAGAATCCGCCTGCCAATGCAGGGGACACGGGTTCGAGCTCTGGTCCAGGAAGATCCCACATGCCGCGGAGCAACTAAGTCCGTGCACCACATCTACTGAGCCTGAGCTCTAGAGCCCATGAGCCACAACTACTGAAGCCCGCATGCCATAACTACTGAAGCCCGTGCACCTAGAGCCCATGCTCTGCAACAAGAGAAGCCACCGCAATGAGAAGTCTGCACACCGCGATGAAGAGTAGCCCCTGCTCGCCACAACTAGAGAAAGCCTGCGTGCAGCAACAAAGACCCAACACAGCCAAAAATAAACAAAATAAATAAATTTAAAACAAAAAAATCAAAATTACATTCATAATTTCAGCACTCACTTTAAAATAGATCCAATGTGTGACAATGACATATGCATAGCCAGAAATATTCCCCAAGAAATACTTATCTTTTAAGACACTAACGTCTTGGCATGGTTCTTCCAAACTGAAGCTGGTAATATCTCTAATAGTTAGTCTGTAGAAAATAATAATAATAATAAAGGAATCATACCATTATCTAACTTTAGGATGAGAAATTATGATAATGGCCTTTAGTGCTTTGTGGCTTTAAATTCAGGATTGATATATTTCAGAAACGATATAAACTCCAGGATTAATATAATTCTGAAAGTAGTGAAAAGAAAACTATTTCTGACAATAGATGGTCTAAAACAATATATGCCTCATTCATGACTCATTTTCCACATGAAAAAGTTTTGACCAATACATTTGGAAGAAGCAAAATGTAATAAATAAACCAAAGAAATAAAGGTGCTTTATAAAGCTGTAAAACACCATATAAATAACAGGTATTATAACACTGGCAATGTTACTCCAAAAGCAAACCGTAAAATGGCATTTGGGGAAAAATGTGGACAGTGAGAAAATAAAAGCTACATAAAAGAATGAGGGAGGAAATTTAGACTCAGTCATGTCAAGAGCAATGTCCTTCTTAACTACTGAAAAAAAGCATTTCCATTAGAAGGACAGATTTAAGTGGTTTAACTTTGGAAGACCATAATCTTCTGAAGGGCAGAAATCTATGGAAAGATCTGTGAATAATAAAGGAATTGAAAATAGAATAAAGGGTGGGGGGAGGATGAGGAAGAAAAAAAGTAAGTAAAAGGATGCTTCTTAACAATATGATTTGAATTTAAAACTCAGAACATCTGCTTTTTATAAAAATCTAAGTGTATTAACTCATAATAAAGGAACATGTTGACTTGCATCTTCAATTGCAAGAAAGAAATAAAAAGGCTAAAAAAGAAAAAAAAAAACCCACCACCTCGAAGACAATAAAGTTTTCTCTGATTCAAAAGGGGAGTTTCTAACAGACCAGTGGCAGCTGTATGTACAACTTCTGAAAGGCACTCTTCTGAAAAAATTTAAATCAGCCAATCCATTCATTTATGGTAATAAAAAATTGTGTGTATCTATAAAAAGACGTTTGTTCTATATTTGATCTTTTCCAATCCTACCATCATTTAAGAACTTTGCACAATAAAAAGAAAGATCTCTTTTGCAAAAACTTTAATTGTTTAAATTTGATAGGCTTTCCAAATGTTGTTACAAATACTTAATCTTTTTTAGCTGAAAAAGAAAAATCTGGATTCCAAAGCTTTTTGAACTTCCAGTTTTATTTTTCTCTCAAGGCAATAAATTCTTCTTTTGGTAACAATTGCTAATAGAGTATTTCCTTTTCTGTAAAAGCAACTTTTAAACTGTATTTTCTGGGAATTGTGTGACTTATTTTTATTAATTTCTGGGAATGAAATACATTACTATAAAATTCTTTAGGTTCTGGGAAAAAATGTCTAATATAATGTTTACTTCCTGAGAATATGGCTTTGCCCCTCTCGATGCAGCCACATTCCATTACTCTCAGATTCTTATTAGTTTTCTACATCTGGTTATATTTATCTTTGGTTTTACATCTAGTTAAAATTATTATTTTCTAATTTGGTTTTACAAATCACTATGTTTATAATATATCTGAATCCCTTTCCATATTTCATACAGTTTAGAAAAAACAATAAGCTTTTCTAGGATTTGAATATTCTGTGACCACATTATTTCTCATGTGCCTCAGGTTAGCCTAACCTGGGAAAAAAAGATCTGAGTAGAAGGAGATTGCAGAAGAGGGTCCAGACGGAGCCATTGAACCCATCAATTGCAGGGGGGGAAGGGTTCTACAGTTCTCCCCTGTCATCCTTTCAGCCAGGCCTACAAATTTCCATCCCTATCCCAAGTATTGCACTGGCTTGAATTGTCTACTTTACTGTCCAAATCATTGGCTACCTGCCAAACCACAACTTTTCTTTAGAAGGAGCTCCTTAAGTGAAGTGGAGAGCAAAGACAATTATTGAGATAATTCAGTCCAAAAGAAATGCATTGAGAAAAAATCTGCCTTTTTGGACTTTATCAAGATTGGTATCCTCGGACTTCCCTGGTGGTGCAGGGGCTAAGAATCCGCCTGCCAATGCACAGGACATGGGTTCGAGCCCTGGTCCAGGAAGATCCCACATGCCGCAGAACAACTAAGCCCATGCGCCACAACTACTGAGCCCGCGTGCTTAGAACCCGTGCTCCACAACAAGAGAAGCCACTGCGAGGAGAAGCCCATGCCCCGCAACAAAGAGTAGCACCCGCTCACCGCAAGTAGAGAAAGCCCACGCACAGCAACGAAGACCTAACGCAGCCAAAAATAAATAAAATTTTTAAAAATTGGTATTGTCTACATGGATGAAACTCATTGCATAATTGTCGTATTTTGCATCCACAGACACTCCCTTTGTGTAGACAAGACCTGACTTCAGCTTGCTATCTAATCCTGAGCAGTTCTGAGTTTAGTTGCCTCCTACCAAAGTTTTTCAGAGGCATGTCTATGTTAACACGCAACAGAGATGGCTTTTCTGTTATCTGCATAACTCTTTGTGAAGTATTTGATGGAATGGTTTTTGAAAGCTTGGTTGACCATAACAAAGATCAGTTACTTTATTTATATTATGTAAAGATCATGTACAGTTCTTTGTGAGAGGATTTAACATTCCATGGAAACAATATCTGATAAGAATATATTCTGAATTCGTGTGTGTGTGTGTGTGTGTGTGTGTGTGTGTGTTTTCGGAGTGATAAAATTGATGTTTCTCCTCCAGCCTCTATTTTCATCAATGAAAGGAAGTCAATAATTATTTAAACATGAAAATTGTCTAGATATATCAATGATTTTGTAAACATGGAAATGAGCTGGAAATAGAATGACATAAATAAAACATAAGAATTCCACATAAGTCTCCTAGAGAATATATTAGCCAATCATGGTCCCCATACAAATTGTTAGTTTTCTAAAAATATTTATTGTATAAGTTAAGTATTTTTAAAAATGTAATTCATATAATAGAGCTTACTCTATGCTTACGTGTGATATAGATCCTCACAATAATCTATGAGATAAGAGCTATTATTATCACCCCACTCCTTCATCAAATACGGTAGTGGTAGTCACTAGGGATGCCCACAGATATTCTAATGCTCCTCCTTCTGGGCACATGGTAAGTTGGGAACAGATGAATGACTCGTTTGGTTAAAGAAATGTCTGCACAAGTAGTCTCTGTCATTTCCATGAAAAAAATGTAATTGCTCGTGTGTGATTCTCAATGTCCCTTTCCTATTGCCTTGATGATCATGGAAAGTCTTATCAAGATGATGATTTCATCAGCCTGAGTCCCAGAGTGACTATCATAAGTAAAGCCCACCCCCCAGCCCAGAAGAACAACTTGAATATGTAGAATAATTATAAAAAAAATTTTTGTTGTTGAGTTACTAAGATTTTGGACTTGTTTGTTGCTGCAGCATAATCTAGCTCTTCCTGAATGATAGCCAATTGCTTCTTGCAACTTACTATTGTTAGTCTGGAACACATAAAGCTAATTTCTTTGGAAGGAATAAAAAGGGAGAAGAAATGCCTTTATGCTGCTGCTGCTTTTTCTCACCTTTACTTCTTTCATTTCTCATCTTCCTATGGTAAATCTTGAGCCCTAAAATGATATTTTATAGACTCTGGGGCAGAAGTGGAGGGAGGTGTTTACAGATACAGAAGGTAAACATGGAAGCTTTCCATTTAGGACTCGATAGAAATATCCTTTTTTGCTATATTGGGAATATGATAGAAAAAAACCTGCTGACTTCAGAATATCAACTATCTTCTCTTTTTTACTATCAACTCTGAAGAATTAGCTGGAACCATGTGAAATTATCATTTATATGGGTCAAAATGCTTTCGTAAAGGTAAAATACCTTCAAGATATTGAAGGTATTTTACCTTTACTCTGAGCCTTTCATATAATGGTGGAAAGAATGCTAATTTCATAAGATACACTTATGAATCATATAGACTGAGAAGCTGACTCAAGGAGATCCTTCTAATAATGTTATTTCCAGAAATATTTCTCTTTCTATAATATTGATGTCTCCATAGAGGCCTGTTATTTCATTTCATTGTCACAACAACTTTGTGACCTAGGTAGGATAGGAATTTCTCCTACTATTAGTGAGGTAACTGAGGCAGGTGATGAGATGAAGATCACACAAAAGAGATCTGAGGTGACCAGTACTAACTCACCATATGATACCCAGTAATAAAAGGCTAGATATTTCCTGATGAGGCACATATGTTTTATTTTTAAGTTATGCATGATGCCAAAATAACATTAATGTAAACAGTCTCTTTAAGAAGAAGAAAAGAACTCAAACCAATTAATTACTAAAGTCTAGTTGTTTCAGTGATTTGACTAATTCAGTACAAAATATATAGCTGCTTAGATACTGTGTCAGCTCTGTCCCTCATTTCTAAACTCTCTCTGAAACAGCTTCATGGCTCAAAATTTCAATTTAAAATGCTCCAAATTAAATTTAAATTTATGGAGCCATCCTAGATCTGAACCTGATGATGTGGTATTTGTTAATTTCATTGTCTTGTTGATTTCACTTTCTTCACTGTTTTCCAGGACACAAACTATCTCGGTTTTCCTCATCTTCTCAGTTTCCTTTGTTAGTTTATCTTCATCTTTCTAATCCCTAAACGTTGGATGGTCCCAAGGCTCAGTCCTAGAATCTCTTTTTATTTCTATCTGCACTGATTCTCTAACTGACCTCCATTCTCATGGCATTAAATACTATATATAGACTCATAAATTTCAGCTGCAATCTCAACCACTCCCCTGAACTTCAGACTCATGTATCCAATCACCAACTCATCTTCATCGTTTGCCTGCTTAATAAATATCTCAACATTAAGTTGTCAGAAATCATATTTCTGATTTCCTGACAAAACTTGCTTCTCCTATAGGCTTCCCCATTCCTCTAGTTGTCTCAAGGCAAAAACTTTGGAAGGAGCTTTGACTTGTTTTCTTCCATACCTTATATCCAAGCCATCAGGGAATCTTCTCAGTTACATTTTTTAAATAAATCCAGCATCCCAATATTTTCCTCAATACCATTCCTTTCCACCTCTACCACTTTGAGCCACATTATCTATCACCTGGATGTCTGCAATAATCTCTCAACTCCTTGCTAAACAAGGTTTGGTTTGCACACCATGGGCATGGACACTACCTGGGAGCTTGTTAGAAATGCAGAATCTCTGTCCTTTATCTACTGAAACAGAATCTACATTTTTTATTTTTTAATACTGTTCAAACTACTCTTTTTTTTTTTTTTTGTGGTACACGGGCCTCTCACTGCTGTGGCCTCTCCCGTTGTGGAGCACAGGCTCCGGACGCGCAGGCTCAGCGGCCATGGCCCATGGGCCCAGCCGCTCCGTGGCATGTGGGATCTTCCCGGACCGGGGCACGAACCCGTGTCCCCTGCATCAGCAGGCGGACTCTCAACCACTGCGCCACCAGGGAAGCCCTGGAAATTTAAATTACATGCCTTCGGTGGAAATGCAGGAGCTTTATCTGAGCTCTCTAGGCTTTCAATCTAATCACCTTCCCTATTTTTTCTACCTAAAACTTCAGGGATTGAAGCTTTACATGAGGGGCAATAGACAAAAATGTAAAGGAAAAATCTCTTTTTCAGTGCCTCTCTTCTCTGTTGAGTAACTTTTCTCCCTTTTCAGCACAACTTTCCCTTACTACTCTGTAGGCTCTGGTATTTTCACAATGACTCACCCCTAGGAAGAGAGCCTGGAAAACACATTCACTCTAAATAAGAAGGGACCTCAACCCGAAGGTGTAAGAATCCAAAGGAGTAAACTTAAAACAATGAAGTTTGACACTGGGCTAACTGGGTAGTTTTTCGAGGGTTGGACGCTCTCCAAGCCTGCCTATAAATTATGACACAAGAGACGATCTAAACCTAGTCTACAGTTGAGGAATTATTGGTCTCTTGTAATTCCTATAATGTTCTCAGGTTTTGAGAGCTCCCACCACTGTTCTGATAGCCCTGGCTTTATAACCCAGATATCCATAAGTAGCAGGATGAAACAGATTCTCTACTCAAGTGTCCTCAATCTTTTCCTAAAGAACTGCTTTTGACTTCTACTTGTGAAAATTATGCTGACAGTGCCAAATACTGAATTGCTAATGAGAAGGGTAGTGGGCATAGGCAAGAAGAAAAGTGTGGCATCATGACCCGACTTCTAAAAGTGGCAAATCAAAGAGGGAAGGCTCCTAGATCAGCAGGTAATATCTCAATATGCCCATCTGAGCTCTGCTCTAGATCCTTAACAAGCTAGCCACAGCTTCTTCTGACATCGGGTCCCTAGGAAAGAAAAATCCGTTCAAATCCTTTCCAAGAAAAGGAAAATATTTCCTTGACTATATTCCTTAAAGGATATAATTTATCCTATCCTTGATGACTGTCTCATGCCTTAAAAGCTACTGCCATTCTTCACACTTTAATGTTAAAGGTTATTACTTATTCAAGATTACGGCATAGTTTCCCCAGACTATGGGGAAACTATTATCAGAAAGTCCCAAATAACCCAGAGTAATTTAAACTCCTCACGACTTCTGAATTTTACAAGATATAACTGTAATCAGTATAATTACTTAGGACTCTTGTCAAAAAATGTTTAAACTTAAAGCTCATTTTAGTGAAGGCAATATTTTCCCCACAAAATTTAACTATAATTACTCAACATTTTATTTGATTTAAAAATTTTCATTTCCTCTAAAATTTATATGTAAAAGAACAATAATCATATGAAGTTTTAGTCTTTTAATAAATGAGTTTTAAAACTGCACTTAAAAATTAAGAATTATGCTTGGGGAAAAAAAATTGTCCCTCCCTAATAGTATTTCCTGCCGGGTATAGATTTCTACTAACTGCCTTCTTGTGGCAATCCCAAAGCTATAGTGTTTTGGAGAAACTTCAAACTTTGAAGGAAGCTGTCCATAATTTATTTTTTTAAATAATTTATAAACAGATATGTCAGAGACAAAACTTATTATTTTAATTCAGTAATTCTTAGCTTTCATTAAGTTTTCTTTCTCACCTGGTTACTTATTTTAATTGGTGGCATTTTTTCCTCAGGAGAATCTTAATATTGTATATTGTATAATATTGCATATTAGGATGATGCAATATTTTTCTAAGTAGTTCTTCATACATTCTATTATTATACTAACCTTGTGACATAAGCAAAATAAGGTCATTATCCTTATTCTATTAATTAAAAAGGAAAAGAAAACTGCAGAGAAGTTTATGACAGAGAAGAATGTGCAAAGAAGATAAATGACTTGTCCAAAGACAAGGTTAGAGACACATTAAACACTATAATTCAGAAAGAGTGACACATCTCAAAATTTATTAGTGATAGAAAATGTTTACTTCTTCCTGTTTTCACAACACATCCATAGAGAAAGCCCAATATATAGCTAGTCCACTTCCAAAATCTATACATTCTCATCACTCTGACTCTCCTTTCTCTTTGCTATAAGGAAATGGGTACCTGAGAGTGAGCGTGTAAAGTTGCCATCAGGCTGAATCAAAAATAAGTGAAAACCATAAAGAGCCAGTTTTCAGCCATCCCTGCCCCCTTCCCCAGTGACCACCACTGGGCAAAAAAAAAAAAAAAAAAATACTAGACAGGCTTGTAAGCACCCAGCTATGGCCACAGAGCTGTTTGATTGCTTAAGCTGGGTGGCCAGACAATAGGACCAGAAAGAATGGCCGCTTCCTTCCTTCCTGTTGAGTGTTCTGCCTGAGTGGGCAAATTCAATAGCACTTTGCTTCACAGCAACACTAGGCTCTAGCACGAGGGAAAATCAACAAAGAGCCATTCTAGGGCATTTCCAACCCCACCTAAGCCAAGCCTCTGAGCTATAGAACCATGGGGGAGGGGGCAGCCAGATTCAGGCCCTCCTGGGGCTCTGTGCATGAAAGCACGTAAATGCAGGTTATTGTTTACGTTAAGGGCCACCGTTTATGCTACTCCATGCATCTGTAATTGCCCAGTGTCGTTGTTGTCATGTTCCACTTTCTAATCTACCATTCTCTGAAATGTTTCAAAACTTTCTTCATTGTGGCAACAAAAACAAAATTGGTATGGACAACTGTGGTGATGGTAACTCTAGAATCATCTTAAATGCTCTTCCAGTAAACCATCCTTCTTCCTCCACACCCCCCCACCCAAGCCCGGCAGACAGAGATTCAAAGTGTGAAAACACCTATGTAGATGATAATTTGGCCAGTTTGGCCATTAAGAATGGGAGCCAGAGAAGGTGTGGAACACATTGAATGTTTAATACTGTATAGTTCTGTTTTAACTAAACCTAAATTTCTAAGTCAAAATTGAAATAATTTTGTTTTCTCTGTAGAAGCATGTGTATATATATGTAGAGTGTATAATTTAAAATGTCTTTTAAATTACCTATGTTGCATTTATAAACAAGGGAAATAACATTGAGGATGATTCTCTTCACACTCTTTTGGTGCTATATGTGCTAAGAACTAGATTCTGCCAACAACCTGAATGAGCTTACAAGATGATTCTCCCCCAAAGCCTCCAAAAAAGGGTCCAGCTCAGGAGATAACCTTGACTTTGCCTTGTAAGACCCCAATCAAAGACCAAGCCAAGCCCACCCAGATCTGTATCTACATAACTGTGAGATAATAAATGGATTCTGTTTTAAGCCAAGTTTATGATTATTTGTCAGGGTAACAATAAAAAACTAATATATCAGTAAAATACCTTGTAGATCCACCCATGTTGTCACAAATGGCAGATTTCATTCTTTTTTATGGCCGAGTAATATTCCACTGTATGTATACACCACATATTCTTTATCCATTCGTCTGTCAGTGGACACTTAGGTTGCTTCCTTATCTTGGCCATTGTAAATAATGCTGCAGTGAACATAGGGGTGCATATATCTTTGGGTGCGTGGTTGGGAGAAATAGGTGAAAAGACTTAAGAGGTACAAACTTCCAGTTATAAAATAAAGAAGTCACTGGAATGTAATATACAGTATAAAGAATATAATCTGTAATACTATAATAACTTTGTATGGAGACAGATGGTCACTAGACTTATCATAGTAATACTTTTGTAATGTATTTAAATGTCAAATCACTATGTTATACACCTGAAACTAACATAATGTTTTATGTCAATTATACTTCAATAATTTTTAAAAAAAAGGAATACATCTTTCCTCTTCTTCACTATACTGAATTTTCTCAATTGCAACTGTAATCTTTTGAATATGAAAATTTATTTTGTCATCTTTTGTTGTTGATTTAGAAATAGTTTCTGCCACTGCGATGTCTATAATATTTGAATATTTCTGGCAGTAAAAGTGTCTGTGTATTTATACATGGATGTTTTCACAGCTGGAACTTGGTGGCATCTAACATTGTTATTACAGAGGAATTTAGAGTACATGAAACCACAATATGGTTGAACTAAATTATATTATTCAAGTAATGGACTTGAACTGAAACCTGTCTTGTATTCAAAACTGAAGATGAAAGATAAGATTCTTTTTTAAGTGACTAAAACATATAATGCTTCATCTTCCAGTATGAAAAAATCAAACTCTACATGAATGCTAGCTAATTTGTAGTCATTTACACTGAGCTAATTAAGCCCTTTATTTTATTCCATAAAAATGAGTAAGAAAAATAACCTCTAATGAAGAATAATAAAATTTCCTATGAGCCAGAAGCTATGTGAAGTCTCTTTTCAGTTAAACTTTAAAACGACCCCTTTAAGAAGTTACTATTATTATAGTTCTTTCATAGAGGAAGTAACAGCAGCTCAGAGAGATTACAGGATTTACCCAAGCTCACACAGTTGGAGCTGGAATTTGAGCTAAGGCAACTTGACAACAGAGCCCTAGTTCTTTTTATTTTTAGCAGTGTAAAATATGATTTTATTTTGAGAGAATTTCAAACATAGATAAGAGCTGCAAGTACAGAACAAAGGACTTTTTTCCTGAACCATCTGAGACTAAGTAGCTGATCTGAAGCCCCATCACCACCAAGTACGTAGGTGTATATTTCATACAAATAAGGACATTTGTATAAGCACAAAATGATCATCAACATTAGGAGTTAACCTTGATACGTTACCATCTAATCCTCAGACCCAGTTGATCCAATAATATTCTTTATGAGAAATGGATCCAGTTCAGAATCACACATTTCATTTTGATGCCACATCTCTTTAATCTTTTTCATTCTGGAACAGTTCCACAGTCTTTGCTTAATTTTCAAGACTTTTGAAAATTATAGGCCACTTACTTTGTAAAATATCCCTCAATTTCTGTTTTTCTATTGTTTCCTCTTGGTTAGTTAGGCGTCTTTGACAGCCATATCACAAAAGTAATTCTGTGCTCTCCTCATTGCACCGTATTGAGAGCACATAGTGATGTTCACTTTAATCTCTTGATTAATTAAGGTGATGCCTGACAGATTTTCCTGCTGTGAAGCTATTTTTGTTTGTTTATAATTAAAAGTATATTGTGGGGGAGGTTTTTTGGAGATAAGAATTATCCTATTCCTCAATAAACTTTCAGTTTATTCATTTATTAATTTATATCAGTATCATCTCATAGATTTCTACTTTATTCAGTGATTTATAATCCATTCATAGCATTATTTATTTGTATTTTTATTTTGGCCAGTGGGAGCCACTTAAGCTGGTTGGTGTGTCCATTTGACACATTAACAAAGGCCCTAGAATCAGCCATTTCTTCATGAACCAGCCATTTCTGGTTCCTTTGTATAAAGAATGATATTTAGCAGCCCAGTTTTGGGTGTTAGGTGTTCTCATTGCTATTAGAGCGCTGTTCCCAGGCCCTTTCACAGCACTAAGGAATATATGTGTGTGTATTCATACACATTAACATCTACTTTTATTTCTATTTATATCTCTCTACATTGAAATCCATGAGTTCACACCAATATCCTGTATTCCAATCCAACATCAGAATTCACTGTAATTTTTTCCCTCTCCTTATCTGTAACTTCCTTGTTAGAAGTAAGAGCCTATCTCACATTATCCATATATTTATACTTTTGATCAATCTCACAGTAGATTGATCCAAACTCCCATCACCACTACAACCCCCCTCTCACTATTATTGGGATATAACACCTCTATCTGGGCCATCCCCACATCTAGAAGCCCTCCTCATATGCTTCAGCTCCAAAAACTCCGTCAGTTTGTCCACATGGACAATTTCATAACCTTGCTTAGACTCTGCATTACCCCAAGCTGGCCAGCCCTGCATGAATACCCTTCCTAGTCACTGACACCCACCAGACCACCCCACATGTGAAACTGTGTCACCATACTTGAGCTCCCATAGCGTCATTAGGCCTTTCTCTTGCAGGAAGCTGTCCACACACTAGAGCCTCGTTCTTATGCACTGTCATGGGCAAGGAGAAGAATGAACCTATTACACCTTTACCACATAATGATTTCATTTATAAGTATTTGTACCTGTCCTGATGGGTAACAGCTGCTGCTGAACCTACATGCTCAGGAAAAGAGAGAGAGAATTAGGTAATTCATTTCCCCCTGATTTCTGAGATACCCTAATCAAAATAAACCAAACTGGATAATTCTGTTCCCAGTGATTCCATCCTGCCCAGTCATCTCTCTTTTCCAGGACATGAGCCCCTTCTTTTTGAGTAGCTTCTACAAGGCATTAGGAGATTCATGCTTAGTGAGCAGGACAAATTCTATTTTATTCTTTACAGGAAATGGTGAAGCATTCACCACTTTAGTCTCTTATAAATAGCCTAGGCTCTGCCTACATAAAGGATAAATTCCCTTGGTGTTAGCTCAGCTCCATATGTAGAAAGGCACCACTTCTAAGTCAGCCTTCAGTACTATCATATTAGCTAATTGTTTCACTTAACACCACTTTGTGTTGCCAACTAATTTAGAAGTTTCAAGGCCCACATTGTATTTATCTTTGTATCCCTAGTGCCTGAAGCACAATAGGCTCCTAAAAAATTTTTAATGGATGATTGAATGATTGAGTGAATGAGAGAACTTCAGGAGCTATAAAGTGAAATTTCTTTTGATCCTCCTCATAACACAAAGCAAATAATAAAGTTTTCATTACCAAACTATTGGTTTACATGTAAATATATATATCCATGTATGTATGTATTTATATTCTATTTTTTTAAAATTTATTTATTTTATTTTTGGCTGCGTTGAGTCTTCGTTGCTGCACGCGGGCTTTCTCTAGTTGCAGAGAGCGGGGCTCTTTGTTGCGGTGCACAGGCTTCTCGTTACAGTGGCTTCTCTTGTTGCGGAGCACGGGCTCTAGGCACATGAGCTTCAGTAGTTGTGGTGCACGAGGGCTTAGTTGCTCTGCAGCATGTGGGATCTTCCCAGACCAGGGCTCAAACCCATGTCCCCTGCATTGGCAGGCGGATTCTCAACCACTGCGCCACCAGGGAAGCCCATATGCTATTTTTGTCCTCCAGCACATGCTGCTATGGGGGACAAGAGTTCTCATATTCCTTATGAAGAAACAAGGGGTGACGTGGATCATTATAATTTCGAAGTCACTTTCTTCTCATTCACTGAAACACCTGAGACCAATCCTACCTGTGGTTATAAGATAGTTTCCCTTCATATCTGCCTCTGTTCCTTCCACATCATACATCTGAGCATATAAGATCATCCCCAAAGTATGAGGGTACAAATAAGCTGAACATTGTCATATTTTTGCTTTAACAGACATACACAAACAGTACTGAATATAGATCTGTTAACTCTGGTCCCTAATCTACCAAAATCTGTCATATGCTTTCAATACCCATATACAGTTCTAAACCAAAATATCTTTTAATAGCTATCTATAATTTAGTAAACCTAGTACTCACTACCAAATTTCCACTGATATCTGACATGATTTGCATAGTTAGTGAGTGCTAAACTGGAAATCTTTTAACCTGCAGACTCAGGAATATTGAAATGTAGTTTAACCTCATTAACATTTTGACTGATTCAAACCACAGTATAACCAAACAAAAATGATGACAAAGCTCATTGTTTCTATTTATGAAGAAAGATATATAAAGGAAACATATTTATATTATTCAGTTAAAATACCACTTTCAATAATGGTTAGGAAAATTAATGACACTTAAGGTTTACGAGAAAAATTTACTTTAAATTTTATTAAAACTTAGCAAAATTGAATATTCTCAGATGAATTAGTCTATGAAAAGTGTCAGAAATTTAGAAGGTCAGTTATTTGGGGAAATACACACACACAATGTAAACAATTAAGATACTATACATCAAGT
The DNA here is from genome assembly GCF_964270905.1 of Leucopleurus acutus. Classification (NCBI taxonomy): domain Eukaryota; kingdom Metazoa; phylum Chordata; class Mammalia; order Artiodactyla; family Delphinidae; genus Leucopleurus; species Leucopleurus acutus. Next base: position 53,185,402 of record NC_139160.1, read on the forward strand.
GATGCCATGGAAAATGGCAGAACAGGAAGCTCCAGGGATCAGTCTCTTCACCAAAAGAACAATTAAGTTGGGGGAAAAACCTATCAGAATCATCTAATTTGGAACTTGGGGAACATGGTCAGACATTTACAACAACCAGAGAAGCACTTGGTAAAGGAAGAGTCTGCTGAACTTTGGTAAGAATGTGACCTGCATGAACCAGCTATGAACCCTTATTCCTCAGCCCACTTTGGCCTTGGAGATGGCAGCCCATACTCCTAGAGCAAAGGGCAAGTGCTAGGGTAGACAGGAAGGACCTTGTTCTCCACAAATTTAAGGTTGTATGTTTTGGATGGTTTGGCTCTTCCCTGAGAAACAGGTGCAGACTCTTGCCTTTATTTTGGCCCCCTCAGACTGCAGTGGAGTCCCCAGCAACAGCTTCTACTGAAAGATTTAAAGACATACATAGTTTTTAAAAATTCAGATATTTAAGGAAATAGCTCACAGGCTGACTGAAGAGATAATGGAACTGCAAAAAATGGAATTGCAAAAAAAGAATAAATACCCTAGGAATAAACCTACCTAAGGAGACAAAGACGTATAGGCAGAACACTATGACACTGATGAAAGAAATTAAAGATGATACAAACAGATGGAGAGAGAGACCATGTTCTTGGACTGAAAAAATCAACTTTGTGAAAATGACTATACTACCCAAAGTAATCTACAGATTCAATGCAATCCCTATCAAACTACCAATGGCAATTTTCACAGAACTAGAACAAAAAATTGCATAATTTGTGTGGGAACACAAAAGACCCTGAATAGCCAAAGCAATCTTGAGAAAGAAAAACAGAGTTGGAGGAATCAGGCTCCCGGACTTCAGACTATACTACGAAGCTACAGTAGTCAAGACAGTATGGTACTAGCACTAAAACAGAAATATAAATCAATGGAACAGGATAGAAAGCCCAGATATAAACCCACGCACATATGGTCATCTTATCTTTGATAAAGGAGGCAAGAATATACAACGGAGAAAAGACAGCCTCTTCAATAAATGGTGCTGGGAAAACTGGACAGCTACATGTAAAAGAATGAAATTAGAACACTTCCTAACACCGTACACAAAAATAAACTCAAAATGGATTAAAGACCTACGTGTAAGGCCAGACACTATAAAGCTCTTAGAGGAAAACATAGGCAGAACACCCTATGACATAAATCACAGCAAGATCTTTTTTGACCCACCTCCTAGAGAAAGGGAAATGAAAACTAAAATAAACAAATGGGACCTAATGAAACTTAAAAGGTTTTGCACAGCAAAGGAAACCATAAACAAGATGAAACGACAACCCTCAGAATGGGAGAAAATATTTGCAAATGAAGCAACTGACAAATGATTAATCTCCAAAATATACAAGCAGCTCATGCAGGTCAATATCAAAAAAACAAACAACCCAATCCAAAAATGGGCAGAAGACCTGAATAGACATTTCTCCAAAGAAGATATACAGATTGCCAACTAACACATGAAAGAATGCTCAACATCATTAATCATTAATCAATGAGGTATCACCTCACACCAGTCAGCATGGCCATCAACAAAAAGTCTACAAACAATAAATGCTGGAGAGGGTGTGGAGAAAAGGGAACCCTCTTGCACTGTTGGTGGGAATGTAAATTGATAGGGTCACTATGGAGAACAGCATGGAGGTTCCTTGAAAAACTAAAAATAGAACTACCATGTAACCCAGCAATCCCACTACTGGGTATATACCCTGAGAAAACCATAATTCAAAAAGAGTCATGTAACACAATCTTCATTGCAGCACTATTTACAATAGCAGGACATGGAAGCAACCTAAGTGTCCATCGACAGATGAATGGATAAAGAAGATGTGGCACATATATACAATGGAATATTACTCAGCCATAAAAAGAAATGAAATTGAGTTATTTGTAGTGAGGTGGATGGACCTAGAGTCTGTCATCCAGAGTGAAGTAAGTCAGAAAGAGAAAAGCAAATACCGTATGCTAACACATATATATGGAATCTAAAAAAAAAAAAAAGGTTCTGAAGAACCTAGGGGCAAGACAGGAATAAAGATGCAGACACAGAGAATAGGCCTGAGGACATGGGGAGGGGGAAGGGTAAACTGGGAGGAAGTGAGAGAGTTGCATGGACATATATACACTACCAGATGTAAAATAGATAGCTAGTGGGAAGCAGCCGCATAACACAGGGAGATCAGCTTGGTGATTTGTGACCACCTAGAGGGGTGGGATAGGGAGGTGGGAGGGAGGTGCAAGAGGGAGGGGATATGGGGATATATGTATACGTATAGCTGATTCACCTTGTTATAAAGCAGAAACTAACACACCATTGTAAAGCAATTATACTCCAATAAAGAGGTTAAAAAAAAAGAGAAAAATGTTGTACTAACTTAGTATTGTGACAGATAGAATGTAGTAGACTTATCATGGTGATTATTTTGTAATATGTAAAGATGCTTAATCACTATGTTCTGTATCTGAAACTAATATAATATTGTAAATTAATACCAAAAAATAAAGAAAAAGGAAAAACCAGCACAAAGTCAGAAGTGGCACTCTGTCTGTCTCTGCCAGCTCTCAGGAGAGTTTGTCATAAGGGGTCTCAATCCATAAGGGGCTTTTGTTGTCTCAACTTTTGTTGTTTTGTTAGTGCTGGAAAAGTCCCATTAGGGACCTGCAGGGTGTCACAGATTAGCGAGTTTGTGACTGGAGGTATCTCACATTCTAATGGGAAACCAGAGACAGCATTGTCACTACACCGTTCTTACCTCCTATGACAACAAAGGGCTTTACTTTCTTAGATTATACTTAGCAATAAACTCTCTGGTCCTTTCAAGGGCTGCATTTTTTCAGCCCTCTTTTGGGACACCTCTTATGTTCATGGTTAAGCCATAAGAAGGCTTATCTGTTTGAGTAGCTATTGAGATCTATATAAGATCCTACTCATCAATGTCCAGATAATGGATACTTTGAATTGGCTATATTTGAAAGAAAAAAGAAAAAAATAGAGAGCTCTCATCCTAAACAACTGTCTTGTTGATACCTATGGAAAGATCAAGTTAAAAATTAGACACAAAAACCACTTCTCTGGTGGTTCAGTGGTTAAGACTCCATGCTTCCAATGTAGGGGGCGCAGGTTGGATCCCTGGTCGGGAAACTAAGATGTCACATGGCAAAAAAAAAAAAAAAAAAAAGTTATACACAAAGGAATGTAACAGAGAGCCTTAGAGACTCCCTTAACAAGATGAAAGAACCTAGAAGGGTAAAGGAAAAATTTTCTTCCCTTACACATATGTAAGCAAGTAGTTGAAACACTTAAAATTTTTGATAGAATTGTGTTCAAAGTATGTGGGGACATGAGGAAACCACAACCAACTATGGTGAGAGGGTTGGAGAAAGTCTCATAGAAGTGATGATGCAATGGAGGGGAAAATATGGGGAGCTGCATTTTCAGTGAGGAAAAGCACCTGTTCAGAGTCATGGATCCTGAAAGAAAAGGTGTCATAAGTGAGAACAGACCTTGAACTTCAAGGAGGTAGTGAGGTTCTGGAGATGAGGCTGAGGGATGGGTGAGTTGAGGCTGGGACGTCCTTATCAGTGCAAAAAGATTGGGAATTGACTTTATAAGCAGCAGAGATGCCGTGACATTTGTGAAGAGGGGAGCATTGTTGTATTTGTTGTTTTTAAGGATAATGCGGGCAGCTTTGAGAAGGGTGGACTTCAGTGGGAAAGAGAAAGGAAGTGAGAGTGTGTTTGAAAGGCTATTATAATTTGTATAAACAAAAGTTAATGTGAAACTGAACCTTGTAAGGGGAAGGAAAGCATTGGACGTGGTTGTTTATTAAACTCCCTGAAATTATAATTAAATAATTATATATAGTTGTATATTTAATTAAATGATTATAATATAATTATCATTAAAATATTCACATAAAAATATAAATAAATTACTGAAATAAATAAAAGTCAAAACTACTCACCTAAATGTTATTCTCCTTGTTAAAGGACAGTAACTTCAGCATGTAGTTGGACCACACCATTTACCGTAAACTCTCTCTGAGTCCTGGAGGTGCATGTCCTGGAGGTGCATGGAAACAACCTTGGTTGTGGTGGTCCAACCCTGACCAAGAGATGTGTTAGAAAAGTGAAATAGCTCATTTTCATGAAAGCACTTCAAATAATGTAAAACTGATGGTCATTGACAAATTAAATCTAACACTTTTTTTTTTTTATATCTAACACATTTTAACGAAACAGTTATTCCCTATCCTTGCTAGCTTTTCTAATATCTTTATTCTTGGGGTGAGATCGCATGTTTCCAGGAATCATAATTTGCATACTAAAATGTCTGGGCTATTAGTTTCAGTGTTCGTTGTGAAACTTTCTCTGTCATCTCCAGTGTTTTATTTGGTTTTGTTTTATTTTTGCTCTTTCCTTACGTATTCTCTAACCTCCCACAGTCTTTTGTGCACACACCGCCGGTTTGGCTTACTACTTACTCTAATAACGTTGTGTGTGTGCCTTCTCTCCTTGGTCACAGTGCCACAGAGGTATAGATCTTCCTTACATAGTACCTAGCACAAAATGTGTTAACAAGTATTTATTCAAATGAATATTGGAATAAATAATAAATGAATAGAATGACCAGTTTTCAGGTCTTTCAATGGAGGAAAGGTCAAATGCCAGACCCTTGCCTTGATCTGACAGGGAAAATCCATTTCAGAGTATTACCTAGACTCCAATCCCAAAACAGACTAGGATGATGAGATAAGAAGCACATTTCTTTCTTGAAGACTATGTTTGTCAAGTTAACCAGAGACTTTAGACCTCAGCATTATTTTCACCTGTTGTGAATTCCTGTATTTGTCATGTACAGTTCATTGGCATCGCAAGATGAGTGCATTAAGTGTGTTCATAGGATGAAAATAAACACAGCACGGGAGGGCAGAGATTACTGTGTAAACTGGGTAAAACTGCAGAGGAAAAGGGAGTAAATCAGCCAATAAATATTTGCACTATTAGTAGGAAGACAATAATCCCCTTTTTCATATTTTTAAGACTATTTAAATCTTTTTTTTTTTTTTTTTTTAGCATTTTTGTTATTCTCTCTTTTAGAATTAGCCTAAATTTAGAAATAAAAGAACGGAGCTATAGAGAAGTCAAGGACATACCAAGTCATACAGTTTGTCTGAGGGGCTTGTACTCGATGCAAAGTTTGAATGTTGATTGATCTCTGATTTCTGCTCATTTACTTCAGAACTCTGTTCACTAGTTTGTGATATCCTGAATGAATGCCTTTTTTCCCCTCAAGATCCTTTTGCAATCTCCCTCAGAAAATGTTATAAGGATTACATCTCACAAGTTTTTTGTTGTTGTTGAATAATATGATTTACTCTTACTTTCAAAAAGGACCACACAACAACCTCTAATAATTACTGATCAGGCAAAGCCAGTGATATTCTACACCTTCATTAGAATTTTGAATTTGGGCATTAGCTGGTAGAGAAATGAAATTTCCCCCTTGTTAGCTGGTGAATTAATACACCTCCATAGTGGGTCAAAGCTGTTCGTTCTGGTGGGTGTTTTGGCACCCCTTATAAGTTAATTAAAAGATATGAGTGCACTATTATTTTGTTTTACAAATAGCAGATGTACTCATGACATATATACACTAATATGTATAAAATGGATAACTAATAAGAACCTGCTGTATAAAAAATAAAATAAAATAAAAAGAAGTATTTCATTCATTTAGTCTGACTGAATTGTGCCCTCAGAAGTAGAACGAAACACTGGTCTAACTAAATCAGGGTCTTAATACTTTGAAAATATCTGAAATGATTATTTCAGATTTTGTTTCCCATAGTCTATTAACAACGGAGAAAAAAATATTCTTTCTTTTAGTAAAATACTTGACTTTTTTCTTTCCCTTTTTCCCTCCCCAAAAGCAGTAAATTCATCTCTTTCTTGACTTATAAGAGCTCTCCTGAGCCATTCATATGCCTTGAAGGTTTGGCACATTATTATTCTTTAGTTATCATTATAATAACAAAATAATTTCCCAAAATCCACATTTCACTTTTGGCTAAACTGTTTGGTTCAAATAGGTATACATGGGAGTTTGAACAGGGTTTCTCCAAACCAGGAAGGCTTTGTTAGAAGCTCTGTTAAGAGGCAATTCAAGGTTAAAATTCAGCTTGACTCTCTGAGCAAACCCAGCACCTTCACTCCCACCCCCAGTCCAGCCCTGTGGCTTCCTCCTCTCCCCTCCCCCAGAGAAGGAGGCTCATCAACATTAGCACACAAATGCAAAATCACCAGCCAAGCCTCTCCCTAGGAATACAAATTAGGGGCAGGTAGTTGAAGAGCTTAGAAAGCCGAAATCGGTCACAATGAGAAGGGTGAATGGATGAGAGACTGAAAGTGGGGTAAAGTGTTTAGCTTTTGTCATTTAAAGTGACGTCTTTAACTCTTTGCCTTCTAGAGACTACCCCTCATCAAATAATAGAGCTTTGCAATCAAGAGTTTCAGGGTAAAAAAAAGGTATCGTGTTTCCTTTCATAAGGTATAATGATAAAATTAGATATTCACTGGGGCCTATGTCTGACAAAAATACCATAGATAGTCTGGGACACTGAATAATTTCCTAGTAGACTTTTTATTAAAAAGAAAAAAAAAGAGGTCCACATTAGCTGACTAGTGAGTTTCCCTTTTTCCTTTTGGTCACTGCTTTTAGCTCAATGCAAGTAGTGTTTCACTGCATTTACATTTGGCTGAATTTTGATTTGGGAGGTGAGTTTGGCTGGAAGCTTGAATCTTATTTTTTAATTAGCTCTACCTTATCTAGTAATCAATGGCAGAGCCTCGCCACGGCTTTTCTGTAACAATTATGAGATCAGTGACTAAGTTTTTTCCTAGATTGCCGAAGCTTTGGATATCCTGAGACTTGGATGTCCCAAAAGAAATACTGGAGGCAAAGCAACCAGCAATGTGCATACACATTCTCAAACTCAAATCTAAATGTTTAAGCATGATGCTATCTCAGTGATTAGAAACAGAACTAGAGACTAGCAAGATGCCTTAGTCATTTCTTAAGGCAACCAAGGGACACAGAAGTAAGTATACAGCTTAATTAAAACTCAGGGCTTCTACTACAACAGTATATTTGACTTAGAACTAAAAGTTTTTATTTTAATTAAGAGTTCATTTCCAGACCACAGGCGCATGAGAAGATGCTCGAAATTGCTAATTATTAGAGAAATGCAAATCAAAACTACAATGAAGAATTACCCAGCACCAGTAAGAATGGCCATCATTAAAAAGTCTACAAATAATAAATGCTGGAGAGGGTGTGGAGAAAAAGGAACTCTCCTACTCTGTTGGTGGGAATGCAAATTGGTATAGACACTGTGGAGGTTCCATAAAAAACTAAAAATAGAACTACCATATGACCCAGCAATCCCACTCCTGGGCATATATCCGGAGAAAACTCTAATTCGAAAAGATACATGCACCCCAGTGTTCACTGTAGCACCATTTACACTAGCCAAGACATGGAAGCAACCTATATGTCCTTCGACAGATGAATGGATAAAGGAGATATTGTCGACTTAAAAAAATGTACAACGTGAGAGTTGCGAGTTAAGTTTTATTTGGGGCAAAATGAGGACTGCAGCCCAGGAGACAGCATTTCAGATAGCTCTGAGGAACTGTTCCAGAGCGGTAGGGGGAATATCAGTACATATGTGATTTTGCTGAAGGGGGAGTACATAAAATCAAGCACATATTTTTTTGCAGAAGGTTTCTGCTAGTCACGTGGAGCAGTCGTCACTATGAAGGATTTTAGTGCTTTTCTAGATATGAGGAGATGCAAGAATTGGGCTCATAAAATCGGCTCCTGAAAATATCTAACTACCTGAAGACCGGTTCTGCCAGTTTTTCCCAGAGCACAGAGTCCCTCATTTCTGCTCTCCACCCTGAACTCCTTTCAGGAGGTGTTGAAAATCAGCAGCTGCAGCAAAACATGATTTAATCCTTGTAGAGTTATTTGGCAAGTGCCAATTTGTTGTTGACCATATATGTATATATATGGTGGACTATTACCCAGCCATAAAAAAGAATGAAATGATGCCATTTGCAGCAACATGGATGGACCTAGATATTATCATACTAAGTGAAGCAAGTCAGGAAGAGAAAGAATAATATCATATCACTTATATATGGAATCTAAAATCTGATACAAATGAACTTATTTACAAAACAGAAACAGACTCAAGACATAGAAAACAAACTTATGGTTACCAAACAGGAAAAGGGATGGGCTGGTTGGGATAAATTAGGAGTTTGGGATTAACATATACACACTGCTATATATAAAATGGATAAGCAACAAGGACCTACTGTATAGCACAGGAAACTGTATTCAATGCCTTATAATAACTTATAATGGAAAAGAATCTGAAAATGAATATATACGTATAATATATTACATATATAATATATTATATGTATATATATATAACTGAATCACTATGCTGTACACCTAAGACTGGCACAGCATGTGAATTAACTATACTTCAATAAAAAAATGGTTATTAAAAAAAAGAGTGCATAATTTGGAGAGACCAGTTCTTGTTCTAATGATAGAGATCAGAAATCATTACTATAATTATTTATTAAATACCTTCTGTGTTCCCTTCAGATTCATGTTTATCTCTGAGCCTTAAGTTTATGGTAAGACTAATTTGGACAAACGTTGTAATTGCTGAAGAAGATATATGTCATTGAAGCAGAGAGAGTTTGTAAAAAATAAATCCTAAGATATCCAAAATAGTCATTTATATGATAATATTGAAAGGGAGAGGGCTGGGAGACAGAGGACATGTTGGGCATGCCTGTAATGGGTTTTTACAGTCTATTATGTCATAGTCACAATGTTTCCATTGCAAAGGAGAGGAAGCAGGGCCACAGAAAGCTTTGGTTTTTATTTTGTTTTATTTTACAATGACATTCTTAACTAACCCTATTCCTCTTATTTCTCCAGATACATACAATTTTTTTGAGAACAAATATGGTCTTTCTTTCTCAGTGTCTTGAATAGTACTGTTATAACATTAGTGCTTAAAAATTTAGCAGTTTAAGAGCACCACACCAGACACCTGAATTCCCCATAGATAACACAGAGGTATTTATTCATCATTTTTAATTTCACGCTCAGGTAACGCTGGTAAGTTTCTGCTCTGAAATTTACCAACGGTAAAATCCACATATAAAATCCAGGAGACAATCATTAGTATCAGATAAACAGTTCTAAGAAAGGCATTCTCTGAAAATTATCATTTTGTGAAGGAATTTTCCTCGAAAGCTCCAAGGAACTGTCCTTCTCTTTAGGTTGACATTGCGATTGGAGAGTAGATACTTCCTCCCACTGTCTTGTTTTATTTCTTGTTTGTTTGGTTAGTTTTGTACATCTTTAAAGAAACGCTGTAAATCACAGTGAATACGGAGGCAATAGGGTGGAAGTTAGTTGATAAAGATGCAAACTTTAGAATGAGATAAAAGTCTGAATGGAGGCATCTCTGCCATTTATATCAGTTTGACATCTGCGGGCTTTAGTATCTTATCTACAAGCGTAGGATAATGTCTACCCCCCAGCAGGTTGTGGGGATTAAATGGAATCATGTTTGTAAGAAGCCTCACCTAGGTGCCTGTATCTGGGAGCTACTCAACCCATGCTGAACTACTCTCTTCAGAGAATAAGAACTTGCTTATTTTGTAGCTGGGTTATTCACCCAGAGGATGGCTTTAGGAAGAATGGGTTGAGGAACTTAGTCTAATATCAGTGTGAAGCTCAGCTGGGTTCTGATGGAAGATGAACAACAAGGGGTAGAACTCAGGAAAGTGCCGAGTAGATTGGTTTGAATTAGAGGCTCTCTGCTGTCACCACATCCCTTTTGCCAACCCCTCCTTTTCAGTAGGGAACAAGCTCCACCTCAGAGGGCCCCATCTCAGGCCTGGAGCCTGAACCTGTATACAGAGGAGCTCCTGGACTCTACCTGCATGTTCCACATTCATCTCAAACCTCTCATGTCAAAACCAAAATGCTCGAACTTCTCCATTCAGTCGGCTCTGCACCTTGGGTTCTCTAGCTTTATGATTGATGTTATTATCTAGCCTGGAAAACTGGATTGCATCGTTAACTTTATCTATGTCAAGGACATTCAATTAGTCACCAGGTTCTGTAGGAACTTTTACCCAATGTCACTTCTTCTTGATCTTTATCACTACTGATTTTTCTTAAACCCAGGCTTTGATCCACCCCTTAGCCTCAATACACCCAATTCTTCTCACTTGAAATGCTGTTGCCCTCCCTTCTCTACCTCAGGAATAACTGCTCCTATTTCAAGAAACAACTGCACTGCCCCCTCTATTCAGTTCTTCTCAACCCCTTCAGTGGATGTTTGCTCCCACTCCGATCCAGTAGTGTCCATCTAAAACAGGAGTCCCCAACCCCCGGGCCAGAGGTGGTCCACGGCCTGTTAGGAACCAGGCCGCATAGCAGGAGGTGAACTGCGAGCAAGCCAGCATCACACACATCACTACTGCCTGAACCATTCTCCCACCTTGTCTGTGGAAAAATTGTCTTCCACGAAACCGGTCCCTGGTGCCAAAAAAAGGTTGGGGACCGCTGATCTAAAAGATGAAATCAAGAACGTAGCCCCATTCATTGTTTATCTTAAGTTTTCCATTTTATTAAATGTCTGCATTTTAAAATTATAAAACTAAGAGAAAAACTTGAAAGTGTTCCAGTAAATGATTCAGCAATGTATAAAATGTAAGTCCTGGGCTTCCCTGGTGGCGCAGTGGTTGAGAGCCTGCCTGCCGATGCAGGGGACGTGGGTTTGTGCCCCGGAATGGGAAGATCCCACATGCCACGGAGCGGCTGGGCCCGTGAGCCATGGCCACTGAGCCTGTGCGTCCGGAGCCTGTGCTCCGCAACGGGAGAGTCCACAACACTGAGAGGCCCACGCACCGAATAAAAAAAAAAAAAAATGTAAGTCCTGTATCCCCAGACAAAATCACCACCATTAACAATTTGGTGTATGTCCCACCCTAAATAAACAGAAACACACACACACACACACACACACACACAAGCACCAACACACACATATTTCCAAGAATGAGATTTTAAATACAGACCACTCTCTGGTCTGCTTTTTGGATACTTTTCCTGTCTGACCATTAATATAGACATATGGCATCCTTTTTAACTGGCACATGCAATGAAACACTTTTCATTACATAAGTGTGTCACAATTTATTTAACAATCATATCAATAACAATTTAGTTTGCTTGATCGTAGCTGTTATAAACATGTGCATTAGACATCTTTAGATACAAAGCTCATAACATTTGTCTAATAATTCCCGAAGAAAGTTTTCTTAAACTCTATTTACAGTATCAGAGTATGCATATATTTGATATTATTAGTACTTCACATTAGTTCTCTAGAAAGTTTGTACCCATTTTCATTTCCTCAATTATGGACTTTCCTCCCTTTCACCAACAATGGATATCATCTTATTTTTAATCTTTGTCTGTTTTTTAAGGAATAAATAACATCTCATTTTTCTTTCTTTTCCTAAATTTAAACATCTTTCAATATTTCACTTGCACAATTTTTTTTTTACTTATCTCTTTATACTGTTTGCCCATTTTGTATCATTTGGCTCATCTTTTTCCCATAGGTAGGTAAGTATAGGTAGATACATAAGTAGGCAGGTAGAGATAGATAGATAGATAAACTGTCTTTCAACTTTGTTTAGGCCTTTACCATTTAGACATTCAAAAAAATCTATGTAGCCACCTGCCACTATTTTACATTAAAGTTCCTGGTTTTGGTGTTTAAAAAAAGGTCTCTTTTTAATTAAAAGAAAAAACTCATGTATCTTTTAGTTTTTGTTTCCTGTTTTTTATTTTTTTTTAATTTACACATTTGACTATTCATTCCTTTTTAATGTATTTGTACTTTTAAGGGAGCAAACTTATATTTTCCCCAAAACACTTGTCAATAAACTCCAAATCATTTATTAAACAATCAATCATTTCCTCTTTGATTTTTATTTATTTATTTATTTTAATTTTTTTTCTATTTCTTTATTTATTTTTGGCTGCATTGGGTCTTCGCTGACACGTGAAAGCTTTCTCTAGTTGCAGCGAGCGGGTGCCACTCTTCGCTGTGGTGCGTGGGCCTCTCACTGCGTTGGCTTCTCTTGCTGTGGAGCACGGGCTGTAGGTGCGCGGGCTTCAGTAGTTGCAGCACACAGGCTCAGTAGTTGTGGCTCGCGGGCCCTAAAGTGCAGACTCAGCAGCTGTGGCGCATGGGCCCAGTTGCTCCATGGCATGTGGAATCTTCCTGGACCAAGGCATGAACTCATGTCCTCTGTATTGGTAGGTGGATTCTTGACCACTGTGCCACCAGGGTAGTCCTCTTCTTTGATTTTTAAACGTCACTTTTGTTATATTAAGGGGATCAGAATATGCCATCCTCAAATATGCCATTTTAGCATAAAACTTGTGTTAAGCTGAAGGCAATTAAAAAAACAGCAGACATAGAAAGGGGTCTCTGCCCTCCCCCTATCTGCCTAAAAGCAGTGCATAAATTCCCCTTTGTGAAGGTTTACCCCCTTTCCTTTCCCGTACCAAGAAGAGAAATCACAACAATTATCACTGGAGACAGAAGGTAGGCACTGACATGAGTCTGCACAAACAAACCTTACTAAAATCCCTTTCTTCCATTAGTTTACCCCATATATTTACCTTCCCATAATTCACCATCCCTAGAATTTCAAACCTCTTTTTCTTTGTCTCCTCATCTCTCCCCAAATTTATCACCCTTTGTTGATATATAACCCCTTGGGTTTAATGCCTCTTTGAGTCTGTCTTCATTTCTTTTCTAAGAAAGCCTTTGTGCATGTAATAATTAAAATATTAACATCGAATAAAATTTATATATCTTTTCTCATGTTAATCTTTTGTCAGTTTATGCTCCTACTCTGGTCAAAATGCTGTAATACGCCCTCTGAGAAATATAAAGAGAATGAAGCATGATGTTTTCCATCCAGGAGACAATCTAGTTGGGAAAACTTGTTTGGAAGTAGCTCCAATAAAAGTCAGTATACAAAAGGGGTACTAAACATCAGTATAATATCATTCTATGCAGCAAAGATCCAGTCAGTATCTGTATTCCAGGTGCTGTACCAGACATTATTTGTATAAGTACTCATGATCCTTAAGAAGCTGACAATCTAACCAAGAGATTCAGATCTATAAAGTGAACTACACAACAATGAGATCTGTTCATCTACATGATGAATAAAATGCTGTGTGGACTCCAAAAGAAAGTGAATGGGTAGGGAAATCAGTCATGGGAATGGTTTTACTGTAGGACTAACATTTAGGATAGACCTAGAAGAAGACAACGTGTTACTAGGCAGAGCCAGAGAAGAGGATTCTGGACCCATAAGGAAAGACATTAAGAAAACATGATCTTACAAGAAAAGTGTGTTTGCGTTGAGTAGGGGGATTGAAGTAGTGGAGAGAGATAAACCCAGAAATGTACATTTAAGCCAGATCATTTAAGCCAGAGTGTCAAATTTTTGAACAGGGTAATAAAGAACTTTAATTTTTAAAACAATAGAGTCTTTAATATACATTAAATCCTCTGAGTGCCCTTTACCTCATCATAGCAAGAGTTGAATTTATTTCATCAATTTTGGAGTTTATATTTGAGTTGATGAGCCCTAAAACACAAAGTTCTTGACATATGTGAAGTTTACTTTGGGGGCCATAGGAGCAGCTATCCTCCAGACAGCAGAAAGAGGCTTGTGTGACAGCTGACGGGAGAGAACTAACAACAAAGCAAAATACCATGAACAAAGTGGTTTATGAGCCCTGAGAGCCAATGTTCCAAACTGCAGGCATTGATTTGCAATCAACCTGCTTTTCGTTAGAGTTTAGTTACTTAATAAAGACCATTTTTATTGAATGATGATTAATAATTACCCTTTCAACACTGAGGTGTCTAGCCAGTGTGATGGTGAAAATGATAATGATGATAATAAAATAAGAGCTCATATTCGAAGCTTTTTGATAGGGAATTTTTGTAGAGTGCATTTTGTCCTGAAAGCTTTATATGCACTATACTCTTTAGTTGTCACAAAAAATCCTCTGAGGTAGATACAATTTATATTCCATTGGCCCTTGAAGAAACTGAAGCTCAGAAAGAGTGTATCTTTCCTAAGGTCGTACACTTAGTTGCGAATCTAGCCTCAATATCTATCTGACTCTGGAAATGACATTCTTAATATTGTTCCTATTGTTGTCTTAGAAAGATAATTCTAACAATAAGTGAAAGCCAGTGCTTCCCTGGTGGCGCAGTGGTTGAGAGTCCACCTGCCGATGCAGGGGACGCGGGTTCGTGCCCCGGTCTGGGAAGATCCCACATGCCGCGGAGCGGCTGGGCCCGTGAGCCATGGCCGCTGAGCCTGCGCGTCCGGAGCCTGTGCTTCGCAACGGGAGAGGCCACAACAGTGAGAGGACCGAGTACCGCAAAAAAAAAAAAAAAAAAAAAAGGTGATTCAGGAATATAGCTTGAGTGACTTGGAAGATGATATATCATCCAACACAGGGCATGCAGGCCAATGAGCATGTTCTGGTGGGACACTCAGAGGAGTGGTTGGAACTGAAAATACACATTCTGGAATCAGTTTCATTTCAATAATAGCTAATCCCTAAAGATGACTTTAACCAAGGCAAGAATCTGTAGTAAGACGAGATGAAGAAACAGGCTAGAATACTGGAAAAATCCAAGGTATACCAGTGGTCAACACAGATGCTGTAAGAGTGTAAAGATGGCAGAGTTTAATTCTGACTGAGGACATTAAGAAAGGCATCTTGGAGGAGGTGGGACTCATGGTGGAATTTAAAGGTGCAGATGGAGAGAATAGTGGAAGATGGGAATTCCGGGCTGAGAAAACAGTTTGAATAATAGTTGACGAAAGTCATTTCAGGAACTTAAGAGTGTACATGGGAAGGGTAAAGTTGGGTTGGGTAGGAGAGAAACTGGGTAGTGGTTGGTAGAGCTGGATAGATGATGGGGCAACTTGTAGAGGATGTGAATTGGTATGGTAGAGTTTTGAGCAGGAGAGTTATGTGATCAGTTCTGAGTTTCAGGAAGAAAGCTTGTAGGAGACTCTCCATAGGATATAAGAGGCTCTGACCTTTTCAAGGCCAGATCTCCAAATGACCCCTGTGTTAGGGAACCATGGAAGGGTGTCTTAGGCTTCCTTAAGCAGAAAAGGATGTGAATGAATGTATTTCTTTTTAAAAAACCCTAAGAAATCTTTAACTCAGACCCCTAACTGACCCATGAACTAAAGAAAGAAACTCATTAATCATCTAATTATGAAATATCTGGCTTTTAACTTGAGCAAATTTACAAACTAGTTATGACAGCATTTCAGAAGAAAAATATCTTTCATCATCCTGTAACTTAAAGAACAGAATCTTAAATTATATATTATTTACAGTGTTGAAAATTTGGAAATTGTTCAAAAGTTTGTCACTCTGAAGAATAAATTACTTGTAACATTATAATTATTTATACTTCAGATATGATATATTTATCCTTATAAATAGATAAAATAAATTTAAAAATATTTTTTCCCTGATTTAGGAAGTTACATAGCTTCCTTTATTTCCATATCTCAGTGATTTATGAAGCTTAGATTTTATGCTGTATTTTATTTTGAAATAAAAAGGAGAAAAAATGCTCTAAGAACTGTTGTTATTCCTGGAAATAGTTCTGTTTATTCAAGGCTATTAAGTTTTCTTAAAGCAGTTTAAAGAGGTTATTCCATTATATCCTGCTTTTCATTTCATATATTACACATATTTTTTTCAGAAACACTAATATTGATATACTTTTGAATGTGAATTTCCAGGGGAATATAGGAATAGTATTACTGAAAAAGCACAAAAAATGAATGAAGAGAACCAGGAAAGATTCCAATGACATTTTAAATAAGAATTTTCAAAAGCCTCTCCTTGTCCTTTGTTATTTGCTGGAAGGGTTAGAAGTTTTGCTAGCTAATGTTGACAGTTGTTCAGAAAAGTTTTTATAGGAGATTGGAAGGAAATGTGACTTTCCCAGGAGGGAAGGGGAACAGGGATTCTGCTGGTCTGACTTTAACCTTAAACACCAGAGACGGAAATGGAAACTCATTCTTCTGAGAGAGTTAACAGCGGTGTACTGGACTTTGCAAACTCTCCCCTGAAAACTTGCTGTGAAATTTGTGTTCAGCAATATTCATACTTGGTTTATGCTCTATATCAGAAGGTCAAGGGATGTTCAAGTGCATTTATCTTAGCCTAAAGATTTCAGTGAGATTAGAATCCCCCTTCACCTCCCTAATGGAGCCACTGTGCTAGTATTATTATTAATGGTAGTAGCAGTATTTTCTCTATTCTTTTCTTTTTGTTTTTTTTTTGCGGTACGTGGGCCTCTCACTGTTGTGGCCTCTCCCGTTGCGGAGCACAGGCTCCGGACGCGCAGGCTCAGCCGGCCATGGCTCACGGGCCCAGCAGCTCCGCGGCATGTGGGATCTTCCCAGACCTGGGCACGAACCCGCGTCCCCTGCATTGGCAGGCCGACTCTCAACCACTGTGCCACCAGGGAAGCCCTCTTTTTGTTTTTAAATTGAGATATCCCCTGTGTTATTATGATTTGAGTGGGTTGTCCTGGTATCTTTCTGATTTCTGGGAAGCACTGAAATAAAAGGAGGTGCTATGATTAGAATTAGAACTCACGTAAGGGTGAGTTTTCTCTGGACATGGACCTAACACTGAGGGTTTGTATCAACCAACTTGACCTTTAACATTCAGGACATCTAAGGTAGCAGAACAATATTAAGACAAGACACAAATAATCAGGAAGGCAGTTTTTCCAAACAATGTTTTGAGAGATATTCATATGTGTTCCTTAAAAACAAATGGCTTCTGGGCTCAAATACATCTGAGCAATGAAGAATTAAATAAAATTAAACAGATTCCTTTACTTTAGGAAGTTTCAGAACTATTAACATAGTAATGTGTTTTGCAAATCTCCAAGAAAAGATGAGTATGCAGCATTGCTCACATTTATACAGACACTTTTCCGGAAAAGTATGTTGGAACACAGTTCGGGAAATTCTGCAGTAACATGAATGAATGAGTGAATATCTAACATGTCAACATCATGCACTTTTAAAAAATACACATACTCATACATATACACACACTTAATCCCCACAAATATCATATATATTAGGTACTATTAATATTCACATTGTACAGGTGAGAAACCTAAAACACTTTCCCAAAGTCACATAGTTAATAAAGAAGTCCTCCTCCAAGTCACTTTCTAAATTTTTCTCTAACTCAGTGATAACCAAACATTTGTTCATGTACCCATCAGTAACAGTTTACAGTGTACTACGTCATAACTTACAAATATACAAATATTACTATATTAATGTATTATGTCTATAATAAAATAGAGCAAAAAATAAAAATTAAAAAGGTTATGATAAAAATAGAATAATGAATGCTTTAAAGTAATCCTTTATCTTATTATTAAGAGCACAAAAATAAATTTGCCCTTACTACAAATAATAAAACCACCATCATTGAATATATTTAATTTTAAATTTAATGTTTTGTGACACACTGGTTTAAAAATCTGATTCTAGGGCTTCCCTGGTGGCGCAGTGGTTGGGAGTCCGCCTGCCGATGCAGGGGACACAGGTTCGTGCCCCGGTCCGGGAAGATCCCACATGGCTGGGCCCGTGAGCCATGGCCGCTGAGCCTGCACGTCCGGAGCCTGTGCTCCGCAGCGGGAGAGCCCGCAACAGTGAGAGGCCCGCGTACCGCAAAAAAAAAAAAAAAAAAAAAAAAAATCTGATTCTAGGTTAGGCTCAGTTAATATTGATAATTCGTTTGGCTGTTGGGAAAGACATGTTACAAAGTGCTGTTATATAAAATAAACACTTAAGGTATGTTTATTGCTCATGCTAGTGAACATGTCCATAGTTCACATACTCTTGTTTTCTTTCCATTTCTGTTCAGACTATCATTCTTTTTTTCTTGTATCTTGACCAATGAAGAACTAGGATTTGGAGTAGAAATATCAGCTATTTCATTTTCTTACTGCTTATTTGTGCTTGCACTAGTTGAACTAAATTTTTAAGCATTTGTTTAGGCTTTGAGTGTTAGGTTAGGTTAAACTGGATAATATAATGGGCAAATGCAGTTAACCCAGAACACATAGCTGTCTAATGTTAGTATGTGCTGAAAGCAAGGTGCTAGTGAGAGCTGTGTTAATTCCTCCACTCTCCCGCAGTGTCCTTCTCCCCACACCT
The DNA here is from genome assembly GCF_964270905.1 of Leucopleurus acutus. Taxonomy (NCBI): domain Eukaryota; kingdom Metazoa; phylum Chordata; class Mammalia; order Artiodactyla; family Delphinidae; genus Leucopleurus; species Leucopleurus acutus. The sequence goes on from NC_139160.1 coordinate 53,203,900, forward strand.
GGGATGAACGTCGCACACTTGCATGAGAACTTTGAAGTCATTAGTATGTAACCCTAAATTAAAAATTAAGAAAGATTAACTTTTATTATTTCTAAAATAAAAAATATATATATAATCTTTCTACAGTCCAGTAGTTCATTATACATGTCTCTGGGGAGTCCCCATCCCACTTTGGAGACTACTCCTCTAAACCGTTCACACTAAAAGATGAAACCTGATCAGAAATATTATATTAGTTTCAATACAAGCAAAAAACAAACACAAAAAAACCTCTTACTGGTTAGAAAAAACAATTTTGTTACCTCTTGAAAATGAACACTTTTTAGCAGTAGAGTAGCATTTGATTCAAAATAAATTTATTCTCTAAGCAAAAGCTATTCCCTTGAGCAAATGTTCTTTAAATCGTCAATCAGCCTACCTTTATCTTTTTTTTTATGGCATATATAAATGCAGTGTAATGGACTCCATAGGATATCTGTTCATTCTGTGTTGAAAATTTAGTTCACGGACAACAAGGAGGGTTGAGAGTGCACTTTGGAGAAGGTAGGGGTGCTTAAAAACATCAAAGGAGAATTGCTTCTTGGTGACTAGATGGCGAAACGATGTAAGAGCTTAGCTATTGCCAAGTTCTATTTTTCTTTTTCCAAAAAGTAGGACCCATTATTTCTGTAAAAGATTTTAGGGATCATTTAGTATTAATCCACTTCTCCTACTTTATAGGAGGCAAAAATGGACTAAGTGACTTGCCTGCTGCTAAACAGTTAGTGAGAGAATCAGGATCAGAAGCTAGTTCACCTCACTGTAGCTCCACTTTCTCCGTATTTTCTCACTTAAGCAGCATATCCGAGGGGCCTTTTGTAGAGCAATAACCTCGAAACCAAGGTGCAAAGCGCTCGTGCAGCTTATTTACTGCCAATAATTTACCGTATTAAGCAGATGAGCAGAGCATTTCTTTGAGCAATCAAGCAATTAAAAAGAGTTCTGTTTTATAAGGCACCCTTTTCTGATGTGGCATCTGTTGTCCCGGAATTTTATCTGTAAGATATATTTCTGCCGAGCTACTTCAAAAAAACTCCAGGTTTCCCTGACGTATAACATCCTTATCATTGGCTTTCTTTCCTTTTTTCTTATTTGAAGTATAGTTGATTTACAATATTATATTAGTTTCAGGTGTACAGCATAGTGATTCAGTATTTTTACAGTTTATACTCCATTAAAAATCATTATAAGATAAGGGCCATAATTCCCTGTGCTTTAAATATATCTTGGTTGCTTCTCTGTTTTATACATAGTAGTTTGTTAATCCCATATTCCTAATATGTCCCTCTCTTCCCTCTCCTCACTGGTATAGGTTGTTTTCTATATCTGTAAGTCTGTTTCTGTTTTGCTACATATGTTCGTTTGTATTATTTTTTAGATTCCACATATAGTGATATCATGCAGTATTTATGTTTCTTTGTCTGACTTATTTCACTAAGCATAATATTCTCTAGGTCCATCCACATTGCTGCGAACGGCAGAATTTCATTCTTTTCTATGTCTGAGTAATATTCCATTGTGTGTTTTTGTGTGTGTGTGTGTGTATCAATCATCTTTATCCATCTGATTGTTGATGGATACTTGGGTAGCTTCCATATCTTGGCTACTGTAAATAGTGCTTCTATGAACATTGGGGTGCATGTATATTTTCTAATAAGGTTTTCATATTTTCTTGATATATACCCAGGAGTGGAATTGCTATATCATATGGTAGTTCTATTTTTAGTTTCTTGATGAAACTTGTACTGTTTCCATAGAGGCTGCACCAATTTACATTCCCACCAACAGTGTACAAGAGTTCCCTTTTCTCCATACCCTCTCCAGCATTTATTATTTGTAGCCTTTTTAAAGATGGCCATCCTGATCGGTGTGAGGTGTTACCTCATTGTTGTTTTGATTTGCATTTCTCTAATAATTAGTGATGTTGAGCATCTTTTCATGTGCCTGTCATGTATCTGTATGCCTTCTTCAGAAAAATATTCGGGTCTTCTGCCCATTTATTGAGTTGTATGAGCTGTTTATATATTTTGGATATTAATCCCTTGTCGGTCATATCATTAGCAAATATTTTCTCCCATTCAGTAGGTTTTTTTTTCCCCCCCAACGGTTTCCTTTGCTATGCAAAACCTTTTAAGTTGAAATAGGTCCCATTTGTTTATTTTTGCTTTTATTCTTCTGCCTTAGGAGACAAATCCAAAAAAATATTGCTGTGATTTATGTCAAGGAGTGTTCTGCCTATGTTCTCTTCTAGGCGTTTTATATTTTCAGGTCTTACATTTAGTTCTTTAATCCATTTTGAGTTTATTTTTCTATATGGTGTGAGAAAATGTTCTAATCTCATCATTTTACATATAGCTCTCCAGTTTTTCCCAGCACTATATACAATGGAGAAAAGAGACTGTCTTATCTCCATTGTACATTCTTGCCTCCTTTGTTGTAGATTAATTGACCGTAGGTGAGTGGGTTCATTTCTGGACTCTCTATTCTGTTCCATTGACCTATGTGTCTGTTTTGGTGCCAGTACTATGCTTTGTACTGTACTCATTACTGTAGCTTAGTAGTGTAGTCTGAAGTCTGGGAGGGTGATACCTGCCGCTTTGTTCTTTTTTTTCAAGATTGCTGTGGCAATTCTGGGTCTTTTGTAGTTCCATATAAATTTTAGGATTATTTATCCTAGTTCTGTGAAAAAGTCATGGGTATTTTGATAGGGATTGCATTAAATCTGTAGATTGCTTTGGGTAGTATGGCCATTTTAATAATATTGATTATTCTAATCCAAGAGCATGGGATATCTTTCCATTTCTTCATATCCTCTTCAATTTCCTTCATCGATGTTTTATAGTTTTCAAAGTATAGGTCTCTCACTTTCTTGGTTAAGTTTATTCCTAGGTACTTTATTATTATTTTTTTAATTTTTATTTATTTATTTTTTTTGCGGTACGCAGGCCTCTCACTCTTGTGGCCTCTCCCGTTGCGGAGCACAGGCTCCGGACACGCAGGCTCAGCGGCCATGGCTCACAGGCCCAGCCGCTCCGCGGCATGTGGGATCCTCCCGGACCGGGGCACGAACCCGTGTCCCCTGCATCGGCAGGTGGACTCCCAACCACTGTGCCACCAGGGAAGCCCACTTTATTATTTTTGATATGATTTTAAATGGGATTTTTTTTTTTTTTTTTACTTTCTCTTTTTAAATTTTTTCAGGGGTTTTCCCTTCTTCTTTCAATTGAGAGTAGTTCCTCTGCTTCTATGAATTTAGGTAAAACAGTCATCTCTTGTGGTCTTGAAGTGGTGATGTTATGTGGGAGCATCCCTATACAGGTGGCATGGGCCTGGTGCCTTCAGTGCGAGGGCTGGATTTGTCATGGATGCAAGTCCCCCGCAGACGGAGATCTGATGTGCTGCCTCTGTAGGCTCCCATGTGTCCACTCAGACACAGCCTCAGGTGCAAGTCCCCTTTGTTCCTCACAGCCAGTCACTGCCCCCAGCCTCTGCCAGCCCCACCCCGCTGTGAAACCACTCGGCAGGGCAGATGGGGCCCACGTGGACTCTTGGAGTGTATCGGGAGGTGTGCTGTGGTGGAGTGGCTGCCAGCAGAGACCTGGGCCGCTTCTGGGGCACTGCTTGAGTAAGCACCACCAATGGCTATCACTGCCCCACCCAGCCTCCTTCCCAGGACCAGGTCACCTTTGTGTCCCATGTCTTTTCCCTGGTCAGATGCAGTGCCATGTTGCAATGTGAAGTGAACAGGGCAGGAAAATTTGCTCAGCTTGGACTGGGGCTCTCAGGGAGGCAGTTGCAAGAAACCGGCAGCCACTAGATTTCCAGGGTGAAACCTAGCACCTGGGACATAGGGGGCGCTCAATAAGTATTTGAGGAATAAATGAATGAATGAATTTAATAGAGCAAAGATATACTGATGGTGTCTAAGAAAGAAAAAGTATGAAGGAGTAGACATTTTGGAAAATTCGGCTGATCATTTCATGTGGAGTGAATGAGAAGAGAAATCGAACTCTTAAAGGTGAGAGAGAGAGAGAAGCAAATCTGGGATAACATAAGCAAAGTAATGACCTTGGGATAGGACACTCTCTAGAAAGTGTTATCTAGTTACTCCCTTTGCCCATGTTATTTCCATAGACTGCACTAATGGCAGCAGGAACAAAGTATGTGGGAGGGTGTAAAGAAACAGTGAAAGCTGGTGCAGTTATTGTAGCTTCATTTTAGGTTGATTGTGGCATAAATATATGCCCACCTGTGGTTAAGGACCCCACGACGCCATTGCTTTGCATGCATGGCAGGTCTGATTGTGCTAGATCCCCAGCATCCTCTTGACAGTCCAAAGCAAGGTCCTGTCCCCTGGTGTAGGAGGACATGCTATCAGAAAGGCTGAATTTGTACTCCAAGGACGTAACGGTGTAATTACCTCACAGAAAGGGAGGGCTCCCATCATTCGATTTTGCAGAGACTATGCAGGACGTTAGGGTTGCTTGAACTTGGCGAGCATTTACCACCTGATTCTGCCTCAGATAATGCCAACATCCTAGCATCTCAAAACCAGGGCTGGCTCCCTGATCCTGAGCAGTTCAGGGAAACGCTGGTCACCCTGAGAGAAAAAGTATAATTCCTTAAAAGAGATATTGACTTTCATTGCAATCCTTCCTCAAGAGAAGGATGAGAGGGGCACTATAGTAGAAAGAGAATTAAAAGATACTTATTCAGTGTGTTTTAATTACAAATCTAAAGCTAAAACATCAAAACCATGGGTATCAGGAGAGACTAGACTGTCACATCAGGGATTGATATGATTGGGAGATGTAAAGAGAATTGGAGATAAAAAGGAACTAATACTTGTGAACCACCCTGCATGAGCCAGATGCTGTGCTTGAAAATGCACATACCGTATCTTATCATGAATTCTTATAAAATTTGAGAAATAAGCATTACTTTTCCTTTCAATAAGGATGAAGGAACCCAGAGAGGTTAAGACACTCACCCAAGGTCACATGGTTTCTTCTGGCAGAGCAGGGACCAAATTAGGGTATTGCAGACTTCGTCTCATGTTCTTTCTGGGACACTGCACAATGAATCAGTAAAACAAATAAATAAATTGGCCTACTTATTTTTTGCAGGAAATTACTCCCTTAGTAAAATAAGCAAATAAACTAATAAATAAAATGACTCATAAGAGTCTTAGTTATAGGTGTGCTCCCTACCAGCACGTATATTCCAAGCAAAGGATCAGCCTACCTTGATGATGTTGACATAATCTATGACAACAGCGCAGCATAATTTGTTCTGGTTCCACAGGGAGAGACAGGAGTGGGGAGTAACTGAGTGAAGGAGAGAGGGGACAGAACTAGGCACCTGGCCCTTCCTTCTGGCTAAGTTACCTGGTAGGTTCATTACCTCATGCTTAGAGCAGTAAGTGCCATTTGCTAGGGAGGGGGGTGTGGGCGGTTCCTATGTTTTCCATTCTCAGAGAGATCCCCTAGAAATTTACTTCCAAAATTTGAAAGTGATTTTTTGTCTATTTCAACGTCTAAGCTTTTTTTTTTAAACTGTCATGATTATACAACAATAAAAAAATGAATAAACTACAGTCTCTCCTGTATTAAATGCTCTCATGTTTTTAATACCTGCAGAGCAAACACGAGTCAAAGATTCAAGGCAAAGGCTGTAAGAACTAGTGCTAACTCGCTTATGTTCATAGAGAAAGGAACGAAACAAATACACGATTTTCTTTTATAAATGCTCATAGTGTCGCTTACCACCAAACTCAGTCACCTTTTTTTAAGTTAATCAATTGTGCAATTAAACTTTGAATTGATAAGACTATCAGGCAGACCCAATTAGTTACTTAGTGATCTACCCTCATTTTCTTCTGCACTTCTGTTTATGAATTATACCTAGGGGGCTGCAAGATGTGTGAGGTCTGGGTCCAGAAAGCGGGTGAGGTGGAGAAGGTTAAGTGAGCCGACACCCACTCCTCCAAGGCCTATCTAAGAACCACTGGGAAGCCACAGTCTGTGAAGTCTTACCTTCTGCTACAGAGGCTGAAGTCAGCCTTTCTATGTGTCTAAATGGGAGATACATTGTTGTCAACAGACATGGTGATTTCGATGTGTCTAAATGGGAGATACATTGTTGTCAACAGACATGGTGATTTAGCATAGTTTCTGTTGGATTTGGGCAAAAAAAAAAAATACCCTTCACTACTGAAAAAGGAATGCAAAATTTGAAAATGACGCTTATACAACCTCGTTATTGCCCAAGAGCAGTCTTTTGAAAGGTTGTCTTTCTTACAGCGGAAGCTGATTTTATATTCCTAATGAGGCATGGGAGACAAAATCTGCTCTTGAAACGTTTCAACTCTCTTCAGTGTCCTCTATTTAATTAGAATTACTCCCTATGCTAATCTCCCCAGCTAGCAATCTAATAGCCATTAGCAGAATTTATTTACTGTTTAAATTGCTACTTAAAGTTTAGGCTTGGTTCCAAGGATTTAGGCAGGTAACTGAGAGGGTTTGGCCTTTTAAGTCAAATCCTGCCTCATCTCTCCCTTCAAAGTATGTATAAGACCTTTGCTTGTAAGAAAATAAACTCGGAGTCTTAGGAAAGGAGGCTCTTTGGGGAGGGCAGGCGGGGAGAGGGATGATGGGATAGCAGATAATTATATGTATCTGAATGCACCTGCAAATCTGTTGAACTTGGGAAAAGTTGAAGTAAATTCTTCTTTTTTTCCCCCTTTGGTAAGTGCATTTGCAGATGTGAATCCTAGGGTTTAATGATATATGAGACAGACAACAGATTAAAACAATAAATAATAAATAAAACAATAATAAATTAAATACATTTAAAACAAATAAATTAACAATGAATTAAAGCAATAAATAAAAATGGATCTGCCACACTCAATAAATCAGCATCATTTCATTTTCTATAGGGAAGAAAAGAAAGCTACAATAGTAACCAACCCAGAATTTGGAAGGTTCACAATTATGACCCCAGTATAGTCCTTGGGCAACCTTTATTTATCAGTTCAATCAAATTCAAATAGAATATGAAATTTAGTGTTTCAGTTTTAAAATTCATAACTCTTTCCATTTTTAGATTAGTATGATTAGAATAATTATAAACTAATTGCATTTTATAGTTATTAGGAAAATCAATTAAAATAAAATGGTATGTTTCCTAATAATAACTGACCAGAGGATTGAATGGCAAATTTTGAGTAAACTATTATATAAATTGTTCTTAAATTCAAGGTCCATGAGGGAACTCTTGTTATTCAACTACTTTCTCAATTCTGGTTCATTAAAATGCAACACAGTAGAGGATAGAAAATATATTTTCATGGCTTTCTCTTTAGATATGTTTTCAAATTAAGTACTTTTCATATAAAAAATAGGAAGGTCTGTGTATTCTTTCATTATCTTATAGGATTAGAATTGCTGAGAAGTACTGGATGAGATCTATTACTAATCCCTGATTTGAAGGAATAGTAACAATGGCAATGATAATTACAACAATAAAAATTGTGTTAGACCTCATGTAAGAAGATAGTTTGGAATAGCCTCATTTTAAATAATAATTTGTTGCCCATGTATGAAGACGCCAGAATGAAAAATGTCATCAACGCAGAATGCATTTAAGCTGTTTCTCTGCAAGCATTAATAGAAAGATTCAACTATGATATGATCAAAACATGGGACTTGGAATCAAAGTCTGGGCTTGAAGATATTTTTACTTGCTTCCTACATGATTTGGAGCAATTCTCTCATCTACAGAAACTCCAACGTCCTGTTATGTAAAATAGAAATATTAATTTCTGTCCTTACAAGCATCTCAGGGCCACCATCAAAAGCCAAAATGAGATTCTGTATGTGAAAGCAACAAGTCAACAGTAGGGTACTGTAATAAATTACTATGATTTGCACAGATGTGGCCCCAATTTGCATATTAAAAACTAGGGGGCAAAAACAGAGACAGGGTACATTTGGTACATAATGATATTTAGTCTAAAATGGTCTTATTTCTATTTTGCTTCACCCTATAAAGAAAGTGAAGTGTCTGCCTAACAACCAAAGCTGCCATTTATTAAGTACTTTGTTTATTGCATGTAATCATGACACAAATATTGCAAATGCAAAGGACATGCCAGATACTGGGGATAAAATATCCTCTGCCCTGTCAAGGAGTATACAAACCAACTTAAAGAAGACTGCGAAGATACATCATAGTTTTAATCACAAAACAGTTCACGAAAAGAATAGTTTAAAATCTCTCTTTCAGATGTGAGTAAACTGATGCTCAGAGATGTTAAGTAACCACCCTAAGGCCAGTCGGTCAGCAAGCGATGACACCAACATGAGATACCTTCTATCAATTTCTAAAGTAAGTGATTTGGACTGCTTATGTTTGTATGGCATCAAAATCAATTTTTTGGTGCTTTCTTAGAGACCCACTGAAGCTCTAATAGGTAGTTTAGACATTAAATTGTTCTCTTACACAGTTATTTACACACAGTGATATTTTAAATATATCCTTTTTCAGAAGAGAAATATATTTTATATTATTTAATACTAGAGGCTTAGTGTCCCATTTTTAAAAGTCCCATTCTTTTGTCACCATGTAGTGAATATTTGATGTACTGATGAAGGCCTGTAGGCAAAGCAAATCAGACATAACTATTCTGATTAAGAATCAAGTGTTTCCCGAGATCCTTGTTGCTTGTGATAATTTTATGTGTCAACTTGGCTGGGCCATGGCACCCGGATATTTGGTCAAACATTATTCTGGGTATTTCTGTAAGGGTGTTTTTTGGATGAGATTAACATTTAACTTGGTGGATTTTGAGTAAAGTAGATTGCCCTCCATAACGTGAGCGAGCCTCATCCAATCAGTTGAAGGCTTTAATAGAACCAAGACTGATCTCCTCCAAGAAAGGAATTCTACCAGCAGATGCCTTTGGACTTGAACTGCAACACTAGTTCTTACCTAGGTCTCCATCCTACAGTCCATCCTGCAGATTTTGGACGTGTCAGCCTCCACAACCACCTGAGTAAATTCCTTGAAATAAGTCTCTTTTTCTGCGTGCAAGCGCACATGCGCACTCACATACCCTGTTGGTTCTATTTCTCTGGAGAACCCTGACTAATACACTGCTGGAGAGTGATCAGCAGACATGCAGGGAATTTGTTAGAAATGCAGAATCTCAGACCCCTCCCTCAAGCTATTGTTCAGAATCTGCATCTTAACAGGGTCCCCAGGTGTTTCATGCACACAGTTAAGTTAAAGAAGTCCTACCCAGGATGATCAGAAATTCAAGGTGTTTTTTTCTCTTTTTCCTTTTCCTTTTATGTTTGTAAGTGTATTTCTGCTAGATTGCTGTCTGTCTTCGGGGCATTTGAGGGTCCTTTAATTTCAGGCTAGTTGAAGACTCTGGGGCAGTGAGGGATAAGTGAGGGAAATTTTTGCTGGTTCTAGTCGACTACTGCAAAAGTTCAAAAAATTTGATAAAACTCTCTCCAGTTCTGTGATCTAATTCATTGCCACTAGGAAAGTTAGTCCATATTTCTGTTTGGACTGATGGAGTAAATGCAGAGGCTCCGAAAAAAATCTCGAAGAGTCATGTGTATCTAAGATAAGAGATATATACATATAAAATCATAATAGACTCATCTCAGTAATGGTTGGATTGTGGTTAGTAAAAACCCATTCATCTGAAATGACATTCAGAGAGCATCTACTTTGTGCCAGGCATTGTGATAAGTGCTAGAGACAGGAAGATTTCATTCCAGTCTTTAAAAACCTCACAGTCAGTTCCGAAGGATAGGTATGTAAGTAAGTTAGAGCTGCCCTCCGACAAATGGCTATGCGAGGCAAGTTTTCCTTTAACTAAATTCTTTCTCTTCTTATTCATTCCATATGAAATGATCAGCCGAATTTCCCCAGATGGCTCCTTCTTCATATCTTCTCTTTCTCAGACACCATCAGTATATCTGAAGTCTATTAAATTCATCCATTCATTTATTCCTCAAATATTTATTGAGCATCTCCTATGCACCAGGTATGGGACTTGGCCCTGGAAATCCAGCTGTAAACTAAATAAAAAAGGTCTAACAGAGAGAAAAATTAAATAATCACACAGATGATTATGTAGCTACATTGATAACATAGACTATGAAAGAAAAAGACTGGATAATATGAGAGAGAATCACCAGGGGACATTATCTAGACTAGGGGTGAGAAGGAACTTGCTTCCCTGGGAGGTGACATTTTCACTGAATCTTAAAGGAGGAGTAAGAATTTCTCAGATGAACGGATGTGGGATGAGGGCTAAGGAAGACGATTCCATGTAGAGGCAATAGTATTTGTGAAGGATGTGTGGAGGGAAGGAAAGAAACTGACGTCAGAAAAAGAGAGAAGGCGGACCCTTGGGGGTTAGGGTGGAAAGGGACAGAAGCATAGGTATTGGAGTGGGGAGGGACCAGATCATTCAGGATCCTGAAAGAACTGGAATTCTGTTCCAAGAGCAAAAGGAAGTCATCAAATCTGTTTAAAAAGGGATCAAAATGTTTATAATACACTTTTGAAGGATTATGCTTACTGTTAACTGGAAAATGTTATTGAATGGCCAAAAATGGATTTGGGGACATGTTCGGAATAAATCCAGGTTCTTTAGTTTAACATTCAGATTCCTCAGAGTTGAGGCCAAATCTGTCTCTCCAGTCTTCATTTTCACTTCTCCCTTACATAAACATGCATTTCAGCCAGACTGGTCTATTCACTCTGCCCTGAATGAAACTTTGCTCAATCCTGATTTTTGACTTTCCAGAACACCTCCTCACTACCTGTTTTCAACAGCCAGACAAAATTTTATCTGTCCTCCGTACCCTGGTTGAACATTGCCAATTTCTCTAAATGTCCCAAATGACTACCCTGTTTCTGAAAATTTAAGACACCACAGGTTGTAAGAGACACCAGTGTTTTTGAACCATGAAGAAAATGAAAGTACTGTTGATAAATTCATAACAAAATCTTAACGTCAGCCTGTTGAGTTACATAAATTGGTCATACCAGCTTAGCATGGCTTTGAAATTTATCTCATCTATTCATTGACTTGTGGGTCTCTCTGTTTCTTATGTCCTATAGGCATTTATTCGTTTTTTGCAAGAAAAATCAGAATGGAATCATTTCTCAAATAGCACATTTTTCCTTAGTATTAAATTTAAGCCCAATAACACAATATTTAATAGTTTTGTTTTTGGCGCACATGATAACTTCATTTTCATGCTGTTTCATGAAGACATTTTAAACACAATTAAACTTAAAATGTGTAGAACTAACAATGCATATTAACTCAGTAGAAGTGGATGAATAGCTACAGTAAAGTTCAACCACTGCCAACAATGACAGGTATGTCATGACTGCCGCCTAGCCAATGGCAATTGTAAAACACGTTTGATTGTAAGATGCTCTTAATTTCAGAGATGCATAAACGAGCATAAAAATGTTCATCTTAGAATTGAAGAACTATATCTATACCAATCAATTAATTTTAGATTTTGCCATGTATTATTATTCATATCTTTTCTTTCTTAGGCTCCTTCAGTATACCTTTACTTTCGATTGAATTCATTCATCTATTCATTCATTCATCAAATTCTCATGGAGTACCTCCTACATGCCAGTACTGGGCTCTGCCCAAATGCACAACTACCGTTAACCTCCACCTCCCCTCACCAAAAAAGCAAAAACAAAAACAAACCTAAATTTGTAACACTGTGACAAATCCAACTGGGAAGTTATCAATGTAAAGCTGTAGTACTTGGGACTATGCATGAGTTCCTAAATTTCCTCTTTCTGATAGTGTTCTCAAAGTACATTAACATCGGATGAAATGAATATAGCTATTTGTTTTAGTAGAAATATTGCAAAAATCTACATGTGCACACCAACACACACACATGCATATATAGATGCACGCAGTCTCTCTGGAGAAATTGTAGTAAAATGAACACATAACTATATTATTAACAATGTCCATTTAACAGTGTTCTGTTAACAGATACTTTATTTAAAGAGTAGTATCTCATTTAATTGTCAGACTAGTTTTGAAGTATGTATTATTACCCCTTATTTGAAGGAAGAAACTAAGAGGTTAACCACAGAGAGGTATGTAACTTGCCCATAAAGATGCATGTCCTATGATTCTATAGCCAATGTTCCTCATATTAAGCCACATAAATTTGAAACCTTTAATATCTTAGAAGTAGTTAATATCTAGCAATAAGAGTTTTACATACTTCCTTTTCAGACTTCTATCTTAATTATGGATAGTCTGATTTGGAGTTATTTGTCATATGAAAATTTTCATTGCTTTACAAAGGGATTTACCTGTGTCTTTTTTTCAACAGAAGTTTATTTTTAAAGTATACTTCAACTACTTAGGTAAGTGGGAAGAAAATAGCACCTATCAACAAGCAAAAATCAGTCTAGAAAGAAAAAATGGGGTTTCTGAACGGATCTTCAATTTTAACAACCCCAATTTTTTTTTAACTAGAGTATTATTTACAATGATTTGCACTTTTACCTTTTCTCCAAGAACTTTAAAATAGCTTAATATGAAAGATAGTATACATACCACAAATTGATTAAAACTAGAGTAAAGCTGATAATTTCACTTACAGAATCATCCTGGAGTAGGGGCTTCATTTGGTGTGGTTTTTTTCAGCCGGCAAAGGGATGGCACAGTTGACTAAGTTTTGCTACTTGAAACAAATTTATGTCCATTAAGAAATGTCGGAAACACTTACATCAATAAATTCTAAAGATGCACATCTCTTGAGTGCATATATATGTACATACATACACACAGATTTATTAGAACCCAATTTTCAGAAACTAAAATCTCATAAATCTCTTATAAAGAAACACTTATTTGAAATTTATCAGTCCTTTGGCATCATGTTCTGTTTTCTTCTTTCTGTTTTCTTCTTTCACAGTCAAGAATGGAATTCTTTCTCTTTTACACCTGGCTGTCTGTGGGCTCCTATCCACCACCTCAGTTTAAATAATCACTCAAGTTGCTTTGCAGCCATCATCCTCTCTGGGAAACTTTCCTAATCCAACGTACTACACCCAAGATAGAGTTAATCATTTCCTCTTTATGTGTATTTTAAGTCTGTAATCACATGTATTATACTCTATAGTAAATATTTGGTTTTCCTACAAACAAGTTCTAAGAGGGCGGGAGATACTGTCTTTAGTCTCCAGCATTTAACACTGTGCCTGAGGGAATTAGGAGAAAGAGAAGGAGAAGAAGAAGAAAAATCACCCGAATACAAAATAGTAGTAAATACTTTTTTTAGTACTATTTTGTACCCATCACAAGGGTTAATATTTCACACATACCTCTTCAATCTTCACAACTTTTGAGTCAAGAATTATTATCTCTCAGATGAAGACATCAGGCTTAGAGACGTTAAGTAACTTGCATGTGGCTACACAGCTAACAGGTAACAGACAAGGGAATCTGCACAGCGCTTGTCTCCAGAGCACATGAACTTCAAGTACTACAGAAAAGTAGGTGTGTGGACATATATAGATACTTACAAATGTAGGGTGTTTTCCATTAGAAGAATTTCAGAGGTTTAGCACTCAGATTTGAAATTCCAAAATTATGGTCACAGCAGTCCCCCCAGGTCCTTTGACCTCTCCGTCCCTCAACACAGCTGATGGCTGTCCTTGCCCTGCCTCAGAAGGATATATTACCTTCTCCCCACTACTCTCCTAGCTTCCTCTTAGCAGGGTTTCTCAGACTCAGCATTGTTGGCATTTGGGGCTGATAATTCTTTGTTGTTGGGAATGCTGGCCAGTGGAGGATGCTTAGCAATTTGTCTCTACCTGCAAATGCCAATTACTCCTCCTTTCCACCCCTAGTAGTGAAACCCAGAAATGTCTCCAGACCTTGGCAAATGTCCCCTTGGGGGATCAAATTGCCCAGGGCAGGAAGTGGGTAATGCTACCAATCATTTCCTATGACTAAAAACCTAAGTCCTAGATTATTAGCTTCCAAAGGGCTGTGGGCATCATTCTTATTTTGCTAATCCACAATCACAGATCTAATGCTTTCCCCCCACTTACTGTAACATCTCTTACACTGAAGATACACCATAAATATGACATCAGTGACAAGAAATTGCACTCTGAGCCTGTAGTTTTTATTGTTTCCATGGCAGGGCAAAGGCTCAGAAGACACACTGTTGGGTTTGTATCTTGTGATACGATGATTAGAATCAGATGATTAGAATCAGATCAATGATTATTAGAATCAGATCAATAGTCTGTAAAAGAACCACTGCCAAAGTTTAAGCTCAAAGGTACAGTATAGTGTTAATGAATGTTTGGAATGAAACCAAATTAGGCTGTATCCTAATTGTGTGACATCAAGACCTGAATGCGAATGTTGATCTTGAGATCACTGGTCCTGGAGTTAGTTCCTCATTAGCAGAGGGACGGGTTAAAGACAAACATCTCCCGACACATCCTAGCCATTAGTTTGCCAACATAACAGCTACTAAATGTTGATCCCAAGGCTCTGTTGTGCTGCTGTTCGATGTATGCTGGGCTGCTTTGTCACTAGGCTTTATAATGTTCACAGTGACCCTCAGATATGCATCCCTGAACGCAGTTCCGAACTTATAAAGATGACCTTGTAACAGAAATCTCAGGAACAACTTCTGCTATGACTAGCAGCAGATATTAGGGCTACTTTGTGCCTACTTTGGAGCAGGAAAGCTGGGTCTAGGAAGGATGCACTTGAGACTATTAAGAACTTGGAGAAATGAGAGGCGATACAAATATATTTACCAGAGCCTGCTTGACTGTGAGCCCTATTGATGCAAGTCAATAAACCAGATGTTATTTGGAGCACAAAACCATTTCAAAAATGTTAGTTGTGTTAACGTAGTTGCCAGAGGTGGTCATCTGGGCTTCGTGAGCCGTGTGGACCTGGGAAGTCAGGTCTCAGGCATTGTTTTTTGGCAAGGGTGGAATTGCTCCAAAGCTCAACTACTTTCTTTCATACTATCATGAATGCGTTTTTTTCTGTTACATTATCCCCAATTTGTTCTTCACAAGTATTCATTTTTCTAGGTACAGAAGCAAGCTAAAATTATGGGTTAGTGACAAGAGGGAAACTCTAGTAAAAACTGGGAAAACAAGAATAAACAGATCTTTCCAACTTATGTCTTAGTTATATATCTTAAAAATGTATTTTTTAATCCACATTTTTTAGGGAAAAGTTTTAATCAATCATGAATCATAAAATTAAGAATAAATACAGCAAATTATAGGTGTCCAAATATTAAACATCTCTACATTTCATTTATTTATTTAAAATATTTTTTTTGGCCACACCTCTCGCTTGTGGGATCTTAGTTCCCCAACCAGGGATTGAACCCCGGCCCTCTGCAGTGAGAGCTTGGAGTCCTAACCACTGGACCACCAGGGATTCCTCTCTACATTTCATTTAGAATTTAAGATATGAGCATGGTGAACACAGTTTTATTTAATGAGTAGTGGGAATTCTGCTGCCTCTGACTCAGCAAAAAAAACTCTGTGCCTATTTAACTATCTGTAACCATTGCAAAGCCTTGGAGATCAAACCCATCGTGAACACATCAGTGCTTTACCCATTTTCTGTCTCTCATAGCACCTTGCTTGTGCCTTTGCTGTGGGAAGTCCTGGCTTGCATTAGAGTCGCTAACCCTTTCCTTTTGTACTTCAGCCACTAGCCCTGTGATGGTTAAGGAGTAGGCATTCAAAAGAAATGTGTTCAATTGAAATGCCTAATTTTGGGGACCCAAATTCCATTCCAGGGGTGGGGAGTGTGGTTCTTGTATTAAGCCGAATTTTTAATGTCTTCTCTGTGCATTAGAACCGTTGAGGAATTAACTCCTTCAAGGTATGCTGAAGCCTTACATGCCCCATCTAGCCAAGCCAGAGGCCAAGGCAACAAACAGGCTTCGTTCTAATCTCCTTTAATAGTTTATTAAAAAAATATTAGTTGCCAAGTAAGACTGGCTTTTAAAATTTCTTTAGGTCAATCAAAATGCAGTTTTAAATAAAAATGTGAAACATTTGGTAAAGGTTTAAGTGCTAATCTTTTTTAATTTGCTCTATTTCTATATATTTTTACATTCTCTCTCTATAGAGAGTATAATGTGTATTATATTCTATATAACATATATTCTAGATATTTTTCTCTTTTTTCGACTACAAGTTAAATGAGTATCTTAAATTTAATTTTGACCAGAGGTGCACTATTAGTGGAATTCACATTTTATCTCTCATTATTCAAATGGTTGTCTCTCATGATGTAAGGAAGGTGGTGTATGATATCCAAATAAAATGCAACTATAGGATACAGTCTGACAGCTTTATCCTCCCATGAATGGCTAAACCAGTGGTTAAATATTCCAGATGTAAAGCTTCACTCTAACGATCAGTTCAGGCAAATCAGACAGGCCTGATTTTAAAATTCTGCTCTAGTCTTCAATCATTGGAGACCCACCCTTGGTGTCTTGCAGAGAAATGAGGCAACTGGCCTAATTAAAGTAGAAATTAACATAACTTGTGAAAACCAAAGAATGGATACTGATACAGTATTGATGTAACTAGTTAATGCCTATTTTTATTGTTCTTTACTAAAGTAGTGTAAAAGATTGCGCACAAGATGACAAACTTAATGTTTTTGATCCACACAGTTTAACCCATTTTCAAAGTTGAGACTTTTGCACGTACATCCTGGTCCTTCTGCATATTTAAGAGAGGAAGGCAAACGGCCAGATTTGGATATAACTACAAGTGAAACTCGAAACCCATTAAACCCTTGAAAGTTCTGACATATACGTTCAAAAGCATTAAACCCATCAACTGTCTATCCAATACCTCACTGCACTGTGCAAAGAGCAAACTCATTTATCTGACATTATCACTATCTTATATATCCTGGAGGCAAGCAGTCCTTGAGACAAAGGTGTATTGGAGAAAAAAGTCATGCAGAGTTTGGTTGAGAGTACCTGTATTTGGTTTTGGCTTTCTTCTTTCACAGACAATGCCCAGAGCATGCTCCAACATGGAGAAACCTGGCAGGGCCTTAGTCTCCTCCTCAACACACATAAATGACTGTTTTCAGTAACAGCAATCAAGTTGTCATCCTTAAATGAATCTCAATATAGAGAATGCACAGGTTTCTAAAAAAATAAAAAGGCAAGAAACCAGAAAAATATATAGTTAAGAGGCCTCTAAATGGTAAGGGATCAACTAATGTTGGCTGTATCATTATACTTTTAATCTATCGCAATATCCGAATAATGGCCATTGCATTATCAACTGGTATTTATAATAAGAATTTTCACGAACTTGAGATTAAGAATTTGAGGTGAGGGGCTTCCCTGGTGGCGCAGTGGTTGAGAGTCCGCCTGCCGATGCAGGGGACGCGGGTTCGTGCCCCGGTCCGGGAAGATCCCACATGCCGCGGAGCGGCTGGACCGGTGAGCCGTGGCCGCTGAGCCTGTGCGTCCGGAGCCTGTGCTCCGCAAAGTGAGAGACCACAACGGTGAGAGGCCCGCGTACCGCAAAAAAAAAAAGAACTTGAGGTGATTATTCCTTTACCTCAGTGAGATGACCTGGAATATTTAAAAACTCTTTAACACACTGAAGAGTGAGCACCATCTGTTTTCAATCTGTTTAGATAGAAACATTCTTTATATTCTGAAAATGAATTCTATACTGGTTTATAGACAAATTCAACATTTAATAGTTAGAAGCTTCTTGAGGAATCCAATTTTCCTTATTTATCTTTAAATAATTTTGATCAAGACTTCATATATACTTACACCAAGTCCTCTTCTAACTTCAGCTGGTTTATCACTATGTTCTACATTCAAACTCGTGAATTATGCTTTACAATGGACTCCATTAAAAAAAAAAGCTAAATTAGAAAGCAATATCTAGGTCAGTAGTTCTCAAACTGTACATAATCACTAGTAGAATGATTAAAAATGCAAATCCCTAGGCCACACGATCAGAGATTGATTCCATAACCATGGAAAGAGGTCTTTATTCTACATCTTCAATAAACACCGAATTGCATCTGATTCAATTTGTCTATATAACACTTTGAAAGCTGCTCATGTGGTTTAAAAAAAAAAAGGCCTCTCACAGTTTCTACACAAAACAGTTCTCAGTGCGCATGGCAGTTTCTGATACACAGTCAGAAACCGGGAGTCAAAATTTTTGTGCTTTACAAATCCTGAAAACTATGTGATGAATAAGAAACCCTGTCCTATTTTTTTTCAATATTCTAATTCCTCTTAGACCATAATGGTTAGATATGAGTATTAGAATTGCAACATTCGGTATCCCAGAGTTGAAACTTAAGAGTAATTTCTAAATTGATTTACCCTTGTGTTTTTTGGGGGGTTTTTTTTTTGGAGAAAGCTTAGAGGAAACTGAAGGTCCTTATAGCAATGTCTTGGTTTAGGAGGCTATATAGTTTCTTGAAAGCCAATTTCAAAAAACAAAACAGAAGACAGCCTGTACTAAGAGCTCTTAACCTAAGAGAAGGAGCCTTAGAACAGGAAACGAGAGATTAAACAATAATGTCAGGTAAATCATTTCCTAGACTTCCGGTGATTCTTGGCAGCAAAAGGTTGTGCTTTGGGAAAAAAAAAAATCAGCCATAAAGTGACTAATTAATCAAGTGACTTATTACAAGTAAGAAAACCCAATATTTGTCAAGATGGGCTTTTAGCAGCTTGCTATGTTTGCGTCCAAAAGATAACCGCAAACACTGACTTTTTAGCCATTCTGCATCTTTTCCTAGTGTAAAATTTAACAATTTTCTGGATAATTTGATTAAATAAATACAACAGGGCCTCTCAAGTTGGCCTGCTTGTGCTTGAATTATTAGACCAATACAGGATGAAATTTCATGATACCCAGTGCCTGAACCAAAACAAGTTAGGTTTTCCATGTCTTTTCTAACATAAGGAACTTGGTATCATGGTGATAAACTTAAGAGTCTAAAGCCAAAGAGACTAGAAAAAACAGAGCCATGATCTGCTAAGTCAAGAAAACATTTTTGCCTCAATTATAAGCATTGATCTGTGTATACTGCGTGCCTGACACACAGAGGACAGTCAATAAATATTTGTTGAAATGAACTCATTTCTCCGGTCTTGAATTAGCCTTATGACATTCATTCTTAATATTGTATATAAAGAAAAAGTCTAATGGTTCATCTTTTAGGGAAGTCTCCTGAATGAATAAGACTTTTTTTTTTTTAAACCTGCAAAACAAAGGCTAGTCTGCAAATCAGTAAAACAACAGGAGCCGAAAATGAGCCCTCATATGATTTATACTATTGAGTCAGGCGCTCAGCTATTTCTCTCCTGATGGCTAGAGTTATCTCTGAAAATCACCAAATCTCCACTCTACTTTAAAGCAGCAACCGTAAGATAATCTCATAGATAAGTGAAACAATTTCACTGAAGTGCTATCCTTGACATAAAATGGTTTTTCACTTCAAAAAACAAAAGAAAAGGTAAAATAAGACAATCCAGCTCAGTTTAATTTCAAACGTTAATATATTTTCTATTTTATATTGAACATATGCATCTGTAACCCCTCATTTGCAGCAACTATCCCATCCTCATAAAAGGGGCAAAATTTGTAAGATGCCTCTTAAAATAAATATTCTTCTTTATAAAATAATAAAACTTCAAATAAATATTCTTTACACTAAACAATATGTTGAAAAAATTAGAAAATAAAGGTAGAATTTTACTGTAACTGTACAATATACATGAAGTCCAAAGGGAAATCAGAGTCTTACAATAAAGGCTTTCTGTAAGGCAAAATACAATCTAAAAACATACTGATTGATTCACATTCTTCCGAATGTACAACATATTAGTATAATATTTTGTGACTGTGCCATATAGTATGGCACAACTTGTTTTTCACAGTTGCAAATATTATTGTATATACAAAAATATAGCACATTATCTCTGGAGAAAACAATGGGGGAAAAAAAAGTCATTTGCTAATTTACAAATTTTGCAAGTACTATTCACAAACAAAAACTTTGCCTAGGAGTGTCTGTTGCTTTAGCTTATGCAACATGTAGGTTGCCAAGATCTGCATCACATACTCTGAGCTCCATTAGCTGAATTCTAACACGCGTAAAATGGCACATGGACAAAAAGCATTTCACTGCAAACAGCAAAGGATATCCCAACCCTCTATCAACAGTGCCAAGATTTCTAACTGTTTAGTTGGTTGCATATGTGTGTGTTAAAAAAAAAAAAGAAAGAAAGAAAGAAAAAGGGAACAATCCTTATCACAGCAATATTCCTGATTAATGATGCTATGTTGGTTTTTCAAAGTTCCTGGGTGGGACAGTGGGAACTTTGCAGCAGACTGTGTTTGAATTTTTACAACGGCATCCAGGCCTGTTCACCCGGTCATAACACCCCTGGCACAATTTAAGGCAACCCTTGGCTGGAAGGTAACACCATAAACAAGGCAAAAAGAGGGACATGACGCCCATGGCCGACCACCGTGTACAACAGTGAGACTGGCTGCAGGAACACGGGTTGTCAGCACAGTTGTCCTCGTCATCATTAGAACAGTGATAGAAGAGGCCTTTCACACAGCACACGCAGGTCCCGTAGTCGATCACGTTCTGGGCCGAGCAAAGGCACTGCTCGTGGCAGATCCAATCCGATGGCAGAGGCCTTGGGTAGGTGCACTCCTTACATTTGCACTTGCCGCAGTCCTCACACCTGTAGGCGTGCAGCCCCAAATCCTCCTTGCTCAGCGGCTTAAGCTCACCTGGCTGGAGCTCTGATTTGGGCTGCACCCGGATTATCCCATCAGCAACAGGCCCCGAGGAGAAGGATGATCCCAAGAGCCTCTGTTCAGAGGAAATGCTGCTGGTACTTGTCCTAGTACTGCTGCGAGACCCCGAGCTGACTGTGCTGACGGACCTGGACAGAGTGGCCCTCGCAGAAGCGTGGGCCTGTGAGTGCTGGGGCCTGGGGGGCTGGCGGTGCTCAGGCAGACCGTGGAGTCTCTCGTGCTTGTGCTGAGCGGAGGGGCGAGGTGCAGGCTTGAGCCCAGGTCTGGGGACCACAGTAGGCCCCTCTGTGTACTCATTGGTGTTCCGGATGGCTCTGATCTGATCCAGAGACAGCACGTGTACCTGCTGGGCGAGGGCGTCTCTGGGGTCGGGCTCCCCACGCTGCCTGCCACCGTCACGGGCTGCCTGCAGCAAGGGCTGCGATCCGCTGCCACTCTGAGCTCTGGCCTCCATCAGGTCTTGGAAGTATGCTCACCCCAGCAGGCTTAGAACACATCTGAATTCCTGCGGAAACCAAGAGGAAGGAGACGGTTTACACTCCAGGATACTTCCCACTCTCCACCCCCTTGAGTTAACTCTTCACTCCCCACCTCCCCTAGAGAAACAGGCTTTCAAGCGGAGTTGCTGTGGAGGGTATTCGGACAGCCATCTGATCCACGCCTGTACCAAAAAGTAAAAATTATGGCTGTGCATCAGCAATTCTTTAATCCTGTGATGTGTGGTGACACCAAGCTGATCTTTGTTTCAATCGCGTAAGTGACAATTCCTTACTCAAATAAGCATAAAATCTGCAAGGTTCAGGTTCCATGTAAAACACTGTGGGAAAGTAGTGTTGGAATATAACATT
Organism: Leucopleurus acutus; assembly: GCF_964270905.1. Classification (NCBI taxonomy): domain Eukaryota; kingdom Metazoa; phylum Chordata; class Mammalia; order Artiodactyla; family Delphinidae; genus Leucopleurus; species Leucopleurus acutus. Next base: position 53,225,718 of record NC_139160.1, read on the forward strand.
GATACTGACATTTTCAAAAGGTGAATACCTTCTCAGATTCTGAAACAGGTTTAAACTTATTATGGTCATTTTTGCCTTAAACATCAATAAATACAGCCTAGAAATTCTTGGTTCTTAATTAAGTCTGCTTTTGCATTAAATACCTTGAACTATTCTGTAACTTTATAAAACCTCATAGGATGAATCTGACATGCAAAAAAGTAAATATCCCCCCCCCAGGAATAGTTATTACATTTTATACAACAATCATGAATTATCATTAACTACACAGTAGCACAAGGTAATAGAATTAAAAACATACCAATTCAAATCCTGTCAGGTGCCAGGACTACAATTAAGCAAACTTACACCAGGAGCAACAAAAAGACAGGAACTTATTTTCAACTTCCCAACAACTTGAGAATCACATATTGTACAACCCGAGATGCCTAGGAGAACATTTTAAATTCTGCCAAAATCTTAACTACTTTGCGCATTTCCAAGAACCTAATAAACTGATTGGCGGTAACAGGAAGTGTTTTAAAAATTCAAGTGTCACATCTCAAATCTATCATCCTGACAAGTAACCGCTTAAATCGCCACCTCTCTGTAAAATTTCGAAACTACCACCCCCTTTGCCAACCAAGTCTACAATGACTAAAAACGCGCAAAAGTGGACCTTCATCCAGTCTGGCTTTTTAGAAAAGAGACACAGGCAGGTGACACACGCCTTCCAATTCGGAAAAAGGCAGAGCTGGAGACCGGATCTCAGTTCCAACAGAGAGGCTAGACGAGATCGCGCTGCTCTTTGCTTTCACTCCGTTTATCGGCTCTATCTGCGCCCCGACACGGTCCCCAGCAGGTGGGACACACAGTCGGAGTCCCAAGGGACTTTTTTCCGGGAGGACTGACGCAGCCCAGAAGCCAAGCTGGCCCCCCTGCGCACAATTCCGAGACGGACAGACAGGCGGGGGACGCGGGCGCCTCGGAAGGGGACGTGCCCTGAAACGCTAGAGCGCGCTTCCCCGTCTCTTCATTCGCAGATAGAATCTCCCCCACCCCAGAGAACTGCCTCCCAGCTCCAAGAGGGAGCCACTCCACCCTTAGGCGGAGGTCACACCGCCCATTGCAACACGTTGCGGCCAAGGCCCTCGAACACGGGGCACTGGCCCTGCCTTGGACATAGAGCCGGTACTTCGAGGTCTAACTCATGCACACCGGGCGACTCCACCCTGCGCTGACCGAAGGGGCATTGCCTGCAATCTGCAAACGCCTATATATTGAAAAAATATATATCTATATACATGTATATACTTCTTAAAGTCAAATAAAAAATGCTTTTAAAAGAAAGAACATTTTCCAGGGTCCCACGCCGGGCGTGCAAGACCCAGATCCCCAAACTGGAAAGTTTCCGCGCAGATTTGCTTGCAGTGCAGTGCAAAGTAGCATCTTTGCGGGTAAGGAGGTTTACTAGAGAGATTTCTGCTTATCCCTGGCCTCCTTCGCAGCACCCCTCCTTCCCCCGCTCCCTCGCCCCCGCCCCCCCGCCCCCCGCTTTGAAAGCGCTTTGAAACCCCCATTAAGGACAGTGTGTGATCAGACTAAGGATTAGGGGGAAAGGACTTCAGCACAAGCAAGGGTGGGGCAAACCGACACAGAAACCGCTTTGTAAAAACGCACAAGATTCCGAATTAAGAAACAGCAGCAGCAACAAAAAAGTGGATCAGCCCATCAAAGGAAAAGGGAGGGAAAAAAAAAAGAAAAAACCTTAGCCACTTTTGCCACCTACTTTCAGGTAATGGAAAACGATCGCGACCGCTTGATGACTTTCTTCCTGTGCTGGGTCGGCCCAATCTTCCAAAAATAAAAAAAAGCATGACCCAAGCCGACCACGGCGAACGGAAAAAAGAGAAAGCTGCACTTCCGAACCGCAGAGACGCGGCGCCAGGCAGGGCGACGCTCCCACCCGGCTCCGTGCTCGCCTGTGTTCACACCGAGCAGAGGCGGAGGCTCCCTCCACCCGGCACCCTGTCCTTTTTTTCACCCGCGAGGTCTAGCTGCCCCCGCGAGGCGAGCTACCCACGCTCCCTCGGTAACCCCGGCGCCCCTGCCTCGGGACAGCCTCTCTCAGGACGTGCCTTCCCCGGAGAGGAACAGGTTAGCAATGCGGGCGCCTGCAACGACGACCTGGAAAACACAAAGTGTTTTCCCTCCCTCCCGCTCTCAGCGCCTAATTCGCGGCCAGTGCACCGCCGGGACCCGACTCGCCGCGAGCCGTCCGCCACCCCAACCCCCCAGAGCGCGGGCGCGTGGGGTCGGGGACACTGCACCCGGCGCGCACTGCAGCCCCCGCCGAGGCAGACAGAGCCCGAGGCGAGGCAGACCCGCGGGCAGCTCCCGGGTTCCCCACGGAAAACCTGCGGGGTTAGAGAAAGGGAGGCCGGAGGAGAGACAGACCCCACTCCCGGTCCGGCTGCACCTACTCCATGTTGCCCACAACGCGCCGGCCGCGGAGCCAGGACGGGGAAGAGCCAGCCAAACGCGCCTCACCGTGATCGCGGCTTTGCACCAACCCCTCTCCGTTGGATTCTCTTCTTCCTGCGATGTGCAAATAAATCCAGCCCCGATGCAAACTTTTTCCCCTCTTGCTTCTAAACTCTGCTTCAGCCTAACTTCCGAGCAATCGGCTGGACGAGAAAAGGAGAGGAAAATCCGGAGCGAAGTCCCCAGGCGATGAACACTCTGGAGTTCGGGGCTGGAGGCGACCCCCTTTCTAAACGCGCACGCGGAGTATTTCCTCTTTTTTCTCAATGAACTGGAGGCCAAAGCGCCAACGGCGAGTCTCCTTTCTTGGCAGATGAGCGAATGAGAAAAGAAAACGGCCTTACAGGGAACCTAAAGCCAGATGGCCCAGTCGCGCGGCCGCGGCCGCGTCCGAGCGGAGGCGGCGCGGGGGCGCGGGGCGGCAGGGCTGCGGGCCGGGCGGGCGCGGGGGCCTGGGCGCTGCGCGCTCCGCCGGCCCCTCTCCTCCGCTCGCGCTGCGGCGCGCAGCTCTCGGCGGTGCAGACTGGGCGTTGTGGAGGCGCGGCGGCGAGGCCGAGGCGGGGGCGGTGGGTGCGAAGGAGGAGGAGAAGGGGGAGGGTCTGGGGCCCGGACGGGGGGGCCCGCCGTTGGCTTGCGCCCTCGCCTTTCCGGAGGAGGCAGGGAGCAGCTCTGCGGCCGCCGCGGCAGCAGTAAATGGCGTCATGTGGATCCGAGGCGGAACAGAGCAGTTGTTGTCCCAGAGGATATATCGCATCCGGTCCCAGCTCATTGGCTCCGCGGGGCTACATTCACTCACACTCCAGCGCCCGCCAGCGCTCCGAGCCGCAGGAGGCATTCAAAAGGGCAACTGCGCCGCCCCGCGCGTCCCTAGGCTGGTCCTGCCGCCCGGGCGCCGTCACGCGGGGTGCCCGCGGGGCCGGGCTGGGCACGGCGGGGTCAGTTTATCTAGTTTCAAGGAAACACTGACCTTAAGGTTTCCCCAGGGGCCATGAGGACGAGCCTTAGTTCGGCTGGCCTTAGGGAACTTTCTCCCCGCCACTAGGAAAAGGGAATGAACATTTCAAACTAATCCGGGCCACGCAGCGTTAGCATTAAAAGCAAGTTGCAGGTTTTGAGACTTTATTCGGAATCCATTGCAAGCCAACCTCTCCCCTTTTCTGTTCCCCCTCGAGGGGGCGACGGGGAGAGAAGAAGGGGGAGGGGAAGGGGAGCGGGAAGTGAGGTGGGAGGGCTATTGGTTTATTCTTTGTCTACTGGATTAACCCGATTATACACCAGGCACCAGCACAAACCGCCACTCCCACCTCAGAGCTGCGTACGAGAGGAACGGAATGCAGATTCGAGTTTCAAGTGCCTTCTGCTCTTGCCGGGATTTGCTTTTGATTGTGTCGTTTTTCTGTTTAATATTAGATTTTAATTTTAAAGGGGCAGTTAGCTACAGATGGAGGCTTTCTGAAGATCTTTCTTACTGTTTTGTTTGACGCAACAGCGGAAGGAAACTGTACAATACAGGCCTTCTTAAAATTAGTTAATTCAGTCATACACACATAAACGATTACTAAGGGCGACATCACGGGCTTCTGAAATGGGAGGGGGCACGCTGTTTCACTGCAGATGTCCTCCTCCACTTAAAGAGTCACCCTTCATTTCCGACTCTCCTTGTCACGTAGAACATTTCCCAAGAAGATCCTATTGTCCATTTTGAAGGTGGTCTGTGTTTTCCCACTTTAAGAAAATACGTATACGTATATAAAGATAGAAAATGCATACATATGCACTGCTCTAACTGCCGTTCATTTACTAAGAAACGTGCTTGCACGTGAGAGCACCGGTGGGAAATTAACACCCCTCCCAACACACTCCTAATGTTGGATTCTAATGATTTACAGAACGGTTTTACTTTACAGAGAAGCACGGTCAAAACTGCCGAAGAGCACCTGCGATCTCGCCGTGCTGGGGTTAGAGTTCTTGAAACAGTGCTAGGAAAACGTGGTTGGTGCTAGATTTCCTGGGTCCGGCTCCAGCCCACATCCGTTCACAGCTACCCTGGCACTCGTTGCCTTCTCCCGAGCTCTCGTCCTGGAACGTCCCCGGACCGTTCCCGGCCGCGCTGCGCTCTCGCCCTGCCTTCTCCATGTTTCTCTAGGGCTCTCTCTCCTCGCCCGAGGTTTGGACCCAGAGGTGGCAGGGGAAGTGGCATGCGTTATTTCCGGGCGCTGGCCTACGTCCCCCCACCCCTCGGGTGAGGGTGGACCGGGCTACGTCCGCCTGCTCCACGGCGTCCCCGGGCCTGAGGACACGGAACGACTGCCCCCCACCCCCACCCCAGCTCTGGCCGCTCGCCCGACGCCCGAGTCTTTTGAGCCTCCGGGTGAACTCAAGCGCCGCGGCGCTCACGGCCCGTCGGGCCACCAGGGGGCGCCCGCCCGCCCGGCGCGGGGCTGAGGCTGCTTTCTTATCCGGGACTCAACGAAGGCAGGCGAAGGTGCCTTCCAGAATGTACCTTGGGCCGACTGGTTCACAATGAATAAAAAGACATTTATTATGTAAGTGCAACAGCAGGTGGCTTTCCCTACCCTCTTTTCGGACACATTCCTTTTGAATGTGAGATGAGGTACCAGGTGCAGAAGAACCCCGGCTTTTACCGAGGGGACGGACTTGGGGGCCAAAACCAGGGCGTGCAAGGCTGGTGGGAACACGCTGCCTGAATATGGCCAAGTCTCCGGCAGAACAGGTGAAAGAAACGCCTTCTCTTCGCTTCCTCAAACCCCTGCACCCGATGGCTGCTTCTTAGGAGACAATTGTGCCCAGGCTGTGCTCCCAGCGCTGCAGGAACTCTGAAAACACGTTGTTCTGGTTCAAAGTATAAAATGGAATTTAAATTAGAAGCCTCCGGCTGCTGAGAGTACCTTCCATTTTTACTGAATCAATAGAGGAGAATCTAGGAATTTATACTTATCTTTCATGAGCTAGAAGGAATCCCATGTAATCTAGCTCTTCCTTCTTCCCCAGCAGCCTCCTGTTTGCAAGCTGGGAAAACATTTACCCTTTAACTTAAGCACAAGGTAAAAACGAGAATCTATTGGAGTCTTTCTAATTTACTCCTTACTATTTAATTTATTATTTATTATTACTACCTTTCAGAAGTGGTGTATAAAGCACTATAGTCTGCCTGCAAAGTTTACTTAGTTGTCATCCCAAAGAGGAATTATGCTTCTAGGTATGCGTGTGCATGCACACACAATGAAGTGTTTGGTGCAGCTATTGTAATGTGTCCCAAAATTGATTCTCATGTTACATGCCAAAATTATAACTGGGGTTAATTTTGGAAGATACTTTAAATTTTGAAAGGATGTTATGTAAAACTTCACAATGAAGCCCATTTTCAAACGTGCTGTGGAGGGTTCTAGAGAGGCATCCCTGATGTTTGAACACGTGTTCCTGTTCCCTGATGTTGAAAAATGTCCAATCCTTGGAAACGCCTGCTACACTGGTACTCACCTCTAAGTTCTCTGGAGGGACCAGGTAACATGCCTTCTTACTCTTACTCTAAACTGACATGAATTTTGCCTCCCCCAGTCTTTGGTAGACACTGTAGACATGCTTCTTTACCAGTAGGTCTGTTGGCCAAGTTAAGTCAGATATTTTCAAGGTTGCACGTAAGCATCTGAGCTTCTGATTAATGTCTTAGTAATGGGAGAATGTAGTTTTAAACAACTCTATTTCCAGTTTCTTTGTGAGATTGACCAAACCACTTGGTTGGGCTTACTCGGTTCAGGCCCAGGTTTGATAACCAGAGAGATATCTTGCAGTGATATGATGTGTTTTTGAGACAAAGAAGAATATTGATTATTTGGTTATTTTATTTTATTTTTTTTTTAGTTTTATAACCAAGGTGAGTTATATATGTATTCGTATTTAAAGACGGCCCAGAATACAACAGCGTATACTGCTTCCACGAGTAACAATTTAGTATCCCAATTGCCTTAGTAAACAATTTATGCATGGACTCTTCTGGGAGGGACCTTCCTAAGTTAAAGAAATGGCTTTGCAATAATGACCTTTTGATTTGACAGCCAGGACCGTAGTCATTTTACTTTTTTGAATTGCTTTGAATCTCCAAATTCTATAGCTGCTACCTTTTGGAGGGAACTGGGAGTGGCTGCAATAGGAATTCAAAATAGAACACTTGAGTTCTTATCTACATCCCTAGGAGGACTGGGGACAGCTTATCTCTGCATCTGACCTTCTTTGGTGATGTCCTTTTATCTAAACTGGGGGAAAGATCTGGAGTTAATCCCTGGGTAAGAGAAGTGGTTTGATGAGTTGATCTTAAACCAGAGGCTCTGGTTGGTCGGCTATTTTTTCAGAGATCTTATATTCAACCTGAATCCACCTGGTGGTTTCTACTGGTTAATCAGTCTTCCTGCTGGCTCCATGCACTTTATTACCACAAGTTATGCAAAGTCAGAAGTGGACTGAATTTCTGTAACAAGGCAAAATTTCTCTGCAGTCCAACATGATTTTTCTCATTATATTTCCAATATATTTATCCCTTGACCTTACAGTCAAGCTTCTTTCTTTGTAGCACTGATGTGTGCAGAGAAAGTCTAATCAGTGAGACCACAGCATTGTTGCTTTGCCTGTCCCCAAATAGCCCTAGGTTTATTAGTTTTATTCTGTTTGTTTTTAACATTTGATCCCTTTATTTTGGAATCTTTTTAACCCAGATGCTAAAGTGAAAATCATAAATTGAAATGAGTATTTGGATATTACTGGCCAAGCTTAGTAGCAGTAGGAAGATTTTAGCCTCTGAATAAATAGGAACTTTGGGTTTTATACTTCCCATTATGTGGACCCGTGATCAAAAGGGCATAGGAAGTTCATCCTGTTCTCTAAGGAAGATTTCATCAAACAGATTCCACGACAGCCATTCTTATGATCCAGAAGACATAAAATCCAGGCTGCCAGCCAGCCCTGAATTAATAATCTCAGTTAACAGGTCAGGTCTAAAAATCTTCAATATGGTAAATGGAATATGGGTGCATGCAGATTCAATTTGTTCTTCCCGTCCTGTTCCTTTGCACAGGAAGTATTTTGAAGTTTCAGTGAATTGTGAATCATTTGAGAATATTGTGGTGTTATATAAACCAGCTTTTCTATACAAACTGTGTATTGGGTGTGACTCTTCGAAAGGCTAGACTGCTCCAAGGGTCTGAGGGAGTCTATGTCAGGACTGCCTTGGACTTAGTGGGCTGGAACTGAAATAGAAAAGTTCTTCACCATCTTATTCTTTAAAAAAAATCACTCTAAACGTTATCCACTCAATAAGTGCTTTCCAATAAATGAATGAAATTAATGAATGTAATTAAAATAAGTAAATATTTTTTGCCTTAATTTTCTTTCATCCTTTTTTTTTGTAAATTTATTTATTTATTTTCAACTGTGTTGGGTCTTCGTTGTTGCGTGCGGGCTTTCTCTAGTTGCAGCGAGCGGGGGCTATTCTTCGTTTTGGTGCACGGGCTTCTCACTGTGGTGGCTTCTCTTGTTGCGGAGCACAGACTCTAGGCATGTGGGCTTCAGTAGTTGTGTCACCGGGCTCAGTAGTTGTGGCTTGTGGGCTCAAAAGAGCAGGCTCACTAGTTGTGGCGCACGGGCTTAGTTGCTCCACGGCATGTGGGATCTTCCTGGACCAGGGCCACGAACCTGTGTTCCCTGCATTGACAGGCGGATTCTTAACCACTGCGCCACCAGGGAAATCCCTTGCCTTAATTTTCTTAAAGCAAATAAAGAGTTTTTGGATTTTTTAATGGCAGAACTTGAGTCATTCCGTTAACCTGCAAATTACTACTGTGTTTTGTGTAATTATTAGGAAGTGACTGAAATAAGTTTGTTCAGACCATGATTTTTAACCCCTGAAATAGTAAATATTATAAAGTTTCAAAAGAAATCTTAAAAAAAAAAAAAGAAATCTTTATGGAAATTTTATGTGTTTGGAAGAAAATCCACATCTATTCTCAAACTATATAATAAAGAAATTAACAAAAAGGCTGATCACGGGGGGGCTAAAGAATAGGTAAAAGAAAACTCATGAATTTTTTACTGAAAAAGTCCATTTGGCAAAAGTCTAAGTATATTAATAATTAAAATTAAGTACTAATCTGCAGTTTCAAATTAAGAAGTGAGCACTTTGCTAACCTTCAACAATGCATTTTTAACATAGCTTCAAGAAAGCCACCAAATAGTGAACCATTTCCGCCTTTCATGTTCTATGTGAAAGTCCCCTTGCAATTTTGAGAAATATTCTTCACACCCTGTTTACAGTACAGCAACATATCTGCATTATACCCTAAAAGATGTTAAAATCATGCACGGGCCAAATTAGATCTAACAATTTTTTTTCTTTTAGCCGTCATTCCTAAAAAAAAATGATACTGAAGGTTAAACTGTTAAATGTCATAATAGGTTCCAGAGACGCTGGGAGTTTAAGAAATCTGGAATTAGGTTCAGGCTAGGTCATTTGGGGCCAATCTGATCTGGATGCCCTGATGCTCAAACCCCCTCCCCCGGCTTTTCATTATTCCTGGATTAAAGATCTCAGTCCTTAACCCAACTTCCTGGTCCTACATTCCAGCCCCTTTTCCTTCCCAGCCTCCTGTTACTGCACACCCCCTGCTTTCTGCCTTGCTGCTGTGACTATTACCTCTGTATTTGCAATCTCCCCTTTCACTTTTCTGGCCTTTTGCTGTGTTAACTCCTACTTATCTTTCAAATCTCTGTTGTCTTTTTCTCAGGAAACCTTTTTTCTGACCCTTTGACTAGGTCGAACCTCCCTTGTTCCTCTCCTGACCTTCTCTGCTGCAAACATACATATAATTGAGTAATCATTTATTAACTGTCTCCTTCGCTGTATTCTAAGCTCCATGAGGGCTGGAATCCAAGTCGGGTGTTGCCTGCCATTTTACCCCCAGCACTGAAGGGTCTGGCACATATAAGTAACTCAAACATTTTAAAGTAAGATGAATGAATGAATGAATGAGGCAGGCAATTAACCTTAGTGCCCAACTGTAAAAGAGTTGCTGTTAGGATTGGATGATATGAAGTATCTATGAAGGCTAGCGTATGGGAAGCTCTCAGTAAGTAGCAGTGATAATTTCAGTTAAATTGGGCTTGGTAGTTTATTTGGTAAATGAATATGGTAAATGAATATTTAAATATGGTTTTGCCTCCATATTTTCAAAAAGTTTTAAAATTACATAGTAAGCACAAGTTGATTTATGTATCTTATGTGTTTGTGCTCATGTAGGGATAAAAATAGAGATTTAGAACACATTTTGACCGTTATTAGCTATATTCAACTATTAATAGTATTTCAAAGAAACCTTAACCCTACACTGATTTTTGTTTTCATGTGACCTTCTCAAAGTAGGTAGAGAACTTTAGGGAAGATGGGACTTATTTAGCTGATGTGGTTGTTTCTGACTGGAATGTCTCCTCATTGAATTACTTGTTCAGGAAATCTAGAGGCTTGAGAAATGTGAGTTCCTTCTTATTTGAGAGTGGCTTTGACATTTGGGCTCTTAGCAACACTGAATTTTTAAGTGTATATTTTGGGGATGGAGCCCTGTGTCTGAAATGGTATTAAAGCTCTGTCCTCTGTTAGGAAGAAGATGCACATTCACTTACATTAAATGGTGTGTGGCAGAGGTATTTGTTGTACACTGGAAGGCTATGATGTTCCGTTGTTCTAAATTCTTCAGGTTATTATGATTCTGTGAAGGTGAATGTGCAATGACTCAGAATAATAATATTTAGAGGCTTGAACTATATAACAAATCCTATTCTCCAGCATTCTGGGGAAACACATGTCAACCACTCTTTCTTATTGAATATCAACATAGCGTGGCCTTCTGGAGGCAGAATTCCTCTCTTCATGGCCTTGGCCTGGGAGGCACTGGTTCTATCACTATGCTCAAGGGTTTGAGATGAGAACCAGCTAGTTTCTGGCTGCAAGGAGCTGACAGTCTAAATGGCAGGTGAGACAAATAGCCATGAAAATACTGGAAAGCCATTCAAGGGCATCTACTAAGTCAGTTTTCAACTGGTTGACATTGGTGCTTGAGGGTTTGTTGGCTCAGCAGAGTTAAGGAGGATCCCAAAGGAGGCAGCCTCTGAGCAGGGCAGTGGGCCACTTGTTAGCTGTCTTTGGGTCTCAGGGTACAGGTCTATCATTCTCCCATTTTGGCAGTACATTTTGAGTGTTTTTTTTTTTTTTTTTTTTACATCTTTATTGGGGTATAATTGCTTTACAATGGTGTGTTAGTTTCTGCTTTATAACAAAGTGAATCAGTTATACATATACATATGTTCCCATATCTCTTCCCTCTTGCGTCTCCCTCCCTCCCACCCTCCCTATCCCACCCTTCCAGGCGGACACAAAGCACCGAGCAGATATCCCTGTGCCATGCGGCTGCTTCCCACTAGCTATCTACCTTACGTTTGTTAGTGTATATATGTCCATGCCTCTCTCTCGCCCTGTCACAGCTCACCCTTCCTCATCCCCATATCCTCAAGTCCGTTCTCCAGTAGGTCTGTGGCTTTATTCCTGTCTTACCCCTAGGTTCTTCATGACATTTTTTTCCCCTTAAATTCCATATATATGTGTTAGCATATGGTATTTGTCTTTCTCTTTCTGACTTACTTCACTCTGTATGACAGACTCTAGGTACATCCACCTCATTACAAATAGCTCAATTTCATTTCTTTTTATGGCTGAGTAATATTCCATTGTATATATGTGCCACACCTTCTTTATCCATTCATCCGATGATGGGCACCTAGGTTGTTTCCATCTCCGGGCTATTGTAAATAGAGCTGCCATGAACATTTTGGTACATGACTTTTTTGAATTTTGGTTTTCTCAGGGTATATGCCCAGTAGTGGGATTGCTGGGTCATATGGTAGTTCTATTTGTAGTTTTTTAAGGAACCTCCATACTGTTCTCCATAGTGGCTGAACCAATTCACATTCCCACCAGCAGTGCAAGAGTGTACCCTTTTCTCCACACCCTCTCCAGCATTTATTGTTTCTAGATTTTTTGATGATGGCCATTCTGACTGGTGTGAGATGATATCTCATTGTAGTTTTGATTTGCATTTCTCTAATGATTAATGATGTTGAGCATTCTTTCATGTGTTTGTTGGCAGTCTGTATATCTTCTTTGGAGAAATGTCTATTTAGGTCTTCTGCCCATTTTTGGATTGGGTTGTTTATTTTTTTGTTATTGAGCTGCATGAGCTGCTTGTAAATTTTGGAGATTAATTCTTTGTCAATTGCTTCATTTGCAAATATTTTTTCCCATTATAAGGGTTGTCTTTTGGTCTTGTTTATGGTTTCCTTTGCTGTGCAAAAGCTTTGAAGTTTCATTAGGTCCCATTTGTTTATTTTTGTTTTTATTTCCATTTCTCTAGGAGTTGGGTCAAAAAGGATCTTGCTGTGATTTATGTCATAGAGTGTTCTGCCTGTATTTTCCTCTAAGACTTTGATGGTTTCTGGCCTTACATTTAGGTCTTTAATCCATTTTGAGCTTATTTTTGTGTATGGTGTTAGGGAGTGATCTAATCTCATACTTTTACATGTACCTGTCCGGTTTTCCCAGCACCACTTATTGAAGAGGCTGTCCTTTCTCCACTGTACATTCCTGCCTCCTTTATCAAAGATAAGGGGACCATATGTGCATGGGTTTATCTCTGGGCTTTCTATCCTGTTCCATTGATCTATCTTTCTGTTTTTGTGCCAGTACCATACCGTCTTGATAACTGTAGCTTTGTAGTATAGTCTGAAGTCAGGGAGCCTGATTCCTCCAGCTCCGCTTTTCATTCTCAAGATTGCTTTGGCTATTCGGGGTCTTTTGTGTTTCCATACAAATTGTGAAATTTTTTGTTCTAGTTCTGTGAAAAATGCCAGTGGTAGTTTGATAGGGATTGCACTGAATCTATAGATTGCTTTGGGTAGTAGAGTCATTTTCACAATGTTGATTCTTCCAATCCAAGAACATGGTATATCTCTCCATCTATTTGTATCATCTTTAATTTCTTTCATCAGTGTCTTATAATTTTCTGCATACAGGTCTTTTGTCTCCTTAGGTAGGTTTATTCCTAGATATTTTATTCTTTTTGTTGCAATGGTAAATGGGAGTGTTTTCTTGATTTCACTTTCAGATTTTTCATCATTAGTATATAGGAATGCCAGAGATTTCTGTGCATTAATTTTGTATCCTGCTACTTTACCAAATTCATTGATTAGCTCTAGTAGTTTTCTGGTAGCATCTTTAGGATTCTCTATGTATCGTATCATGTCATCTGCAAACAGTGACAGCTTTACTTCTGCTTTTCCGATTTGGATTCCTTTTATTTCCTTTTCTTCTGTGATTGCTGTGGCTAAAACTTCCAAAACTATGTTGAATAAGAGTGGTGAGAGTGGGCAACCTTGTCTTGTTCCTGATATAAGTGGAAATGATTTCAGTTTTTCACCATTGAGGATGATATTGGCTGTGGGCTTGTCATATATGGCCTTTATTATGTTGAGGAAAGTTCCCTCTATGCCTACTTTCTGGAGGGTTTTTATCATAAATGGGTGTTGAATTTTGTCAAAAGCTTTCTCTGCATCTATTGAGATGACCATATGGTTTTTCTCCTTCAATTTGTTAATATGGTTTATCACATTGATAGATTTGCATATATTGAAGAATCCTTGCATTCCTGGAATAAACCCCACTTGATCATGGTGTATGACCCTTTCAATGTGCTGTTGGATTCTGTTTGCTAGTATTTTGTTGAGGATTTTTGCATCTATGTTCATCAGTGATATTGGCCTGTAGTTTTCTTTCTTTGTGACATCCTTGTCTGGTTTTGGTATCAAGGTGATGGTGACCTCGTAGAAGGAGTTTGGGAGTGTTCCTCCCTCTGCTATATTTTGGAAGAGTTTGAAAAGGATAGGTATTAGCTCTTCTGTAAATGTTTCATAGAATTCGCCTGTGAAGCCATCTGGTCCTGGGCTTTTGTTTGTTGGAAGATTTTTAATCACAGTTTCAATTTCAGTGCTTGTGATTGGTCTGTTCATATTTTCTATTTCTTCCTGATTCAGTCTTGGCAGGTTGTGCATTTCTAAGAATTTGTCCATTTCTTCCAGGTTGTCCATATTATTGGCATAGAGTTGCTTGTAGTAATCTCTCATGATCTTTTTTATTTCTGCAGTGTCAGTTGTTACTTCTCCTTTTTTATTTCTAATTCTATTGATTTGAGTCTTCTCTCTTTTTTTCTTGATGAGTCTGGTTAATGGTTTATCTATTTTGTTTATCTTCTCAAAGAACCAGCTTTTAGTTTTATTGATCTTTGCTATTGTTTCCTTCATTTCTTTTTCATTTATTTCTGATCTGATTTTTATGATTTCTTTCCTTCTGCTAACTTTGGGGTTTTTTTGTTCTTCTTTCTCTAATTGCTTTAGGTGCAAGGTTAGGTTGTTTATTCGAAATGTTTCCAGCTTCTAGAGGTGGGCTTGTATTGCTATAAACTTCCCTCTTAGAACTGCTTTTGCTGCATCCCATAGGTTTTGGGTCGTTGTGTCTCCATTGTCATTTGTTTCTAGGTAATTTTTAATTTCCTCTTTGATTTCTTCAGTGATCACTCCGTTATTAAGTAGTGTATTGTTTAGTCTCCATGTGTTTGTATTTTTTACAGATCTTTTCCTGTAATTGATATCTAGTCTCATGGCGTTGTGGTCGGAAAAGATACTTGATACAATTTCAATTTTCTTAAATTTACCAAGGCTTGATTTGTGACCCAAGATATAATCTATCCTGGAGAATGTTCCATGAGCACTTGAGAAAAATGTGTATTCTGTTGTTTTTGGATGGAGTGTCCTATAAATATCAATTAAGTCCATCTTGTTTAATGTATCATTTAAAGCTTGTGTTTCCTTATTTATTTTCATTTTGGATGATCTGTCCATTGGTGAAAGTGGGGTGTTAAAGTCCCCTACTATGAATGTGTTACTGTCGATTTCCCCTTTTATGGGTGTTAGCATTTGCCTTATGTATTGAGGTGCTCCTATGTTGGGTGCATAAATATTTACAATTGTTATATCTTCTTCTTGGATCGATCCCTTGATCATTATGTAGTGTCCTTCTTTGTCTCTTCTAATAGTCTTTATTTTAAAGTCTATTTTGTCTGATGTGAGAATTGCTACTCCAGCTTTCTTTTGGTTTCCATTTGCATGGAATATCTTTTTCCATCCCCTTACTTTCAGTCTGTATGTGCCTCTAGGTCTGAAGTGGGTCTCTTGTAGACAGCATACATATGGGTCTTGTTTTTGTATCCATTCAGCAAATCTGTGTTTTTTGGTGGGAGCATTTAGTCCATTTACATTTAAGGTAACTATCGATATGTATGTTCCTATTCCCATTTTCTAAATTGTTTTAGGTTCGTTATTATAGGTCTTTTCCTTCTCTTGTGTTTCTTGCCTAGAGAAGTTCCTTTAGCATTTGTTGTAAAGCTGGTTTGGTGGTGCTGAACTCTCTCAGCTTTTGCTTGTCTGTAAAGCTTTTAATTTCTCCATCAAATCTGAATGAGATCCTTGCTGGGTAGAGTAGTCTTGGTTGCAGGTTTTACTCCTTCATCACCTTCAGTATGTCATGCCACTCCCTTCTGGCTTGCAGAGTTTCTGCTGAGAGATCAGCTGTTAACCTTATGGGGATTCCCTTGTGTGTTATTTGTTGTTTTTCCCTTGCTGCTTTTAATATGCTTTCTTTATATTTAATTTTTGACAGTTTAATTAATATGTGTCTTGGCATATTTCTCCTTGGATTTATCCTGTGTGGGATTCTCTGTGCTTCCTGGACTTGATTAACTATTTCCTTTCCCATATTAGGGAAGTTTTCAACTATAATCTCTTCAAATATTTTCTCAGTCCCTTTCTCTTTCTCTTCTTCTTCTGGAACCCCTATAATTCGAATGTTGGTGCATTTAATGTTGTCCCAGAGGTCTCTGAGACTGTCCTCAGTTCTTTTCATTCTTTTTTCTTTATTCTGCTCTGCAGTAGTTATTTCCACTATTTTATCTTCCAGGTCACTTATCCGTTCTTCTGCCTCAGTTATTCTGCTATTGTTCCCATCTGGAGTCTTTTTCATTTCATTTATTGTGGTGTTCTTCATTTCTTCTAGGTCCTTGTTAAATGTTTCTTGTATTTTGTCCATTCTATTTCCAAGATTTTGGATCATCTTTACTATCATTATTCTGAATTCTTTTTCAGGTAGACTGCCTATTTCCTCTTCATTTATTAGGTCTGGTGCGTTTTTATCTTGCTCCTTCATCTGCTGTGTGTTTTTCTGTCTTCTCATTTTGCTTATCTTACTGTGTTTGGGGTCTCTTTTTTGCAGGCTGCAGGTTCGTAGTTCCTGTTGTTTTTGATGTCTGTCCCCAGTGGCTAAGGTTGGTTCAATGGGTTGTGTAGGCTTCCTGGTGGAGGGGACTAGTGCCTGTGTTCTGGTGGATGAGGCTGGATCTTGTCTCTCTAGTGGGCAGGTCCACGTCTGGTGGTGTGTTTTGGGGTGTCTGTGGACTTATGATTTTAGGCAGCCTCTCTGCTAATGGGTGGGGTTGTGTTCCTGTTTTGCTAGTTGTTTGGCATAGGTTGTCCAGCACTGTAGCTTGCTGGTCGTTGAGTGAAGCTGGGTGCTGGTGTTGAGATGGAGATTTCTGGGAGATTTTCGCCGTTTGATATTATGTGGAGCTGGGAGGTCTCTTGTGGACCAGTGTCCTGAAGTTGGCTCTCCCACCTCAGAGGCACAGCACTGACTCCTGGCTGCAGCACCAAGAGCCTTTCATCCACAGGGCTCAGAATAAAAGGGAGAAAAAGTAGAAAGAAAGAATTAGTAGAAGTAGGAAGAAAGAAAGAAAGGGAAGGAAGGAAGAAAGAAAGAAAGAAAGAAGAAAAGAAAGAAAGAAGGAAAGAAGGAAAGAAAGGAGGGAGGGAGGGAAGAAGGAAGGAGGGAAGGAAGGAGAAAAGAAAGAAAGAAAGAAGATACAGTAAAACAAAATATAATAAAGTTATTAAATTAAAAAATAATTATTTTTATAAAAAAGGGACGGTTAGAACCTTAGGACAAATGGTGGAAGCAAAGCTATACAGACAAAATCTCACATAGAAGCATACACATACACCCTCACAAAAAGAGGTAAAGGGGAAAAAATCATAAATCTTGCTCTCAAAGTCCATCTCCTCAATTTGGGATGATTCGTTGTCTAAAGGAGGGAAGGAAGGAAGGTAAAGTATAATAAAGTTATTAAAATTAAAATCAATTATTAAGAAAAAATAATAAAAAAAGAAAACGGACGGATAGAACCCTAGGACAAATGGTGGAAGCAAAGCTATACAGACAAAATCTCACACAGAAGCATACACATACACACTCACAAAAAGAGGAAAAGGGGAAAAAATCATAAATCTTCCTCTCAGAGTCCACCTCCTCAATTTGGGATGATTCGGTGTCTATTCATGTATTCCACAGATGCAGGGCACATCAAGTTGATTGTGGAGCTTTAATCTGCTGCTTCTGAGGCTGCTGGTAGAGGTTTCCCTTTCTCTTCTTTGTTCGTACAGCTCCCGGTGCTCAGCTTTGGATTTGGCCCCGCCTCTGCGTGTAGGTTGCTGGAGGGCGTCTGTTTTTTGCTCAGACAGGATGGGGTTAAAGGAGCCGCTGATTCGGCGGCTCTGGCGCACTCAGGCCGGGGTGGGGGGGAGGGAGGAGCACGGAGTGCGGGGCGGGCCTGCGGCGGCAGACGCCGGCGTGACGTTTCACCAGCGTGAGTCGCGCCGTGCGTTCTCCTGGGGAAGTTGTCCCTGGATCCCGGGAACCTGGCAGTGGCGGGCTGCACAGGCTCCCCGGAAGAGGGGTGTGGAGAGTGACCTGTGCTCGCACACAGGCCCCTTGGTGGCGGCAGCAGCAGCCTTAGCGTCTCCCGCCCATCTCTGGGGTCCGTGCTCTTAGCTGCGGCTCGCGCCCGTCTCTGGGGTCCGCGCTTTTAGCCGCAGCTCGCGCCCATCTCTGGAGTTCCTTTAAGCAGCGCTCTTAAACCCCTCTCCTCGCGTACCAGGAAACAAAGAGGGAAGAAAAAGTCTCTTGCCTCTTCGGCAGCTCCAGACCTTTTCCCGGACTCCCTCCCGGCTAGCCGTGGTGCACTAACCCCCTGAATGCTGTGTTCACGCCGCCAACCCCAGTCCTCTCCCTGCGCTCCGACCGAAGCCCGAGCCTCAGCTCCCAGCCTCGCCCGCCCCGGCGGGTGAGCAGACAAGCCTCTCGGGCAGGTGAGTGCCGGTAGGCGCCGATCCTCTGTGCGGGAATCTCTTTGCTTTGCCCTCGGCACCCCTGTTGCTGCGCTCTCCTCCGTGGCTCCGAAGCTTTCCCCCTCCGCCACCCGCAGTCTCCGCCCGCGAAGGGGCTTCCTAGTGTGTGGAAACTTTTCCTCCTTCACGGCTCCCTCCCACTGGTGCAGGTCCCATCCCTATTCTTTTGTCTCTGTTTTTTCTTTTTTTTCTTTTGCCCTACCCAGGTACGTGGGGAGTTTCTTGCCTTTTGGGAGGTCTGAGGTCTTTTGCCAGCATTCAGTAGGTGTTCTGTAGGAGTTGCTCCATGTGTATATGTATTTCTGGTGTATCTGTGGGGAGGAAGGTGATCTCTGCGTCTTACTCTTCCGCCATCTTCCCCTCTCTCGAGTGGTTTATTAAGGCGCTAAAACTCTGAATATATACCTAGAGTGTGGGTAGAAAAAGACCTTTATGTTTCTAGTACTGTAACTTTATAATGGAATTCAGATAAGATAGTTCTAGACAGAAGCTGAAATATTTGAATTTCCCTGAAGAATTCTATAAGTATATTCAAGACATCATAGGAACAATTTCAACCTCAGGGAGGGCCAGGGTTTGTGGCAACAGACAAATGATTTTCTTCCCATTATTTGGCATCCTTTTCTCATGAACATTACACAACTGTTAAAATAATTTGCTTTTATGCCTTACCTTTTAAGCTACTTTTCAAGTTATTAGTGGATCATGATACTTCTGAAACCTAAGATAATACCAAATGTCCTGGGCCCACGGTGCCTAAGAGGTAAAGGGCATCTTCTATGTGGCAGTCATTAGCATTACAGTTCAGCAGGCATTATAAAGCAAATCATCCATGATTGGGAGGGATTTAACATGTTTTCAGTAAGACAGTGGAGATTTTACCAAATGTACTATTACCCTACTTATTGGGATATTTAGGTTATTCAGAATATTTTTTTTAGAAAAAACTCTATCACGTCCTAAAGATGACCCACGTTCTAATTTGATCTCCACAAAGGTTTTTTTTTTTAAATTAATTAATTAATTAACTTATTTTTATTTTTGCTGCATTTGGTCTTTGTTTCTGCACGCGGGCTTTCTCTAGTTGCCGTGAGCGGAGGCTTCTTTTCGTTGCGGTGCGCAGGCTTCTCATTGCGGTGGCTTCTCTTGTTGTGGAGCGTGGGCTCTAGGCGCGCAGGCTTCAGCATTTGTGGAGCACAGCTCAGCAGTTGTGGCTCGCGGGCTCTAGAGAGCAGGCTCAGTAGTTGTGGCGCACGGGCTTAGTTGCTCCGCGGCATGTGGGATCTTCCCAGACCAGGGCTCAAACCTGTGTCCCCTGCATTGGCAGGCAGATTCTTAACCACTGCGCCACCAGAGAAGTCCTTCCACAAAGGTTTTTTAATGTACGATGAGTGTCTATACAGCCGAGTAGAATTATGAATTGAGCTTTATCCAAGATCTAACATACAGTTAACCTCATTCAATTGGAAAGTTGTATTTTTTGTTTTTCAAATAGCAAGGGTTCTTGCTTTATTTTCTAGATCAATGGTTCTCAACCCTGGCCATATGTTAGCATTACTTGGGAGATTTTTTAGAAATTAGATGACAAGATCCTTCACACAGAGTCCATTTTAGGTTGGTCTGAGAGGGGGCCTTATATAAATTTCTCAGTTGCCCACTGCCTTAGTTTCTTCACCCATAAAGTGGGGATAAAATTATTTTCTATGTCCAAGCATCATCATGAGGGTTAAATGAATAATGCATGTGGAGTTTTAGAAGAAGTCTGACTTGTAATAACTCTTCTATAAATGAAAGTCATTATATTATTATAATGAAACCATAAAGGAGATTCATAGCTCACTGAGAACAAGAATAGAAAATGCAGTAGACACTAAACAGAGCATGGGTAGATGAAAATGCTAGAACAGGCTCACGCTTGCATGCAAGAGCTGATTATGGGTATCTCTTCTCATCTCCACATTTAGTGACATTAGGTTTGAAAATCAGTCATGGTGAGTTTATTTACAACACAGAAATCACCAAATGCTGAAATCAAGGGTTTTTTTTTTTGTTTGTTTTTTTGTATCCCAGAGATCCAGTTATTAACAATATCACCGCAAGAGAGGATTGAGGCAGCTGGCAGGGAGGTCTGGGGTGAAAAACATCATACACTTACTTCATGATTTAAATGGCCTGGGCTTGGACCAGGCCAGTCATGGCCATCTGTCATTCATGGACCTGGGGCCTAAGTTTTGAATCAAGAATCACCAGAGTGTGATTGAATTCTCAATCAATCATTAGTTCTAAGTGTTGGGGCAAATCATTTAATCCTGCTCTCAAAAACTTAAGGATTTGAACTCATAGAAACAGAGAGTAGAATGGTGGTTGCCAGAGGCTGGTGGAAATGGGGAGAGGTTGGTCAAAGGGTATAAACTTTCAGTTATAGAATGAATAAGGATTCTGAGGATTTAATGTTCAGCATGGTGGCTATAGTTAATAATACTGTATTGTATACTTGAAATTTGCTAAGAGAGTAGACCTAAAGCATTCTCACATGCCCACACACAAAGTAACTATGTGAGGTGATAGATTGTTAATTAACTTGGTTGTAGAAATCATTTCATGGTTTATATGTATATCAAATTATTATGCTGTACACTTTTAAATATATTACATTTTTAGTTGTCAACTGTACCTCAATAAAGCTGGAAAAGACAGAGCAACTAGGGATTTGTGGGGATATAGCAGGGGCATAGGAAGCCACAAGATAAACCTGGTCCACCTGACTTTATTTAGATTCATGTACGTTCTTAAAACCCAAGCCCCAAAATGATGATGATGATGAAATCCCCCTGAAGTCCACTTTAGGTTAGTTTTGGAAGGCTCCAGGAGTGTGTTCATCATCCTTTGCCTTCGTTGCCTACTCAGGTGGAAACAGATGGAAAGTACTGGAGGGTCTCCACACCTCAGTTTCTTCATTGGTCAGAGCAGGATGGTTGTCAGACTGATAAGAGATAATGGATTTTAACCACATAGGGATTGTAGTTAGTGCCTCAGTTTTCAAGAATGTTTGCTAGGTCAGTTTATGACTTAGGAACTTAGAGCTAAGTAAGCATCCAGTTCAGAGTCTGAACTTTGACCTTGGACTTCAGTAGCCCTAGAACTCCCTCAGACTGCTAGTCCTAATACAGTAGTCTACAACATTTTTTGGCACCAGAGGCCAGTTTCGTGGAAGACAATTTTTCCACGGATGAGGGGTGGGGCGCAGCGGATGGTTCAGGCGGTAATGCGAGCGATGGGGGGCAATGGACAGTGGCAGATGAAGCTTCGCTCACTTGCCCACCGCTCACCTCCTGCTGTGTGGCCCGGTTCCTAACAGGCTGAGGACTGGTATGGGTCCTGGCCCCGGGGTTGGGGACCCCTGTCCTAATAGACTCAATGGAGGCCGAGCTAGAGTCCTACTACCTGACAATTTATTTTTGCTGATCTCTAAGTAAATCAGCATTTGTTATTCTTCACTTTAACCTTTATTTGACTTGCTTTAACAAAAGAGACATAGTAAACATTTTCTAATAACGATTGAAACATTCTTCACTTACAGAATTACTTTGGTTCTGCATTAGATTAAAATGTGCAACACTGTTATTTTGGATTATTTTCTATATCTAATGTATAAAATCATGCATTAAAAATTCAATATGATACTTTTGGGGACTTCCCTGGTGGCGCAGTGATTAAGAATCTGCCTGCCAATGCAGGGGACATGGGTTCGAGCCCTGGTCTGGGAAGATCCCACATGCCGCGGAACAACTAAGCCCGTGCACCACAACTACTGAGCCTGTGCTCTAGAGCCCGAGAGCCACAACTACTGAGTCCACGTGCCACAACTACTGAAGCCCGTGCACCTAGAGCCCGTGCTTCACAGCAAGAGAAGCCACTGCAGTGAGAAGCATGCACACCGCAACGAAGAGTAGTCCCCGCTCACTGCAACTAGAGAAAGCCCACGTGTAGCATCGAAGACCCCACACAGCCGAAAATAAATAAATTAAAAAAAATTCAATATGATACTTTTAATTTCTTAATTAAAAAAAACCAAACAATTGTATTATTTTAGCAGGAAAAAGAAAACTCATAATACTTAGCTATACAGTTAAGTTAAACCAGAAATTGATATTTGTACAATTTCTACTCCTTGGAAGCAGCAGGTATATAACATTATTATATATTGTATTTATGCTGCATGCACAGAAAATTGACTAGAGACCCTGAAAGTAGGCAAGCTCTTTGGAACCCAGACTGGATTACCAAGCTGAGTACCCCTGCAAAACAAACTCTCTGTCTGAACATATGGAAGGTACCAAAAGAGAGTGGAAACCAGTTTTACTTTTTTTTTTAACTATTTTTTTAATTTTTGGAGGAGAACCAGCAGTGGAAGAAAAGATCACTTCCTCTGTAGACACTATGGGTTTCGGATTCTGTAAACTCTGTCATGTAACTTGACCCTAAAGCTAATGAAATCCTGTTAGACTTTCCCTGCCCTCCTTCCTGCTTCCATCTTTTTGGTTGTCTCACCTTTGAAAACCTCGATTTGTACTTGTATACATGTGTGATCCTCCCGCCATTGTTTGGCTTTTTACCCAGGCACTTTTCACCTACATCCTCTCCTCCCTTCGTTTGGCAGTCGGTTGGGCTTCTTCCTGCCTTGAATACCACTTTCCCGAGTTATTCAAGCTCAGTCATTAGCACCCTGTCCCCCTACTAAAATTATGAATGAAAAGCCTTGTTGTTCTTTACAAATAACTCAGGCTTCCTCAGTCAGTCAAATTCGAATGGAAGTGACTGCCGGACAAAGGGGTGGGATGACGGACAGTCCTCACAGCGAGTCATCAATGCCCACAGGAAGTTTTTTAAGCAACAATCTAGGTAGAGAGGGTCGGGCCCTCCCGGAGGACAGGCCTACAGAGGGGGGCTGGGGGGTGCTCTTTGTGTCCATTTGGATCTTAGGGGGGAAAAAAAAAGTCCGAGAAGACCAGAGATGACAATGCACAGAGTCAATTTTGCCCTTGCAAGAACTTAAGAATCCTTCCATGGAGACATCTACCTTGCAGTAATGCTGGTTGGAACTGACACACACAGACAAAAGTGAAGGCACTGACCATTTTCTGGGCATTGAATGCTGAACGGTGCAGGAGTGGGTTACAGACTGGGAGCTGCACGACTCCCCGCTGGGAAGTTGCATTGTCCTGGGCCCCTTTTTCACAACAGGGGAAAAGGTAATTGACAGGCTGATTGTTTGCCCGGGACCCCTGCTGTTTTAAAATCCTGGAAGGCCCCAGTCACACGTTGTCAATAATAGCCATCGGAGGTGCGGAGTGAAGGACTGTTCAGGAAACAGTTTGAGCCCTTCAAGTGGACAGGCCTCAGTGACTTTTCTTGCACTCTGGCTGCCACAAGCAACTCATTCAAAAATAACCTTCAAGTAATAAATCAAACTTGTTTCCTGAACTATACAAGGAACAGCTGGTTATTTTTCCTCCCTTTTTTTTTTTCAAAGACAAAAAAAAGATTTTTACTACAGGAAATCAAGCATGTCAAAATTTGGCAAAGCAATTTGGATGATTTAACAGCTAAACAGTTCTCTTTTTAATGTTATGCTTTCATCGGTCTTTTTTTATTTTGGCTTTTCATTTTTGCATTCTGTTTGCTGCCGTGAGTGTCCCTTATCTGTGCTTTCCTCCCTTTTGAAAGGAAAATGAGTTTAGTATCTTGTCCTTAGAATATCTTTGGTAATTTCTAATGTGTTGGTCAAGACGCTCAACTTACTGTACAGCTAAAATTTGTTTTCTTCTACAGAGAGCGTTTGGATTTAGACCTATAGCTCCACATATCTGTTTCTCGTGGGATCCATATATTTTGGAGTTCTGATGACAAGGCAGTTTTTCTTCAGTCTGCTGATTTAGGAACCCCAAGCTAGTGCATATGTCATAACTGAAGTAGTCTGCTATTTTAAGAAAGTACATTTAGAGCGTTTTTGGTCTTTTTGTGTCTCTCTTTGTGCCTGTTTTTGTGTTTTCTTTGTGTGCGTCTTTCCCTCCTTGAATATGTTTGCCCTTCAGATTTTGGAAAAATCTGCCAACCTCTGACTGACCTTAGCAATAATTAAGTATAAATATAAGTATAAATGATTAACATAAAACAATTCCCTTCTGTGATGATTACTGTTTATCTTTATTTTATAGATGCTTGATATTTCAAATAGAAATCCATTCCAAATGAAAATATTTTATGATCTATCATTGTGTACCTTAGAGATTAGCTTTTCACAACTTGTGGACATTTAGAATTAAAAAAGAAATGTATTTGAGAATCTGTCAGATTTCAATGCACTAGGTCTATGTCAATCAATTTAATTATAATTAAACAATGTTAGGATTAGATATTAAGATTATGTAAAACATCTATTTTACAGGATAGGTTTACTACTATTTAATAAATAAAGACAATTATAATTTAGCATTAAATGAGAAATTATAAATTATACTTTGGGATTTGGTCCTTTAATAAACTTTTTATTTATTTTGTTGCAGAGATTATTTATAATAACACACTTGTAATGAAAGGTATGTTTACAGGAAGATAATAATGAAATACAATTTGTAGTAGACTTAGGTCATTGTAGGCTTCTTTTCTATTTCTCTTTTCTTTTTTCATTTCTTTTCCTTGATATTTGCAATAAATGACAATGCCATAATAGCACATATAAACCCATCTTTGTGCTACACGATTAAACTTACACACTTTGTATGTATACAAATGTCTTGGCTGATACGAGTGTGAATTTAGCAGTGGGTGTGGTTTCCCTGTAAATGTTTCTTCCATATATGGCTGATATTCATACCGAACCTGTTTTGATGTAACATTTCTTTACTTTCAGCATTTAAGCTTCGAACATGTGATACGTGACTGGATGGAATTCCTGGAGAACTGTATTAACACGTTTCAAAGAGTTGAATCCTGAGGTTAGTACCATGTCAGAAAATTTGAGGATTTGCACAGTTATTTATATGTAGGGTTCATAGATGATTGTATAATATCATTCATAAGTGAATTAGAATATAAATATTATATTTAAAATAATGTAAAATACTCAGTTCTGTACATGACTCATTTCTTATTAAGGCACAGGCTTTTGTCTCCCTCAGAGGTGCTCAGGAATTGATGAGTTAAGTGGACTTTGAACCTTCTGATGCCTTCCCGCAGCCTCACAACTCCTCCCCATGGCCCTGTGGACTCTGGCCACAGTAGGGGCAGGTGAGATGGTGGGTGTAGACTGAGAGTGCTCTGTACAGACTTGCTTTCTGGCCTCCTGTTCAGCTGCCAGTCTCACAGCTTGCCCTGAGAATGGACTTCCTGTGCTGTCATTTACACTCAGTATCACACTAAGCACTCTTTGTCAGTCAGCTTTTGAGACAGAAGGGGGCGAGATAACACATCTAGACTGTTTGTGTTGACTTTGTGGATAAAGTCAAGGGCTGGAGTCAAGAACCCTGGGTCTTATCCTCATTTTGCAACTGCCTTTCCTGTGACATTGAGCTAGGCTTTGGACCTCCCCATTCCTCACTTTTTCCTCTTCTATTAAATGAGGATCAGTTTGCAGTGTTCTCTTATTTTATCAGGAAGGTATGGTTGTTGAAAGATTTTCTAAATGCTTGAAGCCGCTAGCAAAAGGAAAAAGAAATCTGCTTTTTGGAGAGAGATGGAAAGGAAACCACAGCTGGTTAATTACTCCTAGAAATAATTCATTTTCCAATCCTGTAGGTAGGGAATTTTCCCTCCTACTCACGTCAGTTTTTTCCTCATCCTTTATCTTTTGCTCTTTTCCTCTCTCCCTCTCTCTTCCTGTCTCCCCCTACTCTTCTTTTTTTTTTTTTTTTTTTTTTTTGCGGTACGCGGGCCTCTCACTGTTGTGGCCTCTCCCGTTGCGGAGCACAGGCTCCGGACGCGCAGTCTCAGCGGCCATGGTCACGGGCCCAGCCGCTCCGCGGCATGTGGGATCTTCCCAGACCGGGGCACGAACCCGCATCCCGTGCATCAGCAGGCGGACTCTCAACCACTGCGCCACCAGAGAAGCCCTCTCTCTGCCCTTCTTGTCTGTCTCTTTCTCCCTTTCCCTCTACCCCTGCAATGTTTCCTTCATAGCAACATGCTGTGAGATCAAGGTGTGTAGAAATTAGCAAAGCTGAAGAATACCTCTAAAAGGCTTTGTCCGCTGTGGGTGAGCGGAGACACCGGAAACACAAGGAGGGCCTTCTGAGTTGACTGGGTGGGGAGTGACAGTAAGGGCTATGGAAGCTTTTACAAATATATGGGACTTCAGAGGCAGTTACCAGCTGGCAAGCTGGGTCTCTGGGGCCTGGGGCCACTTATTTAGAGGTTCTTTTTGTGAAGAGATGGGGTTGGAAAGGGGTTGGAACGTATAGTGAAATTCAGGGATTCTCTCAGTGGGATAGGATGGAGGGCCTCTTCTGGCCACAGCTGTGGCTACATCCTTTTCCTTTTTCACTAAATTATACAACTGAATAGAGTGTAGCTTTGAGTGGAAAGGGATTTCATCTCCTACTTCAGTTAGAGTGCATGAAATATCGTGAATTGTAAAGAGTGCATTTTAATACATTTCACTTTTTAAAAACCTTTCGTCGTTGAGTTTTATGGCTGTTGTTTTATTTTGTGAAGACCTTGGTAATATAAATTACAAACCAGATATTAATTCACATAGTATTCCTCGTGGCATTTTAAGAAGGCTGTTGTATATTCTGGCTTGCTTATCTGATATTCCAGATCCACAAATTCGTTCATATGGGTTTAGATTTTTCATTCAGAAGGACAGCAGTATCATTTTGGTGGTATATGCTTTTGATCTTTTGTACATACATGGTTTTTATATGGCCTGACGTTGTGTTTATTTGGTATTTCTTATTGAATCCATTGTATATTCATGGATGTTTCATGCTATTTTGCTACCTATGGATAAGCTTTTTTAGTGTGACTCCCCCCATTAAAAAAAAAGCAAGAAAAAACCTACTACATGGGGGATATATATATATATAATATATATATACATAAATATATAATATATATTAAAATATAATTTATAAGTATGTATATTTTACTTGTTTTAGTAAGAAGGATATGAAAAGATACATACCAGTGTGTTTATAATACACAGGATCTGAAGGGGAGGCAGGAGCTTATTAACTTTTTAAACTTTTTTCCTGATTTGTTTCACTTTGTACAACAAATATGTATTACTTTCTTAATTAAAACTTTAATAAAGAAAATGTTTCAATACTGATTTAATATAAACACTTAAAAAGGAAATTTAGTAGTCATAGATATAATTTGTATTTTACAAGGTTTTCGCCAATCTTGGTAAAATGTCTAGAAATCCGTAAAGAAAGCACAGTCCCTTTTGTTTTTAGAGCACACATACAAAAAAGCAATGGTTGGTGCTCCCTCTGCTGGTTTCCCTACAAGAATTAACGGGCCAACTTGGGAGGATGAAAAGATAACAACGAAAATTATGCTGAGTCTTTGATCTTTAAACACCATTTCCACATACACATTTTATCCTTGACTGACAGCAAGTGTCAAAGCAGTTTGTGAAAATGGGTTCTCTCCTGACATTTAATAGTGATACTGAAGTTGGGCTAGATAATTATAACCCTTTCTAAAAATGAATTTCTCCTTTTTTATATCATAAGCTAGGATGTAAAACACAACTATTCTTAATTTATTGGGAATTTTTGAGTGGGGATTAATCGTACATAACTAACTGTCAATACCGGGATCTAGTAGTTGGCTATTTGAACATTTTCACATTAGTAAGCAAAACTGATGGGGGAGTGACATTATCATGGACCATTTTAAAAATTTAGCCTTGTTATATCATTACAGTAATCTGTACATTCTTATATAAAAGATACTTGAAAATTTCTTAGTTTAGTTAATATTGATATCCAAACTAAAGATTCTTAGAACTCATTGAATTCATCAATTCCCCCACCCCCACCCCCACCTAGGAATCCTGACTTTCTTGGCTCAGAGTATGTTGAGCCATATATACTATCCATTTATCAAATATTAGTGTTAAATCATTCCTAGATCTTTATTGGATTCTATGTTATATATAATACGGTATTCTGTGTCTTAAAGGTGTTTAATGTGAAGATTCTGTCTGTACATATTCAACTCCTTCCACTAGCTTTTGCCTTTAGGTAGATGTCAGTTATGGTATTAACTGTTAAAATATATGAAACTATTTCCCTTAGGGATATATGCATTTAATAGGGAGCTCTGGAGAATCTATAAACTTTCAAAAGGAGCACTTTTTTTTTTTTTTTTTTTTTTTGCGGTACGCGGGCCTCTCACTGTTGTGGCCTCTCCCGTTGCGGAGCACGGGCTCCGGACGCGCAGGCTCAGCGGCCGTGGCTCACGGGCCCAGCCGCCCCGCGGCATATGGGATCTTCCCGGACCGGGGCACGAACCCGCGTCCCGTGCATCGGCAGGCGGACTCTCAACCACTGCGCCACCAGGGAAGCCCCCAGAAAGCCCCCAGGAAGCCCCCAAAAGGAGCATTCTTAATGGTAGGTTTCAGGGAGAGAACTTTTGTAGTAAGACAAAGTAGACCGGAGAAGGGTCACCTCTGGAGAATGGACAGGCCCTTGGGAAAGGAGTGGAGAATTAAGACAGCTCCAAACAACAGGCAGTAAAGAATGGGGGAGGTGCTGTTGATCAGGAAACAGGAGCTGCATGGTAAAAGCACTGCTCTCCTTTTAAAAAGTCATCTCTGTGAGGGCTGCTCAGGGAATGGCGAAGGAGAAAGGAAATAATAGGGTAGAAGGCCAGATCTCGTAAGTCAACTTTGCCCATCACTGATGAGCCAGATACCATAGTCAGATCAGCCTAATACCCTGGAAAACACCAGGTAGAGATTTAGGCAAGTGACAATGTTAGGGACAGGCAGTTTCACGTAGCAGAGATCCAGTCACACTCCTGGTGTTTAAGCAAGGGAATTCTAGGCTCTAGAAAGAGTGGGGAGGGTGATGAGTGTTGGGGGTTCTGGGTATATGGAAGGTGCACACACTCCATATGCTCCAGTGCTGGAGGACCTGGAGTACCAGGCAGTGCCTGGTTGGACTCTAAGGTCAGGAGGATTCCTGGCAGGATCCGTGTTCTGGATCGTGGGATGTGAGCAGTTAGGGTCAAGGCTGATTTGATAGTGACCCCAGTGTACTAGCACATTCCTTCATCCTGAGTCTGGAGAGGGTTTGTATACGAGCACATGTTCAGTTAAGACCTACAAGCCACACAGATAACGGTCCAAAGCAGGAATTTTAGGAGATACATTATTGGATGGGAGGTCATGCCCCTTGCATCTCAAGCCATGATACATGGGCCAGTGCACTCTTAGCCTACTTATAAGGTCACTGTGCATTAGAGGTTAGGGATTAAAGAGACCAGAACACCTCTTCTTCAAACAACTTTTATATTATATTTACCATCAGTCCCTCATAATTGTTCTCTAATTTTTTATGTCTTTGTTTTTAGTAGTGTCTCTTCAGATGATATATTTTAAGTGTCTTAAATGCAGGACTGTTTTTTTTTCAGATCTTTTCCATTTCCCTAAGAGCTTTAACTTAATTTTGTACCCAGATTATTCTAAATGACAGAGATGTTAGGGCTTTGTTTGTTTGTTAGTTTTTTCCAATATGCCCTATAGAGCAAACTCCCTGAGTTTCTACATGAAGGTGGGGAGGGAAGGGAGCTTTGATTTTACATATTTAGCTTTTATATAGTATTTCCCTTGAAGAAAGAATTGCCCTAAAAATTTTCAGAAAACTATGAGTGTGTTTGGTTGATGATAATCAAATTGATACTCAGAAGCAACTGAATGTAGGGAACTTTTCCTAGAAGGCCTACATTCTAAAATGGATTCCTTTTTAATTGATTTCTTTATGAATATATTCTTTATGCATTGTTAGTCCTATATGAATCAACTTAAAATTAAATGTGTTTCTTTTTCTTGTT
The DNA here is from genome assembly GCF_964270905.1 of Leucopleurus acutus. Lineage (NCBI taxonomy): Eukaryota > Metazoa > Chordata > Mammalia > Artiodactyla > Delphinidae > Leucopleurus > Leucopleurus acutus. The sequence goes on from NC_139160.1 coordinate 53,255,709, forward strand.
TTGTTCATGAAAGTGATTTCAAAAGCCATGCTTCTTATTATTAGAACTATTAGTCAAAGAGTGCTCATGTGTTCATAAACCTTATAGTCCAGGAGAAGTGGTTTGGAAAGAGAAAACTCTTATATATTCCCCAGGAATTCCCCAACAAATAGACGATGTATTTAAATGGATGTGCATTTTCCCTACCCTTGGACCACATCAAATCTGACACTAGGCAAGGAATTATCTAAATCAGGCTAGGAAGCATATAAAGGCTAGTAGATTTATTTCAAGGCCCTTTTTAACCAAAGCTACCTTTTTGCTTTATTTATATTATCTGAGAGAAGAGTGTGAATGAGGTACCTTCTTCCTTGCCTTCCATTCTCTTCTGATCAGAGAGATAGAATCCTTTAGACATACCTACCCTGTTAACAGTAGCCATTAGTCACATGTCGCTATTGAGCACTTGAAGTGTGCTGTAATATATACACTAGATTTCGAAGCCTTAGTAGAAGGAAAAAAGATGGCGAACTAGCTCATTTATATATTTTTTATATTATACATTGAGATGACAATAGTTGGGTTAAAGAAAACATTATTTAAATTAATTTCTTTTAATTAACTTCATTTCTTTTTACTTTTCGGTATTCAAAAATGTTAATTTACATATGTGGTTCACATTTCTGTTGGACAAAACTCCTGTAGACCAATAGTTCTTAAACTTTTTTGAATAATAGTGCGTTCCTTTGAGAATCTGGTAAAAGCTCAATAAATCATAGAGAGGTAGATACTGTCAGTTCTGCTATACCTAACATATGTGTTCCTAAGACTCACCGTACTGTGCAAAATCATACGCTAAAAGCTACAGGGCTGGGATTGGAGTAAACACTCAACAATTTTGTCAGTGACACATAAAAAAGATAGCAACATAATAAAAATGGTAGCACAGTTTTATCCATGGTGAATGGTAAAGAAATATGTCAGTATTACAATAAATATGGCACTTGACCCTGAAAACGTCTCATTTGTCTGTCCGGGTGGGAGGTCCTACGAAACTGCCCCCCTTCCAAGCCTGCCTTGTTCCCGTGGCTGCCACCCTGTGTGCCAGAGGAAGAGAACGTTAGGAAGGTAGAAAAAAAGTGAGGGAAAGAGAAATAAAGAGAGAAAAATAACAGAGAACAGAGAGGAAGACCACAAAATAGGCTGAGAGGAAAGGGGAAAAAATGAAAGAGAAGGGAGGGCATGAGGCTGAAATGCAGGGTTGCAGCGTATGAGTGATGCGAAGGAGGTTACCTGAAATCAGATGGAAAGTTGGAAGAGCACATGCAGAAAGTTGGAGCAGTAAATGGAACAGCAAATGTAGGTAGAGCTCATTGTCCTTGAGAGGTGTGTGCATTTTGTTGATTTGTGCAAAGCTCAGTTCAGCTGGGTGCAGTTTTCTGCGTTGGCCTGGAGATGAAATTGGCACAAGCAAGTCCAAAATTACTGTTGTGCTAAAATTTTCCCTAATTTATCAGTCACGTTGGAACAAATTCACGTTTTCAAAACAAGCGTTCTAGCAGAACTGACTGTAGAAACTTACACCATGATAGACTGTCATGCACAGCCCACGTTTGCAACCTCCAGACGGGAGGAGTGTCAGAGCACGCCAAGCATTAGGAAGCAAAGCTGAAATGCCAGCATTTGGTTTTTTCCAGGTGTTATAGTCACCTTGGATTATGGATTATGAGAAGGGGGGCCTGGTGAGCAGTTTGTGGTGAGCAGCTTGTGGAGTGCTGAGTGGGGTGTAGGGAGTGAATGCATTATGGGTGTGGATCCGTGGGGGTGGAAGACGTTGAATTTGAGATGAAGAGAAGGTACCCTTTCGATACCAACTGAGGATGATCTCTTTACACAAGCCTTTTCTAATCTATGCTAGAATTGTGGAACTATGCCAGTGACAGGAAATGAGTGCTTGGTGAGAGGGAAATTCTAACAGGTAGTAGACAAAACGAGCAGATACTGTCTTAATATTCTGTTTCTGTTTATTCTGGGCTTTAGTTGCAATTCAAAGAATTTGGTTCCTGTGAATTCACAGAAATAGGTCTAAGGATCTGTCAAGGGGAAGTGAATTGAGAAGATCTTCAAGTCACTAAGAATAGTGAAGAAACTTTGAAAATTAAATCAAACCATTGGAGGTGGTTGCCCATTAAACATAATGATACTAATGAAGATGAGGATGATAAGCTAATATCTACTGGGCTCTTAGTATAACTGGGGACTATACTATGTGTTTCATGTGGATGATGTTATTTAACATTCAAAACATTTTGAGGAAAGAGTTTTACCTTTCTTAGGTACCTCTTTTTTTTTTTTTTTGCGGTACGCGGGCCTCTCACTGTTGTGGCCTCTCCCGTTGCGGAGCACAGGCTCCGGACGCGCAGGCTCAGCGGCCATGGCCCACGGGCCCAGCCGCTCCGCGGCACGTGGGATCCTCCCGAACCGGGGCACGAACCCGCGTCCCCCGCATCGGCAGGCGGACTCCCAACCGCTGCGCCACCAGGGAAGCCCCTGAGGTACCTCTTTTTATGGATTGAAGTAACTCTGCCAACATCACACTGAGAGCAAGTAGCTGAGTTGGGGCTTGAATGTAGGCAGTCTAAAGCCAGTGTTCGTGTGGAAACTACCAGACTCTCATCTTATTAGTGGTCTTGCTGGGGACTTTCCTTGTCTACTGTTGTATATTCTGGTACTGTTTAAATTTGTGTAATGAAATGCTATTACTTAGGTTATTTTTAAAACAGGAGAAAAATACACATACACAGACGGGTTATAAAAGAGAAAGCCTAGAAAAAAGAAAAATGATTTTAAAAAGTGAAAATCAACTTTTAAATTCTACATCCAACATTTTATAATACATGTATTTGGGTAGCATGACTTGAAAATGTTGTTACTTGATACACATGTGCAGGGGGCTGTCTATCCATTTGTAGGCCCCTTGGGGGAGTTCCCGTTGCCATCAAATGTACACAGGGTTGCCAACAGTAAATTATAGTAAGAGTGGGTGGTATAATCAATTTTAAATTGCTGTTCAGTTTTATAGAAGAAATATTTAATATTCAGCTATTAAAATGTTAACAAATGCCATTCATTATTTTTCAGAAATAGGTAGAAGTAATCATTTTTCACATGTCCAGTTAAATTGTCTTGTGTGTCTGATACAAGGATGTTACGCTATACCAAAGGTAACATATTATTGTAAAACCCTAAGTTGCATGTTTGTTCAAATTATTTCCATTTGCTTATCTTTGCTCTAGATTCTAACTTATAAGACGTATATAGTAAGATATTTCATATTTAAGTTACATCTTTTTTTTTTTTTTTTTTTTGCGCTACGCGGGCCTCTCACTGTTGTGGCCTCTCCCGTTGCGGAGCACAAGCTCCGGATGCGCAGGTTCAGCGGCCATGGCTCACAGGCCCAGCCGCTCCGCGGCATGTGGGATCTTCCTGGACCGGGGCACGAACCTGCGTCCCCTGCATCGGCAGGCAGACTCTCAACCACTGCGCCACCAGGGAAGCCCCCTTAAATCTATTTTTTCTTTTTTTTGCGGTACGCGGGTCTCTCACTGCTGTGGCCTCTCCCGTTGTGGAGCACAGGCGCCAGACGTGCAGGCTCAGCAGCCATGGCTCACAGGCCCAGCCGCTCCGTGGCATGTGGGATCTTCCCGGATCGGGGCACGAACCCGTGTCCCCTGCATCGGCAGGCGGACTCTCAGCCACTGCGCCACCAGGGAAGCCCCTTAAATCTATTTTTAAATGAAAAAAAAAATTTTTTCTGTAAGTAACAATGGGTAGTGCCAGATTTTATTCTCGTTTGATAAAAAAGAATAAAATCTATTTATCTATTGTTTATTTATTGTTTTTCCAGATACTTGGTTCTTGTCAGTGGATTAGAAATGGTAGATTTTAGAATGAAACTAGTGTTACCAAACCAGACTTGGGTCTACTTGCCCACCTGCAGTAAGGCCAATCTCCCAACCCCGGGCTGTGGTGAAGGAAAGTACAGCATGTATTGCAGGGCACCAAGCAAGGAGTCCAGGCAGCTAGTGCTTAAAAGGCCCCAACTCCCTGAAGGCTTTCAGAGAAAGGTTTTTAAAAACAGGATGAGGGAGGGGGTTTTTGGGGGGTGTTATCAGCACATGGACATTCTTCTGATTGGTTGGTGGTGAGGTAATCGGGAATCAACATCATCAGCCTTCTGGTTCCAAAAGTCTGGGGGCTGCGTGCCTGTGGGCAGCATACAGTTAACTTCTTCCACCTGGTGGGGGTTTCAGTATCTGCAAAACGGCTTAAAGGACGTGGCTCAGAATATTATCTAAAGCGTTTGAGGAGGAACTTAAGGTCCTTGGCTTTGTTTAATGGCTAAAGTATTATTTTGTCTTGTTTAACTGTTTTCCTGTCTTTCTGCATTTTCTCACTTCTCTGAGTAAATTTACTCTTTGGAACTTGGGGAAGGCCTAGGAGGCTAAAGTTTTTTAACAGATAAGAGGCAGGCGTAGGACATGGTGGGGCAGTGGGGAGTAGGTTCTGGGAAGGCCCCGTAGGGTCCTGCTCGGATACAGTAGAAGACCATCTCTCCTCCCCACTCCCCCCAACCCTTTTAATCCTGAGTTTCAAATGTTCCATGACTTGGGAGATGTCATGTCACAACATTTTTTTTCTGTTCTCTGTTGTGTGAGAGGAAATAAGAATACACATTTGCAAATGAGATTTTTCTAAAAAACTCTATTTTTTTTTAGAATCACAGTAGGAACACATTTTCTCCTATTATTGGATAAATACCCAGTGAGGTGCTCTCTCTCTTCCTCAGATTCCTCTTCAGACTTCCCTGGAGGAGAACTATGTACCTAACTTCGTTCTCTGCATCACCTTACCAGGCCTCCCAAACGTTCCTGGCTGCACTTCCCAGAGAGATGGAATGTCTGGGACTGCTCAGGGGGGCCTGTCAGGGACAGCTGCTCTGTCCTGCAGCACTGGCCACAGCTCAGCTGCCCTGAAGGGAGTATTCCTATGGCTTCTCAGGTGGTGTAACTGCACAGCTCCTGCCAGCAGCCTTGGCCAGGGGCCAAAGGAGAGAAAGGAGGGTGGGGAGAGTCTCCTTCACTAGCCTAGAGATACCTTCCTGAGCTGAGGGCCTCAGCTGAGGATTTAGTTCATTCCCTAGTGTTATGGAGGAAAAATAAGAATGATGGGTGGGGCTGATTTTTAATAAAGCAACATGCTTTTCTGAAAAATATGATACTGATCATTTGTAGTAAAGGTTTGAGTTCTAGTGCAGCAAAGTTGATGCCCATGTATTTGTGATATCAGGCAAGTGGATATTAGACTGGCAGTTTCCCTCTGAGCCTGGTGAAAAGCGTTTCTCTTAGAGGCTGAGTCATCTTTCCAGTCTTGATCATGAATGAAAGCATTACTTGGCTGCCCTGGCATTTCCATTGAGCTTGTCCAGGGGACCAGGAAAATGGCGCCTGACCAAGCTCTTCCCTTGGCTAGGGAGAATAAGCTGCTGATTGCAGTGAAGGCTGATTTTCCTCTCTGACCTCTGTTCCTCATCCCCCTCCTGCCCTCTCTGCCTCTCCCACTGGCTCCAGTACATGCTCACACTTAGGATAAGTGCCCCAGGCCAGGGGCGGACAGAAAGCAACACACTTGTGCTTGGCAGGGCAAAGCCCTGCAACTCCCGGCAAGTGTGCTTACAAGTCAACTCTTGCCCCCGTCACAAATGGCTGGGGAGGGGACCGGGCTTTATACTTTCTTCAATATCTAAATATCAATTTGCCCTATCCACCTTTTGGAAACAAATTTTAAACATACAATAATAACGCCAGCATCATTCTTCCACCATCCCAGTGGATTGGAATGGAAAGGATAAAGGGGAAATGGTTTTCCAGGTCAACTTCTGTATTCACTAGAGAAAATAAAAAGCCAGTGTGCTAATTTAAAGTCACCAGGCATATCAAGATAGGTAATGTAGAAGAAGGCAGTGAGTCTTGGGGTACTTATTAAATATTTCATCCTACATCTTAACTGTTAAACAAAGCACACAGACCAAGCAGAAGAATGTGAGTTTCTGAGGCTGGACGTTGTGAGGCTCAACGCTGTGGAAGATGCAGCCTGAAGCAGGCCCCCTAGTACTTTCCCCTGCCCTTGGATAGACCCTCCTCTTCGAGAGCATGAGTGTATCCTGCAAGAATGCCGGGGACCTTGCCCAGCTGTAGGTCATCCACTTTCTAGAGGACAGTGGGAGACCAACGAGGTTCTGGGGCCAACCCAAAGCTTTGGGTTTTTTAAGGGTAGTGTAAGAGAAAACTTAAGCTTCCTCTTCTACTCTCAATAACTCTCTGACACCAGAGGTGTGGATTTTTCCCACACCAAGTAATTCTCCAATTCTCAGTGGACATTGACCGAGTCTCCTATAAATTTAACTCAATTCTGACACTATCTACCTGGAGATAGCATCAGATCCCACAAGTCAAGGGCTCAGTCCCACAAGACTGCCCCCACCTCAGATGTCAACCGCTACATCCAGATTGCCACCTGTACTTCTGACCAACCAGGGTTTCCATGACCCCCTCCTCAGGTTTGATAACTTGCTAGAATGGTTCACAGAACCCAGGGAAGTGTTTCCTTACACTTGCTGATTTATTATAAAAGGATACAACTCAGAACCACCAGATGGGAGAGATGCATAGATGCATATACATGCCCCATGTATGGGGCATGGGGTGTGGAGCTTCCATGCCCTCTTAGGGTGTGTCACCTTCCTACCACCTTCATATGTCTACCGCTCTAGAAGCTTATCAAATCTTGTTGGTCCTGAGTTTTTATGGAGCTTAATCTCCAGCCTACCACACCCCCACCTTTGGGGTGGGAAGCTGAGTTCTCCCAGACCAGGAGGGTACCAATCACAACAGGTATATTGTACGCATCTCTGTCATGTTTACTTTATATCTCTGTCTCCAATCCCATGCATTGAGGTGGTTTCCTGTGTCTAAAGAAAATATTTGAAGACCTAATAGAAATTAGACTGATCTGGTTATATAGAAAGCTCTATAGAAATCAGACCTCAAGCCTAGAAAAGATGAACGGCGTTATTCAACAATGGCCTCAAGATAACTCATCCCACGTGAATGGGTAGGAGATCCAGCACTTCCTCTCATGGGAATTGAATTAGTTTGCTAGTTTTGCTATAGCAAAGCACCATAGACTAGACTGTTTTCTTATACAACAGAAATTTTTTTTCTCCCATTTCTGGAGGCTGAAACTCCAAGATCAAGGTGTTGACAAGGTTGATTTCCTCTGAGGCCTCTCTCTTTGGTTTGAAGATGGCCACTTCCTTGGTGTAGTTTCACATGGTCTTTCTTGCGTGTGTGTACACTTGGGTGCATGCGTGTCCCTGGTGTCTCTCTGTGTGTCCTAATCTCTTCTTATAAGGACTCTAGTCATATTGGATTAGGGCCCACCCTAATGGGGAATTACCTCATTTCAACTTAATGACCTCTTTAAAGGCCCTGTCTCCAAATACGGCCACATTCTGAGGTACTGGGTTTAGGGCTTCAACACGTGAATTTGGGGGAACAGAATTCAGCCCATAACAGGAATAATTTCTCTTTGTTCCTCATTTAGATCACCTGAGCAGTAGTTGACCTAGGCCTGGACTTTTCTTTTGAAAGGCAGAATGGTATTCTTGGAAGGAACATGGACTATGAAATTAGACCTCTAACAGTGTGAATCCTGATTTGATCACTTACTCCTTTTTCACTTTGGGCTCTCTGGGCCTCTACTTTCCCATCTGTAAAATCTGTGTAACATCTGCTTGGGGATTAAATGAGATAACCTGTGCAAAGTGCCCGGGGCAACAGTGTAGGCGATAAGCTTAGTTCTACTTCTCTCCCTTCAAAAATAGGTAAAAGCTTCTGTTACTATCAAGGGAAGACATTCTTCTCTGGCTCCTCTAGTGGGATTCAATACATTTCTCAAAGGGAAAGGAAATGGCAAAGTAGGTACTTGGAAGTAGTTGGAATACTGATTTTAGGTGTGCCGTGTATTACTTAGGCTTTTGTGGGTTGGACTGGGGATTAATAAGCATTTAGAGCCCTTTATTTTAGGGAATAGTATTCAGTTTGGGAATAGGAAATAAGGTATCAAGGGCTAGTGCTTGCTGTTAGCAGATACAAGAGTTGGGTATGGAATTAAGGACCCAACTATATGATTACTGAATAAACAGCAAAGCTAGTCACTAGGATGGAGCAAGCATTGCTTGGGTTTGAGGAACAGCTATAGCTCAGTGGGTTTCAAAGAAAACCACATTTGGGGCCACAAGACAACTCTTAAACCTATTGGTGGATCTAGGACTTAACGCTATATTGCTAAGCAGAACTGCAGGATGTTCACTTGCATTGTAAGCCTTTAGAATTTGTTATCAGAGTGAGGCAGGGAGAGGTAGGAGCTGGATCGTGGTCTTCTTCTTGAGGGCAATTAATAAGCATTTTCTGAGCATAATTATTGCTCCCACACTTTGCCCATTTATGTCATCATAGAAATAACAAACTGGACAATGTATAATTTATAGTTTATCAGCATGTTTCTTTGACTCTTAGATCACTTCTAGAAAACATGTGTGGTGATACCTTTTTTTTTGCTATCACAATGCTTTACGGTGCAGCTGCATGAAGAAAGAATAAAGAAATAAAGTTAAGCAGAGAATTCAAACGCACTGTCTGCTGGTAATTTTCCACTACTTAAGAGAAAATGTCACTTTTCGCCCAAACAACTCAATCCTTACTCTTATCACCAATGTACATAACATGATTGATATTGCATATCTGCTATGTAAACATTGCTTTAATATTTTTCATTACTTTTGCCCAAATGACCCTGAGTAAATGTAGTATCTGGCACAAGGTGCTGGAGTCGTGACACTGTTTCAAAGCCAGTGGCTTTGTTGCACAACATGGAACTCTCAGAACTTTGGCATAGCTGGAGTTTTTTCTTTTTCTTAAGAAAATTTCATTGGTGATTTCACCTTTATTATCCATGAAGCTCTGTTGCCTAGTAATCAGACACTAAATGCTAAAGGGAAGGAAACATATACTTTTAACTCCTTAATGGTGTAACGATAAAAAAATTTATATTGATATGTGACTAGTGTCCAGTAGTTGGCAAAACATTTTCATACACACACACACACACACACACACACACACACACACACACACACCATTTTGGGGAGAAATAGGAATTCATTTTGGCAGGAATAAAGTTCATCTTCTAACAAAAGAGGGGAATGTTATCCCCTCATTATCTTTCTGTAAATGTCCTCATATTCACTGATATTAATATTTGGAGAGAATTTTTAATTTTTTAAATTATTTTTTAGGCCACACCATATGGCATGTGGGATCTTAGTTCCTAACCGGGGATTGAACCGATGCCCCCTGCATTGGGAACACAAGAGTTTTAACCAGTGGACCACCAGGGAAGTCCTGGAGAGAATTTTTTAAACCTTCTGAATCACAGTTGTATTTTTATTCAACAAAGGCAAGCTATCTGAACTCTTCCTACTAAGTCAAGCAAATTTCAAAGATGTCTAGATTTCCATGTGATACTACATGGAGCTGAAGTACACAATTTTTTTGTTATAGTGGAAAATTAATTGGAGGAAGCTGTTTTGACCCCATCTTTAACAGTTCTATTTAAAAATAACTTATATACAAAAATAAACAAATAGAACATAATCAAACTTATAAGATGTTGCATAGCAAAATAAACCATAAACAAAATGAAAAAGCAACCTATGGACTGGGAGAAAATATTTGCAAGCCAATATATTTTGGCTTAATTTCCAAAATATACAAATAGCTCATACAACTCAACAGCAACAAGAAAGACAACCCAATCAAAAAATGGGCAGAAGACTTAATAGACATTTCTCCAAAGAAGACATACAGGTGGCCAATAGGCACATGAAAAGATGCTCAACATTGCTAATTATTAGAGACATGCAAATCAAAACTACAATGAGGTATCATCTCACACTGGTTAGAATGGCCATCATTAAAAAGCTTACAAATAATAAATGCTGGAGAGGGTGTGGAGAAAAAGGAACCCTCTTACACCATTGGTGGGAATGTAAGTTGGTGCAGCCACTATGGAGAACAGTATAGAGGTTCCTCAAAACACTAAGAATTAGAGTTGCCATAGGATCCAGGATTCCCACTCCTGGGTGTCTATTCAGAAAATACGAAAACACTAATTTGAAAAGATACATGCATCCCAAAGTTCATAGCAGCATTATTTACAATAACCAAGATATGGAAGCAACCCAAGTGTCCACCAACAGATGAATTAATATAGAAGATGTGGTGTATATATAAATGGAATATTACTCAGCCATAAAAAACGAAATAATGCCATTTGCAGCAACATGGATGGACCTGGAGATTATCATACCAAGTGAAGTAAGTCAGAGAATGACAAATATCATATGATGTTACTTATATATGGACTCTAAAATATGATATAAGTGAATTTATTTACAAAACAGAAACAGACTCACAAACATAGAAAACAAACTTATGGTTACCAAACAGGAAAGAGAGTGTGTGTGGGGGTAGAAATTAGAAGTTTGGGATTAGCAGATACAAACTACTGTATACAAAATAGATAAACAACAAGGTCCTACTGCATAGCACAGGAAACTATATTCAATATCCTGTAATAAACTATAATGGAAAACAATATGAAAAAGAATATATATATAAAACTGAATCACTTTGCTGTACACCAGAAGCTAACACAACATTGTAAATCAACTATACTTCAAAAAAACATAAAATAACTGTTATATCACCTCTCTATGTCAAAAAAGAGAAGAGTGTATATATGGAATGATCCTAGCTCTTTTTTTTTTTTTTTTGGCCATACCACGCATCTTGCTGGACCTTAGTTCCCCAACCAGTGATCAAACCTGGGCCCCAGCAGTGAAAGTGCCAAGTCGTACCCCCTGGACTGCCAGGGAATTCCCAATCTTAACTCATTTAAACCAGTTAACAGAGTTTTCCTATGCCTACAAAGTAGTTTATGATAATTTTCCCAAATAATTAATTTTTAAAATAAAAGCTTGAGTTATTTAAAGACATCTCTTTAATGTTAATTCGTAACGCTCACAATGCAATCATCAATTTTGTGAGACAAAACAAACAAACAGAACAAAACAAAACAGTATTTAAACAGGTTGGGCATCAATTTCCATGATTGGAAAGCTAAACAGAATCACACAAACACATTGGCAATAATTGACAGTTATTTTAATCTCCATCATCACCATCACTATCATCAGGATCATCACTTAAAAAAAAAGTCCTATTGAGCAGAACTCTTCAAAAGAAGTTTTCTCCCTATAAAAATATCCCCCAGTCCTCATAAAATCCAAAGTAGTCCAGTATTCTTCATGCATGGAGGCCATACTGTTTATCACAAATTTAATGAGCTCAACTGAGAAGAGTTTGAATAAGAGGTTAACGCACAAGCTGATCCAGTGGAACTAGAGAATGATTGAGTAAGAGTCTCACTGCCTGGCTTCTAGCGCTGAGTTTGCCACTTGAAAGTTGTTTGATCTTAGATAAATCATTTTACCCCCTACATCCGCTCTCAGGGCCTTGGTTTTTACATCTATAAAATGCAGACTCAATACTTGGTCCTGCGTACTTCGTAGCATACTTCTGGGATCAGATGAGATCATGTGTGCAAAGTGCTTTCAATATTTCCGAGTGTCATGAAAATGTAAGTGGTTATTATTATTTTTTGAGTAGAGGTGCAAAGCTTGGTGGACTTGCTCAGAAAACCCGAGTTCCAAGTTTTCCTTCTTCCACTTACTAGCTAGGAGTTCTTTGAGCGTATAAGTGGACCTTTTTCCTTACCTCCAAAAAAGGGGTAAAAATACCTACTTCACATATATAATATATAAATATACAATATATAAAGTAGCTATAAAATCCAAAGTAGTTATCTTCATGTATGGAAGATTGTTACATTGTCATGAATGCAATCAGATAAATTAAAGAATTTGTGTAAGAGGTAATATGCAAATTGTAGTGTTTTTTAAGCTGTAAAAACGGTAAAAAAAAAAAAAGAGCTTTTTGAAATTGCAAATCTTCTTGAAAATGTTAAATCCACTTGTTGACAGCGGCTGAATTTTTCTATAAGATGAACCAGCGGTGAAAGCAGGCTTGAAACATCATCAGCATAGGACTTTGCCTGAGAGTGAGCAAAGACCAGTAGTGCTTATCAAGGGACTGGAGGGACAGACTTCCTACAAGGTCACCAATTCCCTTTGCTGCTGCTACTGGGACCTTCTGTTGAAAGCCAGGCAGAAGGACCTAGGATTTCTTTGTATGAAAGAGTCAAATCTGGCTCATCAAGAGATGACATAGAAAACAATGAATATGTAAGTGAAAGTCTTTAACTTACTTTTAGAAACTAAAACAGACTTTAAGAACTTGAATGAAAGTGACATAGGAAATAGAATATGCAGTCATTAATGATAAAAATCAACACAGCGGTTTCTAAATCTAATTATTAGTATATCATTGCTCATATCTAATGTTGATTTTTGATATTGGTAAACCACTGCTAATATTGCTTCTGATATGGTAACATGGGAAGGGAATGTGTGCCAGATATATTGGAGCAGCTCCCCACATTTGCACTGATTTCCAACAGGGTTACAAATGCTCCACTGCTTTCTTGGCTGTTTAGTTTTCCTCAGAAAGTAATTCTCATAGCTCTCCTGTTCTGTAGTCTTCCTACTTCAGCTCTTTAAATTAACTTTGTGGCCAGCAACCAGCCTACTTTTGGCTTTTGGTATGTTTTAATAAATGTGCTGTTGGGTGATAGAAAGCAGGCAGAGTCAGAAGATCATCAACCAGATAGCCTTTTAGGGTTGTGAAAATACCACTGCTATTGCCTTTTTTCTATTTTCTGTTTTTGTGCTGTTTCTGATAAGAATGACTAAAGTGAGAGCAGAATTACCAAGAACCCCAAAGATTCAGAGTTCTGTAGAGACCCAACTAGCAGTTACCAGTGGGGAGAGGGAAAGGTGGAGGGGCAAGATAGGAGTATGGGATTAAGAGGTACAAACTACTATGCATAAAATAGATAAGCTACAGGGATATATTGTACAGCATAGGGAATACAGCCAATATTTTATAATAACTATAAATGGAATATAACCTTTAAAAATTGTGAATCATTTTGTTGTACACCTGAAACATATAATATTGTACATCAACTATACCTTACTGAAAAAAATGAATTTTAATGAAAAAATGAATTCTAATGAAAAAAATTAAAAATTCAAAGGAATCCTATCTGTGAATCTCAGCACAGAAGAGGTGTCTGGGGAGCTAGTCATAGCAGTCTCCCTACTTTCTTGCCGTAATTCAGCCAATGCAGTGTGCTTGCTGCACCACAAGGGTACCCCATCCGAGGTTCTGTGTTAACCTCCTCTGCAGGATTAACGTGATGACAGATCAGCAGATGTAGTGCCTGGAGAAGAACAAACACTTCATTTTCTGGTGTTTTGAACTCCTCCAAGAAAAGTGACATAAATGAATGAATGAATACACGAATAAATAACAGTGAATGCCAGACAGCATTGATACTTCTGACTGGGAAAGATACTTACAAATCAGTCACTAGCTGAGGACACTTTCTTTAAGGTTCCTCAACAATCATTGTCCTGTCTTTTTTTTTTTTTTTCTGGTACACGGGCCTCTCACTGTTGTGGCCTTTCCCGTGGCGGAGCACAGGCTCCAGACACGCAGGCTCAGCGGCTATGGCTCACGGACCCAGCCGCTCTGCGGCATGTGGGATCTTCCCAGACAGGGGCACGAACCCGTGTCCCCTGCATCAGCAGGCGGACTCTCAACCACTGTGCCACCAGGGAAGCCCTGTCCTGTCTTTTTGTAATAGCACTTTAACTGGTATAATTTTATAATTTCAGTACACTATCCATTTTGAATAATTTTTTTTATAAAGTATGAAGTTTGGGTCAAGTTTTATTTTTTTATTTGTTGACATCTAATTGCTCCGCTGTCATTAGTTGAAATGGATATATATATCTATCTCTATCATTGAATTTCTTCATGGGTAAAAGTGGAATTCATAGTGTTTCATTTTAATCGGCATATTTTTTCCTTTAATGCAGGGAATTTTTTTCTATCATGCTTTTGCATATTTTTTATTCCATTTATTGATTTTAGGGAGAAATACAAATCACCAATTTCTGATATATCCATCAATGTAGAGGTAACTCAATAAGTGTAATTTAACCCCTTAACTTAATCTATCCCAGACAGCAATCAGTGATGCATTGGAGGTCTACACTTTGGATGAAATAAATTAAACCTGATTGGCTTGGTTTCCACTCTTTTCCTTGTGAGGCATAAAAGTCTGAGGGGAAGCAAGAACCGGGAAGCAGGATAACTTCTGCTTTCCATGCAGTAGTTCCTTCTGGATCAGACCACCCACCTCCCATCACAAAGAGTAGAGCTCTCATTAGTACTGCCTATATCTGACTTAATTAGTCTGCCTAGTTCTAGGGTTCAGTTAGCAGGCACATTTGGCTGTCACACTAACTTGCATCCTCTAGCTTTGCCTCTATGAATCATAAAGGTGATATTTTGGTTGCCTAAGGGCTGGTATGTCTTTTTTTTTAATTGTGTAATAATCTCAGCAGGAGAGAGGGGTGCTATTTATCAAGGCCCTCTGAAATTCTTAGCATTTGGTGTATAGGTTAGAAATATTGCTAGATATAACAGAGAATAGAACTTGCCAATAAAAATTACACCCAAAGAAGATTTTGGTATAGCTTTAGACATTTGATTTTTTTTAAACCTTTTTTTATAATCTTTTTAAAAAATTTATTTATTTTATTTACTTTATTTTTGGCTGCGTTGGGTCTTCGTTGTTGCACGTGGGCTTTCTCTAGTTGTGAGCGGGGGCTACTCTTTGTTGCGGTGCGCAGGCTTCTCATTGCAGTGGCTTCTCTTGTTGCAGAGCACGGGCTCTAGGTGCACGGGCTTCAATAGTTGTAGCTCATGGGTTCAGTAGTTGTGGCTCACAGGCTCTAGAGTGCAGGCTCAGTAGTTGTGGCTCATGGGCTTAGTTGCTCTGTGGCATGGGGGATCTTCCCGGACCAGGGCTCGAACCCACGTCCCCTGCATTGGCAGGTGGATTCTTTTTTTTTTTTGTTTTTGGCTCACGGGCCCAGCCGCTCCACGGCATGTGGGATCTTCCTGGACCGGGGCACGAACCTGTGTCCCCTGCATCGGCAGGCGGACCCTCAACCACTGCACCACCAGGGAAGTCCTAGGCATTTGATTTTAATGTGTATGTAGATTGTTTTGACCTTGGCACTTTGTAGAAGTTTATATTGTACTAACTTTCTACTGTTTTAGGTACGTGGTATTTGACTTTGGTCTGTGTATTAGTCAGCTCAGGCTGCTATAACAAAATACCATACACTGGGGGACTTAAACAACAGATGTTTATTTCTCACAGTTCTGGAGGGTGGGAAGTCCAAGATCAAGATGCTGGCAGATTCAGTTTGTGGCATGGACCTTATTCTTTGCTTGTAGATGTCTGCCTTCTCACTGTATCCTCACATGCAGAGAGAGGAAGCTCTGGCATCTCTTCCTTTTCTTATAAGGACACTAATCCCATCATGAGCACCCTACCTTCATGACCATATCTAAACCTAATAACCTCCCAAAAGCCCCTCCCCCTAATATCATCACATTGAGGAGTAGGGATTCAACATATGAATTTGGGGGGGACACAAACATTCAGTCTACAACAATCTTCAACTGTAACTTACAGAGGCTTGATGCACAGGCAAGTGATAGTTCTAAGATTCATGAAGCACTTCAGGATTTAAAAACAAAAACAAAAAAACCAAACAACTACCCATGGGCTATTTGCTTCCTTATCAAGAGTGTACAGAGACATCTTAGTTGTCAAGTGTGTGCAGGGCTATGAGACCATAGGCTTATGGGAACCAGAGTTTCTTGGCAAGAGCACACAGGCAAAGTGGGCCTGGAAAAAGGTGAATAGATCCTAGCGAATAGACTGTGAATTGTCATCATCAAATAACAACCACTTAGAGGGCCAGAACCAAACCTGTGAGCAGGTTTCAGAAATGGTCTTAGAGTGCAGACTGATACAGATTTTTACGCACTTAGCTTTTCCTAAGCACGTTGGTTGAGGTGTGATATATTAACTGCACTAGTGGTCCCTATTTTCTGTGCCATCTGTATCTATGCCCTTTGATAGTGTTTTCCCTATCTGATTCTGCACTTGCTCACATGACTTTCTTCAGCCAATGGGACAGTAGCAGACACAATGAAAGCAGAGGTTTGGAAATGTATTTGAGTGATTCTACTTCCTCTCTTGAAATCCTGCCATTGTCATGAAAACAAGTCTGTGTAGTTTGCTAAAGGATAAGAGACCACATGAAGCTGAAATGAGTCACCCCAATAATACTAGCTTAGACCACCTGGCTGCTGCTCTACTTTTTCAGTTGACCACAGACATATGGAGGAATCCAAATGAGAACAGCTAAACACAACTCAACAAAACAGTTACACTGATACGTAGTTTCATAATAAATAATGTCTTAAGCCTCTACATTTTACGATGATTTGTTACACAGTGATAACTGACTGATACAAGAAGCAGAGTTCCAAAGATAGAGAAAAGAGGTTCTTTAGGGGCCTTTTAAGTATTTTTGGCCATACCTCTGCCCTTGTAATTGGTTCTCTTTAATTTCAAGGCAGCTGAGATTTTGGGTTTATATTCTTAGTTTCAGGGCCAAGTAGTCAGTGCTAGATAGACTGACACAAGTTCAGCTGAATCTTCCTTAGAGGATTAGAGGGGAAAAAGCATAATTGAGAAAAAGACATTGGAGGAAGAAACACATTTTTGAGGCCTGGAACATTGCATGGCACTGTTCTTTATTAGGACCCTGAGGGCTCAGTCTTAAGAAATATAAATAGTTGCTTCATATTAGGAATCTGGTAAGGATAATTTTTCCAGCTAAATGTGGAGACAAGATGAAAACTTAATTAGGTGGCTTTTAAAAAAATGCCTAAGCCATTTCATAACAAAGAAAATACCCATTGAGGTATAAGGCTGAAAATGCCTGGTCACAAGGATTTGTGGGTGCTGTCTCACCAGAGAGAATTGATACTAAGTTCAACAAATCGGGTGAACAAAAATCAAGAGATTTTGAATGTACTCAAAAGGATAAAAAGGCACCCTGAATGAGGCCAGGTGACTGGGGCCGACTCCACTGTAAATTCCTAATTGTTGCAAGAAAGCAGCATACACATCTGGATGCACTAGATTGTGGTGCAGTAACACACAACTCCAAATCTCAGGGCTCTTCAAACAACACAACACAACAACACGACACTTTACAGTATTTCTTTCACTTGCTAGATGTTCTACATGGGTTAGAGGGCCTCTGCTTGTTGCAGTCTTTCAGGGATGTAGGCTGGTAGGCACTCCATCTCAGCACATCCATAATCACCAAGGCATAATCACCAAATGTAAAAAGGGAATGTGGTGAATTACATACTGGCCTTAGCGCTACCACACGGGAGGAACATGTGGCACTTCCATTCACGTCTTACTGGTTTAAGCAAGTCACACTGGAGAAGGAAATACCATCGTCTGTTTTGCCTGGGAGGAGAGAGGAAGCAGAACACACTTTAATATCTTCCACAGTTGTTCTCTGAAACACAATATTTGATTTGGTCTTCTTTTTATGTGCAAAATACATTTATTCTCACCCCAAGGAAAACAACCAAAAAGCCCCACAGAGTAAGGAAACCAAATGCAAAGTCTAGGGTGTCTAGTGATGTGCTGTGGTCTCTACAGCAGGTTTAGAAATGGTGCATTTTGATCCAGAGACTTTAAGACTAAAGTGGTAGATTTTCTCTTCATTACACATCCAATACTCAATGATGGTTTCGGGATAGGGTAACTGCTGTAAACATTCCCACTCAGAAAGGGGATGACTGGGAGACACACAAGAGAATAATTCTAAAAATCCCACTGGATAGACATTTTGAGAGCCCTTCCACTGAGAGTGAGCGCTAGCCGTCTTATAATGTGTGCTCAGTTAGTGTATCTCATAGCCTCCGTCCACCTCTTTACTCTCTCTGTCCTGAGAAGTTAGAGTGGCATATCACTGATAATTTTGGAAAAATAAATTAGGGATGATTAACTCAGCTCTACCCCTCTTCCTCATGGGAGTGAGCAGTCTTTAGGAAGCAGACATTCACCTCTGTGTTGTCAGGCTATCCCTGATTAGGCACCCTGTCCTCCTACCTGTCAGGTGAGATGTCTACCCCTATTCAGCGTTGCCTAATGGATAAGGTCAGCATGCCAACTACTGCGATTCAGATAGCAGGTCTATTTAGCTACAGAACTAAGCTACTCGCTTAGCCTTTATCAAAATAACAGTGATATTTTGATTCTATCACTGACCTACTTTTTTTTTTCTCAATTTTCTCAGATGGGAATGATTAAACAGGTTTCTCTCAGAGAATTCAACAGTTAGGTTTTCTATTTCAGAAATCCCTGGTAGCCTTATGTTGGAATGTCTTTATCATCAGTATTTATGTTCTTTTCCTTAATTGCTTCGATCTGTTTGTCTTATTGTATTCATTCATGGTTATTTTTCAGGACTTAATGTTGGAAATTATATTTTAGCATGCATATTCTATTTCTGTTTCTAATTATTTTTAGTTCTATAATAGTGTTATTTTCATACTAAATGGATTTTTCTGCAGACTTCTCTTTTATGTTACTTTGCTGATATTTGAATATAGTTCAGATAGAGAAGAGAGATTAGTTCATTTCTGCAGATCTTGACCAACTGAATAAGGGAGATGAGGGAGGTAGAAGAGTAAAGACAACTACAAGTGTGGCTTGAATAACTGAGTGGTACTAATTGCTGATATAGAGATTTCAGCAGGAGGAAAATATTTTGATTCCGGAAATAAATTCCTCCTGCACATTGGACCTGATTGCTTTCCCAGTAACACCTCAGACCTGAAGAATTAGGAATTTTCACAGGGCAGACCTGAGTGGGTCTTCAGTGGGAGGGAAGGGAATTTAAGAGACATATAAACACTGAGTTTCAACAGAGGGGGTTTCCAGAATGTTAGGAACCAGTGCTAAAAAATGATTGGAAGAGTGACAAAGACTAACTTAATACGTTCCATACTTATCTTTTAAAATGTCTTTTAAGTATTCTTTTGAGGGGATGAATGGTTGGACACTAAGTGGTTTTTAATATTTTGCCATTTTAAATAATACTCTTATGAGTATATAAATATAGATGTCTTTTTTTTCTCTTGGATTTTTACATAGAATTAAGTTCCTATAAGGAGGGTTTATTTAGTAGAATAATGAATACAATTTCTTTTACTTTGTAATGGCAAATTGTTTTCCTAAAGATTGCACAATTTATGTTGCCAGCAATACTGTGTGGGTATATATTGTCAACCCTGCATTACCTGATTTTAAAAGCAATAACTAGGCACTTCCCTGGTTGTCCAGTGGTTAAAACTCTGTGCTTCCAATGCAGAGGGTGCAGGTTTGATCCCTGGTTGGAACTAAGATCCCACATGCCTCATGGCGTGGTCAATAAATAAATAATAAAAGTCACAATTAATAATTATTATTAGGCAAAAGCTAGCAGATAATTTTAAAGGCAATAATTGTTATTAGGCATAAAATATCTTACTGTTTTAAAATATTGCATATTTTTGTTACCGGTGAGACCTTTAATATTTTATTTATTTACTCATATTTCCTTTTATGTTAATTACTCATCCATATTTTTGGTCAGTTAAGTGTCTGCCTTATCATTTTAGTTTTGGTTGTTCCCTAAAAAGTTTTAGTTTTTGTGTAGTTAAATTTGTTAATTATTTTCTTTTGTTGTTTCTATTCTAACCTTAAAAAGTCATCACCTCACCAAAGATCTGATAAATATAAATTTCTCTTTTAGTTTTCTATGATTTAATGGATTTATAAAAGGCAATGTACTCATTGATCCAATAGAAAATATTGTTGTGTATAATGTGAGGTATATCTCTACATTTTGTGTTTTGCGAAATTTTTAACTGTTAATGCTATGAGAGATTTTTATAGTAATAAGAGCAGTCTAGGAATCAGTGGTTTGCTATTTCTAGAGTGGGGACCATATACTGGGCACTCACCCTGTTCTGGGTGTCAAGTTTCAAATGGATTGAATTGGAAGATGTTTTAAGAACTCTTTCAAACTTGAGGTTCACAGAAAAGATGAGTTTAGAAGGGAAAATAAATGTGTCTAATTCTTATGTATGGGAGATTTCCTGAGAAGAATAAACCCTTCATTGCTGTCCAAATGATTACTAACAGAGGATTGTGATGAAAGGTAATTAAAAAAAAAAACTAAACTAATGATTTCTTTTATTAGAAAGTAATATTCTTTTAAGAAGAAGTAATTGCCTAAAGTCACAAATCAAACTCTTCACACTTGATCTGATGTTAGTCTTTATAAGAGACTCTTTGAAATACTCATCATTATCCCCGACTGCTTTATTTGCCACAGAGAAGTGGTTAGTGATGTATCTTCTGGGCATTTAGAGAGTAAAACTTCTTTGGTCCTCTAATGAATTCTTTCTCTTAGTCAGGTACAAATCTCCTCTTCAGTGGAAAATAGTATTCAACTGTCCA
The DNA here is from genome assembly GCF_964270905.1 of Leucopleurus acutus. Lineage (NCBI taxonomy): Eukaryota > Metazoa > Chordata > Mammalia > Artiodactyla > Delphinidae > Leucopleurus > Leucopleurus acutus. The sequence continues at coordinate 53,276,520 of NC_139160.1, forward strand.
CAGTCTGAAGCAATTCCTGATAGAATTTTTTTACAATCACTTTAAATTCCATGTAGAGTGCCATTGCACCATGCCTGTATTTCCTGTATCTGGAAGCAGGATGGGGCAAAAGATAAGATAATTTACTTGTTGGAGACCACTGTGATGTAAGAAGCACTAGTTATTATCTCCCTTTACCAACAAAAAAACCCTGAGTTTTGAAAGGCTAAGATCTGATCTTTGCTGTCAGTAGCAGAATAATTTATTTTATTGAACAAACATTTATATAGTGATTATTACATGCCAGATGATAACCCTATTATGAAATGAGGATTATTTTTATCCTGATTTTACGATGAGGAAGCTGGGGCTCAGAGAGGTTAAAGTGACTAGCAAAAGTAACACAGCTGGTAGATGACAGAGCCAGGATACAAAACCAGGCAGTCTGGCCCTGGAGAGTGTATCGCTCACCACTTAATAAGGCCAGAACTGGGAACAAAATCTCCTGACTTGTGATTTAGTCCTCTTTCCAGTAAACTAGGTAAGTACAGATTGATTCAGTTATCTATTGAGTAACAAAAGCCAGATCCACATTTCTGTCCAATGAAACGCCTCTATCAAGTTTTCATCAAGCATTCTTACCAATCATATCCCTTGCACTAGATCTGTTGCTGGGTTTTTTTTTTTTTTTTTTTTTTTACAGTACGCGGGCCTCTCACTGTTGTGGCCTCTCCCGTTGCGGAGCACAGGCTCTGGACGCGCAGGCTCAGCGGCCATGGCTCACGGGCCCAGCCGCTCTGCGGCATGTGGGATCTTCCCGGACCGGGGCACGAACCCGTGTCCCTTGCATCGGCAGGCGGACTCTCAACCACTGCGCCACCAGGGAAGCCCTGTTGCTGGTTTTTATAAGTGACTCCACTACAAAAGAAAACCAACATTAATTCCCTTCTGTAAGGAGCGGAACCATTGGTTCATGAAGCCCTAATGTACTGAAAATTTGCACCTGAAGTACTGAAAATTTACCTTCTTTAAAGGATACAGTTGTTAAATTAGGATTTCTTGCTTGGCTGCTTCAAAAAGATAAAAAAGGACACCAGACACAAATGTGGTCAATCCAAAAGGGATTGGAAGATCCCAATGCTTTCTCTCTTACAGGCAGTTGAAGGACACCAGCTCTATTCTCATCATTGTACTTGTTCACAGATGATACTAGGGCAAGGTCAACCCCTGAAAAACCAAGAGAAATAAAAAGAGTTCCTAACACTATGTTATGTCACAGACTATGCAAGAGAGTTCAGATAATCAGTACAGTGATTTTTGTCCCACTTCTACTTTAATCTGGATTTGACTGCTGCAACTATAAAGTATCAACTAGCTTAGAGAGGGAGCCATGAGGTTATGAATATTGTCCTCTAGACAGATTCCACTGGATTCCTCACTTCCTTCTTGAATGAAGTGCAAATCTGAAAGCATTATGCTAAAATGTATCATCAGCTCAGGTTTCTTTGAAATATCTAATTTTTAGGTTTTTCTGAAATAAACAATAGGAGAAAATGGAACATTAGTTAAAATGTCAATGATTGTAACATCCCAGAGGTATCAATATTGTTATTACAATAGCATACCCTCTTCTCATAGTAAAAGATTTACTTCACTGTATAATGAGCTCAAGCATTTCTTTAACCAGAACTTTGAGCTGCTTCCTTAGGAGAAATGCGGCATATGGTTTTCCTCTTCCACTTTTTAATATTTTGGTCTCCGGTGAATCCGCATACAAAGGCTTCTTTCCTTTAGCTGGAGTCCACAAATGAAAGGCTTTTCTTTTTCTGATTGTAGATTAGCCTGCCAAGAAACAAACACGAGCTGGAGAACATCACTTTAATTTATTGATGGGATACAGATGACAAGGAAGCCCGTCCTCTTCTAGGCTTTTGGGAACACTGCAGGCTGACCCAGCACAGCCGAGTTCCTACGGCAAAGACAGATTTTGCCAAAAACCGAAGCCAATAGTCATTGCAAACCTCTGAACCAAAACATTCCTTTAGTGCTTGAATTTCCTTATAATTTGTGTCGATTCTTTTTGTCAATGAAGCTAGCAGTGGATAACTAGCTTAGTGCAATCAGACAAAACAACTGTGCCATTCATTCAGTAATTAGATGATAGCCTTACTGCATGCTTTATGGTTTCCGTTCTTCATTCTTTCCTTTCTTTTCAAGTCCTTGGAGACAAACTCTGGGATGTTTGGCAAAGCAGAGGCCCTGGTTGAAAAATATCCTGTCCTTTTTTATTTTAGGGTTGCTAATAAGTTCTATTCTCAGAGGCAAAACATTAGATGCACACAGCAGGGAGGATCGGCCAAGTTAAAAAAAAAAAAAGGTTTGGTTCTTCTGTATATTGCTTTTTGCCTCGCTTTACAGTTTTGTCTTACTCGAGACAGAAGACGGTTTTCCTCTTCTTTTATCTATCAGTACGCAAATGAATTTGATACTCGAGCTAAATGCTTCCAGCAGATCTTACAGAAATCACTTTTTAAACTTTCAGACATAAAATTTTTATGAGACGTGAAGCAGAGACAGAAAGATAGGAAAAAGAAAGGAGAGGAGGGCCGATGATTAGCATTAACCCGCTTTGAAGTGTGCACAGCCCATTACATTTCTGCCTGGTAAATTGGGCTAAGCATTGTTGTTGTACTAATACTTTTGCTTCTTTTTTTCAAACTTTTGTTTGTTTGTTTATTTCCTAAACCATAAGAATAGAAGGGAGGAAAAGCTTCTACGAGAAAACAGGGATGGTATTTCGGGTTCTGTTGCCCTCATTGGCTTGAAGATGTAGCGGTGTCAACATCCACAGAATAGGTGCCCTTGGCAGCCTTCCCTGAAGATTATCTGGCCCTGTTTGTCAGGAGTCTTGGTTGCAGGGGATACAGACTGAGCTACTTGAAGGAAGAGGGAACATTTTTTTGGCTGCTCTACCTACACTACAGAAGGATAGGAAAGGGGTATCTTGAGGGGTGACTGGAATCAGGGACCTAAAGCCTTATCAGGAATTTTCTTTCTCCTTCTTCTTCTCATCTCTGCTTCTCCTTTGGCTTGATCTCTCTCTCTCTCTCTCTCTCTCTCTTTTTTTCCTGGGCCACCTGGAACTGCAGCTAGAAATGTGTTAAAAGATAATAATCTAAAAAATAATGCAAATGAATCTATATACAAAACAGAAACAGACTCACAGACACAGGAAACAAATTTATGGTTACCAAAGGGGAGGGATAAATTAGGAGTATGGAATTAACAGATACACACTACTATATGTAAAATAGATAAGCAACAAAGATATACTGTATAGCACAGGGAAATATATTCAACATCTTGTAACAACCTATAATGGAATATAATCTGAAAAAAATATCAATATATTACTGAGTCACTTTGCTATATACCTGAAACTAACACAATATTGTAAATCAACTATACTTCAATAAAAAAACCTGAAGTATATTAAACAGTTTATGTGAGCAAAACTCTATTGGAATAGGGCAACACCAAACCAGAAGTGGTTAGAAGTACTCCTCCAACAGCAGCTCAGGGAAAGACTTTTATAGACAAAAGGCAGGAGCAAAGTAAGGAAATTATTGATTGGCTAAATCTTAAAGCCTAGTTGGCTGTTTGTGATTTGCTGTCTTTAGGTTTCAATTTCATAACCTTGTGGCATTACAGGCTTAGGATTTGGTTTATTTATATGGCCCTCCTTAGTCTAATGACTTCCTTGTTTAATTAATTTAACAATAGAGAATGGAATTTTTGGCCTCAATTACAGTTCTTAGATCAAACTGTTGAAAAAAACTACTCTCTTCTCAAACTTTGGTTTACCGAGGGACATACTTTGATTTGCCTGGTTTGGGGCTTTTCCCTCCTCTTGGAACAATCATTTTGGACATTGGGATGAAGCTTTATAACTGGTGCAGTCTAGGTCACAAGCCCGTTCTTGATCCTGAGGCTAAGGGCATGGGCCAGGTATCCAGAAGAAGGTAAGAAGGGTTGAGCAGACAAAAATAAGAGCCACTGTGTTCCTCAGTTTGTCCACTTGAAAAGCATATTTGTATTTGGGAATGCCATGAGTAGAGATTCTCTCCTGACAATATACTAAAAGTGACTATACCAGGTAGATCTTAGTTGTACCATTGCGGGAATGGGTTGGGTGCTGGTGGTGGTCAATTGAATTGCAAGGGAAATGATGTTTATGGTTCTTTGTCTGACATGTGAGCACAAAAAAATTTATGATTGCTTTGGGGTTAAGCTCCCTTTCTACTCCAAGGAATATTTGAGAGTTTTTTTAAGTATTACCCCATGGAAGAATAGTACACTACTGTTAAATGAAAGTCAAATTTTTCTCATTGTTAAAATGGGAAACAAGTCAGCTTGAAGGTGGGGTGTAATGTGTAGGGTGTGAAGGGGAGCACAAAACTGTCACCTTGCTCCAGAATAGGGAGCAGCAACCTTTTTCTGTAGATGGCTACATAATAAATATTTTTGCCTTTTCAGGGTAGCCAGTCTTTACTTCAGCTACACAATTCTACACATGCTCTTCAAGTGGGAAAGCAGCTATAGACAATCTGTAAATGAGCAGGCATGGCTGTGTTCCAACAAAACTTTATTTACAAATGCAGCATGTGGGCTGTAGTAGTTTATTGACTCTGACATGTACAGTATAGGCCTAAGAGATGTATAAAGTGACATATTAAGTAAATCCTATGCGTTACTAGCATTTTGAATGTTCTTGAGTAACCTAAGAGTAGATTTACAGAAGTAGCTGGGTCAGAAGCTTGGTATTAAATAAATACGTTTAAAATGGTAATTCTTAAGTAAAACATAACCTCAGTTAAACTACTTACATTACTGAAAAGTGCTTGCAGATTCACTGTTTACTTTATAATGTTAAACAATTTTTCAAGAATGAATATAGCAGAAGGCATCAGAGCCCCTGGATGATTTCGTGGAGTAGAGCCGCTCATCCACTCTGAACAACTTGCCCACCTCCAGAAAGTGATGTGAAAGAGAAGGCCCAGGTGGAAGAGCATCGGCACAGGGGCACACTTTTCTCCTGGTGCAGGAAGGAGAACAGGAAGCCGTGTGGCTGACAGGGTCTTGTTGCTCCGGCCGGGTGTCAGGCCTGAGTCTCTGAGGTGGGAGAGCCGAGTTCAGGACATTGGTCCACCAGAGACCTCCTGGCTCCGCGTAATATCAATTGGCGAGAGCTCTCCCAGAGATCTCCGTCTCAACACTAATACCCAGCTCCACTCAACGACCAGCAAGCTACAGTGCTGGACACCCCATGCCAAACAACTATCAAGACAGGAACACAATCCCACCAATTAGCAGAGAGGCTGCCTAAAATCATAATAAGTTCACAGACACCCCAAAACACGCCACCGGCTGTGGTCCTGCCCATGAGGAAGACAAGATCCAGCCTCATCCACCAGAACACAGGCACCAGTCCCCTCCACAAGGAGGACTACACAACCCACTGAACCAACCTTACCCACTGGGGGCAGACACCAAAAACAATGGGAACTACAAACCTGCAGCCTGTGAAAAGGAGACCCCAAACACCGTAAGTTAAACAACATGAGAAGACAGAGAAATACACAGCAGAGGAAGGAGCAAGGTAAACCACCCTCCCCCCCACAACCAAATACATGAAAAGGAAATACACAGTCTACCTGAAAAATGATGCAGAGTAATGATAATAAAGAGGATCCAAAATCTTGGAAATAGAATAGAGAAAATACAAGAAATGTTTAACAAGGACCTGAAGAACTAAAGAGCAAACAAACAATGATAAACAACCAATAAATGAAATGAAAAATTCTCTAGAAGGAATCAATAGCAGAATAACTGAGGCAGAAGAATGGATAAGTGACCTGGAAGATAAAATAGTGGAAATAACTACCACAGAGCAGAAAAAAGAAAAAAGAATGAAAAGAACTGAGGACAGTCTCAGAGACCTCTGGGACAACATTAAATGCACCAGCATTAGAACTATAGGGGTCCCAAAGGAGAAGAGAAAAAGAAAGGGATTGAGAAAATATTTGAAGAGATTATAGTTGAAAACTTCCCTAATATGGGAAAGGAAATAGTCAATCAAGTCGAGGATGCGCAGAGAGTCCCACACAGGATAAATCCAAGGAGAAACACGCCAAGACACATATTAATCAAACTATCAAAAATTAAATACAAAGAAAAAATATTAAATGCAGCAAGGGAAAAACAACACAGAACATACAAGGGAATCCCCATAAGGTTAACAGCTGAGCTTTCAGCAGAAACTCTGCAAGCCAGAAGGGTGTGGCAGGACATATTTAAGTGATGAAAGGGAAACACCTACAACCAAGATTACTCTACCCAGCAAGGATCTCATTCAGATTCAATGGAGAAATTAAAATCTTTACAGACAAGCAAAAGCTAAGAGAATTCAGCACCACCAAACCGACTTTACAGCAAGTGCTAAAGGAACTTCTCTAGGCAGGAAACACAAGAGAAGGAAAAGACCTACAATAACAAATCCAAAACAATTAAGAAGATGGTAATAGGAACATACATATCGATAATTAACTTAAATGTAAATGGATTAAATGCTCCAACCAAAAGACACAGACTGACTGAATGGATACAAGAACAAGACCCGTATATATGCTGTCTGCAAGAGACCCACTTCAGACCTAGGGACATATACAGACTGAAAGTGAGGGGTTGGAAAAAGATATTCCATGCAAATGGAAATCAAAAGAAAGCTGGAGTAGCAGTTCTCATATCAGACAAAACAGACTTTAAAATAAAGACTATTACAAGAGACAAAGACACTACATAATGATCAAGGGATCAATCCAAGAAGAAGATATAACAATTGTAAATATTTATGCACCCAACATAGGAGCACCTCAATACATAAGGCAAATGCTAACAGCCATAAAAGGGGAAATTGACAGTAGCACAATAATAGTAGGGGACTTAAAACACCCCACTTTCACCAATGGACAGATCATTCAAAATGAAAATAAAAAAGTAAACACAAGCTTTAAATGATACATTAACTAGGATGGACTTACTTGATATTTATAGGACATTCCATCCAAAAACAACAATACACTTTCTTCTCAAGTGCACATGGAACATTCTCCAGGATAGATCATATCTAGGATCACAAATCAAGCCTTGGTAAATTTAAGAAAATTCAAATCATATCAAGTATCTCTTCTGAACACAATGCTATGAGACTAGATATCAATTACAGGAAAAAAGTCTGTAAAAAATACAAACACATGGAGGCTAAATAGTACACTACTAAATAACCAAGAGATCACTGATGAAATCAAAGAGGAAATAAAAAAATACGTAGAAACAAGTGACAATGAAAACACTACGACCCAAAACCTATGGGATGCAGCAAAAGCAGTTCTAAGATGGAAGTATATAGCAATACAGTCCTACCTCAAGAAACAAGAAAAATATCAAATAAACAACCTAACCTTACATGTAAAACAATTAGAGAAAGAACAAAAAAACCCCCGAAAGTTAGCAGAAAGAAAGAAATCATAAAGATAAGATCAGAAATAAATGAAAAAGAAATGAAGGAAACAATAGCAAAGATCAATAAAACTAAAAGCTGGTTCTCTGAGAAGATAAACAAAATTGATAAACCATTAGCCAGACTCATAAGGAAAAATAGGGAGAAGACTCAAATCAATAGAGTTAGAAATGAAAAAAAAGAAGTAACAACTGACACTGCAGAAATACAAAGGATCATGAGAGATTACTACAAGCAACTATAAGCCAATAAAATGGACAACCTGGAAGAAATGGACAAATTCTTAGAAATGCACAATCTTCTGAGACTGAACCAGGAAGAAATAGAAAATATGAACAGACCAGTCACAAGCACTGAAATTGAAACTGTGATTAAAAATCTTCCAACAAACAAAAGCCCAGGTCCAGATGGCTTCACAGGCGAATTCTATCAAGCAATTAGAGAAGAGTTAACACCTATCCTTCTCAAACTCATCCAAAATATAGCAGAGGGAGGAACACTCCCGAGTTCCTTCTACGAGGTCACCATCACCCTGATACCAAAAACAGACAAAGATGTCACAAAGAAAAAAAACTACAGGCCAATATCACTGATGAACATAGATGCAAAAATCCTCAACAAAATACTAGCAAACAGAATCCAACAGCACATTAAAAGGTTCATACTCCATGATCAAGTGGAGTTTATCCCAGGAATGCAAAGGTTCTTCAGTATACACAAATCAATCAATGTGGTACACCATATTAACATATTGAAGGAGAAAAACCATATGATCATCTCAGTAGATGGAAAACAAGCTTTCGACAAAATTCAACACACATTTATGATAAAAACCCTCCAGAAAGTAGGCATAGAGGGAACTTACCTCAACATAATAAAGGCCATATACAACAAGCCCACAGCCAACATTGTCCTCAATGGACAACTGAAACCATTTCCACTAAGATCAGGAACAAGACAAGGTTGCCCACTCTCACCACTATTATTCAACATAGTTTTGGAAGTTTTAGCCACAGCAATCAGAGAACAAAAAGAAATAAAAGGAATCCAAATCGGAAAAGAAGAAGTAACTCTGTCACTGTTTGCAGATGACATGATACTATACATAGAGAATCCTAAAGATGCTACCAGAAAACTACTATAGCTAAATCAATGAATTTAGTAAAGTAGCAGGATACAAAATTAATGCACAGAAATCTCTTGCATTCCTATACACTAATGATGAAAAATCTGAAAGAGAAATTAAGGAAAAACTCCCATTTACCATTGCAACAAAAGGAGTAAAATATCTAGGAATAAACCTACCTAAGGAGCCAAAAACCTGTATGCAGAAGACTATAAGACACTGATGAGGGCTTCCCTGGTGGCTCAGTGGTTATGAGTCTGCCTGCCGATGCAGGGGACACGGGTTCGTGCCCCGGTCCGGGAAGATCCCACATGCCGCGGAGCAACTAAGCCCGTGTGCCACAACTACTGAGCCCGTGTGCCACAGTTACTGAAGCCCGCGTGCCTCGAGCTCGTGGTCTGCAACAAGAGAAGCCACTGCAATGAGAGGCCTGTGCACTGCAACGAAGAGTACATCCCGCTCGCCGCAACTAGAGAAAGCCTATGTGCAGCAGTGAAGACCCAAAGCAGCCAAAAATAAATTTAAAAAAATAATAAATAAATGACTTAAAAAAACACTGCAGTAAATGTGTCTGTAAATGAACTACCATAATATAGGATATTTCCTTAAAACAGACCCCCTATTAGTGGAATTTTTAGATTTATGAATATTATTTATAATTATCAATAAATTATTAAGAACTTTTTTTTTTTTTTTTTGCGGTACGCTACCCTCTGACTGCTGTGGCCTCTCCCGTTGCAGAGCACAGGCTCCGGATGCGCAAGCTCAGCGGCCATGGCTCACGGGCCCAGCTGCTCCGTGGCATGTGGGATCTTCCCGGACCGGGGCACGAACCTGCGTCCCCTGCATCGGCAGGTGGACTCTCAACCACTGCGCCACCAGGGAAGCCTGAAGAACATTTTTGAAAACTACTCAAAGTTGAGGTATTCCCATGCAATGCTTTTATTTTTCAACTGAATCAAGGAAAATTAATTATCCTTTTGGGTTTTTTCTTTGCTTTTGAAAGACCTAGATAATTCAGGTAATAACCCAAATCAATCTCTTCCTTTACCTGATAGAGTGGGTTCAAAAAACCAATTAATTCCCTCCACGACTATTTTTTTCTCCAATTTTCTTGCTATGAGTGATGAATCTCCGGAATATTCACCTGAAACTTCACTGTTAATATGTCCTGACTCACTATTTTATGCATGTCTTTATTAAAAAGAGTCAGCATTATGGAAGTACGCGTTTTCAAGATCAAATTTAGAACTGTTGAAATATTGGTACCTAAGAAAAATTGGAACAATTACTCCTGTAAAAATATATGTTTAGAGTGGTGGGACTATTGTTGGTGTTCTTTCAAAAGCAGAAACTAACATTAGAAATCTTACAGTTTTTTCTTGTGATGAGGACTTTTTTTTTTTTTTTTTTGGCCACACCGTGGGGCATGTGGGACTTCAGTTCCCCCGACCAGGGATTGAACCCGCACCCCTTGCAGTGGAAGTGTGGAGTCTTAACACTGCAACGCAACTTATCTCTACTTCGGTTAATTTTGTTTTGGTGCCCAGATTAAATATATGAAACAGGGACAACTTTCAAACTTCTTGGTAGTACATTATTAAAATCCTATTAATAAATGCTTAGCTATCCATGCCCATCAGTATTCTGCTGCACTTATCTGAAATTTTCTGGAAAGAATTCTTAGAACCTGTCCTTTTTAAAAAACAAAACTTAATGAAGTTACTTAACCAACAAATGTGTGACCAAGTTTGCTGTAGGTCGGAGCTAATGTGATTATTTATGTAAAATCATAATCCATTAACTTTTGTGTTCTCCAGATTAATTTGTTGTATGGAATCTAGCCCAGTTTCGTGTTCTTATTTCCTAATACTTCTGGAAGTATTTGAAATGAGGCTCCAGATTGTCTTGTCGCTGAGCGAGGCGAAAGGGTTTTCTTCCTCCATGTGATGAGTCCTTCTCCCTCTCTTCCTTTTCCTCGTCCCCTTTTTCCTTCTGTGCGTGCACGCGCACACACACACACACACACACACGCTACATATATATATGTGTGTGTGTGTGTGTGTGTCAATAACTGAGTAGATACCATATCAACATCAGGAACTTATCAAGTCACTTCAGCAGGAAATACCTTTCATCTCACTTGATCTCACTGTATTTTAAAATTATTGTTTCTGAGTAAACATGTGAATCCCTGAGGTGAATGTGCCTTTCTGATGACCATCTTACCTCTTCACTGTGCAAATCTTTCCTTGGATCTTAAAAGTAGTGAGGGGGGCTTCCCTGGTGGTGCAGTGGTTGAGAGTCTGCCAGCCGATGCAGGGGACGCGGGTTCGTGCCCCGGTCCGGGAAGATCCCACATGCCGCGGAGCGGCTGGGCCCGTGAGCTATGGACGCTAAGCCTGCGCGTCCGGAGCCTGTGCTCCGAAGTGGGAGAGGCCACAACAGGGAGAGGCCCGCGTACCGCAAAAAAAAAAAAAAAAAAAAAAAAAGTAGTGAGGGACTCTTATTCATCTCCACTCCAGTTGTACAAATAGGTTGCCTCTCTCAACACACATTCCAAACTCCTTCTCCCTTGACTTCTACAAAATTGAGAGGAAAAAGTAACGCTCAAGATCCCATCTCCCGTAAGCCAGAGCAACGATGTAGCATAGTTCTAGGCAAGTAGATGGGGAGGGAGGTTCTGAGGGAGGCCTTCCCTCCTTTTCTTGCCAAATAGAAAGGCAAACCTTGAAGGAAAGCGATTTTACCCTCCCCTTTGCACACTTCCTTTTTGTTGTCTGCAATGCCAGAGCTTTAGCAGCTGTTTTATGACCATGAGGATGAGAGTCATATGCTAAAGAATGGCAGGGCAGAAAAATAAAAGCATCCTGATTCCTAGGGCAGTGGGATTCTTGTTATTTGAGAAACATTCTCCTCTTCCTTTGGTCATTGTTTGCTTGGTTCTTTGTTATTCACAACCAAGCTCGACCCTAACTCACCCACACATCTTACTATCACCCCTCTCCACACTGTACTTGTTTTCTTCTGAGGTCGTGTAGGGCTGTCATATCTTCACGTCCTATACTCTGAGGGGCTGCCAGCCAGAGCAACTGATGCATTTCTATTCCCACTTCCCACTTGAGGCACAGAATGTCCAAAAAAAAAGGACAGTGGAGTGGCAGGGATCATGGTGGGCGCAAATTCTAACTTATTTTATTGCTACCTGATCTCTTTCATTTGTTTATTTTGAACTCTTTTGTGCAGAGAATAATTTTTGCCGTCCTCTGCCCGGCTCTCAGTCACCGAATGCCTCTCTATGGTAACATGACTTGCATTTTTCACTTGTTTCACCTAGAAGTATACCCAAGCAACTATTTTTATATTAACTACAGATCTATAATGAAACTATCTCATAATGTAATAACGGAGGGGCAGATTTATTATTTAGAGCCATAATCACATTCCAGAGGAGCAGGGTGATACAGGATTTGATAAATTTGGATTACGCAAAGGTAGGCCTATAATGAAATTTGGACAAGAGGCTATAAGAGAGTGAGAAACATCAGGGGTTACACAGAAAGAACAGCTAGAGAAGAGAAAGGGCCACATGAGGAAGGAAAGGCCAGAGAGGTGGTTTAGGTTGGAGTCTTAAATTGGGCAAAATGGTCACGGGGAAAAAAATCACAGCCATTAGGGTAGCCAGAGGACTTTGGAATAATATGGATGTAGTATTTAGTTTGAATGGATGCCCTGCTTGAATGTAAAACCTCTTATATATCTTCCCCCATCTTCAGTTAAATTTGCTACATTCCTAAATGATTTGCGGAGGGGAACTACTGTCACCCTTGGTTCAATACCATGACAGATAGATGTTGGGAAAGTAGAGTAACTCCATAAATTCAACTGAAACTGCTGCTGACAGCCGATGTTCTAAGGCTTCCAGAAAATCACTGAAATCATGTGGAGTAAGGTTTGAGGCAATGCCTGCCTTCAAAAGCCATGTAAACCCAGGTGGTGTGTTAGTTCACCATTCGTAAGAATGATTAAATGATATTAACAGTTAGAAGAGACTATCCTAATAGAAAGGTGTAGAGTTTTGCTCAAACATTCTTTCAGATTTGAGAAAGTTTGGGGAGAAAACTTTTGATTTTCCCTAAAACTTTGCCCTTTTTTCCCCCTATATATAATGTGAGCTTAAGAGTGGAAGAACTGGGGACTTCCCTGGTGGTCCAGTGGTTAAGAATCTGCCTTCCAATGCAGGGGATGCGGGTTCAATTCCTGGTCGGGGAACTAGGATCCCACATGCCACGGGGCAACTTAAGGCCCCATGCCACAACTACTGAGCCTGCATGCCATAACTACTGAGCCTGCGCACCACAGCTACCGAGCCTGCGTGCCATAACTAGAGAGAAGCCTGAGCACTGCAACTAAGACCCGATGCAGCCAAAACTAACTAAATAAATAAATAAATAAACCTTTAAAAAAAAAAAAAAAAGAGTGGAGGAACTATGTCTGTTTTGCTTTCCAATAGATTCCCAGGATCCAGGGCAGTGCCAGTCATACAATAGTCTCAATAAACACTTTGGTTAAATAAAATTAATTTTATTAAAATGCAGAAATACATTTAAAGTATGAAATTAGGAGAATATAGAATTGATAAGGAGCTTTGACTTTTTTTGCTCCAAGTGCCATTTAAAGATAATATCTTATTTAAAAGTTCCATTGGAGGCCCAGAATGTACATTTCTATAGATGCATTTAGATCCTTTGATGAAGCAGCACAAAACTTTCTACAGTATCCTACTTCTACATTGGATGAAAAATGTCACTTGTCACTTTTTTTTTTTTTTTCCAAGATTGTTTTGCCAAACCTCATTCATGGTAGAGTTTTTGTTTATTACCCTTTGCATTTATTTTGAAGCTAAAATACAATGCTATTTTTAATGAATTTGGAATTCATGGTTCAAGAAATTTTAAGCAAGTCAATGTAAACATAAGTAACTATATATCATGGAAACTTAGAAATAATCTATTTTAATCACCTTGACTTAAGGCCAGCCCACTCTGAAATGCTGTCACAATTCCTTTTATCACATGTTCTCAGGGTTGTTAGTAGAAAAGCACAACTGATATACATACTTCACATAAAAGATAATTAGTGTCTGAATATAGACTACTACGTATGCAAGTATTTTCTTGAAAAATCCTGATATTTCTCAGTATGTTTTACTGCAAACTTCTTTCTCCCCAATTTTTCCCACATACTTCATTATCTAAAGATGACTCTTTCCTTCAAAAGCAATAGAGGCCATCAGACAAACACCTCCTCAATTGAACTTTATGTTTTCCCTTCTAAATTATGAATCAATTTCATTGTTTTCTATTGGTTTCAAAATCTAAGAGAGGTGATGGATTGTATCAATGTAAATATCCTGGCCACCATATTCCACTATAATTAAAAAAAAACAGTGTTGGAGAAACCGGTTAAAGTGTACAATTTCTCTCTTTTTTTTTTTAAACAACTGCATGTGAATCTACAATTATCTGAATAAAAGTTTCAATTGAAATAAAATCCAAGAGAAGTCTGTTTCCAGGCAAGAGAGGTTGACTTTGGAAATGCAGGCAGTGGTGATAGTTAATGTAAAATACAATCTGGATTATTAATTAATTAATTAATATGTTGCAATATGTGATGTCTTTCTGCTACCTGAAGATAATCCCTACCACTTTACTTTAGATTTATCTCTTCTTTCAATGAGAGGATATTTCTCCTTTGAATAATTCCTGCTTTACCAAGTCTTCCATTTTTCCTTTTTGAATATTATAGTGGCATTACTTAATTGTTCCTCAAATTTATTGTTTTATTGCAACTTCCAAAGCTGTTAATTTCTGACTTTGTGAACCTGTGTGGCTTCTTTCAAAATTAGGCCTCCTGGAAGTCGAGAGGAGAAAAGATATTTTGTTAAGGAATGTCTTCTGCCTGCAGACTGGTATCAAACATGACTTGAAATCTGATTATCTGGTTTCTGGTAGGGTTGGAAATACTAAATTCCTGACCCCAAGCTCAGGTTAATATAAACAAGCAGGGAGGGAAAGGACTTAGTAAGAGATAAATTTAGGGTACAGGAAGGGCCTGATTTACCAATCTTCTTCCCAGGTCCTCTGTTGAGCCTTCTTGGTTCCCCACCAGGAGGCAAGGGGCCCATTATATTTGCCTTGTCAGTTCTGTGGTTTTGGGTGGAGACTATTATACTGAGGGCTAGGAGTATGGGAGAAACCAAACCTGGGCTACTAGGAAACAGAAACTCCTGGGCCCAGGTCTGGGTTTAACAACCCTAACCAGATAACGTCTATGGCTTTAACTACTAGCCCTGTTATGAAGCAGAAACAAATTGGTAAGAATCTTTCTCAGTTTCCTTAGAGAGCAGTATTACCAATAAAATCCAACCAAGCCTGGCTAAACATAGCCTATATTTGCTCAACCCCCATCTATTCATAGACCCCAAATTCACACTGTGAGAATGTTGACTGCTAAAGCAGTCAGCTGTCAGACGAAGCAGCCATTCCCCTGTCCATCTCTGATGTTACAATGGAGAGAAACGGAGTGAAACTCCCCAGAAAGCTGCCCTAGGAACTGTTCCATTTAATGATGAGTAGAGACCACTGTTGACTTTGATTCTCCTTTTTCCCCAAGTGGGAGGTTTTATTGTGATGATCCCATTCCTCCCTCCACTAGTAGGTTCTGGATATTATGTTGTGGACAGCTGCTCAGTTGCTGTAGGTACTTGAATGCTTCCTCTTGGAAAAGATTGCCCCTGACATAGAGACCCTGGGATTGTCTTAGATGAAGTAACTGGAAAGTCTTTTGAGTTCACTTCATTTGGGGAAGCAGGAAGTATATTTCACACAGGCATCAGTATTTTTGAAAGTGTGCATCTTGGATGAAAGGTGTATTTGGATGCCAGTTGCTATAACCAAAGGTGTGGACTGTAATGGAATCACCTTTTGGTTTTCTCCCTGAATCTTTGCCCTCCTTTTCCCTTCTCTCACCAGCAGTCTCTCATTGGGGAAACCATGAGGTCCCAAGGAAGCTGATCCCATTGCTGACTCTAGTGACTAGTTTTCACTAGAGAAGCAGAAACTTATCAAAACATTCTTAAAGCTGACTCTACTCCTGGATCATTTTACTTTAGAGAGTCAATAAATTCTCTTTGTTGTTTAAGCAATTCAAGTTGGATTTCATATTTGTCACATAACAGAAAAACATATTCACTGCTCAAATCTCTGAAAAGAAAAAAAAGTGAAACGTTAGCTTCTATCTCCTTTTATTTATTTATTTATTTTTTAACGTCTTTATTGGAGTATAATTGCTTTACAATGGTGTGTTAGTTTATGCTTTATAACAAAGTGAATCATCTATACATATACATATATCCCTATATCTCTTCCCTCCTCCATCTCCCTCCCTCCCACCCTCTCTATTCCACCCCTCTAGGTGGTCACAAAGCACCGAGCTGATCTCCCTGTGCTATGCGGCTGCTTCCCACTAGCTATCTTATTTTACGTTTGGTAGTGTATACATGTCCCTGCCACTCTCTCACTTTGTCCCAGTTTACCCTTCCCCTCCCTGTATCCTCAAGTCCATTCTCTAGTAGTTCTGCATCTTTATTCCCGTCTTGCCCCTAGGTTCTTCATGACCATTTTTTTTTTTTTTTAGATTATATATATATGTGTTAGCATATAGTATTTGTTTTTCTCTTTCTGACTTACTTCACTCTGTATGACAGTCTCTAGGTCCATCCACCTCACTACAAATAACTCAAGTTTTGTTCCTTTTAGCTATCATTTTATTATTCTTGTCTTTACAGCTACAGTTGTTGAAAATATAATGTTTGCTTTTTCTTGGCAATTCCTCTTCTTTTGTCTACTTGACAAACCACTGATTTCTGCTTTCTACCTTCATCACTGTATAGACACAACTATTGACAAGGACATAGATGGCTTGCAAATAGTCAAGTCAGTGGACCTAGTTCAGTTATTAACTTATTCTTTCTCTTCATTGGTGTCAGTTGATACAAACATACTTTCTTTCTTCCTTGACCTTCTTAAAGCCCCTCTCCCATTACTTTTTTTTTTTTTTTTTTTTTGGCCACACCTCACGGCTTGTGGGATCTTAGTTCGCTGACCAGGGATTTAACCTGGGCCGTCAGCAATGAGAGCGCAGAGTCCTAACCACTGGACTGCTAGGGAATACCTCCCATTCGTTTTTAAAATCTAACTTTCACACAGCTTCTGCTCCATCTTTTTGCTTTCTCCTCTTCTTTTTATGTTGTCCAAAGTTTCACTGATGCTACTTCCTGTTCCCTTGGCTTTTAAGCTAGTCAAACCTTACCCTACATCTTTATATAAATTATAAACATTTTGCTAGTTTTCACCAATCCCCAGGACTCCTTCCTCTCCCAATAGTCTTGTTTCTAACCTAACTCTTACCTCTGTGACTTGAACCTTTATTTTAATCTCTGCATACCTTGAACTGGATATTCTTACGTGTGTTTGCATTATCTAAATTGCAGCATCGTCCTATGAATTTATACTTGGCTTATTACTTTCTTTCTCATTTTTTCCTGTTGCATTGGTTAGGAATTTCCTGTCCTATCTTGGTCCTTATTAGTCAGGGTTCTCCAGAGAAACAGAACCAACAGGGTATACACACACACACACACACACACACACACACACATATAGAGAGAGAAGGAGATTTATTTTCAGAGATTGGCTCATATGAGCCAATGAGACAATTTTTTTTCCTCTTTGGCTGTGCTGCACAGCTTACGAGATCTTAGTTCCCTGACCAGGGATTGAACCTGGGCCATGACAGTGAAAGCCCGGGAACCTAACCACTAGGCACCAGGGAACTCCCCTCCAATGAGCCAATTATTAAGAAGAACTCCCAGAATCTGCCATCCACAAGCTTGAGGTTCAGTGGTACAGTTCCAGTCCAAACCTGAAGGCCTAAGAACCAGGATCTCCCATGGCTGGAGATGGATGTCCCAGATCATCTCCCATGGGTGGAGATGGATGTCCCAGATCAAGCAGGAAGCACATTTGCCCTTCCTCTGCTTTTTTGTTCTATTCAGGCTCTTAACAGATTGGATGATGCCCACCTGCATCAGTGAAAGCAATCTTCTTCACTCAGTCCACTGATTCAAATGCTAATCTCTTCTGGAAATACCCTCACAGATACATCCAGAAATAATGTTTACTAGCTATCTGGGTATTTCACAGTCCAGTCAATTTGACGCATAAAATTAACCATCATAGATCTATGGAATACAATCCTTTCTTCATCCTTCCTCCACCTTAAGACAGGGAAAGATGGAAGAATTGAACATAGATTTATTTTCCTTCTTATCACCGCTTGTGCATCAATTAAAGCTAGCTATGTTGTGGCAATAGTTAAATCCTAGGAGGCCAGTGGAAACTAAGAGAAAGCTGGAAAGGTGGTTAACTGTAAGCAGTTTTTTATGTCAACACAGCCTGCATCTTTAACCAGTGGTATCGGTTTGACCTGAGGCCACAAAGATCAAAATAGGGTTAAAAGCCAAGGAAGGAGCTGGTAGAGTCCCTTGTTGGTCAAGTAAATCCTAATTGGGTGGCTGGAATAGGGCTCTGTTTCTTTAAAATCCATACACTCAGGGTGGTCTTGGGGGAAAATAGAGAAAGCCCACATATAGAATAGATCTATATGGGAGTGTTAGTGACAGATAGCTAGTCCCTTCTTTGTGCTTCTTTTAGAGATTTGCCCTCTGAAAGAATTGTCTGCAATGTAGAGGGGTGTGTTAGTTTTCAAACCTTGCAGGTAGAGGTTGCCAGCAAAGAATGTAGGGCCTGGATCTTGGGTTAGAAACTTGAGGCAGGTGATAATTACTTGAAATTGTTACTCATCGAGAAGGAGCTGCCAAGGACAAGCAAATGATTTTCAAGGGGCTCTACGTGTCCAGGGAAACTAGAAAGAGTAATTGAAGTCACACCATCTCATCAAGAAAGGAACTGTGGTCCAAAATGATGTGATTTATTTTCTAGGCTTTTCTTCCTAAGCTCATCTCTTAAATTATGGTATTCTCCAGATGTCCATCCTCGACCCACTGTTCTCATGCTGTGAACTCTTCCAGAGTGATCTCATTTCCTCTCATGATTTCAGTTCCTGATGACTTCAATTCTCTATCTTTATCCTTGACATTTTCCCACAGATTCATACTTCTATCCATCTGTCTGCTCTATGTCTCCCATAACATCATCTTAAAGACTCAAACTCAACTTTTATAAAACGGTAATTACTCCCATCACCACGAATATACCCGCTTCCTCATCTGCCCAACCCCTTTATTATTATTATTTCTCTCTTCTTCATTGTGTCTGGAAGTACTGAAAACACCTCATTTATCCAGGCTAAAGACTGTCCTCTGTGACTCTTTCATCTCTTTATCCTACCGTTCGATAAATTCCTATGAATTTTAACTCCTATTTTTCCACCCTCTCTTCTCCTTTCCATCATGACACCCTTGCTTGAATTCAGGTCACTATCCTCTTTTATCCCAAATTATCATAACAACCTCTTAGCTAGTCTGTGTCAGTCAGAGTTTTCATGGTAAGCAATGGAAAATGACTATTTGGCTAGCTCAAGCAGAAGAGAATATTTCATACAGGTTTGGGAATACTTAGAGAATCAACAGGCTAGTTGGAGAACATGTTTAGAAAATGCATGGGAACCAATGGGGTCTAGTCAGCTGGGGACACAGCCAAGGTGAAGTATCAGAACAGACTGTTTAGGATGTCACTGCTAGCACTGGCCCTGCTGAAAAAAAGCACCATTCTCACATTTGGTCCTGCCAACACCCTGGCCCCTGGCCTCTGCTGTTGTTGAATGCCACTAGCTGTCCCTTCACATTATTTACTCCATATTCAAAACCCTGAGTGTGAGTGTCAAATCAGCCTACCCTAAACTGCATGCCAATGCCTTAGGCACTGGAAGATGGGGAGAAAAAAAACTTTGTCCTCCTTCAGTTGCTGTGGGGCATTTCTCTTAAATAGGAAATATTGAAAATTTGGGTAGCAAGAACGATAACAAAAAAAAAAGGTCCGATAAGTGAACTCTCCTTCTAGTCATTTCTCCCTCTAATCCATCTTCCTTTGGAGACCAGGGTGGAGAAAGGAGACAGGAGTACGCATGAGGACGTTGCTACAGAAATGAGGCAAGAAATTATGGGCTCCTGAAGTAGAGTTGTGACAGAAGACTGTGGAGAAGTGGGCTGGATGAGAGATATACGGGGGCTTGAATCATCAGGAATTTGTGATTTACAGATGTGTGGGGTGAGAGAGAGAGAGAAATTGAGATTTCTTTCTCAAGCAACCAGGAAGGGGTGAGAGATTTCTTTAATTTTGGATGTATTTAATTTGGGGGCTTGTGGGAGAGTCAGTGAAGATGTTGTTTAAGTAGATAGCTATGTGAGTCTGGGGTTCAGAGGACAGAGCAACACTGAAATCTATTCTTATGAGCCATTAACATAAAATTGACAATTAAAGTGGTAGGAGCTGTTGTAATCACCCAGGGGTAGCACACAGAGTAAAGATGCTCAACTCCATTGAAGCCTGACAAACAGGTCTCTCTCTGGCAGCCATCCAGAGACGCTTGGACCACATCACCTCAGTTCTTTCAGATTTAGCATTTGGCTCACTGCTTCTCTTGTGTTGACATTAATCCTGCCAAACTCTTGGTGATTTCACTATACCTCTCCTGAGTTTATTTCCATCACACTGGTCTCTCAAATCCTTGATCTACTCCTTTCCAAAGATTCTGTCCTTAACTCCACATTAGCTACTCACTTTCTGTTGTCAGACCCTGCATTGGTGTTTTGCAACCAGGACCAGTTGTCTTAAGCAGCATTTCTTTTAAATGAAATTGAAAATATCAGCATGCTTCATATATGCTTAGTGTATAAACTGGGTTATACATCAATCCTGTCTTATTGTATGCAGGATTTACAATTGTTCACATATCGTAAAAGGAGAAAAGGCAGATTAAAAGGAGGATGGCAAGCTTGGATGGGGTTATTTTGAATTTTTAATGGATGACAAAAGCCTGGTCTTCAAACAAGGACAAGGACAGGAATAATGTCTTTGAGTAGTCAAGAGGAAATGAAATTCAATACGCAAAGTATTATTTGGGCTATTCTCTCTTTTTACTATATGACTGATTTTCTTTGTCCACTAGATTATTTTCATCTGCATAGAAAGATGGAGTAAACTCTTCTGTCTGAAAAAGAAAAAAAATGCCCCCAGGCGACTGTACATCCTACTGCACACAGTTTTCTGTGCTCATTATTTCCTTTCCTTCTTTCTTTGCTTCTGACTGGACCACTCCAGTTAGACTCTCATCTTCACCTCTCTTATTAAAGTTAGAGATCTCTGTTTTACAAACTCAGGACCATTTGATCTTACTTAATTCATAAGCAATGTTTGACATTGCTGATCACCATCTATTTTTTTGAAACCCTCTCCTTGCTTAACCTGATTCTTTACCACTCTCCCTGCTCTCCCCACACTTCACTGGCCACTCATCTGTAACAGTTCACTGTGCTACCCACTTCCTCCTCCTCAAAATAGTTGCTTCCTGTGGCTTCAGTGTCACCAGCGCTTCTGGTTTACTTGCCTCCTCTTTGGAGACTACTCAGTTTTCTTTACGAACTTCTCTTATTATTATTCTTTAAATCCTCAAATATCATGGTTCCTTCAGAGATCTCGTCTTATTCATACTTTTGCTACAGTTGGACATTATCATCAGTGTCGGGATGTGGCAGTGAATCAAATAAGCAGGGTTCGTTTACATTAAGTATGTTCTGGTGGAAGCAACAGAAAATAGACCCATAAGCAAAAAATATGGAGGCAAGTGGGGCAACGGAAAATAAAGCGTAATGAGAGAGTACAGAGTTACTTGATGAAGAGGCCGTTTTATGTGGGTGCAAGGGAAGGTCCTGAAAAAAGTGAGGGAAGTTACAGGTTATAATTTGGAAATGAGCATTTCAGAAAGATGTAACAACAATATGCAAAGAACCTCAAGTTAGGAGGGTGCATGGTATGTACAAGAAAAAGCAAGGAGGCCAGTGTATCTAGAGCGGAAAGAGAGAGAAAGAAATGGTAAGGTAAGGAGTGGGTGAGAAGATACAGGACCATATCAAGGGAGCCTTGTGACTCATAATAAAAACTTCAGATTGTACTCTGAGATATAAAACCACAGGAGAACAGCTCATGCAGCTCAATATCAAAAACAAACAACCCAATCAAAAAAATGGGCGGAAGACCTAAAGAGACATTTCTCCAAAGAAGATATACAGATGGCCAACAAACACATGAAAAGGTGCTCAACATCACTAATTATTAGAGAAATGCAAGTCAAAACTACAGTGAGGTGTCACCTCACACCAGTCAGAATGGCCGTCATTAAAAAATCTACAAACAACAAATGCTGGAGAGGGTGTGGAGAAAAGGGAACCCTCATGCACTGTTGGTGGGAATGTAGATTGGTATAGCCACTATAGAGAACAGTATGGAGGTTCCTTAAAAAACTAAAAATAGAACTACCATGTGACCCAGCAATCCCACTACTGGGCATATGCCTTGAGAAAACCATAATTCAAAAAGACACATGCACCCCAATGTCCACTGCAGCACTACTTACAATAGCTAGGCCTTGGAAGCAACCTAAATGTCCATTGACAGATGAATGGATAAAGAAGATGTAGTACATATATACAATGGAATATTACTCAGCCATAAAAAGGAACAAAATTGGGTCATTTGCAGAGACGTGGATGGACCTAGAGACTGTCATACAGAGTGAAGTAAGTCAGAAAGAGGAAAAACAAATATTGTCTATTAACGCATATATGTGGAATCTAGAAAAATGGTATAGATGATCTTATTTGCAAAGCAGAAATAGAGACAGATGTAGAGAACAAATGTACGGATACCAAGGGGGATGGGGGGTGGGATGAATTGGGAAATTGGGATTGACATATATATACTATTGATACTATGTATAAAATAGATAACTAATGAGAAGCTACTGTACAGCACAGGGAACTCTAGTCAGTGCTCTGTGGTGACCTAAATGGGAAGGAAATCCAAAAAAGAGAGGATATATGTATATGTGTAGCTGATTCATTTTGCTGTACAGCAGAAACTAGCAACATTGTAAAGCAACTATACTCCAATAAAAATTAATAAAAAGAGTTCTATTTGATTCACCCTACTGCTTATAAGGTATTTACTAATTTGAACAATAAGGCGTCATGTAGCTGGAATCAAATTGATAGTTCTGCCTTTATTTAAAAAAAATACATGATCTTTTTTGCTTTAAAAAAAAACACAGGAGAGTTTTGATCATCAAGGACCTCAGTCTTAAGGTTGAATTTTGATAAGTGAAACTGAATGGCCTTAGTGACAGTTGAGTGGGGGAGGAAAAAATTGACTGAGTAACCAATTAAGAGGTTACTGAAGTTGGTCCTGTGAACATATATGGCAGTTTATATAAGGTGGGTAGTGAGAGAGATGAGCACTTGTCAAATTCAGGATATATTTCGAGGATAGAGTTGACAAGATTTCTTGATGATTTGTGTGTAAAGTCTGAATTTTTGGACTGAGCAACTGGTGGAATGGAAGTGCCGTTAACTGCGATGGGTGTGACTAGAGGATAAGCATGTTAGGGGAGGGTATCGGGGTATCAAGAATTTGTTTTTGCTCATTTTAAGTTTTTCCTACTTGTTAGACATCCAAGTGTGTATGTCCAGTGAGCAGGTGGGTGTATGGTTCTGGAGTTTAAGGGAGAAATCCATGCTGGAAATATACATTTGGCTATTTTCAGATGAGAGCTGAAGTCATGGAATTAGAGGAGAATCAGGAATCGCCTAGGAAGGGAGTGTTAGATATCAAATGTGAAAGTCAGAGCTGCCATCCCTGTTTTGGTCTCTTCTAGCAGGGGTGACCCTACTGAACTCCCAGTCTCTGCTCTCATTCCACTCCTGTTGCTTCCTGAGCCTCAGCGATGCCATTGCCATTAACTCTGAAGTCAGTGTGGAGCCCTCAAGTGCCTCTGACACTGAGTAGACGTTGGAGCTAAAGCTAATGGAATATCAGGAGGTTTCTAGTTAGTGGAAATAGATTTGACTGCAAAGAGTAAAAGACTGCATTTAACACATGGAAGGGTGCTCAACATCGCTAATTATTAGAGAAATGCAAATCGAAACCACAATGAGGTTATCACCTCACACCAGTCAGAATGGCCATCATCAAAAAGTCTACGAATAATAAATGCTGGAGGGGGTGTGGAGAAAAGGAAACCCTCCTACCCTGTTGGTGGGAATGTAAATTAGCGCAGCCACTATGGAACACAGTATGGAGGTCCCTTAAAACACTAAAAATAAGGCTATCTTCTAGAGGCTTTAGGGGAGAAACCATTGCCTTACTTTTTCTAGCTTCTGGAGCCTAGCTTCTGCTTTCCTTGGATTGTGACCCCTTCTTCCATCTTCAAAACTCATTATCCCAATCTCTGGTTCTATTATCACATCTCCTTATTCTAACTTGGACTCCTCCTGTTTCCCTCTTATAAGCCTCATGATTATATTGGGCCCACCCAGATAAACCAGAATAATCTCTCCATCTCAGAGTCCTTAACTTAATCATATGTGCAAAGTTCCTTTTGCTAGGTAAGGAAAAATATTCACAGTTCTAAGGATTAGGACATAGGTATCTTTAGGGAGGGCGTTATTCTCTCTACCACAGTAACTATTGACCTGACTTTTAATCATATAGATTAATTTTCCTAGTTTTGAATGCAGTGTAAATGCAATCTTTATATAAACTTAACCTGAGGTGTCCAACATCTTTCACTCATTGTATTTGTGAGGTTTATCCACATTATTGTGCATAGCAGGAGTTTGACAATTTTTAATGCTGTATGATATTCTATTCGTAGTAGTATACCACAATGTATTTATCTGTTCTACTGCTGATGATGAAAAGATGAAAACTCTAATTTAAAAAGATACGTTCACCCCAGTGTTCATTGCAGTACTATTTACAATAGCCAAGACATGGAAGCAACCCAAGTGACAATCAACAGATGAATGGGTAAAGAAGATGTGGTATATGTACATGATGGAATATTACTCAGCCATAAAATAGAATGAAATATTGCCATTTGCAGCAACATGGATGGACCTAGAGAATATCATATTAAGTGAAGTAAGTAAGTAAGTAAGAGAATATCATATTAAGTGAAGTAAGTCAGACAGAGAAAGACAAATATTATATGATATAACTTATATGTGGAATCTAAAAAATAATACAAATGAATCTATATAAAAATAAATAAAAATCTAATACAAATGAATCTATATACAAAGCAGAAACAGACTCACAGACATAGAAAACAAACTTGTGGTTACCCAAGAGGAGAGGGAGGTGGGGACAGATAAACTAGGAGAATGGGATTAACAGATATTTACAAATTATACGTGAAATAGATCAGCAACAGGGATTTACTGTATAGCACAGAGAACCGTATTCAATATCTTATAATGACCTATAATGGAAAATATTCTGAAAAAATAGATACAACTGTATTACTTTGCCCGTACATCTGAAACTAACACGATGTTATAAATCAACTATACTTCAATTAAAAAAAAGACTACCTTTAAAATATGGAGCCAGAACTTTGTCCATGGAGCTCTGCCAAATCCTTTCAGAGGCTGCCTTGCTAAGAAGGAAGTGGGAGGACGAGAGCTATCAACAATGCAAGGTCATGCTGGAGGTTCCCTGGGACGCTGACACCTTTGTGAAAATGCTTGCAGGATTATCAGGCTGGGGTAGACTCCTGATGAAGGAGTGTATCCAGCTCCCTGGTGGATCTTTTTTTGTTAT
Source organism: Leucopleurus acutus (assembly GCF_964270905.1). NCBI lineage: Eukaryota > Metazoa > Chordata > Mammalia > Artiodactyla > Delphinidae > Leucopleurus > Leucopleurus acutus. Next base: position 53,302,165 of record NC_139160.1, read on the forward strand.
ACCCAAAGAGAATCATTTGAGGAATGTGTGGGAATTGGAGCCTGGAATTACATACTGTTGGTCTCCTCCATTTTGGCTTGTGGTAATATTAAATCTTCTCCCTTCGTTGCTGCTCCTGTGTTGTCTTTGGCTAGCATCCCTTCTGAGGTCATGTGCCTTCTGGGTTCTGACAGGAGGTGCAAGGGGCTAGTCTCTACATCGGCAGTGTCAGTGGGAGCCTACCTGGTGGCGTGGATATCGAGAAGATGCCAGCTAGCAGAGTCACACTTATTGCTTGAGAGTTTGAAGTCTCATCTCTACTCATCATCTTCTCAAAGGCCCGTATTTGTGTATTTAGGGAAAAGCATATGTTTTTATAAAGTTAAGGAAGTAATAAAATACAACAAATAACAAAAACAGACTTCTGAATGAAGATACCAATCATCTGAAATATATAATAACAGACTGCTAAATTAACTATCTACATGTGCTATCTAAACTATCTAGAGTGTGCTTCAGTTTGTTAAACTGTCCAATGAGTGGGATGTGAAATATTATTGCATTACTAAAGGATTTTTGTTTAAAGTCCAGATACAAATGGAGGAAGAAAATTAATTGTAAGGCTATTGAGAGTCTCACAAAATCACTGGGAAAGCAGAACAAAGAGTTTGAGATTTGATGTAGCAAGAACCGCAACCTAAAACACATCCTATAACTCTTCTGGAGAAAATACAGTGACTACTGCTGAGATCTATACCTTGATGTGTCTCACCTACACTAGATACCCTAGTTCTGCCATGTCTGAGAAGCAGATACCGATGTTGTCACTGCCACCTGCATCAGAGCACATTTTCAGCTGTCCCTTCTTTGCACAATTTCTGATTTACAATACAGGGTGGGTACATTTGACTAGCTCAGCCCAGGAAATGTGCACATACCCCAGCTGCAAGGAAATCTGGGTTGGTGAGTATCTGGCATCTTTTGCCTCTATGGTAGGGTATGCCACCCATCAAGATTTGTAAGATGTGAAATCCCCTAAAGATACAGAAGAAGGTCAGATGCTGGGCAGCCAAAAAAGTGACAAATGTCTATAAGGTGTATACCCTTTGGCTGTTGAAAATAAACGTATACTTCCCTCTACACATATACTTCTGCGAGAGAAAATTGCTTCCATGTAACATAATAAAATTATTCTGTAGAAAACGGAGGATGCACCCACTGTCTTTTCACTCCTAGCAGTTATTGCAACCAGCTCAGGCCACACTCTCTGGGTAACACCCATCCTCCCTTTGTTCCGCCAGGATCCCAGCCAGAGAGTCTTTCAACTATAGATTGCGTTGTGACATGAACTGCTAATAAAGACGCAGATGTAGAGAATGGACTTGAGGACACGGGGAAGGGGAAGGGGAAGGTGGGACGAAGTGAGAGAGTAGCATGGACATATATACACTACCAAATGTAAAATAGATAGCTAGTGGGAAGCAGCCGCATAGCACAGGGAGATCAGCTCGGTGCTTTGTGACCACCTAGAGGGGTGGGATAGGGAGGTGGGAGGGAGATGCAAGAGGGAGGGGATATGGGGATATATGTATATGTACAGCTGATTCACTTTGTTATACAGCAGCAACTAACACAACATTGTAAAGTAATTATACTCCAATAAAGATGTTTAAAAAAACTAGTAGGGGAAAGGGGACAAAAAGAAGAGGAAAATGGAAGTGTTTAAGTTACAAGAATACATATGACACAGAGAAGAAGTCTTTTTTACAATTCACAGAGGAGGGCTCCCAGACACCATCCTCCTCTCCCATTCTTTTTTCTCTCCCATCCAGCCCTATCCTCCAGGGCATGAAAACAATCACTGTCTTCTTAACAAGACTTTCTCAATTCATCACAACCTTTTGTACATTTCCTTTCTCCATGGCCATCATCTTGGATCAAGATGTTGGAGTACTTCAATAGCCCCTGAACATTTTTTCTTTTCCCTCCCTTTCTCCCCACTAAATTCTTTCCATAAAAGATGGTTATCTTTAAAAATACACATCTGATCATGTTACTCCCCTGCTTCCAGTGACTTGTAATTATTCTTTGGAGAAAGTCCACAGTTCTCAGCATGGCCTAGAAGATTTTCCCCTTGTGACCTCTGGCCTTTCCAGTCTCATCTTCTGCCTCCCCCTTTCTCTTTGTGCTCCAATGACACTGTTCTCTCTCAGTTTCTCAAAAACCTTACCCTCCTTCTAGCCTCATGGCCTTCTAATGACATTCCCTTTGCTTGTTCTTGCCTTCTCATCCTTCACCTCCCTGAGTCTCAGCAAAATTTCAAATCTTCATGTCTGCATCACACATTTGCCCCCAAACCCAGACAAGCAAGGCCCTTACCTCAACTACTCTTCATAGTAGAGACTGTCACAAATATTATTTCTATTATTTGCTAAGTACCTGTCTTGACCCATAAAACCCAAGGTCCATGAAGAAATGGCCTTTGTCCTCAGTGCCTCGGATACTTCCAACCTGGCACATGACAGGTGCTCAACAGGTAACCACTGAACAGACGGAAATGTGAAAATGGACTGTGTTGGTCATTCTTAGGCCGGAAATTCTCTGTGGCTGCTTTCAGGTTTGTATTTTCTCCCGATAAAACTCCTCAACTATTTAACCCTCTGATTTCTCAGGTGACTAGTTTTGGCTGGGAAGGTGTTAATAGAAGAATTCAGTTTGCATTAAGGTATGAAGCTCCTATTTGCCACGAGAGATGGGACAGCTTTGCAAAGGTCCAAATGTCATTTGTTTCCCAGCACTAAACTTTGGCAAAGATAGTTCTCTGCTAATTCGAATGACCAAGAATTCATGCAATTTCCTCTGAAGAAAATTATCCTTTTGAGAGCATGAAGAAATACTTTATTCTTTCCACCGAAATCTAATCGTTTTACCAGGCTCCATTTCTTCTTCACCTGATTTTTCTTTTTCTTGTAGCCCCAATTCTATCTGCTTTGGATAAACCTCTCATATTTAAAAATTTGCCTTTCAAATGCACGATGTCCTAGGATGTGTATATTGAATGACCAGAAATAACTCAGTGACATATTCTTCTTGCTTATTTCATACATATTTCCAACTTCTGACTCACTGGTTTAAAGAGGACAAATGTGAACTAAAGAGCAAAACAGAGGACTTGATGTACTTGCGCCTGAGAGGAAGATGAATCACTGCGTTGCTGGCAAAGCACCCACTCCGGGCCGCCTGTCTCATGGGTTTGAATGACCCCCACTGTTCCCCGTTCTGGTCCCACTCACAAGCTCACATGCAACCTCACACAAACACACATCCAAACGCCTCTCACTTCTTACTTTAGAAGCCCCGTGGAACTATTTTAGGCTGGAAGACATGCACATAATAAAGAAACTGACTGTCTTGGAGGCTAGAATGTGATATATGAACACGTCAGAGGGACCCAAAATGGTAGCAATGGCATTTTCATTCTCAGTTTTCAAAGAGTTTTATTTTCCTCTCTCCTTCCACCATCTGTTTTTCTGACTGTAGCAAATGTCATTCCCTATGGAGTTTAATAGGATATGAGACAGGATTGTTTTACAGTGAATTTTGATGTAGTTTCATGATTTTCCTAAGAGTAGTTCTCCTTCCTCCATCCCTTTTTCCTTCCTTCCTTCCTTCCTTCCTTCCCTCCCTCCCTTCTTCCTTCTTTCTTTCTTCCTTTCTTCTTTCTCTCCCCCTTCTTTTTTTTTAACCCTCTCTCCCTCCTTTTTCTTTCCTTCTTTCCATTTTAATCAGAAAAGTTGAGCTAGCTTTGACATGACGTTAATCATACCACCTGAAAAATAACTTGTAGAGGTGCTTCTAGATCCTGGACTGAAATCTGTGAAAAGACAAAGTTCTTAAATATGTGAACTTTTATTTATTTATTCTTATAACAAACACAAATTCCCAACGTGGCGTTAGACCGTTAAGCAGTAAATTCCCATTGAAGGGACAAGCCAGGGATCTTAACTTCCGTTGGTGTGGGTGTGTGTAAGAGGAGCGCATGGGCAATGCAGAGCCGAGGCAGCAACAAAAGGGGAAAGTGCAGGGAGCAATGATGAGAATGCACTTATATGTCCTTCCCACATGATAGGCAGTCTTTAAACTCTACATGTATGAATTTATCTAAATGTCACCACAACTACATGCTTGGAGGTATCGTTGCTTTCTCCATTTTACAAGTGAGAAAACTGAGGCATAAAACAGTGAAGGCCACACAGCTGCTAACGACTCAGTGGCAGAGGTAAAGGCTTCATACACGAAAGGTCATGTTGGTTTTGTATGCTGTTTTCTACATCTGTCTCTCAAGTATAAATCTGTAGCATGATGGACAGTGTTTAGGGAAACATTGGAACAGTCTTTTATTGTCTTCATTTGAGGGGAAAAAAACCCCAAAAGGTTTTAGAAAGTTCCTCCCACCATAGTAAAGGGAGGAGAACTCTAGAAGGCAGGAGTGTTGTCTACGTGAGAGGATGGCTGTGTGGCATCATGGGGAACGGTGGAGAGAAGCAAAGAGAGAGCCCGGCATATTTAGAGAACAAGATGCAATCACTGGGCTGTATTGCCGGTGACTCTGCTATTGAACAGAGACATCATGACGTCTGTGCCGGAAAAATTCCACTGCGTCAACTTTCCCTTTCCTCTCTAAGACTGATTCAGTGAATTTACTCTCTCTCTGGGAGAATGAGGATCAAGAAAGGACAAGACTCCATCTGTTGAGAGAGGCTCAACCGTGTGGAGTTGCTGGGAAGAGAGGTGTCATGGGAAGATGTTATTTTAAATGTAACAATCTGTGTTTCTCAGGGAAGGGTAAGACAGGAAGATTCATATTTTGGAGACACATTTTAGGGTCAACTACTATGCTTTTCTTTTTAAAAACTTCCCTCGTTACAGTAGGGTTTCTTCTTCAACAAGGGCTTCAATACTTAGATGTAGTTAAATGATGGAGTCAACTTGTTGGATTTAGGATATTGTTCCTCTCTGTTGCTTCCCTCCTATTTATTCAGGGAATCTGATTTTGCTCCCAGACTCTGTTAGGTCACCTCCTTCAAAAAAGGAAGTACTCTTAGGTTTTGCAGACACTTCAGGAGTAGCAATTTTGGGAATCCTCACTTATCTTGACTTCATGGCTTTTAGAAGGAACATGCAGAGACCTTGACAAGCATATTTCCAAGTTTGTCTTCAGGATAAATTTGGGGGCCTCTGTGTACCTTTGGGTAGGGCTTTACCCCGGCGTGCTTCTTGGCACACACGTGTATTCATTCGCCATCTGTTATGGGGCCCGTCCAGGCAACATCTTCTTGGCACTTGGAGTATCTGGGAGAGGAAAAGGAAGATATCTTTTCTTCTCTTGGCTTTAGGATCTAATATAAAGGAAAGAATCAGAAAAAATATTATTTCTTTGTTATATACTGTGAAGGTATTTTAGTTGTATTTTGTTCGACTGGAAGGTAATGTACCCATAAAACTGGATACTTGGTACCCAATGGAACAAGATGGGAGAGAATGGCTACGGAAACACAAGTGCTGCATTCCCAAACTGAACGGAGCAGGTGAAAAAACAGCAATTCAGTAAATAAGCAAACAAAAAATTAAAAAAAAAACCACAACCCAGTGGATTCAACATATCCTATATGGATGTGGTGTATTAATATTTCTTTGATTCAAACTAGATTAACAAAAATAAGGGAGTTCATTGTCTTTCAGGTTTGAATAGTATACTGCAGGGGCGGGGTGTGTGTGTGTGTTCACATGATCAAAAGAAAAGTTTCAGAGATTAGGACCTTACTGTTTGGGATAAAAGCTCAGTACTGGCAAATTTCTCCTCTCCTCTCATCTTTTCTCGTCCCCCGCCCCGCACTCTGTTCTTCTCCCTCCCCCTTCTCTCCCCCTGCCCTGCCTCATACACACGTACATTCGTATGAGTTTGTAGGCTCTTCCCAAGTGGCAGGAACTATTGGGCTACTGTAAAGGCCAGATTCACATTCTCCCAGATTAGCAAACTTGGTAGAAAGAGAACCTCTCTTCCCAAGTTTGTACATCAATCCCAGGTAAGGTCTTTGATTAGCTTGCCTGAGCAAGTGACATGCACGCTCCAGACTAAGCAATAATACACATGGACAAATTTAGCACTCTTTATTTGAAAATGTTTATTTTACCAAATTTCATAAAATGTATATAATTTTCCATTTTATAAAAACTGAACTATATTTATGGAAGGCCTACAGAAATGCTGAATCCATCTTCCCCAAGATAAAAGCTTTCTTTGGTCCCCCAGAGTTCAGAGGATTCAAGATTTTATCACGAATATGAACTCAATAAAAATACTAAAACTACATGTTTAATAATTTTATATTTGAAACAATGTGAAAATTTGATTGGTTTTATTTTCCATCTCTTTTCTAGCCAGTGCAATTAAGAGCGGTTACTGAGCCACGTTGAAGATTGTTCTCTTGGGTTAGGGATCTCTGTCAGTACTTCACGTAGGAAACAAAGTAGAAATGGTCTTTTTTTAAAAAAGTGCTTTAAATAAAAGCATATAAACTTTATAAGACCCACCCACTAGGATTTTTTGAAGTGCATTATTTTAGCTCTTCCAATTGTGTAGAGATTAAAGACAGGCAAGAAGTACCATTGGCTACAGGGTGCTGGACTCCAGGTAGTGGAACCAATGGAGAAAATCCAGCTCACGGATCACTGCAGGTGGGAGGGCAGCGGCTGAGCAAAAGCAAATAAATGCATGGTGCACAGGTATGGAGGACAGAAATACAGTGTTCACAGTTCTTTCGTGTTATTTGTGCTGGTATTTGGGTGTTATATAGCATATAAACACTTTGGGCAATTGTTTTAGAAGTTTCAATTGTTATTTTGGGGTTTATTTACATAGGATATAGACAAATCTATGGCATGTATGTACACAGTTATCAATCAACCATGCCATACCGCATAACTTTTGTAGAGGTTTGGGTAGTTCTTAACTTGATTCAATCAGATGGAAGCTATTTTCTTATACATAGTTCTCTTGCTGGCCCTTGCCAGAGACCAGTGTTTCCCCGACAAAAAGGAACAGTTATCTAAATCTTTGTTTTTCAAAGTGTAGTCTGTACCACCAGCAATGACATCACAGCAAAATCTCAGGCTCCACTTCAGATCTACTGAACTGGAATTGACATTTTCACAAGATGCCCCAGATTCAAAGTGTCCATAAGCTCTGGATAAGCAAACAATAATGGTGAAGGACATTCTGGAAGGAAGTATCAGAGGCAGCAAGGCTTGCAGGAATTATAGGTACCTGGAGATTGATCTGGATGGGGCTGAGATTTTTAAACTAGAGAAGAAGGTAACTAAGTGGTGTTCAAGAGAAAGCAATGGGTGTCCGCTTTGCAGGCAGGCATGGAGAGGGAGGGTGGAAGCACCGAAAACAATTCGGTAAACATCACCCAACCTTGAAGCAAAGGGCTGTGGGTCTGATATGGGCTTTTGGCAACCGGGGTGGTGAGGGTGGGACTCATTCATTCGGAATGAGCTTATTTAAGTGAACTACTTAAGTGACTGGTTGGGATGAGTTCACATTACTCTAGGACGATGAAACAAGTCGGTCTTCTTTGAGTTAGGAGATGGGGAGATAGAATGCAGAGCGTGAGAGTGCAGTGGTGGCTATGGAGAAAGGATGTGTGAGCGAAGTCTAGCTCTCCGTTTCTAAGATTTGTACCTCACTCAATTAAATACATGATACCCCTTGGGCCTGGCACTGCCATGGTAGCTAAAAAATATATATATTTAGAAAAATGAAGGTGGGGAGAGCATCTATATAGAGTCCAAGAAATTGACTTTACCCATATATGATTATCTGATTTGCATAAGAAAAGTTTTGACTTTTATTCTTCTGTTGTGAAGGACAATTTAAATATCTATTTTCTGAATATTAGCCAGAAACATTTAAAGACCACCAACTACATTACAGTGCAACTTTTCAATGTTTAAAAAAATTATTATTCTGAAATAATTCAGGGTCATTATCTTCAAATAGAAAACTAATTTTGAGAAAATTCATGTTTGACAATTACTGCTTTTTTCTCCATGTTTTTCTCCATGAAAGCCACCAAAAAAGACTTCAAATTCATTTTATGATTACAGTCAATCCAAGAGATTAAAAGCATTGGATAGTAATAGCACATACATCTTTTACATTTTCTTAATATAAAATATAAAATAGTTACTTCTCTTGTACCATTTAGCTCAAGGAATTAAAAGGGTAAAGCAATGGACACTAGGATATCCCTAATAGAGGGCTCCAAGAGTCATAAACTAATGGTGTTTTACTTAGAAGGATGTTTTTGACATTCGTTGTTAAATTGTGTTGTTGCAATGGGCATGGCAAACTCTAATTACAAGAGCAAAACCAAAACCAAATAAACCCCCTTTCACAGCATATCCCCCTTATTGTTTCTTCCCAGATTGTTCCCATTCACTCAAAAAAAAGTTTGAGTTCCTGCCTTGCAGGGATAACGGCAAACTGCAGTCAGATGTAGGAGCTGCCTCACCAGGTCTGGGAACCAGACCTTAATTAGAATGCTTGGAAAAGAAGAGCAAATGAAAATTATTAAGCTTCATTCTTGATTCCTGGTTCTAATTTTAAAGAGGAAATCATGCATTAATCAAGCCCTGTGTTACAGCTCAGAGGCACGTTTTTAAAATATCCTGAAATAACACGGGGAAAATTTTTGCTATGTTTTGATAACCACCCTAGACTACTTGCTATGAATAGTATGATATATTTCAACATGCAGTGTGCTAGGTTACAGTATACTTAAGTTTTGGTTACGTTATTTATTTATTTATTTTTCTGGACTCAAGGTATAGCACCATAAACAAGGTTCGGCATGTATTCCTTGAAAATATAACACAAATGTTCGGCACTGATTTTCAGAGGTGAATGAAAGGTGAATTAAATGACAAGAGAAGAACACAACTCTACAAAGAGCTACACAGCAAATAATTTCTGATGAGCAGAAAGATTGCTTTTACAGCAGCATTTTGTGATACAGATTCTGAATCAGTTTTGACACTCTGATTTGCAAGGATTAAACTTGTACTTAAGGGTTAGTGATTGTTTTATGTGAGAGTGAAAAATTGTTCCTGTTTTCTACAAAGTGATGAAATATGGATACTGTATTCTCAAAAAAATTCTTGGCAATTAATTCCCCAATTTCTTATCCTGATCCACGTTATGAAAATAAACATACATGCATATACTCCCTATAAATGTGTTTCCTTGTGACTCTAAAGTAATAATTTAAGTTTTTGCCCTTACTGGCTCCACTGATATTAGTAACTTTCTTTCAAAGGAGATTCCGTGGTAGAGAGAATGATGAATCCTGGATGCTCCTTTGTGAAACAGTATCTTCTCACTGCACAGGAACTGCCTTTCTGCATCTCTGCTATTCTTTCAGTGTTCAGAGGCCATAATTTAGAGACTTGCTTAGCCTATGTTGTCTACTTTAAACTTAATTCTAAACGTTTCATGATGAAGATGGTCTAATCTTTAAACACATTTTTAAAAATCAGGCCTTCTGGAGGCTTAGAACTGTGTGAGGACAGAGACTGAATCCATTGTGTATGTGTCTGTGTATGAGTGTCTTTCTTTAATCAGTATAGAGTTTTAAACACAGTAGGCATACAGAAAATATTTGTCAAGTGACTGAAGCCACATCATTAGGATTAGGGGAACATGCCCGGGGATTCAGAGATACGATTTGTTAAGAAGATAACATTGTAAAAAATTATAAATGTTTAACTCTTCCAGGAAATTGTAGGTGGAGTTTCAAACAGTTTCATCAATTATGCAAACTCATATTCTCTCCTTAAATTTAAAAGGAAGCAGGAGTTTTCCTTAATCTCTTTCTTAAGACCAGATCACTCAGCTAACAGGTTTGTTTGTTGGTTTGTTTTCCTAGCATTTTATTTCAGGCACTTTTTCTTTTCTGACATTTTTCTGAGTTTCTTGCACTGTGGAGTAAAAGATCCCAGGATTTTCCACCAGCCAATTCTGTTTTTTTTTTTTTTTTTTTCAGTACGTACGCGGCCCTCTCCCGTTGCGGAGCACAGGCTCCGGACGCGCAGGCTCAGCGGCCGTGGCTTATGCGCAGGCTCAGCGGCCGTGGCTCATGCGCAGGCTCAGCGGCCATGGCTCACGGGCCCAGCCGCTCAGCGGCATGTGGGGTCTTCCCGGACCGGGGCACCAACCCGCGTCCCCTGCATCGGCAGGCGGACTCTCAACCACTGCGCCACCAGGTAAGCGCTCCTTTCTTTTTTTTTTTCTTTGGTACGCGGGCCTCTCACTGTTGTGGCCTCTCCTGTTGTGGAGCACAGGCTCCGGACGCGCAGGCTCAGCGGCCATGGCTCACGGGCCCAGCCGCTCCGCGGCATGTGGGATCTTCCCGGCGGAGCACGAACCCGTGTCCCCTGCATAGGCAGGCGGATTCTCAACCACTGCGCCACCAGGGAAGCCCCAAATCTGGTTTTTTTATCCTCCTTCCGAACCACCACCATTAAAACACACCCCCACCCCCCCCACCCCCCCCACACCAAAACAAAACAAAAATCTTCCCCCTATGGCCCTTTGGCACCAAGACCTGTTTTAGCAAAGGTCATTTTCCAGAGCCTTCACTAGGCTTTGACACATATAATGTCACAGTATGCTTTTTTTTTGAGTGCTTTTGTTCCTTGAGCTTACTTATAATGTCTGCTAAAGGAAGGGCAGAACAAGCCCCAACAAGATTTAGGACACCGTACCGCAGCAAAGATAGCCAGCGTTTAGCCTCCTGGTAAAGAGTTAGCTGTTTAATGAATAACAAATTATAAACAGACCCTGAGGTTAAAGGGTAACAGGCACCGTCTTGGCCTCCACCTTATTAAGCAGACCCACTTCGACAGACGTTGGGCCAATTACATCAGCGGAACCCACTGGGGCTAATTCAAATGTTCCTGTTGTGTTTTCCATCCTATTTACTTATCAGGACTGCACAGCTAAACAGAGCCAACCTTCACCTGATGTGTTCTCTCTTATTATTGTTTAAAAAGTAAGAAACCTCCATTTGGAAAATTCAGTATATTTTTGTCACACGGCAGTAAGTGCTAGGGGTTTGTGGTTATCAGGTGTAACGTGTGTAGGCTGAGGGAGAGCAGCATGGTCAGACCAGCGAACAGAGGTGTGAAAAGTTGTTAAAAATAAGGCTAGAAAAACACGTCTTTTCTTACCAAGCAAAACACAGCTTACATTTCTTAAAAGAACTGAAAGGTCCTGATAAGTGGTGATGAGATTTGCATCATCATTGATCCAACTGATCTTTTCAGAGAAATAGGTCTGACACTTAGGTGTTAGAAAAGTATTTTTGGCTTGTGGGCTATTTCCATTCAACAAAGCATTTATTATGCTCCCATCATGTGCCAGGCATTTTGCACAAAGCCAGGGGTATGAAAATGAATTAAGCAGTTTTTTTGTCCTTGGGGTAATGTAGAGACTGGGAAGAATAATGGAGTTATAAACAAATAATATGGAACATTCTGGTTTTGGAGTTTTGATAAAAATAATTATGAGTGGTATCTAATGAGCCTAGACCGAGAACATCAACAGTGCCAGAGGTTGGCAGGGATTGGGAATGAAAATGAAAAATTAGGGGAGGAGGGATTTTGAATGACTTGGAGCAGGAAGTTGCTGGGCATTCAGATATGATCCATAGATACCGCTGCAGGGGAACAAGAGGTAATACGATGCATTTCTAAGAGTGATTCGCGAAGTGTGTCCCTGGACCAACGGCATCAACATCACCTGGAACTTGTTAGAAATGCAAACTATGCCCCACCCCATAGCTACAGGATCAGGAATTCTGGAGGCAGGGCCCGGCAGCCTGATTGTGATGTATGCTATGGTTTGAGAACCACTAGCTTTAGAGGATGGGGTTTCAAACTTGACATCAGAACCATCTGGGAGTTAAAAAATATGATGCTTGGACCCCATCCCAGAGAGTATGATTTATTTGGTCTGAGGAAATTGAAACTTTGAGGGATTGAATGATTTCCTTCAAGGTCACGTAGCTAATAGGTAGGAATTAATGCCTAGGTCAGCCTGATACCAAGGCCCATGTTTTTCCATTTTGTTGCCTAGGCCTGTCAAACTGTGCAAGAGCAGAGGTTGACCATCCTTTCTCTTGGGCACCTGGGCTCACTGTAAGAGACCTCTTATTGTTTACTTCTGCTCCCTCAAAGGAAAGTACCCTTAAACAATAATGATACTTGTGGATGTGACTTTAATATGTCAAGAATAAGAAATGAATATATCTTAGTTATGTTTATGTTACTTTAAAAATACATTTGTTTGTAAACACATGAACTATCTAGATTACTACGATATACCCCTATTTTCAGCAAATCTAATATACAGAAATTTCACATAGAACTGAAAAATAGAATTACCCTCCAACAGGGCAATATTTTCAATGTACTAAAGTATTCAAGGCCAACTTTCAAGGTTCTTAAGTACAGTGCTTACCCAGATATTCTTTGTGTACTACTCGTGGCCCTTGGGATTTTTAGTGGTATGCAAATGAATATTTGCATGCATAATAGTTATGCATGATTTTTGTTTTCTTATATTTTCTTTATTACCAGCAGAACACAAATTTGTTTGTGGTGGCATTGAAGCCTTGAGGTCTGGTTGTGGACCAATGAGATGAAAGCCAATGTTCCTGGTAGGGTTTCCCAGACAGCCTCTAAAAAGGCAGGCAGAATCAGGCTCTTTGATTTTCCACTTCTGTTCTTCTGCCTGGAACCCAGGCATGGTCTTCTTGTGACCATGAGGAGTCACACACATGCTAAGGATTGCTGAGCATAAAGCAATTAATCATAACAACACAAAGCAAAAAGAGCTGGAAGAGTAGATCTATCTGCTAAAATAAAGACATTTCCAAAAGAACTGCAAATCACTAGGGGTCAATTTGAAAGCAAAAGGATAAGCAGCTTGCAGTCTGAGGTTAATGAAAAGGATGTTTAAGTGCCTCTTTATAATAAAGTTCTCTGCAAAGCGTCATTGTGTGTGTCCTCTTGGAATATTAATTGAGTTCTTGGGTGTAGAATTTTCACTTCTCTTCTGCCTTGGGAATATTGAGCTCTTCTTTGCTCAATTATATTTAGGACGTGCTCTGGATGAGCAGCTAAAGTCATCTCCACTTATGATTGCTGGTTAGTTATTTGAGTACTCCTGTTGCCCTTCTAGAAATAGTGGGCATTTCAAGTCAAAATAGAGGCCAATAACTGCCGGAAACATTAGACAATTAGGAAGAAAGAGGCACTCAAGGAATTCCAGGGTTCTCAGTCCTCATTCAGGTCCTCTGATATTTTTCTCCTTTCCCCAACATGAATGTTCCATCCCAGCTTGTCTTAACTGCTTGCCATTTTCTGAACACAAATTATCCATTTCCATCTCTGTACCATATCTCACACTGTTTCCTTGGTGTCTTAGTCTACTCAGGCTGCTGTAACAAGCCCATAAATGACAGAAATTCATTTCTCACAATTACCGAGGCTGGGAAGTCCAAGGTCAAGTTGCTGGCAGATTCAGGGTCTGGTGAGGACCTGCTTCCTGGCTTGTAGACAACCACCTTCTAGCTGGGTGCTCCCATGGCCTTTCCTTAGTGTGTGCTAGTAAGGAAAGGGGAGATGGGGAGAAGAGAAGGAGAGGGATGGGGGAGGGCAGTTATGCATGTCTTAATGGCTTTTTCTAAGCGATTATACTATCTGATCTCCCTGCTAGGTGCTTTACATGGATTAATCTGCATCTCATTTCATCTGCACAACCTGCTATGAGATACGTAATATGACCATACTTGTTTCACAGATAAGGAGACTGAGTCTTAGGAAGATCAAACGAACCTCCATGAGCTGTGTGGACTTGGATGTAGTAAATTCAGTATTTAATTCAGACAGTCTAGAAACAGCACAGCTTTAACCTATTTTGAACTCAGTGTCACTCTAAGTATCTGAGCATCCACAGCCCTCTTTTCAGAAAGCAGCTACAAGATTCTTTCTTTCTTATCAATTGCCACTATTAGCTAGCTACAGGCTGGGCACTGGGAAACTCAGTGATCTAGGAGGTGGCTTGGATCAAGGACACTGCCTCACTGAGTTCTGCCTAACTGACCCAACTGGATACTTCCTTTCAAAGAACTTTGAAATATATTTATCAGACAGTAGATTGCTTAGAAACTTGAAGAGACCCACCCAGAGAAACAGAAATCCATCTGACTGCTGCAGAAATGGTTTTCTTTGTTTACCTACCTCTGGGTGTTTTCTAACAAAAACTCCCATCACTCAGGGTAAACTTGCCATGTTCCCTTTCCTTGTCATCTCAAAGAGCCTGACTAATATAATCTTAGGAGAATCCAGTGAGAGTTAGGTATCCGGGTGTGAAAAATTTAAAATTTAGCCCTGAACCTCTCTATGAGTCAGAGATGATTTTATCAGCCTGGAGATGTGCACTAAGACTCCACCTGCTCTTCGAGTTGAGTTATTTTTATTGATACCTGAAATAGTGAAAGGGAAGATGTGAGTTCTTGACCCAGTTTTCCTACCAGGCTGCAAAAGGTCTCTTAGGCACATTTAATTTCCACTTCTGTTGAAGCTCTGAGTGACCCTGGCATTCAGCTTCTATTTCTCCACAACACATTTGAGGAATTGTGGAATCAACAGGATTGCAGAAGAGCAGAGGTTCGTACCTACGAAGCTTTTATTAGAAGCAGATAATTTACAAATATGGTTCTGTCATGTAAGTATTTTAGGCTACACTATGATTCTTGATAAAGACAGATTTATGATTTTATTTTAGCTAGCGTATATTTTCTTTCTAGTTGACTACTTCAAACCTAGGTAACAGCTCACCTATTGTGCCTGGTGTGTAAACAGCTGAATCTCTCCTCTGCTCAAATACCTGGAATCATAATTTCCTTCTTTAAAACCTGGCCATAGGCAAAAACATTGATTAATACATTCTCATTCAGCATGCCAAGTCAGGATCTGAGAATGCAAGACAGAGTCTTTGTTTGATTATCACGGTATTGCATGGAAGTGTAATATAACTTCAAACTAACTGCTTTTAAAAGTCAAATGTTTTATTCTTCTATGTTATTAACCTAACTATCCAAGTCATTCGATTTTTATTATAACAGTACTTAGAATAATTGGCGGGACATCTGCAATTCTTTGCCATCCGTGCAATCTGCTTTGACACCACTATGTTAACCGCTGAATACTTTATGTGGTAATTATATGAACAAATGTAAGTACTGTTTTCATAATGTACCTCCATAGAGAATATTATCCAAAACAATATACGCTGAGTCCACAATTATATAACATTCCTTTCCATGAAGATGATGTCACAGAGTCCCATGAAGGTCAGAGACTTAAGAAATAGCCTTTTAAAGAGTTCTTAGACTGTAAGTTGTTACCGGAAAGAACTCAAATAGTTCTGTTATTCCATAAATCTCAAGATAAACCCAACAAGGATGTTTTGATCAAAATTCAATCAATTGCTTTGCTGAACAATTTTAGGTTACTATTAGATTAGTACTTCCATAGGAGAAGATAGAAGTGTTTATTTTTATTTGTGGTTTTGTTTTTAAAGATGGACCTACTGCATGGAAATGAGCTCGTTTTAGCATAGGAGGCCTCTGTCCTCACCTGTATCCTGTAGTTAAGCCGTCTCTGGGCTGTGCAAACAGATTGCTGCTCCTGCTTTAATAATTTGCTTTGGCGAGAAGTCCTTGTTCTGTATTTACTTTTCTTCTTGTTGTGGGTCATTTAAACATCTGTTCTTATGACACGAGAGTTTTCCAGATGGATATGTGTTTGTCACTGGCAGGAAAGTCTATTTTTATAAATAAAGGAAGTAGCATAATGGCCGAAGTGTTTTTTATTCCTTTCTGTTCCCTAATATTAATGAGAAAATTCCTCTGGAATGAATGCCATCTCTATATTAAAGCTAACCAACATCAGTCCTCCCTTTTTTATAATGTGAGCGACCTTATTACAATCAGGCCAATTGTTGTTAACCTGTCAGAACACATTCCATTGTTCCTCCAACTAGGGATGCACTTCTTTTCCTTGCAATACATGTAAAGTCCATCCAAGACTGCTTTAGTCATTCCATAAAGATATTTTACTGAGGGCAGTGCCTTCACAATAGACAGAACAAGGACTTTGGTGCCACGTGGTTCCATGGTTGATTCCTGGATTCACTACTGACTAAATGAAAACCATTGGATGAGTTACTTACTCTTTCTGAATTCCAGTTTTCTCATCCATAACAAGTTATGTATATCTCACAGAGTTTTGTAAAGATCAGATAAAACGGAATTTTCTTGGCACTCAATACACTTTAGATACCTCTAATATACCTATATATGATTATTGTTTTCTTAAGCAAAGGGGAATTTATTGGTATCGAGTTCGCTTATGCCCATGATTGAAATATCCAAATTATTATACAAAGTTTGCTTGTGATATACACTGGTCCTCTACCACTCTTGCCTATGCTCCTGCTGCAGATATAACCACTTTCAATTCTTATTTCCCAATCTCTTAAAATTCTCATTTTGTAACCTGTTAATCCTATGGTTTCAGGTATTAACTGTTGGTATGGAAGATGAGGATGAAGCCTGCCTTTATGTTGCCTCATTATCCTCAATACTCTGTCTCTCTCTTCCTATGATGCCTTTCTGTTTTCATAGTTGTGTCATAATTTTAGTTAGATCAGTACTGAGGACTTACATCATTATGACTATGTAAACACTAATCACAGGTGATGAGACTTAAGATATACCATAATTGCTTTTCCTTTCAAGAAAGAGTTGATGAATGTCAACATTTTTGGTTTAGCTTTATGTATACTTGTTACAATTCAAGCCTTAATGTCCATAAAATGTCCAAGTGACATGTTCATATTTTTAAAGAAATCTCTCTTGGTGCTTTCTGACCTGCGTAAATCAGGGCAAGTTGTCCTCTGAACCTGATGCACAACCGCACATTTCCCTCTGATCTCCACTTCCACTGTCGTCCTAAATATTTCCTCTGCCCCTTTCCTGTGCTGATCTTCTGTTTTCTGTACCACATGTCTTTTTATTTTCTTTTGGTAGAGCACACTTTCCAGTAATTTTCTAAGCATGGGTTCATGAAGGTAACCGTTGATACTTAAATGTCAGATACATTTTGTATTCCAACCTCACACTAGTTGATAGTTTCACAGGTGAATAATTTTAGGTTGGAAGAATTTTCTTTTTAGGAAATGGACTTAGTGCTAGTCTATGCTAAATAAAGTTGAGATGACAGAAATGCTTTTATGTAACATGGGAGAAGGAATCCAAACTCATAGAGAGATAAGAATGTTGGAGTAATTTATGTTCACTGGTCCCAAGAGAGCCAGAAGGCATTACCTTCATTCAGCTATTAGATATAAATTCGCGAGAAGAGCACACCAGTCTCTGAAAACACCGTAGATGATATTCTCCGGGGATGTAGCTAGGGATGTGCATGTCCGATATTGTCATTGGAATGGGCTCCCTGATTTTAGTGCAAATGTTGACATTCCATGGGAGTGGGGGCCAAACAGCATTAACTATATGCCAGAGGCAAGGGGAATGTACTCTATTAGCTGGTCAGGCCTACAGTAATCTTTGACGTTGGCTAAGTGATCCTAGAGTCCTGAGATCAAATAGATGGTCAGGGCACTGAAATCCCACTTAATCTTTAGTAAAACAATATAAGCCCTAGTTTGCTGAGTGGAAGCCTGACTTTCAGCCGTGAGTCATGTCACGGAGCCAGAGCTCCCTAAATAAAGGAGATGGGTACCCTTGAAAAATGTCCTGTGTCAATATCATGCACATGTATTTAAATCTTCCTTCTAGCCTTCCACAGAAAGATTTGTGACCATTATGCACCTAGGAAAGGAAAATATCCAGGCCTTTGGAGGATTATTGGATGTAAACTGAGCCCAAAACCAATTCCTGGGAACCAAAATGTCACTATGATCACAGGTTAGGTGGATGTCGGAGGGTAAATGAAATTTTATTCAAAGACCATTTCATTTTGGGGCCATTGAGTCCCCAAGCCTGTGTTGTGATTACTTCCTTAGTTTCTGTGTGGATAATTTGATGCAATGTATTCAGAAACTAACAGATTCCCCAGTCTTTCTCTGACATAGTCTGTTAAGACTACTACAGTGAGGATAGCAAAGAAGAAGCTTGTGGAGTATGCCCCTAAAAAATTGATAAGTCAAAAGTAATGCCACACATGGACTTATATACACTACCAAATGTAAAATAGATAGCTAGTGGGAAGCAGCTGCATAGCGCAGGGAGATCAGCTCGGTGCTTTGTGTCCACCTAGAGGGGTGGGAGAGGGAGGTTGGGAGGAAGATACAAGAGGGAGGAGATATATGTATATGTATAGCTGATTCACTTTGTTATAAAGCAGAAACCAACACACCATTGTAAAGCAATTATACTCCAATAAAGATGTTAGAAAGAAAAAAAAGTAATGCCACATCACTGAGGGGCTTTCACAAATGAGAGCCATTGTCAAGAACTGAACAGCCAAACAGTGATTTCTAGGATATCCCCATTAAACGTACCTGTTTGGTTTGTGCAGAAGACAGATGATAATGTGTTGTAAATGAATTGTAAAATTTGTAAGCATCTCATGACTCCATTTAGCTACTATTTTATACGGTTCTTTTTTAGTGGAGCAAATTAACACATACCTAGAAGTCGGTTTGCTTTGTAGCTATCCATCTCACCTGAAGCAATTTGCTTTCACTTGATAAACATAAACCTTCACCTTTATCTTTGTCAGTCCTCTAACTCTACAACATAATTTAATCCTCAGGGATTTTTATCATCTCTTCATCTTTTGGTATATAATGCTTGTATATTGCATCAATCATGCTGCTAGGGCCATATAGTAGTAGCAAAATAAATGTTTTGGTAATACCTACCTTTGAAAGAGGATGGAAGATATATCACATAAAATTCAGGGATCTGTTACTTAAAATTGGAGGGGTCCAGTGATCTGAAGCTTGATGATATAGCTCCTTCAAAACGGAAGTCTACAAGGAGTCCTCTGTATCTTATACTAATAAGGAAAAGATGCACTGGTTGTGGACTTGTTTGGATTTGGGATTAATATATAACACATGTGGATATGTGACTCTGACATGTTTATCAAGTGGATTGCTTACAAAACTGTTTACAAATAGTGGGGCCAGAGAGAGAAAAGGCATTCCAGCAGATCAAGGCTGCAGTACAGGCTGTTCTCCCTCTTGGCTCTCATGAAGCAATAGATTCAACGGGGCTTGCAGTGTCTTTGGCAGACTGACATGCTGTGTAAAGCAAGTACAAGCCTAAATAAGAGAACTATGATAGAGGCCACTAACGTTCTATTGCAGAGTCTTGTCTTCTTCAGTTAACTGTTCTTAACTTGTTACTGGTCTGAGGTAGAGACTGCAAGCAGGTAACTGCAACCTGAACTCCTAAAATGAACTGTTTCTATCTTGTTTTCCAAACACAAAGTCAGGTACGTTGAATGGTTCTCCGTCAACAAATTGAAGAGGTAAACACAAAATGCAGACTTGTCAGATTCTGAGAGCACAAGAAATTTGCACGAGTGACTAATCCTCAGTGTACTTACTCCTATGGCTCTGCTTCTGACCCTCCAGAATGGCCTTGAACAGGTGTTCTTATGAACAGTTGACTTACGGGGAGGGGTAATTTGGGTCTGCTTTAGAGATGTTAAATTGCTGGCACCAGATGGCAGAGGACTAGTCTCCTGTACAATCCATTCTTTTAAGGTCAGTCTTGAAGAGAAAGGAAAAGTCTCTTGATGAGAAGAACTACCGATTTATACCAGTTCATGCATCGTGGCTGACGATCAGATTGAACAGTCTGAGATTTAGAAAGAATAAGACAGGAGGACTAGTGACAGATTGGTTTGGGGAAAAGAAATGTGAATGAGCTTCTTGGAATGGGTCCAAATTATGAGAATGTTTATGCTGTGGATGAAAACTCCCCAGAAGGACCCTTCTGTGGAGGAGACTTTCAGTAATTGGTTAGATAAGATTACCCTATGGATTCAATCATAGCTTTCCTCACCCAGGCAGTGCTTGTTTAATGGGCTCATGAATGAAGTGGTCATAATAACAGATACTGAGGTCATTTGTGGACTTGCCACAAATTTATAGAATTCCTCTAACTGCAGCGGATCTGATTATTACTACAACTGGGAGCCCAGCCTGTCGAAACAACAATAAAACTTGAGTCCCTGATACGTTATCATACTCTGGAGAGACTCATCTATCTTTGGCAAATTGATGAACTGTTTTGAAGAGTGTTCTAAAGTATACCTGGAAAAATAATTTGGGAAAATATTAAGCTAAGCCAGAATTTAAAACTTTGTTTTGTTTTAATAGAGATTCCATAATTATATTAATTTCTTCCCTACCAGGTACAGTCTTGATTTTGTCTAAGTGATTCAAAAAACATCAAGGTGTGCAAAATACTGTTCATAGTGGTATGAGACCAATTAGGAGAAAAATGATCTAAATTTAGAGATAATACATTATAACTTGTATTACCCAGAGGGGGAAAATAATTTTATATTTATTTAAAATCATTTGGCTCTTTTTTGTTTTATTATACCCATATTGCTTTTAATTTTAATTAATTTGATATCATTGAACTCGAAGTCCACTTATTAATGCCATTCTTTTTCTTTAACCTTCTCAGTCAATAATTACGATCTTTAAAAAGTGATGCATAACTTCAAAGTGAATGTCTCTTGTTACTGACAATGAGATGTGGGCTAGCAGATTTCCTTGCAAAAATGTGTCTCTCCCTTTAAAGTTGGAGGAAAACTTGCTAGCTTCTCAGCTGTTGGAAACACATATTGAATAACTTTTCTGTAGCTGCATTTTCAATGAATAAACAGCAAGAGCTTATAGAAATTAAATTTCAGAAATAATTGTTGCATAGTAGTTTAAAAATTATTTGTTATTAATATTTGTTAGAAATGTTGAAATAAATTTATTTAAATTTATTAAAAACCACTTAATGAGAAAGGGATGAGAAAAAAATTTAGGAAAATTCTTAATTTTAATATGAATGGATTGATGATTATTTATAACTCTTATATACTGGAACAATCTTCCTATTGTCCTTTTTCTTGCACTTATTCCATCGATGAAATGGGAAGAGTTGTGTTTCACCTTAATGATACAATACTTGAGCACTACTTTTGTTACATATAGAAAAAACTTCTTAGCTGTGCTTTAAAAAACAGTGAAACCAGCCAGTATTTATGATTTGTCTACTAGGTGAATGTCTCCATATGGGGCTAACATTAAAATAATCATACTTTATGCTGTGAAAAAATTCTTGAGGTAACTGAGTAAATGAGATTTAAAAACATGTAGTTTAATAACATTTAAATAGTTGTTTAGAGAGTGTAGAGATGTCAAAGAGAGTCTAGATATAAATCAATTTTTAAAATCCAGCAATTGCTATAGGAATTCAGAGAAGGGACAGATCACTTCAGACAGCCTTGGTCTGGAGTGGTGCCACTTTTCAACGGGAAATCTGTCTGGTTCTGACTGTTCTTCTGGGCTAGGATAAATAAACAGGCAGATAGTTACGGGCTAAGTTTTAAACTTTCTTGACTGAAAATATGCATAGCTTGGACACTTCATTTTTTAAATATCAGTGTTAACTAGAAATGTAAAATAGGCAGTCAGATACGAAAAGTACTAGGATTTCAGTTGCCATCAATTCAAAGAAAGAGGTGAGATCTGAGCTGTTTAGAATGTGAGAGAAGATTTGAATCTATAGAGAAGAAGATCTCTATAGAGCATTTTGGGCATGTGTAACAAAAAAGATCCGGGGATGCTTACAGTGGAAGGGAGTAAGTATGCTGGCTGAAGCAGAGGCAGCATAAAGGAAGTAGTTGGCAATAAGGCCAGGAACTTGGGATGTTGATTGAGGCCAAAGATGAAAGACTTTGAAAACCAAGATCAATTTAAACTATGGGAGTGAAGGATTGTGGATCAGATTTGGAAGAAATTGATGACATAGAAAAAAAAAAAGATAATAAAGAGTGACATTTTCTCACAGCTTCCTGACAGATGTATACCACTCCACGACGCATCAGTCTGTGGAACCTCCATCCCAACTGAACTTACAAGGCTTGTCACTCAAATATAACCATCCAAACCCAGTTTCTTGTAGAGGTAAACATAATGTATGAATTGGTAAACTGCTACGTGTGTGAGTTTTTCCTATTATAATGATTCGTAGATGTCTGGAATGTCAACACCAGATGTTCCTTGCATTTAAAAAGAAAATACAGAGGCATTCAAGAAGGGTAATCAGTTCAGACATAGCTCTCACTTACACCTTAGTGTGAATGATTTCTCTAAGAACTTTTCCCAAAGAGTAAGATCAGACGGTATAGCAGAGAAGGCATGGGACAAAGAGCGGTAGATACAGCACATTCATGTCAGTTCAATCTTCTACCAATTGCATGTGGGTGAAGACATGAGAAGGGATGCTAGTGTGGGGGAATGAAATATAAAAGACTGTTCGGGCCCCGACTGTACTCTCTCAGTTTTGTCCAGAGCCAGCTGATCACCTCTCTGCTTTCCCCAAATTGCCTTGTTGGACAGCTATTCTTATTTACACAGATATAATCGGTTGACTGAGTTCAGCATTAAACCTATCAGACATGTGCTCCCTGAAATGGAGGTCTTGGAGAATTGCCAGAAAGATGAAGAAAAGTTTTTATTTTATTACCATATTTTCCCTTTCATTTAGTCATCTTTATATAAGGAGAGTCATTCTCTTCCCAGTTCCCTGGTCTAAAAGTCACTTTCAAAGTGTAGTCCCTTGAGGGCGTTACTGTACATTATGCATATAATCTATTTATAGACTGACCTTGCTTTTCACTAGGAAAATGAGGCATCTCATTTCCAATATGCTTTCCTTGGATAGAATAGAGAGCAAGCAGAGATTTATGGGTGAGTTCTGAAACTTCTTAACCAAAGATATTTGGAACATTCACTTTTGATATATCAGTGTTATCTGGAAATATAAAATGGGCACCAACTGCAGGGGCAGGACCCTTGGCCCGGTGGACCTGGAGGGCAGATTATTGGGCCAAAGAGAATTGTTCTTGAGCCTTAAGATCTAATGGAACTTGCTCCACTGGATTTTGGGCTTGCATGGTACAGTCACTCCTTTCTTATTTCCTAATTCTCCCTTTTGGAATGGGAATGTCTGTCCTATGCTTGTTCTACCATTGTGTTTTGGAAGCAGGTAACTTGTTTGATTTCCCAGGTTCACTGCAAGAGCAATTTGCCTCAAGATGAATCATATCTTGAGTCTTACCCATATGATTTAGATGATGTTTAGATAAGACTTTGGACATAGATTTCTTAAGTTAACACTGGAATGATTTAAGACTTTTGGGGCTATTAAGATAGAATGACTATATTGCGCATGCATGAATTTGGTGGGGCGGGGAGGGGTCGGTGGCAGAATGCTATGAAGTGAATGTTTGTGTCCTCCCCAAGTTTATATGTTGAAACCTAACTCTCAATGTGACTGACATGTTTACGGGGGGGGGGGGCGTCTTTGGGAGATGATTAGGTCATGAAGGTGGAGCTCTCATGAATGGGATTAGTGACCTTATGAAACAGACTCCAGAGAGCTTCCTTATTTCTTTCACCACTTGAGGACACAGCAAAAAGATGGAACCAGCTTCTATGAACCAGGAAGTTGGCTTTCACGAGACTCTGAATATGCTGGTGCTTTTATTTTTGACTTCCCGGCCCCCAGAAACATGAAAAAGAAATATTTGTTGTTTATAAGTGACCTAGTCTAAGGTATTTTGTTACAGCAGCTTGAACTATGAAAGAGTAATAGATATTTATTTAAAATATTTAAAATCGAGCATCATGAACATATGTTGATCTTTTCAAATGGTCTTGTTAAAAGGAAAAGAAATTGAAAATTGGACTTTCAGGGAAGAGGATCTTCTGGAATGTATAATTATATTACTTTCGAGTAGTGCTTTCTAATCACCACCCTGGTCAGAAATGCTTTATGTCCTCCGTTGTATTGGTAAAGATGACCAATAACAGTCATTTTCAAAAGGTTTTTATTGGGATTGTAATGTCAGTCTTTTGAGAGATTAATTTTTTGAAAGTATTTATGGATATCCTTTAGGCACTAAACAGTACTAGGCACCGAGTATATAAAGGGAGAAGACAGGGAGGGGACCTCTCAGTGACACAAATCAACAAAATGCTGGTGATTTCCGTGGGATATGCTGTTTTCCACTCCTCTCCACTTCTGTGAACCTGTACTGTCTCCCTGTTAGCATATAGAATATAATCTCATCATAGCATGTATAGTGTATAATCTCATGCAGCTCAAGGGCATGTGACCCAGAACAGGCCAATTAATGCCTTTTCCGTGTTCTTTTCCGATTGGAGCTAGACAGTAAGGTCCCTTGTCACCTTGTCAGGACCTGTTAGGATTCAGACCCAGAACTTTCAGTGTGTGATCTCTGCCTCACAGAGAGAGCTGTCTGCAGAAGGAGAGAATGGAACCTATGCTCAAAATGAAGCAGAGATGAGAATGCTGGGAAGGAATGTCTTGACAAAGTTTGAGTTCCTGGATCCGAATGATGTTGAGACCAGCCCCACCTCTTGCTTTTGTTTTGTTTGGTTACATGAGCCAAAGAATTTCCCTTTTTCAGTGAAGACAGTTTGAGTTGACTTTCTTTTGCTGCCAACTAAAAGGTCTTGACCAATCACAGGAGCTAACGTTCAGTATCATACTTATATTTATTACCGTAGAATGAAAGAAAGAATATCACCTCCTAATAGGACAAGGTCTAGCAGAATGCATGATGATGATGATGGTGATAAGAAAAAGAATAAGAAAGAGCAGGAAAAAGAGGAGGTAAAGGAGGAAGAAAACATTAATAAAAATCTAGCTGACATCTATTGATTTTCTAATTTTTATTAGGCTTTGTACTAAATATGTTACTTGTATTAGCTCATTTAATCTTACAGTAACCCTATGAGATATGTGCTATTTTTATCTCAAATTTATAGATGATAACATTGACAAAGATGTTAAGTAGTCTTCTCAAAGCCACATGACTAAGAGTCAGAGAGATAGAGGCAGTCAGTATCCACTTTAGTAGGCTCTCAAGTGATATTTGCTGATGGATAGAAAGAATGAAAGATCCATGAACATAAATAATTATACTGCAATGTGATAGAGGTTTAATCTTTAAAACATTACTATAAAGAAGATACTATTATTAACCTCATTTCATCCACGTGGAAACTGAGGTTTAGAGAGTGTAGTGGATCTTCCTAGGCCATCACTTAGCTAGAAAGTGGTGGAGCTGGGACTATACCCAAGCTGACTTTAAAGTACCCTTGGATACTTTTGTATAAGGTGAGATCCTAAGTAGGAGACCACCTTTATTTTATTTTATTTTTTTACGTCTTTATTGGAGTATAACTGTTGTACAATGTTGAGTTAGCTTCTGCTGTGTAACAAAGTGAATCAGCTGTAGGTATCCATATATCCCCATACCCCCTCCCTCTTGTGTCTCCCTCCCCCCTCCATCCCATCCCTCTAGGTGGTCACAAAGCACCCAGCTGATTTCCCTGTGCTATGCGGCTCCTTCCCACTAGCTATCTGTTTGACATTTGGTCGTGTATATATGTCCATGCTACTCTCTCACCTCGTCCCAGCTTACCCTTCCCACCTTCTCCATGTCCTCAAGTCCATTCTCTATGCCTGTATCTTTACTCCTGTCCTGCCACTAAGTTCATCAGAACCATTATTTTTTAGATTCCATGTATGTGTTAGCATACGGTATTTGTTTTTCTCTTTCTGACTTACTTCGCTCTGTATGACTCTAGGTCCATCCACCTCACTACAAATAACTCAATTTCATTTCTTTTTATGGCTGAGTAATATTCCATTGTATATATGGGCCACATCCACCTTTAAATGAGACTTTAAAACATTTTGGTGCTTTATCCATTTTTGGATCTTTCTTCCTACAATTTTCCTGTAACTATTTCTTTAAGTTTTGTGTTGTTAACATACTTATATATTACATCCTTTTCAGATGTATTATTTCTATCTTTTTGCAGGATCTTCACTAAGATCAGAGCATTCAAACACAATAATAGATAGTCCTCATTTTAAACCAAAACTCATACACATTTCCACAAAAACCTTTTGAAAACTATTGTTGTTGGTCACCTTTACCAATACAATGAGGGCATAAGGCATTTTGACCAGTGTGATGATTAGAAAGCGCTACTTGAAACAAATACAATTATACATTCCAGAAGGTGCTCTCCCCCAAAAGTCCATGTGCATCTTTCAGTTTCAAGTAACTAAATCTGTGTAGCAAAGAAGGCAATCTAAAAATGAAGTACATCCACTAGCTATTTATTCATCTGATTTGCTAGCTGCTGCTTCTTTCACTGAGTCATCTGTTTTCTTACTACATTTATGTGGATAAGTGGTCAAGAACATATCTCCTTGGATGGCATTTTTTAGCTATCCATTTTTCAGTTCTTCCTTAGCTTAGGTACTGTTCTATGCTAACTTCATATCAGTTCATTAAGTTCTTTGGTGAATTCTAACACTGCAGTACTCTTTGAATACAAAAAGTGGTTGTCTTTAGCCAATATTTCGTTTCTAATACAATATGTAAACAATCTTCATTTTTGGCTTTTTGAACAGTGCTGTTACAAATTGCAGCTTGTATTTCTGATTCTTTTCCCCAAATAAATCTTGGAAATAAATCAGTGTGCTATTTCCCAAACTTACATCATACAACCCTGACATTTGAAAAGTTTCAACAATGTGTCTTGGAAATATTTCCATGTCTTTTTAGTCAAAAAGTTTCATAACTTAATCCCTATATGGGCAATTTCTGACTTCTTTGCATCTTTTCCTGATTATAACTCTACCAAAAAAAGCTTTTAAGGGTCTCTGGCCTGTTTTTTTAATATCAAATAAGAGAAAGAAGCAAACATGCTCTCACACGTAAAAATGTAAATACACTCTAGAATACTTTGACCTGCCTAAGGATCTTTCTTCTTCTCTTCAGGGTCTTCTGGGAAGTTGCTGGATATCAGATAACACCAGATAGAGCTTTTTCTTCCTCTTTTTCATTACTGCATTTCCCTCCTTTCCCTATTAAGCATTAAATCCTCTACTTTCAGGAACTTCTAATTCTCCCTCTTTTCAAAACTATAATTGGTATAATTTGGGAATGCTGGTTTTTGCTTCCTTTTGACTCCGTTCCGTGTTTTGCTCCTCTTACCTTTTTTCATCCAGATCTTTAGTGCCAATGTTTTTTCCTGATTTGCCTACTCATGGCCACTCTTCTGTCATTACTGTAAGGGCTTTCTCGTTCATTCCTTCCTTGGTATTTTTCTATAGAATCATCATAGCATACATTTGAAATACAAAGTAATTATTATTCTCATATTAGGCATTATTTATAAAGAAACCGAAGGACAGTGACCTGAGTATGTCACCGAAAAAGAATGACAGACCCAGGTTCAGAGGTTAGAGTTCAGACCCAGGTTCAGAGGTTAGAGTTCAGCCTCAACTCTTAGTCCAAGGCTATCCCATCTAGACTGCTGTTTCTCATTTTAGGAAAGTGTGAACATGACATTTTGAGCCCCAATTTAAATTTATTTTACCTTTATATAAATTCACAACAGTAACCTCCAACCTCATATTTAGTAAGATGTTAAATTTTTTTTTCAGGGCTTGCCATTTTAAGTAGCGTTTCCCACAGGATACTTATCTGAAGGCCTAAAAAAAAAAAAAGTGAATGTGTACTGGATGAGACCTGCTTGACTCAGCAAATTTCTGCAAATTAGACAGATGATGTGCATAACCTCAAAGTATCTTTTTTAAGAAGAAGCATACCACAACCGATTATTAGTCCTCAGACATACGATCATCCTAGACATCAAATTGCTTCCAATTTGATGGATTTTATCCTTTCACTGATCAGACTGTTCTCTTTTTTTTTCTGGAAAAAAATAAATTCTGGAAAGATTTCTTCTGATGCTGAAGGAATCTTGAAGGCTTATCATTGGACTTTGATGGAATTAGAAGCCCACTGATTTGTTCAGAAAACCTCAGACAAGTTTAAAAATAGTACATATTTAGTTAGTAAAACTAACTGAGGGAAAGAGCATATGGTTATATTAGTTAGTGGGTTCTATGAATAGCATTCATGTATAACTCTTTTTCATTTAACAAGGAGTTGTAATTTCTGTACCTGCAGATACATTCTGAACCAGGCTTATTTTGAGCAGTATGTTTCCCCTTTTGTAGAATATAGTGTCTCATGAAACCATGGGGGAAAAAAACAGAATTGATTTATAATTTCAATCAGCTAATTCTTTAACGTATTCCTGATGTTTGATTTCCAAAAAGTTGTTAAGCTGTCTGGACAGGATACAAGTATTGATCACCTATAATTTGGGGGTTGACTTTCTTATTTTAACCAAAAAAATGTGATTCTCCCTTTTCCCTTGAGCCATTGCAAGAAAGGTACCATTGCAAGTGTAAAGGAGGACCTTTTTCAAATTAATTTTTGCTCTTTATTTGACTATACTCAAATTGACATGTAATTTGTGTGAGGCTGTGAAATTGTGGACATTGGAAAAAACTTTCCTGCATTACTGAAAGAACTCCAGGTGGCTGGCTTCTCCCTGTTTCAGAGCTCTTTCAGCACCATTAACCCCTTTCTCCTTTTCTGAGGTGTTTCGGTACCAGCGTACCTCATTTGGTTCAAGTACAAAAATTAAATGGGCTTTTTAGTTAATCTAGCTAAATGTTCTAGCTAATCACTCAGCAACTAATTTTTCTATGATCTTGGCAAAAATTTCAAGTAACAGAATCATACATTCTAGGTCATTCTTGTGGTCCCATGTTTCCAGCATAGATGAATAGCAGTGGACTTTTTCAAAGGACAGATCTGGGTTTAAATCCCATTTCCAGTACTTACAAATTAGGTAGCTTTAGGCAAGTGCGATGGTTAATTTTATGTCAACTTAACTGGGTCATGGGGCACCCATATATTTGGTTAAATACTATTCTGGATGTTTCTGGGAGAGTGTTTTTGGATGAGTTTAACATTCATTCAAATTAATAGACTGAGTAAAGCAGATTGCCTTCTCTAGTGTGGGTGGGCCTCATCCAATCAGTTGAAGGCATGAATAGAACAAAAAGGCTGACCTTCCCCTGAATAAGAAGGAATTTCTGCTTCCTGAATTCCTTGGGGCTCAGACTTTTTTTTTTTTTTTTCTGCTTTCAGACTTGAATAGAAACATGGTCTCTTCCTGGATCTCCAGCCTGCCAGCCTTTGAACTAGAACTATACTGTTGGCTCTCTTGGGTCTCCAGCTGACTGACTACAGATCTTGGGACTCGTCAGCCTGCATAATCATGTGAGCTAATTCCTTATAATAAATCTCTTTCCATGTATAATTTATATAGGATATATATATCCTGTTGGCTCTGTTTCTCTGGAGAACTCTGACTAATATAGCAGGTTATTCATTCTTTTGCAATGAGTGATTTCATCACATGTGAAATAGGGATAATAACACCCATTTTACAAGGTTGTTGTAAGGTTTATGAGATTAGGAGGGCAAAGCATGTTGCACAAAATAGGTGTTTATAAGACAGTAACTGTTGTTATTATAATGATTATTTTTCAGAGCACAGATTCTTTCTAATCTTAAAAAATACAGTTATAGTTAGTCCAATTTTTTTCTTCTTTCTAACTTTTTCTTCCACCTGCAGTTAACTTCCTTTTGATTTCTGACTCAGTGCTGTTTATGTTCCGATGCCATCTCTTCCAAAATTCCTGGTTGAATTTTTTTCTTATAAAATTCTTTAACTCAGCAAAGCAGCCCATGATCCACTGGTAATACTCTTTTATTTAAAAAAATCAATTAATTAATTAATTAATTTTTGGCTGCATTGGGTCTTTGTTGCTGTGCGTGGGCTTTCTCTAGTTGCGGCGAGCAGGGGCTACTTCCGTTGCAGTGCGTGGGCTTCTCATTGCGGTGGCTTCTCTTGTTGTGGAGCACGGGCTCTAGGCGTGCAGGCTTCAGTAGTTGTGGCACGGGGACTCAGTAGTTGTGGCTCATGGGCTCTGGAGAGCAGGCTCAGTAGTTGTGGCTCACGGGCTTAGTTGCTCTGCAGCATGTACCATCTTCCCTGACCAGGGCTTGAACCGGTGTCCCCTGCATTGGCAGGCGGATTCTTAACCACTGTGCCACCAGGGAAGCCCCCATTGGTAATACTTTTGATTCTCATTTTCTGGCTCCCCAGTCTCCAACTGCTTTTGACCCTATCACTCAAGATTGAGGCATCTGGCTTTACCTCTGGGTGACACACATTCCTTAGGCCTGGACAGCAAAAGAAGATGTCGTGAGAATGTGGGTCTTTCAGACTTAACGTCAGGGTCTAGGAGTGTAGTTGGAAGAGGTATTGGGATGGGGGTCTTGGGGTCAGATGAATCATGTCAAATACTCAATGTAGTGTTTCCCCTACAAATCCTTCTGAGGTGTGCTCTTTTACTCCCTGATTTTTCCTTTTTTGCCAGTCCCTGACCACTACTCCCTTAACCCTCCAGATACACATACACTATTTTCTATTCTACCACCTTTCTCTGACTTGCCTTGCTCTGTGTGTATGTGCAGCAATATTGCCCTTACGAGTGGCGTTTGGGTAAGTACCCCTCTTCTTTCATTTCCTTGACTCTAAAGTGGTGCTAGTAACACTTACTCCTGGGATTTGGGGGAAAATTAAATAACACAATGTATACAAACTGTCTTGTATCCTGCCTAGGACACAGTAAGTATACCATAAATTGTAATCAATGCTGTTATGTGACTCAGTTAGAATAGGTTATGAGTTCCAGGGTGAGGATACAGAGGGGGAGATTAGGCCAGAAAGATGGAGGGCAGTGCAACCTTATCATATTAATGTAGGCAAAAAACTGTAGTTGAAGTTACTTTTGTATGTTAAAAATGTGTATTGTCTAAGTATATACATATTAGGAGCATATATTATATATTTTAATATATATCAATCTATATATATTAGTATGTATTATTAGTAATATATTAGTAGTAGTATATATATATAAATAGTATATATTTTTATATATACTTTAAGTATATTATATATATTAAATATTATATATTCACTATACTTTAAATATATTATATATACTTAAAGACCAGACCAAGGCCAAAGATTAAGCTGTCTGGCCAGATAGAGGCAGCAGGAAAGAAGAAGTACTGGCGATGGTTTGTAGGGAGCCAGAAAGTCTAGAAGGAAGCAGAGACAATCGTGGTCCAGGAATGACAGGAGCATATAACACGGGAAGAGTCCTAAAAGATGACAGGCTGGCAAGCTTGCAAAAAGACTAGATTTTAAACGTTCTCACCACACAAAATCTTTTATGTGACGTGACAGAGGTGTTAGCTAATGCCATGGTGGTAATCATGGCAAAATATAAATGTGTCAACTCAACACATTGTACACCTTAAACATACCAATGTTATATGTCAATTATATCTCAATTAAAAAAAGAAATCGCTACAGCCGGAGTGGGAAGGACCATGGGTGCTCAGGCATCGACTACTTGTCCTCTCCCGTGGTGGCAGCACCCACTCAGTGAGGATGGCTGTGGCTGAATGTTATGTGTGGGGACCAACCAGCTTTTTCTGGATCACACAGCCAAGCCGGAGAATTAGAATTTGATCCCAGCACTTTCGAACACCAGCTGCTCTGCAGAGCGAGCTTTTCACCACATCCCACATTCCTCTAACACATGTTTTCTGAGAAATCTTCAGGAAAGAGCAGATACTTGAGCTAGCTTTTGAAAGGCATTCTCAACAAAGGGCCCTGAATGGGAGAGCACGGCAAGTTTAGAGAAGTTAGGGCAGAGAGTGTTTGAGTATAGGCACAAAGCAGATGTGAAAATGGAGCCGGGGCTTTAAAAAAAAGTACAATTTGAGGTCCCTGAGCTAAGTGGAAATGCTACTCGGGAGTCCTGGAGTTACTGAGGAGATCGTTAGAAGATGTGAAGCAGGAGTGACGTGATGAGATTTGTGTTTGAACATGTAATGAATGAATTGGAAGGGAATTCAGCTGGAAACTAGTAGATCAATTAAGAAATATTTTAATGAATGATAAGAAATGTCAAGAAGTCCAATATAGGAAGTGTTTGTGATGTTGGAGAGCAGGGGATAACTTTGACAGATATTAAGCACATTCAGTGTAGGTAAGTGAGGGGGGAGGGAGGAGTTGATAAATGAGACTCTTGACACAGGAGGAGTGACTTCTGCTACTGAGAGATTCTCCAGGTGGCTTGAGGACCCTGCTTTATCAGGAGAGTTTTGGCAGATAATGTGCACCTTGCCAGAACTCAGGGTACTACAGAGATTTCTAGGAGGAATCCATTCATGGCATTCCTACCTTGTGAAGTACAGGGAGACGCTCAGATCTTATTTAACAGTGAGAGTACATTTACCTTTGAATTGCACCTTCTCTGAATCACTGTTACATACAGAGTGTTGTTGAGCTCTAAAGCACATTTGGTTCAAATTTATGGTTATACAACAGGTATTTTTTTCTGATACTGAATATGAGGCCTTGAAAATATTATGTTAAATAGACAGACCATTCCAGCCTATTGTGGCATGTCTGTAAGTACCTGTTCAGTTTATATATTCTGTATATACTCTTTAAGAAAACAGCACCATCCGCCATGATGCACCCAGGACAGCTAGTTATTTCTGTAGGTGTTGAAATGGATATATATTTGGCTTTGTCTTTGTCTATGATTAAATGTTATTGAGTATTAACAAATAAAACCCTTTATGACTTTTTTCCGAAAATCGAATGCAGCATGATATAGAACTTAATACCCCTAATTGCAAACTAACAAGAGCTGCTTTTACAATTACTTCAATGTTTGTATGGTTATGACTCATGAACAAATTACTTTCATGGTTGGGTTGTGTTTATACAAGGCAGGGTGTGAATTTTAAAAATGGATCAACAAGATGGGACAGATTTAGGTGTGGACATATTTATGTAACATGTTTAAATATGGGCATAGAGAAGCAGAAAAACAAATACCTCTTTTGGCATGCTCAGTAGTTAAAGAAGATTTTGTGCACTATTGTATTAATAAACATTTATGGAGATTGAATGAAAATTGGCATCAGGTAGGGTTCTGGCAAAAAGCCCTTTAGTAGAGTCAGTTGAAAGCTAGTGACACGTTAAATCCTTAAGAAAATATGGAATAATGCCACTTGCAAATCCTTCACTTACAACAGATGGAATGCAAGCTCATTCCAAATGGCAGACTACTCAACAGTGGCAAATGAAATTAAACCAATAATGGTAGTATGAATCTGTGAAAAAAGGAAGTAGACATACAACCCAAGAAATTCAAATGGAATATTACTACTGTGTTTCACATCTGGTAATATACCTCACGCACAGGTAATGTTCTAACTTCCTTGAGTGATTGTTAAGTCATACTGTTTGTCCTGTTCTATGCTCATAGGCCCTTTTGCAAGTACAGCCCAGTTACTGTTACGCATTTAACCCAAGTCTGAGTCTGTATCCCTCAGACTTTAAGAACAGACACTATGCCCAATGCAGTCCTTACATACAGTAGGCTCTCTGAAGGGCTGACAAGGTCTGAAATAACTCTTCCCAGAACAAGGGTTAAAAACCTGAATCTTCTCTATGGTTCTGAAAACATTCCATGTTTCTCCTAACCAACTCTGCCCATGGGTAACGCCAGCCTGCTTATAGGCAGTCTCTGAGCAAGTTCAGAACTGTGCAGTAAATAGTACACGATGCATTACCATTTATATTACAGCTAAATTGGTCTTATTAAGAGATTAACTATAGGACAAAAGATAACTGCTAGAGGCTTAAGAATTCTCTTTAAAAATGTGTCCTTAAGGAGGAGCGTAGAAAAAAGAATTATCATCCAGCTAACAAGATGTTTAGGAGGCAGTGCTGGGGGTAGACATTGTATAACAAAGGGGCTTGGACATACTACATAGATGTATATCCTAGTAAGTGTTCCATGTATATATATAATTATTTACATGGGCTAAATCAGAGAGACGCCTGCATCGTATTCCACTTTTATTTTCTTTCTTGAGATTTTCTGTTACTAATAATTAGGAGACTACATCACATTGTTTGTCACAGGCTCAAATCTTGATTCAGGATTTCTGGGATTTCAGCTCTAGGTAGATAATCAGCAGCATCTTTGGGGAACTTTTATAGAGAACAGCTTCTTCTTCCCCGGAAATACTTGGCAAAAATTGTGATTTAATGTTCTTGCCCTGAGCTTAGTGGCATTCTCTGGTCTTCCCATCATTCTTGCTCATTTCCCAGAGGCAATGATGCTTCCCTACTTCCTTTGGCTACCTTCTCTCTAGAGGGTAGCTAATATCCATGCTCTTAGGTACAGAATCACAGGCTTTTTTCAGGGGCTAATTTGTTGCAGTAAAGTTTCTCAGAATCCTTGGATACTGTCTAGAAGGTATACATTTTCCTGATGACTGCAGAATACTATCCAAATGATCCCTTAAAATATCTTCACAGGTACTGCATTGCAAAGCTATTCAGACCGGAAGTGTCAAAACTCTGGTACCCATACATAGTAAGAATCCTGATGGATTTTTCATATGTCCCTGCCATAAATCTGTGAGGGGTTATGGACTTTGTCTTCTTTCTGTCTTCTATCCACATATCCAGTCCTGTTCATTCTACCTATTTAGCAATCTCTTGAGTCTTCTCTTTATCCCAAGCACCTTTACCATAGCTGAGCCACCTGCTGTAAAAATCTTTTATTTCCCCACATGTACCCCTAATCCCTTCCGATCATTCTTCATACAATAGCCGAGGTAACTTTATAATAGTACAGACCTTATTATATTCTTTTCCTAGTTCAAACCCTCCTAATGACTCCTGATTGTTCTTAAAATAAATCCGAATCCTTATTGTGGTGTCTAAGGCCCTATCTGGTCTTAGACCTGTCTACCGCAATAGCCTCATCTTTTGTAAGGCTCTCTCTTGAGCTGTGATCTCTGGCCATCTTCCGAGATTTTCCTCCTGTCTGCCTCAGGACCTTTACACATGCTCTTCCCTCTTTTGGAAATACTTTTCTACACCCTCCATCCACTCCTTTATTCAGCTAACTCCTACTAGTTCTTCACTTTTTAACTTATATATCCTTTCTTCAGGGAATCCTTCATTGACTCCGGTTCACGCCTTCTGAATAGCTAAGGTCACTAATTATACACTCTCAGCACAATGAACTTCATTAACCAATTGTCACTGACATTAATTGTTTTATGCTTATTTTCTCATTTAGACTTTAAGCTCCAAATGAGAATAGACTGTATCGTGTTCTTGTTTATAACATTTAAACCACTGTTTTCCCTATGCCTAGCTTGGAGCATTGCAACCAGTAGGTGCTCAATATATATTTATCTGTCACTTGCTAAGTGTCTCTGGAAGTGCATGCATAGCCTTTGGTTCAACAAGGTAAACTTGAACAACAACTCTAATAGTTTCTGATTATACTATTAAGACTTTGGAGCATACAAAAAATCCAATTTTTCTCTTATTTTTTGGTTTGGACAAAACTGCTCATGTTAATAGCTTGTCCCTGGGAAATTATGTCTTTTTCTTTTAATCTCATGTGATGCCTGTACAATATGTAGATGAATGTTTGGTGAATTCTTAATAAATGCTTAAGAAGGCTTTCCACTGCCCTAATTCTTTGTCTTCTTTAGCATCTCTAGTGATTTAGCTATTTCGTTTGGTTGTTCTCTTGGTTTAATATTAACCTCTGAATTCTAGGAGCCTGGTACCAGTGTCCTAAAGATCTGGACTGGAGGATACTTTAAATGACACATCACCATGTTCTACTCACAACTATTCCCCTTTCCCTCTGGACTATTTATCCTCTTCTGTAGGGTGATTTGCTTCTCAAGCTGCTACATTGTCTAGAAGGGTATTGGTGACCATGCTCATCAAGTCAAAAGCTGCCTTTCAGAACCAAAGTATCTAGTCATTCTTCCTGCCACAGAGCTCACTAGGTCCCATGCAATTAAAATTCAGAATTGCATTGTCTTTAATGAGTATAATATTGATGCTATCCAAATTAAATATGAGTGATAAAAAATAGACACAGATTGAAAACCATGTTTGTACTTCTTTCTTATCTAGATAAGAAAGTAGATAAGAACTACTTACTAAATGGCAATGTTTTTATAACCTCTCTTTGGGTTTGGAATATATGTAATTTTTGAAACCATGTCATATAGTCTGAAAGGGCATCTGTTTATGATGAAAGAAAAAAACCACAGGAATCACATCTTCTCTTACACCTGATTTAAATAATATTTACTACCTGTATGTGATTATACTGATAGCAAGATACTCATGTTTGGACACACATACCAGACTGGATTTTTATAAGCAGTTACTGCTAACTGAATTGCTCCTGTGTTTCTTTCTGGACTGTATGATACAGCAGAAATTCAGGAATATGTTTTGCTTCTCTTTTCTTCTTTCAAACCTTTCTTTCTTTCTTCTTTGAGACCTCCATCTTTCAGAGGTTTCAAATTAACAAAGGTTAATAATGAGAATAATTTCTTTATGTATTAACATATATGTTCTAATTTAGAATGATATAAAGATAAACACATTTTATGATTTTTTTATTCTAGATTTCATTTAATTTTCAGCCTCTAAACCTATGAATGTTGAAAACTGTGCTTGGGCATAGATTTTGTGCCTCTTCATGAAAAAATGTGATCTCTGGGCGAAGTTCGATAATGATTTATTTCTCTGGCTTATACCTAAAACATTTTCCTTCAGTTATTTATTTTATTTTTAATTTAATTCTTCAAGTCATACATAAATATGTTCTCAATGCACAAGATGTAAACAATACAAATAAAGTAAAAGTCCCTCTTTGTAACCCCACGTCAATCATCTCCTAATCTCATTCCCTTTCCCAGCAGTGACCATGACTAAATGTTTGATATGTGTGTTTGTTAAACTTTAAAATTTATTTCATGCATATATATATGCTAATACATAGGTTAAATTTATCATAAAAATATATCATGACCTAAATCAAATTACTCTTTTGCTTAAAAATCTCCCTTGGCTTCTTACTTTACTTCATACCTTATTTTACCATGGACCTCACCCTGGCCTCCACGGCCCTTCATGATCTGATCCTTGCTTGCTTCTCTAACTCATTTCCTACACTACCCCATTTCTTTACCAAGGTCCAAGAACACTGGATCATTCCATCTCTTTAATACATTCTGTCTTGTTAATACCCTGCATGTTCCTCCCTTACAGTATGTTCCTGAGCACTTTTCTTTACCTGGAAGAGTCCACACCCAACATTTACATGGCTAGTACTGCCTCATCATTCAAATCTCGGCTCACATACCGTTTCCTAAGAGAAGTCTTTTCTCAGAGGCTATTCTGGTCATTTTGTCTCCTGCTAGGTACTCTCGAGCTAACTATTCCGTTTGAGTATCCACAGCACTTACTACTACTCAGAATTTTGTAGTGGAGACAAACAAAACAAACCGTGATTGTTATCTGCTTTCTGTACTAGAATAGAAGCTTCATGAGGACAGGGTCTTTGGCTTGTTCATCTGTTTATATCTCCCATGCCTACAATGGCACCTGACACGTAATAACTGATTTTTGAGCAATGAGGACTACAGAGCAAAGAAAGTCCTGTCACGTCATGGTTCGTACCATGATGGAGGTGCAAGTTCTATTTATAGTTGTGGGTAACGAGTAAGTTACTTAACTTCTTTTGAGTATTCTCATGTCTACAATACTTATGATAACAATAGAATCAGCTTCGTCAAGTTGTTGTCAGACTGTTAACTGGGATAATGCGAGCAAAGTGGATAATTTCCTAGAAATATATGACCACCAAGACTGAATCATAAAGAAATAGAAAATCTGAACAGATTAATTACTAGTAAGAAGGTTGAATCAGTAATCAAAAATATCCCAACAAATAAAAGCTTCAGGACCAGATGCCTTTCCTGGTAAATTCTACGAAATATTTGAAGAAAAATTAATGCCAGTAACTTCTCAGACTCTTCCAAAAGTTGAAGAGGAGGGAACACTTCCAAACTCATTTTACGAGGCCAGCATTACTCCAAGACAAAGCCAGATAAGGACACTATGAGGAAAGAAAACTACAGACCAATATCTCTGATGAATATAGATAGAAAAATTCTCAATAAAATATTAGCAAACAGAATTCAACAGTACATTAAAAGCATCATACACTATGATCAAGTGGGTTTTATCCTTGGAACATAAGGATGGTTCAACATATGCAAATCAATAAATGTGATTCACCACATTAATAGAATGAAAGATAAAAATCATATGATCATCTCAATAGATGCTGAAAAAGCATCTGACAAAACACAACATCTTTCTATGACAAAAGCTCTGAACAAATTGGGTATAGAAGGAATGTACCTCAACATAATAAAGACCATTACAGTAAGCCCACAGCTAACATCTCACTCAACAGTGAATGTTTGAAATCTTTTCCTCTAAGATCAGGAAAAGATAAGGGTGCCCACTCCCACCACTACTATTCGATGTCTTACTAGAAGTCCTAGCTAGGCAGGAAAAAGAAATAAAAGTCATCCAAATTTGAAAGGAAGAAGTATAAATGTCTTTGCAGATATGATCATACATATAGAAGATCCTAAAAACTCCACCAAAAAACTGTTAGAACTCATCAACAAACTCAGTAAAGATTCAGAATACAAAATCAACATGCAGAATCAGTTGCATTTCTATGCATTAACAACAAAATCTCTGATAAAGAAATAAAGAAAACAATCCCATTCAAATATAGTATCAAAAACAATAAAATACTTAGGAATAAATTTAACTAAGGAAGTGAAAGACCTCTACACTGAAAACTATAAGATTTTGATGAAAGAAGTTGAAAAGACACAAACAAATGGGAAAATATCCTGTGTTCATGAACAGGAAGAATTAATACTATTAAAATGTTCATACTTCCCAAAGTGATCTATAAATTCAATGCAATGCCCTTCAAAGTTCCAATGGCATTTTTCACAGAAATAGAACAACCAATGCTAAATTTTGTATGGAACCATAAAAGACCCCACATAGCCAAAGGAATCCTGAGAAAGAAGAACAAAACTGGAGACGTCACACTTCCTGATTTCAAACTGTACTATCAAGCTATATTAATCAAAGTAGTATGGTACTGGCATAAAAACAGGCATGTAGATCAATGGAACAGAATTGAGAGCCCAGGTATAAACCTTCCCATATAAGGTTAACTAATATTGGGAAACAAGAATACTCAATGGAAACAAGAATACTCAATGGGGAAAGTTTAGTTTCTTCAATAAACAGTGTAGGAAAAACTGGATAATTATATGTAGAAGAATAAAAATGAATTCCTATCTTAACACCAATCACAAAAATAAATGAATTAAAGAAGAGATCTGAAACCATAACACTCCTAGAAGGAAGCACAGAGAAAAAACTCCTTGACTTTGGTCTTAGGAACAACTTCCTGGATATACACAAAAAGCACAAGTGACCAAAGCAAAAATAAATAAGTGGGACTACATCAAACTAAAAAAAAGCTCCTGCACAGCAAAAGAAGCAATCAACAAAATGAAAAGGCAACCTACAAAATGGAAGAAAATAATGACAAATCATGTATCTGATGAGTTAATATCCACAATATATAAGGAACTAATACAACTCAATAGCAAACCACAACCAAATAGTCTTATTAAAAAATGGATAGAGGGACTAAACAGACATTTTTCCAAAGAAGACCTCCAAATGGCCAAGAGCTACATGAAAAAAATGCTCAAATTTACTAATTATCAGGGAAATGCAAATTAAAACCACAATGAGATATCACTTCATACCTGTTACAATGGCTATCATCAAAAGTACAAGAGATAACAAGTGTAGGTAAGAATGTGGAAAAACAAGAGCCTTTGTTCACTTTCGGTGGGAATATAAATTGGTACAGCCATTATGGAAAAGAGTATGGAGGTTTTTCAAAAAATTAAAAATAGAATTACCATATGATTCAGCAATCTTACTTCTGGGTATATTTTCCAAGGAAAGGTTATAAGAAACTGAAGAGATATCTGTACTCCAGGTTCACTGTAATATTATTCACAACAGCCAAGATATGGAAATAACCTATGTATCTGCCTGTAGATGAATGAATAAAGAAGAAGTGGTATATATACACAATGGAATATTATTCAACCATTTGTGACAACATGGATGGACCTTGAGGGCACTATGCTAAGTGAAATAAGTGAGACAGAGGAAGACAAATACTGCATGGTATCATTTATTTGTGGAATCTAAAAAAAACTAAACTCATAGATACTGAGGGTAGAATAGTGATTGCCAGGGGTTGGGGTTGGAGAAAATGGGGAGATAGTGGTCAAAGGGTATAAACTTCCAGTTATACGAAGAATACGTTCTGGAGATCTAATGTATTCCATGGTGGAAATAGTTAACAATAATGTATTATATACTTGAAAGTTGCTAAGAGAGTAGATCTTAAATGTTTTCACCACAGAAAAGCAATGGTCATTATGTGAGGTAATGGAAGTATTAACTAACCCTACTGTGGTAGTCATTTCACAATATAGAAGTGTATGAAGTCAACACATTGTAGACCTTAAACTTAATGTTATATGTCAATTATATCTCTATAAACCTGGGAAGAAAATGACAGCTAAAATTTGGTGTCAACTCCTAAGTGATATTTGAGACCTCTCATTTTTTTCTTTACTGTTCTAACTGGGTGTTTCTTCCTAGGGAGGGAAAAAAAAAAAAGAGCTGGTTTTGTTGTTTTCTTTTTTTTTTTTTAATTTAAGAAATGTGATAGGGTAGGAAGGCAAAGCTAAACTATTGATACATTGGAAACCCATCTCCCTTTGCCCGTGGATGGATCTACCGCCTCTCTTGCACTTTTTAAAAAAATTGATGAGTCTTTAAATTCTATAGTGCTTGCTCTATATCTCTTGCACTTTTTTTGAAGCAATTCAAGTATGAATATAGGAGGGGGATCAAGAAAGAGAACACACTAAAATTCCCTCTTTTATTAACCATATGGTTAAATGTGTACTGTTAGTGGAATTCAGTAACTCTACACAGTTTAGTCTACCCTCAGTGGGCAATTAGCCATATTATAAGCAGCAAACCTGCGATGGAGACAAAAAGATAGTCAGTTTGTTAGTTCAGGACTAATGTTTGCCTATTTCTAGTACACAGGATTTAAGTTTATCTGAAATTATAGACAAACCTTTCCTACCAGCCACATAATCCTCGGTTGTTTACAAACAATTGCAATTTGGAGTCCTACTTTATTTGCTCATGAAGACAAACAGGAAGGGGAAGAAGTGAAATTCTTAAGACTCGGCAATATAAACAATTGACCGATGAAGGGACACAGACTATTCTAGCCAGGTTCTCCCCGGTCCTCTTACCCTTTCATTCTCTTATTTTCTTGGAATTAAACCAGAATGACATTGATCTGGTTAGCAGGAATTTCTCTTGTTTAAAGATTATTTCAAACAAGGATGGGGAACGATACAAAATGTTTTCCTTGTGTAAAGGCATAAACTGAAAATATCCAAGTCTCAGTCCCCACTTCAGCTGTCAGTAACAACCCCTGATGGAGAAGGCTTTAATCTGGGAAGTTATAAGGACAAGTTTAGCTGGGAATGTTTGACCTTACAATTCGGAAAAAGAAATCTACTATATAATGAACTACAGCACCTCCAGATTAGAGAAACCATAAGCAACATGTAGTAGATTCTCCTGTTAATTCTTATTTTTCTCTTAACTAAAGAGTCAGTGAAATCCTTAGCTTGACCTATCATCAGGGGATTTGCTGCTTGTATCTAATTTTAGATTTCTCCTCTTGCTTTGTCTAAGCTCTGCTGATGCCCTTCTCTGTGTGCCTCGGCCTTTCAGTGGCATATTTCCTTTCATAAGCACCTTGCCACGGGTTCTTCGGTAGAGTCTGGAGTGGAGCCAGATGCACAGGATCTGATCCCAGCCATGCCGCTTCCTGTGTGGATTTTCATATTAAGTCATGTAACCTCACAGTGCCTTGCTTTTCTCCTTCTAAATGAGACTTATCTGGCAATTTCATGGGGTTGATGTGTAGTTCAGCTGTTATCTTTATTTCTAGTGGAAGACTTGGTTTAGTTTCATCTGCATTTGTTCAGATTTCACTTTGTTTAACAAGTTTTTTCAATGGCATTCTTTTTTTTTTTTTGAGGATACAGATGTCTTTTATTAAATCAGACGTTAAAGACATTTGCAAAAATGAAGAATAATATCACTCTTCTCACTATTTTTCTGTTTTAGAAAACAATTATTTTTCATAAAAATGTTATTTGTGTTAACATGCAATAGATTATATTTTTATATAAATACATAAATATTTTCTAAATTTATCAGTTTTAATTTCTGATATGTAGTAGATAATAATAGATATAACTCACATATACCAAAGCTCCTCAGGGTCCTGAATACTTTTTAAGAGTGTAAAGTCCCTGAGAGGAATAAGTGTGAGAACCACTGCTCTAAGATTAGTCAGGAGAATGAAAGAGAAGAGTCCTTGCCCTCATTCTAGTTGGAGTATGCAGGTGAGCAAATGGATAAACATGACTTCAGATTGTACAAGGCTCTAAAATAAATGAGGTGATGTGATACCTCATCGGTAAAAGTGCTTTCAATACTAAGCTCAGGGAAGGCTTCTCTGAGAAAATTATAATTTGGCCTGAGACTTAAAGAATGAGTAAAAGTGACCAACTAAAGAGCCAGAGGAAGAGCATTTCAGGTAGAAGGAGAAAGAATTACATTAATCTGAGACACAAAAGGTGTGCATGTTTGAGAGCCAGAGATGAATGGGGCCAGTGGGACTGGAGTGGAGTGGTCGTCAGAGAAAGCAGTGCTAAAGGTTGCAGAACTAGGCAGAGGAGAAGGACCTTGGTGGCCACCATTTGGATTAAAACGAAGTCCAGTGGGAAGCCACTAAAGGATGAAATAAGGGACTGTGTAATGTGATGAAGATGTTAGAAGGTGACTGGCTGCTGTGTGGAGGCTGGATTGCTGGGTAGTAAGAATTGAGGCGGGGAGACCAGTTAGACAGGCAAGACTGGAACAGACAATGGCAAGTGGCTAAGCCAAGTGGTGGCCATGGGGATTGAGAAAAAGTGAAAGATGCCAGATATACTTTGGAAGTAACAATAGGATCTGCTGATGGAATGGATGCGGGGAATGAAAAAAGGGAGGAATCAAAGTTGATTCCTAGGTCTTTGAGTAGAGCAACCAAGTGATGACAGAGTGCATTTGCTGAGATGACCCATCACTGTGTAATCACCACACATTGCCACACCTTCAGCCCCCT
This sequence comes from Leucopleurus acutus, assembly GCF_964270905.1. Lineage (NCBI taxonomy): Eukaryota > Metazoa > Chordata > Mammalia > Artiodactyla > Delphinidae > Leucopleurus > Leucopleurus acutus. Next base: position 53,345,916 of record NC_139160.1, read on the forward strand.
TGCACCTCTGCATCAAACTTGCCTGGTAAAAATCTCAAACCTGGTCCAATATAAATCGCCACTGACTCTTCATTTGCCCCCGTGCAATGAAACATGATGGAGAAAAAAAAGCACACGCACAAGCTGACTGATCTCACTTTAGGACCTCAAACTTCAAGTGCACCTTTGTCCTGCCATGCAATCCTACTATAATTTCCTAGGTAATTCACCTTCCTGCTCTCCTAGGTAACTATTTTGTATCTTCTTCTCTCTCCTTTAACCTGCAGTACCTCTCCACTCTCCATTTCTCAGCTGATAATGACCTTGCTTTCTATTTCAATGAAAAATGAGCTTCCACACCTCTGGCTACATCTGCCAACCTACTTAAAATGGACCCTTCTGCCCTTCCTCCAACTGCAATGGATAAAATGTCTGATCTTCCACCTATGACCGCAGTCTCCACTTGAACTCTGGATCCCCCCTTCCTTGCCTAATTGTGAACATTGCTCCAAAGGTAACATCTGTCTTTCTGGAGATATCAGCCAGCATCTGCAGCACTCTCGTTAAGCTTTCACTCCCTCCATTACACTGTAATTATTCTTGTCAAGGTCATCAATAACTTCCACATTGTTTTTAAAAAATTTTATATATTTTAATTAAAAATTAAAAAAAATTTTAATACAATTTTTAAGGGTTACTTTTCATTTACAGTTATTACAAAATGTTGGCCATATTCCCCATGTTATACAATACATCCTTGAGCCTATCTCACACCCAGTAGTTTGTATCTCCCACTCCCCCATCCCTGTGTTGCCCCTCTCCCCCACCCCAGTGGGTCTGCTTCTTTTTTGTTATATTCACTGGTTTGATTTCAACAGTATTCTTTTTTTATTTTTATTGGAGTACAGTTGCTTTACAATGTGTGTTAGCTTCTACTGCACAGCAAAATGAATCAGCCATACATACACATATATCCCCTTCATGTAGGACACTACAGTGCATTAAGTAGTGTTCCCTGTGCTGTACAGTATGTTCCCACCAGTTGTCTGTTTTATACATAGTATCAGTAGTGTATATGTGTGAATCCCAATCTTCCAATTCCTCCTACCCCACCCCTTTTCCCCTTGGTATCCATATATTTGTTCTCTATGTCTGTGTCTCTATTTCTGCTTGGCAGTTAAGGTCATCTATACCATTTTTCTAGATTCCACATATATGCATTAATATATGAAATTTGTTTTTCTCTTTCTGACTTACTTCACTCTGTATGACACTCTCTAGGTGCAAACACGTCTCTGCAAATGACCTAATTTCATTCCTTTTTATGGCTGAGTAATATTCCATTGTATATATGTACTATATCTTCTTTTTGCATTCTTCTGTTTATGGACATTTAGGTTGCTTCCATGTCCTGGCTATTGTAAATAGTGCTGCTGTGAACATTGGGGTGCATGTGTCTTTTTGAATTATGGTTTTCTCTGGGTCAACAGTATTCTTTTTAAAATTTAATTGATTAATTAATTAATTTTTGGCTGCGTTGGGTCTTCGTTGCTGTGCGCGGGCTTTCTCTAGTTGCGGTGAGCGGGCGCTACTCTTTGTTGTGGTGTGCAGCCCTCTCATTGTGGTGGCTTCCCTTGTTGTGGAGCATTGGCTTTGGTGCGCGGGCTTCAGTAGTTGTGGCGCACGGGCTTAGTTGCTCCACAGCATATGGGGTCTTCCTGGACCAGGGCTCGAACCCGTGTCCCCTGCATTGGCAGGCAGATTCTTAACCACTGCGCCACCTGGGAAGTTCTCAACAGTATTCTTGAAGAGGCTGTTTTTAGCATTATATTCTGACAACTGCCTGTACTAATTTTTATTGCTCAAGAAACAGTTTGTATAATGGACATTATTGTTGTTGTTTTATTATTATTTTCTGTTCAACAACTCTTTCCCCTTAACTTTTAAATAGCATCTGGTTTCCTTTTGGGGAATTCTCTCACCACCTTTAGGTAGGTTGCCAGTCTTGAAGGTGCTTACTTCTCCCCCTCAAACCTAATTGGGCACTCCTGGAATTCTGATAATTTAAGTAGTGGGCAGAGTGACAAATGAACTAAAAATGGCTGAACCTATTCACTCCAGCTGTAGTGCACCTGGATGAACTTCTCAAGTAACTCCTTCTAACTTAGACTCTCTAAAAGATATCTGATTGCTACCCGAGTTTTTCTGGTAGTCCTGAGAGTTCCCCCTACATCCATCCGATGCATTATCTTTTTATATACTTAAGCTGGCCAGAGTAAATTTCTTTTACACAAAGTTGATGACTCTCCTCTCTGATACAGATTCCTTCTCTCTGTGTTAGTCCTGCAACTCTGCTTTCTACCCACATATTCTGTGCCCACCCCAGTGTTTTGCTCCGTTGTATTCTGTGTACTCCGGCCAGCTGCTACTGTGTTCTTTCCCGCTGCAGCCATTGCAAGCATATTTTATTCTACTGCATTTGGTAGAAAGAATCATTTCTTGATTAGTATCTGAGTTGAAAATGGTTTCTCAGTTGAGCAAAATTACCAGAGGTGTACTAGACTTGTTTTAATGGCCTGCTGTTTCCTCAGCCCTTCCAAAGCAACCTGCTGAGGTCCTTGTTCACTAATGAATGGGCGTGTTACACTCATGTATCATGTGACCACACCATCTGGCTGATACTTACTGGGCCATGGATGTGCATGTACCCCAAGGCAGCAAGTCCATGTTTCAGCAAGGCAGAAACTTATGACTTGCATACTCTGGCTCAAAAAAATGTGAAGAAAGCCAATCAGATCCATCTCTTAAGAATTTAGAATTGGGAAACAGACCTGCCTAAAGTAGTTAACCTTAGGGACATCCATCAAAATGATGGATGAAGAGTTGCTAGTGTATACAGGGGGCTGAAATACTCACTTGGAGACATGTACAAGCTGAAGCAGGAAAGGACCCCTGAAAGAGAGGCAGATGAATGAAGCGGTCTTGCAGAAAAAAGCAGAAATGTATGAAAATGTGATCTCTGAGGGGGAAACAGGTTTGGTTTCTGATGGCTGTCCTGGTCTAGTTCCTGTGAGGCTAGCTGTATAGTACTACCTCTCTCAAATTTATGAGATCTTTATATATCCTTCAAATATTATATCCTGTCATGTTTTTCCTATGATTTGTGAAGCCACAGTTTCCTGATTAAAGCAGATATTGTGACGCTTCCTATGTAACATCATTAATTCTCCTCTTTGGGAGTAGTAGCAGGTCAGAATATTTCTGTTAAGTCACTTTATAGTCATTATGTATGAGCTACAATAACATGGGAATTTTCTTGTTATTCTTGTAGCTTTTTATTAAATTATTGGCTTTGTGTATGCCATCCCTCTTCCTAGATGGCCTTTTCATCTTACGGTCAAGCTAGTAGTGATCTGTACCCACTATACCACTAGGCATTGGTAGCTATAGTCAGTGTAGCCCACCAATTCTGTGTGACTTATTCAAGAACACCATGGTTCAATTAGATATTTAAAGCTCTTCAATTTTTCCTTTTAGAGGAAAAGATAAATTTGAGTTTTTAATGGAAGTGGGACAGTTGCTTCATTCAAATGCTAACTACCTTCCCCCTTTGGAAATGCTAATCCCTTTGAAAAACACTGTGGAAAATCTTTTAGGAGTTTCTTGGAATCATGCAGTTACAATAGCACAATGACCTTTACAAACTCTAGCTACTGAAGTAGTATTGTGCGGTGGCCAGCACCATGCGTCTGGAGTCATATTTGGTTTGACCTTAGTCTTTACAACTTATTAGTTGTTGCTTTGGTTAAGTGCCTTAATTTCTCTGATCTGCATATTTAAAATGGTGACAATGATAGTACCTATGTGTAATTGCTAGGGTGTAGGGTAATCTACTATAATAACAAAACCTCCAACTACAGTGGATTTGTAAATATAGGAATTTATTTCCAACTCACACAATAGTCCAAAGGCAGGGGAACATTTAGAGCAGGAAAGTGGCTCTATAATTCTCATATATGCTACTCCTTGTGGGTTCAAGGTGGCTACTATAATTTTCATTATCTCCAGTTAGCAGAAAGGTGAAAAGGATGAAAGGATCCTATGACAGCTGTTATACAGGAATACCTGGGAATTGAACATACATTACTTCCTTACTTGTTGCTGAAAGGTCACCCTTAGTTTTCAGGGATGTTGCAAAATATGTTCTTTGGGTGAGAAACCATGTGCCCAGCTTCAAGACTGGGGAAGATGAGAAGAATGGCTCATAAGGTCATTTAGTTTTCTGCCAAACCTACTCTATTTTCTGAGTGTTAACTCTGTGCAAATAATTTAGTTATACGAACTTATTTAAACCTCACAAAGTTCATATAACTAAATTATTTGCATAGAGTTAACACTCAGAAAATAGAATAACAAATTATGTAGATTCCCAGTTACACGTCGTTTCATTTCCAAAAGCATTTGAGTTATTTCTTTGGGAGGAAAACAGAAGTTTTCTCTAAAGAAATCATAAACACAATATAGCCCAGTATCTAATCCAGGATTACATTTGTAAAAAATCCCGATAGGTAGGTAGCTTTCATACTTTATTTTTTTGAGTAGTGATGCTTTTTTTTTTAAACATCTTTATTGGAGTATAATTGCTTTACAATGGTGTGTTAGTTTCTGCTGTATAACAAAGTGAATCAGCTATACACATACATATATCCCCATATCCCCTCCCTCTTGCATATCCCTCCCACCCTCCCTATCCCACCCCTCTAGGTGGTCACAAAGCATGGAGCTGATCTCCCTGTGCTATGCGGCTGCTTCCCACTATCTGTTTTACATTTGGTAGTATATATTAGTCCATGCCACTCTCTCACTTCGTCCCAGCTTAGTTGCAGTATTCAGAATTTATTTTTTCTTTCTTTTTTTTTTTTTTGGTACGCGGGCCTCTCACTGTTGTGGCCTCTCCCGTTGCGGAGCACAGGCTCCGGACGCGCAGGCTCAGCGGCCATGGCTCACGGGCCCAGCCGCCCCGTGGCATGTGGGATCCTCCTGGACAGGGGCACGAACCCGCGTCCCCTGCATCGGCAGGCGGACTCTCAACCACTGCACCACCAGGGAAGCCCTATTTTTTCTTTGATTTAGAGTTATTGGGAGTTTTTAATTTAAAAAAAATTATTTTGTGAGTGAAGCAATATTTTTTTAAAAATTAGACTTTTGTTGTAAAGTTCTGATTTTAATGAATTTAGTGACCTTAAGTTTTCTTTTTAGGCAACAGTGGTACAATGGTGGAGAAAGTTGTCAAAAGTGTCTCCTCATTTTTGGCTGGATGTGATAAATCTTTTTGCTCATAGCACACACATACCTACTTACTTCACCTCAAGTTACTTTTTTAGGGACTTTTTTTTATCAACAGTAACATATCCTGATGATTTCAAGTCTGTAAGGAAATGGATAATATTCTCTTTAAAAAAAAATTAGGTAGCTCATCTCAGATCATTCTAATTACTGCAGCAGCTTCTTAAAATTCTTCTATGCCATAGGGCTTCCCTGGTGGCACAGTGGTTAAGAATCCGCCTGCCATTGTAGGGTACACAGGTTCGAGCCCTGGTCCGGGAAGATCCCACATGCCGTGGAGCAACTAAGCCCGTGCGCCACAACTACTGAGCCTGCGCGCTAGAGCCCATGAGCCACAACTACTGAGCCCGCGTGGTACAACTACTGAAGCCCGCGCGCCTAGAGCCCGTGCTCCACAACAAGAGAAGCCACCACAATGAGAAGCCCGCGCACAGCAACAAAGACCCCATGCAGCCAAAAATAAATAAATAAATAAAATAAACAAAAATTCTTCTATGCCATAATTATCTGTATAAATGTGAACCTTTTGTAACCATTCCTTTGCTTTTTATTCTCATTTGCTTCACGAGTACTTGGCATATTGTTTTCAAAGATAGCTACAATTTCTCCCATCCCATCAGCCCCATAGTGATATGACTTTATCACTCTTATTATTATTATTTATTTAGTTAGTTTTAAATTTTTGGCTGTGTTGGGTCTTCGTTTCTGTGCGAGGGCTTTCTCCAGTTGTGGCGAGCGGGGGCCGCTCTTCATCGCGGTGCGCGGGCCTCTCACTATCGTGGCCTCTCTCATTGCGGAGCACAGACTCCAGACATGCAGGCTCAGCGGTTGTGGCTCACGGGCCCAGTTGCTCTGCGGCATGTGGGATCTTCCCAGACCAGGGCTCGAACCCGTGTCCCCTGCATTAGCAGGCAGATTCTCAACCACTGTGCCACCAGGGAAGCCCCTATCACTCTTATTATTAAGAGATGAAGTCTCTTTCCCCTCCCTTTGGTCTGTGCTTGTCCTGAGATCTGCTGTGACCAACGGTGTGCAACAGATGTGACATTGCGTGACTTCTGGCTCTAAGTTTTAAGAGGTCTTGAGGTTTCCATTTTCACCCTTGGAGACATGTTCAACCTAGACTACCAACTAATAAGAGCAGACCAAGATAACCAAGTGTAGATAAAGGTTACATGGAGGACTGCTTTCAGCATGAGAGCCCCAAATATGTATGTGCCATCTTGGATCCTCCAGCCCTGGTCAAGCCACCCCAGCCAGCACTGTATGGAGTAAGAACCAAGCTGTCTCCTGTGACTCTTGCTCAAGTTCCTGACCCACAGAATGGTGAGCAATACAATGGTTGCTGATTTCAGCCACTAAGTTTTGGAGTGGATTGTTATGCAGCAAAAGATTACTGGAACTGTCTTTTCTTCCTCTTGTCATTACATTGTTTTTCAGGACAGGAACCAAGTCCAATGCATTTTTTGTTTGTTTTGTTTTTGTTTTTTTGTTTTTGCGGTACGCGGGCCTCTCACCGCTGCAGCCTGCAGCCTCTCCCGTTGTGGAGCACAGGCTCCGGACGCGCAGGCTCAGCGGCCATGGCTCACGGGCCCAGCCGCTCCGCTGCACGTGGGATCCTCCCGGACCAGGGCACGAACCCGCGTCCCCCGCATCGGCAGGCGGACCCTCAACCACTGCGCCACCAGGGAAGCCCCAATGCATTTTTTTGATGTCTCTCCACAAAGCAGTGTACTGATTGCACAATAGCTGTAACTGAGTGTTAATTCCACTTCAAATGTCTGGAGAAAATTTCTCAGGATTAAGTTGATAAATTTCATTGAATGTTAGTGTGTTTTGGAAAAGCAGCTTTGTTATAATTTGATATTTTAACGCATGACCTTGTGTAAGTCAGTGAATTGCATGAGGCCTTGGTGCTATTAATCAAGGTCTCTGAGTACCACCACCCTGAAATTTTGTGAAACCGCAATCCTGTGACCAGCTCCAGCTAGAACCACTAATAAAATAGAGAATAAAAATATGTAGGTAGAAAGCAATGGAGAGAAGAAGAGAATGTAAATGTAACCATGCCGAATTTTAAGGCAGTTTAATTTATTTGTTCTGAGTTGTGTATTTTGGCCTTCTATTTTAGAGTAAAATAAATAATTTCAAATAAAGCAAAACTGGATAGTATAGGAGGAACAACTTGTCTCCCACACAACTCCATATTTTCTGTAACTAAGGAAAATACCACAAATTGAGGAAACAACTATTAAATGACAGTTATAGCAAAATGTGACACCAATATATCAATATTATGCAAAATCCATGGTCTTATCATAAAGACAAAATAAAAGCTAACCTCTGAGTAAAATATGGTATTTCAAAGCAGACGTGTGCATTGCTAAAGGATTTACTGTTTTGATTCCTCCCTCCCTCCCTCCCTTCCTTCTTACCCTCCTTCCTTTCTTCGTCCTTCTAGTGGATGAGCTAATCACATATAAAAGAAAAGAATTCAAAGTATCAAAATAGAGTTTTGGTCATGTTTCTTTAAGTAACTAAATTCCACATTTTGCTTGGTTGGAAATGACCTGCTATCTTACTGTCACTTCTGACACATGGGAAGTTGTGTCTTTATTTATCTATTTTTATTTCTTCCATTAGCATCTAAATAACTGCAGCTTGTACTGAATTACTGCATGGATTGTCTCTGCTTCTTTGAAAAGAAAGTCATTCATTAGGGTGCCTTACCTTTACCAACAGACATGTTCTCAGCTTCATGATGGCTGGCAGCCAGAGAAGCAATTTCCTTTCCTTTAAAAGGGGTTGGAAAGCATCTGATTATATCGGGAAGAGGTATTTCAGTTTTCAAGGTGAAAGAACACTTGCTTCTTTTATAGATAATGGAAGAAATAAGATACATTAGTGAAAGGCAGAGGGCATACCAATTAAAACTCTCTAGGAAGGGCGGGACACAGTCTGTCCACATGTTATTTCAATGTAAATTAGCAGAGCAGGGTAAGAATACCAGTGTTCTCCTTTACGACTTAAATAATTCAACTTTTAAGATAGGTTTTTCTTGGACATATTTTCTATACCAGAGCAACTGATAGCACAATACTTATCACTTAAAAGTTCTTAAATATTGTTTCCCTGTCTTAGACTATAAATTCTCAGAATAAGAGTTATAATACTGGAAAAAAAAAATTTCTACTTATTTTATCCCGACCTTTAGAATTTTGTTCAAGAGAAAGAAAACATGGAGGTTCCTTGGACAAGCAGACAAAAGAATAATAGCTATTGAAATTATCTTTAACTGTTGTGAATCTAAGATAAAACAACTTAATAAAAAATGCCCAGCCCACACAGGCTATTCAGTTCATATTTGTTGTCTACCTTTTCCCGCATATCCTCTGTACCAGGACCATGTGACCCAGCAATCCACTACTGGGCATATACCCAGAGAAAACCACAATTCAGAAAGACACATGCACCCCAATGTTCACTGCAGCAGTATTTACAATAGCCAGATTATGGAAACAACCTAAATGTCCATCAACAGAAGAATGCAAAGAGAAGATGTGGTACATATATACAATGGAATATTACTCAACCATAAAAAGGAACAAAATTGGGTCATTTGTAGAGATGTGGATGGACCTAGAAACTGTCATACAGAATGAAGTCAGAAAGAGAAGAACAAATATCGTATATTAATGCATATATGTGGAATCTAGAAAAATGGTACAGATGAGCCTATTTTGCAGGACAGGAATAGAGATGCCGATGAAGAGAGCAGATGGGTGGACACGGAGCAGGGAGAGGGGAGGGTGGGATGAATTGGGAGGTTAGGATTGACATATATACACTACCATGTGTAAAATAGGTAGCTAGTTGGAAGCTGCTGTATAGCAGAGGGAGCTCAACTCAGTGCTCTGTGATGACCCAGATGGGTGGGATGGGGGGGTGGGAGGGAGGTCCAAGAGGGAGGGAATATATGTATACATATAGCTGATTCACTTTGTTGTACAGCAGAAACACAACATTATAAAGCTTATACTCCAAATAAAAAAATACATATCTAATATATAAAAATATATATAAAATATAAGGTATATAAAATATAACATATATAAAATATCCATAAAATATATAAAAATATAATGTGAGATATACAGAACAAGCGAGTGGTTACCAGTGGGGAGAGGGAAGAGGGGAGGGGCAAGATAGGGGTAGAGGAGAAAAAAAAGGGTTATTATGGAATTATATGAAATCATGTGTGAAACTTTTGAAAATTGTAAAGCACTATAGAATTTAAAGACTCTTTCATTCAGTAAAATAAAATAACATGATTGATTGAATCAACAAAAAGTGTAATGTGAACCACAAATATGAGAACACCTGTGTAATTTTATTCTTATATTATTTTTTCCATACTCCTAATTTATCAATGTAATTTTAAATTTTCTAGTAGGTGCATTAAAAGAAAAGAATCTGGCAAATTTGTTTTGTTTTGTTTTGTTTTGTTTTTTTTGCGGTACGCGGGCCTCTCACTGTCGTGGCCTCTCGTTGCGGAGCACAGGCTCCGGACGTGCAGGCTCAGCGGCCATGACTCACGGGCCCAGCCGCTCCGCGACATGTGGGATCTTCCCGGACCGGGGCACGAACCCGTCCGTGTCCCCTGCATCGGCAGGCGGACTCTCAACCACTGCGACACCAGGGAAGCCCGCAAATTAGTTTTAATAATATATTTTATTTAACCCAATATATCCAAATAATACCATTTCAGGATGTAATAAATATATATTATTAATGAGATATTTTATATTCTTTTTTTGGGAACAGAGTCTTCAAAACCATTATGTACAGATTTTACATAAAGTATATCCCAATTTAGACGAGTCACCTTTCAAGTGCTCAGTAACTACATGTGTCTAGTGGTTCCTATACCAGATGGCACAGCCTGTTTTCTTTATTCAGTTCTCCAAATTTCTTTTCCTGATATTAGCTTCTAGGACCATGTCTTCAACTTTTTGGCTTTTCGGGTGATCTTTTCTACGTCTGCTTTGGGGGAGACACATAAGGTGCCTTCCCCTCCATGTGGGAGTTTTCATGAGCTATTTTTATGAATCTTCCTTACTTCTTCTTTATTACCTCTTGATGTGCCAGCTATCCAGTATTCACTCAGGAACCCAGCAACTCTCTGTGTGCAGATAATTCACACATTTGCTCCATTTATTTCTAGTGTCCATCACAATTTATTTCTCTTAGCTTCCTATTTGACATTTTGTAAATCAAAGCCTTTAAGCCTTGGTTTTAAAATTTGTAAAACAAGGGAGTGTTAACTAGATGATTTCAAAGGTCCCCTGTACATTTACTATAACATGATTCTAGGGTTCTTTATATTAACTCAGACTCAACATTATGAAAGTGGCTGTTTCACTCAATGCCCAGTTTCCCCATTATAGGGGGCTATTTATATACACACTGAATATTCTAAGCAAAGACTCTCTCTTTGAGCTAATGTAGTCCGTCAGTTCTTCCTTCATCATGTATCACCTGCATCTAGACCCCAATCAACTCTCCAGAATTTTTGTAGGTGTTATCCATTCTTCACATTGTCTCTCTCTAGTGTATGTTTAAGTTTGTTGGATTTATCATCATCTCTAACTTTGACTACATATTTAGGGAGGTAGAAAAACAAGAGAAGCCCTGAATGTGTATATGAAAGGGAATATGAACTAGAAATTGGGGAATTAAAGTCCCAAGTTCAAGACTGAAATTTAAAATCAGTTTGAAGGTGAGCAGTAAATGTTGGCCTGATTTAGATGACCTTATAGAAGGTAGAGCTACTACAGAAATATGTGAGTTTGGCATTTGATGTATTTTTTTCCCCATCAAATAAATGTTGTACCTCTAAGGTACAAATTATGGAACTCTGATAATAAAGTAATTTAAATGCTATAAGGTTTGAATTTTGTTATTTATTACGTAAGTCCAGCCTGTGAAATTTCTGTAGCCATCTGTGATCATGGAATATATTCAAAATATGCCATCCCGTGCCAACTCAACTGCAGCACACCCAGGCTCCATGAAGAATCTGAACATCATTTATCCTGATCAGTATATAGTGCATAACAGCCCTTTCAGGATCAACAACATTACTTGTCATCCAAGAGCATCCCATTATCTTGTCATTCCTTAGGTCTTTCCTCTTCGAGCCACTCCATGACACCTGTGATTCGTTGCTCTCTACTGATTCCACTGTTAACCACTTTAACTATGTCTGTTTCTGCTGGTTTTGTTTTATATTTAACATCCAAAGATAATCAGATTATGTATTTCGTATCCAATATAAAGCAGTTTTCCTACTTGGTGTTCTCCAGACTGCCATGTTGGGAGACAGGTTCATTTATGTCTAATCTAGAGATGGCTTATCATTGGTCCCTTCAACTGTGGTAGAGGTTTCAATGTCACATAACTCAAAGCATAGTAACTTCCATGCAAAGAACTGTCTGGAGCAGCTTTTCCCAGTACATTTTTGGTTATGCAGTGGATACTTTACAGCTTTATGCGTTTCTACAGTAAGCACCTACTATCCTCTAGGAACTTTTTAAACACTTGTGTTATAAACAAATAAGACATAGATTCTGTCTGAAAGGAGCTCACAGTCCAACGTAGAAATGCAAACTTTTTTTTTTTTTTTTTGCTAAAAATATAGTTATGCAGAGAGATAAGCAGAGGTGTGATGAAGAAGTGATTAACTTTAGTTGGAGAGAATAAGAAGGCTTCATAGAAGAGCTGATTTTGAAGAAGCATCTTAATTGCAGATGTTCTCAGTAGGGTGTGGAGATAGGGAAGGAAAAGGGAATGCAATTTCAGACATGACACAATCTGAATGGAAGTACAGATGTGTAATCCAGAAGCTGGATGAAATGTATTAGGGTTAAAGCATAGACTGCAAGGGTGGCGCAACAAGAGAGTAGATGGGATAAGTAGCTAGTGTCCAGATCATGGAAGGCCATGTGCTGATGGGTTTGGACTTTGTTCTACAAGTAATGGGAAGCTACTGAAAGGTTTCAAGCCATTGACTAAAATAACAAGATCGGTATTTATGTTAGATAACCCTGATAGCAGGGTAGGGGAGGAATTAAAAATGGGGGTGACCTGAGGAGTGATACTGGGAGGGGGGTATTGCCACTGTCCATGAAAGCGCTGGTGAGATGAGGCTTTGGAAAAAGACAGCAATGAATGGAAGAAGGGTTCAAAGAAGTAAAAGGATAAGGATTAGCAATATATAAGTGACTGACGTGGGGCTAAGGTTGAAGCAGGAGACTAAGATTATTCCCAGGTTTGGTCCTCTATTTCCACGTGAATCCTGGTGGTTTTCAAGAAAAAAAAAAAGGGAACCCAGAAGGACAAAGAGATTTGGGGAAAATTCTGTGTACAATTCCTGTCATTGCAAGAGCTCCAATCAAGGAGGTATGGTAGGGGTTTGGGCACCTATTTTAGCTAAAGTTATGGATGAGAATGTCAGGGAATGTCTAGAAAGAAGAGGAGATGACCAAAGACTAAGCTGTAGGGCTTCCAAGCGTTAAGAAGTGGGTGAGCAGAAGAGACTGAGGGATATTTAGAGAGGTGGGGTAGAGAACCAGGAGATAGTAGCATACAGGTTAGCAGTGACAAGGAGTAAAATAGGTCAAATGGAACAAGGACTGAAACAACCCAATAGAAAATAGTGACATCTACTGGAACATTTCCTGGGCTGTGGGGAGGATAGAACATTGTTTTAAGTCATTTGAAGAATAAATATGAGAGAGAGGAGACAGCAATTTCAGATCATTCTTTCAAAGACTTGGTTGTCAAGGGGAGAGCTAGCATAACATGTGCAGAAAGAATTACTGGAGCTGATAAGGGAGGGTCTGACTTTTTGGATTACTTAATCTATAAAATGGGAGAGCCATTCTGAGCATGTTTAAAGCCTATAAATTGAGAGGCAAAAGAGGGAGAGAACAGTTATGCAGAAAGAGGATATAACTGCAGGACCAAGTTCATATCAGGGGTAAAATTAGCTTTGAGGAGGAAAAAAGAGCAACATCCTATAATACTTAAGACAGGTTAGATGATCAATGCAAACTGAATCTCTTTCAGGTAGCAGTTTCTGAGAACATTTCCTAAGTATATGCAAGAGTGCTCAACACACATGATGTGATTATTGCTGACTTTATCTATTTGCTCCAAACCTCACAATTTTCTGTTTTCAATACTTGTATCTGTGATTTGCCCCCCAGTTTTTACTGGCAGTAGAAAAACTCCCTCTGGAAAAAACAGTATGGATTCTAGTTTCAGTTACTACCATTGCCCATTACTTCAGCTACCTCCTCACTCAGCAGCCACAGAGCTGGTTAATTTTAAGTTGGAGCTTCTTTCTCTCAGCTCAGAACTTGTTCCACGTCTGTTCTAATATAGCACTCCATTTCTTAAAAAAACTCAATGCTTAAAGACTAATAAAATTATTTCCTAAAATTACTTTATAAATAAATATAGTAATAAGTGAGAAAATAAAATAAGTGAAGGCATACTTTTTATAAAAACTTACATTCCAGTATTTCTACAGAGCTTTTTGTTTCTTTGTTTTTAATGAAGACAGTATCTATTATCCTCTCCTTTTTTCTACCTCTCCCAATCAATTTCAAATCTTTTATCTATTTCTTTGGTATTTACCTGTATATTTCTTAAAAAATATCTTAAACTACTTTAATAATATAGTTATGTTTTTCCAGCTTAGACATTATGTATTTCACATACTACAAGTGAAAGATGAATATTTAATTCTTTTATATTCTCAATCTCCTTCACTTTCTTCCCCCATTTTCCAATATGTTTAATCTTGTTTATCTGATCAATAATCAGTTCTTACATTATTGTGAGCATAAATATTTTTCACAGGTAACCCTTATAAGTTATTATGTTTATATTTTCTTCCTTGGATACTTTTTTTTGTTTTTTTTTGCGTTTGAGTTAAAAATTGTGTGTGTGTGTGTGTGTGTGTGTATGTGTGTGTTTGTTTCGGTTGCTTTATTTGCTACATACCTATTACTGATTCATCCCCAAACTCTGCCAAAGGGGAAATGTCTTAATATTTTAAACATTTAAGTGTTTCTATTCATTTTATCTTCTTGGAGATATCTTTCCAGGAGAGCTTTCTCCTCTTGGTCTCCTTTGGGCTTACTGCTCTCCTGGTGTTTTGCATAGCTATTGTTGTTTTGGGATCTCCCTTTACAATCATCCTAGAAATTCTCTTAGTAGTTCACCTCCATTGGATCCCCTGTGTGTAGGTTTATGTCTTCCTTTTTCTTGGTTTACACCCTCATTTTGGTGACATGTTTTCTACTAATTTCCTGAGGAAGAGCTCATGGGAGATCAAGTTTGAGATACCTTGTAAATATGAAATACCTTTATTCCACTTTCATGGTTTTCTTTCCCAGTTTGGCCACTGTAAAAGTATAAAATAGCAATAATATTCATTCATAAGTTTGAAGTTATTGTTTTATTTATTTGTGTGTTTGTCTTGTGTTGCTGCTGACAAGTTTGATGCCATTCTGATTTTTTTCTCTCTGCGAGTTTTACTCCCATGTTCTACTTTTTAAAGTGATATGAACTGATGTGGGTTTTTTTTTTTCCCTCACTTGTGTTAGGCATTCCATAGACTTTTCACTCTGAATTTCAGTTTTGAAACATTATGTTGAATTAGTTCCTTGATAATCTCCTTAGGATAATTTCTTCTGTTCTCTTTCTCATTTTCCTATTATTCATATAATGAACCTTTGAGGCGGGTGCTCTACGTTTTTTTCCTTTCTGTTTAATTTTCTACATGTAGTCTTTTTATTCTGATTTCTTAGAGATTTCCTTACGTTAAATTCAACATTTTCTAGCTGAGTTTTTCTTCATTTCTGCTATCACAGTTCTAGTTTCTACAAGTCTTCCTTTCTTTGTATGGATGTTTATTTTTTTTTAGCATCATGGTGTTTTTTTCATGGAAGTAAGATTTCCTGTCTCTGAGAGGCTAGATGTTAAATGCAGACACACAGACACAGAGTTTTGTTCTGCTTCCATCACTCTGTTTTCTCCACATTTGTTACTTCGGTTTGTTTGGTCTCTGTCTTTCATGTTAGAGGCTTTCCTCAAATATCTGGGGATACTTGGCTGCCCATAAATATTTAGAAATGAGTCACCAAATACCTGATTAGAAACTGATGGGCTTGTCAGCTGGTGTGCCTTCTTGGTGGGTGATCTGGCCCTGACGTTTGGTCAGTGAACTCCTGACTATTAGTGATTTTCAGGTCTTTTCTCTTAGTCTGGTTAGATTCCCTGGAGAAGAATTATCCACCCTCCTATCAGGAGGGTCTAATACTGGCTGCTAGCATTCTTAGAGTCACGTAAGGGGAGAGGTCAGGGAGATCTCGTGGTTCGGGGTGTACATGAACCATTACAATTGAAGAGTCCTAGCTGGGCCCATGTTCTCTACTCCAGTATCCCTCTGACTCCTCTTCTGTAGAAAGTTAAGCCCCATCCTTCTACAGGAGAAGAGAAAGTGGCCTAGCCGCCTGTAATGTAGTTAGGGAACTGTTTCTGTATTGCATTCAACAAACATCCTCCTGGATTTAATCCACCTTTATCTTCAGGTTTGGGTATAGCTGGGACTGTCAGTTCTGGAGGATTTATGAGTTTTGCAGTACACATCATTTTGCTTCTGGACTTTCTCTATGAATGTCTTGGAATTAATTCATCTTTCTCCAGGCTAAGGCAGTTATTATTTGTCTATCTGCTTTCTAGCTTCCAAAAATGTGCAGCTGTTGTCTTTTCTTGCATGACATTTGTATTTATCACTTACTGCCTTAAGAATCCACTGTTAGGTTAATAGGGTGTCATGAGCAAACACAGGTAAGCGTGTGTTGGTTTTGTTGTATAATTTAGACAACTTGGAATATATAGTTTTTTGAGACAACCTCTTAAGATATAGCATTATTTAAAAACACTGATCTAAGCATGGAAGTCACAACTTCTAAATGTTTTGTAAAGTGCAAAAAAACCAACATAAGTTTCTAAAGGTGATAAAGTTGAACCATGAATCCCTTTAGTAATAAATAATCTATATCTATTTTTGTGTGCTTCACACATCTCTTAATAACCATGAAGGGATTACAGTATTCTCAGTAGATCGATTCCATACTTCTTATTAATCATTCTAACTTTTATAATGCTGGAAGTGCCAAAATATCTCCTCAGTGCAGCTGCATATTCACGGTCCAAAACATTCTTTCCAGTATGACTTGATTATCCTCATCAACTTTGTAACGACCTTCATATGTGAGGTGAGGGAGTGAAAAAATCAAGCTTGCCACAAATAAGAGTAGAATCAGCGTTCTAATGTGAATTCCGATTAGAAACAGTGTGCTAGCTGTGAGGAGAATTAGTTGGAGTTGCTCATTCTAGAGCAGACACACTAAACATATATAAAAAATAATAAATAAAAATCTTTGGAAAAATATGACTGCCCCTAATTTACAAGAACTTGGTTAAATATTTAATAATTTCAAAGAATAAACAACTGTTGTGTCCAAGAAGTAGACGTAATAGTAAATGTTGAAACCAAGGCAAAGAAGATGAAAATATCTGTATCTAGTGTTGTCAGTATGGCTTCAGCCAATATGCCAGTAGAAGAGAATAAATGACATGTAAATTGGGATCGAAGAACTGCCTCCATTCTTGTAAGATGCAGTTCGGAGGTTTGAATACTTCCTGTATGAGTTTAAATTGTCTATACATTGAGTGGGTTTTATAGGAAACCTCTGTATGGCAAAAGAAATTGAAGAAGTAACAAAGTTTGCCTGAGGGCTAAACACCTGTATTCAAGTTAATGGGATATGTGCCCAAATAAGGCTTCAGTCAGTCATTATAAAACAAACAAACAAAATATGAGGTTAGGAAAAAAAAGTACCACTTTTCTGAAGAGTCTTCCTCCTAATGAGCACTTCAGATTACATTAATTTCCTTTAAAATTTTACATGAATTCTTTTTTCCCCAGGAAGTTTATGTATTTTTATGCCACTTGGCCCTCCGTATAGAAGAAATATATTGTCCCTATTGCACAGAAAAATGAAAGCGCAGCAAAAAGATTGGTGGGATGAGAAGACGGTTAGGGGGATGTTCTGAAATTAAGTAAATCAGAATAGAAAGAGAATATTTATGCTTCTTTTCCTTTGATTCTATTTTTAAATATGCACTCTCAGATTAGCATAGAAAGATATTTATTAACTGCTTACTAGCATGTAATTGCATTAGATAAATTATAAATAAGTTGAAAGATATATTGACAATTACATCCAATCTCGCATTTCAAAGCCAAGAGAGAAAGCAAAGTAAACAAATTAAAAATAGAATATAAAAGCATTACACAAAATAATCTAAGGAAACAGTGCAATGCAGAATCAATTCTGAGGAAAAATAAACTATGCTAATTATAAAATCAGTGGGACTATTTCATTGTGTGGACTCATGAACTCAACTTCAAGAGATGCACTGTAGTAATTTGTCAAAATTGGCCCATTTATTCAATTCCATATAATCTAAGAAGGTGAAGATTGCATAGTGTTGACCTCAGTTGGAAAAGAGATTTCACTACCTAGGTCAGTTATATATCTGTCATTCATTCATTGCTTTATTTATTCACCTTCGGGACAATTAGTGTTTATTTTCAGTTGGGGGTCAAGATATTGAAGAGGAAAAACACATGGTCCTGATTCTTCAGGAGCTCAGACAGTTGGAGATATAAGAACATATAACAAGGGCGCTGATATGTGATCACTTTTCACAGGGATGGGATGTTAAGTGCTGTGGTGTGGAGCGTAAAGGAAGGTTTCTGAAGTCATGCTTGCTTTCAATCTAAGAATATGACTAAGTTCTCAGCCATAAATCAGTGGAGGAATTATTTCAGTTAGAAGAAAATGTGCAACAGCACAGATCATGAGAGGGCATGGATTGTTTTGGAAACTACAGCATAAGCATCACAGACTTTCAGGAGTGGTAGGAGATGAGATAAAAGAAAGGTGTTTGAAGGGTCTTATGTATGCTAAGCCAAGGGATTTGTATTTTAGTGTAGGGATTGGGGAGTCACTTAAAGATTTTATGAGGGAGACCAGTGTGATTGGACTTGCTTTTGGTAAGATCTCTGGTAGCACCTCAAAGGGTAAACTGGAAAGGACTGAGAATTTAGAGAGAAAAGTGAGTAGCAAATGTAATAAGAGAGGAAATAATAGGGAGATATTTAATAGTTGGAGCTGTCTAGTCTTTATCATTAATTAGATTCAGATGGAAGAGTGATTACCTGGTTTCCAGTTTGGCTAAATGGTGAATGATGTTTCTGTTACTCGATAAGGAGAGGAAAGAGAAGCAGAGGGAAGGTAATAAATTTGTTTGGAGTAAATTGGATACTTCAAAAATGGAGAGTAAAACAATTTACTTAAATACAAACAGGGATTTTGGGAAAAAAATAGTTATTTCTTGCAAAATAAGTAAACCTTTCTTTTTTTAAATCCTGGAAATGTGTTACTAATACCAACTGATCTGAACGTATCCTTTCCCATTCCTGGAATAGGATATTATTTAAACTTACTTTCTCTGGAACATTGCCTTTGGCAAATAGCCCAAAGAAGTATATAGACTTAGGAAAGTCTTTGCAGATGGGAATTCTGCTTTCCCTGTTTTATTACCATCTTGACCAGGAAGAGGAAGAATTCAATTAGAGGACACCTTTAGGTTTGAGCTTTGCCTTTTAATAGCTAGATTTATTTAGTTATTGCAGGACCAACAGATGGGCCTAAAAAACACCTTGTATTTTCCAACATAATATTGTTGATCTCTTTTGTTTGTTTGTTTGTTTTGGACGAGAGACTAGACAAATGGTGACCAGACGGTTCAGTCTAGAAAAGCATAATTGCCAACTCTGATTTAAGCGGAAGTGGAAAAACTCCTCAGAGGAAAATGGGAACTTAGCTTCAGGATAGTAGCTTCCATGTGTGAGTGGGTTTTAAATTCTCCGATGGGGGGAAGAAAAGGCATAACAGAAAAAAATCATTTACAGGATTTAGGATGGTAAGTTTATTTTTAGGGAATCTACTTAAACAGCTATTTCTTGCTTCTGTATATTTGTACTAGTAGAAATCATTAAACTTTTTTTTTTTTGCAGATCTTAGTGTTCCCATCCATACTTTAGAAGGAGTTAACTGAGCTGACAGATTTGATTACTCAAAGTGGTCACTCTCATTTTTTATTTCACTTTGATATAAAACTTGGCACGAGTCTATTACAAGCTATGCTCATTTATTGCTGCACTTCTAAGTTATAAATCTGGTTTACATCTATGGAAAATGTAGTGCAGAATTGAAGACATGTCCAATTATCTGGGCAATTTGTTTTATGAACTTATACCAAATTAAATAGAAAGCATCGCCAGTATTTGTTCTTCCTCTGTGGGCTGCAAATCAGTTAAGAAAAAACCCTTCTTGAACAGGGGCATCCAAAGTTCTGGCTTTTCAGACTGTCTCCTGAATGTGTTCTGATTAAAACAGGACCTGAAAGTCTGATTGATAGTCTCTATTTCTTTCCTTAATGTCACAAATGCATTCAGAATGTTGACTCCTCTGAAAGGTAGAATTGCTGAGCTGAATTGCATTGCCTTCAGCAGTTCTTCATATTAGTTAGAGGAAATGATTTGATGAAGCATTTAAATCATGGATATGCAAGGCTGGTTTTCTCAGGAAATAAGTATTGAAAGGAATTTTGTGCGTCTCTCATCTATAAAAATGAAATAAAATTCAGCCTAGGAAGGGCAATCAAGACATAGTATTATATGTATATGCTTTTGACTTTCACAAATAAGTGACTCATCTGATCAAGCATAATATGTAAAGGTGAATTTTTAAGCATTTGTCCTCTGGTAATAAAGAAGTGGGTACCACCCTAGGGATATAAGACTACGATATTATTGGGGATGATGGTGGGAAAATCTGTGGTCTGCTTTTTTGGT
The DNA here is from genome assembly GCF_964270905.1 of Leucopleurus acutus. Taxonomy (NCBI): domain Eukaryota; kingdom Metazoa; phylum Chordata; class Mammalia; order Artiodactyla; family Delphinidae; genus Leucopleurus; species Leucopleurus acutus. The sequence continues at coordinate 53,366,308 of NC_139160.1, forward strand.
TCTACTCCGTTTTTGGCGGGGCGGGGTGGGGGGAGGAAGGCTGCTGAATGAAAACAAAACTAAACAATGTGGAAGACCTTAAGCTCATGAAAACTTGGGAAACTTTCTGCAGTAGAAATAATGGGTAACTTTTAAGGAATCCATCAGTAGTTGATTTGGAGTCAGCTCTTGAATTGGTTCCCTCTGGAAAGGGAGGTTGATTGATTCCTTTCTTGTTTTATTTTTACAACAGCTTATTCTCATTTTATAAGTAAAATAATTTATCTTTCTAGGAATATACTGATTTTAGAGTCTTGTTCTGATTGTTTTAGCAACTCTGTTTCCTCAGGTGTAAATTATTCTCTTGGTTGAGTTTTGTGTCTCTTTCACTGTGTGGCTTTATTTAATTCTTTGGTTATGTGATTCTTGTGTGTTTTTATTCGTCTGCATCCATTTGTGCAAAGTGCTTGGTGGAAGTGTCGTGAGTTTTTGCTAAGACTTGTATTCTGTTGTGTTTTCAATTAAATTTAAAGAGACACATACATTTCCTTAGGATCTGGTCTTCTTGTTCTGTTGCCCTTAAGCATTGACCACCTAGGGCTGTTGCCTCTTTAACACAAGCCCTGCTCCCACACTTGTCTTCTATCTTTGAGGTTGATCCCTTGCTCCCTGGAGAGAGGGCAGCTGCACAAAGGTGAACCTCTCTGTTGTCCCTAGCACGTCCTCCCATGCTCAGGCTCCCCTGCTCTCAGGCCTGGAGCACCTAGTCTTTAGTCTGTGTTCTACCTTGTATTTCCTGTGTTACATTTTCCCCCCTTTTATTCTTATCATTGTGTCATCACTTAGGAATTCTATGGGGTTTCTGATCTATGGAGATTTCTCATTTTTGTACATGGCTATATGTTTATTCATTTAAGTATATTTTCTATCATCTGGAGGGATTTGACATTGCTCAAGCTGACACTTTGAATGAAATCAATACTTTTGTTAGGCTTAATTTGGATAATTGTGCTTCCCCAGAATTTTTCACTGCCATCTCAGTGCAAACTTGCCTTTAAAACTCACCACCAGCTGTTTTTCACTGGAGATGTTTATTGTCAGGCACATCCAGGGGCCTAGTAAGTGGAGAACCATCATCAAATTAAATTATTTCTGTTACTTTTTAACAATAACAATTTATAAATCTCAAGAACATATATTAAGTTATAAAACAATAAAAACAAACTATCCTATTCCTTTCTATTCCATTATTATTCCACTTTTTTTAATCTAAGGGGGCAAAATGAATATCAAAAGGGAGAAATATTTTAAAATTGAAAACTAATGGACACTTTACCTCACCCTTAAGATACATTTGGCAATAAAATATACTCTCTTAGGTTCAAATCTGCAGTTATATATGGTGAATTGATCAACACAAGAAGAAGGAATTAGAAAATAGTCTTTTGTGATAAAGGCAAGATTTAATTGACTAGTAAAAATAACTTGTCTTTGTGGATGAGAATTTTGGTCAATACCCTTGTTTAAAAATTGTATATACGAATTTAAAACCACTTTTCAGGAGAGTTATTATGGAAGCTTTAAGAGGAATTTCCTTATGCTCATATACATTTCCTCATCTGTTTTTCTTTCTGCTGTTAAAATTAAGTGGATGCTGTATTGAAACTTATCCTCATTGCTTTTTATTCTCTCCAGAATTATTCATGCCATAGTCTATTTTTCTCCATTTATTATACTAATTTGCTTTTAATTTGACAGTTTTCCTCATGTTTCAATGCATTGTTTTGACAGAGTTACTCATCAAGATTTTACTTGAAAAAGAAAATGATAATTCCTGTTCACATTTTAAACTTAATTCCTTTTAGTCTTTCTTTTTATTCCATAGTTCTGTGTGCATTACAATGATAGAGACTATAACTGACAAGATAATGGATTAAACTTTAAGAGTTGATCTAGCTAAAGAGGGCTCATTAGATACCAAAGATTAAACTGAAAGCAAATTTTTTAAAAATAGAGAAATGTCAAAAACACCCCACAACAGATAGACGATATGATTTATTTTAAAAAGCCACTACTCTTATGCTTAACCAATAACTAGCTAACTTATATACCACTTACTCCTGTTCTTTCCTCACGGCATGTATGACCTGGATGGGTACGCCATGCACAGGCTTGCGAGTAAATATCACTTTGCCTTAATCTACATTCAGCCTGCTCCTTTATTTGCACATTCCCCTTGATGAAAGAGCTTTATCGTTTTCACCCCTTTTCTTCCCTGTTTTGTCTGCCCCTGCTCTTATTTTTTTGCTTTCAATTATCTATCATCTAGCTATCATCTAGCTATCTATTAACTATCTATCTATCATCTATCTATCTTTCTTTTCTGCCTCTATCTCAAGTATTTCGACAAAATCCTCTGACATAGTTTTGATGGTGGAGATGAGGTTTTCTTTTGCACAGTTTTTTCAATTTCCTGCTACCTTCTATTCCTTACAAAGTTTGAGAAACAAGATTGAGAGGTACAAGTCTGTTAAGCAAAGGCGGCCCACAGCCTGCAGAGGGCGTGGTGCACAGCTTGCAAGGAGGTCTTTACTTGGTGTATTCTGTCAGGTATCATCAGTCAATAGCCCTGGAACTGGACTCTGTCTAAAAGATAGTCAAAGACAGACTTAGCCAGGAAATTTCTGCCCCATTCGGAGTCCCCTTTTTTCTTAGGTAGACCAGCTTGGGTTGGAATCTGGGGTAGAGTGGACGTCCACATAGGGGCCCATGGAGTGGAACCAAATAGCCTCTTCTCCCTTATTCAGGGTAGTTAAGGAAAATGATTGAAAACACTATAGTCTTTGAATATGAGCCTAATGAACACAATAGATAATACAGTTGACCCTTGAACAACACAGGGACTAGGGCAGCTGAATCTCTGAGCAGTTGAAAATAAGAGTGTAACTACGTTGGCCCTTCGTATCCCAGGTTTTGCATTCTTGGATTCAACCAACCTTAGATCATGTGGTACCAAAGTATGTACTATTGAAAAAAATCAGCGTATAAGTGGACCTATGCAGTTTAAACCCGTGTTGTTCAAGGGTCAACTGTATTACTTTGAACTCCAAATTTAATTTGTTTGTAGTCTTTGTATTTATTGTGATGATTTATTTAATTTTTGACTATTTGGGGATCATAATAATTATACTAAAACTCATGTTAATATGATAGAGAAATGTAATGTTCCTTTGTATGGGTTAAAAAATCTTATTCCAGTATAAACTTTTATTTAAAATTCTTATGAAATGGCTAGTACAAATTCTACAGAATTTGGATGGGATTTTAACATGACTGTATTTTAAAAATTATTCTTAAATGAGGCCATTACCACTATTAAGTGCATAGCTACTATATTATCACTTTTTCGAAGCACTGTTCTAGACAGTGAATGGAGAAAATCATTCTCATTCATAAACATCAATTTAAATTTTAATAGTGTTACCATCCCATCTACTTTAAGGAAAACCACTACTTATTGAAAACATTTAGACAAAAAAATTGCTTCACACAAAGAAGTTAAACACTGTTTAATGTTTTAGTACAGTACTGGGGACATTAAATAAATAACAATGGAAATAAAACAGAAGAGAAGGTCTGTTAGCAGCCTGGACTTCATTCACGTGAAAGACTGTTGAAATTTATGCTCAAGTTACTATGTACCAGTGTATATGACATCTGAATATGTGGGTGTCACATTTAATTCTTTTAAAAAATCTGCTTTTAAAAAAACACTAATTGAGTAAATACCTGATAAATATTTTCTTCTTGAAAATATAGGACTTTTATTTTTGTGTCCAGAAGCCCCGTCTTTTCAGCTGGAAACTGCCTTACCACACTTCATAGTCCTAGAGATGTCATTTTACTACACAGTAGTTGATTAATTTCATACTGGAAAAGTTATAGTACCCCATTCTCTTGGCCTCAGATTGATTGGTCTAGTTATAGGTACATGGTCATAGTTTGCTAGTGCATTCCTTCTCTAGTATTTTCTTGTTACTATGTGCACTTACTGTGGCTAAAGTTTTAATGTGTAAAAAGATCAACAGTTGTCATGCCTTATTGGCTAGAAGAGCAAAGGTGGATTCTTTGGTGCAAGGGGAGGGTAGGAGAGGGACAGTAGAAAGAATGACAGCAGAAGAATGATAGGGAGGGTGAGAGGGCAGTGGGCATTGGGGAGAGAGAGAGAGAGATTAAATTGACCTAGAAAGTCAACTTAGAAGAGAGATGGGTGCTCCCGATGTCTTTTGAATTATTCGAATTCTTGGTTCTCTGCTTTGCCTGTAATCTGGTTGTTCTGCAAGATACTCCAGTATTTTTCCAATAACATGCCCCTTTAAAATCTATTCTTACTGAGTATCTGTCATTGCCACCAAACTTTCTGATAAATGCAAATTATATCTTATTCTACAGGTTTCATTTAGAGAGATGTCAGTTTGAAGAAAGGCAAACTTGTAAATATGGTCTGTGTCCAAATGCAGAGATCCTCGTAACAATATTTAAAATCAATTTGGTTAACTTTTACAGAAAGCAAACAGTTGAAGTAAAACTTGAATCTATTAAGTGATACTTAGAAGCCTTTCAGGCTTTGAGACTTAGGTTTTCTTTAATGAGTTAGAAAGGCAGTTGATGAAACAAGCTTATCTAGGATGAAACAAGTTCACCTTCTTTACCTCATGCAGACCTAAGCAATCCCAATGATTTTGAATGTCTTAATAGAATCACCAAGTTGTCAAGTGAATTTTGTCCATTTCCCTAAATAAATCCAGTTCACTATTATCTGTAAAATAAGCTCTTATAATCCAAACTTCCTGTCATTTTAACACATTTTTTAAGGGCCTTCACTATAAAAAGCAGTGTTCTCAGTTCTGTGCTGATATGAAGACATGGTCTCTGACATACTGCAACTTTTTTTTTTTAATAAAGGAGGTAAATAACATATGTCACCATAATACTGAATAACATATAGAAGATACAGATTCTATAAGGATTTAAGGATACTTCGAATGCCAGGGATCTGTGTCTGCCTTCTTGGAGATCACTATTCTCTTGGCTATAGCCACCGTCCAGAAAACTGGGAAATACAACCCATCAGGTAGCCCAGCAACCTCTTTATAATTCTACAGTTCAAGACTTCTTTTTTTTTAGGATAATGGCTGTGCAGAATATTTCCTAAGGAGCGTGAGTCAGGGCAGAGCTCTGCCTCTTGAGGGCAGGCTGAGGGTCATGTATATTGGGCAGATTACCCTTATAATCATTTCCCAGTTTCCTTGACTTATTTCTTTATCAAACGCTACAGCTGTAAGTCTCTAATTGCCCCCAGAGCTCCGTTTTGCTGCTTTGCTGTTTTGCTTGCTTACACTTTCCTTCTTTTGACCTATGTTCATGGTTTTCAGGTGATGACACACTCATTCTCTCCATTTCCTGACACTGGTTCACACACAGCTTTGGTATCCCGGCTCTTCTGTTCTCAGAGCTTAAGTCTCATAGGGACTGCAATTCACATGTCCCTTAGTTTTCTTAGAAAAATTCAAATTCATTTTCTAGAATTTAAATTCATTTCATTTAAATTTACTTAAATCCCTTTAAGAACTCTGTTGCTGATTTATAGATTATTAGAAATGATTGGAAGATTTTGAGTAGACTGGAGAAGGTCCTGATGAGAAAACTGACAATGTCAAGGATAGAACAGAAGGCTAGGGAGAGTTTAAGAACGAAATGCCACTTAAAAGTAAGGTTATTATATGATTCCACATTTGCTTGTCTGTTTCTCCCAGTATAGACCCTGTTGAGTTTTTTATTTTTCAATTTGCAAAACATCTGACAAGTAATTGATAGCACATAAATATTGTTTCAATATATAAATGAAAAATAATAGTGAGAGTTTAAACCAAGGCCTCTGAAGGATGCAGGAGAAGTTATAATCAACAATACCTGACCTCTCTTTGGAAGAAGAATGAAGGAAGAAATCCAGACTCTCTCAGATTTCAGGTTAGTGTTTTTCTGAGTGGTTGATGGTATTATTGACAAAGCAGGAAAAATAGAGGAGCTAGCAGCTTCTGAAGGTACAGATTTTGACTTTGGTTTTTCTTACGTTTAATTTTTGGTACCCTTTGGACATCCCAAAGGAGCTATCCAGTAAGGAGTTAGATATTTGGACCTGGAACTCAGAGGAGAGATAGAGGCTGGAGATCCGGGCTAGATTATGTGATTCTTTGAGAGGGGAACCTCAGTATTTACAAAGTGAACTGCAAGAATATGCTATAGAGGAAACAGAAAAAAATCTAACCTAGAACTAGAAAGGTAAACACAAGACCAATGCCATGGAAATTTGGAGAAGAAAAAATACTGAATGTCATGAGATTGCATATTTCATGCAGTAGCCCTATGGGAGTTGCAGAACCTATTCAATGGCAGATGAGGAACAAGATGATTTATAAAAACATTGGTAGAGAATCCTACCACCCTGGGACTGCCCTGCAAACCAAATATGCCTCTGCAGGGTTGGCCAAAGAGTTTACTGAAGGCTGCACAGGGCAGGCTGTGTTAATAGCTTTCTTCTTTCTGTGCAACTGCAGTGCATGCATCTGTCTTCTGCTGTGATGTGGATGAAACTTTCACACTTCCTTTCTCTAACTGGAGAACATTTGCTTGTACACTTGAGAAGACTGAAGAACTTCTGAGTCCTCAAAATAATCTCTGGGCAAACATTCCCACTTTAACACGCAATTATTTGTTTCCAAAATAGTATTTGAATATAGTTTGTAGTACAGTGTTTGTACATAGCTTGTATCCACTCAGAAAATGTCAAGTAAGTGAATGATGTAGCTATCGACTCATATGTTTATTAATCTGTTAACATGGCCCACACGAGGCTAATTACAATGAATAGTTTTTTACAATATGCATGTGGGCACAATCACAGTCAATCTAACATATTTTCCAAAACCATTTTTAATCATTTCAAAGTGAATTCACTCTGTGAGATAAGACTAATAATTAAAGGAAGTAAAAAATGATGAGTTCAATGAATAAAATGTTCAATTCAGACATCCCTTGCTCTAGGTAATTTTTGTGAGCATTTTCTTATTGTTTCTTTGCTTTAGTGTTTGATTCTGAAAAACTGAGTCTGCTTGGACTTGGGCCATTGGCCTATTTCGTATTTCCAGTTTTTGCAAATTGGAATATATATTAAATTTCAGAGTTCCTCAGACAAAAGTATATTAAACATCCCCAATTGCTCTTTTCTAATGTAAAAAAAATGAAGTGATCTCCAGTGGAGAGGGACTCCCTCTTCTGTGGGCTTGTCTGAAGAGCAGGGGACTACTTATATGTGAGCTCAGAATCGTTGTGCCAAGAAGATGGTTGCTTTGATGTGTCCTATCAATCATTTTGTTCTTTTGTTAAGATTTTTATTTTGTGTTTCACAGAGTATAAATCTGGCTTATTACCTTGAAATATTCATGCAGAGCCATATATTACCTTAAAATTTTTGTTTTTCTTGATATAATTCTTATATTAAAATTAAGACCTTCAAAAGTTTACGAGCCAAACGAGTTCATGAATATAAAATGGAACCCATCAAGCCACCAGAGTAGAGATGCCTAAGTCAAGTTGCTCTGAAAATGAATATTAGTTACTAATAATTGAGAACTATATTCTCCTGCCAGAACAAAACGGATTATTTCTATGATGGATATAAGGTAATTCAGCAAAATAATCAAGCAAATTTTTTTTTTACTGTTTTTTTTCTATTCTGTTGAGGGGACCCAAATCTGGCATACTTATGAACTGAATATTTGTGTCTCCACCAAAATTTGTTGGAGGTTGAAACGCTAACTCCCAATATGATGGATTTTGGAGATGGGGGCCTTTGGAAGTAATTAGGGTTAGGTTAGGTCATGAGGGTAGGGCCCTCATCATGGAATTAGTGATCTTACAAGAAGAGAAAGTGAGAATACAGTCAGAATGTGTCAAGCCAGGTAGAGAATGCCCACAAGAAATGGAATTGGCCTGCACCCTGCACTTACACTTCCCAGCCTCGAGAACTGTGAGAAAAGGAATTTCTGTTATTTAAGTCACCCAGTCTATGGTATTTCGTTACAGAAGCCCAAGCAGACCAAGATAACTATGATATTCCCTGGGCTGTTTCCTTGTTTCCTCATTTTCAGAATTTTATTTCATCTTTCATATTTCAAATATGGACAAATCAATAAAACGTTCAGTGATTGTGAGGTATTGCATAGGATATAAACAGGGCGATGTGACAGAGCACTAGAAGAGCGATCAGGGAAGACTTCATTGTTGTTGAAAATAAGGTTGTTTGGCATTGTAAAGAGTAAGTGGGGAGAGAGTTTCAGGAAGGGGTAATGGCCATCTCATTGGCCCTGTGTGTACCCTAGCACCACGCCTTGTGATTCTAGATATTAAATAAAGACAGTTGACAAGATGAGAAAGATGAAATTTGTTTTGGATTTGGTTAGGGATGGAGAGGGACTTTGGAAATATAGAATGTTTCTGGGCATATGTGTGATCTATTCAAAAGAAAATAATGTAAAAGTATTTAAAATTTGAACAGTTGTTGAAAATGCAGCTTTCTTGGCAAAACCTACATTGATAGCTTACATTCTCACTCTTACTCTGTCCTCTACTGTTGTGTTACAACCCAGTTTTATGTGTCTCTGAGTTCTGTAGGATTTACATTCATGATTGTAAATGCCTCTCTACAAATGGACTCTAGAAACTGTGCAGGGATTTGGGAAGTTACTATAGATTTGCTGGAGTGCAGTGTTTTATTTCTATTGTGTATGTTAAGGTCTAGCCTCTGGAGCCAGATTTCTGCCCCGATTTCCTGGCTGAGGCTCTGCAAATGTGGTTGGCACCATGCTAGGGTGGCTCAGGTAGCCAGGAACTGCGACTATGTTTACCATTTTCATAAAACCTCATGGAATAAATATAGGCTCCAGTCACCCTTTATTCTACCCCCTACTATAGCCCTTAGCAGGAAGGAAGTATCATTTTCATCTCTTGGTACAATGAAAGCTCTGAGAATCTAGTTACAATTTCTTTTAGCAAGTGGAATCCCAGAAGTGTCTGCACATAGCTAAAATGCACATGTATTCTCTTAGAGTTTTTTTTTCAGATCATGGTTGAAAAATACCTGCTCTTTAAATTATTCCATTGCTTTACAGAGGAAGTATTAATTACATGACTGCAAGCATAGATCAGGCTGGGATGTAATTACAGGGCTTACTTTGTCTCTGTTGTCCAACAGAATTAGGCAGGAAGTGTTCATGATGCCAGTGGTTTAAGGTGTTTTGGAGCCCATTATGTTTCTGGTTCTCTCAAGAACTTAGGCATGGATCAAATGACATTTCTGTTGCCCAGTTGTCTGGAAGAACAACAAAGGAGGTATTACTAGAGATACATTTTTTCAAGTTTTATGTTTGTGCATTGCTAGAAAATGTTATATGCAGCCTTCAAAAGGTAGTCTTCTGTAGCATCACTCTTGTTATCTGATGTTTCTCTCTTTTGCCACAGTGTGAGTCCATTACTGGTTCTATATTTGGTTATCTTGCTAAACAGTGATGTAACTGAGAAGATAAAAATGTGTTTGTATTATACAGTTTATTTCTTTTTTAACAATACTTCTATATTTTTCTTAGATGTCTAATTTTAAATTAGAATATCAGAATAAAAATTAAAGTTTCTAAAACTGCCCTTCCATCTCATTTACTTTTTTTATGGGTTATTATTTCCTGTATTGAGATTCTTCATCATTGTTATAAAAATTGAATCTATGTTTTTTCTTGTTAGTTCTATTGTAAATTTCCTTGCAGTGATCATGTTTATTCTCAGCTTTTAAGCTCTCTCTTCAATTAGGTAAAGAAGCTTTTTCATTCTGCTACTGTTTTCTGTCATTTGGGGTTCTACCTCCTCTGAAAATTCTTCTCAAAGCTAGATTCTCTTCCATCACTTCTCCCATCCTAAATATTATATTTCTTGATATTATTCTTGTTGCTATTGGACAATTCATACTGCATCCCACTCTTTCCTCAGACTTTCACATTATTGGACTCTTTGGTTTCTTTGCAATGCACCCCAGATTACAGTTTGAGTGCACAATTCTCTTGAAGCAGTTGTGCATATAACTGCTTTAATCCCAGTTACATAACTCTGACCTTGTTACTGGTTTGCAATCATTGTGTTTGTTTCCCGTTTAAAGTTTCGCTTTTCATATTCTTCTTCTTCTTCAAAAAACAAGATGACAATTTCTATCATATGTCAGAGTGGTAGAACTGAACCTTCAGGGTTGTACAGGCCTCCTTCACCCTCCCGTTTTTGAGATCTTGTTGATAAAAGCCATCACCCCAAAGACACAGACTTGGATTTTGATGAGCATCTTCAGTCTTTGCTAGGGAGGGCAAGAGTAGTGATGCTGGCAATTTGGGTATGCCAAAGAGAAGCCACAAGGTGCTTTTTTTTTTTTTCGGTACGCTGGCCTCTCACTGTTGTGGCCTCTCCCGTTGCGGAGCACAGGCTCCAGATGTGCAGGCTCAGCGGCCATGGCTCACGGGCCCAGCCGCTCCATGGCATGTGGGATCTTCCTGGACCGGGGCACGAACCTGTGTCCCCTGCATCGGCAGGCGGACTCTCAACCACTGCGCCACCAGGGAAGCCCAAGGTGCTTTCTTTAAGTGAAAGGGTGACAGTTCTCAACTTAATAGGGTAAGAAAAAAAAAATATGCTGCAGTTGCTAAGATCTACAGTAAGTACCAATCTCCTATCTAGAAAATTGTGAAGAAGGGAAAAGAAATTCATGCTAGTTTTGCTGCTGCACCTCAAGCTGCAAAAGTTATGGCCACAGTATGTGGTAAGTGCTTAGTTAATATGGAAAAGGTATTATATTTGTACAATAAGATATTTTGAGAGAGACCACATTTACATAACCATTATTACAGTATATTGTTGTAATTGTTCTATTTTATTATTAGTTTTTGTTGTTAATCTCTTACTGTGCCTAATTTATAAATTAAACTTTATCATAGGCATGTAGTTACAGGAGGAAAACCTTGTATATGTAAGGTTTGGTACTATCTGCGGTTTCAGGCATCCACTGGGGGTCTTGGAACATATCCCTCGTGGATAAGAGGGGACCACTGTAGTTCGTCTGTGCTCATTTTCATTAAATTCGTTCTTTGTTTTTAAACCTGTACTTACCGTGGAGTAGCAGGAAGTGATGTACCTTTGGTGAAGGTCACACAGCATAATGGTTAAGAGCACAGAATATAGTCAAACAGATTTGTGTTTATATCTCAGCTCTCCTGCTTCCTATTGGTGTGATCTTGGACAAGATGCTTAACTTCTTTAAATCTCAGCTCCCTCTTCTGTAAATTTGAAATAATAGTAGCATGAAACAGCATATAAAGCACTTAGCACAGCAACTGACGTGTAGTTTACAAGTATTCAATCAATGTTAGTGATCACAAAAACCGCCACCACCCTGACTGCTACAAGTTAACAGTTCCGTTAAGAAGCATCACAACAGCAGTCAGGAACACTATTGTTGCAGCTATTTTCTTTCCTTTAAAATCCATACAACATAATGTCCTAGAATCACTTATGTAAGCAGCATAATTCCACTTTACAAAATAAAATTAGTATATTTCCTGAAATAGTTCAAAGTATAAATGTTAGGTTTTGTTTAAAGAAATGAAAATATTAATATATTTTGTATTTATTTTTCTCTTTTAACAGACCACAGGTAGATAGTTGTAATGAAGATACCATCCTAATGCAAATGATTGTTGCTAAATCAATAATTAGGAAGGGCAGCCTGCTGTACTGGAAAGAGCAGTGAATTCATAATAGAAATCTCAATTTGTAATTCATTTGTTCCAGCCTGTAGCATTGTGACCAAATACTTACCTGACTCTAAATTTTGATCTTTTTTTTTTTTTTTTGGACAGAGAGTTCCAGGAAGGATGCCTTATTTTTCTTTTAATATTTATTTATTTATTTAGGTTGCACCAGATCTTAGTTGTAGCGCGCGGGATCTCTAGTTGCAGCATGCAGACTCTTAGTTGTGGCATGCACGTGGGATCTAGTTCCCTGACCAGGAATCGAACCTGGGTCCCCTGCATTGGGAGCGCAGAGTCTTACCCACTGGACCAGCAGAGAAATCCCTAAATTTTGATTTTTAAATTTTCTATAATCCCTGCCTCCTTGCATTTATCTCCTCAAGTCAGAGAAAATCGATCCAGTTTTATGGAGAAAAAAAAGGTAACTGTGAAATTGCCTTAACTTGAAGAATACACAAATATGTGGCAAAGAATTCCTCAGATTTCATTTGTACATAAGGTAATGAGTTTTAGTTAAGTGGCATAGGAGAAGATTAATATGACTAAATGAAATGTTTCAGTAATGGATTTTTTTAAGTATTGAAATATTAGTGCTTTCCATTTCAGAGAACTGAACTTTTAAATATGCTATTGGCAGAAGTGTTAAGGAGACAAGTTTTAATAACTAAGGATTATCTTAATATGTATATGAATTGCTGACAATAATCATACACCTTTCTCCAGTTCTTGAAAATGGTTTGACTTACTTACCATTCAATTCTAATTTGTTTATATTATTAATTCATTTAGCATATTCATTTTACATAAGGAAGAGAGATGTGGTGGTGGGAGAGATGGCTATTTATTTGCCAAAAATGGGTACCCTCTCTTCCAAAGGAGAGGTGTCACTGGGAGAAGCCTGCCCAGTTTCCCAATGAGAATGCCTCCCAGCCCCTGCCTTGCAGTTCAGTGTAGTCACGTGATTGCATTGTAGCCAATGGAGTGAGAGAAAAATGAACTCCTCCTCCAGGCCTTCCCCTTGAAGTTCTCTCATGATTCACTCCTCCTGCCCTTTTCTGTTTCTGGCTGGCTGGATTGGAGAAGACCCCAGGGGTGAGCTCAGAAGCCCCAGAAGCTGATTTCCTGGTTGACTGAGTGGGAGAGTCTCTCCTGCCATCCTGGACTTGGAGCAACTACACTGAAGATTAAGAGTGTAAAATTACACTCTAATTGTGTGAAACCATTCAACTGCGGGAATTAACTGCAGTACCTTACATTAGAACATTTTCTCAGCTGCTTCCTGAATTTTTAAAAATAACAGTCTAAAGTTATGATATTATACTGTTTAAAGCACTTATGCAGTGTTTTAGCCTCAACATACCATAATAGCCTTTAATTTAACATATAGGTAGTCTCACTTTAATTATCAGGAACCTGTATTTATAGACCAAAAAAATTCTTAATAAAAATTTTAACTTGTAGCCCCTTTTCTCACATCCTATTTAATTGCATATAACCATTAATTAATACCTCAAAGATCCCACACACCTTTGTATTACCTAAAATTAAAGAACTGACTCTTCTTTTAGTTCAGGGGAAAAAAGAAAACTCTCTACATCTTGAACTCTCAGAAAAGAGGTCCCAGAATGATGATTCAACACTGTTCTCCTGACTCTACCCCAGATCTTTTTGGTAGTTCTCATATCCCCAGAGGCAAATCCTGAAGCACGTATTCCAGTTTAAGTTATTTGAGAGATCATTGCAGGAAATGTCAGTAGAGAGCAAGAAAATAAAACAGGGAAGAAAAGAAAGCCAATAACAAATGCATTAGCAAGCAGGTTACTACTACTGGGCATAACTAGGTTTTGCCCTCACTGAGAAAATCTGGGTGCATTTCACAATTAGCGCCAAGTGGGGAGGGCAAGCTGAAATATTTATGCACCAAAATCCCTTCCATTATTGGTGAAGGGATGTTCGTAGCGGGTGTTAATTCTTAGGCCACGGTGGCTTTGGCCAGATAAAATTCACAGGCAGGGCTTCCCTGGTGGAGCAGTGGTTGAGAGTCCGCCTGCCGATGCAGGGGACGCGGGTTCATGCACCGGTCCGGGAAGATCCCGCATGCTGCAGAGCGGCTGGGCCCGTGAGCCATGGCCGCTGAGCCTGCGCGTCCGGAGCCTGTGCTCCACAATGGGAGAGGCCACAATAGTGAGAGGCCTGCGTACTGCAAAAAAAAAAAAAAAATTCACAGGCGATGAAACACAGGTGTGGACAGCTGGCAATATGAACAATAGGTATTAGAATGCTAAGTGTGAGGGGATTTGAGGGGGGCAACAACAGTGATCATTTCCCACTTCAAAACCTTACAGAACAGGAAACATAGAAATGGAAACTATGAAATTTTGGCATTTGCATTCACCTCTTTATTTTACAATGATATGTACATAATTCTCTATTTTTAAACATCTTTATTGGAGTACAGTTGCTTTACAACGGTGTGTTAGTTTCTGCTTTATAACAGTGAATCAGTTATACATATACATATGTCCTCAAATCTCTTCCCTCTTGCATCTCCCTCCCTCCATCCCTCCCTATCCCACCCCCCTAGGTGGTCACAAAGCACCGAGCTGATCTCCCTCTGCTGTGCGGCTGCTTCCCACTAGCTATCTATTTTACATTTCGTAGTGTATGTATGTCCATGCCACTCTCTCACTTTGTCCCAGCTTACCCTTCCCCCTCCCCGTATCCTCAGGTCCATTCTCTAATAGGTCTGCATCTTTATTCCCGTTTTGCCTCTAGGTTCTTCTGACCAATTTTTTCTTTGTTTTTTTAAGATTCCATGTATATGTGTTAGCATACAGTATTTGTTTTTCTTTTTCTGACTTACTTCACTCTGTATGACAGTCTCTAGGTCCATCTGCCTCACTATAAATAACTCAGTTTCGTTCCTTTTTATGGCTGAGTAATATTCCATTGTATATATGTGCCACATCTTCTTTATCCATTCATCTGTTGATGGACACTTAGGTGGCTTCCATGTCCTGGCTATTGTAAATAGAGCTGCCATGAACATTTTGGTACATGACTCTTTTTGAATTATGGTTTTCTCAGGGTATATCCCCAGTAGCGGGATGGTAGTTCTATTTTTAGTTTAAGGAACCTCCATACTGTTCTCCATAGTGGCTGTGTCAATTTACATTCCCACCAACAGTGTAAGAGGGTTCCCTTTTCTCCACACCCTCTCCAGCATTTATTGTTTGTAGATTTTTTGGATGATGGCCTTTCTGACTGGTTTGAGGTGATACCTCATTGTAGTTTTGATTGGCATTTCTCTAATGATTAGTGATGTTAAGCATCCTTTCATGTGTTTGCTGGAAATCTGTGTATCTTCTTTGGAGAAATGTCTGTTTAGGTCTTCTGCCCATTTTTGGATTGCGTTGTTCGGTTTTTTGATATTGAGCTGCGTGAGTTGCTAGTATGTTTTGGAGATTAATCCTTTGTCAGTTGCTTCATTTGCAAATATTTTCTCCCATTCTAAGGGTTGTCTTTTGGTCTTGTTTATGGTTTCCTTTGCTGTGCAAAAGCTTTGAAGTTTCATTAGGTCCCATTTGTTTTTTTTTTTGTTTTTATTTCCATTTCTCTAGGAGGTGGGTCAAAAAGGACTTTGCTGTGATTTATGTCATAGAGTGTTCTGCCTATGTTTTCCTCTAAGAGTTTGATGGTGTCTGGCCTCAAATTTAGGTCTTTAATCCATTTTGAGTTTATTTTTGTGTATGGTATTAGGGAGTGTTCTAATTTCTTTCTTTTACATGTAGCTGTCCAGTTTTCCCAGCACCACTTATTGAAGAGACTGTCTTTTCTCCACAGTATATTCTTGCCTCTTTTATCAAAGATAAGGTGAGCATATGTGCGTGGGTTTATCTCTGGGCTTTATATCCTGTTCCACTGATCTATATTTCTGTTTTTGTGCCAGTACCATACTGTCTTGACTACTGTAGTTTTGTAATATAGTCTGAAGTTCGGGAGCCTGATTCCTCCAGCTCCGTTTTTCTTTCTCAAGATTGCTTTGGCTATTCGGGGCCTTTTGTGTTTCCATGCAAATCGTGAAATTTTTCATTCTAGTTCTGGGAAAAATGCAAGTGGTAGTTTGATAGGGATTGCATTGAATCTATAGATTGCTTTGGGTAGAATAGTCATTTTCACAATGTTGATTCTTCCAATACAAGAACATGGTATATCTCTCCATCTATTTGTATCATCTTTAATTTCTTTCATCAGTGTCTTATATTTTTCTGCATACAGGTCTTTTGTCTCCTTAGATAAGTTTATTCGTAGATAATTTATTTTTTTTGTTGCAGTGGTAAATGGGAGTGTTTTCTTAATTTCACTTTCAGATTTTTCATCATTAGTATATAGGAATGCAGGAGATTTCTGTGCATTAATTTTGTATCCTGTTACTTTACCAAATTCATTGATTAGCTCTACTAGTTTTCTGGTAGCATCTTTAGGATTCTCTATGTATAGTATTATGTCATCTGCAAAAAGTGACAGCTTTACTTCTTCTTTTCCAATTTAGATTCTTTTATTTCTTTTTCCTCTCTGATTGCTGTGGCTAAAACTTCCAAAACTATGTTGAATAATAGTGGTGAGAGTGGGCCACCTTGTCTTGTTCCTGATCTTAGAGGAAATGGTTTCAGTTTTTCACCATTGAGGATGATGTTGGCTGTGGGTTTGTCATATATGGCCTTTATTATGTTGAGGAAAGTTCCCTCTATGCCTACTTTCTGGAGGGCTTTTATCATAAATTGGTGTTGAATTCTGTCAGAAGCTTTCTCTGCATCTATTGAGATGATCATATGGTTTTTCTCCTTCAATTTGTTAATATGGTGTATCACGTTGATTGATTTGCATATATTGAAGAATCCTTGCATTCCTGGAATAAACCCCACTTGATCATAGTGTATGATTCTTTTAATGTGCTGTTGGATTCTGTTTGCTAGTATTTTGTTGAGGATTTTTGCATCTATGTTCATCAGTGATATTGGCCTGTAGTTTTCTTTCTTTGTGACATCTTTGTCTGGTTTTGGTATCAGAGTGATAGTGGCTTCGTGGAATGAGTTTGGGAGTGTTCCTCCGCCTGCTATATTTTGGAAGAGTTTGAGAAAGATAGGTGTTAGCTCTTCTCTAAAGGTTTGATAGAATTCGCCTGTGAAGCCATCTGGTCCTGGGCTTTTGTTTGTTGGAAGATTTTTAATCACAGTTTCAATTTCAGTGCTTGTGATTGATCTGTTCATATTTTCTATTTCTTCCTGGTTCAGTCTTGGACGGTTGTGCATTTCTAAGAATTTGTCCATTTCTTCCAGGTTGTCCATTTTATTGGCATAGAGTGGCTTGTAGTAATCGCTCCTGATCCTTTGTATTTCTGCAGTTTTAGTTGTTACTTAACCTTTTTCTTTTCTAATTCTATTGATTTGAGTCTTCTCCCTTTTTTTCTTGATGAGTCTGGCTAATGGTGTATCAATTTTGTTCATCTTCTCAAAGAATCAGCTCTTAGTTTTGTTGATCTTTGCTATCGTTTCATTCACTTCTTTTTCATTTATTTCTGATCTTTATGATTTCTTTCCTTCTTCTAACTTTGGGGTTTTTTTGTTCTTCTTTCTCTAATTGCTCTAGGTGTAAGGTTAGGTTGTTTTTTTAAAATGTTTCTTGTTTTTTATGGTAGGGTGGTATTGCTATTAACTTCCCTCTTAGAACTGATTTGCAGCATCCCATAGGTTTTGGGTCGTTGGGTTTTCATTGTCATTTGTTTCTAGGTATTTTTTGATTTCCTGTTTGATTTCTTCAGTGATCTCTTGGTTTTTAAGTAGTGTGTTGTGTAGCCTCCACGTGTTTGTATTTCTTACAGATTTTTTCCTGTCATTTATACCTAGTCTTATAGCATTGTGGTTGGAAAAGATACTTGATACGATTTCAATTTTCTTACATTTACCAAGGCTTGATATGTGACCCAAGATATGATCTATTCTGGAGAATGTTCCATGAGCACTTGAGAAATATTTGTATTCTGTTGTTTTGGGATGGAATGTCCTATAAATATCAATTAAGTCCATCTTGTTTAATATATCATTTAAAGCTTTTGTTTCCTTATTTATTTTCATTTTGGATTATCTGTCCATTGGTGAAAGTGGGGTGTTAAAGTCCCCTACTGTGATTGTGTTACTGGTGATTTGCCCTTTTATGGCTGTTAGTATTTGCCTTATGTATTGAGGTGCTCCTATGTTGGGTGCATAAATATTTACAGTTGTTATATCTTCTTCTTGGATCGATCCCTTGATCATTATGTAGTGTCTTTCTTTGTCTCTTGTAATAGTCTTTATTTTAAAGTCTATTTTGTCTGATATGAGAATTGCTACTTCAGCTTTCTTTTGATTTCCATTTGCATGGAATATCTTTTTCCATCCCCTCACTTTCAGTCTGTATGTGTCCCTAGGTCTGAAGTGGGTATCTTGTAGACAGCATATATACGGGTCTTGTTTTTGTATCCATTCAGCCAGTCTATGTCTTTTGGTTGGAGCATTTAATCCATTTACATTTAAGGTAATTATCGATATGTATGTTCCTATTACCATTTTCTTAATTGTTTTGGATTTGTTATTATAGGTCTTTTCCTTCTCTTGTGTTTCCTGCCTAGAGAAGTTCCTTTAGCATTTGTTGCAAAGCTGGTTTGGTGGTGCTGAATTCTCTTAGCTTTTGCCTGTCTTAAAGGTTTTAATTTCTCCATCAAATCTGAATGACATCCTTGCTGGGTAGAGTAATCTTGGTTGTACGTTTTTCTCCTTCATCACTTTAAATATGTCCTGCTACTCCCTTCTGGCTTGCAGAGTTTCTGCTGAGAGATCAGCTGTTAACCTTATGGGGGTTCCCTTATGTGTTGTTTGTTGTTTTTCCCTTGCTGCTTTTAATATTTGTTCTTTGTATTTAATTTTTGATAGTTTGATTAATATGTGTCTTGGTGTGTTTCTCCTTGGATTTATCCTGTATGGGACTCCCTGTGCTTCCTGGACTTGACTTTTTTTTCCCCCATATTAGGGAAGTTTTCAAGTATAATCTTTTCAAATATTTTCTCAGTCCCTTTCTTCTTCTTCTGGGACCCCTGTAGTTTGAATGTGGGCACGTTTAATGTTGTCCCAGAGGTCTCTGAGACTGTCCTCAATTATTTTCATTTTTTCTTCTTTATTCTGCTCTGCAGTAGTTATTTCCACTATTTTATCTTCCAGGTCACTTATCCGTTCTTTTGCCTCACTTATTCTGCTATTGATCCCTTCTAGAGAATTTTTAATTTCACTTATTGTGTTGTTTATCACTGTTTGTTTGCTCTTTAGTTCTTCTAGGTCCTTGTTAAATGTTTCTTTTATTTTCTCTATTCTATTTCCAAGATTTTGGATCATCTTTATTACTATCATTATCCTGAATTCTTTTTCAGGTAGACTGCCTATTTCCTCTTCATTTCTTAGGTCTGGTGAGTTTTTGCTTTGCTCCTTCATCTGCTGTGTGTTTCTCTTCTCATTTTGCTTAACTTACTGTGTTTGGGGTCTCCTTTTTGCAGGCTGCAGGTTCGTAGTTTCCATTGTTTTTGGTGTCTACCCCCAGTGTCTAAGTTTGGTTCAGTGGGTTGTGTAGGCTTCCTGGTGGAAGGGACTAGTGCCTGTGTTCTGGTGGATGAGGCTGGACCTTGTCTTTCTGGTGGGCAGGTCCACGTCTGGTGGTGTGTTTTGGGGTGTCTGTGGCCTTATTATGATTTTAGGCAGCCTCTATGCTAATGGATGCAGTTGTGTTCCTGTCTTGCTAGTTGTTTGGCATAGGGTGTCCTGTACTGTAGCTTGCTGGTCGTTGAGTGGAGCTGGGTCTTGGCATTGAGATGGCGATCTCTGGGAGATTTTCGCCGTTTGATATTATGTGGAGCTGGGAGGTCTCTTGTGGACCAGTTTCCTGAACTTGGCTCTCCCACCTCAGTAGCACAGCCCTGATGCCTGGCTGGAGCACCAAGAGCCTATCTTCTACATGGCTCAGAATAAAAGGGAGAAAAAAAAGAAAGAAATAAAGAATAAAATAAAATAATATAAAGTTATTAAAATAAAAAATAATTATTAAGGAAAAAAATTTTCTTAAGTAATAAAAACAACAAAAAAACGGACAGACAGAACTCTAGGACAAATTGTTAAAGCTATACAGCCAAAATCACACACAGAAGCATACACATACATACTCACAAAAAGAGAGAAAGGGGAAAAATATATATATATCGTTGCTCCCAAAGTCCACCTCCTCAATTTGGGATGACTCGTTGTCTATTCAGGTATTCCACAGATGCAGTGTACATCAGGTTGATTGTGGAGATTTAATCTGCTGCTCCTGAGTCTGCTGGGAGAAATTTCCCTTTCTCTTCTTTCTTCGCACAGCTCCCGGGGTTAAGCTTTGGATTTGGACCTGCCTCTGCATGTAGGTCGCATTTTGGGAGGTCTGAGGTTTTATGCCAGCCTTCAGTAGGTGTTCTGTAGGAGTTGTTCCACATGTAGATGTATTTATGATGTATTTGTGGGGGGAAGGTGATCTCCGCGTCTTACTCTTCCACCATCTTGATCCATAATTCTCTTTTTAATCTAATTTTTTCTTCCCATAACATCAAAACCAGAATTTTCATTTCTTCCGTGTGACTGTTTCTTCTATTAAGACTATTTCTAGTAAGATAAGACTATTTCTTATTCCTAAGATATACCACATGGTTTGATCTCCTGGACATCTGGTTTTCTGTCAAAAAAAGAAGTTTACCTTTTGTTGAAACTTTTCTTTATCAGTTCCTTTTTATATTAGTGACTTTTATATCAGTTCCTTTACCGTAATCTTGATTTGGACAGTTACATTAATTTGGTTTTGCTAAAAGAATAATGGAGTGTAAATTTAGATCCTGAAAGGGAGAAAGAAAGTGAACATTATTAGAAATCATACTTGTGCCTCTTATTCCTCTGGTCAGGGCAGATTTCACTGATGGATTACATCATTCCCTTTGAAAGACATTTCACCCTGAACTTCAATCACACATTTGAGTAATATCACCAACTCTCATGTCCTATTTTCCTTCCATTGAGTTTCTTTACAATTAAAACCACATTTTTTGATCAATTCACTAGCCTGTTTTCTCTTTATCTATCCCTGGGCTACAGAATGTTTCTGCAGAAACTCACACACCAAGCAGATGAGTACCATTACCGTTTACTGTTTCCAACTTCATTTGGACCCCATAACGGTGTCTGGTGATGCTTAGATGTCTCCCTGCTCAGCTCTATTGCTAATTATATACAGAGAAAAATGATTTTTATTCAGTACAACCTTCTTATTGAAAGTATTAGAAAACCAGTTTAAACTAGCTTAAGCAATTGAGGATATTTACCAAAACCTTTCTGGGATGTCTTACAGAATTGAAGAATGGGAATAGGACTGGTTCTTAGTAACAGCTGGAACCAGGAGATTAAATTCCATCTCTCTCCATCTCGTGTTTATTATCTTCTTTGTTTATTATCTCTTTTATTTTATTTTTTCTGTGCAGGTCATATCTGTTCTGTGTTCCCAGTAGTAGGAAACATGTGGGAAACACAATGAGAGGACAATAGGATATGGTATTCAGGTTTCCATGGTAAAACCCGGATTACTAGAAAGACAGTGACTTCTACATTTAAGTTCCAGAAATTCTAGGAAAACACTCTGAATGGTTACACGAGAGTCTGGTGCCCAGTTCTGGGCTAATCAACTGTGGCCCAGGAGTATTTATAACTGAATAGTTGGGCAGTTCCAGTGCGAACAACATGGATGAAGCAGAGTGGACAGGAGAGTTATTGGAACCATGAGTAGGGTTGAGCAAATACCACCATAGATAATTGATTTATTAACCTTTTCTACTTTCCTTAAATTGTAACCTCACCATCCTTCCATTCTTCTCAGAAATGACCTTACTTTCTATTTCATGAAAATAATGTGAACATGTACCTAAAACTTCACTTATTGTTTCTTCTATCTCTCCCCACCCCACCCCCCTTTTTTAAAGTAAATCTTTATTTTATTTATATATTTTTTGCTGCATTGGGTCTTCGTTGCTGTGCGCAGGCTTTCTCTAGTTGCAGCGGGTGCTACTCTTTGTTGCGGTGCATGGGCTTCTCATTGTGGTGGCTTCTCCTGTTGCGGAATACGGGCTCTAGGCGCGCGGGCTTCCGTAGCTGTGGCGCAGGGGCTTAGTTGCTCCGCGGCATGTGGGATCTTACCGGACCAGGTCTCGAACCCGTGTCCCCTGCATTGGCAGGCGGATTCTTAACCACTGCGCCACCAGGGAAGTCCCGACCCCCCATTTTTATAATAAAATAGTTGCACCTCATACTTACGGTGAATTTCTAGGTCCTCATTATTTATGCTGAATTATATTGTCTTTGAACTGTTCCTACAACTCTTGCCTTTGTATTCTCTGGTTCAACCTACACAACTATTGCCAGATAAAACTCCTGAATCAGTAGTTCTCTCCATAATACTTTCTTATGAAGGTACATTCTAGAGATACTTATTTCAACAAAATAATGTAAAAAACCTATTTAGTTTGGCATTCAGGGCTTTTTAGTCTCTAGTCCACAGTATGCTACAACCTACTTCCTCAGGTTTATGTTTTATTATTCCCTATACGTATGTATTATACTCCAGATGCTTTCATTGATTTCTTCAACAGACTGAGTTTTCCCACTTCAGTGCCCTTATCCTTCTATTGCATAAAATAATTCTGTTTTTATGTTTTGAAATTTCATCCACCTTTCAAGACTCACAAGTAAACCACCTCTTCTGAAATGCTTTTCTTCATCTCTGTACCAAAACAATCTCATTTTTTACAAAGTTTATGTATTCTGTACTCTGTCTTATGTTATGGTCACTGGGGTACTTGTATTAGTCCGTATATTAATCTAAATTTTTAACCCAGATATTATATAGAAACTTCTTTGCCTTAAAATATTAGGCTTATTTGGAATAGACTTGCATAGACTTTGTAATCCCATGAGAAATAAATAACTTTTCAAATTGTCTCTAGTAGAATTCACTGGCACACAGTATTTGCTTCGAAGATAGACTTTGCTGAGTTTGCATATGGGCTTTAATTGAGGGGTTTACATAAAAATGCACACATAGGTACTGTAGTGTGTTCTCACTATAGCACCCTTTCTCTATCTTGTGGACTCTTTCCTTTAACGTCCATTTCTCTTGCACTCCTTTGGCTGTTTTATAGGAGTAAAACAGCAACATCCTCCACCCCTCCCATTTTCTTCTTTAAATTCCCTCCTCTGAAGGCATGGTACAGGCCACACCCTTCTTATACGTTTTACTGAATTGCAGGCAGGGGCTGGGTCTTTGTCATCCTTGTATCTTCTGCAGTATCCACAACCATGCCTCATGCTCTCTTGAATTGCTAAGTGGCATTGAGTGACTCAGATGTTAAGTGTCTCATTGCTTCAACACATGTAAGTAATACAGAGACAGAAACAAAACTAGAGAATTATGGAACACACATCAAACTTTTAGTTCTGCCTTTTAAACTTGTAAGGGTTCTAGCAATTATAAACATCCCCCTCTGCGAATTTATACCAGCACATTCCTTCCTCTGTGGGGTAGGGAAAAGTAGAAGGGAACTATGTATGTGATATAAATTAGATTAATAGTTTGTAGTGGAGAAATATATTAGGAGAGAACATTCATATTCATAAATAATTTTATAGGCTTGGTTCCTGGCTCCACTTACCTAGAGTAAGTGTCTTCACTACAAGATATTTTCCATGCCTTGAAATGACTTTAATGAATTCTCTTATTTTCCCAAGTGTGAGAAGAATTAATTCTGCATGAGGTCAAAATTAGGAAATTGTTTCAGTAGTTTAGATTACAAAAATCATCCATGTCCTAATTAAGAACATTGTTCTTATCTGACTGAATTAATTTCTGCATGAATGCAGCATTCAGAACGGTCTATTGGAGGTCATATCATGTCTTCAATAATTTTATATTATTATATCTTACCTATGGAAAACTAATTAAAAATAAAATGATTCGAAAGGGTAGAAGCTTCAAAATATCAGCCGAAAACAATAAATGTGGAATTTTCTCCTTGACCGCTTCAAATTTTAATAGGTTGTTGAAGCATATTTTACTAGACATTATCCCTCTGAGTACAACGTGATATGCATATTTTATTAGCCAACTTTGGATCAGAAAAACAGAGCCAGTAGGAGTGATAAAAACTGGGGATTTAATCAAAGGGATTTGACTTTACACATTTGTAAAAGCTGGATAAGTAGTTGATACAAACCTGTTTCTCTACATTGGGTGCCGGGCCTGAAGTCAGTAGGGCAGACCAGTAAAGCTGGTGAGGGGCAGGGCGAGCTGGAACCCCCCACCAAGGCTCAGCATCCTCACTGCTGGTGACTTGAGCGTGAGGCTGATGGTCATCACCCTGGAGCCAAACTCGTGGAGCTGGTCCAGGGGTAAGAGAAACTGAAGGAGGAGACCTGACATGAGTGGAAGGAGCAAATGCTGTTGCTGCCGTGGGAGCTGCACACACTAGCCCGGGTTTCAGGGGAACCCGCAGGAGAGCGGTGGCGTTGAGGAGGGCTGGCTGAGATCCACTTAGACAGGGGAGCCATCAGGCCAGTCAGTGGTGATGATGCCTTGCATGGAACTTCCCAGTGTAAAAACATATGGCTACTGCCTCCTTCCAACTTTTAGATGTCACCCCAAATATCTTTTGTGGCCCACAGGAACTTGAAACTATGCAGGGAAAGGAATTCTGAGAATCATAGTTCCAAGGATGAGCTAACACACCTTGCATGCTAGCGAATCACCTTGTATAAGTTAAAAAGAAAAATGAAATAAAAGTGCAAACAATCTGATTTTCTCCCTGGAACAAAGACTTACTATCTTTTGGTCAATGTTATGTTTTCATCAGGATTCTCATCATAGCTTCAGTGCCTGCATCAGATAACATCTTAGGAAGTCTCATTCAGGTCACCTTTCCTCCAGACACACTGGATATCATCTTAATTGCCAAGCATATTAAGAGAAGATAATAAGATAACAAGGGAAGCAACCCCCATTAGATGTGGTAATTGTCAGTCTGGGACCTGAAAGCTGTAAGAAAGGTATTGGGTAATAAGGATCTGGAGACTTGCATGTTGAACTTCATCCACAGTGACCTGATGGATGTGTTTAGCGTGATGGTAAAGATCTTATGTTCAAATTCAAACTGAGAGGACTGGAAGACTATTGAAGTTGTCAGGCAGCCCATTAGTGAACCAGGGCTGCCTACAAACCATTAGTGAAAAGTGCAAGGATACATGTAACACAGGCAATAAACAAAGAGAACTTTGTGTGGCGTGCACAAAAAGCGTAATGATTACAGACTGCCCGAGGCTTTGAAAGCAATTTACTGAGAGAGCTTTTACAGGAGCCCACTTTGGAGCCATTGATAATTAACCAAACAAATAATTCAAAGTATGTACAACTGGTTTCAGCAAATTTCCTTAGGGACTTGCGATACTTTAAATTCCTTATCATGATACTGTTGGGTCACTGTCTTCAGCTTCAGCATCTAAACACACAGGACTTGATTCGTGATCGTGTGGGTGATAACTTAAGATCAATATTTTAAATGATGTAATAGAAAAGCAGCAAGGAATCTCTCCCTTTTAATAAACAGCAGTTGTGCCTTAGTTGTGGGCATATGTAGTCATTATGAATTCTGCCAAGTCTATAGATTTATGCCTACATAAATTACTGAGTGATGAAAGATAATATTTTCTTATAATAGCAACGTAGTTTTATAACTTATTAAATACTATAATTTATTCATGTATGACACCCAGATACCAAAGGTATTATTCTCACCACTTATTCTTATGGGATCTGAATTTAGCAGCTGATATTTCTGCTTTGCAGGGGGTCTCCGTGTTTTTCTCCATCTTGCTATGGAGGCATAAAGCTTGTCTTACACTGTGAGGCATTATGGAAGAAGATTGGACTTTAGAGCCAGAGAAACATCTGCTTAAAGGATTTGCTTTGTACTAGTTTCTGATTCTGTATAACGAGGGAGGGGGCGTCATTACTCCCCTCTCTCAGCGTTACCCTGAGAATCACTGAATGCAGCAGAAAGAAAAGTGAGTTGTAAACAGTAAGGGACTATGAAAATAACAGTCAGTTTCTGCTTTGTATTTCAGGTCTGTAGTACCTCAAGGGCTAGTGGAAAAGGGCAATCATTCATGTAAAAGGACCTAAAATGAGACGCCTCTGTTTTATTTATGAAATTCTCTCAGTTTCTTCCCTAGACATACTCTTCCTGATGCTCCCTGAAAGCACACAAAATTTGATCTTTCTCCTGCCTGACATTCTTTTCCTTTTCAATGAACTGGAAAATATGGGAAATAGCATCATAATTTCTTTTTCTATCCTCTTCCTTATTCTAACTACTCAGGTACAGCAGACACTTCCACTGTGGGTCACATGTTATCTATTTCCAGAGCTGATTTGAAAAACTGAGTTTGGATATGGGGTTGCCCTTTCAGTAGATATAACCATCTTTTTCACTCCCTTTCTTCTATTCACCGGTTCCATAGCCATCCAGTCGCCTATCCTCGGATCTATCAGCAGATTTCTGTTTTGTTTTGTTTTGAAAAAAGGAACATTTATTTATTTATTGGCCGCATTGGGTCTTTGTTGCTGCACGCGGGCTTTTCTCTAGTTGCGGCGAGCAGGGGCTACTCTTCGTTGCGGTGCTCGGGCTTCTCACTGCGGTGGCTTCTCTTGCTGCGGAGCACAGGCTCTAGGTGCACGGGCTTCAGTAGTTGTGGCACGCAGCCTTAGTAGTTGTGGCTCACGGGCTCTAGAGTGCAGGCTCAGTAGCTGTGGCACACGGGATTAGTTGCTCGGCGGCATGTGGGATCTTCCCGGACCAGGTCTCGAACCCGTGTCCCCTGCATTGGCAGGCGGATTCTTAACCACTGCGCCACCAGGGAAGTCCTATCAGCAGATTTCTAGCAACACTACTTTTAAAAAAAAATCTTGCCTGAATCATTGTGTTTATTGGTTTCCCAGCATTCTTGTCCAGCTAATATCAAACGCTGAGTTATTCCAACTCTCTTTTCTTTGTTCCTCCTCCAGGGCTGTGGAGGTTGCTAGAGAAAGTCATGTCTCCTGTATCCATGCACACTTGTAATTGTACTGTCTGGACCCAGTTGGAGCTCACCTAACCACAGACAAAATGAATAGAGCAGCCAAATAACTGTGTTTGCAAAATGCATTCTCCTGAACCAAGCCTCCACTGCTCTCAGGCTTTGCTCTCTTCCATACCGTTCAGGCTCTGGCCTTTCACCTCCTCATTCCATTTTGTATTTGCCCCATTTCCATATTGACATCTAGCCTCATCCTTCCCTGTTGCATCTGCTGGCCTCAATCTCATCTCCATGGGCTGCCATGTTCAAACTGGTTATCCAATATTCTGAATACCCTGGCTTGGTCCCAGGACTATGTTTTATGAATTTTCCCCATGGCTAGCCTCTGAAAGGTAGGTATTTTTAGAATTTGTCCTTTCCTCAGAGGATCCAGAGTTAGACAATGGTTTCCAAGCCTAACTGAACTCACAGTTCTCCTTGGCTATACCTTTCCTCTCCACTCTAGTCAACGTTGTTTTTCCAAAATGATACTGAAAATCCTACCACTTTTCTCAAACTGCTTCACTCTAGGCCTTTTACTTTTTTTTTTTTGATTTTTTTAAAATTAATTAACTTATTTATTTTGGGCTGCATTGGGTCTTCATCGCTGGGTGTGGGCTTTCTCTAGTTGGGGCGAGCAGGGGCTACTCTTCGTTGCGGTGCGCAGGCCTCTCATTGTAGTGGCTTCTCTTGTTGAGCACAGGCTCTAGGCACTCAGGCTTCAGTAGTTGTGGCGCATGGGCCCAGTTGCTCTGAGGCATGTGGGATCTTCCCGGACCAGGGCTCGAACCCATGTCCCCTGCATTGGCAGGCAGATTCTCAACCACTGTGCCACCAGGGAAGCCCCAGACCTTTTATTTTTAATTGGTGACTTTGTCTTTTACTTCCTAGAAAAAACAGAAGTCATGAAAGTGCACAATCCCATCACCCAGTCCCTCCTTTCCATCATAACCTGTATCCTCACCAATCCGACATTATTTTTGACAAATCTTAGAGGAAGTGATTTTCTTTGTCCTATTCAAGGGTCTCCCCTCTCTTTTCTCCTGATCGTCATTCTGGAGTCTTATTTTCAGCCTAGAAATGTTGACTTTTTCCTACTGTTTGTAACGCACACACCTACCACTTGAAGCCCATTAATCTCACTCATTTTTTCATTTTCTTCTACTCCCTCAATTCTCGCATAAGTAGCTTCCTTTAACTGTTTCACCTCCTGTCTACTTACCTTCTCCAAGATGGACTATTTTTGCAACTATATTCCTCAAAGTAGACATTAACAGGAGGGCTGGCTTTGAGAACTTTGTGAATTAGTAACGTATTGACAAGTTTTCTCATCCATTTGCTCATAATTCCTCTTTCATTCTGGCATTTTATAGCCCATGGGCTCAGTTCCCTCGTGGTGCTCCATGATGGTCTAATTCCCTTATTGAGTGACTCTATGAAGGTTTTTCCTATTCAGGTGCCACCTCCCCAAGTCCCCCTACACTATCAAAATCTGCTGTCTAGTTACTTTTAGCAACTTTATTTTTAGAAAACATTTATTTATTTATTTACTTTGGCTGCGCCGCGTCTTAGTTGCAGCATGCGGGCTTCTTACTTATGGCATGCATGTGGGATCTAGCTCCCCACCAAGGATGGAACCTGGGCCCCCTGCATTGGGAGTGTGGAGTCCTACCCACTGGACCACCAGGGAAGTCCCCCTTTTAGCACTTTAACATGCTACCTCTCCAACCTTATACAGGCTGATACCAGTGTTTGATAAGGGCTTATGTACTATGCCTCACGGAGTACAGTAATTATTTTAATAAAGTCCCTAAAAGTGCCTTTATCCCAACATTCTTCTTCTTCTAATCACAATAATTATTATTATTTGATGCCGACGTAAAGACCCTGTGGTAGACCATAGCAGAGAGAGATTTTTGCTTGTGGTATTTTTTTTTTAAGTGTCTTAAATCACACCATGGAGGCAGCTGCTTATTTTGCCCACAGTTTATCTCCTTCCTGAGAAGTTTTGGGGAAAGGGACTGAAGGAGGGAAGTAACAGAAACAATTGTCATCTTAATAAATTTATTTTTTTTAACTTTTTGTCTCATTTTCTTCATTATTCCTAATTTTCCTGAAATTTTGTTTTCATTTTATAATATTAATTTCCTAAATAATATGCCTTGATTACTACTTATATGTATCCTAAAGTGAGCTTGACTTCTCAGTAAAGGATTCTTCATTTTAGCTTTCATATAATCCTTCCACTTCTCCTTACTATTCTTATAAGTAGTAAGTGTCTAATAATCTAATATATTTTTATGGGAACAAAATTATTGTAAACAAATATAAGTGGCCAAGAAATCATTTACAGAAAAATAATATGCACTAAGCATCAGTCAGTAACCCATTTATCTTAGCTGTTGTCACTCCAGCAACATTTGAGGACCAAAAAAAAAAAAAAAAATGTGTGGACTCAATTTTATATTGACATCAGCTTGAGTTTTATTGTTGTGGTATGTGATCTCTCTAGATTAGATTTTAAAATTTTCATTTGTAAGTCTGATGAGCATTACAATACGTATGTGAAGTACGTTGAAGTAGATTTAATTATTTCCATTTTCAAGTTGGAAACTGAGGCACTGAGTGGTTAAGGAAAGCTACGTCAGTTCCAAGTGACAGGTTGGAAGCTCCTTCAGGTCAAAGGTTACGTTTTATTTTAGCCTGCTTTCCTGAACATGTGTATCTTTATGCAGTCAGTGCTCAATAAAAAAATGTGGGCTTGAAATGCCCAGGATTGGTTCTACGTCTTCTGACCTTCTGCCTAGAGTTCTTGCCATGGCCCTA
Source organism: Leucopleurus acutus (assembly GCF_964270905.1). NCBI lineage: Eukaryota > Metazoa > Chordata > Mammalia > Artiodactyla > Delphinidae > Leucopleurus > Leucopleurus acutus. Next base: position 53,396,267 of record NC_139160.1, read on the forward strand.
TTTTGCTATATAAAGAGGGCACTGCAAATTGGAAGTGGGCTCCTTATTAAACTTGACCTACTGCCTGTAGCCTTGGGCACTCCAGATTGAACACTGGGCTTTCTAAATAGGTATGGGTTTAGAATGGGAAGGGTACTTTGCATCAGTCACATCTACATACCTTTTGCTGATGGGATGAGCCACTCCAGTTGATGATTTTTGTCTCCTCTTATTCTTAACAGAATCCAAGTCATAATCAATATGTGGACTGTAACCAACACGGCTGATCCCCAGGCAAATCTGCACCAGCTAGTGACTTTTTGTTGCCACCACATAATAGTTTTAACAACTAGTCATGACCACGTTTCATACTGCCTTCAGGGAAATATGCTAGATGTTGAAATTGAAATAGGTGGGGTGAGGGAATTGGTGTACAGGGGGCACATTTCAGAGAGTGAGGCTCAAGGGGCATATATACATTATCATGTTGGTACAAACCAGGTCCAGGAATCAGAAACTGCTTGTAAGTAACATGGTTAGAGATGCCAACCATCTGGGCATAATGGTGCATTTGTAGTGACTATTCCACAAAACACCTAAATGCAGATGTTCATTATATTTCATTTACATGAATCCCAGAGGTTTTCATTTAATTCTATGTAACTACCCTGATTGCCTAAAGTACACATACAAAATTGGTTTAATCTGTTTTCTGAATGGAGTGATCGGTCATATGTATAACTGATGTTTCAAACTTCCAAATGTTCTCTGTATATACTGTATATGTAAAAACAAAAAAGCCCAGCAACCAGACATTCTTAGCACTTACACATTTATCTTTAGTTTATGGGGTGGAAGAGGTTGGTTTAAAAAAAGAAGTTTAACCTTCTTAGTCTGGGGAAACTCTTTTGGATAAAACCATTGTCTGTTTTCCAAAGTTCAAATTAAATGAAGCATTAGCAGTAGGTTTTTAGATAAAGATTCTTATGAAGCCTACAGAAAGTTAGAAAAATCTTTAAAATCATTGTTAGTATAGTGTGTAACTAGAGTATGAAGCACATGCATTTAGTTCATAACTAAGATCAAGGTGTGAGGATTTCTATGGCATTGAGACAAAAGTGATTAAATTATTTTCCCCAAACCCTATGTGTCATAATTTAGCATACAAGAATAAACATGATTGTTTCAGAGTCTTCCAACTGAGAAAAAGTGTTTTACATATAAAGCAGCGGTTTTAACTACTTGTCTTGATACTTTTTTTTTTGGTGGTACCATTGCCACTGAAGTTTAAGTTATTTGCGATTTAGATTTCTCATAATTTTGTGCTACTATCTTCTATTTATCCAGTTAGCTTTCATGTCCAAAAACCATCTTATTATTTTGTTAAAGGAGCTACGTACACCTTGACTAGATCATTGAAATATGAGAAGAAGATGGAAATTTTTACACACCAAGAAATCACAATACCTGGTCCATGTTAAGTTTCACATTTAGAAACTACGAATCTTTCAGAAACAATGCAAAAAGAAAAAAATTTGTAAGGAAAGAAAGCACAAACACAGTGTAAAAGCTAATCAATTCGTAACACCACTTTCTCAGGAGAAAAATCATCGGCTGTTTTACCATTAATGTCAGTAGTTCACAGGTGTTCATGAAAGCTACAAAACTGGATCAAGCAAATCTAGTTCTCTGTAGCAAAATAGATTTTATAATAAAAAGATATTTCTATTTAACAATGTATTTAAGATTATTTTAATCTCCATCTTCATCTAATTTATCATTAATGTTTAACAGATTGCATTTGGGATTTAATTCCCAACACGCAGTGTATAAAGACATCTATATTTATCATTCCTTCAATGTCTCTCCATGTTTTCTTTCTACTCTCTCAAAAGGATATTATTATAAAAATAAATGAAATCTTAGCTTCCATATAACCTTTTGGTTTTACTATTACCCGGTGGGAAATATACTGACCACCAAATTGAACAAGCAGACATACAGTAAGTCAAGGAGGAGTCTAGTGAGCAGGGATTTACTGATGCTCAGGAAAAGAACCAAAAGAAGTTTGAGGAAGTAACAAAACTTTTTGGTTTATTCAAGAGGAGATCCCACTTGCAGCTCAAATGGCTTCAGCCTCCTCCAGGAAATTGTAAGGTCAAGGACAGGAGAGGCAATAAAATTGAGCAGGAGAATGGCAATAGTGGTTTGGTGAACTTTTTAAAAAATCAAAACACTATAGAGCTTTAACCCAGCTGAAGCAAAAGTGAAGTTATTTCATTGACACATTATAGGATATGAACTTCAGAAGGAAAGGCACAACAGGAGACCACTATCCACTGTGGATCAGTTAATTTCTCCACTGGTGCTTTGGAGCTCTGGCTGTAATCACACCAACCACCCGAATTTATCCTCAGTATGTTGATATGCTTTGCCTGGATGGCAGGCCAGTTAATGGCCCTCCATTGAGTTTCTGCCTGTGCTAATGCTTACTTTAATCCCCAAATTTCTGTACTCAGTTTCTAGATATCAGTGCATTATTTAATGTGAGTTGTTATAATAGTGCCTGGAGTTCTATTCTCCTACAGTCATACATAATTTACATTTAAATAGGCAAGGTGGCCACCCAGGGATGCCTGGTGCAAGCACAATGCTGCACGTAGGAAAACACCATGTTTTATGAGACAAATATGTCAGTTATTTCCAGGAACCTGCACAGTGTTCTTCACTAAGCAAAACAGTATGACTCAGAAGATTTAAAGGAAACAAAACAGAGGGCCATAAGGGAAAAGTAAAGAGAGTTTCTTAGAAAATATATTTATATTTGAAAATATACATAAAATAATATATTTTTTCCCAAGTTTCCAGGCTACTTCCCCCAAAGTTCAAGTCAGAGGAGAATGAAAGACTCCTCTGACTTAAAATTATTTAAGTGAGTAGCCAGTCTTTTCAAAAGCATTAGATTTGTCTTAGTATCGTGGGTCTTCAATATAACACTTGTTTGAAATAACATTTTACTATAAAGTATTCGGAAAATATTAGAAAAGTATAATGAAATATATACACACAGATAAATCAGAAGTAATCTCAATGATTTTGTTGTATATCTTTCTAGTCATTTCACTTTTCCTTTTCATAAATGTTTACGCATAAAAAATGAGATATTTGTGCGGGTAAGAGCCTCCATTTTCTCTGAGAAATAGTTTTCTGAATTCTAGTAGTTGTGGGATGTCTCTTATTGAACTGGCATTCTTTGAGGGGGGATCTAGTCCTTAAAAGATCCTTGGGGCTTCTCTGGTGGCGCAGTGGTTGAGAGTCTGCCTGCCGATGAAGGGGACGCGGGTTCGTGACCCGGTCCGGGAAGATCCCACATGCCGCGGGGCGGCTGGGCCCGTGAGCCATGGCCGCTGAGCCTGCGCGTCCGGAGCCTGTGCTCCGCAACGGGAGAGGCCACAGCAGTGAGAGGCCCACGAACCGCAAAAAAAAAAAAAAAAAAAAAAAATCCTTGTACTCCATCTTTTGCTCAACATGAAGACTCAGTGGATGATCTTCCTTGGCCATTGCATTCCCAAACCAAAATTTCACACCATTTTTCTCCATGGCCTGAGCTAAACTGCAGATGCTCTTTGTTCTTTTTTTCTGCCAGAATTTCAATATTAGATGTTTCTGAAATGGGGAAATACTTTTCCATAAATTTTAGCAATTTGCTCTATTCATACTGTATTTTTCCTATCATATTTTCTCAAATAATCACAGAATTGAAAGCACAAAATTTAACATTATTTTTGAAACTATAGTAGGAAAAACATACTCCTTAACACTCTAGTAACTTGGATTTTTTTTTTTAAATTGTATATACCTTCAGGTGAATTGATCATAAATTTAAGTAGTGATAATAGAAAAATCTACACTTTTAAGTGAATCAACTTTACTATTAATCTTAATGATTAATCTTCTTAAACTGATTTAAGCATGCAGATATATAATGGATAAGACCTGAAAAATTGTATTTTGATAATTGATACTGCCCACATGATATCTATGTCATTTTACTAGCAGCCTTCAATAAGATGTATCTAAACTGGGTATACATTTGTTAATTTTTTTTTTTTTTTTTTTTTTGCGGTACGCGGGCCTCTCACTGTTGTGGCCTCTCCCTTTGCGGAGCACAGGCTCCGGACGCGCAGGCTCAGCGGCCATGGCTCACGGGCCCAGCCGCTCTGCGGCACGTGGGATCTTCCCGGACTGGGGCATGAATCCATGTTCCCTGCATCGGCAGGCGGACTCTCAACCACTGCGCCACCAGGGAAGCCCCATTTGTTAATTTTTAATACTAGTTCATGCTCAATGAGTTGTAAAAAGGTCATTTCATTTTAAACTTGTATAATGCTTTCTTGGGGAAGTGGGAGTTTATATTAGCAGGCTGGGGAAATTGTTTAGCAAATTTACAAGGCTACACCATATTATGTTTGGATGTCTCCTACTTTATATACTGAGCCCCAGTTTTACCTTTTCCTAAAATTAATACCAGAGTAAGAAATTTTAAAAAGGCACATAAGAAAATGTTTAAGTTGGATATAGGCTACGAAATTTCATTCTAAATCTATAGTTTTGCCACCCTATATACTATATGTTCTCCACCAGTTATAAATATCTTTTCTGCCATCAACCTCCACATAAATTTTTAAAAGATTATTCCAGAAGAGTACCTGGGAGTTTCCAAATGCTTCCTATTGAATTTTTTAAAAATTTAGTATGTTTGTGGACCCAGTTTCTGCATAACTGCCTTGGCTTTGGTCTTGGTTGCTGAGTTTTCAACTAATCTTTGTGGCTCTGAAATTTTTCACTATGCCTTGGACAAAACTTTGTCTCTAAGGAATCTCCCTCTCCTGCATTGATAAAGCATTATGCCTATTGCCAGTGTAACATGTTAGCCATAACATCATTCTTGTACCGTTTCTAGTGTTTATATCCATTGTACACAAGTACTTCTGATCACCTGTTGGAGCTATTATAGATACTAGTGATTCCGTGGTAAGCAAGACACACAAAGTCTCCGACTTGACAGTTTAGTGGGAGAGGTAGCAAAAATCAAATTAGAGCATTAAATAATATCCGGAAGTGGTAAGGGCTACGAAGAAAAATAAAGCAGGATAAGGGGATGGAAAGTGAAGGAGATGCCCCTGTAGACTGGATGGTCAAAGGCATTTTCTCTGAGGTGACCTTTGAATATAAAACTTATGAAATAAGACGGTGTACAATGTAAGCTTCCCAGAAGAGGAAACAGCAAGTGCAAAAGCCCTAAGGTTTGTGTGCTTTACATGTCTCCTGAGAAGACCAGTATAGTTAAGCATACGGAGAGAAAGAGAAAGGGTGGGTAGCATATGAGGTCGAAGAGGAAATCTGGGACCAAAACATACAGGACCTAGTAAGCCATGGTAAGTGCAGCCTGTTTGCACTGGTACAACCAAACTCATTATTTGAATATCGAAATACTTCTAAGAATACTACTGAGAAAATAGCTGCTACTCAGAGCCCTTTATTATCTCCTTGCCTTGGCAGATGCCCTGATCCTTCCCTCAGGATTGATTCCTCAGTAAGGGGTGGAGTGGTCGGTGCTATTGCATTACTTATTGAATGTTTTCAATGTCATCCCCGACAGTGAGGATTTAAGCCTCTATGTGTTATGAAAAGCCACTGGAGGGTTTTAATGGGCAAGGGATATGTGTGACACAGTATGATTTACTGATTTAAAATATCAGAAGAATACACTAGGGCAATGGAAGAAATAGAAGAAAGACATCATCTAGAAAGCTATTGTAGAAGTCCAGGCAAGAGATGATAGTGTATGAGACTAAAACAGTAGAGATGGAGAAGGTGAGGCTTGGTCAGAATCAGACATGTTTTGATAGTCATATTTGATAGGTATGCTAGACGGGGCTGTGATAACAAATAGAACCCCAAATGTATAACGACCTCAAAGTAGGAATTTGTAGAAACAGAAATTCATAGAACAGTCTGGGGTTGAAAATCCAGATAGGTTAACAAGAACACAAGGCAAATGAATGGCTGGGTTTATGAAAGTTTGATTTAAACTCTTCAACAGCATTAAGAATTGAATTTTCTGATCCAAATCCGAAGAAGATGATTAAGGCTAATAAAGTCAAATCAGTTTTCCAAATGGTGCAGAAATTGATATGATTGTTGAAATAAGGGATCTATTTGACTTCCTTGAAAAGGAATCATATTATAGGATTTCCTGCTGCCTTATGTGCAGTAATACCATGAAGAGAGAATGCGCAATTTGTTCTTAATTTAATTTAAAATAAAATGCTCTAAGACAAACGAAGTACTCTATTTGTTAGAAAACAGTTCTCCAGGAGACTTGTGGGAGAGTACCATTTTAAATCATCCATTTGTGCGTTTCTTTGTTTACCAAAGCCTGTACTTAACCCAGATAAAGTATGCTCAACTAGAAAAAAAGGTTTTTAAAGTGATATCTTTGATAATAAATGAAAGTAATCATTATAAGACATACTGTCTTTCCATTGCTACCCTGAAATTCTCTCTTGCTTCCCTCCCACAGCTTTGAGACTTTTTTTTCTGTTCTTTGCATTTTCATTATCTTTATAATTCCTTCACTTGTGTGGATTTTGAGACTCATATTCATAAATAAACAGTTGAACTTATGATATCCATTGTCCTTTTTAAAAGTCATGTGCTCTGTTTACTGTCTACATTATTATAAAGCATTTACAGGTTATTCATATTTTTTCAACATTCAAGATGCTTGATTCATTTCTTTGTGTTAGAAAATTTATTTCTTTGTGTTCAGAAAATAGCAAAATATATGATCACAGCTCTTTCTTTGATTACTCTGGTCCACTCAAGGTAAACATGTTATCCTCTTCTGTGCCATCTCTTCCATTACTTTAGAAATACAGTAGAATACTAGTCAACCCTCTACCATGTCTAAGTGCAGACCACTCCCATTTGGGAAAACACAATGGAGCAGTTCCTTACAAAGCCTGAGGCTATTTCCTGGAGTAAATGCAAGTAGAGACATACGAACGTTCCCTCACAGCTCTGGGCAGGCTTAGTGCCCTCTGTTTCCGTGGAAGTTCAGGAACCCTTACCCCACTCCAAGAGTGCGCTAGCTGTTCCCTTGACAATATTTTACTTCTGAACCCACCTTCCTAGAATTCCCATGGTAATAACAATAACAATTAAAACAATGACAATAAGATGATTAACATATACTGAGAGCTTATTGTATACCTAGTTTTATGTTTTTTTGTACACTATCTCATTTAATTCTTGTAACAATCCAATGGGTTAAGTTTCATTATCAACCTTTCAAACATGAGGAAAACAAGGTTTTGAAAGCTGAGAGATGCCTCTAAGTCATATGTCCAAGTTACATGGCCTGTAAATGGTAGAGCCAGGATTCAAACCCAAACCCAGAACGGCTCATTTCAGAGACTTTGCTCTTAGTGACTGTGCTTAAACACCATTTTCAACCTCAGGCTTAACAATTTAAAAATACCCTCATATTTTAGTTACAGAAAACTTAGAGGCTTCTTCCTGGATTTCAAAATATAAGTAATTGTAGCTAACATGAATTAAGTCTCTACTACGGAGCCAGGCAATGTTTTCAGTTCTCTACATGCATCACCCAACTTATACTGCAAAACAACTTTTAAGTTACATCCTTTAATTTTTTTTAATTTTATAATTGAGGAAACTGAACCTTAAAGATATTAAAACACTGTGCAAAAGCAATCAGTTGGTAAATCATGGATCTGTGATTCAAACTTAGGCCTGCCTGAATGACAGGAAGGACGTATTTTCCCATTTCTGCATGTCTAGGGATTTCTGAGCAAAGAAAACTGAGCCGGGGTAAAGGACAAGTTTGGGTTAAAGGAAGTAAAAGATGACTAAAGAGGTAATGAGAAAACTTCAGAGAAAGGTAGGGATTTATTTCTACATGTGTTTGTTTTCCAAAGAGGGATAAAATCTGGAGTTGTGGAGTCATCTGCTCAGGTTCCAAACAGTTGTGAAACACTGGAGAGCAAAGGTTTCTTTCCCTCTCTTAGGAGGGAGAGGGGGCAGTAGGTGGCCTATACAAGCTTCCAGGTTCATAGTTTTGGGCTTCCTCGTCTGTGGTATAAGAACCCCCCTTTGTGCACATATAGGGTCTATCTAGTTCTCTCCCATCAGCTAGTTTGGGCTATTGTCCAACCCAGTACAGTTGGGTGGCCATGAGGGACGTCTTGACACTCAGAAGACTAAAGAAGGACAAACAGCTTCTGGAGGATAAGTAGTGGGAATCTAGGTACAAAGTAAAGTTTAGAGGGGCTCAAATTCAAAACTTCTCATTTTGTCTAGAACCAACTCAGCCTTGAAGGGGACAACTAAATGTGTATGGCATGGTCATTTTTCATTAATTGGCTTATAGATCACTTAGTTTTGCCCCTTCTTATTTCATTTACAATGGAGTGCATAATACAAGTAACGGTTTAAAAATGAATGAGCGAAATATAAATTGTGTGTGTGTGCGTGCGCATGTGCATATGTCTTATATATTATGTAGTGAGGAAAGTTTGGATCTAATATACCAGGGTGTGAACTCTGGCTCTATATCCAAAGTTTATATGTGACCTTGACCAAGGTATTTAATCTCCCTGATCGTCAGTGTTCATATCTGTAAAGTGTGAGTAATATTCTTTACACTAAAATACCGTAAAGGTTATATGAATTCATATATGTAAAGCATATGGTACTGGGTCTGGCAGATATTAGGTGGTCAGTAAATATTGTTTATTATTAATATCACATCATTATACCTTGTTAATTATAACAAGATGAAATAATTCTTCCTGGTGCCAATTCTTTGCTTTTAGGATGATAGCACCCAGTAGTTGTGGAAACCTAATAATACTTCCTTTTAGCTACCTTACACATTATTCTTGGTAAAACATTAGATTCTCTTGTATGTTTCTCAGTTTTCTCAAGAGTCATTACACATCACACTTCAGGTACTTGTCAGCCATCATAGTACACATTTAGTTAATTTAGGAGTTTAGAAGCTAATGGCCTCGTTGCAAACCCCTTGACATTTTAAGCCAAACGAAATAAAGCAAGTAGGAGAGTATTCTACAGGAATTCTCCAAACAGAGAGGGTTATCAAGTTCATTTACATGTTTACTGAGGCTGCCAGCCATCCTGACTGTTTTTTTTTTTAACATCTTTATTGCAGTATAATTGCTTTACAGTGGTGTGTTAGTTTCTGCTTTATAACAAAGTGAATCAGTTATACATATACATATATCCCCATATCTCTTCCCTCTTGCATCTCCCTCCCTCCCACCCTCCCTATCCCACCCCTCTAGGACTGTTCTTATATGAATTGCATTCCGTTTCTGATGGTCTGTTGGCAGTAAAACAGCATGAAATCTCACTCATCATTATTGCTTACTCAGTGGACCTGTTTTTCATCAGTAAAGTTTGGCATTTAATCAGAGTTTGGGGTGCATCATTTCTGAACATGTATACAGCGCTGGAGGCAACAAAAAATAAAATTTGGCTCTTGGTATAATGACGAGGTGCCTGAATGGGGGTGCAATTTGTAAAGGACTATAAAACTTAAATTTGGTGTGTGGGAAGAAGAAATTATTTGTAAAACCCATAAACCTCTTTAGCCAAAATATCTATTACATGCTAACTGGTGCTAATGAGCTGTTCTCGACATCCAGGTCACTAGAATATATATTTACTTCTCTTTCTGTGCAAGCGAACATTACAAAAAGGAACTGTAGTTCTCCTTACTCTTTCTGAAGGAAAAACCAAGCAACCTTAGTAGTACACATTTAAGGTGTAAGCCACGTTAAAAAATATTATTTTTAGAAATAATTACCTCAAAAGCAAGAATTTCACATAGGGTTTTCCACTGAGATTTTTCTAAACCATTTTCTTATTTTTATCAATATGATGAATTAAAGAACTGATTTCTCAAAGGAGTAATGTTTTAAAATATTGATATTAACTTTAAAAAGTTTAAGTATATCTGTAAATATAAGGAAAGCATACCATTAAACACTATGACAGTTTAGAGAAATTGATGAAAAGAAAAAAAAACATTATATCTATATCTTATCTATATCTATTTCTCTCTATGTCTGTATCTATATTTACATCTACATCTATATCCATCTCTATATCTCCACACCAGTATCTTTATATCCATATCTATCTAAAAAGAAAGAAGCCATGAAAATCAGTGTATCATCAGTTATAAACACCCTGGAAATTAATATGAAATAACTAGATAGAAAAAATAAAATCCCCTTATCACCACAGAGCCAATGTTTAGTCATTTACTTTATTTATTTATTTTACGAGATATATAGACTTTTTTCTTTTAATTAAAAAATTTTTTCCTAGTCATTCACTTTAATGTGTTGCTTTCAATAGCATTTATCCAAACTGGGATGTTACTGAAAGGAGGGATTTGAAATACAACTTGGTGATATGAGATTATAGTGGGCTTGACTCTTAGACCAGACTCAATATTTTCTTGGGAAAGTTAAATCAACCCATCTGATCCCATTAGGAAATTAGCACTACCACAGCTGTAAATCACAGAGTTACTGCTATTCATGTCACGTGAATAAGGATAACTCAGGCTCTGTTCCAGTAAACTGCCAGTAAACTGCTTCCAGATCTCCAGAGGTGGGAGGCTGAATCAATCAGTCTTTATTAGGCAAAGCGTCTGAGCAGGAATAACAATAGCAAACCAATCTGTTAATTAACAGAAAGAAATGAGAATTTAATAAAAATTTAATTTAATATCACTTAAGATTGGGGATAATGACAAATAAGGAGATGGAGGACATTTTTCTATAGATAGTTTGGCTTTTACTCAATTCTGATGTGGAAAAGCCTTCTACCAACTAGTATCTGGCCTTTTTAAGTTGCAGAGGGAGGACAGTTGAAAACTGTATAAGCCCATTTTGGAAATCTGTTTCCTAAATCTATAAAACAGCCTCTGATTTTGATATCTGCTTAATTTTATCCTTGACCTAATTGACTAACCTAGTAACAGTCATGACTAAAACTCAAGTTCTGGACTTCATCTGCCCTAAAAATTTCATCTGTTTGACCCAAATGTATTGAGTAACTAGTAAGTGCTGAGAACTCTGGCAGCTGGGTGCAGGGGCTGCCGTGATCCCCAAGGCAGACACATTCTCTGTCCTTCCTGAGGGTATAGGCCACATTTGGATAAATAAAACCAATTCTAACATTGTGTTTTTCGTATGGTGATATGAAAGTCCAAGTTAAGGGATCAGGCAAGGCTTTTGGCAGGAAAACCTCTAAGGTGAAACCTGAAGGATGAATCGGAATTAGTCGCCTGAACATGGAGGATGAATACTTCATCAGGGACAGTGTGAACGAAGAGACTTGGAGGGTGTGTGGTAATTCCAAGCAACTAGAGAAAGATCTGTGTGGTTGAGGGGAGAATTTAGTAGGGAGAATGTTATAGAGATCAGGTGACAAAGGAAAGCTGGGCTCTGATCGTATACCCACCGCTGAACCAGGTCAAGGAGTTTGAAATTTTTCAAATGGCTAAATGATGCTTTTGAAGCACTGTAAACTATTGAGAAAGTAGCTATAGAAAGATTTAACTGTAATGTGGATGATAGATGGGAAGGAAACAGGGTGCATATTTAGGAAACTGGGAGAAAATGTAGGTTTAGGCAAATGATGGTAGTAGTCAGGATTAGGGAAGTGATGGTAGAGGTGAAGATAAGTGGGTGTGTGTACATACGGGAATGGGGGGTGGTTAGTAATGTACATAGGTCACCAGATTGCCTAATGGGGTTGAAGCTGGTGCTATTTTCTGGTTTAGGGATTACTGTAGGGGAATGGACTAATGCGAGAAGATTATAGGTACATATTAGATTTTGAGATGCCTGTGGAATAGATGGGTTGTGTGCAGTTAAAGATAGGGGTTTGAAGCATAGGAAAAAAATTGGGTCTGTAGGTGTAGATTTATGTTACCAGCATATAGATGATTATCAAAGCCATAGGAGTGTTGGGAGGGCCTGGAGGGCAGAGTATATGGAGAAGAAGTGACAGTTTAGGGCAGGGACATCAGTTTCCTCTCTTAGCGACTCACCTTACTCTTCTATCATACTCTTCTCCTCTGTGGGTGATGGGAAGATTCACAAAACAACAAACATATAATGCTTTAAGTTACTTAGAAGAAAACAGAGAATACTGTTGTGAAATTGTATCAGAAGACAAGGACCTGGTCTACATACGTAACAATGGAATGATTTGAGATAAGTTTTCTAATGAAGACTTTGATCAGCATCCTGTTCCTTTAAATAGTGGTATAAGTATGAAGGAATAATTAATTCTGTGTCTCTGCCAGAGACACAATTAGAAGTGTTCTGGAACTGGTAATTGGTCTCTGTCCTAAAGACAATTTTTTAGGGTTTGCTACAGTTTCATTTATAACTTGTAGGCAGTCTAAGTCATCTATAGGATTTCCTGAAGGATTCATTTCCTAAAGTATTCACTCATTCATTGATTCATTTTTTTCTATCATTTTAAAGAAAATTTGGCATGTTTCATTATAGATTGAAATATTTACAAATACTTGCATTGTTTTTCAATTTCAGAACATTCTTTCTCCTTTTGCAAGAGCTTGCCAGTTCATAGAAAACCGATTACCCTGTGGTTTTTGAGAAGCCTGTAGGCCTTTCATTTTTAGGAAATAAATCCATAAACACTCAATTAATGCTTGTAATGACAGTAGAGCATATTTCATACAAATGATCACTGAGTTCTGCCTTTATAGTGAATGCATTAAGAGAGTGTAATTTATATATTTTACCTTAAAGAAGTTACAGAAATAGCTTCCATGTAGACATCAGCAAATGTTACCAGAGAAAGATTTTTGCTGCACTCAAGACCGTAGGCAGTTCCGAGTGAATTGTTTTACCAACAGGGAAGATGTATTCTGCCAATCGAGCCAGAATGAGGACAGCCAACAGGGTTTGGCCTATACTGAAGTGCAGGTCTTTTGAAAGCCTCCCTTATAATCCTCTTTTATAATCTTTTTGTTTTTGTAATATAACATTTCTGATATCTCAACGGAGTAGTCTCTTTCTCTTTTTCTACTTTTTCTTTTAGAAGAAAAAATAACCTTCTCATCAGTTCTGGGACAGGTAAAGATAAAACTGGAGGGAAATGGTAAAGCACAGAATGGGTAATCATATTGTGTCTTTCTTCTGTGTTTAGGGACAAAAAAAAATTGCTTTGACAAGTCAGTTGATATGCCATTCCTTGGCCCATGACTCAGCAGAGGTCACTTGACCTCCAAAACCCTACTTGTGCTAACTTCTCACTCAGTTTGTCATGCAGGACAACTGGTAAACTCCCGAACTCCCATCACAGAGATTCGAATGAGCCGAAATTAAAAAAAAACTCTGTCTATCAATGTGAGCATTCAGGGATAAGTGAGGGAAATTTCTAAAGAAATGAATTCAGATGTATCCCTAAAACATTCCTGATTCGTTTTGCTCTTCTTTACTTTTAAAGAAAGTTGTTTTGTTTGTTTTTTTGCTATATATTCTATTATGTTGTTTTGAAATATTTGTTTAAAAAATTTTTATACATCATGATATGATTATTACAAGAAGTTTGGTGAACACCCAGCATCTCCTAAGATACAACATTAAAGAAATAAAAAAAAAACTTTTTCCTTATGATGAGAACTCAGGATTTACTCTCTTATCAACTATCAATAGGTACAAACTTCCAGTTATAAGATAAATAAGTACCTGGATGAAAGGTACACATGATAAATATAATTCACACTGCTGTATGTTATATATGAAATATTTGTTTTTGTTTGGAATTGCTGTGGAATAAATTTAGGCATTACAGAAAAAATTAAATACAACCCATGAGGAATTTAATGAGTACAGAAAGTTACCCACTACTGATTTTATATTTGCACAGGGATGTGACTGTTTTAGGTAAAAACTCAGGATGTATCTTTATAGACAACGGTTTATTTTTCAACAGGCATTAAAACATTTTCTTAGACAATATGCATTCTATTATTCACTTAGTTGTGGTGAATAACTAAGAATAATAGGAAAATAAAGAATTAAAGGAAAAGAATAATAGGAAAATAAAGTGAAAGCAAAAATATCTAATCAAATGGATGTGAAAAAAGTGCCTAAAGCTCAGGTAACTAAACGAAATGAAGATAATTGAGCATCGTGATAGAAACATGGGACAAAGAAAAGGGCAGATCAATGAAGACCTCTTAAGTGACGGCAGCCATAGCAGGATAAGGAGAAGGCAGTGGGTCTGTGTTAGAAGAATTTGAAGTGGATTAACATGACAATATGTGCTTCCCTAGATGGCCAGGCTGTGTCTTCCTGGCCATCTAGGGAAGAGATGGTAGAGCTCCATGTGGGAGGAAAGGGTCAATTTTTGAGGAAAGAGGCTAAATGTTCTGCTTGGAAAAAAGCATGGGAAGTGTTGCGGCATAGAGAAAAAAAATGTGTTTTCTGGGAATGGCAAGTCCTCCCTGAGAAACTTTAGGGGACATTTTCAACTCTTACGTATTAAGTGGTTCTAGTGGAATGTTGTAATTCTGAGAACATCAGTCCATTCATGTTAGTTTAAAAAAATAGAGGAGAGTGTCTTCATCGACATCCTTCGTTTTCCTCAGACATACATATCTGAGCCCTGTCTGTTTTTTTCTGGATAAGATCCTTCAACTCCATCATTACTCTAACTCCACTGTCATACTCCTTATTTGAAATGTTTAAATATTTTTATCATTTATGATAAAATCCTTCATTTTAATTAGATTATAAACATAAATTTTGGTTTGTAAAATCTAGGCACCTATAGACTATAGAAAATCTGAGCACCTGTAAAAAGTAATCAAATACCTTTATTCTAATTATATTCTAAAAATATATTTGCTTTGTAAAATTTAGGCACCCACAGAATAAAGTCTAGCTCATATAAAAAATTCAATTTTCTATAAGAGTGCCAAAATTCCATTTTATATAGATAAAAGAAAAAATCATAATTCCTACCCAAAATAAGTGAGGCATGTGCACTTTATATATTTGTGATATAAAATGTGCATTTTATTTATGTGTGATATTAGATCACAAATTCAAACTTGATTTATTAAGTCAATGGATTTTGACTTACAGACTTGATTTATTAAGTCAATGGATTTTGACTTACAAACTTGAATGAGAAGTAATGAAAGTTCTCTCTTCAATGTACTTAACATACATCCTATAAGAATATTATATATAATCTAGAATTTCTTGATAGAAATATAAAACAGAGGGGCCTACCACGTTCTTCGGGGTGGTTCATCCAGTGGTCTCCTTTGAGTATGGTTTTGAATTCCGTTATCGAATATATCACCCTTTTCTGGAAGAATTCAAATTCAACAATGTTTCTCTGAAAGCGAAGTCCCCAGAATGGACATATATTTCAACAATGATCTAAGCAGAGCAGAAAAAGGGATTCTCAGCTTCCTCATTTCAGATGTCATACTAGATTGATAAAGCTCAAGATTATATTAGCTTCTTCAGAAACAACTATTTGACTTTGTTAAAACAAAATACTAAAGCCTTTATAAGATCTACGTACATTACCTCGGGGATGGGAAACAAATTGGATTCCTCTTAAAATCAGTTCAGTGCAAAATGTAATGAAATCCTTTTGAATCTGCTAAAAATTTGTTATAATTATATCCAAACGTGCATTCCCAGAGTTTGAGGTGATGTGAAAGGAAACAATCAGGGAGAGGGCAGCCTTGCAAGCTATTTTCAGGACTGAAAAATACATAAGGAGCACTTAGTGCCTATGGATAATAAGGAAGGGAAAAACTAAACTGTCAAATCAAGTGTTTTCACTTTTAGCTGGACTCCTTTAAAGCGCTGCTCATTTTATGCAATTCTGAGGTTGTATGTGTCTATATACACACACACATACAAGTATATATCTGCAACATATATTTGTTTAACAGACACAGGAAAATAAATGAATTAATCTTGAAAAATGCAACATATATGCTGCATAAATTCACTTGGAAACATTTTGGAACGAGTGTCTTCAAAAGGCAGAAAATCTGAATACATTTAAGAAACATTTAGTTCCTAGCTCCTAGTTGTAGATTACAACCCCAGTCATTACATTTCAAAAGGTGTTCCTCATCCACTGTGGCTGACAGAATTGGGGCTGGAAGAACCATCTATACAACTTATTCCTTTTGTGGCTCTTTTGTTATGAGTGTGGTCAAGTTTGCCTTTGAGATCCTCATAGAGATAACGCCTCTTCCGTAAGCACCATCTGTAACAGCTCGCAGGAAGCTCTTTCCGTGGGATTTTCATGTTTATGCACAAATACTGTGGTCAATACTTTGAAAGGAAAGCAGTTTTCTTTCAGCTGTCTCAAAAATTATCTATTTCCCCCCCATCTAGTTAGGAAGACCCCCAAATTCTGTAATATATAATTTAAATTTCAGGCAGAGCAACTGGAGAAAATTCTGTGTGTTTTAAACTTGGAAGCTTGCTTTGCATCTCTGGGCACTCCAGAGCTCTCATCAAGTTTTAGTGTCTCTTCGTTTCCAGATGTGTGCTCAGTAGTTCTGGCCACCAGAGAGTTTTCTTGTTAGGGGTCTAGCCTCTTCTGGTTAAAAGCCACAACATCTGCAATTCTGTTTTTCTATTGAATTGGGATGTCGTCAGTTATCATTATTCTTTTCCTTTTGATACTAGCATGATATGCTGAAAAAAATGGCCCAACTCTTATTCATTTTGTGTACATTGTATTATTCACACAGAAATCATTTGTTGCCATTAGGAACAGCATGGATATTTGAAAGTATTTTTTCTGGTATCATTAATTACCTACATCCCCATTTTTAATATTATGTCAATCCAAAAGATCCTATAAATGGATTTTTATTTTATATTTGTGAATATCTTTATGGAGCACCAAGCAATGGGTATATTATTAAAAGCATCAAGAGGTAACTAAAGGAAAACTTATCTTAACAAGTTGGAGTTCTTTTCTAACTAAAAAGAAATTGAATATGTTTATTAGAGAAAATAAGCTCAAAAGTTTTTATCCTGTGACTTTTGTATGCCTTCAAGCTACTCCTCTGACAGGATAGTTGGGCAAAATTTCATTTTGTTTCAGAAGGAAGCATAAAGCTCATAACCATTTCATGTTGTGACAGGTGAAGGGAAAAGTAAATGACAGGAATTGAGCGGTGGCACACAAAGTGATAACTGAAGTTCGAGTCCTTAGGATTCCATGAGATCTTAATCAACACTATGAAGATTTAATCTCTGCCCTCCCACCAAACAGAAAGAACTGAACTAAATCAACTGATTGAAAAATGAACCATATCTTTTGGAATATGACACTAAATCAGACTAAAATGAAACACATTTATTAAAAAAGGCCTTGAGATTATATTTTGAGTCTCTTAAGTCATCTTCAAATCAACAAGTTGGTGAGGCATTTGGTATTTATGCCTATCGATGTAATAACATAGGTTGCAAGCATAGGGCAGGCATCTGGCACATGTTAAGGATTTTAGTCTGTTCCTTGTGAGAGCAAAGAGTAGCACATTGAAAATATCTGTGCATTTATATGTAATAATGAATTTTTTTTTTTCATATGAAGAATGAAAGTTTTCAGTTTTTGGATGGATTGAGTTGATCAATGCAGGCCTAGAGTTCACTACCACTTCTGATTGTAATTCCTTTGCATGCTTGGTTTTAATTTAATTGCTAAAGAAATAAGATGTGTATTTTTAATTTATATTTTTTATTGCACACGCCCATCATTTCAGAAGTTTTTATTTGTTGTTATAGGACATATGTGATGTCTCTGCATCCAAGATGCAGACTGTGATGTGGTTAGAGTTAGGGCTTAGCATCCGCTCTTTTTTTTTCTTTTAACATCTTTATTGGAGTATAATTGCTTTACAACGTTGTGTCAGTTTCTGCTGTATAACCAAGTGAATCAGCTATACATATACATATATCCCCATATCCCCTCCCTCTTGAGCCTCCTTCCCATCCTCCCTCGGCTCATCTTTGATGTAGCTGTGTTAAGTATATGCTAAAGATATATTGAAACTTTGTGGCAGCTTTAAAGAAAATTCTGAAATGTGTAGTATATACAAATACTGCAGTTTGTTTCTTCTTTCCTCCTTGTTCCTTTTGGAGAGTAACTGTAAAGTTTGGTTCTTTTGAGACATTTCTCCTTCCTGTCCTTTGATACTTAAACTATTTTATATAAATTTAGAGACAATCACGTTGGCTGTCTTCATTTCATTTCTTTGGACCCAATTTTCTCTTGATTGTAAATTTGTCACTGGGGAATCCTTTTCTTCCTTTAGGCCAAACAGCTGTTTTTAATTTTACTTTGATTCTTCTTTTTTTTCCCCACTAACGAGGTCAAGTTCCTTTGGGGGAAAAACTTCAGTTCATTATGTTCTTTTCTTTTATATCAACATGTACAACAACAAAATACAAATTGCTTTCGGGCTGTGAGTTGCTGTGGTGGATTTAGTAGTATCCACTTAAATACCTTTGCATTTCCAAATATTAACACCACTTACAACCTTCAGATGAAGCCCAGTTAGAAGCTTATTATAGCTAATTTACTTTCATCTGTAAATATGAAAAATGCATTCTTAGCCATGTACTATGGGCTCCTGAAAAAAGTGACATTTGTTTAGCTTTTCTTCCTCTTCTGCTGTGTATTCACACTCCATTTGTGAGTACTTAGGACTGCTTAGCACAAATCACTAATCCAAAGCCTATTTCAGATACTGGCAGTGTTTTTGGAACTACTTATTCCCACAATATAGTGTCCCGTATCTTTGAATTAAATGACTCATTACGTCTCTGTTCTTCAGAACCAATGGGCTCTCTTAGGATAAAAATTATATAACTGTAACAGTGACTGGCAATGTGGATGCTGTTCAAGTGCAAAGAACTGAACTTAGTTCTTTGCAAATTAGTAAAATTTGTAAAATAAATGTTAGTTGACATTCAACTTGACAAAAGCATAATACATGAAATAGGGAAATTCACAGAAGTTTGCCATGTTGTTTTGAAAGTCAGGATATCATCCAGGCCTGAATGATCTTATCTCCCTTCTCTCTGTGAAAGCAAATTGGTCAAATATAGTAGTTACTGATAATAAAACAATCCATTTGTTCTTGCTTTCTTTCCTCCCAAGTATTTGATATGTAGATGAATTCACATTTAATTGAGCTACGTGTTATAGAAACACAAATAGATTCAGCTGAACATTGGGTGGGAAAGCACAGTTTAGCTTCCTGTAGCTTTATAATCATTCTTCCATATTTGAATATGGGCAGAGAAATCCATGCATGTGTTTGCTATGTGAAAGACCATGCTTGCTTTTTTCTTATGTATTTTTTTCTGTTTTTAAAGTTCCAGAGATTCAAATATTTACTGCTTTCAAGGTTTGTAATTCAAGAATTGTGAGGGAAAATAGGGGCGTAAGGACACACGTGTGGTTTATCATCTCTTCCTTGCCTCTGAAATATAGAAGAGAGAACTCACATTTGTGATGAAAACCACGGAAGTCACTAAAATTGCCAGGCCCGTTGAGAATTTCAGCCAGACACAGAATATGTAAGGTCAGGCTAAGGAAAAGTGCTTGAGACCAGCATGCCGGTTAGATACATCTCTAGTGATAGTAACAAGTGGAATCATCCCACCAGTCATGTTCATATGTCAGGAGGGATGGTTTACCAGATTGGCAAGGGGTGGCCCAGTAAATTGGGCTGAGAGTTCAAGGAGCTATTACAAGAGATGGTGTAGATATTAGAGAAAGCTCTCAAGAGAGTGGCTCCAGTGAACTCCTCTCACAGGATAAATTTGATCTTAGAGGTCAGTGCTATTTCTATACCAGGAAAGGGCACTATCAATGCGGAGTCTGGAATCTGGCATTATATTTCACAAATTCAACAAACAAATGCACACATAAAAACTAAAGAGAAACGAGGCCATGAATGCAATTCTCCATATTTACATCTTCTTTTCTCTCAAGAAATTATATAAAAATATCAATTAAAGGTTCACATCTACATTATAAAAAGAGTCCATCAGGAATCAGGAAAACAAAACTAATAAAGTAGTTCAATCATAGAATTACATTGTAGGGGTTTTGTTGGGGCTTATTAATCATCTCTCTGCCTACCCTTGATTTCTTAGCTAAATGAAGTAGATGCAAGGGCCAACTGGACACTGAAATATAACATCAAGCTATTTCTTGATTGGAGGAAGCAGCTTCATTTTACATGGGGTGTTTTACAACTTCTTCTCAAAATGAATTCACCTACTCAGTTATGAATAAACAGCTGGAGACAGCAGACCTTCCCCCAAAGGGGCAGGGCTAGCTTTGGAGACATTACCAAGCAATGGAAGTAGAACAAATTTCACTTTTATGGGCAGATACCTACAAGAGAAGGAAAGCAGCAAGATGAGGTGAGCAGTGACCTTCCATATATTCCAGCCACTCTGTAGAGGAAACAAAGGATGCCTGGCTCTCACTGGTCTTTGAAGCTTCCCTTTCAATGAGGAGGAGTAAGAAGTGGGAGACAGAACATCAGAAACTATTTAAAAATGCTTCACTGTGATGATAACAATGATGGATATGTTCCTATTTTACGGAAACTTGCAGAAATATGACGCTGATATATTTCCCTCTGTTATCTTGAAGAAAGTCTTGAGGTTCAAGTACTCAAGCACAAAAAAGTAATGTGTTACTTATAAAGAAAGCAAAAGTAAGGCTCCCTTCAGATTTTGCAAAATCAGGTACCAGAGGGCAATGAGCAATAAAAAGTACAAAAGAAAAATATTGTGGTTTGAGAATATGTATTAATCTAAGTAATCTTTCATGCCTGAAAGCAACAAAAAAGATATTTTTAGATAGACAAAGTCTTGGGTAGCACATCATGTGACTCTGGTAGAAGAAGAGAATGAAGTTGTTTTTGCAGAAATTTCTGCTTAAAATTACTGAAATGATCAAAAGCAATGAAATTTAGCCTTAACTATAATAAGCTAAGGGACAGCCACATTATAAATCTATGTAATATCTTTTAGAAACAGTGACAACCTTAGCCTAAATGAAATAGGACATCAAGAACTAATACATCTCTCTCTGGAAACAACACAGATGGCAAATGTCTTTAAGCATAAGCAAGGGGATCCTGAAGGGTCCTAATCAAGAATTCTTTATTTGGGAAAATGAAGACTGGGAAATGGACAATGTATCGCATCCGCTTGCTCGTCGAAGGAAAACAGAGAAAAGAAAGCTCAGTGAAGGAAGTGCCATTTGTAGTTGCTTTGAGCTGGGAAAAAAAATAACAAGGCCTGTGGTGATGCAAAGTTTTAGGGGAAGCATCCACCTGGAATTCAGCTTTATAGATTTTGAATGATGTTCCTAAGAAGAGATAAGTTAACATTCAGGTATCAAACAAAAGCAGAAATGAGTGTGTTCCATGTCTTCACCACGAGTCCTGGGTCTGGACAGAGACATGGCTTTCTATCAGCAAGGGCTACTTGGTAGGGGGCAATGGCTGCAATGTGAGGTTGAATTTATCAAATTTGACAGAACATATTTTCTTACATAGAAAAATTGAATCAAGGCTCCTCAGCTCTTCTTAACCCACTGGCCCCACCTGTCTCCAAGGAGCTAAAAACTGAAAAGATGTTTCAAACTATCAGTAGTCTAGCCTCCAAATTAAGTTAGAAGGAAATAATTAAACCAGTTTATAAATGAAAAAATAAGAGCTGAGACAAAGAGAGTCTACCTTACCACTCTGACGCAAGTAGTAAGTTTAGTAAGATCTGTGGCCATTTGATGATGAACTGTAGATAGAATAAATACAACAAGAGATCTGTGCACAGATACTTAAAACTAAAAAAGCAAAAACCAAAAAGTAAAAAGGAGAAACAGTTCAAAACAAGTGGGGTGATACCAGGAAACACTTCTATTTTATTTATATAGTTTTGGTTGCGTTGGATCCTCTTTGCTGCATGTGGGCTTTCTCTGGTTGCGATGAGCAGGGTCTACTCTTTGTTGAGGTGTGCGGGCTTCTCACTGTGCTGGCTTCTCTTGTTGCAGAGCATGGGTTCTAGGTGTGCAGGATTTGGTAAATGTAGCACATGGGCTCAGTAGTTGTGGCTCGTGGGCTCTAGAGCGCAGGCTTAGCAGTTGTGGCGCACGGGCCTAGTGGCTCCACAGTATGTGGGATCTATCCAGACCAGGGCTCGAACCCATGTCCCCTGCACTGGCAGGCAGATTCTTAACCACTGCAACACCAGGAAAGCCCAGGAAACACTTTTAGATAAGTGTTTTGGATAAGACACTTTAAAAAACATGATTAAAAAATTAAATAACTGAGCAATTTAAATAAAATTATTAAAGAATAAATATAAAATGATAATGGGAAAAAATAGAATTAGTTTTTTTTTAAACAAATAAGCTACATTTCCTCTAAGATCAGGGATAAGACAAGGTTGCCTACTCTCACCACTATTATTGAACATAGTTCTGGAGGTTTTAGCCATGGCAATGAGAGAAGAAAAAGAAATAAAAGGAATCCAAATGAGAAAAGAAGAGGTAAAACTGTCACTGTTTGCAGATGACATGATACTATACATAGAGAATCCTAAAGATGCTACCAGAAAACTACTAGAGCCAATCAATGAATCTGGTAAAGTTAATTAATTAAAAATTAATACACAGAAATCTCTTGCATTCCTATACACTAACAACAAAAAATCTAAAACAGAAATTAAGGAAACACTCCCATTTACCATTGCAACAAAAAGAATAAAATACCTAGGAATAAACCTACCTAAGGAGACAAAAGACTTGTATGCAGAAAATTATAAGACACTGATGAAAGAAATTAAAGACAGTACAAACAGATGGGGAGATATACCATGTTCTTGGATTGGAAGAATCAACAATGTGAAAATGACTATACTGCCCAAAGCAATCTACAGATGCAGTGCAATCCCTATCAAACTACCAATGGCATTTTTCACAGAACTAGAACAAAAAATTTTACAATTTGTATGGAAACACAAAAGACCCTGAATAGCCAAAGCAATCTTGAGAAAGAAAAACGGAGCTGGAGGAATCAGGCTCCCTGACTTCAGACTATACTACAAAGCTACAGTAATCAAGGCAGTATGGTACTGGCACAAAAGCAGAAATATAGCTCAGTGGAACAGGATAGAAAGCCCAGAGATAAACCCATACACATATGGCCATCTTACTTTGATAAAGGAGGCAACAGTATACAATGGAGAAAAGACAGCCTCTTCAATAAATGGTGCTGGGAAAACTGGACAGCTACATGTAAAAGGATGAAAGTAGAACACTTCCTAACACCATACACAAAAATAAGCTCAAAATGGATTAAAGACCTAAATGTAAGGCCAGACACTATCAAACTCTTAGAGGAAAACATAGGCAGAACACTCTATGACATAAATCACAGCAAGATCCGTTTTGACCCACCTCCTAGAGAAATGGAAATAAAAACAAAAATAAACAAATGGGACCTAATGAAACTTAAAAGTTTTTTCACAGCAAAGGAACCATAAACAAGATGAAAAGACAACCCTCAGAATGGGAGAAAATATTTGCAAACTAAGCAACGGACAAAGGATTAATCTCCAAAATATACAAGCAGCTCATGCATCTCAATATCAAAAACCAAACAACCCAATCCAAAAAATGGGCAGAAGACCTAAATAGACATTTCTCCAAAGAAGATACACAGATTACCAACAAACACATGAAAGGATGCTCAACTAATCATCAGAGAAATGCAAATCAAAACCACAGTGAGGTATCACCTCACACCGGTCAGAATGGCCATCATCAAAATATCTACAAACAATAAATGCTGAAGAGGTTGTGGAGAAAAGGGAACCCTCTTGCACTGTTGGTGGGAATGTAAATTAATACAGCCACTATGGGGAACAGAATGGAGGTTCCTTAAAAACCTAAAAATAGAACTACCATATGATCCAGCAATCCCACTACTGGGCATATACCCTGAGAAAGCTATAATTCAAAAAGAGACATGTACCACATGTTCACTGCAGTTCTGTTTACAGTAGCCAGGACATGGAAGCAACCTAAGTGTCCATTGACAGATGAATGGATAAAGAAGATGTGGCACATATATACAATGGAATATTAATCATCCATAAAAAGAAGTGAAATTGAGTTATTTGTAGTGAGGTGGATGGACCTAGAGACTGTCATACAGAGTGAAGTAAGTCAGAAAGAGAAAAACAAATACTGTATGCTAACACATATATATGGAATCTGAAAAGAAAATGGTTCTGATGAACCTAGGGGCAGGACAGGAATAAAGATGCAGATGTAGAAAATGGACTTGAGGACACTGGGGAGGTGGGAAGGGTAAGCTGCGACGAGATGAGAGAGTAGAATTGACATATATACACTACCAAATGTAAAATAGATAGCTAGTGGGAAGCAGCTGCATAGCACAGGGAGATCAGCTCAGTGCTTTGTGACCACCTAGAGGGGTGGGAGAGGGAGGATGGGAAGGAGGCTCAAGAGGGAGGGGATATGGGGATATATGTATACGTATAGCTGATTCACTGTGTTATAAAGCAGAAAGTAACACAACATTGTGAGGCAATTATACTCCAATAAAGATGTTAAAAAAGAAAAAAAAAAGAGTTCAAATACCCAGCTACAAAGTGACTAGCCTAGTGGAGGAGAAAAGTTTTCCTAGGTAAACCAGTAAATGACACTAGACTCCTCTTGATGTATTATGGGAAAGCCTGTTTTTCAAGAAGTTAGCATATACATTCATTGATGTTCAGATGCCTGTACCAGATTATTAAATGAAGGCATCCCATGATCGTACGATTGCCGTTTTGGGGAATTAAAAAGAACAACAATGATAACAAATAAGCTAAAATAAAGAAGGGAATAATAGAAAATAAGAAAACTATTATGAAAATGACAATCCATATTAAAAGCAGATGATGTAGAAAAAGTACTTTTGAAATCACGTTCAGAGATATGGAAGTTCTGAGAGAGAAAAACTGTGTAACTTTATAATAAAAATAAGATAAATATAATTGGATAGAAAATGATAGATATAGAACAAGGCAAACAAGGGGTTAATCATGATGACTTCTCTTGATATCTGCAGTGAAGAAATAATTGCATAAATATCCAATCAGAAGAAGCTGGTCACTAATGCTGGCACTTCTCATATCATATGCAGAATTAAATGAAATAATATCTATAGTCTATCAAGGGGAAATTGTATGACCATAAAAGTTTTGTTTTTAATTTTTTTTTTTTTTTTTTTTTTGCGGTACGCGGGCCTCTCACTGTCGTGGCCTCTCCCATTGCGGAGCACAGGCTCCAGATGCGCAGGCTCAGCGGCCATGGCTCACGGGCCCAGCCGCTCCACGGCATGTGGGATCCTCCCGCACCGGGGCACGAACCCGTGTCCCCTGCATCGGCAGGCGGACTCTCAACTACTGTGCCACCAGGGAAGCCCTCATCATATTTTTAATGGTCAAACTACATCCGAATACTATGTCTAGCTAGAGATGCTACACTTTAAGACAAGTTTTGGAAAGGTGAACTTGCCCAACAGATGAAGATAAAGACGGTGAAGATTCTGGAAATCATGCCAAGCATAAAATAGTTTTAAAAAAAATTAGGGATGTTTCAGCCCTCAAGAAGGAAAGGCTTGATAATAGATGTAACAAAATACGGGAAGTGTTATCCTATCAAAGGGATAGATTTTTCGGGTCTCTGATATGTGACAAACAGATAAAGACCCAATGACAGAAATTTTGATACAATGTTAAGTGAAACCTTTTAACCTCTGGAAACATCCAAAAGTGAGCAAGCCTATTTTTCTGAGGTGCCGAGTTCCAGCTGGAGCTGAGCAGGCCACCTGCCAGGGACACAGGGTAAGACATTCTTACACGGGGTCACAGCCTGGCCTCCGTGCCCCTAAGGTCCCGGCCAGCTGTGATTTTGTCATGAGAGTGTCATGCAGTGAAGGTGGTCCCTCTAGTTAGTGGAGCTGCATTTTAGCCATCTCAGCAGTCAGTGCTAGAGCCAACTATGATTCTTCTACCTCTTAATGCTGTGCTGTAAATATTCTGTTTGTGCAGAAAATTCCCTATTCCCTGCACGTGTGGTTGAGAATTTGAGTTGCGCAATTGGAGTTTCTTTCTCATAGTCAAATGGTTGGTCTAACAACAACACAATTTCCTCTGTCACAATTAAGTATTTTTCCCCCTTAAAGAAAAATTCTGCCATTTTATGTGGTAATCACTTTAAAATAATCTCAAAATACAGACTTTTCTGTACTGAGGTTTCAGGCTCAAATACACACTTTTAAAAAACATTTGTGGAACCTAAAATAAAAAGCATCATCTTTATAATTGGGGGCATTTACTATATTTAATCTTTTACACAATAAAATCTCATTTAAAAGTCAATCTTGTAAGACCATTTCTTCCTAATCTAAGCTCACAAATTTTAAAATAAATTGAATCTAAGAAGTAATGCATTGCACAGGGGTATGATAACTGCTGTAATACTGTCTTTATGTCCTGATTCTGAGCACAAGTAAAGTGAAGGGCTAAAGGAATTGGCTTCCTAAGACTTGGTGCAGCTCTTTGTTGGAGGGGAGATGGTCGTACCTTTCACCACGAACTGATTCACTTGGCATATGCTTGCTACACTCAGGATTCACCAAACAATGCTATATTGTGGTTGCTTTTTTTTTTTTTTTTTGCGGTACACGGGCCTCTCACTGTTGTGGCCTCTCCCATTGCGGAGCACAGGCTCCGGACGCGCAGGTTCAGCGGCCATGGCTCACGGGCCCAGCCGCTCCGCAGCACATGGGATCTTCCCGGGGCATGAACCCGCGTCCCCTGCATCGGCAGGCAGACTCTCAACCACTGCGCCACCAGGGAAGACCCTGTGGTTGCTTTTTAATTTCTCCTCCCCCCCGCCCCTTCTAATTCTTCTTCTTGCAGAAGAACAACAAGAAAGCATCAAAATATTTTTTAGGACTTTCTTGCTTTTATATCAGGGATTTCTTTAGCCATTTTCTTACATCCCTGACAGGTCCTGGAAACTCTGGCTGATGGCACCTTCTCTCTTTGTGCTGCATCTTGTGCTGTCAGACTGCCCTGGCTCACTGAGGAAGGAGCTGGGAGCCCGACAGTACCTTCCCTGGGTGATAGGACAGCAAGTTTCCTGTCACTTTCCCTGGGACGTTTCTCTATTCCTTCTGAATCCTCCTTGCTCTAGTTTATGGGACCTACTCATTATGTCCTAGTTTACCTTTCATTCTTTTCATTGGTTTCCTGAGAAAAGTGGGGAACTTGGAGTAAATTCAAATGAATATGTACCGTCACTCAGTGTGATTAGTTGACTTGGTAGCAAGTTTTTTCTGGAAGTTGTGTAAGGGTAAACAATCTATTTTGATATGTCAGATTCTTTTGATAAGGAATTCTGAAGTCCTGAATTGGACCAGGATGAACTTGAGGCAATGGACAGAGATAATACTTAGAAGAAAATAACAGCAGATATTAATGATGGGTTGGAAGCAAGGAGTAAAGGGAGTGAGATAAATATATGAAAAGGTAACTATGAGGGGGTGTATTAAATGCAATGATACAAATAAACGCAGGGCATTATGGCAGTTCAGGGTAGGGAACCTACATCAAATTCAAGGGCATCAGGGAAGGCCAAGGGTGAGAAGCCATCAAATTTAGTCACTTAAAGGTCATTGTTAAG
Source organism: Leucopleurus acutus (assembly GCF_964270905.1). NCBI lineage: Eukaryota > Metazoa > Chordata > Mammalia > Artiodactyla > Delphinidae > Leucopleurus > Leucopleurus acutus. The sequence goes on from NC_139160.1 coordinate 53,424,197, forward strand.
AAGTGGAGCCAGACACTGGATTTTAGGGAATTGAGTTAGAAACAATGAAGAAAGCTGCTTTTTAAGATACTTGGTTATGAAAGGAAAGAAAGTTCTGAGGCAAAATTAGAGAGAAATGTAAAGCCTGGAAGGTTTTTTTTTTTTAATTAATTAATTTATTTTTGCTGTGTTTGGGTCTTCATTTCTGTGCAAGGGTTTTCTCTAGTTGTGGCAAGCGGGGGCCACTCTTCATCGCGGTGCGCGGGCCTCTCACTATCGCGGGCTCTCTTGTTGCGGAGCACAGGCTCCAGACGCGCAGGCTCATTAGTTGTGGCTCATGGGCCTAGTTGCTCCGCGTCATGTGGGATCCTCCCAGACCAGGGCTCAAACCCGTGACCCCTGCATTAGCAGGCAGGTTCTCAACTACTGCGCCGCCAGGGAAGCCCTGGAAGGGTTTCTATTTAATGGGAGTAACTAGAGAATATTTATATGCTGATGCAGAAGAGTCATTAGTAAACAAGATTAAGTGCACAAGAATGATGGATAATCCATGGATCAAGATTTGGAGGGGAGGGGTTTCAGGTGCAGATACATGAATGGCCTGGAAACTGTTTCCTCTGCCACCGAGTAAACAAGATAAGGGGAGGCACAGCTATGGGTAAGGAAGCAGAAATGCGGGACTGTGTTTACAATCTCTGACTTTTTCTGTAAGGATGAAAGATTAGTAATCTGTGAGGTGAGAGAATGTTGAGACAGGGGCCCTGAGGGTAAGGGTGCAAGTTGGGAATGATTGACCACTGAGGGGACTCAGAGAGGGAGCTTATTCAGAATATACAACTGAAGTGGCTAAATAGTTTTGAAAGCACAGATGAAAACATCTAATATCGTTTTGTTGGAATGATCTGATAGTCTACATAGTTGTATGTGAACGTTTGTTCTGTATTTTGAGCTGTGCCTAGATTGCAGCAGTGGTTGTTTTGCAGAGGGACACTTTGGAAGAAGAGCAGGATAGAAGGATGCAGGGCAATGGCTCATCACATACAGGATGAAAATGGACTAAAAATAGAGAGAAATGGGTGATATCAGAAGATTTATTTGGCAGACTAAGAGGGTTAAAAATCTTAGTGACAACAGAAAATTATTGTTGTAGGAAAAGGATGTCAGTGCTTCTGTTTGTTGATGATGGTGTCGTTGCAGAAGTTAAGTGAAAGTCAAGTCATCTCTGTTGAGGTAATCAACAAACTGTAAGGCCATTAGGTCTTAGAAGAGCCATCTGCTGACTTAGGAGTCTCTCCAAATTACGGCAGGGAGGAAAATGATAAGGTAGATGCCAAATCTTTGAGGTGGCATGAACCTCAAGGGAAAACGTGCTTTTGAAAGATTTTGGTTGTTAAAAAGTAAAATGTAATGTAACATTCTATGAGCTAGTATTGTCAGTTTAGGATTATTATGCTCTCTGTGCCTGAGGTTCTCTTAAGACACAGCTGGGAAAAAATGGAGTCCAAGAAAGGATGGGGAACAAAAATGAATCAATGAATGGTAGGTCTATGAGGGGAATAGAAAAAAAGGAAAAAAAAGATGTGAAGGGGGATTCCAGTGTTTGTCATGCTTCAGTTTCAACCCCAGCTCTGCCAGTTCCTGACTGATGAAAATGGCCAAGCTAAGTCAGTAAGATGGAGGTAATATTGCAAATACTGTATATGGTAGTAGTGAGAACTAAGGCTCATATATAGAGTACTTAAAATAGTGCTTGGTACCAAGTGCTTAAGCAATATCAACATTTATTATTATTGCTGTGTTATCATCATTCTTATCTGACTCATAATTAAGAAGGCAAACTTTCTGGAAAAAGGAGATATTCCCTTTAATCATCTAAATAGTAGAGTCTCGAGAGAGGTCTCTTTGTATTTTCCACAAACTCAAAACACTGTTTTTGGATTGGCTCTACCAAAAGTAGAGCGAAATAGAGCAGCTTTGGTTGTACATAAATCACCAGCATCAGGATCACCAAGACCTAACCTAGCATTTCATAGTTAGAATCTTTCTGTTGGAAAGGGAAGAAAGGGGAAGATGTCATTTACAATATTGATTTTAGGGACAGCTCATTCATTTCAAAGAGATCAGGTTCTCTGCTCCCAGAAAATCTTGGGATTAGACTCTTTTATCCTCTTTCACTATTGTCCCTCTTATAAAAATTAATGAATGTATCTAAAAGAAAAAATAATCTTTGTAAATCATTTTCAGTTTAAGTGTAAAGCATTTAAGGTGATTTAGAAATATGTTTGCTAGGAAAAAAATTCTTACAAATTTTCACAAAAAATTGAGGCTAAGATTTAGATAAACAAAAGAAAAAGAATGAACTATTATTAACATTTTTCAACAGTTATAAGTATACATATTGCTGAAAAGATACTATTATTTTTAATTCAACAGTAAGGAACTGATGAACTATTTGTATCCTTTGTACATCTGAGCTTGTATTGCATTCACCATCATGACATGCAGTGTATGGAGAATTGCCTTGGCTTGACATGTCTAATTACCCAGAGATACATTCTTTTCTTAGGAACATTGTGGCAGATTCTGCTTAATGTGGGAAGAACTTTTTCCTCTAATAATCAGTTTATCTACTGGATTTGTAAGACTACAGATATATTTTTGCAATCTGTTGAATGGGCTGTGTTCTTCTTATTTTTGGTATGTTGAATGTATCCTCCTACATTTAGCCCACAATCCTACCTCTCAAATCAATTGGATCATCCGCCAAAATCATTATCTTTCTCCCAATCACTATATTTCTATGGCAGCAAAAGTCATCTGAGAAGTGACAACAGGAAATCCTTAAAGACTTCAAGTTTTCACTTAGAAAAGAGTTTTCCATGTACATTTAGATAATTCTTTGTAGATGACCTTATGATTGTCCCCAGAATGGCTGTATTCTTTACCACACATTCACTTAACAAAATATAGTAGCACTTATTGAACACTACCAAACATCAGCATTGTGTTAATAAGTACTTGGGTACAAAGCTGAAAATTTTTTTGCTCTGAAGGAACTTACCATCTGGTTGACCTCCAGTTTGGGGAAGGAGAAAAAGCACATAGCAAATTGTATTATAAAAACCAATTAATATTCTTTGAGGATTCATGCCAGACCACTTCTGACCCCTCAAATTGTAAAAGAATTATTTGTAATGTTAGAGCCCAAAACTATTTTTGTGCCATTGCTTCCTTGAATTACAAATGTTCTGCATGAATACATGATTATAAATAATTCAAATAATACAAAAATATACAGACTAAAGGATGAAAGAGCTTGCCTCTCATTTTCCTTCCCTCTCTTTCCAAGGTCTTTGCCCAAAGGCAGAAACTATTAACTGCTTAAGATGTATCATTTGCAAGATTTATTTAAAAGAATAAACATCTCAATGTGTGTTTTCCTATTCAGGAAGAGGGAGTTTGGGCTGCGTTTAAATCTTTTTCTATTATGTTTTCTGATTTCTTGTTGCTAATCATAGAAAAGTTATTTTTGATTTTTATATTTTAACTTTTAGCAACATTACCATCTGTTCATATTTTTCCAATATTAATAAACTGAGTCTTTCTATGTTCTAGATAGCTATGCCATCGACACATAACTACATTTTCTTTATTTTCAATGTTTATTCTTTCTATTCATCGTCTTTCTCTCATTGCACTTCTCGAGTCCTGAGAATAAGGCTGAGAAGTAGCAATGGTATTTCCGTTAAGATTTTTGTGGTTGCAAATAAGATACATTTAACTTGAATAAACTTAGGTAAAAAGAGGAAATCATTAGGAGATTGACACAGCTTGCAGCTTGACCCTAGGACACTCCAGACCACTCACTGACAAGCAGCCAGGGCTCATTCCCTCGTTAGCTCATTTTTAATTTTCTCTCCATTTGGGTCTCATGTTCTACAGTTACTGATCACCCTCTTATTGACAGAACCATAGATACAGAGTTTCATGTTTCCTATCTCAAAACTTCTGCCACTAGTTGGAATTGAATCCCTTCCTTCACCTTCAGTTTGAAAAACAAAAACAAAAACATAAGAACACGTGGAAACATAAGAACACGTGGGAAAGAATGATGATTGGCTTGGCTCGGCTCATATGTTTAACCTTCAACAATGGACTTGGGAGTTGGTGGAGACTTCTTCCCCATCATATAGTTATCTTGCTGTGGGGAGCAGTTCCCCAGGGAAGGGGGTTATCTTTCCCAGTGCACAGGAATAGTGCTAAGCAGACAAACAAAAGATGTCCAGGACAGTGGGCTTCCTAATCTTGTTAGTACCTTTAATGGGATTGAATTAAAAAATGTTCATCTAGGAAGTACGATATGTGATAAATTCTCTAGTTTTCTGGTAGATGTATTTTAACAAGGTAATGAATTGGTGTTAAATTTTATGCATGTAATATGTTTTCAGCATTTGTGTAGATGATCTCATAGATTATATTTTAAAATCTCTTTATGATATTTTGTATTTAAAAAGATGCAAATGTCCCTTGCTTTAACTCTTGCCTCCTTTTTCTTTTTAAAAAATTTTTTTAATTTTATATTGGAGTATAGTTGATTAACAACGTTGTGGTAGTTTCAGGTGTATGGCAAAGTGATTCAGTTGTATGTATATATGTATCTATTATTTTTCAAATTCTTTTCCCAGTTAGGTTATTACAGAGTATTGAGCAGAGTTCCCTGTGCTATACAGTAGGTCCTGTTGGTTATCTATTTTGTTTTCATTTTTATTTTAAATTTTTATTGAAGTATGGTTGATTGACAATGTTGTGTTAGTTTCAGGTGTGCAGCAAAGTGAATCAGTTATACATATATCCACTCTTTTTTAGATTGTTTTCCCATATAGGCCACTACAGAGTATTGAGTAGAGTTCCCTGTGCTATACAGTAGGTCCTTATTAGTTATCTATTTTATGTACGGTAGTGTGTATGTCAGTCCCAATCTCCCTCTTTGTCTTTTTTCATGTTTTTTCTTCTTCCCACTATTCCCCCAACCTCCCTTTCTGGATACACCCTCCCTCCTTTTCCCCTCCAACCTTGACAAACTATAAGGTTTGGGAAAACACCTCTCAAAAGAATTGTTCTGACAATTGTCTGTTTGGGGTTTCACCAGTGAGCCCAAGCAAGACAGGCATGAAAAGCAGAACAGTCTCCACAAGTTTAGCAACAGAGATGAAGAAAACTACTGGACCAGGGCACAGGGACATGCACTGAGTATCTCTGTACCCTTTTAAAATGCTGATTCTGATTTGTACATTTGGGATATAGCCTGATAATCTGATTTCTAACAAGCAGCCAGGTCATGATGGTGTTAGTCTATGGGACACAGTTTGAGTAGCAAAAATAAATGTATTATAATTCCCTTTAAGCCAGCCACACACAGCAATTAAATGAAGCCCTTAATAGTACACACAGAGCTGGTCAGAAGCAGTGACTCCAATTTCTCATCCCCCCAATGTCTCTCTTCTGTACTTGGGGCAAGATAATCTCACAGGTTAGATGTGGCTGGTGATGGAGTAACAGTAGTGATGTTTTGGGGGCCACAGTTTGATTTCAGTGAGGCTCCCTTTATAGTTGTACCACTACCCCAAAGGGAATCAGCCAAGAATTAAAAAGGAGGCCAAGTGAGTCGCGGGAGAAGGCAGAATGCGCACTATGGTCTCACATCACCACACTGTTGTCAGAAGGAAGCACCCATATCTCCACGGTTCCTCTCCCTCAAGTGGTTACACTGAAGCAGGAACTTGACTGACTGTTAACTTCTCACCTCTAAGGGCTTCTCCCAAGGGCAGGTGTCTTACTTCCTGTTGGCCCAGAAGTTCACCTTGCTGAGTGTCATAGCTTTCCATTACCTTAAAATATTTGTGGTCATACTTGGCCGAGCAGCTTAAAAGTACTACCTGCTTTCTGATTAAAGTACTTCCTTTTTGTAAACTGACTGGATGCTTGTTCTCCTTTTTTCATCTCTTAATGCAGGAAACAACAAACAGAACATTTAAGACATTCCCTATATAACCCATAGTGCTAAAAACCATTATTTAGATTTTATATGTTTCCTCCTAAATTAATGTATATTCTTTTTTTTTTATTGAAGTATAATAGACTTGCAATGTTGTATTAGTTCCAGGTGAACAACATAGTGATTCGACATTTATATACAGGATGAGATGATCACCACTGTTAGTCTAGTTACCGTCTGTCACTATTTAAAGTTACTACAATATTATTGACTATATTCCCTAGTCTGTATATTACATCCCCATGACTTATTATATAACTGGAAGTCTGTGCCTCTTTATATATGATTTGCAAATATTTTCTCTTTTTCAGTAGGTTGCCCTTTTGTTTTGCTGCTGACTTCCTTTGCTGTGCCAAAGCTGTTTAGTTTGATGTAGTCCCATTTGTTAATTTTTGTTTTTGTTGCCCTTGCCTCAGGAGACAGATCCAAAAAATATTGCTAAGACTTATGTAAAACTGCTGGCTGCCAGTGCTTTCTTCTAGGAGTTTTATGGTTTCAGGTCTTACATTCAAGTCTTAATGCATTTTTAGTTTATTTTTGTATATCGTGTAAGATAGTGGTTCAGATTTATTGATGGGAATTCTTAAGTAATTTTTAGGCTTGTATTTTTAAATTTAGACATAAGTTGTAAGTTCGTTTTGGCAGGGATTATGTCTTTATTTCTTTGTTACTACTTACAGCTTTAGTACAGTATTTTGTGTACAGTGACATTTGTTTTGTATTTTGGATCGAATGCGTTTAAAATTTCAGTTTAGTGAATATTTTCTGATGACACTTCATTGCCTCCAAGGTATACAAAGAATGACTAATAATCACCTGCCAAGTTGGGCACGGTGGTGATTAAATGGTATTGTTAGTTTTTTCCTTACCCTGAATGTTACAGAAAGAACTAGAGCATATTGCATGGTGATTAATTAATTGCTCCTGCCAGATGTGTGGATATGTGTGTGGGGGGGGTGATGGGGGGGAAGAGTTCAAAAGAAGATTGAATCTAAGTGAGCTACAAGTAAACAAAGCTCTTAAAATAACTTCCTAAATGATACATACTGCTAAAATGATAAAATAAATTTTTTAGCGGGGTCAAGGTTTGTGAACACTTATAGCGTGGTAATAAAAACTAAAATGAGGTCTCCAAGTTTATGGACGACCAGAAGAAAGAGAATAGTAAAGTAGACAGTACACATGAAAATTGTTTCAAGTAACAAAAAGAAATAGAAGAGAAAGGGAACACACTGTTTTTGTTGGGAAAACATAAGGCTCTACTTAATCCAGCAAAGTCCTTGAATCATACCAAATTCAGTGTTTTTAAAATCTACATAGCATTTTCCCTGATCTCACATCCTATAACCACTCTTTAGAGAGCCCAGAGAAGTAATTGGTAGAAAATCTCATTCAGCTGTGTAATCCTGTGTCCCAAGTCCTCCTCTACACGTGACGGCCCAAGATAATTATTAATAGCATTTCTTTTACTATCAAAATATCATTAGAATGGATGATAAATCGTATAAAACCTACCCTTGGGCAGACAAGAAGGGTAAATAGAAATAATAGAAATGAAAACATATCTTCCACCAGTAACACCCATTGTAAAGTCTGTTCTGTATGGATTTGGAGAAAGAGTGAATTTTCTGCTGAGAACAAACAGTCTGTACGGCGCTGAAGGGCAAGGCAGAGAGGAAGGCAGTGGGAGGAAAAGCTACAGTGTTTGCTGGAATATGCCCTTCAGTGAAGGAGTCCTTGTCCAAGGTCTCAGTTCTTGACTCATCAGCTCATTCTCTTAAAGGCTTGGAGCCAGTGATTCTGTCTGGAGCAGGCAGAATCTGTCTATGATGAAGGTCAGTGCAAATGGAAGCACATGAGGAAATATACCTCCATGCCTTAAATTTGTTTTCCCTGGATGAACATCTGTTCTAGTCTTAGAATCAGGAGAACTAATATCATGGGAAGTAAAGGCTATTTCCTAGACTAGTCTGTTGCCCAGTACCACAACCTGAGGTGCTGAGAAGAGAAAGAACAGCTGGGAAGGTACCAGCGCCAGATGCTAGAAGCCTCTTTGAAGATTTTTATTATCAAATGTAGGATATTGGGCATGCAAGAGCTGTATGGAGATTTGAATTTCCAGAGGTTTTTTTGGAAGAATCATCGAAGTAGAAAAAAAAATGATAAAATCTAAAAGAAGTAAAAATTACATTGTAATAAAGATAAAAGGTAACATTATTCCACTTTTAATTTTCTAAGTGTTTACTAAATACTCTATGAAGAGGATTTTATCCTATTTATAAGGTTTTGCAGTTATTTACTTTTCTCTACAGTTTACACATTGATCAAAATCTTGGACTCATCTTTGACACTTTCTTCTAGCATTTTAATTTTGATTCTTTATCGCCCTTGCGAGTTTCCTTTGATTCTATTCTCACAGATGCAACCATTTTTCCGCCTCCAAACAATCCTGGACATTGTCATCAACTAAATTTTTTTTTAATTAATTAATTAATTTATGGTTGTGTTGGGTCTTCGTTTCTGTGCGAGGGCTTTCTCTAGTTGCGGCAAGCAGGGGCCACTCTTCATTGCGGTGCGCGGGCCTCTCACTATCGCGGGCTCTCTTGTTGCGGAGCACAGGCTCCGGATGCGCAGGCTCAGTAGTTGTGGCTCACGGGCCCAGTTGCTCCACGGCATGTGGGATCTTCCCAGACCAGGGCTCGAACCCGTGTCCCCTGCATTGGCAGGCAGATTCTCAACCACTGCGCCACCAGGGAAGCCCCCTGTCATCAACTAAATTTTGTTAAAGCAACACTCTAAACTTTCTGGATGAAAATCCTTTGATGAATTCTCCTTGATTTCCACATAATGTACAAAGTATTTAGTATGCAAGGTTCTTCAAAATTTTTTACCCATCAATTTTCCAATGATGGAAAAGTATCTTCTATACTTCCTTCACATAAAATTCATGTTCCGGGCAAACTGGAATATTTAACATGGCAGCAAAAGCCCTTCACAAGTCCATCTGCCCAGTCGTATCACATGTACCTTCTATTTCAACCATAAAAAACCATCTAATCGCTCTCTAATGCTTCCAGATAATTCATGTGTTTGTGCTTTTGAAAACTGTTGCTCCGTCAAAATATCCCCTTTCCCTTGTATGTTTGAATTCCTAGTCATCTCTCAAAACCTAAATCAAGAACACCCTGAGAAGCCTATACATACTACCCAAGCAGAGATGATCATTTCATCCTATTGGCCATCCTTAGATTTGGCGCATTTCTTTAAAAACATACTTACGGCAATATGTGAAGATAATAGGTTCACTCTTCTCCTTTTCCCTTCCTAGACGGGAGAGCTAATTGAGGGCTAACATACTCTTCCATTCATCTTTGTAAATCTCAAGGTCTAAGCAGAGTTCCTGGCACAGTCGGTTCTCAGAAGTTAATGTTGACTGCATGAATATTTCTTATTTCTTGAAGTGTGTTTCTTCATCTTTGTACCATTTTTGAAGCCAACTGCTCTCTTAGAATGTTCCTTGACTCCCCCTCCATATGTGCTTTCAGCTGTTAGTAGTGAGAGTATGCGTGGCTTTGAATTGAAGCAGTCTTTGGTTTGAAGACCACCACTTCGATCCCAGCCTGAGTTACATGCTTTCAGGACAGCCTATGCATAAATATATCACGTGCTTTGCACTTGACATTGTAGGTCTTTCACAGTCGTACCTGGCTGATGACTATATCAACGCAGGAACCATATGTTAAAAATATCTTTGTAATATAACACGTAGTATATTGCCCTGCACGTGGCAGGTGCTCAATAACTGTTACTGAATAAGAATTGATTGCTTTATTTCCATCAGCTTGACAGCTCACTGCCTAGATCAGCTACATGCCACTGATTACATGGGGGATTGTGTTGCACACTTTCCTTATTATTTGCATAAGCTCTAGGGACTCTCACTGTTTAGTTGTTTATATCTTACGAAAAGTTATTTTCTCTCACCTCAGTATCCTATGTCAATTCTGAATCTATGAAAACATGTCCCTTTTACATATTCTCATTTTAAAATTGTCTTTCATGTGGAATCATAGTACATGTCTTCTGAAAGTTTAAATGAGTCATCTTCACTGATTTCTTCCCAGTCATATGTTTAGTTATTTCTGAAAGAATCCACATGCTTAAGCATGATTTCTCTTTTCTTACTGAAACCTTTTGTCTTTTTTTTAACCTATAATGTTTCTTTCATTGGCCCATACATTAATATAACCTCCACATGTTTGTTTAGTAAGAAATTGATACTCATTGGTCTATAATTCTCAACCTAATATTTATGATCTTTTACTTGGGTTTGATTCACACGAGTAACCCAACAGTTCTAAAATGAGGTAGAAATGGCATAATAAATTTCACTTCTCAGGCAATAGTTCCATATTTTCATCTTTACATTTTTCAAACTTTTTCACAGATATAATCTCATTCTAGGAAATTATGCTTATAGGTATGGTGAATTTTACACTGGGGTGTATTTTTTCAATGTCTAATAAAATTTAGGAATAAATATCTGTCAGATGTCTTCCTCAGTAAAGACCAAGGCAGCCAGTTCAATACTAATCTAGACCAGCCCATCCCCTTCATATTCCTCTCTTTCTGGTTTTTTTTTTTCTCTCCCTATTGTACACATCAATGTCTGGCATACTAAATAGTTTGCTTACTTTGTTTTATTGTCTGTCTTCCCTTACTGGAACGTAAGGGCCATTGTAGCATGTAGGCAGAAACATGAGACTGGTTTGTTCATTGATTGTTAAATTATTACATTCTAGAACCTAGAACAGAGCTTGATGGAGAATAGTTCTACAATAGACATGTGTCAAATACATGAATTCATTGAGTTTTTTGTTATTTCTATTTATTCCTGAACATGTCTTGTATCGATCATTAAATGTAGTATTTTCCCCATGGATGCATCAATCTTTTTATACCTGCTTGCATACTTCCCTGCTTCCTTCTAGTTGGTTCTTTCCTCTTTCTCTATTGAATATTCCATAGGTTTTTTATTATTTATGTCACTAGAAAGGCATTTTAAAAGGAACGTGGAACAGAGAAAATAAGTCAATATTTTATTCATGTCTTGTGCAGAGAAAGCATCTGATAAGATTCAATAAATATGTGAGCCAGAAAGTGTTGCCCATTTCAGAATTGAGATGGTCCAGCCTCAGAGTTAAGTGGAATAGAATGGAGTGGAGCATCAGTTGGTATTCAAGCTATGGAACCATCACTGGACTTATTAACACAATGCCCATACTTTTTCCTTAGGAACTATGTAGCTTTCTTTCTGTAGTTATATTTGGTTCCTAACATGCATTTTGTTCACTGTTGATAGTTTAGGACTGGTAACTTTCAGTTCAAATGTGCCAGATAAAATGATGCAGTATTTCATGGTTCTTATATCAAAGTCTATAAAATAGGGTAGACATCTCAAAAATAATTTTTATAAATGTGTATGAATATCTTAAAAATCTAACCTTTTTAATACTTGGTCATACTTTAATACTTCTTAATACTTTTTTTTTTTTTTTTTTTTTTTGTGGTATGCGGGCCTCTCACTGTCGTGGCCTCTCCCGTTGCAGAGCACAGGCTCCGGACGCGCAGGCTCAGCGGCCCAGCCGCTCCGCGGCATGTGGGATCCTCCCGGACCGGGGCACGAACCCGTGTCCCCTGCATTGGCAGGCGGACTCTCAACCACTGCGCCACCAGGGAAGCCTTTTTTTAATACTTTTAATGACACCATTGAAAGCTGCAAGAAGAGCTCCTTGACTCAATCCATTCAAAATCTTTTAAATTTAAACACCAGGATCCAATCAAATTGGCTTTACTGCAAATAACTTAAGAGTTAGCCACATGAGATTCAGTAGGATTACATTAAACCTTTGATAAGGATTTATGCTCCCAAAGCAAAGACAAACAGTTAAAGTTAGACAAATTTACACGCATACCCAGAGGTAACTGATCTTCAGGGGTACAAGTATGGGGCACAGAGAATTCCTATTTGTTTCTCTGCCAGTTTCTTTCCATGTTTCTTCATTCAAGCCATAATTGCATTGCTAAAGATTCCACTGTGGCAAGTGAAAAGAGGAAAGAGAAAAGACACAGTAAAGCTTTTATTGACCCAAGTCCAAATCCAGTGTGTCTAACTAGGAAATTGTTCATTCAGATGAAAGCCAAAAAGCATCTCAGCCTAATTTGGCTGAGGAAGCAAAATCAATTCTGAGCACAACAGCTCTGTTGAGTAAATGTTTAAAGGATATAAAAAAAAGGGCCTGTGCAAATTAATAAATGATACTAAGAATAAGAGAGATGTAGCCTTTGCCTCATACCCCTTTTATGATATGCTCTTTTATACAGGCTATTTTGCTGGTGAAATAAAAATGATTATTTTCTTCACCTATTAAAAAGAAAATACTATCTTATTAAAACAGTTATTTTAATACCACGATTAATTTATGCCTTGGACCTAATTTTTCCTTCCAAAGATGGGACGGATTTACTCTCCCGTTATATTTGATCCCACTCCTCTAGTGTAAAGAATTCTTGTGCATACTTAAGGATGGGTCTTCACCTTTGTTTAGTTCTTTATTGGCTGATATTTTGCTTACTGCTAATTTTTAAAAAAGGATAAAGCAATATTTAAATGGATTTCTATGACTCATTCTAGGAAGAAAGGATTTTTAAATGACAGACCTCGTGATGTTATGAAAGAAACATGCCAATAAACATATTTCTTATTAGATTCTGTGGACAAGGGATTAGAATTTGTTAGTGATTATCTAACAGCCATTATTAAAATTTTGTTGGCTTCAGACACATGCGATATAATTTCTTTTCATCGTACCTCTCTGTTATCCATATTTTGATAGATAAGATCTATATTTAGTAGCTGTCAATCAACATGTCTTTGAAAATATCTTTATCTCAATCACTTCCTCATACTGTGTTCTTACCAAAAAGGGTATCTTACCTGATTTATGTTTTCATAGTGACATGCTATGCTCTATGTTCTCTAAAAACTCTTCACTCAGTTTATACTAGGGAGTGAGGTAATCACTGGAAAGCATGCTTTTTTTCTGAAACAACACATTCCATTTAATATGTTCAGTTTGGTGAGTATTTCAGGTTTCAGCATAGGTGACCAGTATCACTTAAATATTTGGCAAACGATGAGTTTACATTTATTTATATTGGAGGGAATCTGTTTTGTAGATGTGACTATCTTGTTAATTTCAATAAATAGAGACTTAGAAGCTAGACTCTTCAATGTTGTACCAAAAAATTATCACAATGACTGATTCAGTTGAAATACAGGCTTATATTGTATGTCATGCTCATTTGCCTATTTGCACACAAAGTATAAAAGAACAGATTATCTTGCCAGCAAACTAACCTAGTGTTGTCTCTAAAATCACCAGTGTAATTGGACTGCATCAGGATTATTTGGAAATGTCCATCATATGATCATTATTAAAATTGAAATAACTGATTTGATTATTATTAGTTTGTTGAAGATTCTATGGCCAGATACAATTGTATTGTGCAGTACTGAGCTATATGTGTAATTACAGAATGTAATTTTGCATTAATGTTTTAGGAAACAGAAAGTGCACATATAAATTCATTTTATAGGTCATATTGACATCTTTATTTCAAAATATGTGCCATTTGCTCTTTTCCCACTTCATCTTTTATGCTCCAGCTGTGAGTTTCTTCACGATTTCTATGCATTGTGCTGTCTTTTCATTTTCTGTTTTTGCTCTTACTTCTGTTTGGAACATCCTTCTAGACATTCTCCTGGGTAATTTCTTCTCAGTTCAGATGCCATTATTTCCCAGTTAAGCCTCACTACAGTGAGGTACCCCCTCATACCAGTTGGAATGGCCATTATTAAAAAGTCTACAAGGGCTTCCCTGGTGGCGCAGTGGTTGAGAATCTGCCTGCTAATGCAGGGGACACGGGTTTGAGCCCTGGTCTGGGAGGATCCCACATGCCACAGAGCAGCTAGGCCCGTGAGCCACAACTACTGAGCCTGAGGGTCTGGAGCTTGTGCTCCGCAACAAGAGAGGCCGCGATAGTGAGAGGCCCGCTCACCGCGATGAAGAGTGGCCCCCGCTTGCCACAACTAGATAAAGCCCTCGTACAGAAACAAAGACCCAACACAGCAAAAATAAATAAATTAATTAATAAACTCCTACCCCCAACATCTTCTTTAAAAAAAAAAAAGTCTACAAATAACAAATGCTGGAGAGGATATGGAGAAAAGGAAACCCTCCTACACTGTTGGTAGGAATGTACATTGGTGCAGCCACTATGGAAAACAGTATGGAGGTTCCTCAAAAAACTAAAAATTGAGTTGCCATATGATCCAACAATTCCACTCCTGGGCATATACTATACTATAGACAAAACTATAATTCGAAAAGATAGATGCACCCTTATGTTCATGGCAGCACTATCTACAATAGCCAAGACATGGAAACAACCTAAATGTCCATCGACAGCTTAGTGCATAAGAAGATGTGGTACATATATACAATGGAATGCTACTCAGCCATCACAAAGAATGAAATAATGCCATGTGCAGCAACACGGATGGATCGAGAGATTATCATACTAAGTGAAGTCAGGAGGAGAAAGACAAATACCATATGATATCACTTGTATGTGGAATCTAAAATACTATACAAATCGACATATCTGCAAAGCAAAAAATTACAGTTATAGAGAACAGACTTGTTGTTGACAAGGCGCAGGGAGGGTAGAGGAGAGGACTGGGAGTTTGGGGTTAGCAGAGGCAAACTACTATTATGTATAGGATGGGTAAACAACAAGGTCACACAGTACAGCACAGGGAACTATCGTCAATATTCTGTGACAAACCATAATGGAAAAGAATATGAAAAAGAACATGTGTATATGTATAAGTGAGTCACTTTGCTGTACAGAAGAAATTAACATAACATTGTAAATCACCTGTACTTCAATAAAATTAAAAAAAATAAAGACTCTATACCTGAGCCTGGATTAAGTTCTCTGATAACAGAGCATTTCCACTGTTGTATATATACCAGATCATTTTTAAAATTTATTTATGTTTTTGATAAATGTTGCATATATTTAAGGTGCACAATGTGATAATTACCAAGATCAAGATAATTAACACCTCCACTGTATTTAAATTATATTTAAATATAAATATTTATTCATCCACCAACTCAAAGACTGACCATTTTAATCAACTTTGTACCTCGGTGGTTATAACAAGGCTTATCCATAACAGATTCTCAGGAACTATTTTGTTTTACTCGTTCTTTGGCTTCAACATCTATATTATAAAATGAAACACAAAAATATAAAGCTGTACAAAATAAATATGTAGCTTCATTAATTATTTTAGGTTGCACAACTTGTAATCACTACCCAAATTATAACATTAGGGTGATGTTACCTAATGCCAATTTGTTCAGTGTGTTGTCTACTTATTCTTTGGTGCACTGAGAGAGGAGTGTTGAAGTCTCCAATTGTGCATTCAACCCTATAATGCTTCATGTAATACGAAGTTCTCTTGTTAGATGTATACATGCTATATCTTCTTGTTGAATTGACCCTTTTAACATAAGGACTTTGGTTTTTCCATCTAGTTTCTCTACTGACTTTATGTAGGGATTGAAGAACTCTGTCTCTACCTTTCCAGAATCCTCAGGAAAGGTTTTTGCATGAACAAATAACCAAGAATATTGTAAGCCCATAGCTTGCCTTTCTGTGAACTAGGGAAAAGATACCCCTCAAGAGGCACACATCTATGGGTATATATCTTGGTAAGCAAATAATTCCTTAGTGTGAATTAGAAAAAGGTGCCACTTCTTATGGTTGCACGCAGCCCCTCATAAGGCACACAACTTGGTGTGAAGCATCAGGCCAGATTTTTGCCTCTGCAAATCTTAATCTAGGTTCTCTTGTGCTTTACAGAAACTGCACAACAATATGTAACCATATGTGGTGGTCCTGGTAATTACTTCCAATGAAGATATTGTATATAGTTTATGCTTCAATGTTATATTTTCTGTGACAGACCCATAATGATAATACATGAAGTATGGAAAGGAAAACCAAAATCTCTTAGATGAGGTCAAGCATAACACAAAAATCTCCATGACCATAAATGAAATAGAAATCTATATGAGCAAGATGAATTCATGGGTGTGCTGTACTACCAGCACCTTGCGGTAGTAAGGAAGGTGCTCCTCCAGGGTCACGGGAAGTAAGTGTTCTGTGTGAGACAGTGGATGTGGGCCAAGTTCGCTGCATGAATATAGGGGTTTGATTGGCACTGCTCCCACCTCCCCACCTGTGAAAGAAACTGGAAAAAAAATTCTAGTTGCTTTCTATTTTTATGGGAATAGGAAATGGTGAGCTTGGGGACATAAGAGGAAATAAGACAGGATTCCCAGCAGGATCTGAAACATTTTCCCTCAGCTCAGTGACTTGGTATCTGCAATATCTATAATGTCTCTGCATTGAAGAAAAGACCACAATTTCATTTTAAGATCTTATCCTGGACTGGGGATTTAAGAACGAATTTCTGAGATCTTGCAGCGGTCTGTTTCTAGCCTCTTCTGCTTTCCTCTAGAAGTAGAGTACAGCAGACTCACTGCTTAAGACTCTTTACTAGTTTACAGCTTTATTTTGGGGACAGCAGGAAAATTCTGAATGTGGATGATATATTAAGGGTGATAATGGCATTGTGTTTGTGTAGGACAAAGTTATAGTTCTTAAGAGATAACTGGTACAGTATTTAGTATTAAGGGGGCAACATCTGTAATTTCCAGATGATTTAGCAGAAAACTATCCATCTATCTATCGTCATCTATTATCTATCTATTTATCATCTATCATCTATGGAGAGATGATAGAAGAAATGCAGTGAAATATTAACATTTGATAAATATGGATGAAGGAATGTGGATGTTTATTGTAGTATTCTATGTAGATTAGAAAATTTGCAAAATAAAATGAATAAAACAAATATAAAACAGTACCTCTGAGGTCTTCTGACATGCGTCTTTTTTCTTAATCCCATTTTCTGGCCACAGCCTTACTTTCCAGGCTAATCAGGATTAAGGCTTTAGCCAATACAGTAAACTTTCTCTTTTCCTGTTGTCTCAGTGACATGATAATCCTCAAATGACCAGGTGGGAGTCTCAAATTCAAGTTCAATGTAGTGGCCATTACACCCCTGGTACAAGTGTTCCTCTTGGCATATTCCCCGCCAACAGAAGACAAAGATCAATGAGAAGATGAAACGCTTTATGAGAAGGTCACTTGGGTTTATGGTGATAGACATCCTTGGAACAGTGGATTCTGATCACAGGAGGAATGATACTGTATATCATGTGCTGATTTTAAAAATATATCATGTCTTGAAGGACCAAGCCTTCAAGATGCTACCACCCAGACTGTACCATGTTCGAGTATTCAGCAGACAATTCAACATTTTCTCAGGCCAGCTACTGGCTGAATAAACTCCATATAAGAAATTTATTGCTTCACAGCTTTTGGTGGAAAATGAGATTCTGTATCGGAAACTACTAAGACTTGAAAAAGCATTCAGCAAATTCGTGGATGATAGGGTTAGCAGAAGCAGTGACAGCATAAAAGTCAAATACATGTCGTTAGTGTCTGTTTAGTGAGGATAAAGCGCTGACATTTTCACGATGGAAGATGTCCAATAAATAAAACTGCCACCAAGTGGCTGACTGATGCCCTGCAGGAAATAGGGGCTTGGTGTTGATTTCCACTACTGGTAAGGTTGGTAGTAGCCACATCTTCTTTCCAAGAGGAAATCAATATTTGCATACCCATACATAATCTCTATCTGTGCCTCCACGGTCACTTTGTACATTAGCCCATTGAGCAAGCATTGGACTAGCTAAGGAACAAGAAAGATTGACATTCACAGCAAAGGACATTTTTCCATAGGATTGATAAGAGTCTCCTCTAGAGTGGATGCCCATTGGTGAACATTACATGAGACACAAATATCCTCACACTCTATGCCCATTCCAAGATCCTATCCACACATAATTCTCCGGAATTCTGTGACAGCAATCCTCTAATCTCATTCCTTCTGTGTCCTTGGGTATCTGAAATAATAGTTAGCCACTCCCTCAAAATTGATATAATTGATGTAAATCCATCTCAGATGAAGTGAGAAATCAGTCACATATCATCATTTCTGCTCAGAAGGAATTTGTTCCTTCACTACTGTCTTTCAAGGCCACTGCTGAGGGACTGTCATGCTGCAGCTGTCTATCTCTGGTGAATACTGGAAAGTGATCATGAAGACATGAGGGTGGGTTGTGGGGCCACAGGTAGTGACTGTGGGTAAGGAGTTAATGCAGCAGGAGCAAGTGCCTTGTGAACCTGTTCCACCTGCTCATGCAATATGCCTGTGTTTCAAGGGCCTGCTTGGGTCCAATCTTGTATACGATACTTCTTGATAGGAGTGACGTGGTGCACATCCAAATTTGTGGATATGTAGATCAGATAAAATATAGCATATGATAGGCATTTTAGCTTCCATGATTATTTGGTATACCATTGTCAGCCATTAATCCTCCGTAAGGCACAAAAGTATTCCAGGGGTTGATGAAGAAGGCTTTGAACACTATAGCTTTTTATTGGTTCATGAAGACTTGGTGAAGGTGTAACTCACTGAACACTGAATGTGCTCCAAAGCATTTTCTTGTTCAGGATCCTAAGATTGGAAAGTTTGAAAACTGGGTCAAAAATCACACTCAAATGTAGAACACGTAGCCTCCAGAATTTAAAAAGGTCTACCAAGACTTTTCTCAAAGTTGAAAGTACAGGTACAACATACAATGGAAAAGGAAGAACTTCAAAGTGGAATAAGCCGAGGTGTATGGAGAATGATTATATTCCAGTTCTTCTCCTGTACGTATGTATTGGAATTGGACTTCCCTTTCTGTGTGAGTGGGAATGACATGTATCTGTCTTCGGAGCCACTGCATTACTCACCATCATCTTGTTCTTATGCCACAATGATGATGAAGGGAAGTACTGATGTGGAGCCTCCATCAGACTAGATCTCTGAATGATATGCATGGAATATTCAGCGTATGCAAGAAATAAACTTTGTGATGTTAACACGTTGATGGTTGATTTTTTTTTATGGCATCTTAAACTAGGCTATCCTGGCATTGATACTACCTAAAAGTGAAATCTTGCCTCAAAAGGGAACATACAAATAAAGCCATCAGAAACAGGATGGTACGGTAAAGGAGCTGGTGGTGAGCATTGACTCCATTAAAAAACAGAATCAAGACTAAATACTGGTTGGAATTACAATTTTAAAAAAGAAAAATAAATATTTGAAACTTTGATAATATAAAAATAAGAACATAACTAACAAATTTCATTAATAAAGTGTTAATATCTTAATATTTTATAATAGGAAGTAAAATAATGTATAAAATAAATGTAGTTAAAATGACTTTAACTTCATAATGGTTAAGAGGATATCTCATTCTGAAAGAACATTCATCTAAAGTTTGGGAATTGCTTTGTTTTTAATTGTTTCTCTTCTGTAAATTTAAATGCAATAAAATTTAAGTAAAATTTGTTTTTTCACTATAATGACAAAATAATATAATATTGGTTTTATAATACCATGCCCATCCACCCATCCATCTATCCACCCAGCCAAATATCTGCTATCCATCTTTCCTTTCATTTGTATATCCTTCTATTTATACATAGTAATCGGAGATATGCCTGAAATGCTATTCATAGTAAGATGATTATAGTAATTTACAAGTGATAGGATTTGTAGAGATATTTTCCCATATGTTTTGTACTTTTCTGTATTGTTTGCCTTCTTTCCGTCATTTTTTTCAAAACCGTAAACTCATAAATCCTAAAAAATGAAAAATACAAATTTCTTGGCTTCAAGGACCTCAGATAACTTATGTAGGCAACATGAAATCAAAAGTTCCTGTTACGTTTCAGTTCCTATCAAAATTGTTTTCTCTTCAATAATTTTAACATACTGAAAAAAAAAATAGACTGAGTGAAAATAGTAGGATCTGTTGGATGGGGTTCAGATCCAGTGTTTTAACTGTTTGATAAAATACATGGAAATAATCTGAGAAGAGCTTGAGGGGAATGGGTAGAAGTACATATTTACTTGAAGTCACATAATAACTAAACCCTTGAAAATAACTATTCTCTAAGGTTCCATGTTCTCTTTACTTCACACTTAAGTTATCAATGAATACATCCATATTTTGAAACATTGGATTTGGGAAATCGAATTATTACTAGTCTGGTGATTAAACTGCTCTATCCATCTGCTAGTATATTGTCATTATTATTTCAGCCTAGCTCAAATGATAGCAGTCTTTATAAATCACTTTCATTAAATTCAGGCAGTGATTGTATAAAATCTTTTAGAAAAAATAAATCCTTGAACCCGATTTTTTCCTGTATTAAGACAAGATATGAAATACAATATAATAAGTTGAAATTGGAGTAGATTTTCAGAAATCTAATGATGTCTCAAAGTAGCAGCACTTTGTATATGTTGGTTGAGATTGCATCCAGAGAGATTTCTGGTCTAATGGATAGCCAAGCACTGGTGAGGTTGTGATGTTTGTTTAATTAGTGGGATTTTTTTCTACTCCCAGAATAATTTTAATATGTTAATGCACTCATCAAGCTTTTTCATTCACTGAGCATCTTTGTTATTTTAGAATAAATTGTTTATTCCTGAAGTCACAGAACAACAATTATGGTTATCTTCTAAAATCACAGTTTGATTTCTGTGTCTTTATATGGTCTACTAAGAACATCCATTGACTGAAATAAAGAGGATATGGTAAAGTTCTGTTAGAATCTTAGTTATCAATATTTGCTTGCTACATCACTGTTATGTAGAATGAAAAGCATTCTAATATGACCAGCCTTTTCAGTTTCTTATTACTATGAATTGAGTAAATACTTTATATTTTAAGTTATTTATCCATCTAGTAAATATTATTTGAATGCCTTCTATGTATACAAGGTACCCTGGAGGTGCCACAGACATGTAGTCTCTCCTCTCAAAGAATTTGCCGTCCAGCAATGTTCCTCCACGTAAATAACTGGACCATGTTTGCCACAAGCGTCCATAGTATTCTGTATCTGCTTTCACAGCGCTTCTGCACTCTTTGTCAGGTATTTATTTTAAACAATTTGTTAACTATCGTCCTTTACTGCTGGGTCCTAAACTCCATGTGGGTGGGAACAGTGTCACTTTTGTCAATGGCTGTATCCCTAGTGCCTAACACCATGATAGTCACTGACATGCCAGCTGAAGGAAGGTGATTAGGGAAGTGGAGGTTACAGGTGGAATCTATGCTAGTGTGGAAAGGTGGTTCAGATTAAGGCATTAAAACTTTGCTACTGGGCTTCCCTGGTGGCGCAGTGGTTCAGAGTCTGCCTGCCGATGCAGGGGACACGGGTTCATGCCCCGGTCCGGGAAGATCCCACGTGCCGCGGAGCGGCTGGGCCCGTGAGCCATGGCCGCTGAGCCTGCGCGTCCAGAGCCTGTTCTCCGCAGCGGGAGAGGCCACAACAGTGAGAGGCCCGCGTACCGCAAGACAACAACAACAACAACAAAAAAAACCTTTGATACTGACATTTACACACTGCTATATTTAAAACAGATAACCAACAAGGACCTACTGTATAGCACAGGAAACTTTGCTCAGTACTCTGTAATAAGCTAAATGGGGAAAGAATTTGAAAACGAATAGATACATGTGTAAGTATAACTGAATCTCTTTGCTGTACACCTGAAAACAACACAATTGTTAATCAACTCTACTCCAGTATAAAATTAAAAAATCTTTAAATGTATATATTAGTGAATTGATATATATAGTAAAAAACAAAACAAAACAAAACAAAGGAAAGAAATTGGAAGAGAGAGAAGATATAGGCCAAAAAAGAATAACATGGTCAACATTTTGAGGCAATTGAGGAGGCATGAATATTTATGAAATAGTGAATTACTCAGGTCTACTAGAACAGAGTTAGATGTCAGAAGTCATTAGGGCAGGGCAGTGGACACTGGAAAGGACACCTGAGTCAGATTATTAAAACTCGATGTGCAAGACTAAGGAATTTAAACATTTTTATAATAAAATGTTCAGAAATTTTAGATACAATCACATAATTTTGGTTCAGTGACTAAATTACATTTTAGTTGTATATCCAGAATCTCAATTTACTAGAAGTGTTTTTTAAGAACAGGAAAGATTTTTAAGGGCAGAAACTGTACAGTTTAAACTTTGTAATTACAGTAACTGGCATTGTCCCTAGTGTATTTTAGGTGTTGGGCATATATATATATATATATTTTAACATCTTTATTGCAGTATAATTGCTTTACAGTCATGTGTTAGTTTCTGCTTTATAACAAAGTGAATCAGCTATAAATAAACATATACCCCATATCAACTCCCTCTTGTGTCTCCCTCCCACCCTCCCTATCCCACCCCTCTAGGTGATCACGAAGCACCGAGCTGATCTCCCTGTGCTATGTGGTTGCTTCCCACTAGCTATCTACCTTACGTTTGGTAGTGTATATATGTCCATGCCACTCTCTCACTTTGTCCCAGCTTACCCTTCCCCCTCCCCGTGTCCTCAAGTCCATTCTCTACCTCTGTATCTTTATTCCTGTCCTGCCCCTAGGTTCTTCAGAACCATTTTTTTTTTTAGATTCCATATATATGTGTAAGCATATGGTATTCGTTTTTCTCTTTCTGACTTACTTCACTCTGTATGACAGACTCTAGGTCCATCCACCTCACTACAAATAACTCAATTTCATTTTTTTATGGCTGAGTAATATTCCATTGTATATATGTGCCACATCTTCTTTATCCATTCATCTGTTGATGGACACTTAGGTTGGTTCCATGTCCTGGCTATTGTAAATAGAGCTGCAATGAACATTGGGGTTCATGTGTCTCTTTGAATTATAGCTTTCTCAGGGTATATGCCCAGGAGTGGGATTGCTGGATCAGATGGTAGTTCTATTTTTAGTTTTTTAAGGAACCTCCATACCATTCTCCACAGTGGCTGTATCAATTTACATTCCAACCAACAGTGCAAGAGGGTTCCCTTTTCTCCACACCCGCCCAAGCACTTATTGTTTGTAGGTTTTTTGATGATGGCCATTCTGACCGGTGTGAGGTGATACCTCATTGTCGTTTTGATTTGCATTTCTCTTTAGTGATGTTGAGCATCCTTTCATTTGTTTGTTGGTAATCTGTATATCTTCTTTGGAGAAATGTGTATTTAGGTCTTCTGTCCATTTTTGGATTGAGTTGTTTTTTGTTTAATATTGAGCTGCATGAGCTGCTTGTAAATTTTGGAGATTAATCCTTTGTCAGTTGCTTCATTTGCAAATATTTTCTCCTGTTCTGAGGGTTGTCTTTTCATCTTGTTTATGTTTTCCCTTGCTGTGCAAAAGCTTTTAAGTTTCCTTAGGTCCCATTTGTTTATTTTTGCTTTTATTTCCATTTCTCTAGGAGGTGGGCCGAAAATGATCTTGCTGTGATTTATGTCATAGTGTGTTCTGCTTATGTTTTCCTCTAAGAGTTTTATAGTGTCCAGTCTTACATTTAGGACTTTAATCCATTTTGAGTTTATTTTTGTGTATGGTGTTAGGGAGTGTTCTAATTTCATTCTTCTACATGTAGCTGTCCAGTTTTCCCAGCACCACTTATTGAAGAGGCTGTGTTTTCTCCACTGTATAGTCTTGCCTCCTTTATCAGAAATAAGGTGATCATATGTGTGTGGGTATATCTCTGGGCTTTTTATCTTGTTCCATTGATCTGTATTCCTGTTTTTGTGCCAGTACCGTACTGTCTTGATTACTGTAGCTTTGTAGTATAGTCTGAAATCCGGGAGCCTGATTCCTCCAGCTCCGTTTTTCTTTCTCAAGATTGCTTTGGCTATTTGGGGTCTTTTGTGTTTCCATATAAATTGTGAAATTTTTTGTTCTAGTTCTGTGAAAAATGCCAGTGGTAGTTTGATAGGGATTGCATTGAATCTGTAGATTACTTTGGGTAGAACAGTCATTTTCACAGTGTTGATTCTTCCAATCCAAGAACATGGTATATCTCTCCATCTGTTTGTGTCATCTTTAATTTCTTTCAGCAGTGTCTTATAGTTTTCTGCTTACAGGTCTTTTGTCTCCTTAGGTAGGTTTATTCCTAGGTATTTTATTCTTTTTGTTGCAGTAGTAAATGGGAGTGTTTCCTTAATTTCTCTTTCAGATTTTTCATCGTTAGCGTATAGGAATGCAAGAGATTTCTGTGCATTAATTTTGTATCCTGCTACTTTACCAAATTCATTGATTAGCTCTACTAGTTTTCTGGTAGCATCTTTAGGGTTCTCTATGTATAGTATCATGTCATCTGCAAGCAGTGACAGCTTTACAACTTCTTTTCCAATTTGGATTCCTTTTATTTCTTTTTCTTCTCTGATTGCTTTGGCTAAAAATTCCAAAACTATGTTGAATAATGGTGAGAGTGGACAACCTTGTCTGGTTCCTGATCTTAGAGGAAATGGTTTCAGTTTTTCACCATTGAGAATTATGTTGGCTGTGGTTTGTCATATATGACCTTTATTATGTTGAGGAAAGTTCCCTCTATGCCTACTTTCTGGAGGGTTTTTTATCATTAATGCACGTTGAATTTTGTCGCAAGCTTTTCCTGCATCTATTGAGATGATAATATGGTTTTTCTCCTTCAATTTGTTAATATGGTTTATTACATTGATTGATTTCTGTATATTGAAGAATCCTTGGGCATATATTTTTGATAAGAGAGTTATTTGAATTTGTTAAGTGAAACAATATTCTAAAAGGTGTGAAGTGATTGTTGTTTTGGACTATAGGGAGATAAGTGGGAGGTAATTAGGTAGGTAGACAAGAAGACATATAAGTTTAGAGGTAGATAGATGGATAGATAAAAACAAATATACACACTTAAACACACAAACACATATGTAATCAATACACACACCTAACTACACACACACAGACTCATACACACATACAGGCACAGGCATATGCATAGATGTAACCCACACAAGTACACATATGTACGTACAAATACATATATATACACACACACATCACAAACACACATAGACATCCACATATACCCACACACGTATATTTGCGAGAGACAGTATATAAAATATTAGGATTATATTATAAGAAAGAAAGACAAAGCTCATGAAATTATCAAGGAGAATAGTATGAGAAGGGCAGACAAATAACAGATGGAAGAGGATTTATAAGAAAAAATTAAAGAGTAAAGAGTTTATTCTCCGTGAAGAAGAGACATCCTAAGGAGATTATCACATTGTAGGCAGATTTCCCAAACTCTTACTGTGCATTGCCAAATACTTACTTACACATCACATATTACCTACATTAGAATCTGAGTCTGAGGCTGGGTGGCATAATCATATTTACCAAATTAGACAATGTTTAATTTTTTTTTCTTTACGGTATTCAAATGCTTGGGATTTTCAAAAATATAGAATGAAGAATCTAGGGGCAGGACAGGAATAAAGACACAGAGGTAGAGAATGGACTTGAGGACACAGGGAGGGGGAAGAATAAGCTGGGATGAAGTGAGAGAGTGGCATGGACATATATACACTACCAAATGTAAAATAGACAGCTAGTGGGAAGCAGCTGCATAGCATAGGGAGATCAGCTCGGTGCTTTGTGACCACCTAGAGGGGTGGGATAGGGAGGGTGGGAGGGAGATGCAAGAGGGAGGGGATATGGGGATATATGTATATGTATAGCTGGTTCACTTTGTTACAAAGCAGAAACTAACACACCACTGTAAAGCAATTATACACCAATAAAGATGTTAAAAAAAAATAGAAGTAAGTCCATTACCACAAAACCAAATTTAAATAGTGCTAATTTTTTCTTCATTCTAATTTTTAAATCTGTAGAAAAGGTGTTTCATTCTGATATGTTGAGGTGACACTGTTTAAGGTTTAACTGTTTCTGTCTACTCTGGGTCTTAGATTGTAATCTTTGTTGGTTCCAGAGATTTATCTGATCTGGGTAGCCATCGGTAAGTTATCAGGAAGGGCTATTGACATATTTCATGATTATACTGAAAAGACTAAATGAGAGTGACAAAACCTATGTTAGAAAACATTATTGTTAATTTCAACATAAATAGTGTGTTGTGTGCAGTCAGTTCAATAGTGCTGTATAAAAGATTTAAAGTGTTCATGATTTCTCACTCTTTTCTATGTTTAGGTAGACCTTTTTGGGTCAGAATTGTGGAGAAAACATCTGAGTCAGATTATTAGGATCTGATGTGCAGGGTGAGTCTGATGGTGACAATTTCTCTTATTTTTTTCTTCATTTGAGCGCATCTTGATTTTCCCTAGAGTCCTGCAAAATATTTCACTGGATGTAGAATTCTGGGTTGACAGTTCACTTCTTTCAGCTCTTGAAAAATTAGAGAGAAAAAAAGATTAGCACTACTTAAATTTTAATTGTTTTCCTTTACAGAATTCAAATGCTTGTTTTAAAGAAAATGAAAAAAATATATAGAAAAATAGAAATAAGAAATAAAGTTCATTATCACAAACCCACATTCAAATCCACTGTTTTTCACCTCTAGATAACATGGAGGGTTTTTTTTTTCCCACTGCTTTTAAGATGTTTCTTTGTCTTTATCTTCAGAAGTTTGAATATGTTGTGTCTTGGTGTGTTTCTTTGGGTTTATTCTGTTTGTAGTTCACTCAGCTTCTTGAATATGTAGGTTTATTTCTTTTGCCAGATTCAGAAGTCTTTCTGCCATATATTTGCGTACTTTGCAGCCCCTCCCTCTTCATCCTCTCCTTCTGGGTCTCTGATGGCACAAATGTTAGATCCTTTGTTATATTCCCACAAGTCCCCTGTGGCTCTTTTCATCTGTCTATTTCTTTTCTTCTTCTTCTTTTTTCTCTTTTATTTTCTCTCTGTTGTCCAGATTTGCTAATTTCTATCGATACATTCAAGTTTACTGATTCATCTCCCACCTTCATCTGGTTGTTGAGCTCATCCATTGAGTTTTATTATTTCAGTCATTATATTTTTCTGTTCTAAATTTTCATTTGGTCTTCTTTTTAACTTCCATTTCTTTGCTGAGATTTTCTATTTCTTTACGGAGCTTTTATGTTTTCTGATTGGTTTAAACACACTCAAAATTGCTTGTTGAATCGATTTTATAATGGTTGCTGTAAAGTCTTTCTCAGTTAATTCTAATATCTCTGTCTTCTCAGTGTTTCTCCTCTACTGATGGTTGTTTTTCCCCTGAGATTTTCCTGGTTCTTGTTGTAGCAAGTGACATTTGATTGATATTTGGGAATTTTTGGAACTCTATTATGAAACTCTGCATCTTATTTAGCCTCTGTTTTAGCTGACTTGTTTGTTTGTTTGTTTGTTTGACATTATCCTGGCAGGGACAGAGGGAGAGGGGAAATCAGTGAAGTCTCTTTACTGCCAGATGAAGGTAGAAATCTAGATTCCCCACTCAGTCTAACAACACATGAGCAGAGGGTTCCTTGTTACTGCTGGGCAGAGGCAGAAGTCTGGCTCCCCGGCCCTCCACTGATACCATGGAGGGGTGGCCCCATTATCTCTGGGAGCTTGTGAAAGTCCTAAGCCTCCATTCAGCCTTTTCTGACACCATCCCAGCTGGTGGAGGGAGGACACCTCATTGCCGCCGCCACTCTGCCCTTGCTGGTGCAGATGGGGATGAGGCCTTCATTTTTCCTGTGATGTTTGCCTTGAGTAGAACAGTTACTGTCTAAAAGTATCTCTCTGGGTGGGCTACCCTGTTTTTTTTTTTTTTTTGATTAGGGAGAGCAGAATTTTTTCTTTTTCTTGTGTCTGTTGGCATTTCTCAGTTGCCACTTTCTTCAGCTCCAAGTCTGCCACATATGAAGCAAAAAGATAACTCAGGAAACTCATCATCATGTCATTCCTTGGGTCCCAAGGTCCCTAGCTGTTCTGCCTTTTTTCTCCTATGTTTGCTTTAAATAACAATGCCAGGGTTTTTGTTGTACATAGTGGGAGGAATAGGGAAAATTATGTCTCCTTAATCTTCCCACAGGATGGGTTTTGAGAAAATAGATTTTGAGGCAGCAACTTAAGATGAATTCGTGGAAAATCAGAAGTCTGAAAAGTTACTCAATAATGGTCTTCCAGGTCCATTCAAACTCCATGCAGATTGGTAGTCATTCACATTTGTTTCCATTAGTTCATTTTTAGTAATGATCAAAAAACAGATTGAGTCATAGATTAGATCATGATAATCATCTGACCGATTTCTTTAAGAAGAATTTCTTGAATAGTCTTTCTAGGAGCAATTCTTTAAAACAGAACAGGTTTTCATTGGATTCTGCTGACAGTGTTGTGACTCAGGGGAGTCTTAGGAGATATCTTTCAACTCTTTATATAGATAATAATATGGCTCCTAACATGTTACAAATGTTAAATAGGCATTTAGTTGTTTCACTAAAGGTCTTCTATGTAGGTAACATTTCCTTTCAAAGTAATAGTCTGAAAGTCAATTTTGAGCTTATTTTATTTCCTTACATTTCTTTCAAAGGGTAAATCATTCCAGCCCTAGAATAGAAATGCTTAGTCTCTTGAGACTCCTCTGATGAATAGCCAAAGGGATAATTGCTTGGCTACACGGGTTTCTACATATTTTTTAGCAAAATCATAGATATCCAAATGTAGATTCTGGCAATTAAGGATGTCGTGTCAATATGAGGAATTCCCAAGGGGACTCTGGAACTCTTGTGGAATTACTAGGTTATGGCACTAAACATAGTGGGCATAGGTTTTCAATAGTCAAAACAAAGTATGATCTATGTAACATATTTTGTATAATAAGTAATACAAGTGTAATACAAAACAGGTGACTAATATTGCTTAACTATTTAAGTGTACCACATGTGATAAAATATAGCCAAATGGTAATTTAATTATTGCCATAAAAATACAGATACATTGCAGCATTTAAAAAGCAGCTGATTTACTGTGTTGTGAACTTTGAGGCTATACATATGATTATGTATAGTGATGAACTTTACAGTTTATTATATAGAATCAGTTATAAAAAACGGAATGAATATTCAAATATTCTGGGAAGGAATCGTTGTACTTTTTATGTGAAAAAATCAGTCATCCAAAAAATTAGTTCCAAGAAATATGTTCTGCTGTGATGAGCTGAACATTTGTACTGTTTAACTCAGTTACTGAAAACACGAGACTCGTGGATGAGATCCAACCCTTTGGTGCACCTTGAGCTGCTGCTCTACTCTGTGGTTGTGGATTGCACCCCTAACTGAGACTGTCCCTTGGATAGTGCGGCTTGTGAAAATCAGATGAGAAAATATATTTGAATAACTGGAAAATCTAAAGTATTTCTCCTGATATTAGTTTTCTTTACCACAGGGAAAATTTAAATCATTAGAGTAGCTGAGACATACGTAAGTGATAAATACAAGGACAGAATTAATAAAGCCCCTGGTTCTGACCTGTTCGGGGCATCTGCTCCCAGGACATATCGACCTGTGTGGGATATTGTTGGCTTGAATCAGTATCCAAAATTGTCACATTTTCTTCCTTAAAGCCTTCTTCCAGTATCAACATGTATATTTTCACTTTACCTAGTCTGCTTGGACTTGTTCTTTAAGTGAACAGAGCCATTGTGAAAGGCTACATACTGTACAATTCTGACTGTATGACATACTGTTTAAGGCAATACTACAGAGCAGTAAATAGATCAGTGGTTGGCAGAAGTTCAGGTGGAATAATATGGGAAGAGGGATGAATAGGTGAAGCACAGGGGATTTTCAGAGCAGTGAAACTATTCCGAATGATATTTTAATGGTAGACACATGGCATTACGCGTTTGTCAAAAACCACAGAACAGAACAACCCAAAAAAAATGAGACAGTGTGGGCTTCCCTGGTGGCGCAGTGGTTGAGAGTCCGTCTGCTGATGCGGGGGACACGGATTCGTGCCTCGGTCTGGGAAGATCCCACATGCCGCGGAGCGGCTGGGCCCGTGAGCCATGGCCACTTAGCCTGCGCGTCCGGAGCCTGTGCTCCGCAACGGGAGAGGCCACAACAGTGAGAGGCCCGCATACGGCAGAAAAAAAAAAAGAGACAGTGTAAACTATGGCTTTCTGCTAATAAAAATGTATGAATGTTGGTTTATCAATTGTAACAAAGTACCACACTAAAGCAAGCAGTTAATAAAAGAGGAAACAGTGTTTAGAGAAGATACATGGGAACTCTCTGCTCACCTTTCCTGTACAACTAAAATTGTCCTGAAAAATAAAGTTGATTAATTAAAATACCGATAAATTTTAAAAAATTGTAGAGTAGTATAGAATATGCAAACTTTTAATTAAATTTCCTACTTTGAGACCTGGGCCCCCCTCCCTCTCAACTGAATCTGTCTGGTATCTTAGTCTCAGGAGTGTAAGTCCTGCCTACCCCATGCACAAACAGTAGGTGAAAAGGGGCTAAAAGCTTTGACTTTTCTTGAAACAGATTTTTCAACCAATCTCTTGATTTTCTGTCTTCACACTCTGCCTTCTGTAGACCTTGAACCTAAGTCTATCTGTAATTCCATCTAAATTTACTCACGGCTGTTCAGTATCCTCCTGTCCAGACAGCTCAATCGAAACTTTATCTATTTTGTTAATTCACTTACTATTCTATTTGTTTTTCATCTTCAAAAATTTGTTTTCATATCTAGTCTGCTATTGTCTCCTTTTTTTCCCTTGTTAGTCTAAACATCCATAAATTGTTTAACCTTCTTTTTAGTAAAACTTCAAGGGTGAGAAGGAAAAAGCACATGTAGCCAAACAGTTAATTAAAAACATAGGTGGCTTTCTGGTCCTCACTCTATGCGTTCCTTTCGTGGTTCCCATCATTTTCTTTCTGTGGACACAACCACTCTTACTAAGTAAAGTTAAACATCATATTTGTCAATACATGGCACAATAATATGAACTACTTGAAATTTAATAATAACTGTTTTTGGCAGTGAATTCATTCGAATGAATCATGATACAACATTTGATGTAATTATTTAATTAATGAAAATGAAGTATTGCAATACTGAGGGACTTGAATACATATTGAAGGATACTGTGGATAAGGGCTATGGCTGAAAGCCAACTCAGAGCAATTCACATTTCAAATCAGGAAATGATGAATTTTCATTGCTTTTTTTTTTTTTTTTTTCTTTTTTCCTTCTTCAAGCTTTGCATCCTGATTGAAGCAAAGACATCTGTCTTTTCCCGGATAACAAGAACTTTGGTTGCTGTGGCAACATATTGACTAGGGAACTTAAAATAAAGGTGGCTCAATTCCAAATTACTTTTTTTTCTTCTTCACAAAAACAGCACACATTGGCTAAAAATCTCTACTGGAATCTTTATAATCAATAAACCTGTTGTTTGTTGAAGAACTGTATCCCCAAACTTGCATGATAAGCAGGTGAGAAGTGTACATTTGGTTTTTGCATAATTTTGAACTGTGAAACACTGCACTGCATCCTTTTATACAAGTTTTCCTTCCTTCCTTCCCCCCTTCCCCCCTTCCTTCCTTCCTTCCTTCCTCCCTTCCTTCCTTCCTTCCTCTCCTTTCTTCCTTTTTTCATTCCTTTCTCTCTCTCTAGTTTAAAAAATGGAATGGTAGGAACCTGAGAGGGTGTAAGGGGAAGGGCAAAGGCAGTGAAAGCAACTCTTCAAAGGCCTTTGCTAAAGCAGAGCCTGGTTGCTAGGGCCTGAAAAGATTGTTATTTGTAGCTAACAAAAGTTATTCCAAAATGCACTCAGCCTTAGAAGCAAACAAGTTCCAAATTTTTAAGAGAGGCATGGACTGAATCTGCCAACATATGAAAATAATCTTTTGACACTTTGGGATGCATATCTATTTGTGCATTAAATTTTATAAAATGCTGAGGGGGGAGAATTTTTTTTTAATCCTTAAATTGAGGACATACATCTTTAAAAACTCATATATTTAAAAACACTTGAATTTTTTACAGTATGTATTTGTAAATTTCATCTTCTGAGTCCTTTTGTAAAGTTGGGTTGATCAACAACAAACGTGCATGACAGGGAAATAAATGTGATTCTACCTTAGTTTTATTTATTAACTTTCTTCCAAACCTAGAGCCTTGTAATTTGTTTCTTTTCCATTTGTTTAACAAAGTAACACAAAGTAAATATTTGATGGATGAACCATATATATGAACTTATTTAATATAAAGTTACTTAAATTAATTAAATAATTACTCCAAAATTTGCTATAGGACCAGGCCGAGGTAATTTACATAGGATCAGTAATTTTGACATCACAATAAATTCAGTAAGCAAAGGAAATAAAAGTGATGTTATCTTTATTAATTGTTGGTTATATGATTTGAGATAGATGTTCAGTTTTCAAAGCTATTTATTGGCCTAGAACAATATAGTTAAATAATTTTTTCGAGAGCATATAAATTTAAAAACTAACATTTCAGAGTAATGATCAAATGCTAATCTCTCTTTTCCCATCTCTCTGGTAAGGATATAGGCTGTCATAATGCAATCAAGTATGATATTTACTTGATTAGAGATTTTTAAGGTAGAGAAGATTGGAGACATAATCTCCCTTCATGCATGAGAATTATAGGACATTGAGTTTACAAACTTGATCTCAAAATTCTATAAATCTTTTTTTTTTTCCATGAAGCCTCTTTATGAGTATGAATGATGGCAGCAAAAGAAAATTTCTTGCAGGCAAAGCTTAATGGGTATGGTAAGAAGGTGCTTGTATACATTAATTTCCTTAGATGTTTCTATCATCCAAAGAGTGAAGTACAAATTCTTCAAGAACAAGGACCCCTGATGAGGGTAAAGGGACAGTTTGTAACACAGATGGAGAGATTGGTCATCTGCGGTTTTGCTTTCTTATCCATATTGCCTCTGATCTGGGACTAGTGAGTGATCTAGTGATCTAGTGCTCTATTCTGCAGGTCCACCACCTTGTTTCTCTCTATAAGTTTGTGACACTCAAGGAATCTAGCTTTATTTCTTCCATCTTCCCCTCACTCTATAAATTTCCTCTTAATTTGACAATTTTGTTTTCTGATTCTTTATATTATTAGATGCAGGGCCACACTGATAAAATGAATTGCCTGAAGGATTCTAGTGAGATAAGTCAGGAAGACTTACCCACTGAGGTGTGTGAGTAGGAGCAATTTATTAATACTGGGCTAGGGGTCCAAAGGTCAGGGATATTGAAAAGGTGCTAAACACATTCTGCTGGGAAAATTTCGAATGCTGGGTACTATGCTAAGCATATGTCCTTCCTTGGGAAGGATCAGATCCAGGGATGAGTCCTATCTCTGTGTAGGAGGAGAGTAGAAATACTGCAACCATCTGTAAACTACCTCAGAGAAGCAGTGGATTTCCCAGATTTCAAAATATGTAAAGTTATGTTAATTTAAAAATGTTGCATGGGCACAGGGATAGACAAAACAAATAAGACAGAGAACTCAGAAACACACATGCAGAATCTTGATATCTGAGAGAGGAACACTTTTAAAACTGAGTAGAAGATGGATTATTAAAAAAACAATAGTGTAGTGCAGTTGCCTGTCCATAAGGAGGACAATAAAATTATATCCCTGTTAATACCATGCAAATATTAAAGGTGTATTTTAGTAGATAAAACAAAAGAAATGAGGTAAAAATATGGATAAATCAGTGTATCATCATGAAATTCCAAATAAAATACAAAAAGAATGCAATATTAATAGAAGCTGAAGAGAAACTAAAAAGGAAAATAAGGTACAATTCACACAGCATGTATAATAATCAATAAAATTTTCCATTAAGTTTCATGGTAATGCATTCATAAAGGAAAAAGCCTTGAAATACAAGTTCTTTCAAAATACAGTTGTAATGAGAGATTTATTATATATTCTTCTGTACTAATGAATTACATAGAAAATGAAACAAGACTATGAAAATGTCAAATAATAAAATCAACAGGGACTATTATATACATATATATAATAATGAAAAATGAGTAAATGAGTATTGCTGTGTAAAGACCTAAAGCAGAGGTGAAACATCTATCTCTCATTTCTTTAAAAATATACTAAATTGGTCATATATTGATCTCCCCTCAAAAACTTCAATGAATTCTACTAGATGCAGGCTATATTGCTTCAGCATAAGCCAATATCACTTGAAATTAAGTCAAAAAATTAAACGCACACATGCCAAAACTTTAGCATCTTAAAATAACTACACTTTAGAAAAAAATCCAAGGATCAATGAAAAAAATCAAAATAAAAATTATGTTATCTAGGATTTTGTGAAAAAGTGAGCAAGATTTTAAGCTTAGTTTTTCAGTGATTATTCGATATTAGCAACCTCTCAGAATAATTT
Source organism: Leucopleurus acutus (assembly GCF_964270905.1). NCBI lineage: Eukaryota > Metazoa > Chordata > Mammalia > Artiodactyla > Delphinidae > Leucopleurus > Leucopleurus acutus. The sequence goes on from NC_139160.1 coordinate 53,458,835, forward strand.
ATTTCAGGAACAAGTCAAAATGAATCAATACAATCATATCACTTGCAACTGAAACAGGATTTGGTAAAACTCATTAGCCTTTCTGAATGAAAAAAAAGTCTATGTAAAGCGAAATAAAATAGAACATAAATATTATGTAAAGACTACTACAAACCAGTATCAATTAGCATAATAAATATTAATGTCTAATGTTTAAACTGGGATTTAAAGCTATAAAGCTAGGATTAAGAGATACAAATTACAATGTGTAAAACAGATAAGCAACAAGGATATATTAAATAGCCTAGGGAATTATAGCCAATATCATGTAATAACTTTTAATGGAGTATAATCTGTAAAAATACTGAATCACTGTGCTGTACACCTAAAACTAATATAATATTATAGATTAACTATACTTTAATAAACAATAAATAAAAATTGAAGCCAGCTTCATAAATTCAGTTGTTTTTGAAGTTATGTCTAATGTAGTAACACAAGAAAATTAAGTAATGTAAGTTTGTGTTTTCACAGAATGGCCAAATAATAAGTTGAATTAATTTTTACAAAAATAATTTATTAGCAATAATAATAAAATTACTTAGTGATAATTTACTCTGTGCCAGTCACTGTGCTAAGCACTTTAAACAAATTATCCCATTTGAATTCTCTCGGTGGCCCAGGATGTTGTCTCATCTTACAGATGAGCGTGTTAGGGTTTGTGGATGTTTCCTAAGTGTACACAGCTAGAAAGTGGTAGAATCAAGATGCAAATACAGAGGTAACTCAAAAGTTAAGATCTAAACAACCATGCATCACTTCCCTTTGCATTGAAGACTTTTGACTGTGAATAAATTAACTCATATTTTTGTGTAGTCAAAAATTAAAATTTCAGAAAAATCAAAAATTTTAGTGTAATTGGGAATTCACTGTATAATGGATTGCTTGCCTGTCAGGAGTAGTTGAACAACTGAATCATTTCTATTAGTTTCTAAAATTAAAGAGCTCCATTCCTTAATAGAGACCTATTTATCTTTTAAAGTATCACTTAAATTAGACCAGTCTGTCAGTTAATGGTTAATTAACAGTAAAAGTAAATTCAAAACTGCCCAGAAATAATCTGTCAATTTAATAAAACAGCTTTCAGATACTTTTCTCTAGAATGAGTGTAGCAAAACCAAAGTAGCTAATTTCTTTAGTGGCATCTAAATCACATTTATATGATAAATTTGGAGTGAACATGAAATTCACGTATTTGGACCTATGTAAATCAAACTACAAATTTAGTAAGTAAATTGTTTGCTTTTCACCATGTTTATATTTGTCATGAAAGAGAAATGACATACGGGTATCTTAAAAAAAAACAGTTTTCTTGATATTTTGTTATCCTGTGCACACTACCATAACCAGGAGAGGATTCATCTTCCTACACAATAGAAAACCCAAAGCCAAGGGAAGAGAGGAGTGAGTCATAACCCTCCAGCTGTAGCAGCTGCAGACTGAGTTGGCATCATTAATGCACTTCAGAATATTTGATTTTTAAAGTAATTCTAACATGCTTTATATACTATGAATGTATTTGAGAAGTTGATTTGGACAGCCCAGAATTCTAACTGGTAACTTCATGGTAAGGCTTATAGTTCAAGTATGATAACTATTACTTCTTTGAAAAAATTATTGCAGTAAAAGTAAAGACTGATTATGTTTTTGGTGCAAATTTAGCTACTTTGACCTCACAATTCATCTTCATCAACTGATATTTATGGTCTTTGGCCACTTTGTACCTGGCATTATTCTGTATTCAATTAGGATTCAAACCTTGATTTTGTGAGTATGATTTGTCATGAAATAAATACGTTAGTATAAATCACTGTGGTTTTTTTTAATGACAAATGGCATATTAAGAAAAGATAATGATGTAATTGTAGACTCATGACATTTTAAATATACTTTTGCAATTGAATACATTTATTCATCTCTGAATCCATTACATTGAAGCCATTTAAATGGTTCTCTGCTTTTTTCTTATTTCAGAGTATCTGAAAAATGATAATAACCAAATCAGATCCATTTGTAATTCCAAGAATAAATTAAATGAATATATAATTATGAAATGAATTTATTCCTTAGTTTCAGACACATTAACCTGAATAGAGCCTTCTAAAATTTTTTTAATGCACCTATTGTTTTAGGAATTCTATTGTGACCAAATTTTCAGGCTTATGTATTTAAGTTTTCTTACTTAACATTTTGTTGCCCTTCCTTTCTGCAGCTGCACTCTGAATTGATGTGTTTATAAATCCCATGATAGAAGGAATTAATTTTTTAAAATCATTTCTTTTTGCCAGTAGTTCTTAACCAGGGGAGTTTTCCATTCAGGGGACATTTGGCAATGTCTGGAGACATTGTTGATTGTCACTAAAATTGTGGAGTTCCATTACAAAATTACTCGACTTGGACGTTAATATTACCACTGCTGAATAATCTGCTTTATATTATAGCCTTGTAAACTGTATCACTTTGAGTTCTACAATTTGATAAAAGATGAGATAAATTTAGTCTCTTCATCATGAGTAGCGTGTTATGGAATGACTTGAAACTCCTTAGTCCAAGGGCACTTTTATGAGGATAGAAAATCAATAGGCGGAAATAAATGTGAAGCAGTTTGATTCCAGTAAGTTGGGATCAAAGCTTTCAAATGCTCTTTAGGACAGAATCTTGACAGTCTCAACACAACTGAAAGCTAAGCCAAGCACATGTAATCCAATAGTTTCGACCCTCTGTCATGTGGCGCATACGAGTATGAAAATGAGCAGTGTTGACTTGAGAGGGATATACTTGAGAGGGATATATGTAGAACAAGGTTTTAATATTTTTTAAGGAGAGTGAGGTTTTGATTAAGGCAAAGAGGGGATGGAACATGATGAAAAGGTTGAGCATATGGATGAAAGCTATTTAAAATGGAGGAAGCTTGGGAGAACAGAGTGGTTATTTTTGAGAGAGGTCCTCTATGCAGGGAGAATCAGGGCACAGCTTATGTGAGGATGGTCTTCTTGTGCTGCTCAGGCTGAGGCCACAAAGAATAAAGAGGTTTCAGTGTTTCATAACTCAGTAACACCAACAAGACAGGGAAAAGAAATTACTTGGATCTGTAGCTTCATATATGATACTAACTTTTAAAAAGTAACTGAATTTTTTAATTGACGAATTCATCTCAGAGTGGGAGATGAGAGTAAACAAAGGTCATTTTGGCCCATGGCTCAGCCTGAAAGAGATAAAGGGAAGAATTGCATTGATTGTGTTTGAAAATATAAAAGACTGGATGCAAAAGCATATTATTCATTAATACATTTCTTGCACGGGTTGGCTTTATAGATTTTTATATCACTGATGGATGCAGAGCAGCTTAAGGTTAGTGAAAAAATACAGTTTTCGGATACTGTTTAAAACTGAAGATGCCTTTTTTTTTTTTTTTTGCGGTACGTGGGCCTCTCACTGCTGTGGCCTCTCCCGTTGCGGAGCACAGGCTCCAGACGCGCAGGCTCAGCGGCCACGGCTCACGGGTCCAGCCGCTTCACGGCATGTGGGATTTTCCCGGACCGGGGCACGAACCCGTGTCCCCTGCATCGACAGGCGGACTCTCAACTGCTGCACCACCAGGGAAGCCCATGATGATGCCTTTTATGAGCTAGAGGAAAATGTTTATTGGGTAGAATTCTCCCTGAAACATTGAAGAGAATTATAGACACTTATCTCTTGCTGGAGTCACTGGAGCCTTTGGTAATTGGGAATGTGAAGTCTAATTTTAGGACTTCCCTAAAGTCCACAGTCTCACAGCTAACAAGTGGCAGAGACTTCTTTGGTTCCATTATGAACAGATGCTATAGCCCAAGAACACATTCCCCCTTCCCCCACTACAATTTCTTACATCATCTACTGTGCATTATGGACTGACAGCAATGTTTCAGTACGAATATTATAAGTAGATTCTTCTTTACTCAGGCTTTGAGTAAACAAGGCTTTGAGTAAACTTGTTGGTTTTAAGACCACTCAGCTTACTTAGAAGGCACCTGACATTTAATTAAAGTACCAGATCGTTTTTTATTATATGTCTTATCCCAAATGCAGTGTGCATGTCTTTCATATACTCTAATCCCTTTACTCCCAACGTGGACCAGGGCCGGCTCCTGGGCAGCAGCCAGGGATTGGGCACCTTGCCCATGACCACATGACCTCTGCTCCTGCCCTCTGGCCACTGGCAGGTCCTTGGCTGATGCACCAGCCCCGCAGAACCCTCTCCCTCCTCTTTCACATTAGAGCTCCCCAGCTTTCATGAGCTCTCCTTTCCTTTGGCCTGCCTTGAGAATTTCCTGTACATCTTTTTTTGCTAGTCCCTCTCTGAGAATCTCTTGCCCACCTTTTTCTGCCTCTTTTCTCCCCTGTCCCCCAACTTTTCATCTCTTTCCTTACTGCCTTTCACCAGGGGAATTAGAAGGCCGCCCAGCACCAGGTCCATTGCCGGCTTTGCTGTTCTCAGCGTTACTCTAGTTATCTGCACTGCTTAATTCAACTGCTTTATTTTGTATACGTATTTTTGAGAGACCCATTAATGATGAGAAAAGTCAAGTTTATTTTTGGAAAGGGTTGATGTTTCACAACCTTCTTGATAATACAACAGTTGTGTGCAAGACTTTAATTTTTACAAAATGAGTGTGTTTTCTTGGTAGGTAGAAAATGAATAAAATAGCAGAAAGGTGCCCTCTCCTTCATTATAAACACGACATAAAAGATCATGTAGTTAATCACCATATATACAGGGAGAACAAAACTTCAGAACAATTCTTCAGTTAAATTATAGAATAACCTGAAGGAAAATTAACCTGAATATTCAAATTCCTATAGTCTAATGAGGAGAAGGTTTGCCACCTTTTAAATTTTTTCATGTACTCTTAACTTTGATTATTTTTTTCTAAAACTAAAATGCTGCTGGATAAAAATCTGGAATCAAGGCTTTCTGCATATACATTTTATTTACATAAAGCAGTTTTTCCCTTTAATCAGTTCTTGTAATCTGCAATGATAGGCAAGTCATGTATAATTTTCTCTTGGTTATTGCACTCATATACTCATGAAAAAATAGTAAAATGTATTTTTCTTTCTTTACTTTACTGAAATTGGTGGCTTACATCATACTGAGAGGCCCACATGAGTATTTGTTTTTAAATTAGGACCATATTCTCAATTCGCTACACAATAAAGGGATTATACATTTAAAAGAACTGTATGCAGTCAAGAAGAAATTTTAATTAATCACAAATAGAACTGGCCCAATGGAAATAATCTGACCCGACAGTTTGAGGTTTGATCAGCATAACACAGAGATTAAGAAGACTTTTGACCTGAACAGAGTCGGAATTGGTTCAGTCTGGAACTTTAAAAAGGGAAAGCTAATAGGTTCAAATCACACGATATTGTTTCCCATAATGCTACCATCCCATTAGCAAACAGTGAGAAACTTGCTTAGTTTCTGTAGAAACCATCCAGTAGTATATATAGCTCTGGTCTACAATGAAGCAACAGAGATTACGCCACGACACACTATAATCTTTCTCCCATGTTCTCTATGTGTAAAACACTGAGCCAGCTCCTTTGAAGCCCTAATTGACTGTCCGTATCAATTAGTGGACTGATCGCTTTCCAGCTTACATCTATGTCTCCACAGTAACCAATTGGCATTTGGAGAAGGATGGGCGTACTTACCGGGAAGTACTTAAATGTGTACAATATAAAAGAATAATTAAAATTTTTAGCTAGCTTGAGAAACTGGGCTCAGCAATTCATACCTTGTAACAGCTACTTTGTGTGGAAAGCCAAAAGTCTTACTGAAATGGAATCCTTTATTAAAGTAACAACAATAATATAAAAGATACATGGATTATACAGCAAGAGAAAGAAAAATTTCAACAAATGAAAGCATTGAGAGTAAGACTCTGATGATGAGTTTAAGAGCTCTGTGATAAGAAAAATGGATAAAGAAACATGAGATACAGTAAAAGGCAGGGTGGGGGGTTGGGAAGCACTTGGCTTTGGTGTCAGAGAAACCGAAGTTTGCTTCTTTCTTCCAGTTTCTTAGCTGATATGACTCTTAGAAAGCACTGTAATCTCTCGGAGCCTCAGTTTTCTCATATGGTAAGTGGGAATACTAGTATGATCTTTATGTGTCTACTGAGGGAATGAAATAAGCTAACGCATATGAAAGACTAAGAATCTTTCCTGGCCCATGGTACGTACTTAGTAAATACCATCATCATCATCATCATCATCATTTCAGGGCTTGGAAAAGAGGAAAAGGGAAGTGCAATATAATAACTAACACTAATATTAAAGACAAACATTAAAAACAACCCGTCACTTTGAAAAGATGGTAGACTTACTCTATGTTACTCCAAAGGCCAAACTAAATCCAGTGCATTGAAGTTATGATGAGAAAAATCTAACTCCACATAAACAAGTACTTTTCTAACAATTTGAATGGAGTGCAGTCTGATATTCACCTGATTGTGGATAACCACCTATCAGATTATTAGAGATTGGATGATGCCTACATTGAGATAACATGGGTGTAGAGTTTCTATTAGCTAAGATATTTTCTAATTACTATATTTCTTATTAAAAGAAAACTAAAGCTACAGATTAACAAACTTCCTGAAATTGTTAGGGGATAAATGCCAATAATTACAAAGGTTTCAGCTGTATAACAATGACAGAAAACTGCACACATAAGAAGCTATAAGAAATGAAATTAACATAGGATAACAATAAATAGAGATTGAAAATACTTGTGGATACATACTATTATAATTTGACATTCTGACATTGTACAATATATGCATCAGTTATAGAAGCAATTAAAAGCCATCTAGCTAGAAAGAAAATGAACACATGACAATTCAACCTAGAGATTATATTACTTCCAGATTACCAAAATAGAAAGTTTAAATATTACTGAAAGTAAACTGTGACCCTGGAACATTGGTCAGTAATGATTTTCACAATTTTATGTCATTAGAGTTTAGGAAAGTACAGTTCAAAAAACTGTAAATGACTCAACATAGTGACTAGAAGAAAAATGTGTAGTCATTACATTCACTCTATGACCGATCAAAAACTCTGGTAACAAACCTCTTTAGAAAACAAAAAAGTATACAGTTAGAAACAAGATGCTTCTTATCCTCTTGCTAGGAAACAACTGTAGGATATCATGGTGGTTTATATCCTCACGTATATCCAGAGTCTGAAATTAAGCATGCCATTTTCATATAACTAATACACAAGTAAAAATGTGCTGTGAACCATCCAGATGATTCGTTGGAGAGTTTGATAATTATGAGAGCAAGAGACAGGGTGAAGCCTAGGACCCAGTGGTAAGAAACGTGGTGTCCAGTCATGATTCTGGCACTAAGTAGGTGTGACTTTGTGAAAACCACCTAAACTCTCTGATTTCAATTTCTTTCTTCTTTTTTTTTTTTTAAATAATCTTTTTCTTTTTAATTATCTTTTTTTTTCTTTCTTTTTTTGGCTGTGTAGGGTCTCAGTTGTGGCCATCGTCTCTTCGTTGTGGCCTGCGGGTTTTTCTCTCTCTAGTTGCGGCGTGCAGGCTCCAGGGCACATGAGCTCTGTAGTGTGGCACACGAGCTCTGTAGTGTGGCACACAGGCTCTAGAGCGCACGGGCTCTGTAGTTTGTGGCACGCGGGCTCTCTTGTTGAGGCGCACGGGCTCAGTAGTTGTGGTACATGGGCTTAGTTGCCCTGCGGCATGTGGGATCTTAGTTCCCTGACCAGGGATCAAACCCGCGTCCCCTGCATTGGAAGGCAGATTCTTTACCACTGGACCACCAGGGAAGTCCCCTCAATTTCTTCACTTGTAAAATCATAGCATTGGACTGGATAACCATAAAGTGCCCTCATATTAGAAATTAAAAGAATACATCTTTTTATAGAATTCATTATTCTATCTGGGATTAACTGTTGCTAACTGTAATTTATTGGTAAAGAGGCAGAGGTTAGAAACCTTCCTGAAAATTAATTTCCAACTTTAAAAATACTATTTTCTTTTTCCCTGCTAAATCCATGGGTGCTTTTTGGAAGTTTAGGGATCAGATCTTGAGAAAGATATTTCTTTGAGAGATTAAAAGCCTAAGCTTTTAAAAATTCAGATATTTTAGTTAGAAAATTGTGGCAATAAAAACCTCTACTCTCATTTCCCAGGGTTGTGTCAATAGGGTAAGGAGATCCACTGAGCAAATTGGTACTGTCTTTTCCCCAGGTCTGCTGTAAAGTAGCCTGGTCTTAGCTCTGCAACTTCTCTGAAGCCCCTCTTCAAATATAGAGCCTTCTGACTTCCTTAAACTTCAGGTCAACATGACTCATTTAACCAACTGCAAATCTCGTGAACGTTTCCAGAATACAAAAGTTCATCTGAGAAAAGAGAGCTTTTTTCCAGCGTAATTTAAATATTACCTCTAAGTTTGAGACTGTGATACATTGATTTTCTTACAGCACATTTTTTTTTTTTTTTGTCTATGGATAATCGAGCCATTAGGAGGACGTATTCTTAAATAAAGAGAAAATAAATAGCAATATACATTAATAGTATAGAAAAACGTATCAGTACTTTACAGTTGAAAGATATGTCCCCCCACCCCCAAATTCTGACATACTATTTTCTTGGTCTTTGCTGATTTCTTTCAGTTTATAATTACGTTGAACTATAATTCTCTATTGATTCCTTCTGCAAGATTCAGGCAATACAAAAGGTTAATATAATCTGCTTAGAATATTGTCACATGCTCAAGCCTAAACTAACCTCAAGTAAAAAGAAGGAAGCAATGGAATTGTTTTATAACAGTCATGGCTCACTCCATGGGACTGGGGATATTCTCATTATTTATGAAGACCCTGATTTGTCAAAGAGGAGGATAAATGAGTAAAATTAGAAGAGAAGTTGGGAATAGTTGTTGAATAGCCAACCAGCTGGTTAGCTTCTCTGTTGTACAAGCCAGACAATGAAAGCCTGCGGCCTAAATGGTATAAAAAGCAAAGGACATTATTACCATCCACCTCCAATTCCATAAACAAAATATACTTTCAATAAGAAAAACTGTCACTTAGAGCTGTGTTTTTCAAATTTCAAGTGAATATGAATTATGTAAGGATCTTTTAGATTTGCAGATTGTGATTCAGTATATCTGGGGAGCAGCCTGAACTTCCACATTTCTAACAGCCTCCCAGGATCTGTCCATGCAGGTGTTCCACAGACCACATTTTGTATAGGAAGGCTTGTGATGTCAATCTAGCTCCATTTCCTTGCTAATAAACATCACCTGCTCAAAGAAAGTAATCACAGATAGTTCTGGAATTACAGAAGAGGGTATGATTCCTTGAAGTTTAGATGAAATCTTCTGATTTCATAGGATGTTGTGAGCCAATTATGCCATTGCTGTTTATATGTCAGTCATCACATAGAAAAGTCTTTCAGGAGGCCAATGCATATTATTTTTCTATAATCAAAGTCATTAGACCTGAGAACAGTTTAATCCAATTTCAACAGTTCCTGATTCCTAGAATGTGGCTTATTTACTCATTCAGAATAAAACATATAAAGAATGCAGAGTTTCAAATTTCTGTTTAACAAAGGAAGGATGTGGCTAATGGGAATAGAAATTAATATAGGTCACTATTTTCGGAATTTTATGAAGAGTATTGAGCAATGATTAAATAAAAGTTTGGCTGACACTACTTGATAAGAATCTAATGCAAGCATTTGAATCATTCAATAATATTCACTGTAGAATATCCTACAGAGTTTTATAAACCAAGCTCAGGCCAGACGCTTTAGTAGGCCACCTTCAATTTCTCAGCCTCTGGTTCTGAACTTTTACAATGCACAACAACTGGTTGGAAAGGAAATAATATAGACAATATAGTTTAGTAAAATTGATTTTTTAAAAGGATCACATAAATGTTAACATTAAGTGTACTTGCATTTTAGCATTGTGAAAACACATTCATACATAACATCTCAAAAAAGGTTGGAAGTAAAAGGAAAGGTAGAAGCCATGGTTTAGTACCTGGTAGACAGAAGCTATTAATTACCTGCAGAGGACATCTGAAGACAATTTTTATGAAACTGTAGCAGGTGCTTTTGATACCCCAAGTCACATGTGTAGATCTGCCTCTAATTGGAACTGCAGCAGTGGTGAAAATTCTCTGTTCACTGACAGCATTCCACCTCAAATATTCATTCCACATTTCTCTAATTTTCTGCCTCAGGTTCTTCTCAGAAGTTGAGCCTGCAGGAGTCTGCTTAGTTTATGTGCAATCACAGGCTGAAAGTTTGGAGAGCCAATTCTCTTCAGCATTCTATGTGCTTCTGAACTCAAATTAATTTGCAAATGCTATAAAAACTTGTTATATAATATTATTTACTCATTTATTCACTAAATATATATTGAACACCCAGTATGTGCCAGACCCTGTGATAAATCCTGGAAATACAGTCCAGTAGGAAAACATGAAACCAAGTAAATGAAATAACATTTTAGGGACATGACAGACCCTGCAAGGTGCAATGGAGGCACATGGATGGTTTTTTCTATGGGTAAAGGAGAGAATTTGGTGTTGCAGAGACTGCACAATAGGAATCGAGACTTGAATTAATATAATTTTTCTAGGGTGTGGAGTAGAGAACCCAGTCAGAGAAAAACCAGAATGTAGAATAGTCTTACATGCTTGTTCCAAGAACTTCAAGGAATTTTCTAAGAATAATTAGGGGAACCTTTTTTAAAGGTAATTAGGAGATAAATCACCAAAGTCTTGTTTCTGAGTTTATTGGGTGAATGTGAATAAGCAAATTAATGGATTATGTAATTCTAATGTGTTTTAACTAAGGATGGACATATATGTTGAACTTATGTGCTAAGCTTCTTTACTTTTTTATTTTGTAATGGAATTAAATAAAAAAGAGTTATTTTTCAATCACAGTTTATTTTGCATTCAGGACTCCAGAGCAGGCAGTTTAATGGGCTTGTTTTATATGCACTAATACCTCACTTTTCAGGGCAAGAAAAATCTCAGAGGTGTGCGTGCCTTCCGGGGAAATTTTGTTTTAACTGTAATTTGATTATAATATATTTGAAAAATATTCCTTAGAGACGTATATGCATGTGTATGAGCGTGTGTGTGTGCGTGCGTGTGTGTATCCAAGAGGAAAACTGTGAGAACTTCAGGCTGTAGGAGATGTGAGGTAGCTTTACCACACAATGGTGCAGGGACCCCAAGGGGAGGGACTTGGCAGCTCTACCCACACATACCCCATGTGTTATCATTTTAGACTCTGATACTCAAACTTTGGAATTTGTACTGCTGTAGGTTTCTGAGACAATTTTATTTTTCTGGATGAAAAAGTGTCGTTCATCCTTATTCTAAAGCCGTAATTCATGGAGTTTCCTGAAGAAGGTGGACATTTAAATGATGAGGAATTGAGGATAGGACTATTAGGGTGGAACTCAAGACAAGGAAGCATCATGGGGCAGAGCATCATGGGAAATAATCTAAGGACGCAGGAGAAGTGCTTAGCACAGGCATGGACCACTAGTGAAAACCAGTAATGACAGGCAACTGCCAAGATATATTAAGCTCCTTTGATTTGAGGTTACAATGATTGCTTTCATTATCATATATTTCTTTGTCTTAGTTTGCCATGCCAGCTCCTCATTGGTCAATTGCTAGACCTAATTGATATGAATTATTAGATGAGAATTATTAGCATGGTAACTGACGTATAGTAGCTGCTTGTTATGTTAGTGGTATGTGTACCTAGCTGAGTTATTGATAAAAGAGGAGATTCGTCATTCGTACACGCAACAAATAACCTAAAATATCCTCTGCTTCTCTAGCAGCTGGACCTCTGCGTTGCTTATTCCCTCCTTGACTCCATAACCACACTGTCAAGGCTCACGGCTGCTTGTGCAGTGTGACAGACTCGTACAGGAAATCTGTCCTTTCGTCCTTAACAAATGGGAAGATGGTATGAAATAGACAAATCATATGAACTTAAAAACAGCACAAATCCCATTAAGTGGGAAGTGTCTTCCTTTCTTTAAAAACTTTACTGAGGTATAATTGATACACAAAGAATTGCACGTATTTAATGTGTACAACTTGATGAGTTTGGGCACATGCAAACACCACAATCAAGGTGTTCGATGTATCCAACACCTCCCAGTTTCCTTGGGTCCTTCTCTCTCCTTCTCTCTCTCTCTCTTTTCCTTTGTTAAGAACACTTAACAGGAGATCTACCTCTTAATGAATTTTGAATTGCACGATACTGTATTGTTAACTCTAGGCAATATGTTCTATGGAAGATGCAACATTCATCTAGCATATTCATTGAGCATAACTGAAACTTGATATGAGAAACTCCCCATTTCTCCAACACCCCAGCCCTGGCAACCACTGTTAAACCCTCTGTTTTCTAAGTTTGACTATAACAGATTCCTCATAGATGTGGAATCACGCAGTACTTGTCCTTCTCTGACTGGCTTATAAATGAGCTTGGAGAACAGTATGCCTAGGGAAGTGTTTTCCTTGATGAAGTTTTATTCTTGCAAAATTGCAGATATAAAATATTCTTCGCTGGAACTCACACCATTTTTTTTCCTTCCAGTCCCTGTGCGCATAGATAACTTCCTTTCACTTCTCTAAATGATTAAGATATGAGGTAGTCTAATCTACTTAGCATAATTAACATAATTCGAACTGGTGGAAGTGCTTATGGGATGGAAATAAGTAACTTATAAATGTATTGTCCATTTGTAATATTCATTAAATTTTGCAAGTTAGCCACTAAGTCATCGTTGGGTAAAAAAACATAAGATTATTTGAATACTTCGTCAATGTCTTACTGTTGTGAGGCCTTAGTCTTCAATACTCTTAATGTCTCTAACATTAAGTTGTTAATGTCTAACTCATAGAGATGATTTGGTGATATTAGGAAACTGCCTTGAAATAGTGGTTTTTTAATAAATAAATAATAATGCTGTCTTCTAATTTCCATTTTTTGCCTAATAAGTTATTTAATAAAACTGTATTTTTTATTCTGTAATGTTTATCAATTGCCTTCTACTATGCTAAGTATAATATAGATACCAAGATATGTAAAATTCTTTATATATTTAGTAAGACATACTCTTTGTAATGCCAAAATACAGTTGACCCACACAGTTAGAAATCTGAGTGTGACTTTACAGTTGGCTCTCTGTATCCACAGTTCTGCATCTGCAGATTCAACCAACCACAGATCATGTAGTACTATATTATGTATTTATTGAAAAAAATCGGCCTGTAAGTGGACCAGCTCAGTTCAAACGCATGTTTTTCAAAGTCAACTGTAATTTCCAGTTCGTATATTGATTAACCCAATAGACAATGCTATAGCATTGAAATTTGTAAATAAGTAAAACAAAGCCAGAATATCAAGATAAAGGTGAATACTACTAGAACGAGCAATACATTATATAAAATCAGAATTTATGCAAGATGATTCTAGTTAACATTCTTTTTGAGCAAAAAATGGCAAATATTAATGATTTGTCCCATGCTATGTTCCAGACTTGCTAAGGTCAAAAGTTTGGATATATAATTTATCAAACATTGATTACATTCCTTGTTTTGGCCTCTTATAAATGAAAATTTGTTAAATTGAAAGGGTGGTTGAATATAATTTTGGCAATGGATTGATATTTTGCACCAAGTCTTGATTGACATTTGCTGATAATTAAACACCTATGTGTAAGATACTACATCAGGCACTGTGGAGGATATCAAAAACAAGTCAAAAAAAAAAAAAAAGAAAGAAAGAAAAAGAAAAAGCAACGAGACAGGTTTTGTTCAGCCCTTGTAGAAGCACAGTTCTGGGACTGCCCTTTAAAAAATGAACATAAATTAATGGGAGCTGTTAAGAGGAAAGTGATCTTGGTGGTGAAAGTGAAAAAAACTCAAGAACCAGGCCCTATGGTGGTCACTAGCAAGAGCTGGTTGGTTCAGCACAACCAGCTGAAGAAGTTATGGTCTACAGCAGGGGTTGGCAAATTTTTCTGTAAAGGGCCAGAGAGGTAAATATGTTAGGCTTCTCAAGCCATATGGTTTCTTTCACAACTACTCAGCTTTGCTGTTGAAGTGTGAAAGCATCCATAGATGATACATAAATGAATAGGTGTGACTGTGTTTCAATAAAGCTTTTTTAATTAAAAAAACAAGGCTAAGGCATTCTTAAAAATTGAAATCAGCAAAAATAAAGAATGAAGGGAAAAATACCAGGTTTGCAGAAATATGAGGGCAATTGTAATCACACATGTACTTAGTATAGTTTTTGCTACCACCAATCTGATTTTCTTTTCTTTTGTTTTGTGTTCCTGGAGATAAGATCTGTTAAGGCCAATAAATAAACTTATTCCAAATAGGGAAATTTATCAGCCTCTAGTTTTCTGGAGCAGGAAAGACACATATTTCAGATAAGAGATTTAAAAGGTTCTGCACCCAATTCCAACATGGGGAGTGGGAATTTCCCCACACCAACAAGCAAGTCTGGGACACCAGCTGGGTGTACTACAATTAGATTCAATTCTGACATTATCTACCCAGAGATAGCATCAGGTTCCACAGGTTAAGTGTTCAGTCCTATAAGACTGATCCCTACCCCCAATTTCAAATGCCAGTTGCAAGCTCATGCTGCTGACCTGTGTGGCTTTATATTGGAGGTTCCATTGATTCCCTCCTTGGATTACATTAGAATGGCTCACAAAACTCAGAGGAACATTTTACTTACTAGATCACCAGTTTATTATAAAAAGATAAGATTCAGGAACAGCCAGATGGAAGAGATGTGTAGGGCAAGGCATGGGGAGAGGGTGTAGAGCCCTCTCCAGGAATGATGCTCTCCTAGCACCTCCAAGTGTTCACCAACCTGGAATCCAATGGAAACTTTTGAGGTTTTATGAAGGCTTCATTATAGGTATAATTGATAAATCATTGGTCTTGGTGATTTAACTCAATCTCTGGGAGAAAAGAGGGGTAGGAATGAAAGTTCTTATCATGTGGTCAACTCTCCTGGCAACCAGTCCCCATCCTTAGGTGAGGCTCTCATCACCTAAGGAAAATTGGAAATTCCAAGGGTTTTAGGAGCTCTGTGACAGAAAGGGAATGGAGACTAAATATACATTTTTTTAATTATAAATCACAATATCACAGATCACTTTTTCACAAAGCTCAGAGAAATTAGAGACAATGATGTTATTTTGGAAGCTACAAAAAATATTATCACAGAGAACGGTCTTAATTCCCACTGGATGGTGCATTAACGCATTTCATGAAACGTGGCAACTGTATACACTAGTGCACAGCAACAAAACACAACAAAAAGGGAACTTAATTCAATGGCTACATCTTTCAAAATTCTATTTTAAGTAAGCTAGATGCATGACAGTGTAAAAAATTAATAAACAGAAACTTCAATTAAATAGAGTTGGGAGACCAGGAGGGTGAGTCTCTTACCCTTCAACCAACAGCAGATCCCAACAGGAAGAAGAAAGACTCCTCTTCTTTCCTGACAAGGACCCAGCCAATGAAAAGTCATGGATTCTTTTTTTAACTATAGCCATCCCAACCTCCTTTTCCCCTCTATAAAAGAGTTCTTCCCTTGCAGTGCAGGGACTTGCATATGACTCGCCATGGTGGCAGACCCAGAACTGCAGTTCTCTGATGATCCCAAATAAACCCATGTGTGCTGGAGAAATATCTTGCAGTCTGTTTGTTTCAGATCAACAATAGTTAATTGAAATAGTTCTGTAAGTGACACAAAATAATCAGGACACATTTGAGTTGCTTAATCTCAGTGATTAGACTGTAAACTATGAAATTTCTTGAAGTAGTTTGGTATTCTCTGTCCTACTCAGATTCATTGTATATGTAAAGTCAGATATTAATTAATTTTTATTTTTGCTACCCTTTTATTTCTGAATTTATCATACTTTTTTTTTACTAGTTTCTAACACACATTTTAAAAGAAAATAAGCATGAAAACTGAAATAAAAACATGACAAACTAAATAACTTTACTCTTTGTTACCAAGCGCCATATAGCAAGGACCGACGGGAGTTGATGGCTGTTCATGCCACACTCCAGTCAGCTCTACAGCTTGTAGAAGACGCTAAGACTAAAGATGTCTGGGGACCTTTCTGGCAAAGAAAAAGCACTGCATCTGGACTGAGGTGGAAAGTTGCATGACGTATGTGACTGGTTTATTCTTGGGCCATCTCTCAGCTTTCCTGTTTGTTCTGTATCGTACACACACCCAAAATTCGGTCTCCACCACAAGTGGACAAAATTGGCCCTGTGAAGACACCATTCCCACCACAAGTGGACAAAAATCCCATAGCTTTCCCTATGAATCCACTGTCACTGGAGGGACTCTGGACATTGCTTCCAGAACCACTTGACAGTTATGTCATGACTCTGGACACGTCTGCTACTGCCGCCACTGCTTTCACCAGAGGGAGTTCTGCAAACCCTTGGTTTCCTTGCCTTACTTGTTTCTATTTTGAAGTCTGTACTGAGAGCATCTGATGCTGATTTCATGCATCCATGCTTTAGCTGCATAGGAGTTTACAAAAGTATCCAGCCTTTTAACCTCAATCATGGGAGATGTTCTTTGTCTAAAGAGGTGGAGAATTCCTTATACCCAGCAAAACACAGCCCAAGATGATAAAAAAAATGGCCACTGCATCTCTTTTACAATATAGCAGAAAGAGTACAGGCATGTCTTAGTGATACATCTTGGTAATTCTTGCAATATTTCAATTTTTTTCATTATTACTATATTTGCTATGGTGATCTGTGATCAGTGATTTTTGACGTTACTATTGTAATTGTTTGGGGGCGCCATGGAGCATGCCCATGTAAGACGGCAAACTTAATTGATACATGTCTGTGTTTTGACTGCTCCACTGGCTGGCCATTCCCTTGTCTCTCTCCCTCTCCTCAGGCCTCCCTATTCCCTGAGACACAACAGCATTGAAACTAGGGCCAACTAATAACCCTACAATGGCCTCTGAGTGTTCAAATGAAAGGAAGAGTTGCACGTCTCTCACTTTAAATCAAGTTAGAAATGATTACGCTTAGTGGGGAAGGCAAGTCGAAAGCTAATCCTCTTGTGCCAGTTAGCCAAGTTGTGAATGCAAAGGAAAAGTTCTTGAAAGAAATTCAAGATGCTACTCCAGGGAACACACAAATGATGAGAAAGTGAAACAGGATTCTTGTTGATATGGAGAAAGTTTTAGTGGTCTGGATAGAAATTCAAGCCAGCCACAACATTCCCATAAGCCAAAGCTTAACCTAGAGCAAAGCTCTTACTCTCTTCAATTCTCTGAAGACTGGGAGAGATGAGGAAGCTTCAGAAAAAAACTTAGTTCTTGGTTTAAGAAAAGAAGTCGTTCCCGTAACATACAAGTACAAGGTGAAGCAGCAAGTGCTGAAGTAGAAGCTGCAGTGAGTTATCCAGATCTAAGATAATGAAGGTGGCTACGCTAAACAACAGACTTTCAATGTAGATGAAACAGCTTTCTTCTGGAAGAAAATGCCATCTAGGACATTCATACCTAGAGAGGAAAAGTCAATGCCTGGCTTCAAAGCTTCAAAGCACAGGCCAACTCTCTTGTTAGGGGCTAATGCAACTGGTGACTTGAAGCCGATGCTCATTTACCATTCAGAAAATCCTCAGGTCTTTAAGAATTATGCTAAATCTACTCTGTCTGTGTTCTATGAATAAAACAACAAAGCCTGGATGATAGCACATTTGTTTACAGTGTGGCTTACTGAATATTTTAAGCCCACTGTTGAGACTTACTGCTCAGAAAAAAAGATTCCAATCAAAGTATTACTGCTCATCGACAGTGCACCTGGTCATCCAAGACCTCTGATGGAGATGTACAATGAGATTAAAGTTGTTTTCATGCCTGCCAACACAAAATCCATCCTGCAGCCCATAGATTAAGGAGGGATTTTGACTTTCAAGTCTTATTTAAGAAATACACTTTGTAAGGGTATAGCAGCAATAGATAGTGATTCCTCTGATGGGTCTGGGCAAAGCAAATAGAAAACCTTCTGGACTTGATTCAGTATCCTAGGTGCCATTCAGAACGTTCATGATTCATGGGAAGAGGTCAAAATATCAACATTAACAGGAGCTTGGCAGAAATTGACTCCACCCCTCATGGATGACTTTGAGGGATTCAAGACTTCAGTGGAGGAAGTAACTGCAGATGTGGTAAAAAAAAAAAAAAAAAAAAAAAAAAAAGCAAGAAAACTAGAATTAGAAGTAGAAGTGGAGCCCGAAGATGTGACCGAATTCCTACAACCTTACGATAAAACTTTCATGGATGAGGAGTTACTTCTTAGGGATGAACAAAGAAAGTGGGTTCTCAAGATGGAATGTACTCCTGGTGAAGATGCTGTGAGAATTGTTGAAATGACAACAAAGGATTTAGAATATTACATAAATTTAGTCAATAAAGCAGCAGCGGGGTTTGAGAGGATTGACTCCAATTTTGAAAGAAGTTCTACTGTGGTTAAAATTCTATCAAATAGTATTGTATGCTACAGAGACATCTTTCAAAAAAGGCAGAGTCAATCGATGCAGAAAACTCTACTGTTGTCTTCTTTAAAGAAACTGCCACATCCACCCTGATCAGTCAGCTGCCATCAACACTGAGGCAAGATCCTCCACCAGCAAAGAGATTATGCCTTGCTAAAGGCTCAGATGAAGGGTAGCATTTTTTTTTTTTAGCACGAACATATTTTAAAATTAAGGTATATACATTGGTTATTTTTAGACGTAATTCTATTGCACACTTAACTAGACTAGAGCACAGTGTAAACATAACTTTTAAATGCAACAGGAAACCATGTGACTCACTTTGTTGTGAAACCATGTGACTCACTTTGTTGTGATATTCACTTTACTGCAGTTGTCTGAAACTGAACCAGCAGTATGTCTGAGGTATGCCTGTAGTAATTTGTCTGGACTGTCTACTCTGTGCTTTTCAAACATGAATCATTAGGAGATATAGAGAACTTAAGGGTTTAGGACATTGACCATCTCTATCCTTGGTCTGCCTTAACAGGTTTGTGAAAGAGACTTGCTTGCGGGTCTCAAACCAGTAATCACCTATGAGAAATGAGACCTTTGTACTGGAAACAGATTAAACCCAGGGCACTGAATTAATGAGAAGCCAGTTTTGGTGATAAGAAGAGATTTATTCTTAGGATCAAGATGAATTCATATTAAAATATGCATAGTTGCAATGTGTAAGTTTTTGGGTTTCAGATTGGTGGTATCAGACCTTAATGATACAAGACTGGCTGCCCAGGTTCTATTCCTTATTGTGGTTTTGTGTTTGTTTTATTTTAATCTCTCCCTCTTCTTCACCAGTGTCATGCCCAAGTTACAGAAGCAGGGAGGCAACTTTGTCAGGATAGGGTTCACTGTGGCACTACTCTGAGACCCAGACCCAACTGTGCAATCAAATAAGCTCTTGTTTGTTTCTTTGTGAGTTTTGGGAAGGGAGTGAGGAAACGTTGAGAAATAAGATAAATGGAGAAAAATTAAAACTATAATCATAGTAATTCACTTGGCTTGTCTCCAGAACATCCAGAGATGCATTTTTTTGTTGTTTTTGCGTTTGTCCTGGCTAAGGATGTCCAAAAGATATTAGGTAAATAAAATTAAGATTTTTAGTTGTAACATATGAATAAGCCACAGGAAGTGAGCGGAATTAGTTAACAAACAAAGATGAATGGAAACTCAAACTAATATTACATAGAGGATTTTCCATCCTAATAATATCAGGTGAAGGAAAAACTTAACCAAATTACCACAAACAAGGGCTCATCTTCCACAGAACCATCTCAATCTGGGAGTCCGGTTTAATAAGAATAAGAGGGAAAACTACAGTTAGGAAATAGACTTCATAACTTTGTAAGCAAACCAAACACTATTGCTGAGATTTTGAAAAGTGGAAAAAAAACTCAGTGAGGCACAGAATCATCTTTATACACAGAATTTGATATTGCAGTCAAATGACAATCCATGTGGGGAAAAAACAACACAGATTAGTGGCCAGATGTCTTTTTGCTTTAAGTAAAGGAGAACCAAGACCAAGGGAAAAAAATCATATTGAAATTTACAAATACTATCCATTTAAAGAGCTTAAGAGAATCTCTAAGAGCAGTCAAGTTTTCTAATACAAGAATATGGCTTGCATAGAAGAATATGTGCCATTAAAGTTACAGCAGTTAGGACCTAAGATATTCAAATTTTAGGAAATAGAAGATTTTAGGGAGAAATAACTGATCCATGTTGATCCACAGAGGACTTAGGCAACAGTCTTGGGATATATAGGTAACCCTGAAGGTTGGATAACACAAATTTCCACTTCAAATATATGTCCTAGGGGATTTTCCAAATAGGCAGATGAAAAGGAGGTTAACTCAAAAGAAAAGACACACAGACAAAAGGCACCGTGAAGATTCCAAATCTGTGATGTCTTTGCTCCTCGTACCAAAATCTCTGGTGCTGAACACTGGAAGTCCCCATGTTGCTCTGAAATTCACTTTAAGAAGTGTGAGCGTGGGTTTTAATGATTCAAAGTTAAACCCCTTATATAACTCATTCATCCAATCATGCTGGTTACCTTCCATCAGGAGCCAAAGAAAGTAACCAAAGATGGGTGAAAAACCAGAGGAAATTGAAAGGAAGGGACTCAAAAGCTCAAAGAAGAGCTGACGTCATCCCCTCTTTCCCAACTGTCATAATGCCAAGTTCAGGTTAAGGGTGAGAAGGAGGGCAGAATAACATAAAAACTTGGCTTTAATTTACCTTGTCAGAAACACAAATAACTTATTAATAAGGTAATAGTAGGGCAGAGGTGAGGAGAGAGCCATGCCATGTAGGTGTTTGTAAGAAGATATAAGGGAATATTTCCTAATGATTCATTATACATGGGTAAAATTTTAATTAAGCAGAATTATTAGAAACTTTTACTGGATTTACATTTTTATTAAATGTGGCTTTGGTAACCTGTAGGAATATTTTGCATATATTGGCATAGGTTTTTTTTGGTAGGATTTCAAAATTACTGTATGTGGCTTTTCATTAGCTAAAGGCTTTTAAAGTTCCAGGTTATATTTGAAAACACAGTAATATTTAAAGGATTTATTGACTTTTTAAACTTATACATTGATGAAATGGAATTCCAGACCTCAGAAAGATTTGTGAAATAAAGACAAGGTGAACATACCTAACAGTGAAAGATTTAAAGAAGTGCAAAGGAATCTAGTGAAATTTGAGTTAAGGTTGAGCAAACTTGTGACATTTCTTTCCAAAGCTCCACCTTACTTTATCCCACCTTACTCATTTCTCAATCTTTGTTATTATAAATAATAAATATTATACCTGCATGAAGTCCAGACTGTTTAAATGGACTCCTTATTCTACTTTCTCAAGATTCCTCAAACCCCTTTTATTCCCACTCATACCTGCATATCCTCTATACCAATATATTTTTATCCAACACGCCATTACTCAGTACAGGCCAGACACTATCCCAGGTACTGGATAGTGTGCTGGAGAAACTTGTGTGGCACAGTTAGATTCTAACAAAATAAAAGCTGACTTACTGAAACTGGTGAATTATTATTTCATCAGTAAGATAAAACTGATATCATCTTGTGATATGAATAGTAGAAATAAACCTTGTTTAAAAAAAAAAACAAACTAGATGCCAACAAGTTTGGGAGTAATTCATGACATATGAATGGGTCCTATTTGAAGAGTCTACTGGTTCCTTTTCATGTCTCATCTTCCCCCACCATTCTGCAGCATTTTACTTTTTTGCCAAGCCCCTCTGCCATGCTCTTTTCCCTTGGCTTCCCAGAAGGAACATTCTTCAAGTTCTTCTTTGCTATCGTGCATCCATTTTCACCTCTCATTTCTGTAACTTCTTAAAATTTATGCGTTTTCCCAAATCTTCTTCTCTCCCATAATCTCATTCAGCATCAAAGATATAACTAAAACTCCTGTAATTATCATCAACACTATTTTACTAGCATTGCAAATAACATATGTGCATAATTAAATACCTCGCTTTCCCAGCCAGACCAACTCTCTGTACCTCCATTCTTCTATTTATCTGTGCTCAACTTGAGAGTCTTATTTAACTTATTTTTCTGTTTGGCTCTCCCCCTTGAATTAGTTTAATCTTTGCCCAGTTGAGTATTTTAAAAGTTTCTTAAATATTTTTCCTCATCTCCAAAATCCAAAGCTGTTCAGTCTTATTTGGCCTATATTATTTCAATAGTTTAGGACTGGTTTCCCAGCATCAATTTCCCCAGTGATCATCCCCATCCTTTGCAATTCATTGTGCTTGGCCTTTTAAAGTACTTTTCTTGAAGCCTACCTCTTGCCACTTCACTGCCCCCAAACAGACACACATGAGACTTCTGATGGCTCCCGATATCCAGAGAAAACTGCAATTTCTTTGCCACAGCATTTAAGGTGTTTCACTGTCCAGCCAAACATGGCATAACATTAAATCATAGAATTCGCACCCATGTCTTCTCTATTCCCAGACTAGACTAGACTCCTGGAAGGCATGTTCCATAGTTAATTAATCATTGTTTTCCCTGAGTAACATGATGACTGTCCTGGGGTTGTTTACCTAGTAGGAGATAAATACTGTACATGTTGAATAGTCAGTTGCATTGGAAAGTCTGAGTCAAGAAGTTTCCTCCATCTTCTCTTATCACCTTCCCATTTTCACTTCAGTAGAAGAGTAACTTCTATTTTTGAGAATGAATTTAGTGATAAAGTGATAAAGGTAAAGTGAATACCTTTACTTAAAGGAATTTCTTTTGGGGGGAGGTGAGTGGGAGTGTTTTGTGAGAAGGAAAGGTTTTCCTAACCCTCAATTAGAATTTGGAATGCATTTTTCAAGTAAGGAAAAACGTATATATTGGTTAAATATAGTTGAAATAATGCAACTGATACTGTATTTCTGGGCACATAAGTTAAAGAGATCATCAAGGACTCTGGAAACCAAACTACTGTTACTGTGATTTCTATAAAGAAATGTTTTCCAAACTTCAAAAAAAAGATTTACAATAAGCTTTTTAATACAACATATTCATAACTTGGATTCCTAACATGCAGTTGAGGTAAACAAAAGAGAAGTTATTTATTATAGTGGATCTATAAATTTTAAAAATTTAAAAAATTGCTGAAAATGTTGAGGATTTTATACAATTTCAAAAATTCTGTTTCTGTCAAATTTTCCAAATATGTGTTAAATTATGGTACAGTATCCTTATATCACTTTTAGTTTTGTAAGATTTTAGTATCTAGCTTAAACATAATTTTTTTGAATATCTGTGTCTTAGCCTATATTTAGAAATAGCTCTCTGCCTGCAAAAATAAACTAAAAAGGTAATTGTACCTTTTAGACATTTAAACAAGTTTGATCTGGCTTTTTGTTTAAAATTGTGGCAAAAGTCAGAATTAGTTCTCTTTTGGTACAAAGCTCATACCTCCTACCCATTTTTAAGTTTTTTGTTTGTTTTCTTTGAGAATATCAGAAATATCAGGCATTATTTTTGTGAATAATTTTCCAGATGTTGCCCCACTAGTTATCAGTATAAATGCATTTGCAGGAAAGTTTAATTGCTGCTAATTCGACTCAAGATCCTGTTTATTTTCCTAATTGCTGCCAGACATTGAAGGAGTGGTTAATATATTAGAAACCTCCTGTTTTCCTGAACCTTTGCCTTACCCACTGGCAATTTTGTTAGGGAGAAAAAAATCTGCTTTTCATTTATTTTCCCTACCTTGAAAGCACTTGCATGTGGTCTGGCAACGTTGTTCTGAAGATAGTACTTGAGAAACCTCTCCCGTTTTCATCTTCTCGTATGACAGTACCATCTTATCGTATTTGTCACAAATGTGTGACAACTATTATTATCACATGTGTGTTATATCATAGTATTATTCCCATGACAAAAAAGGTACTTTTAAATTTAATAATTTAACGTTGTGAGATACTGACTGTAAGCCATACACCATGATAACAGAGCTGTGGTCCTGTCAGGGACAGAGGGTCCGATACATGAAGAGCTGATCTCGCAAGTGGGTGCAGGGCCCCTGTAGTACCAATGGCCACGTGGTGCAGTGGAGCCTGGAAGAGGCTGAGGTCAGAGCGGCTATTCAAAATGTTCCATCTTATCAAATTTAACAGCAAGATTTTTTGCTCCATGTTTTACCATATAAATAACTGAGAAATTATAAAAGAAGAAATAATTTTAATAATTTTTTTGCACACACCACTTATTTCTCTTCATTTCAATGTTTTCTAATTTTGGAGTGGCACCTTCAAAGAAAGAGAGAATTTTCCCCCTTCTCCTTGCCTCTCTCTTACCTCTGCCAGATAAATATTTTCCCCAGTTGTTTAAAAATAATATATCAATGATGTTTTATTTCAAATACAACTCAGTATCTTTTATTGTTGTCTCTTTTATTCAGAAAGAAAAGTAAAACTGCAATTCCCTACTTGGCTACCTCTTTGTAACTACCCAATTAAGTTGCACCGATGAGTTCAGTGGGTCTTCAGATTTCAGAAAAGTTTGTTTCTTATTACAGGAGTTTTAATAAATTAGTAACTAACATTATCACATTTGCTTTTTGATGATTTATTGTCATTTTGTTCTCTGGTCCTTTCTTATGTTCTGTGACCCAATAAACTCTCCATCCCTTTATTGTAAATTAATTATTGCCTTGCCCTGCCCCCATGACTAATTCTTTACCCAATTCCCTTTCATTCTGGGACTATGACAACACTGCATCCCTCTTCTCACTTCTTACTGTAGTTCCGAAGAAAGTTCTACATTTTCAGTTGCTAAAATTCCCGCAAACCGACCTTCCTTCCTATAATAATTCTAGGTGTATGACCTTGGGAAAGTCACTTCGACTCTGTGGCATATGCAGTTTTTATTTGTAAAAACAGGATTTGAACTGGTTGACACCTAGAGTCCATTCTAGGTCTAATGATCAATCTTTATCCTAGGTTACCTGCCTTTTCCTATTTTCCATAAACTCATTCTATGAGGCTGATATAATTGATACTGACTTCAGTCAGAAATGCTATCATTTTCAGTAATACCAATAGCTAAATATTTTATTGCCTAATTTAATCAGTGGATTATTAAATTAATATACTGATAATTTATAACCAACATTTCTTTTCAAATATTTTCATTTGACTTTTCTTAGTAAATACTGATTCATTTTTTTTCACATATAACATTTCTAGTTGATTCAAGTGGAAATATGTAAGTTATACTTCCTTAGGTTTCCCTTCTTCCCTTCATATTTCTAAACTCTTGCTAGAATCCTACCCTTATTTCAGAAAAGAATTTTTATAGGCCTCCTGTTTTTATTCATTGTGCTAATTAGATTTTCAGAGCCCTGTATTTTTGTCTTATGATTTAAAAAATATATACAATCTTTCTCTTAAACACACACATATTATACAAGTCTTACAGAGACATATTCAGGTTGTGCTTTTTATTTTTGCAGCAGTAATAATCTTAATATAAAATAAATCACTTCCTTTTCCCTGCATATGTCAGTGCTTACCACTTGTGTCATTTTCTTCACACCCTTTCACTGTAGAAACAGATGTTATATGCCAACTGGAAGAAAACTTGCTAGCAGGCATTTGCAGACCACCTGGCTACCAGGTCGGGGTTTTGTTCTCTCATGGCTGGTTTTTCCACCTTTGCGATTCACTTAGCCTTGCTTCTTGGTCAACCAGATAATTTCCAACAGCCAAAACCAATTGACTTCGTGCAGAGGAATTAAAGAGGGATGTGATGGATTATGTCACAGGACAACAAGCCATGTTGACCCTTCCCCAGTGAACATTTAGCCTGAAGAATGTTAAATACCTGGATGTCAGCAAAGTTCCTGAAGGTTAAATATATATTTACAGATGCAATTGCAAAATATTCCCAAGGAATACGATATCTCTAAAAATGCTTTGTGAAACTTGTTTCTAACATATGCCCAACCACTTAAGGAATAGAACCTACGAAGATGGTTGACTTAGCACATGGCTAATTGTGCTTTGGGTACAGAACACGAGCTTGCTACACAGCTTCTCTCTGGTGACCAGACGTTTGATTTTTTTGTCTTTCCTCTGCTCTTACTTTCACCTCTATTGCTATTAAGACATCTTTCCGGTTTCTAAAGCTGATAATCCTTAGTAATACTCCAACTCTTTCCCCTCTGTTTTCCATATCCAATTAGTCACTGAATTCTTTGAAATCACTTTTATGTAATTTCTTACATGTATTGCTTTCCTGGAATATGGCTGTAGTTAATTACTTAGTAGCCCGCTCTCCAGTTTTGTGCTCATTTAATACATATTACACATTGTTGCCATAATATCTTCTCAAAGTTTGTTTCTGATATCATTTTACTGTTTGAGAATTACAGTAGTGCAGACCAGAGAGCCTAGAGTTCTGACTCCATTATGTGTGATTTTAGGCAAATTACTTATTTTATTTTATTTTTCTTGGCGGTACGTGGGCCTCTCACCGTTGTGGCCTCTCCCGTTGCGGAGCACAGGCTCCGGACGCGCAGGCTCAGCAGCCATGGCTCACGGGCCCAGCCGCTCCACGGCATGTGGGATCTTCCCGGACCGGGGCACGAACCCGTGTCCCCTGCATCGGCAGGCGGACTCTCAACCACTGCGCCACCAGGGAAGCCCTAGGCAAATTACTTAAGTGCTCTCTGTGCCTCAGCTTATCCAACTGCAAAATAGGAATAATACTAGTGCCTCACATAGAGCTGTTTAGGGTGAAATGCTTAGAGCTTTTAGAAGAGTTCCTAGCACACATTAAGCAGTAGGCAGGTCTTTTCCGGTATTGTTGAAAAACTATTGATGGGTTCCCATTGGTTCTGGGACACCTTAATAGAACAGCCAAGATTCTTTGAGATTTGTTGAGATATTGTGCTCCAGTAAACACAATTTGAGTCTGGATGAGAGGAAATGCTGACTAAAGGTTAATTGCCTTTTAAGATACCAAGTGGCCAGTTGGACAACTGATGGAAAGATATAATGCAAATAAATACTTCTTTGGAATATAGATAAGAAAAAGCTTGCTTGCTAGCTTTTTCCCCCCTCATTATATGCATGGTAGTGTTTTTACTACTGATTTTATTAGGAACACAGCACTTATCACAATTTCATCGGAGGATTTTTCAAATGATTGCATCACAGTTATTTCAAATGTTTAGTTGTTTGCCTCTCCCACTACACTATGCAACCTTAAATATATATGGCCTGGCCATATGATATTCATATCAACAGATCCACTGTGTAGCATAAGGCACAGCATAGAATAGGTGTCCTAGAATAGGTGTCCTAAGAATGCCATTATCAAACCTTTGAGGAAGTAACCAGTTAAACCTTACCTTGCCAGTCAGCTTACCTCTTCCATAAAGTGTCTTCGTGTATATTTATTTTCAAGACACAGTGGAGTTGATTGTGAAAGGTATTGAGTAGGGGCCTTTTTTTTTTTTTTTTCATCAGGCATTAAAGCAAGATTTGGGAGTGGGTGTAGCATAATGACTATAATTTAAGCTACTGCATTGGTCCTTACGAAGTGTCTGTACATTTAACACTCCATATGGTAATTATGACTTCCCTAGAATGAGTCAGGGTTGTTTATGCTTTCATAAATCAAGCAGCTGCAGCAGAGCAGACAGACTCCATATTAGCACTTCCTCCCAAGACTGTGAATGTGTTTAAAAGATTTTTGCAAATTTCTCTTGAATTCAAGTTGTTTGTTAAAAGTGATAGTTTTATGAGACTGCCACATGGAAAATGTCCTTCACTCTCAGATTTTCCATTTGTGATATAAATCCACATTTAGTACCATTTTTAGAGAGGCATTAAAGCTGATATAATAACCCGCAGCTGAGTTTGATAAAAAGGAGAGTTTAATTTACAGGTAAAGTACGGTTATATGAAATGACAGCTAGGGAAGTTATGAATAAGACTTGGTAAAAGAAATACACAATAACTGGTTGATAATTTATTCCCTGCATTCAATCTTCTGACTTTACAGGAAAAATCCTGCTATAACAAAGGCTAGCCATTCAAGTACTTTCTGTA
Source organism: Leucopleurus acutus (assembly GCF_964270905.1). NCBI lineage: Eukaryota > Metazoa > Chordata > Mammalia > Artiodactyla > Delphinidae > Leucopleurus > Leucopleurus acutus. Next base: position 53,487,157 of record NC_139160.1, read on the forward strand.
GCATAATAAATAGACTGTTTTACACTGAAATTATTTTGGAATTACTTTGAAATATGTGGAACTACATATGTGTTCTATATATATTTTATTAAAAATATTAGATATTGTGAGGTAAATATTTGTAATAATTGACACAAATAATATCTAGTTATACATATTATTATTGATGGGATTTAATCATGTCGCCTTTGGTGAATTACTTTGTATTTCAGGCTCAGTTTTATCAGCCATAAAATGAGAGTGTCCAACTCCACCATGATTTTTTTTTTTTTTTTTGCGGTACGCGGGCCTCTCACTGTTGTGGCCTCTCCCATTGCGGAGCACAGGCTCTGGACTCACAGGCTCAGTGGCCATGGCTCACGGGCCCAGCCGCTCCGCGGCATGTGGGATCCTCCCAGACCAGGGCTCGAACCCGTGTCTCCTGCATCGGCAGGCGGACTCTTAACTACTGCGCCACCAGGGAGGCCCCCACCATGATTTTTTTTAGGTGAGAAAACTTTGAAATAAAGGTAGTTGTACCTATCAGAAAACAAAAATTCCTTTTAGGAGAAAAAGAAAGTATGGTTAAAGAATTATAACACTACGAGTATGTTTTAGTAAACAGGCAATTAAATGATTTAGAAAATATTAATAACTGTTTCCTTTTCTCTTCCTCCTTCTCTTCCTTCTTCTTCCTTTCTTTTAGCTAGAAAGGATCTAAAACACCAACAGAATGGTTTTCCCTTATTTTATCTGTGAAAAACTGAAAAGCAAAGAGGCTAAGTGAAATTTCTGTGGTCATGTATTGACAAATGATAAAGCTGGAACTTGAAAGCAGTTCCTCTGCCTTCAAGGTGATTGCTTCTTCCATTATTTCATTTCTAGACCTGGAGTCTACATTATAGTACACTATAGATGGAATAAATGAGTTCTCTGAGAAATTAGTGAAATAGTGGTCAGAAAAAGAATTAGTGAAGGCAATGAGTACAAAATGTCAAACTGAATTATATTACTTTCCTTTCTATAAAAATAATATTCTAAGGTATATTAACTAGCTTTCATTTGATCCATTTTTAATGCTTTTGTATTTTCAAAATATATTAAAATCACCCAAATGTCCCTACCAAATGCTATTACATGTATGATATATTTTAATGAAATCAAACGTAACACTTTATCATATTTAGGATTTATGTCCTACTTTGTGTTCTCATCCATAACTTTGAAATTCAAAAGATATGTCCTGTTCATTCTGAGTGCTGATTAAAGCAAAAATGGAATGATTATTTCAGCATGGATATTCTGAATTGACTGTGAAGCAAGAAGGTAACTGAAATAAATGCCTTTAGGAGAGAAGCGTTTTGGAGGAAGTACTTTATTTTATTTTATTTTTTTTTAACATCTTTATTGGGGTATAATTGCTTTACAATGGTGTGTTATTTTCTGCTTTATAACAAAGTGAATCAGTTATATATATACATATGTTCCCATATCTCTTCCCTCTTGCGTCTCCCTCCCTCCCACCCTCCCTATCCCGCCCCTCCAGGCTGTCACAAAGCACCGAGCCAATATCCCTGTGCCATGCGGCTGCTTCCCACTAACTATCTACCTTACTACGTTTGTTAGTGTGTATATGTCCATGACTCTCTCTCGCCCCATCACAGCTCACCCTTCCCCCTCCCCATAACCTCAAGTCCGTTCTCTAGGAGGTCTGCGTCTTTATTCCTGCCTTACCCCTAGGTTCTTCATGACATTTTTTTTTTTCTTAAATTCCATATATATGTGTTAGCATACGGTATTTGTCTTTTTCTTTCTGACTTACTTCACTGTGTATGACAGACTCTAGGTCTATCCACCTCATTACAAATAGCTCAATTTCATTTCTTTTTATGGCTGAGTAATATTCCATTGTATATATGTGCCACATCTTCTTTATCCATTCATCCAATGATGGGCACTTAGGTTGTTTCCATCTCCGGGCTATTGTAAATAGAGCTGCAATGAACATTTTGGTACATGACTCTTTTTGAATTTTGGTTTTCTCAGGGTATATGCCCAGTAGTGGGATTGCTGGGTCATATGGTAGTTCTATTTGTAGTTTTTTAAGGAACCTCTATACTGTTCTCCATAGTGGCTGAACCAATTCACATTCCCACCAGCAGTGCAAGAGTGTTCCCTTTTCTCCACACCCTCTCCAGCATTTATTGTTTCTAGATTTTTTAATGATGGCCATTCTGACTGGTGTGAGATGATATCTCATTGTAGTTTTGATTTGCATTTCTCTAATGATTAATGATGTTGAGCATTCTTTCATGTGTTTGTTGGCAGTCTGTATATCTTCTTTGGAGAAATGTCTATTTAGGTCTTCTGCCCATTTTTGGATTGGGTTGTTTGTTTTTTTGTTATTGAGCTGCATGAGCTGCTTGTAAATTTTGGAGATTAATCCTTTGTCGGTTGCTTCATTTGCAAATATTTTCTCCCATTCTGAGGGTTGTCTTTTGGTCTTGTTTATGGTTTCCTTTGCTGTGCAAAAGCTTTGAAGTTTCATTAGGTCCCATTTGTTTGTTTTTATTTCCATTACTCTAGGAGGTGGGTCAGAAAGAATCTTGCTGTGATTTATGTCATAGAGTGTTCTGCCTATGTTTTCCTCTAAGAGTTTGATAGTTTCTGGCCTTATATTTAGGTCTTTAATCCATTTTGAGCTTATTTTTGTGTATGGTGTTAGGGAGTGATCTAATCTCATACTTTTACATGTACCTGTCCAGTTTTCCCAGCACCACTTATTGAAGAGGCTGTCCTTTCTCCACTGTACATTCCTGCCACCTTTATCAAAGATAAGGTGTCCATATGTGCGTGGGTTAATCTCTGGGCTTTCTATCCTGTTCCATTGATCTATCTTTCTGTTTTTGTGCCAGTACCATACTGTCTTGATAACTGTAGCTTTGTAGTATAGTCTGAAGTCAGGGAGCCTGATTCCTCCAGTTCCTTTTTTTGTTCTCAAGATGGCTTTGGCTATTCGGGGTCTTTTGTGTTTCCATACAAATTGCGAAATTTTTTGTTCTAGTTCTGTGAAAAATGCCAGTGGTAGTTTGATAGGGATTGCATTGAATCTATAGATTGCTTTGGGTAGTAGAGTCATTTTCACAATGTTGATTCTTCCAATCCAAGAACATGGTATATGTCTCCATCTATTTGTATCATCTTTAATTTCTTTCATAAGTGTCTTATAATTTTCTGCATACAGGTCTTTTGTTTCCTTAGGTAGGTTTATTCCTAGATATTTTATTCTTTTTGTTGCAATGGTAAATGGGAGTGTTTTCTTGATTTCACTTTGGAGGAAGTACTTTAATGCGGGAGAGAAACCACTAGAATACGTAACTAGTGATTAGAAGAAGAGCTTGCTGCCTTCACAGCATGAGTCACCATCCACTGTGCTGGTGTGGCTTGTCGTCTGTCCTCTCTCCTTCCTTCTCCTCAGTCCTGTCACTGTAGATTCTAGGCTTCCAACTTCAGGCCATACATGGGATGAACACATCCTTACCAGAAAACATATAAAATCTCTCTGACTAAAGCAAGGATTGCTTAGCAATCAGGACAATTTTTATTACTGCCACTTCAAATCTAGTCTTCTGTTGGCTTTTGCCTTGTCGTTTCCAACTTGCTCAGAATGTTCTTTCCCAGCTGACATTGCAACTACCTTCTTGTCCTACCTTCTGGTATCCATGTACATCTAGTCTGTTTAGCTTCTGACTCTCAGTTTTCCCTGAACCTTGAGGTGAATGTGTTTACCCATATGTAGTTCTGACTTAGTGAATTGTTCTGAATAACTCTTCTTGCCTGCCTTTACCAAGTTTCTCCAATCCTTGCCCTAATTCCACAACTGGCCGCATTCAGCAGAACATTATTGAGTAGTTTTCCTCAGGGGAGTTGAAGAAAAATGTTTTAAGTTTTATAATTGTAATAATATACATTACTTATATTTATATTCTGTAATCATCATAATATACATTGCAACAATTTACAATGGTCTAAGTATTTAGCAGCTTGTTTTTAAAAAGGACATTTATCGAGAACTTCACTATGTGTCAGGCACAGTACAGTTTTTTACATATGTCATTTGTTTAATTATCATAACATTATGACTTATAGACTTCATGACCTCATTGTTTCAAATTAAAATACTGAAGCTGAGAGGGGTTAAGTTGTTTAGCTTAGTTCTCAAAATTATCAAGTGGCAGAGCTATGACTTGAAGACAAGTGGACTGGACTCAAAAGTTATATTGTGCTGTTATATAATATTGCAGTACCACCCATGGAAGTTTTGATCTAACCTCATGACAAATTTATTTCCAGTTACTGGTTCTTGTTTTAGAAAAAAAGATGTCTATAGCACATCCCTGTATCTTTTTACCTAATCATTAAGTGACTGTTAGAACATCCTGTTGAAAATATTCATTAATGACTGAATGTGTACATTATTCTGCACTTCAAATATTTACCTGTCTGCATTGATATTCAAACATGTAAAAAAAATGGGCTCAGGCTGTTTTCTGTACAGAATCTGCTGTGACACTGAGAGAACCAGGGCAGATCATTGTTCATTTCCTGATTTGATTTTGATCAAGGGTTTTAGGTTGACGATTATGAGCCCTCACAAGTTCCAGGTGTTCTTTGAAAAACCTGAAAAGTAATATGTGCGTGTATGTGTGTGTATGTGTATCTTGTGTGAATTTTTAAACAGATATACTTATAGAGAGATATTCATTTATCCATATGAGTATGTATTCATATTAGTATATTCTTTTTGTTGATATACTCATTCAATTCTTAAAGTGCTCTGACTTTCTCAAATAGGCTTAGAGTCAATAGCTCAATCTCCCCAAATCCACTATTAGGTAGAAATCTATTCCATTATTATGCTCTTTAAGTATAGTCAGCAAGGAATGAATATACTAAGGTAGTCTCCTTTAGTTGCCTTTTTCTTCTTAATGTGCAATCATGGAAGGAGCTATTGCAGCAGTTTAACTTTTGAAATCTTTATATGAACATAAATCTTGCCCACAAATCTGGGAACTCTTTTCCCAATTCTCTGCAACTAGACCAGGGTGGTTCTGTGTGCACACTTAATCAGGGGTTCACAAGTATTCATGTCCTTCTTAGCCTCAGAAGTTAAACCTCTTGAATCTTAGAATGAGCAACAGAAATTTAATAACTTGTTTTGTGTGTAGGTGCTGAAGAAAACGAGGATTTGTTGTTGTTGTTGTTCCTCTTAGTGCAGGGAAGGGAAAGAAGAGAGTAGACTAGAGTAAGCAGAGAGAGAAAAGAGAAAAGATGGTTTAGTATCATTGAAGACAGCCCAACGGACTTTCATGAATAGAGACTGAATTTTAATTTGTTTGCTTTCTTAACTATAATGTAATAATACTGATAACTAATATTTATTGGGCTTTTACTTTGTGTCCCGTCATTTTGCTAATGAAATATGCGTTATCTCATTAACTTATTTTTTTAAAAATAACTATTTATTTTTGGCTGCGTTGGGTCTTCGCCGTTGCATGTGGGTTTTCTCTAGCTGTGGCGAGTGGGGGCTACCCTATTATTAATAGAGTCCTAGTCAGTACAATAAATGACACAATCACCCTATCTTTTAGCACCACGTCTATTTTCTATTCTCTCTGATGCATTCCTAACAGCAGTTTACTAGTTTCACCTTCAAGTTTTCTAAGTTCATAATGATACAATCCAACTAGACAAAAAATATGAACTCATTACTTGTAATGCAATTTCTCAGAAATATGACTGTCATATATCTATAATTGACTGTAAAGGAGACATGAGAGAATATATCCCCTATACTTCTCATCTAAAGAAAGCAGTATAGACTAACAGATAAAGTGTTGGATTCAACAATGCCTGGGTTCAACTCTCAGCTTTGGTAATAACTAATTATGTGAATTTCAGAACTTATTTTTGAACTGCTATTCTTTGACTCTATTTCTTTATCCTTAAAACGGGAATACTCTAATAAATGAACTTAATAATGCTGCAAAGGTTAAATTTGGCACTATAAAGTAATTAGCATTATGCATGACACAAAGTAGGAATAGGCTCTGATAAATGGTCACTTTATTACTGTTATTATTATCTTCTTTTAAGAAACGACCTTTGATATCAATCAGGTAATGGGTGAGTTACATTTAGCTCAAGCAGAAGATGAATTTCTGGATTTAAATGAACCCAATGCTTTTATTCACTATTTTTTTAAGATATGAAAATAATTATTTGTGAATGTGAAAACATAAGCTCTGTCATTGAAGTAAGTAATGGAAAGTGACATATTTGAAAATTTCAGAAACATAAGTAATCACTTTACATGTATTCACAAATAAATACTTAACTTTCCACACATAGTTTGGTGTTGTTTAAAAGCATTTTTTTTCTTTTTAAGACTAATCTACTTTGAAAGATATTTTCTGAATAAAAAAAAATATTCTCAGTTTGTAAATCACTGCCTCTCACTTGATTCTCAAATTTTCAGAAAAACTGAGGTACTTTATTTCTGTTAGGTTTCTCTTTAAAAAAAAAAAAACAGCTTTATTGAGGAATAATTTACATACCATAAATTCACCCACTTTAAGTACAAAATTTAATGATTTTTAGTAAATTTACCAAGTTGTGCAACTATCACCCTCCAAAAGGATCCTTCATACCCTTTTACAGTTAATCCCCTTTCCCACCCCAACCCCCTGTAAAAATATTAGTTTTTTAATTTTAATTTTTTTTGAATTTTATTTTATTTACTTTTTTATACAGCAGGTTCTTATTAGTTATCCATTTTATACGTATTAGTGTATATATTGTCAATCCCAATCTCCCAGTTCATCACACCATCACCATCCCCCCCCCCCTCCACTTTCCCCCCTTGGTGTCCATACGTTTGTTCTCTACGTCTGTGTCTCAATTTCTGCCCTGCAAACCGGTTCATCTGTACCGGTTTTCTAGGTTCATATATATGTGTTAATATACGATATTTGTTTTTCTCTTTCTGACTTACTTCACTCTGTATGACAGTCTCTAGGTCCATCCACGTCTCTACAAATGACCCAATATCGTTTCCTTTTGTGGCTGAGTAATATTCCATTGGGTATATGTACCACATCTTCTTTATCCATTCGTCTGTTGATGGACACTTAGGTTGCTTCTGTGACCTGGCTATTGTAAATAGTGCTGCAGTGAACATTGGGGTGCATGTGTCTTTTTGAATTATGGTCTTCTCTGGGTATATGCCCAGTAGTGGGATTGCTGGGTCGTATGGTAATTCTATTTTTAGTTTTTTAAGGAACATCCATACTGTTCTCCGTAGTGGCTGTATCAATTTACATTCCCACCAACAGTGCAAGAGGGTTCCCTTTTCTCCACACCCTCTCCAGCATTTGTTGTTTGTAGATTTTCCTTCATATCCTTTTACAGTTAATCCCCCTTCCCACCCCAACCCCCAGCAAATATATTAGTTTTTAAATAAATAATTATAGTGAAACTTTTTCCTCATTCCAAGGCCACTCTGAATCAGGAGCAGCATTAGAAAGAGAGGACGTATCTCTTATGCCAAAAAATGCATTGTGGTGAGAGCAGATTTGCAGATGCGTTCGGCAGTGGAGGAGAATTAGAGAGTGCTGTGGGCAGGGGGCGTCGAGATGGCGCCACTCGATTAGCACTCGAGACCCATATCTCCTCAGGGTAGCTGAATCCAGACTCTCAATGGACGTTCATGCCCCAGGGATTGTAGAAGCCTCACCCTTGTCTCATGATGCTTCGTATGTAACATATCAGATTTGTAAAATATTTCAAAATTGATTAAGCCTATAAAATACCATTCAACCTGTATAATATGCTTTGATTCTACTTACATGGAACTGTACCAATTCTTTGCTGAAATTTTCTTGGGGATAAATGGAGGGAAAACCTTCTAAATTTGGAAGCAGAAAACTTGAATCCTGACTTCAGTTTTACCTTTCTGTACTATCATTTTCCATCTATCAAAGGAGTTGATAATGTTTCCTTTATCTACTTTCTCCTTCTCCATCTTCTTTCCTTCCTTCCTTCCTTCCTTCCTTTCTTTCTTTCTTTCTTTCTCTCTTCCTTCCTTTCTTTTTCTTTCTTTTTATTTTTCTTTTGTTTCTTTCTTTCCTTCCTTCTTTCTCTCTCTTTCCTTTCTTTCTTTCTTTCCTTCCTTCCTTCTTTCTCTCTCTCTCTTTCTTCTTTTTCTCTCTTTCTTCTTTTTCTCCGTTTCTTTCTTTCACTCTTCTTCTCTCTCTCTGTTTCTTGAAATATTCAAATGTGAAAAGACTTTGCAGTCTAGAACGTTTCTCATCACCTCTCACTTGGACAAGTGCTAGTAGTTTCCTAACTGTTCTTCTTGCCTCTACTTTTTCTTTCTCAAAACCACTATGTGCATAGCACCCAAGGATGATTTTTAAAACACGAGTTATACTTAAGAGTTCTCAATGCCTTCCCATTGAGAACAAAGTCCAAAATTCTTTCCAAAGTATCAGGGCCACATATAATCTTACAATGTGTCCACATTTCCAGTCTTACCATATTAAATTTTGTTCATATGCTCCAGACAAACCGGCCTTTTTTTTTCCTCAAAAAAGATCTTGGATCTCCTTTTATTTTCATGTTAATTATTATTTAGTGTCTTTATCCTTCACGGAAATATAAGATTCCTGAGAGCAGGAAACATGTCTGCCTTGCTCCCTGCTATTCTTTAAGTACCTATGACACTGTCTAGCACATAGGAGATATTAGGTAAGGAAGTATTAAATGAACCTGCTTTCTGTACACACATCGACTTCACTCATAAATTAAATGAAAAACAAACCAAGAAAAAGCTCAAGTATTTTTAAAATTTATATGTTAATTTAATTTATCCATTTTTTTCAAAAGCCCCAAATATGTTTAATGGGTATAATTCTGGTATTGTACCGGGGTTAATGGTCTTTGTTGTATTGATTTGTATCAGACAATATAATATATTGATTTGGTGTGCCACTCTTACCTCATTCATGTGTAAATGACAACCCCCCAAATAAAATAATACACGGAAGAAAAGTTACAGAAGAGATCTAGCTCATAAATATAAAGAGGAAGTACTGCAACTCAAGACTCCCATGAGAAAGCTCTGCATCTTTGGATGAAGATGATAAAAAGAATAAGTGAAACTCTGGGAAACGTTTTAATTGGGTATTTCTGGAGTTTAACTTTATGCAGTTATTATTTGGTATTGAGATTTGTTTCCTATTGTTTTTATACGTTTAAACTTCTTAAAAACTTGGAGCTGCAATTATATTATGAACTTGGATAAGGCTATCTGCTTTCTCCTAAGAAAAATCATGACATATCTCCAGGGGCAAGTGTTACTCAGATTTCAAATTCATTTTCAACAAGCTGGAGCTGAGCTGAGAAAGGGAAAGAGAGAAGTTGTGATGAAAAAATGGGTGTCATTTTACCATACACTGGAAGATAATTCTACAACAATTCTATAGTGGAAGACTTTGGATATCAAGTAACAAAGATGCAAAAAAATATCAGTAGAAGCAGTTAACCATTGCCAAGAGGAAAGGTGTATTCTTAAGATACAGATTAGGTGATCATACTTGTCTTGGATTCACAAGTTAAGTTACCCAAATCTTGTACTTTTCTTACCTTACCTCCTTTATGCTCTAGGAGAATACCAAAATTATATCTCTTTATCTCTCTGTATGTATACATGTACATGCACGTATATATGTACACACATACATACACAGATATAAATAAATAAGGGTGCATTTCCAAGCATCTCTTGCAATCATGTTGGGCCATATGACTAGTCCTGGCCAGTGGGTTGAAGTGGAATTAACACGTATCACTTCTGGATCAAGCAAATAAGAGTAGATTTGAATTCTCTATTCATGATCTTCCCTTGTCACAGTGATGTAGAAGCCAAAGGCTCCAAATGGGAGAGTTAAAAATAAAAGCCATATGGACCGCTGAATCACCACTTGGAAGGTGGCAGCTCTGCATCAGCACCGTGTGAGCAAAGAGGAGATTTTTATGTATTGAGCTACTGAGATTTGGGAACTTGCTGATTATTGCAGCATGATTCTATCAGTCAAGAACTTGCCAGAAAGCAGTTCAGATCATTCAAACTGAGTGCATTTAATGCAGGAAATTGATTGCATAGATGATGTAAGAATAGACAAAACCAAAGACAGTAAGGCAACCTCAAGATTAGCAATAAGAAACTGCTACCCTTGGAATAGAGGGGCAATGAGAGAAGATGGTATTAACTCAGAAGTCAAGACCATACAATGAGAGCTAGGACCACAGTGAGGCCTGCCTGATGGAAACTGGAACAATAAAGGGAAGGGCTGAAAGAAATGCAACAGAGAGCAAAGGCGATAGGATACCCGCCATTCTTTCTTACTTCTCTTCCTAACCTTCTGTCAGGGCTTCCCAGTTGCTGCTTTTCTCAAGAACCCAGAGGTAAAGGGAGCTGAGGAATGTAGTTCCTGCATTGTAGAGCAAAGTGGGGGACAGGTGGTATGAATCTTAAAGCAAATGAGCTGTCAATTGGCACAAAAGCCTAGACTATTCTCGTTAGTAGACTCTATGGGAGAGAGAACAAACAAAATGTGTACTTCTCAAGTCTGAATTATTCATCCTTCTCTTTGTCAAAATGAGAGGGCCAGTGCCAGAACTGAGACCCGATAAATTCTTCCCTTGATTTTAACAAATTCCTGGAGGAGAAGGGAAGCAGAATGAGAAGGGAAGTTCTAACGAGAAGGAGGGAGTAGAATACTATCTTAAACTCCTAGGGGCCAATATCTTCCCCAGCATTCATTTCTCTCTTCTAATTCAACAGGTTTAACAGCAAGGCCTTAGTGAACCAGGGCTACTGATGTTGCTTTTGGGGGAGAAGATGATCAGAGAACTAGAAAGCCAGAGCGTGAAGGGACGTGTGGCTGTGTCCTGTGGCAGAGGCTGTTGGTTTGAACGCCGTTTTATTCAGATTGACTTTGCCCCTAGTTGGAAGACACATTCTTAGCTGGCTAGCAGCGACTTGAGTGTGTGTGACTACTCACTAGTTAGATTAGGAAAAGCATTTAAAGGGAGCCGATAGCTGGACAATGGTCATTTTATTCTTCCCCTCTCCCTCTTTTTTGTTATGTGAAAGACTGAATTGATGCTTGGAGCTCCAGTGGCCCTTTTAAACTATGAAGTGAATCTCAAGTATGGGTGTTATATTGTTGGATGGTAGATCAGAAAGAGAGAAGAAACCTGGGTGCCTGATGTACAAGGAGACACCAAACCTACTGTAGACGATGTTCCTCTGGAGGTCTGTTACATAAGCAATACATGTAAACGTTTCAACTGTTACTCCCTTGGTTTTATTTGTTAAATACAGTCTGAATTAATCATTACTGATTTTTCCTCCCTACCCCACGTACAGCTTCCATTCATCTTCCTGATTCCAGGAAGAAGCAGCAGCATATTTTAAGGGATGTAATTTTTCCGTCAGACACCCACCAAAGAGGTGTCTGGAAACGACCTCTGCATCCAGGGATTACTGAATGCATTGTGTGGATCTCTAACAGAAAAGTGTGAAGCAGGGTTGGCTTTAGATATTCTGTGGTCAAGTCGTGCATATTAACACCATGTTTTCTTTTCTCATGTCTTTCTGACCATTCTTTGTAAGAGTTCAGAAATGATGGTTTATTGAATGGACTGACCAGTGGTGGAAAGGATGTTTCAGAGATCTTTTAAGCAGGCTACAAGAATCCGCCAATTCAGTCCTACCACAAATCCACCCACCGTTGATCCTAGATGTAGGCTTGCAGCTGGCAAAGGAAAGGAAATATAGAGTTCAAAGTAAGGTGAAGGGGCTCATGGCCAAAAATTCGCATACGCAGAGACTACTTATGGCCTTCCCCAGCCCATATGGAAGTTCACTGCTTTTACCATTTAGAGTTCCCAAGAGAGCCTGTCTGGAAGGAGAAATAAATCCCTCTCCCCGCTAACACCAGACCCTGCCTGCTGCATGTGGGATATTACTCAGCGGGCGCAGCTGCACTTGCAGCTTTGTATAAACATCCGAGGCCTTTCTTAAAGCGTGAGTCTCACTCTTTCTTTTGGAGAGCTTTTCCTTCTATTTCCAAGTTCCCTGCACGTATATGATCTGCAGAAACCGAGCCAAATGTAAATCGTGTTAAAGAGTGAAAAGAGATGGTATTTGGGCCAGGACCCAGGATATCAACCACCTGAATCCTTCCTTCAGCCCACACTGCCCCAAATGCAATGAGCCTGGGAGATCTGTGCACAGAGGGCAAGGCCAGGCTAAGGCACATTCTTCATCATTATGTGGCTTTTGTCCTGAATCCCAACGTAATATCACCTTCTCTGGCAGTTACCAAACGGAACTGGCCCCAGACTGTTCTCACCTGCCAAATGTGTGGGAGCAGATCTCGCCCCTACTGGCTCGATGTTTAACTCTGCACCAAAAACTCTCCACCCATTAGGACTGAGGCCAGATAACATTTCCTGCCTTTGACAATGACCCCTTCTTGGTGGAAGAAGGATGAGTCAGGAGGAGGCAGGAGCTGGTCCTGTTTGATTGGTGGATGTGGAAGAAATAGGACAGAAGTGTTAGCTTCCTGTATGAGGCCAGGGCTAAGACGTTGTGTTCATGTTATTTGTATTCCCTTGTTGAGGTGTACATGCTGTGCACACTTCAGAAGAAAAACTCTTCGCCTGCATGACATCCATTCTCTCTATTATCGGTTACACCTCTTTACTCCTTAATTTTCTTTACTCCTTCTAATTTTATGTTAGCCCTCCTCCTTTGTATCCAGATGGAGGAATATGTTCCAGGCCTGGATAATCAGCCACAACAATTCAGAAATGGCACTGAGACTTACTGAAGCCAGTGAATTTGAACGTTGGAACTTTCATTCAGAGTGCTTAAGAAAGAAGGCATAACTTCCAACTAGACTTTTTGGAACTGTTGGCAGCCCTTTCATCATTGTTAAAATCTGCCCAAGAATGGAGCCAATGCAGAAGGAAAAGGCATTAGCTCTAGATTTCTCAATTTAATGAGGAAACTTTTTCTTTTCTTCCTTCTTCTGTCTTTCCTTCCTTTCTTCCTTCCTTTCCTCTCATTTTTTCTTGGCTAAAGCTTATTTAGGTTACATTTTTGTCACTCTTGTCTAATAGAAGTTTGCTACACATCATGTTTACCAGGCAAGCTGCCTATTTCACTTATATGTTAATTGCACGTGTCTGGAAAATGCTGTGCATATTTTATTCCTATATGCTATTTTTGTGAATCTATAGGTTATGTGAGGCACACAGCCCAGATTCCAATCTCAGTAATCAAAATTGTTGTGAAGAGCTCCCCTAAACAGGGAACTGTGGCTCTAGAGCAGCATTAGTTGATTTCAAGAGATTGACCCTAGATCCGTTTGTCATTTCTGCCACTCCTCTAAAAATGATAATACTTTTGTCAGCTACTCTCTACTCTTTGAGATCTTGTCTTCTGTTAGACAGCAGGACTATCTATCTATATGTCAGTTTCATTCATTAACTGACTTTATTCGGTGCGTCCCTAGAGGATGGAGTTGCTGCCATTAGTGGTACAGCCTTTAGAAAATGTTCCAGATGATTTTTGCACTCCTCATTGTGATGTTAAATTCCATTCTCTCATTGATTACAGTTGATATTATCCAGTCTGTAGAAAGCTTGGGACCCATGGACAAATCGCCGTATCTATATTGCTTTTCTCAGGTCACTGAGCTTAAAAGTTGGCAGGGCACCTAACCATATGCTATATATCAATGGTGAAAGAGGAGTCTTAAATGTGCTGAAGGTTTTCAGTGAGTTGGAACCAAGAGCTTCAACTTGTAGATGCATTGAGTCTCATTATTTATGAGTCTTAGCTTGGCAAACTGAAGGGTTTCTAGAGGCATTGCTTCCTGAGTAAAATGCTCTCTGTAAGCTAATCATGAAGCTTCTGTAACAGCTTAAATTGCTCCCTTAGTCACAAGGACAATGTAATGTCAGGAGTGAAGTCTTTGTCTTAAGCTCTGAAGATTTGCTTTTACCTCCAGAATATTCTACTTGCCAGGGGGTTTGCTGCACTCTGTTCTCTTTGTTTGAGGGATGTTCTCTGCCTTGATCTTGGCACTAAATGCTTCTACAGTTACTCTGATTAGGGGTCAGAACCTTCTTTTCATTTTATAGAAAAGCTTCCCCTACTGACTACCCTAAGTTGCAGGAGGAAACCAGCCCAGGCTATATTCTTTGCTCTATGGTGAACAATACGGAAATGCACTGGGCTTTGGGCTTAGGCCAAATGGCCTCACACTCCAAAATCCTGAAACAATGACCAAAGTTCTCTCTTAACTCTCTACACAGCTTGGATTTATAATAGGTTCAATTATCAGTTGCTAATCTTTCTGTTCCCCAGATACTTCTTGGAGGATTTGAGACTTCATCAGCTTAAAAAAATCACACAGAGCACCATATGGTTTTTCTATCATCCCACATATTTATTCATACTTTATATGTAAGGTGTCAACACAGCCTGAAGTAGGCTCTCATCACTGAATAAAGGTGCCCCCAAACTTTTTATTTTGTAGACATTTGCATTCCTTATGTAAACCAATCCTCTAACAATTTAGATTCTATTCTGATGTATTATGTCCTATTACCACCCATATGGAGGGACAATAAAGCTGGCATCACACATTATTTTAGAACTAGTAAGATATGCTCATCCAATATTATCTTCTGGAAAACAACAAAAATGTTTAAAAAGATCGGGACAAGTATCCTCATGCCTGTGAAAGTTAATAGTATGAATTATTTCACATATTTCTATAGGTATTTTGTTGTATAAACTATGTAGGATTTGCATATTTCTCTCTTTCAGCAAAATTTGATCTTCTGATTCCATTCTCTTATCTCCGAGTATTATTATTATTATTCTTAACATCTTTATTGCAGTATAATTGCTTTACAATGGTGTGTTAGTTTCTGCTGTATAACAAAGTGAATCAGCTATACATATACATATACCCCCATATCTCCTCCCTCTTTTTTTTTTTTTAACATCTTTATTGGGGTATAATTCCTTTATGATAGTGTATTAGTTTCTGCTTCATAACAAAGTGAATCAGTTATACATATGTTCCCACATCTCTTCCCTCTTGCGTCTCCCTCCCTCCCACCCTCCCTATCCCACCCCTCCAGGCGGTCACAAAGCACCGAGCTGATATCCCTGTGCTATGAGGCCGCTTCCCACTAGCTATCTACCTTACGTTTGTTAGTGTATATATGTCCATGCCTCTCTCTCGCTTTGTCACAGCTCACCCTTCCCCCTCTCCGTATCCTCAAGTCCGTTCTCCAGTAGGTCTGTGTCTTTATTCCTGTCTTACCCCTAGGTTCTTCATGACATTTTTTTTTCTTAAATTCCATATATATGTGTTAGCATATGGTATTTGTCTTTCTCTTTCTGACTTACTTCACTGTGTATGACAGACTCTAGGTCTATCCACCCCATTACAAATAGCTCAATTTCGTTTCTTTTTATGGCTGAGTAATATTCCATTGTATATATGTGCCACATCTTCTTTATCCATTCATCCGAAGATGGGCACTTAGGTTGTCTCCATCTCCAGGCTATCGTAAATAGATCTGCAATGAACATTTTGGTACATAAATCTTTTTGAATTATGGTTTTCTCAGGGTATATGCCCAGTAGTGGGATTGCTGGTCATATGGTAGTTCTATTTGTAGTTTTTTAGGAACCTCCATACTGTTCTCCATAGTGGCTGTAACAATTCACATTCCCACCAGCAGTACAGGAGTGTTCCCTTTTCTCCACAGCCTCCTCAGCATTTATTGTTTCTAGATTTTTTATGATGGCCATTCTGACTGGTGTGAGATGATATCTCATTGTAGTTTTGATTTGCGTTTCTCTAATGATTAATGATGTTGAGCATTCTTTCATGTGTTTGTTGGCAGTCTGTATATCTTCTTTGGAGAAATGTCTATTTAGGTCTTCTGCCCATTTTTGGATTGGGTTGTTTGTTTTTTTGTTATTGAGTTGCATGAGCTGCTTGTAAATTTTGGAAGTTAATCCTTTGTCAGTTGTTTCATTTGCAAATATTTTCTCCCATTCTGAGGGTTGTCTTTTGGTCCTGTTTATGGTTTCCTTTGCTGTGCAAAAGCTTTAACGTTTCATTAGGTCCCATTTGTTTATTTTTGATTTTATTTCCATTTCTCTAGGAGGTGGGTCAAAAAGGACCTTGCTGTGATTTATGTCATAGAGTGTTCTGCCTATGTTTTCCTCTACGAGTTTGATAGTTTCTGGCCTTACATTTAGGTCTTTAATCCATTTTGAGCTTATTTTTGTGTATGGTGTTAGGGAGTGATCTAATCTCATACTTTTACATGTACCTGTCCAGTTTTCCCAGCACCACTTATTGAAGAGGCTGTCCTTTCTCCACTGTACATTCCTGCCTCCTTTATCAAAGGTAAGGTGACCATATGTGCGTGGGTTTATCTCTGGGCTTTCTATCCTGTTCCATTGATCTATTTTTCTGTTTTTTGTGCCAGTACCATACTGTCTTGATTACTGTAGCTTTGTAGTATAGTCTGAAGTCAGGGAGCCTGATTCCTCCAGCTCCGTTTTTCGTGCTCAAGATTGCTTTGCCTATTCGGGGTCTTTTGTGTTTCCATACAAATTGTGAAATTTTTTGTTCTAGTTCTGTGAAAAATGCCAGTGGTAGTTTGATAGGGATCGCATTGAATCTGTAGATTGCTTTGGGTAGTAGAGTCATTTTCACAATATTCATTCTTCCAATCCAAGAACATGGTATATCTCTCCATCTATTTGTATCATCTTTAATTTCTTTCATCAGTGTCTTATAATCTTCTGCATACAGGTCTTTTGTTTCCTTAGGTAGGTTTATTCCTAGATATTTTATTCTTTTTGTTGCAATGGTAAATGGGAGTGTTTTCTTGAGTTCACTTTCAGATTTTTCATCAATAGTGTATAGGAATGCAAAAGATTTCTGTGCATTAATTTTGTATCCTGCAACTTTACCAAATTCATTGATTAGCTCTAGTAGTTTTCTGGTAGCATTTTTAGGATTCTCTATGTATCGTATCATGTCATCTGCAAACAGTGGCAGCTTTACTTCTTCTTTTCCAATTTGGATTCCTTTTATTTCCTTTTCATCTCTGATTTCTCTGGCTAAAACTTCCAAAACTATATTTGAATAAGAGTGGTGAGAGTGGGCCACCTTGTCTTGTTCCTGATCTTAGTGGAAATGCTTTCAGTTTTTCACCATTGAGGATGATGTTGGCTGTGGGTTTGTCATATATGGCCTTGATTATGTTGAGGAAAGTTCCCTCTATGTGTACTTTCTGCAGGGTTTTTATCACAAATGGGTGTTGAATTTTGTCAAAAGCTTTCTCTGCATCTATTGAGATGATCATATTGTTTTTCTCCTTCAATTTGTTAATATGGTTTATCACACTGATTGATTGATTTGCATATATTGAAGAATCCTTGCATTCCTGGAATAAACCCCACTTGATCATTGTGTATGATCCTTTTAATGTGCTGTTGGATTCTGTTTGCTAGCATTTTGTTGAGGATTTTTGCATCTATGTTCATCAGTGATATTGGCCTGTAGTTTTCTTTCTTTGTGACATCCTTGTCTGGTTTTGGTATCAAGGTGATGGTGGTCTCATAGAAGGAATTTGGGGGTGTTCCTCCCTCTGCTATATTTTGGAAGAGTTTGAGAAGGATAGGTGTTAGCTCTTCTCTGAAGTTTTGATAGAATTCGCCTGTGAAGCCATCTGGTCCTGGGCGTTTGTTTGTTGGAAGATTTTAAATCACAGTTTCAGTTTCAGTGCTTGTGATTGGTCTGTTCATATTTTCTATTTCTTCCTGATTCAGTCTTGGCAGGTTGTGCATTTCTAAGAATTTGTCCATTTCTTCCAGGTTGTCCATTTTATTGGCATAGAGTTGCTTGTAGTAATCTCTCATGATCTTTTTTATTTCTGCAGTATCAGTTGTTACTTCTCCTTTTTCATTTCCAATTCTATTGATTTGAGTCTTCTCCCTTTTTTTTTTTTTTTGATGAGTCTGGCTAATGGTTTATCTATTTTATCTTCTCAAAGAACCAGCTTTTAGTTTTACTGATCTTTGCTATTGTTTCCTTCATTTCTTTTTCATTTATTTCTGATCGATTTTTATGATTTCTTTCCTTCTGCTAACTTTGGGTTTTGTTTGTTCTTCTTTCTCTAATTGCTTTAGGTGCAAGGTTAGGTTGTTTATTCGAGATGTTTCCTGTTTCTTAAGGTGGGCTTGTATTGCTATAAACTTCCCTCTTAGAACTGCTTTTGCTGCATCCCATAGGTTTTGGGTCGTCGTGTCTCCATTGTCATTTGTTTCTAGGTATTTTTTTATTTCCTCTTTGATTTCTTCAGTGATCACTTCGTTATTAAGTAGTGTATTGTTTAGTCTCCATGTGTTTGTATTTTTTACAGATCTTTTCCTGTAATTGACATCTAGTCTCATGGCGTTGTGGTCGGAAAAGGTACTTGATACAACTTCAATGTTCTTAAATTTACCAAGGCTTGATTTGTGACCCAAGATATGATCTATCCTGGAGAATGTTCCATGAGCACTTGAGAAAAATGTGTGTATTCTCTTGTTTTTGGATGGAGTGTCCTATAAATATCAATTAAGTCCATCTTGTTTAATGTATCATTTAAAGCTTGTGTTTCCTTATTTATTTTCATTTTGGATGATGTGTCCATTGGTGAAAGTGCGGTGTTAAAGTCCCCTACTATGAATGTGTTACTGTCGATTTCCCCTTTTATGGCTGTTAGTATTTGCCTTATGTATTGAGGTGCTCCTATGTTGGGTGCGTAAATATTTACAATTGTTATATCTTCTTTTTGGATCGATCCCTTGATCATTATGTAGTGTCCTTCTTTGTCTCTTCTAATAGTCTTTATTTTAAAGTCTATTTTGTCTGATGTGAGAATTGCTACTCCAGCTTTCTTTTGGTTTCCAT
This sequence comes from Leucopleurus acutus, assembly GCF_964270905.1. Taxonomy (NCBI): domain Eukaryota; kingdom Metazoa; phylum Chordata; class Mammalia; order Artiodactyla; family Delphinidae; genus Leucopleurus; species Leucopleurus acutus. Next base: position 53,506,272 of record NC_139160.1, read on the forward strand.
TTGCATGGAATATCTTTTTCCATCCCCTTACTTTCAGTCTATATGTGTCTGTAGGTCTGAAGTGGGTCTCTTGTAGACAGCATATATACAGGTCTTGTTTTTGTATCCATTCAGCCAATCTGTGTCTTTTGGTGGGAGCATTTAGTCCATTTACATTTAAGGTAATTATTGATATGTATGTTTCTATTACCACTTTCTTAAGTGTTTTGGGTTTGTTATTGTAGGTCTTTTCCTTCTCTTTTGTTTCTTGCCTAGAGAAGTTCCTTTAGCATTTGTTGTAAAGCTGGTTTGTTGGTGCTGAACTCTCTCAGCTTTTGCTTGTCTGTAAAGGTTTTAATTTCTCCATCAAATCTGAATGAGATCCTTGCTGGGTAGAGTAATCTTGGTTGCAGGTTTTCACTTTCAGTATGTCCTGCCACTCCCTTCTGGCTTGCAGAGTTTTTGCTGAGAGATCAGCTGTTAACCTTATGGGGATTCCCTTGTGTGTTATTTGTTGTTTTTCCCTTGCTGCTTTAATATGCTTCTTTGTATTTAATTTTTGACAGTTTGATTAATATGCGTCTTGGCATATTTCTCCTTGGATTTATCCTGTATGGGATTCTCTGTGCTTCCCGGACTTGATTAACTCTTTCTTTCCCATATTAGGGAAGTTTTCAACTATAATCTCTTCAAATATTTTCTCAGTCCCTTTCTTTTTCTCTTCTTCTTCTGGATCCCCTATAATTCGAATGTTGGTGCTTTTAATGTTGTCCCAGAGGTCTCTGTGACTGTCCTCAGTTCTTTTCTTTCTTTTTTCTTTATTCTGCTCTGCAGTAGTTATTTCCACTATTTTATCTTCCAGGTCACTTATCCATTCTTCTGCGTCAGTTATTCTGCTGTTGATCCCATCTCGAGTAGTCCTTCTAGGTCCTTGTTAAATGTTTCTTGCATTTTGTCTATTCTATTTGCAAGATTTCAGATCATTATTCTGAATTCTTTTCCAGGTAGACTGCCTATTTCCTCTTCATTTGTTAGGTCTGGTGCGTTTTTATCTTGCTCCTTCATCTGCTGTGTGTTTTTCTGTCTTCTCATTTTGCTTAACTTACTGTGTGTGGGGTCTCCTTTTTGCAGGCTGCATGTTCGTAGTTCCCATTGTTTTTGATGTCTGTCCCCAGTGGCTAAGGTTGGTTCAGTGGGTTGTGTAGGCTTCCTGGTGGAGGGGACTACTGCCTGTGTTCTGGTGGATGAGGCTGGATCTTGTCTGTCTGGTGGGCAGATCCAAGTCTGGTGGTGTGTTTTGGGGTGTCTGTGGACTTATGAGTTTAGGCAGCCTCTCTGCTAATGGGTGGGGTTGTGTTCCTGTCTTGCTAGTTGTTGGGCATAGGATGTCCAGCACTGTAGCTTGCTGGTCGTTGAGCGAAGCTGGGTGCTGGTGTTGAGATGGAGATCTCTGGGAGATTTTCGTCGTTTGATATTATGTGGAGCTGGGAGGTCTCTTGTGGACCAGTGTCCTGAAGATAGCTCCCCCACCTCAGAGGCACAGCACTGACTCCTGGCTGCAGCACCAAGAGCGTTTCATCCACAGGCCTCAGAATAAAAGGGAGAAAAAGTAGAGAGAAAGAATTAGTAGAAATAGGAAGAAAGAAAGGAGGGAAGGAAGGAAGAAAGAAAGAAGTAAAGGAAAGAAGGAAAGAAAGGAGGGAGGGAGGGACGGTGGGAGGAAGGAAGGAAAAAAGAAAGAAAGATAAAGTAAAATAAAATAAATGTAATAAAGTTATTAAATTAAAAATTATTAAGAATAAAAAATCAGAAAAACAAAAATGGACGGATAGAACCTTAGGACAAAGCTATACAGACAAAATCTCACACAGAAGCATACACGTACACACTCACAAAAAGAGGAAAAGGGGAAAAAATCATAAATCTTCCTCTCAGAGTCCACCTCCTCAATTTGGGATGATTCGTTGTCTATTCATGTATTCCACAGATGCAGGGCACATCAAGTTGATTGTGGAGCTTTAGTCCGCTGCTTCTGAGGCTGCTGGGAGAGATTTCCCTTTCTCTTCTTTGTTCGCTCAGCTCCCGGGGTTCAGCTTTGGATTTGGACTCGTCTCTGCGTGTAGGTCGCCTGAGGGCCTCTGTTCTTCGCTCAGACAGGACGGGGTTAAAGGAGCCGCTGATTCGGGGGCTCTGGCTCACTCAGGCCGGGGGGGAGGGAGGGGCGCGGAGTGTGGGACGAGCCTGCGGCGGCAGAGGCCAGCGTGACGTTGCAGCAGCCTGAGGCGCGCCATGTGTTCTTCTGGGGAAGTTGTCCCTGGATCCCGGGAACCTGGCAGTGGCGGGCTGCACAGCCTGTCCGGAATTGGGGTGTGGAGAGGGACCTGTGCTCGCACACAGGCCCCTTGGTGGCGGCAGCAGCAGCCTTAGTGTCTCCTGCCCGTCTCTGAGGTCCGTGCTTTTAGCCGCGGCTCGCGCCCGTCTCTGGAGTTCCTTTAAGCAGCGCTCTTAATCCCCTCTCCTCGCCCACCAGGAAACAAAGAGGGAAGAAAAAGTCTCTTGCCTCTTCGGCAGCTCCAGACCTTTTCCCGGACTCCCTCCCGGTTAGCCGTGGTGCACTAGCCCCTTCAGGCTGTGTTCACGCAGCCAACCCCAGTCCTCTCCCTGCGCTCTGATCTAAGCCCGAGCCTCAGCTCCCAGCCCCACCGGCCCCGGCGGGTGAGCAGACAAGCCTCTCAGGCTGGTGAGTGCCGGTCGGCACCAATCCTCTGTGCGGGAATCTCCCCGCTTTGCCCTCTGCACCCCTGTGGCTGTGCTCTCCTCCGTGGCTCCGAAGCTCCCCCCTCCGCCACCCGCAGTCTCCGCCTGCGAAGGGGCTTCCTAGTGTGTGGAAACCTTTCCTCCTTCACAGCTCCCTCCCACTGGTGCAGGTGCCGTCTCTATTCTTTTGTCTCTGTTTTTTCTTTTTTCCTTTTGCCCTACCCAGGTACGTGGGGAGTTTCTTGCCTTTTGGGAGGTCTGAGGTCTTGTGCCAGCCTTCAGTAGGTGTTCTGTAGGAGTTGTTCCACGTGTAGATGTATTTCTGGTATATCTGTCGGGAGGAAGGTGATCTCCGTGTCTTACTCTTCCGCCATATTCCCCTCCGAGCCGAGTATTATTATTAAGATTACATAGCACTCCCACTTGTGAGAGCACCAGAATCACAAGTAACTGCTGAACAATCATCGACAGGAAGACACTGGAACTCACCAAGAAAGATACCCCAAAGACAAAGGAGAAGCCACAATGAGATGGTAGGAGGGGCGCAATCACAATAAAATCAAATCTCATAACGGCTGGATGAGTGACTCACAAACTGGAGAACACATACCACAGAAGTCCACCCACTGCAGTGATGGTTCTGAGCTCCACATCAGGCTTCTGAACCTGGGGGTCTGACAACGGAAGGAGGAATTCCTAGAGAATCAGACTTTGAAGGTTAGCAGGACTTGATTGCAGGACTTTGACAGGACTGGAGGAAACAAAGACTCCACTCTTGGAGGGCACACACAAAGTAATGTGTACATCGGGACCCAGGGGAAGGAGCAGTGACCCCAGGGGAGACTGAACCAGACCTACCTGCTAGTGTTTGAGGGTCTCCTGCTGAGGCAGGGGGTGGCTGTGGCTCACTGTGGGGACAAGGATACTGGCAGCAGAAGTTCTGGGAAGTACTCCTTGGCGTGAGCCCTACCAGAGTCCTCCATTAGCCCCAGGAAAGAGCTGAGTAGGCTCCAGTGTTGGTCGCCTCAGGTCAAACAACCAACAGGGAGGGAACTCAGCCCCACCCATCAGCTGAAAGCGGATTAAAGTTTTATTGAGCTCTGCCCAGCAGAGCAAACCCAGCTCTACCCACCACCAGTCCCTCCCATCAGGAAGCTTGCACAAGCCTCTTAGAGAGCCTCATCCACCAGAGGGCAGACAGCAGAAGCAAGAAGAACTACAATTTTGCAGCCTGTGGGACGAAAACCACATTCACAGAAAGGTAGACAAAATGAAAAGGCAGAGGACTATGTACCAGATGAAGGAACAAGATAAGACCCCAGAAAAACATCTATATGACATAGAGATAGGCAGCCTTCCAGAAAAAGGATTCAGAACAATGATAGTGAAGATGATCCAGGACCTCGGAAAAAGAATGGAGGCAAAGATCGAGAAGATATAAGGAATCTTTCTTTAACAAAGGCCTAGAAGAATTAAAGAACAAACACCTAGAAGAATTAAAGAACAAACAAACAGAGTTGAACAATGGAACAACTGACATGAAAAATACACTAGAAGGAATCAGTAGCAGAATAACTGAGGCAGAAGAATGGATAAGTGACCTGAAGACAGAATGTGAAATTCACTGCCATGGAACAGGATAAAGAAAAAAGAATGAAAAAAAATGAAGACAGCTTAAGAGACCTCTGGGACAACATTAAACACAAGAACATTTGCATTATAGGGGTCCCAGAAGGAGAAGAGAGAGAGAAAGGACCAGAGAAAATGTTTGAAGAGATTATAGTCGAAAACTTCCTTAACGTGGGAAAGGAAATAGCCACCCACGTCCAGGAAGCAAGAGAGTCTCAGGCAGGACAAACCTAAGGAGAAACATGGTGAGACACACAGTAATCAAATTGACAAAAATTAAAGACAAAAATTATTTAAAGCAACAAGGGAAAAACGACAAATAACACACAAGGGAACTACCATAAGGTTAACAGCTGATTCCTCAGCAGAAAGTCTACAAGCCAGAAGGGAGTGGCACGATATATTTAAATTGATGAAAGGGAAGAAACTACAACGAAGATCACTCTACCTGGCAAGGATCTCATTCAGATTCGACAGAGAAATCAACAGTTTTACAGACAAGCAAAAGCTAAGAGAATTCAGCAACACCAAACCAGCTCTACAGCAAGTGCTAAAGGAACTTCTCGAAGTGGGAAACACAAGAGAAGAAAGGACCTACAAAACCAAACCCATGACAGTTAAGAAAATGGTAATAGGAGCATACATATTGATAATTACCTTAAATGTGAATGTATTAAATGCTCCAACCAGAAGATACAGGCTTGCTGAATGGATTAAAAAACAAGACCCATATATATGCTGTGTACAAGAGACCCACTTCAGACCTAGCGACACATTCAGACTAAAAGTGAGGGGATGGAAAAAGAGATTCCATGCAAATGGAAATCAAAAAAAAGGTGGAGTAACAATACTCATATCAGATAAAATAGACTTTAAAGAATGTTACAAGCGACAAGGAGGGCACTACATAATGATCAAGGGATCTATCCAAGAAGATATAACAATTATAAATATATATGCACCCAACAGAGGAGCACCTCAATACATAAGGCAACTGCTAACAGCTCTAAAAGAGGAAATCAACAGTAACACAATAATAGTGGGGAACTTTAATACCTCACTTACACCAATGGATAGATCATCCAGACAGAAAATTAATAAGGAAACGCAAGGTTTTTGTTTTTGTTTTTTTTTTTTTTTGCAGTACACAGGCCTCTCACTGCCGTGACCTCTCCCGTTTGGAGCACAGGCTCCGGACGCACAGGCCCAGCGGCAATGGCTCACGGGCCCAGCTGCTCCGCGGCATGTGGGATCTGCCCGGACCGGGGCACGAACCCACATCTCCTGCATCGGCAGGCAGACTCTCAACCGCTGCGCCACCAGGGAAGCCCAGGAAACACAAGTTTTAAATGACACAATAGACCAGATATATTTAATTGATATTATAGGACATACCATCTGAAAACAGCAGATTACACTTTCTTCTCAAGTGCACACGGAACATTCTCCAGGATACATCACATCTTGGGTCAGAAATCAAGCCACGGTAAATTTAAGAAAATTGAAATCATATCAAGCATCTGTTCGGACCACAACGCTATGAATTAGAAATAAATTACAGGGAGAAAAGAGTAAAAAACACAAACACATGGAGGCTAAACAATACGTTACTAAATAACGAAGAGATCACTGAAGAAATCAAAGAGGGAATCAAAACATACTTAGAGACAAATGACAATGAAAACATGACAATCTAAAACCTATAGGATGCAGCAAAAGCAGTTCTAAGAGGGAAGTTTATACCAATGCAATCCTACCTCAAGAAACAAGAAAAGTCTCAAATAAACAATCTAACCTGACACCTAAAGGAACTAGAGAAAGAAGAACAAACAAAACCCAAAGTTAGTAGAAGGAAAGAAATCATAAAGATCAGAGCAGAAATAAATGAAATAGAAACAAAACAATAGCAAAGATCAATAAAAGTTCTCAAAGCTGGTTCTTTGAGAAGATAAACAAAATTGATAAACCTTTAGCCAGACTCCTCAAGAAAAAGAGGGAGCGTACTCAAATCAATAAAATTAGAAATGAAAAAGGAGAAGTTAACAACAGACACCGCAGAAATACAAAGCATCATAAGAGACTACTACAAGCAACTCCATGCCAATAAAATGGACAACCTGGAAGAAATGTACAAATTCTTAGGAAGGTGTAAGCTTCCAAGACTGAACCAGGAAGCAACAGATAATATGAACAGACGAATCACAAGTAATGAAATTGAAACTGTGATTAAAAATCTTCCAACAAACAAAAGTCCAGGTCCAGATGGCTTCACAGGTGAATTCTATAAAACATTTAGAGAAGAGCTAACACCCACCCTTCTCAAGCTCTTCCAAAAAATTGCAAAGGAACACTTCTAAACTCATTCTACGAGGCCACCATCAACTTGATACCAAAACCAGACACAGAAACTATAAAAAAAGAAAATTACAGAACAATATCACTGATGAATATAGATGCAAAAGTCCTTAACAAAATACTAGCAAACAGAATCCAACAACACATTAAAAAGATCATACACCATGATGAAGTGGCATTTATCCCAGGGATGCAAGGATTCTTCACCACACGCAAATCAATCAATGTGATACACCATATTAACAAACTGAAGAATAAAAGCCATATGATCATTTCAATAGATGCAGAAAAAGCTTTTGACAAAATTCAACCCATTTATGATAAAAACTCTCCAGAAAGTGGGCATAGAGGGAACCTACATCAACATAGTAAAGGCCATATATGACAAACCCACAGCAAACATCATTCTCAATGGTGAAAAACTGAAAGCATTTCCTCTAAGATCAGGAGTAAGACAAGGATGTCCACTCTCACCACTATTATTCAACATAGTTTTGGAAGTCCTAGCCATGGCATACAAATTGGAAAAGAAGTAAATCTGTCACTGTTTGCAGATGACATGATACTATACATAGAGAATCCTAAAGATGCCAACAGAAAACTACTAGAGCTAATCAATGAATTTGGTAAAGTTGCAGGATACAAAATTCATGCACAGAAATCTCTTGCATTCCTATACACTAACAATGAAAGATCAGAAAGATAAACTAAGGAAACAGTCTCATTCACCATTGCAGCAAAAAGAATAAAATACCTAGGAATAAACCTACCTAAGAATTGGGAGACTGGGATTGACATATATACACTAATATGTATAAGATGGATAACTAATAAGAACCTGCTGAATAAAAAACAAAACAAAACAAAAACCTACCTAAGGAGGTGAAAGACCTGTACTCAGAAAACTATAAGACATGGATGAAAGAAATCAAAATGACAGAAACAGATGAAGAGAAATACCATGTTCCTGGATTGGAAGAATCAATATTGTGAAAATGAGTATACTACCCAAAGCAATCTACAGATTCAATGCAATCCCTATCAAATTACCAATGGCATTTTTTACAGAACTAGAACAAAAGATCTTAAAATTTGTATGGAGACACAGAAGACCCCGAATAGCCAAAGCAATCTTGAGGGAAGAAACCGGAGCTGGAGAAATCAGGCTCCCTGACTTCAGACTATACTACAAAGCTACAGTAATCAAGACAATATCGTACTGGTACAAAAACAGAAATATAGATCAATGGAACAGGATAGAAAGCCCAGAGATAAAACCATGCACCTATGGTCAACTAATCTATGACAAAGGAGGCAAGGATATACAATGGGGAAAAGACAGAGTCTTTAATAAATTCAGCTGGGAAATTCAACTGGACAGCTACATGTAAAAGAATGAAATTAGAACACTCCCTAACCCATACACAAAAATAAACTCCAAATGGATTAAAGACCTAAATGTAAGACTGGACACTATAAAACTGTTAGAGGAAAACATAGGACGAACACTCTTTGACATAAATCACACCAAGATCTTTTTGACCCACCTCCTAGAGTAATGGAAATAGAAACAAAAAGAAACAAACAGGACCTAATGAAACTTACAAGTTTTTGCACAGCAAAGGAAACTACAAACAAGATGAAAAGACAACCCTCAGGATGTGTTAAAATATTTGCAAACGAATTAACGGACAAAGGATTAATCTCCAAAATATATTAACAGCTCATGCAACTCAATAATGAAAAAAAACAACCCACTCAAAAAGTGGGCAGAAGACCTAAATAGACATCTCTCTAAAGAAGACATACAGATGGCCAAGAAGCACATGAAAAGCTGCTCAACATCACTAATTATTAGAGAAATGCAAATCAAACCTACAATGAGATATCACCTCACACCAGTTAGAATGGGCATCATCAGAAAATCTATAAACAACAAATGCTGGACACGGTATGGAGAAAAGGGACCCCTCTTGCACTGTTGGTGGGAATGTAAATTGATACAGCCACTATGGAGAACAGTACGCAGCTTCCTTAAAAAAACTAAAAATAGAATTACCATATGACCCAGCAATCCCACTACTGGGCATATACCCAGAGAAAACCATAATTCAAAGAGGCACATGAACCCCAATGTTCATTGCAGCACTATTTACAATAGGCAGGTCATGGAAGCAACCTAAATGCCCGACAGATGAATGGATAAAGAAGATGTGGTATGTGTATATATATATATATATATATATATATATATATGTATACCATGGAATATTAGCCATAAAAAGGAACGAAATTGGGTCATTTGTAGACACGTGGAAAGATCTAGAGACTGTCATACAGAGTGAAGTAAGTCAGAAAGAGAAAATCAAATATCGTGTATTAACGCATACATACGTAATCTAGAAAAATGGTACAGATGAACCGGTTTGCAAGGCAGAAATAGAGACACAGATGTAGAGAACAAACTTATGGACACCAAGAGGGGAAAGTTGTGGGGGGGGGGGTGTTGGTGGTGGGATGAATTGGGAGATTGGGATTGACACGTATACACTAATATGTATAAAACAGATAACTAATAAGAACCTGCTATATAAAAAATAAAATTAAATATAAAAATTCACACCCCCCAAAATAAAGGATTATATTTATTAAAAACCAAAAAGATTACATAGCATCCTTCAGTTTTTTAATGTGATTCTGGGAAACTCTTTGTCCCCAAGATGCCACATGTCTGAGCCTATGACTATTTGCCCAGTAGCTTACCATGACTAATGACTAGATGATACACTTAAGGAGATGGGCAAATCTTTCAGGCTGACTTTCTCCGATTGTTACTACCTAAAGCATCTGCTCTGATACTACTTCTTATTAGTTATTGTCAATTTACTAGAATCCAGCTGCTTCCAACACTTGTGCCCGCCCATTGCTTACTCAGATTCTGAAACTTCACTCAAAATTCCCCCCGGGGAGCTCCTGGGGGCCTCTGTGAAACAGGGGTCTGAGATCATCCCTGTGTATGAGATGCTGCTAGAAAAACCAAAGACAGAGTTGTACATCTCCAGGAATGAAGAACTTCCATGTCTGAGGGGATCAAGCAGCTCTTGAAAGATGTACTCACTGTTAACCCACAGAACTGATCTGATGCCTTTGAACTTGAAACCAAAATGAACCAAGTCACATGCACTGTTTAAAATTCAGGGCACAGCATCTTGGGTGTTTTAAAACTAGGTGAGTGTACTCTTTCTGATCTGCATGCACACTTACTGGACTGGACTCTTCATCCCGGGCCCTGGGGTGGACCCTGTGGAGTTGTGGGAAATGCCAGATTGAAGAGAACTTTGTTATCAAAGATCCCTCCAAGTCTTGATCCCAAAATGTGGGATCATTTGAATATAAATTGGAAAATCTAGTGAAGTCTGAGTGGCAGTTGCATTTGAGCTGAGTCTCCTATGGTTTTTTTTTTTTTTTTTTTTTTTTTTTTTTTTGCGGTACGCGGGCCTCTCACTGTTGTGGCCTCTCCCGTTGCAGAGCACAGGCTCCGGACATGCAGGCTCAGCAGCCATGGCTCATGGGTCCAGCCGCTCCGTGGCATGTGGGATCTTCCCGGACCGGGGCACGAACCCGTGTCCCCTGCATTGGCGGGCGGACTCTCAACCACTGCGCCACCAGGGAAGCCCCTCCTATGTTTTTTAGAAACACTTTCTCATCGTAATTAATCAATGCTCACCATAGAAAATGCGGGGAAAAAAGCGACCTAAATCTCATTAGGATATGTCTCTTTTTTCTCACAAGCCTATTTCTTGCTTTCTATAGCTCAGCCAGCACCAAAGGGGCAGTGTGAGGAAAATGAATGTCATTGAAAATAATATGCTCAGGTTAGTATAAATCTGAATTCGTTTTGTGACTTTGGTCTTCATGTTCGAATGAAAAGATACATATTCTGCTCAACAGTGTCAAGTAAGGACATTGAATTTATGTCATAGATATAAGATAGAAGTATTTTCTGGAATAAGAGCCACCATTTATTTAGTACCTATTATGTGCTGGGAGAAATTAACTAAATCAGTTCCTAATTTGAACCTTGTGAGAAATGCTACCATTTTGTTGATGGAGATTCAGAGAGCTTGAAATATCTTTGCTACTACAATACTACACTACACTATTTATCATATTCTATTGGCTCATCAGATCTGCAGACTTAGAAATAAAGCATTGCTCACAGAGACGAGTGGTCTCAGACTTCGGTTTCCCTTCAAATTTGCTTTTATTCCTTCATTCTCATTCATTTATCCTCCTTTTCAAAAATATTCACTGACTGCCTCTTACATGGCATATTTTACTGGGACAAATATATGAAAGTGATCTTTAAACTTTGAAGAAGATCATAATTCCCTGGGATACATGTTAAAAATGCAAACACACAGGCTCCAGACCTACTATATTAGACTTCTGGGAGGAGGAGAGGAACTGAAGCCAGCGAACATTTATGTATTGTTAGCAAACTCTTAGTTGATTACAGATTACTGTTACAGGAGTAACATAATCTCTTAAGTATCAAGATAAAGAAAGATTTTATTAACAAACATTTTGAAATCCCATAAGCCAGTTAATTTTACCACAAGTCATAGGATGCTACAATATTTCATTTCCTATAACACACAAATTTATGCTAATTTCTCTTCTTGGTGAACTCCTAAGCTGGTAGCCTTGGTGTGTCAATTAAGCCCTCTAAAAATCTCATTGCTAGAAGAGAGAAAAACCATGTTACCCATAATTTAATAAGAATCCGATTTGCATCCAACTAAAGAACACTGTAATTCCTGTGTCTTCAAAAGTTCTTAGGGAAGAATAAACATTTTACAGAAAATATTTTGATCTAAAGTTTTATATTCAGTTAAACTAGCTTTCAAGTGTAAAAGCATATATTAGACATATTCAGATATGTAAGGTAAGACATGTTTGCTAGTATTCTTTCTAAAAAATTACTTCTGTGGTACTGCATAAATATCAAAAAGAAATCCTAAAGTGAGAAAACATTACCAAAGCACGTGGCCATGCAAGGAAATCCTAAGGAACTACGTGAGGAATATAAGAAAATTATACAATTTGTGGTCCTATCTCAGGTTCTTATGCCAGAGGACCCAGATTTTCTCTCATTTCAGGTGCACAGGCTTACGTTCAGAAACTGGGTCTGAAGTTATGAATTTCCACTACAGTGACTCAAGTCATTTTTCCACTCACCAGACCTAGAGTTTTGTTTTGTTTTGTTTGATCATATTCCTCAGGATACACTTTATATGTTTTCTCATATATTTTATTCTTAGGGACACAGTGATTAACTAGCCACAACCATGGATCCTTCTAGATCAGAAACTGTTTCTTCTTTCTATTGTAGTAATTGTTCCCATTGTTCCCATCTTTTCTCTGAAGGTTAGATGTTACTATCTGTTCTTTGCCTCTGTGGCGTTCTCTTGTTTCTACTGCAATCAGTGAATTCAACTCTGTGGCAGCATCTCCCAACTGCCGTCCCCAGCCTGTAGAGGACAGCCACCACTGAGCTCCCTGTACCCGTGTGTTTCCTAGTGTCTTCAGGAGGGAAGTTTCTGAATCCCCTCCATGGATTTCATTGATGGTTGCTGAATAGGTTGCACATAATTGATCCACCTCAAGATTCCCATCTCCCTGAGCGTCTGAATTTCCTCCTCTAAAGCATGCCAGGGAAGTTCCAGCATCTGAGGCACACTGAATAGAGGTCATTATTGAGACAGGGCTTCAATTAACCAACCAAACTGTCACTGATTGCTACTCAAAATTTATACATTAAAACTAGAATCACAGGAATTCCCTGGTGGTCCAGTGGTTAGGACTCCATGCTCTCACTGTCAAGGGCCCGGGGTTGGATCCCTTGTTTGTTGAACTAAGATTCCACATGCTGTGCAGTCAAAAAGAAAAAAAAACCCAAAACTAGAATCACAGAGAGCACCAATGGCTTAATTCAAACACGTCTAACCTTATGTTCCGTCATATTTGACCACCATCATCAGAAATCATTTACACCTGTATTCCCCAGATTTTTACTGAAATATATTAGCAAAGTTTTGTGAGCTCTTTAGCATATTCACTCTCTTTTTCCTAAGTGGTATATGTGCCAAATCCTTTCTCCCTCTGGGACATTCTGAGATCTGATTTTTTTATGAACCTGAAAACAGAGAGAAGTGGTAGAAAAAGTAAGGAAGGATAAGAGGCCTTCCCCAGGGAACAAACAACTAAAGAAAGGTTTTAATGAAAGGGAGGCAGTTTACTTAGACATGTGAGGAGGTGGCTGCTTCTAGCAAGGGTGACTTGGAGGGGCTGAGAGAAATGTTTCTCAGACTTGTCTATGTCTGCCCAAATATTCCCATTCCAAGTCTAAGGATCACATTCCTTTCTGACCAGTGCCCATTCTTGTTATGGAAGACTTGGAGAGTCAGGCATTTAACTAGCTTGTAATTTTGCAAATCACATAATTAAATTTGGCATTTTATCCTTAGCCATGGTGGCAGGCAGAACAGTGACCCCCGAGATGTTCATGACCTTATGGTCAGAACTTGTGAATTTGTTACCTTACATGCCAAATGGACTTTAGAGATGTGACTAAGTTAATAATCTTGAGATGTAGAGATTATTCAGGATTATTCAGATAGACCCACTGTAATCACAGGAGTCTTATAAGTGAAAGAGGGAAGCATGAAAGTCAAGGTCAGAGTCAGAAAGAGAGATCTGAGATGCTTCTGGCTGGTTATCAAGAAGAATGTGGCCAGGTACCAGAAATATAAGTGGTCTCTAGAAGCTAGAAAGGCAAGGAAATGTATTTTCCCTAGAGTTTCCAAAAAGAACACAACCCTGATGACACAAATTGACTTTTTTTAAATTGAAGTACAGTTGATATATGACATTATTTTAGTTTCAGGTGTATAGCATAGTGATTCAGTATTTTTATAGATTATAAAAAGTTTTATAGACTATTAAAAGTTTTTACAAAATAATGGCTATAATTCCCTTTGCTGTAAAATATAACTTTGTTGCTCTTCTATTTTACATATAGTAGTTTGTATCTCTTAATCCCATACCCCTATCTTGCCCCTCCCCCTTCCCTCCCCCACTGGTAACCACAGTCTGTTTCTGTCTTGCTCTATATATTCGTTTGCTTTATTTTTTAGATTCCACATCAAGTGATATCATACAGTGTTTGTCTTTTTCTGTCTGACTTATTTCACTGAGCATAATATTCTCTAGGTCCACCCATCTTGCTACAAATGGCAGAATTTCATTCTTTTTTTTAATGGTTGAGTAATATTCCATTGTATATATACATGCATATATGCATGGCCACTTGGGTTCCTTCCATATCTTGGCTAACGTTAAGTAGTGCTGCTACGAACACTGGGGTGCATGTATCTTTTCGAAATAGTGTTTTCAGTTTTTTCCGGATTCATATCCAGGAGTGGGACTGCTCAATAAAGAGTAGAGAAAGAATCAGAGGCATATGTAGAATAACTAGTATAAAATATAAACATATTATTTAGAATCCTGATAATAATTAATACAAGAATTGAAAACAAACATGGATAAATATGGGGCCACCAAGAGATGTGACTCAAAATATTACAGGAGCTTGAGAGGAACTGGAACAGGGGAACTTTATGCTTTATTTAACTAATAAGAACCTACTGAATAGCACAGGGAACTCTACTCAATACTCTGTAATGACCTATATGGGAATAGAATCTAAAAAAGAGTGGATATATGCCTGTGTATAACTGATTCACTTTGCTATACAGCAGGAACTAACACAACATTGTAAAGCAACTATATTCCAATTAAAAAAAAAAAAGAAAAATGGGGTTATTCTAAGTGTGCTACTTGAAGGTGATATGGATTTTTATTTTAATTTAATAAAAAATGAATCTGAATTAAAATTAATAAAAATTAATTTAAAAAATATCCAGTATTTATTGAAAACTTTAGAAAATGTTCGTGACACAAATTAAGAAAATACAAAATATAAACGCAGACTCCAGTACTGTAAAAAAATCTGAAAAACACCAAAAAGCATAGAGAAGGTAAATTAAAATCATGCAATTCCATTATCTAAAGAAAATTATTGTTGACGTTTTGATGTATTCTTTCATTATCTCTCACTTCTCTCTTCACTTATGTGTATACATGCATGTATATGTATATTTATATACCATATATATATTAAACTTTAAATACCTATTTAGAATTAAAATATTATTAGAAAATATATTTTAATGGCTGCGTATTCTGTGATATTTACATACTCACATATACATCATATATATGTTTACAATATATATCCTCTGTATCATATATATGTATATAGACATACAGATTACTTTAAAATTTTCAATATTATAAATAACACTGCAATCAATTCCCCTGTATATAAGTATCCATGTATATTTCATTGTTTCCTTTAGGTAAATCGTCACATTTATTTTTCATCTCCAAGTCTCCAATTCCTTGTGATCATTAATCACTGGCTTAAAATAACAGGTGTTTTCCCTTTCTACTATTTCCCCTGCTCCCACTTCCCAAAGCTGCCTTTTCTATCTTTCCCCCACCGCCATGTCCTCCAAGGACCTCAGAGTCAGTGCCTTCTCTGGGCATCTCACCTCGCTGTTCTTCCTGGCCTTTTTCACAGCACTGACCAGGATCCCGCATCCGTTCTGGTCTGGTCTCACGGCCAGTACCAGCCTGGCTTGCCCCGACTGTCCTGTCTCAAATCTTTTCCCAGGAAAAGCAATCTCTTTAGAGCTCTTTATACAGCCTCTGTCTTTCAAAGGGGTAAGAAAAAATTTCTGGGCATAGTGCCAGCAAGAGATCTCACACAGACAAACCAGACGTCCCACCTTCACCTCTTCCCAACCCTCATTTTTCCCTTCCCAATACTTCCTGTTTTTCTGTAGCTATGAGACGAGAGACAAAACTGTCCCGTTTAATATGTAAGAGCTCCTTCACAATCACATGGCTATTTCCCCGTAAATACTTTTTTTTCACCCCCTTAAATCATTTAATTCTTTCTTGCCATCAGCGCTGAAGTTAAAAATCATACTGGGAAAAAAACCCCACTTATGTAGGCAACCCCTCAAAGTTATTCACGGTGGAGCTGATCTTTCAGATGATAAAAAAAATCAAAGATAGTGGCAATTCTGTTACATTCTAGACCTTGGGTTTCAACCTCATTCAGAGCAGTTTTTCAGCAATTTGTATTACTCGTTTTCATATAATCAAGCATGAGAAGAGACGTATTGGAATTTCTAGGGCCTGGATAATTAAAATCACCTGCTTGTGTGTTCTATGAATTCTATGGGAGCAGAAAACTCACTTATATTGATGGATCATCCTCTCTTAAGACCCAGGAAGGCACTGTGTGTACAGAGGTCACCACGGGGGAGGGAGGATCTGCCCTCAGCACCTGGGGGCCTTGCCTGGCAGGTGGTGCAGTGACCTCTGGTGGAACAGAGGGCCAAAGAGCCATTATGGTCTGCAAGGGACAGCTGGGCCGGAACTCTTGAGGACTTTTATTTGCAAATTCCTTAAGAAGCACATCCTGCAATAAAATTTACCAGTGCCACTGAGGATGTAACCTATTGTATATTTATTTCAAATTGATCACAGGGAGATCAGCTCGGTGCTTTGTGACCACCTAGAGGGGTGAGATAGGGAGGGTGGGAGGGAGATGCAAGAGGGAGGAGATATGGGGATATATGTATATGTATAGCTGATTCACTTTGTTATAAAGCAGGAACTAACACACCATTGTAAAGCAATTATACTCCAATAAAGATGTTACAAAATAAAAATAAAATAAAAATAAAGAAAAAAACATTTATATAAACACTTCTGACCTCATGCTTTTCTGACTCATTGCAACAGCTTTTTTTTCCATGTGTGTAGGAATTTGTATATTTGTTTTTAAATCCTAACAAACGTTAATTAATTTGTTTACCTTTTATATTTCCACTTTCAAAAATGAAATGGAAATTGGCTGTATGAAGGGTATTGTTATGGGTTTAGATTAACAATACCAATATGAGTGGGTACAATCCCAAATGATTAATAAACTTACCAACTCCAGCCACTGTTGAAGCATTCACTAGCTATGTGAACTGGCTGCTTATTCTTTCATTTTCTTCATTTGTAAAGTTGGAATGATAATAGTCACTTGCCTCATAGGATTGCAGTAATTACTCAAAGAGATAATGCTGTAAAATTCTTAGTTCAGTGGCTGGAACATAGTCATCTGAGATAAATATTACTATTATTAGTTTTTCATTATTATAGTTTCATAATTATATTGTTATTAGACCTGTGCATGTCAGTGTGTTGACCAGCATCTCTACCCACACAAGGTTGTATAAACTTTTTTCAGTTACGTGTTTACCTTATTACTTTCCTGATTACCGAGAGCAATAATAATAATATATATTGTTTTTCACTTTATAGAGCGTTTTTATATTTTATCTCATCCTCACTACAACAAAGTGAGCCAGATACTATAAGTTCTACATCCCTTTAATAAGTTTAAGTGGTTTACAAAAGTCCCTTCACTTATTTATTCATGTATTCTAAGTTTCCATTACTAATATCTTCTGTACTCTTTTATGACCTTGCCCAACATTACAAGCAACGAAGTGGCAACACTAATATTTGAACACTGTTCTTCTGATTCCAAATCTCATACACTCCGTTGCCTGTCGAATGACACTTGGCCATCCCCAAACTTGCCAACCATCTGTATCATGACCATGTGAAGTAATCGCAACTCATTTACTAACTTCAGGGTAGATCGCTCATAAACTCTCCCAAACTGGTAAGAACCTAACACTTTTAAAAGATCTCACAACATGATTTCACAACTTCCCTAAGTTCTGTGTTTTTATAAAATGACCTATAAAATTACCTTTATGACAAAAAAATTACAATTAGATTAAACTAAGTCCCTCATGCTTTAGTTTGAGTGAATACGTTGCATGCCAGATACAGAGACAAATAAAGCAGGTAGGATAGAAAAGTCTGGGCTGTGGAAAGTGTGTTGTTAATTTTAGACCTGAAGAAAATGAGGGCAAGGGCCATGCAGAAATCTGAGAAAAGAGCACTTCTGGTAGATGGAACAGCAAATGCAGAAGCTCCATGAAGGACAGCGAGAAAAACAATGTGTCAGGAGCAGTATGGGCAGGAGAAAGTTCTAGATCAGTTCAGAGAGCCAAGAGGAAGGAGCAGATTTTGTGGGGTCTTGGGACCATGGGGTGGATTTTGTCTTTCACTCTGAGATGTGAAAACGTGGACGATTTGGGGCTTAGGTGTGGTATGATCGCGTCAGCTTTACAAGGTGAGAGTAAGGGACCGAAAGGGAGCTACTGCCTCGCCAGAGGTGACTTTCTCTACACCTTCACACTTTTGTATAGATCTTATTTCCTAACAATTTTAAAAAACAATTAGAACAAAATTGTTGATGGCCTACGAAAAGCTGGCTTTCTTGACCTTTTAGAATAGTTATGGAATCAACTCTTCTGTATCTTACAGACATCCTGGATCTGTAAAACAGCAGTCATACTATTTACTAAGTTAATGATTCCCTGACATCTTAAATACTTTACCCCTTATTGCTGTTTGCTTGGTCTACTGAAATCATTATTAGTAACATATACATATAACTATGGGTGTACACTTGAAAGTAAATATACATTACTTTTTAAGTTAGTAAATATTCATTTTGTACCATGAATATATGATGATCTCATAGTAGACAATGAGGTAATTAGAGAAATTATCAAGTACTGCAAACATCCAATTATAAGCACTTTGAGAGTAACAATCATATCTACCTAATCTTTATGTTTCTCTATCGACAGAAAAGCTCTCTGTATGCACCAAGTCTGGACCTATAACATGGAAGATTATGATCCACTAACCCTCCAGATGACAGAAGCAAAGGAAGTTAATTTGCTTGGGGTGAAAATAGTTAAGCAGATGTCATAACAACAGGTATGCAGGGGTAATGAAGAGTTTGAAAACTATCATTTTCTGTTTCTAGAAACTTTGGAGGCATTGACTTATTCCAAGAGAATTTTCGTGTCCTTATATTGAATTATCACTTTCTACCTAAAACAGCCATGATTGTTTTCTGTCACCTATCCTAGTTAAGACAACTTTCTATTCTTCTGATAACCCATTTCAACGTTATTAGGTCTAAAATCTGATTTAATGACAGATACAGCACACAGGATTAAACCAAACTTTACCAAAAGTCAAACAGGTTTGATTTGTTACTCCTTTTATTTAAGAGGCAATTTCAAATGTATGAATGGGCGATTAATTACAAAACACTACTGATGATTTACAAAGCCATCTTGGTTATTGCCCAATACTTTGTCCTTATCTTTATAGAGATTGTTTTTTTAAAATAAATAATCTGATCTTATGAAAAGTATTTCAAATACCATGCATTTCTATGTAATAGTCATCTTATTTAAATGTTAATAAAATCTGTTTGCATGTAGATTAAAAAAATCAAAACATGAAAATATCAAAATGTCAATTTATAATACAGTGTTACAAGTGGATTAAAGTATAAAATGGAGTCATAATACACCAAGGCTTTTTTACTAGTTTATGAAATCTTCAGTTTAGTGAAGCTTAAATCAAGACCTAAAAATATTTGGAATTGTAACTAAGTTACAAACAAATAAATGGTCTACTCCCAGAGATCAGGAGTCTAATTGGAATTACTGACTCTCCATGGAGAGTCATTCTGCACACATTTATCCTGTAGTTACAGGGTTGCAAACAGTTTCTGTGTAAGTTTTTGTCTAGACTTATAAAAACTTTCAATAAAGCCATGGAGACATTCAATTGCTTCCTGTCTCATGGAAAAAGCTGTAGAACCCAAGTCATGCTGCCTGTTATAGGGTGATTTCTGAGTTTGTGGCCTTTCTTTTAGTGCTTCATGTGAATCAAAGAAAGAAAACCAGGAACTATTACTATTAATAATACAGTGGAAGAATTGTCTAGAGAACTTGCATTGAACAAGATTTTTACCAACTATGAAAGTAAGCAAAGTAATTATTTTATCATAATATCCTTATGGAGCACAGAGAGAATTTGGTATTTATTTATTCATTTTGTGGTAGTACCTTCATAACTATACGAAGTAAAATTTCCATTGCAGTAATATTGAAAACATTCCAGTGAGTCTGTCAGTCAACTCAAAATATCTATCCTCTATAATATTATTATAACTTTTTCTGTGAGATATATATATATATATATATATATATATATATATATATTTTTTTTTTTTTGCTGTATGCAGGCCTCTCACTACTGTGGCCTCTCCTGTTGCGGCGCACAGGCTCCAGACACGCAGGCCCAGTGGCCATGGCTCACGGGCCCAGCCGCTCTGAGGCATGTGGGATCTTCCCAGACCGGGGCACGCACCCGTGTCCCCTGCATCGGCAGGCGGACTGTCAACCACTGTGCCACCAGGGAAGCCCCTGTGATATATTTTAAGTTAGTATATTTTCAAGTTAAGATAACATTTATACCATTGAAAAACTTACAGACAAAATAAAATTATTTCTATATCTTGGAAGAGTTTTCACTTTATCTGTTGGACTTAAAATGTTTTTACTTTGCCAGAATTGTTACAATAGTTATAAAATATTCGAGTCTTAATAGTTACTAGGATGAGTTAATATGCCAATTTAAAATGCCCAGATGGATGGAAATCAGAGTTTAGAAAAGTTGGCTTTGCTGCTTCTTTGATCTCCAATCAAAACAATGTTGGGAGTGAGGATATAACAGAGGTTACAGAAGAACTCCTTAAACAGGCCTATGTGTAAGGAATGAAAACATAATCTGTTTCGAAAGGAGAAAAACTGTGAAAGTTTAAGAAGAATTTTCAGGTTAAGAACAAGGGCACGTACAGAATCAGAAAATAAAATTTTTAAATTAGGAAAGAAAAATAGTACAGTATGCTATGTAAAACTAAAAACACTTAGCTCATAAAACAAACGTGTGCAGGGCTGACTAAACTAAGTAGAGCTAGGAATGCTGAAAGCACAGTTCAGATATATTAACTAATACAAAGTAGAAAACTGTCTATCAGATGTATGATATAGATTATCTAAAAATGTGACTCAAAACAGAACTGCCATCCTTCAAAGGTTGGTCTAAACACCATCTCCATCCAGAAGCCTCTCCTGAGCTCATGTGGATTTAATCTTTTTCTTCCTAGTGGTTTATCCTAACTTTGGTATGACAATTATTACTTTTTATCACGGCCCACCTCTACACTGGACTGTCTCATATTTGTAAGTACTCTCCACAGCACCCAGCACTGTGCCTCTTATCCTGGAAGCATCTACGTACTTATTGAAAAAAAATACACTGAAATTTATTTGGTACATACTGTTACTATAAATTAGATGGTAAAAATTCTTGCTAGAATGTTCCTTTTCATTTAGAAGCACAAACTTTAAAGGTATTTTGCAAAGATTTTTTTCAGGTTCTTTTTTTTTTACAGTGAGCAATAAAATGTTTCATCAATAAATTCTACTTTATCATTATGGCCTTAATATTTTAGCCAAATACATAATGAATGGTATCAATATAAAATACTTTCATACACTGACCACTGATAAATATAAGTCAAAATATGCCTGGATAAAATTATAAAAACAAAACAAACTTATTATTGATGTCTAGATATACCTTGTGGACAAGGAGGTCTCATTAGGTGACATTTGTCAGCTTAATGAAGTTATAAAGGTCCAGGGTATGGCTGTCAGCTCTGAAGGCTCCGACACAGGTGAAAGACACATTTTTTACCATACTATACCATGAACTAAGGACTCAAGAGTGATGTATAATATAGAATTCTAATAAATTAATTTTCAGTAATAAGTTACAGCCATGCCAACTTGCTTGGATGGGCCTTCCCAATCTCAATTTCTCTGACTGTCCCTTTAATAGAAAACATGTTTGTTATCTTTTTAGAATCCCAGTATTCCATTGGCTAACATTAAATGCACAAAGTCACAGCATATGCCCATGAGTGGTCATCCTGCCTTCCTATTATCTGAGATTTATTGGCTTCTCATAAAATCTTCCATAACAATGAAGATTTTGAGATAAACAGAGTGTAGGAAAAGTCAAACTCATAGAAACAGACAGTAGAGAAACAGTTGCCGGGGGGTGGGGGAAATAGGGAGTGATGGGTAAAAAGATATAAACTTTCAGTTATAAGATGAATAAATTCTGAGGATCCAATGTATAACATGGTGACTATAGTTGATAACACTGTATTGCATAACTGAAATTTGCTAAGACATAGAACTTGAACCCCAAAAATATGTGAGGTAATGAAAGTGTTAATTGACTTCATTGTGGGGATTCTTTCACAATGTATATGTATGTATATCAGATCATTATATTGTACACTTTAAATATCTTGCACCTGTAGCAATTTCCATACTGGAATTATTAGAAAAGGAGAACAAAGAAAGAAGAGGTGTGAAGTGTGGGGAGGGAAGATTATGAAATAAAAAGAAAGAAATCCAAGACTGGATATATCCCCTTCCTCATTGTCTTCCTCTGTCCATCTATTTTCAGTACAATATCACAATGTATTTACATAATTATTTGGATTGTGTATTTCTAGCATAGATGCAGAATTTATATTGTATAAACTTTCCCTGGTGAAAGCTGATGCATGGCCTATTTTCTTTGAGCAAAATAACTATTGCAGATTTCCAAGGGCAGCTTGGCCACTCAGAAATGAATGAAATGTCTTACTTTCTTAGGCAAAAATCCATCCCAGCCTTCAGCATATGTGAGTACAAACCCCACCACATTTATAGAAATATCCATGGTTTAGCGAACGTGATGGAGGAGGTACAGATTGGAATGGCGGTTGCCAGGGGCTTGGGGGAGGGGTAAGGGGAGGGAGCAGTCAAAGGGTACAAAGTTTCAGTTATACAAGATGAGGTCTACTGTACAGCATGGTGACTATAGTAAACAACACTGTATACTTGAAAATTTGCTAAGAGGCTAAATCTTACATTAAGTGTTCTATCACCCCCCCCAAAGTAATAATAATAAATAAAGATGGCAGGAGGAAATTTTTGGAGGTAATGGATATGTTTATGACATAGACTGTGGTGATGGTTTCACAGGCGTATGTTAATCTCCAAACCAATCAAGCTGTATACATTAAATATGTACAACTTTTTGTATGTCAGTTATACTGCCATAAAGTGAGTAAATGGTTTAAAAATATAGGAATGATTCCAAACTCAAATCTCTAAGTTTGGAAATAAGTCTTGTTCAGGACAAGCAGAGACCCACCAGGTATTCCTGAAACTCTGCAGGATGCAGGAATGTGTACACAGAACTCACATGTGAGAGCCATTACTTTGAGGACACAGGTGAGGTCATGTTTCTCCAGATAGGAAAGGCGTCCCCTATGTGTAGATGTTCTCTGCAGCCCTGCAGTCCCTCAACCGTGTCCCATGCCCTTGCCACTCCCTGCTCCATTATCCTTTGTTGCTCAGGCTTCTGGTCTCAGACCCTCAACAGCTTCAGTTCACAATCTTGGACATTCCCAAGAGAAGATCTGGGCGTGGTGGAGAGGGTTATGGGTAGGGGAGAGGTTTGAGAAGACAAAATTTGAGAATCAGATTAGGCAATGTTCAGGACATAATTGTTTTAGATTTCATTAATTTATTTATTTACATGTTTTTATCTCAACACCACTCGTCCTTCCTATAACAATCTCCAGATGACATCCTCTGACAGAGTTGGTGGCCTCTGCAAACACAGCCAAATCGGTAAAATCTGAAGTCACATTATTTATTAATGGCCTAATCTTCAAAAAGGCAGTGCAATTCACTAAAGAGGATTTTTGGTGGGGGTTGCTATAAATGGGATGCTAAATCAGATACTGTGACAGGAGACATTTAATCATTCACAGTGACCATTTTGATTTTTTTAATGCACTCCTTGAATTGAAAAGTAGAAAAAAATGAACTTAATGTAATACATGCTTCAAACTGCTCATATCAGAGTTGGGAACTGTGTTAACATTTAACAACAAGTTCACAAATTGATTGACCTACTTATGCTATTTCATATGCAGCGTATATAAAGATCATATAAAATACAATCTTAGGGGCTTCCCTGGTGGCGCAGTGGTTGGGGGTCCGCCTGCTGATGCAGGGGACGCGGGTTCGTGCCCTGGTCCGGGAGGATCCCACGTGCCGCGGAGCGGCTGGGCCCGTGAGCCATGGCCGCTTAGCCTGCGCGTACAGAGCCTGTGCTCCGCAATGGGAGAGGCCACAACAGTGAGAGGCCCGCGTACCGCAAAAAAAAAAAAACAACAAAAAACTTAGATATATGTATGTGTGTGAGGGGGGAATATATATATTTTTAAAGGGTTAAAGCTGTTCTGAAATCTGCCAAAGTAGAATAGGCTGTTGTCTAAGTTGAGACAACACTAAGTATCAATACTTAATAGACTCAACTTGTGTAAACAAATATTGGAGCATATTATATATGTGGTTAAGGTTTATGACTTGAAACTAAAGTATAATTTTCTTTAATTTAATTTAATTTTATTTTTTTATACAGCAGGTCCTTATTAGTCATCAATTTGATACACATCAGTGTATACATGTCAATCCCAATTGCCCAGTTCATCACACTACTAAAGTATAATTTTCAATTTTCATCCATGATTTTGAAATGAGGTAGGGTAAATTAGACCAGCTAAATATTCTACTGCATCTAAAGGTTATCAACATGTAGTCTATATTGAAGACATTATATTTTATACAAAATTATGTTAAAATAAAATCTTAATATTCTGTTGTTACTACCTAATTTCACGTTTATATTTTATCCTTCTACTAACAGTCTTCAATTCCCCATTCATTAAAATTTTGGAGAAAAATAAAGAAAGAATGTATTTGTTCCGATGCATTGCATGTATTACCTGAATAAATTCTCACAGGGACCCTGATAGAAAAGTAATTATCCCTCATTTTTCCATGTGAGAAAACTGAGGCACAAGAAGAAGAAGAAACAGACTTTTATTCATATTACTAACAAGTTTAAGATTTGGAAGTAGAAAGCAGCTCGTCATGACTCTGACAATGGTGATTATTTTTTTGTTTTTTTTGTTTTGTTTTTTTTAGACTTGCCACACTTGGCTTGTGGAATTATAGTTCCCACACCAAGGGATTGAACCCTTGGGCCCACGGCAGTGAAAGCACCAAGTCCTAAGCAGTGGACCACCAGGGAATTCCCAATAGTGATTTTTTTTCTATTGGTACCATTTAATTTTGAAAACCTTCAGTCAAAATTTATTCCCTTGATCTAAAAAAATCTGATGACTCTCAATTCCACATTCCTAGAAAGTTGCAATTCCTTAGCATGGCATTCAATATTCTCCTTAATCCAGTTTGCTCCATGTTTTTCTACTTAAGTCTCCCAACTTTTCTTCATTTCTTTTATTATCAATTCAGCATGGATCACTTGACATTTGCTTAAAAGGCCCAGTTGTTTTCTTTCTCTTGTTTAATGTCATGCTATTCATTCTTACTTTTCTCTACTTTTATATTTGTTGAAGTCCCATATATCATCCAAATCTTAGGATAAATATCACCTCTTCCATGAAGCCTCTTTCCATCTTTCTTAGCCAAGTCCTCATAAACCATCACTTACACCTCTGGTTTGGAACGCGGGCAATCTGACCCTATGCTATAGTTATTTGTGCATCTGTCTTAGCTCCTTTATCAGACTCTTAAAGGGAAGAAACCCTTCTACATATTTTCCACAGTGCCTGGAATAGTTCTTGGTACATTCTAGAGATCAATAAACATCCCTAGAATGAGTGAATTAAAGTGACAGGCAACTGAAGAGTTAGATTTTATGCTTTATTAAAAAGTGAGGTCCTTTTGTTGTAGATTTTCATAGAACTTTTCAAAACGGATAAAATGAAACTTGCTCATGATAGAATCTCCAAATGTTATCCCCAGGATAGGTTCTGGAATAGTAATATAGAAAACCTTCTTGTAAACCCATGAAAAGTATTCCAAAATGTCAAAGATCCTTGGTTTAAAAACAATGATAATGACATTAATATGGAAAACACATGCAGTAATTAAGGATCTATATGTATGTGTGCATGCACTGTGTTAGTTTTTTTTTTTACTGGATTGATATACCTACTTACCAAAGAATAGAACGTATTTGTGACACAGAATGTTAAGATAATTTGTTGGTAACACATGCATTGCTACAAGTTATAACAGTAAAAAAAAACATTATAAATTAAAGCACCCATGGGTCATTCAACTCAGCTGGCAATACACCTGAATAAAAAGGGAGAGCTAGACTTAATCTCCAAGCCTGTCATTTATTTCTTTCACACAAAATGTATGGGACACAGGTGGCCAGAAGTCAAAGATCATACTCTGCCTGAACGCTTCATAAGGCACGGTACAAATGTATGGGACCTGCTGGGTGAAATCAGAAAGTCACTAGAATGGGGTACGATTTTAGTGACCCAGGTCAAAGGCCATACAGCTTTTGGTGTTTTACAAATGTTTGACAGATTAAATACCCACCTCCTAGGGATAACAAATAGGCCATGGAGCTAAAAGTATTCATAAGCATTAAAGCTTCATTCAGAATTCTCCTTATGAAGGATGCAGGTCACAAGGATTAGTAATATGGTTACAAAAATTTTTTCCCGTTGTTGAAAAACTGTACTCTGGACAATACCCCTGAGTGTAATTGCAGGTCACCCAATATGAAGACTAGAAAAACAAAAAAGAAAAGAGTAAAAAAAGCAGCAGTTATACCCAGACATGTCCTTCTCTGAAGTGCAGCATTACCTTTTTAGGATTCTTTCATATTTTGCCAAATATTTTTTTTCTTGGATACAGTGTCATATTATCACTAATCTGTGTAAATTATTTTGCTGATATTCAGCACTTTTTTATAGTTCACTATCTCTAGAAAGTTGACCTGATACAAGGATATGTTTGACAAATAATCCATGGGTGTTATAAGGACAATAATGTATGGTATTGTGTGGAGAAGTGCTTTATACATTTTGTAAAATGCTCTGAAATTAAGGCAGTATTATGATTTAACACAGTATCTCTTTATTCTTACTTGAACTCTTGTGATAGTATGCTCACAAAATTAGATTGCCTCTCCCTCTTTTGGTGTTCTTTTACAATTTGAAAAGAATAATTTAGTTTTCTTGGTGGCTTTATGTAAACCAATGGTTTAAGTTACTGTAAGTCAGAATCACCCGGAGGGATTGTTACAACACAGATTACTGGGTCCCAGCCCAGAATTAATTTTTTTTTTTTAATTTAAAAATTTTGTCAGGGCTTCCCTGGTGGCGCAGTGGTTGAGAGTCTGCCTGCTAATGCAGGGGACATGGGTTCGAGCCCTGGTCTGGGAGGATCCCACATGCCGCGGAGCGGCTAGGCCCGTGAGCCACAAGTACTGAGCCTGCGTGTCTGGAGCCTGTGCTCCCCAGCAAGAGAGGCCGCGATAGTGAGAGGCCCGCGCACCGCGATGAAGAGTGGCCCCCGCTTGCCACAACTAGAGAAAGCCCTCGCACAGAAACGAAGACCCAACACCGCAAAAATAAATAAATAAATTAATAATAATGATAAAAAAATTTTTTCAGCTTTATTAAGGTATAATTGACAAAACCTGTATATATGTAAGGTGTAGAACATGACGGTTTCACATCAATTTACACTGTGAAATGGTCACCACAATCAAGCTAATTAGTATTCATTACCTCACTTAGTTACCTTCATTTTTCCTCCTTTTCATTCCTCCATCCCCCTCCCTTCTGGCAACCACCTGTTTGTTCTCTGTATCTATGAGTCTGCTTCTATTTGTTTGTTCATTTGTTTTGTTTTCTTTTAGATCCCACAGAACTTTTTATTCAGTAGTGGGGTCCAAGAACTGGCATTTCTAACAGATGCCCCCAAAATGCAGGTGCTGCTGGTCCAGAGATCACACTTAGTATCCACTGATCTAAACAACATGCCATTACAACAACAGTGTTTTCTTTAACAGTGACCCTTAGACCATCTGAAAAGTATTTTAAAAGAATTTTTATTAATTTTCCTGAATCCTGCGAAATTTGCTATCAAGATCGTTGTTACTGTTCTTGGATATCCGAGGTAATGCTGATTATGTTTGTGCTGGTAAGACTATGACTGAAAACTCAAGTCATTCATTTTCTAAATTAAACAATGGTTGTCTGTTTGTACTCTTACAGATTAATTACTGTTTCCAGGATCTTCTACATGTGACTTCTTTTTCATCAGAAGTGGTAAGAGCCACCTCTGCCTCTAATACCTTCATTTTATATTGGCTATTGTCAGCTTTTTTTTCCCCCAGAAGGCAATGCCTTTGTCACATAGATTTTATATCTATTTACAGTAATCCCAGGTTACTCTAGTTTTAACACATAGTATGAAAAGTCTTAGAGAAACAGTGCCAAAATCTTTCATATTCACTTTAGCAGAGGTGAGATGTTTTGCGTCTACTGTCAATATCAGACTTTCAATTCCAGAACTTATTCATGTTGTTCTAGACAAAGAGATTTGCAGAAAGAAGATGGGGACCTAGGGATACAGGATTTGAACAAACCACTCAGCCCTTAGCATCACATCAAAACGCTGCAGTGGGTATTGCTGTTGGTTTGCTAGTGTAGAATTTTATCCCTTAATCTCCCTCTAATTATGTAGTTTTCTTTGAGGCTATTTCTCTATTGATTTATTTAGATCAAGAGATAGAGGAAAGTAAGTAATAGTCTTGGTTCCCATTATTTTCTAACTGATAGTAATTAGTTCTAATTCTAATTCTCAGGATACTTTATTGTCGATGCTAAGTTTTAGTTATTAGCTATGATTTCAATAATTATTCATGCATTGGATCCTAATGTGAAACTTCTTTAAGATTTCTATTTATGCACACATGCAAATACCACACACAGGGTTTTCAGTCTTAAAAAAAGAAATAGGAAAGGATTAGTAGCAGGCAAGTAAAGGGATATGGTCAATGTAAAAACACATGCTAATAATACATTGTGCTTCACTCTGCTATTTAACAACCTCTTGGAAACATAGATGTGACATCTGGTTTTAGATTTTCAAACTGATTTTTATTTTTAGCCTAATTATATACATATATATATGCATGTATTATATGTATAAACATATAATGTACACGTGTGTGTGTGTGTGTGTGTGTGTGTGTGTGTGTGTGTGTGTGTGTGTGTATCCCCAAGGGGATAACAGAGACAATACAGAGAAAGCATTATGTAGGGCAAAGGTGTAAGTATGAGAAGTTATAAGAGCAAAACAAACAATGACAAAAACATTTAGGTTTGTTCTTTTGCTTATTTTCTCCTGAAAATCCGACTAATTCTACAGAAGGATACGCTCACAGGTTATAGCTCAGTTTCACTTTCCTCCTCTCATTCAGGATCCCATCCAGTCTACCAAAAATTGTAGGAAAAGTCCTGCTGTATTTATAACAGACTGTAAAAGAATCAACTGACATTTCTTTAAGATGAAAAATAATTTTTCCAAAAATCTTTTAACTTCATCTTCACCACTACCAGGACTGTGAATTTATTTATTAATTTCCTCCCGCAAATGATTTCTATTTTAAACTTATCCAGTGTATTGGGAAAGTTCTCTTTCTAAGTGAAGCAATTCAAAACATAAGTGAGCAGGGAGAGGAAAATGGTAGTTATGCACAAAGAGGTGTGTGTGTGTGTGTGTGTGTGTGTGTGTGTGTGTGTCTGAGTGAGCGGGTAGTGAATCCCTTTGAGAGGAAATCAGGAAAGGATTGCTTGTGAGAGAACCTCAGGCTCATGGTAAGCCCCACCCTGAAAACATATGATCATTTTTTATAAATAATATGTATTGATGTTTACATATTGATGCTTAACTCTAATATGCCCCATGGTTCATATTATGGTTTATTGCCTTAATGCTTCTTGAGTCTTTTCCTCCATTAGACTATAAAACCTGATTTCTTTTCTTTGGAAAAATCATCAAATCCAGTATTATACATATAGGATCTAGGTAACAAATTTTGACCAACTGAATTATTGTCCCATTTCAATCTAACAATTGTATTCTCTAAAGGGGTTATAAATAGAGTTTGATATCAGATATCTAGATGCCATCAGCCCCCAAAATAGGTATAAGGAATAATGTTAATAAATGGAATATTTGGCTGTATTCATGCCATGGAATTTCTCTCTTGCTTCACCCACCTCTGGCTTCCAGACATCTAAGCAGATGGAGTACTTTTTCTAAGTTTGTAAGTTAATATTAAAACTGATATAAAAATACAGTAATGGTTTTCAGGTTAAATATTTCTCAAAGTAGGAAATCATTTTTATCCAACACATGACTCGATATAGTATTTTCTAACAAGGAATTTTCCTGTGAACGAGTAAAAGAGATTTGGAATTTGTTGCCCTTCGTAAATCAGCTCTCCAAACGTGGAATTCTATTTTTCAAAATTAAGCCAAGAAAATAAAATCTACCAAAAAGAAGGCATATTGATTATTGCTGTTCCTATGTAATATTCTGAAATATTGCTCACTGAGGTTTGAATACCTAACTCTGTAGTTACCTTTTCTCTTTTTTCTGTTTTATGGGTTGCAGTGAAAGAACACATGCTTTAAACAGTTGAGAAAAACTAAGGATTACAGTGACGCCAAGCAAGGGCCAAGATGTGGTCAAAACTTTGTGCTAACCTGCCCTGCAGTTGCCTATTTCCAGGTGAATTATATCCTAAATGCATTTAAGAAAGCCAGTTCTCTCCTGTTGCTTGTCAGAAAAGCAAGATCTAGTTTATTTCAGGAAGATATGAGTTTATAATACTTACGTTTTTTACCTATAACATAAAGCCAACGATATTGTCTACTTACAAAATATGAAAATAACCTGGAGTTAGATAGATATACCGAAAAAGGAAAGGAATTTGCACTTGAGCTGTAGTGAGACATTCAGGTACAGAAGCAGAAACAAGATCAAGGCGGAGAGAACCTGCCTTTGGAACAGTCGACATCAGCAAATCCCTGGTTTGGGCAGCAGGAAGACTTCTCAGCGAAGTGAAGACACCTTAAATCCTGATTTAATCCTCTACTTTGTTCTTCTCATGTGTTATGGTTCTACAGGTTTGGGTTTCTGTGAGACCTGCTTCCATGTTGGTAATTCCTGTTTTCCTTCTATCCATGCCAGTTCTGATGCAAAATCATCCATTATGAAGAAACATAATGGAGACTCTTCCTTGCAACCATAACTTTGGCAGCATTCATCGATTTTTGTCACTAGTGGTTGCTGTGAAAAAGTTGTCAGTACTTAAGTTCACGTTTTTACCCACAGTGGTGGAATATACCAAATTGTTAGTGTACCAATGACAAATCCAGATCTTTAAAAAGAATTCTAGATGAATACACTTTAAATTGTGTTCAAATTTAAAATAAAATAATTACTGGCTACGACACTGGATCAGTCCTATGAATATTCTCCTATGGGTCTACATGAACTTTTCAGAGCTTGATTGAAATATCTTATTGTTAAAGATTAAATTATTTACACTGACTACGATGAGCTGGACTATTGTAAGTAAGTGAGCAAAAATAAACCACGAAGAAAGTAGAAGACCATTAAGGGGAAGGGGAAGGGGAAAGAGAAAGGGGAAAGGGAAGAGTGGTTACTACACGGGGCATGTAAACCCAGAACAGGGTGACTTAAGCCCTGAGACCGTGGCTGAAGCACTTTAACTTCAAGGTGCCATTCTCTTCTGTCTCAGTCTCAGTACCACAGCTCCTTGATGTAAGTCTGTTGAGCTCCTGAGCACGGCAGGGAGGCAACAGCACAAATTCTTCAAGTCAGAAGGGAGTAAGGTTCTTGAATTTAGATTTATTCTTTGAGTCTTTTCATCCAATGAAAGCTGCCTGGCAGAGCAGTTAAGAGCAATGGAATATTACTCAGCCATAAAAAGAAACGAAATTGAGCTATTTGTAATGAGGTGGACAGACCCAGAGTCTGTCATACAGAGTGAAGTAAGTCAGAAAGAGAAAGACAAATACCGTATGCTAACACATATATATGGAATTTAAGACAAAAAAATGTCATGAAGAACCTAGCGGTAAGACAGGAATAAAGACACAGACCTACTAGAGAACGGACTTGAGGATATGGGGAGGGGGAAGGGTAAGCTGAGAGAGTGGCATGGACATATATACACTAACCAAACGTAAGGTAGATAGCTAGTGGGAAGCAGCCGCATAGCACAGGGAGATCA
The DNA here is from genome assembly GCF_964270905.1 of Leucopleurus acutus. Lineage (NCBI taxonomy): Eukaryota > Metazoa > Chordata > Mammalia > Artiodactyla > Delphinidae > Leucopleurus > Leucopleurus acutus. The sequence continues at coordinate 53,538,435 of NC_139160.1, forward strand.
GCTCGGTGCTTTGTGACCCGCCTGGAAGGGTGGGATAGGGAGGGAGGGAGACGCAAGGGGGAAGAGATGGGAACGTGTGTGTATGTGTGGCTGATTCACTTTGTTGTGGAGCAGAGGCTAACACACCATTGTAAAGCAATTATACTCTAATAGAGATGTGAAAAAAAAAAACAAAAAAACATGGGCTTTTGGCCTCTGCTTGAATGGGTCCACCGGCTCTGCCAGGTAGTGACTGTGTGACTTTGAAACTGTGACTTCATTTCCATATCAAAAAACCTGTAGCCAGGAAAGGAGCCCACTTTGTAGAGTTAAATAGGGATCAAGAGAGGGAAATATAAATGTAAAGTATCTGATACGTAGTAAGCACATCGAGTGGCAACTTACAGTATTGTGAGGGAAAGATATTCTCTCATCTATTATCTATTTATCATTTGTCTACTTTCTACCTTGTTCCAAAAGGCATTCAATGTGGATAAAGAGATTCTAGCAAAAGAAAACATATATGTCTTACTGGAAGTTATTAGGGTGCTCAGGAATTTGGGGCAGCCACCTGGACTTGATGCTACCTGTCCTGTACTTTGCCCTAAAACTGGTCTCTGCATGTCGTGCTGTGAAGGCCACTGAGGAATAGAAACATGTCTTCATGAACTGAGTAAATTACGGTTTCGTCTCCCTGTGTGAAGCCTGTAGTTTTCTCCTCAGTGGAGTGGAGTATGCTTATTGAGCGTCGTCACCTGGGTTTGTAAGATATCAAACAAACTGTCTCTTCAGGCCTGCACTTGTCATTATCGTTTTGAGGAGGGCCGGTATGGCCTACGATACTCAGGGAGGAAAGTAAAGTCAGAAAATACAAAAGCATCCCCATTAAAGTGCAGCTTAAGAAAGATATAAGCCCAGTAAACTTTGAAGTTAGTGAGAGGTGGGCCGATGATGCTGGGAATTGTGATTAACTGCAGTTCCACTCAGGTGCTGTGCCACTGTATCTGGATGGATGACTTTAGATATTGTGAGAGAACATAAAAGACTAAAAGCAGCAGCAAAATTTTAAAAGAGCTTTAGTGGTTGTGATGAACTCTGTTATTTCTGAGCGTTTTCCCATGGTTTGCATATTATTAGCAACCCGAGGTGAATGGATTTGCCTCGGAACCACACTATAAATCATCATCTGAGGTAGTCGTAACAGTCATTACCAGTGTTTGTGTTCTGCACTAAAACGTCTTTTTGTGCTTACTCTCTCTTCTTCCTTTGCATTCCACTGATCATCAATCACGAAAGCAGCTTGGCCATTTCTCTCTGTCTTGCCTCAGTGAACTCCGACTTTCCTTGACCGTTAACCCCTAACTGGAATGCACAAGGCCTGGACGCCTCTGTGGGCCCCGATTCACCTCTCGCAATGAGCTTCCCTTCCTGGCACTGAACTGCAAGGCAATATTTTCCATCTGTTGAATGAAGAGCATGACACAGGCAGCTGGATATGGTTTTGGAGCCCAGGGCAAACCAACGATGCACAACTCACTTTTATTCCACAAGCCTGTGGGAGCCCAAAGAGATAAGAGGCCTTTCTGCTAGGCTGAACACAGAGCCTGGCATTCAGAAACAAACCCTCCTTCCTGAAATACTCAATATGGTTTTTATTCAAGCCAGAAACATTGTGGGTTGGAATAATCTAAGGATGAATCTACTCTGAAGTTATCTTGAAACGTGTGAGTAAGCTTCTCTTTCATACACCAGCTGTTTTCTTTCCGTTGAATGTTTACTGGATGGGGGAATCAGCCAGTGTTTCTTACGCAGTAGCGGGGAAATTCTGTCTGCTCCAAAAGAAACTACAAGGCCTTTCCAAGGAGGAGAGAGGAAGAATGGTTCATCATGGGTTCACACAAATTTGGGGGCAGGGGGCTCTGATAAAATCACATCCTCAAATTAGGAAATACTTTTCTTTATAAAGCATTCTAAGAAATGTTTTATCCATGACTGCTAGCTCTCCTTATCAGAATATTTGAGACAAAAATCGTTAAAATAGCATTGCTAAGGTTATAAAAATAATTTTCCCAAACATTTAAAAATATAGGATTTGTAATAAATGTTGATATATATATACTTTCTTAATTTACACATTTGAGGAGAAAAATGACTTGTTAGGTACTCTTAATAGGATCGTTGGCTTTAAAAATCAAAATGGGGAGAAATAATCTTGGTAAAGGGAAAAAAGTTATGTAATGATATTTACTTGTTCAAAACATGTCAGTTGCTCTTCAAGAATTGAATTATATCCTGGCATGGTTTTCAAGACTTCATGACTACACCCAAATTCACTCCAGTCAAACAGTACCGTTTACTCATATTAAAACATCCAAATACTCTGACACTTTTTCCTATGTTCTCTGTGTCTGAAATTCCCTTTTCCATCAATTTTGCATATTAAAATTCAACCTGCAGAGGACACTCTTATTAGTTAAGCTTTCTAAATCTTCCTTATTTCATTAATATCCTTCCCTCTGGAAATAATCACATTTTAACTATTTTGTGCTGTGAATGGCATTCTTATCTCTTCTTTTTGACAATTCTGTTTGCAACTACATGACAGCTACAGTTTATTGCACCTACACTGCCTTTAGACTCTGCACTAGGTGTAATACATATGTTCCCTCATACTATCTCTACCGCAAGTTTTTGAGGTTAATATTATTATCTTCATTTACAAATAGGAAAACAGAATTCATAAAAGGCTGAGACACTTGCTCAAGGTCAGCCAATGCTACGCGGTCAAAGTGGAATTTAAACCTGAATGTGCCTGATTAAAAACGCCCAATTCTTGGGAGGCAGAAGACCTACATAGACATTTCTCAAAAGAAGACATACAGATGTCCAACAGACACATGAAAAGATGCTCAACATCACTAATCATTAGAGAAATGCAAATCAAAACCACAATGAGGTACCACCTCACACCGGTCAGAACGGCCATCATTAAAAAGTCTACAAATAATAAATGCTGGGGGCTTCCCTGGTGGCGCAGTGGTTGAGAGTCCGCCTGCCGATGCAGGGGACACGAGTTCATGCCCCGGTCTGGGAAGATCCCACATGCCGCGGAGCGGCTGGGCCTGTGAGCCATGGCTGCTGAGCCTGCGTGTCTGGAGCCTGTGCTCCAAAACGAGAGAGGCCACAACAGTGAGAGGCCCGCGTACCGCAAAAATAATAATAATAATAATAAAATAATAATAAATGCTGGAGAGGGTGTGGAGAAAAGGGAGCCTGCCTACACTGGGAATGTAAATTGGTGCAGCCACTATGAAAAACATTATGGAGTTTCCTTAAAAAACTAAAAATAGAGTTGCCATATGATTCTGCAATCCCACTCCTTGGCATATATCCAGAGGAATCTATAATTCGAAAAGATACGTGTACCCCCCCGCAATGTTCATAACAGCACTATTTACAATAGCCGAGACATGGAAGCAACGTAAGTGTTCATCAACCGATGAATGGATAAAGAAGATGTGGTACAAATATACAATGGAATATTATTCAGCCATAAAAAGAATGAAATAATGCCATTTGCATCAACGTGGATGGACCTAGAGATCATGATACTAAGTGAAGTAAGTCAGAAAGAGAATGACAAATACCATATGATACCACTTATATGTGGAACCTAAAATATGGCACAAATGAACTTAGTTATGAAACAGAAACAGACTCACTGACATAGAAATCAAGCTTATGGTTACCAAAGGGGAAAGGGAGGGGGGGAGGGATAAATTAGGAGTTTGGAATTAGCAGATATAAACTACTATATATAAAATAGATAAACAACAAGGACCTACCGTATAGCACAAGGAACTATATTCAATATCCTGTAATAAACTATAATGGAAAAGAGTGTGAAAAATAATATATATATGTATAACTGAATCACTGTGCAGTACACCAGAAACTAACACAACATTGTAAATCAACTGTACTTCAAAAAAATAAATAAAAAAGCCCAATTTTCTTTTTCTCTGTTCTAGTTTTGTGGGCGTTTTTGCGGACATGCACCAGCTGCTGGGTCTGATCTTAATCTCTCTAGGCTCCAGTGTATCTCATTCGGTACTGATACTGCCAATGAATTTTATCGGACTACATCCAATTCACAAAAACTTGGTCAAGTTTATAGAAAAATGTAATACAAAACTGCCATTGGTTTTGTTTAGATATTTGTCTCAGATTCCACAATTGTTAGGTATGAAATAATTCCAATATATGCACACAAAGTACTCAGCCATGTAAGGTTTATGTGTGCATGTATAAGTGTATGGTATAATCATCCACTGATTTTCAGATAAAAGACAATTTATTCTTTTAATACTTGTCACTCACTGTTTCTCTCATTTATTGAATTTTTTATGCTAATTTTGGTAGTCAAAAAGAATCTGAATTTTCGCCTGTTAAATGACCTTTATTTTGTTAATATTTGGCCAGGAAAAGGCATTTGCTTATTATTTTTTTCTCATCCTTAGAATTTTTCATGAATTGTTTTATAAAATTTAGGTGAGATTTATTTGCGATAAGCATCGAGCCATGTTCCTTGTAAACAAATAAGACCTAGGTCTTTGAGAACCTAAATGTACTAATGAAGAATATTGGGGGGAAATAACTTGCCAACCATAACCTTGGAACCAAAAAATGTTACAGAATTTTCTCTGTTCAAAGTTTATAACAGAACCTGTTGCCTCCAAGGCCATAAACAATTATGATTATGGTTACATACTCACTCAATACATTTATTTGTCCTTTTAAAGTTTGATTAAAAAAAATGTACATTTACCAGTTTCAGTGTGTGTGTGTGTGTATGTGTGTGTAAGAAGGAAAGGTATTGAATTAATTGTTGAAAAATTCACAATATTTTGGTTCTTTTCCACTTTAAAATGTCACCAAATTTACACAGACCATCAAAGTTTAGTATCCTTCCAAGTATAAATTTTGGACAGTGTCACTTGATAATAAAATACTTATGTATAAGATGCAGTCTACCATTAAGAAACCTGTAGTCTATTTTGTGTACATATGTAATTATTGAAAGAGAAAATGTTTCCCCTGGCTCCAATCTTCTTCACTTCCAATCTACCCTTTATTTTCAGTTACAGGAACTTTTCTAAAATACAAATAAGAATATATAACATATTCTTACTTGCAGTCCTTCACACACTCCATGACTTTCATGATAAAGTACAAATTTGTTGGCTTATCCCTCCAGATTGTTTTTGACATGGTTCCTTCTTACATCTCTAGCCTTAACATCATCTTAATTACCTTAAATATCAAGACATAGATCTTTTTATTTCCTGAAGTAACCATATTACTTTGGAGAATCTGGAGGCACTTAATGAAGGAAGTGATGTTTAAAAAGACTCTTGAAGAAGAGATGGGCATTGATAAGTAGAGGAAAAGGGGTGTAAGCATGCTGGGTGTGAGGTGTCATAGGCTAGGGCAAAGGATGCGAACAGAAGAGGCATGGGTTGCCGGGAACCGGGGAAGAGTTTATAATGAGAGTAAATGGGACTGTGAACTAGAATCTGGATGAAGGATGGGGTTTGCTATTTTTTAACTCATGGATGGTTCCTAGATCTTTAGAGTTGGAAAGGGTCTCAGAAATTGAAGAGAGGAGATGATGAAGAAGGAGAAAGGAAAAGAAGACAAAAGTAAGCTTAGTCCTCTAAGAGAACTCATCTTTACAATTTTATTCTACATTAACTACATTTCAGCAAAATTATTTTTCTGTTAATAATAAAACCAGCTAACTTTGTTACACTTGGTTACCAGGTTATATCCTGAAACATACAAATCATTTCATGTTCAGCATTGTGAAGCCATCATCATTTCACATGTAATACTGAACAGTTAATAAATGGAGTCCTAGGTATTCGTACCCTTAATTTTTATGGTTAAAGCATGGATTACAGCAACGGAAGATCACAAACCTGTATTCTTAGTTTTAATTGCTGAACAGTGATTCAGTCATGGCTTTCTTTTATTTTCCAGTAATTATTTAGTACTGTTGATAGGACATAGTGGAAATGAATACTGTTTAAAAACGTAGTCATGTATTTCTTTCCCAAATGTCATCTTACCATTACATAAAGCCTCAAACTTCCCGTATACATTTACAAAGAGCTTTGAGAGGAACAGGAGAAGGAAAAGCTGATTCTCATTACTCTTTGAAGTTGAGACTAAAAACAAAAGATAAGAGTAGGAAATTACTTATATCCGAGCCAGCTTCCTATCGTCATTAATGAAGTTATCTTTATCTCCCTGAGTTGTTTATTGTTCTGATTTAATATAAAAAGTTGATGTTTCTTAAAGACACTGTTTTCTTTTGAGGTTAGTATAAAGAAGATAATAAACTGTCCATAAATCACAATAATGAACATATAAATCTACTGTGCATTTTTTATTATGCTTCAGATTTTTATATTCCTCATGTATTGATCATGAACTACATGTTTACATTTAAATTCTTTTTCTAGGCTTTGAAATTAAATTAAGATTATAAAAGAAGATAATTTACTGTTTTTAATTTGAAGTGAATCTATTTTATACATTTTTATTGATTTATTAAATACATCAATTTCCTAAACATCTATTTTAGTGGTATTTATTGAAAATCGTAATTTTTATTATTCATCTTCATTATTTAGATTGTATTTACAAAATACTTCCCTGTAAAATGTAAATTAAGTGTGCCTGCATGAAGAAAAAAGGGTAGCTTTCACTCCCCTTTTTTTTACATCCTTCAAGGTAGTTGGGCTTATGCAGAATCTCCATAGCTGCTTGCTGTTTTTCATTGTGCCCTTTAGAGCCACTACACAGCCAAAATGACTATATCCACACTTTGACTGGATGCTACATTTCTTCCTTCTAATACAGCAGGCTCAGTTTCATTCATTGGATTGGGAAGAAAATAACGGAGTGTACAAAGGACAACATATTGTTCCCATAAATTTAAAAGATTGCTATCATCTATCCCATAATCCAACCAAAATAATATCTCATCAGGAAGAGCTTTCAACCTATCTTGTCATATATCATGTGCTTTTTAGGCTCTGTTCTTTTTTATAGTATAAATTTGTATACTTTACAACATTCCTGAAAATCAGGTGCAGAGTATCTGAACCTTGTTTCCAAATTTTGTGTTCCATCTGCCATTTTATTTCTCATTTAAGATACGTCCAATGTCTCCAGTGAAATGGCATGGAAAGCCCAGAGGCCTCTTGATCAACTCCTTGTTAAGGAGTTTAAGCAGAACACGTCTCCCGTGGTAGAGTGCACTAAAAAGACATTTTCACCCTGAAATTAGGAATTTGTATTTAATATATTTATCACAGTGCCTGTAGAGTATAAATATATGGTTATCCCTTCTGTTTTATTACTTCATTATAATTTGTCATTAACTTTTTGTGCTTTAGTTTCTTTACTTGTTGACTAGAGATAGAACAGTTGCTTGTAAAGGGCATCAAAAGAAATGCACAGATGTGAAGACAAGTGTGAAGATAGGATATTAAGCTACTACCGTAGGTTTTGAAACTTTGGCTCAATAGTTTTATTACTGTTTTTGTTTATATTAGATATATGTCCAGAATCAACAATGTTAGAGGCATGAGTTAACATTCCCTAATCCATTGAGTCTCCTGCAGGGTAATATCTTATTCTGCTGCCAAAGGGAGTGTCTGAAAACATAAAACTGATCGTGTCATTTCCATGTTGCAAATCCTTTAATAGCTCCCTTCAGTGTGAAACTCCAAACTCCCACTCAGGATGTGTAAGATTCTTCTCAAATTGGACCCTAACTATAATTATAATTTAATTTTTTACCACACTTCCAGGTACACGTTGAGTTCTACACACACTGAACTATTGGTAGCTCCTAACTCAACACACTTATTTCTTCATTTACATTTCTGAATCCCTAGAGGTCAGAGACCATGTTGTCACCGTCTTGTTTTCTTCAGCAGCCCTCCAAGTAATGCCTGGCCGCAGAAGACTTTGAGACCTTGTAGGTTCAGTGAGCTCATAACTTGTATCGTGCTTAGAACTCACAAGGTAGCACTACATACCTCATCTTATTTAATTCTCACAACAACACTTTGAGTTGGGAGTGCAGGAATTATCATATTCTCTAGGAAACTGAGGCTGCAGGAGAGTAACTCACCTGAGATCTCAAAGCTGGTGAGTGATATAACCCAAGATTCTACCACCCTTTCACTAATCACTTTTTTAATTAAACCTCATTGTGTTAGTAACATGCATATATGATATAGTAAATACATTATATGTGTGTTGTGTATGTATGTATGTATATATATATATGTGTATATATATATATATATATTTTTTTTTTTTCTTTCATTCTGTTGGTTTGTTTCTTTGGAGAATCCTGACTCATACAGGGCTCACCATATTCTCTTTTCCCCCCGAGTAATTCTTCTCCTAGCTCTTTCCCTGCAGCTCCCATGGAGGGAGTATAAACACAAGGATTGGTAATGTAGTGGGATTTTATTATAGCTGGGCAGGTTCTGGAAAAATTTCCCCCTGACTTCAGATCTCCTGTTTGTCTCATCAATCAATTCAGATCTAGGATGTTCTGTAAAGCTGATTGTATTGGTTTCCTAGGCCTGCCCTAACAAAGTACCACAAACTGGATAGTTTAAAACTACAGAAATTTATTGCCTTACAATTTTAGAAGCTAGAAGTATGAAATCAAGGTGGTGTTAGCTCCCTCTCAAACCTGCAGGGGAATCCTCCCTTGCATCTTCCCAGCTTCTGGTTTTGGCCTACAGTTGCTGGCATTCCTTGGTTTGTGGCTGCATAACCTCATTCTCGGCTTCTGTTATCACATGACATACTCCATGTGAGTCTGTCTTTACATGGCCATCTTCTTATAATATCACCAGTCACATTGGATTAGAGGACCAGCCTACTCCAGAATAACCTCATTTTAACTTAATTAATTATATCTTCAATGACCCTATTTCTAAATAAGGTGATATTCTGAGGGGCTGGGGGTTAGAATTTCAATATATTTGTGGAGGGAACCACAATTCAACTTATAAAACTGAGTAAATTGGTGGATCAACTGGCAGCAGTCTAACTTGCCAGAACAGAAATAGAAAATGAGTACTACCTGACCAGGGACCATGGCCATACCTGGGCTACCAGACTCTGCCTAGGTCTACCACGTTAGTTAATTATTTGGAACCAGGAAAGGCAGAAGGTTCTCAGTCTTTAAGATGAAGATGCTGTAGATAGTATATATCCTGGCCCAGTGACTATCTCCCCTGACAATCAGACTGTCCATTCACATTTAAAGGATTGAAATAGTGAAGAGAAGAAGAACAAAGCTAATAGAAACCTGAGGAGAATGCACGAAGGGCTTTCAAATACGAGGGGAAAGGTTCCGTATGTTCATCACTATTTTTCCAGTTCCTGGCACATAGTACCCATTACATAAATATTTATTAAACAGATGAATCTGTGTTAGCAAAGTGTTAGCAAAGTACCAGGCACATAATAAGATGTCTATAAATATTATTCTTATAAATGTTATTTCTGCTGCATATGTCTATGACATCAAGACCTTGGTGTCATTGTCATTCACTTGTTTATTTAGTTCCTTCTGGGGATTGTTACATATAGACTCCCTGAAGTAGGATGGAAATACTGCATTTATTCAAATAAAACAAAATCACGGCTTACTGTAAGACTCCATTTAATGACTCAGTGCAAAGCTAAATGCTCTCTGTATGAAATTTATTTGTTCAATTAACCCTACAAAAATTACTTGGCACCTTGTATTCATCCGTTATTCATGTATTCATTTACCCTTTCTGCAGACGAGTGTTTGCTACCTGCTATGTGCCAGGACCCTTGTTAGATGCTAGGAAACAAAGTCTGAACCCCGTCCCTCAGGGAATTCTCTATCTAGTGAAATAGTGTCCTAGTCAGCTTGGGCTATCATAACAAAATACCGTCGACTGGGTGACTTAAACATCAGACATTTATTTTCTGGAGGACAGGAGCTCTCTTCCTGCCTTGTAAATGGCCACCTTCTTACTGTGTCCTTACACGGCCTTTTCTCAGTGCACACGGTGGGGGGGTGGGGAGAGAGAAAGAGAGAAAAGGAGATCCTCTTCCCTTCCTCTTCTTATAAAGTCACCAATCCGATCATGAGCGACCCATCCTCATGAACTAATCTAAATATAATTACGTCCCAAAGACCCCATCTCCAAGTACCATCACATTGGGGGCTAGGACTTCAACATATAAATTTGGGGGGGGGGACACAAACATCTAGTCCATAACAAATAGAGACACAATGGAACCAATAATTACGACATAGGAGGTCACCTCCAAAAAGGGGTTGTTGAAATGGAGATACCAAACATGGCTCACACCTTCTAGAGGCTTGTTTGAGATAAAGTTAAAGCGAAAGACACATAAAGTATCGGGGGATTTTTTTTAGGATGAGGAGATTTTATTATATTTAAAAACTGCAGAGAAGGAGAGCAAGAGTAGGTTGCAGTTGTAGCAGTGATGGGAAAAAAGTGATGAAGCCGAATAACGCAGCAGATGGGAAAGTGTAAGATGAATTACACAGGTGAACAGCTTAGTTTTAAACAAGAAAAAGGATAACTTCTTCTCTAAGACTGTAAAAGAAAACATACATAGAAGTGTAGATACATTTGTAAAGTTGGGGTGGAAGTTGGAAATAGTTCAAATATTGACCATCCACGTTTTCTCCAAGACAATTTTCTTTGAATAGAGTAGAGGAAGGTATTTGAATAGGAGACTTGTGGGAAAATTTTAACATTTGAAATAACTTTTGAGGAAGTAGGAGAGAAAACTGCTTAAAGGAAATAAAAGATGATTGAGAAGCACTGAATCCCCAGGTGAGTTGACAACCATACATTTGACAACCATACATTTACTGTCAGACAAATCTATTTACTTGGGAGAATTTCTTGAGAACTACTAAGGAGCTGTGGCATTATAGTAGTACACTTCTAAGATTAGTAGGCTAATAAATAAATATTATGTACATTTATGATTTTTGTTGTTTTTGTGGTTAACATAAATTAGAAATCCAATTTTTTTTTTTATTTGCTTCTTCTCCAACCACTTAAAATCCATTCGTCCACTTGGAGATTCTCAAAGGAACATCACTTTTAACACACCAGGGGCTCTTTCAGTTATTGTTCAACTGATAATCCATCATCCCTGTGTACACCACCTCTTGGAGAACTCTTACATCTAGATCTCTTCCCTATTCTTGCTTCAGTCTTCTATTGAGAATATGCTAATGAAAAATATTGATCAATATGTTATGAATGTAAAATAAGATAAGCAAAGGCCCTTTTGCTCAGTGAAACCTCTACCAGCTGGCACTGTGATAAATAAAATTCTATCATTAGATCTGTAGTTTTAGTCCTTTCTTACGATTCAGATACAGAAGGAAATGATTACAGGTAAATGTTAATAGGTATCTGTTCTGGTTTTTGTTCATTTACTCGTTTATTTGTTTTTAGATCTTTTCCCAAGAGCATATGTTTACAATGAAGAAAGGAAGAGAGCATGATACACCAGAGCAAAGCACCCATGTGTGTGTTGGGAATTGGGAGTAAGTACAGAAGTGAATGAGAGCAGAGCAAGTGAACTGGAGGCCCCATGACGTTGCTTCCGTTGTAACTGCCAAACCATATTCAGCCGCTTCTGACAGCTACGTCTCCTCTATTCTCTAGATGGGGGCTGCTCATATAAAGGAAAAAAATAAATTCGAGGTTTGAGGAAAATCAATTATAGGTTTTGTCTGGAGTCTGAGTTTGTTTAAAGAAAAGTTGAAGCTCGTGAGAGTAAACGAAGGTGGTGGCAGTATTAGAATAAAAGGATGTGAATGCTGTCAGAGCATTTTTAGGCATTGGGAAATACAGATAAGCGGCTTAGGAAGGTGCTAAAATTTGGAGACAAATTTGGAAATCATTCACATCGAAATGATCTCTGTTGTTCAGGTGATGGATTCATGTATTATTTACTCCTGGAATGGGAGGAATGCTAAAAATCAAAATGCACTTTAACACTGGGACTGAGAACTCAGGTCTTGGACTCTGAGAGTTTGCTGCCAAATTACTGCTCCAGGAATTTCTGTGTCATTTTGGGCAAGACACTCAAAATATCTTAGGCTCAGCAGGAACACTGGTAACATGGAGATAAAAACTATTTCAGAGCTTTAGTTGAGGATTAAGTGGGATAATGCATGTAAAGGGATGAGCAGATGCCTGACATTTACTATGTCCTCGACAAGTGTTACTTAATATTATTATGAATGTTATCATTATTAGCTTATGTACAAAAATTGGCAGGCTTGCCTTTCACCAGTTGTTGGTTTCTTAAACAACTATCGGTCACAATCTTCTCCACTGTATACACAGAATACTTGATACAAAATAAGGGGGCTATTTAATGATTTAAAAAAAAAAATCAGGAAAAAGCACCTGGTGAATGTTAGTATATTCACAGTCTACAGGAAATTCAATTCAATGAAGAAAGGAAATCCAGCATCAGTCTGGAACAACTGTCAGTCTCCAAAATTGATTTTTGTGAGTGCAGAGTGATAATCTTTTACCCGAGTTTCTTAGAGCGAAAGCTTTACAAGGGGGCTGTCTGATAGTTAAGTCCGTTTTAAAAGATATTTCTGTAAACATGCTAAAGTGCTTCCTGTCTCAGACTAGTTCTTGCCGAATGACAGGGCACTATTCAGCGTGATGCCTGGAGCTGAAAATGCAGGAAGCTATAGCTCGTTCTTAATGAATAAATCCTGTGTGTGTTCCTGCTGTCACTTCTGCTAACGCTTTTGTAGAAGCCAAGGCTGGTGCTGCGGTAAACTATCAATAATTAGGACCAAGCGGGTCGGCTATTTTAGTATCTTGACGTAGCAGAAACATCTGTTCCTGTATATACTTCTTTTAAAGCACTGAAGTACAACTTGGAAAAAATTAGTTCCTAGAATGTATCATGTTTTTTCAACCAGTGTTTCCTCGTGTGAGGAAATAAAACATCCATAAAACAAACTATTTTTGAATAAAATAAAGATAACCCTGTCGTGAGAGGTATTTAATTCTTAAATTATTTATTAACATTGGTTTGAATGTCTTATATTTCAAACTTTATTAGCTGCCATAACGATCTTGGCAATGCAGCTACAATATTAGTAGGAAAAAAAGGAGAAATGAGCTGGGAACAGAGAAAAGTAAAAGGGGGAAATTTAAGTGCTTTATCTTTTCAGAAAGAATCTAAACTAACCACTCCAGTTTGGAAGGGAAACAGGTTATTATTAAGGAATGTACAAATCAAACACATGCTTAGCAGTTTACATTAATTTTATATAAATCTAGGTGAATTTTATACACATTCATTTTATATAAGCAGCTACAGTTCCCCTTTAAAGACAGAGATGGAAAACAGTAACTAAACACACTTGCCCTCTCATTTTAAAATAACTTGTAATGCTTACTCTTATTCTATTCAAAGTCATGAGTTTAGCCAGTGTTTGCTTTAATTCTTTTTTTGTTTGTTTTTTTTTCTGTGGTACGCGGGCCTCTCACTGCTGTGGCCTCTCCCGTTGCGGAGCACAGGCTCCGGACGCGCAGGCTCAGTGGCCATGGCTCACGGGCCCAGCCGCTCCGCGGCATGTGGGATCTTCCCGGACCGGGGCACGAACCCGTGTCCCCTGCATCGGCAGGCGGACTCTCAACCACGGCGCCACCAGGGAAGCCCTGCTTTAATTCTTAATTGCACCGAAAACTTTTTCTTCACTTAGGTAGTGTCTGCACATTTTGGGAAATTTTGGCTTTGACACAGATTTTTTTCATACAAAAACTTTCATTAAATAGATGTAACTGTGAAGCAAGCACTACACTTTTTATGAGCATACTTGAACCAATAATCATGTGATTCGTATCCTAAGGAAACTCTATTATTAAACTAGATAAGACAGGAGAATTCATTTTTACAATAAAGTGTGAGAATAGCTAGGTTAAAGGCATTTACAGGATACGAGGTGAGCACAGAACAGAGGCAGTTAAATCATGTATTAAAGTAAAATTAGAATAGCTCAGATAGGAGAGTAACAGGATATTAAACTAGAGTGTTAGGCACAGTCCTGATCACAGATGGCCTTGCGAGTTAAATGAAAGCGCTTGAATTTTGACTAGAAAGCTGAAGGAGGCAGTAAAGAATTTTAATTAGAACTAATGCGTGATCAGATACGCACTTTTAGAAAGTTTACTCCTACTTGGGGGTAGAGGGTAGACATGAGAATGATGAGGTTGGAGGTCGGAGGCCAGTTAGCAGGTTGTTGCTCTAGATAAATAATAAAGTAAGCCCCTCCCCCACCCAGCCTCCTCCTCCCGACCTTGAGGCCGTGAAGGTAGATGAGATCCCTAAGGCTCAGGCCGTCTGGCCTGGTGGCGACTCGATTCCTTTGCAAGGAAATCCCAGCCAAAATCATTTATGAGGATGACCAGTGTCTTGCTTTCCATGACATTTCCCCTCAAGCCCCAACACATTTTCTGGTGATACCCAAGAAACATATATCCCAGATTTCCGCAGCAGAAGATGACGATGAATGTCTTCTTGGATATTTAATGATCATTGCCAAGAAATGTGCTGCTGATCTGGGCCTGAAGAAGGGTTATTGAATGGTGGTGAATGAAGGTTCAGATGGGGGACAGTCTGTCTATCATGTTCATCTCCATGTTATTGGAGGTTGGCAGATGAATGGGCCTCCTGGTTAAGCATGTTGTAGGGATAATTTTCCCTTCTCTATGTAGTGATCAGGCGTGCAAGTTCCAATATGCAAAACAATACCTTTTTTTTTTTGCCTGTGTATGGAGAGATTGCAGAAATAATTTAAAAAACCCATACATAATAAAAGACATTGTTGCATGGTCTGAAAAAAAATAAAGTATGAATTTCTGGGTTAATGTGGTGGTTTATAATGAGAGAAGACTTGTATAGAAGTTGACTGTATATTTGAGAGATCCTTAAAGTATAAACTCATAACTCCTTGGTAATGTGGGTGGTGAGGAAGAAGGAGAAGATATGAATAAACCCTGTATTTCCCAAATTAAATCTTCCTTAAGAATAGAGAGAAACGTCATTGACAAGAATTATTGAATATTTTCTGTATGCCATAAGTGGGGTTGTAAATAATATTCAATATTTAAATATGTATGTATTCATGTGGCTTTGAGCGCAAAAATTAAGAACAGTGTTCTAGTTGCCTGTGACTGCTGTAACGAACTGCCACAAACTTAGTAACTTAAAACCATAGAAAGTTATTATCTTAACAATTCTGGAGTCCAAAATTCTAAGATCAGTACCGTTGGACTGAAATCAAGGTATTGGCAGGGCCATGCTCCCTCTGGAGGATCCAGCTAAGGGGCTGTTCATTGCCTATTCCAGTTTCTGGTGGCTGCTGTCATTTCTTGGCTTGTGGCCACCTCATTCCAATCTTCAAAGCCACCATCTTCTCATCTCTCTCTGTTCTACTTTCACATCACCTTCTCCCTTTGTCTGTGAAATATCATCTTGCCTCTCTCTTATAAGGACACTTGTGATTGCATTTAGGACCTACTCAATAATCCACAATAATATCCCCATCTCAAATCCATAAGATCCCAGGGATTAGGACCTAATGTTTCTGGAGGTCGGTATTCAGCCTACTAAAATTCCGACTGATATAAGTCAAAACAGTAAAATGCAAAGATTAGCTATATTCCTCTGTTTCAAACAAAAATTAACAATCGATAAACTTTGAAAAGAAAGAGACTAACTTTTGTGAAATATTGTATGACTCCATTTGTATGAGGTCCCTAGAGTAGGCAGATTCATAGAGACACAAAGTAGAATAGATGTTATTGAGGGCTGGGGAAGGGATATGGAGAGTTACAGGTGAGTTATAGTTTAATGGGTACAGAGCTTCTGTTTGGGAAGATGAAAAAGTTCTGAAAATAAATAGTGAAGATGGTTGTACAACATTGTGAATGTACTTAATCATACTGAATTATATACTTAACATGGTAAATATTATGGTATTTATATTTTACCACAATTTTTAAAAAGTTAGAAAAAAATGTGCTCTGCCTTATAAAAAACTTCTGACCCAAGAAGGTCAGAGGTCACAGGTACAAGCTTGTGATTAGGAGTGACTTAATTGTCCCACTGCCCCCTTGACTGAACCTGTAGTGTCACCAACATTACCCTAAATGCATGTTTTGAGAGTTGCTTCCCTGCAAGAGGCCTTGGGGGCCAGGTGGAGGTGGCTGCATAACTTCAAGACAAAATAATGAGCGGAAACAAAAAATAAAACAAAATAAGATAAAAAAGAACAAAAAATCTTTACCACTCCAAATGAGCTGCAAAACAAGTTTCAAAAACACGTGAAAAAATATGACCATAAGAAAACTGTCAATCAGTTGGATGAATTTTAAAATGTAGAACAAACTGGGTGGTGGGGGAAGGTTTAAAATAAATATGTTCAGAGGATTTATACTTCTGACCTTGAGGTAGTAACGGGTGCTGGATTTACATCTTCTCTTTTAAGAATAAGAAAAGAGATAAAAAATATGACACACTAGTTTCCAGACACTGGATAATAAACAGCAAAAGAGAGTGATCCTTGAAGAAAGGAAAGTAATCGACATAGGTGACCACTACAAATGCCCCAGCATACGACAGTTTTCAGAATGCAATGAAGGCAGGGGAAAATCAAACAGAGCCTGGTTCTCTCATGGAGGTAAAGATCAGAGTTTGGGTAGATCAACTAGCTCGAATTTGGGGGCAGCATAACAGAGAAAAAAGAACTACATCAACAAGGCACTGAAGATCTTCAGAAAGGGCCTATTGAATTCTGGGGCAAGTACTGATCTACAAATGTGAGAGAGAGAAAACTATTCAGGGCCAAAGGGTAGGGTGGAGGGCAACCCAAATGTATAAAACAGGAGGGCAAACAATTCCCTTCATAACATTTGGGTATAAGGTAGAGGCCTCAGAAATGTATCACCTGACCTGCTCATGAAAAATCTATGCAAACCAGAAGGCAATCAAATAATACCTTTGAGATACTGAAAGGGGGAAAAAACTGTCAACCTAGACAGTTTACACACTTAGTAAAAATATCTTTCAAAATTGAAAGTGAAATAAAGATTTCCAGACCATCAAAAGGGAGAAAGTCCATCACCAGCAGGCCTATTGTTATATACATATATATACACACATTCGACAGGAAGAAATAAAATTATACTACGTAAAAATATGGAGCTACAAAAAAGTATAAAGGCCCTCCAGGAAAGGTAACTATTTGGGTAAGAGACAAGAAAAATAAGAGTAAATTAACCATGATGTCACAGAAATCAGGAAAAAATAAAGGTGAGAGCAGAGATCAGTGAAAAAAACAAACAAACTGAAAAACATTAGAGAAAAACTAGTAGTTCTTAACTCTGGTTCTCTGAATAAATGAATACAATTGATAAAATATGTACTCCTAATGATCAAGAAAACAGGAGATACACATTACCAATGTCAGGAATGAAAGAGGTCACATAGCTAGAAACTCTATAGATATCAATAAAAAGAAAAAAACTAAGGGAACATTATAAACAATTTTAAGCCAATAAATTTTGCAACTGTATAAATCCTTTGAAAGAAGTGAACTATCAAATGTCACTCAAGAATGCAAAAATATGAATGTCCTCTATTACAGGCTAAATTGTGTTGTCATCCAACCTCCCCTCCAAATTTATGTTGAAGCTGTAACCCCCAGTACTCAGAATGTGACTGCATTTGGAGACAGGGCCTTTAAGGAGGTCATTATGTTAAAATAAGGTTGTGAGGGTGGGCCATAATCCAATCTGACTGGGGTTGTTATAAGAAAAGGAAATTTGGACACACAAAGAGACACCAGGTGCTTGGACACACAGAGAAAAGACCCTGTGAGGACACAGTGAGAACGTGACCATCTGCAAGCCAAGGAGAGAGTCCTCAAAGGAAACCAAACCTGCAAACACCTTGATCTTGGACTTCCACCCTCCAGACCGTGAGAAAATAAACTTTCTGTTGTTTAAGCCACCCAGTGTGGTATTTTGTTATGACTACGTAGTCCTAGCAAATTAGTACAGCTTCGGATCTATTTAAATTAATTAAATCCTTCTGATTAAAAATACTCCAGGATCAGGTAGCTTCACTTGTAAATTCTTTCAAATATTTAAAGATTAATTGATACTAATTCTACACAAAATCTTCCAGAAAGCAGAAAAGATGGGAACACCTTGCAATGCATTTTATGAGGCCAGCATTGCTCTGATACCAAAACCAGACAAAATCATTCTTGAAAAAGAAAAATTTCAGTTTAATATCTTTCATGAATATAAACACAAAGTCCTTAAAAACATTTCAGGAAATCAAATCTACAGATAAATAAAAAGATATTGTGAAAGGCAGAATGATGGCTCCCACAAATGTCCATGTCCCAATCTCTGGGAACTATTAACATACTACTTTACATAGCAAAAGAAAGTTTGTAAATTAAGAATCTTAAAGTGGGGAAACGATCTTGGATTATCCAGGTATGCCCAATGTAACCACATGGGCCCTTAACAGGGAAAGAGGGAGACAGAAGAGAGAGGGGGTGATGTGACTACATAGGGATGATCAGAGAAATGCGAAGTTGCTGGCTTTGAAGGTGGAGGATGGGGGACACAAGCTAAGAAATGTGGATGGCCTCTCAAAGCTGGACAAGGTAAGGAAACAGATTCTCCCTCAAAGCCTCCAGACAGGTACGTAGCTCTGCCAACACCTTGATTTTAGCCTAGTAAGCCCTGTGTCAAACTTCTAACCTACAGGCTATAATAATTTGCATTGTTTTAAGCCAGTGAATTTGTGGAATTTGTTTAGAGAAATAATAGGGATTTTTATTATATTCAAGTAGGATGCATGCCAGGAATGTTTACAGACTAAACGCAACAACAATAGCAACTAAAACATAATCACCTCTACAGATACAAAGAAAGTATTTGATGATGTTAACACCCACTCAAAACAAAACTTCTAACAAACGAGAAATACATCTACTAAAAACCTGCAGCCATTGTTATACTTGTTGGTAAAATATTGATTTTTTTTAACCCCAAGATCAAGAACAAGGCCAGGATGCTCACTCTCACCACATCTAATCACCATTGCATTGGATCCTAGTCAGTGCAAAAATACAAGAAAGAAAAAAAGAAAAAAAATCATATACTTTTAATAGATGACATCATTTATGTAATCCTAAATAATTTGTTTACAGAACTAAAAAGCTAATGTAGCAAAGCTACAGAAAACAAGTTCATATATAAAATTGACTTGAATTACTATATATTACTGATGAACAGTTGGAAATTAAATTTTTTCAAAAACAATACACTGAAAAAATGAAAAAAATAAATATTAAAGGTAGCCAAAGAAATGGAAATAAAGTGACATAATCACTGAATGAAAGTTTTTATTCGAAAAGATATATTCCATATTTATGGAACAGAATAGATATTTCAGGAAAAAGAACCATTTACATATGAAAAGACACAATAAGAGGTAAAAGGCAAGAAAAAATTTAAATTATTTTTAATATCTAGAGTATGTATAGTTACACACACACATAACTGCATACAAATCAATAGGAAAAAAGCAACAAGGAAACAATACAAAGTTGGGAAAATGACACCAACAGGCATCATTTGTACAAAGTTGGGAAAATGACACCAACAGGCATCATTTGTAAAAAAAAAAAAATTATAGAAAATAAAATAAGACCAATAAACACAGGATAAAATATCTCATACTACTGGTAAACAGGTAATACAAATTAAAGTAATGTGATACTTTATCATATTCATTTGATAGGTAAAACAAAAAATATCTGGCATGTAGGTAAAGCAATAATAATTTCTATGAATTGTTGATTGATTGTCAATATCTTGTAAATTTAGAGGTTGTTTACATTGTAACTTTTAGCTTTCTACTTTTGGATATAAAACCTAGATCCCAAGGCTCTAGCATATGTGCAAAAAAAAAAAAAAGCCATGTACATGATTATTCAGTAAAATCTCAGTTTGTTTTTTTAATATATAAATTAATTAATTAATTAATTTATTTTTGGCTGTGTTGGGTCTTTGTTTCCGTGCGAGGGCTTTCTCTAGTTGCGGCAAGTGGGGGCCACCCTTCATCGCGGTGTGTGGGCCTCTCACTGTTGCAGCCTCTCTTGTTGCGGAGCACAGGCTCCAGACACGCAGGCTCATTAGTTGTGGCTCACGGGCCTAGTTGCTCCACGGCATGTGGGATCTTCCCAGACCAGAGCTCAAACCCGTGTCCCCTGCATTGGCAGGCAGATTCTCAACCACTGCGCCACCAGGGAAGCCCCCTCAGTTTGGTTTTAATAGTGAAAAATTGTAATCATCTAGATGTCCATCAACAGCAGAAAGGATAACTGATGTGCAATGTATTAATATAACACAATGTAAAATAATTTAAATGAGTGAACTAGCAGTATGTATATGAACATGGACAAATTTTAGAGGTATAATTTTTAGTGCCAAAAAGCATAATAATTTATACAATATACTATCCTATAAGTTTAAAAATATTCAAAATAAAACTCAGTATTGTTTATGGCTATATAAATGTAGTATAGTAAAAGTATAAAAAATTTTCATCAGAATGAAAATCACCAAATTCAGATTACTGAATACCTCAAAGTAGAGACGGAGGGAAGTAAAATCAGGGAGGGATAAACAAAAGATGAAAATAGATTCAAAACAACTAGGGCAAAATGTTAAGGTATCCTGATCCCGGGTGGGTTTATAAAATAAAGTTTATAATATTTTTCTTTACACTTCTCAGTATGTTTGAATTATTTAATGATAAGATAGACCATATAAAAGAGAAACTGCTGTTATCTTTATCAAGTAGCTTAAGGTTGACTTTCTTTATCTTACTAATAATGTACTAATTCATGAGTTCACAGCTAAATGAGACAGCACTGCACGACAGTTAAACCTGTTCATATCCAATGTACTGTTTTTACTGTTATATGAAATAGGTTTCACTGAGAGTTGGTCAACTGTAAAATTATAGCCGTTGAGGATAAAGAACTATATCGGATTGTATTAAACCTAAGTCATACTTTGTGTGCATAATCTTTTGCCAGCTGCCTATCTCCATTTCCTCTGACTTTAGCACCCTCTTCAGACAGCAGTTCTGAACGTTTCTTTGAAAGCCCAGAAACTTGTTTTCCTGGCACATGAGACAAGAGAATCTGTTTACATGTGGATGACTTATTGACAATTATTTTAATATCACTTATAAAAATTCCTTTGTGGATCTATGTCTTTATCTGAACCAAGCTTCCGCTATCCTGGTAATTCCAATGCTGAGATGGAAAGCCTCTGTTAAATTGTGAAAGCACATCTGAATGCTATCCTCAACATAGAAATAATTGTTGGTAAGTTCTTGTTCCAGAAACCAAAAGATAGTCCATGTGGAATACGTATGTTTAGTTGCCTATGAAATGACTTACTGTACTGAATCAGTTAAGGAATGTAACAATGGGTTTTAACAAAATGTAAGGTTGCTATACTTGTTTCATTTGATGCCCAGTGATTCTATTATGTTCCTTAATAGTTTGGAAATCTGGGTTTTAATATTCTCTTTATTTCCTTACTCTGGGACTTTAAATCTCTAAACTGGGGGCAATAATATTTACCTGATTTCAGAAAGCTTTGTAGTGTTTTGATATCTCTGATTCTCTCATAATAATAATCTTCCTTTTTTAAAAAGGAGAAATGAAGCAGAAACATAAAAAAGTGTTGTCTAGGCATTCATGAAGAATTTGGCTGTCTTGACTTTTCATTTAATTATATACCTTAAAATTAATCTCTTATTTGGGCAAAGTTTAACAGGTTTTAAACCATTAAGAAGATCCTATTTCCCTGGAGAAAAGATGATTTTGAAACTTAATTGCAATAGGTTTAACAATACAGAAGTCCTATCTAATATATATTTTTAAAACCCTTGAAAATTAACGTGCCATTTCATTCACACAGACTCATTCCTGGAAAAAAAATTAATCATCTGGATCTATATTTCAGAGAAGTGCAAATATCTCAAAATAAAACATATTAACATAACATTCTATCACTTTGGAGAAAGGCAACTCTAATCCATAAATTCAGGAACAAAAAAATCCATTGGTCTACCCTTATACAAACAACTATTTGAGGTAGGGTTTTCAAGGTGGCAAAAACTCAAAAGTTGAGGCACCTGTTTCAATAACCTAAATAGACTGATTTTTGGGTCTTTGTAGTGAAACAGAAATCAGGTAAATTTTTCATGACTTGAGATTCCTTTACAATCTTTGCTGCATCCAATTACTGATAGCTGTTATTCAATCACACATCACATTATAAATTCATGCCTTCCGTTCCACAATCAAAATCAGTACCACAGGAGATGAAATGAAAGAAGAACTTGCTGTATAAAAAAATAATAAAATAAAATTCAAAAAAAAAAACATTTAAAAAAAAAAAAAAGAAAGAGAATCTACTTTACATCTAGGTCTGTTTCAACCACAGCCTCATGCCAGTAAATGAATATTAATTTCCCATCAAGTGAAAGTGATATTCTGTATGTTAACACGTATGAGAGAAGCCATAATTTGGAAATTATTTATTAGTGTAAAGCTTTGGAAATTATGAATGATGCCCTTTTCAGTGCCAAATGAACTGGCAGTCTTATGCTTTTTCTAGGCCTATCTTTGTGCCAAGTCATAGGCTAGAGGCCTTCTACCTAATGTTTGATCAAATCCTCTAACTGTCATCCTAGGTGATAATACAGGATTAGTGAATCTCAAGAAGCCTCAGAAACTACCCCAGAGATTTCAAGGTGTGGGGATAAGGGTTACCCAGAGGGGTCTTCAACACATTGCCCCCTGATGAAATGTGTCCTCACTGGAGCCAGATGGAATCTGTCCTCTGGAACCCTCAGTTTTAGGGAAAGAGCTAATGCAACAGGGAGAGCCAAGCTATTTTCAAATTTAAAAAATGTTGTTTTTGTTTTTTGTTTTTTTGCTTCAGTCCAAGGCTGTTGTCAAAGAAATAAGCTTCTCTCAGGGCTTCAACAACACTGACCTGTGATCAGGAGTTCTTTACTGCTGTCTTTCTCTGTCACTAGTGCAAGTCTACCTGTGGGCCTCATCTGTCTCCTTATCTACCCACCCAGTGAAAACTGGCAGTGTCCTCGGGCAGGGACAGAGGCCCTGTAGGTAACCCCAAGCCTGATCCCTGATGTTAAGAGCAAACCGTTGACCTTGTCAGACTGATATCCCAGCCCTTCCCAAACACTGAAGCTCCATGCAGAAGGCTAAGTGAAGGCACGCCTTGCTTCTTCAGGTACTGTATTTGTGGTTTACTAGAATATAACTCTAGGTAAATCAAACTTAAAAACATTTTTGTTCTTGTTGTTGCAAACAATCATTTTCTTTTTAAAATCATACTTAATGTTATAGATCACTTGACTAGTTTTGCCTAGCTTAGAGAAAAATCATTTTCTTGGGATGAAGTTAAGCCACTTCTGTGTTTATTTCTGTGATACGTAAATCCTTCCCAGTCCATCTGAGAAAGCATTAGCTATGCTATCTATGCCCTTTCTCAAGGAAACAGTTCCTAGTAAATCCATAGCCATGCAGGTAGGAATAGGACACCTGTTAGGAAATCAGATTTCAGGTTAAATCCACTGTTATCTGAACACAAATGTGTGAAATAATCAAGCACCATCAGACGGCAAACAGACAGTTTTTGGAATAAGGAGTCATCTGAATGTGGGGCATCAGAAGCAGTCATGTAGGAAAGGGTTTATTTGTAAAAGGTAATTGTCTTTGAGACTGGTATTTTTGGCACTTGGCTCCTAATATGTAGTAAAATTAAACAGAGTTTTTAAAAATTCAGTGAATACGGGCTCTACCCAGGACTTACAGAATCAATATTTCTGAAGTTGAGACTCAGGATCTGTGTTTTAAAATACTACTCTAACAACTTTGATGCCTAGCCAGATTTGGGAAACCACTGACCAAATACTGAATGTAGAAGATAATCTCATTGTCATCAAAACCAGGAGAGTAAAGAACAATTCTCATCACAGTCCTAAGAAACTACTTCCTAGAAGTCAGTTGCATTACAGCAGTTGTATCTCCTGGATTTCTAGAATGTACATGGGCTAAAGTTAGAATAATTAGGAGATTTATTGCATCTTTGTATTTAAAAATTAATTTTTATCAAGCACAGAAAAATTTTAAATGTATCAACAATAAATATAGCAGTTAAAATAACAGCAAGAATCAACACTTACAGAGTGTTTACTTTGTGCCAATAACACACTCGAAGGACCTCAAAGGTCAGAGTTGCCATACAGGAGAATCCAGAAAATAGCAAGAGAGAATCTGGATTAGTCCAAATAAAAATGATTACTTTTGCTTTTCCTGATTGTGCATATAATTTTTTTTCTCAAGTCCATTAGTGAAATGTTAGTTAACAACAGAGCTATTCTGTAAAAGCCTAATATACCATTTAGTTTCTCTATACCTACATTAGTTCTAAGTAATGGTTTCCTCATGATTAGCTTAACCTCCTTACAAAATGATCAAAATCCCCAACAGGTCTTTATTCAAGAGAGTTATTTAACTGTAGTTTACTTCCTGGGCAATTTAATCATGTACAGATATCTAAATATAGAGAAGCAGATAAGCGTGTTTCTTACCAAATGGTTTCTGATCACTGCCCATTATCAATTCAGTGTTTAATATGGATAAAGAGCCCTCAGTGCTCCCCAAGGGGCCATTGCATTTCCACCTGTCCCCTTCCATCCCTCAGAAATATCAGGCATTTTGAAATGGTTCTTGCTTCTTCTCATGCATAGTTCCAACAGGATTACTAAAGACCTCAATTTATATGCCTTATGTATAAAAAGTATAGGTTGATGCATTTGTCATTACGTCGTTTATTTTCACAATATCCCAAAGAAATAAGGAATGACACAGAGGGTGATGAATATGTTGAGGATAACAATGATGATGATGATGATTGCAAAAGGGGTAGAGAGGGAGGAAGAAGAAAAGATAATGATGGTGAAAAAAAAGGAAAGAGGAGCACAATGTAAGAACTTTTGTTTATTGATTGGTTATTGTGAGCCCGGTTCAAAGCCAAGCATGTTATATAATCTATGAAGTAGGCACTCAATTACTCCCTTTGCTGTATGCAAAACCGTTTATGTGATTTGCTCTAATCAAAAGATAAAAAGAGAGACGCTAGAACTCAAACCCAGGTCTGCCCAATTCTCTAGTGCAAGTTTATGAGAATTATATACTTTTGAAAAAATTGATGAATAGAAGCAGGCTGAAAAAAAATCTTAGTTCGAAAAAAATCATACAGCAATAATCTCAGGTCTCAGGCTGCACAAAGGAATTCTAGCTATCTGCAAATATGTTCTCCTTCTATGACATTTAATGACAAAGGGAATGGATAGCTTACCTGATAAATACTCATTTAACTGCTTTTTCAGAAGAGTGAGTGTATGTCAACTTTACTGAAAATTTTAATCCCATGAATAAAAAGATATATTTTATGTTTTTATTCATGTAACATTAAAAGTGTTAATACTAAAATCAAGACTGTGAGACTAAAATTTCATTATGTTGTGTGGAAAGGCATTACGATTTAAAGTTAAAAATGAGAAGAGTATCAATATTACAGCCTATTGAGTGATGATTTTAATTTAAAAAAACAGTACTAATAATTTAAATTTTAAATATGCTATAGAGGAAGTCATTACAAAGCTTCGTGTTTGTTTATACCCAAAGGGTTAGGTATACTTACTAGGTACGCATTTAACACATATTAAAAAAAAGAGATCTGAGATTCCTTTAAGAATCAATTTTTCCAAAAATCACCTCTGTGATACAGATAAGCCTCCCTCACCCCCCAAATAGCTCTAGTATGGTATCATTAAAAAGGAAATAGATCTTACGTTCAAACTTTTTATTTCTCAATTTCCATTAAAAACCCCCAATTATATTGTCCTTCCCTTAAGAGTCCACACATACATATTTTGGATGTGCTGCCTGGAGATGATGCAAGTGCTGTCAAGTTTCCTAGTCTGGATTTTATTTCCTTCAGGATGAGAAATAGAAGTACATAATGTGGCAGAGAGAGAAGTGATTATCCTGTTGCTTAAGAGGCAAATGTTTTAGTGATGTGCAAAATAAAAAGCATTACAAATTCCAAGTGATATGTGATGCTGTTCTAAGTGTGGGAATAAGAATATCTGGGGAAAGGAATTGTTTGTGGAGGATGAGTGGGTCTGAATAAGTGGGAGTTTGTTCCAGAAAACTAAGGTGGACAGATGGAGTTGGGGTTTGGAGCATGACTTAGGTTGAAATGTGCATCCCGAAAAATACACTGTTCCTCTATTTTTCATTTTCCTGATTCACTCCCTAACCTTGTTTTTTGTGTGCTTTTTTCTGTCCCCTGCATTTCTCTCCTGTCCTTTTCTTTGAACCATGTTTTTTTAAACTTATGCTTTAATTACTCGATTACATGACTTCTTTTTCAAAATACAAATACAACCTGAAGTGCCTCCTTTTTATACATATAGAAGATGCTATTGGCAACTTCTCATGATGATGCACTTAATGTCTGAAAAAGAATGAAACAGCAAAATGAATTGAAAGATGCCACTGCCCTTCTTGTAATCCTATTATTGTGTATTATTCTTAAACATTTCAAGTCTGGTAAATGTTTAATCGTATCTTCCCATTGTGTATTTAATTGTTAAGAAACATGTTTTTGCAACAAAAGCTTTGACTGTGAGATACTAAACATAGACTGAGAGATACTAAACATGATCAATGAATGAATGTTCTATAGCTGAGCACCGAGGGCGGGAGCAGAGAAAATTCTGAAAGGGGAACTTGCTTACGAAATATATGCCAATTGTTTCCTAAATCATTTAAGAGTGTTTGAGTATTCCACATCGCAGTTTAAAAAGATTATAACAGTTCCATGACTTAGTAAAGCTTTTCCTACATGCAAAGAAAAAAAAAAAAGATGCTATTGGACTTTAAAAGGTCCAAGCGACAGAACACTGAAGCCTGGAGCAGCTGGAGAGCCTTATCTTCCTTTGGGCTTCACTCAAAATTGGCAGATTTTAGACTCAACGTGGTAAATGGGTCTGTTCTGAACAGTATATCCAAAGTGGTATACCTAGGGTGGAGTCTCCAAATGCCGTGATTTTTTTTTCACCTTAAAGTAACTAACCTACATGTCTGAACTACTGGAAAACTAACAATTTTACAGAAGTATCAGGCTCCAGGATTTATCTTTTTATTCAAAAATATGATGTGCAAAGTCATCCATGATAGCTGATTATTCTGAGTTGCCAGGTTATATTAGAATAATTTTATTTCTTTAGTGTTTGAAAGCTCCATAAATGAATAATAGGTCCTGAGATCTGTGTTAATTTGTAATTGGAGTAAACAGCTGAGCAAGCTTCTAATAGCTCACTGGCATACAGTAAGAATGATCATCACCTGTATCAGCCAGTAGGCACTTTAAATGAGTATGTAATAGGAATCCCAACCCTTGCATCTTTTAAAGTTTTGGTGATCGCATTAATTATTGGTTCCCCCAGGAGTATAATACTGCTTTTAGCTTATAATTTTGAAAGGTACGGTGAATTCCAAGTACTTTCAGTGGTCAAAATTGCTCTCACTCCATGAATTGGAAAGGCAACATGGGGACTGTGCCAGTTTTTAGAATATCTGTTTCAGAGAAGTTTTTGTTTCTGGCCAGAAAGTACGGCCAATATGTAACAAAGGCTGGATTTAGCCTCCTAAGAGAAACAAATAACTGGAGAAAATAAATGGAACAATGTTTTTCAAAATATTGGACTTTAGGCAATGGAGGATAGTGACTCTTGAGAAAGAAAAAACAAACCAAAAAAACCCAAATAAGGTGAGCTCTAAAATTGCCTAAGTTTACTGTCTTGAGGGAGTTTCCAGGTCACAGAGCAAGAAGGAGAAACCCGGGTAGAGCTTGGCAGGTTCCCCAAGTAGAGGAGACAGATCTAATAGTCCAGGGAGAACAAGGTAGCTCGAGCTCATAAGACAGAGTGGTGAGATAATAGAGCTGCACAGAGAATGAACTCTAGAGATCTGTAGAGGGATCCCACAAGTGTTCATCAGAGTACTGATAGTGAAAGGATGTGAAAAACTACCTGAGGCTTGGAAATGAACCAACTAAGAGGATTACAATAGAGTAACTTCAGCTTGCCAAGCTTTGGGAATAAAACCCTATTTCCACCAGTCAGACTGGAAACCCTCGCAATTCACTGAACATTTGGTAGTGTATTCAGGAGAATCTTACCGCAGTGGTGGGAAATAATTAGCCATGGACTGAGCACTACTCCAGACCCACCTATCAAATCTTAAATGTAAGACTCAAAAATCTCAAACTATTTCTCAGTAGCATAAATGTGTCCCAGAACAAAGGTTGGGAATATAGTATTACAAAAATGTCTAGCACCCAACAAGGTAAAATTAACAATGTCTAATGTCCAGTAAAAAATTATCAGGCATGAAAACATGCAGGAAAATGCAACTCATAATGAGGAGAATAAGTCGACTGAAACTGATCCCGATGTTGGAATTGGCAGACAAGGACACTAAAACAGCTATTACAACTGTATTCCATATGTTCTAAAAGCTAGAGGAAAAGTTGAGTATGTTAAGTAGTGACAGAAAAGATATCAAAATATAGCCAAACTTCTAGAGGTGAAAACTACAATGGCTGAGATGAAAAATGCACTGGATATTATTAACAGCAGACTATGCATTGCAGGAGAAATAATTAGTGAACTTGAAGATATAGCAACAGAAATTATGCAAAATGAAATATACATGGAAAAAATGTATAATTTAAAAAATGAACAAGACATTAGTAAATTCTGGGATAATTTCAAAATTCTAATTATAATTGCAGTTGGAAGCATGAAGTTTGGCTGAGATGGGGGAAAAGGAGTAGTAGAAAAGATATTTGAAGAAATAATGATATGAAAATTACCAAATTGATTAAACTGTAAACCCACAGTTCCAAAAATCTCAACGAACTCCAAGCACAAGCAAAATGAAAAAATGCATGCACACACACACACACACACACACACGTGTGTGTGTGTGTGTGTGTATATATATATCTATATATATCTATATATATAATTTTATCAAGGTGGATCATAATTAAATTGGCCCAAACCAGCGAGAAAGAGAAAATCATATAGATAGCCAGCGGGAAACATATATTGCATTTAGGAGAACAAAGATAATTTCTTGCTGGAAACAATGTTAGCAATAAAATCGTTGAGTAACATCTTTAAAGAACTGGAAAAAACCCAACTTCTCAGTCTAGAATTACATACCTAGCAAAAATATCTTTAAGAATAAAGCCAAATAGACAATAAAGGCAAAAAAAAAGTTTAAAGAATTTGTCATCAGCAGGCCTGAATTATAAGAAATGTTAAAGAAGTACCTCAGGAAGATGAGAAATTTTCTTCTTATTTAAGTTCATTTTAAAAATACTGAATGATTAAAACAAACACAATAACAATGTATTGTGGAGGTTATGAAAATTGTAGAAGTAAATGTATAACAACAATAGTGCAAGGACCAGGAGGGAAGAAATGGAAGTAAATTGCTGTCAGTTTCTTATACCATATGTGAAATGGCATAGGGTTGCACGAAGTCAGATGGTGAAGTTCAAAGACTTGTAAACTCTAAAAGGATGACTACAGTAACACAACATTTATAGTAAATAAAAGAAATAAAATGGACCCATGAAAAATATGAAATTAAACTAAAAGAAGGAAGTAAAAAAATGGTAAGAGAGGCTAAAAGAGGAGGAAAAATGGAACAAGGAACAGATGGGACAAACAGAAAATGAACAGGAAATTTTTAGATTTAAATCTAACCATATAAACACTATGTTGATGTAAATGGGTATTCAGCCATCAAAAATGAGAAAATCCTACCATTTGTGACAAGATGGATGGAACTTGAAGGCATTATGCTCAGTGAAATAAGTCAGAGAAAGACAAACACTGTATGACTTCACTTACATGTGAAGAAGGGCAAAAGCAAAACAAAAACCAAGACCAAACTCCTAGAAAAAAAGATCAGACTTGTGGTTACCCAAGGCAGTGGGTCAGGGGAGGGGGAATTGGAGGAAGGTGGTCAAAAGGTACAAACTTCCGGTTATAAGATAAATAAGTACTAGGGAAGTAATGTACATGATGACTACGGGTAACACTCCTGTATGATATATAGGAAATTGTCAAGAGAGTAAATTCAGAGTTATCATCATAAGGAGACTTTTTTTCTTTTTATTGTATCTGTATGAGAAGACAGATGTTAATTGAACCCTACTGTAATTATTTCACAATATATTTAAGTCAAACCATCGTGCCATATGCCTTAAACTTATACAGTGATGTATGTCAATTATTTCTCAATAAAACTGAAAAAAAAAGAAAAAAATGCAAATGGGATAAAAATAACAGATATTGCCAGATTGGATAAAAAAGCAAGACCCAATTATACGTGCCTAAAAGAAATCTGTGTTAAATAATAAGACACACATATGTTAATAGTAAAAGGACAAAAAATTATATGCCATGCTAATGTTAATCAAAGGAAAGTTGGAATGGCTGTATTAATAACAGATATAGTATATTTCAGAGAAAAGAATATTATCAGGGATTAAAGACATTCATTTCATAGTGATAAAGGGATGATGTACCAAACCTAAATGTTTATGTACCTAATAATAAGCTTCAAAATACATGAAAGTAAAATTGATAGAATGTCAAGGAGAAATAGAAAAATCTGTAATTAGAGTCCGAGATTTTAACATGCTTATCTCAAAATTAACAAGGAGATAGAAAATCAGTGATCATGTATTGAACCTGAGCAACAATATTAAACAGATTAGCTTAACTGACAAGATAAAATACTCTATCCAAGAACAAAAAATACTCATTCTTTTTAAGTCCTCATGGAAAATTTATAAGATAATCTATATCCTGGACTATAAAACAAGTCTCAATAAATTTCAAAAAATTCAAGTTAAATACAGTATAGTTTCTGATTAAAATGAAATTAGAAATCATTAACAGAAAGATCTCTGGAAAATCTCAGATGTTTGGAAATTATATAACACACTTCTAAATAAGCCATGTTTCAAATCTATTTGAAACGGAATAGAATTTTTAAAAAAATCAAAAATTGTGGGATGTTGTTTATTCAGTACTTAAAATTGGAAGCACTAAGTGCATGTATTATTTTTTTAAAAAATAGTCTCAAATTAATGACCACACCTTCCACATTGAGTCTAGAAAACAAAGTGCAAATGACAGCTAATGTAAACAGAAGAAAGGAAATAATAAAAGATTGTAGTGTAAATCAATATAATAGAAAACAAATTTAAAATACAGAAAAAATTAAAAAAAGATAGTTCCTTTTAAAAATTTTAAAAATAAAAATTCTAGCTAGAGCAGCCAGAAAAAAAGAGGGCAGAAAAGTACCAATATCAAAAATGAGATAAATGACATCACTAGAGATTCCATGAATATTAAAAGCACAATGAGGAATATTATAAACAACTTTATGCAAAGAAATTTGACAAAAAGATGAAATGAAAAAAATTTTGGAGATGAAGAAGAAGTATATATCTTGAGTAGCCTGATATCTCTTGAGGAAATTCAATCTGTAGGTTAAAACATTATGAAAAAAGAAAACTCCAGAACTGAATGGGTTTTCTGGTGATTTAAAACAAAAAATTAAGGATGATGTAATACCAATTCTACACAAACTTCTCCAGTAAATTGTAGAGGAAAGAATATTTCCTAACTCATTTTATGGGACCAACATTATTTTGCTAACAAAACCAACGACAAAGCAAGAAATAGAAATGGAAACTAATATCCCTTATAAACATGGATACAAAACTTCCTAACAGAATTTCACTGATCAAATCCATAAATATACAAAGTGAAGTTCATCCCAGGAATGCATGGACCATTTACCATTCAATAACCAAGAACTATTATTCACCATATTAACATACTAAAAAATGTAACACCATATGATTATCTCAATTGGTAGAGAAAAAGCATTTGACAATATCAAACACATATTCCTGGTTTAAAAAAAAAACAAACTCTCATCAAAATAGGAATAGCAGGGAATTAACCTCATTTCTGTAGACTTTTGGCATATAAATCATCTCTTCTAGGGTTTTAATTGTACTTCTCTCCACGAAAAGGTTGGAGGTGGATTCTAGTTTTTATGTCTAGAAATACTGAGGGTGGTAAAAGTGGGACACAAGCAGAATTGCCTTGTCCTTACAAGGTAAATGCTTTAGGCATGGTCATTAAAGGGACTTCAAACAAGGCAAGGACAAACAAGCTACTTCTGTTGGCTTGAGAAGCTCAGTAGGATTTAGTGGTTCAAAGTGATCAGTTTTATAGTAACCTAATCCTATGACTTTATTCTAATTCCCAGTTTACCTATTCTCCCCACTATCCCCAACCCCGTTTCCTAAGGTCAGCCATTATACTTGTGAATATTATTAATATTTTATTTTGCCAATCATTTTGCTTCTTTAGTCCTTCTGCTGCAATTGGTAAAGACTATTATTGAATGGTATCTTAAAGAATTAAAACAAGGTCCTATTGTATAGCACAGGGAACTATATTCAATATCCTGTGATAAACCTGAATGGAAAAGAATTTTAAAAAGAATGTATCTATCTCTCTGTGTATCTATCTATC
Source organism: Leucopleurus acutus (assembly GCF_964270905.1). NCBI lineage: Eukaryota > Metazoa > Chordata > Mammalia > Artiodactyla > Delphinidae > Leucopleurus > Leucopleurus acutus. The sequence continues at coordinate 53,571,432 of NC_139160.1, forward strand.
TATCTATAACTAAATCACTTTGTTGTTCAGCAGAAATTAACACAGCATTGTAAATCAACTATACTTCAATAAGAAAGAAGAATTAGGACTTAGATTGTTTGTCTCATTCTTTAGGCTTACAAGTCAATTACAAAAAAGGAAGCCATCACTACACCCCTAGGTCATTATCAACATTTTATTCAATAGTAGCAGCTACTTAATCAAGACTTGTACATAATGGGCACAGGAGAGCACAGGTACTAACAATGCACCTTTTTGCCGCTGCCCGTCAGAGACTGTTGGAATCCTGTTTTTGTTTTTTTTAACTATAGCTGTATTCTTACAGTATCCAGATCTATGCATATTGAATGACCAATCCTAGATAATGATTATTGAATGTCTACCACCTGCAATCATTTCCAATGTCATTCTTCTTTTGGTTATTTTTGTAGTTGCAAAACCTGGAAATGTGCTGGCAAATTTAAGAAAAAGGAAATTTTCTTAAATATTAGATATTTAACAGGATCAGTAGGATGATCAGAGTAAAAATAAAGCAAACTTGTAGACGTATATCTAAAACCATGCTGCAAAAGTTACCTCCTAGAAACCCATTCTGGAGCTTTCTCTCAAAACTAAATGCCAAAAAAAAAAAAAATCAACTTAACTGCAGTGTCTTTATTATTACTACCAGTACTGATGCCACCTCTGCATGAGAAATATAATCTTGCTACTGCTACCATTCCTCAAGTCTGGAGTTCAAAATGTTAGTTCTACAGAGTGGAAGATGACTCATAATGTGATGATTCTTTTATAACACAAGCAAATTATTCAAAGATGATTGGTACTCAGGAATATTCAATATTTCCCCTACAGTCAGTGTGCTTTGCCTGTCTCTCCATATGTAAATAGGGTTTATCATGCTTATATTCTTAACTTAGTCCATAAATTACAGAATATGGGATCATGACAGAAATAGAGAAGGGTTGGTTATCACCTAGAGAATCTGTATTTTGAGCCGGGGATGATATGTGATTGGACTTTGTGTTGCCTCCCTCTTGCATCTCCCTCCCACCCTCCCTATCCCACCTAGGTAAGCATTTATTATTAATAAGTGAAAGGCCATTTCAGGCTTTACTAAAATCAGACAAGAGTATTTTACTAGCCCAGGAATTCAGGATTAAAATCACTTCTTCCTATAATAGTGTTCATGACTTTATAGTTTAGTTTGTATTTGCTTGGGTGTGAAATATATATTTTATTCAATAGCATGTTTACATAAATCAAGCGAATCAAAGTATAATCTCCAGTCAGTGTAATTCATTTACTCTTGCAAAGGTCACCACATGATCTATCACTTTGGACTTTTTATGAGTTTTGGGAGTAGACTTGCAAAAAGGAACACAGAACTAGTGCAACCCATAGGTGACTTCACACTCCTTGGGAAGAAAAGGAGAGCTGGTGTGTGGTGCTGCCTAAGCACAAAGCCAAATGTAGTAAGTAGAAGGCTGGCTATCCAGATGTAGCTGATCTGTCCAATTCATTTCACCACATCGAGCTCCTGCCCTAATTGGGGACAGTCCTATGCAATGCTTCAGGAAGTCCATTGTGGGGAAGGCTGTTTGCACAGTATATGCCATCTACTGCTTTGCATCTTGTTCTTAGGATTTCTGGAATTCAGTGTACTTGACTACTGCCAAAGTGTGGTCTCAATTAAGATAAACGTATTTTATTCCCTCTCTCCCCAGAAGTATGTTAATAGTAAGAGATGTTTGCTTGTTTATTTACTCTTTCTTATATTTATGATAGAAAAAATTAGTATCATGGTATCATTAGATAAATTATAAAATTCTTCTCCATTTTTATACTGTCTAATGGAGTCTTCATTTTATAGATTAAAGAAGCTGAAATCTAGAAATGGTAATGACATGTCCAAGGTCAGATAAGAAATGGCAGAAGTGGACTAAAATCTAGGTTTTGATGACACAGGTAATGTGCTTTTCACTATAGTCACTCACTAAAGCTGCTTCCTAACAGAGGATACTTTATAGTTGACTAACGCTCATCACAAAGGAGAGTAATTTCAAGTCATCTGATTTCCAATTCTATGTTTTGACTCCATTAGAAATAAGAACTGATGTCATTTTATAGAAAACAACAACAACAACACTATAGGCAAACTTAATTGAGCCCCTATACAGTCCTCTCTGTCAGTGTAAATATGGATATACTATGAAATACAATCCCCCTAATTAGCTCCTACTAGTTTTTGCCAAAGTAACCTGACAAAGAGCCGATAGTGATTTGAACTCCGGGGTGAGTCCAGGTATAATGAACACACCTAATTTATGTTAATACAAATTGCAACAATAGACCTGGAGCCATTGTGTTCCAATAAAATACAAATTAGAGCTAGCCACTTTAAAAATTTTCAAACATCATATATTTCATATCATTGTATAATGTGTTTTTTTGTAAACGATAACTATTAATTTATTTTTTCAATGTATATCTAAAGAGCATTTGACATATGCAAGGCAGGATTTATAAGAATAATATTATTAAATATTATTCTAAAATTGTATTTTATTGTTCTTCAGAGTTTAATGACATAGTGAGTAATAATTTTATTCTTCTTGACTTTTTTTTTTTTGCATTTTGGCATTTTTCTACCTGTAAATATGTAACTCAGTAATTGTGTTCTATTATACGTCTTCATCAGTTTCCTGTGATTGAATTTTTTTGAAATTTTTGAACTTGAAATCATCTTGAAGAGAATTCATAATTTTCAACCCTATCAAGGTAAACATGTGCTTGTTTGTAGGTTTATCAAAATCTTATTCAAAACCCTTTAAGAATAGAAGCATCGAGATCAGAAGTTTCCTGATTTTTGTCTCATTTTCTTACTAGTGTTTAAAGGCATAATAGTACAATAACTTCTTATTCTACCCCAATTAAAAATAATCACAGACCAATTTCTAAAAGTTATTATGTCAATTATTTGTGCTTGATTTCAATTTGATAACTTCTTAATTTTCTCAGTTCTGCTCTATACCAATTCAGACATCAGAGGATAAAGAAGTTTTATTATATTCCTCTCTGAATAGTTCATCCATCCATTTGCCTTAAGTTAATTTGGATCTTTCCTGATATTACTATTTTTCTACACTGGAGACTGCTTACTATGTCATCTTTCATATACGTCAGAATTGGGAATTGTAGTAAGTATCCTTCATAATCTCCAAATCTCTTCCAGCCCATTACTCTCCTTCTTTCCAGTAAAATTCTATTCTCATCTGCACATTTTTGAATCCAGTTATATTTCTAAATGCTTCTTTCCCTTTTTTCTCTCAACTTACATGTTCATCACTGCACCTGTCTTCACATTGTCCCATCTCCCTTTTCTACTGAATCCAGTTAAAAACAGCAAAACAGATCTGGAGAAATCTTTCCCTGCCTTCTCTGAATCTACGCCATGGCTATTGAGTGCTGGTAGGATAAATAATCAATAATCACACACACACACACGCACACACACACACACAAACAAACACTCGTAATTCTACAATTTATGATTTTCCCAATAAAAAGTTTTCCTTTCCCTCCTGTTCTCCAGGGTGATATTTTGTATCTTCTCTATCCTCAAAATTCTACTCCACAACCTACACTCCTCCCTCTTCTTCCCAGATAACACATAACCTTTGCTGAGGTCACAAAGGCTTTGGAAGTCATTATTTGGGCTCTCCCTCTACTTCCTTCCACCTATAACTTATTTTTATATATTCCCATCAGTTCCTATAGGATCATATTATAAGAAAAACAATCAGCCAACTTCATCAAACTCTTACTCAATGTGATTGTCAGAGTTCTAACATTTTTTCTCATTAGCTTCTCACATAAAACCTATGCTTTATTATTATTCTTTAATTTTACTTGTGAGGGAACTGAGTACAAGAAGCTTAAGCAATTGATGATGTCACTCAGTTTTAAACGAGTATTGCACCAAGGTTGTTTCAACCAGGAAAAACACTATGTTGTGGCTCTTCCTAGCTAAGACTAATTATTCTCTCTCTATGCTCTACCTAATATTTTCCTGCCTATTCATGGATTTTGTCATTTTAAAAGAGGTACTGATACCTTGATGTTTTTTTTTATTCCATGATACCTCAGGATTCAATTCCTTTAATAAATATCAATTTGTTATCTACACTCTAATGATGAAAATCTTAAATGATAATAGGGTCCCATATGCCAGTTTATTATTAGCTATAGAAAAGGTATTGTTTAATTGAAACATAAATCTGTACCTCTTGATATGTACAAAAAGACAATAGTAATCTGGAATATTTGCTATGGTGGCAAGATATTATTTAAGACAGGAGTCTAATCTCTTAATTTTAAGGTAATTTTTCAAAATTTAAGGCAAATTTTCATAATATTTTAAAAATATATATTTAAAATCTTATAAATATACATATATAAATAAATTTTAAATCATATAATTAATATATAAATACATTATTCTTTCAAAAAGATGAGCATTATAGCTGGGAAATTGAAGAAGACACAAAAAAATGGAAAGATGTTCAATGCTCATGGATTGGAAGAATATGTTAAAACGTCCACATTACCCAAAGCAATTTATAAATTCAATGCAATATCAATCAAAATTCCAATGACGCTTTTTACAGAAATAGAAAAAACAGTGTTCTAAAATTTGTACGGAACCATAAAGGACCCTGAATAGCCAAAGCAATACTGAGAAAGAACAAACCTAAAAAAGTCACACTTTCTGATTTCAAATTATACTATAAAGATATATTAATTAAAAGAGTATGGTAGTACTGGCATAAAAATAGACATATAGACAAATGGAACAGAATAGAGAGTCCAAAAATAAACCCATGTGTACACAGTCAACTAATATTTTTAATAAGGGAGTTATGAATACTCAATGGGGAAAGGATAGTTTCTTCAATAATGTTAAGAAAACTGGATACCACATGCATTAAAAATAAAATTGGACTCCTATCTTATACCACTCACAAAAATTAATCGAAACGGACTTAAACATAAGACCTAAGGCCATAAAACTCAGAGAAGAAGACATAGGGGGAAATCTCCTTGACATTGGTCTTGGCAATTTTTTTTTCCTTTGGATTTGACATCAAAAGTACAAACAATAAAGGCATAAATAAATAAGTGCAACTGCATCAAACTGAAAGCTTCTGCACAGTGAAAGAAGCAATCAACAAAAATGAAAAGGCAACTTATGGAATGGGAGAAAATATTTATAAATCATATATCTAATAAGGGGTTAATAGTTAAAATATATAAAGAACTCATACAACTCACTAATAACAACAGCCAATCCCAATTGAAAAATGAGCAGAGAAACTGAATAGATATTTTTCCAAAGAAGATATACAAATGGCCAATCGGCACTTGAAAAGTTGCTCACTAATTATCAAGGAAATGCAAATCAAAACCACAATGAGATATCATCTCACAACTCTTAGATTGGCTATCATCAAAAAGACAAGAGATGACAAGTGCTGGTGAGCATGTGGGGAAAAGGGTACCCATGGGCTGTGTTGGTGGCAATGTAAACTGGTGCAGTCACTATGGAAAACAGCATGGAGTTTCCTCAAAAAAATTAAAAATAGAACTACCATATGATCCATCAATCTCACTTCTGAGTATATATTCAAAGGAAATGAAAACAAGATATTGAAGAGATATCTGTACTCCCATATTTATTGAAGCATTATTCACAATAGCCAAGACATGAAAACAACCTAAAGTCCATCAATGGATAAAGATGATGTGGTGTGTATATATAATGAAGTATTATTCCTCCATAAGAAAGAAGGAAATTCTGCCTTTTTTTGACAACATGAATAGATAGACCTTGAGGGCATTATACTAAGTGAAATAAGTCAGAGAAAGACAAATGCTATATGAAATCACTTATATGTGGAGTTCAAAAATGCCAAATTCATAGCAATAGAGAGTAGAATAGTGGTTACTAGGGGCTGGATGTTGGGGGAAAAGGAGAGATGTTGGTCAAAGGATACAAACTTCTGGTTATAAAACAAGTACATTCTGGGGATTTAATGTACAGCATAGTGATTATAGTTAACAGTACTATATTGTATACCTAAAAACTTCTAAGAGAGTAGATCTTAAATATTCCCATCACAAAAAAAGAAATGGTAATCATGTGATGTGATTGAGGTGTTAGCTAATATTATGGTTGTAATCATATTGCAAATATATGTGTATAGTATCAACACATTGTATACCTTAAACTTAATGTTATATGTTAATTATATTTTAATAAAGCTGAACAGAAAAAAAATAAAAAATACAAATGGGGTCTTCTTAGTCCTTCACTTAAAAGTCTCAAATGACTTCCCTTGCCTTTTAGAAGCTCTGTAACGTCAAATTTCTGCTGCTTCCTTCTAAACCCAGTCTCCACTAGTTATTCAGTTCCCTACTCTTGTTCTCGTAACAGGACATTCACACATACTCTTCTTTCTGCCTGTATTCTTCATCTTCCTCTGCTTCCCTACCATGCATAACTCTTCCTTCAGGTAAATTTCAGTGACACCTTTTCACTAGCTCTACAGACTAATTAAGTCTCATTGGTGTATAAAATTTTTATTGCATCTTGTACTCTCCCTTTTTGATATTGGTAACACTTGTATTAGTTGCTCTATGTGTGCTTCATATTAGATTTTAATCTCTAAGAATTCAAGAACCACTTCTTTTCTGCTCACTGCTTGTACCCAGATCTGTTACAGAGTAGGCATCAATGAATACTTGTTGCTGATTTGATATCTACTATTTCAAGTTTGGGTGACTTGGAATATGAAATAATTATTGAATAGAAATAAGGAACTCAAAGGAAGAGCTATTTCTCATAAGACTAAATTTATGTTTTTATGCTCAATTTTAATTTAGGTAGGACTTTTAGGTGTAGATATTTAGAGGCAATTATAATTATGCAGCTTAAAAAGTAGGGAAACAAGACATTAAGGTGAATACCAAACTGAAAGTACTTATAGGTACTCTTATATTGGTAAGAAAAAAAAAACTTGTTGCAGAGAATATAAAATTTCCTGAGTATGAGCAGCCACTGTGAGGATCTAATCATTAAAACTGTGAGAATTAATGAGTTTGCTCAGGGAAATACAGGAAGAAAGCCAAGGACTAAACGTAAAAGAATGGCTAAATTTTGGTGATAGAAGAAATATCAATAGCAAGTAAAGAATATGGAGAAAGAAGAGGAGGATGTGGTTTGTATAAAGTTATAGAAATCGGAGAAGGGAGTGGATGAGTCAGAACAAGAGCTACAAAAGCTTGAGGCTGGAGACTGAGGAAATGATGCTGGATGAGCATATATCCAGTGGTGCTTTTTAAGGAACAGGTTAAATAGGGTGAAAAAGCTATGTTTAAAGGGTTTTAAGAACTATTTGGAAAAGGCAGGTAGGGTAACAATTTTCTCAAGGATACTGGTCAAAAGTTGGGACAATGGAATTTTAGCTTAAAAAGAAGGCAGTCATTTATTTTTCTTTTAAAGAAAAAGGAAGACTTGACCAATGAACTAGATTGAGTTAAAGAATTAAGAAAAAATGGATAATTGAGTAACTAACTTAATAGAAAAGGCATGGAGATTATTATTTACCTTTATCATCATCATCATCATCATCATCATCATTATTATTACCACCATAATTATTAGGGTCAACCCTATCTATAGGCTCAAGAATGCAGGTTAAGAGTTTGGGCTTTTCAAACAATAATAATAGCTGTAGTTTGTTAAATGTTTACTATCTGCAAAAAGTCTGTTAATTATTCTTTACTACCCTATGAGGTAGAAATTATTACCTCCATTTTAGAGATGACGACATTGAGGCTGTGAAATTGAAACATCTGTCAACATCTTACTGTGTCAACACAGAGTATCTAACTTGGTCTGTCTGACTCCAAACCCAAATCTATCCACCAGAACATAATGCTGTTTCCCTGCAAAGGAAACCATTTCCTCAAGTAAATCCAAAAGCAATGAGGGAGAGATTCACAGATTTTTTTCTAAGTAGAAAAGGAGGGCAATGGTGTAAACTTATGTTGGGATGGTTTCAATTTTCTCAGTAGGAGGTGAGGTTAAGTGCTAAGAGGGGAGGTTGGAGGGCTGGGATTAGGGACTTGAGCAGAGCGGAAATATTTGGAACAGCTGCAGCAAGGAATGCAATGGGGAGTCAACAAGTGATAAATAAAAGAATTGCTGAGATACAATGAGAGCCCAGCTGAGGTCAGTTGACTTGGTCACTATTGTTTAGTGACATGCTTCGGTTTATGAACATGGGAAGAGAAACTGGGCAAGGGGGGTTATTGAAATGTGGGGATTGGTAAATGGAAATAACAGAAGAACAAAGAGCAGGGAGACTTCGGCAGTTTGAAAGTGTGTTATTGACCTGATTAATTTTGTGGGTTTGGCAGAGTGGAGAGAAAGGGTGTGGTTCATAGCCAAGAAGAGGAGTGACTAGAAACATGCTAAAGAGCATGATGAAGAAGGAGACAGAAGACAAGAAAATACAAGGTGGAAGGATGAGTCTGTCTGTGGTTTAAAAGTAATAAAATAATTTGTAAAAAAAAATGATTGCTAACATTTAGTGATTGCTCATCTTGGACTAACCTGTGTTACTATGTTGAATTCTCACAGTAACACCATCCATCAGTTGAATCATTATCTCTACTTTATAGATGAGGAAACCAAAAGTTAGATACATTAAGTAACTTGAAGAGGATTTTAATACTCCTGGGAATGGAAGAGAGGCGATTCAGGGATAGGCTCCTGGGCAACACAGCTCATTATCCAATGAGCACATTGACTACAAGAGGGCTGAGGTGCCCTTTTGTAACAAATTTAAATACATGGTTTAATTTACATGGTTGAATAATTTCAATTCTTTGAGATCCATTAGTAAAAACATATATATTTGCCTATATGTAATTCTTACAAAATTCACGCATACTACTTTATGCATTTCATGTCTTATGAAAGCATTCTGGGGAAGGTGCACACCTGTTAATTGTTACTAACACCCTTAGACATATTTTATGGGTCAGGCTGCAGTGCTCGAGAAGGATTTTAGTCCTTGCAGCTGGACGAAGCTGCACACTTTGAATGCCTGAAATTTGACCTAAATGGTGTTGACATTACAGTGACTGTGAGTGATGGAAAAGGAAACAAAAAATCTTGGATTTTTTTCCTCTACAGAGACCTCTTCTCCACAAATTAATAACAACAACAGGCTTAGAAAATATCTCTTGAACTACAGACCGCAGCCAGCAGTACAGCTGCATATTTCCAAGACACCCACAGAGACTCTGCCTTTTAGGTTAAATCCTTCCACTCATAAAAATCCCCTTGTTTTGTTAGTGTCCTCTATGCTTTTTATTTCACTTTATTTTTACATTTCATTTTATTATTTTTTATTTTTATTTTTCATTTTATTTTGAAGTTTAATTGTTAGTAGAAAATATCTCTGATACTTGAAATGGATAACTTTAGGAATCTAAAATTTATCATGCTGTGATTTAAAAGAAATAGAAAGGGGTAAATGTAATTGAATGCAATAAATGTATATTGACAAATTAATGAGTAAAGTGTTGGGTCTCCACAGAGATTCCAAGGTGATTGAAGCATGATCTATGTTCTCAGAAATGATATTATTTAGGGAGACGAATAGACACCTAGAGTAAACATTATAATGTGAATCATGAAGTTACTTTATTTTGAAAAGTTTTTGAAAAAGTATTTTGGCAATATAGATGAGGGCAATATTATTCATGGCTAGTGGATTTGAAAAGTGATTAAGGTAACACTGAATTCATTATTAAGGGTATGTAAGATTTTGATAGGTGAATTTATGAATGAAAACCAATTCAGCTAGGTAGTATCTCAGTATCACTGGCAGCAAGTTGAGAAAGTGAAGAGAATTTTCATAATAGAGGCTGCTCTATTAGCGGTAGCCCAAGCTATATGCAGAGAAATATGAATTGAAGAAAAGTTTTGCAGAAAACCATAGATCTGGTCAACTGAGGCCATTCTGGAGATTCTTTGAAGGTATGGTTAAGAAGTAGGGGCAGCATTCTGTAGCCAAAGGTGAGCTGTGAAAGACTGCTGAACAACTGAGTCATGGAATTGGTATATTCTTTAGGCAACGCATTCACTTAAAAGATGAATGAAGCAATTACCTGGAAAATTACACTTAATTACCATTTCATTGTTTACTTGTATGTTTTGGTAAAATAATGTCCAAATTTTAATTATATTGACATGTGATAAGTGATAAGAGAGTTAAAGAACTGATTCTATTTAATGACAGAAACTTTGAATGAAGAAGACGCAGAAGAGGTGACCTAGATGTCCTCTGCCACTTCTCTTCCTGGCAGGAAAGTAGATCTGAGTTGTTGACTGACTTTGCTACTTGGAACAGCTGAAAAGCTGGTGTGTGTGTGTGTGTGTGTGTGTGTGTGTGTGTGTGTGTGTGTGTGTGTGTGTGTGTGTGTGTGTGAAAGATTAAATGTGTTTATATCTGCTTTGCTGAGGTGGCAAGACAGGAAGACCCTCACAGAGAACAAAAATGAGATCAACAAGGTGTCAACTTTAACAGTAAAATAGTTATTTTACCAGCAAAAGTGAGGGGGAAGTTGCTTTTATAGAGAAAAGCAGGGGACTTGGGAGGGGCTTTGATAGCCAAAGAGTTCATTAGAGGAAGCTAAGAGTCCAAAGTATGGAGGCTTTTTATTGGTTGGTATGTTACAGTCTCCGATTGGCTGAGCTGTCCTCGGTGGGAGAGAAGTTTTCTTACTCCTGTTGGATAACAGAGTAGGCAACACCTCCCTGTTGGAGGTTACAGCCTTATGTCTCTTCCTGTTTGGAGCAACTGGTAATGGAGGCAGGGTGTGAGAGCTCACCCTTCAGGCCTGTCCTAACTCCAATTTTAGCTGAGGTTTTAAAATTCTGCAAAGGTAAACAACAAAGGAAGGTGCTTTTACCTTAATCACTACTGAAAAAACCTGGATACCTTGAATTTCTGTTCTGATAGTTGCACGGGGATGAGAATAAGGAAATAAAGTCTAACCGAGGGTAAGGGGCCCAAAATAAGAAACTTCTATAAAGCTGGGAAAAGGATTTCATTGGCATCATATGGATAAAAGGAAAATAAAATTGCTAAGCAGAAAGTGACAACAAAACCAGACAAAACCTAAAAAACCAAATAAAACCTGTCTTAAACTTGGCATCTGGAGGGGAGGAAAAACAATCACCCCTCACTTCAGTCTGTGTTCATACGGGGTATCTGTATGTACAGAAAAAAGTAACTAAAGTGATTTTAGGTTGGTAGTACAGCCTAAAGCAATAAAGAGAATGGAGTTCAAGGAAATAATGCTAATATATATATATATATATATACACACACACACACACACACACAAAAGAGGAATTTTAAAATAGGTTTCACTCCCCCAATTTTTTTTTTTGATATTGGCATAACTTTAATACTAAATGGATCAGGATAGAATAAGAAAGGAATCTTATAGGCCAATCTCTCTTATGAAAAATAAAAATAAAAACAAATAGTAGCAAAGCAAATTAGCAATGCTTAAAGAAGTGATGATTCAGTATGTGCTAAGTGCATTTATCTCAGAAATGCAAGCTTGGATTCACGTTAGAAAATTGATTCTTATAATTCACCACATGTGTCAGGACTATTTATTGTCCCAATATTTATTTTCTCCTTCTTCCATATGAATACAATTTCTGCCTAGAAATATGCTTTCTCAGAAATACATTTTTTTTAATGGGGGCAAGTGTTTTTCCAGAACAGCACACTAATTTCCCAGCCTTCTCTGCAAATGCATGCTGCCGTAGGACTAAATTCCGGCCAGGGGATGTGAGATGGTGTGATGTGTATAACTTCCAGTCAGTTCTCTTAAATAAAAAGGAGCATACCTGATTTCACCCCCTTTTCCTCTTCTGCTGACAGAAATGGTGATATCAATACAATACCCTTATGAATAATGGAAGGATGTAGGCACAAAAAGGCAGGAGTCTGGAACAGATTCTATACCAGACTTGTACTTTTCATGCCTGGTCTATTAAATTAGAAAGAAATAAACTTTAGTCTGCTTTAAGCCATCCTTACTTGAGATTCTTTTACACTTACTGAATCTATCTACTAAATAATAGACATTAATATCATAAAGAAGAAAACCACATGATCATCTCAGTAGATGAGGGAAAAGCATTTAAAAATGTTCAATATCAATTCATTAAATATTATCAACTCAGGAATTGAATAGAATTTCATTAAGCTAGTAAAAAGCATAAAGACATCTACAACATTTTTAGTTAATATTATAATTAAGATGAAATAGTGTTAGCATTCTCATTAAGAATGTGGTGGATTGGGCTTCCCTGGTGGCGCAGTGGTTGAGAATCTGCCTGCCAATGCAGGGGACACGGGTTCGAGCCCTGGTCTGGAAGGATCCCACATGCCGCGGAGAAATTAGGCCCATGAGCCACAACTACTGAGCCTGCGCATCCGGAGCCTGTGCTCTGCAACAAGAGAGGCCGCGATAGTGAGAGGCCCGCGCACCGTGATGAAGAGTGGCCCCCGCTTGCCACAACTAGAGAAAGCCCTGGCACAGAAACGAAGACCCAACACAGCAAAAAAAAAATAAGTTAATGGACTCCTACCCCCAACATCTTCTTAAAAAAAAAAAAAAAAAGAATGTGGTGGATTAAAGATGGTTATTGTGTGACACCCTTCTTGTCAACAATACACTACATTTAAAAAAATTTTTTTTTTTTTTGCGGTACGCGGGCCTCTCACTGCTGTGGCCTCTCCCGTTGTGGAGCACAGGCTCCCGACGCGCAGGCTCAGCGGCCATGGCTCACAGGCCCAGCCGCTCCGCAGCATGTGGGATCTTCCTGGACCGGGGCACGAACCCGTGTCCCCTGCATCGGCAGGCGGACTGTCAACCACTGCGCCACCAGGGAAGCCCTCTCATTGTTATTTTAATTCGCAATTCCCTAATAACATATGATGCTGAACTTCTTTTCATACATCTATTTGCCATCAGTATTATATCCTCTTTGGTGAGGTGTTTGTTCAGATCTTTTGCTCATATTTAAATTGGGTCGCTTGTTTACTTACTGTTAAATTGCAAGAATTATTTGTGTGTTTTGGATACATGGCTTTTATTAGATATGTTTTGCAAATATTTTCCCCAGTTTGTAATTTACCTTTTTGTTATCTTAATAGTCTTTTTCAACAGAAGAAAATTTCATAAAGTCCAACTTGTTAATTTACATTTCACTGTATGGTCCATTTTGAGTTAATTTTTGTGAAGGGTGTAAAGTCTGTGTTTAGTATTTTTTTTTTCTGTTTTATTTTGGCAGGGAGGGTTTGCATGTGGATGTCCAATTGTTCCAGCATCATTTGTTGAAAAGACAATCCTTTCTCCATTGAATTGCTTTTGCTTGTTTGTCAAATATGTCTCACTTGTTTGTCAAAATTAGGCTTATGGTGGATGTAAGTTTTCAACCCATTTGAGTAAATACCAAGGAGCTAATCACTGGATTGTATGAAAGCAGTACTTCTTCTTTTATAAGAAAATGACAGTGTCTTCCAAGTGACTGCACCATTTTGCATTCGCACCAGCATGAATGAGAGTTCCAGCTACTCCACAGCCTCACCAGCATTTGGTGTCACCAGCTTTCTTTGGTTATAATTGAGCCTTTTTTATGGTTTTATTTTTATTTATTTATTTTTTTGCGGTATGCGGGCCTCTCACTGTTGTGGCCTCTCCTGTCGCGGAGCACAGGCTCCGGACGCGCAGGCTCAGCGGCCATGGCCCACTCCGCGGCATGTGGGATCCTCCCGGACCGGGGCACGAACCCGTGTCCCCTGCATCGGCAGGCGGACTCTCAACCACTGCGCCACCAGGGAAGCCTGGTTTTATTTTCTTTTATCTTTTAGTCTATCAATTACACTTCTTTTAAAATTTTTAAGTAGTTGCTCTAGATGTTTCCATATACATTTATAACTAATCTGACCCCACTTATATAGTGTAGCTACTTTATAAAAGAGTATTTCTAATTCTTCCCTCTCCTGTCTTAACACATTGCTTTTATTTATTTTACTTACACATATGCTATAATCACCTAATACATTTTTGCTATCATTTCTCTGAACAGTTACCTATTAATTAAGAATAAAAAACATAAACATCTTATTTTAATTTCATTTATTTCTTCTCTGATGCTCTTTCTTTCTTTACATGGATCCAAGTTTCTGACCTACATAATTTTCCTTCTCCTGGAAGAACTTAACAATTTCTTGCAACGCAGGTCTACTGGCAGAAAACCCTCTCAGCTGTTGTCTGAGAAAGTCTTTATTTATTTTTCAGCTTGAAGAATAATTTCACTGGAGGCAGAATTCTTGATTCATAGATTTTTGGTTTTAACATTTTTTTTACTCCATTCTATTCTTGCTGCCATGGTTTTTGATGAGAAGGCTGATGTATTTCTTTTCCTTGTTCCTCTAAGTGTCCTCCCCTGCCCCTATCTCTAGCTGCTTTCAGGATTTTCTTCACTTTGGATTATGATGTGCCTAGTGGTAAATTTTTTGCTATTTGTCATGCTTTGTGTTCTCAGAGTTCTGGATCTGTGGTTTGGTGTCTGTCATTAATTTTGAAAAGTTCTCATCCATTAGTACTTCAAATATCCTTTGTACACTTTTCTCTGTTCTCTTTCTGGTACTTCTATACACATATATTACACCTTTGTAATTGTCTCACAGTTCTTGAATATTATATTCCATTTTTCTCCTTTTTTTTAATATACATTTTCTTTTGGGAAGTTTCTGTTGACCTGTATTTGAGCAAACTCATTCTTTATTCATCTGTGTCCAGTCCACTGATGAGACCATGAAAAACATTCCTCATTTCACTTATAGAATTTTTTATTTCTAGCATTTATTTTCAGATTCTTAGAGTTTCCATCCTTCTGCTTACATTTGTTCTTACTTGCTGTATACCCTTTCCATGTGAGCTCTTGATATGTTAATCATAATTATTTTAAATTTCCTACCTGAAAATTAAAAAAAAACAAGTGCTTCAACCGATTCAAAGATGCTTGCTTTGTCTCTACAAGTTGTGTTTTTTTCTTGCCTTTTAACGTGTCATGTAAATTTTTGTTAAAAGCTGAACATGAAGTATTGTGTGACGGGAATTGAGGTAATTAGGTGGTTTTATCAGGTCTTATGTTAATTTTGCTAGTCACTGAGCTGTGCTTCATGTATGCTGTTGCTCTAGATATCAGAGGCTTTGGCTTCTTACACTTTCTTCTTTGCTCTTTTCTTCCTCCCTGTTGTCTTTGGGTTTCCTTAAAAATTCCTTCTAAAATAGAAACTGAGTCTAACAAGTCTCACAGTTAGTTTAAATCCACTGTGATTATACTGTAGCCCAATTATTGTCTCCAATTTCTTCTGCTTCTGCTAAGCTGATCTTAGATCTGACTGTACATATTTACCTCTCTCTCCAAATCTTGAGGCAGTGGTTTGCCTTGTGACCTCATTCTCTGATAGACCTATGAAAAATCATTGATTTTGAGTTTGTTCATCTTTTTTGTTGTTGTTGTGAAAGTGGGAGTTATGCCTTCCAAGTGCTTTACATGTTGAAACTGAAACTAAAATCACTCCAATGAGCTTTCTGAGGTCAGCATAATTTTGACATCAAAAAAGACTAGCACAGTATACAGACGAGAACTTACAAGCCAAGGTGTGTCACAAAATTATGGGATATAATAAAATAATTGTTATTTTAAGCCACTATGCTTTAGAGTAGTTTATTATGCAGCAAGAAACAATCAAAATACCAATATATAAAGCTATGTTATTAAAATTATAAAGAGAGTTTGGTAAAATTGCTGGATTCAAATTTACACAGAAAATCAACTGAGGTTTTATATGTCATCTACAATAAAACTAGAAAATATTCTTTAAAATAGTAACAAAACATAAAGAACATTGGGACAAATCTACCAAAAGATGTACAAGTCTTTTATGAAAAATATTAAAACTTTACTGAAAGTTTATAATGAAGACCTAACTGATGAACAGATATATTATTAATGAAAAAATTCAGTATTCTAAAGATATCAGTCTCTTCAAATTGGCCTATAGAATTAATAAAATACCCATCAAAATAGCAACAGTTTTTAGTGGAAACTGCCTATTTAATTCTATGAAGTATACGAAAGGAAAGCTAGAAAGACTATTGCTGCAAAAGAAGAAAAAGTTTTGGAGGTCTTCTGGCTTTACTTGGAAGAGGTGATGAATTTAATAAGGCTAATTAATATCAAAGAAATTGTAGAATTGAGGGAGGAAGATCTAAAATAGTGTTGGCAGAGTATGCTTGTCTCAGGTGTTCAATTCAGCCACTAAATCTTTCCTGCCACCCACTCACACTCCACTTCCATCTTAATTTCCAGTGAAAACCTGAGTTTCTACTAGTCGTTTTTCAAAACGAGAATTTTTTAACTACCAATTTACTGCAGTCAATACTCAGGGCATTAAAAAGCAGCATAGCTTCATCTGTACCATATTTCCAGGGCAGAAATAGAGACGCAGACGAAGAGAACGGACATGTGGGCACAGTAGGGGAAGGGGCGGGTGGGACGAATTGGGAGATTAGGATTGACATATATACACTCCATGTGTAAAATAGATAGCTAGTAGGAACATGCTATAAAACACAGGAGGCTCGGCTTGATGCTCTGTGATGACCTAGATGGGTGGGATGGGGGGAATGGGAGGAAGGTCCAACAGGGAGGGGATATATGTATACATACAGCTGACTCGCTTCATTGTACCGCAGAAACTAACACAACATTATAAAGCAATTATACTCCAATTTAAAAAAAAAGAAGCAACATAGCTATTATGAACAAGGTGGGAGGAAAACATTTTCTTAACTTTGAACTTGTGAGGTCACATTCCTGTGCATTTCCAAGCTTGAAGTAGAGATTTTGACTCCGGCCCCAATGCTACAATGTTAGAACTTTGCCTTCAGAGAAACTTTGAATTGGAAAACTGGAAAAGAAGAAATACCCCTTCCTGTTCTCAATTTATTATTTTCCCCCTTGTTTCTAAAATGAGGATATTCAGAAACACAGGTACATTTCATGTAACACTGAATTAAGAGGGGATGAGGTGGTGGAAGGTGGGTAGGATGTTGGTTCTTTCCTAAAGTGTTTCAGTATTGAGGCTTTCTTTTCCCCATTAACTCAAATTGGTTCAATTTTACAGAAATGAACCACTGAAGTTAATAAGTCAGAATTCAAGGCTCTATTAAAAGAAAAATGTTTTAAAATAGTATAAATGCTGTTTATGTTTAAAGTTTTAAAGTTTGACCATGACAATATGAAGAATCTAATGGCCACATCTGAAAATCCAACATTTTGAAATCATTTCGAGAATAGTTGACTATAAAAATGGCCAATAAAATTCTAACCCCTCCTTCTTCTTTGTCAGACAATAATTACAGGAATTAGTAGATGTGCTGAAAGGAAACTAGATGCAGTACAACTTACAAACATTTTCCTGTGGATTACATGGTTCTTATCATTCACTTGATGGCTTAAAACAAAATTCAATAATTTGTAGGCACTGTCTACAACTTCCCTCTCCTTATTTTTTGGCAAATCATTATACCAACACTTGTGAAAACCTGCTATGTTCTTTGGTATTTATCAATTTAGCACACATCAAGCACTTTTATGATCCAAGATTGCACTGCAGTTGAGTTCAGTATATTTTACTTCAAATAGTTTTAAATATTTAATATTTTTATAACTTAGTACTTGCATAATTTTGAAACTTACAAACACTTGGCAAATGTATTTGCATTTGTGACAACTGCACCACCCCCATGCATACCTGAATAAGACTGAACAAATATTCCAAGTGTCTTCGTAGCAGGTCATAGGGGTCATTCCAATTGGAAAACAAGACTTCAGATGCTATTTCCTTAACTAAGCTAATCGCAAACAAATGTTCCTTTTGTCAGAAAGGAAAGAAAAAATATTAAGCCCAGTGGAAAAGCCCTTTCAGCGCTTGGTGCTGGTTTCTGGCAGCTTAGGAAGTCCAAAGATCTCATTTTTTCTTTTAGTTCTCCTCAGTCAGAATTGCCTGGGCTCAGTTATTTTACTCCTAATTCAACTTCTATTTTTGAACTTATCTTAAGCATTTCTAATAACTGGAATTGATTTGGGGTGCTAGAGATTATTACAGTGCTCCTTATTATAGTAATTCCCACAGCTATTGGCCAAGAGGAAATAAGGCAACCCTAGGGCTCAAATCGCTAACCTACAGACTTCCCAAAGAACAGTAAGATGCAAGAGTCAGAGGGAGGAAAATGCCAAGTTTGCTAATAGAACTGCTCACACAGAGAAGAAGACACTTTGAAAAAGTTGATTTCAGCCCGTAAACTGTGCAAGGGAAAAATACTTGGCGCGCTAAAGAAAGCAAGCCCAATAAATACAAAGAACAAGCTGCTTTATTCTTTATTCCATACTTGCATTAGCAAGTTTTCTGTTTCAAAGACCTTGAGGGCTAGGGAACTATTCACCACTGTATTAATTGGTGAGGTTAAATCACTTGCCCTGCATTTTCCATAATTCCCACATTCTCTGCATAACCATTGGCCACCTGTACTCAGCACTTTCTCACACGTGGTCATTAACTCTGAAAACTAATGCAAGCCAAACAAAGCCTGAGGAACAAATGGGTTGCCATAAGAAAACAATTAAAAAGTCACCTGTTGTGAAAAGACATATTTAATCAAACCTGGGCAAAGAGACCACCCAAGATTAAACAGAAGTTTCCCTACGAGTCTGGTATTTACAATACAGGTGGATTTTTGTGAATGAGTGATAAAGAATAAAAGTTTCTGATATAATAAACATTCAATTAGTTTGTTATTTATAAATATTGAGTATCTAGCTTTTTCTTCTTAAAGAACCCAAAGTAAACCATATTTTATACAAATCTGATCATTAATGATATTGTGCAATGTCTGCAACTGCTGATTAGACTACTCATTGTGTTCATCCGGATTTGTGCTATATTAAAATTTGAAAGATGAATTCTTTTTCTACTTAGAGATAAATAATCTTGAGGATACCTATGTACTATTTCCAAATCTTCCAAGTGATCAATTCTTTCCTCAAGATAGATTCTTGAAAGCACAGTATTTAAATTTCCAACATAAACATTTTTAAAACATATTGAAACAATTAAAACGGTTGCATCACAGTTGAATTTACTGTTAATAAATTTTAAATTTCTAAAATTAATGGAGGAAAGCATTTATCACACTGTTTTACCAAGAAAGACTGAAGCACACAATAGAATATGTGATTTGTGCTAAACTCTTCAGGGAGAAAATAATCACCCACTTTCAATCATACATGAAAACACACATTAAAAAACAGAATGCGGGCTTCCCTGGTGGCACAGTGGTTGAGAGTCCGCCTGCCGATGCAGGGGACACGGGTTCGTGCCCCGGTCCGGGAAGATCCCACATGCTGCGGAGCGGCTGGGCCCGTGAGCCATGGCCGCTGAGCCTGCGCTCCACAACGGGAGAGGCCACAGCAGTGAGAGGCCCGCGTACCGCAAAAAAAAAAAAAAAAAAAACAACAATGCACATTTGTTGTTGAAAGAAGAGTAATTTACTGATACTAAGGAATATAATTAAACTGTAATATTAAATCAAATATTACCATCAATGCTAGTCAATTTCTCACTTAAAAATGGCAATGGAAATGGTAAATCACTATTGTCTCTGTGCTAAGAACTTTAAAAACTGTTTTTTAAATACCGTTTGCCTTGCATAAATTTTATGCAGAATTTGAATGTTTTGCCTCAAATTCATAGAAAAGCAACTAAAAATAAATTTGGACCTGAGTTTCCATATCTTTAACACGGGAACAAATATTTGTGTGTGTCTGTAGAGTCACTATACATGCAAAGTGGATGGAAACGTAGAGGGTCTGGGTCAAAACCTGCCGCTGATAAGCTGCATGGCCCAAGACAGCTTTCTTAAACTATCTGTGCCACACTTTGTTCATCTGTAAGATGGGTGTCATGTTAACATCTACCTGACAGACTTATGAGATGACATTATTCACTGTAAGTCAAGTGCTAGCATATATCATATATCAGAGAAACACAGGTGGCTGCAACAGAATGACGTTTAATGCTTCTACCTCTTTCAGTCTTTGTAGGCCACTCAAGGTCTTTCTATTATCCTCCACTTTATCTATATGACATACACTAGCGCAGTAACACACTACAGATATCCCACAGAGCTTAAACTCAGTACGTCCAAAACTGCCCTTATAAACTTTCTTCTTTATAGCTACCATGGCATTGCTGGATTGACCTATTTTTAAAAATTATCTTCAACAATTATCATTATTTTTTATTTGCCAAGGTTTCACTTTCACATTCACTTCATCACATGTTCCTATGTATTCTACCCCTTAAACAGCTCTTAGATGCTTTTTATTTTTTCCTTTCTGATGCTTTGGTTCAGGCCCCCATCCTCCTTCATACTGAACTATTGTAACTGTTTTCTACTTGTTGTCTCAAATTTGAGTCTCCTTCTCTTCAATCTGTCCTCCACATGTCTGTCAGTATGACCTCCCTAACATGCAGACTCTCCATATATCAGCATCCTCACTGGCTACAGAACAAAGTTGAATTTTGTCAGTACACTATAAGGGGCTTCGACCTCATCTTGCCTTTACTCTTCTCTCCTCTTTTCTCCTCTACTCCTCTTCCTACTCCTGCCATTCTTGAGAAGGGGCCCATGTCCTTCTGTGGCTTCATTCATACTTTTTTTTTTTTTTTTTTTTTGTGGTACGCAGGCCTCTCACCGCTGTGGCCTCTCCCGCTGCGGAGCACAGGCTCCGGATGCATACTTCAGCAACCATGGCTCACGGGCCCAGCCGCTCCATGGCATGTGGGATCTTCCCGGACTGGGGCACGAACCTGTGTCCCCTGCATCGGCAGATGGACTCTCAACCACTGCGCCACCAGGGAAGCCCCAACCTTTTTTTTTCAAACAAGAAATTTCACTCATCTCTCATGAACCAGATCAGTGTCATCTCCTTTTCAAATTCTCACTTCACATCCCAGAATAGACCATTCTTTCCTTCTCTGTCCTAACATGGTGTCATATATTCAATTCTACTATAGAATTTACTGCACTCTATTGAAATTGTTTGTTTTTATTTTTCCACCATTGAACTAGAAGCTGCATTAGGCTGGATATTTGTCTGATTCTTAATACTTTTTTCCTTTAAAGTTGCCAAATTTTAATTTTTTTTCTGAAGAGGAAATTTTTAAAAATTCTAACATTTATTATCACCATTATGTTATAAGAGAAAGGCTGTTTTTACGTCAAAAGTTGGAAGAATATACCCTCAGTGAAAATAAATCTTTTATATAATTAATAATATGTATGAACATTTGACTTTGTTTTTATATTTGATTTTTTTTTAATGTGGATATATGGACTAGCACAGATCTAGGACCACGAAGTTGGGAACCACTGATTTAATATACTAATTTAGTTTGAACTCAGGTTCAAGAGTAATTGAAAGAGACTCCAAGAGCTTACTTGTGTGATGATTTTGGGGATGTGCTGCACTTAGCCTGAGCCAGGGACTGAATACCTTTGATAAATATTCATTGAATGAATGGACATGTTAAGAACGACCACTTAGTTAATTAGTTAATTCATAAAATTTGTGGGACAATGCATTTCTACATCAAGATCAAGTTACAAGTGATTATTTCAAGTCTATCTTTTTTGCTTCTACCCTGTTTTCCCCTTTGCTTTTGTTACCCTAATTCATGTTTTTCCTCTTTTTATCCCTTATATTTAATAAATTTGCACATTGAAAAAGTCTCATTTTTCTTTAACCTAAAACTATTTATTCAACGATACTGCACAATTTCTTTGGTCTTAGGTTTATTTTATACCAAATTAGCAGAGGCATTGTTTCATACCTACTCATGAGTAATCTTATTTTTTAAAACCTACTGTCATAAAGGTCAGATTTTTACTCTCGTGATACCTTTATATACGTGGATACCTCATAATTGTTATTTAATAATTATAAGAAAGGAACAGGTTGAAATTCTCTGACTTCCAAAAGAGAAAGGAAAACACACTTGAACTTGAGAGAGCAGCTGTAATTCTTATCTTGCTTTGGAACGCTTAAATTCCAATCTGGGCTATAACAAAGTGCAAAGGAGTTGCTTGATCTCCTCTTGTTCAAGTTTATTCATCCCTAAATGGGGGAAAATAGAGTTTCTTTTAATCTTTTTCAAAAATAAGTTATATGAGCAAATGCATCAAAAGTATTTTGGACTTCTCATAAGAATCAATAATAAGAATACTCATGATAATAATGGCGTTATCATAAAGTATTGAGGTATTTTATCATGAAACCAAGTCTAACTAAAGTCTATGCATGGCTCAGAGACTCGTTTTACAGTATTATACTATTATCTGGTTATTATTAGTTGTGAATAGTTTCAAACAACAGCCTAGTCGGATAAGGAATTTAATCTGGATCAGTTGTGGGCTTCCTCAAAAGTGCCCCTTTGACAGAAGGAATGTAGTTTAAGCTCTTAATGTCTGTTTTTGAGAATTTTCTATCACAAATTTTTCTTGACTTATAATTTAAAGATACTCAAAGTCTACCAAATAATTCAAAATAAAATAAAAGTGAAAAAGTAAAGTTGTTGCCCTATTTCTCCTTTGGCTCTAAGGAAATGCAGAGGGATCCGCAGCGAGACCACCAGCGAAGAACAGCTGTCTTATGAAACAGCAGGAAAGAGTGCTCCAGGAAGGACAGGAGGAACCCCACATAGAGATCTATACCATGAAAGGGTGTGTGTCTGGAGGATGACTGTGAACTTCTGAAACTCTTAAATAAAATGGCTCAGCAACATAAAATGAGAACACACTCCCAATATAACATAAACCAAACACAGAAATGTCCCAAGGAAATGCAACTCAAATTACAATATTCTTTAACTTGACTATTCTTAACTATATGTGCATAAAATGTTTCTTAAGTGAATGTTTAAAGTCACCAGATGCCAGCATTTTCTTTAGGTAACGTTTTCATGAACACTGGTGGACAGCGAAATGAATTAAATGTATTAATTTCTTATTTTCAATGATGATGACTGATGATACATACCATCTACATTAGAGGAAACGCTACCTCTGTCCACTGAAGCCTCATCACTTAGCTTTAAAAAAAAAAATCTCTTTTTAAAATGCTGCTCAAAAGCATCTTCTTCCTAATGGCTTCCAAGAGCACATTCCTTCTGTGATGAACAACCCCATAACTTATTTTATGTAGCTTCGTCCAGCTGCTTCTGGTTCTGGTATATACCCGATACATTCCTGTCCCACATATTTTTATGTGTGTTTGGAGCTTGTTTTATCACCTTCATTGACTTCCAGTTTGTCACTGGATCAGATGGTTTCATGTGAGCATATTCTTTGAAGAAACACTGCATCTTTTCCTTTGTTCAGTATGTGGTCATAAGTAGTGTTCCTGAGGCTTTTACTGCATTTTTTTTTAATGTAGTCCCACACCCTGAGGAGCTCAATTTGGGATATGGCAGAAATAACTCTTCTGTAGGTAAGTCTTCTCACTGCTTTGTCCTTAAAATACACACCTAGATGCACACACATGTATTTATAGCCATGTTTCATTACTTTTTCATGTATTTAATAGCAAACATTTATGAATTGTTTCAACAAGAATATATACTTTGTCTCCCCCATATAGCCTTCCTTGGTAATTGCATCCAACACTAATATCTCCTTTCACTGTGCTACTCTGGGATGTGTGCTGAATTACTCAGCAGTAAGATCCCTGAAAAGAGAGAACCCTTAGCTCAGAGAGATTGAGGAACTTTCCCAGGCTCAGAGTCATTAAATGAGATGAAGTGTACAAGCTGTTAGTATAAAATAAGTGCTCTGAAAGTTAGATATTATTATAGAAAAATGGTGGTAATCACTTATTTTTAATCAATTGATTTAAGATATTTTTTATATCCCTAATTAGATTCTATGCCCCTTTAAAGCATTTATTGAATTGTTATTGTCTTGCATAGCATTTGCAGTTTAGCAAAGTGGACAAAGTATTTGCTAATTGTTTGAGTGATGGCAGGAAGGCAGGAACCAGGACAAAGAGTTAGAGGATATACACTATACACAGAACAAGAATAAAATCCTACCAAAGCATAAAGTTGGTAAGATTCAGATGGTTACAAGCAGGAATTGGGTGGGAGATGGAGGCTTTTGGAATAGCTTCCCAATAATATTCTAGAAGAAAGCTGAAAAATCTATTCTCACAGTTTCTGGCCCAAATCACAGTTTTACAAAACTAAAAATGTAAACATTATTTAGTCCCAAGCCTTTGATGTTTTGATCTTTTATATCCTTATTTTTTAATTAATCTATTATACACAAAATGATGCACAATTATAAATGATTAAGTATAATCATTTTCTAAGAGGCATAGAATTCATTAGGAGAAAACAATATTAATGGAAACTGCAATGCACAGTTATAAGCCAAAAAAAACAGAATCTACAAAATAGATTCCAGGAGCATTACAATAAAATGTTAGACAAAGTGGGAACCAGGAAGGGAAATGAGTTTTAACGGAAAGAAAAGAAGTTTACAACCTCCTGTGACTCAAGGGAGAAAAAGCTCACCCACATTGCTCTCTTTAAGAGTTTTTCCAGGTTTAACTAGCTGCGTGGAGGTTCCCATATGGCTATTAAAGAATTATATTATCAAATAGAAAAATAATAAGTATATTAAAAACAGTATATAATCATGCTATTAGAAGGGAAGGGCCATGTCATGAGCACATTATGTTTAAGAGTTTAGAAGAGTAGGTACTCAATAAACGCCATGCACAGCGCAGGCTTTGAGAGCTTACTTTCTAAATCCAATATATAACTAAATAAATAATGCAGCCTTGACAACCCTCAAAATAGAAAGTAAATGGTCCATTAAGAGAACACATTAAGACTTCTTACTGCATGGACCCTTCAAGTGCCCATTATTAGGTAAATGCTCCCATCGATAGTATTACCCACACAGAAAAGTCTGCTTAAATACACCTTCAGGCCATAAATTTCCTATTCTTAGTCAGGTACTGACCAATGTTTCTGATCTGACATTTTAGAATTTTATAAAAATGTTACATTTTTTGCTTTAAAGTTGCATTTTTAAATGCTATGGCTTATTTTTAGAACGCAATAGCACTAGAACTAGCATCCAACAGAAAGGTTCTTAGGGGTCCATGGCTCTCATTCATACTGTCGCCATGAAAGGGACAAAGCAGCAGGCTTCTTTTTCAATTGTACTATACTCATAGACAAGTCAGCATTCTGAAAGACATTATTTTCCATCAAATACCAAGGGTACAAAACAGACTCTATGGTTCAGTTGATGTACACTGTATGAAGATGTTATCCCTGCTTTCTGAGTGGGAAACTGATTTCACACAGACCTAGAAGACACACCATTCCAAATGTATTGGATTTCAAGCAGATTCATTCCCAGGCTGCCTAAATTGCATTTTTCTCAACTTCTGGATGTCTAAACGGGTGATGTTCTTCAGCGTGGGTTTCAGGCACACATCAAAAGTTAGAGTAAAACTGTCCACTCAACCATCTTCCAGTCTTGAACATGAAGCTGCTCTGACTACTCTGGTTCAAGAACTCAGACTCCTGGGCAGAGTTTCTTCTAGTTCCAGCCTAGAACACTTTCCAAAATTGTTCCTCCTCATATCTTGGGGATTAAATTTTATCTGTACCTTTTTGATCTCTATTTTCCTGAGTTTGTTACATCCCAGATAGCTTTCCTTTTGGTATAACTTTCTCCATGCTCTTCTCAAGCTAGCTTTTTGGTAGTCTGTATTCTTACCCTTGTCATAGATTCCCTTTATCCCCACCTACCGCCACATCTGGACTAACGTGTACTCACGGTTCCTATTATGACAGCCTTAGTCAGACAATCTGTAGCATGGTTCTATCAGCATTCCCCAACCTTATTTTTTATCAGTAGGTAAATGATGGCTTTTTTTTTTTTTGTCTGTAGAAAAGAGGTCGATGTAATACACATTTAACTGGAGAAGGGTTTAGTCATCACATAAGTCATTATTCAGATAAAGCTGCTCAGCAGGTTATACATCTGGGAATGAATTAAGTATGTGTCATGTGGAATACGTTTGACACAATTTTTAATCTCTAAAACATTTGTGAGGAGGAAGTCAACGATATCCTTTCCTTCAGCTGAAAGGGCAAGGTTAAGTGAAGGTTGTGTGAAAAGGGATGGAGAAAAGTATCTGAAAGAACGATCCAGAGAAGGAGGAAAAGGGGAAAAAATGATAAAGAGAACAGGAGGAAATAAAGAAAAGGAGAAGACAGGAATGAAAGGAGAGAAGGCTGAGTAAGAGAGGAGAGGAAAGAGGGGAGGGGAGAGGGAAGGCGTGGGGAGAAAGGAAAATACGAATACCACTATTCAGGAGGAGCACTGTTAGGGTAAAATATTTATGCTATAGGTTATATGCCAAACAAATTGAAATCCTTATTCTATAGCTGCAGAACTAGAGTGGAGCTGATATATATATACACACACATATAATATTCTCTCTATATTACTATATATAATATATATACAGTATATAGAAATGAATTTGCACATTTTGAACATTATGCACAAGTTTTTTCAAAAAACAATGGAAAGAAGAGAACTTTAGCTCTTCCCTGATAATTAGTCCTCTCTCCGTCCCATTCAACATCCGCTAAAACCACAATTAGGCATTTAGAGTTGTACAGACGTGCAGGTACACCTTCATATAATTCATCTCATCTCCTCTCTCTACAGCTTTCACAGTGGTATGTAAACCTGCATTTTAGGTTGACTCCAAGGGGCATGAGTAAGCCTAGAATGTCAGAACTCTATAATGGCAATTCAGACTCCTGAGAAATATCATGGTAATCAGACCATCGGCTTGGTGAAGATGGCAACCCCCCAAATGCAAAAATTAGATTAGTAACAGAAACAAGGGTGAACAATTGGAAAAACTGAAGAAATAAATTCATATCAGGTCAATAACCAAAACTATTTTTGTTGTTTTAAAAGTATATGACAATCGTTAATAAAGTATATACGTTTTCAAATGCATATTTGCCATTTGTTCTTTTAGTTTTTAATTTTCTTTATAGTCTCTTCCCATTTTTCTATGGAAGTATGTGTATCTTCTTTTGTACATTATTTCGAAATTGAAATTTAATTTTTACCTAATATTGCCCAGTTTTAATATTTACTTAATTCAATAAATATTAGAATGAACAAAATCAGTCCCTTGTCTTGCCCCTTCATATCTTGATTTTAGCTACTCTGAAGGCAATTATGTTATTTTAGTTATTTCCTTTAGAATTTACCTCTGTACATCTAAACGATACATTAAAACGGCTCTATTTTGAGTGTTCACTTTACATACTATTGAATTCCTATTATGATAGTTATATATTTAGCTCATTTTTACCTTATTTCTCCCCCAGCACATAATCCAATACCAACTCTCTCAATATTGTTATGTAACAATTTTAGTTCAATCAGTATTTATTTGTTATAATTTAAGAACTATGGTTATCTTATTTAAAATTGAGTCTGGTAATATGTTTTCCTGACTTGTGCCCAAATTTTTATTTTCTCTGGAGACAATAATTTTCTTCTCTCTCTCTCTTTTTTTTCTGCTTGATTTTCCCTATACCTATCACTAACTTTTCAACACGCTCTTCATCACAGGTGTAAAATTTAGGTCTATATCAGGCTATTATTTAGTCCATATTTTTCCTTGAGAGATCTTTGCTGAGTTCTCTAGTCTGCTATTCTGATTGAAACTGGTCTCTCTCTGAGAAATGATTCACAGCTCTCACCTTGAAGCTTTCCTTACCATAAATCATTATCTCTCTCATATTGTATCTCCTATTTCCTGAAGGCCATGAATTTCTTGGTATGCTCCTCTCGGGAGCATATCTTCTATTGGCTTTCTTTAAAAGAGTACAAGGGAGACGATTTTTGTTAGGCTGACATGTCTGAACTTGATCTATACTTGTAATTGATTAATAGCCTGATGGAGTACTGAAGCTGAGATTGGAGATCGTTTTTCCTCAGAATGTTGACCATGTTGCTTCATTATTGCTTGCTAACTAGTACTGTTATTGAGACATCTAACACCATGCTCAGTCTAACCTTTTCTATGCTAACTTTTTGCTTTTCTCCTTTTTGGAAAACTTTGGGATCTGTTCTTTCTTCTTGGGGTTCTAGTATTTAAAGCAACAATGGTAGAAAAATTTCCAAATTTTCCAAGAGACATAAATGCACATATTTTAAAAGCTGAGGTAATTCCAAATAGGATAAACCCAAACAAATCCATAAACTTTATAACCCATAAACTTTAGTTTATAGCCCATAAACTAAAGTGAATATCCATGTGTTTACATTGATATAAATAAATATAAATAAATAAAAAGATGGATGGATGGATACATAATAGATAAGGGACAACTTTCTCTATAGTAAAATTTGAATATATAAATAGAGAAAAAAATCATAGAAATAGAAAATCACCATTTTGTGGACACACTGTATTAACTGTCCTAGTCAAGTATCATCAGTATATGCTAAAATTAGTTGGGGAAAGTACTATGAGAAACAGGATACTTATTAATTAAAGTGAAATAATAATAATACGGGGCAGAAATTTGGCAGACGCTGCCTCAATGACGTTTTCAAAGTTAATATTACTAATAATGAGATGGTTATCCTCATGTAGCTCTTATGATATCATGTACTGAGAAGGGTGCAACTAGTTTTTGTGTTGCTCTTGCCAAAAAATGTGACTCAGACTCAAGGAGAAATGTAAACTAAATGCAATGAACGATCCTGGATTAGATATCAGGATGATAAAAAGAAATTGGTGGGGAAATTGGTAAATTTGAATAGATTAGTCAATTGTATTGTATCAATATTAATTTCTTAATTTTTATAATTATACTATGGTCATGTAATTTGTTAACATTGGGAGAAGCTGGTAAAGAATTTTCAGGAACTCTTTATACTATATTTGCAACTTTTTATATGGCTGAAATTATTTCTAAATAAAAAGTTTAAAAAGCAAAAATAATTAAATCACTAGTGTGACTTCTGTCTTCTGTTTGCAACTTGATTGTTCGTCAGCTATGGTTTCAAATTTGTTAGTATAAATATGCTGAAATATTTGGAGGTCTATATAAAGAAAATGGAGTTACACTGCATAAAATAAGTTTAGTATTCTGCATTTGATCGTACAGGATTTTAAGTTAAAATCTCTTAAGAAAATTTGTTACCACAGTTACGTTAATTTTAAATTCAGATTTATCTGTAACTTACAATTTTAAACTTTTGTAACTTCTTCCTGTCTTTTATGTAAACCTTTTATAGTTGAATAAAAATCAAGAACAGATTAGGAAGTACTAAAATAGAGGAAGCCCTTCCTTATCATCATATCTTTTCCAAATAAAGTTATCCCAGTAAAAAATCTTTACAGGCATGCCCTATTTGGCAAAGAAACTATGTATAAATGTTTGTGTTTCAGACAGAGAGTAAATTATAAACTGTGTAGCAATTTTTCATGATTGGCAAAGAACAGAGCATATTGGGGTTTTGAACATTCCACATGGTTTTATTCATTTTTATCCTCAATTAGGCATTTGGTACATGTGAAGGCAATATTGGAATTGAGATAAAATATTTACACTTTATGTTTTGTGTAAGGCTAAAAAGAAGATAACATCTTACTGGATAGTTTGAATTGGTTGGAATTTGACCAGTTAGAATGAATAACTTTGCTTGAAAATCTTTATCTAGATGGTCAGAATTTAGATGGGTAAGCTGCCTGATTAATTCCAGATTTCAAATATTTTCTTTCCAAATTTTCTTCCTGCCAAGATAATTATCAGGAACAATATAGATGAGTACAAATGGATTTGGAAAATTTTATGTTGTTTAGGGTTAAAAATAAGTTCATGATATTTAAACTTCAGCTGTGCTTGGTAAACGTATCCTTTGCCATATTCTAATTTTTTAAACATCTTTGGAAGTAATCCTTGCAAAGTTTTGTCACACTCAGTGTCATTTGGAAGACGAATTCCAGTTGGCTCTGTTTCATAGCACCTGCAGACTTCGGAAATAACTAAAGATTTTCAGTTGACATGTCCTAGATATCAATTTATGTTGCAAGTTAAAATGATTAAATCTGTGTGCTTGTGAGCAAGGTGCCTTTGTTAAGAAGAATATCTAATGATAAAGAGCAAATAAAGTCAACCAGTGATTTAAATCTCTGCTCTAGAAGGGAAAATATAAAATTAATGCTTGGAATTTGACCTCAGCTGTTAAAGGAAAATGAATTTTAAGAATATGTAGAGCATGTATCTTAGCTTTTTTCAATGTTGTTGATGTTTCATGAGCTAAGTAAAAAATTACTCTTTGCAGTATTGTACAGTGTGTATAAATCAAGCAGTATTTTACTAAATTAATGTTCTATAATTAAAGCTTGTAACATATAATAAACTCTTATTATTTGATGAGCTGTCTTTTTGAGAGTTAGAATAAACAATGAAGAATAAAAAAGGGATGCAAATTGCCTGCAGTTTGGGCCCAAGTCCCAAATTTCAGTGGAAGAAAGAGTTCTCTTGAGGTCATATACGGGAACTACACTGATTTAATTCCAGTTTTGGGTTGGAGCCCCTGGAATGATCATGGTCCAGCAAGGTGAAGGATAACAAATTGATAAAAGGTTGAAAATAACAGAATCATGAAACAATAAAAAAAATTTGTACACAATCATATACCTGAGTCACTATTAAGTTTAGTTATTATTTGGAAACTTGAGGATATGAGGAACTGGTCTGGAAATTTATATGCATGTTCAGCATTGGGGGTTTAAAAAGAGATAAGAATATCTGAAGAGGTTTTTGGGAATTCTGTCAAATCTTGAGTTTACCTGAATTTAAATACTTTGGGAAATAACAATCAACTATCTATAAGTGGATTTTGGGAGAAGAAAACATTTTAAAGACGTAGACATCTTTGAACCTAGATCTTCCTTAGAACAGGGCAAAGGACAGCTAAAGGGCAATTTAGGTGACAAATTCTGGTGGCTTGTTCGCTACTGCAAACTTAGAAAGATACAAAAGGAGGCTGCTGAAAAAGATGGGTAGAAGCACAGTTGCCATTAAAGGGCTAGTGTGTCTCCGGGAGAAGGTACATTCGTCTCCAGAATGTTTCAGCAATAAGACAAAACTTGAGGAATACTTGAGGGGGACTAGTAGAAGTATCTCCTTCCAGGGAGGCATGAGCTACTTCTATCTTGGTCAGCATTATGTATTCAGGCCGTAATGGAGTACTTGACACTTAGATGGCATTTAGCAAAAATGTGTTTACAAGAAAGAAATTTAGTCATTGCCTCTGTCCTTACATTTTGGATCTCACTTCAATTATAGTACTTATTACCGTATGCTGAGTTCTCTCATAGCATGCTCTGTTTGAGAGAGAACAGAACTTCAAGTAGAACAGATATGGCTTTCAACAACTTCTACTCACTTCTAGTTTGAGAATTTAGGAAATTCACTTAACTCCATTGGGTTTCAGTGTCCTCACCTGTGAACTGAGATTAATAAAAACCAAAATCATATACAAGAAGTATAGCATAATGCCTAATATAAAGCAGAATGAGTAGATAGAATGACATGGATGATAAATTCAGGACAGAAAATACAGAATACACTAATTACAATTTGGGGGTAAGGTGTCTGCTGAAGAAATTGAGCTAAATGAAGAGGTGGTCTTAGAAATGAAGCAAATGCCAAATTCACTCATGATTTAGGCAATAGTACTAGGGTTTCCAGGTCATGAGAAGGGCAAACTGTCACATCCCTTAACAGTGGTGAATATTTAGGAGTTATCTGAGCAGTGCTCTAGCACAAGAGCAAGGTAGATGATTTCTGTCATTGGCTGGTGTTTAGTATCCCATTCCTCCAGCAGTGCTGCAGTGTCAGACATGGAAGCTGGGCTGGATAGGGACCTAAGCAGAATCTCTGTCCTACTGGTTCTCCATAGAGCGTAAGAGGAGGAAAAAATGGCAGGAACAACTTTGGAGTCCAGTATATCACTGCAGGGGCCTGAATCTGAAGACTCAGTAGTCCGTTACAGATGGAGACTTCGAGAGAAGTGTGAGAGTCAACAGTGCTTATGAGACCAACCAGTAGAAGCTGGGGTAAGGCCACATCATCTCTACCCACCAAATAGAGAATAAGGAGTGTGGGAAGTGAGCTAAGGTTGTTGATGGGTTTCTTCCTGGGTCACACTGGGTTCTCTCTGTCAAGGACAAAAATGAGAATAAGCCTGAGGTGACAGGAAGGAGAAATGGACAGACTGTATCATTCAAATTCCAGGGGAAACCAGAAAAAAAGCAGATGTCTTAGCACATATAGGATGTCTTAGGCTCATATTTCTAATATATTTGGCAGAAGGTCTCCAGAAGAAAGGCAAATCTTAAAGATATACAAAAGTCAGAGAAGAAAGTTTAACATTCAAAGAGATAGTTTAAAATATGGCTGGCCTTAAAATGTGACAGGCACATTGAACTGAATTTGACCTTCTTGGCCATTTGTAAGGAAAGATAAATACTTTCACAAAAATAGAATTTCTGTTTATCTAAATTAAATGATAAACATTATTCCTCCTGGAGTCTGCTTTATCCTAGATCTTCAATTTTCAACAATAAAGGATGTCTTCAGATATTTTTATCCAAAGGATTTCCTTCATTCTTCTGAATATCTATTTTCTCCTTTGCACTGTAAGGAAAATTAATAGAATGGGACTGACTCATTTTGTAAAACAGCTCAATCATAGTTGGATATGTGTATGTATAATCTCACTTCATTATACCTTTATGACTTGGATATATTTATCTCATAACTCACAGAAGATATTTTTATTTTCTTATAAATCATTTTTTTTTCTGATTATGAACAAAACTATGTTCCAAATGTTAAAATTAAAGCCATGCTTGTTTATAAAAAATAATTCTGTACAAAGCTTCCCATCAACTAGCAACATTTTTTATACTAACAATTGATGAGTCTCATGTTAAGGCTCATTAGTAAATAGGCTGAGTTCCAAGTTGTTAGAAATTCTCCAAAAGACATTCAGGTTTTTAAATATATATATATATATATATATATATATATGAATTCAGCACTAATTGTAGTAGGCCTTGGGATACAGTCAGTAGTTCTGCTTTCTCTTAAGAAGCCTCTGCAGCTTGGTGAATCATGGGGAACCCTATAAGGAGAACAAAAGTAAACCAAGAGTACAGCACTATGGCATATCACATGATAAAGAATGGTATCCCAGGGTTTCTCATGACCTATTTGTATCAGCTCATGGTCCAAACTTCAATGTTGATTTTTAGCCAAAATGGTGAATTTTAGCCAACACTTCATAGTGGGCAGGTGAGTAGGAAGTTTCATATCACTCCTAACCAAGTCTTAGTCAGTTTGTCTTCCTTTTTATTTATTTATTTACTATTTTTTTTGCGGTACGCGGGCCTCTCACTGTTGTGGCCTCTCCCGTTGTGGAGCACAGGCTCTGGAAGCGCAGGCTCAGCGGCCATGGCTCACGGGCCCAGCCGCTCCGCAGCATGTGGGATCTTCCTGGACCGGGACACGAACCCGCATCCCCTGCATCGGCAGGCGGACTCTCAACCACTGCGCCATCAGGGAAGCCCTGTCTTCCTTTTTAGTCAGCTCAACCAACAAGTTCCTGCGGTAGGTTATTGGCTACAGGTTGTTGGGTGCCATTGATGAAAGAGGTGCTACCTTAAGTCAAATAGCTCTTAAGTTTAAGAACAAAGATATGAATCCAGGCCTCCTGATTCCAGTTCCATAGCCAAAATATACATTAAAGTGCTTAAATAACTAACCCTTTGCAGGAGGGTTAAGTAAATTTGGGTTTGATTCAATCATCCAGAAAGCACCTGAGTGTGGTTCCTTTAGAGAAGTAGAACTCCTTTTAATGTCAACAGAAATAGGACTTTATATTGAATTCAGGGTAGGGCTCCAAATGGATATTCCAGCTGCCTGATCATATTTCTTAGTAATCTCTTAATATTTATGGATAGAATGCCAAAAAAGTTTTGTGTTTTAATCAGTTCCTAAAAGGATTAGATCTTAACTTTAAGTATTAAGCCTTTGCTTATCTTGCCAAAGCCTTCAGTTTTGTTGGAATCCTAATTACTAACCTATTCCTCTATGCAGATGGTCACAGGGAGGTAGTTCCTCCTTCCTTGACCAAAGTAACTTATTAGTTTGTTGACAGATTACACAAGGCTGAGCTCTCTGCTTATCACAGTTAATGTCTCAAATATGCCCGAGGAGTGTGTATTTTGTACTTGTAAGGTCATCATGTTACCACAAGCTCTAGCCTGTTTGTTTGAACAAGGGCAAGAACATGCACACAGATCATTCAGTAAACTTATTAGTCAGAGGCAGGGCGGTTAACAAAGATAAACACTCTATCTCCACAGTACCTGAGGAAAAGGTCTCCAAATTCCTAGCCTGTTTTCACATTCCAATGCCAACACAGATTTTATAGAAACTTATTTATTTGTCCTTAGTTTTATATACATGCAAATAGTTTAGGTTATTTCTTAATTATGTATCTGTATCACAATAGATTTAATTCATGCAGAATTATGTGTCAGAATTAAGAAGTAAAAAGATATCTGGGACCATCACATCTGCTACTCATAAAATGTCTGTAAATTTTTCTTAACATTATATCTAATATTTAAGTGTAAAAGTGTAAATTGATGACTTTCTTAAATTTGTAGTAGTGTCCACTTGTTTATGTCCTCAATCAGTTAACATTTCTGAGGTCTTTCATATAATTTTAACATTTGAGATTCAATATTCAATCTAATCACACCTCTTCTCATAAAATTAAAAAAATAAAAAGGGTGAAAATTCCTTCAAAGAGTCAAATGGATTCAGATCAAAGTTGGATTAATGCCTGACATATTCTAAACAAAAAGTCAATTAAACAATCAGTTACTTTGTTCATAACTCAAGCATATCAGAGTTATGGACACATTGTATCAACAAATGAGCAAAAAAGATAATTTGTATTAAGGAAACACCTCAAGATGAAAAGTACTAATTTTCATTTTTTCCTTCATTTTTTTCCCCAAATGTAAAAATTACAATTCACTGTTAGCCAGAGCTCCTTGAAAAATGGCAAGTTATAACTTGCCAGCGACTCAGATAGTAGAGGACTTCTCTGTCTCTTTGGTTGAACAACTGCATACTTTTGAAGGCTCATTTGGTCTACAAGGTGCTCAGGAGACTAACTCAGTGAGAAGAGTAAAAGGGTTTC
Organism: Leucopleurus acutus; assembly: GCF_964270905.1. NCBI lineage: Eukaryota > Metazoa > Chordata > Mammalia > Artiodactyla > Delphinidae > Leucopleurus > Leucopleurus acutus. Next base: position 53,607,087 of record NC_139160.1, read on the forward strand.
TTACTGTTCTGCCTTGAGACTCTATCTTGAGTTAGTACATTCTAGGGGTTCATGTCACCAGGGACTCATTTTTCACTTCCCTTTTTTTTTAATATTTATAAGAACAAACCTTGTTTTGTAGTTCAGTGTTTTAAAATTATTTCAATTCGTTACCACAAAGAAATTATTGTTTATATTATTTTTTAATACCAAAGTTTTTGAATTTCTTGATTATTTACTTTTTGTGCTTTATATCTTTGAATCTTCTATTTGGAAAATTTACATTCTTTTTACTTTTTATAATCCTATTCTGTTACATTTATTCTACGCTATTAATTTATTCAATTACCTCTTCGTCTACCACTTTATTATTTACCTTTCTTTTTACACTTTATTTTCTTCAAAAAACTTATCCTATTTGATTATTTAACTGTATTTTATTCTATTTCCTCTTGTAATGGCCACAACAGGGTAGCAGTGGAAGACAGAAGTAGTACAGAGCATTTGTTTACTCATTGTGGAAAAAATGCATTATATGACCCCAAAATACTAAGCACAATATTCAGGAGAAATGTTAATTATTGAAGAACCAAGCTTTGGAGTTTATATCATCAAAATAATAACAAGAATTTGGTGCTATTTCTCTCAGCCATTTCTCTGAGATTGAGCCCCCATAATACCAAAAAAGAGATTGTTCTCTCAGGACAACCTGAGTGTAACAGGTGATGCATATAAAGCTTCAGGAAGGACACTCTCTTGGTTCTCTCCTGACAAGAGAACAGATGTTCAAGGGCATATGTGCTGGGCCATCAATAAGCCTGCTGATGAGCGCGTGTTTGCCAACTTACGTTGTGCGTTTCTCGTGAAGACCTCAATGACAAATCTCTCTAAGGCATCCTGCCTGAGAGGAGTTTCTTCTTCTGAGGAACTCTTTTTACTGTATGTGCATTATGAGTGGCAAAGCTGACCACATTTCCCTCTTTGTCTTGACTGTTGCAATAGTCATTGCACTTCTTGCAATTTTGTAGCAGGAATTTATAGAATAAACCTGGTGTGCTAAAATTCAACCTTGGCTCCCTCTTTTCAATTGACATTCACAGACTTTTTGCCCACTTAGTATTGTGTGGTTTCCCGACAGCTTTCTCTGTTACCTTGGAAAAAATGTTCCGTATTTTTCCAGTGACTAAACATTTCTTAGGGATATGTATAATGACTAACAGACCGTTGCAAAGTTACAAGGAGGGAAGAGAAAAAGGACGTTTTCAGGGAAATCTCCATCAAACCATTTAAGCAGCAGTGAATTTTAATTGTTCTTATGGAGTAGAATTATGCCTTTATTATCATATATATCCTTAAATGTAGTTCCATATCTGGGAAAGATTAGATTAGAACTAACTTCAGGGAAATGTCTAGAGTATAACCTCTTGCTGTCCCTCACCCTGAGAATATAAGGAAATTATTCACATATGCTCAGTGCAATGGGAAGATTCCTTCCTTCTTCTTGAGCACAGCCAAATGGTGACTGCCATTGAGGGCACAAGCCAGAGAACTCTTGAGAATGAGCAGAGGAAGAGTCCTCTTCCTCCTACAGAAGAGTTAGGCATATATCTATCTTCTTCAGAACACCATTTAAATTTAAGTTTAAATGCATCCGTGTTGACAACAATCAAGAGAGTCGTGTGAATTTTCTGGAAGCTCTCAGAATTTCAGGTGGAAGTGTACTGAAGGTCAATTATTGCATTGTATTTCTTTATATGAAGCTGGACAGTATATCCTAGAAAGAAATGTTACTGCCTACAGTTACTCCTTTTAATTCTGTGTTAAACACAGTAGTGGCTATGAGCAAAGAGATAACTATGCAACAAAAATGATCATTTATCAAAGGTTAAACACACAACAACTTTAAAATATCATTATTTTAGGGAAATTCAAATAATATTAAAAACAACTTAGGGCTTCCCTGGTGGTGCAGTGGTTAAGAATCTGCCTGCCAATGCAGGGGACATGGGTTCGAGCCCTGGTCCAGGAAGATCCCACATTCTGCGGAGCAATAAGCCCATACGCCACAACTACTGAGCCTGCGCTCTAGAGCCCGCAAGCCACAACTACTGAGCCTGTGTGCCACAACTACTGAAGCCTGCACGCCTAGAGCCCGTGCTCCGCAACAAGAGAAGCCATCGCAATGAGAAGCTCGTGCATCACAACAAAGAGGAGCCCCCGCTCGCCGCAACTAGAGAAACCCTGCGCACAGCAACAAAGATCCAACTCAGCCATAAATAAATTAAAAAAAAAAAAATAATGTAGAAACATTTAAACAACAACAAGAAAATTCCATTCTGCTTTTCAGTTCATATCAGTTTAAATTTAGCCACCACAAATCATTTCATCCTAAAATGATTTCTTTTAGCAATAAGAATAATAAATTCCATTACCAACCAAATAATTAATTCAGATCAAATTAAATGGCATGAAATTTAATTTCTTTCTTTTTCAACTGAAGTATAGTTGATTTAAAATGTGTTAGTTTCAGGTGTACAGCAAAGTGATTCAGTTATATATATACATATATTATTTTTTTCAGATTATTTTCATTATAGGCTATTACAAGATATTGTTCCCTGTGTTATACAGTAAATCCTTGTTGCTTATCTATTTTCTATATAGTAGTGTGTATCTGTCAATCCTATACTCCTACTTTATCTCGGTCCCCTTTTATCCTTTGGTAACCATAACTTTGTTTTCATGTCTCTGAGTCTGTTTCTGTTTTGTAAACAGATTTATTTGTATTATTTTTTAGATTCCACATATAAGTGATATCATATGATATTTGTATTTCTCGGTCTGACTTACCTTCACTTAGTATGATATTCTCTAGGTCCATCATGTTGCTGCAAATGGCATTATTTCATTCTTTTTTATGGCTGGGTAATATTCCATGGTGTATGTATACCACATGTTCTTTATACATTCATCTGTTGCTGGATACTTAGTTTGCTTCCATATCTTGGCTATTATAAATAATACTGCTATGAACACTGGGGTGCATGTATCTTTTTGAATTAGAGTTTTTGTCTTTTCCAGATTTATGCCCAGGAGCAGGATTGCTGGATCAAATGGTAGCTCTATTTTTAGTCTTTTTAAGGAAATGCCATACTGTTTTCCACAGCTGCTGCAACCAATTTACATTTCCACCAACACCACAGGAGGGTTCACTTTTCTCCACACCTCTCTAGCATTTATTATTTGAAGACTTTGTGATGATAGCCATTTGACCAGTGTGAGGTGATACCTCATTGTGGTTTTGATTTGCATTTCTCTAATAATTAGCAATGTTGAGCATGTTTTCATGTAAGAAAGCATAACTTTTAACTCAATTACTATAAAATAATAAAGGCAAGAAAATCAATCATATATGAGTGGGCTGTATATTTTGGAAATTAACCCCTTGTCAGTCGCATCAATTGCAAATATTTTTCCCAGTCCATAGGTTGTTTTTTCATTTTGCTGATGGTTTCCTTTGCTGTGCAAAAGCTTTTAAATTTGATTAGGTCCCATTTGTTTATTTTTGCTTTTATTTCTTTTGCCTGGGAGACTGATCTAAGAAAATATTGCTACAATTTATGTCAGAGAATGTTTTGCCTTTGTTCCCTTCTAGGAGTTTTCCAGTATCATGTCTTATATTTAGGTCTTTAATAAATGGTCTGAAATTTGATATTACCACCTTAACTATACAAATAATCTATTTTTGAATATCTTGTCTATTTAGCCATATTTGGCCTTTACTATAGATTTTCTATGGAATCTTTAAATTTAATGCTATCATATAAACACAGCTTGAGTGATATCATCAGATAACTGCATTTGCTTATGCTAATGGGAGACACCTGTCTCCCCATTCTCTTTGTCATCCTTATACATATGAAGACCAAAATTTAGAGCTCTACATGGCAGGTCCTGTCTGGAGCCCCACTTCTCCCTTCCACGTCATAGTCACGTATCAATCTGCAGTTCCACCTGTCAGTGCTTTCCTTTTCCTATGTGTATGTCAAATATCAAAAGAAGCAAAATTTCTTGGTCATCACTGATACCTAGGTTTCCATCCACAGTCTCTCTCTCTCTCTCTCTCTCTCTCTCTATATATATATATACACACACACACACACACACACACACACACATATATACATATTGGGTGTATACATATAAAAATACATATATGTGTGTGTATGTCTAAATACATACGTGTATATACATATATATACATCCCACATACATGCATGATTTTATTTACAACAAGGGCTAAAACAGACACTAATGGCAACAGCCAACTTTAATGGGCTTTTTAAGCCAAAATAGCCAATATACTGATCCTAAAAAAATATATTGGATCAAATTCCAATAGCTTTTTAACTACTGACTTGTGAAAATTGAGAATATGTACCACTAGAAATAGTTTTTTTGTTTTTTTTGGCGGGACGCGGGCCTCTCACTGTTCTGGCCTCTCCCGTTGCAGAGCACAGGCTCCGGACGCGCAGGCTCAGCGGCCATGGCTCACGGGCGCAGCCGCTCCGCGGCATGTGGCATCTTCCCGGACCAGGGCACAAAGCCGTGTCCCCTGCATCGGCAGGCAGACTGTCAACCACTGCGCCACAAGGGAAGCCCCTAGAAATAGTTATTTTTATACAATCCATTTTTATGGCCTTGCAAAGATATTCCTGCTCCTATAATGCTTTTCTCAGAGTGAATTTGAAACCAAGGTAACATAATAAATTAGAATATACATCATAGAATTCTGAGCATGAGTTTGAATACTTTTAGAGATAAATTTTGTGTACCTACAAACTGTTAAACTAAAATAATAGTTTCTTTTTTTAAAATGGAACATTAAAAAAATCTATTATAAATTTTCCTTTAGTGAAGCTGTATTCTTTTTTTCTGAAAACCTTTTATTAAGTCAATGGATGATTCTTAGCTGTATGAAATAAAGAAAAAATGATTTTTCCACATATGCATAAGATTGTAACCATATGCACCCAATAGTTCAGTTTCTACTATGGGTTATATTACATCAAAATAAATGACAAAATCTCTGCCTGGAAAGCCAATATTACTGGGAAATAAGTGATGTAATAAAAATAACCAGAGTATTGTCTGTTAACTTTGAATGGAATGCACTTTCACTGAAGTTTTCAGAATAAGATTGATATATATATATATATATAAATTTATATGTATACATATATATAAAGCAAAATAAGGGAGCATTGAAATATATTAAGTAAATTCAGTAATTAAAAATGTTATTTGCATTTCATAAACTTTATTTTTTATAGGTATTATTTTAAGATAAATGAAGTGGGAACTATGATTAATTAGCATTGAGTACTGAGATTTGTGACTGAGAGTAAACTTTTAGTTTCTCCTCCTGAGTCATTCATTAAAGTGAAGTAGTTTTACATATTGAGATTTGCCTTAAGATTAATTTTGGTAAGAGTTGCTCTAATACAATGTTTGAAAACTCCCGGATAGTGTTAGAAGAGAACATCCTTTCCTCAACTCTGGTTTTCTTGAGGAAAGATCTTCCCTAAGCACATGCTGTGGGCTCTGTCCCACCCCCACTTCTACACTGGAGTTGGGTAGTTGATGGAGCTACTTGGTTAATGGGTACCGAAACTGGTCTACAGTTCTCAATAAGGTGGATTAAGCTTTCAGAAGTCCATTGAATGGGATTTGATCACTTTACTGCTTCTTTCTTAATTTAGACTGATGATCCAAAGAAGTGTGTTAAATATGAAGACTTAATATTTCCAGTGGTGGGCTGCCCCAAGTCTGAGGGGAAGTCTCCTTTGTTTACCTTGTTTTGTTCTCATGACAAGTTATATACCCTGGTTTTATCTGTAATAAATTGGATATTTTTGTTTTACTTCTTAAACTCACTATAAACTGGTCTGAGAATTAGAGTGATGGCTGCCTCCAACACTCCAATTGATTAAATCACCTTCAAAGGTTTTCTCCTCTATACAGAGAGAATGAAATTTGCTACCAACTAGTGACTGATTACTAGGTGCCATGTTCTATTTTATATGATTTTCACATACCATGTCTTTTAACTCCTGTATAATCTAATATGGTTGCTACTCTTATGCTCATTATACTGATGAGGAAACTTAGACACAAAGTTGTCAGTTACTTTCCAAAGAACTAACTAATAAGTGGCCATGGCTCAAATTCAGTTCTGTCCAATTTTAAAGATTATTCTTTTTTAAAAAATCATTCATATGACATTTAACATGGAAAATATAACAGGACAAAATTAAATTAACGTGCATTTTTTAATTTATTAAGTGAGAAAATGCAAAATTTAAAAAAAAAAGAAAATAAACATAGGTGCCTGCAGTTTAATTGTCTTTTATCTGATTTCCCCTTTCAATCTCCCATCTCTGATCACTCCAGTGTTAATAGGTTTATTTCTTCAGAACTTTCCTCTTGCTCTTAAAAAACTTATATACACATGTAGATAATTTGGTGTTTTTATTTATATATTCATAATCATAATCTAAAAATTACTTTAAAACTCTGTTTTTCACTAACTATATATGGTATATCAAATTCTATTTTTAAATTAATTCATGCACATTTATTACTTTACAAGATTTAGGTCATACGTGGTTGCCTATTTTTAAAGTTTTATTTTTTCTTTAATTTACTCCCTCTTCCCCCTCTTCTTTCTGTACCAATGCATACAGCAATACCACTCACTACAAACACACACATAACAAAGTAAAGACTGACTGTACCTAAGCAGTCTTCTACATGTTTATGTATTCATATAAAGTATGTAGATTTATAACTTGAGTTTAGATAAATCAGGTTACAAGATCTGAACTTTACAAGGAGTTTAATTTACTACTCCTATTTGTCGTGAAAAGTTTTCTTATTATTTAAAAGGATTCTTAAGGATTTCTTTGCTTCAGGAACAGATGTGTACCCTCACATGAGAGCCACCACACAAAGTTTTATGGCTAATGCATTTTCTGGTAAGTTTTCCATTTGAAGTCTAACAGTTTATAAATTTATAGCAATAAAAATATTGTGCAACATGCATCCCATGATGTCATTTCTTTGTTGATTATGGTATCATTTACATTCTTTCCATGGGTTTCTTTAGCCTTTACTATCTTTTTTTATTAAATGTCAAATTACTTAAACTATTTATAGATACAGACATATTTTGCTTATCAGTATGGCTGAGAAATGCATAACAGTTACAAAAGATTTAAAGAGAAGAGTTAGACAACAAAATAGAATAATTAACTGAAGGATTTATAGGATTATTCAGGTTTTTCTCTTTGATATGAGTTTTATACATTCTATTTTTCTAGTAATCTGTCCATTTCAAATTTGTTGGCATATAGTTGTGCATAACATTCTCTCATCTTTTACATGTCTGTTTCCTGGTATTGGCTTTTGGTGACTTGTTTCACTTCTTTAAAACATTTCTCTAAGAAGTCTTTTCAGAGATTTATCAATTTTATTATGTTCTAAGACACAGCTTTTGCTCCCTTGATTACCTTTGTATTATTTTCTATTTTATTAATTTCTGCTCTTATATTATTACCTTTTTCAATTATTCATTTTTTGTTATTGTTCATTCAATAATTCAGACAGGGGCTTAGTGTTAGTGTCAGCCTTCTGTCTAATCTGGTAAATGTATTTAAAAATGCATTTTTTATTTATTATAGTTTTTACCACTTTTCACGATGGGTGGATTTGTTTTTTGGCTTGGTTGCTCTCTTCCTTGTTTCTTTCTTTTTTAAAATTACTTAAAAATTTTTTTTAATAATTATTTTTTATTTTAATAACTTTACGACTTTATTTTACTTTATTTTATTTTACCTTCTTCTTTCTTTCTTTCTCCCTTTTATTCTGAGCTGTGTGGATGACAGGCTCTTAGTGCTCCTGCCAGGTGTCAGGGCTGTGCCTCTGAGGTGGGAGAGCCAAGTTCAGGACACTGGTCCACAAGAGACCTCCCAGCTCCATGTAATATCAAATGGTGAAAATCTCCCAGAGATCTCCAACACAATGCCAAGACCCAACTCCACTCAACAACCAGAAAGCTAAAGTGCTGGACACCCTATGCCAAACAACTAGCAAGACAGGACCACAACAATATTCATTAGCAGAGAGGCTGCCTAAAATCATAATAAGGCCACAGACACCCCAAAACACACCACCAGACGTGGACCTGCCCACCAGACAGACAAGATCCAGCCTCATCCACCAGAACACAGGCAGTAGTCCCCTCCACCAGGAAGCCTACACAACCCACTGAACTAACCTTAACCACTGGGGACAGACACCAAAAACAACGGGAACTATGAACCTGCAGCCTGCAAAATGGAGACCCCAAACACAGTAAGTTAAGCAAAATGAGAAGACAGAGAAACACACAGCAGATGAAGGAGCAAGGTAAAAACCCACCAGACCAAACAAATGAAGAGGGAATAGGCAGTCTACCTGAAAAAGAATTCAAAATATGATAGAAAAGATGATCCAAAATCTTGGAAATAGAATGGAGAAAAAATACAAGAAACGTTTAACAAGGACCTAGAAGAACTAAAGAGCGAACAAACAGTGATGAACAACACAAGAAATGAAATTAAGAATTCTCTAGAAGGGATCAATAGCAGAATAACTGAGGAGGAAGAACAGATAAGTGACCTGGAAGATAAAATAGTGGAAATAACTACTGCAGAGCAGAATAAAGAAAAAAGAATGAAAAGAACTGAGGACAGTCTCAGAGACATCTGGGACAACATTAAACGCACAAACATTCGAATTATACGGGTCCCAGAAGAAGAGAAACAGAAAGAGACTGAGAAAATATTTGAAGAGATTATAGTTGGAAACTTCCCTAATATGGGAAAGGAAATAGTTAATCAAGTCCAGGAAGCACAGAGAGTCCCATCGAGAATAAATCCAAGGAGAAACACGCCAAGACACACATTAATCAAACTATCAAAAATTAAATACAAAGAAAAAATATTAAAAGCAGCAAGGGAAAAACAACAAATAACACACAAGGGAATCCCCATAAGGTTAACAGCTGATCTTTCAGCAGAAACTCTGCAAGCCAGAAGGGAGTGGCAGGACATATTTAAAGTGAAGGGGAAAAACTTACCAAGTAAGTAAGTAAGTAAGTAACCAAGATTACTCTACCCAGCAAGGATGTCATTCAGAGTTGACGGAGAAATTAAAACCTTTACAGACAAGCAAAAGCTAAGAGAATTCAGCACCACCTAACCAGCTTTACAACAAATGCTAAAGGAACTTCTCTAGGCAGCAAACACAAGAGAAGGAAACGACGTATAATATCAAACCCAAACAATTAAGAAAATGGTAATAGGAACATACATATCGATAATTACGTTAAACGTAAATGGATTAAATGCTCCAACCAAAAGATACAGAGTGGCTGAATGGATACAAAAACAAGACCTGTATATATGCTGTCTACAAGAGACCCACTTCAGATCTAGGGACACATACAGACTGAAAGTGAGGGGCTGGAAAAAGATATTCCATGCAAATGGAAATCAAAAGAAAGCTGGAGTACCAATTTTCATATCAGACGAAATAGACTTTAAAATAAAGACTATTAGAAGAGACAAAGAAGGATACTACATAATGATCAAGGGATCAATCCAAGAAGAAGATATAACAATTGTAAATAATTATGCACCAAACATAGGAGCACCTCAATACATACAGCAAATACTAAGAGCCATAAAAGGGGAAATAGACAGTAACACTATCATACTAGGGGAACTTAACATCCCATTTTCACCAATGGACATATCATCCAAAGTGAAAATAAATAAGCAAACATAAGCTTTAAATGATACATTAAACAAGATGGACTCAACTGATATTTACAGGTCATTCCATCCAAAAACAACAGAATACACATTCTTCTCAAGTGCTCATGGACATTCTCCAGGATAGATCATATCTTGGGTCACAAATCAAGCCTTGGTAAATTTAAGAAAATTGAAATCGTATCAAGTATCTTTTCCAACCACAACACTACGAGACTAGATATCAATTACAGGAAAAAATCTGTAAAAAATACAAACACATGGAGGCTAAACAATACACTACTAAATAACCAAGAGATCACTGAAGAAATCCAAGAGGAAATCAAAAAATACCTAGAAACAAATGACAATGAAAACATGACGACCCAAAACCTATGGGATGCAGCAAAAGCAGTTCTAAGAGGGAAGTTTATAGTAATACAATCCTACCTTAAGAAACAAGAAACATCTCAAAAAAACACAACCTAACCTTACACGTAAAGCAGTTAGAGAAAGAAGAATAAAAAAACCCCAAAGTTATAGGAAGGAAAGAAATCATAAAGACCAGATCAGAAATAAATGAAAAACAAAAGTAGGAAACGATAGCAAAGATCAATAAAACTAAAAGCTGGTTCCTGGAGAAGATAAACAAAATTGATAAACCACTAGCCAGACTCATGAAGAAAAAAAGGGAGGAGACTCAAATCAATAGAACTGGAAATGAAAAAGGAGAAGTAACAACTGACACTGCCGAAATACAAAGGATCATGAGAGCTTACTACAAGCAACTATATGCCAATAAAAAAAGAAGTAAAACTGTCAGTGTTTGTGGATGACATGATACTATACACAGAGAATCCTAAAGAAGATACCAGAAAACTAGTAGAGGTAATCAATGAATTTGGTAAAGTAGCAGGATACAAAATTAATGCACAGAAATCTCTTGCATTCCTATACACTAATGATGAAAAATCTGAAAGTGAAATCAAGAAAACACTCTCATTTACCACTGCAACAAAAAGAATAAAATATCTAGGAATAAACCTACGTAAGCAGACAAAAGAACTGTATGCAGAAAATTATAAGACACTGATGAAAGAAATTAAAGATGATACAAATAGATGGAGAGATTATACCATGCTCTTGGATTGGAAGAATCAACATTGTGAAAAGGACTCTACTACCCAAAGCAATCTATACATTCAATGCAATCCCTATCAAACTACCACTGGCATTTTTCACAGAACTAGAACAAAAAATTTCACAATTTGTATGGAAACACAAAAGACCCCAAATAGCCAAAGCAATCTTGAGAAAGAAAAACGGAGCTGGAGGAATCAGGCTCCCTGACTTCAGACTATACTACAAAGCTACAATGATCAAGACAGTATGGTACTGGCACAAAAACAGAAATATAGATCAATGGAATAGGACAGAAAGCCCAGAGATAGACCCATGCACATATGGTCACCTTATCATTGATAAAGGAGGCAAGAATATACAGTGGAGAAAAGACAGCCTCTTCAATAAGTATTGCTGGGAAGACAGCTTCTTCAATAAGTAGTACTGGACAGCTACATGTAAAAGAATGAAATTAGAACACTCCCTAACACCATATACAAAAATAAACTCAAAATGGATTAAAGACCTAAATGTCAGGCCAGACACTATCAAACTCTTAGAGGAAAACATAGGCAGAACACTCTTTGACATAAATCACAGCAAGATCCTTTTTGACCTACCTCCTAGAGGAATGGAAGTAAAAACAAAACTAAACAAATGGAACCTAATGAAAATTAAAAGCTTTCGCACAGCAAAGGAAACCATAAACAAGACAAAAAGACAACCCTCAGAATGGGAGAAAATATTTGCAAATGAAGCAACTGACAAAGGATTAATCTCCAAAATTTACAAGCAGCTCATGCAGCTCAATATCAAAAAGCCTACAACCCAATCCAGAAATGGTCAGAAGACCTAAATAGACATTTCTCCAAAGAAGATATACAGATTGACAAGAAACATATGAAAGAATGCTCAACATCACTAATCATTAGAGAAATGCAAATCAAAACTACAATGAGATATCATCTCACCCTGGTCAGAATGGCCGTCATCAAAAAATCTACAAACAATAAATGCTGGAGAGGATGTGGAGAAAAGGGAACCCTCTTGCACTGTTGCTGGGAATGTAAATTGATACAGCCACTATGGAGAACAGTATGGACGTTCCTTAAAAAACTAAAATAGAACTACCATACGACCCAGCAATCCCACTACTGGGCATATACCCTGAGAAAACCATAATTCAAAAAGAGTCATGTACCAAAATGTTCATTGCAGCTCTATTTACAATAGCCAGGACATGGAAGCACCTAAGTGTCCATCAACAGACGAATGGATAAAGAAGATGTGGCGCATACGTACAATGGAATATTACTCAGCCATAAAAAGAAACGAAATTGAGTTATTTGTAGCGAGGTGGATGGACCTGGAGTCTGTCATACAGAGTGAAGTAAGTCAGAAAGAGAAAAACAAATACCGTATGCTGACACATATATACGGAATCTTAAAAAAAAAAAAAGGTCGTAACGAACCTAGGGGAAAGACGGGAATAAAGACACAGACCTACTAGAGAATGGACTTGAGGATATGGGGAGGGGGAAGGGTAAGCTGGGACAATGTGAGAGAGTGGCATGGACATATATACACTACCAGATGTAAAATAGATAGCTAGTGGGAAGCAGCCGCATAGCACAGGGAGATTAGCTCCGTGCTTTGTGACCACCTGGTGGGGGGGGGGGATAGGGAGTGTGGGAGGGAGGGAGATGCAAGAGGGAAGAGATATGGGGACATGTGTATATGTATAACTGATTCACTTTGTTATAAAGCAGAAACTAACACACCATTGTAAAGCAATTATACTCCAATAAAGATGTTTAAAAATAAATAAATAAATAAAAATGCAGGTGTTCCTCTAAGTACTGCCTCGATACACTGAAAACTGTTGGTATGGTTTATTTTATCATCACTTATTTGAAAGCTTTATCATTTTCTACTGTGATACCTTTTAAAATATGTAGGCTATTTAGAAAACTACTTTTACATTAATAAGTATGACATTTTCTAACATGTTTTTGCTTTACTACTTCAAATATAATGAATTACAGTCAAAGAAAATTCCGTATTATTTCAATCTTTCGGCATTTTTTAAGATTCACTTTACTGCCTACCACTGGTCATTATTTTTGGTCAATATTGCAAATATTTCTTACATGTATATCTGAAAATATTGCTATACTGTATTTTTTATGGTTAGCATTCTATATATTCCAGGGGATATATTTTAAAATATGTTGTTCACAACTTATATATCTTCATCTATGTTTATGTGTTGTACTGAGTATTTAGTAAAAATTTTCACTATTATTATATATTTGTCTAACTCTTCTTTCAGTTTTATTAAATTTTGGCTTCTGTATTTTAAATTCATATTAGGTGAAAATACATTTATAATTATTACATACTCTTGGGAAATAGGAATAAATGTCATTATCATGTGCCCCCTTTTAAGTAAAGATTGTGCCTTAAAGCCAATTTTGTTGCATTTTAATAAAGCCCTACCAGCTTTCTTTTTGCTACTCTTTGCTATAATTTTCTATTCCTTTATATTCAAAATTTCCACACTCATATTTTCTTACAGATTGTGTCTGTGTAAACAATATAAAGCTGTTTTTCTACCGCTGCTGCTGTTGGTTTCGAACAGTATTTGACTGAATAAATGACTAAAACCAGTCAATTACATGGAGCTGGATGAAGTCTGTACTAGGTTAATGTTTACTGAAGCAATGGGTCTTTGTATGTTTTGAAGCTGCATGTTGCTTCCTCTGTAGCTGCTATGGGGTTTCCCAAACCTCAGATCTTGGAAAACCTATCCAAATTTGGTCAACCCTGGGGATAAATGGATAGCTAAATGTGAGTGAATGGTTTTGGGGTATTCTGATCAGTGTTCTCTCGGACGGTATTTTGTTAAAGGCTTGCCTGAGAAAGCGGAGTTAAAGTCTGCTAATTACTAATCCCAGCTAATCTTGGAGTAGATTAGAAAAAGTGAAGAAGAAGGTGAAGAAGATGGAAGAGAAGAAGGAGGAGGAAGAGGAAGAGAAGAAAGAGTGAGAGGAATCAGAAGGATCTCCTTTAAGACATCATTCTCAGGAGATCACTTCTGAGACGAATCCAGCAAGAATAAGCAGTCTGGGGCTTCCCTGGTGGCGCAGTGGTTGAGAGTCCGCCTGCCGATGCAGGGGACATGCGTTCGTGCCCCGGTCCGGGAAGATCCCACATGCCGCGGAGCGGCTGGGCCCGTGAGCCATGGCCACTGAGCCTGCGCGTCCAGAGCCTGTGCTCCACAACGGGAGAGGCCACAACAGTGAGAGGCCCGCGTACCACAAAAAAAAAAAAAAAAAAAAAAAAAAAAAAAGAATAAGCAGTCTGTTGAATACACTGTATGCATAGGCAGATTATAAAGTGGTCAAGTAAATGGTCACATTTATTCTTAAGGTCCAGAACACATTGTTCTGTGAACTTCAGAGTTTTCTCATATTTTCTATACCCCAGGATTCATTTACTAACTACATGTATATTAAATGCAATTGGTAAGAAATTCAGACATGGCAAGTTTGGAAAAATAATAATATGAACAGATCAACTAGAGCATTTGACCGTTTAACTGATTTTACTTTTTCTTATTTTAAATATTTTTTTTCACATTTGCTCATTTAACTATTCTTAAATCATGGAACAGGAAATTAAAATATTTGTAGAAAACACCATCTTTAAGGAAGGTAGTTAAGCTTTACTATGGGCCAGCTTCGATGTCTTTGTCTACTTTCTGGAGGAGACCACCCTGAAAGACATTTAGTTTTAGAAAGAATATATACCTTGAGATCAACCATTAACCTGAGTGTTCTTGTAAATTTTTCTTTGGTGTTTGGAAAGAATTTTAACCAAATTATTGATATATTTCATTATAATAAATTTTATGTTAGAGATTGAATTAAGAATCCAAGTGTCCCGAGATAACTGTTAAAAGGCAGATTAAAGAATTCTAACTCTGATAAATGCACTACTTACGTGAACATGATAATTATATGAGATGTTGAATGTGAAAGGAACTGGGGTTTTGTTCTCATCATAAATGGTGGTTATTTCCATTCTAAATCATAAATGACATTCTTAATGTGGTATTTTGAAGAGGGCAATATAGAGAATATTCTATAAAATAGAGAATATTTCTCATGTGATTATCATGATCCTTACAAATGCTGAATAGAGATGAAAAGCACAGTAATACACATTAGTAACATGGCCTTTATTGTTTAGGGAATCTGATTATCTGACTGACCCTGATTGAGCTGCAATATCTTTTTGGAAGAAACAAAGAGACATATACACAAATTTTTTAAAGCTTAATACAAATTTTAACAAGAGATCACAGTTAGTCATTAAAAATAAAATGAGCACATTATGTGTATGCAAATGTAACATAGCTAACAAAGAGACTGGAAAATGCAGACCAGATAAAAAAGAAGTCACAGCACTCAAGACACTAAAGAAATTGAGCCAAAGGAAGAAGGAAATCAGTGTGAAAAAACGATTCCTCAGAACATTGACAGAAAACTTACCTAGAGCATTGGGTATTCCATAACACTTGCCATAAGGACTTGAGCCAACATGATCTAAATCTCAAAGCACAAGATAACCTTACCTGATAGCTGGGCTAAATTTTGACTAATTATTTAAATTGGGATTATCTTAGTTATTTGCCTAAAATTCTCCCAGGAGATCAGATTGCAAAATGCTTAGCTGTTAAATTTGATGATTTATAGGATGAACAGGTTTAAAAATGGGAGGCATATTATATAAAATGGGAACATCTGTCTCATGAGCTTTCAACAGGTCAATGACCCTTTCAGAACATGTTTATATTATATGTTCCTTCTCTTCTCATTCATAAATGCCAAAAAAACATATCTCACCTAATCTGATTTCAGAGCAGGAGTGAAAAAAATACTATGTTCCACACTTTATTTAAAAGCTGCAACAATAAAGATGTAGAAAGTTGAAACACTGTTCTTGGTTGTTTGAAAAAAAGAAGTAATGATAGAGAAAAATTATGAATGAAATAACATACTTTTTTTCTCAGAAATATATGTATTTTAGATTTTAAAATACTGAAGTATAATGGAAATGTAGAAAAGTTCACAAAACTTATGTGTGCAGCTTGATGAATTTTCAGACTGAACACACCAAATGAACTGGTTAGTTTTCACACAAACACACAAATCTGCTGTGATTATTTCAGTTGCATTAATTCCATGGAACAGTGTGGAAATAACTGGCATTTTTATATCAAGTCCTTTAATTCATGAACATTGTACATCTTTTTATTTAACTCTTCTTTAACTTTTCTAGAAAAGTTGATTTTGTTTTTCCATGGAGGGATAGAGCATATTGTTCAGTAGATCCTAATTAGATACTTTATTGTCTAAGTATGATTTTAAATGATATTTTTCAAAATCTGATTTTCTGATTTTTCGCCAGTATAGAGAAATACAGTTGTCTTATCATATTGATTCACCCTGTCAGTTTCACTTAATAATTTTAATAGGTTATCTGTAGGTTTATTTGGATTTTCTACGTACAATTAGCTGTGAATAATGACAAGATTTTTTTTTTCTTCTTGCTTTATCGCACTGGCTAATTATCTCATATAGTGTCTCTTTGCCAATCTCAGGGTAGAAAAGATTGTAATATTTCACCATTAAGTAAGATGCTGGCTGTAGGCTTTTGTTTCTACTCTTTATTAGAATAATGATGTTCCCTTTCATTCCATTGTTATCCTAACCAGAATTTTTTTTTTTTTTTTTTTTCCCGCTACGCGGGCCTCTCACCTGGTGTGGCCTCTCCCGTTGCGGAGCACAGGCTCCGGACGCGCAGGCTCAGCGGCCATGGCTCACGGGCCCAGCCGCTCCGCGGCATGTGGGATCCTCCCGGACCCGGGCACGAACCCACGTCCCCTGCATCGGCAGGCAGACTCTCAACCACTGTGCCACCAGGGAAGCCCTAACCAGAATCTTTTTAAGGGTAAGTAGGGATTTTCTAATTTTGTGAGAGGAAAGCATTAAAAAAATGGAACAGCTTATATAAAATCATAAAAAATTAAATAATTTGAGAAATTACAAATAGTTTGTTGTAACTAGCCTGTTGCATGCAATCTGGGGAAGTGTGAAAAGAGGAGGCTGAGCTAAGAGGCAGGAACATGATCATAAAGAACCTTACAGTTCATGCTAGGTGTTCTAAAGGCAGTGGGGAATTGAGGAGTTGAGCTTATTGAGTCACATTTTGTCTACTTTTTTTTTTTTTTTTGAGAATAGGCATGGCTTTGAGTGATAGAAACAAGTAATTAGGATTCCTTTGTAAGTACAGTATTATTTGTTTATACTGCATCCACTTGGAGTCCACAATCTTGGCGTTAATAGTTCCACAAACTTTCCAAACCTTGAAACTATAGAAACTCTAAAAAGTAACCATCCCATAACATACTAACTTTATTAAGTGCCTGCAATTTCTTTCCATATCTTTTATTTTAGTATCCTCAGTTCCTAGCTCAGTGCTTGGAACAATATTGGTGTTAAACATTTATAAATACATAATAAATGAATGTAAAAGGAAAAAGTAAAGCAGAGCTCTTTTTTTCCCCCCTCTTCCTAAACCCAATACATATGTTTCCAGGCAAATAGTCAGTCAGCCACCCAGCGCTGCTTCCTAAGCCTTTCCTCCATGGAATTTGACATTGTTAGATTATTTCTCTAAAGGTTTCTCATGTTCTTTATACCACCGGCTTTTAATTTGCCGGGGTTATCATTCAAGGTTCATATCACATTTTCACCTGTAACTATAATAAAAAGCTATTTTTTAAATACTTTTTGTATCTTAATATACACTAACACATATGAAATCAAATTTATATTATGATTGGTCCAGCCTCATCCAGAGGAAGGTGTTCTAGAACCTTTTATAATTTCAGACAGAGTGCAATTTTTGTTACACAAACCACACTTAATGGTTTCCAGAACTTTTTATTCTATGATTCCTGTTGATTTTAATTATAGCAAAAAACATTTTGGGTGTTGGAAAGAGGACGTCTTACTCAATATCTTTTCTTAATTGCTCCATGTAATTTGATCTATCCTAACCACCACAGCTCTGAGATATTTATTCAATTATTAGACAAATTCAATTACAGTATTTAATGCAATCCCAGAAATCTCCAATTCTAGGGAAACGATACAACTATTGCAGTACTCTAAATTTCAGCATATGTATTTGCTTGCCTTATTCATTAGCTATACAATAACACAAATATAAATCACAGCATTTTAAATCTTGGAGAGATGTGTTAATTGTACTGAGGAGAAAAGTGAGGTACAGAGGGTTAGGTGCTTTGCTCATGGATACAGCAGCTCATTCTTGGAGTCAACCTCAGTTTAGTCCAAGGTTCTTTTCGCTTCAGCTTGGAATATATTCCAAGGCCAGGGATATATTCACCGTTGATGGGAAATGGGTAGCAAATTAAAACTCTATTATTTAATAACATAAACATATAAAATATATTTCAGCAGAAGCTAAATGTATTAACTAGTCCTATGAATTATAAAACTATAAAGAGCATTAGAGAGGAACACTAACTGGGATTTTAAAAAGGATTGCAAATTAGTTTGTGCCTAAAAAAAGTTCTTTTCAGATTTTCTAATTCATCCATCCACCTTAATGTCTTTTTAACTCTGTATAGTCATTCATCAACACATATGTTTGGAGTTACAGTTACGGATAAGTTACAGACTTATCCATAATTTTTGTTCCTTGAGTAGTTTTAAGCTAATGGGGTAAACGAGATATGCACACAAATAACAATAACACAAGTTGAGGCATTTTAAATGCTTGGAAGAGGCACACATAAAGTGAAAATGACACTCAATGAAGATAATGAATAAACACAATCAAGAATGACTTCATGCAGGAGAAAGCTTTTGAATTCAGTCCTTGAAGTAAGGATCAAACTCAAGCATACATCAAGAGGGTAGTAACATTGTAAGCACAGAGAACCTAGCGAATAAAGTCATGTTGGCAAAAATGCAAACAGTATGCGTAGATTGCTGGGTCTTACACCCAGAGTTTTTGTTTCAATATGTCTGGGCTGGACCCTGAGGATTTGCATATCTCACAAGTATTCATTTCATTATGATCCTGCTGGTCCAAGGACTACATTTAGAGAAGCACTGCTCCATTCTAAAGCAGTCTCTCCCGTTGTGCAGGTTTAAAGGCTGCCTGCAATCTTGGGATTACTGTAATCCATGTAATCTGGATCGTATGCCCAGCCTGAACTAATCATTGCAGTCTGGATGTTCTAGTTGGACAGCCTGGGTCTTAAGCCCAGCTTTGTATCTGGGAGCAAGGTCACATGGAGTGAAAGAAGTAAGAATCCACAAAAGATATTTTAGATACTATTACCGAAGGGAAGGGGTCTAGGCAAACACAAATATTCACCAGTGTGCCCTAGTACACAGCTCTTCTAATTCATTGAATTATTAATAAAAGCATACATAGACTTATATCTCCCATTTAATAACTTTAAATGCTTAGACAGCTTCATTGAAATGTGGCATTTGGACTTTAAAATGTAATAATATCAAACATAATTTGTAAGAGTATATACATTTCAGAACATTTCCATCTATCATGCACAATTGTTGAGGAGAAACTGCTAGTTATTTTCAAATTACTTCCTGAAAATGAAGTTAGTTTAGCATCAACATGTTGCACAACTCAAGGTGGGTAGCGCTCACTTTGTTTGCTACATGAGTTGTGCAACATGGTTGAGTCTTAATTACATTCAAAATTTTCCAAAAAATATAGCTCATTAGATAGATACCATTTTCTTGGATTTGCTATTCTATTGGGCACTGTTATAATAGCTTTCTTAAAGAAAACATTTTTTATGACTCTAGAAGATACTTCTTCCTTGGCAGGTATGGTTTCTGCTAGTCTGGATGGAGATTGCTCTAAGAAGACTCAATGTGGATCTGGATTCTTTCATACTCATCCTTTTCAGAAACATCCTGACTAGAGTGCCAGAATGTCTGCACTGTCCATGAATCCACAATCTCCCTGTGGGACTGGGATAAAGTTACCTACTTCGTAGCATTAACTAAAGTAGTCATAGGGTGGCGATTTTTTTTTATTTCTTTGGACACACAGTTAGCTGTAATATTCCAGCAACAGATAGAAAGCCTTCTAGCAAATTTTCTACCAGCAAGAGTTGCTTATGGAGGAAAAACTATTAAAGCCCACTTGAAGTTTAAGCTTCTGAAAACTTAGTGTCCAAACACAGAGAAAGTGATTTCCAAATAAACTGACCATGTGAGGGATATTTTCATGCATTTTAGTTTTATGGGAAATGGATAATTTGAGAACAAACAGAGAAAGCAGGAGAATAATTCTTTAAGCAGACATACTATCCTGTAAACTCGCCCTTGTGAAAAACTGCCCCTGAGCATAGTTAAGGGCTTATTCTTCCATTTTCTGTGTATATGAGGTATGATCATACATCTGGGGAATGAGTTATGAAATGGAAAATGTTCTCTGGTCTGAGACTACAGACAGATCTGTTCTGGTGTTGTTTTGGCGGGGTGACAACATTTAAAAAGTTTTCTTAGTGCAACCAGAGTTGAGAGTCTCAATTTCTCACAAAGGGTAAAATAAAGATGATCACACCTCCCTTGTTTGATTTTATAATTTTTACTACGAAATCTCAACAGCAACTTGTGTGTTCAATTACACAATAACTCTGAAGTATTTTTTCTTAATTTATTTTTTATTTGCTTTTAAATGTTATTCAGTATCTAGTTAAACAAACGTGTAAAATATGTGAATGTTTGTATCACTGTCCAAAAGACACAGATGAGTAGCAATGAAATAAACACCATAACTTTTCCTTGGCCCTAGGTTTGTTGATTATGGACAGAAGAAGTTAAGAAGTATAATTTTCTTCTAATACTATGTCTCTATTACTTGGAGAAGACTTATCCAGTTGTTAACATATTTAATTTCCCCAAGCATGGTGTACAGGTGGGTGGTATGTAGAGAAGCATGAGGGGGTTTGGGCATAAATCTATTAATTTTCTATTGTTACTACTTCATTAAGTTTATTGAAAGAAAACTTTGCATTACTAAAACATGAAGTTCTATTTTGTTTTATTTAGAGACGCTTTTCAAAAATTTCGTAAATAGGACATCAGCGAGATGGCAGGACAGGAGGTCCCCTGCCCATACTCCCCCACTCCAACAATAATTTGGCAGCCTTCCATGGACAAAAGTGCCTTTGTGGGAGCTTTGAAATCCAGGTAGGGAGCTGTGAAACCACAGTGAGTCCAAGACAGAGGAGTGTCATTTAAGGCCTGCCCACACCTAGATGACAGGCTCGTGGACTACGGTTCTGGCTACACACCAGGAAGTAGCCACATCCCTTATGTGGCTACAGCCCCATTTGATTTTCATCCTGCCACCAGCACTATCCACCAAGCGACATGGGAGGAGCCACACCTCCCTGTGCCTTAGGTAACAGGCCCAACAACATCAGTCCCAGCTGTGTGCCCTGAAGCATTCCATGGCCTGGCTCCAGCCCTCTCCAACCCCTAGATATACATTGTAGAGAGACATAAATAGTAACATCAATAACATAAAACATGGTGGGAGAGAAGTAAAAGTGTAGCGTTTTTGTGTGCAATAAAAGCCAAGTTGGTTTCAGCTTAAAATAGACTGCTGTAGGACTTCCTGTGTAAGCCTCATGATAATCACAAAGAAAATTTGTGGTGGATATATAAAAGACAAAGATAAAGGAATTAAAGCAAAAATTACAAAACCCCATCAAATTACAAATGAAGGTAGCAAGAGAAGAAAAGAACAAAGGAACTACAAAGCAGCCAGAAAACATTTAACAAAATGACAACAGGTAAGTCTTTACCTATCATTAATTACTTTAAATATAAATGGATTACATTATCCAATCAAAGACAGAGTAATTGAATGAATAAAAAAATAAGATCCAACAATATGTTGCCTAAAGGAGACTCACTTTACCTTTAAGGAAACAGGCTGAAGATGAAGGAGTGAAATAACATGTTCTATGCAAATAATAAACAAAGGAGAGCAGGGGTGGCTACACTCATATTAGATGAAATAGATTTTCAGTCAAAATCTGTCACAAAAGACAAAGAAGTTCACTATATAATGATAAAGAAGGCACTTCTTTAAGAGAATATAATAATTGTAAATATATACACACTCAACATTGGAGCACCTAAATATGTAAATAAAGCAAATATTAACTGATCTGAAGGGAGAAATGGACAACACTGCAATAGTAGTAGGAGACTTCAATATCTTACAATAATGAATAGACCATCCAGACAGAAAAGTAATAAGGAAACACTGGACATTAACTACACTTTAGTCCAATAGACCTAATAAAATATACTGAACATTCTGTCCACAAAAATCCTAAAATTCATATGAAACTTCAAAAGACCTTGAATCGCCAAAGCAATCTTGAATAAGAACAAAGCTGGAGGCATCACACTACCTTAAACTATATTACAAATGTATAGTAATCCACCTAGTATGGTATTGGTATGAAAACAGGTAGATAGACCAACAGAACAGAATAGAGAGCCCAGAAAAAAATTCCACACGTATATGATTAACTGTCTTTGACAAAGGTGCTGAGAATACACAATGAGGAAAGGATATCTACATCCAAAAGAATGAAATTAGACCCTTATCTAACACCATACACAAAAATCAACTCAAAATATAATACTAAATGTGAGACCTGAAATTGTAAATCTCCTAGAAGAAAATACAGGGAAAATCTTCTTGACATTAGCTTTGGCAATTATTTTTTTGGGGTACAGCTCCAAAGGCATTAGCAACAAAAGCAAAAATAAAAAAGTGGCACTATATTAAATTAAAAAGCTTCTGCACAGAAAAGGAAATAATAAAATGAAAAGACAACCTATGGGATGGGAGAAAATATCTGCAAACTATCTGGTAAGGGGTTAATATCCAAAATATATAAGGACGTCATGCAACTCAAAGCGAAAAACCAAATAATCCAATAAAAAAAAATCAGCAAAGAACCTGAATAGACATTTTTCCGAAGAGGACATACAAATGGCCAAAAGGTATATGAAAAGGTGATCAACATCAATAATCATTCTGGAAATGCAAATCTAAAACAAACACAATGAGATATTGTGTGGATACTATCAAAAAAAAAAAAAAAAGAAAAGAAATAGCACATGCTGGTGATGGTGTGGAGTAAATGCAACCTTTGCATACCATTTTTGGGAATGTAAATTGGTATAGCCACTATGAAAAATAGTGTGGAGTTTCCTCAAAAAAATTAAAAAATATAACTATCGTGTCATCCAATAATCCCACTTCTGGGCATATATCCAAGGGAAATAAGCATCTCAAAGAGATATCTGTACTCCAATGTTTATTGCAATATTATTCCCAATAGCCAAGATAAGGAAATAACCTAAATGTCTATCAGCCCATGGATGGATAAAGAAAATGTGGCAGAGATACACAATGGAAGGTTATTTATTCATTAAAAAAAGGAAAATCCTGCCATTGCAACAACATGGATGAACCTGGAGGACATGATGCTAAGTGAAATAAGATGAACATGGAAAGGCAAATACTGCTGATCTCACTTGCATATGGAATCTAAAAACATCACACTCAGAAGCAGAGAGTAGAATGGTGGTTGCTAGGGGCTCAGGACTGAGGGAAATAGGGAGATGGTGAAAGGGTACAAACTTTCAGTTTTAAAATGAATACAATCTAGGGATCTAATATACAGCATAGTGACTACTGCTAATAATACTGTACTTACTGCATTCTGAAATTGGCTAACAGAGTAGATCTGAAGTGTTCTCAACATATACACACACACACACACACACAAACACACACACATAAATGGTACCTATGTGAGGTGATGGATGTGCTAACTAGCTTAATTATGGTAATTATTTCACAATGTGTATGTATAAAATCATGACATTGTAATCCTTAAATATTTACAATTTACATTTCCCAATTATACCTCAATAAAGCTAGAATAAATTGCTTAAACAAAATATTACATTTTTCAGTTTGGTAAAAATGGTTCATTTCCTTCCACTCATTGTTTGACTTCTGAAAAATGATTCTTCATGAATATAAATCTTTCTAGACACATGCTAATTTAAATGGAATAAAATGGCAAAAGCAGGTTTAATTTTTTTAAAATAAATTTAATACAAAAAAGATGAAAATAGTTTTATTTTGTAAACCTCACCTTTCAGTACTTCATAGCAGGAATACCAAAATATTGTGACACTTAGAAAATTTCAAAACTAACTTAGAATCACAAAAATTATGCTCTTTGATAGGAAAATTTATGTTTCTATAGCATTTGTCCAAACTTAGGAAACAACAAAAATTTAATTTCCTAAAAATTGAGAGCTAATTTGCAAAGGAAATATTTCATTATTTGCCATTGTTGTAATAATATTTGTGTGATATGATTAACAGAATTATGTTTTATTTTATGTGAGATAATTTTGCATAGTAATTTAACCTGCAGTCTTATTGGTATATTTTACTTTACATAATGTAATACTTACAGCTGTGATTTGACAGAATCTTTTAAAATATACATACTTAGTTACCACTATAGAATTGAAATTTTCTTTGGTTACAACACTCCTAATTTTTTAGATTCCTAAGTCTGAAATATAGACACTGAATTTCATAAGTTCAAATGTTAAGAAGATGAAATTTTTCTCTTCATAGGTAGATTTTGAGGGTAGGAAATTGTGTAAAGGTTCTTTCTCTGTGGCTGGTTTATTACCAATATTTACTTCCTGTTTATTAGATATAGAAGTAGATATTTTCTAAAAATAATATGCACTTAAATTCAGTACATTTTGAATAACTGAGATGTTCTGATATTTACATAGCATTAAATTATAAAACCTCCCACTCCTATTCTTTTTTTTTTTTCATTGTGTTTGTTCTCCTTTTCTCAATTGTATTTACAATATCAGTTACATGGGGGTTTTGAAAAATACAGGTGAGAGCAAAATCAGGACCCCTGGATGCTTCTCAATATTTGATAACAGAAAAACTTGAAGCACTTTAGGTGTACAGAGAAGTCATACATGTTACCCTGCAGGTAACCTGCAGGATAGCCTGGGAATCAGTGTCCCCATCAGAGGAATAGTCAAAACAGGGATATTCAGTCATTGAAGTCAATTTCCATTTGCATTACTTTTGGAGTTTTGATAGCAATAATGGTACCTAATTTTTTTAATTAAGCAATTCAATATTTTGATATATTCTTTAACATTGATGAATAATTTGGAGCTGTCTTCACTACTAAAATAACAGTAAATCTTAACTTCAAAAAATTTAATGCATTGGGTACTTTTGTGGGTGTTGAGTTTTTGTTTCTTTTTAGCATATTGGAAATCAAGTAGATTTACTCATTCATATTTGTGCGTATCTAGAAGACTCCTATACAACATTGTTCACAGTAGAATATATTTTGCTTTTTTGGCTTTTTTTTCTGACAGATATTGAGAAACATATTGAGAAAAAAGCATGTTGCTTTTTTAAGAGTGTGTGCTCATGCATGAAGGTATGGATATCATTCTCTAACTTTCCCTTTTAAATTATGCTTCGTCTTAACATATCTCTGGATTCCACAATATTATTCCTTTTTGTCCCATTCTGTCAGCTTAAACTTCTACAAACCAACGCCTGTCTTTAGCTTCAAAATATAATCCTGAGGAACAGAAATGGGGACATATAATTGTGGAGACAGTACCCTCCATTAAAGACAGTTGATTCTCATGAGGAATTCAAACTGAGGAGGGTTTTAAATACTGAGCAGTAACTTTTAACATTATTACTAATTAAGAAGATTTATTTTCCTTTGGCAAAATGAAAGCAACAACATACCCAAGGCACAGATGAATTCAACCACTTGGATACGTATTTGCAATAAGAATGATGTTATTCCTGAGGAAACTGCAACAGAATATAATGGGTCTGATAATATGTGTGTAAACTAAATATTCCCCTTTAGAAACAGAAGACACAGATTTATTGAAATGAAATTCACTCCCTCTCATTTCCACTCCTCTCTCCTCATATTTAGTCTCAGAAAACTGACAGAAGTTGGGGCCTAACTGAAGCTGTTATGGAGTCGATATCCATCATAGATGCTTTATCTCCTCAAGTCAATGGAAAAACCAAAGAAGGTCATTTTCTTCCTTCCTTCCTCCTTCCCTCCCTCCCTCCCTCCCTCCCTTCCACATTTTTTTTTTCTTTAATAAGTCTTATGATGCCCCAGAAATAGCTTTTAACCAAAAGGTCATTTATGGGATTATGATTGATACGACTTCTGAAATCATAAATTGGCTGTAAAAGCCAGCTCAGGAATTTAACTCTTGCAGTGGTAAACAGTCCCCAGTTTTCCAAGACACATATTTAAAATCTTGTCTTTGGTCTCTGTTCTCCAACTTAGCTATAGACATCTATCAAGGGGAAGGGAAATTGACTGATGCTCTTTTCTAGGGTCTGTTCACCTTAATGAGCCTATAACAGCACATAGCTTTGATGTTCCTAATCAGTCAACAGCATTTCTTTTTATCAACTTGAAAGAGAAAATCAGTAATCCAGGGGCTTCCATGGTGGCACAGTGGTTGAGAGTCTGCCTGCCAATGCAGGGGACACGGGTTCGTGCCCCGGTCTGGGAAGATCCCACATGCTGCCGAGCGGCTGGGCCCGTGAGCCATGGCCGCTGAGCCTGCGCGTCCGGAGCCTGTGCTCCGCAACGGGAGAGGCCACAACAGTGAGAGGCCCGCGTACCGTAAAAAAAAAATAAATAAATAAATAAAAATAAAAAATAAAAATAAAAAAAAGAAAATCAGTAATCCAGGTGTGTTGGGTAAATTATAAAGTGATATATTGCTGATATGCTAAGTGCCTATGCTTAAACATAGGCAATGGATAGATTTTTAAAAAATATTTTTGGAAAAAATCCACTGAAGATTGAAGTTAAATAATTTAAGGATGCTGTTTTAATACATACTGAAAAAATTATAAATCACACACCCAGCAAAGATATAAGGAGGATATAACAGAAAGCTACAGAATATAAAACCCCCCTTTCTAGTGCATAGGAAAGAGTCTGAAAGTTTTATAAACATGAAGAATTAAGTTAAAACCAAAATGACTGTGGATAGTACTGTAGGTCATTTATCAATTATGCGCACAAACAAAGTTTTTTTCCCTCATGCAGAACTTCCAACAGAACTTCTGTTTCTGGCTGAAAAATAAATCTGTGTATCATTCAATATTGCAAAGTCAGAAATGAGGTAGTATTTTTAATTTAGTCTATCTTACTAGGTGTTAAAAATGTCTCTCACTTTTGCTGATCTCACGATCTACTTTGTCAAAATACGTAGTGGTAAGTAACTTTTTTTGTGTCGTTTTTGGTGATGTCCACTTCCTACCTCCCTCATTGTGCTTACAGCAAAAAATCATCAGAAGCGCTCTACTTAATGGCATTTAGTCTAGAATTGCTTGCTGTAGACAAAGATGAGAAAAGGACATGTGTTTTACCCAAGAATGTGGTCTAGGGCCTGAAGTTTTGGTTTTATGAGCTTAGCATGTTTTTTTCCAAATGAATTTGAATTTTGGAAAACAAGCTCTAGATATCTTTATGCATGGTTTTTTAATGTGAGACAGCTAACGGTTGCCTCAGATATAAATTTTTGATTTCTCATATTTAATTTTTTCAGTAGTACTGGGACAACTGGAAAACACATGTCGCTTACTTTATTGAGAAATTGATTCCCAATCAATTACATATGTATCATATGTTTCTCATGGGCCAAACACTGTCGTAAGTGATGTAAGAAATCCAATTGAACTTTATAGTAGAGATCGTGGTGGTAGTGCAAGTAGGGGTGGTGGTGGCAGTTTTACTTATTCTTACAACTAGTTTTAAAAGCTATTTTGCTGGGCTTCCCTGGTGGCGCAGTGGTTGAGAGTCCGCCTGCCGATGCAGGGGACACGGGTTCGTGCCCCGGTCTGGGAGGATCCCACATGCCGCGGAGCGGCTGGGCCCGTGAGCCATGGCCACTGAGCCTGCGCGTCCGGAGCCTGTGCTCTGCAACGGGAGAGGCCACAGCAGTGGGAGGCCCGCACACCGCAAAAAAAAAAAAAAAAAAAGCTATTTTGCTGTTTGAAATAGAATAATAAGACAACATATTTGATTTTTAGGGAAAAAAGACCTGCATGCAACAAATAATGTGTTAAGCTCAAACTGAATGATAAAGAGAGTGTCAAATAAATGCCATGGACATATGAAGAACACAGAAATTTAAACAACAAGGAGCTTGAGTCAGGAGTGTCTTTGTGAAAGTTGTATGACTTGAGCTGGCAGCATTTTAGGAAACCACAGATATAGTAATGCATTTGGAATAATAAGGACTCCAGGATCTGAGGGGCTTTTATAGGATTGTGACTAGGAGTTAATGCAGGGAATGTATAGATTGAATGGTCATCCTGAGTAGCTTGAACTTTCTCTTGAAGCAATGGGAAGATACTGAGTATTATTAACTACCATTTATTGGAAATCTATGTTTTTCAAGCTTTGTGCTATGCAAGTTCTGTGTATTATCCCTATTTTTTATAACAGCCCTTTAAGAGATACGAATAGAAACAGAATAGCTTCACTTTCATAAAGTTATGCATTGTGGTAGTGAAATAAGATGACATGCATATATTCTGAGTGTGTCTGTGTGGGCTGGTTAAATTAAATTATTTTCATCTCTTTAATCACAGATTTACCTTATGGTAACTATACTCAATGTTCTAGACACTGAGCGGAAACAGGATGGTAAGTGGTTGAACTGAGTGTCAAATAAATTCTCTGCTAAGACTATGTTCTGCCCTCTACACCAGGGAACCTTGCAGAAGCAGTAGGTTTGTCACCAAGAAAGTGGCAGTTTGAAAGCCCTTTGTCACTGTGTAAGATGTTTTCAAGAGAAGAGAAACTGAAGAATTAAGATGTTGATTTGGCCAGAGTCACAGAGCTATAAATGAATGGTGTTTAACTGTTTCCTTCCCCAAATAACCTTCAGCTTTATGTTGTTGTCAGTTCTGCCACATGACAGACATCAAGGTGAAAGGATGCTTGATTTTGCACTGCTGTCTTTGTGCTACTGTGCAGTTCTTTTAATTTTCCTGGCCTTTCCTGGCCTTGCTTTGTAGAGAGAAAAGACTAAAGCTTGAAAAATCTCATGAACTAAATAAAAAGCATCATTGTTTCTATTTCCAACCTATTTTTGCACGTGGCTGTCCAGTTTTCCCAATACCATTTATTGAAGAAATGTCATACTAAAGATATCAAAAATATTAAGCTCAACTTCTAAAATCATATAGATAGTTCATTCATATATAGCCAATTCTGTTAGAAGCTGTAAAGATAGAAGACAGTTAGAAAAATAATTGGACTATTAAAAATGCAGTAATTCCTTCGCTTTCAGTCTTTAGAAGTACATTGCTAAATGACTGAGGAAAATCACACAATTAAAGAAAAGCCCTGTTTTTGTAAATTAGCATAAAGTGTGGTGTTTCCTCTACCTCCTAAGTCATATTAAACTCATTTTAAACTCTCTTTTTGTTCTATATTTTGTCAGTAACTACATTTTTGATTTTCAGCCATCATCAGGAATGCAGTCTCTACAATAGGACAGTCTCTTCAATAAATGGTGTTGGGAAAACTGGACAGTCACATGCAAAAGAATCAAACTCTACCACTATCTTACACCAGACACAAAATTAACTCAAAATGGATTGACCTGAAACTAAAACTCCTAAAACAAAACAAAGGTAGTAAGCTCCTTGACATAGGTCTTAGTGATGATTTTTTTTAAAATTAATTAATTTATTTATTTTTGGCTGCACTCGTCTTCATTGCTGTGCACCAGCTTTCTCTAGTTGTGGAGAGCGGGGGCTACTCTTCATTGCATGGGCTTCTCATTGCAGTGGCTTCTCTTGTTGCGGAGCACAGGCTCTAGGCACGTGGGCTTCAGTAGTTGTGGCTCACGGGCTCTAGAGCGCTGGCTCAGTAGTTGTGGCGCATGGGCTTAGTTGCTCCGCGGCATGTGGGATCTTCCTGGACTAGGGCTTGAACCCGTGTCCCTTGCACTGGCAGGAGGATTCTTAACCACTGCACCACCAGGGAAGTCCCTTGGTGATGATTTTTTAAATCTGACATCAAAAGCAAAAGCAACAAAAGCAAAAATAAATAAGTGGGACTACATCATACTAAAAATCCTCTGCAAAGCAAAGGAACCCATCAGCAAAATGAAAAGGCAACCTACTGAATGGGAGAATTTTTTGCAAATCATATACCTGAGAAGGTACTAATATATAAAATATATAAAGAACTCACACAACTCAACATCAAATGAACAACCCAATTTAATAAAATGGGCACAAGATGGGAATAGACATTTTTCCAAAGAAGAGATACAGATGGCTAACAGGTACATGAAAAGATACTCAACATCATTAATTATCAGGGAAATGCAAATAAAAACCACAAGTAGATATCACCTCACACCTGTTAGGATGGCTAGTATCAAAAAGACAAGAAACAAGTGTTGGTGAGGATGTGGAGGAAAGGGAACTCTTGTGTGCTGTTGGTGGAAATGTAAATTGGTGCGGCCTCTATGGAAAACAGCATAGAGGTTCCTCAAAAAATAAAAGTAGAACTACCATATGATCCAGCAATTTCACCCTGGGTATTTACCAAGGAAAACAAAAACACTAACTCAAAAAGATATATGGGGCTTTCCTGGTGGTGCAGTGGTTGAGAGTCCGCCTGCCGATGCAGGGGACACGGGTTTGTGCCCCAGTCCGGGAAGATCCCACATGCCGTGGAGCGGCTGGGCCCGTGAGCCATGGCTGCTGAGCCTGCGCGTCCAGGGCCTGTGCTCCGCAACAGGAGAGGCCGCAACAGTGAGAGGCCCATGTACCGCAAAAAAAAAAAAAAAGATATATGCACACCACGTTCACTGCAGCATTATTTACAATTATGGAAACAACCTTAGTCTAGTGTCTGTCAATAGATGAAGGCATAAAGAAATTGTGGTATATAGAGATCTTCCTCGACTTACAGTTAATTATATCCTGATAAGCCCATCCTACATTGAAAATATCATACATGAATACACCTAACCTACCTAATATCAGAGCTTAGCCTAGCCTACCTTAAACACGCTCAGAACCCTTACATTAGTCGCCAGTTGGGCAAAATCCTCTAACACAAAGCCTACTTTATAAGTAAGCGTAGAATATCTCATGAAGTTTATCGAATATTATACTGAAAGTGAAAAACAGAATAGTCGTCTGGGTACAGAATGGTTGTAAGTGTATTAGCTGTTTACCCCTGTGATCCAGTGGCTGACTGGGAGCTGGGGTTCCCTGCTGCTGCCCAGCATCACAAAGAGTATCGTATCCCATATGGCTAGCCCAGGAAAAGATCAAAATTCAAAATCTGAAGTACAGGGCTTCCCTGCTGGTGCAGTGGTTGGGAGTCCTCCGCCTGCCGATGCGGGGGATGCGGGTTTGTGCCCCGGTCCGGGAAGATCCCACATGCCGCGGAGCGGCTGGGCCCGTGAGCCATGGCCGCTGAGCCTGCGCGTCCGGAGCCTGTGCTCCGCAACGCGAGAGGCCACAGGAGTGAGACGCCCGCGTACCGCAAAAAAAAAAAAAAAAAAAAAAAAAAAAAATGGAGTCAGGAAGCCCTGAAGGGAGAGCTCTATGCACGTCCCACTCCTTACGGCCTATTTGTATTACGTCTATTTGTATTAAACTTTTTGTATAAAGTTCTCCCAGTCTCAGCTTTGTGCCCATCATGGATAAGAATGTTACTCTTTTTCTGGTACCAGGGAGGACATGTTTCACATGGGAATTTCATCTTCTGCTTTTAAGCAAAGGAAGGAAGAGCCTTCCTGTCTCAGCAAGAATGCACTGACCACCTCTTGGAGCCAGTGAGAAACTGCCACAGCCTTGAACTCCTAACTCTTTTCTTCTCCAGTGAACTCTTACTTTTATTAAAAAAAAAAAAAAACTATCCTCAATTTCCTCCTAAAACCTAATAAAAGAAAGCTCCTCTCCTTTGCTCTCTGGACTTGCCTATGATTCGCCGTAGCCTGTCTGTCCTGAATTGCAATTCTCTGCTATTCCTGAGTAGGCCCATTTTGCTGGTAAAATAACTGGCTGTTTTATTTTTGAGGTTGAAAACTTAAAGGCGATATCCTTGTATTCTTTTTTTTAAATTAAAATTTATGTATTGTTTATTTATTTTGGGCTGCATCAGGTCTTAGTCGAGGCACGCGGGATCTTCGTTGAGGCATGCAGGATCTTTTGTTGCAGTGTGAGGGCTTCTCTCTAGTTGTGGCGTGCGGGTTTTCTCTCTCTAGTTGTGCCGCGTGGGCTCCAGAGCACGTGGGCTCTGTAGTTTGCAGCACGCGGGCTGTCTAGTTGAGGCACGCAAACTCAGTAGTTGTGGCACACGGGCTTAGTTGCCCCGCAGCATGGGGGATCTTAGTTCCCTGACCAGGGACTGAACCCAAGTCCCCTGCATTGTAAGGCAGATTCTTTACCACGGGAACACCAGGGAAGTCCCTATCCTTGTATTCTTAATTTTTTTTTTTAAGATATTGGTATTTTGGAAGATTTTAATGCCCCAAAAGACTTTAAGACTTTAGGAATCAAATAAATAAGCTTTAGTAGTATAATGTAGTAGGAACATTTACCTTGAACTCAAATTTTTGAAATCACGACACTTATGTACCTACATATTCAACCTACATGTGAAATGCAACTTGAAGAAGTGTTCAGTAAAGGCTTGGTGGGTGTCTCCATGCTCAGATTACATAATCAATGTAATTTAAAAAAGAAAAAAAATTTAACTGGATGTCTTGCTTATACAGTGCCAAGCAAATGAGTGGTAGAGTGTACCCAATATGATCAAATGTGTTTTACAAATGTTATTTAACTTTGGTTTCCATGAACTTATTCAGTATAAATCCCTATATATATAGCATACAGGAGAAAGGATAATAAGTTGTTGAACTTTAAAAAACTTATATAGTCAGTTATAATCTATTGTCCCAATGTAATAAAAAGCAAAGGTATTCTACTGGATCTTCTTTTTGTCACTCCAGTAAGAAGTTCTTAAAAATAAAAATATATCTACATTTTTCTTATATAGTATTTTATAACAGTAATATCAAGAGTTAAACAGGGTAATTTTTGAGTTAAATTGTGAAATTAAATAAAGCAGAGTTTAAATATTTACTATGCAAAAAAATGTGGAACACTGGAAAAAAAGATAGGTACTGCTACTTCTTTACAGATTTCTCCTTTGTTATTTATCATATATGATAAAAAATTCTTCAGGTTAGATAATTTCTTTTCCAAAAGAAACAGGTGCTTTAATATCATTTTACGACCTTGGAAAACAAAGGGTCATGGTTTTAGTGCACTAAAATATTTAGTCACCATCCTAGGAAAGGTTAACAACTTTTTTCCCTAGAAATCCCTTAATGTACATAGAGCAAAGCACTATTATTTTTAAAAAGCATTTAGGCCACACAGCCATACTTTTTGAGTATTTAGTAAATATAAAGGAAGTAAGCTACAGTTCCTTTTAAATGTAGGTTATGATTTCAGTCCAACCCATTAAGTTTTCTAAACTAGGGCTTGTGGTATTTGGCATCAATTCTTCTGTTCTTTTGATAAGTACCTAAACAGGATGTCCTTGCAAATTAAATGAAAAATAGCTCTGGAAGTTTTCCTCCCTTAGGAATAAGCATTAAGATTGGCAGATGGCTTAAGTGGAAATACACAGGAATGCACTTTAGCCAGCGTTAGAAAAGTGTTCCAGCAGATACTACTGAGGTTAATTCAAGAAGGCCCATCTCACTTCCCTTCTGCACTAAAATGTTTAATGGCCTCAAATTGGAGACGCTTCATTTATTTTGTCTAAACTGATACAAGACAGCCTCAATGAGGAAGAGAGCTTACATACAACTAGTAAAATAAAAGTAGCTGATTTCTTACCATAGAAATTTCATTTATTGATGTTGAAGAAAGAAGAAACACCTCAACTCAAACATGTTTCCTAAATCTTGGACTGCCCAGAGACTAAATCATTTTCCACACAACCTAAATCTTCTAACCTCACATTTCTTTTTCTCTTTCTCTTCCCACTTTTAGGCATATAAAGTTAATATACCAGATATTTCACGATTCTCTCATGATTAAGTGTTCATACTTTATGAAAAAATTAAGTGCTCAGTAGTAATGCCATACAACCATCAGAAATACTTTAAAACCATTAGAAATACTTTAATGTTCCAATGTAAAGATTTCAGGTATTAGAAATAATTGGACAGAACTCGATGAAGATGGGAATTGGGGAAATAACATTTGAAAGGAATACCCTATTTTTATTTAATTTAATGATTCATAAGTAGGAAGTACCCCTTTAAACTGTAGCTATGTTTAAGGGCTGATATTCCCAAAAATATGAACATAATACATTTAATAAATTAGGAAAGATCCTAGAAATAAACTCAGATGGGGAAAATGTGGAATTGCCCAGTACAATCCCACAGTAGGTTTTATTTATTTATTTATTTTTTTTGCGGTACGCGGGCGTCTCACTGTTGTGGCCTCTCCCATTGCAGAGCATAGGCTCTGGACGCGCAGGCTCAGGGGCCATGGCTCACGGGCCCAGCCGCTCTGCGGCATGTGGGATCTTCCCGGACCGGGGCACGAACCTGTGTCCCCTGCATCAGCAGGCGGACTCTCAACCACTGCGCCACCAGGGAAGCCCTAAAAGGCAGGTCTTTATGTAATAACATACTTTTTTGTTGTTGCAAGCCGGTTGTTAAACAACAGCCATTATTAAAAATTAAGTTTGTAAATTTACAATTAAATTATATTAAAAACAAGATTAATATATATTCAGAATTTATCCCTTCCTAATTACTAAAAAATGTTTAATTCTAAACTTAAAAACTTAAAAGACACTGATGTTTTTTAATTCTTGTATTTGCTCTGTCCTCTATCCTTTACTTTTCTTGTTTTTCTAGGTTTCCCTGTTGGACAGTTTTCCCACTGCCTGAAGCATTTTCTTAAAACTGGTTCTGCTTGTGATACCTTATCTCAACTAATGTATGCCTGAAAATGTCATCATTCGCTTTCAATGTTGAAGGATATATTCACAATTTATACAATTCTAGATTGGTAGTTATTTTCTTTAAATGTTCTAAGTTATCATATTTTGTCTTCTTTGTTTTACTATTTCTGCTTAAAACTGAGATGTTAGACTTGTTCCTTTTAAGGTAATATGTTCCTCCCACCACTGTGACTGTTTTTAAGATTTTTCCATTTTTTTGTTTTGTTTTGTTTTTGGTCTACTCCACTCTCCCTGTGGTGTCATAATGTGCAGTCTTACTGCTAAAGTTTTGTACTACTTCATTATTATATTCTTTGAAATATTTATGGGAGCTACTCAATTACGAGTTCTTCAAATATTGCTTCTGCCTCATTCTCTCACTCCTGTTCTCCTAGGACTCCAAATATATGTATTATTTTACACACTTGTCTACATTTTCTTTCTTTTTTTCTTGTTTCCATAGATATCTTTTATTTGTCTTATCTTCCATTTAACTAATTCTCTTTTTATATGTTTCTGATTTCTTGTTAAACCCGTATACTGAATTCTTGAATTTTTATTACATTTTTCAGTCTAGAGTTTCAATATAATTCTTTTTTAATACTTTTCTGTTTTCTACTAACATTCTCTTTCATATGATATACTTTACTGAATTTTTTTAATGTTCCTTTCTGGTTACCCTTGTGTCTGACATTCAGTGGGTCTGTTGCTGTTCTCTCATAGTTTTTTGGATAATTCCCATATTCTGCTTGCCTGGTTGTTGTGGGTTGAAGAGAAGACTTTTGGAACCAGAATAAGAGAGAAACAGGAGTTGAGGTTCTGTAGTTCTGCATACGGCTATATGTTCTTCAATAAAAGATTTACTTTCTGCTTATGGAAGGTAGTTGAGGAATGGCAAATTAATTAATCAGAGATTGAGCTGGTTCAAAGTAAAGCTGAGCTTAAGTTTTGCAAGAGTTGGTATATATCTTGCTCATACAAATGTAGTCTTCTTGTTCAAACTGAAAGCTTAGGGTGCTTAGCAGGTCTCTCTTACTTATATTAAACTATAATTCCCTTCACTGGCATAAAATGGCAGAAATCTTGGTTTTACGTCTAAGTCTCTCAAACTGGTTGGCAAAAACCTCAGGGGTGAAGCAAGTTCACATATCAAGATTTGCTCTGCTGGTTGCCCTGCTCTGTATTACCTTGGTTCCTTAAGTCCTTGATGCTTTAAAAGTTTTCTAATAAGCCCTGCCACCTCATATTTTACATTTTGTTCAGCCATTTTATTTGATTTTGGTGACAGAACTGTTGTTTTGAAAAAAGCTAGCCCGTTATTACTGGAAGTAAAAATTCACAGAATGCTCTAGGCTTTGGGTATAAGGGCTAATTATAAAGGTTGACCAAGACAGAGAGACATTCTAATCTAACGGAGCTTTTATTTTGGAATGGAAACACAAACAGTAAGAACAGCATGTGGAAAAACCCTGGGAAATGATCAAGATCTTTTGTCTTTTATGAGGATGAAGACTAGTGTAGCCAGTACGTAATGAGTGAGGTGAGTGAGTTGAAGGTGAAGTCAGTGAGGAGTCCTCTTATTTCCTAGCGGGGAGCCTTTGAAGGTTTTAAACAGAAAGATAATGAGTTGATACATATATGTTGGGGAGTGCTAATTCTGCCTTTTGTGAATAAAATGGGTATTATGTGAGTAAGGGTAGAATTAAGGCAGGATTCCAGGCAGAAGATGATTATGACTGAATTAAACTGATACCAGTAGAAAGAAAGATATACAAAGATTTAGAATACATTTTGAAGAAAGCACCAAGAAAGGCTGCTGATGGATTTAGAGTAGAGAGGTGAAGAAAAGACTCAAGAATAACTCCATTGCGGGGGAGGTTTAAACCACTGAGTAGACAGTGGTGTCATTTAGAGAAAGAACATACATGGAGAGAAAAAAAATCAAGTGTTACCTTTAAAAATGTTACATCTGCGATGTCTATAAGATAGTCATGTCAGGCTGGAAATGGTGGTTGAAACTGGATATAGGAGAATGGAACTCAGTGTTTCAGTGTTAAATTTTGATTAGAATTCAATGTTTTTAAGTGTTTAATGCTGCCAATTCACTAATAATGAATCATTTTTCAATTGTGAAATTATAAATTAAAAAGTATGTTTCGCCTTATTTCTTACCACATAATTTCAAATGCATAGCTAAACTAAATGCATCATCCTCTTTTCTCAGTTTTAAAACTTATACTTCTAATATGAAAAATATTAGATCAAAAATACCATTCTGGGGCTTCCCTGGTGGCACAGTGGTTGAGAGTCTGCCTGCCAGTGCAGGGGACATGGGTTCGAGCCCTGGTCTGGGAGGATCCCACATGCCGCGGAGCAACTAGGCCCGTGAGCCACAACTACTGAGCCTGCGCATCTGGAACCTGTGCTCCGCAACAAGAGAGGCCGCCATAGTGAGAGGCCCGCGCACCGCGATGAAGAGTGGCCCCCGCTTGCCACAACTGGAGAAAGCCCTCGCACAGAAACGAAGACCCAACACAGCCACAAATAAATAAATAAATAAATAAATAAATAAATAAATAAATAAATAAATAAATAAATAATTAATACCATTCTGTTTGAAATAGATTACGAATGGTTTCTCAGTCCCTCAACCTGAACTCCAATTTTCCTACCTTATCTATAGCTACACATCTTTATCTCTTTTCCCCTCAGTTTCGTTTCTCCATGCTTGGACATTTGGCTTTCATTTTTGTTTGTTTTCAAAAATGTTCTCTATGAAGTCATCGCTAATCTTTTCCTTGGCAAACCCAATGACTTCTCTCTGGTCATTATTCTATTCTACCACTCTGTAACATTTTATAATTTTTGGCTTTTTTTCTTCTGGAAGCTTTTCAATCTTGTTCTTTATAATAGCAGTCTCCCTCATACAGTCCTTAGTCTATAACTTCTAAATCTCCTTCATTGATTCCTTTTTCCTGTAAATTACTTTAAAGATAGACTTCATTAAAATCCCTCCCATGGGCTACTTCTTCTTTCCCTTGAGACACACTCCTTGTGTGATGAGCTCTCCTCCAAATGCTTCATCCACACTTTCACTCAAAAATATCCAAAGCCATTTACTACCTCATACAAAAACATTTATTGGTGCCTGAGGTGTAGGCAAGACTGGACTGTATCATCAGGAAGAAAAGTGCATAAAATATTAGCAACTATACTGGAGTTATAAGTCAAATACATATGACTGAAAAACATTTAAAATACAATTAAAATACCATATGATAATGACTTATAGAGCACAAAATGTTATGGGAGAACATAAAATAAATGGTCGTTCTGGCACACAAAATAGGATAGGCTATACGGAGAGGAAGAAATTAGGTTAAATGATTAACAATGATTAAGATTTTACTTGGTCACAAATCAGGAGGACAATGTAAGCAGAAGAACAAACTGTATAAAATGATAAAGGGGATAGATGGTTATTAGATTTATCATGGTGATAATTTCATGATATATGCAAATGTCAAATCACTATATAGTACATCTGAAACCAGCATAATACTGTGCATCAACTATATTTCAATAAAAAAACTAATTCTGTCATTTTTTTGGCATGATAGAAGATGTACCTTGCATGCTTTTCCTCCAAATCATTTCTTCCAATTATCCCTGAAATTCCACCATTTGAGAATGAAACTTTTCTCTGCATAACACTTTGATAAGGCTTTCTGTTCTTATGCCACTTATTCTGAATGATGCTATGCATTTCCCATCAACTAAAGAATGTACTATTATATCATTCATTTATTCTTTATTAAATCATTCAGCATTTATGAAGTGCTTAGTAAGTATTAACAAGAACTGTTGGGTAAATGAACTATAAAATAACAAATCCTGATTTCAATCAACTCACAGTTTACTGAGCAATAATGTTTTCCTATACTAGAGGTGGGAAATAAAGTTACAGAATTATTGAAAGTCAGCATGTAAAGAAGCATAAAAGAATGAATAAAAAGTTCTAAGGGACTGTAAGAGTAAGTATATAGTACTGAAAAGTGAGAGAAATGTAGAAAGAGGAGGATTTTAAAATGTGAAGTCATATTCATAATTTCAGGTAACTAAAAACAGATTCCTCAATCTGATGCAAGGTGATGTTTTCATAAACAAAAATTTTCTCTGCTATAATAATGATCTCCCCCACATATACTATACCATATGCTCTGCTAGATGCTTTAATGATGAAGCAACTGAGACTCAGAGCTATTGGTAACTTTGCTCCTAAGTTGACACAATTCATAAGCAGTTCATCAGTCTTACTCTAAAGCCCATCCTTTTTCCCTTACTTTATCACTCTATAAAGACAGATATTATCGATTCAATGTTTAAAGGATTATTGGCTTTAATCCTTGTAGTATTAGTAACCCTCATTTTTCAGACGTTCAGAAAGGTGAAATAACTTGGAAATACAGCTGGTAAAACATTTATTCTTACCAAAGAGTGGTCCTTGTACTTTGGAAATCAGAAATGCAAAAAGGGCCTAGTGTCCAGCTCTATATTCTTAAAAATTTCTTATTGAGCTGCTCCCCCACCATACACTCATTATTTTCCCACCCCTCTCACTTATGCCTAGTTTTATAGTTTGAGGCCATTGTTTAAAGCTTAGAAATAATACACAATGTTCGAAGTTCTTGTTTCCAAATGATAATATACAGTCAGAATATACTTACATATTTTATTTCATGGTTTAGTTTTTAAAATACACACTACACAGAGAGTTAGAATTATTTTAGAAAGCATGCCTGAGTGCTTTTTGTATTTCTATTTTTAAAGGCTCTTGAAGAGAAAAATCACACCTTGAGTCTAATGTTGGATTACTTTTCCCCAAACTTAAAGGTTTTGTCCTCAGTTCTTAAATTTCAATTACTAAGCGCATTGCCAACATCAAGTAGATTCTCAAAAAATATGTGTTGACTAAGCAAGCAAATTAATTAATTATTAAATGAACGGATATGGTGCTTGATGTAGGATTGCTCACAAAATCTCCAATCCTACAGAATGAGCAGGGTAGGAAAAAAGTGAACTCTTCTTGGGCTGAAAGGCAAGAGATCGTTCCGAACTTCTTTAACTCCCTCTAAGGCCCACAGATGTTTTTCTCCCGTAGGGAGAAAGAGGTGGAAGATGAAATTGAAGAGATAATAGTATGTCTTGTCAGCAGTTCTGGAGCGA
The DNA here is from genome assembly GCF_964270905.1 of Leucopleurus acutus. Taxonomy (NCBI): domain Eukaryota; kingdom Metazoa; phylum Chordata; class Mammalia; order Artiodactyla; family Delphinidae; genus Leucopleurus; species Leucopleurus acutus. The sequence goes on from NC_139160.1 coordinate 53,647,593, forward strand.
CTGCCAAAGAGATTCACTATTAGCAAAGAGGGTTCAGAGATAACGCAGTGCAACAATTGTATCTTCACACAGGAAGCAGAAGACTGGCCTTTTTTAAAAAAATAATCAATACCCTGCTATTTGCAATATGCATAGTTATAGGTAGAGTGTGGCAATGAGAGAGAGAGAGAGATAATTCAATTGTTATACAACCTTGAGAACTAGATACTTGGCTAAAATGGTATTTCTGTATATTTGCTTCGCTAAGTAAAATTCTGAAAATTAAGTTGTTATAAAAGATTAGAAAATACAGGCAGTTGTAATTCTCATGAGAAAATGGTGCAGAAGTATGATAGCCTCCTGCCAAATTTTCCTTCCTCTTCCACCCATCTCCCTCCATCTCCCTATGTTTCATCTTCTCTTTCTACCTCCCTTTCTCTACCTCTATTTCTTGCTTTCTCTTTTTCCATTCTCTCTTTCTTTCTGTTTCTAGGTTGTCTTTCTTTTATATATATATATATATATATATATATAGAGAGAGAGAGAGAGAGAGAGAGAGAGCGAGCGCGCGCTTTTGCACCTGACTGCTGAAATTTTTAAATACATTTTCAGTGTTAAAATGAGGATTCTTTCAATTTGCCAGAGAGCATTAATCTTGGAGTCTTACTTTGTTTAGTATTTTTAAAAAGTTAATATCATATTGCAGATATTAAAAGTACATTTCACTTGCTAAAAAACGTACATTTAATTTTGCATATTAATGACTAAGAAGGCACTTTAAAGAATCTTTGTTCTCTGTTTCTAGAGAAGACATTTATGTGAAGTAGGCATTTCTTTGGATTTAGGTATTGCAAGTCCTTGATCTATTGTATTTACCTGACACAATGAACAGAGCTGTTTAAACAGGCACCAGCAGTTGAATTAGCAAATACAGGTAGATTAGGATGATACAAATTCTCCAGATTTAAAAAAAAAAATTAGCACTGTATGGAATTGGGTGATGTATTTTTAAAACTATATTTAAAATGTTATAATTTGTTTATGGGGCCCTAACTCTTTATCCATCATGTAACTATACTATACACATATTTCTGTGTTTGTGTGTGTGTTCTGATCCCTGAGAATTAGAGACTTAAGACTGTCACAAGTTTGTGTGTGTGTGTGTGTGTGTGTGTGTATATATGCGTATGTTTCATGTCTGTGCATTTGCCTTAGAAATTAGGTCAAACTAAGATTTCCAATAAGCATGAATAAAACAGAAATTACTTGTTTAACACCTGTCATTTGTATATACTCACTTTTCATGTCATTCCCATTACATCATGGAAAACAAAAGAAGAAAAAAAGAGATTTTTCATAGAACCAAGCAGAATATGGCTACTTCTACTTGGAGAGTCTTTTCAGTCTGAGACCATAAAACCACTGCAGAAGAAAGGCTCTGGTCGACGGGGTCAAACCTCAGAGAGTTTGACATTCAACAGCAGCATGTGTTAACACAGAGGAAGGGTCTGATGTAAACATCTGATATGGCTACTGTAACAATTACCCGAAATGAAGCTAGTGAAGATAATACAAATAAAGAATAGTAGATGAGGGTGGTCACGTGTGGTAGATGGCAAAAAGAAAAGGCAAGCTCTGAATCCTCACTCATGATTGTCTTGTTTTATAAATCCCCAGCTTTTCAAACTCTTCCTTGAGACATTCTTCATTAATGGAAAAAACCTCTCTATTGCAATAACCCAAGTAAAAGCATCTCCTTAATTGTCTGGTGCGTTTTTTTCTTTCACAGCGTGGAATTTATATTATTGCCATAGGCAACAGTCTGTGAAGAAGACAAAAATGTCATTTGAGATTCTGCATTTCTCAACCAGCATGTTAGACATGGAATATATATTTTTTTAAAGTAGTGGATATTTTACGTATTTTTAAGGAAGTATATATACATGTATACTATAAGAAGGGAGGAGGAGAATTTGGTAGGTATTCAGTTTGATTGGAACAGACTTCTTCCAGTCAGATATATGTGGTCAAGGCTTACTGGTACTCAGGAATGAGTTATGTCACTCACCAGTTACATGACTCACTAGTAGCATAATGTTGAGGAAACTACTTTGCCTTACTAAGCCTTTGTTTCCATACATTCCTTGTTTCCTATCTAGTGAGACCATTGTGAAGATTCAAATAAGTAATATAAGAATGGCACTTAAATCCCCTGGTAGGACTGGCTATTGTTATAAAGCTCTAAAATCCATTATTTCAGGTCCCATCCAGGAAGACTGAGATATAGAGAGACCAGAAAGTCTTCACTACAGCATCACTACTCTAAATTCCTGTTATAACCCTAAGGACATTGAGCGCAGAAAAATCTACTCTACACCATTTATTTGATGAATAATTGAACACCTATTGTGTTCTAACAGAATACTTTCCAAGTAATTATTTGATAAAGGCAGACTGGTTTTGCTTTTGTTTTATAATCATTATTCCCTTTTGGTAATAGCTGTAATAACATCATTTGGTAATAACACTGTAATAACATCATTAGCAAAAAACAACCAACCTGATTTTTAGGTGGATCTAAGCAGCCTGAAATACATAGTTCAGCAAAAGAATAAGCAATTGTACAGATTAAATCCTGTCAACAATTCTAAACGCTTACAGAGGTTAGTAAGTGGGCCCTGTCTTTTATAGTTTATGGAGTTCTCTTTACTGGTAGTAGCCTCCTGAAGCCTTTTATGCATTCATTATTAAAGAGTGAAAATTACAGTTCTATTCTAAGACAGAGACCACTGCATACCTAGAAAATAAACTACAGGACCCAAATGAGTTTCATTGTTTTAAAGAATGCTAGCAAAGTGGTATGAGTAGGAAATTCAAATTGATTAGATATGTGCTAAAAATGTTCCTAGGTGAAAAAAAAAAGGTTGCTAGAAATGACCTATCTTTCAGTTCACAGTGAGTGACTATACTGCACTATGTGGCAAATTGTATGTGCCTCTCTTGGTTATTTATAGCATGAATTTTTCTCCTTGAGTTCAGAAGTGAATGGAGGCCAACTGGACACACAATTGCTCTTGCTTCAAAAAATATTATTCAGTAAAGTGTTGTGAACAATATTTAAATGAATCATTCAGGTTGGTAAAACTGAACTATGCATGAACACTTGCAAACTCCATGTACTTTTATTAAACTACACACTCAACAGCTAACTGTTGAGCTAACCCTCCCATAACTGTCTCATACCCTCTTCCAGGGAAACCCACCAGTTAAAACATGCCTAGAAAGAGACAGAGTCCTTGGCTAGCCCTGGATAGGAGCAGGATTAATTCTGCCAAATGAAATTAGGTAATGAATTCCTAAGACAAGGCTCACCACAGAGGCTGACTCTCTTTAGTTTTTATAATTTCAATCTGATACTATCAGCAAGAGGAAATAAAACAAAAAATATGATGTTTAAATATATATGTGGAAAACAATTTTTATATAGCTCGTACATACCATCCTTCTAGTTTTCTCTTCCTTTGAATTATATACAAGCTCTAAGTTACATTACAATAACAACTATAGCTAATGTGTATTTCACACGCTGTAAATCCAGCATTGTGCTTAGTGCTGTTAGAGATTTTATTTCGCTTAATATTCTCATTATCATTTTACTCTTCAAAAATCTGTCTAAAGTTGTTCCTAAGGAAACATTTATAGAAAAGAATACATTAGAAAAAGGTAATATAATTTTTGATATGGTTATTTTAATATCAGACTTATCAGTCATAGAAAATTTTCCTATTATTTTTATTTTTCCTGTTTGCCAAGTTATCCTCAGCAAAGGACACTCAGAAGGAAAATAGAGTTCATGGGAAATTATCAACCTAATATGAAACATTAAAAAGTATATTTTCTTGGGCTTCCCTGGTGGCGCAGTGGTTGAGAGTCCACCTGCCGATGCAGGGGACACGGGTTCATGCCCCGGTCTGGGAAGATCCCACATGCCGCGGAGCGGCTGGGCCCGTGAGCCATGGCTGCTGAGCCTGTGCGTCCGGAGCCTGTGCTCCACAATGGGAGAGGCCACAACAGTGAGAGGCCCGCGTACCGCAAAAAAAAAAAAAAAAAAGTATATTTTCTTATATGTTTATTACCTTTTAACATTTTTAGAAAATAAATTCCCTGAAGGTGAGAACATTTATTTTACTTTATTTTCTCAATAGTGTCTAAAATACCACTCTGAGCACAAAAAATTTTCCTGATAATAATATGAACTAAAAGCCACATTTTAATAAAATTCCAAAACAATGAGGAAAAAAGACTTAATTATAAATTTTATTTATAAAATGTGTTCAGATAGCAAAATGTATGATAATATGATAGCTTATAAACTTCTATCAGTTATCAAATTTTTAAAAAGTATTTATTTAAAGAGATATTATAATATAAAGTTCAACATGAATGAGAAGATTGTACTGCTAATTAAGATGCTCTAGGTATGATATTTATTTGTAGTTGTGATTGATTCAAACATTCATTCACTCAATCGGACAACCTTTCATTCACTTATGAGTTTATTTATTAAATATTTGTTAAGCTGTTAATCAATGTTAGATCCTCTTAAGTGTTAAAATATTATCTTGATAAATGTTTCTAAAAGTACTAAAGAAAGCAAAGAGAAAAGCTTAATAAGGATGTTTAGAAGGAAGGCAGAAAGGGGGGAGGAAAGGAAAAAGCAGTGATGGAGAAATGGCAAAGGAAAGAGAAGTCACATCTACTACTACAATAACTTTATCAATTTTTTACAGTTTCTATAAATGATATTCATTATATCAGTTTTATGGTTTCTGCATAATGGTATTCAATTAAAGTAAATAATTGAAATTTTAATAAGAATTTATAGTTTGAAAAATACTATTAGTAAGTTTGGCTTTAATTTGAATTTTTCGAAGAACTGCAGCAGAAGGCAATTTACATATCCTATCTGAGGATCAATTTCTTAATTGGAAAAGGAGCGTCTGAAAATCTCTACCGTGATTTTTCTAGGCTGCAAATTTCAGGTTCCTTGAATGTTACTGACTGAGCAACCGCTAGAGGGCACTCAAAACAAGTGCTCTGGCGATCAGCTTTCTGTTTTATGTCACCAAAGTGGCTGTCTTTCTATCAAGTTCATATCCACAGGAAAATAAGAAAACTATTTCTCACTCAATGAAGTTGATTAGAAATGTGACTCTGTGTCAAAGCAGTAAAATTTACTTGAAAGCAAGCAAGCAGGTAAACACTTCGTGCTATAAATAAGAATAAATTCCGTATTTTTAAAAAGTTTGATTTGGAGGCTTTACACAAATAGGAATCCCTAGGTAAATTTTCTCAACAGGGGCACCAATGGCGAAATAATAAGATCAGGTGATGGAATGATAACAAGATTCAGAATCAGAATTATAATGACAGATACTGCTTATAAGGGCTTATGACGCCCCCCATATCATCCTGTACACTTTATGTATATTACTTCTTTTAATTAACACTCACACACAATGTGTTTCACTGACTCAAACGTACTGTCAGGAGGGATTCTTTAGAGAAAAGGAATGGAAGGCCTTGGAAGTGACTGTAAGTCAGACACGGTGTTTCTCATTGTGTTTTTATGGAAAGTTGACTCCACAATTTCAGGTGAGCTATGATATAACACCAACATTTAAAGAGAACTTGTTTCTGTCTGAAATGGTATTTTTATCTTAGATAATCCTTAATCAAGTAATAACATATATATGTAGTTAGATTTATCTTCCCTTTGATTCTCTTTATCTAGTTTCTTTTTGTTAAATTTATTTATTTTTGGCTGCATTGGGTCTTCGTTGCTGCACGTGGGCTTTCTCTAGTTGCGGCGAGCGGGAGGCTACTCTTCGTTGTGGTGTGCGGGCTTCTCATTGTGGTGGCTTCTCGTGTTGTGGAGCACGGGCTCTAGGCGCACGGGTTTCAGTAGTTGTAGCACGCAAGCTCAGTCGTTGTGGCTCGTGGGCTCTAGAGCGCAGGCTCAGTAGTTGTGACGCACGGGCTTAGTTGCTCCGTGGCATGTGGGATCTTCCCGGACCAGAGCTCGAACCCATGTCTCCTGCACTGGCAGGCAGATTATTCTTAACCACTGAGCCACCAGGGAAACCCTCTTTAACTAATTTACTTCTTTTTCTAATTTATTTTTAGGAGCTAAGAAGTAACTTTTTGAAATTTAAAAACAAAGATTCCAGAATTGATTATGGTGATAATAGAACCCAATGGGAAATATTAATTTCCAAAGCATAATTTGTAGTTAATAAGTCATTCTTTATTAATTAGAGATGTTAATTCACGCCAAGGTTTATGCTAAACATAACTCCTTATTATATTATCCATGAAGAAATGTTAAGAGTGCTACCCCTCACTGTCCCTATAGTCATTGTGAGATCTCAGACAAAGCAATTAGATAAAAAGTATTTTTCCCATTTTACTCAGAAGATGAAGACACAGAGATTTTAAGTTATTTAAATTACTTAAAAGTATTGCTATGGATGAATGTTTATGTTCCTTTCCTACCCCCCAAATTCATATGATAAAACCTAATCCCAAATGTGATAGTATAGTCGTCCCTGGGCATCTGTGGGGATTGGTTCCAGGATCCCTGCAATACCAAACTCCATGGTTTCTCAAGTTTCTTACATAAAATGGCATAGTATTTGCATGTAACCTACACACATCCTCTCATGTACTTTAAGTCATCTCTAGATTACTTATAGCACCTAATACAGTGTAAATGATATGTAAATAGTGGCAGCATGTGACAAATTCAAATTCTGATTTCTGGAACTTTCTGAAATTTATTTTTTTGAATATGTTTTGATCTGTAGTTGGTTGAATCTGAGAATGTATAACCCACAGATATGGAGGGCCAACTGTATTTGGAGACTGGGGCCTTTGGGAGTAATTCCATCATGAGGGTGGAGCCCTCATGATGGAATTAGTGCCCTTATAAAAAGATACAGGAAAGAGCTTGCCTCTTCTCTGTTTCTGTGATGATATATCAAGAAGATAGCCATCTGTAAATAAGGAAGAAGGCTCTAAACAGACCCCAACCATGCTGGCAGCCTTATCGCAAATTCCAGCCTTCAGAACTGTGGGAAATACATTTCTGTTAAGTCACTCAGTCGATGGTATTTTTCTTATGGTAGCCTAAGCAGACTAAGACAATTATAAAGCCTTCAAGTACTTGTTAAATGTTATCCTGTCATTATATTTAATCTTATATTTTCTCCTTTGGCTCAGAGATGTAGAATTGCATTGTTATTAGTCATTAAACACCTCATTATTTTGCTATATGAGCTTGTAAAACTCTTCGTACCTTTATCCTTTTCCCTCATGGTTAATATCATATTTAAGCCATTTTCTCCATAATGGCTATTGCTCAGGAAAACTCTAAAACACGCAAGTGACAAAGTAGAGAGTTGTTTTAATAAGATAGGAAGGCTTTGTTAAACAAAAGTAGCAAAAAATGAACAAATAATCAAATCAGTAGGCTGACATTGTGACATCTGGTCTCATATTTTTAAGGCTTGGCTCAGGGCTGTTTCATGGGAGATCATCACAGTTAGTTCAAAGTCTGAGAGTTGAATCTTACTGAATAAAAGTGTTAGAACTGTTAAAATTGTATTAATATGTGCTTTTCACCTTAGATAAGCCATCTTAATCACAGATTATGAAAATATAGTCTAGAAAAATCACAGGACTACAGTCTGTGTTTCTGCAACCTCTGCAAATTCAACAGAGTTGTGGTAGAAATATAATGTAATATATCCCCTTCAGTTAAACCTTGAGTTTTATAGGTGCTGTAATGCTTGATACAGTCAAAATAACTTGAGCAAAATGAACACAGTAAAGAAAGGACATTTTCAGAGAAGGTGTCTACTTTGGCCAAAGTATGTCAGGCTACGGCTCTTCAAAGAGATGACTTTTAAACAAAGTCCTAAATGAGAAGAAAGAAACATCTACAATAACATCGGAGAGAAACTGTTCTCTCAGCATAGGAACAAGTGAGTGAGTATGGGTACACAGGGTGCTCAAGGGATAGAAATACAATTTCAGTGGATGGAGCTCAATGAATAAGACAGAGAATGGAAAGAGACAAGGTCATAAAGGTAGACGGGGGCCAAATCCCACAGGACCTTGAAAGTCAGGGTAAGGAATGGGGTTTTTAATCTAACAGCTATGGATGCCATTGGAAAGAAATGATGTGGTTTGATTTCAGTTTGGAGACATTATTCTGTTGCAAATACATGGATGTTGAGGTATAAGTAGAAACAAAGAGATCAGCGAGGCTGCTAACATGCAGTCCAGGGAAAGACTGGAAGAGGTTCTTAGTGGGAGGCTACTGGATTTTACATATATTTTGCCCCTGATGAACTAGAAGTTGAGTATGAGGCCTTGAGAGGAATCAAGGATGAATCCTCTGGTCCAGCCAGAGCTACTCAGTTGATGATGAGACTATTCTCTTGTCTAGGGAAGAGTGAAAGGAGAACATTTACTATTTACAAAGCAAGGACTGGACCTTACAAATGTACTGGATTATCACTGCCTTGAATTCAACTGCTGCCTGGTAAATATTTATTTATATTCTTTACCAAAACTTCCACAGTTTGTATAAAATACAAACATAGATATGTCCATTATTTGGACTGCTTGTAACAAAGTAGCAAATTTATATATTAATATATATGTATATAACCTTTCCAAAGACATCTCAGAACACAAAACTAACCAAAAATGGAAATATAATCCTATTTAGAAACTCTAAATAAACTTTAATGATTGTATAAATTAGAGACTGGCTTACTGATAACAGAAAAAGAGGTGAGGGGTAATTCTTGTTTTCAGAAACAGAGAAAGTTGGCCTAACGAAATGATATTGGACAGATTCTTTCAATTTACAGAAAATAAAAAAAATACAAGTTAGAACATTAGGAGTAAAATGACCTGATGTGTATGAAAGACATGGACAGGGAGAAAAACAGACACATAGAAAAGAAGTATGATGAGCACTACAGCAGGAATAATTAAAGAGATTTAGTGTTGTATGATTCTAAGGACTATATGACAGTTTTTTTTGTCATGATGCATAATAAAAATTGAATTAGAAATGGAAGTCAACCTTTAATTAATTTTGATTGCAATCTTACTATTATGTAAGTTCTTGTCCTTGTAAAACAAAAAACTGTCACTGGTAGTCAATATGGAAAGTCCTTGTAAAACAAAAAACTGTCACTGGTAGTCAATACGGAAAGTCCACGGAGTAGATCAAAGAAAGGGAACACTTCTAGAAGTAATAAATAAACACTAAAGAAAAGAATGTTAATGCATTCAATAAGATGTATACGGAAAACTGGGAACGGTCAAGAATGGCACACGATTGTAAACATCCACCTTCCAAGGAGAGAACAAATAAATGACTGAGCAAATCACCAGATCTATTTTCTACTTCTCAGGTATGCTTTGATCATCCACAAAAGAGAGGAAGAAAGAGAAAGAGAGAGAGAGAGAAGGAAAGAAAGAAAGAAAAGAGGAGAACAGAATTAGAATTGGCACCACCATGTGGTAGAGTGAGTTGAACTGAACTGAGTTGAGCTGCTTTGAATTGAACTGCATTGAATAAAATTAAATCGGGGGATTGGTACTGATTGTGAAGAGCTGGCTGTGTGGGAGAGTGGCTGAGTGATTAGCCAGGAGCTTTACACTAAAGCTGACTGTGTCAGACTGCTGCAGAGCGAGTGGAAAAATAAAATGAGGGTTTCCTGAACAGGAACTGGATGTTAAGACAGTAAAGTATAAACGTTAGAATTGAAGAATAAAAGCTATTCAGAGAAAAGAAATTTGCTACAAATAGACGCCAGAAATAAAAGCAAATGGAGACAAAAAGAAACACAGGAATGAAAAATACTGCAATAGAAATCTACTGAAAGACATATATATATATAATGTATCTATATCTATAATTATTTGATTTTTTATTTGGCTGCGCCATTTGGTTTGCGGTATCTTAGTTCCCTGACCAGGGATTGACCCCAGACCCACGGCAGTGAAAGCACCAAGTGCTAACCACTGGACCACCAGGGAACTGATTTTATTATTTTCTAATTCTTGGGTATTACCAAACTTAACTTCCAAGGGCTCTTCTTTCTTCTCAGTTGAAAGCAATGTACAAATCCTCATCCCCAATCCGGTGAGCCACTAAAGAAGGAATCATCCACTGATGGCTCTTGAGTAATGGCAGAGACCTCTGAATGACTGAATTGAGGTTGACAATGTCCTGTGTCAGTTGCTCACAGCTGCATATTCCTTATCTTCCCAAACATGGAAAAGTGTAACCTATGCAATGGGACATTTAGCTGTTTCATGGGTGTCAACCAGGAGCAAAGCAGAGATAGTCCTTGAGGTCCATTTTGAATAAGAATATTGATAAACAACAAGGACCTACTGTACAGCACAGGGAACTATATTCAATATCCTGTGACAAACCATAATGGAAAAGAATATGAAAAAGACTACATATATATATATGTATAACTGAGTCACTTTGCTGTACAGAAGACATTAACACATTTCATTGTAAATCAACTATTCTTCAATACAATTTACAAAAAAAAAAGAGAAAAGAATATTGTTAGAGTCTTCATTCTAAAACCATCAAAGCACGACACACTCTCTTCATCAAGTAGGCCCTACTGCCTCACCGAAATGACTCCTCGAAATGGGTAATTATCTGTTCTTATGCTCTTAAAAATATTATATTTTGTGACAATATAAATCTGCCTCATGGTTCTGAGTAACTTGCAAACTATGAAACACCTAATCAAGAAGTCCTCTGCAGTCCTACGCTGGGGCAGCCTGTAACAGTCTGAGGGACCTGATGGGATCCACCTTGTCCCAAGTCTGCTTTCAGTGACTTTCGATTGGTGACTTGAAATCAGCCGTGGTAGGAGTATTTACACCTCAGAAATCACTGACGGTCACAAATCGAAGCTCCCTGCAACCTTAGAGCCCAATCCTTAAATATTTACCAGCACACCACTGTCAAATGAATTTGAGGGTAATGAAGCCAGCAAACAAAAGTGCTATCCACACAAAGAATGCGTCTGTCCTTCTATGTACTCTACTCGTTTATCACCGTGTGTTGGCAATGGACATTTGTAATAGCATTAGAGAAATATAGATTTAAGTGCCAACTCCATCATTTAATAGCTCTGTGACCTTGGACACATTAAATACCTTCTCTAAGCCACCATTTCCACACTTTCTGTTTCTTATAGGATTGTAGAGAGAGAGATAGGAAGTAATGTGGTAAAATGTTTAAATCAGTCCCTGGCATATAGTAACTGATACTGAGTAGCAGCAGAATAATATATTGTATGCTCATTAATTACTGTCTTAGTTTTTCAATATCTTTTTGACTCTTTGCTTCTCTCTCTCCACTTCTTCATAGTATCTATCAGGACTTGGTTGTATGTTTGATTCTATTAGCTTTAGCACTCAGCTAGGCTTATTTCTTCCGGCTAGATCACAAACCTTTCCTGGCAGATTACCCATCACCCACTTGCTGTACGTGCCACCTCTATGCATTTCTATCAGATCCTGTCATTTAGGGTACAAAATGAGTACAGTGTTAATGTGATATATTTATAATAAATTTTCACTTATAAATCATGATTTAAATAAACATGTACTGTAATTATCAGAAGCCCCTCAAAATGATGATGATGTTAATTTTATACCATTTCAGTTTATAAAAGCTTTTATAGAAGTGTTCTATTTTCAGATAGCAGGGGAAACCTGTGTCTAATTTTTTTTCCCTGGGAGACTTCCTTATTTTTTTTTGCGGTACGCGGGCCTCTCACTGTTGTGGCCTCTCCCGCCGCGGAGCACAGGCTCCGGACGAGCAGGCTCAGCGGCCATGGCTCACGGGTCCAGTCGCTCCGCGGCATGTGGGATCCTCCCCCACCGGGGCAAGAACCCGTGTCCCCTGCATCGGCAGGTGGACTCTCAACCACTGCGCCACCAGGGAAGCCCGCTTTGTATGACTTTTATCACATCCCATATGTCTATCAGACTTTATCACATCCCATGTGTCTATCAGTTCTCTACTGATGTGTCTTGATAGAACTCAGAAAGAATTTGGAACAAATGAGTCTGGGAAATAGAATTTTTAGCGGCGGGGGGGGGAGTGGGAGGAGAAGCTGGCAGGTCAGGGAAGTTACACAAAGTAAGTGAAAATGGGTACTGTGTGCCAATAGATAGTATCTAGCTCAGTTTGATTCCTGGCCCATTCAGAAGCTATCAAATATCGAAGTAACATTATCTTTTATGACTCCGTTTGCTTTGTTTTTTTCATTCTGTATTTCACATCACCACTCATAACACAAAACCAATTATAAACCAATTTAACTTAGGAACACAGATGCAAATGCTATTGAATAAAACATTAGCAAACAAAATCCAACAAGGTATTAACTACTATTATATTCTTACCAAGGTAGGTTTATCTAAGAATATAAATATGATTCAATGACCGGTAGTCTGTGAATGGATGTGATTGAAAGAGAAAAACCCTTTGCTATTAGATGGCAAAGAACATGTTGGACAAATTCAATATTCCAATTGCTTTCTTTATAATACAGCAAGGATTTTGCTTTTCAATATAATATAAAGCATTTATTCTTGCCAAGTTGTGTGGACCAGGGTATTTCCAGATTCTTCCCACAGTGCTGAGTCCAGACTCCACTTGCTTCCATATATTACCTGTCAGCTGATGCCCATCAGCACAGTCTCACTCCAACAGAGATGCTCTCCAAAGATGCAAATTCCAATTAGAAGGGGTCGATATATTTATCCCTGTATCCCTCTTTTGCTAAGGAAGCTCCTGGGCCCTGAGTGTCAATTTGTCTATTCTCCTGAGATAGACAGATCTGGTGGGTCTAAATCCCACCAAGACCCCAAAACCTGAGTTATTCATGCTCACATAACCTTCAACTGCTTCCGTGAGTCTGCACTGTAGAATCCCTCCACTTGTCACTGGGAGGGAGATAAGATGGGAGAGATCAGCTGAAAACCACCACCACTGCCACCTAGATGGACTCTTCTGGGTCTAACTATTCTTGGAGGGATATATGAAAGATAATTAGTTATCCAGGCAAACTCATGGAGAGTATGTGGCCTTAGCTCTAAACGTAGGGTCAAGGGCTATACAGTTTGGCACCTTTTGTTAGCCTCTGTGGTGAGTGCTGACAGTAATGTACGTTAGCTGCCCCTGTGACTCATCCTGTGATGTGCCACAGTAGGGTAACTGTTCTGTCTGTGTGTGGGCAGCTGCTTCTGGGAGGCAGGAGAGGAGAGGGGACACAGCATCAAAACAACCTGAACCTAACAATTCCCCTCTTCCCAGAAAGTTCTGAGCTATGAAGAGAAGCAGAGAAAAGAGAGGAGCCTTTTCCAAGGTATTGTGTTTGCTTTTTTCTTTTTTTAAATAAAATACTAGTACACCCTGTTTTAGAACATCTGGGAAGATACTTTACATCTAAAAGAAAATGATGATGTTTGATATAAAAATACACATTATAAGTATGAAAAAATATTGATAATTACTATTTTAGACTGAAAAATTGCAAAATAAACACAAGTTAGAAGTCATAGAGATAATTAAAATTTTTAAATATTTTTGTTTAAAATAGGCAAACTTATTTATATGTTAATCATTCTGTTTTTTAGGAGATCGAGATTTTAAAAGATATTTAAATTCTCTTTAAAAATTTTGAAGAATATTTTAAATTTTTTAAAGAATAAAATACGTATTTAAATATAAAAAAAAAGAACAAAAATTACCTATTTCTAAGGTAAGATAATTGAGAAAATAAAATATTCTTTTCTTAAAAAGCAAATAATTCCATGAGGCAGAGAAGAATATGCTTTGAGCTACAAGTCAAAGCCTTTTTTTTGTCACAACTCAAGAGGGACATCAACTAAGTTCCAAACTAAGAGAACTGGTTTTTGTCTCTAAATTGAGAAGTATGAGTTACAATAATTTTTTCAATTTCTCTGACTCTAGCATTCTCTAAATCACATTAACCTTTGTATTTCTACTCAGAACTACTTCCTATTTTATTTTCTAACAGCAAAAGTCAATATTAATGCAACATAAGTATATTGTACGTACAATGGTACCTAGAACAGGAAAAATGTGTCAGGAAAGCATATACAGACTTATATAAATTAGTTTTAATTGAAGGATTCTAATAGATGACAGCAAACATATTTTGATTCATTTAAAAATATAGTTTAAAATCAATCATAAAAAGTTAAAAGAGTTAAAATACTGGACACTTACGGAAAAATACATTAGTTTATAATCCTGTGAACTTTAATACTGTAACCTGTGAGTTCTTTAATTTTGGAATGCATCTATTCCTTGGTAAGGCTGACCTATAAATTGTCAGAGTTCCTGACTCTAATGATTTACTACAACTCTGACTAGATTTTGTAAATTCCAAAGAGGGAAATTCTTATTTTCTACATATCAAGAGGAGATATTTAAATAGTAGCAGGATATTTAGGTAATTATACACTCAAATATCACTCATCCTAAGAGTGTTTAAAATTGTACACCTGTTTATGTAGAATACTCTTCAATTACTTATATATTCCCCAAATAGCTATAGGAGTCACTGCTTAATATGTCAATCAGGGGGCCATCCTGTCAGTAAACAGAAGGAACCAGGTACTGTAATAGAAAGAATTTAATATGAAGAATTGTTAACTAGAAATAGAATTGTTAACCAGGTTATTGAAGAAGCACAAGAGAACACGAAGGTATCAGAGGGATAATAACTGCAGGAAGTAATGAGCTAGGAGGCAGGAAACAAGAAAAGAGCTTGGAAGTTTCAGAAATTTAGAGGAAGGGTCCGATGGAGCCCACACTCAAGGGGAGAGGAATCAAGCTCCCACTGCTGGTGGGAGAAATAATTTGTGGACATATGTTAAAACCACCAGAGTATTTAATAAATATTTCAGGGGAGATGCCTTGTCATGTTATGTCGTGCAAATATCCTGTTTCTCCTTAAAGTTTCACCTACTAATTTTCGGGTTCATCATGATCTTGCCCGTGACAATTATTACTGTGATATTCTAATGGTGATTTTCGGTCTTCATTTCTTCTACGTGTTTTATTTGGAAGTCTTTCATAAGGAAGTTTGTTCATTCTCCCTCTATTTTTTAATGTATTCAATCATTTATTTATGTTATTTATTTATGTTTATCGAAATATTTCATTGTATTCCTTAGATTACAATATACTATCACTATCTGTTGTTCAAATTGTTCTAGCTTTGATTATTGGGAGCTTTATCAGGCTAGTTCTTTGTCCTTTGACATGAGCCCATGACCTCCCACCTGTGACTTTCTGGAACTACAAGATATTCAAGGCTCATATTTTATTTTTTCTGCCCAAATCTAAGAATCAGCCATTTCTTGAGGGATCCTTGGCTCCTTCTGTTGGATAAGTGGCATTTAGAAACTTAGGTATGAGCTCTATGTGTGCTCATACAAAAACATGAATTTTATTTTATATCATTTTGAAATAAATATTTATGATTTCAGATACTATGAAAAGAAAAATAGATAACATTATACAAAAATAATAAAAGTATGCCATATACCATCATACTGTGATAATCACTATCAATTTCTTCATGGACTTTCCTTTTTCTATACATATTTTTTGTAATGGGATATGATTATGATTTTAGGTTAATTTCTGCTTAAATAGTTCTTAATAATTATTATTTATTATTAAACATTTTCTTGAGGATTTGAACCTACATCATGATTCATTCTATTTCTGAACTCATGTGCAAGGGATGGGCTGACATCAGTTAATGCACATTCAATGACCAAAATAAAAGGAGAATAATACAAGGGGTGTGTTCTTAATTTAGATGAAAATTCATAGTTATATAGATTCTTATCTGAGTAGACAAATTTGAAACTAAAATACGCAGTATAAGACTTTTGGAGCATAGTGTTATATTATTTAAAAGGTCTGATCACAGCCAAGAGAAGAAAAATAGAAGATTTGCCAGCTATTCCTAGCTTAATGTATCTATCTCTGCTTTGTAATTTCTTATCTATTTAAACTTCATAATTAACTTTCTTTTTTTATGGTACAATATTTTCCTTTTTAATAATAAAGGAGTGCAAAGGGACACAAGCTGCAAAGTAGGATTACTTATGTAGCCCCAATTTAAAGTACATATTCATTTAAGTTTTAGAATGTTAAAACCAAGAAATAAGAATTTACTCTAGTGTTGTCTTCAGTTTGTTTAAGAGTAAATGAACAGAAGGATGATTAATAGATTAAAAGAGTGCCTTAATATTAAGAGAAATGGAATGAATAAAACCCATTGCACTCTATCTTTTCAGGAACAAAATAGAACAAAAGAATTTGAAACAAATGAGAGGAGTAACAACGGGAAAAGAAAAAGGAAACAATTCTTATACCACATTGGTGATGTGCAGAGGCATAATTAAATGTTAAGTTCAGCTTGGTTCATGTGTTTTAGCTGAGTCCTCCACAAGGCAGCACTGAAGTGTCTGCCAGGGTTCAGTTCGCATCACAGAGTAAAAAATAATTTACTTGCAACAGATCCACTTCTAAACTCACTCTGGTTTTTGATGGAATTCATTTCCTTGCAGGAGTGAAACTTAGGGACCCAGTTTATGTCTGGCTCTCACCTGGAGGCCTCTCTCACTTATACAGGCCACCTGCAGTTTCTTCCACAAGACCATTTTATAAGCCCTCTCACAATATGGGGACTTGCTGATTCAAGTCCAGCAAGGGGTGAAGAGAGAAGTCAGCTAGCAAGCCTCAGCCTTACAATATAAGTGCTGTGATCATGGGGGAGATACTGAATTACCTTCTATTTTCTTTCATTCAGAAGCAAGTCAAGGGTCCCTCCGACACTCAGTGGGAGAAATTATGTGAACACCACAAGGTGGGGATCAAGCGGGGTCATATTAGAGTCTGCTTTCTCCAGTCTGACCATTGCCCCCTATGAGTCATGTCCCTCCTGCATGCAAAATACATTTACCTCATCCTAAGTGTCCCAATGAAGCCATGTTATTAAAGCATCAGCTCAAAAAATAGAGTGCCAGTGAAGTCTAAAATCTCATCATGTAAATAAGGTCCAAGCGCTGATTATGATCCTGTATGTAACTATTTAAGTAGCTCCTGGGAATACCCATGGATTTGTCAAACTAAAGAGACAAATTATCTGCCTACTACACACCCAACATACAATGGGGGTAGAGGAATAGGTTATCAGTTTTTGATATAACCCTTCGAAAAAGGGAAATGGAGGGTAAAAGGGAGTTACTGAACCATAGCAGTTTTGATATCTCGCCAAACAAACGTTGGGAGTTCCTGGATTAGATTTAAGGCCTAGAGATAACTTCCTTAAAAAGGAAACCCTCTTTCTCCTCATGATTTTTGTTTTGTGTATAATTTAATACAACTCCACTTTCTGTGCTCTTGACTGCATTCTGGGCTTTTGGTTCCACCCTCTGGATAATCTTTCCTTTTTTATGAAAGGTAACATGTGTTTGCAGTTGCTTAGTATTATCAGCCTGTTTCCTGCCAGTAGAAACTTAGGGGTCCGAGAGCCTCCATTCATTTTGTATTCTCTCTGCCCCATTCAATTCAAACTGGTAGTGTTTCTACTGAAATAATCTTCTCAAGAATCTTGTGGATTTCTCACGGATTTCAGGTGGAGTCACCCCATTACAGAAAATTCATATCCACGGATTCTTTGAGATAACTTCTCTACCTCCTGCTGAGATGGCTGAGGGCCCACCACCTTAAGCCTCCTTAGGGTCCTGTGGTTTGATGGAGAGGATCTGTGAAGCACACCCTTAATCTCTGAAAGAGACCTTTGTAAGACTGAGTACCCTGGGCTTTTCATTTTTCTGAGGTCTTAGGAAAGGGTCTTACAGTCACATCTTTGGCATTTTCTCTAGAGTGTGCTATCCTGACAATACATCTCTTATTGTCTGTCTTTTGCCATCTGGAGAGATTGAGAATTTTCAAAATTATCAAAATTAGCAAGCCATGGCTCCTTTTTTAAGTTCTTCACTCAATTAATCATTATCCTCTCATATTTTACTGTAGGCAACAAGAAAGAATAAAAAAAGACAGATGGCACCTTCAACACTTACTGTGGAAATCTCCTTGGATATATTACCAAGTTCACCACATTTTGTCAATCTCACTTTATTCCTCCACTTTTCTTTGTGCTGGAATAACTCAAAGTAGTCATTATGCCATTCTGTCTGTCAAATATTTAACATATACATCTCTTATTGACCCAGATGCTTAAAAAATAGCCTCCATGCCATCCATTATCACAGAGTACAAAATTTATTTTTTTCCTTTCTCCATATTCATTTTATTTTAGAAAACTAAACTATTGGCACCATTCACAGAATAGAATGGAGTAAAGGTTATTTTTTTGTTTGTTTTAGTAAAATATTCTAGTTTTCATTGACATATAACATTGACATGTAACTAACATAATATCATGTAAGTTTAAGATGTACAATGTGTTGATTTGATACATTTATATATTGCAGTATGCAATATATTGCCCTCAAGCTAACACCTCTATCACGTCACATAATTATCATTTATTATTTGTGGTGGGAACAATTAAGATATAGACTTTTAGCAACTTTTGGTGTTTATGATACAGTAATGTTGCCTGTAATTGCTATGTTGTGCATTAGATCTACAGAATTTATTTATCTACTGATTGCAAGTTTGTACCATTAAACAACATCTTGCCTTATTTCCTCCATAACTCAGCCTCTGGTAACCACCTTTCTACTCAGTTTTTATAAGTCTGACTTTTTTGGATTTTAAATATAATATCATGCAGTATTTGAAACTACAAACTTTTTATATTGATTTTTCCTCCTCTAAAAATTGTACTAACAGTGTTCCCTGATGGTTAAGAAAGCATAAATAATAAGATCTCTACTACTAGGTTTAGCTCAAATCTGAGCTTTAAAATATTCTTTGTGTTGAAGAATATATGATTGCTTCAGTGGAGTTTTTTTTTTTTTTTTTTTGCTATTTATAGCAAAAAACAAGTAGTTTTTAAAAAAATGGCCACAAATGACTGAAAAATTTTTACTATAGGAAACCTTTAAGAAAAACAATGCTTTCTTTTAAACTTTCCAAATGTCTGCTCTTTATTCTGTTGTGTGTGTGTATATGTGTGTGCATGGGTATGTGTATGTTTGTGTCAGTGTTGTGAATACTTGCACACAGTTTCATTTGCAATTCTGCCTCCTTAAAGACCTACAGTGCTTCTCCATCTATTTTGAATTTTGCACAACTACTCTGGGAGCTCATCAAATCTGCAACATTTTACTAGTCCAATTTACCCTTGGATTCTTCTCCGTCCCAACCTGAAGTGTGCCTGGACCACAGTCTGCACTTATGTTGTCAATCTAATAAACTCAGGCAGGATAACACACACACACACACACACACACACACACACAAAATCTACTTTTTCTTTTTTCAAATTTCTCATTGCAATGTATTATAATTAAAGGAATACCAACATGATTTAGTAATCACTGAATATTCTCAAGTTTATCAAGTATTCAAAATATATCTAATTTCCCTCATCTTTATAGTACCACATCCCATCCCAACCCCATCCCTACAAATCAAATTTCTAGGTAAAACCTCTAGAAATCGTTCTAATTCTTTCTTCTCTGTGCTGAATGAAATAAAATCTTCACAGTTTTCCAAAATATGTAAATACCTTTCATATTAGATTATCTACTACTCTCATATTACTGTACTCTTGTTATTTGTAAAATGAGAATAAAAATAGTAATAATTGTCACAAAAGATTGAACGTGTTGTCAATGAAATAATGTAAGTAAAATGCTTAGGTGAGTGTTTGACATAAACAGATGTTACATAATAACGGCAGTTATTACTATTAGCTGAATCCTCACTGAATCCTCAATTCCTGTCCTTATCTCTAGGCCAGTTGCATTTCATTGCTGTTTAAAACAGTGTGTTAATCTAGCAGAAGTGTGCTATTCACTGGGGAACACAGAGAATAGGAAAACACATTCAAGACAAATTAACCCTACATCCAAACACAGGCATTTAGGCTGGATTATTCTTAATAGACACAATAATCACAGTCAAACACAGTCTTATTTCTGTTCACCATCATGGCACTAGGGGAGCATCTGGCTTAGAATAGGATAGCTTTCCTCTGTGACACTGACATTTCTGGCTTATTAGAATTCATTTTAGTTACAAATATGCTGAATATTATTTAACACATTAGGCTGTGACTTTGGGGATCATTGAAATTAAAATGAGTTAAATATATCAAGCCCCAAAATATTAGAAAGAAAAAGAATATTATTTTTACATGGCAATGCTTTAGGGTATTTCTACTGCACAATTCAGAAGCAGAATATGTTTTAACAGAAGGAAAGGCTGCCCTCTAGTGTTTTAATTGAAGATGAACAGTTAGATAAACAACTATCTCACTTGTATTTATGGATACTAGGTACTTAACTGAAAATTATTTTATAGAGAGTATAGATTAAAACAAAAATAAAGTAAGAAGGTTATTAGTGTAAGACAACAGGCCACGTGAATCTGTTTATTATTCATTTTTCTAAACTTTTAGCCTAGAAAAGGGTTGGATCAAAGTTTAGACTCAGTTATGATGATGGCCTCTTCTGATACCTAATATAAAGCACAGCTCCTGTTTCTGTAAAATCTGCCTCAAGCATGGGATTGCTACATATTTATAAACAATATTACAGATGCCAATGTAAAACAATTACATAGATGCAACAAACATTTTTTATTATAAAACCATTGATTGTGTACTACATTTCCCTTAAATTGATTGCTTTTATATTCTTGAGTGATAATTTTTACCCTTATTAGATCAAAATTAATGTAAATTCCGTTTTAGAATATCTTAAAAAAAATTCACTAAATATGGTCAGCATTTTTTTTTTTTTTGCGGTACACGGGCCTCTCACTGTTGTGGCCTCTCCCGTTGCGGAGCACAGGCTCCGGATGCACAGGCTCAGCAGCCATGGTTCACGGGCCCAGCTGCTCCGCGGCCTGAGGGATCTTCCCGGATCGGGGCACGAACCCGTGTCCCCTGTATCGGCAGGCAGACTCTCAACCACTGCGCCACCAGGGAAGCCCTGGTCAGCATTTTTATGTCCTGTTTCATTAGAACGAAGGTTAAGATACTGTATTGTCAATTTTCCACCTAAGCTGAATGTATTTCTCCACAGTTTACTCAAGAGGGATTTACAGAAGAGATGCTGTGAGACTACCCTCCCCGATACCCTTCATAGCACCAGGCCTGAAGTGCCTGTTTGCATAAAAAGACGAGCAGCAAAATGCAAATCATTGCCAAATGATTCTTTAGCCCTACATGATCCCCTATCATGGGCTGAATCATGTCTCCTGCTTCCCGAACCCATATCCCGAACACCTGGTACCTCAGAATGTGACTATATTTGGAAATAGGGCCTTTAAAGAAGTAATTAAGGTTAAATGAAATCTTTGGGGGTGGGCCTTAATTCAATCGGACTGGTGTCCTAAAAAGAAGAGGAAATTAGGATACAGGCACACATGGAGGGAAAGTCATGTGAAGACACAGGGAGAAGGAGGCCATGTACAAGTCAAGGAGGGAGACCTCAGAATAAACCAACCCTGCTGATAGCTTGATCTCAGGCTTCCAGCCTCCAGAACTGTGCAAAACTAAATTTCCATTAAGCCACCCAATATATGGTACTTTGTTATGGCAGCCCGAACAGACTAATACATCCCCTGAGCTGTTTTCCTCTGTATAGTGTAGAGATTTGAAATTCATTTTTTCAGAAAACAGTACTTGCACATCAGTTTTGAGCTCCAGTAAAGGAAACTTAAACATAAGATGGTGATAAATAGTATAAACTTGCCCATAATAGATGATCAATAAATATTAGCAATGATTTTTACTAGCTGGGCCCATGGCTATGCTTTCTCCACATGATGGTATCCTCTTTATATCCTTTTTCTCCTCCTTTTGCCCAGGACAGACACACTGCTTCCTCCCTCTCAACAAAACAACTGGTCCACCCGTTGTTTTGTTGAGAGGGGACCAAGAGGAGAGGAAGCAGAGGACCAAGGGGAGAGGAAGTCCTCTTCTTAAGCTATAGTCATCTACTGTTACACACAGTACTCACAGTAGAGCTCAGTGTGCAGATGTTAGAACCCACATCTTACCTGAACTTGTTAGAACCCATATCTTACCTGAACATCTTACCCTGGCACATCACGGTGCCAGGGGAACTAGGTAAAACTAAATCAAACCAGCCAAGACCATGTTCTCCAGTCGTCTAACATTTAAAAATAACTTTCTGATTAAGATGATTGTAATTTGTAGAATCTTTCACTCAATTTTGATTGTAAAACACAGGGATGTCTCAAATAAATTGAGACATCTAATCAACATTCCCAAGTTAATATTTTAAAACACATTCTGTTGTACTATATAGAAAGCAAAATAGAAGGAAGTAATATTCATTTATTCATTCATTCTTCTGTTCATTTATCATTTTTTCAATAAAGAATTATTGAGCATTTATTTTCTGCCTCACACTGAAACACAAATTTCAGTAAGGTATTATATTTGATTAGTCTTAGAAGAAAAAGAAGTAGCATCTGGTCAGGCAACTCTTTCCTGCAAAATGTGGTTGTTTTTTTTTCCTGTGTGTACGTGTGTTTGTGTGTATGTTTTTTTTTTTTTCCTAGGGTTACTGTAACCATAATGAGTTGACATGTATGGAATACTTAGAAAAGTATCTGGCAGAAATTAAGTGCTCAATAAACTGGGAAAGTGACATAATCTGTATAAACTCCAGCTTCTGCATCCATAAAATGAGACAAAAAAATATCCACCTCTAGAGTTTTTGTCAGTTTTGAATGAGATAATGCATATAAATAAGGAGATAGATAGATAGATAGATAATAGAGTACTTAATACTAAACCAAATAAATGCATACATTGTGAGCACAGGATGATTTACTCAAGTTCTGATAACATTAACAAATTATTCATTTTATTTTCTGTGTTAGTGATAAACTCTGAAACTCAAAGTTACTTTAAATATAAATACCACTGATTTCTCAAGCTTTCTTATTCTCCTATGAGATGATACCAGTATCAGTGCTCCAGAAAAAGGGAAACTGAAAAAAATGTTTACTAGTGGTAAAATGCTATTTTGACAGGATAGTTTTTTTTTCCTCTTTCTTGAGGTCATCAGTTTAAATGCTCATTTGACAGGTTTATTACCTTATTTTTTTCTGTCTTTTCTCAATAGTATACTTTCTTGATTGGTCTACCATTACTAGTCTTACCACAAGTAAGTCATGAAGCCAGGTAATATGGTTCCCGAACTTTATTCTTTTTTTGAAAGAATTATTTAGTCTGTTCTAGGTCCCCTGAAAAAAATTTTTTGTAACCTAACTTCCTAAAAACAACTTTGAAAATGGTCTCAATTGGAGATTTGCTCATGGTTGTTCTGAATTTCTGACGAGAACTGGGCTCTCAGTGGCTTATCAACAATATCCAGCTCACGGATTCTGGTTGGTTTATTTCCCAAATTCCAACTCTGACTCAGAAGGAAAAGACTAGCATTCAACCCAGGGCGAAGCTAACAGCATAACTTTCATTAGCTAACATATTTATCTCTAACTTCTCCCTGGAAACTTGTCTTGAAAAGAATTTTGGTACTGCGTCTGGGACTGGGCAAGAGAACTGGTGTATTGGAAGGACTGCAGTGACTCAGGAGCAGTGACTACACAGCTGCTGCATAAGTCACAGCACCGACTGCCCTACTTATTTAACTTCCCATGAATCTTTATAGATATGCTGTTTACCAGACAAAAATAGAATAGATGCTCTAATAAAATGCTTGATTTGTGAATTTTTATATTAATTTTGTATGAAATTAATCACTTTAGAGATACTGTAATAATGTAAACGTCTTATTTGAAACAATGAAGTTACGTGAAATCAGAAATATCTTGCCAAATTCAACACATATGGTAACTATACCTAGGAATGTTAATTTTTAAATGAAGGCTAGTTTTTGTACATCTGTATTTGGTTGACAATGTTCTGCTTTCCCGTGTTTTAATTAATGGACATACAGTATTAAGATTTTTCCATGTATCTCTACATGGTTATAAGCTATGCAAAAGTGGCAAATAATCATTGTAATGTTGAAATTTTTTAATTAATAAAATTAATATGGTCTTTGTAGAACTAAAAAAATACAAAACATTAGGAAATTAACATAATTCCAAATCCCATATATATTAAAGCATGTTGTATAACGTAAATCATTAAATATTTTTAAAAAGTGATATGAATGATTAGTCAGTTTTCCATGGTACCTATGTAATACAATTTATTTAAGATATTTTGAATGTTTAGATAGCTTTCAAAGCTTACTGAACATTGCATGTTACTTTACAAGTTTATAATAATTGTTTTTGACATATTTGAGTTTATATCTATTATCTCTTTCATATGTTCTATTTAATCTCTCTCTATTCTTTCATTTCAATTATTTTTTAAAATTTAATTTCAATGTTTTTTCTCCTACTAGTTTAGAATAATGCACAATATTTCCAGTTTGAATGGCTATCTCAGCAATTACAATACATACTTATGTAAGAAGTTCTAAAATTAATAAATATCTTCAAAATAATACAAGGATTTTATAAGACTGAATTTCTTCAACATTTTCTGACATACGCTATTGTTGCTTTGTATTTTAATTGTTTTTTCTTTTCAATTCATATATGATACATAATTTTATTTTACCATCAATATATCTTTTGATTTATGAACATATCTACCAGTTGTGTATTTTGTATATAATAGGAATCTACTATAGTTCAAATCTTCCATGTAAAAAACAATTCACCTCTGTCTGAAACAGCATCCCTTAGAATTTTCATTTTTTTAGGATATCATGATGTGAACAACTCGCAGCTTACCTAAATTTTTAAAAAAATTTGTTTCCATTCTTGAAAGATCTTTTACTTGTCAAGAATTACAACTTGGACAATCTATTTTCTTTAAAAACATTGAACATGGTATTCCATTGTCATCTGACATCCTCTGTTGTCATGAGATAAACTGTCCGTTTAACAGTTCCTTCGATGGCACTCAGTTTTTTCTCACCGGCTGCCTTTCAAATTTTCTCTTTGTATCAGTGTCCTGTATTTTCTCTATAATATTTCTAGATGCATGTTTATTTCATTTATCCTAATTATGATTCATTGAGATTTAAAAATCTGTAGAGCAATATATGCCTCAGAAACATCTAATGGACTCCTCAGAATCTCTTGCCTTTTTCTACCCCTGGGGTCCATAGCAATTTTTTTAACTTCAATAACTGATATATATTTTAACTCTATGTGATCTCCACCTATGTTTGTCAACCCCATGATGCTTTGCCTTACCTATGTCATACCTTCTGCATTCTGCCTCCTGTCCCATAAAATTCCATGGCTCTGTGGAATACCTTTGATTCACAGTTAATGCTCCAAAGGGGTAAATTTTGGCTAAGGAGATACAGGAAAGAATAGACTATGATTTCTATGGAAAACTGACAGTTGCTAATTGATCTACCATAGGCAATAGTCACTCAGAATAAGAATTGAATGACTAATTTCATGGTCTAATGACACCATTGATTGTTGTAGGTAAAATGGTGATAATCCCTGTTATAACATGTCAATAAAACCATTGAGGCTTTAACCTATGCTTAATGGGGAGTGGGTGCAGGTAGGAGCTGAAGTATTGAGAGAAGCGGTTGCTTTATATGAGAACAATGATGATTATAAAAATTGTGGAAAGGCTTCCCTGGTGGCGCAGTGGTTGAGAGTCCGCCTGCCGATGCAGGACACATGGGTTCGTGCCCCGGTCCGGGAAGATCCCACATGCCGCGGAGCGTCTGGGCCCGTGAGCCGTGGCCGCTGAGCCCGCGCGTCCGGAGCCTGTGCTCCGCAACGGGAGAGGCCGCAACAGTGAGAGGCCCGCGTACCGCAAAAAAAAAAAAAAAAAAAAAAACTGTGGAAAGAGCTGGCTCTGTAAATCACACTGTAGTTTTTACAAAAAGATATGTTAGGCTCAGAGAAGGCAACAGGCAACTTATCGCATACTGTGAGAGGTCAGTAGGTCTTGTCTTCACTTTTAAGCAGACTCTAATAACTTGTAGTCACAGAGAAGACTACTGCAAACCTGACCTAGAATCTGGTAGGGTTGCAAAGGAGCCTAATGTTATTAGCTGGTTCCAAGGAGGATTCTATTACTGGTATATATTGTAAATAATTAAAAAAAAATCACATTCTGGGAAGAATTGCAGAGACTAATGTCACTATCAAAGATTTAAAGAACACATAGGGCCTCCCTCCCAAAAAAAAACAGATGGAGTTTGACAGTTCACAAGGGACTGCCATAACCTTAACCTGACTTGTTGAATGCTGTCTCTTCACTGGAGCAAATCTGCAGAGCTGCTCTCATTTGCTATGCTGCCACTCTCGATCTAGCGCATGCATTCTCTTCAGTCACTGTCAGCAGGGATGAGCAAACCCAGCTCACCTTTACAAGACAGTATGCATTCTGGTATTGCTCCAGGGCAATGTTTATTCTCCTGCTCTTTGATGTAAATTAGTCTGCTGGACTCATCACTGTCTTGCATTTCACGTTGTACTTGTTCACTGTATTGACGATACTTTATTATTTGGAATTTAGTTCTGGCTAGAAGTGACAAGTTCCCTTGGAGACTCTGTTTAGACGTTTCCCAGAGAATAGGAGATGAAATCCAAGAGTCAGAGTGTGTCATAACAGTGAAGAGTTGTGGAGTCCAGTGGCCTGGGTTTGTCCTCTAAGTCTAAGGGTAAGGTGATGCCCTTCACACTTACTATCTCAAAGAAAGAGTGCATGGCGGGCCACTGTGGATGTTGGAGACAGCGTGTACTGTATCTGGGAATGGTGGTCTAATCCCCTTATTCTGTTTGACCTGCCTCTCATTCTCCAACCCTCTTGAAAACTGCTGATTTCAAGAGGGTTGGAGAATGAGAGGCAGGTCAAAGAGGCTCAGGCTGAGGAAGAAGATGACCTGCCACTGTGGGTACATAACCCAGGACATGTAATGGTAGTAGAGGTGTCTATAGTTCATAGGGTGCTGTATGGAATCTCTGGCAAATTGCAAAAAAAGAGTTTCAGAGAGGACCCTTTGGGATCTGCAGCAAGGCCATTCCTTTACTGACAGAAAACTCTCGGTTCGTAAAGCAGCTCCTGTCATACTACCAGCCCCTAGTAGATCTGTCTGACCGTAGGGCACTGTAATAACCCAGTATCTTTACCTCTGAGCTTCCCTGCATAAAATGATTGTAATTAGATTTATTATGTCATAAGTTCCAGCAGGTCCAACAGCAATCCATTGTAGAATAAAAATGATACATTCAAAATTAGGCGCAAGCATGCATAAAAGACATGAGTAAATAATGAACAGGTAGCCCTTTTCTTCAACTCATAACTAAGGCCTCACAGAGTGGTCCCTAAAGTTAACTGAAAATGGAAAAAGATTTCACTCAGGCTGGAATCAGAGATAAGTTGGCATGAAATATCAGCTTCAGCCAGAGATAGATGGTTACTGCATATTCTCTCCACTCAGGTTACTCAGAGACCTGCAATGAAGAGAAATCCTCCATGCAGAATGATGTATGAAATAATTGCTTTTCTTTGCATTCCTTGGGGTACAGAGAGAATTTCAACTTACAACTGTGATGTCTTTGAGGTCCCTGAGTCATATGTCTTTGAGGTCCCCGAGTTATATGAGATCATATTCTAATAAGCTGTTTAACTTGGACAAACCTGAAATTCACTTTTACCTATTTTAGCAAATACTCCTCAGATAAAAAGTGGCTGAAGAACTCAACTTACTTTTTGGGATTCCAGATTTCACTAGTTCCCTAGCCTAATAATTCTTTTCCTTTCTTACCAGCTCGTCAAAATCACACTAAGATGGGACTCTTACCAAGTTTTTGATCTTCAAAACACATCCCATGAAAAGAGAAACTAGTCAAGTGTGAGAACTGATTAAGAAAAGTGGTGTCCTAAGGTAAGACTGAATAGTTTGTTAGATGGTGGATATTCACAAGAGAACTGAAAAAGAAAAGATGGTGGATTGAAAGGCAGTTTAGAAAAATTGTTCTATGGATTGCTTATACAAGGTTCCGTGCTCTCAGAGGAGCCTACCTCTGTCGGACATCTCCAATAATTTGTATGCAAAGCATGTAATTTATAAAAAGCTGAGAATGAGTTCATAAGATTGATTTTCTCCTTCACTATTCAGGTTTTAGCCATTAAAATATGTCTGTATTCATTCATTCTTTCATCTGCCTACTAGTAACTGAAATGCTTCTCATAAAGCAGTCAGATCCCAAATCTCTTACCGCTCCCCAGGGAAATAACACTGTATTTATCTAAGTGTATACACTGGTTATTGACTTGATATGATTTATGGCTGTAGGGGACTGTGAGCTTCTCAAGTACAAATTTTGTATCTTTATTTATCTTTGTGTCCCTCCTTCTAGAATACAGTTGGTTCTCAGTGAATGCTTATTTCATTTAATAAATTAGCAGTCCTCTTCCTCAAAAAAGTTTCCTGTCTTAATTGTCTTGAAATGCCCCAGCTTAGCTTTCCTTTGCATAAACGTGAAGGTTTGCAATTCAAATGCACACATCACATACTATTTCAAAGGAATAACATATTGAGTCATACCCCTTAAGCAAAAAAATAAACTGTATCCTAAAATAAGCTTTTCAATAATTTTGTTAGTGCATGAGAAACAGAATATCAATGAGTTTTGCACAGAGAGAGGGTATAGATTATGAGGTGTAATGACTTCTGACACTAACTACCCAAACTTAGGCCAAATTTCACAGATTAAGAGCACAGGTGGAAGACTGTCCTCACTTCAGATAGCTGTCAAAAGTTTGAAAATCCTCAGGCTAACCTCACTTCGGAGCAACTGGCTACAAATTTGGGGGTTCCATTACCCCCTTAGATATGATGAATTCCAAAAATGACTCATGGAATCAGGAAAGCAATATACTTACAGTTATAGTTTCATAACAAAAGATACAAATCAGAACCAGCCAAAGGGAGAGATGTATAGGGTGAGTTCTGGGAGGGTCCCAAATGCAAAGCTTCGGTTGTCTCCAGAGACTTGTTACCCTCTTCGCACACTGATGTGTGACTATATGCAGAGGATTGCCAGTCAGGAAAACTGGTGTCCAGAGTTTTTACTGGGATTCAATCATGTGCTGCCCTTGTAGTTGACCTCTGGCCTCTATCCCTTCCTGGAGGTTTGAACTAAGAGCTTTAGTTTCTAGTTCCTCTGGAGGTTGGGATTGATATGGCATGTTCCATTGATATGGCATGTCCCGTCATAAATCATATCATTCAACTGTCCAGTAGCTATCAGAGATACTTCAATCAGGCAGAACATTTTAGGGCTTCAGAGATCCCCTTCTAGTAGCCCAGGGTAAATGCCAGACTGCTGCTCTTTGAGTGAAGTTAGTTCTCCACTATGCTGGAGCATTTATGACTTGGAGTACCACTTGGAAGAATGCTGGTAGTAGGTGTTAGAACTGTAGTTAGGTGGCAAGGAGTAGAGATTTTCAAAGAAAATAGACAATAATGGATATCTAAGCAAAGGTCAATGACTGTGTTTTCATCTGGAATCAAACTTCTCCAAGCGTCCTGATTACATTTTCCCTGATTATCATTGCCTCATTTGACTAGTTATCAATACTTGTACAGGACACTCTCATTAAGGAAACCTGAGCTTAACAACCATCCACTAGGAATATCAAAGATGAAGTTGAGCTGCAGGTAAACATCTAATAACAGGGAGATAAACAACAATAATGATCTCTTCCATTATTGGAGATAAGATCAAAATGCATAGTAATTGAAATTCGTTGCATTAGTTTGCTGGGTCTGCTGTAACTAAGTATCACAAAAAAAACTGGATGGTTTAAAAAACAGAAATTTATTTTCTCACAGTTCTGGAGACCAACAGTCTGAGTTCAAGGTATCAACAGGATTGGTTGATACTGAGGTCTCCTTGGCTTGTAGATGGCTGTCTTCACATGGGCTTCCTTCGTGTGGATTCTGATTTCCTTATAAGGATACCAGTCATATTGGATTAGGGCATACCCTCAGGACCTGATTTTAACTTAATACCTCTTAAAAGACCCATCTCAAAATACAGTCACATTCTGAGGTCCTGGGAGGTAGGACTTCAACATGTGAATTTTGGGGGAACATAATTCAGTCTATGACACCATGGATCCATTCCTGTGTCTTTACCAGTATTACCCATGTTATCTCCATCCTTTGACTGTGAGTAGTATTTGCAATAGCAACTTATTTGAGATATCTGCAGGGTAAAATACTATGTAGTTTCACAATTATAAATTTCTTATAGTTATTTATACTCTAACAAATAATACGTGAATTACATAAGTGAATATTTGGATCTGATGTTTTGTACAATATTGATGTGGTGAGCTTTTCCATAGATAATTAAATAAATAAGAGTTATGATAATAATTTATAATTTATTTAGCAATTAACTATCAACAATTTTTTAAAATATATAAAAGTATGTTACTGAAATGCAAGTATTGGTAAAAAATTGTGTAGATAAATCTAAGTAAAAAAGTGTAAAAATTTATTTTATCTAATGTCACGTTTAAGCAGTCACACTCCAATGTGATTATTTTTAATCTAATAAAGAAGCAAAGGGAGCTATTAAAATATCTTACCTTTGGTTATCATTTCCTACAAAGAATAAGTTATATATGCTTTTGAGATTAGTGTAATTTGTGCAATTTAGAATTCTTCCTTCCTGTGGGATATTTCATAGTTTTCTAAAAAGACTGATTCCACAAGAATGCATCATCTTGCCATGTATTGTAAGGGGGATACTATCATATGCTTTGTCTATGCTTCACTGCTTCAGGTAAATGGAGGATTATTAAAGGATTTGAGACCATTTTTTAAGGGTGAAGGTATGATTCAAGAAGGGTGCTGTTTAAGTAACTTTCAGCTAGAGTTGCAAATGAAGCAAAGAACTTTGATAAGGACTTGACCTATATGACAAAATACTTTAGCAATTTCATAAGGACAAAAGAATGGTCCTTATTAGCCTAAAAGGTGGTTCTATATAGCTATCAGAGTTCATACATTATTGGTTAACTTTAGTGGAACACTCTGACATTTTGGAGGATGTTAAAACAACATTTTCACAGACTATGATAATATTAAGAATTCTAACCCTAATAACATTTACCATTAAAATAAAAATTATATATGCATTTCATCTTTGGGAAAATAAGATATATCTCTGAGATACTTCCAGGAGACTTTTGCCAAAGTCATGCTGTAACATTTTGTGAAACACGTGGATGAG
The DNA here is from genome assembly GCF_964270905.1 of Leucopleurus acutus. NCBI lineage: Eukaryota > Metazoa > Chordata > Mammalia > Artiodactyla > Delphinidae > Leucopleurus > Leucopleurus acutus. The sequence goes on from NC_139160.1 coordinate 53,679,238, forward strand.
TATTTACTGAAAAAAGGAAAATCTTAATTGAACCATGATTTCTAATGTTCAAACATTGTTGTCACTAATCAAAAGAAAATAACATTACATGCTATACTTGATACAACAGCATAATAGGATATGATCTTCCAAATATTTCCTTGTGTTATTCTTTGATAAAAATGCATCAACTTGAAGTATATTATAGTCAATTTTTACTGCTTATTGTAGGAAAGGTATTTTATTAGGTATTTTTCCTGTTGAGATTGATTGGAGTTGGAAAAATTGGACAGGAAAAAATTAATAATTCAAGTTATATTTCTTTCAAGTCTTTCAGGTTAGTTGGGGGTAATTATAAAGTAATCATAGATGTTTCAGAAGATTACAATGGCTCTGACTGAAAACTGGATAAGGATGATGGAAGTGGGAACAGGGAGGCCTGTAAGGAGGCACTGAGGTAGTTCTCTGGTAGGAGAAGATAGTGACTTAGACAAGGATGGTAGCTGGAATGGAAAAAAGTGGATGGATTTAACATATTTTTTGGAGTTTCAGCTGATAGAACTCACTAATGAATTGCACTGGTGAAGTAAGTTGTGGTAAAGAAAAAATTAAGAATGATTACTATTTTTTTTGTCTAATTTCTAGTTCATTACGTGTTACATAATTATTAGGATGTCAAAATTGACAATACTGCAGATCTGCAAAGGAGGAAACCAAAAGTTTTCCTTTGGATATGTAAAGTTTGAGGTTTAGAATAGTTATTTATTTAGTCATGTCAAGAAAATCCTAGATACATCTGCAGCTTAAATTGTGAGTCATAACTGGCTACAGAAATGTGTGAATTGTCTGTATGCAGATGTTATGTAACACTAAGTTGTTATCATATGGGAAAGGAATTTAGATAAACAGGCAGCTAGGGATTAAGAATAAACTTTAGGGCACTCCCAACATTTGGAATTCAGAAGGAAGTGTACAAAAAGCATCAAAGGAGACTAAGAAGAGGACAGTATATCAGAAAAAAGCACAGAATACGTAGTGTCAGAAAAGGAAGAAAGTTTACAGAGTAAGAAGTCATCGTCTGGGTTAAATAATATATGAGATGAGAACAGAAAAGCGGTTGATTTTACCCAAATCATCCATAAATACTCACAGCTCAACATTTAAAATACATCCAGATTTGACCACTTTTTATTACCTTCACTGTTATCTACCCTCCTCCATCCATATCACCATCATCTCTAGTCTGATATACTGTGATAACTTCTTTGATGGTTAATTTTATGTGTCAACTTGGCTAGGCTATGGTGCCCAGTTTTTTGGTTAAATATCAGTCTGGATGTTTAAGAGAATCAACAGTATTAACACACCATTAGTTTGACTTACCAAGAAAAAAAAAAGGAAGAATCAAATTGCTAAATCACGAATGAAAAACAGGACATCACTACTGAATTTACAGAAGTAGAAAAATTATAGTGGGATGAACTATTATGAACCGTGTGCCAACAAATTAGTTAACCTAGACGAAACCAATTCGTTCCTTTAAAAACACAAGTTATTGAAACCAATGCAAGAAGAAATAAAGAACATTAGTATAGTAATTTAAAACTTTCCTCAAAGAAAAGCCCAGGTCCAGATGTCTTCACTGGTGAATTCTACCAGATATTTTTTTTAAAAAAATGACAAAAACAAAACAGTGAATTAATACCAAATACTTACAAGCTCTTCCAAAAAATAGAAATGAAGGAAACACTTCCTAATTCATTTATTTTATGCCAGTATAGCCCTGATACCAAAATCTGACAGATGTCACAGCAGAGAAAACTACAGACTAATATCACTTATGAATACAGATGCAAAGTCCTCATCAAACACTAGCAAACTATGTCAAGTAGCATATGAAAAGGATTATACAGCATGAACAAGTAGAATTTATTCCAGGAATGCAAGGTTGGTTTAAAATGAAAATATATTGCTATAATACACTATTAATAGAGTGAAAGATAAGAACCGTATGATTGAATAATTAGAATTTCACAAGCTAAACAATGATTGAAATGTCAATCATTGCAGTAAATGAAAAATCTAACACCCTTTTAATGAAAACAACACTGAACAATCCACAAATATAAGGGAACTTTCACCTTATAATGGGCATTTAAAAAAACCCACAACTTACACTTAATAACAAGAGATTGAAAAATATTTCTGCCAAATTCAGCAACAAGGCAAGAATGCTCGCTCTCTCCACTTCTACTCAACATTGTGCTGGAGGTTCTAGCCAGATCAATTAGGCAAGAAAAAGATATACAAAGTATCCACATTGTACAAGAGAAAAGTAAAACTTTATTTATAGATGACATAATCTGGTATATAGAGAAACCCTTAGGAATTCACACACACACACACACACACACACACACACACACAAACTGATCAGGTCAAATAAACAAATTTGGCAAGGTTTCAGGATATAAAATCAACATATAAAAATCAATAGTATTTATACATTCCAGAAATGAGCAATCTGAAAATGAAATAAAGAAAACAATCCCATTTCCAGGAGCATCAAAAGAATAAGATATGTAGGTATAAATTTAACAAAAGGAGTGAAAAACTTGTGCATTGTAAATTTCAAAATATTGTTGAAGGAAATTAAGGAATACCTGAAGAAATATAAAGTGATACGATGTTTAGGGGTTGGGAGAGTGAACACTGTTGCAAATTGATCCACAGATTCCACACAATCCCAAATTCTCAGTTTTAAATTTCAAAATTTTACAAGTTAATCCTAAATTTCACATGAGACTGGAAGGGAGCCAGAATACCCAAAACCATCTTCAAAATTAGAACAAAGTTGGAAGACTCATTTTTCCCAATTTCAAAACTTATTACAGAACTGCAGTGATCAAGATAGTATGGTACTGGTGTAGGATAGACACATAAACTAATAGAATAGAAATGACAGTACACAAGTAAACCTTTACTTTATGGTCAATTTATTTTTGACAAAGGTACCAAGACAATTCAAGGGGGGAAAGAACAGTCTTTTCCATAATGTGACTGAGTCAACTGGATATCCACAGACAAAAGAAGAAAGTTGGACCACTACCTCTTACCCTAGACAAAAACTTACTCAAAATGGATCACGGACCTAAATGTGAGAAATAAAACTGTAAAACATTTTGAAAAAAACAGAAGTAAATCTCTGTGCCCTTAGGTTAGACAATTATTTCGTATATATGACATTAAAAGTACAAGCAACAACAAAAAATCTGATAAATTGGCTTCATTACAATTGAGAATGTTTGCTTTTTAATGACACCATAAAGAAAGTGAATAGACGACCCACATATTAGCCAACAAGTTAAAATAACTCAAAAATCCATCAACTGATGAGAGGATAAACATGTAGAATATTCTTATATACTAGAGTATACTATGAATGTTATTTGGCTGTTAAAAGGAATAAAGTACTGATATATAATGCAACATGGATGCCCCTTGAAAACATTATGCTAAGTGAGAGAAGCAAGTCACGAAAGACCAACCACATATTATATGAATTCATTTGTATGAAATTTCAGAATAGGCACAACTCTATGAATATACTAAAAACAGCTGAAATGTATACTTTAAAATGGTGTAGAAAAATTACACACACACACAACCTACTAAAGACAATTTTTCTATCTTTCTGTGCTTGACACTAGCGCTACCTAGATGTTTCAATTTGTTATAATAAGATTACATTTTGCATAAGCCAGTTTAGATAAGGATTTCTACCACTTGAAAATAAAAGGATCCCACTTTTTATGTACTTATTGTCTAGGTTAGAGAAAGGTAATGCCCAAAGGAAATGAAATAACAGATGACAACAAAAAATGAAGTTAACCCATGCTATTTTTTAACATCTTTATTGGAGTATAATTGCTTTACAGTGTTGTGTCAGTTTCTGCTGTATAACAAAGTGAATCAGCTATATGTATACATATATCCCTATATGCCCTCCCTCTTGCATCTCCCTCCCACCCTGCTATCCCACCCTTCCAGGTGGTCAGAAAGCACCAAGCTGATCTCCCTGTGCTATGCAGCTGCTTCCCACTAGCTGACTATTTTACATTTGGTAGTGTATATATGTTAGTGCTACCCTTTCACTTCATCCCAGCTTACCCTTCCCCCTCCCCATGTCCTCAAGTCTATTCTCTATATCTGAGTCTTTATTCCTGTCCTGCCCCTAGGTTCATTAGAACCTTTTTTTTTCTTTTTTTAGATTCCATATATATGTGTTAGCATACAGTATTTGTTTTTCTCTTTCTGACTTACTTCACTCTGTACGACAGACTCGAGGTCCAACCACCTCACTATAAATAGTTCAATTTCATTTCTTTTCATGGCCAAGTAATATTCCATTGTACATATGTGCCACATCTTTATCCAATCATCTGTCAATGGACACTTAGGTTGCTTCCATGTCCTGGCTATTGTAAATAGTGCTGCAATGAACACTGTGGTACATGTCTCTTTTCGAACTATGGTTTTCTCTGGGTATATGCCCAGTAGTGGGATTGCTGGGTCATATGGTAGTTCTATTTTTAGTTTTTTAAGGAACCTCCATACCGTTCTCCATAGTGGCTGTATCAATTTACATTCCCACCAACACTGTAAGAGGGTTCCCTTTTCTCCACACCCTCTCCAGCATTTATTGTTTGTAGATTTTTTGATGATGGCCAATCTGACTGGTGTGAGGTGATACCTCCTTGTAGGTTTGATTTGTATTTCTCTGCCACCAGACATTTCTCTAAAGAAGATATACAGATTGCCAAAAAGCACATGAAAGGATGCTCAACATCACTAATCAGTAGAGAAATGCAAACTGGATTAGTAAACTATCAAAATGAAATCAGAATAAACGTAAACTTCTCTCTTCTCCCTTTGTCTGTAACATAAGGCAAAAGTGGAGTGGTCTACAATGTCTCTGGTAGAACACATTTGAACTTCCAACAAGAAACTGAATTTGTCAAATGAGAGAATATAGGAAAATCATTAGATACATTTAACGACTTCATGGTTGGAAAGAAGAATTATTTTAGGATTCTGAAAAATACTTTTGTATGTAAATAATATCTTGTCTCCTTCTAGCCTATGGTACGTACTGCTTACAATGTCTGAAAAGAAATATCATGAATAAAAGAGGGAAAAATTGAGTTCTGAGAATATGCCTTCAAAATGACAAACAAAAATATCATATTAAGATAAAAGACTATCAAGTAGGTAATGACCATAAAATTAATTATTAGAGAAACCGAGGTCAGTAAGTTATTCTAAATTTAGAAGAAACTGATGAATTTTCAAGAAGAATAGTGAGAAGAGGAGAAAACTAAAGTATGGAACTAGTGATATGTGCGTATGAGGAAAGCAGGAAAAACAGAAGATAAAAGGGGAACAATAAAAAATGAAATAATAGAAGAATCTTGATTCCAGATATTGAAAGACAGGCATCTTCACATAAATGATTCACTGTATATCAAGAAAAATGACTGGAAAATTATTGGTGTGTGGGTCTGTCTGTGTCTGTGTGTGGGTGTGAGAGAGAGATTTTAAATAATCTGACAGAGAAATTCAAAATACTAATAAATTATCTCTGGAAAACATATAACTCTAATTTATACTTGAAGAGTACTTTTAACAGACCTAAAATATGATACATATTTTAAAATTTATAAATACTTTACTATTAAATTTAAATTATACAAATAAGTTAATATGAAAGTAGATACTAATAGTCTCCTGAATACGTGGTGGGGTTAGAGATGAATAATGTGAAAAATATCAATTGCACACATTTCCTAATAAAAGCAATACTATAATTGTATAATTTGACAGGGCTGATATAATGTCCCTTTAACAAAAATTATTAACGGTCATATCAAAGTGGCTGTGGCCAAATATTCTTTCTCATCAAAAGATGGGCGCTGTCTTGGGAATCATTACTGGTCACAGATCAAAGGCATATTTGATTTCTAAAACTGAATGTTAGCCTTTAATCAGTAGGTAAACCACCAAACACCTGTTGAAGCAATAAAAGGATATCACCTTACTCCATTTTGGAAAATTTTAGTTAAATGTTACTAAGGCCATAGTTCCATCAAGAAAATAACTTAGCTCTGTGAAAAGAATTTAAACTATTGCCACACAGCAGTATTTTAATAATATTAACTCAGATTATTGGGAATTTCCAAAATCCTGATTTTTTCAGAAATCAGTTTATTCAATAAAGGAGTTGCAAAATGAATTTTATCGGTGCTTGTCTAACATCTACAAGATTACGTATTATAATTTTAACCACAAAAAACTGCAATTTCTAAAACTATTAAAAATCAATTTCTTCTTTAATGGTAAACAAGAAAAGATATAAATTATTTTATATTCAAAAACAAAATAATACAAAACTTCATTTTATTCAATGCTTTCTATTTTTGACCTTTGATTAAATACCTTTAAATATCTGCGTGACGGTCTTCCTGGGGTTATTGAAGTTTAAGCCTTTACAATTATATAATCTTACCATAACGCAGAGAATACAGTCAAGCAACTTTTAAAAAACCATGGCTCTGCCTATAAATTTAAGAGTATCTCTGTTGTTATAATTATGTAAAGGTTTACTTAAATATTTTATGGACCAATTATTTCCAAGGATTTTAACATGCAATATTGAAAGATATAAGAGAAAAAGAATAGGAATAACTAATTTTGTGAATAATTTTAAAAGCCATTAAATATATTATTATCTGAAGTGTTGTAATAGAGATACAGTGAGAGTTACGGTTACTTGGATTTAAGAAGAAAAATTCAAACCATGTGCTAGCACTAACCTAGCTAGGAGATCAAGCACAGCAGAAGAAGCATCATGTAAGTAGCTGAGGCGAAGTCCAAGGTTGACTACTTTCTACTATAGCTTTTCTATAAATGTAGAGAATACCTTTGTTCTTCAGAGAAGCAGTGTAGCTACAGTATTTTATAAAACAAATAAAATAGGTCAAATAAAGTAAGTGCAGTTGTCCAAGTCTCCAAGTTAACAAAAGAACCGCAGCATTAGTTTAGCGCACACACACACCATTTGCAAAGCATCTTACACTGTTATTGTTTAATTAAATCTTTTCAATACACGAGGTAAGGAGGAAAGCTATTATAAATATTTCATAATGAATAAACCAGGTGAGTACCTTCTTCTCAATGTTACTGAATACTCTCATTATGACAAAGAATATGCTGTATATGTAAACTGTAACCGTTAGGTATAAAACAATTTTACAAGCAATTGTTATCCTCATTCTGCATATTTGGAACCCAAGAATCTGAAAGTCATTGTGGTGACCCACACCGTAAGCAAGTGGTAGAGCTTGAAATAAAATCTAGATCTGTTGAGTCTGAAACCTCCTGTCTGTCAACATTATGCATCACGTTTTCTTACATGGTGCCACAGATTGATGTATGCTTTCAATAAAGGATGCTTCAAAGTAAAACCAAGAAGAGACTGAATAATAATTCAAAGGAGGAAATGATTTATCACCATTAAGAGGCAAGAGGGAAGAAATTCGTTTGACTCTTAGACTCCTAAATATGTACACAGTACTGGCTCTCTGAAAAAGATGAAAAGTGTGAAGTGTAAGCAGCGGAACTCTGGCACCCTCTCCTGACCCTATGAGTGCTTCTCGTCTTGGTGCCTCTCTCCCTCCCGAGTTTTCTAATTTCTACAAGCAACCACTGATAAATTGGGTAGCCGCTGATAAATAGGGATGCCACCTCTGAGCTTTTGAATATTTCAATTTTTCTCTACTTTGGATGTTTTGAACATTTAAATTAAAAAAAAAATTCCAGTGCCAAAAGAATAGGTCCTTAAATAGTGACATGTCAATTAGTACGATGTGTCTGGGAGGTATTTAGATGTCAAAGGGTATACTGACCTCCAAACCACACCTATCAATCTTGCCTTAAAAGATGCATTATAAAAGCATAATAATGACTAACTTAAATCCCAAGAACTTTGAAAGGAAGAGTTATGATGAAAAATGTCTGTGCCAAGTCATTTCAGTCCAGTGGTTTGCCAAAATGCAAGTTGTCATCATTATGAAATAAAAGAATGGACAATTTCTCCTTCTTCTATAGTGAAGTTGCACACATAGAGATCAGTACAATACAAGTGTTATTTCATTAATATCTTGTTACTATAGACAGTACTGAGCATTGTTTTCTTTGAATTCTGTTGAAAAAAGGAAACCAATTAGTGATATATATTTTATTTTTTTAATATGTATCCTTTTTCAATGATAAATGAGTGTGACTTTTTTCTTAAAATGTAAACCAGTAGTTTATAAGCATGAATATCTAAGTATAAAATATGTATAAATAATATTATTTACTATATTTATTATCATTTAATGCATATATCCATGCACGTTTAACCTAAATGCCATATGAAAACTGTTTAAGGTGTAAGAATTTGATTATATTGGTGTGGAAATGCTCTAGTTTCTAAATGGCCCTTACAGAGTATTCAGAGAAATAATATAAGTAATCACACTTTCCAACTTGTTTTATGTGTTAATAAATGTATATTATAGATTCAACGGTAGCCCTATTTAATTATTTATTAGAAGACTAATGAATTTTGAGTATTTTAAATGTTTACTCAAATAATTATGGGACTTGTTTTTAAGAAATGACAAATATCACAGGCAGTTAATTCGATGTCCAGGAAAGCTGTGCATGAGAGACATTTCCTGGCTGCTTCATGACCTCAATTTAAACTGTTCTAGCTTCTCATGTTTAGGTGGAAGGCCAGATGTCTCTGAGCATCTGCAGGAGTAGTGAAAGGAGTTGTTTCATGCATTACCATCTAGGGCACAGGCTCATGCCCCCATTTGTGGAAAGGAAAATCTAGTTCAGTGTTCATAAAGCAATTTTTAAGCAGATGATGATTCATCATTAAAACAGTTTCCTAGGGTTTTTTTTTTCCCGAGAAAAAGAATATAGCTTGATCAGTTCCCAATCTTATCATTAAAGAGAACTGAAATCCTAGTATAACTTGACACAAGAATGTGGAACAAGAGGAACGACCTCTCACTCATTGTTGGTGGGAATGCAAAATGGTACAGCTGCTTTGGAAGATAGTTTGGTGGATTCTTACAAAACTATACTTAGCCTTATGACAAGATCCAGCAATCACTCCTTGATACTCACCCAAATGAGTTCTTATTTACCAAACATGTATGTCCTCACAAAAACCTGCACATGAACATTTATAGCAGATTTATTCTTAACCGCCACAACTTGGAAGCAACCAACATGTCAATATGTGCGTGGATAAATAAACTGTGATAACCCCTACCATGGAGTATTATTCAGTGATAAAAATAAAGAGCTATCAAGTCACAAAAAGACATGAAGGAAACTTACATGAATACTGCTATCTGAATATGAAAGCAGCTCATCTGGAAAGGCTACATAGTAGCCTGATTTCAACCATATTTCATTCTGAAAAAGGTAAAACTATGGAAACAGTAAAAATATCAGTGATTACCAGAGGTTGGTGGGGAGGAAGAGAAGAATGAATAGGTAGGTATGATACTGTGATAGCGCCTACATGTCTTTACATATTGGTCAAAACTCATAGAATGTACAACACAAAGAGTAAACTCCAACATAAACTATGGAATTCAGGTAATAATAATGCATCAATATTTGCTCATAATTTGTAACAAATGCGCTACACTAACGCAAGATGTTAACAAGGTGGAAAACTGCGTGTAGTGGGTATCTGGTGAGAGGGGTAAATGGGAATCATTGTAGTTTCTGCTCATTTTTTCTATAAATATAAAACTGCTCTAAAAATAAAGTCTATTTTTTTAGAAGAATTTTATGTCTAGGAGTAGATCAGTAGATCCTCATATATACAGTGGGGAAAGGTTGATCTCATTAATAAGTAATACTGGATCAATTGGAAGCCTGAATAGTAAATACATTTCTCTTGATCCTAATTGTTAGGATAAACATAATTAATCCAGATAGAGTGTAGAACTAAATGTAGACAGGAGACTAATAAGGTTTTTAAAGTAATGCATATGAGGATATTTTTGTGATCTTATAGAAAGACATGAAACTTTATACAAAACACTGAAAGCATTTAAATTTAAAAAAATGGAGCCTGGTAATTCCACTTCATTACATTTAAGAAATTCTGTATATCCAAAATATGGGAAAATATTCAAAAAAGGTATGCAACAAAATATTATTATCCATAATCTATAAAACTATTATAAAGCACTTTAAAAAAGATCATTAGGGCTTCCCTGGTGGCCCACTGGTTGAGAGTCCGCCTGCCGATGCAGGGGACATGGGTTCGTGCCCCGGTCCGGGAAGATCCCACATGCCACGGAGCGGCTGGGCCTGTGAGCCATGGCGGCTGAGCCTGTACGTACGGAGTCTGTGCTCCACAGCGGGAGAGGCCACAACAGTGAGAGGCCCGCATACCGCAAAAAGAAAAAAAAAAAAAGAGTACACAAAAGTTTTGAACATAAATTTCATGAGACAATATATTATCTACTGTAATGATTATTTTTTTTAAAAAAATTAAAATATCAAATACTGGCCCAAAAAAAAGCAGCAACCAGAACATTCACGTAATTATTGTGGGGAAAAAAACACATTGTTACAACTGCTTTGAAAAAGTCTTTGCCACTATCTGCTAAAGATGAATATATGAATACCCTATGGTCCAGAAATTCTATTCCTAGGTCTATGCCCAGCCCCAAAATGGATATGTGTAAATGTGCTCACTTCACGGCATTTATTTAATTGTTACTAGTAGCTCTGGTCATCATAGCCACAAATTGGAAACTACAGCAGTCATAATAATGGATAAAATTATGTTTAAATTTTAGTATATTTATAGAATTGAATACCATATAACATCCTAATAGGGTAATATCACCCCTAGTGGTTTTGGGGAAGCAAAAAATATTTCAGTCTTTTATCTAGAAAGGATAGATAATGTGTGTATGTATACATCTCTCCCTTTCTACAAGTATATCTGTTGATTATAGCCATTTTGCCATCCATTTTGCAGCAACTGATCTAGGCAATTGAAAATCAATAGGTGATATAATCACAGAAAAAAGTTATACCTCTCCTGATGAAAAAACACATCACTACCTGTAGACTTGCCAAGAAGATTGAGCATGATTCTAATAAAAGCTCTGCGTCTAGGGGAGAGAATTGCAGAAATACGGATGATGGGGAACATACTGAACTGCACATGGGTTTGCAACCAGCAAACTCCAGACCGTGGGAGACTGTAAAGGCCAAATGTCCCAGGTTTTCAAGGAAATGAAAAAAGTAGAAGTTGTAGATTAAGATATATTGAAAATCATATTAAATTAAAACAAAATGGGCAGGGCGGACATATGGGTTGGGGTGCCCAAGAAGATGATAAAACCATAAAGATATGAAAGGAAATGGTTACTCTAAGAGTCAGGATAGTGTCTTGAGGGGAAGGATGGTTTTGAGATTGAATCTGAGCCTATGAGGGTCTTCTAGACTTTCGGGCCTAATTATTTTTCTTGACTTTGTAATATTTACCGTGTTAAACTTATAATAACTCATTGAGCTATACATATGCTTTTTCTATATTTTTTCTGTGTTTCTATTTCACATTTTAAAGGCCTAAAAGAAGAAGATTTAGATCATGTTAAATATATAGGCTTGATAATTCAGAGGGGCACAATGAAATGGTACTGAGATAGCAATACAGATTAAAAGCACATTTTTCTTCACATGGGAAGTATCACAGGACACGAATATACTGCATTTTGCTGATAGTTTCCAAGAGTCATTTATGTAATGACTCAGTAGATCCTATTACTGAATTATCTTGAGCAGTACATATTTTATTTTATTCATGGATGTTATTTTAAATGCTTAGATTTCACCTGAATTGCATTGGGGTGTATTTTACCATAAAAGGAACAAATAGACCACTTCAACAAACTACGTGTTTCCCATTTGCTTTGAGACAAATTGACCTCCACTGGATTAGCTTCTGTTCACAAGGTGACCAATATAACAACGCCAATTTGCATGCAGATCTTTTTAAAAGACAACAAGAGTTCCTATAAGCTACTGAGTGTTTTCTTGTTCTCTGACATAAATTCACTCAATGTAGTGGTAAGTGACTTTTCATGTACCTCCCTTTATCTTCTTGCCTGAAATCCTATACAACTGCTCCACTGGAATGTTCTATGCTGAACAAAGACAAGCAACAGCACTAACAACAAGAGTTAGAGATACAGTAAAATCTATACGTCATTATATAGTCAATATATGCATGATTATATTAAGTAACAGGCATACTGCTAGTCCAGAAAAATGCTTTAAGCATTACACCTTTCAGTATGATTAAATATAAACAGTACTATTCCACTGTATATATGTACCACATCTTTAGCCAAGGACCTACTGTATAGCACAGGGAACTCTGCTCAATATTCTGTAATAACCTAAATGGGAAAACAATTTGAAAAAGAACAGATACATGTACATGTATAATTGAATCACTTCATTGTACACCTGAAACTAACACAACATTGTTAATCAACTATACTCCAATATAAAACAAAAAATTTAAAAACTAAACAGTAGTAGGTTAGAAATGTTTGTCAGGAATCAAGCTTTCCATGAAAGTGATCTGAGAATGCACCCTTTTCTCTTGCTGTGTATGTAAGAAGGTATGTAGAGTGTAGGTTATGTTCTAGCACGTCTATGGCACTGAATATGAAGGTCAGCCACTTGGAAAGAAAAAGACTCAAGAGTTAGACACTGTATTCCAATGCACAGACTTGCAGCCAAGTAATTTTGTGACAGAGAGAGAAATGTAGAGAGAAAGGATGATTTTCAGATACAATTTATTTGAAGATTATTTATTGTCTCGATAACAAAAAAGATCAGTATATAAATATTTTGACAAATACTATATGATCTCATTATATGTGGAATCTAAAATAAAAAAAATCAACCCATAGAAACACAGTTAACTGATGGCTGCTGGCCTGGGTTTGGGGGCAGGAAATGCAATAAGGTGGTCAAAGGATACAAACTTCTGGTTTTAAGATGAGTAAGTTCTGAGAACTAATGTACACCATAGTGACTATAGTTAAAAATACTGTATTATATACTTGAAAGTTGCTAAGAGAGTCGATCTTCAAAGTTCTCACCACTAAAAAAGGTAAGGTGATGGATGTGTTAGTTAATCTTATTGTGGTAATCATTTTGCAATATACACTTAAATATCGTTATATACCTTAAACTTACACAACGTTATAGGTCAATTATATCTCAATAAAGCTGAAAAAATATATAGATATTTTACTTTTTCGCTGCTTGGCATGTGTGCGTTTGTGTGTCCATTTAATTTTGTAAATGTTATATTTTTATCATTATTGCTTCTATTGTCTACATTAACAAGCTTAGTGGGAAATCTCACTGTCTGTGTCACTTTAACACTGTTTATTTACCACAAGTTTACATTCTAAGCATAAAGAATTCTGATCTGACCTCAAAGGCACGGGCAACAAAAGCAAAATTAAACAAATGAGACTATATCAACCTAAAAAGATTCTGCACAGCAAAGAAAACCATCAATAGGATGAAAAGGCAACCTACTGAGTAGAAGATATTTGCAAATCATATGCCTGATGAGAGGTTAATATCCAAAATATATAATAAACTCATACAACTCAATAACAAAAAACAATCTGATTAAAAAATGGGCAGAGGTTATGAATAGACATTTTTCCAAAGAAGACATACAGATGGCCAATAGGTACGTGAGAACATGCTCATCACTAACCATCAGGGAAATGGGAATCAAAACCACAATGAAATATCACCTCACGCCTGTCAGAATGGCTAGTATCAAAGACAACAAATAACAAGTGTTGGTGAGGGTGTGGAGAAAAGGGAACCCTCGTGCACTATTGATGGGAATGTAAATTGGTGCAGCCTCTATGGAAAACAGTATGGAGGTTCCTCGAAAGATTAAGAATAAAATTACCATATGATCTAGCAATTCCACTTCTGGGTATTTATCCAAAGAAAACGAAAACACTAACCCCAAAAGATATATGCAATTCTATGTTCATTGCAGTGTTAGTTACAATAGCCAAGATATGGAAACAACCTGTGTCCATTGATGAATGAATGGATAAGGAAGATGGACAATAGAATACTCAGCCTTAAAAAAATAATGAAATCTTGCCATTCGCAACCACATGGATGGACCTTGAGGATATTATGCAAAGTGACATACGTGAGGCAGAAAAAGGCAAATACCTCATGATTTCACTTATATGTGGAATCTAAAAACAAAACAAAATTCATAGATACAGAGAACAGACTGGTGGTTGCCAGAGTGGAGGGAGGCTGGGGGGGGGGTGGTAAAATGGGTGAAGGGAATCCAAGAGGTACAAATGTCCAGTTATATAATAAATAACTCATGGGATGTAATGTACAGCATAGGACAAGAGTCAATAAACAACAGTCAATAATATTGTGTTGCGAATTTGAAAACTGCTAAGAAAGTAAATCTTAAAACTTCTCATTACAAGAAAAAAATTTTAACTTTGTATGGTGACAGATGGTAAACAGACTCACTGTGGTGATTATTTTGCAATGCATACACATACCAAATCATTATGCTGTACACCTGAAACTAATATCATGTTACATGTTAGAGTATAATAGTATATATAATTGTACTTAATAAAAAAGAATTCTTTCTAGTTTAACTTTTCCCCTAATTAGGTGTCAGACTCTCGGTTTTCCTCTAGATGGCAGAGTGGTATTCTAAATGTTACAGATGCCCTGTGATAAACATTTTAAACATTTGTGCTGTATTTGCCTGCTTGGTTGAAAACAGTTTCCCCCTTTCTGCAGTTAAAACAAAATAGAGTATATTCATGTGGTATATTTTTAAATTGGTGAATACAATACAATAAGGAGCAAGTAGATACAATAGTAAAACATTATTAAACTATTACATACAAGACAGTGCTCATATCGGTCATGTTTACATTAAAGAAAGACCTAGGAACAGTCCAAATGCCTTTAATGTTTTACATCTGACTTCCTAGCGTATATTACCCGGCATTCATTCAGTTTTACAGTCTTTATTACTTGCATCAGAGGCCCAGATGAAAGGACTCTAAGAAACCTACAGTGGTCATGTGGTGCAACTTTCTCCAAGAGAATTTTCCATCAAATGTTCAAGATCAATGATGTCTAAGAGCAGTTCTCAGTGAGTCCAGGACGGGGTTTCTGTGAACACAATAGCTGAGCTCTTCCAAATTTCCAACATTCCCTTTCTCTGCATTTCTCTAGCACTGAAAGGAAGCAGCAGGCTACCTGTATATCTCTCATGCAAACATACAGGGCAAATGTGATCCTGCATTTAGAGACTTAGAAACTGAGGGTGCCTTTCACTGTCTCCCCCTCTCTAGTCTGATATTTTTAGGAATATCTGTATAGCATTTGCAGCTTCTAAACAGCCAAACTTTCCATTTTGCTAACTGTAGTGTATGTGAACTTGATTTATATGTGGAGCATTTATATCTTTTCTGCTTTCTTAAATAGAGCCAAAAATAAAGATGCATAAAATATGGTAGATGACAAAATAATATATTTAGTGACTAAAACAGTAATACAAAACTTATAACAAGAAATTATGGCAGCGCTTCCCTACTGTGATAGATGTCTGAGGTCTATTTAAAAAATGAGGATCGGGCTTCCCTGGTGGCGCAGTGGTTGAGAGTCCGCCTGCCGCTGCAGGGGATGCGGGTTCTATTGTTATAGCTTTCAAATTCTTTAGATGTGATGAACTCAGTAGACCTTCCAAATTAAGCAGCACCAAAGAATGTTATTTTGTTTTTTTCTTAGGACTGCTGCTTCTCTATTCACTTGTCTTAGTACTTGGCCATTGTGAAAAAAAAGAATGTCTTCTATGTCTTTGAGATAGAACCTAAAAGCTCCTTTAGAGATTGTGAACTTCATGTCTCTAGAGAAATGTTAGGAAAATTGAAATCCTCATGGTTCGTGAGTACCTTGACCTTTCCATTAGCTTTTCTCACCAGCTAAATTGTTCCTAATCTGTATTCTAACCCTACTTATGATGACATATGGCTTCCCTCTGAAACCTTCACATGACACTTAAATTTATTAGAAATGCAGGTAAATTCTGGTGCATTATATTAATTTACTTGCTCTACACCATCTTCACATAGACCTTTTAAAAATGAAGGATTCCCCCGGATCTGTAGTTTTTTAAAGTCTACATTACCAACAATTCTTAGTAAGCTTTTAATCACAGGATTGTTCCAAAAGTTATTTTAATTTAAATTCACTTATACAATGGAAGTTTTTACTCTTTTTACAATTGTTTGCTTCATATAAATTGCTATTCAGTTTTTAGACCTCAGTTCCCAAGTTGGTGAACTAAAAGAACTGGATTGTTTGATTTATAAGAATTCTCCCAGTGTTACGATTCTATGCACTTCATGATTATGATTTTTACATACTTCATACTTAACTCAGACATCTCATCATTTCATGGAGGCTGGCAGAAGATGTGAGCCTCCGAGGACAGAGACAAAGCACTTCATTGCCCATGGCAAAGAAAGGAACAGGAATATCAGTATGTACATCAGCTTCCTTGGCCCCAAGTCCCACAAGGGGGACATAACTTGGGCCCAAACAGATGCCTGAACATGCAATGGTTACTGTTGCAGGAGAGGAACACTGAGCTTTAGGAATCTGCCATTTTATAATAATATGTTAGCAGGCTGCTTCTTGTCCTGCAGGTAAGTTGATCAGTGTAAATACAACTCTGAAAGAAGACCCAGAGAATGAATGTTCAGGGCCTTACATTCTCGGCATACCCAACAAGATATGTAGGAGTATAAAAGTTCCATGGAGAACGATGTCTTCCAAAAGTGTTTACTCTATCAGGCCCTGTAACAATGCTATGTATACATCTATATTTTTCTGCCCCATACCACAAAGCAGGTATATTATTCTACCTTACATACACACAAACACAGATGCGCCCCATTTCCATTCCACAACTCTTCTCTTTCCACTACCTTGTTATTTTACTGATTGGGTTGAGAAATGAGACAGCTGTTCAAACTCACACATGTAGAGAGATCATACTCAAATGCAGGCATGTCTGATTTCCAGTCCAAATCATTTCTAGTGTTTGGCTGCTTCCCAATACAACATATTACTTATATTCAATAATGAAAACAAAACCAATGAGCAGTGTCCTTCAGGTTTCAAGTACTGCTAGTCAAAGTTTAGAGAAAAGATAACTCCATTAAAGGGAATAAAAAGACAATGTATGGGGAAAAAGAAAAAACTGAGTGGAATAAAATAGCCACTGATAACTAAATACTTGAAGAAAACGGCCTCATGGAGGATAAAGGCTTAGAATCTATAAGTAAATCTAGGGAAATTTGTGATATGCCATAGAAATGCAGAAAACAGAATTTGGAAAATGCCAAAATGACATATAGAATGGTGAATATTTTAAACACGAAGTCATATTATATACATAAAACATTTTTATTAATTTGAGGTATCTCTTCTTGTACAAGCTATCACTGGGGTTGTCATTACTGAGTCACAAGAGCTAAACCTTCCCAAGAGAAGGGTAGGGAAAGGGGAACCACTGTGACTGCCACTCATCATATCCACCAGCAACCAGACTGGCAGCCAGTTTACCACAACCTGCTGACACAATGTTGGCCAGTTACTATGTTAAAGTGAAATGTCAACAGTGGTTGATATTAAGAGCTGCAGACTCCCTAATACTTTATTATACACTTTCTTCACTTAACATGTTTTCTTTCTCATAACCTTAAATATAGACGTCATCCATATTGGATGAGATTAATATTTAAATCAGTGAATTTTGAAAAAGGCAGATTGAGCTCCATATTGTGGGTGGACCTAGTTCAATCAGTTGAAGTTCTAAATAGAACAAAAAGACCAACTGCCCAGAGCACGAGGGAATTCTGCACCAGAGTATCTCCAGACTTTCTGTGCACTCTCGGCTTTCCTGGGTCTCCAGGCTGCTGGCCCACACTGCAGATTTTGGACTTGCCCGGCACCATGATCATGGGAGCCCTTTTCTTAATCTCTCTCATAGACCTATAGATATATAGATGATATAGATATAGATCTTCTATTGGTTCTGTTTCTCTAGAGACCTCTGATTAACACATCCCCCTTTTTTAAATTTCATCAGCTTCCTTTAATCATTAAAGCTTCCTTTAATCTAACCTCATATGTTTTTGTGAACAATCATACATTTCTTGCATCGTCAGAGTCCTCACTAATGAGGTTAAAGATGAACAAGACTGAATCTGTCCTTTTCCAAAGAATATGACATTTTTACAATTAAAGATTTATTCATAAAACTCTACATTTTTTCAGTGTAGAGATTATAAATTGTAAACTCTTTGATTTGGTTCTGGCTAGGAAAATTGTAGATGTAGCTAGACACATCATTATCTACGTAGCCACTGTTAATGAATCAATATTAGTAAGGTAAGCATTCTGGACAAAGAGGCAGTGGAAAAAGAAATTTGTTTTTGCATCTGTAAAATGGACACAATAATACATAACTCACAGAGCTGTTGAGTGTATTAAATAAGGAACAGAAATGCACATTGAAAACTTTACATGTATATTTCAATGGAAGTTATGATCTTTAATTTTAATTTGTAATATTAAGAACATTGATTTTATATTATCTGTCTTGTTTTATTCTAGGGGCTAAGAATATAGCAGTGAACAAAAAATTCCCATACTTATTTACGTATATTTACACTGATCCTTTTTAAACGTTACAGTTTCCTGTAAATTTCTAACAAATGAATTTACAAACAGTAATTTGTGGGAATTCCCTGGTGGTCCAGTGGTTAGGACTCTGCGCTTTCACTGCTGTGGGCTCAGGTTCAATCCCTGGCTGGGGAACTAAGACCCTGCAAGCTGTGCTGTGCAGCCAAAAAAATAAAAAATTAAATTAAATTAAAATAAAAATAAAAACAGTAACTTGTTAAGAACAATGTAGTTACTCAAATGCTTTAAAGGAACTGTATTAACCATTCCTTAACTTTACCTTATTTCTAAATTTGTAAAAGGTATACTTTTTATAAGGTAACTTTATAAATTATCATTATAAAAGGTAACTTTACCTTATTTTCTTTATGTATCTCATACAGTTATTTTGAGGGTTAAAATAATGGATAAATGTATATTTATATTTATGTAAATTTATATATATAAATTGTTTTGCATATTATCTGGCACAAAGGACCTGCTGAGTAAAAGCTTTATTTGTGTGTATGGAAGAGGCAGAATGTAAAATCAATTACATGTGTGGAAGTCAAATTGACCTTTGTTAATTTCCATAAATAATTAAGTATTTCTGTTTGGTTTAATTACATTCTATACCCAAGTCATAGGAAACTGGTATATAGCCACCATCTTTAAAATATGGATAGAATGAAACAACCACACATCTTTGTCACTAATTTTAACTATTTTCCTTTAAGAGTTAATCTTGGGTAACTGTAGAATTAAATTCAAAATTTTCTATTTATAGGGCTGTTAGTTTTGGTGTACAGTATCACCAATGCTCTGATGGTAAATCGACAACAACAGTTCTCTGAAATTGATTTAAAGCTGTTTGCCAATTTCTGTGGTGTAAATACTCAAACCACGGCCATTTTCAAGCAATAAATGTGACATCTCTGAATGTGGAGTTGGGAAGAGATGCATAAAATTGGCTCGAGAGGCTACATGATGTGGCTCCCGGATACCACTTACCTCTCCTTCTATCTTGAGGACATCACAAATATACACATAGACGGGAGTACACAAATGTATATTAAAGCAAGCTGAAACTGCTCTTTGTGGTACATATCCATAAATCCTTTTAATTGATTAATTAATTCATTCATATAAAATAATTTACTAATTATTTAATAAATTTATAATAAAATTATTTAATGCATTAATTTATTTATTAACTGTTTATCATTATTTTAATAAATTATCAAACCTTCTACATTACACATATAAAATTTACTTTTATCTGCTGCAAACTATAGGCCTGAACTCACATACTAGAATCTAAGTGATATTAGAAAAAAATACAAATGAGTGATAGTGTCAAGGACAAGTATATTTGTCTTTATAGAAGAGATTCTAAAAATTCAGAGTGTGAAACAACATGTGTGAAACAACATGTGTGAAAAATCTGAGCCTGAATATCTTTGGACAAAATGTCTAAAAACCTGTCATTTTTCTTTAATATTTTAATGTAAAACCCTCTTATGTAAAACAAGTGTAAATGCGTATCTCCAAATTAGTAATTTTTCCTGAGAGGTATCATCAATCATATATGCTCTTTTCAAGAAATAATTAGATTATGTCACAAAAAGTGTGTAGGAAAGTTATACTTCTGTTTGCAGTCCGTATTTGCCAATTCCCATGTAGTATACATGACTATATTGAACTCAAGAGATTTTAGGACAATAGAGAATAATTAAGATTTGGAGTTTGGAAGAAGTGAAGCAAAAAATCACTAATTTGCTAGTTTTATTGGAGGTTCACTTTATAATTCCAAGTTTATTTAAATCTGAATATCCTCATGACCTTGAATTGAATTCAGAGGCAAGAAAGCTTGAAATCTACAGAGCAGAATTTCACTGGATACAATCCAGTGAAATATTAGAATACACAGTGTATTCTAATTAGCTCTTTTCTATTGAAATTTCTTTTTCCTGTGTCTCAGATGACAGCTATAAATGAAAGAACAATTACATTTTAAAGGAAAAGTCATGGAGGTTGACATCTGATTTAGAATCACTGAGAATTGATAAAACTCACTTTGTGATAATATGCCCTTTTGCAAACTGGTAAATTGACCACCAGTGGGTCCCCGATGTAATTTGGAGATTCAATTTTATTTACACTCTAGAGGAAGCTTTAATAGGCATTAAAACAGTATAACTGTTAGCTCACATTAGTTTATAACTACATGTTTAATAGAAATAATATAAAGACAGCATAACTTAAAATTTCCTGTGTCCTCTCCATTTCCCTTTTGTTTTTTCAATTTTTGGATTGTCATAGACTGTCTGGGAATTTGATATTTTAAAAGAGCTGAGGTAGAACTAGGCTATCATTAATTTTAGCAGTCAAGTTAAGCCAGATGTTTTGTGGGGACCAAAGCTGTTCCAAGAATGGATAGAAAGAGATTTTGGTGTCTGAAGCCATACATAAGTCAGCCTTGAGACTCAAACTCTGTACATGTGCATAGACAGCCTCTGACCCCTGGACTTCTATCTTTACATTAACAACACTTCTACTTAACTTGATCACTTGCGTTTGGCTCAATAAAACTGTGTTGTGCACAGTTTTGGTGCTGGTATGATCAGTAGACAAACCAATATATTTGAAGGAGAAAAATGCATATACATACAGTAGTAAGTTTTCTTACACTGAATGATAATCTAAAACATGTGCAGAGTAAAGAGATAATACAGAAGGCAGGATGGTTTAGTGTGTGTGTGTGTGTGTGTGTGTGTGTGCGCGCGTAACCATGTGTGTGCATACCCATGTTCAGATTCAATTGAATAATTCCAGACAAGTCTTTGAATGGAGAAATAATTGCACTACACAGGGGAGTGGAGGAGAGGGTATACATCATTCTATAAAATACTTTATAAAGTCTTTTGCCTTCTTTTTGATATATTTTGCCCTTCCTTTTTTCTGCAAGGTTACCTTTGTTGTTATTTTACTTCTGTTAGTTGGGGGTTTGGTGACCAAAACAATTCCATCTGCATATTCTTATAGAAAGCCTTGAGGATCTTAAGCCAAAACACAAAATCAAAGCCATAAATAAAGTCAGGTAACCCTCCCCCCACAAAAACAAAATAAGTAATACTTTTTTAGACCTTGCTATCTGTGCATAATTTTTTCAAGAAAGAATTAGGAATTTAAGAAATCAAGACATATGCTCTATAAGAGCAGTGGCAGAGGTTATAAAGTAGGCATTTGTAGGCAGAGCATTCATATTTTTCTCTATAAATAAAACGTCAAATTATGTGGTGACTTTAGAATGCCTTTATCGAGTGACAAATAATCCTGTAAAGAATAATGATAGCCAACATTTATCAAGAGCTTACCATGTGCCAGGCATTGTTTCAAGTTATTCACCTACATTAACTTGTTAAAGCCTCATGGTAGCCCTTTGGATATGTTTGCAATTATTCTATTTTCCTATTTGTAGAGAAGAAAAGAGAACATAGACAGGTTGATCAGCCCCAGGGTAACAGGTAATACACAGCAGAGTCCAGAACCCAATCTTACAAATTTACCAACGCACTATTACATGTTTCATGATCACCTCCAAACCAACCTTGTCTCTTCTGCTGCAGTTCCAAGAGTGAAAAGTCAACTTTAGGAATTCAGTTAACAGCTCAGTTTTAATTACATTTGCAAAATTAAAATGTTGGTTGGCCTTTAAGTTATAACGCATACAGCATTCTTAGGCAAATAGAAATTAAAGTACAACCAGCACAGATGTGTCTGCTTCCTTAACACTTGTATAATCAACCTTTGCCTGCCATACAGAAAGTGCTCCGTAAGTATCTGCGAATAAACGAATGAGATGGAGGTGTTTTAATCATATCTTGATTCATTCATTTTACTAGTTATTTTTTTCATTTCTTTTTTGAATTAAAGTATAATTGACTTACAATATTATATTTATTTCTGGTTATTTTTGCCAGTGTTTATTGTTCAATGAGTCCCAGTACTATACCATACACCTGAAGATGTACACCTGAAGATGTAAAAAACTAATATATGGACTGAGTCTTGAGGAACTCCAGATTAACTGCAAGCAGAGACAGATGTTATAAAAATGTGATAAATAATACTACAGAATTTGAATATGTCCTTACCAATGATTCTCAGAGAAGTATGAGTTTCCTGTATAAGAATATTTAGGGCTTTGAGCCAACCTTTCAATGTTATGAAGCGTTTTAAATAAGTGAGTTAAAGAGCACTGAAGAAGAGAGAGGTATACTTCCAGCCAATGATAATATTATGTTAAGACCAAGGCTACATGAAAGTAAATGAGCTTCACAGAGAATTACGAACAGTTGAGCCATCAACTGAGTTCCAAACACTATACTAGAAGCCAGGGAAAAGTTAAAGTAATTGACATACATAATAATTAAAATGAAGCATTTGGGGTTGGTACTGATATAATCTGAAAAACTGTGCGGGACTGCATTTCCTATCACTGAACCTTTTGTTTTGAAATTAAAGTATAATTCCCTCAAAAGGTGGATGTTAAATTATGTGAATCATTAGAAGTAAAATTAAGCAACTTGACATTCTCAGAAGAAACCTGAAACAGATAATTCCATGACATTTCAAAACGTGGCATAAAGAAAAAGTAATATATTTGTGTATAAGAATATAGACTAAATATTTAGTGTTGGCTTCTGGCAGGTAAAAAGTAAAACACTAGATAACAAACAGGGTGATTTTTCTTTAAGAAATGTTTTTTTTTTCCTTCAGATTATCTTGTGTAAAACCTCCACCCAATACGTAGTGATGATACCTCCTAAATAAGACATACCAGGAGAGAAATGAAAGCAAAGCTCCTCGCAAAACAAGTTTATCTCATTCTCTCCCCTAGCTAGTTAGCTTTTTTCCTCACCATTCATCTTCTCCTGTGATTCTAAAGAGAATAATAAAATGTTGTTCTCTAATTAGAGAAGGATTTTAAAATTTGTTTTGAAATGTGTGAACTGCTAACATTTTCCTTTTACATTGAAAAGACTACAGTGGCAATTACTAAGGCTTTGAGTAAGCTCATTGGCTAACAAATACACCAGAATAAAGCCAGGTGAGTTTAAAAAGTCAGAGCCCCAGTTTCTTGGTAATAGCTCAATTATATTTTTAATGACAAATATTTTCTGTAAGTCTGTCAACCTAGGTATTGTGTTAGTTTAATTCTGTGACAGCCTGGGGGAACTATAGGATCCTCTGGGCTGTTCCCTAGGAGAGAATGACATAGATGTACTTTTGCAGTGTGAAGGAGAGTATTTGTAGTCAAGAGGAAATTGAGGCTAATTTTCAGTTTTCAGGACACTTGAGATTGGATGCAGATTGGCAGAGAAGGGTATGTTCATCATTTCAACCTAGAATTTACTTTAATTCAAGTGAAAATTAGATATCACGTTTCCCAAATTTAGGTAAAACAAAACAGTGAAAATCAACCTTATAGATATAATCCTGAAAGATGCTGATCTGGTGTTGTACAAGGTATAATCTTCCGTTCCAAGGGGTCTAGAAGCTGTTTGACACAAAAGACAATAGGGATGACGTGAAAGCAGATGTTAGAACACATCTGCCAACCCCAGAAGTAACTGGCATCAGGAAAAGCTCAAAGCTTTTGGAAGCTGTTACCTCCTGGAACAAAAGTAACTGTTTATGGCTAAAAGGTGCTCCAGAAGGTCACAAACAGGAATTTCCCCTGACAGTTGCTGCTCAAATAATACACCATTGAGGGGTGAGGACAGACAGTGTAAGAATCTGGGGCACATATTCTTTGATCTGAGGTTCCTGGGTATCTCACTCACGTGAGGGGGGCAGTGAACTCAGTCTAATTCTTCCGTTTGTTAGGCAGTGAGAAGGTGTACACCAAGATAAAAGTGTAATACATTTAGAACACAGGAGGAGAGGGAAACCTTGGTCCTGAGACATGTTAGCCCTGCTTATGGCCCTTATAAAACTTAACCTTGAAGACTAGAGATTTTTGTCACGCATGCTATTAAAGTCAGATTCTCTGACCCTGGCATCATTCCTGAGAGCAAGAGAAAATTATTTGCCTCTGGGAAAGGTGGTGAGATGGAAGGTTAGCGGAAGCCTTAACTCAGGTGTAGTGACTTTGAACTGTAACCTGATGATCTGAGTGCAGAAGCTGTAGCCTGAAGAACAAAAATGTGGTGATAGTAGGGGGTAATTTTCATTATGAGATTATTGGTGTTGGCTAAAGAGGCATTTCCATTCAGCTTATTTTATCAGAAGTTTGGAGGGGGCGGAGCATTCAGAATCCTGAGATACATCTTACTTTAATAATGCATTTATTCCAATAAACAACATTAGCAATCATTTCAAGTATCCTCAGAATACATTTTTAAAGGAAATTAAACTAGTTCCTAAAAGGTTAAGAGGAAGTTGTTCATGAAATTATGTTACAGACTCTATTTAAACAAATATTGTTTTTATAGTTTTGAGTTGCCGAAAGAAATTAGCTTTTCAGATTCAGTGAACGGTATATTTACTGTTTGTAAAGCCATTTTAAAAATTATGCTTTCTGAAATTTCCTGGAGTTGATCAACACATCCCTACAGATATTCCCCAATCTGAACATATTTTTCCATAAATTCATTCTTTTCTACACGTTCTCTTCATCTACTCTCCAAGTGCCCATGGATGATTTTTTCCATAATCATTGTTGGTTTGCCTTTGTGAAACCATGCTAAAAAGAGGATGAGTAGAGGAATTTTACTATCATATATCTATTTAAGTATAGTTGTAATAATTTTTATATACAAACAGTATTATATAATTTAGACAATACAATTAAATATTATAATATTTAATAGGAGAAAAGAGGACTTATTTTTAGAAACCTCCCCGGGAACTGATGGTGGTATATACCAAAATTAGGAAGAGTTACTGGTACAGGTTCATCATTATATGGTGTTCCCCACTGTCTGAAAATCCTTCTTTTTTTTTTTTTTTCTCGGTACGCGGGCCTCTCACTGTTGTGGCCTCTCCCGTTGCGGAGCACAGGCTCCAGACGCGCAGGCTCAGCGGCCATGGCTCACGGGCCAGCCGCTCCGCGGCATGTGGGATCCTCCCGAACCGGGGCACGAACCCACATCCCCTGCATCATAGGCAGACTCTCAACCACTGCGCCACCAGGGAAGCCCTGAAAATCCTTTTAATATTGTGGTTAGACCATTCTCTGTATGATTTCAACTTTCTTAAAAATTTGTTAAGAATATGGTCTAACTTGGTACATATTTCATGGGTGCCTAAAAAGTATATGTATTTTGTTGTTGCAAGGTGGATTATTCTATAAATGTCAATTAGATACTGTTGGTGAATGGTGTTATTGATTTATTCAATACCCCTTCTGATTTTCATTCATTTGACCTTAAATCCCAGTTATACCACTATCCTGTGATTTGGGGGGAAAAAAACTATTCTTTGGAACTCAGTTTTTCACCTTTAAAACATGTTATAGAATACCTACTTTTCAGGATTCTTAAGAAAAAATAAATATAAAATATTTGGCATATTACAGACACTTTAAATAATTATAGCCTCTACTATTTTTTAATCACTGGGATCTGGTAGATAAGGCAATTGACTCTCCAGTCGATAAATAGAGTCATCTCTGACTTATCCCATCTGATGTTTGAACACATCCAGGTGTTACCTTGTCCATTTCTTCCAGAAGTTATTTCAAATATTACTACTAATAACAAATTACTATTTGGGATAGTCTTAGCTTTGTATTAGATACAGAAAAGATAAAGATATGGCTCTTAATGAAGAAAAACTCATAATCAAATTGGAGCAAACAGTATAGACAGAAAACTATAAGGAAAAGTAATTTTTATGAGAAAAGGATTATTCAAGAAAAATAAGGAGCAATTACTCTTATCCTTGATTCAATTAAAAATGGTGTCATACAGAAGCTATTACTCCACCTTCCTCTTGAACAGTTGGTAAAACTTTGAAAGGCAGATATGCGGCCAGGGATATTGCAAGTGAAGAAAGCATAAAGTGTGTAAAGAACAATTATAATTTATTTTGGCCTCAGTATACCGTAAAATAGAAAGATAACACGAGGTAAGTTTGAAAAAGTAGTATAGCAGGAAAAATTTGTTATTTAATATATCATGCTAAGAAGTTTGGTCCTAATTGTAAAGGAAAAAAAGGCCATAGAAAGCTTAACGGCAGGTGACTCACAGTATTAGGATTGTAGTTTACTTGCTTGAAAAGTGATTTAAAAAAAAAGGAAATTAACACTAAATGTGCATGTTTAAGAGAACCAGTTTCAAAAATAAATAATTTATAGAGACACAATTCTGACCTAATGGTATATAAAATTGATAGCAACTTCTTAAATGTTCTTATTTAGTAACTATGCTTTGAAATCACTAATTGGGTTACCCACTTATACACTAAGGTAATCTAACACCATTTTCTTAATTGCACACTTTGGCAAATTGAAAAGTTAGGAGAGTCACCTGAAAGCATGACTGTTTTGCACATATGGAAATGCAAATCAGAATGGCTATTTTCAATTCTGTGTTGGACTCTCTAAACTCCTCTGCTTAACATAACACGGCATAATATCTTAAAAAACGTTTTACGCTAAAGTAACCTTATTCTAGCTAATATTGGCATGAGTGAGTGTGAGTATGCAGAAAAATCAACTGGTGACAGGCTTTCATGTGCTATACATGTGGAAAATTACTTCTTCTTTTGACAGAGCATAGTCATAGAAAAAAAAAGACAGGATTTAGGAAAAGAAGATACTGGTAGAAGCTTTACACACTGGACGACTCCATACTTACTGTGTCTAGCTTTGGGAAAAGCAAATAAGCTCTTTGACCTCATTTTCCTCACCTTTAAAGTGGGGGAATTTAATACCTGCTCTGAAGATTAAGTGTGAATATCAAGAGAGAATATGTTATAAAATATATAGCAATATGTAATCACATGCTATTTTTATTACCGCTAGTTAATTCTCTAGATTGTTTTTGCAAACATTTTTGCTATAAATTAATTTCTTCTGCACCGTATTCCTAATCCAATCTTTGTTGAGAAAAGGATATTTCTGCCTTGCTTGCTCTTCTGAAGGCTGGTCTAACTGTTGCTTCTGTTACCCTTGAATTTATAATTTTGACGTGTTTCTCATACTTCATTTGGCCATCTTCTAATAAATATAATCCATTTTTAGTTCATTCTTCTATCTATTTTTCAAACTTAAGTAAGGATCTTTTCAAAACTGACCAACTTGATCTGACCAATAACTGATGACCCTCTCCTGCTAGTTAAAATTATTCTTATAGGGAAACACTAAACATATTACAAATGTGAACACCATTTCCAAGTTCAAGCCAGAAATCTGATTCTCTACAGGACATTTAAACATCCAAACTAATAATCTCATTCATATTGGGAACCGTGTAAAAAGAACACTTATGCAAAACCACAGTTCTGAAATTATTTTCCCAATTCACCACTTCCATCTGTTATGATCTATTTTGAAAAAAAAAAACTCTTTGCTTTTGTTGTGGCTATTTCAATTTTCTGTTCTTTCTTTATCCTTCATTCTTGGCTGCATTTTCCCAGCAATGAAACTCACTCAGATGCACAATGATTTAAATTTCCTTTGTTTCTAGTATTTCTTCTCTTCTTGTCTGTAGCAGACAGCTTTGGATCACTGTGGTCCTAGAACACTCCTATCCCAGCAATTCACCTTACACGAAGCACTGCTAATGGGCTTACCTTGGCCACATGAAGAGTGACTACATAAATACAAAACCGTGGTGTCACATACTTTCTCTTTGATCCATGCATCAATGTTATGACGATGCTTTATTGCTTGCCATATTGCCAAGATATAGTTTTTCTTAGTTTATTCTTTATAGTACGTAGCCTACCATAAATTTAGAAATTAAGATTTTTTTTTCTTCAATATACTGGAATATCTCTGACATAAGTGTTTGTGTTTCAAGTAATATAAAATATGTCTGCACCAACGTCCAATTTTATTACGTGCAAGCAGTAAATCTATTTTGCCTTCAAGTTACTGTTTCACCATAACGTGAATGTGATAGTTTATACTCAAGGAATAATGAAACTCTATGCTTTTGCCTAATATAATAATTTTAAATAGGCATTGCAGAAAATCTAAATTATGTAATAAAGTAATGCTCTTTATTTATTCATTTATCATGATTATAATTTATTAGTCTTCCACTGATTGCTGTGCTTTGAAACTAGCTGTAAGATCTTTGAGTGATCTAAAGTTACGGTTTAAAAAATAATTGTGCCTTACATTTATATTGCTTTATGGTCCATCAAACATTTTCAGATATATTATCTCATTTTATTTGATCCTCAGAATAACACTGCCAGAAAAGAAGGCCAATGTATCTATGTTACATAGAAGAAAACAGAAACTCACAGACAATGTTTCACCAAATTCAATCATAGAATAGTATAGTTCATGTAGTATGGGATGGCTAAAGTGAAGCCTCATTTTTATCTCAATGTCCAGTACAAGAGGCATCAGAACATCAGGACTACAATGGGTAAAGGGGATAAACTGTATGGTGATGGATGGAAAATATATTTTTGGTGGTGAGCATGTTGTAGGGTACACAGAAGTATTGACAGAAATAGAATGTAGTACACATGAAACATATAGTGTTATAAATCAATATTAACTCAATTTAAAAAAACTAAAAAATAAAAGTTTTTAAATTAAAAGATAAATTTAAGGGACTTCCTTGTCAGTCCAGTGGTTAAGACTCCGCTCTTCTATTGCAGGGGGCATGGGTTCTATCCCTGGTCAGGGAACTAAGATCCCGAATGCCCCACGGCACGGCCAAATACATAAATAAATTTTAAAAATTTTAAAAAGAAAAAAAAATTGCAACTACCAGCATGCTTTTGTTCCTCATATATTTCAGTATATCTAAAACCTCGTTCTTCAATACCTAGAACAAATTCTTCCTCTCCTATGAAATCTCCCTCATTACTTCAGTTAGAATAAATTCTCTCTCCACTGGCTTATTCCAACCAATGTTCAAAGTTATTACAGCAATTATTTAAACTAACTTTTATTGCTTATTCCCTAACCTGCCTCTTCATTTTTTAATCTCATTCTTGACAATTTTTCTTTATATACACTTCTTCATATACATTTCATATACCTTCTTTCTTTTCCTCAGCCTGTTTGCTCATACTTGTCTCTAATGTTATTGTTCTTTTAAAATAACATCAGTCCATAACCATTTACCTATGGTTTATTCAAAATCTCAGTTAATACACATATCCTGCCTGACCCATAGATATGGAAGCAAGTGCTTCCTCTTTGGGAATGTATATTATCTGTGCATCTATTTAATGTTCACTTTAAGTGCTGTGTTTGTATTGATTTCCCTACAAACTGCATGGTTGGTTGGTTGGTTGGTTGGTTGGTTGGTTGGTTGGTTGGTTGGTTGGTTGGTTGGTTGGTTATTTATTTATTTATTTATTTATTTATTTATTTATTTATTTATTTATTTATTTATTTATTTATGGCTGCATTGGGTCTTCATTGCTGCACACGGGCTTTCTCCAGTTGTAGTGAGTGGGGGCTACTCTTCGTTGTGGTGCGCGGGCTTCTCATTGCAGTGGCTTCTCTTGTTGCGGAGCACCGGCTCTAGGTGCAAGGGCTTCAGTAGTTGCAGCTTGTGAGCTCTAGAGTGCAGGCTCAGTAGTTGTGGCGCATGGGCTTAGTTGCTCCATGGCATATGGGATATTCCCAGACCAGGGATCAAATCTGTGTCCCTTGCATTTTCAGGCGGATTCTTAACCACTGTGCCACCAGGGAAGCCACAAACTGTATGTTTCTTGAGATGACGACTACAGTATATATAAATGTCAAAATAATTAAATGAATGCCTATTATATAGTAACTGGCACATACAAAATGCACAGTGTTGATTAGTATATACATGCTGAAATAAATACTAAATTAACTTTGGCAGTGTAACTAGCTTATTACACAAGCTGGACGATGTACATGTTCACGGAGAAACACACTTTAGACATCCTCACTGCTGACCCTTTAAACCTGCTGTCTTAGCTTATTTCTCCCTGACCAGTGGATAAAACTACGGGCGGGTGTTCGGGTCACTTTCTGTAACACAAGAGTCTCCTTTAGTTTAATATAAAACTTTCAAATCTTAGTGCAGATTAAAATTTCTCCTCTTAATTAATTAATTCAGACCCTCCTCACTCTGTGAATTCTGCAGTATGGAGGGGAAGCATAGTGATGCCATTTCCATCTCTTCGTTCTTTCTGGCTTATTTGCTGAAGTCTTGGGTCCTTGATGAGTAGTAGCGGGGAGAAGGAAGACATGTAATGTGTAGGGCAGACCTACTAAACTGTTATAGCTATACACTGGCCTTTTCTTCTCATGGTGGATTCTAAACCTAAATCTTTTCGTCTTAAGGTACGTTTATGGGTTTCTCAGGTATATTTTCTACAAGTCAGTCTTTCTTCTGAGTCAGTTTTACCCCTACATGCTGCCCTTGTCCATACCTGTCCAAATGGAAACATGTATCTTTGCCCCACTTTTGCTGTAAATATAGTTGCAACTAAAATATTCCTCTTGCTCTATTCAGCCACCTCAGGCAAGTTGAGCTACAGATTCTTTTTTTTTTTAATTGAAGTATAGTTGATTTATTTTTATTGGAATATAGTTGCTTTGCAATATTTTGTTAGTTTATACTGTACAGCAAAGTGAATCAGCTATGCGTATACATATACCCCCTCTTTTTTGGATTTCCTTCTCACTAAGGTCACCCCAGAGCATTGGGTATAGTTGATTTACAATATTGTGTTAGTTTCAGGTGTACAGCAAAGTGATTCAGTTATATATATTTTTTCAGATTATTTTCCATTATGGGTTATTAGGAGATATTGAAGATAGTTCCCTGTGCTATTCAGCAAATCCTTATTCCTTATCTATTTTTATGTACAGTAATTTGTATCTGTTTCTTATTTTCAGATTTCTACCAACAAATATCAGTCACTAGTGTTGTAGTCAAAAGCATAGGTCCACTGAAGACTTATTTGACGTGGCTCTGGTAGGGGTTCAGAGGCATGGAGTTATGCAATGACAATGGTCCCATCAGCAGTGTCTTAAGAACATCCCTCTTGATCATAAAAATACATTTTACTATAAGTTAACAGTTACTGTTTTTTTCTTACCAAGAAATACAATAAAAACTAGTTGTAAAAAATAAAAATTAATGAGTGATACAATAACATTATATGCATTTCCACTTAAATTTTTTTTTTTACTTCTGTTACTGTTGCAAGGTTATTATATGATACATTTGCTAAACTATCACCCTGAACTTATTATTTCTTGCCATGAGGGTGAGAAAAATGTAGTAAACTCATAAGGTATAATTTAGTTACTCCAATTCAGTGCCCATTGTATTTCTTTCAATTACCACTAGTTAGGCAAAGAATATTGGCCTATATCTTAATTCCTAAGCATAGCCGGAAGCTGAAACAAGCAGTGTAATGTTGAAGCTGAAAATTTAAAAATTAAAACCATGTATAAATTAAGACAGATGGTGTTGTTTAATAAATATAGTGCAAAACACACAGAATTTAAGACTTCATATGCTGTAATTATATGCTACATAGAATATGGTCACATGCCATTGTCACAAAACTGAAAAAAACTGCATTGCTAGTGAGACTTGTAAAGAGGAAAATATTCAAAGTTTTACAGCTGACCTTTACGGCAGTGTCACAGCTTAGTAACAAATGAGCTAATTTTATAAAATTTCTGCTCCCATGATAGTCATCCTTGCCTAGACAAGTTTGAAAGTGCTGTGACTTATATAAAGTCAAGCCATTTGTGGTCTAATCTTATCACTTATAAATTAACAGCAAATGCAATAGACCAAATGGTAATCAAAAAGGATTTTAAATCTCTATAGAAGAAATGTCAAAAGTGTTTTTAATACAGAACAAACTTCTAAAATTCTTCCTCCTATTATATATACTACACACATTAGAATGCCCCCTAACTTCTCTTTTCCTCTACAATCTCCATTAAAATTTCCATCTATATCAGCCTGGGCTGGATTTACATTTTTCATTCTATTCACCTAAGACTTCTGCGTCTCGCCATTTGTTTTCTTGCCAGTAAATATGTGCTACTCAAATAAATCTATCCAGTGAGGCTTAGAGACTCCAATTTATCTCCTCAAATATTATCTTGATTTTGTACATTAAAAGCTCACAAACAGAGAAGGCAAAAAATAATTCTCCTTAATTAGTGCAGGAATGGAAAAGGATGTGAAAATAATACAATAATATTTGTCCTGTCATATTAGGGACAGTAAATATTAATATGAGATGATGTTTATTGTTTTGCCATTAATACAGGGTTAAAATAATCTACAGTAATGTGTGTGTGTGTGAGAGACAGAGACAGAGAGAGAGAGAGAGAGAGAGAGAGAGAGGGAAAGAGACAGACAAAAAGAGAGAAAGAGAGAGTGGAGACAGAATTATCTGCATCTATAAACTGACTAAATGACATCACACTGGGGTGTATAATACAGTATTGTTAACTATATATGTATGTTATACAACAGATCTCTAGAACTTGTCCATCTTGCATAACTGAAACTTTTTATCATTGAACAACTCTCAATTTCCTGCTCCTACTAGCCCCTGGTAACTATTACTATACTCTCTGCTTCTGTGAGTTTGACTACATTAAATACCTGATATAAGTGGGATTTACACCTGGCTTATGTCACTTAGCATAATGTCCTTCAAGTTCATCCATGTTGTTGGATATGGCAGGATTTCTTTCTAATTAAGACTTAATACTTAATACAATATTCCATTGTATGTATATATCATATCATCTTTATCCATACCACCATCCAATAAACATTTAGGTTGTATCCCTATCTTGGTTATTGTGGATAATGCTGCAATGAACATGGGAGTGCAGATATATCTTCAAGATTCCGTTTTCAATTCTTTTGGATATATACACAGAAATGGGACTGCTGGATCATATGACTATTTTTAATTTTTTGAGGAACCTCTATATTGTTTTTCATAGCGGTTACTCCATTTTATATTCCCAACAACAGTGTACAGTGTTCCAATTTCCCCACATTGTTGCCAACAGTTGTTATATTTTTTGTTGTTATTGTTGTTTTTGATAATCACCATCCCAATGATCATTTCAATGACATTTATCTCAGAAATAGAAAAAACAATCCCAAATCCATCCGAGATAAAGAAGTAACTCAACACTAGCGCACTAAGTGGGAGCTAACAACTTGGAAGCTAATGAGGACAGTAGAAAGGATATGGGCCTAAGGGCTAGGGTCAGACTTTGATACAAGCAGGACTGCTACTGAGCCTTCTGTATAAAGTTGACGTATCAATGAGATGCCCAGTCACGAAAGGGGGATTAGAAAAACATCCTCTTCTTGGCTGTGATATGGTAAAGAAAAGCCGTGACTGAGAAAAAAAAAATGTTATGTGAAATGTTGTTTATAAGATGAGAAATTTTATAAATGCCCATGTTTAATGGATCTCTAAATTACGAAAATGATGAGAAAGCTGTAATGGATAAAACCCTGCAGCCCTGAAAAAATCAACTCCCCACATTTTTGAATGGTCAATTATACAACAAGCATTGAACTTGTACAGGAAAATCAAACCTTATAGGAGGTAAACTCAGTATCAAAACTTCTAAAACATAAGTTGAAATAAATCACCATGAGGGAAATTTAGCAGTTACAATAAACAGAAGAATTAGCACCTTATGAATTTGAGATAAAAAACAATTTAAGACACATAGTTGAATAAATAAGAAGATAAAAGAAAGAATAGAAGCCATTATTAAATAATAAAAGAGAAACGGAAAAGAACACAAATTTGAATGAAAAATAAAGAAAACTTCTTGATATGAATACATATGGTCACAAAACTTAAATACTCACTGGACAGATTAAATAAAAGTTTGTAAAGAACTGAAAAACTTATCAACTTGAAGAGATTTTTTTCAGAGCTGAAGAAAGGACAGAATGGAAAGAATAACTGAGAGAAAGATACAGAGGTGAAAATAATGAAAAAGGTATATAAACATGGAGAACAGATGTAAAGGGCTTGGGATATATGTCTGACAGGCTACTCTAAAGAGGGTGATAAAACAGGTTATATTTGTGATCATAACGACTGTGAGCTTACAGCAATTAAAAAAAGTCCTGAGTATCCCAGATTTTAAAAACAATCAACCAAGGTCAAAGAACATATAAAGTATACACACTGATCCATCTAGAAGCGGCATACTAAAGGCAGATTGGGTATATTAAGAGTAAAAAGAAAGAAAAGATAAATGTCCATTAGCATAAATGTATAACTACCATGTGTAACCATATATTCTAAAAGAAAATGAAATCAAATCTTTTGATAAAAATAATAACTGAGAATATTAACTTTGGGGGCAGTAATATGACACTAATATTTGAATTATGTTTAAATAGTCTTACCTTCTTATAATCTAAATTGAATGTTTATGGTGAAATGATGTGAATGCTAGCAGTTGCTTTAAAATACTGCAGCAGAAAACACTGTGTGAAGAACACATAAATAAGAATGCTAGAAAGCTAAAGCTTGGTGACAGTTACACAGGGGGCCATTTTATTACCCTTTTGCTTTGTTATGTATCTGAAAATTTCGATAAAGTCTACCAGACTAAAAGTCTGTAAACATTGATTATAAATTCACAACAAAAATGTTTATTTGTGGATCTTTAAGAGTAAGATAGAACTAAACAAGGAGAATACTATGGGGCTGGGGAGAAACAGAAATAATGCTTTTGAGAGATAATATCATTGGACTGTGATAAATCATGCATATCTATTAAAATCTTAAAGGTTTAGTTTAGCTATATAAATAATAGAAGGATAAGGTATAAATTTCACAACAGTAGAATAAATTAAGGTAATGAAGAAAACTTGATAAATTGTATAGGAGAAAGGAGAAGAAGAAGATAAAAGAAAAGCATACTAAGTAGAAAGTACAAAGTAAGATGAAAGAAATGACTTCAATTATACCTGCAACTAAATAAATGGAAATATTAAAAGCACCTCCTCAAAAATGATACTAACAATACATATTTTTTAAATCCTAGTACATAATTTTAAAAAAGATATACGGAGAGTATGAATGTATACAGAAAAATT
This sequence comes from Leucopleurus acutus, assembly GCF_964270905.1. Classification (NCBI taxonomy): domain Eukaryota; kingdom Metazoa; phylum Chordata; class Mammalia; order Artiodactyla; family Delphinidae; genus Leucopleurus; species Leucopleurus acutus. Next base: position 53,715,456 of record NC_139160.1, read on the forward strand.
GAATGTAAGGTATAGAATGCATATCAGAAATACTAACAAAAATCTTGTTGATGCCATATTAATAAAAATAGATTGTAGGAAAAAGGCTAATAAAATGAATTATTTCCTTAATGAGAAAAAGTAACTACTTAGGAAGAAATTATAATCCTGGCTCATAATCTTGTAGCTCAAAAGCAAAACAAGGTAGTTAAGATACAAAGATTTAACACAATCAACACAGTATTTAAAAGACATTCATAAGCCAGGAAAGCTTGAAAGTATGTTGTACCTTCACAGGTCAAGCAGTTCAATAGCAGAGTGGAATGCAAGGTACGTGCTGGTGAGAAGGAAAGGAATTTGTGGCTGCAGATAAAGCTACTTAGGGCCAGACTCTTTATTTTTAATTTCTTTTATTGTGATAAAATATACTTAACATAAAATTTACTATTTTAACCATTAAAAAAATAAGTGACTCATAGAATCCTGCACAAAACAAGTAGTGAACACATTATCTTTATATACATATACATATATATACACAAGTATACACTTATACCACAAAGGGAATATCAATAAACGCAAAATTATCAACAAGAGTCTATGCTCTCTGAACAAAATGCAATAGAATCTGTAAGAACTCTATGTCCAAGGCTCTTCAGGTCACACAGTAAGGAGCAGAGACAAGTAAAAACTCTGAATACCTCTCCACTCTTTGCCACTAAATTACCTGGATGATTTTGGAGACTCATTTAATTTGTCTGTTGTTTATTCTTCTCTGTAAAATCAAACTGCTGCAAAAATAAGTATTCACTTTTTTATGAAGCATTAAGCTACTAAATAATATGTGAGACTTTATGTCTCATTTTTAGAAGGAAGTCCTATCCTAGTGGTAGGCATTTATAAAAGACGATGGCTCAAGAAATAGTGACCAAATAATACAAGCTTTAATGGATCATAGCTTTAGGAGAAAGTCTTACTTTTATTATAGTCAAAGCACAGGGAATACTGCAGCTTGAAAAATCACTGTGTTCTCCATTCTTACAATTGCTTTAATAATTCAGAGAGATAGCATGTAAGGTGACAGGAAATTGATACTCAGACAAATATGTTTCCCCAAACAACTGTCAAATGAGCTGCCCTCTGGGTGTGTCCTGAATGGCATGGCAGTTGAAGCTGTCCCTAAAGAAATCAGTGAGCTTTAGCAACTCGACAAAATGACTGCAGAACATACAACTTTTACAAATCACTCTTTGTTTGAATACTAAAATAAATAATAGAATTTTCAAAAAGCATATGGGGATAATGCTGCATATCTCCTACTCCCTCTGGATCAAAGTGTATCTATCTATTTCATCCATTATTGTGGAGTAAATTCTAATTTACTCAGTTCTTAGAGAAATGCTGCAATAAAAGGAACACTGCTGCTCAGCAACATTTACTTCAAAAACTGTTACTCTTGCTACAACTTAAAAAAAAGAAACAAAAAACAGTTATGATTAAACTCACAAAGAAACTGGTCCAGGAAACAAATACAGGACAATTTCCAACTGGACTTTTAATTATAAACAGCAAACATTTCCAGTCACTATGCAATGCTGAATTACAGAAATATCTAACTCAAAAATTTTTCCTTTTCTTTCTTTCATTTTCAGTGTTGTTATTATTGTTCCACTCCATTCTAATTTTCTTCTGCTCCCTCTTTTTCCCTTTCTGATGACAATATGTAAAAGTTAAACAACAGTACAACACAGATGCACAAACTCAGGCTGCACGTTCTCATGGTAGACCGTGGGAAAAGGGGGTTATACAAAAGAAGATAAATTTGCTTGTAGTACCGTAGTGATGATTTTGGGGGAGAGTTTCTTAATATTTTTGCGTCTTGATTTCTTCATTTACGAAGTCTCTATTTGATATTTACTTTGCTATCTCACAGAATACGTATGACTAACAAGCAAGTTTCTGAATGTGAAAGCATCTAGTAAGCTCCAAAATGCTACTCAAATATAGTGTCAGATATTAATAAAAGAAGTATAGTGTCAAAAGTGTTAGGATGGTAGAAAAAGAAAACACTCTATTTTTACAATCATTTCTGTTCCTAATATGCAACATGAGAACATGTATATTCCATGGATTTGAATTCAAAGACCTAATAAACTTTTTGCTGTCTATCTAGATACAGAGACATTGATAAATAATAATTTGTTAAATAGCTCTTCCTCCATTGAATAATGCCACAGTAATCAGTTCTTGGATCAAGAGGGTCTTTTAAAAGGAGTATTTATTTTAATAATTGCTAATTATAAAGATTCAATATGATTGCATGGAAAAACCATACTTCTGTGTGAACAAGCAAATTATGTTCAACTTCATGATGAAAGAACTTAATAGGCTAAATCTAATTTACTAATCAAATGACTAGAAGTTTCCCAATAATCAGCAGGTGAATTTGAAATCTAAATACATCTAGATGCCAAACAACTCTAATGATTATTTTAAACTTTTAACTTTGTAAACTTTAGCTTGAATAGATTATTCTAAGAATAGTAAATATTTTTTCTATTGTTTTATAAAATTGTGGTGTTTCCTCTTACAAGTAGAGTTAGTCTGAAATTAAAGTGCTAATAAAGACAAGGGATGTGTCTATTCTGAGTTCCTACAACCCAGAGCTCGGCAAGAAAAGGAAAGAAATGTAAAAAACAAATAATAAACAGAAACCTCAATTAAATAGAGCAGAAGACCAGAAAGGGGAGCTCTCAGGCCCTGCACAATAGCCAATCTCAACAGCAAGGAGAAAGACGTCTCTTCTTTCCTGGCAAGGACTCAGTCAGTCAAAAGTCCTGGACTCTGTTTACTATGGCCCTCCCAAAGTCCTTTTCCTCCCTATAAAAGCCTTCTCCTTCTCTTGCCCAGTGGGGTTTTGCACACGGCTCGCCATAGTTTCAGACCCTGAATTGCAATTCTCTGCTGATCCTGAATAAACTCATCTTGGCTGGAGAAATACCTGGCAGCCTACTTGCTGCAGGTAATCAGAAGCAAACATCAGATTTCAAGGCCATGGTAGATTTTCTGTACGGTTCTTTTTTTTTCATTTCCTTGAACTTCGCAGACCAGAGCTTTTCTCCTGGTCAGCAGTGACTTCCCAGAGTGCAACACCTCTATTTTTAGCAGCCTGCTTCAGTTCACCTTTTTTTGTCTCATGTGCACATTTCACCGGGGAGGAAAATTGTCACTGATATTCAGGACATTCCAATAACAGTCACAACCTTACTCTGATAAACTCTGATGCAATGTACTTGCTTTATGTTTTTTTATTACAAAACCAAATTCTTCTGCCTCTAGTCAAGTAACCTGCCTTCCTCTTAACCATTACCTCCCTCGTCCCTCCAACCCCCTCACACAATGTGGGCCTGTCCAGACATCTACCCTCTAAATTGAAGTGTATATGATTCACATAATTCATCTCCCGAGCTCTATTCATCACAGAAAACCAGAAGTGATTTCTCAGTGTTCTGCAGAATATACACATATAGACTGACAGACCCTGTGACCCTACTTTGGTTTGCTTCTCCTCCAATCATAACCAATGAGTCTCAACACATCTATATGCATGCCGGTAAATGTTTAACAACCAGCTCTCCAAACAATGACCCTTGTTTGAAACGCTGGTAGGTTTCTGTGGTTTAAATATCTCCACCACAGGTGATTTCAAGTTACCAAGATGATTTAGAAAATTCCTGAAAATTTAATATTGCACTCTCAAGAACCATTATAAGCTGGCTTTCTAGTTTTACTACAAAGTAGTATATTTAGAAAATAAAAATACTGATTTTAGGTTACTTCAATTCCTGCTCAGAATCCTGCCTCCAGCATTGTGGGAATTGGGAAAATTTTTAAACTGTTTTATACCTTAGAACCTTCATTCATAAAATGTGGATAGGAAAAAAATTAATTAGATTTGAAGAAAAATTAGATAATCCAGGCAAAATCTTTTCAACAGTGCTTGGCACATCAAAAAAAAATCTGTATTAGAATTAGTAACATAGGTAATATACTTAGAAACATGCCTTTGTTACTCTAGTTACTATAATCATTATGCCATTCTTCTATAATTCAAGTTCCATATCTAGGATACATCAGAAGCTGCATTACTCTTTTCTTGTTCTGCCCATATGTAGGACACATTATTATTACTAAGAGTACAGATTATTAAAATTTTTATTATATTTTGATCAGAGATGATGAAATTATGATTGAATTTAAATCTTATCTCTTTACATTTCTTTACCCTTCTTGAATATTAACCTGATGCATAAACAAGATGGTCCTACTAAAACTTCTCAGGTATGAAAGACAATACGATCCACATTAATTTTAACTTATGTTGAAGACCCTCCAATTCTTCAGTGTGACATTCGTGGATTTTCACAACTTGACCACAGATGACATTTATGTCACTTTGGGGGGGGCATTTTTATGCTCTTTATATTCAGTTCCTTTTTACTCTTCTCTTGAACAGGACCTTTGCTTTCCTATTTTGGTAGCAGGACTCAAATGGGGCATCTGACTTGAATGCTTCAACGACTTCTCTGAAAATAAAATATTTACTCATACTTATGTTTGTTATTTACCAACTTAAATATTCAATGGATTTATAACTGTTTATTCCTTTGTCTTTATGCCAAATGGCATTTTTGTGTAAAATATTCCCTACCTAGGACACTGTTATATTTATTAATGTATTTATATCCTTAGTAGGTGCAAACATGGGCCTGGGTAGAAGTAGGAAGAAAACTGTGGCCATATTTTCCAAGTGTGAAATTTATAAATACACACAGTCTTTACTTACAACCAATATCAAATTCTGCATTTTGCTGGTCATTCTATAAGTGAAATCTAATATACTTTCTATGATTATGGAAAGCATATCAATAAGATGGACAATAATTTTAAGTAATATTTGTCACCTCTCTTTAAAAATCAATTCCTTTCATTTTCCTTAAAACAAAGCCTATATTTTTTAAGGCATTTATTTATTTATTTACACTAATCTGGATCCCCTGTGGCTCTTAATCTCTAGGAAATATATTTTAGTTCTTATAAAGTATTGTGCTTCCTCTAAGCATGAACATCACATACTGTTTCTTTCACCAGGATAATCCTCTCCTTCTCCATATGCCCCCCGCCCGCCCCCACACAACACATCTCTAAGGCATGTAGCAACATATTCACAATCTCTACTTGCTAAACTCCTACTCATTCCTCAAGTGTCAGCTCACAATCAGTTAAACTTTCCTTGATGCCTTCTCACTGGGGGTCATCTTGTCATACTCTTCACTCTCCTAGTCAATACATCCCTCTCACATTACAGTATCCTCTTATTAAATTTTTTGCTTTCCCCACCAGCCTATGAGGCCTGTTACGACAGAAAACATGTTTGTATTATTCTCTTTTGCACTTTCATCAGATAGCTTGCCTACAACACAGGTTGCAAATATATACTTATTGAAAATTTAAGTGACTGAATATCTTACATGTGCTATTAGTTTCAGTTAGGTCACTTACTTTTCAAGTTTAATGCAAACTATATATAAATATATATATATATATATATATAATATATATTAAAATATTGAAAGGAGAAAGAAATTCACCACATTGTCATATCATCCAAGAGAGACTACTGCAAATTAGGACTATAGTGCTTGCTGCACATAACTCATTAATTTGGAATAGTATGTCACTTCTTTCATTATGAGATTTTCAAGTTGCAAGATATGTGGGATGAAATGTCAGCAAACAAAAGTCCTTCATTGGGGGGTTATAACATTGGGGAGAAGACAGTCACAGAGTCAGCAAGAGTTTTATGAGTCTGTCAGTTGACTGATTGGCAGGTTTCTGTAAAATGAACCTTGAGGGATTTGATACTTGAATTTTAATTAAACCAAAATTATTCATTGTTCAGTTCTAAATCCCTAAAGAGAAACTGAAAATCTTGCAGAGGGACTCCCAACAGTAATTACATGTTCTGCTGAAATTTAACTAACTTGCATTACCCAGATAGACCTGACAAATGGAGAGCTATGTCATGAAACAGATTTTTAGAGGAATAAGATGAAAGGCAAAAGTCTAGTACAAAATAAAACAATGGTCAAGTTTCTGCACTGGATGCTTGAATACAAAAGAAGAAGAATAAGAAGTCTATTTTTTAATGTGGGCCACCTAAATATGTTTAAGTAATTTGAATATCTTGTTTGGCATTCCTCTTTTACTTCTACTAAGCAATGCAATTTTTAATCCAAAAACGTCTTTGAAAAACATGTTATTCTGGACCGACATCTCATGTAGAGTACTATATTAATCTTCAAAATAATATCTAAAATATCTCTTCTTTTCTTATTGAGTAACAGTGACTTTTGGTTGATTTTCTTTAGCAATTTTCCTTGTATTTATGAATTTATTAATCCTAATATTATTCTCTAGGTAGAAAGATGACAGTGTTGATTAATGATCTGTTGAAGTGTTGCTTTGTGTTTGTTTTTTTTTTTCCTCATGGTGGTAATTAACTGAATGTGTTAACTCCTTCTCTTGCTTAAGCTTTGCCTGGACCTCTTACTATTCAGGCCCATGCACAAAGCAAAGCTTATTAGTCCCACAGGCATAGAATCTACCCTTGTTGGGTAGAATGTAAGATCATGGAATTTGGGGCAATCTTGTTTTATTAACTCCACTGTCCAGTTCTCCAATAAAGCATCACACCTTCTTTTCACAATTCTTGTCACTTTGTTTTGATCCTCTTTTGCACACCTCACAATATCTGTTGTAAATTTTCATACTCTCATGTCTTTATTCCTATCTACGTCCTAGGAGAGGCCCTCATGTGAGATACAAAAGGTGGAAAAACAGGCAACGTCGTATTCCCTGCAGGCAGTTTGCAGGCAGACATGTTCAAGGACAGCAGGCAGGAGGGTCTCAACCACTTCTAGGTGAACTTTCTGGAATCCTCTGTGTTGCTGGTGCAGGAAGCTGAGATGGTCAGTGCCGGCCCCCATGTCCTTCTAAAGAATGCATGCACGTCTAATTCCCTATATTAAAATACTTGATATTTGAGGTGAATAAAGTGCTCCTTTTTCCCTTATTAAACCCTAATAAAATATAAAATTCTAAAATTTATTTAAGAAGGTGAAGAAAACCTGAATAGATTAGAGTCATATGTTAAGTTGAAAAAGTTATCTAAGAATGATCCTAAAGAGATGTTACATGTCCTGATTTCAGTTTTCTCAATGAGTTCCTCCAAAAGTACAGGTAATTCTCATACATATGTTTAGAATCAGGTCTACAAAATAATGGGAAGCTATTCATTACCTTATAAATATCACAAAATCTCATAAAAATGAAATAAATAAAAATAATACAAAATTTTTATGAAGCATGTGGAGTCTGGCTCCTGGCTAAAAACCTGTGTGATTTTTCAGGCCTGACCATAGGCAATTATGATGCCTTTAACTGGCAGCTTCCTCAAGGAAAGCTGCCCTCGCTGTACTAGGCTTGGTGCACAGCCAATGCGCTCCAGTCTCTGAAGGGAGTTACAGTGAAGGACTCAGGCTAGGACTTCAACTGAGTTTGCAATGAAACTATAAATGAATTTGGAGAAAACTGATATCTTAACAATGTTATATCTTTCAATCCTTGAAAACAGTATATCACTCAATCTATTTTTCTTTGATTTCTCTCATCAATGATTTGTAATTTTAGCCTGATTTTTTTCTCACGTTAGCTTTACCCCTAAATATTTTACTATTGATACTATTATAAGTAGTATTTTAATTTTACTTTCCAATTCTTTGTTGTTATAATATAGGAATATATATATATATATATATATATATATATATATATACACACACACACTAAACTCAACAGCTAGATCCGGTTCATTTTTTTTCATAATTTTTATTTTTTTTTTAAACGTAGACAACAATGTTATACGCAAATGGAGAATGCTTCCTTTTACCTTTCCAATCAAACAGAAAAAAAGGGAATAGGGAAGAAATCAAGAAAACTGAAAACATAAAGACAACAGAAAAAAAGGTAAAAAGAGGTAGTTTTTTGAAATGGTAAATAATATTGAGAAATTTGTCATTGGAGTGATTTTAAAAGAAATAAATAAAAGATACTTTACTAATATGAGAAATAAAATTAGTATATTTCCATGTATCTATGATGCATAAAAGTATACTAAGAGAATAGTATAAAAAACTTTATGCCAAAAATCAAAGAAAAATAGACTGAGGATTGAAAGATAGAAATATGGAAAACAGTATGGAAAACAGTACTGAGGTTCCCAAAAAAACTAAAAACAGAACTACCATATGATCAAGCAATTCCACTCCTCGGTATATATCTGGAAAATTTGAAAAGATATGTGCAACCCAATGTTCACAGCAGCACTATTTACAATAGCCAACAAGTTTACAAAGCAACTCAAGTGTCCCTCAACAGCCAAACAGATAAAGAATATGTGATGTGTGTGTGTATATATATATACACACACATATACATATATATATATATACACACATACACACACATATGTATATGTATACATATATACATATATATAATGGAATATTACCCATCCACTACTTTCTACTATTTATTGAATTATATGATCAAAATGGTAGGCAGTTTCTTACCTGAATATTTTATCAGACCACTTTTGTTTTTCACTCTTAAGATACTAAAGTATATATAAAAAAAATAATAAATTATATAATTTTTTAAAACTCACACCATGAACACCCAGACCTTGGTCAATTTATTCCATCTGTGCCTTAGTTTCCTCAATTGTGAAACAGGGATATTAATAATACCTATATTACTGCACCACCAGGGAAGTCCTGCATTATTATTTTTAAAAAGAATGTTCCATTTGTCCATAATAGACAATATAAAGTAACACTAACCCCATTTCTCCTGTTATCTGAAAGATTAAGATTGCACATAATTCTTAAATTTATTTTATCTGAGTATAAATTATAATAGTGCCCAATATATATCATTAGCACTAATAATAATATATGTCATGTAAGTCTTACTCATGGAGAACATACCTACGTTACTCTAAAGCAGAACTAAAATTCTCATGAGTTTTCAGATGAAGAGTGATTGAGAACTGGCAAATTTGTATTAGCCTTTCAAGTTCACACTACTGTAAAGAATATAAAGAATATAAAGCACAGCCCATCACTAATGGCTTGCTCCTTCTATAACACCAAACAAGATAGATCAGGTCTCTTTGCTGCCATCTGCTATACCTACTAGGGACTTGTTTCAGACATTCCAAAATTACTAACATTGATGAACAGTCTGAAGAAGACAGATTCCTTTTGTTTTTGTTTAATTAAGCTTACAGGTATCCTAAACACACCTCACGATTTAAACATCTGTGAAATTGAGATGTATGTAACAATCAGTATGTGTAACAATTACACTCTTTCCTTGTGCTACATAAAATATTGGTGTGCCTTAAAACTGATGACGTTTATATTACATTAAATATCAAATACTGCAACATGTTTTATACTTAAGGAACATTACTTTAAAATTTTCTTTATAAAAATCATTGTGAATTAATTTTATATATTAAATATTTTAAAATATTTAAGTGAAAACAACCAGTCTTATAGTAGATTAAAGAGTAATTTAATTCTCAGAGGGGTCCCTGCATAGCGATTAAAAGGCAACAACAAACAAAGGTCACAGACCTAGAGATAATCAGAGTTTCATATTAACTAATTAAGAAAGTCCAATCATTATTCCAACTTCTCTAACATCATTTATGTAGCTGCATTTTCCCCCAAAAGCTCCGATGTGTTTCTGTGGGCTATTTTCCTATTTGATTCAGTCACAGGTAAACCACCTAGATTACTCTGTATTTTGTGTATCTGTGCATCTATGAATTTAATACCTCTTTGCCAGTGTAATTTTATATAGTAGATAACCACATGCCTATTAGACTTTCCATTTCAAACATTAAATTAGCAAAATCATTGCTACCAAAATGAAATATAGCAAAGAGTGAGCACCATTATGTAAAAATGAAATAAAATAAATAGGCATTGGAAACAAATCACATCAAAGTTTAAAAAAAGAAAAGCATCTTTCTGCTCTCACACCAAAGCTGAACACAGCAAAGTAAACTAATGGTTTTTGATATCAGTTCATTAGATGCAAGATTCTGAACTAATCTGCTCTGCTTTTACAGTGTGGGAAATTTTAGATGGCAAGTATGTTTACTGAAAATAAATGCACTGATCTTATGTCTACATTAAATCATTCTGTTGTAGAACTATTTCTGATGTAGGCTTTTCATACAACTCTTTGAATTTCACAAATGTATGCCAACCAAATCGATAGCTTCTTATATATTTTTTTCTTTTTTTTTGCGGTACGCGGGCCTCTCACTGCTGTGGCCTCTCCCGTTGCGGAGCATAGGCTCCGGACACGCAGGCTCAGCGGCCATAGCTCACGGGCCCAGCCACTCCGCGGCATGTGGGATCTTCCCGGACCGGGGCACGAACCCGTGTCCCCTGCATCGGCAGGCGGACTCTCAACCACTGCACCACCAGGGAAGTCCTTTTTTATATTTTTTAAAGACAATTGCTTATACCTCAGGATAGAGTCAATCAATGTAGTATTTGAATCCTTACTTGCTATCATCACAAACTAAAATAACAGTTACAGTAAAATTTATAAAAGTTACTTCAATTTCCCCATCCATTTTCTTCTTGTTACAGAAAGAAAAATAAACTTGGGAGCTATTATCCTATCTCTCATACATTAGCCAGTTACTGAGAAAGGTATTATGATGTAATAGAAGAAACACTGTACTGAAATTCAGGAGATCTGATTTCTGATGCTGGCTCTATCCCTGTAACTAGGAGCAGATGTTGATCAAAAAGCATATTTATTTTACAAATGAGAAGATTGTTTCAGAAGCTTCAAGCACTTACAAGCTATACAAATCTTTAATCGTAAGATGGATTATGCCTTGATGCTATTCAAATGTTAATAAATGTCCGTGCTAAGAACTCTATATGAGATGGTATGGAATCGAATGAGTTAGGTTTGGGAAAAATCTCAGCTAGTAAGTGAAACTGCTCTTTAGTACAGAAACTGCTCTGAAGTACTGAAATAACCTTTATTCATCATATACAGATGGTTACAGAAAATTCAGAAAGCTTGTGTTGCCTAACACTGAAGAAATGCACCAAAAATCCACCTTGTCCTTCACATACATCAAGACCCAGTATCCAGTGACACTCTTAGCTTTTATTTGTAAAGCAAGTGTGATGTATACATATGAGAAATAGAATGAAAAGTCTAGCTCTCTCTTCCCTGATGTGGTCCTTATATTGAATGATTTACTCTAAAAGATAAGTCACCATTTTCTAATATTCCCATACAATTTTGGTAGATGACAATAAAACACACCCTAACTTCACGTGATTTACGGGACTTGTCACGGTAGGACACTGGTTTACCTCTCCAGCTCATCTTTTGCCATTCAGCCCTGTACACTATAATCTAGTTGTACTCAACTGTGTAAGTTTCCTAAACATGCCCTAATGTCAATTTTATGTAAATGTACTTCCCTTTATCTGGAAAGATCTTCCTCTTGCTTATTACCTAGATAAATCCTGCCCCATTTCTGGATTTGGCTTGCAAGTCTTTTCCTTGAAGTTTTTTCTGACCCTCCCCGTATGCTCCCACAGCACTTATCACATTCTAGAGAAACTGCCTGCTAGCATCTCATTGTTTCCCTTCAAAAACCATGTGTCTTCTTATCTAAATTGCATACCTTGACCACAGTACAGTGAAGCCAGTTCTTTGCATAAAGTAACACTTGGATAAATATTATCATTAAATAAATGTGTAAATGAATAGTATTCATGTGCTGGAAGGTATCATTAATCTCTCTCAATAGATTTTGACACATCATTTTGAGAGGATGGATCTAGCTATACGAGGCCAGATGTTTTCCCACCGATTTCCACATTCAAACAGGTAAAGCAGATTTATAAAAGTACAGGTAAACTGTAATAACAAGAAGTGAAATTAAGAATGTGCTGATAGATAATAATTACGGAGAGAAGGCAACCAGAGAAGGGATTTCTGGGATGGTGGCATTTAATCTAAGAAGCAAAGAATGAAAAGTGAGTATCATGAGAAGAGTCAATGGAAGGGAATGGGACAAATATAAAGGCTGTAAGTGACAAAGCGAATCAAACACCATACTCCACAGACTCAACTATTGCAGAATGCTTTAAGCTGCTCTTTCAAAAAATAGAAATACATAAAACAAAAAGCAAAAGCAAAAAACTTAACAGACACACCAATCCTACATATACAGATTTTCTTAGATAAGAAAAAATATATATGCTTCTATTAAGCAAAACACAGCTTTCTGAATTAAAGAATTTTGGAAGAGTCTTGGTTTTGTTGCTGTGAAAATGCAATTTGTAGATTTAACTGTTAGGTGATACACGTAATTATATTAAAAGCATGGAGAATGATGAGAATGAAAAACTTAAAAATTGGTATTCTATGTTTTCCTTTATGGTAATTATTACACACTAAGAGAGATAAGAAAGAGCTTGAGAAGGAAAATACAAGGCAGTTTTCAAATAAATCATGACATTGAAAAGTGACAATGAACGAGGTTTTTCACAATAAGAGGCAGATAGGTATTGTTTGATGGCATGGACTGTGCTGAAAATTAGTGACAGTCAATGGTTTTGATGTGGGCCAAGGAAACAGTAAAATGAGTAGGAAAAAAATGGTTTTCATAGCTGATTTCCGCAGAATTTCTGATCAGCAAGATGGTACAGGGAACTTCAGTAGAAAGACTGAAGAACTTTTTACATAGGCAGTTACAATGAATTTGCTGGGCATATTTTCATATGGAAAGCAAATATGTTAGAAGGGTAATGTATTTTATTAAATTTCTTTTCAATATGTGTCTTTAAAAAGGTTCACATAATCTGCAAAAAAGGGGACATGCATACAATTTGTTTCAAAATTTGGCATCTATACGTAGTATAAAATGAAGAATAAATGCTAAGTTCCTAACATCCTCTTGTCACTTGTTCTTTGTACATCTCAGTGATAGATTTGTTTTTATTTTCTTGACGTTTTATATTCTTAGTCAGCACTGAGACCCAGATCATTGTAAACTTTGCTGAAACTGGCTGCTAAGGCCCAAGTCATTAACATTACAGAGACTGACAGTCTGACTGACAGCCTAATAATAATAGTTGTTATTTAACTTTCATTTGCTATCTAGAGTGTGAGAGCACTTGGTAGTTTTATTATTCTTGTTTCCATGGGAAACCAGGCTAAGTGCAAGAGTAAGACTGTTATTTCTGTGTAGTCCATTACATTACAGTCCTTTCATTTCATATTTTTACACGATTGGTGTCCTCATTGACGTGTAATGCTATGCTTCATTATCTGCATTAAATTTTCATAAATATCCATTTTGGTTACAAAATAAGATAATGCAAGTGGTTTTTAGAGTGCAAGTGGTTGTCAGGATTATGTTCAGGGTCTTTTTTTTATCCTTTTTCAGAGGAAATAATATTGAAATGCTGCTGTATAAAAAACTGCCCTTATCTTTAGAAGTAAATATATCTCTATAAAGAAAATTTTCATATAAACTATGATGTATTTTATTATTTGTAATTTCAAATATATTTTTCTCCCAAATGTATGTATGTATGTAATGTGTATACACACATATACCTACATTTGGAAGAAATAGACTTATGTAAATTGGAGGCGGAGAGAAAGAGAATTCTCAGTTTATGACGTCTGAGCAGGATTGGATCATATATGAAAAATAATGTGATTAAAAAGAGAGCTAAAAACTCAAAAGGCAAAAATCCATAATATCCTAAGGAAAAAGAAACTTCACACATCAAAACTATAGACATATATACACATACATATTTAATTTAATTTTTCATACTACACTGTCCCAGACTCCAAGAACATCTTTTTTAGAAGGGTCAAAATTAATGATGTGATAAAGTTATATACTACACACGTAAAACGGATGGGGTCAATAAATGGTTGAATTTCACTGAATTGACTACATGCAACAACATGGATGTCCTTCTTAGAGCAGATTAAAATATTAGAACAAACAATAATCAGTAAGTATTAATAAATCACTACATTTAAATATAAATCATGCAATAAACTGTGATATCTCCTGAGACAAACAGATATATTTAAACTTCTAGAGAAGCAGCACAGACTGATTTTGGAAGGATTAAATCTATTAAAATGAGTATTTAAATATTTTTTTAAATGTTAGTAAGTTAATATGTCATGTTAACTTATTAGTTAACATGTCATGTTAACTATTTTTAAAATGACTTTTTTTTTAATGGAATGAAATTACTCTGAATTTTCTGTATTCTTACAGGTAGAGTAATTCATTTTGGCTGCCTGTCAGTTTGGAAGCCAAGAAGACCAGGTTTGCACCTCCCCTTCTCACTTGTATAACCGGATTTCAGGTAATGGAATTGAGTCTCCCCAAGCTAGCAATCTCTCAAAGAACTCTGAATCTCTAGCCAACAATGCCAGGACTAGGCTGGAAATTAACAATTGCAGCTTTGTGGCAACAGGAGTAATGGCTACCGTCACGCAGACCGTCTTCACTCTGAGACAGATGCTGCATTTTCTGCACCCCTCCTCATGCCCTCAGACGCTTCTTTACTTCCTGTCTTTTCTTAGACTTGGTTACCTGGCATCCCATCTATGCAAGTATCTCAACAGATTTACAGTTCTTGCTTAATTAACTGAAAGGTGTTTACTATTTTTTGAAATGATCCATTTGGTTATTCCACAAACATTTACTGAACGGCTACTATGTATCAAGCACTGTTTCAGGTAGTCAAGAAATCAATGAAAAAATCCAATCTTGTCTCCCTTGCAAAGTTTACAGTCTGAGAGAGATAAACTGTAAACAACAATCATAGTAAATAAATTAAATCAGAAGTTGATTAAAGGCTAGGAAAAGTTAAACATGGTAAAGGATATCTGGAGGACTGGACAGACAGGAGCAAGGAGAAGTACGAGGTCCTTTATTTCTTTATTGGTTCATCCATAAAACCCACTGTGGTCTCAATATTGTGAGAAATCAAGGCATAGAATATTTACCAGAAACCTAAACTCTTTATGATGATAAAAAGAGACATTCAGTATAAAGCTGAGTGGGGGAAAAAAACAATATGTTGAAAATTAATAGTTATACAATTCACTGTATAAATTATATCTGTAAGAGGATATTGAAAAAGGTGACTTTGAAAGTTTCTTAGGGTTACTTTCCAGTGATAAAGATGTGAGCTATTTATTTTTGTTTTCGCTTCTTTGGATTTCTCAGCTTTTCTGCATTTACATATATGACTTTGGAGAATTAATAAAATTCAACTCTCAAGTATAATGACAGCAGGCTAACAACTATGATACACTCTTTTTTTTTTTTTTTTTTTTTTGCGGTACGCGGGCCTCTCACTGCTGTGGCCTCTCCCGCTGCGGAGTGCAGGCTCAGCGGCCATGGCTCACAGGCCCAGCCGCTCTGCAGCATGTGGGATCTTCCCGGACCGGGGCACGAACCCGTGTCCCCTGCATTGGCAGGCTATGATACACTCTTAACAAATTTCCAAATAAAGTAACAAGAAGTCATCAAAAATATTAAAATTTTCATCAACAATATATATCCATAATGGCAAATTGTTTATCAGAGTCTGAGAAATTTCAACTAACTGAAACGCTTAAGGGAATTCAATGTGCAAATATCAAGGTCTATATGAGCACCAATTTTGAAATAGAATAATGATAAAAACAAGAATGGTAAGTACTATTCTGAGCAGTTATATATGTTAACCCATTTAGTTTTTATTGAAAGGGTTAGCCCCATATTATTGCTGAATAAACTGGTGGGCCTGTGGTATGAAGGAAAGGCCTGAGTTACCAAAACCTCATGCCAATTGTCTATTCATAGTCCATAGTCATGCGAGTTGTATACAAAAGTAAACAAATGAGAAACTAACAAACTCAATTCAGTACTTTTTCCATTACTTGGAAAAGTTATTCTTCCCCCATTTCAACCTCACTGCAATTCAAATAAGGGTGTGTGTGTGTGTGTGTACGCCCACGTGTATGACTTCCATTCTGAATATGTAACAAAATTTGTTTGGGGCTTAAAATCTGAAATGCTGGGCCCTTTTAAAATATGGGTGTGTAATATCTTTATCTCCTGCCTAAAAGAAGTAGACTTAAATCACAGAAGAATGCTAATATGTTCATCTACTGATAGAATGCAACACATATACACACACACACAATTTTTTTACATTAATAAAAACAACAGAAGATGAAGTCTTTCAATCCAGTTTAAGCAACAGTAGATTTAATTAATGAATTAATTAGTATATAGCTATTTCGAGTTAACATCAAAACACTACGTCTCCAAAATATTATATAACGTCTTCACTTACGTTAGCACTGCCTTGGGAGATTCCAAACTGGATGTTGTATTTTAGCAAAGCTAGTTCTAACCTGCCATAACATAAAGTACATGGAAGACCATGTACTTTGTGTGACCTCTGTGCTACACGCTTTCTGGACCTAACTGTAGACACACCCTGACCAAAAGGCAATGGAATTTATTTTAGCCAATTGTGTACAGATCTATGGACTCATTCTGACATATTTAGATATTTTCTTTTATCCTTAATGAGTCATTCCCCCTTCTTTTTAGTATCTACCATCCCCTTAATTTTTCCCCTGGCAAACTACACAATGAATTTTTCTTCACTAGTATGTGTTCCCTTTCCTGACAATAAAAAATTCTGAGGTTACTTTTTTCCCTGATAGTCTTTGTTTTACAATGTAACTGAGTAAATATAAGAATAAATATTAAAAATAAATAAATGCCAATGACTGACACAAATATAAGAAAAGATACCTATTAACAATGAAAATGGAATTTTTTCATTAATTCACATATTTAATTAGCTCTTATTACTTGCCAGCTTTAGGGTAAACATAAGTGAACACAAAAGACGACTGTCTTTAACTCTTCTGTTATCATTTTTAAATATGACAAAATCAATGAAAGTCTAGAGTATGGAAAAATAGGTACTATCATACAGAACTTTGGATATAAATTGGTACAACAGTTTTAAAAAGCAGTTTGGTGATACGCAACAATAGCTTTAACGTGTGTACATTTAACAATTTCACTTCCTGAGATTCTACCTTGAGAAAATTTGTATAAAAAGTTATGTGCAAAATTTTTCAAATGTTTAAATATAATGACAAATTAGAAGCAATCAAAAGACTACAGTGGAGGAACTGTACAGTAGATTATGATGAATCCATGTAAAATATAGTCTGAAACACTAAATATGATGCTTGTAAAACACAGCTACCAAAATATTGAGAGTCAATAAATGACATTACACGTGAAAACAAAAATTCCAAACTGTATTAAGAACTGACTGTATAAAATATGCTGAGGAAAAATAAACCTTAATAACAATATATAAGTAATAATTAAAAATAATTTCCATTTAGTTGGTTCCTTTTTTAAACATTTTTCTCTACTTTGTTCATTTTACACAAGAGAAAATTTTCCATTTTTTCTATATATATTTTTTGGGGTTACTTTGATTGTTGTTTTTGTCTCTTTTTGTTTGGATACTCAACTGTCAGCGTATCAGGAATTAAGAGGACTTAGAAAGGAATTTGTTTTATTTATTTTGTTAATAAATTCTGTGGAGTAATGGGTTGCTCTGTCTTTGGATTTAATATATGTATATATATATTAATATACACACACATACACATACTTAGGCTAAGCTAAGCTACTATTACTAATATTGGGTTGGCCAAAAAGTTCATTCAGGTTTTCTGTACGATATTATGGAAAAACCCGAACGAACATTTTGGCCAACCCAATAGAAACTATAACCTAGCGGCTTAAAAGTAGAAGGGAAGAAGTCTATTTCTCTCATGGTACAGGGTGAATGAGTGCAGTATTTGAAAACATGAAGTCAACTCCAGCAGTTAAGTTCTTGATGACTGAATGGCCTACTGAAGTTCACAAATCAGATCACCAAAAGCAGACCTACAGTTCATCTGAGTTAGGTTTATTAGCTTGCTGCGGGCTAAGGCACAAGCCCCCCATGGGAACCATGTAACCTCTTGGAGGCAGTTCAAACAAGTGAATATCTCAGGCAGCTTTGTTCAGGAGTCAGAAGGAATGAAGCTGGTCTGCGAATGTCTTTGCTTAGAACGGTTAGTTGTTTTGCATTTAGTCTGTGGTCTTTTAATATAATGATTATATCACCACAACAAATAAGCAAAAGTAAAAATAACCAAAGCATTGCTGACTTGGGCTGTACATAAATTATACATTTTATTATATGTAATAAATAAATCAGCCTCTTCCCAGTGTTTAAATTTCAAGTAAGAAGATTGTAAATTGTAGTCCATAAAATGTATAAGTTTTATAAGAATCATTAATTTAAAAGTAATACAAATTTTATTTTAAATATAAATGATAATTATTTTTCTAGATTTCATCAATGAATTTTATAATATTAAACATTGATTACATTTACATTGCTAGGCAGTCAGCTATTTCTTCTCTAAATCTGAATTTCAAACACTTTTCATGTTCATGTATCATATACTTTCCATATTACTACGAAGGGTAGCAGAATATGCCACCCCAAAATACGCCTGTAGGAGTTCAAGACATGCCATCACAAAATATGCCACTTTCATATACTGATGATTTTGAGCTGTAGACACTTGAAATACAGCAAATGCAGGGGAAGGATTTCTCTGAACACCCTTTATCTGCCTAAAGACAGATCTTCCAAAAGGAACTTAACTGTCATAAACCCCTCCCCAGGAGTTTCAACATCCAGAGAAGACTGACTCATTACAGGAGAGGAGACCAGAAATGGATATCACACCCAAAGAGACTTTTTAATAAATTATAGTAACTTCCATCTATTCTTCTGAGTCCACTCAACTTTCCTAAAAATCATTTACTTTCCTCTAAGAGACCTACATCCCTCTCCCCTTACCCTATTAAGATGGTATTTAAGTCTGAATTCTAAGCCACCTCTGGAAGTTACTTATTTTTTCCTGGGTATTTCCCATGTTCACATGAAGTATATATGATAATAAATTTTTGTTTGTTTTTTTTTTGTTAGTCTGTCTTTTATCACAGGAGTCTCAGCTGAGAACATGAAACAGTTGAGGGGGAAATTATCTTTCCTCCCCTAAAACAATTATAAGGCAAGAACAATATCAGATAAGGAAAATCTTGACAGCCATGTAACTCTAAGCTTTTGAACTGGAACCAAATAGATACTAGATGATTCTTCTCCCTTGACACAGCAAAACTACTGAAGATCTAGTCATTTTGGATTCCTTTATTCCATATTTTGAGGGAACTTTATTTTTTGGAAAGTAAATATCTTAAATATTATTAAAATATTGAAACTAAGGTGATACTTCATGTATGTTCCTAATACATCCTACGTTCATAAATATATTTTATATAAAACTAAATAGTATAATAGATATGTACTGATGCATTTATATAATGTGATTATTTTCTAAGGACAATAAAACAATAAAATGTCCATAATGTATCTCTGTATATTAGTTTTGGGCTTTGTAAACATTTTCTTGTAACTGTTGAACTTTTTAAAGTAGTTTGAGAGTACAGACTGAAATTTATGGCCATAACTTTGAAAAAGAAAGAATGATACAGGAAATGATATTAATACCACATTATTTCAAAAAGTGGATTTTTTTTTTCGATTGTTGTTTTTATGATACCAGACCAATGAGCTCCTGGATGAGAACAGAGTGCTTTTTATGAACACCTTAAGTTATCGATCGGCAAGATAAACTCTATTGCTCAAAAAGGCCTTAAGGTGAAATCTGAGGAGAAAGCAAAAAACTGCTGAGATGAAACAGTTTTATAAAATACAATGGAACATAAAATGTAGTATTAATGTAGAAGAAAGAAAAACAACGGAGATACAGGATAGTTCTCAAAAGGAAGTAGAGGAATTAGATAAGATACTATTAGCATATACAAAAATAAATCTAAAATAAAACAGGGAGTGTTTGCAATATTCCAGTGAATTTACATAGTTCATACAATATACATACAAATATAAAATTATTTCCAAAAATGCACAGAAACGGTCTAATGGATATAATACGGCATCAGATAAATGCTTATTTAAAATTTTATCATCTTTAAAATCAGCTAGGAGAGGACCTACAAGTAAGACGTGGAGATCACCTTCCTCCCCACAAATACATCAAAAATACATGTGGAACAACCCCTACAGAACACCTACTGAATGCTGGCAGAAGACCTCAGACCTCCCAAAAGGCAAGAAACTCCCACGAACCTGGGTAGGGCAAAAGGAAAAAGAAAAAAAAGAGACAAAATAATAGGGACGGCACCTGCACTTAGGGGAGGGAGCTGTGAAGGAGGAAAAGTTTCCGCACATTAAGAAGCCCCTTCAATGGCGGAGATGGGGGGTTGGGGGGAAGCTTCAGAGCCACGGAGGAGAGCGCAGCAACAGGGGTGCAGAGGGCAAAGCGGAGAGATTCTGACACAGACGATCGGTGCCAACTAGCACTCACCAGCCCGAGAGGCTTGTCTGCTCACCCACTGGGGCGGGTGGGGGCCGGGAGCTGAGGCTCCAGCTTCGGAAGTCGGATCCCAGGGAGAAGACTGGGGTTGGCTGCGTGAACACAGCCTGAAGGGGGCTAGTGCGCCACAGCTAGCCGGGAGGGAGTCCGGGAAAAAGTCTGGAGCTGCCTAAGAGGCAAGAGACCATTGTTTCTGGGTGTGCGAGGAGAGGGGATTCAGACCACCGCCTAAAAGAGCTCCAGAACTTCCCCTCCCAGGAGCCTGTGCAGCCCGCCACTGCCAGGGTCCCATGATCCAGGGACAATTTCCCCGGGAGAACACCTCAGGCTGCTGCAACGTCATGCCAGGCTCGGCCGCCGCAGGCTCACCCCGCATTTTGTAGCCCTCTCTCCATAGTGAGCCAAAGCTCCCTAAATCAGCTGCTCCTTTAACCCCCTCCTGTCCGTGGGAAGAAGAGATGCCACAGGACGACCTACATGCAGAGGTGGGTCCAAATCCAAAGCTGAACCCCAGGAGCTGTGCGAACAAAGAAGAGAAATGGAAATTTCTCCGTACAGCCGCAGGAGCAGCAGATTAAATCTCCACACTCAACTTGATATACCCTGCATTTGTGGAGGACCTGAATGGACAATAAATCATCCCAAAATTGAGGCGGTGGACTTTGGGAGCAACAGTAGAATTGTGGATTTCTGTATGCGACTGACCAGTTTTTGATTTTTATGTTTATCTTAGTTTAGTTTTTAGCACTGGTTATCATTGGTGGATTTGTTTATTGGTTTGGTTGCTCTCTTTTTTTTTATTACTTTTAAAATTTATTTTAATAACTTTATTTATCTTACTATTTTTTTCTTTCTTTCTTTTTCTCCCTTTTCTTCTGAGCTGTGTGGCTGACAGGGTCTTGGTGCTCTGGCCGGGTGTCAGGCCTGTGCCTCTGAGGTGGGAGAGCCGATATCAGGACACTGAACCACCAGAGACCTCCCGGCCCCACATAATATCAATTGGCAAGAGCTCTCCCAGAGATCTCCATCTCAATGCTAAGACCCAGCTCCACTCAATGGCCAGCAAGCTCCAGTGCTAGACACCCTATGCCAGTCAACTAGCAAGACAGGAACACAACCCCACCCGTTAGCAGAGAGGCTGCCTAAAATCATAATAAGGTCACAGACACCCCAAAACACACCACTGGACGTGATGCTGCACACCAGAAAGACAAGATCCAGCCTCATCCACCAGAACACAGGCACCAGTCCCCTCCACCAGGAAGCCTACACAACCCACTGAACCAACCTCACCCACTGGGGGCAGACACAAACAACAATGGGAACTACAAACCTGCAGCCTGCAAAAAGGAGACACCAAACACAGTAAGTTAAACAAAATGAGATGACAGAGAAATATGCAGCAGATGAAGGAGCAAGGTGAAAACCCACGAGACCAAACAAATGAAGAGGAAATAGGCAGTCTACCTGAAAAAGAATTCAGAATAATGATAGTAAAGTTGATTCAAAATCTTGGAAGTAGAATGGGGAAAATACAAGAAACATTTAACAAGGACCTAGAAGAACTAAAGGGCAAACAGACAATGATGAACAACACAATAAATGAAATTAAAAATTCTCTAGAAGGAATCAATAGCAGAATAACTGAGGCAGAAGAACGGATAAGTGACCTGAAAGATAAAATAGTGGAAATAACCACCGCAGAACAGAATAAATAAAAAAGAATGAAAAGAACTGGGGACAGTCTCAGAGACCATTGGAACAAGGTTATGTGCACCAACATTCGAATTATAGGGGTCCCAGAAGAAGAAGAGAAAAAGAAAGGAACTGAGAAAATATCTGAAGAGATTATAGTTGAAAACTTCCCTAATATGGGAAAGGAAATAGTCAAGTCCAGGAAGCGCAGAGTCCCATACAGGATAAATCCAAGGAGAAACAGGTCAAGACACATTATTAATCAAACTGTCAAAAATTAAATACAAAGAAAAAAAAATTGAAAGCAGCAAGTGAAGAGTAACAAATAACATACAAGGGAATCCCCATAAGCATAACAGCTGATCTTTCAGCAGAAACTGCAAGCCAGAAGGGAGTGGCAGGACATATTGAAAGGGATGAAAGGAAAAAACCTGCAACCAAGATTACTCTACCCAGCAAGGATCCCTTTCAGATTCAACGGAGAAATTAAAACCTTTACAAACAAGCAAAAGCTAAGAGAATTCAGCACCACCAAATGAGCTTTACAAAAAATGCTAAAGGAACTTCTCTGACAGGAAACACAAGAGAAGGAAAAGACCTACAATACCAAACCCAAAACAATTAAGAAAATGGGAATAGGAACATACATATTGATAATTACCTTAAATGTAAATGGATTAAATGCTCCCGACATAGACTGGCTGAATGGATACAAAAACAAGACCCATATATATGCTGTCTACAAGAGACCCACTTCAGACCTAGGGACACATATAGACTAAAAGTAAGAGGATGGAAAAAGATATTCCAAGCAAATAGAGATCAAAAGAAAGCTGGAGTAACAATCTTCATATCAGACAAAACAGACTTTAAAAGAAAGACTACTACCAGAGAGAAAGAAGGACACTATATAATGATCAAGGGACCAATCCAAGAAGAATACATAACAATTAAAAATATTTATGCACCCAACATAGAAGCATCTCAATACATAAGGCAAATGCTAAAGGCCATAAAGGGGAAATCAAGAGTAGGGGATTTTAACACCCCACTTTCACCAATGGACACATCAGCCAAAATGAAAATAAATAATGAAACATAAGCTTTAAATGACACATTAAACAAGATGGACTTAATTGATATTTATAGGACATTCCATCCAAAAACAACAGAATACACTTTCGCCTCAACTGCTCATGGAACATTCTCCAGAATAGATCATATCTTGGGTCACAAATGAAGCTTTGGTAAATTTAAGAAAATTGAAATTGTATCAAGTCTCTTTTCTGATCACAATGCCGGGAAGCAGCCACGTAGCACAGGGAGATCAGCTCGGTGCTTTGTGAACACCTAGAGGGGTGGGATAGGGAGGGTGGGAGGGAGATGCAAGAGGGAGGGGATATGGGGATATATGTATACATGTAGCTGATTCACTTTGTTATACAGCAGAAACAAACACAACAATATAAAGCAGTTATACTCCAATAAAGATGTTAAAAAAGAATAATAAATAAATAAAATCAGCTAGATGAGCACTAAAATTTATTCTCATTGAAAAAGGCTATGATTGATTAATTTTCTCTTAGCTTTAAATTATTTTGTAAATAAACATAGAGTAATGCTGTCTGTAAATGAGGCCCACACTTCTCTGGAAAAATATATATGCTAACAATACAAGTGTTCTTAGTAAGTTGACTGGTCAGATAGATATTGCTATTATTTTCCTAACACTATTTAAAAAAATGTATGTCAAGAAAACATATAGCTATACAGTAGGCCCATCTTATCCACAGGTTCTGCATCCCTGATAGAGGAAAGGGGGTGTGGGGTGTGGGAGAGTAGGCAGAGGGGTGTAAGTCTTCTATGCTATTTCGTATAAGAGACTTGAGCATTTGCAAATTTTGGTATCCACAGGGGTCCCCCTGTAGATAAAAATGCTCAGCTAAATAGATTTATTACTATAAAATTGTATCAAAACATTTAATTGAATTTACTTCCCTACTTACTTTAAAAGTTAAATGGTACCCAAGTGGGAGAAGGCAACACTTCACATTCTTCTGGGGGTCTGGGTGACTGGGATTGTTTGCAAATATATGAATTTGGAGGTTATCAGGACTGCAAAGTGAAAGGCAAGCAGTGCCCAGAGGTCAAGAATGCAAATTGTCTTCTAGGTCCTAGGAAAGTTCCTCACAGCAAAGATGAATCACCTAACCAAGTGCCAGTAATGACCTTGTTTATAACAAGTAACAGCAGTAAGCAGAACGGCTAACTCTGTACCCAAATGAAAATGTCGATTAAATAAATGGGATGTCGATTAAATAAATGGTATCATATATTTTTTTATCAAGAACAGCCATAGAATAAAATATAATACCCTAGATTTCAGAAAAACATTTCAAAGAAAAAAAATCAGAGAAATACAAGGTATGGGACTATCTAGAAAATCTATAAAGCAGAAGATCACAGTGGATGGAAGTTTAAATATACTCATTCATGTAAACACTAATAATGCATCAGCCTTCAAAAGGAAAACTGTACTTTTATTCTCTCTTCACTGTCTTCCCTCTCCATATGGCACCTGTTTCAGGGAAAAGGCCAACTCTTCTGGCATTCTTTTCCTTACCTCTCTTGTTTCAACATATACGCCACCTTTCCAATAAAACCACCTTTCTCCTTTGAAGCAAATTTAGCTCCTCTGTTCTAAATTACTAATAATTTTCATCTCCTATTATCCAAAACTATGCCCACATCCATTCTACTAAATAAATATTCATTTATTCAACACATATGTTTTTGGTCTAAAATGATCCCGGCTCTTTGAGAGGCGCTCAACATACATGGCAATCACAGTTCATGTTTTTGTCAGATAAAACAAGTACCATTTTGTCATAGAGCTTACCCTTTGCTTGGGAAAACAGACACTAAACTTATAACTAAAATCATCATTAGTGAAGTTATATCCTTGAGAGCCTAACATGATTTCAATTAATCTACTCAAGGAAGCAAAGAGAATCTACGTCATAATGGATATCGAGCTAAGAACTGATGGGTGACGTGGTGCCAACCAAGCAAAGGATAGGGGTGAGTCAGCCAGACGAGGCCCAGAGAGGAGAGGTGCCTATGCACCGTAAGAACTGGTAGAAGTTCCAGGCTGGAGCACAAGGCACAAGACAAAGACTGGAAAGTGGCAGGACTGTAGCAGAGCCACGACTGGGACATGAGGGCCCTCGTAGCCACCTGAGGAAATTGTTTTATTTTTTTTCCCCCGAGGCCAATGGGAAGACACTGAAAGATTTTATGAAGAAAAGTATCATATTCATATCTGTAATTTATTAAGATTATTATTTTCTTCTTATTACTAACTGATTGTTTTTGAAGTTTACTCATGAGATTTTGTAGAGTTTACATCTTCAACTGCACTGAAAAATCGTCCAGGGGAAGGAGAACATCCTGCCTATCTTTCTATCCCCACCTCTGACGCCTGGCACCTCAGCTTTCTCCAGCTCAGCTGAGCTCCCAACAGTCATTAGTACATTCACAGTATGGTTCAAGACATCACACTACCTAGTTCCAAAACATTTGGGTCACCCAAAAAGAAGATAATTGAATAAATATTCCTCAAGAGGTAGACAAGTTGCAGGAGTTGTGGTCAGAAATTTCTAGCACTATAGAATAGAAATTTATTTTCAGTTAAGTGGATCAGATTTTTTTTTAGATCGATAAGCTGAAATGTTTCCATTGAAGCAATCTAAAACATTGAGAGCTATGAGAGGAAGAATAAGGCTTTAGACAATAGCTGTGCTCAAATATTCAAAGAGATGCCTGTGATTTGTGTATGCTTCATCTATTGAAATCCAAAGGGCAGAAAAGAAGTAATGATTAGAAATTTCAAAGGAATATAAATAAGCAGAATATTAGAATTTTAAAACGTTTAATATGTGATTTTTTTAATAATGGGAAATAAACCTTTTCAATCAGAAAACGTTTATTTATTGTGATGGTAAACTGAACTGGCTGAAACCAATTTTCATTTTCACTGTTAAGCTATTGTTATTGAATTAATTTGCCTATCAAAATAGAAAATTCTAGATATAAATGTTAAAAACAATATCACTAAGACCAAGACTATTTTAGCATATTCCAAATTATTTTTATTTCAATTTGTTCAATCTGGACATGTTCATCTGTAACTCAATTAGTCTGTGTCCTGACAGGAAATGTAAAGAACAGGTATGTCAAATAGAGGGAATTTCATATAGTAAGTTGGTGAAATAGATGATGTTGGAAAGCAAAAGGGGAATGATGAAATAACCCAAAGATTAATAACTGCTGGAAGCAGTTACCATTACAACTACTAAGGAAATAATAAAGGGAGAAAAGGTATTACTAGAACAAAAGGGCTTAGATTTTGTTCATGTATATTATGGCAGCCTGCAGAACATGAGTGGGAATAAACTCTAAGGATGTATTTTGAAAGAGTACAAAATGTATACTTGGATGGGGCCAAATTTGTTGATTTGGCATACTTGTCAGAGATTCTGAGTTTAATATGTTAAATCTGCTCTAATGATTTGTTTGCTTTGTTGACTGAAATCTGGGCTTAACTGTTGCCAACATTCAGTGAGGCTGAAGTATCAGAAATTCTCTAACATAATACAGAGGGAAAAAAATCCAAAAGCTTAGGAAAACAGAAATGTAGGGATGGATGTATCATGTGCCATCTGCTCCCTAATTAGAGAGCAAAAGAGGATCAAAAGGACACCTTCCCTAAGGCACTGATAACACAGGATTGAATGGGAAGGGCTGCATAGGTGAAACGCATGATGGCAGCAGTCCTGTGCAGGCTGGGGAAGATGGTAGAAATGACACCACTGAGATGGGCTTTCTTTTTACGGTGAGGAGGAAGGATGGAACACGTTCCAGGATGGAACATGCTTGAGGAAACATTTACATGCTAAAGAAGAAGGGGTGCACACAATCTACAATGGGCATTAGAAACAAGAATATAATTAAGAATGTTTTGAATCTCATGGATCTTCAGCAGGTGCTAATTAATCTCAGGATTCCAAGATTGAAGTAGATTGGCAGCCTATTAAAGCATTACTTGATCTGTGTAACACAAACCAACCCTGGATTTGGTGGACAGTAACTTTATTTGAATCATCACAGTGGGCAGATATAGCCTCTTACCCAGTTTTCAGTTTATTTGAAGGGGATGTCAGTCTCTTCAAAAATATAAATTATATGGCGTGATATATTTAAAGTGATGAAAGGAGAAAACAACAAAGAATACTCAGCAAAGTTGTCATTCAGATATGAAAGAGAGATAAAGAGTTTTACATACAAGCAAAAGCTAGAAGAGTTCAGCACCACTAAACCAGCTTTATAGGAAATGTTAAAAGGTCTTCTCTAAATGTTAAAAGGTCTTCTCTAAATGGAAAAGAAAAGATCATGACTAGAAATATACAATTATGAAAGGAAAAATCTCATTGGTAAAAGTAAATGTATGGTAAAGGTGGTAAATGAACTACTAATAAATCTAGTAGGAAGGTTAAAAGACAAAAGTAAAATAATCTATAGCTATAATAAGTAGTTAAGGGATATAGGAAACAAAAAGATGTAAAATATGATGTCAAAAAAATTAAACATGGGATGGGGGAGTAAAAATTCAGGGTTATTAGGATGCATTTGAATTTAAGAGATTATTAATTTAAAATAATCCCATATATACATAGGTTACTATATATAAACCTCATGTAACCACAAACACAAAATCTGTAATAGATGAACAAAAAAGGGAAAGGAATCCAAATATAACGCTAAAGATAGTCATCAAATCACAAGGGAGGAGAACAAAAGAAGAAGAACAAAAAAGAATTACAAGAACAATCTGAAAAAAAATTAACAAAATGGCAATAAGTACACACTTATCAATAATTACTTTAAATGTTAATGTGCTAAATGCTCTAATCAAAAGACATAGAGTGGCTGAGGGATTAAAAGAAAACAAGACCCATATATATGCTGTTTATGAGAGACTCACTTCAGATCTGAAGACACACACCAACTGAGAATGAGGAGATGGAAAATACCTACATTTGGTTCTCTTACCTGTGTAGTAACTTTTGGTAGAAAATAGTTCACGGAAGCCTCAGGAAATGTTTCTCCTTACTAGTATAGCAAAGAAAAAGCAATGCCACATCTCAGTGGGAATTGCAGGGCTTAGTGCTGCCATCAAAGAAGAAGCAGGAACAGGGGTTCATATTACAGCTTTATTTAAATTGCTCCTTTGACTTTGCTGTAGGTGAATGGATCTTGAGGAATGATTGTGGATTAGTGTAAACTTAAACAGGGAGTGACATAAATTGCAGCTGCTTTTCCAATTGTGGTAAATTTTAGAAACAATTCAATATGGCTTCTGGAACGCAGCATGCCTTTATCGATTTAGTACATGATTTTTCTGGACCAGGTGTGTCATGGGATGAACTGTCCCCCCCCGCCCAAACTCATATGAAGTCCTACCCCTGAGCACCTCAGAATGTGACTTTATTTGGAAATAGGGTTGTAGCAGATACAATTCATTAAGATGAGGTCATACTGGAGTAGAGTGGAGTGGACTCCTATTCCAGTATGTTTGGGATTCCTGTAAAAATGAGAAATTCGCACAAAGGCATGCACATGGGAAAAACAACATATGAAATTGGACTTATGCTACCACAAATCAAAGAACTACCAGAAACTAGGTGAGAGGGCGGGAACAGATCTTTTCCTGGTGCCTTCGGGGAGGCGTAGCACTGCCAACAACTTGACCTTAGACTTCTAACCTCCAGACCTATGAGATGATAAATTTCTGTTGTTTAAGCCACCAAATTTGTGTTATTTTGCTATGGAAGCCCTAGGAAACTAACAAAAGGGGGTCAGCAATTTTTTGTGTGAAGGGACATAGAGTAAATATCTAGGACTTACAGGCCTTTTGGTCTCCAACACAATCACTCAGCTCTCTTACTGCAGCACAAAATAAGCCATAGACAATTCATAAATGAGTAAGTATGGCAGTATTCCAATAAAATGTAAAAAAAAGCAGTGGTCTGGGTTTGGTAGGTGGATCTGCTTTGCAGATTCCCATTGTAGATCAGTTTGCAAGCGCTAGCAAAACATTTGTTTCACCTTGCAGCAGCCAACTTATGTATTTTCAGTCTTGCCTGAGGGCTATGTCAGCCCTTCTACTCTCTACCATACTGTAGTGTGCCTAGATCCTAGTCACCTTGATATCCCATAGATCATGCTGGTCTACTACACTGCTGACATCAGGATGGTTGAATCTAATGAGCAGAAGTAGCAGCTATCTTAGATCCCTTAGTATGCTAAAGGGTGAAGAATAAAGCCTACTCCCTCCACCACATACTTTAGAATTCAAGGTTCAGTCAAGAATATCTAAACCACACTATGTCAATAAACTTGAGGGGGGGGTGTTTTTTCACAATGTATATGTATATCAAATCATCACATTACACTTGAAATATCTTACAGTTTTGTCATTTATATTTTAAAGCTGAGAAAAAAACATGCTATATAAACGGAAAGGATTTGAAAAAGGGAATTAGTTATACATTTAGCACAGTTAGAAGATGAAAAAGGCAATCTTGATATAACCTCGATATTATTAACTGCAGGAAGCTGTTACCACTTCTAGGCTGAGAAAACAGAACAGAAAGGGTAGGGCCACAGACTGCAGAAATGGACCACAGGAACTGATCATCATGCCATGTGATGTCCCAGGAACATATCACATAGCTAGTGCTCAGATTTCTGAAAAGACCACAGCACTGTTGGTGCTTAGACCTAACATCTGATACTAAGAACAACCAAGAAATGTGACTGAGTGATGTAAGCACTTCTGAGAGCCACACCATAGTGGCTGCTAGCAGTGACAAAAGAAGCTGGAAGCTGTGCTCTCACAGCTGGTGTGATACTGACTGAGACTGGAGACAGGATTTCTTCTCTTCCCATAAATTCTAATCACCCACAAGTGTGTCCAACTGTCAGAATCATAGAAGAAGGCATCGGGCAATGTAGTGCAAACTCAACCTGACGATCACAGAGCAGACTTCGGAAGAGAGGCCTTGGGACTGAGAGAAAATAGATACCAGACAAGCACACTAAATACAATGAATTGTTCTTTCAAATATTTTCATTTAATTCTGGATTTATGTAATGGGAGTTTATGTAGAACTACAGAAAACATACCTCTAGATTATTTTCTGAGTATGCATAAGTTACACGAGAGACAGCAAAAACTGTGAAGGACAAATACTAGATTTGTTTATCTTTGTAGCTGGATAAGCATAAGAAAACAGATAACGTGCATTCTGGCTTTTAGCTGTAATGCTGCTTTGTGGACAAGCAGGGAAACATATTGACAATTGCAAAACCATGGGAACAGTTTCTGCATTTATCAACTTAGAACAAGCATAGGAAAGAGATTTTTTTCCATTAAATATGTCATTATTCTCGTGAAAATACAAAAATAAGTTCTGCAGAGTAACACTTAACTCATTATGTTATCTGACATCAAAGTGTAACTGAAACAACTCAACTGATATTCAGTAAGGAAATAAGAATTTATCTATGTTGAGGAAACTATCCACAAATTTACAGGTTCTACAAAATTACATACTGTGAGATGTTGCTCAGGAAAATTACAAAATAAAACCCAAGAATTTTATTGTAAATTAAATGTAACAACAACAAAAAATCAGAATAGGTAACATGCAATTTAAGAGACCATTTTAGAATGGTGTATAGAAATAAAGAAAAAAAGGTCTATTTATTACCAATGGAAGTTACATGTATATATACATGTATATTTATATATCATATATCATCAAATTATATATAAATATACATACGTATCATCATAATTAATGTAATCAATTACTCTATTAGTAGAACACTCAAAAGAAATAAGTTGTGTGACGGCAGTATTTTGTCAAGAATGCTATCTGCCTATATCTTTCTACTTTAGGTTCCAGAATCTTGGTTATAAACATAAGGTAAGTTTTGTCAACTCATGAATCTATATTTGAGATTTGGGGCATGGGTTCTTCAACACAGGGTACATAATAATATTATACTGATAAGTACTTAATTTCTAGTAGAGGATGAGATTGTGTATATTTTATTATATACCTAACCAAATGATAAGTATATACATTATAACATACTCATAGTTAGAGGTACAATTTTTAATTTCTTGTTGCTTTCCTAGGCCAGTGGAATTACAGATCAGTTTTACATCTATTCCAGACTACATCTCTTTTTGTGTATCATGCAAGGTCTTCAAATTCTTCCCAATGTGCCCAAAGTTCTTATCTCATCATATCCTTCTTTATTGTGATGGTACTTTGTATTTTTTATGACCTTATTGCTATTCTAAAAAAAGTGTTTGATGCTTTTTTTGGCACTTACTCATGGCCATTTCCTGAAAGGCCTTGGTTTCCTATAGGGTAGTCTGCAAGATGCTGGGTGCTGGTTTTATTAATGATGACTACACCTTGCCTCTTCCCCATATAACCCTGCTGTCTTCCTGGTTCTGTGCGCTCTACTGTCTCTGGACTTGGGGAACATCTGGGAATCCTTCTTTAGGGAACTCACATTCTGATTAAAATAAGAACTGAATCCCAATTTCACAGAGGACACAGAGCAGGTAAACTAACAGAAAACAGAGCAAAAGAGAGTATGGACAACATGTGAAGCCAAGGGTAAACTTGAAAAATATATTTATACAGATGTGAAAAATCTTAGTTATACAAGGAAATCTATATTCAATAAGGACAAAAATATCCAAACAGCATTCTTTAGAATAAATTTAGTTCTCTGAAAGTAAAACATTCATTTAAAACGGGAAATTTTGGTTCATTCATCGAAATTAATAAATATGTCACAGTCTTGTTGTCTATGGTCAGGATCTATCTTGCAGACATATTTAGTTTGTCAAAAATAGTACTAAACTGTGAGCAACACTTAATAGTCTGTACATGACACTGTAGATTTCTACTACATTATTTAGAGTATGTTTGGCTTCAATTGATGGAGTAATTGACTAGTAGTAGCTTATCCAAAAAAAGAGTTCATTTTCCTCACAAAAAGGTCCAGAATTAAGAGATTGTTGATGTTGAATGAGCCAGTCAACAATATCAATTCTAATGGACCCAAGATGGCTACACTGCAGCTCCAAATAGCACATCCTAATTAAGTAAGGAAGAGAAATACAGAGAAGATGTACACAGCCACATTGACCATCCTTTATGAGGCCAGCAAAAGCTTTGTCACAATCCCAGAACACACTACAGCTGATTTCCTCTCATTGTTCACAATTGATTCACATAGCTATCCTAACCGAGAAGAAAGCTGAGAAATACTTACTAATGTTGCTTACTTACTGTCCCCTCAAAATCATTTTTTTTATTTATGAGGAAAAAGAGAAGTATAGATTTGGAATAGATTTGACATTTTTTTGGCATAAAATGTCAAACACACCCATTTACTATTGAAAGCAGGAAACACTGGGCTCCATTCCTACAATGGCATCAAGTGACTATAGCTGGAAGCATATCCTCTCTACTAGATGTCTCATTAATTGTACTGCTTGTGAGGCTCCTCTAGGAATTTGTGATTATGGCTCCAGTACTGCAGTGGTAATCAGGGACTTGACTATTTATCCTACAGCATATAAAGTAGAATGGTCCTATTGAATGAATATATGTAATTGTTCTTTGGGTAAATAGTTTCTTCATTTTTTCCAGCTTCCCTTTACATTTAGTTCCCCTGTAGGTTTCCTGGTTTCCTGTAGGTTTTTTTTTTTCTTTGTATTACTTTCTCTCTTACACTTTTACCTTTTTTCTCTACTTCTTCTCTTCACCAGTTTTTACTTCTTGTTTCTGATCAGATCTATTTTTGCCACATTTCCTTTCTTCCTTATCCTCTCCATTAAGTTTCCATCTACCTAATTCTTATCTTTTTTTCTTTCTTCCCTTATCTCACACATTCTGGGCTACCAACATGTTTGTTTTTCACTATTAACTCCCGGAGTTCTCTCTTTCTGTTCATGTGATACATTTCATTGTTTTCCTCATTGTTTTATAGCTTGTTTTTTTGTTTCCTTGTTTTTATAGCTGCTTTTTTTCCTCCACCATTTCAAGGTCAGAGGCTTCATTTACATTTCTCATAATTTTCTTTATTCAATTCCGTTTTTTATCTCCAGTAGAAATTAAAATGAATTTTGTGTGTGATATATTTTCAAATATTTAAATGCCTTCTTTTACTTATAGAAGAATAACCAAATGACCTATAATTGTGTAAGTATCCAATATAAGTAAACTGAATTTGAACATATCCTTAATGAAAAAAATGTGGTCTCATTAGTGTGTTTCAGTGTGTGTGTGTGTGTGTGTGTATATATATAGTTTGCATCAATTACAAACTTTCTTATAAACCACAGAAAAAGTCTTGAGAAGTTTAGCTGAGAATGATAAAGGCAAGATAAACAAAGACACTGAGAGAAGACGTAGATGGATGGTAGAATGATTAATGCTGTATCTACACAGTACAGGTGTTTGGTCCTTGAGTAAGTGGTCAGCAAACAAATTGAACATTTATTCTTCCTGACAGAGGGATTAAGAAATGCGGTTGATTATACCTTTATAAATGAAGCTTTAAGTAAACTGCTGTCTTGATTGATTTCTTTGGTATTTGCTAACACTGCAACTGAACATTCTGCTGGGAATTCTTTTATTTGTGTTTGTTTCCTGAAGATGTGAATTAACTCATAATTAATGAGATTAATAAAGACATTGTGAAACAGCTGTGATAGTTTTATTAAAAACTACATTGGAGTCTAATCAAATACAAAATATTTTAGACACAACGATGGTGTCTGCATAAAACTTTCTCAACATTAAAATGCCAGAGCTTACAACAGCATTTCACTAGAACTTGATAGAAAAAAGAATCTTAGAGTGGAATCTAATCCTGTCTACCACAGTCCAATTCTATTGTTTATTTGAAAACAAAGATCTAGATTTAATCACACATCCGGCACTTTTTGAACACCCTTCACATGCTAGGCGCTTTAGGGATGCAACGTTGAATAAAATAGAGAAGCCTAATGCTATGAAAGATCTGGCAATGTAGTATTAAAAGCAATGATAAGGATTATGAAGGGAGAAAACAGAATACTCTGAGAGAGAATCATGTGACTGGTGGGAGGTTTTTTTGGACACCTTAATCTTGGAAAGCCACTTTGAAGAGGTACTTTATAAGGTGAGATCTGAAAGGTGACTAAGGGCCAGCCAAGTAAGCATTGCAGGTCACAGTTTTATACGCAAAGAATTCCAAGTAGGGCAAATTATCTCAGGAAGAAAGAACCTGGCTCTTTCACTAACCTGAAAGAATCACTAGTATAGTTGACGCGCTATATGATAGAGAGACGGTGGCAAGTTAGGCAGGGGATAGATCAGTTAAGGAGTTTTAATTCTGCTCTAATTGCAGTAAGAAGAGGACCACTAATGTGGCTTTAAGTTCCACAATTTGGGAGAAAACATACATTTAAAAAAATATAACACTTATGAAACAATTCAGTTACACATTTCATATATATCTTAAAGAAAAGCATAGCCTCCCATACACCTGCAACTCATATTGATCCGACGACGTTGCTATAAAAGTTTGTTCTTAGCCATCTGATTGATTAATCACCACACGCAACAGGCTATCATGTATTATGTTTACATACCTCATTGTTGGAAAGAAGTTTATGTGTCTTTTGTCTAATAAATACTTCTTGAGAGGCTGTTTTTTGTAGATATAACGATTTGATAAGGGGGACCTTTTCTACCGCATCAAAAGTAGAAAGTAAGATCTATGTGAAAACAAAATGACTTCAAACATCCCCCAACCCCTACCCCCAACAACAAAAGAATGAAATTATCCTGAAAATTATCTGGGAAGAACATCCTTTTCGATATTTATTAAAGTCATCCTAACTAATGAGTTTACCTGCTTTTCCAGGCTTCATATACAAAAGCCTAAGGCAAGAGAAGGAATCATTGCTCATAAACCATCGAAACAGGATTTGAGCATTTCTCCCCACATATCTAGCAAGGGTGGGCATAGGGAGAGCGTCAACTAAAGAAACCTGCTGGGCAGGAAGGTCCCAGCAGCGAGGTCTGCTGGACCAGTTTGTTGAGTTGATATGGACTGTGAGAGGTGCATCCAGGTTAGATTGCTTTAACACCTTTGCACCATCAGAGGGCCAGTATGTAGCTGGTATCTGTAGCAGCCAGTTGGTATTAAACCGGGAGACAAAGTCAACCAAGAATAAACTGTGGCACCACTGGAGAAGCGTATCTGTCCTTTTCCTTTTCTCTCTTCCCCACCTAAAATGTCTAAGAATAAAAGTTTTAGAGTTCAAAGGAGCCACAGAGACGACTTATAACATATGAAACTAGTCAGAAAGTTGTGAGATTTTCTGCCATGTCATTTTTATCAGTCATGTCCCTAAGAGAAAAATGATGACACACTCAATTTAGCATAATTTCTGGAGAATTTAATAAACTGACAATTAACAAGAGTGTGCACAGGTTGTAAAAAATGACACAGGGATATTACAGTAATCTGGTTAATGAGAGCAAAACTGTTACTACCTCAAACCTGAAGGCTAGAGGGAGGGAGTGGTTACTCACAGGAGAATCCTGTGGAGAGGCCACTTTAAGAGCAGCTGCACCCTTCAGTCAAGGGTGAGCTGGAGAACAAATGCATTGAGCTTATTCTCTTCCTTCTACATCTGAACTCCCACTCAGCTTCCCAATAGCCAGACAGACTGGAAGCCAGAGGTTAAGAGACACCACTTACTACTAGTCTTTGCGGGTCAACTCCTTTGAGAAGATTATCAGTGTGGGTTCAAAGGTGGAGAGGCAGGGAGGACGTTATCTGGTATACTTATTAACTAAAGAGACTCAAATGTTCCGCAGAGCACAGCTGAAGTGATTGCAGAAAGAAAAAAAAAAGCCTTTTGTTTTTAACTCATCAAGTTTGCCAGAATTGTGGCTCCTAAAACTTTTCTGCCAGGAGTTTAAAATAATTAGTTGCCAGAATGTTTTTCTCATTTTTTAGATCAAATTTAGAAGACGAATGAGTAGATACTGTTAGGGTAAGAATGAATAAATTATTTATTCAAATAAAGAAGGAATCATAATTCCTATTTGCAAGATAAGTTTTGCAGTAGAGTTTTTGGAAAAGGAGTAAAGACATGTAATAGTAGAAAGAAATTGCTTTTGTTGTGAGAGAGAACTGGGTTTCATTTTTGCCTCTGTAATTTAATAGCTGGGCATCATTAAAGTCACTTGTCCTTTTGGGGCCTCAGTTTCTTTATTCATTAAATATTATTATCCATACACTAGTTTTCTGTGCAAATTAAATGAGACATAATAATGATAAGCATATTATCATTTTGACTAGCCTGTGATTCACCTCTAATATTCACTTAAAGGAGTTAAATAATTTTAAAAAGAGGGAGAAAAAGAGAGTTGATATATGGAGGTAACATTGAAAACACCATAATTGAGTACTTTGATTTGCCTTGTACTTTAAAAAAAAAGTTGACCTTTTTCGTTTTGGCCGAAAAGTAAGTGTATCATTATCTTCAGAGGGGCATAGACATTTCAAGAGGGGATTTATTGTTCTAGCATTATAATTTAACAAAACTACTGTGACCAATTAAGGTCACCATTTTCTAAGATCTCTGCACATTTTGTCATTGAGAAGGAACAAACTGATAACCTAAATAGGCATCTTGAGCGACAAAGTCAGGGAAACTTTGGGACATTGGCACGGGGTGGCTCCAATAGGAACTAGTTGTAGGGGATGGCAATGAGTCTTCTGAGGTAAAATTAAGCTGGGTAAGGTGGAGTAGAAAGCTCTGGTGGCTGGTCTTAAAGTAAGCAAAGTAAAGCATCTCTGAAGGAGGCATTATGGTCTGCTCAATTTATGTTCCCTACTCTTAACTCATGCCAAAATAATTTTAGTTTCCTGAGTTGGCCATGTTTCTTTGCACTTCTATCTTCTGAGTTTCTTCCCTCCCGTGGGAATGTCATACCTTTTCTTGCCACCTCTCCATCTGCTTGGATTAGTTCCTATTTTCCTGTCCTGATTTAGCCCAAGACTTGCCTTAGCTAAGCCTCGATCAGATATGTGTTAGTCCTTGTCAGCAACTGTCCTGTGCATTTATCTCTCATAACTTTCACCACACTGTTATGTTATTATGAGATTAGATTGCCAACGAGAGACAGAGAGACAGAGATATGCCTTTTCATTGCCTGCCACATAATTTTTTTCTTAAATAAATGCATGGATGGCTGAAAGAGTGGATGAACATTAGAAGCTTGCTAGTACCCTGTCATTAATCTAGGCATCAATAGAGAGTTTTCAGAGTCATGGTTAGCCTTGACTCGACCTCCAAAAAATGTGACTGAAGTTCTTTCGAGCTGCTTAATAGAGCCCATATCTTCTTTACCCTGTGTTCCTTCTTATATTGCTATAATGTATTTTAATTATCTTATAAAAATACAGATTACATTTAAATTACTGGATGAGTCTAGAAGCCTGTAGAAGAAAATTACAAACTCATTTAGCAAGCTTTACAATTTAGTCATCCCTGTACTACCCACACCAAGTCTGGAATACAGTATGTTAACTATAAATGCTTAGACAGTAATGAATAAGTTGATGCTGACTCAAATTCTTTCTTTGTTAAATAAGTTATTAGGAACATGTTAGAGAGGTAAAATGCTATGACTAACTTGAAATTCTAATGTTATTTGGAAAAAAATTAAGGAAGTCTATACTTTATATTATTCATTGGATTATTTATAATTGTCCTGTTTAGATACAAATATAAGAGATGCATTAGTAAAAATAATTATAGAGTAGTGTTTAGGCTTTTTATCTAGATACTTATTATAGTAAATATTATCTTCTAAGATATACAAAAATGGTGCTATATTATTTATTTTCTAGATATACATTTAAGTAACATACATAGAGAGAACATTTTATTTACATAAAATGCTATTTGCTAATTATGGCTTATAAAGTACAACCTTCCCACCAATAAAAAATCATTTAGGTGAAAGAGAGTTGGAGTGTTTCATGAAACATTCTATTATAGTTTCAGTCGGTACATAATGAGTAGTGATATATTAGGGATAGGAATGAAACTCAGTAGCCCTTACCCCGTCTGCATACAAATATTATTGCTGATCAATGAAAATAACACATTACAAAATAAAGAAAAGATAGAAAAGAATCCATAAACCACTACTATAAGAAGAAAACAGAAAACGAGAATCCAAAAAATTTCATTAGTGAAAATCTCCCCAACCGTGAAGCGAAAGAAAACAACGCGCTTATCCAAATTACATGATCATTAAACAAACATTCTCAGTTATGAGACAACTCCTTAGATAATAATTAAGATTGATAGACCAAATAAATGGAAACTTAGGACTGTTAAAGAGTTTACACAGCCAAGGAGTCACTGAATTAACTCAGAAGAATTTGACTTACCTGAAGAATTTTTATATTCATACTAGCCAAAAGAAGTATGAGACATTGAGTCCAATATTAACATTTCAGCCATGCCGCTATATCAATTCCATTTCCTTCAGCACACAATGATACCAGTTTGACTTTTAAAATAGTGCCTAATGACTTTTCAAAATCAACTTTGTTCATGTATTAGAAGAGGATTAACACTTACCTCCTTAATTTGTTTGTAAATGTAATATTTCAGTCTTTACCAAAGATATGGCAGAGTAGTCTTAAAATATTTTTTCACACAAATATTAAGCATGATTGATAAGAACTGGTAATAAGATTTTGTCTAGCTCATCAGTATTTTGTAGTGGTCTTTTGGCTTCAAATATGAAACAACATCATGAAAACACACTATATCTTATCACATTCATATGCTCAATCAAGTTTATATTAACATATCAAGAGTCTAGATAAGTTTTCCAATAATCACAATTCTAGAATCCAAGTGGATATATTAAGCCTTTTTCCTACCTTGAGAAAGCTGGGGCTGAAATTCTTCCTTGGGGATCAGATGGGTGGCTAAGAACCAGGGTGAATTAGGGTATCAGTTTTTCCTGGAAAGAAAATGACAGAGTATCAAAACTCTGAACACCACAGATAAAACTCAAAATATTATGACTAACAAAATTTTCTTACTCTATGACTTCAAAATGAATAGTCTGGGAAGCAATAATCATTGGAGAAGGATTAAAGAAACCGGTCTCACCAAATTGAGGGGAAGAATAAGGTAAAGGGGAGAATAAAGTAAACTAGAGAATAAGATAATACTGGTTTTTATGCATTTTTCAAGACAAAACCAAAAAAGAAACAAGCTTAAAATATAAATCATTAGAGAACATAACTTTCCCTGTAAGAATATTAAGAAATGTGCTATTCTATTCTGAATCTTTTGTCTGTTATTACACAGGGCTGAGGACAGTCTTTGAGACATTAGCTGATGACTGCATAAGGTGTCCCAAAGTGGCTGGGGAGAGTCAGTGTTCCAATTTTCTACCCTCTGGATAATTAAAATAAGAAAAATTAAATCAATGTGTACAAAGTTAATGAGGTTTTTAAAAAATAAAATCCAATATTCTACGTAGCCATAACAATGCTTTCTATTTTGGATGGTTCTCTTTTTAACTAGATGCTGTCAACTCTGATTATCTGTATTCTATTATTAGTTTAGAACTTTTTAATACTAACATTTCCAATTCCCTTAATTCCTTTTTACATAAATGGGGTCTTTTTTTTAACAGAAATGATGTGTAGACTTTATAATACTTTCTATTATCTGTGCTTTGTTAATTCACCTTTTAACTTGGTTTAGTGATTGTTTAAAAGAAGTGAAAGCCAATTGTCATCCTATAAACAGGCAAAGTCATTCTTGACTTGAAAAGCAATCCAAAGCTTTTAGCATGCACTCTGTAATTATTACAGCTTATTCAATGTTTAAATAAACATGTTACTTAATCTTGTCTAACTTAAAGGCATAAAATAAATTTTATGCATGTTTAAACTTCTTACCAATAATATCTCTCCCTTTCTAATTTTAGACAATGTGATTAATATAGGATTTAAGAAGGCAAAATAATATTCAATCCATATTTTATCATCATGGTTCTCTCAGGATTAGGACTTGTGCAAACAAATATCTTATTAATCTGTGGCACATTGTTAAAAATGTATCCTTATTTTTAAAGATAAGCTTAGGGACAAGGAAACACCTGAAAGTTAGATTTCTTTGTTTCATTTGACCAAACTTCCTAATTATTTATTTCCCTAAGAATTATTTTAAAGTACTGAAAAACCCCAGAGTATGCTTGGCCAATTATATTTCAATGATAAAAATGTATTTTTTGTGACCAAGATTATAATTAATCTGTTTATTTCTAAATTACCGTCACAATATTTAAAATTACATTATTCATGTTAATATTTTTCACCTCTTGCAAACTGATGAATTGCGTTTCTTATATTATTACTATTTGAACTGCTTTTTACATTGTAACTTTATGGTTTCAATGGTTTTTAAAAAATTCTCTTTATTAAAATGAACTAAAAACATTTAAAAAGTAAATAAAGTCAAATACAGATATTTTTGGTAGAGATTACCATACACTTTACAAAAAATAAACGCGCCAATCAAATTTTCATTGCAAATGCTATCTAAGGTTTACCATCCTACACTGCTTTTATAGCAAATAACATATTAAGACAAGTAAAATCTAGACAGAACATTAATAGTTATCCTACCGCAAACAGATAAAACTAGATCACATAGATATACAAAAACATATAAAATGTATATATGTATACAAACATAGA
Source organism: Leucopleurus acutus (assembly GCF_964270905.1). Classification (NCBI taxonomy): domain Eukaryota; kingdom Metazoa; phylum Chordata; class Mammalia; order Artiodactyla; family Delphinidae; genus Leucopleurus; species Leucopleurus acutus. Next base: position 53,756,859 of record NC_139160.1, read on the forward strand.
TACACATAAATATATATATATGTATACATATACATACATAAGTAAATGTAAGCATATACTCATTTTATTTTTTTTAATTCTTTTTTTTTTTTTTTTTTTTTTTTGCGGTACGCGGGCCTCTCACTGTTGTGGCCTCTCCCGTTGCGGAGCACAGGCTCCGGACGCGCAGGCTCAGCGGCCATGGCCCACGGGCCCAGCCGCTCCGCGGCATGTGGGATCTTCCCGGACTGGGGCACGAACCCGTGTCCCCTGCATCGGCAGGTGGACCCTCAACCACTGTGCCACCATGGAAGCCCCCTATACTCATATTTATCCAAAGGAACATGAGGAAATTTAAAATTTAAACAAAGTAAAAGACAAGAGAGTATAGAAACCATATGCAAAAAAGCAATAATAAGTTTTCAAGTATCTCTGTTTACTTGAATAGACCACACAGTTCAGTTATATATATTTGACGTCACTCTCCTTAGAGTTATGGAAGTAAGTTAATATTTTATCTGTTTCTTTTCTGGAGTCATCCTCTATAAGAACAATTCAAAAGGTATTACTGCTGTTGTTGTTACTACAGGTTACATGAAAGAATTATCTTGATAAGTGATGAAACAATAAAAATTCTGAGTAATTATCATAAGTTCTAAAAAGCAGAAAAATTTTTTCTGTTATTTCATACCTTAATTAACAAATCCTTTATTGCTAAAAAATGCCAACCATCATCTGAGCCTTCAGTGAGTTGTAATCTTTTTGCTGGTGGGTCTTGCCTAGGTGTTGATGGCTGCTGACTAATCAGAGGGGTGCTTGCTGAAGATGGGATAACTGTGGCAATTTATTAAAATAAGACAACAAGGAAGTTTGCCACTTCATTGATAGACTCTTCTTTCATGAATAATTTCTTTGTAGCATGCAATGCTGTTTGACAGCATTTTACCCACAGAACTTCTTTCAAAATTGAGTCAATGTTCTCAAATCCTGTCATTGCTTTATCAACTAAGCTTATGTGATATTCTAAACACTTTGCTGTCATTTCAACAATCTTCACAGTACCTTCACCAGGAGTAGATTCCATCTCAAGAAACCACTTTCTTTGCTCACACATAAGAAGCAACTCCTCATCTGTGAAAGTTTTATCATGAGGTGGCAGCAATTCAGTCACATCTTGAGGCTCCACTTTTAATTCTAGTTCTCTTGCTATTTTCACCACATCTGCAGCTACTTCCTCCACTGAAGTCTTGGACCCCTCAAAGTCATCCATGAGGATTGGAATAAATTTCTTCCAAACTCCTGCTAATGCTGATATTTTTAACCTATTTCCACAAATCATGAATGTTCTTAATGTCATCTAACATGGCAAATCCCCTCCAGAAGGTTTTCAATTAACTACGCACAGATCCGTTGGATGAATCACTATACATGGCAACTATAGCCTTATGAAATGTATTTCTTAAATAATAAGACTTGAAAGTCAAAATTACTCCTTGACTCATGGGCTTCAGAACGGATGTTGTGTTAGCAGGCATGAGAACAACATGAACCTCCTTGTACATCTCCATCAGAGTTTTGGGGGTGATGAGATGCCTTGTCAATGAGCAGTAATATTTTGAAAGGAATCTTTTCTCTTTTTTTTTCCTGAGCAGTGTGTCTCAACAGTGGGCTTAATATTCAGGAAACCATGTTGTAAACAGATGTGCTGTCATCCAGGCTTTGCTGTTCCATTTATAGAGCAAGGCAAGTAGCTGTAGCATAATTCTTAAGGGCCCTAGGATTTTCAGGATGGTAAATGACCACTGGCTTTAACTTAGAGTCACCAGCTGCATTAGCCCCTAACAAGAGTGTGAGGCTGTCCTTTGAAGCTTTGAAGCCAGGCATTGACTTCTCTCTAGCTATGAAAATCTTATGGCATCTTCTACTATAAGACTGTTATGTCTACATTTGAAAATCTGTTGCTTGGTGTAGCCACCTTCATTTATTATCTTAGCTAGATCTTCTGAGTAACTTTCTGCACCTTCTACATCAACACCTGCAGCTTCACTTTGCACTATTTTTGCTATGGAGATGGCTTCTTTCCTTAAACTTCATGACTAACCTCTTCTACTTTCAAACTTTTTCTTCTGCATCTTCCTCATCTCTCTCAGCCTTCATGGAATGGAAGAGAATTAGGGCTTTGCTTTGGATTTGGCTTTCGTTTGAGGGAATGTTGTGGCTGGTTTGATCTTTTACCCAGACAACTAAAACTTTCTCCGTATCAGCAATAAGGCTGTTTTGCTTTCTGATCATTCCTGTGTTCACTGGAGTAGTACTTTTTTTTTCTGACGCCGTTGGGTCTTCGTTGATGCGCGTGGGCTTTCTCTAGTTGAGGCGAGCGGGGACTACTCTCCGTTGTGGTGCGCGGGCTTCTCATTGTGGGGGCTTCTCTTGTTGCAGAGCACGGGCTCTAGGTGCATGAGCTTCAGTAGTTGCAGCATATGGGCTCAGTAGTTGTGGCTCGCAGGCTCTAGAGTGCAGGCTCAGTAGTTGTGTCGCACGGGCTTAGTTGCTCCGCGGCATGTGGGCTCTTCCCGGACCAGGGATCAAATCTGTGCCCCCTGCATTGGCAGGTGGATTCTTAACCACTGCACCACCAGAGAAGTCCTCCTGGAGTAGTACTTTAAATTTCATTCATAACTTGGCTAACTGTTTGGCCTAAGAGGCCTAGCTTTCAGCCTGTCTTGGCTTTTGACATGTCTTCCTCACTAAGCTTAATCATTTCTAGCTTTTGACAAAAGTGAGAGATGTGCAACTATTCCTTTTACTTGAACACTTAGATCCATTGTAGGATTATTAATTGGCCTAATTTCAATATTTGTCGCTTGGAATAGAGAGGCCAAGGCAAGGAAGAGAGGGGAACAACCAGTCGGTAGAGCGATCAGATCACACACATTTATTAAGTTTGCTATCTAATATATTTGCAATTTGTGGTGCCCCAAAACAGTTACAATAGTAACATGAAAGCTCACTGATCACAGATCACCATAACAAATGTAACAATAATGAAAACGTTTGAAATATTGTGAGAATTACCAATGTGACACGGAGACATGAAGTGAGCAAATGCTTTGGAAGAATGGGGTCAATATACCTGCTTCGATTCAGGGTTGCTACAATCCTTCAATTTGTAATAAACACAATATCTGTGAAGTGTAATAAAGTGAAGCACAATTAAACAAGGAATGCCTGTAATTAGGATAAACTTGTTTTGCAAATATTTAGTTCAGTTATTTTCTTAGATCCTCTTTACATGGTCACCTTTGTTGTTACTTAAGAATGTAAGAAAATGCCAGAAGGCAAAATCTTTTATAAATTTTCCATCAAATATGGTCTTCTATTTACCAAATACTCCCAACCCCATCCCTGAAATTTCTTATATGCAAACTTCAATTACTCCTGTGCATATACTCCCAAATACTTGCCTGATATTATTCTCAGTTATCATATTCTAAAAAATCATATTCAAGGAATAAAATGTATAGAATCATTTTGATTGATGATCACACAATCAATTTCCTAAATAAGTCACATTTTAAGTTCATATTCATCAAGTATAAACAACTTGTCCTTTTGATTAATCTTTTTTCTAAACATATTTAGTAAATAAATTGCTTTATTGGTGATTTTAGTTTTGGAAAACATATGAAAAATAAATTATATATTAAATTGTGGACTTCTATATAGTTTACTCAATTGAAAGATTCCCTTAAAAGTGTAACATATAGTTATTATATTAACCCTATAAATTTCTATTGATTTTTAAAAGTAATTATTAAAATATAGATACAAACATCTAACTATGGACCCAGCTATGCTACTTAAAACTACTTAAAAATAATATTCTACTTATCTTTAAAGAAAGTGTTAACCTAATATTGTAACTGGGGGGTAATAACTATAATAAAGTCATATAAGTTATACATGTTTTGGATAAAAATCATGATGTAGTTTAAGATGTTTAAATTGTTTATGATATTTTTTCTCTTTGTATATTATAAGGGAATATAATTATAAAATCTCAGAAATGTTTATATGTTGTGAGTAATATGACATGTATATGAATGCAATGTTCATTTAACAAACATCTTTGAAGCACTGAAGCATTCTACATTCCAGAGAGTGCTTTAATCACCAAGGATGTATCAGTGAAAAAAATCAGACAAAATCTCTTGCTTTCATATTCTTTACATTCTAATGAAGCATTTCCTTAAATTAAATTTTCCAATGTGAAAATAGAATAAATGAATTTACAATATATTTTACTTCAATTTTTCTTGATAGGTACAGAAAATAAGTCAGCATTCCTAAAATAGATTCAATGTGTCAATATCTATATTTTCTTATCTTAACCCTAAGAACAATAACCCTAAGAACAATCTTTACAGCCAGTATATATATTTTTTAATCCTCATGCGACTGGTTATAAAACTGAAGCACAAAGAGATTAAATAAACTTGCTAAAGTCAGACAACAATTACTGGGACCCAGATACAAGCTCAGACAATCTGACATCAGAGTTCATATTCCTCAAATAACTTGCTACAGAAACAGCCTCTCAGAGAACATAATATGATATTTCTATGCATATCTGTTAATATTTTGCATAGATATTTGTAACAGTATAAATGAGCAATTATTGGGATATAAGCTCTCAAAAGAAACAAAATTTATTAAAGGACAGAAGTAGTTTCATAGTCCATAGATAATAGGGGTGTGACTAGATCCCAACTTCTAATGAAACATACTAGAACTTACTCACTAATTGTAGGGTGAGTTTACTTATTTTGAGGTAGAGTAGAATATCTACATTATTATTTTCTTACTGATGCTGTAACAATCCACCACAGACTTACTACCTTACAACAACACAAATTTATTCTCTTATAGTTTTGGTTGTCAGAAGTTTAAAAGAGATCTACAGAACTATATTCCTTCTGGAGACCCAGGGGTGAACCCTTGGCTTTTCCAGCTTCTGAAGTCTGATATATTCCTTGGCTTGTAGCCTTCTACCTTCATCATCAAAGCTAAACGTCCAACCTCTACTTCTGTTTTTATAACCAAGAAATATGGTCCAGAACCATATATCTTCATTGGTGAATTCTACCAAACAATTAAAGAAGAATTAATATCAATCCTTTTCAAACTGTTTCAAAGAACAGAAAAGGAACAAACACTTCTAAATTCATTCTGAGTTCAGCATTACCCTGATACCAAAACCAAACACAAATACAATAAAAGAAAACTGCGGCCCAATATCCCTTATTAGCTTAAATGTAAAAATCCTCAAAAAAACACTAGTAAACCAAATCCAGCAGTATAATGAAAAGATAACATATGTTGAACAAGTAGGATTCATCCCAGGAAAGCAAGAGAGGTTTAACATATAAAAATCAATCAATGTAATACAACACATTTATAGAATAAAGAAAAAAAACATGACCATCTTAATTGATGCAGAATAAACATTTGAAAATATAATACTATTCATGATAAAAACACTCAACAAATTAGGAATAGATGGGAAGTTCCTCAATGGGATAACGGACATTCATTAAATCCCACAGCTAGCATGTTACTAAATGATGAAGGACTGAAAGTTTTCCCCTTAAGATTAGGAAGAAGATAAGGATGTCCATTTTCACTGGTAGCTCTGGTCAGAGCAGTTAGGCAAGAACAAAAAATAAAAGGGATCCAAATTGGAAATGAAGGAATAAATCTATATTCACAGATGACATGATCTTATATATAAAAAATACTAAAGAATTAAAATATATTGGAACTGATAAAGTTGCAAAATACAATTTCAACAACAAAAACCGATTATATTTCTATACATCAAGAATGAACAATCTGAAAAAAATAGGAAAATAATTTCATTTACAATTGCATCAAAAATAATAAGATACTTAGGAATACATTTAAGAAGCTGCCAGATTTGTACACTGAAAACTACAGAATACTGGTAAAAGTAATTAACTAACATCCAAAAAAATGGAAAGACATCTTGTGTTTGTGTATTGGAAGACTGAATATTGTTAAGATGACAATAATCCCTAAAGTGATCTATGGATTGAATGCAATCTATCAAAATCCCAATGGCCATTTTGCAGAAATGGAAAATCTGATTCTAAAATTTATATGAATTATGAGGGACTCTGAATAGCCAAAACAATCTCGAAAGAAAAGAATAAAGTTGGAAGACTCACACTTTCTGATTTCAAAATCTACTACAAAGCTACGGTAATCAAAACAGTGTGGTGCTGGTATAAGGACTGATGTATAAATCAGTGGAAAAAAATTGAGAGCCCAGTAATAAATCTGTATATCTACCTATGGCCACTTGTCTCTCAATAAGGTGCCATGACTATTCAATGAAGAAATAATACATGCACACCTCTGAGATGTTGTAGGTTTGATTCCAGACCACCTCAACAAAGCAAATCTTGCAACAAAATGTGTCACACAATTTTTAAGGCTTCTCAGTACACATAAAAGTTATGTTTATACTATACTTTAGTCTATTAAGTCTGCAGTAGCATTATGTCTAAAAACAATGTACATACCTTAATTTAAAAAAATACTTTATTGCTAAAAAATGCTAACCATCATCTTACAATGCAGGGTTTCCACAAATCTTCAATTTATAAGAAACACAATATCTGTGAAGCACAATAAAACAAGATATGCCTGTAGTTTCCTTAAAAAATGATGCTGGAACAACTAGATATTCACAGGCAAAAGAGTGAAGTTGGACTATTATCTCACACCATATATAAAAATTTACTCAAAAGGATGAAATAATTGAAAATAGGTGTTCAAACAAAAACACGTAAACAAATGTTTATTGCAGCACTCTTCACAATAGCCAAAATGTGGAAAATGCTCAAATGTCCATCAACTGATAAATGGATAAAGAAAATGTGGTATACTCATACAATGGAATATTATTCAGTCATAAAAGAATTATGTATTAGTACATTTTACAACATGGATGAAACTTGAAAACATTATTCTAAGTAAAAGAAGCCAGACACAAAAGACCACATACTGATTGTATGATTCCTTTACATGAAAAATCCACAGTAGGCAAAACCATAGGGATAGACAGCAGATTAGTGTTTGCCAGAGACTAGGGAGTAGGGGGGAATGAAGAGACTGACTGCTTGAGTGTGGGTTTTTTTGAGGTGATGAAATGCTTCTGGAATTAGATTATGATGAAAATTTCACAACTAAACAGTATACTTTAAAGTGGTTGAAGTGGTAAATCTTTGCGCATATTCTACCACAATTAAAAAACTAAAATAACACACACTGAATATCAATATTAGTGAAAGTCACTCATAGACTCACCCCCAAGAAGTAACCTCCTCCATTTGTATCAAAATATTTAAAAATTTCTCTTCTGAATTCTTTGTTGACTGACCCATTGGTTGTTAAGTAGCATGTTGTTTAATCTCCACATATTTGTGAAACATCATACTCAACAGGAAAAAGCTGAAACCTTTTCCTCTAAGATCAGGAACAAGGCAAGTGTGCCCACTCTCACCACTTTTATTCAACATACTATTAGAAGTCCTAGCTGGAGCCGTTAGGCAAGAAAAATAAATAAAAGGAATTCAAACTGGAAAGGAAGAAGCAAAAGTGTCACTATTTGCAGAGGACATGGTTTTATATATAGAAAACCCTAAAGACTCCATCAAAAAACTGTCGAATTAATAAATGAATTCAGTAAAATCACAGGATGCAAAATCAATATACAGAAATCTGTGACATTTCTATACACTAATAACAAACTCTCAGAAAAAGAAATTAAGAAAGCAAGCTCATATTCTTAATGTTTAAGATAAGCTTTCAAACTTATTTTTAGCAGCAAGAACACTTGCTCAAAGAAAATACGTATGCATATATCCAATTTTATTTATGTGTATGTATGTATGCATGCCTGTGTGTATGCGTATACATGAACACTCACAGGCACGCACATATGGGATCAAAGTAGTTCCCCTCTGACTGCATAGGGGCGGGGGTGGGTAAACTATGATTACACAGCTGCTTGCTGCTCACTCCCCTGAGGGGTATCCTGGGAAATTGCTAGGAAAACTAGCATCCAGCTCAAAAATATTTTAAAACCTTGAGAGATCTATAGAGATTGGAGTAATGTACTTTACTCTTTAATAGATATTCTAGTATTATTTACATCCCAAGCATCAATATAATAAGGACTATAAGGTAACAGAGTTTTATCAACTTGCCAAAACTCTGTGATTGCATAGTCAACAATCTCGCTTCCGTTTTTTCTAACAGAATGTGTTGTGTTGGGGTTAGTCTAGCAGGTCGGCGTTGATGGGAGATGCCCTTTGATATTGCCACTGACAAAACCAGACATTGTATTATGTCAAGAATAAGCACAAAGTTTCCTATGCTTGCTATGGACTCCATAGCTCACTATGAAACTTCCAATCATAGTATTAGAATGGTTAAGAATTTACTTCTCAGAATTAAGGACACATCTGTGCTTGCTGTGCAAAAGACAAAACAGAAAATCTCATCTTTGTCCTATACTTTTCCCTTTTCTGACCCATACTCAAGCTGCTGTTCCCACACATTTTTTTTTGGCTTCTTCATTCTCAAATCTGAACCCTCCTTCAAATTCCCACCTACTTCACAGACATACCTTTATTCATACCTTAAATATGTATTTAAACCACTCTGAGCCACTTTGCTAGTTAGCTGCTTCTTGTCTATATCTTATGGTAGTTCAAGTTGCAAGCTCCAAGCCAGGAACCATTTTCTATCTTTCCTACTGTCTATTTTAAATGCCCTGAATTTTGTTGAATCTGTCAACATTTCTGAGCACAAAGAGCATTCAGTGCACCAACTGTGCAGAGTTGATTAAACATTCAGACCATTGATATATAGCATAATTTATTATGTAAAAGCCCTAAAATGATTTTGATTTAGTTAAAGCATCTCTCCTTTATTCTCTATATTCTTTATAATAAATAAAATTGTTTAACAGTCACTGAAATTTCAACTAATTCGTAACAGTGTTGGTTCTTGTTTATTACTTAGCTTACATGACAGAATCTATGTTCAGGAATACCTTCATGAGGTCACACCCACCAGTTGTGCAGGTAAAACCCAACACTTCCAGCTCTCAGCCATTACGCTGCCGTGACAAATAAAACCAGTAGATGGCACTCTCACTTAGAGAAAACTAAAGCTGAATTTTTTTTTAGGCCTTTTGGACAAAACTCATACTATCCTTAAAAGTCCCCAATAGTGTGAGCTGACAAAGACCTTGCTTATCCACAATCAATCTTTATTCACTGGTAGATTAAAATGGTTAGATATACTTGACTGCATCAAGCTCAGGATAAAAGTGACACATAATTTTCTTTTTTTTCACATAATTTTATATTTGTTGAACATTTATACTTTTGGCTCATTGTTGCCTTTGTGTCCATTTTACAAATATATATTTCTAGAATCTCCTTAAAATCTGTTCTTAAACATTTAAGTTGATAATGTAAGCTATTATCCTTAAAATAGTGCTCTCAAATTTAGAAAGTCAGACTGTTTTATATAATTATAAACACTGCATAATGTTATTCTAAACCCTTACAAAGCACAGGGACTCTGACTTATTTTACCTGTTTTGTGGAAGTTACTAGGTTTATTTATGTATTTTTTGTCTAACTTGTTTTGCTCAGATAATAATAATCATAGTCTGGTAGATCTGTTTGTCTTTGTTGGCACTGCAATGCAGCTCATACTATAGTTTATCTTCCTAAGTAGGATACTTAAGTAGAGGTTAAATGCTAAAAATAAGACTTTATACTAAGCATTATAGATCATCATAAGTCTTCCAGTATATGGTTTTGTCTATCAATGTTCTTACATTTTAGAATGATTAAACATACAAAAAATGATAACATGTTTAGAACTGAATGTAGAGGGGCTTATAAGAACTTATAAGAAGTGAATTTGAGTTTGTGCTGATTGTTGTAGGTTTTTCTTTTTCACTTGCTCTGTTTTCTCCAATATTCTTAAAACAAAACTGACTTCACAGTAACCAACTTCTTATGTTAAATGTTTTGCCCATTTCAATGAAGTACAAACAAGAATAGCATTTCTATGAAAACATGTCATGGACTGGAAGCAATATATGGAGTATGTACTGAGAATCATAAATGTGAATATAAAAACATAGTGATCCACATAGTTCCAATAAATCTAGTGAGTCAGTTGCTTAATGGAAGTGAATTAAATTTAGTAAAGCTCCAAGTGTATCCACTGGAGTAAATGAATGTTCTAAATTCTGTAGAAAGCAACTGGAGTGTGTCACACAAACATCCAAAGAAAACAGGTGGTGATTTCAGATTTCCGAGGTGAGGATTACAATCAAGCTGCAATTGTGGATCTCTCCTGTGTAAGAGCAAACACGGATTGCTCTTCATAGTCACACTCTGCTGGTGTTCTGTTTGCTGCAGACACTGCCTTTTCAAGAGACATTCTCCTTTACAGGCAGATAAATTCATCCTTTTGCCAAGGACATTCATAATTGTCAGAGCCTTTGCTGTTTTCTTTGGGGTGAATCAGCTGTTTAACTGAACAGTGAGAAAATGCTCACACATTTCTTCTTTCTTCCACTAGCTGTAGCTTTTTTTCATATTTTATGAAATGCCCCCTGCTAATCAAAGCCGAACAGTGCACAATGGACTTTGGTGAAAGCTGGAATGCATTTATCCCAAGTACAAAGCATTTGAGCAGCCTGTGATTTAATCTTTGCTATTTGTTTTCCCTTATCAAGTGACTGACAGGATGAAACAGGCCCAATTCACTTTCTCTGATTAATACACTGCCATGCACTTTGATTTCCTCCATATGAAGCTTACACAGACTAGGTGGTACCATCAAGGAAAAGACGAGTTCTCATAAAGGAAAATGCCAAATGCATTCTGTTTCATGGAAGATAGTTGAGGCTGTGAGGTTTAACAGAAGAAGGAGGGGCTTTGGAATCAGAGAGGTCTGGAAATCAGCTTCAGCTGGCCTGCTTAGGTGCCTTGGATGGGTGCCCTAGCATATGGCATCATCCTAGGAAACACTCTACCCACCCACCCATCCTGCCATGTTAACATTTTTTTTTTTTTTTTTTTTTTGCGGTACGCGGGCCTCTCACTGTTGTGGCCTCTCCCGTTGTGGAGCCCAGGCTCCGGACGCGCAGGCTCAGCGGTCATGGCTCACGGGCCCAGCTGCTCCGCGGCATGTGGGATCTTCCCGGACCGGGGCACGAACCTGCGTCCCCTGCATCGGCAGGTGGACTCTCAACCACTGTGCCACCAGGGAAGCCCCATGTTAACATTTTTGAATCAGTACCAGTGTCCTGCAGATCTTAAGTTATATTTGGAAGCATTTTCTATTTCCTGTGGCAGTAAGATGATATGTATAGTAGAATGAATGGTATTAGTTTTAGATTCACTGAAATATGGTAAAATCCTCACGAACTTCCGTTTCATGACTGGAAAATGAATTGATTAGTTCTCACCTCAACGGGTTGTGATGAGCACTGACTATGATATATGTAAAGTGCCTGATATATAATAGGAGTTCATTTAACATTAATCATAATCTTGCATCCTTTCTCAAGTATGGTCACTGCAAAAGTTGTGAAATAGCAAACCGTTATAAGAAGGACTTTTTCTACATTTCCATAAATGAAAACAAACTATTTTATGAGATGAAGGTAGGCTAATATCAAAATTTCCTTTCTCCTCTCAAATTACTCTTTGAGAGGAGATAAGGGAATGCTTAAAGATGGGATATTTCTTTTAATTCGCTAGTTCACTTTTCCTATTTAAGTTATTGATTTTAGTATTTCCAAAGCATAAGACAATCAGACAATTATCATCCCATAAATTATTGCTAAGCTATCATAAAATGATATTAAACACTTGTGTATTTCCTAAATGTATATTACATTAGTAAAGTACTTATTAAGCAGTAAACAAAATAGAGTTCATTGGATTCTATTTGTTTTTCTACTACTGAATTGATGTTGGCACTCAATGGTAATTTAGCATTCTATACCCCTGTGACATGCTTAAAATGAGAAGAGCGACTTATTTAATACGGTTTTACTATGATAATTAATGGCTAAAATGTACCATTTTGAATTTGAAAATATTTCACAGTGCCAATATATTACCATTTTTAAGGTGGAATGGGTAGACATTACTCTGAGGCTTGAAGTAAGACAGACTGTATTTTGCACTTATTAGAGTACTTGCAATTCATATTCAGTGAATTTCCAAAGTTCTTTTCAAATACTGCTTATGTTTCACTTACGCATATATATCAAAAACAATTAACCCCTTGAATGAAATGAGGTCAGGGTGATTTGGGGTTATGCATGGATAAAACAATCACTTCTGTGATAAATGATTTGTCTACTTTATTAATTTTAAATAAAATTAATCTTGTATTTAATACTAAAGAAATTTTTGAATTTGAGAAGTCTGTTTTAATATGCTGGGATTAGGTTATACTGATAATTTTAGTATTGGTGAAAATTATGCAGTCAACAATTATTCTTTGGTCAAATTTTATGGTTAGTAACAATACTTTTTTTCTCAATATGGGTTCCTGCTAAATATTATTTTTTAAGTGTCTGGAACTTTGTATACGAATACAAATTCATTTTGATATTTACCCTGATAATATTTATTTTTTTCTGTATAACTGAAAAAAAAAAGCAAGGGGAGAAAATATATACTTGGTATCAGCCATTATTTTTAAAATCATACTGTTTTAGACACACTTTTTTAGAGAAATGTCTTAAAACAGTAGATTTTAGGTTAAAAGCTTAATAATCCTAAATGAATGAAAATTACAAAATGACTAGAAATGGGGAAAAGGGCAGTGAGAAAAGAGGACAAAAGAAAAAAAGGAAACACTTTTCTCTAAAAGGAGAACTTGAATTGGAAAGGAGGATAAACAAAAATCCAAGGAAATTCGATAAACAAAAATCCAAGGAAATTCTAATTCCCATTATTGACAATCTACGTTTTTTCTGTTTCCTCTATTTTCTTATCTCTCCTTAGTTTTCATGCTTTCTCTCTCTTTCTTCTATTGCCTTCGTTTTTCCTTATGTTACTTCATTCATGATCTTGCTGGCTCATCATATTTCTGGTTTGTTCTTTTAATCTCTGGCAAATATTCAAAATAGTGCTTAAGTGTAGCTAGAATAGCTATTTTATTTGGTTTACACTGCTAAAGAAATGCAGGGTATTCTGTGGCTTCTAATTCTGAAGCAGTTCAATTTAGCTAGCAGGATAACTTTTTGAAACGTTAATGGGTTTGAGTTTCCTCCCTCTTTTTCTTCCTTTTGTTTTCTCCTACTGCTTAGTCTTTTTTGCACTTAGTTTAAGGGAAGGGGAGATGGGAACAGGGGGCCTCTCGGCACTGACCTGCTCAGATCCCAAATTAACCACTATGCCACCTTACACCACACACACACACATGCACAAATAATCCACCCCTATATCACCCCTATATGTGCGTATAAAATTAAAACCTCAAGTGAAGTGTCTAACATTGTTTATTTTTGTCTCTGTTGTAGAATGAAGTTAGTTGAGTTAAAGAAAACCAAGTACATTTTATTCACATGCTTATTCCTGATGGTGACTGGTAAGATTTCAGATACTGGATACTGCATCTCACACTCATTATTAGCTCTACTATGTGAGGAAGTTCTGTATGAGGAAATGGCCATGTCCCAATGGATAAATCAATGTATGACGAATACATAATTCTCAAAAATGATAATAAAATAAAATTTAAAAGAATTCTGAAAGTACTGAATCTGAAAGAGTACTAATAATGCTTGAAATCTACTAAGGAGTTATCAGTTACTTGTCAGAAAGAAGTTTGCTAATGCTCCTAGACTATGACTTAATGATTCTGTTCCTAGGTATATACCCTAGAGAAATTCTTGCTCCTATGCAACAGGAGACATGTATAAAATTGTTCGACGTATCACAGTAGATAATATAATACAACTGGGGAAAATGTTGCTTAACAAAATCATGAATAAATAAATTGTATAATATTACCAGAATGGAATATTATGCATGATTTGAAATGAGGAAACACAGCTACATGAATTAAGTTAACTAACATAATACTGAGTCCCCAGCACAAGTAAAAGAATAATAACTATAGCATAAACCTTCAATATACATATCAGAACTAGCAAATAAAAATATACTGCAATATATATTAATATATATTAATATACATATATGTGTATTTATGTACATATATGCATATATATAATACATATGGTAAAAACAGAAATAAATGGAAGGAAATGATAAGCAAAAAATTCAAGACCTCTAGAGAGCAAAGCAAGGAATACACAGTGGATTTCAAAGGTAAATTCAATTCTCAAATTATGGGTGTTGTCAAAATTGAAAATTTTTATTAGTAGCATTATTTTTAGTTGCCATATATATTACACATATTTTGGATGTATGAAGTGTAAGAAATATCTCAAAAATAAAATGAAAGTAAAAGCAGTATAAACCCCTTTAAAAAAATATATAAATTATATATATATATATATATATATATATATATATAAAAGTACTGATTTGATGTTTATGTAAGGAGAAGCTGGGATAACCTCATCAAAAACAATTTTTCAGTATGCATTAAAATTTCAGTATGCATAAAAAAATGTTTATATCATTTGCCCCCAGCAATACCAGTTCTAGGAATTTCTCCAAAAATATAGTTATGGATGTGCAGAGAGATTTGGTTATGAGGTTGATTAACCCCCGTACTATACCTTATAACAGCAAAAATTAGAACTAAAGAAAAAAAGTTTGACAATTAGGGAGTTTTAGTACAAATATGGTATGTCCTTACACTGAATTATTATGACATTATTAACATAAATAAAATAATGCTGCATATCAATGGTGTCAAGTTCAATGTCCACATTCTCCCAAAGTTCTTACAGTATACTTTGCTCCCAAAGATGTTCCCTTTTAAATTCTTAGCATTTCATGCGTGTACTTATATAGTGGGGCATATATAATATCTATTATATGTCTCTACTTTTGTTTCTATTTATCATTTCACGTCTGTATATGCATTGAATACTTCTATTTAAAACACACGCTTCAAATATAATCAACTATTTTTATCACATAGAGTATGAATTACAAATAATATATCTTAAATGTTTTAAAGTGAAAGGAAGGCACTGATTAGCTTTGGTTTGTAGGCACCTAGAAAATGAAGAAATGAAATACCTCTTTACACCTTTTGGGATGGCATACCTGAGAACACTGGGTAATACTAAGAGTTGGTAATATGCTAGATACAGAACACTCCCTTACTTCTGGAGTGAGGGTAGACTAGAGCAATCAGTCTGGAGATCAATACAGCAAAACCTTGTCAAATGAATATATGATCCAAACATTCAACTCCTGGATATATTAACCAAAGAAATTTCTACACCGTTCCAACAGGAGGCATGAGAAGATTGTATGTTATTTGGCATTAGGGAGTTGGAAGTGATCTGTGTTCACTTCTTGGGAGGACACAGGCAAAATGTGGTAAGGGTACAGCTTGGAGTACTTTGCCATAACTAGAATCAATGGACTAAACAGACCATAAATATAAATGGACTAAATCTACAAAATTAAAAGTGAACAAATCCTAGAATTTTAGTGCTGAGGAAAAAAAGTGAAAAAACAAAATAAAATGTATACTTCCACTTCCCCTCCCACTCTGGGTCTAGATTAAGCTGTTGTAACCAAGAGACCCAAAAATACAGTGCTTTAGAAAACACAGACATTTAGTTTTCTCTTGTGTAATATGCCCAAGGTCACCATAGCTGTTCTACTCTATACCAGCCTATTTTTGTGCTGTCGCTAGCTAAGCATGGTTTTTTAAATTTTAAGTGATTGTTAAAGGAAGTAGGAGAAGCAGCAAGAGGGGGAGGAAGAGGGCAAAGGGGAAGAGGAAGAATAAGAAGAGCCTAAATTACTACTGAAACTGTGGAAAATGTTTTGCTGGCCTTCGCTATAAACAGCCATTCAGAGACTCACGTCCTTTCTATCTTCCTGCTTTGTGGTCCTCAAACTGCAATAGGTATCAGAAGCCCCTTTAGGGTTTGTTAAAACAGAGACTGTCAGCCCTACCTCAGAGTTTCTGACTTAGCAGGTCTGGTTTGGGCCTGAGAATTTGCACCGCTCACGGTTACTAACAATTTCCAAAGTGATGCTGCTTTTGTGTGTCTGGGAAAAGCACTTGGAGAAGCAATGCCTTGGGGCCTTGCTGTTGCTTGCCTGGTTGAAACTGAAGTATTCCCATGTCTGGGTAGCACAGAGCATTAAGTGAGGAAAAGAAAACACCTAATATTTAAAGGCTCAGACCTGGAAGGCTCCAGGCATTTCTGTTTACATTACACATGGACACATTAAATTGCAGAGGGTCCTGGGAGATGTAGCATATAATTCTATTACTATTGAATAAGGGGATTTTGTTGGAAAATTAGCAATCTCTGCTACTAATTTTTATAAATTAAAAGGACATGAACACAAAGCAAAAATAGTATATAAATATAAGAACATATGGTAAACAAAAACATGCATATTAAATCATTATACTGGGGACTTCCTTGGTGGTCCAGTGGTTAAGACTCCCTGCTCCCAATGCAGGGGGCCCGGGTTTGATCCCTGGTCAGGGAACTAGATCCCTCATGCCACAACTAAAGATCCCTCGTGCTGCAACTAAGACCGGTGCAGACAAATAAATAAATAAATGTTTTTTTAAAAATCATTATATTGGTTGCCTATGGGGGAAGAGAAATTTACTTACTCTTTCACAGACCAAATGAGTAAAATAATTAATTCTCTGCACCTGAAGTTTAAAATAAATCACTCTACAAACAAGCACAGACTTACTTCAGAAAAAATACATATAAATTTGTCCTGAAAAAATCATTTCTTTGTATAAGTTGATTATAAAACTTAAGTTTTTAAGTAATCATAATTTTTAATTACTATAAAAAAATTTGAAAATATATGCATGAGAAAATTGTTGAAAACTGAATTACAGATTATTCAGATAAGCTTATTCATGGCTGAAATGTTAAAATGTTAAACTAAAATGCTTTGGCAATGCAGTCCTTTGTAGTAGAAAAACAAATCCATATTATAAGACTTGATTCAAAGCCTAGATATGACACTTAAAAGCCATGGGAGATTTGACAATTTCTCATTAATAACAAATAATAATAATAATAGTAACTGGCATTTCTTGAAAGCTTACAGTACACCAAGCATGCCAGTAATAATAGTTTATATGCATTCACTCTTTAATCATTGAAATAACCCAAAATGGGATAGGTACTATTGCAATCACTATTTCATATATCAGGAAACTGAGGTGCACATAATGTAATAAATTATGCAATATCACTGTTAGTAAAATACCCAAGTTTGAAATTTCTGTCAGCCTGCTCTCTGAACCTGTATTTTTCAGCCACTGTATTAAACCTTCACTTTATAAAAGGAGAACTTGTTAAAGTTGCAACAATGAGGGAGCAACACACATACACACACACACATGGGCACACACACAGACAAAAGCATTAGTACCTGGAAGAAAATGTGTTGTTTTGCTGTGCTGTTATCAGAAAAAGGAAGGATAAAGTCATGGTCACAGAATGAATAAAAATACCTTTTACATTCTCCACACTTTTAAGATAAACTGTGCTATTCTGTGATGTACTAAACATACAGGATGGCTGCTTAAAATCGGTATAGTAAATTTTACTCAAATAATGGTGTCTGTGTAAATCAGAGATGGTTGAATGGCTTCTCTGATTGTAAAACCCTGAGAATGAAGTTAAGTTCATCAGGGATGAGTTGCCAAATACTGGCTTCTGTTTCTTCTTTTCTGTATTTTTGAAAAAGAGGGAGTGTGTCCCTGTTTCCCCAGCTCAGGGAGGTGAGAATTAATTATTTCATCCAGGGTTGGTAATTGTCTATGGTTGATTTACTGCCACTGTGGCATAGCTGAATAGCCTTCAGTACCATAAATATTTACCATACGGCTCTTTAGGAAAAAGAAGGAGGAGAAGGAGAAGAGAGAAGCAGCAGTGGCAGCCAAGTCCTCTTTTAACTCAACAGAGACAACTTGCCATGGTGATTATTTCCATAACCCGGTTTTAATCTAATCATCACTCAGTGACACTCTCCTGGCCAACTGGGTTGGGTTGAGAATAGGCATGTGATCCAATTCAGACAATGAGGTAAGAGGGGAGGTTTTCTAAAGGTATATAGGAAATAGCCTTCATATAGTGGAGTTGAATAGTGCCAACCCCAAATCAATATTCTCCCAGAACCTTAGGATGTGTTTTGGAAACAGAGTTTTTGCAGATGTACTTAGTTAAGGATCTCCAGAAGAATCCTACTGGATTTGGGGTGAACCTTAAATCCAATGACTCATGTCCTTATAGGAAGAGAAGAGGACACAGATACATACAGAGGGCAGATGTGTCGAAGCAAATGTTGCACTGGTCAAAGTTAAAGAGTCAAGGAAGATTTCATTAAAGGGTATTGTGATAAGGGAGAGAGGCTAAAACTCTGAGCTCAACTCCAGTGAAACAAATGGCAAGAGAGTTTGAAGAGCTAGGTGGGGTGGGGTAAGGAACATCCAGATAGTGCTGGCTAATCGGCCTCACCCGAAGGAAAAGCAAACTTTCTCATATCTACGCCCACCTAAGTTAGGCTTCTACCCTCCCAAAGAGACTGGGAGATGGGGGTTGTATCTTCTTTGATGATTACATTTCAAAGGGATGGCTCCCAGGTCCTTGAGAAGGAGAGTCCTAGGCTGTTAAATCTGTCAAGAAGCTGTGAAAAAGATGCACATCTCAAAGGGGCAGAGAAACAAATTGCAATTACAAGTTTTCCAAATTAAATGGTCTAAGAAAAGGAAGAGACTTCTGTAGTTGGGCCATGTGGATTCTGTAATGGCCAGGGTGAGAGGGAACTCCGGGGCCTAATGGCAGGGAGAAGCCTGTCTAAAATTTAAGTCAGGCTGAGGGAAACCTTAAGGCTGTAATGGTCAAAGGCCATGTGAAGACAGGCAGAGATCAGAGTTAGGCTGCCACAAGCTAAGGAAAGCCAGGAACCACCTTACATGGCTGGGAGGCCGCCCTGCAGCACCCCTTCTCCCCGGACAGGACTCAGTGTAGTGGCTGGAGGAGAACGTGCACCACCACTATCAGTGGCTTCGGGCTCACTGCCAAGACCTCGGCCAGGAGGCCCTCCCAGACCGGGCTCAGGTCAGGACCCCTGAGGGGAGGGGGCCGAGCATGGGCTGTCAGCCTCCCTGCACCTGGTCCACGCGCACCTGCCGCTGAGTCCTGGACAGCCGTGCAAGCAGGCAGCGCCCACAGAAAGAAAAGTAGGACATGGAAGGAAAAGGCATACTGGGCCTATTTAGTGGTCAACATGTAGAACTTTAATTCTTTTTAAATAAAAAGGAGAGTCGATGCCAGAAAAAAAAAGTGGGGGAGGTACAAAAAGAATACTTCCCCATCCATCAGAGGCAATATGGCCTTGCTGACATCTTAATTTGGACTCTGGCCACCTGAATTGTGAGGCGATGCATTCCTGCCATTTTAAGGCACCCAGTTTGTGGTGATGTGTTTTGACAGTCCTAGAAAATGGATACCTTATAGGACACCAGCCTTATTTCTCCCTATATGTGGTTACAATCTTGGAAGTTCTTTGTAGCAATCATACACTGAAATTAATTGGACCTGTGCTGAAAGTCCAAGAATAGAGAAAACAGGATCTTAATGATAGCCATGAAATGATAAATCAGGATAATCAATTCTGACCTCTCCTTATTCTTCCTGTCAGGCAATAAATCCCATTTATAGCATTGCAATTTTGAGAAGGAATTTAGTTACTTGCAAACAGAAACATCCTAGCCTATAGTATGCACTACACAATTCAGGATAGCACCCCAAAACAGAGTATGAACTCTATTTTATGGAGTTGCTCAAAGCTGCAGCTCTGCTTATTTCCTTGTAGTCACTTTGTGTTCTTCAGCATTATAGCGAGTAAAGAAGCCTGAAGGCTCTCCAGGCTTTAGGGTTGACAGTAATATCTCGAGAGCTGTATTGTGAGAATCAAATAGTATATATGGATAATTCTGTAAATTACATAATCTCCCCCAAACTTTATCTAATTTGTAAAATGTATTTAATTTTTTGTACATGATTTTGAGGATTAAATGAGAAAGGAAAAATATAAGCACACATTAAAAAGTAATCACAACGAAATGGTACTGGCACAAAAACAGACACATAGATCAATGCAAGAGAACAGACAGCCAGAAAGAAACCCACACCCTTATGGTCAACTAATCTACGACAAAGGAGGCAAGAATATACAATGGAGAAAAGACAGTCTCTTCCATAAGTGGTGCTGGGAAAACTGGACAGCTACATGTAAGAGAATGAAATTAGAACATTCTTTAACACTATATACAAAGATAAGCTCAAAATGGATTAAAGACCTAAATGTAAGACTGGATACTCTAAAACTCCTAGAGGAAAATATAGGCAGAACACTCTTTGACATAAGTGGCAGCAATAGTTTTTTGGATATATCTCCTAGAGTAATGGAAACAAAAGCAAAAATAAACAAATGGAACATAATTAAACTCAAAAGCTTTTGCACAGCAAAGGAAATCATAGACAAAACAAAAATACAACCTACTTATCATATTTGCAAATGATATGGCCAATAAGGGGTTAATATCCAACATATATAAACAGCCCTTACAACTCAACATCAAAAAAACAAACAACCCAATTAAAAAATGGGCAGAAGAACTGAATAGAAATTCTTCCAAAGAGGAAATGCAGATGGCCAACAGACACATGAAAACATGCTCAACATCACTAATCATCAGGGAAATGCAAATCAAAACCCCAATGAGATATCATCTCACGCCTGTTAGAATGGCTATCATCAAAAAGAACACAAATAACAAATGTTGGTGAGTATGTGGAGAAAAGGGAAACTTCTTACACTGTTGGTGGGAGTGGAAATTGGTGCAAACAATTTAAATTGGTGTGAAAATAGTATGGAGGTTTCTCAAAAAATGAAAAATAAAACTGCCGTATGATCCAGCAATTGTACTCCTGGGTATCTATCTGAAAAAAAAAAAAACCTACTAATTCAAAAAGATACATGCACCCCAATGTTCATAGTAGCATTATTCACAATTGCCAAGGTAAGGAAGCAACCTAAGTGTATACCAACAGATGAATGGATAAAGAAGATGTGGTATGTAATACAATTGAATACTACTCAGCCATAAAAAAGAAGGAAATTTTGCCATTGGCACCAACATGGATGGACTTGGAGGGTATTATGCTAAGGGAAATAAGTCAGACAGAGAAAGACAAATACTGTATGATATCGCTTATATGTGGAATCTAAAAACTACAACAAACTACTGAGTATAACAAAGAAGAAGCAGACTCACAGATATAAAATAGAGAACAAACTAGTGGTGACAAGCGGGGCAGGGAGAGGGAGTGGGGAGGGGGAATATAGGGGTGTGGGGGGGAAAGGGCTGTTATGGGATTGTATGAAATCATGTGTGTGAAACTTTTGAAAATTGTAAAGCACTACAGAATTTAAAGAATACTTCATTCAATAAAACATAAAGGGACCTGATTCAGCAGGTGGAAAAAAAAAGTAATAGATTTCTAAGAATCTAAAATTTGCTAGTGCTATTACTACAATGATTACAGTGGCTCCTCTGCCTATTTCTACTGAAATTATAAAATCACTGCAGGTTCTACAAACAAAAGGTACTGTAATTGTACAAAAGGCGTCCTCTGTAGACACCATGCTTTATTCACCTCAATATTGAAATCAAGTCTAAGTACAATAAACAAAGAACATTTATCAATTTGGGGATAAAAAAGATGCTAGGAAAAAAAGTTAACATGTTCCACTCTTTAATAAGTAGGTAAATGACCGTGAGAATGTGAATGAGCAAATACCAACACAATCATGTTTAAGAGGGGCAAATGGAGAATATCGCTTGTACAAAAAGATTCACAATGTTGGAGGAATTATATTACCTGATGTTTAGCCTTACTAGAAGTTACAAAAGTCAAGAGTGTAGAAGAGACTGGCATAAAAATTGACAAATAGAACGAAGTAAATATAGAGCTCAGAAACGGACTCGTGTATACAATCATATGATACTTAACAAATTAGCCACAGTAATCCAATGAGGAAAGGATGGTTTTCAACCAATGGTGCTAGAATATCTCAACATCCATATGGAGAGAGAAACTCTCCATATGTCATGTTTTACATCAAATTTAATTCAAAATGAAGCATAGACACAAATGCAAAAGCTAACACCATCAAACTTCAAAGGAAAACAGAGCACATATTATCATCATGGCAGTAGGTAGACAGTTCTTAGATTTGTTACAGAAAGTAATGATCAAGAAAGAAAAGAACAGAGAAATTAGGCTTCATTAAAATGAAAATGTTTGCTCATAATACCCAATTAAAGAAAAAACATGGTCAAAAAAGTGGAAGAAAATATTCGTAAAACATGTATTTGACAAAGAATTGAATATCCACTATATATAAAAAGATTACAACTCACTGATAAAAAGACAAGTACCAATAAAAAAGAACTAATGATTAAAACAGAGACTTCAGAAAGAAGATACACAAAGGAACAAGAAGCATGTAAAAAAGTTTTGAGTATCTTTAGTTATCAGGGAAATGCAAATAAAAGCCACAATGAAATTCCAGCACATACGCAACAGAATAAAATTAAAAATACTGACAGCACAAGATGCTGGGGAGATTACGGAGCAAATGGGACTCTCTGCTCTTCCTGGAATAAGGCAAAGAATTTAGTAAGACTGTAAAATGTTACACCTTTTTGGGAGAAATTTCAATCAATTTCTTTTAAAACTAATCACAAAAATATTGTACATTCCAGAAACTCCTAGGTATTTAGCCATAGAAATTAAAAGATATCTTCATGAAAGTGCTTTGTACAAAACACTCAAAGCAACTTTTAAAGAGTCAAAAAGTTAGAAACATCTCAAGTGTCAATCATAGAAGAACAGACAAATAAATAAAATGGATTAATCTATGGATAGAGGGATGGATAGACAGATATGCCAAAAAGCATTTAGAGTGAAATAATAATGTTAGAATCTTGATGGTAGTTATATGGGTTTTCATTGAAAAATGCCTTAATCTTTGCTATACTTAGGTAAGTTTCCATAATAAAATATTGGGGAGAAAACTGTTCAACAGAGGAACAGACTGCTTCTCAAAGTGGTACGTATCAGATGTCCCGTCTTTCAAGAACACTGCAAAGGATGAGCCTGTGTGTTGGGTAAATGAATGGTAGGGAAGAGCTTACTATTAAAGGCTTCATAAAATATCCATAGTGAAGCCCATAAAAGCAGCTTACAGTGGTGGGTGCATTACATAAATGGCAGGGATCATTAAAGAGGACTGAGAGGCAGATCAGCCAAAATAATAAACTGGATTTCCTGGAAGGTTAGAGAGATTATTTGCAGAATAGAATAGATGAAATAATGATCAAGTGAGGTATAAAGGAACATGAAACATAATTATTAACCCTGTGAACACTAAATTAAAATATTTACATCTACATTTAGGGTGAGACTAATATATGTTACCCTTTCCCTCCCTCAAATTGTAAGAAGATTCCTTGGGTGACCTACATGCCACCTTGGCATTTGTTCTCACATGGGTGTGTTGAGGGCTTGTGTGAACTGGAAGAAGTTTAGAGAGGGAGTACTGATTTTTATTAGGAAGATTATCTTACTTCTCTGCTCAAAATCCACCACTAATTTCACTCAGATATAAATGAGGATACTCAGTCAAAATCCTCCAAATGTCCGTTTCCCCTCGTTATCTCTCTCATCTCATTTTCTATTACTTTTACTCTCACTCACTGCATTAAAGAAACAGCCTCTTTGCTGTTTCTGGAAAAAGCAAAGCCTACAAGTCAACTGATAACAAAATATAAAACCCTATAAGGCCTCATATTATTAACCTACTTCATGTATACCTGCCGTTTTATACCAAATGCAACGAATCTATGCATTCGGAATGAATGAATGCATTCTATGAATCTATGAATCCATGTTAATTCAGAGTATTATTGTACATCTGAACTAAAGATCTTAACAGACACCTTATCAGAGAAGATACACAAATGGCAAGTAAGCATGTGAAAGATGCTTCACATCATATGTCCTCAGGGAAATGCAAATTAAAATCACAACGACAACCTGTTAACCAAAAGCCAGAAAACGCCAAATGCTGGTAAGGATATGGAGCGATAAGAACTCTCGCCATCGCCGTTGTGAGTGCAAAACGGTGTGGCTGCTTTGGAAGACTTTTGGCAGAGTCTTACTATAAGATCCAGTAATCGCATTCCTTGGTATTTACCCAAATAAGCTGAAAATTTTTGTCTACACAAAAACCCGTAGATCAATACTTAGAACAGCTTTATTCATAATTGGCAAAACTTGGAGGCAACTAACATGTCCTTAAGTAAGTGAATGGATAAATAATCTGTGGAAAATCCAGAGAATGGAATATTATTCAGTGATAAAAAGAAATAAGCTATCAAGTCATGAAAGACCTAGAAGAACCTTAAATGCATATTACTAAGTGAAAGAAGCCCTCCTGAAAAGGTTACATACTGTATGATTCCAACCATATGACAAGTTGGAAATGGTAAAACTCTGGAAAAATAAAAACATCAGTGGTTTTCAGGAGTTAGAGAGGAAGGAGGTTGAACAGGCAGAGCACAGAAGATTTTTAGAGCAGTGAAACTACTCTGTATGGTGGAGACATGTAACTTAAAATTTGTCCACACCCTCAGAATATACAACACCAAGAATGAACCCTAATGTAAACTGTGGAATTTGAGTGATGATGATGTATCATTGTAGGTTTATCAGTTTTAGCAAATGTACCACTCTGGAGGAGGATGTTGGTAACAGGGGAAGCTATGCATGTGTAGCGGTGGGGGGTTTATAGGAAATCTCTGTAACTTCTGTTCAGTTTTGCTATGAACCTAAAATTGCTCTAAAAAATAAAGTTTATTTTAAAAAGTTAAAATCTTAGAATTACCTTCCCCAAAACAGTTCCTTCCATAAAGATTTGGAATGAAGTATTGATCACCCTCCACTCTCAAATACTTATAAGAAGACCATGTTAAATATGAAAAGCTTATTATGCATCAGTTAAGATGCTGACTCCTAATTAATTTTATCTTAAAATGTCAATAAACTAAAGTGACAATGGATAATGAGTACTATCACATCAACTGCAATTATAACTATTCGGTGATATTTCTACTTTTAGGATTAAAATAGTAAAGCTGAATTTTTCAGTAGATGCTCTTATCTTTTTTGTTTTTTTCTTAATTCTCTTTCCCTGGATACAGCCCTTGTATTTGAGGAAACAGACTAAAGCTTTAAAACTTTCATTTTACTTTGATTTCTAAGATTCAAACTTCATTTCCACAGAGGCAGAAACTGCAAGCCTGCCTGGTAGCTAGTAACCAGGTGTTAGCTATTCACTTTTTTGTTTCTGCCAAAAAGCTGGAAGCAATGAAATGAAATGACTGTTTTAGGGAGAGCACCTACAAATTTCATCACAGGAAGAAACTATAAAATTGATAATCTATTTTTAAAAACTCAAATATCTTTGGGAATGCTTTGGTAATATAACTTTCTGTTTACACAGATCAGAAATTTTCAGACTTGCTATGCTATTTTTGATGTTAGATTAAGAGACAGACAATGCCCAAATAATGACTTTTTTTTTTTTTTTGTGGTACGCGGGCCGCTCACTGCCGTAGCCTCTCCCGTTGCGGAGCACAGGCTCCGGATGCGCAGGCTCAGCGGCCATGGCTCACAGGCCCAGCCGCTCCGCGGCACGTGGCATCTTCCCAGACCGGGGCACAAACCTGTGTCCCCTGCATCGGCAGGCGGACTCTCAACCACTGCGCCACCAGGGAAGCCCCCATTAATGACATTTTTTAAAACTAAATGTAAAAAGTCATTTTAAAAATTACTTTAATTTGGAAGAAGTTTTGTGTGGTGTATGAAAAGTTATGTGCTTTCCTAAAGACCTCCAAATATTCTGTGGTTATATCTCAGACAACCTTGGTATATAATTCTCAGATGTCAGTGCTTCTTAGGGTATCGCTATTGGAGATCAGAGGATGTTTTTGCAGACACAGCAGGATACCTTGTAACAAATCAGTTTCTAGAAACAGAATTCACAGCATGTTGAATTCTGACCTTCGTCCTTTTAGGCTTTAAATTCCCAGTCCAACCAGCAATGGATATTTTATAATAACTCTTCTTACTATAATTCCCTATTTTTAAATACTTGTGCCTATGTGAGGCTAAGAAACAGAATGAATCATAGACCACACTGCATATTTGAAATTTTTGGCAGATCACTCATTGATATTGGATATATAAATGACCTAATTTATTAGTCTCATAATTAGTTACAATTATTATATCAATCACTGAAGGGAAAATTAACATACATTAATTTATAGGACTCATCATTTGGATTCTACTCTCAAGTCATTATCAACTGCAAATGGTACTTGGTAATTGGAATATGATCACCTCATTTCTTATCAAACCAATCCCATTAAAGAGACTGTATCTGACTTCTGTGTAATTCATTTTCTTCATGAAGAAATGAAGGCTTGACCAGAGAGTGATAATCTCTTCCCTTGACTCTCTGCATTGGATACTTGTATAATAACACCAATGACATCAACTAGTCATCAGTGACTAAAGCGTAAATATGTCTGTTAATCAGTGAGAGACTAAAACCAATTAATGACTAAAATAAATTTCATTACAGCTGAAATTAATGATAGAAACCAGAAAACTGCATATATTTCCAGAAAGAACGTGTTAACCTAGATCCATTACTAAACTGCTCATTGGAAGGCTGCATAAGGCTTTGATATTTTAGCCACAACCTTTCTCTAGCTGATAAAAATAATATCATTTCCTTGCATGGCTTGAATGATAGAACGAAGGCATTAAATTAGCACGCTTGTACATCCAGCACTGAACGTTTCCCATATTCCAGACCGAAATTTTGCACAACCAGCTGGACCATTCAACTTGATATTTCAACGCAATGTTGAAAGTGACATATATAAAATTGAATTTCTTGTATTATTTATTCTCCCCAAGAGTGCTTCTGAATTCCCTTTCCTGCTGGTGTTAACATTATTATTCCTGTCATACAATTTTGAAACATCTGAGTAATATCTGCCTTTCCTCTCCCAAGCTCTCTAGAGCCACTTGGTCGCAAGTCCTATCTATTACCTCAGTACAGTATCTTAATACACATAACAACTGCTTTCAAATTATACAGGATGCTGGGAAGTGTAGAGAACTGAGTCAATACTCCTTAATGCACCTGGAATTAAAATGGTTCTGGGAAACATCAACAGAAAAAAAGACAGTTATTCAGGCAACTTATTTAACCCCCAGTTTCATCCCACCTTCTCCTGAAGGAGAAAACACACAGAGGCACACATCACACAAACGCACACATACACACACACATTCACCCTCATACACGGAGACTCACTACCCAAAAGAGAACTCAGCTAGAGATGCTTTATATTCATATATTCAACAAATCGGAATACCTCCTATATGCCAGTCATCATGCTAATACTAGGAATATGAGCTTTTAATGGAACCAAATTGATTCTACCATCATGGAGCTGATTTCTTTCGTGATCTAATCAGGAAAACAAAATTACAAAGACAATAAGATTTCGATTTGTAACAAGTTCTTTGAGTAAAACACACAATGGGCAGAGATAAATAATAATGTAGGAGGAGGGTGACTACTTTCATTATTGAGGCTCTTGGAAGAGGTGACAGCTAAGATGAGACTTGAAAGGTGAAAAGAAATCATCCAAGAGAAGGGTGGGAAAGAAGAATTCCATACACAAGGGCAAGTATGTCCAAAGCTCCTACCATAGGTATGAGCTTGACATGTTCGAAATTTTTTAAAATGTGAAATAAAACTAGTACTGCTGGAGCTTTAATGAGTGTCTACAGAGGTGTATGTGTGTATATCTGTGTGTGTATGAATCAGGGAGGGAAGTTGGTCTATGTATGTATATAAGTTTGCTAGGGGTACTATAACAAATACCACTAACTGGGTGGCTTAAACAACAGAATTTCATTCTCTCACAATTCTGGAAGCTAGAAATCCAAGATCAAGGTGTCAGCGGGGATAATGTTATTCTGATGCCTCTCTCCTTGGCTTGTAGATGTCCATCTTCTCCCCGTGTCTTCACATCATCTTCCCTCTGCTCATGTCTGTGTCCTAATCTCCTCTTCTTATACGGACATCAGTCATATTGCATTGGCCCACCCATAGGGCCGCATTTTATGTTAATTATGTATTTAAAGGCCCTATTCTCAAAAAAAGCCCCATCTTCCTAGGTACTGGGAGTTAGGACTTCAACATATGAATGTTTTGGTGGAACACAATTCAGCCCAAACAGTATATACAGGTATGCATGTTACATTATGTACAGTATGTGTACATGTGGATGTATTTGTACTGTGTGAGTATGTAGGAGGGAAGAGGTATTGTATATATGTGAGTGTATATACAGGTGTAAGTGTGTATGTGTAGGTATGTGTATGTTTATGCTTGTGTGTGTGTATGTGTGTGTGTGTGTGTGCACGCATATGCTACCTTGGAATGGGAAAAGGTATGGTTAAGGAGACATATAGAATATCTAGTGATATAACCCAAGAATATACACTGATAAAGAGTTCTCAAAGTGATTCTCACACACCTAGTCTGGGAAGCACTAAGATTTTATGGTACAAATAGAAGAATAAGTCTTTGATAGGAGAGGAGTTGTGGAACTTTCTCCAACATAAGGGAGGGTAGAAGAAAATGAGTAAAAGGGTGTATAGGTTTTTAAGTTTGGTGGTGGCAAGGGAGGAGACACCCCATATCCTGCCTTCAAAGTGAATTATGCAATACTGTCATCAGATGTGGGAGAAGAAAGGGCAAGAGTATGGGAATCCTTTTAGAATGGAGGGTAAAATGGTTAGGAGATAGTATCTGGGAGAGTGCGAAAGCAAGTATAACTGAAAAACGTACTTTGAGAGTTGCTGTGAAGTACTTGATGTCAACTTGAGATCATAAATTTGTAAATGAAACCAACAGACACATTTATGTTTATTCCTCCAACAAATTTCAGGAAAGGAGACTGTGTTTGAGTTTATCAAAGTTGGTTTTTCATGAATAAAGTGGAAGGAAAGAAAAACAAGGTAGTGAGGGTATTTATAAAGAAATAATAATAACGGGCTGTGGGATTTCTGCCAGGAAGGAAGATAACTGAAGCCAAACTGATTTCGGAATTCACTTAGCTAGCTCTCTCTCTCCACATCTGTGGTACTTTGCTGCTATGTTTTTCTGAAATGATGTTAGTTGACTGCTCAGATGCCTCTAGCTTCTCTTCCCAGATTTTACCCAAGATTTGTTTGTCTTTATCCCATTACAAAATATCCCCAGGTTTTTCACAGTGCTTTATTTTGGAATATGCTATGCACTCTACTGGTACACTCACACACACACACACACACACAACTTAAGCCAATCTTCCTGATTATGTGTCAGTGTAACTAAAAGAAAATGTAAAAGGAAGTAGAAAATAAGATAGCAAAAGAAAAGAAAACACATACTCAAAGTTTTAAGACAACTGTATGTACTTAACATTACGTTCATTATCACCATGCTGTTGGCACTGTACAAAGCAGCCCTACACATTTGGAACTAATATTTTTATCCCTATTTCATTTTCAGATAAGGACATGAGGAATTAGAGAGTTCAGTTAATTTACCAAAGTTTACATACCTAGCAAATCACAGCTGGAATTTGGATTTAGCCTATCTACTTTAAAATCTAGATTTTAAAAACCAGTATATTCTATTGCTTCCCAGTACCCACCTATTGATTTATATACATACATGCTAAAAAATAAAAATAAACCCACCTCTATTTCTATGTGGCACTACTTGGTTATGCTTAGTATTTTTAAACTCTCATGTTATGTTCTATACGTATAAATTTCATGTGTTTCATTCCGAGAAATAAATTATTCTTTTAAAGGAAAATTCCTAGAAAGTTAATATTACCCTGGCTTGCTTCCTGTGAGTACCAGAATGGCTAAGTTCTGCCTTGTTCATGTGTCTGCCTAGAACAATTTATTTGGGGAATCTTTAACAGAGAAACTTACGATTGAAAACAAGGGGACTATTTTAGAATGATAATGTCCTATGGAATGGGAATTATATGCAAGCTATGATAAAGATAATTATTTTATTGAGGCAAATGATATCCAGTGGGACCTCTGCACAGTGTTTTCATTCTCTCTATACAAACAAGCCTTTGAGGATCCTCACCTTGATCTGTGTACTTACCTAGTCTAGATTTCTCCAATTTTTAATTTTCTGTATGTCATACATATCATTTTCCCTCAGGTCATTTTATTGTATTATAATCTGAAGTACACTCTCCAAATTTATTCTGCTAATTTCTGCTCAGCGGAAGTAAGTCAGGGACATTTTATGTTTCAAATTCATATACAAAGTCTTGAATAATGATATTTGGAGGTTGCTTCCTTTTTATACAGCATCCAGAGGGTTCTCACTAGTTATCTGTCAGTCACAGAATTACTTTTATATTGGCTGCATTTGTTTGTTTGTTTGTTTGTTTGTTTTTCAAAACTTTCCCCATCGGGCTGAAGTAAGGATGGCACAATGCTTCCCTGAGTATCCAAATTCCCCCTCCCCCTCCCCCCCTTCTTTTTCTTCTTCAACCATGTTACACACATTCTCTGATGGCTTCATAATTATTACATCTAGTGTTTTAATCAGGGTTCACTCTGAGAAGCAGAATCGCAGAATCATTAGGGATACATATATGTTTATATTTTTATTTTATTTATATTTGTATTTGAATTTATTATAAGGAATCACCCTATATAAATGTGGGGGGTTGATGAAGAAACTCCGAAGCCCTCATGATAGTCAGGGAGGCAAGATCCCAAGAAGGCGTGACCCCTACATGCCTGATCTGAAACCTGTGGTAGTTAGGTAGCAGTCAGAAAGAAAGACTCTCAGGCGAGGAAGAGAATTGCAGACCTAGTGGCATGTGGAGTCTTTCCCTCAGCAAAGGCCTGCCCTTCTTAAACTGCACTTCTTACTGGCTACGTCAGCCCCCTCCAGCAGTCTCCTTTCCATTAACTTAAAGTCACCGATTAGGGATTCTAATCACATCTGCAAAATCACTTCACGGCAGCACCTAAATTGATATATGTTGAATAATTGGGAGGCGGATGTGGATACTATAAAATGACTGCTATTCCCTTTTGTCCTTTGACTCTCCTAAAAGAATATCCCCTGTAGCCCAACATAATGGGAATCATACGAGAAAGGGTAGTCTAAGGACTGTAGTTCAGTTTAGCCAAGTTGACCTATCAAACAGGTATCACATCGAGAATTCAGTCTAACACTGAATCAAATTCTTTTAAAAAGGAATACCCTGGGATTGGAATTGAACATTGGTTAGAAGAACTGTAAGTATTTTTGTCAATATTTACTAAGAAACAACAAGTAAGCATCAGCAGGCACTGTGAGCTGTGTATGTAATGCTCTTTGTCCTCTCCAGGGACTGCCTCTTCCCTTTCCTGCACTGTCTTGCGTAGAAGTACTGCCATGTGACCTGGTCTTGGTCAATAAGAAGTAAGAAGAATAATTTGGGAGGTTCCTCAGAATATTCTTGCTTTACCTGCTTCATTTGACACCGGCTTTCTTGTATATTCTTTCTTTAAACATAGCATGAAACAGGAGTTAGAAGAGCTACTATGTGACCATCATGGGAAGTTTATAAGAATTACATATTTCAGCTCTGGCATTCCTGAGGTCTTGAACCTTTTCTTATCTGAGAATAGTAAACTATATTTAAAATCCAGTACACTCAGGTTTTCTGTTACTTGCAGAAGAAAACATATTTATCTGTAGTATATGCATATTATTGTATCTATAAATAGGCTTCTTGGCATTATTTATGAGAACTGACCTGACAATTATGCACATAAACATATGTACACAAGGTTATTTATTGGAAAATTTATAGCTGTAATACCAAACATAGAAACCAGTCTTATACCTCTTAATATATTAGATATTGAATAAATAAGTTAAATTATATTCAAAATATGGAAGCATGTGACCATTACATGAAGAAAGGCAATGTAATGCACACTGTGGTAATAATTTGTGATTAGTTGAGCCAGGATTCAACCCAGGCAGTTTAATTTGGAATCCATGCTTTTAGCAGCTATGCTAACCCCTTTTATATTCATAAATATAGGAATATTTTATGATAAATTATTAAATATAAAAGCAGATAATGAAACAGTATTATTTCTACACACTTACTCATACAAACTAAATACTTGTGTATTAACAAAATGCATTTTTATGCATGCATGAAGCATATTCTATCTATATATTTCATATATTTAAAATAAATATGAATTTTGAAATTCTGTTGAAGTAGTAAATTGTTTTGAAACTTATTAATGTTAGTCATATTCATATTTATTTTTACTTGCATAAACTTGCAAGAAGAAATGTGTTCAAATAATATTTTAAACAAATAAGAGCTTATGCAGTTCTTATAGTCTGGCTGAGTTAATTTTATAACAATAACATTATAATAATTTGTGAATTTATCAAAAAATGGTGAGTAAATTCCACTTTCTAAGAAATATATTTTTAAGTTAATGAACACTACTTTGAGAAAACATTTTAGAAATAAACACTTAAAAACTCTGACAGTCTCTAGTTTACAAGGTAACAATATCTGAGAGAGAATTATTAAAAGTAATTTTGAGTATTAACATGAAAGGTCTTTATATCTTTGGAAGCCTACTTAACAAAACTTTATGATAACAGGTTATAGAATAGGTATGGCATTTGGGGTAACTGGTCTTTAAATATTCTCAAAACATCTTCCATCTTTTCTAAATGAAGGATGGTATCTAACTTTGTATTTTGCATTCTCCAAATAACCTGTATCAATAACTTCTTAACTGAAAGTTTCTCCTTAAGAACTTTGCAAGTAAAATATATATTTTTTAAAATTTTAGTCTCATGAAGCTGACTTACTCCAACAGGTTATCTTATGACACGGTTTTATAACCTTTAGTTTCCTCTTTATGTATTTTAAAACTAATTGGCTAGTATTCCTCTGAATAGCTGATATATAGAACTGAACACAGTACTACAAAATTCCCCTTGTGCATTTCTATAAAATCCTGCTATGATACTGCAGTGCTTAAATGTTTACGGGTCTTCCTCCCCCATTAGAGTGAGAACTTGAAGAGCAAGCACTGTGCTCTAGTCCATTGTGGAAGAAACTCCCAGTATGTAGGAGTTCATAAATATTATATGAGTTAATGATGAAATAAATGACACATTTTAATAACAGCCATTACTTTCTTTGTATGTATTATTTTTCATTAGATTGGGAAAACACAATCTATTTCTTTGAGCCAGAAAATGTAAGGTGCATTCTGACATTATTTATGCTCTCTCTCCTTCATTCCTAAACAAAATACCTGCGACCATTTCTTTCCTGCTGGAGTTCATATATTATCACAAGGCATTCTTTCATTGCCGTGCACTGTTGCCAAATCACCACTTCTCAACTACATGTATTATTTTGAAAAATGTCTTTTTTCTAATCACTGGTCTCAATCCGTAACATTTCAATGATATCTATTTAATCATAATCTTTTCTCTATGTTAGAATTTCTGGAACACTTTGTTTCTCAACTAGAAAGTGTTATGTAAATCATCTTAGGCAAAACAAAAACAAACAAAAAGAAAAGTGTTGATCTTTGTCAACATCCCCATGATATCACTTCTGAGAAATACTTTCTTGCTTATGTTTACTTACTTGCCTTCCTAATTATCTGTGTCATACTTGTAATGGAGCATTGGTCCCCTTCCTCCTTAAATATAAATTTGATTTGGTTGGTGATTTAACTGAATTATATGTTTGATTTGGTTTAGTGTGGTTTCCTCATAAGGTGAAATTTTTTGGTAAAGAAACAATAAAATTCTCTTCTCTGATATTTAGCTGTTCAATTCCCATATCTTCCATCTTTGCTCACAGGCAAAATGCTTCAACTATTCAAAAAAATTGAAATACTATCCCAAGTATTATTTTCCTGTCTTAAATTTCAAAGTCATCAAAGATACATTCATATGACTCATAGAATTTCTACTATATATTTGACAGTTCCTTTGATAAGATTTAGTTTTCTACATAAAACACTTTTATCTGGTACAGCAGAGTCTTCAAACTCTATTAAGATTTCCTTTTTATTGATCTAGCATTTACATTCTTTACATATGATAAGCTTCTTTACATATGATAATGCTTCTTTGTAAAATTAAAAAATAAAAATACATATATACAGAAAGCAAACAGAATCAACTTAAAAAAAAAACCAAAAACATGGTTTCTTACCCATAGGCTAATCTTAGCATGTTTTCAGACCCTGAGTCTACCAACTAAAGGGAAGGCTGGGTCTCTTGAGAATAGATTCTGAAATGTCACTGAAAAATATAAAATAAATACTCCTCCAGTCCTTTTCCTAAAAAGACCTGCATCCATTTACCAACAAAAATTTACACTGGAGAAGAAGATGAGATCCTGTTGGATACAGGGGGTGATCTGCCACGAGTGACAGGAGATGTAAAATAAAATGCCATCACGTTCCTTTAGTTAGAGTGGAGGCATAAGAACTGGTGATAAATGAAATCCGAACCCAAGTTCATCTCACAGTGATTCCAGTGAGTTCACAGGCCTACCTGTGATAGTGTGATTTATAATAAGAAATACATATTTGGTCTTCATCCCTGTTTTTGTCTGTTTGTTTTATTTCAGTGTCAGTTGCTTTACTGCTGTGTAACAAACAACTCTGAAACTTCATGGCTTAAAACAACAACAATTTGTTATTTATTATGTAGATTGAGTAAATATAGTTCTTCTAGTTCATGTGATATTGGCTGGGTTGCTGGGATGGCTGGAAGGTCCAGTCTTCATCCCCGTTTTTGGCACAGAGCTCCTAAAACCCTTGGAATTTCCTAAGTGATGAGACCCATAAAGGTGTCCTTTGTTATATTAATGAGGTGGCTTTTGGAACATTCCTAAGGATTGGGATTGAATCACCAGAGGAACCAACCCTGTGATTAGAGGGTTGAAACTTTCAATCCCACCTTCTGACCTCCAGGAAGGGGAGAGGGGATGGAGACTGAGATCAATCCTCAGTGGGCAGTGATTTAATCAATCATGCCTAGGTAATGAAATCTCCATAAAAATCCAAAAGAGAGCTTCTGGGTTGATGAACACAAGGAGATTCCAGGAGGGTGGTACGTGGTAAGAGGGAATAGAAGCTCTGAGCCCTTCTCCCATATCTCGCCCTATGGATCTCTTCATCTGGCTGTTGATTTATATCCTTTAATATCCTTTTTAATAAATCAGTAATATAGTGAATAAACAGGTTTTCTGAATTCTGTGAACTGCTGTAGCAAATGAATAGAACCCAAGGAGGGGATTGTGAAAACCTCTAATCTGTAGGCCATCACCTTTTGGGCAGCTGCTAATCAGGGAAGGGAGGGGATGCAGACACAAGGGAGGAACAGCCAAGAAACAACAGTGCAACCTTGGGGCAGGGTCCTGGTTCTGCCTTAAGGGATACACATAACAATATGTTTGCACTCTTTATAGAACTAAAACCCCCAACAAATGCAAGATGTTAGCATTCTTCATTTCAGAGAAGATCACATCACAGTTTGATAACCTCCAGAAGCTCATCAAAAGACCACCTGAGGCCAGATTAAAGGAACCAGAGAAGCTCATTAGGAAGAAGCCACCTGAGGCCAGATTAAAGGAGTGCAGGCCCTACACACAAACACCCTGATCTTTATCAGCAACCCTGCCCTTTAACCACTGCTATAAAACTCCTCACCAAATCCTCCTGGGTTGGAACACACAGTTTTTGAGGGCACAAGTCCACTGTGTTCCCCTTTGCCTGGCAAAGCAATAAAGCTATTCTTTTATACTTCACCCAAAACTCTGTCTCTGGGCACCAGTACACAGAAGCCAAGTTTTAGGCATCAGCCAGAAGCGCAGGTAACAACCTCAATTTGTGATCTGAAGATGGGGTGGGCGGCAGTCTCCTAAAAATGAACCCTTGACCTGTGTGATCTGATGCCATCTCCAGGTAGATAGTGTCAGCATTGAGGTGAATTGTGGGACAGCCAGCTGGTGTCTAGAGCATTGCTTATTGGTAGGAGAGCAATCCCCTTTCCAAACCAGAATTTGGTGACCAGAACCAACTCTACAAGCTTTAGATTATTTCTAGTATGTGAGAATAAAATTAGGATGATTATTCCAAACAGATGGCAGAATACTTGCACAGTTTCCCTAATCTGCAGTATAAGAGCTTTTTTGGTAACAAGGAGTAAGTGGCAGCTTCTGAAAATTCCCCTCCAACCCCACCTTGTGACATCAGCCAAGGCAATAAGCCAGAAGTCATGCTATAAAACCTTGGTGATATGGAAGAGATAAGTGACATCCTCAAATACTTAAATGAGATAGGAATCCTTGTCCTATTGTATCTGCTTTCATTCATTTGTATGGTTCCCTTGGGGGAAAGAAATGTGGTGTGTGGTAGATTATTCTACATTATCTTAAATTTAACCAAGTCACAGACTCAATTCCATTTGTTTCGACAGATGTGGCATCTTTATTGGAATAGATCCACATAGCCTCTAGCAATTGTTATGCAGCTATTCATCTAGTGAATGCACCCTTTTCAAGAGCCATTAGTAAATAGGATCAAAATCAATGTGCTTTTATGTGGGAAGGATAGCAGTGCTGTATCAATTTCTTGTCCCTAGGCCATATCAATGCTCCTTCAGGTCACTGTTAACCTTGATCATCTTGACAAGAAGACCATCATGCTGGAACTATATGCTCTGTCACCCAGATACAGCTACACAGATAGAATGTTGGGACAGCCAATGAAAGGCCAGGCTAACTTGCCAGCTGAGGGTTGGCACCATGTGGGATTGAGATATTGTCCTCCAGGATGTAGTATATGCTTTGAGCAAATACCCAATATAGGTTGCTGTGTCCCTAAAATCTAGAATATCTCAGTCTGGAGACAAAGAGATAGATGTTGGATTTGCTCCCTTCCACTCATTGCCAGTGACCCTCTTGCTAAGTTTGAACTTCTTTTCCCTGCATATTAGGCCTTGTCTTATTAGAGGCTTTAATTCTTGAGTTTGGAGTTGGGAGTCACACTGCTAAGGGAGCAAGAAGCATTCCTATGAAGCAGACTATGTGACTATCACCTAGCAACCTTGATTTCTCATCTCTGTGGATCAGCAGGCATGGAAAGGAGTTAACTAATCGGGACAATTGACACTGATTACCATGTGGGGCTAGGGATGCAAATACACACTGGGGTTAGGGAGGAGTATGCCTAAAACCTGTGCAGTTCACTGGGTGGAGTCTTGGTTTTCAAACCCAGTAATAATTGTAAAGGTGCAATTGTAGGAAATGTGACCTAACAAAGATAAGACAATTAAGGGTGTGGTGTGCTCCCATCAGACAACCAACTGAGACCAGCAAAAGTCCTGATCAAGGGAAAAGGAAATCTAGGATGGATCGTTGAGGAAGAAAATGATGGAGTACCAGTTATGGATTTGGGACTGACTATAGCAGTGGGAACTGTAGCTTGTTGAAAGAGACTCTGAGACAAAATGGATTGTATTTTGCCTCTCAGGAAAGTAGTGAAAATATGTGGTGTTCACAAAAAAGAGACCCATATTGTGGAGTGGGTGCTGGATATTGGAAGGGAATGAGGGTAGTTTCCTATTGCCAGTGGAGACTATATAAGCAACTGTCATAAACTGCTTCAGGTCTTCTTAGAACTAGGACACTTGGCAAATCGTATCATCCTAGCTGCCATGGAGAATGACCTTGTGTGTGCACAACCATCAGAACTTTGTTTCTTGCCCATGCTGCACACCCTTGGGTAGGAATATTAGGCTTTCTCTTTGGCACAGAGTCATAAGATACCATGGGACTTTCATTGTGCTCATATATTTACAACCAGAAGTGCAGGGAAGTTAATATCTCATGGAAAAAAAAATGTGATCGATGTAACACTGGAGAGCCAGAAGATAAATTATTTCTCTTTTCTTCACCTAGAAAGACTTTCCAGAAATTAATAAAGTTTGCTAGATAAAACTTCTGAGAAGCTGAGTAATGTTACACAAAATAAAAAGTGGTAGCCAGCTCAATATGCACTTCCAGAAATGCTCCCCTACTTTCCCAATCCCATTACCTTTTCAATCAATACTGCATTCTTGAGTTTGAACATCCTCATAAATTATTAACTCATAAGATTTCCCGCAGACTGTATTTTCTAGGGTACCCATTCTGAGACAAACACGTATCAGTGGACCAGTTCTCTTTTTGAGTAAATATTCATCTCATATAGTACATTTTTAAAATTTTGTATATCCTTACTCTGGCCTCTATTCCCTCTTTTTAAGCTAGTTAGAGCACCTTAAACCCTATCTCATTTGTCAAAGTCCTATCTATTCTTCAAAACCCTAAATAATTCCTTTTCTGATCTCTTGCATTATGCTTTCAAAATATTTTTTCAGAATCTATTTTTTAAATGTTATACTTTGTATAAATAACCAATCTTTCTATCTATATTTTAAGTTTATTAAAGCTAAGGATTATATCTATTTCGTCTTTCTAGTACTCATCACACCTATTATAGTCTTGTAAAAGTGTTGTGTAAATGTTTATTTTAATGCTAATTTATGTTCTCTTTTCTCTGTGTAGTCTCCCCCCCCCTTTTCTCTCCATTTGAATATGTAGTCAGGCCTCCGATGCTCTTTTACCTCAGAGTATTCATGTTTAACAAGTTGTAAAAACTTGTTCAATCTGTCTTCCTACATTTTTTCTCTTTATTTCTCATTCTATGGGGCATTATCCACAAAATAAGAGACTTAGTACACCCTTAAGAGAGCAAGAAAAAGGATAGATTTCTCCTTTACCTTCTCTTTCTTAAAAGATTATTGAGATCAGATAGGCTTGTGATATCCTTGACTCATGCCCTGTTTTATATTCATGTCCTAAGGAGGTAGCAAGGCCTCAGAGGGGAATGGTTGCATAATGCATCCAGGTAGACTGAGCATTAAGCTTCAGGGATAATAGGATCAAATTTTGTGCTTAATTGTCCCACTGAAGCAGTAATTTCTGAATTACTGCACAGGCCCCAGGGAGGACAAAGGAGCTCTACTACTAACGATGAGTTTTCCAACAGGCATGCAAGGCTGTAGTTGAAAGAGAAGTTTACTAGATTAAACAAAAAAATTAGGGTTTGACATTTATTTTATCCCCCAGCTTATCAAGTAAGATTCATGCCCATAAGACTCAAAACAGGTAATGAATTGAATTGATCATACATCACAGGTATCACCCATAACAGTCATGCTCCTTCTGTCTTTCCCCATGGGCTAGTCCTTTCAGCAGCTTCAACTAAGTTATTGTTTGCTGCAAGGCTCTGAATAATGTGGAATATTTTCAGTCTGCCTCTTTAAGCACCAGGTTTTTCTTTCTCCCTTAAAATGTACATTTACTTTTGCCC
Organism: Leucopleurus acutus; assembly: GCF_964270905.1. Lineage (NCBI taxonomy): Eukaryota > Metazoa > Chordata > Mammalia > Artiodactyla > Delphinidae > Leucopleurus > Leucopleurus acutus. The sequence goes on from NC_139160.1 coordinate 53,796,859, forward strand.
TTTCGTTTTCTGTTATCTTTGTGTCTACCCAGGTCATGTAAGTCTATTTTCTAGAGCTGTTAAGTCAAACCTTGATTATTAGGACCATTTTCCATCCTCCACATCCCCTGTTGCTGGCAACTTAAAAATCAACCAAAAGCAGTCATGCTTTCTTAAATTAAATTTTTAAAAATTTATCACTTCTCTTTATTGGTCATTTAATTCTACCAGTCTCTTATATTAGCATACAGAATGGAAACCATATGGCTAAATATGGCCAATGTGGATACATCGAATACTTTCTATATACCATCAGTTACAAGGTCTGTTTCAAAAGAATACACCAAACTATTTTTAGCGGGTGCCTCTTATTTTAATGAATTGTTTGGAATTAGGCAATTTTTTAAAGGCAGAATATATAATTATCTCTGGGATTTACACAAGTATTTAATATTCAAAATTTGAAATTGAGGAAAACAAACACAGTGCTTTTTTGAACTTGAATATTTCAAATCAATGCAGTTTTTTAAGTTTATAGTGTTTATATGGAAATAATGTAATGCCAAAGTCTTGACAGTTCCGCTTCTTGGCACTTTTAATTCTTACTAAAATTATGAAGTATTATTTTGAGATTTTTTTTTAATGGGTTTTGTTCATCTGAATCCATCCATGTTGAATATATTTTTAAGTTATTGAAGACTCAGGCTGTGAGACTGAAGGCAAGTTTCAGGAGCTAACCAATTTTACAAATGTCATCATTGGGAAAAATGAAAACTAGCGCCCTACAAGCAACTTGTATGAGTTATCTATTTCTTCAGAATATATTATCCTAAAAATTAGCAGCTTAAAGCAACAAACATTTGCCATTGGGCTAGCCAAAAAGTTCGTTCTGGTTTTTCCATAACACCTTACAAAAAACCCGAATGAATGTTTTGGCCAACACAATAAATCGTAGTTTCTGTGTACCAGGACTCTGGGCAAAGCTTAGTTGAGTGTCTCTTGCTCAAGTTCTCATGTAAGACTGAGGTCCAAATGGCAGCCAGGACTACAGCCTCAGCTGAAGGCTGCATTGGCAGAGGGTCTACTTCTAGGACTCACTCACATGGTTGTTCAAAGTACTTAGTCCTTGTGGGCTGTTGGATTGAGGGCCTCACTTCCTCATTGGCTATTGGACAGAAGTTTCCTACAGTCCTTGCCATATGGGCCTGTCCATAGGGCAGCTCAGAATATAGCCACTGGCTTCCCTTAGAAAAAGTATGTGTGTGAGAGAGAGTGGGAACTAAGATGCAATGTACAGTCTTTGTGTAACCTAATCTTAATAGGGACATCCCAAACTTCTGTCACAGTCCATCATTAGAAGTGAGTTAATAAATCAGCCCACACTCAAGGGGAAAGGATCACACGGCGATGTAAATACAATGAGACAGAAACCATTGGAGACCATCTTAGATATGACTACCACAGAACTGTTGAAATTCTTCTTTGGTCAGTTGTTATGGATATAAGGCAAAACTACAAATAATAAGACTTTAAAGTAGGAAGGATGCAAAGATTTCTTTTATGGTATGCAATTGTTTAACATTCAAAAAGAACACTTTCTTAACCGCAAATTCTTGACATTTTGTGGGAGGTCGGAGATTGTGAAAGTATTAGTGATGGCAATATAAGTGTTGTAAATTTTATAAATTTATGAGTGTTCTGAAATACAATGTTTGGACTGTTCTATTTTAATCTACCATCGTCGTTAAGATAAATTAAACAAACACCTACTACTGCCATTTCATGTATGTGGAATTCTATAATTGTGCCCATAAAGACTCTGTAACAGAATACCTTAACCTGTATCCATTCTTTTCACCTTTAGAAAATTGTTTACCCTTCACTAATTAATCATTGAAATACAGCTCCTTGAGACTATAAAGGGTTTTAGGAACATCTTCAGTTTTAGCAACTTGCATCACCAATTTTACATAAGAGGCTTTGTCAAACTTTGTTGAATGAGTTACTAAAGGAATGCTCAATGAACATATGGTCTCCCAATCATCAATTACCTCATTCACTTATCCCATTCAATTATCTCAACACAACTCTTTGTGTAAGACAATTATTATAGAATTGTTTCTTTCATATGATGAGATGAAGCCATGTTTTTTCTGATATTCCTACAGTCACACAGTTATCTATTCTGTGGAAAATTTGCAACTGGAGTCTGATTATGAAAAGTGATTTAAACATAAATTTGGCTAAATAAATACATTTTTCTGAACCATTACACAGATGCCAGCTATTTAAAATGAATGTTTATACATTTAGAATCTGACAAATAAATATATTTTTATATTATTATCATACTCATTGTGTTATAATGACATACACTGGCATCTAGGCAATAATGCTGCAGCCAAGTGATCTCTGGACTGAAGTGTTTGGTGCCTGTCTAATGCTCATGTGTACTTGCTCTGTGCCCAGGATCTCCAAGTTCTATAACTTTCTGTGCAAACGATCCAGGGTGAATTATGTAGTTTTAATGCTTTGGTAGCACCTTATTTGTCTGCATTTACAGAGACATGAACAGTCTCTTATAACTTGCTTGGCTATCTTCACTGAGGGCCAAGAACATATGCTCTTGCATTTATTTATGCATGTTGGTGGAACAGAATTTCAACAAATATTGACAATGTTGGGGTTTTGAGGGATTTGAATGTAATATTTTTGCTACAAGGAGTTTGTTTGTTTGTTTGTTTGTTTTTAGTTAAAACACTAGAACTTTGTTTAGTACTAACACATTATCAAATTGATAAGATGATTTAATATAAAATAATCACTTATGTTTATTGACAGGAAAAATTTTCAGTAATGTTCATATTGCCTATTCAAGGAACATGTTATTTTTATCACATGCACATCACCATTTGGTTTATGGAGAAAGAAACCTTGAAGATCCTGCACCTTGTCCTTAGGCTACCTTAAGGCTTCGGTGTAAACACTAAACGATTTGTTCTCTACACATTGTCCAACTACTCATCTTTTCTCCTCCCCTATCCACCTGCAAGTTCATTTATGTTCAAGATTTCATATGACACTTGAGTTCCTAATTTGTCATGTTGCAGTGAACTCCTAACATATTTGAAGGAAGAAGAAGAAACATGATCCATTATTTGTAAAATTTCAAAACAGCAGAAGAATAAAATCATTTCAAGTAAAAACAAATTGCTGCTAACGTTCTCCGAAAGAGTAAAAACTGTGAAATAATAACTGAGACTTTCATGCATGTCATACTTACTGTTTTATTCACCATGCCTATTATTATTATTCAGGGCAGCTAGAAGTCACTCGGTAAAGATTTAAAATTTAAACTGTTGAGAATATTCTCCCCACTCTAAGTACTGCACAAGCCCTTCGAAGAAGCTGGGCTTCCCCTTGTGAACCTAAACAAACAAGACCAGGCTTTGGAATGCCCTGCTAGTTTGTTTTCAACCATCATATATCTCCTGATGATGTGATAGCTGCCTGCCTTCCTGACCACAGTAGACACAAGCTTTCAGACTTCCCTCCTCTCCGTTCCTAGATAATCATAAGAACTATCTCTGGTCTCCTGTCAGGATAAAAGGTCAAAAACATCTCAGTGTTGACTTTTTGATAGGTGTTACCTAACCAGAATACTTGTATTTCAAAATGTAGTGATACTAAGATAATATGTTTACAAAAAAGAATCTTGTCTTCTGATGGTAGATATTCAAAGCTATGATATGTGGCTTGGGAGAGATGCCACTCAAATTACATTACAAACATGACCGCAATAGCCCTTATTTATAAAATGCCTATTTTATGTGCATGTAGGAAAAGTGAAGCAATTTAACAACACAGAGGAGGCTTTGAAGTAGGCTTTAAGGCATTTCTGAAAGCCAATCCACTCTGACATTACAATTTTTAATTTTTACATTAAAATTCAGTTTCATCCATAACGGATAAGAACCTGGTGCTTGGGTCTGGATCTGCCTTGGAGTTTGCCACCAGGCTCAGGCAGGCTGCATGTGCTACCTTCTGCTGCTGCCAACTGGACTCCAAGTCTTTGGGCTTCCTTTCTCCCAGAGAGAAGCATAAACTCTCTCACTAAGACTCTTACTCTTTGTTAGCTTTCCCAAGAGTAGGAGTCTCCCTGGCTTACGCTCTTGAATGATATTCCACTGAGATCCACTTGTCTACCAGCTATCCCTCGAGATTCATCTTGAGATGGTGTGGGTGGGGAGCGGCATGCTACAGATGTACTCCCGGAGAAGGTCACCCTAGCCTCTTCTTCAAAGTATCATTCAAAAGGGAGCTCAGTTGTCCATGCAGAAGCTGTGGACACCCATGCCAGTCCTCTCTGCTTGCCTCTCAGAAGGATGCAGTCATCCTTACACCCTGTGACAAGATGGTTTAATGAGCACGTGCCAATGCCAGGTCACTAGTCCATGAGCCCTTTCATCCTATAACCTTTCTTCTTGAATCATGTGATCATCAACAAATTCCTTCCCAGGCTTCTGCTCTGCAGGCAATTCAACTAGGGCATTAGCATGAGAGATTTTACTAAATCATGTGAAAATTTTGCATGGCTAAGACACTCATATTTTTATTCTGTGATAGTTTGAAATTTTAAATATTTATATATTTAAAGTACAGAAGAGTAGTACAGAGGGAGGAATTTAGGAGTTAGACGGAACTCATTAAAATACAATTCACCTTGGACCAATTATTTAAACCATCTGAATTTTAGTTTTCTCGTCAATAAATCCAGATTATTATTCCTCACAGAGTTGTTAAAGAGGTTGATGCACGTAAAAATTAAGCACAGTAGAAGAATCATTTTGAGGGACCAACATGCTTAGCCACTTTTTCTTCCACATTCTCTAGATTATTTCCATGATGATTTCACTGGTTAGGCTGCTCAGCACTGGGTTGATTATTCTGATTATTGTGACACACATTTCAGGTGACAACCTTCAGAAGGGGTGCTCAGCTAGCCAATTATCTTATGCTGTAGCGCTCATTTTCCTCGGGAAGATTTCTCTCCCTCTCTCTCTCTCTTCCCCTTCCGAATTAACTAGAAAACAACCAAAATTGTTCTCATTTTTAGTTTTCCCTTTCATGTCTTAAGAAATAACTTCCCGTTCTACCTCACATCAAATACTGGCATTTGGGAAGCCAAAACTATTACCTGTCACTCTTTTATTTCCCTCCACACATTCTGAAACAAGTTCAGATCCATTTACTTGTAAGTAACAGATGCTTTTTTTTATTATTTCCCCTACCCCACTTTTATTTGATCTCTTCCCCTCTGAGGAAGAAATCAGAACTTCCACACAGACCATGGAAAATCTCTGCACATCTGTTCCTGCCTATTTTCTTACTTGGTAAATAATCTTTTGTAAGATGTATACTATCCCTTACAAATAGTGTGACATTCTAGTGGACAGGCCTTATTTTAGTTATTGACAACTTCACACATGTAAGAAAAAACTAATTCAAAAATCATGAAAAGCATCTCCTAGGGACTTGATAAATCTATCTTAGGTGACACTTCACTAAATCCTGCATCTAAGAAACTTACTCTCATAATTTTACTTTAGAAACATGTTTCCCGTAATTAAAATATGCTAGATCATTTGTGTTTAATTCTTCTGAGAGTTTGAATTAACATTCTTCTATTAAAAATAAAACAAAAACGTAGCCATAAGGTTTAATGACAGCTCAATCTAATTCTGACTTTTTTTTCACACCTGGCTTCTGGCATTTTAGTTCTGTATAAAAATTTAAAGAATAATAATATTAATCATTATTAGTGATCTGTAGTGATTCACATATACAGAGATACAACATTTTAAAGCACTTCATGAATTAACTTTCCTAATTTACAACCAGGAAGCAAGAACGAATGTCTGATAGTCTTGGAAATATGTATCTGGAAGGTGCCCTCACTGCTACTGTAAACACTCTATATACCTCCTTAGCATTTTCTAAGCATGAAGTACATTTGATTTTGCCTACTTCCTAAAGCCAACCGGAAACATTTAGAAAAGTATAATCTGCTATGCAGTGACATGAATGATATGGAGACAAACAGAAGTTCCAAATGTAGTTCATACATTTCACTTTAGCCGTAACAAACTTTGTGGACTGATCACAGACAATATTTATCCTAACTCATGCATCCATTTGTTAACAGTAAAGTTTGTGTGTTATGTGACTACTATACGTGTAAAACATGTAAACTTGATATACCAGAATGGAAACGCCTTGGCTTCACTGAATTCAGTGGAATAAAGGTATGATTCATAAAGTAGCACCCCATCAAGAGGATACTCACTTTCCATTAAAGGCAAGACTACTTTATTCATATCTATTAGGAGAGGTGTCAGATATTCACAGGGTAACAGTGGGACTTTTATAGTTCTTTCTGGCCTCTTTTAAGTTATTAGATGAATAAGACACTTCTGATTTGTGAAAAGTTATAATTATGTGTGCAAACATGAGCTCTGACATGCTTTTGGGAGACTGGTTTTTCTGCATGCCTTTTTACAATCCATGGTAGTTTTCTTTCTTTCTTTTTTTTAATTTTTTGGCTGCGCCTTGCAGCATGTGTGATCTTAGTTCCCTGACCAGGGTTTGAACCTGCACTCCATGCATTGGAAACGTGGAGTTTTAACCACTGGACCACCAGGAAAGTCCCCATGGTAGTTTTGAAGAGGGACATATTTTAGTGAAATATGCCAATGCACATAATGCACCTTTATTGAGCAAATTCACATTAAAAATACAAATTATTTATTTATTTGTGGGCTAGAATAACACTGGTACCTGTAGCTTCTCTAGCATATAATCAGCAAATTTCTAGTTTCCTCCCAGCAGTAAGCCATTGTGGACAAGCAGGAAAATCTATGTATTCACCCACCTTGGTTGCTCAAGAAAACATTATTCGAAGTATAGGTGGATAAGTGGGTCGTTGGATGGATTGATCACTGGATGGATGAACTAGTGTAAAGAAAAATGAGTGACATAGTACCTTATTAGGTTTATGTGGGAAAAAAACCCCCAAAGAAGAGACTTTTTCCTAAGAATATGTGCTTTCTACTATTAGTGTAAAAATAATCAAGAATATATGCTAACCCATAAAACTTTCATTAGTATAATTAACAAAATAGTTTTATCACAAACAAAAACATCTGGGCAAGACTAAGATTATGATGATAATATGAAGTCTTTCTGTTTGCCAATTCTAAGAATTGGTCTGATTTGAGTTCCCTCAGAATTAATCTTAAGAAAGGATTCCAATACAGGTAGTTTCTTTGGGATGTGATCCCAGAAAATGCCAGTAGAAAATATGGAAATTGAGATAGGGAGGAACAGAAGCCAACAGAGAAGCTGTGATCGAACAAGTGCCCTCTGTGGGAAGTGGAGTTTAATCCTGCTGTGAGTTTGGCTATCAGTGTAGAGAACAGAGTTTTCAGAGTTAGACCACCAAACAGCAAATAAGTTTACAAATCTACCCTCCAGCTCTCTCATATATCAATTGAGGGCCATTCCAGGGAAGAAACATTCTTCCCCTAGCACTTCAGCTTTCACCTTTGTGGAGGAGACACCAGGGGCCAGCTTGGAACACTCATGCAGAGCTGGGGATGCTGAGAGTTGGGATTTGGATTGGAATGCTCAGAAACACTATGTGATGCGGGAGTCTCGGGGAGGCATGGATAGTAGCTGTTACATCACACTCCTTTCTCGTTTGGAAACTAAGACATGGCATTGTATACAAGGAGGATCATTTATTCATTAATTGTTTAATGGACATCTACCATGTGTCCCTCAGTTTATTTTCTAAGCTCTGGAGGTGAAATAGTGGGCAAGAGCAGATGTGGTTCCTGACCTCACCGAGCTTGCAGTCTAGTGGTCAAGATAAAAACAGAATTTCCTAAGTAAGTGCACCTTTACAACGGTCATAAGTTCTAGGAAGAAGAACGTGGTGTTATGAGAGCATATATGTTCTTAGTAACTGAAAATCTGTGTCAGTGTTATTGAGCCATCAAATAAATAAAATATTATACCGAACAGTAAAATATTGTGACCTGTCAAGATCATTCATTGCTTTTTCATATTTTCTACTCCATAGCACATACTTTTGTTACCTTGTTTCTTAATTCTGTTAGCAAGTACTGCTTTCCTCCTAATCAAGACATAGTTATCTACATATTTTTAGCTGGTTGTGAGGTCTTACACAAGAACAAAGGTGACATGAGAATGCCTGTAGGAAAGCAAAAGCTGGGACACAGTTTTAATTTGCCAGAATTTGAATTCATTCCCCAACCCATATATATGCAAGTCTATCAACAGAAGTTGGTAGGCTTACTGGCTGGAGGTGTTTAAGAACAACTTCTAACCAGCCACTGGGTTACATCAAAGCTATGATAATCCAGGTGCAACTCTGAGGATTCTAGCTTTAAAAATATAATGTGAAAAAAAAAGAGAGACAGCAGTGGTGACACACTTCGGTGTAGATATCTACCACAGAATTAAGCCAGGCAAATCACTAGACAACAAATTGCAAGGATGACACCCTTTAGGATGGTAGCTCTGTGTCCAGAGTTACTAGTATGTATCAAAAAATGTTCCGTTGTTCAACCAATAATTACAAAATACACAAAGACACAAGAAAGTGTAACTCATGTACAGGAAAAGAAGTCAATAGAAATCACCTCTGAAGGGACTACAACATAGGTCTTAGCAGAAAAACCTTTAATAAAGCTATCAGAAATATGTCCAAATATCAAAAAAAATTTTAAGAATTAGTCAATTAGAAGATAGATTAATAAAAAGTAACCAACTAAAGAAAAAAGACAAAAGCATCAATAAAAGGAGTGTTACTAGAGAAGAAAAAGGACATTTTATAATCACCCTGCACAGGTAAACTAGTCAAGAAGGTAAAACAAATATTAAAATACTCACATCTAACAACAGATCCACAAAATACATGAGGCAAAATCAAAATTTAAGCAAGATACAAACACTCAACACTAATAACTGGAGATCTGGATACACATCCCAGCAGTTTACACAAAAACTGGAAAAAAATAGCAAGTATATGGAAAACTCGAAGAACTCCATCAAACAAGTTGATTTAACTACTCTCAGCAACACTTCACCCAACAATATAGCACAATACATATGATTTTCAATGTCACATCTAATATTCTGCAAAATAGACCATATATTAAAACAAGCTGTAATATGCTTGAAAGAGTTGAAATCACATAAAATGTGTTTTCAAAATGAAATAAATTTAGAAATTAAGAAAAATAAATAAGGAAAAATTCATAAAAATGGGAAATTAAACAACACATATGTTGATCAAATAAGAAATCACAAAATAAATTAGAAAGTATTTTGAGCTAAATAAAAGATAAGCATATCCAAATTTATGGAATGTAGCTAAGGAAGTACTTAAATGAAATTTATATCTTCAAACATATATACATACATATATATACACATATTCAAAAAGAAAAATGATCTAAAATTAATTACTTAGGCCTCCAGCTTTATAAACTAGGAAAGGAAGATAAATCTATACCCAAACCAAGCATAAGGAGGAAACACATACAAATTAGAGTAGATATTATTGATGTAGAATAGAGAAAAACAATAGAGGAAATCAATAAAACCAAGATATTAACAATATTCACAAACTTTTTACTAGTCTGGCCAAAAAATGAAAAAGAAAACACAAATTGCAAAATGAGGCCTGAAAAGACGACATCATTATTGATGGTATAGAAATTAAAGAATTATAATGAAATCCCTTGAACAACTTTCTGGCAACAAACTATACAAATTACATAAAATGGAAAAATGCCTATAAAAACAAGAATTACTAAAACTTCATCAAGAAGAGACAGAACTCATTAATAGGCCTAAAACCAGTAAGGTAATATGATTAATAAATGAGAAATTTGCCATAAAGGGAAGCCCAACCCCAAATGACCACACTGGTTAATTCCACCAAGCATTTAAAGGAAACAAAAACAATTCTTCACAAACTCTATCAGAATACAGATGAATGAACATTTCTCAGCTCACTCTGTGAGGCCAGTATTACCCTGATACCTAAACCAGACTGAGACATCACAACAAAGACAAACTATAGACCCACATCCCTTAGGAGTACAGACCCCATAATCTTCATCAAATATTAACAAAACAAATACAAAAAAATACTTTTAAAAAGTGTATATCCATAGCTGATTTGGATTTACTCTAGCAATGAAAGGTTTATGTAACATCATCAATCGATATCAGGGCTGGGAATAGAGTGAGTTGAGTCTGAGTCTAGCATGTTAATTTAAAAAGTACCCAAACTCTCATGATCCTGAGACGGAGTATCTCCTTAAAGTTTGAACCCAAGTGCCTCACTTGACTCACCCTAGACAGACCCTGATCATTATTTCATACTTCATTAATAGAATAAATTAAAACCCCACATGATCATCTTGATAGATAAGGAACAAGGGCTGGAGAAAATCCAACACCAGTTCAAAATAAAAACTGTCAGCAAACTAAGAAGAGAAGGAAACTACCTCAATAATCCAACATCAAAAAGGGCATCTATAAAAAACTTACAGTTAAAATCTTGCAAAAAGTTTCCACTAGAATTGTAATTCTAATATTGTTAAGATTTCAAGTTTCCTTAAAATGATCTAAAGATTCAATGTATTACAAGTCAAAACTGTAGTTTCTGTTTTTTAATTAACAAGCTGATTCAAAAATTCATATGGAAATTCAAAACCACACTAGTTAAAACAACTTTGCAAAAGAAGAACAAAGATGACTAGAAGTATTTGACTGCCATTTTATCTCTTATCTTGGCATATCAACTATATTTCTTCATGTAATTTATAGTGGTTGCCCTGGAATTTTAAATATATATGAACTAATCAATGTTCACTTTCAAATAACACTATACCATTTTATGAATCATGTAGGTACCTTATAACTAAGTATTCTCAATGTCTCCCTCCCATCTCTTATAACGTTGATACGGTTCATTTCATTACATGCTACAATCACCTAATACATTTTTACCATTATTAGTTTGAAAAGTTATCTATTAGATAGATTTAAAATAAGAAAAATAAAATATTTTATTTTGCCTTTATTTACCCCTTCTCGGAAAATTTTCCTTTTCTTATATGGATCTGTGTTTTTGACCTATATAATTTTCCTTCTCCCTGAAGACCTTCTTTTAACATTTATTACAGGAAAGGTCTAGTGGTAATGAATTCCTTTGGATTTTGGTTGTCTGAAAATATCTTTATTTTTCCTTCACTTTCAATGATAATTTTGGCAGATAAAGAACTCTAGGTTGGTAGGGTTTTTTTCTTTGTTTATTATTATTTTTTTCATTCCATGTTTAAACATTTCACTCCACTCTTTCCTTGCTTGTATGGTTTCTGATGAAAATTCTATTGCAATTCTTATCCATTTTCCTCTATAGAAATGGTATTTTTATTATCTGGTTTCTTTCAAGATTTTTTGTTTTCTGCAGTTTGAATATGATGTATACCTATGTATATATGTTTTTTTGACATTTATCCAGCTTAGTGTTCTCTGAGATTTTTGGATCTGTGGTTTGGGGGTCTGCCATTAACTTTGGAATATTCTCTGATGTTATCATTTTAACATTTATCTCTTTCTTCCCCTACTGGTATTCCAGTTATGAAGGCTCCACCTTTTAGAAATTGTTCCATAGTTCTTGAATATATTTTTCTGCTTTTCTCATCCTCTTTTCTCTTTGCATTTCAGTTGGGAAGTTTCTACTGACATAACTTCAAGCTCACAGATTCTTTCCAGGGCCATTTAAAATCTACTGATGAGCCCATAAAAGGCATTTTTTATTTCTGTGAACATGTTTTTGATTCCTAGTGTTTCCTTTTGATTCTTTTTTAGAGTTTTTAATCTCTCTCTGTGTATTACCCATCTGTCCTGCTTGTTGTCTATCAATACTTTGTCCGTTACAATCCTATCATATTCAGTTATAGTAATTTTAATTTCCCCGTCTGATAATCCCAAAGTCTGTGTCATATCTGAGTCTGGTTTGATGCTTGTTTTGTCTCCTTAAACTGTATTTTTATTGCCTTTTAACATGCCTTATAATAATTGCTGAAAACTGGACATAATGAACTGGGTAATAGTAACCAAAATAAATATGATTTCAGTGTGAGATTTACATTAATCTGGCAAGGAGTTGGGCTATGCTTAATATTTGCTACACCAATATATGTCAGAAGCTTCAACTCTCTCTAGTGTCCTTCTTTTTTCTCCTCTGTTGTCTTTGGGTTTTCCTAAAACCGCCTCCTTAAGTATAGCCTATGCCTTGCAGCTCTTTCAGCTATAATACAGTATTAGTATACTGGGGTCCTCTTGATATGATAGCAAATTGTAAGTGATGGGTAGCAATTTGTAATCTTAGTATTAAATCTCTGTGACGTAGTAGACCTTTGCTTCTGGTGCCACCTTCACAAGTATTTCCTAGCTTCCCACCTCCCCTCACCTTATTTGAAACAGTTTGATTAGTGAGCCTGGATTGCAAATTTGCCCTTTCCCAAAGTGAGATAAGGCTCTGAAAAAGTCCTTTTCCCTGCAGAGTAGGTCTTTATTTTGCAGAGTTATCTAGGTGTATTTCAAAATGGTTACTTTTCCCCTGCCCTGCCAGAAAGATGAGGGGATTTTTCTTGTCTCTTCAGTATTGTAATCTAATGGGTTCCTAGGGATAAACACCACAAAATTATGAAGGCCCACCTAATACTGCAGCACCCAGGAGTTTGCCCATCTTATGGTAATTCATACTTAACCTCCAGCAATTTATCTAAGTAACTATTTAAGAAGGGCTACCAGTTTATGGCTCCAGTAACTTTTGCTGTGAGTAAGCATGTCTCTGAAGTGATCCTCTGTATTCACCTGTCTTTCTAGAATTTGGGGGTGGTGAGTTGCCATGGGAATCACAAGTTTCTGTGGAGTTAAAAAAAGTAACTGAATTTCAACGTATTCAACTTTTTTTCTTGTTTTGAGTCCAGGAGTGACAACATCCAAGGTGTTTTTAGATTGGAACTGAAACCAGAAGTCACAGATAGCTTTTTTCATTCAAAAACGTCTCAATGTTTATTTTTCAACTAGCTTTTTATTTTATATTGCTATGCTGTTTGGGTCAGCTGACTTTAACAATCCACATATGGTTGGTTTTGTTTGATGAACAGATGAGATGTCTTAGGAGAAGAGTTTTCTGTATCGCCAAGAGTAAAGAAGAAGGAAGGATGGAGAAAGAGGCCTAGTGACAAACCCTACGATCTTATCAGGTGGATAGGCTGGCTGAGACCTACTGAGGAGCTGATGAACTTATTTTTCTAAAAATAAACACTGAGTACGCAAGTGGAAATGCTTAGATCCAAAGGTGCCAATGTATAAAAGACAGAAAATGAGGAAGTGATCTCTCTGGTTTTTATAGTCATGTAGAGTCATTCTAGCACTCCTAGTTGCAGCATGCATGTGAGATCTAGTTCCCTGACCAGGGATCAAACCTGGGCCCCCTGCATTGGGAGCGTGGAGTCTTATACTCTGCACCACAAGGGAAATCCCTATAGAATTATTCGTAAATGAAGCATCTGCATATGATACTGTTCTTAATTTCTTTGTCTGAATTTTCAAAAACATATTCGTAAGTGCAAACTAAAAGAAAATTTTAATAATAGAAAAGTTATGCTTATTATTTTAAAAATAATCAGAATATATGTCTTCTGATGGCACGATGATTTTTTATTTGAGAGTTAAGTGACATTTTTACTCCACAATTTCTAATCTTAAGAAAGGAAGCTAATTAAGAATGAATGTGGATATATAATTGTGCCATTCTAGTAGGAAAATTAGGAAAACATCAGGAATTTTTTCTTGTTTGGTATTAATTGCAAAACTCTAATTAAATAATACCCTGAGAATTCTAAATTAATGACAGATGACTCTGTCTTTTAAAAGCAGCAGATGGGTGAATGTCAGTTTAAATTTCAATTATAACATTAAGTAAAAGGTATAAAGACACATTATTATAAAAATGAAGTGTCAGAACATATTTTAAATACTATTTGTCATATATTTTTTCCTTTTTCCCCAGTCCATCTCATATATTTGTCCTTTGCTTTCATGAAATGTTTTATGAAATATCTATAAATGTCTCAATATTTTGCTATTAGAAGATTAAGGGTAAGATCTAATCAAATTTATTTCTTAGAAAAAATATTTTCTCAATTTTTACTGCTTAATTCTGAATTTTATTATTAAATTTTGTCTTGCCAACTTGAAGAAAATCAAGAGAATATTGCCTTATGTATATACATACATGTAATCTATATATAGTCATTTTCAAAAGGAATACTGCCTGTATTGAGTAAGAGCAATGAAAGAGCTGTATATCTTTCTGTCTCTTTACAAAAGGTAACATGTTACTATTCACTAAACAGAATAGTTACCATAGAAATTTTTAAAACACAAATACACTCAATGAGCATTAATGAAACACATAAGAAAAGGCAAAGGTATTGCTGTTTTACAAAATTAAGCTTTTCAACTTGAAAATATTCAATATTTAATTCTCATATTTAGAGAAAATACATTGTTAGTGGACTTTGTTTGACTTTGACAACCTAATTAACAGTGAAAGCACGTGGGGGAGAAAGGTCACTGAAGTATATGTTAGATATCATTTGCTGAGCTTGGACTGGGCTGCACTGAGATTTAGGAGATTTGAATTCTATCCCCAACTGTACAACCATTGTTAGGTCTTTATACGTACTTCTTTTACTGCAATATGATTAATAATGTGAAATTAGCCACTGATGGGAACTAATAATACGATAAGTGGCCTCTTTAAACTTGCTCGTAGAAAGAAACATTAATGTATTTCTGTTGCTTCATTGGAATTATTATTTTCTTTTCTTCAACTCTCTATGTGGGCTTGAAAGGTTTTGAAAACCTTCGACAATGCATTTGCTCTGAGGGTCAAAAAACAGAATAACTGGGTTATTATACTTGTAAAAGTTAAATGAAGAGATGAACCAAATGATACTATGATTTTTATGTCTCTTCTCTAAAACCAGGACTTAACCACTGTTGATAATTCATAATATTCTGTCATTTGTATTTTTTTCATTGTGCTTCCTTTCAGAAGTGTCATACTATTGTGGAAGTACTAATAATTTATGAGAAGTTCCAATTTAAAAAAAACCCACATAAGAGATTAAGAGTAGACTCTAACTGCCCCCTTAGTGTCCATACATTTGTTCTCTACATCTGTGTCTCTATTTCTGCCTTGCAAACCAGTTCATCAGTACCATTTTTCTAGATTCCACATATATGTGTTAATATACGATATTTGTTTTTCTCTGACTTACTTCACACTATATGACAGTCTCCAGTCCATCCACGTCTCTACAAATGACCCAATTTCATTCCTTTTTATGGCTGAGTAATATTCCATTGTATATATGTGCCACAGCTTCTTTATCCATTCGTCTGTTGATGGGCATTTAGGTTGCTTCCATGACCTGGCTATTGTAAACAGAGCTGCAATGAACATTAGGATGCATGTGTCTTTTTGAATTATGGTCTTCTCTGGGTATATGCCCAGTAGTGGGATTGCTGGGTCATATGGTAATTCTATTTTCAGTTTTTTAAGGAACCTCCATACTGGTCTTCATAGTGGCTGTATCAATTTACATTCCCACCAACAGTGCAAGAGGGTTCCCTTTTCTCCACACCCTCGCCAGCATTTCTTGTTTGTAGATTTTCTGATGATGCCTATTCTAACTGGTGTGAGGTGATATCTCATTATAGATTTGATTTGCATTTCTCTAATAATTAGTGATGTTGAGCAGCTTTTCATGTGCTTCTTAGACATCAGTATGTCTTCTTTGGAGAAATGTCTATTTAGGTCTTCTGCCCATTTTTGGATTGGGTTGTTTGTTTTTTTAATACTGAGCTGCATGAGCTGTTTATATATTTTGGAGATTAATCCTTTGTCTGTTGATTCATTTGCAAATATTTTCTCCCATTCTGAGGGTTGTCTTTTTGTCTTGTTTATGGTTTCCTTTGCTGTGCAAAAGCTTTTAAGTTTCATTAGGTTCCATTTGTTTATTTTTATTTCCATTCTCTAGGAGGTGGGTCAAAAAAAGATCTTGCTGTGATTTATGTCAAAGAGTGTTCTGCCTATGTTTTCCTCTAAGAGTTTTATAGTGTCTGGCCTTACATTTAGGTCTTTAATACATTTTGAGTTTATTTTTGTGTATGGTGTTAGGAAGTGTTCTAATTTCATTCTTTTACATGTAGCTGTCCAGTTTTCCCAGCACCACTTATTGAAGAGACTGTCTTTTCTCCATTGTATATTCTTGCCTCCTTTGTCATATATTAGTTGACCATAAGTGCATGGGTTTATCTCTGGGCTTTCTATCCTGTTCCACTGATCTATATTTCTGTTTCTGTGCCAGTACTGTATTGTCTTGATTACTGTAACTTTGTAGTATAGTCTGAAGTTAGGGAGTCTAATTCCTCCAGCTCTGTTTTTTTCCCTCAAGATTGCCTGGGAGATTGGAATTGACATATATACACTAATATGTATAAAACAGATAACTAATAAGAACCTGCTGTATAAAAAAATTAATTTTTTTAAGAAAAAGAGTAGACTTAAGAATGAGGCAGGTTCTATAGAGAGCTGCGTTACATCATCCTTTTAAATGTACATTATAATCAAAGGCAAACAGAACCTTAGCATCCCAATTCTTAATATAATGCATTGTCCAGTCCAGGTGCTAATATAAGTTGGTAGATTTGTGGATAATGCAGTGACATTTGGCTTCCAATTCTTAATATAATGCATTGTCCAGTCCAGGTGCTAATGTAAGTTGGTAGATTTGTGGATAATGCAGTGACATTTGGCTTTGAATTCCAATTTTGAGCATTGTTTCTTGTGTGTTATTTTGAAAAATACATAGTACATAGAATTGATACACGTAACTCCCTAACCTGACTTGAGGAAAACAAGAGCTGCACATTTGTCCAGCTGTCACAGCTGCTCATGTATTATTACCTGCTCTTTATTTCACACTCGTATTGAACAGTATTACCTCCTGTGAAAAGTATAACATATGCTCCTTTGTACTTTCCTTGAAAGGTGTCATCTATGAATTCATTCATGACCTCAAATGACTATCCTTGGGATATGCTTCTCTACAGACATCATATGGATTCCACAGGAATACACTCCCCACAAGATAACCCTCATTAAAAAATGCCTTTTACTGCTAGGGCACACATGAAGATGAAGGAGACAGTGAGCTAAATTTTTTACTGAGCTTGTATCTTGCAAGACAATCTTGAAAAAGCCTTATCATGTCCTTTTTACAAATAACACAATTGAAAGAGAAGTTAAGGCATTTCTTAAACATCTCAGAAATTAAAATTAATTCAAATATAGTTGTTAGATCAGAAATCTCTCATTTCTCTAGACCATGCTGTTTTTATTTTCTTTTATTTTATTAACACAGCCTCCATAGACTCTACCTGCACAATTAATTTGAATTTATAATTCATGACCAGAAACATTTTTATGACATAGAAATGACTTTATAAATTACTAATTGAGATTAATATACTTATAGTGCAAATGTAATGTCTTAAGTTAATATGTCCCTTTATAAGAATTTGAGATTAGAATTAGAACACAGATCCAGCTTGAAATTAAAGTGCTTTTCTCATAATTGTCTTACTATTTAAATGTCTTTTATAAAAATTTTTGTAATTTTTTTTTAGTCCAGAAAAATTCATTATTCTGAAGAATTTTTACATAATTGTAAAGAAATTAAAGAGAGCTGAGAGTATATGAACTAACTCAAATCAACATAAATTAAAAAGCTAATCCAGTAGGGACAAAAGTAGTTTACCATAATCTTAATCTACGAGCTATAATCCAAACTGTTTTTTATTTCTCTATGAGATAAAACATTATGATTTTCCCAGTAAATTTATAACTCCTTATATTTTGCGGTAGTGGCATTTTTTGTTCAAAATACTTATTGATCCTCCCTACCAACTCTGTCCATGCAAACCTTTGAAATAAAAAACTATCCTTCCACACATTGACTTCAGGCTTGTCAGGTGGCTTGCTTTGCCAAGTGGGATATAAACTTTAAGCACTATCACATAGTTTGTCATTGTTATTTTCCCTTTGACTTCAAAATGTCAAAGGTCCTAGATAGGTCCTAAATAGTAGTTGCTTCTTTACTTTAGGTTCTGGAGTGAATAGGACATGAAGCTTATGATAAATAATAAAAACACATTTAAGAAAATGAATTAACTTCTGTTGTTACAAAACCACAAAAATGTGTTGTTCTTAGTTTTAGAGTTGAATAACTTAGCCTAAGCTAATTTATAAAATATTGAATTTATATTTACTGGACAGAATTTATTTTCATTTCGTTGGCTCAGTTTACTGACATAATAAAACCTAATTTATTTAAATGGAAAGCAAGATAAGATTTATACATTTTCTTTAGATAATACACATACAAATAATTGAAAGCTGAAATACATTTGTAGATTTGATGACAAATTGGTTATACTTAAACTTCCTCTTATCACACACAAATAATTGAAAGCTGAAATACATTTGTAGATTTGATGACAAATTTGATTATACTCAACTTCCTCTTATTTTACTTTGTTGGGGTACCTTATAAGAAAGAATTGACCACAAACTACATTCTTCCCAATATGTCACTGAATCTTAGAGAATTAGTAGCTCCCCTTGATTTATGGTTCCATTCTAATTTCACAGAGTTCTATCAGCAAATTCATTTTGACACTTTTGAGCTACAACTATAGCAATTCATTTACAACACTCCCTAAACAAATTTCAACTTCACTAACAGATTGTGCTTGGCTGAAGCTGTTGGTGATTTAAAATAGCTGGAATCCTGATATAAGTTTATAATGAAATGTCTGACAAGACTTTAACATGGGAGTCTCCTAATGATTTTGTAATGTTTTGACAATCTTGAAAATATGTTTTAAAAAAAGCTAACAAATGCAACTTTTCCCTTAGCAAAATATCCCATCTGTTCAAAAAAAATCTTTTAAAATACCAAAAGCACTAACCACAGTGTGGGACTAAGGAGTTGTGTGATTTCATTTGTTTAAATAAATGATCCTTTTGATGAGATAAATAATAAGAAATGTAGAAATCTTTAAAATCTTGAGTTTATAATGCAACTGCCTGATAACCTTTAAAGGTAAGTGACTGAAGGAATTGTCAAAGATCCCTCAAATGTAGCAGAATGTGTCCTGAATTATCCTATTAGCAGAGCTAAAAAGGATACTTAAAACCTTAAGTTTAAAGCACAAAAAAAGTGTATTTTATATTAAATAGGATACTGAATGTTCTCCCGATAGACAGCTATTACCAGCATTCATCACTTACAGCTCCAGTTGAGGGAATTTTGACAATTCCCTTTACAAGTCACCTTTAAAGCTATTCTGCAAGCAGATGACGCCGAAATATTGATTTGAGTTGTCCACACATTAGCTCAGATGATTGCAATTCAGTACGAATTCTGTGTTCTGTTCTGAGCTTTCCATTTGTACAACCTCAAGAAGGTAAAAATTAACACCTTCCTTTGGTACATAGCAATTTTTCCAAAGTTATTTCACATACTCAATTTCATATAATACATATATACTCCTTAGCTTCTCCATTTCAAATACAATGAAACTGAGGCCCTGAGAGCTTAAGTAATCCATTCGGTTAAAGTGTGTGAGAATTTCTAAATCTGATTCACTAAAATGCCTGCTTCCTCCCACCCTCACTGTTAACTTTCTTCCCTCCCATTCTTCTTTTATTCTTTCTATAGAAAGAACTCAAGTTTTTTTCTTAATCTTGTTTTTAAAAGCTAGCAAATAAAATGTTGCCTATTATCATGAATTGTAAGATGGATGAATAAAATTGCTAATTTTAATTTATCTGTTTATTTTTAGCAATTCAGAAAATTTATAAGTAACTTTACTTAGATCGGACACACATTAAAATTCAAGATAAATATTTCTTTTATTATTAGTCTTCATTTAACCAATATATTTCAGAGAATTATATTTTTGCCTATTTTACATTTTCAGGGACAATCACCTGTGGATCTTATGGTCTATCTGACATGTTTGCCATTATTCCTTAAGAAAGCTAAATAAAAGCGAATACCAAATTGCAGTTGGTGAGTCTGTAGCTTTTAACTGTTGATTCAGATAGCAACACTTATGGTTCAAAGGTAGATTTAACATGAAGTTAATGCATCTTAAGCTATAGGGCCCCTCAATAAGCCCATTATATATAATTTATATACTTAATTTTAAAATTAGATGTTATTTTATTCTTAAAGAAGTTTCCAATTTTTTTATTGAAATATAGTTGACATACAATATTGTTAGTTTCAGGTGTACTACATAAGGATTTGACATTTGCACACATTATGCAATGATCACCACAGAAAGTCTAGTAACCATGTGTCCCCATACAAAGTTATAATATTATTGACCATATCCCTTATGCTATACATTACATCCTCATGACTTGTACCTCTTGATCCTCTTCATCTATTTTACCACATTCCCACTCCCTACCTTCTGGTAACCACTCATTTATTCTCTGCATCTATGGTTTGTTTTAATTTTTGGATTCCACGTATAAGTGAAATCATCCAATAATTGTCTTTTTCTACATTATTTCACTTAGCATAACACCCTCCAGGTCCATCCACGTTGTCACAAATGGCAAGATTTCAATCTTTTATGGCTGAGTAATATTCCATTGTGTGTGCATGTATATATATACACACACACACCTTTATTCATTCATCCATTGATGGGCACTTAGGTTACTTTCATATCTTTGCTATTGTAAATAATGCCTCAATGAACACAGGGGTGCATATATCTTTTCAAATTAGTGTTTCTATTTTCCTAGGATAAATAATCAGGAGTGGAATTGCTGAATCGTGTAGCAGCAGTTCTATTTTTAATTTTTTGAGGCACTTGATACTGCACCAATTTACATTCCCACCAACAATGCATGAAGGTTCCCTTTTTTCCACATCCTCACCAGCACTTGTTACCTGTTGTCTTTTTGATAATAGGCATTCTGACAGGTATAAGGTGGTAACTCACTGTAATTTTGATTTGCATTTCCCTAATGATTAGTGATGTTGAACATTGTTTCATGCATCTGTTGACCATCTGTATCTCTTCTTTGAAGAAATATCTATTCAGGTCCTCTAACTGAGTTTTTTGGGGTTTTTTTGATGTTGAGTTGTATGAGCTCTATGAGATACATGGTTTGTGAATATCAGTAAGCAGTCTTTTCACTTTGTTGATAGTTTCTTTCACTGTGCAAAACATTTTTTAGTTTGAAGTAGTCCCATTTGTTTACTTTTGTTTGTTTCTCTTGCCTAAGGAGACAAATCCAAAAAAAATATTGCCAAGACCAATGTCAAAGAGCACACTGCCTATGTTTTCTTCTAGGAGTTTACGGTTCAGGTCTTATAATTGTCTTTAATCTATCTTCAGTTTATTTTTGTACATGGTGTGAGAAAGTAGTCCAATTTGATTCTTTTGCATGTAGCTGTCCAGTTTTCCTAACACCATTTATTAGAGAGGGTGTTTTTTCCCACTGTGTATTCTTGCCTCCTTTGTGGTAGATTAATTGTCCGTATACACGTGTGGGTTTTTTTCTGGACTCTATTCTGTTCCATTGATTCATGTGTCTGTTTTTGTGCCAGTACCATACTGTTTTGATTATTGTAGCTTTATAATACAGTTTGAAACCAGAGAGTGAATTAACTCCAGCTTTATCTTCTTTCTTAACATTGTTTTGGCAATTCAGGATCTTCTGTGCTTCCATACGAATTTAGGATCATTTGTTTATTTCTGTGAAAAACACCATTGGTATTGCTATAGGGATTGTACTGAACCTGCAGATTGCCTTGGGTAGTATGGTCATTTTAACAATATTAATTCTTTCAATCCATGAAAATGCATATATATTCTTTTTTTGTGATGTCTTTGTCTGGTTTTGGTACCAGGGTAATGCTGGCCTAATTGAATGAGTTTGAAAGCATTCTTTTCTCTTCAATTTTTTGGAAAAGTTTGAGAAAGATAGGTGTTAGCTCTTTAAAAGTTTTGTAGAATTCACCTGTGAAGCTGTTTGGTCCTGGATTTTTGTTTCTTGGGATTTTTATTTTTCTTTTACTGATTCAATTTTATTACTAGTAATTGGTCTGTTCACATTTTCAATTTCTTCCTGATTCAATTTTGGGAGACTGTACATTTCAAAGGAGTTATTCATTTCTTTTAGCGTGACAATTTTATTGTGTATTATTACTCATAGTAATCTCTTATAATCGTCTGTATTCTGTGGTATTGGTTGTAACTTCTCTTTCATCTCTGGTATTATTTATTTGGGCCCTCTCTCCTTTTTCTTGATGAGCCTGGCTAAAAGTTTATCAATTTTGTTTATCTTTTAATGAACCAGCTCTTAGTTTCATTGATGTTTCTATTGTGCCCTCTAAAGAATGTGTAGTCTGCTGCTTTTGGATGGAATGTTTTATATATATATAAATATATATATATATACACACATATATATATACACATATATATATATATATTCTATCTATTTAAATCTGTCTGATTTAATGTGTTGTTTAAGGCCAGTGTTTCCTTCTTGATTTTCTGTCTGGATGACCTGACCACTGATGTGAGTGGGGTGTTAAAGTAACCTACTTTTATTGTGTTATTGTCAATTTCTGTTTGTTGATATTTACTTATGTATTCATGTGCTCCTATGTTGGGTGCATATATGTTTATAATTGTTATATCTTTTTGTTGGATTGATCCCTTGATCATTATGTACTATCCTTCCTTGTTTCTTGTTACAGAATTTATTTTAAAGTCTATTTTGCCTGCTATAACTATTGCTACCCCAATTTTTTTGGTTTCCATTGGCATGAACACCTATTTCCATGTCTTCACTTTTAGTCTGTGTGTCTTTAAATTTTAAGTAATTCTCTTGTAGGCAGCATATATATGGGTCTTTTTTTCTTTTAATCTTATTCCATTAGTCACCCCATGTCTTTTGATCAGAACATTTAGTCCATAAACACTAAATTAATTAGTGATAGGTATGATTTACTGCCATTTTCTTCATTGTTTTCAAGTTTTTTGTAGTTCTTTTCTGGTCATTTCTTCTTTTGCTGTCTTCCCTTGTGATTTGTCAGCTATCTTTAGTATTGCATTTGGATTCCTTTCCCTTTTTTGTGTCTCTCTATTACAGATTTTTGGTTTGTGGTATCATAAGGTTCATTTATAACTATATGTATCATATATAACATATATTAATTGTTTTAAGTTGATCATCTCTTAAGTTTGAATGCATTCTAACAGCCCTGAATTTTCACTCCGCCTACAAAACTACTTTTAATATTTCTGACATCATTTTTTTTTTTCTTTAGTACACGGGCCTCTCACTCACTGCTGTGGCCTCTCCCACTGCGGAGCACAGGCTCCGGACACACAGGCTCAGCGGCCATGGCTCACGGGCCCAGCCGCTCCGTGGCATGTGGGATCCTCCCGGACCGGGGCATGAACCCATGTCCCCTGCATCGGCAGGCGGACTCTCAACCACTGCACCAACAGAGAAGCCCCTGACATCATATTTTATATCACTTTGTTTTGTGTATCTCTTAACTACTTACTGTGGATATAGATAATTTCATTACTTTCTTCTTTTAACCGTCCTGCTTTATAAGTGGTTGATCTCCTACCTTCACTGTATGTTTGCCTTTATCAATGAGAAATTAGCTTTTGTAATTTTTACATTTCTAGTTGTGGCCTTTTTTCCCTAGAGAAGTCCCATTAACAAGTCTTGTAAAGACAGTTTTGTGGTGCTGAACTATTTTAGCTTTTGCTTTTCTGAAAAACTCTATTTCTCCTTCAAATATGAATGGTAGTTTTGCCAGGTAGTATACTCTTGGTTGTAGGTTTTTTCCTTTCATCTCTTTGAATATATTGTGTGCCACCAGGGAAGCCCACCCATGAGGAATTTTAGACATTAGCTGTAGAACTACTTAATTTGTAAAGTGAGAAAACCAAGCCTGTAAGAGTTTCTAGCATCTGACAGTAATCCTGGTAAAGGAGATCTTCAACATGACTCCTGTATCTGATTTTCTCTTATTTTTAAATGGATTCTATTTATTCTTCAGGTGAAGTGATATCTAATTGACTGCCACTACACTGTTCTACTCACCTTTAAGAAAAGTGCATATGTATAATAGCCCACAATGAGATGGGTATTTAGTTTTCCCTCCACAATGATTTAACTGTACTCATAGAGCCTCACGGTGATTAATAACAGCTCTCCTTTGAGTAGCAAAATAGACAAGTGGTGGGCTTCCCTGGTGGCGCAGTAGTTGAGAGTCCGCCTGCCAATGCAGGGGATGCGGGTTCGTGCCCCAGTCCGGGAGGATCCCACGTGCCATGGAGCAGCTGGGCCCGTGAGCCATGGCCGCTGAGCCTGCGTGTCCGGAGCCTGTGCTCCACAACGGGAGAGGCCACAACAGTGAGAGGCCCGCATACCACAAAAAAAACAAAAAAATAGGTGGTTTTAAATATAAAATCTTGATTTTTTTTTTGTTGATTAAAATAATCAGACTCTGTATTTTAATATTTAAAATTATGTAATCCAGAATAAAAATTTAATAAATTGCATGAATTTACTTTAAAAAATCATGTTTAAATATAAAGTAACCAAATAATTTCCAAATAATGCAAAAGAATCCATAAAATTTATAGTCCTCATTTCTTAGCTTGCCTATAATATTATTGTAATCAATCTTGCCTGTGTCATCCCACCCTATCCTGTATAAGTGCATTTGTAGTATTTCAATATATTTCCACTTGAGAATTTTCTTTTTAATTTTTATCAAATGTTTTAGTTCTGAAAGTGTTCAGCCTCCACTGTTTTCTGTTCTACTTGATTTTGATCAGTAGGCCTGTTATCTAAGGCCTTGCAAAGACATTCAATCATTATAATGTTTGTGGTACATGATGGTTCGCAATCCCTCCCAATACTCCTCTCTGGTTTCAATGCACCAATGTTACTTTCACTCAGACTTGTCTCTTATTTTGGTAGCCAGACCTGTAATACCAAGTTATTTGCCCCAGAAGCTTCTCATTACGTTCAATTCACAAATACATCTTCTTTAAAGTTGTGTCATGCGTTATCTACCTTAAAATTTTAAGGATCGTCTTAACACAGAAATATAACTATCATATGTTTTAAAACACTATCATAAGCTATACATTTTTTAATAAGAATTAAACAATAAATATGAGTTTTATATGTTAGTAATGCACACAATGCCTGGAATGAACTTGGTATTTAGTAATGTTTTTTCAAAGAAGAATGGACTGAACGAGCTACAAATCATGTAGTTTTCTTTATTCATATATGAAAATCAGAATTCAGAATTCTCCTCTAGTAGATATTTTCTACTTTAAGGTACTTAAATTTTTCTTTAAACTTTATCCTTAAGGTTATGATTAAGTGAAGCTTCAGAGATTAAATGTGTTCATATTAGCTCCCATAATATATAGACTTGTCTGTCATGGATATTTAGGAACTTAGATATATTAAATGGCACATATTGTTATTTCATCATGATATATTTCACTTATCCAGAGACAGTAGGACAAAAATATTTCATCTTTATAAAGCAGGCTTATAAAATCATCCATATTTATAATTCTGCATTTTTATTGCTCTACTCCTCTAAGGAGCTTAAAATGCTTTATTAATTTTTTTTTTACTCTAATGATAAACCAACACAAAACTCCTGACACAGGTAAACATGCATAAAGTCATACCCAAGGCTGTTTTCCCTGTATTTATTTAATCTGTGTTAAAAAAAAATGAAAGCATTTAATCCCTTGAACATCCAAGACAAAAACACTGAATACATCATACATTGTCCCTAAAACAATCAATACTAAAGGCTATTTCTAACTGGAGCACACTAGCAATAATTAGACTCTTCTTGGTTTTTTGACCCTATGGATTTACCTGGAGTTGGGGTGGGAATGTGATGTTCAAATTTTACATGATGGATGTCTAAATTCTACTCAATCTACTTTTAAAATGCAGTATATGTCTTAAGAACTCAGAAATTCTGAACTTAAAAAAATCATGTGCAAAAACCAATGTTAATAATATAGGTATGTGCAGTTATTATTATTATTCATTATTTTATATACTAGTGACATTCTATGACCTTACTCATGTAAACAGTAAGTAAACAAAAATAACTTTTCTGCCAGCCATTTTAATTTAAAAAGGTACAGTATAAAAGTTGAGATTGTAGGATAACTGGAATTTTTATATGGTCCAACAAATACCATATGCTAACACATATATGGAATCTAAAAAAAAAAAAAAGGTTCTGAAGAACGTATGGGCAGGGAAGGAATAAAGATGCAGACATAGAGAATGGACTTGAGGACATGGAGAGGGGGAAGGGTAAGCTGGGACGAAGTGAGAGGGTGGCATGGACATATATACACTACCAAATGTAAAACAGATAGCTAGTGGGAAGCAGCTGCATAGCATAGGGAGATCAGCTCAGTGCTTTGTGACCACCTAGAGGGGTAGGATAGGGAGGGTGGGAGGCAGACACAAGAGGGAGAAGATATGGGGATATATGTATATGTATAGCTGATTCACTTTGTTATAAAGCAGAAACTAACACACCATTGTAAAACAATTATACTCCAATAAAGATGTTAAAAAAATAAAGAAGTACTTGCGATGTGACTTACCACATGGTAACTGTAGTTAACATTGCTGTGTCATACATAGGAAAGCTGTTAAGAGTAAATCCTAAGAGTTCTTATCAGAAGGAGACTTTTTTTTCTTTTTTCTTTCCTTTTTTCTTTTTATTATGTCTATGTGAGATGATAGGTGTTAGCTGAACCTACTATGGTAATTATTTCAAAATATATGCAAATTGAACCATCATTCTGTATGTCTTAAACATATGCAGTGATGTATGTCAATTATTTCCCAATAAAACTAGAAAAAAATTTTAAAAATAAAATGTGAAACGATAAAACACTATCAATAGAACACTAACTCATAAGCAGAATGCTTAATTAACTGTTAATAATCAAAGCAGCCAGGATAGGACAATATAAAAGGAACAAAATAAAATCTATGTATTCTCAATGAATGATAGGAAATTTACATATTTAAAGCATACCATTTGTACTTTTTTAAAGCACATGAAAAATATGAAACGTTAGGTATGAATCTAATGTATGTTAATCTAATGTATGCAAAATATAATGTATGCTTACTACAAA
Organism: Leucopleurus acutus; assembly: GCF_964270905.1. Classification (NCBI taxonomy): domain Eukaryota; kingdom Metazoa; phylum Chordata; class Mammalia; order Artiodactyla; family Delphinidae; genus Leucopleurus; species Leucopleurus acutus. The sequence continues at coordinate 53,824,360 of NC_139160.1, forward strand.
ATATGGATGAAAAAACTCAAAGAAGACCAAAATAAATGGAAACACATACTGTGTTCATAGATTGGAAGACTCAATATTGTTAAGCTGTAAATCCTTCTCAAATTGATCTACAGATTAAACACAATCATAATTAAATCCCAGAAGGGATTTTGATGAAATGCATAAGTTGAATCTAGAGCTTACATGGAAAGATAAAGGATCAGGAAAAACAAAAATAATTTTAAAAAGCTGAACAAAGTTGGATGACTCATACTACCTGATTTCAAGCCTTACGATAAAGCCACATTAATCAGCAGACTGCGGTTTTGTAATAAGAACTGACAAATATATCAATGGTTCAGGGTAGAAATACATCCCATATATCCAATCAGTTGATTTTTGGCAAGGATGGTAGCCTGTTTGGGCTACCTTAACAGAATACCACAGACAGAGTGACTTAAAGCGAGAAATGTGTTTTCCTCACAGTTCTGGGGATTGGAAGTCTAACAGAAAGGAGCTAGCAGGATAGGATAGGTTTTAGATGAGGCCTCTCTGGCCTCAGTGTGTCCTCACATGGCCTTCCCATGGTGCATATGTGGAGAGAAAAAGGTCTCTGGGGTCTCCTTCTCTTCTTATAAGGATGCCAGTCCTATCGGATTAGGGCCTCAGTCTTACAACCTCATTTTAGCTCATTACCGCCTTAAAGGGCCTATCTCTAAATACAGTCACACTGCAGATTAGGGCTTCAACATATGAATTTTGGGGGAACACAATTCAAACTATGATAGGTACAAATGGAGAAAGAATGGACTTTTGAAAAGATGATATATGTACAGCAGGATATTCGTATGAAAAAGAGGGAGAGAGACTCACTGACTCATATTTGCCACAATATTAAAAAAAAAATTAGCACAGTGTGGGTCCTAGACCTAAATTTAAAACAAGAAAATAATAAAACTTCTAGAAAAGAAAGATAATAGAAAGTCTTTGTTATTTCCGGTAAGGTAAAGAATTTTCAAATATAACAGCAACAACAGAATTAATAAAAGACAAAATGACAAGTTGCACTCCACCAAATTGAAAAGCAAATCATTGGAATTGAGGAGTTAAGGAGGACAAATCATAATAATTGCAGTAATATCTGCAAATCTGGAAATATTTTACATCTCCCTCTAAATAAACATGAAATTTCCTACTTCTTTATCACCCTTCTTAACTTTTACTCCCTTAGGATACAATCAGTAATATGTGATTATATTTCAATATATTTAAGAACTGGTTATATGAAGTATAAATTGTTATGTAGTATATAGTAAATGGTCAAAATTAGAGGTCAGCAATATTTTTCTTTAATGATCCAGAGAGCAAATATTTTAGTCTTGGCAAGGCATAAATTCCTGCTGCAACTAAACTCTGTCATTAGAACTCTAGAGAAGCCACAGATAATAAGTAAATGAATTAGATGTGGCCAAGTCCCATTGAAATTTTATTTACAAAAATAAGTGGCCACTCTAGGCTCATAGTTTGTCAAAAACTGATACAAAATCAATCACAGCTCTTCTTGGTTACTAGCAAGTAGCATAAAATCAAGAAAATGACTTACAACTGTGAATACTGTAGGTTTTTTCATAAATATTCTCTGATTTTGTTTGCTTGTAGGTTTTTGACTGTTTTTGTTTGCTTTTGTTCTTCATGTAGTGAAAGAATGCTCAACAAAAATATTAGAATGAATTTCACATTCTGGTTTTTCTACTTATTAAATTTGGATTAAGTAATTTAAACTTTCTGAGTCTCAGTTCCTCCTGCAAATGTAAAATGTGGTAATAATCATAAGGGTTATATAATGCAAAAATCACTTTGTAATCTAAAAAGCATTATGCACACCTAGCATTGCCTTTTCTGCCTCCCCCTCTGCCCATTCTCCATGGCTGCCTTCCTTCCAACTCTGACTAAACTCTACGAAACTCGCTGACCAATGGCATTGCTTTGCATCGCACCTTCTCTTCACAGGGCTGATTCTCTCTGCTTTAATACAACTGTTACCTAAATGCTAACGTTATCTGAACCCATGTCTCTACTCTGTCTCCCTTTGACTCAAGTAATCCTTTCCACCCATACTACTGAAGTATCTTCCACAAACTCACTACTGATCTACTTTTAAAAATGCAGTGACTTATTGCTGTCTAAGGATAAAAATTTAAACTCCTTGTCGTGGCATAAGCTCCCACCTTACTCCTCAGCGGGCACCCAGGGTAACTTCTGCCATTCCAGGCTCCTCGGCACTTCAGACTAAGGAGTCTCAGCTGGCATAGAGTCACAGTGCTCACCTCTTACCCAACTGTCCCCTCCCTCCTCCATGGCTGGCACAGGCACAGCTACTGTGAGGCCATGTCCTTGTGTGTATGTGTCTGTCCCCACCTTTTAGGTGCCACGCCAAAGGCCAACCATATGGCTCCAACACCCATTTTGGAAGCCCATGTCGCCATGCTTACATGGGTAACAGGTATACAAAATAAATTCTATTTATTGTTACTGTACCCAGAAAAAAAGGGTATTTCAACCCTTCTGTTTTTTATTTTTTTTTTTAAAGGTATGTCAAAGGTTTTAAGGATAAAACAAACTCCTTGGTGTAGTGTATAGAATCTTATCCCAAATTAACTTAACAGCCTTACCTCCTGCCACTTTCTCCTTCTGTATTTCACATGTGTCCTACAGTCTAGTCACTCCCATTATTCTTGATATAAGCAACAGGTATTCAGGGTTCATTTAATGCTATTCCCTCTGTCCTTCAGATATTTACTTATGCGTTATGATGCCATTTCTTGTGTAGGTCTTATTTGTATGTCTCTTACAGTGAAAATTGATTACTTTCTCTCCTGTGCAGCACACTGTACTTATCTCTACGTGAGGACTCTTTCCATTATACTCTCAATCTCACAAATTTACATTCACTACAAATCTGCTGTCTTCTTAGGTCAGCCCCACATATTCTTCTTTTTATCTCCATTTTTTAGGTCACAGCCTGGAACAGATGTTCAGGAATATCTGTTAAATATGAAGTAAAGTTATGAAAACAGACATGATTTTTATCTCATCGAACACAAAAACTCTACTTTGGCATTTCCAGGCTTAGCGCCCTCCTCTACACTTCCTTGACTTATAAGAAATGATTGCTGATAAGTCCATATTAACTTAAGGTAGTTGAATATATTCTAGTCTTGAAATTATAGGAGCCAGGAATTTAAACATATCCAAATAATCTGAGTGATCCATTGCTCACATTTTCCTCATTCTTCTCTGAAATTTTGTTTTCTTATCCTTATATATCTTATTTGGGTTTTCTGATATGAGTTGACAGTTTGAGTAATCAGGGAAGGAAAAAGAAAATTAAAAGTTACTGCCTGTTTAGTGCCATCTGCTAGTATAATATATTTCTCTTTAGTAGTTACCCAAGGAGAAGCTTTTTAAATTTTACTTTTGGCCATGTTTTTCAATACTTTTTCTGCCCTCCTCCTTCCTTTTTTTATGTTGCAGGCCAAGCCTCTGATTTGGCTTTTCAATTATATCAGTATGTTTTCCTACTCTGAATAAAAGTTTAAGTATCCTCAAGGCAGTTACCTGTCAACTTTGATAGGAATCTAGGCCTAGATTGGATAAGTGTTTAAGAATTAGTCTGGAAATGCAGGTCAGGACAATTGAGATTCCTCTTCTTTTTGCAACTTTTCTGGCATCTTGGTTTCCAAACATTTAAAACACAAAGAAAGTTACAGTAATTACTACTGAGACTATCTTTTTCCCTGAATCCTTTTATCTTTAATTGCTGGTAATTTCATTATATTATCAAAAATGTCCAGAATTTCCCAGTGCTACAAATGAACATTGTATCCCTGAGAACAATGGCTATCAGTCTAATAATGCAGTTTTACAACTAAGGGTCCCATCTCCATTGTGGGATGACATAATCTACCAAAAAGAGAATAATAAAAGGCATATTTGCTGATATATTTATTGTAAAGTATTTTTTTATATTTTCCAACTTTTTCTAAAGCATATACATGTAATATATATTATATATATATACATACATACACGCGCGCACACACACACACACACACACACACACACATATATTTAATTGTACTACATTTCCCCCCATGGTTAGCTTGGCCAAATTTGTATTTCTATGGCAGATCCATAACTGGGCTACACATCTTTCCTCCACTGAAGTGAGAAATCCTGGAGACCAAAAAAGCTCTTTGAAGAGGAGATTGGCACGGGAATGTAAGGGATTATGAAATATAGTTAATTTGCAGAAAATTTTGAACATCAGTTCAGGAAGTTAAAACATTTCCAAAAAAGGAATGAATAATTATTCAATATTTTGTTCAGAGACATGATTTAGGGAAATTGTTTGTGAATATATAAGAAAGATTGGAACACAGACAGAAGTAAAAAATATCAATCAGACAGATGGATTGAAGGTGATCATAAGAGGGGAACTAGTATACAAGTTACACCAGCTGTTGTAAGAATTTTAAACTGAATGGTGACAGGTAAAAGAAAAAAAAGCAAAGGATGTATAAAGGAAATTGGAGATCTGGGAGAGCTGTTTTTCAGAGTCATTATGTGGCCTATAACTGAAATAAAGGGGATTTTCAAGCCCATGCGCTCAGATCAACTTTTACTAAAACAAAATATCACTGTAACTACTGATCTACACAGAAATACTAGGAAGAAAAATGATCAGAATAATACAGATTTGAGCAATATACAGAGGATGGCATAAGATATAATGTGAATTGGTTAAATTTCTAGAAATATTAGGAAATTTGATGCAAACGGCACTGCTTTCCTTAAAGTAAGTTACGATGATCATCCAGTTATGGGTTGCAAAAAAGAATATCACTCAAGCATTTATTTTAGAGTACAGAACTACACTACCCATAATTCCCTTCCCTGCAGTGTTCTGGGTTAGAGTGGGTCATTTTGCATGCAATGAGATTTAGAAGGTAAATTGTAAAAGCACCTATTTTCGTTTACATTCAGAACAGTGGTGCAAGGCATCAGGTGCTGTTGCTGTTCATATACACTGCGCATGCATGTGCTGATGTGTGCTCACTGTTTTGAAGTGGGGCAGCATCCAGACCCACAGCTCACTGAGCATCAGCCAGATCTTCTCTTTCACCTTCTCTTAATCTTGGACAAGAACATCAGCTCCTGGAGCAGCAAATGGGCCTATAGCTTATTTAGCTCCTGCCAGATGCTTTGTTCTAGTTGCCCTGATTTCATAGCTAGGTATATGTTAACTCTATGACACAAGATGCCAGCTTCTCCTGCAAATCTCAAACCTCATCAAAGTTGGAGGTTTGGAAGTAGTGAGACATTCAAGTGGGCTCCAGTTCATCATTGTGTGTTCCAGTTTGTCTTTAGTCTCCCCTATTTTATATCTCTCTTCCCTTCTGAACTGCCTGCTTTGCTGATTTTAGGCCTGGCACCAAATGCAGAAGCAAGAGCCATACATATACTTAATAACCAGTTCAGACAACTACCTGAGGTCAAATCCCTAAGATAAATTTCCTGTGCTGCATCACTCTTAGTTGCCTTATTTCTTAAATTATTCAATATATTATTCTGAGGCAATTAGTTGATTATCTCGAAACAAATTTCATAGACATAATCACCCATTAAAATAAATAGATTAAAATATTGTAACATTTTTGAATGGTAACATCATTTGAAAGTTTAAAGTGAAAGGAAAATTTGTAAATAAAAAGTAATTAATATTCTAATGTAAAAATGAAACCTGGATATTTAAACATCACAAATACAAGATGCTAATAACAAACTGCAAAAATATTAGATTCATACTTGACAGGTGTTAATGCCTTTAATATGCAAATTGGATTTATAAATCAATACAAAATATAAACATCATTTCATGGGCTTATTAGGAAAAGTAAAAAAAGTACACTTTTGGGCTTCCCTGGTGGCACAGTTGTTGGGAGTCCACCTGCCGATGCAGGGGACACGGGTTCGTGCCCCGGTCCGGGAAGATCCCACATGCGGCGGAGCGGCTGGGCCCGTGAGCCATGGCCGCTGAGCCTGCACGTCCGGAGCCTATGCTCCGCAACGGGAGAGGCCACAACAGTGAGAGGCCCGTGTACCGCAAAAAAAAAAAAAAAGTACACTTTTAAGGAAGACAATTTCATATGTTAAACTCACTCATTCTAAAGATACTGCAAATTAAAAATATTTGCCAATCAATGGAAACTTACGAGAGTAGGAGCCAATTATTTCCTTTCTGGTATGTAGAGTCGTAATGAACATGTAGCTATAGGTTTAAATGTAGTATATACCTACAGACTTACAGAAAACACAATATATAGAAAATAGCAAGACTGTGACCTCAATAAATTAACACATTTCTACTGAGTCAATTTAACCAAATTGTATTTAAGTCATAAGTGGGTCCAATAAATTAGCACAAATACAACCTATCAATGTAACCACCGCCAAGAATGAGAGCTAGAGCATGAAAAGCTTCCCAGGAGGCACTCCCTTTCCAATTCCACATTCCCACTCTTCCCTCTCTTCTATCTTCTAACACTATAGTTTAATTTTCTCTTTTGGATAACTTTGCATAAATATAGGAAAGCCATACTGACACAAAAGAAAGTATATAGCAGCAAAATCTCTGTGTTATTGGAAGACATGGAGAAGCATGAAATAAGATTCTTTATTGGAGACTATTGCACAGTTCAATAAAACACTGCTAAATTACAGGGGAAGTTAAATTATTACTGCATTTGTTTAAGTTACAATTGTCTCTTTCATGATTTATGGAAGACAATCCTGGCAATTATTATAGTATACTTTAAAGTGATTAAATAGATTTAAATCTACCCTTTTAAAAGGAGACGTTTGGTTGTTTCCTAGGGTATCTGAGGTCAATATCCACATGAAACTCGCCCATCCGTGTCAGGATATGTGCCGTGCTGCTAAATTTAGAGAAAAATCAATTACTTTAGCATTTGTATGTAGATCTTTTTCTTTTAAATAAACAAAACAGAGTTTTAGCATAGAAAACTTGGCTCCGATATGATCTATTTCTTTTTCTTTAATTCTAGATGCAAGACTTTGTAATAAATACAAGGGTTTTATTATATAATGAAAAAACTAAGTGTAAATATCAATTGCAAGACATGTAGTCTTAAAATAATTAAAAAGGTTAGCTCCATTTCTAGCTTGATAAAGTAAAAGGAACTGGATTATCAGAGGGGAGAGGGCTGAGGGGAGGGGCAGGACAGGTGAAGGGGTTTAAGAGATACAAACTACTGGGTATAAAATAAATAAGTTGCAAGTATGTAATGTACAGCACAGGGGATATAACCAATGTTTTACGATAACTTTATATGGAATATAATCTATAAAAATACCAAATAAGTATGTTGTACACACGAAACTAATATTGTAAGTCAACTACACTTCAATTAAAAATAATAAAAATTTTAAAAAAAAACTTTAAGAAAAGGAACTGAGTTTGTTCTTCTGCCTGAAACAAACAAAAAATGAACAAAATATAAAATAACTTTCAGAACACTTGCTATCTGGCAACAAAGGACAGTGATTTTTTTTTTTTTTTTTTTTTTTTTTTTTTTTTTTTTGCAGTACGCAGGCCTTTCACTGTTGTGGCCTCTCCCGTTGCAGAGCACAGGCTCCAGACGAGCAGGCTCAGCGGCCATGGCTCACGGGCCTAGCCGCTCCGCAGCATGTGGGATCTTCCCGGACCGGGGCACGAACCCGTGTCCCCTGCATCGGCAGGCAGACTCTCAACCACTGAGCCACCAGGGAAGCCCTGGACAGTGATCCTTGAAAGAAGGAAAACTAATGGGATGCCAAAGTCTGTTGAAGCTTACTGTGTTGAGAGAATGTGCAGGCCATGGCTCAGAGATGGTCAACCCAGGCAGTGGACACCACACAGAATGGAGAGCATGGGGAACCCAAGGCAATTACAATTCACAGGACAGAGTATCAAAGAGGAGAGTTGCACAGAGAAAAAACTTTGGAGATACGAGAGGGTTTCCCTTAATTATTTAGCTGAGTAATAATCAGAACATATGCTTGTGAATAAAGAGAGACCAAGGAAAGAACTTTCTGAAAGGATTAAAGGCTGCAGTACATGGTGCTCCCCTAGGGCCAGGAGTAGAGCCTGTTCCTATCAGCCAGACTGGAAAACCTCAAGTTCATGGGGCTTGGGTAGAGTACCAGAAGGGTTTGGCTTAAGCAGTGAAGAATAATTATCTCCAGACTGAGAGTGCTCCAGTCTCACCTAACATATCTTAGAAGAAATACCTGACAGGGTCAAATTGTTTCACATAACTTCATCTCAGAGCAAAGCTGAAGAATATTTACAGGAATACAAAAATATCAAGGGCCCAAAAAGGCAAGATTCACAATGTCTGCTATACTATAAAAAATTATTAGGCATGCAAAGGAGCAGGAAAACATTACCTATAAGAAAGAGAAAATCCCTCTCATTGTAAACTGACTCAGGACTGACATAAATGTTAGAATTAGCGGATAAGGATATTAAAACTGCTATTGTAATTATTATTCTGTATGTTCAAAAAGTCAAGTAGTGACATGAAAGATATGAAAAAGACCTGAATCAGACTTCTAGAGATAAAAATTATCGTGTGTAAAGTTTTCTTTATTTGCAGACAATATGATCATCCATGTATAAAATTTAGTAGAGTCTACAAAATAGCTACTAGAAGTGAGTAAGTTTAGCAAGGATACAGGACAAAAGATCAATACATAAATATAATCTGTATTTCTAGGCACTAGTAATGCACAATTGGAAAAAAATAACATATGCAATTGTATAGAATTAAGTACTTCAGGGGAAATGCAACATATAAGGTGAAAGACCTGCATATCGAAAAGTACAAAACATACCTTAAAAGACATGAATAAACCCCAAATGAATGGAGAGATAAGCCCCGTTAATGAGTAATGTCAAAACTCATTACTATTGAGCTATCAATTGGCCTCAAATAAATCGACAGATTCAATGCAGTCCTAAAGCTCAGCAGACATCGTGCGTGTGTGTGCGCGCGTAAACTGACACACTGATTCTAAAGGTCACATGGAGATTTTAAGAAATTAAAATAGCCTAAACAACCTGAAAAAGCAAAGCAAAGCAAAGATGAAGTATTAACACTACTGGGTTTTAAGACAACATAAAGCTATAACAATCAGGAAAATGTATTGCCATAGACAGTAAAGCATTGTCTGGCAAGAGAGCTGTGGTAAAAAGAATAGGAATGTGTTACCATAGGCTCAAAGAACTCTACTAAGACTACTTTCTCTGAAGAAACTAAATGCTATAAGAAAGAATACTAGGCTCTCCCTGGACAGTAGTGGATAAAGCAGAAATGATATGGGTCTTATGGAACTGGTGATGGAACAGAGAGATCACAAGGGAACTTCACACCTCTGGGAAGTGGCTATGATTATACACCAAAAAAATAAATAAATCCTTTCACGCCACAAGGGATCTTCAAACAAACAGATATTTAAGTAAGTGAATAAATCAAACCCTTTAATCAACTTTTGGTGATTTTTTCAGCAGTATTTGAGCATGGAAATTTTTGGAAATGATTAAACTTCCTGTTATTCAAATAGATAGAACAGAAGCAATATATTCATCGTTTGATGAATCCTGGGAGATTACAATTCTTTATGTAAATTCTTGTGTTACCACTTAAATTACTGCTGAGTTTGGTGAATATCTAGAAGAGCAGAGAATTAAAATAAATTGAATGTATTGATTTTATTCATGAGTGGCCCACAGGACCAATGGCATAGAAACAGTCCATATATGGTAATATTAAAAAATAAAAGATAACAATAGTAGTATGTAGTTTCCCATGTGTAAAATAGTTTTAAATATTTTAAAATTAACATTTAATTTATCAGCTTTCCAAAACTGCTAGAAATAGTTGCAAATACATAAAGCTCCTTTCTGGTATGTCTTATGTTCCCAGTTCTAGTATGTCCCAATTCCTAACTTTGTACCTTTTGCACTTTCATTCCTCTTTGTGTTGTCTTTTTAAGGAGGAGGAAGAGTAAAAGACTCAGTATCTTTTAAAAGGTAAGTAAATGAATCTTACAAACGCTAAAAGTTTCTAATAGATTTTATCAAAATATCTTATGCAAAAAGGGGCAATCATGTATATGTTGCAAAGTATATAGCTTTAAACAGAAATTTATTGTTAATTTTGGAAAATATCTGATCAATAAACCAACAAAACACCTCAGACTTTCATTTAGAGGTAAAACCTTTCTGATTTCTACTCATCCAATACTATTACTAAAACATTTTACAGTAGAATTGTCCAATTTGTGCTAAATTGTTAGCATTCACTTTGCATTACAACTGGTATGGATATGAACCGTCATCCCACAAATAGTTTTCACTTCATGAATGGCCGGTTTCTTTGAAAGGTCAGTGTTGTTGAACAGGTTCTTATCTTTGTCTGGAATGTCATCTCCTTCCACTCTCTAATTGATGTATTACTATACTATTATTGTTTGTCTTCATTTCTCTCCTTTCTAGGCAAAGATATTTGCCTTTTCTGTTTGCTTTCTCTGTATTTTACAAATCATTGTTATAGTACTTATTTCATGGTTGTAAATTTTTAATGGCACTTTAATACGTTGGGAGCTACATGAAGGCAGAGCACTTTCTTTCGTTAACAATGGTCAACACCTTTATCAGGTGTGTGTCTGCTATGGTGACAAAAGAATTACTGGCAGAACTGAGTTACTCATTGCATGCTGCTGAGTAAATGGGTGGATTGGCTAAATGATAACTAGTGTTGGATAAACAACGTTTGCCCAAGGAACAGTTCGGAAATACATTTGCTTTTGATAATTTTTTAGAGGAACAAATATATTTCATGTATGGGGGAGGGGAGGGGAGAAATGCCTATGTTTTTTGGAAAACTTAATTTTGAGAAGCATCTGATGAGTTAAAGTACTTGAATTTCTGTTTCAGAAATATCTACCAGAATCTTTAAATGTCCCATCGCATGGGCAGCTCATTTTGTAATGATGCTTTGAGGGACTGAATTCTCCCTTTAAAAATGAGAATCAGTTTATATACTTAGGCATTTCAAGAGTTCAAGCATGAAGATATAAAGGAGTGAGTTTTATTAGATATTTGCATTCATGGGAATTTCAAGCAGATATCATTTTAATAAAGTAGAATTTCCATAAAAAATATGAAATGTGTGCAAATAAAAATGATTGATGAAGCTAAAATATATTTTAACACAAAGACTAAAATGTGTATTCTAAGTAATTCCTATAAACAGGAGAACAGAACCAATTTGCAAAAATTAGCCTGTAATTCAGTCAGTATTTATGCACTTTGCTAAAAATCAACATAACACACCTTACTTTCACTTCATAATATTTGCAAAGGGATGTGTTTTGTCTCGAACATGATTGAGCTATTTGATTTAAAACTATAATTACAAATTGCTTTATCAAGTTTATAATTCTCTGATGAGAAAAATGAATTATTTATTCAGCATTCCAATGACTTTACTGTTCACATATAAATTTTTTGGCAAAGCTTCAAGGAAAAATTCTCTAAAACTCAGAAACATATAAAATTGCAGTTAATAAATAAAGACTGGAATATAAATATATCCATCCAAACAGTAGAGATTTATTATAGAGATTATGGATATCTCTATTTTTATGAGTTTATTATTTTACCTAAGTGTTTATTTTTACATTTATCTTAATAAATAAATGAATCATGTTTAAAAATCAAAAGGAGATATAGCCACATAGTAATCAAATGTGATATACATTTTAGTATTTCAACTGCTAATTTTCTTCATCATTGCAAATTTTAGGCATACTCAGTATTCTAGACATAGGAAGAAAAATAAAGAATTAAGATAATTACTACATCAAATAATGCCTATCCTTCTCAACCAAATGTAATTTATTTGAGGTCAAGGATCTTTATTTTTCTACTTGGTGGTCTCAGTTCTGGGAACAATGCCTGGCATATGATAGGTAATTAATAAATGCTTTGTTGACTGACCAAATGACTGCCTTTTCATCAATCGAGTTTCAAATGAAACAGCCAAGTAAAATATATAAATGATATTGCTAATGAAAGCAAATATGTTAATTTAAATGTTGTAATGAGGCTTGGTGGACTCCAAATCATTTCACTATTTGAACAAAATAATTAGCGAATATAAAAGTCTATAGAAGGAGAGATAGCACGGTATTCTTTAATACAAATCTTGCCATTGATGTAAGAATGCTTAAATCCCAAAGATTTGTAATATGGGTTTCATTAAATGCCCATAATATGTATGAATCCCAAATAAATATTTGGAAATGACTCTGAAAAAATATTAATTTTATTTTTATATGCATTTATATTGATTATATTGTCCTTTCTATAATACTCCAAACAGCTATTTTTTTCTTAGACTACTAGTAAAAGTAAAACTATAGATTGGAAAAATAACCGAAGATTTCTATTCTAATAAAAATTCTGATTCAGCAAATGGGAGTCTACTTGCTTATTCAATTGTGCTCAATTACATGTTTCAAAACAAACTCATCTGCTTTTTAAATGTTATCTCTGAACTATTTTTAACCAGCCAATGATCATCTCCTTGTAATTATCCCCTTCTATAAATCTAACAAAGTAATTTCAGGTTTCTTTGAAATGTTGTCTATGAATTTTTTTAATGTTCTGATTAATGCTTTTGATGTGATTTGCATTTTCTAGTTATGCTGATTCTATTTGAGTTCAGTTGTCCAGTAACATTTTTGGAAATATCTAAACTTACATTCCATACTGAATGGGATTACTGTTGACAATCTAAATTTTGTATTAAAAACCTCATTTACCATAGAGAATTACTTCACTATATTGTTAGCTAGAAGTTATGTATTCAGAGAGTTTTATAGTCAAATGTTTGGGTCAGTTATTTTGAGGAAAGTACAAATACCTTTTTAAAAACAGTAGAAAAGATATTTCATGAGTAAATTAATAATTTTATGACTAGAACTTGCATTCATTGATTTCCTCTGTTCTAACTCGGAGGCTCTACTTTTTCTAACATTATTGAGTATAAGGATGAATAAAAATGGTTACTCTTCCAATAGAAGAAACTATGCATTAACAACTTTTCCAATAAAAGAAACTACACATTAACAACTGTCTACAATAAATGTGTTCTGCTATGGTGCATTGAAAATGAGAGAGATTAATGTAGTCTCTGTTAGAGATAGTGTGAGAAAAATGCTCAGTGAGGAGGTATGATGGCATTTTAAACTTAGATTTCAAGGATAAGTACATGTACCATTTGTTTTCAACTATTTCATAAAGCAGACATAACTTAGCACGTGGCCATAAAGCTCTGTCCAGAGAAATGTTTCTATCCATAACATTAACTTTCAATGTATTAGAGAAAATTTCATGCATTGAATATACAAGACTTGGAGGTGATTGCCCAGTCATGAGCATATTGCCTTCTAGCAGTCAGGAGTTAGGAGAGTAATGGCTAGTGCACATTATAAGGATATGAATGTCAAGTGGAGAGGGAAGGTTGCTACAGTTTTTACTTTGCCTGCTTTAATGATGCTTTCAGTCCAAATTGACCTTCAAATTATCCATCATTAAAAAAAAAGTGCTATCCAGGGACTTCCCTGGTGGTCCAGTGGTTAAGACTTCGTGCTTCCACTGCAGCAACACCGGTTTGATCCCTTGTCAGGGAACTAAGATTCCCACATGCTGTGCAGTGCAGCCAAAAAAAGAAAAAAAAAGAATCATCCAAATAGTAACAAAAAATATCCCCCAAACACTGAAAAGTCCTGATTCAAAAGATCCATTAATATCCCAGATATCACTAGACATGTACATTTTGAGGAATAAGTCACAGGTCATGGAACCACAATAGGTGAGTAGTGATTTGGCATCAGGGAGATGTCAATTGTTGATAGTATTCTATGTTCCATTCTTTTATACACTAAACTCAGTAACTAGTGCTGTCTCCCCTGTTCATAAAAATTCATAGTGCGTAGAGTTCTCAGACATGTTGAAAAATATGGGTGAGAAGGAGAGAATTTTAATGGGGTGTGTATATATTGATAGAGCTAGTTCTGAAGCCATTTGTTGATGTTGGCAGGATGCTAAACTTAGAGCAGACTGAAAGTGTTTAATTTATTGTTTCTACTTCTTGGACTCTGAAAAAGGAGATCTTGGATAAAGGTTTTAAAAATAAGCAATGCATTTAATTGCTATTGCAAAGAAGATCTATCATGTTGATAGCCATAAATATTTATGAGTTATAAGAATAGAAAATAACAGGAATAGAAGCCTTCATCAGAAGAACAATACATTAAAACCAATCTGGGAACTTTAAATTCCAGCCTTGTTTGAGTAACTTTTACCTTCCTAATCTCCTACTGAAATTAACTACCAAAGCTGGATAAAGAACACAAAAACAACTGTTTAAATATAACACCATATAATCAAGGCAAGCTGACTTTAGTGATAGCACAGAGAAAAGTAAAATTTACTATGGTGAGTTTTCTATATTTTCCTTTCTGACTTTTCCTTTAGGTAAATTGCCTTTTGTTGTTTTTAACGCACACATAAAACATGTAAATCGTCTTTTAAATTCACTCATAAAAGGCAAATGGCAGTATGGGCATATGAAATTTTGTTGGGACTAGGGGCCATGGGCTGGTGTTCTGCAGTTCCAAGGTCACCAGGATTTGTTCAGCAAAACTCTGAACTGCAGAATAAGGCCAACATACTAAAACTGACAGAAGTAAAAATGGAAAACAGGAATAGTCCTATATTTCAGAACTTTAGCCAGTAATTTGAAATGTCTCCATAAAAAGTCCAAACACAGATGGTTTAACCAGCTACACTGACAAACATTTAAGAAAAAAATAACACCAATCTTATGCAAATGCCCTAGAAAACAAATAAGTAAAATAGAAAGGATCTCACCACTTCCTTTATGAGGTAAGCGTAATCATAACTAAAACCTGACAAAAACATCACAAAAAAGGAAAATTATACCTTGGCCTTTCACTTGAATAAAGATGCACAAATGACTAAAGAAAATATTACTAAATTAAATTAAGACATAAAAAGGATAATATCTCAAGACTAAGTTTGGTTATTCCAGATATTCATTTTTAACTTAATGCTTAAAAATCAACACATTTCAACACACCTACAGAATCATGGAGAAAATTTTTGCAATTCTATCAATAGATGTGAAAGTAACATCTGGCAAAACTCATGTTTTATTTACAATTAAATCTCCCAGAATACTAGGAATAAAATGGAATTTTTTCAATCTGATAAATTATAAGACAGTTCAGCAAAATATCATCAATCATTTAAAACAGCAAACTTTCCCTCTGAGAACAATGAGACAAGCATGTTCACTACCACCGTTTCTATTCAACAATGGTCTGAAAGTCTGTGATAGTACAGTTAGTGCAGTTAGGCCAGCAAATGAAGAAAAATTTAAGTATTGAAATTGAATAAATTAAAGCTTCCATATTTATTGAAAATTTCCAAAGGAAATTAGAGATAATGTATAAGAATTTAAAATAAATTTACCAATCATTAGAATAAAAATTAATATGCAAAATTAATTGTATTTCCATAAATTAGCACCAAATTTCTAGAAAATGAATTAAACTATTGACCATGGCATCAGAACCGTAATTAATCTTACAAGAGATGTAAGTATCTTTACACAGATCTAATACGATGTTATTTACATGGAAAACTATAAAACACCATTAAAAGAATTTAAAGATAGAAATAAAAGATGAATATACTATGTTCCTGGACTGAAAACTCTATTTGACAAAGCTTCCTCAAGTGATCTATTGATCTGAAGAAAATCCTATCAAAATCATAGCATATTTTTCAAAATTGGCTAGAATTTATATAAAAATGAAAATGGTTAAGAAAAGCCAAAATAATTTGAGGGAAAGCTAAAGACTTAAGATGCTAGATACGAAGACTTTTTGTAAAGCTTCAGTGATTAAAGCACTATGATATTCAGTGTAGGAATAAATGTGCATGTGTAAAAGAACGGAGAAAACCTAATATATATATATATGATCACTCATTTACAATAAAGTGATTGCTGCAATGCCACTGCTATGGCTTGGGGCAGGAATGCAATTTTCAATAAATCTGAGACTTTTACATTAAACTCGATACATTCTTTATACATCAAATTAATATCATCACATCAAGTCAAAAATTAATATCCACATACAGACTGTATATAGAAGACAGATGTAGAACAAATCAGTTCAGAATATTTAAAGGTGGTAATGGAGTTGGGGTTGGGATGACTGTAACAGTTAAATGCAAACCAAAAGATGCTTCATAACAGACACTAAATGAAAGGTAGAGCAAGATATTAACTTAGCCAAAGAAGATGCTGTATTTTCACTTTGAGTATAAACAAAATGATAATGATAAAATCAAGTATAAAATAGTACTATAGCAGATAAAATGCAGATTTTTAGAAGTTTAAGAAGAAATTGTTAGAATTTCATTGATAATGAGCACATTTTAACACACCTCTCTTATAACTTGATGGGTCCAGTTCTCAAATATAAATATAATAATACATCTGTGATCATAAATACTCATCAAAGATTGTGTGGAGCTGTTTCTAAAGCAATAATAAAATATTTATTTTGAAGAGATCAGCTAATATAACACAGGGGTAACTTTAAGAAATTCTGGAATTACTGGCTAAATTCAGACTGTGACAGAACATACCACAATGCATTAATAACAAAAACTAGAAATAAACATCTTATTACCACTTATGACTTTTTTCACTTCCTATAACTATGAAGGTGCTGCAACAAGGATTATGAATAAACTAGTTTCTACATTTAAGCCCTGTGGAAAAGACAAGGACACAGGGACACATTTCATTACACAAACAAAGCACAGTGGATGCTTTTGGAGCCCATACAATGACCCTCTGTCCCTATTTGAAGAAATAATATGATGAAAAGCATAGAGATTTTGAAACATAAAACTTAGAAACCTTGAAAGAATCTAATCAGTATAAGCTCATTGTGTGTGTGTGTGTGTGTGTGTGTGTGTGTGTGTGTGTGTGTGTGTGTGAGGTATCATCATCATTCACCTTACTAAAAATAATGTAGTTTGCTTGCTGAATAATTTTCTCAGTTGGCCACTGTCCTTGAGGGTCAAGCAAGAAAACTTCCCCCCTTTCTTTGCCAGAGGTCAGCTTTATAGTCAGTTTTGTAGACTGATGTGATGTGGTGAATGTGGTAACACTTTCATCAGTGCTTATTTTGTCTTGTATTTTTGTTCATGTTGAACTATCATCATTTCCTCTGTCCTTTTCCCTCATACCTGTCCTGCTACTCTGAGATATATAAGGACCAGTATCTCTGATAATCATTTCTGTCAAAAATCCACTTTACTTTAAAAGGTTTCGCATCTCAATTTTCTTCCATTAGTCGTTTTTTAAAAAAATATTTTCACATGCAAATGTATAATGAATGGGTTGTTAAAATATATTTCCTGAATTCCATATGCTCAATAAAACTTTTTAAAATCTTTTCTTACAAGTGCTATGTACATGAAACATGTATATTTGAGATACTAGTAAGAACTAAACTAAAGAAACATTGCATCAAAATTAACTGTATAAGAATAATTTGGTTTTCACAAACACGTGGAAACTAAACAACATATGAATGAAAAACCAAAAGGTCAATGAAGAAATCAAGGAAGAATTCAGAAAATACCTTAAGACAAATGAAAATAAAAACACAATTTTTCAAAATCTATGGGACCCAACAAAAGCAGTTCTAACAGTGAGGTTTATAGGTGTACCTTAAGAAACAAGAAAAATCTTAAATAAACAACTTAACCTACCATCTAAATTAGAATTAGAAGAAGTAGAACAAACCAAGCCTAAAGTCAGCAGAAGGAAGGAGATAATAAAAATGAGAGAGAAAATAAGTGAAATAGAGACAAAAAAATAGAAAAGATCAATGAAACCAAGAGGTGGGTTTTTGAAAAGATAAACAAAACTGATAAGCCTTTAGTGAGGCTCATCAAGAAAAAAAAGAGAGGTGAACCCAAATACACCAGATAAGAAATAAAAGAGGAGAAATAACAATTGATATCACAGAGATACAAAATGTCATAAGAGAATATTAGAAGTTATATGTCAGCAAATTAGATAATCTAGAAGAAATGGGTAAATTTCTAAAAACATACAATCTTCCAAGACTGAATCAGGAAGAAATAGAAAGTCAGAACAGATTACTAGTAGTGAAATTGAAATTGTAAAACAAAAAACCAAAAAGACTCCCAGTAACCAAAAGTCCTGAACTGGACAGCTTCACAGGGGAATTCTACCAAACATATAAAGAAGAGCTAACACCAATCCTTCTCAAAATATTCCGGAAAATTAAAGCAAGGGAACACTCCCAAACTCATTCTATGAGGCCACCATTACTCTGAATAAAAAAACAGGCAAAGACACTACAAAAAAATGAAAATTACAGGCCAATATCTCTGTTGAATATAGATGTAAAAATCCTAAACATAATATTAGCACACCAAATTCAAAAATACATAAAAACGATCATACTCCATGATCAAGTGAGATTTATTCCAGGGATGCAAGGATGGTTCAATATCCATAAATAAATCAATGTGATATAACACATTAAGAAAAGGAAGGATAAAAATCACATGATCATCTCAACAGATGGACAGAAAGCTTTTGATAAAATTCAACAATGATTCATGATAAAAACTCTCATTAAAGTGGATACAGAGTGAACATATCTTAACATGATAAAGGCTACTTATGTCAAACTCACAGCTAACATAATACACAATGATGAAAAGCTGAAAACTTTTCCTCTAAAATCAGGAGCAAGATAAGGATGCTCACTCTCACAACTTCTATTTAACATAGTATTGGAAGTCTTACACACAGACAAGAAAAAGAAATTAGAAATTGGAAGAGAAGAAGTAAAACTGTCACTATTTGCCAATGACATGATACTATATCTAGAAGAGCCTAACATCTTCACCAACAAACTATTAGGACCAATAAATGAATTCAGTAAAGCTGCAGGATACAAGATTAATATATACACATCTGTTGCTTTTCTATACACTAATAATATATTATCATAAAGAGAAATTAAGGAAACAATCCCATTAATGATCATATCAAAATAATAAAATACTTAGCAATAAACTTAATCAAAGAAGTGAAAAATCTACACTGTGAAAACTATAAAACTTTGATGAAGCAATCTGAAAATGATACAAAGAAATGGAAAATTATCCTGTGTCCATGGACTGGAAGAATTAAGTGTCCAAACTACCCAAAGCAATCTACAGATTTAATGCAATCCCCATCCAAATATCCTTGCCATTTTTTCACAGAATTAGAACATATAATCCTAAAATTTATATGGAAGAACAAAAGACCCTGAATAGCCAAAGCCATCTTGAGAAAAAAGAACAAAGTGGGAGGTCACAATCCCAGGCTTCAGATTATATTACAAAGCTAGTGATCAAAAAAGAATGGTGCTTTCACAAAAACAGGCACATAGATAAATGAAACAGAAAAGAGAGCCCAGAAATAAACCCAGGTATATATAGTCAGTTAATCTATGACAAAAGAGGCAAAAACATACAATGGGGAAAGGCTGTCTCTTCAATAAATGGTGCTGGGAAAACTGGACAGCTACACGTAAAAGAATGCAATTAGAAGATTTTCTCACACCATATGCAATAATAAACTAAAAATGGATTAAAGAACATAAGACTGGAAACCATAAATCTTCTAAAAGAAAACACAGTCAGAACACGCTTTGACATAAGTTGTAGCAATATTTTTTTGTCTCAGTCTTCTCAGGGAAAGGAAACAAAAACCAAAATAAACAAATAGAACTTAATTAAACTTAAAAGCTTTTGAATGGCAAGGGAAACCATCAACAAAACGAAAGGCCAATCTCCTGAATAGGAGATAGTAGTTGCAAATGATATGTCTGATAAGGGGCTAATATCCAATAGATATAAACAGCTCATACAATTCAGTATCAAAAACAAACAAAAAAAACCTGATTAAAACAAATGGGCAGAAGTCCTGAAGAGATATTTTTCCAAAGAAGGCACACAGATGGCCAACAGGCACGTGAAAAGATGCTCAACATCACTAACCATCAGGGAAATGCAAATCAAAACCACAATGAAGGTGCTTCCCTGGTGGCGCAGTGGTTGAGAGTCTGCCTACTGATGCAGGGGACGCGGGTTCATGCCCCGGTCTGGGAAGATCCCACATGCTGCGGAGCGGCTGGGCCCATGAGCCATGGCTGCTGAGCCTGCGCGTCCGGAGCCTGTGCTCCGCAACGGGAGAGACCACAGCAGTGAGAGGCCCGCGTACCGCCAAAAAAAACCCACAATGAAATATCACTTCACACCTGTCAGAATGGCTATGGTCAAAAAGACAACAAATAACAGATGTTGGTGAGGATGTGGAGGAAAGGGAACCCCTACTACTGTTGGTGGGAATGAAGAGGTACAGCCTTATGGAAAACAGTATGCAGGTTCCGCAAAAAATGAAAAATAGAAATACCATATGACCCAGCAATTCCACTCCTGAGTACATATCGAAAGAAAATAAAAACTCTAGTTTGAAAAGATAGATGCACCCTGATGTTCATAGCTGCCTTATTTACCACAGCCATGATAGGGAAGCAACCTAGGTGTCCATCAATAGATGAATGGATAAAGAAGATGTGGTACATACATACAACGGAATATTACTCAGCCATAAAAATAAGAATTCATGCTATCTACAACAACATGGATGGAACTGAAGGGTTTTATGCTTAGTGAAATGTAAGACAGAGAATGACAAATACTGTATGCTGTCACTTATATGTGGAATCTAAAAAATAAAACAAATGAATAAATACAACAAAACACTAGCAGACTAGTGAATAAACTAGCGGTTACCAGTGGGAAGAGAGATGAGGATGGGGCAAGTTAGTGGTAGGAGATTAAGAGGTACAAGCAACTATGTATAAAATAAATAATATGGTACTGGCACAAAAACAGAAATACAGATCAACAGAACAGGACAGAGAGCCCAGAGATAAACCCACGCACCTGTGGTCACCTAATCTATGACAAAGGAGGCAACAATATACAATGAAGAAAAGACAGCCTCTTCAATAAGTGGTGCTGGGACAACTGGACAGCTACATGTAAATGAATGAAATTAGAACACTCCCTAACACCATACACAAAAATAAACTCAAATGGATTAAAGACCTAAATGTAAGACCAGACACTATAAAACTCTTAGAGGAAAACATAGGAAGAACACTCTTTGACATAAATGGCAGCAAGATCTTTTCTGACCTAGAGTAATGAAAATAAAAACAAAAATAAACAAATAGGACCTAATTAAACTTAAAAGCTTTTGCACAGCAAAGGAAACCATAAACAATATGAAAAGACAACCCTCAGAATGGGAAAAAATATTTGCAAATGAAGCAACTAACAAAACATTAATCTCCAAAATACACAAACAGCTCATGCGGCTCAATATCAAAAAAACAAACAACCCAATCAAAAAAAAAAATGGGCAGAAGACCTAACTGGACATTTCTCCAAAGAAGACATACAGATGGCCAAATAACACATGAAAAGATGCTCAACATCACTAATTATTAGAAAAATGCAAATCAAAACTACATCTCACACCAGTCAGAATGGCCATCATCAAAAAATCTACAAACAGTAAAATGCTGGCGAGGGTGTGGAGAAAAGGGAAGAACCCTCTTACACTGTTGGTGGGAATGTAAATTGATACAGCCACTATGGAGAACAGTATGGAGGTTCCTTAAAAAACTAAAAAACTAAAAATAGAACTACCATATGACCCAGCAATCCCACTCCTGGGCATATACCCAGAGAAAACCATAATTCAAAATATACATGCACCCCAATGTTAACTGCAGCACTATTTACAATAGCCAGGGCATGGAAGCAACCTAAATGTCCAACAACAGAGGAATGGATAAAGAAGATGTGGTACATATATACAATGGAATATTACTCAGCCATAAAAAGGAACAAAACTGTGTCATTTGCAAGACGTGGATGGACCTAGAGACTCATACAGAGTGAAGTAAGTCAGGAAGAGAAAAACAAATATTAACGCATATTTGTGGAATCTAGAAAGATGGTACAGATGAACTGGTTTGCAAAGCAGAAATAGAGACACAGATGTAGGGAACAAATGTATGGACACCAATGGGGGAAAGGGGAGGTGGGATGAATTGGGAGATAGGTATTAACACATATACACTAATATGTATAAAACAGATAAATAATGAGAACCTGCTGTATAGCACAGGGAACTCTGCTTCACTTCACTGTACAGTAGAAACTAACACAACACTGTAAAACAACTATACACCAATACAAAAAAAAAAAAAGCAAAAAAAGAAAATTATAGCATTAAAGGATATTAGTTCCAAAGTGATTGATAATAATTAAGTCCTTTCTTATGTATTTCCTCTTCAATGTCAATGTATATGCTAATATTTTTGGATTGATTAAACATTTATTTTAGGGCTTCTATAAAATATTTCAAGTAAATAAATATTCATGATCATATTCTAAAAAGTGTTAGTTATCTATTTGTATCTATTTTAAGAAATTCATGTATTTTAGCACTGCCCACATATATTCATTTATTTTAAGACAAAAACAGTAACATTTTCTGATTTGCAGTAGTTTTTGAAAAACAGCCTCTTCTCCCAAATGTGAATTTCTGGATGTGACTGGAAAAGCAATGACAATAAAGAAAGTTCCTGATTCTCTCATTTGCATTCAATATCTTGAAAAGGAATAAATTATTTGGAAGATAAACCCAACTTAAGCAATTCATCTCACACCTCATGTTGCTTACATCCAAGCTGCTTCCATTTGCTTTTATTATTTTTTTTATTTTTATTAAAGAAAAATATTTTTATTTTTTATAAATATTCCAAATGCTTTTATTATTTTATTTTACCCCTGCAAGTACCATTGGTTTTGCCTATTTTCCTCTATTATGTTGAACTTTAAATGAATGTGAACCCACTCTATTTCTTTTCATAAACATATAATTTTTTTTTTTTTTTTGGTGGTACACGGGCCTCTCACTGTTGTGGCCTCTCCCGTTGCGGAGCAACAGGCTCCGGACGCGCAGGCTCAGCGGCCATGGCTCACAGGCCCAGCCGCTCCGCGGCATGTGGGATCTTCCCGGACCGGGGCACGAACCCGTGTCCCCTGCATCGGCAGGCAGACTCTCAACCACTGCGCCAGCAGGGAATCCCCAACATATAATTTTTAACCATTGCGTTAGTTCTTTTTGATCTCACTCAGTTTATGCTTGGTATTTACAACAATTTAACTGCCAACACATCTACAGAATTGTGAACCAAATAGAGGTATTGGTAGCTGGAGAAAGGATATTAGAGAAAGAATTTTTTTCCCCCATTTGTATCAATACTGGCTTTTTTTTTTTTCCCATCTACAGTGAGAGAGCCTCTTAATATGGTGAGGCTCAATGTAAATAAGAAAACAGAAAATAATTTTTATTAAAACACATACATTACAGGATTTGATATCATCTTCTTAAAGAAAAACGATGTTTCTTTATAATCATAATAATGAAGCGAATCACTGCTCTTTCTTCCCTTTATAAGTTATTCACTCACTTTAATAGGCTACAACTTAGCATTCAAAATTTTATCATTTATCCAAGAGCAAATGTGGTCTAGAGTAAAAGTTAATTTCTAAGTTACGCTTTCTTAGCTCTTCGGATGTAAACATGGGGAGTCATTAAATTCACAGTTCAGCTTTTATTCTTTGCCCTTTTAATGCTCACATTTCCTTTCTGCCTTAGAGGATCAAAGAGGATGCCTTCAGTAAATGGGCCATGTTATAATCCTTTAGATTTAAACTACAGGTTCCCTACCCTTGTTGTTAAAGCATCTGCCTCTGTAGTGAGCTGTGCTCCTTTGGATAAAACTTGAAGAACATTTCTATTAGTTCTTTCCTGAATGCATTTATAAATTCTCTTTAAGCACTTCTATAAAACAGAAAAGTAATAACAGGTCTTTAAGATTTCTCAAAAGACTGTTTTGATTATATAAAAATAATATATTCATGAAACAAGCAAGGCTAAAGAGGTTAATCACTTCAAAAGTCTAATTTAAGATGCAATTATCGATCACCCAGCCTGCTTCATGGGGACCGTGAGAATTCTAAATTGGAGTGGGTTTAAGTTATAGCTAATGTTTCCTATTTAATTTACTCATTTCACAACATAAGTTTTGTATACCTAATGTGACTGTATATCATTCTCTCATCTGAATAAAATGCTCCCTTTCTATAGAGTTCCATGAAAAAAATTGTATAACAGAATTCCTTATAAAAGAAGAAAATAAATGTTTCATTATTTCTGAAAACAAATGCAACCTTTAGATATTTACTTTTAAAAAGAAATGCCATACAACTATTTAAAAATTTTAAGACTTTTTAACTAAAGTCAGCTAAAATAATCATTCTTTCTAACAGAACATACGTGAAATTGGGTATTTTCATAATTAATATGGTGGAAAAACAATTGCTTTCTTACACATAGGATATCTGATTTTGTGTAACAGCAGGCAAGGTTCTGCATAACTTCTTAGTTATCTGGTGGTCAGAACATTCCATCTTGGACCAGGATTTTGCTATTGTACAGAGAATAGTTATCAAGTTTTAGAAAGTGACCTCTTCTTCTGAATGAGACAAATCTTCCCAAATCTATCCCAGATGTTACTACTGCTACTACAAAATTTCTCAGACACTAATTCTTGCATCCCCCATTGTTTATGCCTTATCCTAGTTAAATAATGTCCATCTTAGGTACAGAGAATTCCCTTACCCTTTTTATGCTACTTACACAGCAAAGGAGCATAGCATAAACACATGCAAAATACAGCAGTAAAATATTCCTCTAATTTTCTAAATATTAAAATCAATCATTCAGAATTTTAAATGCAATATTTATTATTCATTAAATATATATTTAATGTATATATTGACTAGTGAAGTAAAATAAAATGATCTAAAGGCTCATATTTATGAATTTAGAGCAAAAGCTTAATAAAAAAATACATATCAGGGCTTCCCTGGTGGTGCAGTGGTTGAGAGTCCACCTGCCGATGCAGGGGACACGGGTTCGTGCCCCGGTCCGGGAAGGTCCCACATGCCGTGGAGCGGCTGGGCCCGTGAGCCAATGGCCGCTGAGCCTGCGCGTCCAGAGCCTGTGCTCCGCAACGGGAGAGGCCACAACAGTGAGAGGCCCGCGTACCGCAAAAAAACAAAAACAAAAAAAAACCCGTATCAGATAAAAAATCTTTCTGAACTTATTAATATAAACTTGAATATTTCATTCCTGACTGCATGTAAAGATTAAAACCTAACCTGAATCATGAATTACTAAGGTGGGTATCCCATAGTACTTTCTACAAGGTACACTTATAATGTAAATAGTCCATCTGTTATATTTTAAGTAAAAACTATTTTAAAATGCTACACTTGAGCTCTGTTATTGGAGCCTTATGGGATGTATATCTTCCCTCATGAACATCACTTAGCCATTTATCCAATTTTCTCTGTATTTAATTGGATACCTCAAATTTATGCGAACTGGATTTAAATGTTTACCTAGAGCTTCAGGAAATTTAATCATTTTAAAATGCCACATTTTCAAGGAACAATTTATAATTTTCTCAAAATATTTATAATCAATTCTAATAAGTAATTTCAACCAGTGAATCAGACTAAATTAAATACCTTACTTGGGGGGGTGGCTTAAGCAATAAGATTTGTTGTAACATTAATATTTGAAAATTTGGCTTCTTTGTAGGAGTTGATCAGTAATTTCTATGAAGATGATTCATTTGCAGCTTTGTGCAGATATTATTCAAAAAAGTAACAAACCTCAGGTAATATAAACCCAGACTCATCCATTTAATGAATCACAGAGATGACTCATGGCAAACATTTATCAGAGAGTCAAGGATGATCAGAAGACGATGATTACAGTACAGACCTATTCTTTAAAAAATAACACATCAAACAGCCAATTATGAAGATACTGTCACACTACTATATATAAAATAGATAAACAACAAGGACCTACTATACAGTATAGGAACTATATTCATTATCTTGTAAAAACCTGTAATGGAAAAGAATCTGAAAAAGAATATGTACGTGTGTGTGTGTGTGTGTATGTATATATATATATATATATATATATGTATGTATAACAATCACTTTCTGTTACTTTCAGGTGTACAGCAACACTGCAACTCAATTTCAATTTTTGAAAATGAAGAAAGAATACTTCAATTTTTGAAAATGAAGAAAGAATCCAATAGAAAAAATATTTTAGAAGTGAGACATTCTGATTTCTGATATTCCCAGTGTGCACTTGGAAATAAAAGAATGGCCATTTCACAGCTTCCCCACTTGGGATCTCAGAAATACACAGCTTTATCCCAGAGTGTCACTTGATAGATGGCTGGGCAGTCATCCATCAAGGGACTGTCAGGTCTGGTTTCCCGTGTTTTCTTTTTTCGTTTTTCAAGTTAGAGAACTGGCAACCAAGGCCAACAATGGCTCGGACTTGAGTTAAACACGGTGACTGATGTGCAGTCACCTCTTGGAAATTACTGCAGAAGGTCAACAAACCAGAAGCCAAGAAGCAATTCAAGCTTGAGATCAAATATATCAGTCAGACAATTGTCAGGTGATGAACTCATGGGAAGACTGCCACGGATCTGTGAGTTGTCAGGTCTCCCATGAGTGACACCAGGAAAGAGCCCAAGCTGTCAACAGAGATGGTAGGTAGACTCAAGGGTCAGGGTGCCAGCATGCTAGAAGTGACATTAGTCATCTTCTGGTCAAGTTGCTTTCAAGTAATTTAGAGGCATCCGATGCCCTTTGGAAGACCTAGCAAAAAAAATCCCTAGGTCACCAAGAAATAATTCTGTAAATTCATGTGATGGTTAGAATGGATACAAAATTTTAGAAAATAGAAAATATAAAAGGATGCTTTCTACCTTTAAAAATGCCAACATTCAGTTGAATCAACTAATTTAAAAAAGATGAAATATCTTTAGAACTTTTATAAATTTAAAATGAATGAAAGTTCTATACCATGGAAAATCCAGCTTGCAGCCTGGCTCCTTCATTCAGACACACTTACAATTGCTGGGAGGCCTTCATCAACCAATGAACTAAAATCTATGACAGTAAGCAGTCAGCTTTCACACTGATATTTTGAAAAATCTAAAGGAAATTTTAAAGTCCCAGAAAAGTGTATAAATATTAAACTTACAGAAATTAGGTTATAACATCATCACAAAATACCTGTTTTTGATGTTATTTTTGTTTGTTTGTTTGTTTTTTGTTTTTGTGGTACGTGGGCCTTTCACTGCTGTGGCCTCTCCCGTTGCGGAGCACAGGCTCCGGATGCACAGGCTCAGCGGCCATGGCTCACGGGCCCAGACGCTCTGCGGCATGTGGGATCTTCCCGGACCGGGGCACGAACCCGTGTCCCCTGCATCGGCAGGCGGACTCCCAACCACTGTGCCACCAGGGAAGCCCTGATGTTATTTTTATTAATGTGACTCTAACAGAACTTGTGCTCATTAAGTTCCTTGGACATTCCCTGTTTTTACTATTTCTACAACCAAAGATGAATCAAACTAAACTAAACTCTTCCTGGTTTTTATGGTCATTTGTTTTCCCAAAGGAGACTTTGCCTCCTCACATATTCAGTTCACAAAAAATAAAGCTGAACAAAAGGTGAAAGACCAGATATTCACTGCATTTCAATTGCTCCTGGCATTCAGGGACAGCTAAGTAACTATCCACACATCAGACTCCCCCATACTTCTTGTCTAGAGTCACTTAAAAAGCAAGTGGAAATATAATAGGAACAAAAATGAAATCTGATCAACACAATCTGAAATTATCATCATTCATAAGCAATTAATTCTGTAATTAAATTGCCATACCACCGAAAACAATTATAATCTAATTGATTTATCTCTACTTAGAATATTGACAAAACAATTAAAAATTCTTTTAAAATAAACTCGCATGCTATATTAAAAAGACTTCAATGCTCTTCTTAGTCATACTATGTGGACAAACCTATAAAGAGAATTAGCAATGAAATAATCCCTCTTCCTAAGCCTTGTATTTTTATTTATTTATTCATCAATTCAATAAATATTCTTTGAATAACTCATTTATGTCAGGGGACACAGTAGTGAATAAAAACAGACTAAATCACCACAGCCTTTATAAAGTTTACATTCTACTGGGAAGGAGACAGACAGCAATAAACATTATATCATATGCAGAAGTAAAATACAGCATCTAAGGTGGTGATCAATGCTCAGGGAAAGGTGAAGCAGATAGAAGAGAATCCAGAATGCCGAGGGAGAGGGCTGCAATCTGAAATAAGACTTCAGTGAAAATGTGCTATTTGAGCCTACAGAAGGTAAGGGAGTGAGCCTGGCAGATATATCGGAGAAGAGCATGCTAGACAAAAGCAACAAGTGCAAAGCCCATAGGAAAGATTGCAACAGGTGAATACAAGGAAGAGTAAATTGGTCAGGGTGGAAAGGCAAAGGAAGCAAAGGAAGAAGACGACGGCAAGTTAGGGGGAGAGAAGCAAATCGTACAGGATACATTTTGACTTTTGTTCTGAGTGATATGGGAAGTCATTTGACCTTTTTAGCTGTAGGGAGTCTGATTTCATTTAACTTCCTAAAGTTAAATTTAAGATATTATCACCTATATCTCCCAGATGGATACATGGGTAGATAAATGATAGATATTCCTTAATATCCATATAATGTTATGTATTATGAATAATACATATAATGTATGTATATATTAATACATATTTTAATAAAGTATATTCATATTTAAGAGACTAATTCCATTTTAGTTTCTAAAAAGTTATCTTAGTAACAATGCTCGCACACACGAAAAAGGTTTCCCCAGACCTACCCCTCTTAAAAAATGTAACACAATTTTCACTTACATTTTTTATAATAGTTTAATAGTTTACACTAATATGTCTGTGTAACCGTATTAGAATAACACTTTATTAAAAAATTAAAGTTGTATAATTTATTTATATTTCTAATTAGCCTCTATAAAATGAAGCTATTTCAGGTATATATGAAATAGACTAGAAGATAAGCTACAAAAAGATTTTTCTCGAACTGCATTTATCTTAGAAATAAAACAACCTGACTCTTTAAAGCTCTCTTCAGCCATCTTTAGAGTGAGTGCTGAATTCCCCAGGTTCTTTTCTTTAAAAAGGCTATATATACTATCTAAATACTTCCATAAGAGTCACCTGTGATCACAAGGCTCACTTTCTCAGAAAACAAATGATATTGATAATATAGTTCAAATTTAGTATCTGCTAGAGCATGTAAAATAAAATATTAAATATGTCACCTGCTTTTTACTTAGGAAAAATATATTTAAGAAAGGTATTTTTTAAAAAAATTTTGTGCTTTACTGGATGTGAAATTGAACACTGATATGTTAAAATGACTTGGTGTTAAAAAACAAGCAGTAACTGCATCTTTACAAACTGTCTAGATTTCGTTTACTTAAAGGATTCCAGTGTGAAAAGCAAATAAGTTTACAAATATATATAACATATCAAACTATAAAGGCTATGAGCTAATAATCATATTCAAAAAATTATGAACAGTCTTTAAGACATGAAAGTTTATAATTTATAGAAACCTAAAACTCTGCCAGAGTCCTCTGGAGTCCCCTGTCAAAGACTATGAGACACAAATGTTACCAGATCCTTGTGGAGATCTGGCTACCTATACATAATAGCAGGAAAATCATGAAGGCCCAGATTTATATACCTCAATGTTGAAATATCCTTACACAAAAGGAGTGCCAATAAATTTCTTCCATTTGTCAATTGGGCATAAGAATGTTTTCAGTCTCCTTGAGAATGCCAAATGCTTCTACCCAACATTACTGCTGCTGAGACAGCAAGGAGGTGCTCCAGCAAGACAAGAACTACATTCATCTGTCTTGAGAAGCTGAGACCTGAGGAAGGGAATATGTGACTTTTCATGGCAGGTAAGCCAATCTTTGGGGACAAACTCTAACTACAAATCAGTGAAGAGTTGTCAATAAAATACTGAAATGCAAGTCAAATTTAACTCCTAAAAACTTATTCTTCCGTTTGTTTTTCTTTCAGTGAACTAAAATTTATCTAGTTAATATTTTATTTTAATCATCTAAGTTATCTTTAGATGTTAATTTTCCTCATTACAAATGCCAAACTTGAAACAATAAAGTCAAAAGCCAAATCGGTATTTTTAAAAAATTAAGGTTCAAAGTAACTCAGTCATAAACTAATAAGCTCATAATTTTAATGCTATTGCTTCTTGTCTAAAAGCATTCTAAAAGGCAGCTTACAAGAAACACTCTTGCATATACCTTAATGCCTCCCTCTATTATCGAATCCAATATGATTGCAGCATTACTAAAGCACTTTGATAGAAAAAAAAAAGCAAAAGCAAAACAACCTCTTCTAAATTTTATCTCCTGTGATTTTGTAGGTGACTGACATTCACTATCCACTTCTGAGTTACCCTGATAATAACTAGTGCAGCAAAATGGCATGCAGAAAGGCTATTCCTATCTAAATTTCTCTTTAATCTCTAGAACTATAATCTCTGTGACTGCCTACCCAGTTCTACCCAGGAACTGCACCGACTCAGCAACAACTGGCCATATTAATGTTCTTTCCTATATTTGAAAGTTATCATTGCTGTGGAACACAATACTGAAGGTTTTGCCTGATTTAACACTAAATAAAGGTTGCTAATTCACTTGAAGAAAGAGAGTATACTAGGCATTAACAAAAAAAAAATCACATTTTCCTAATAGCATGAGAGTTTGGATACAGGGATCAAAATAGGAGAGAGGAAACTGGAGAAAACATGCAATTAATCAGCTTGTCGATTTCACAATGAAGTTTTTATTGTAGCCAGCATGAGGGCCTCTCAAGTACAAATTGAAAGCCTGACTTAAGTAACCACATAAAATCAAATAAATTTTGATTATAGTCTAGCTGCTCATGAAGGATAGTAGGTTTTAATAAGTTAAAATATTTGTACCTTAATTGCCCACGAAAAGTATACTGAAATCAGCATAAGCAAATCGTAGATAGTTTAAATTCTTAATGCTAAATAAAGCTGTCCATTCCAAGCCTGGCTCACAGATTTACATACTGATGCCAGAATAACAAAGGAATTAATAATGTTTCTCATGTTGGTTTATGTTGTGTTTGCTGATTTTAATTGTAATGTGTCACCCTACAATATACGTACTCCTGGGGGCAGTAAAACAAACCTGAACAAAGCAAGATGTACTTCGGATATAATGTTAAATTAGAGACCGTTAAGAGGATATTGTTTATATCATGAATATCCAGCAGTAAATTAAAAGTCATTGACTTTATAGTAATTAAGCCTTTGAGTAGTGACTAATGGCCAGTATGAAGTGGTATCTGCCTTTTTCAGTACAAATTAAGATTCCCAAGATGTTTGGTGAAGGATGTGATGTGGGAGGTGAAGAAAAGAAAAAAAACGTCAAGGATAATTTACTAGATTCTGATGTAAGAGAGTAAATGTATTTTCTACCAAATGAGACAGAAATAATGGGAATATAAGCTGTTTGGGAGCAAGCAATATGAGTTCACCTTTAGAGATAATGAGTTTCAGGTGCCTTTCATATATCCAAGTACGGGTGTCCAGAGCACATCAGGCATTTGTTTCTTAAGCGGCATGGAGAATTCTCAGCTGGAAATTTATTTCTAGGAGACTTCCATATATAGATGGAAGTTAAATTTTGAAGTAGATTACATCGTTTTAATATAGTAGAGAGAATAAGAC
Organism: Leucopleurus acutus; assembly: GCF_964270905.1. NCBI lineage: Eukaryota > Metazoa > Chordata > Mammalia > Artiodactyla > Delphinidae > Leucopleurus > Leucopleurus acutus. The sequence continues at coordinate 53,856,529 of NC_139160.1, forward strand.
CAAAGCTGAAGGTAGAATCTCGAGGTAAATTAACATCTTAGGGGTTAGACAAAGGATGAAAAAGAGCTTTTGGTTCCCAAGTTAACCAGATGATATAAGTTTGCAATATCTGGATATTAACAATGTCAATTACAATATTAACAATACATTATTATATCAACAATAACAATTAACAATAAAAACTGTCCCTGGAAAAGGGTATGCAACCAATTAAATATTAGAGGTGAATTTATAAGCAATGTCAGGATTCCATCAGCATTGTTTGCTGATTAAAATATAGTATGACTTGAATTATTAAAGATGGATCACAAACAAGAACGGTACTTACTCCACCCTGAGAAACTTGCATCAATGAACAAGGCCCAAGGATGCCAGGAATGGGCTGGAGAGTCACACATGATGAGCAATTTGCTCTCCAAAAATGTTTGCTTCTATGTTTAAGAAAACTACTATTCAAAGCCATTCATACTAGAAGGCAAGGTTTTGGCTTTGTCTCTCTGTCTCCCTCCTTTCACTCCCTCTCTCTCCTCCTCTCTCTCTCAAAGGAGAAAACTAAGGGAGGTTAACTGCTTATGCTAAGACTTAAGACATAGTGGCATGCATAAATTTTCTCAACTCTTTTCCTCCATGATTTCTGTATCAATTTGTCCTGAGAAGTTCTGTGGATGTCTCCTTGTAGATCATTACTTACAGTGTATTGCCAGTCATTGCTTTGCATCTTTCCTTGCTGCACTTCCTTATTTTTTCACCTTTGCCTCTTTGGGTGTTCATATTCTTGATAAAGTATCAGCACTTTTAATCCTTGCCTCAGACTATGTTTTCTACGGAATGTCTGCTAAATTAATTGGTCACCATCATCTATATTTATTAAGGTTATATCACTATCCTGTGTGTGCATATCATGCCTTCTTATACAACGTACACAAATGCACATACACACAAACATGCAAGCTGTTCATTTCTTCATACATATAATCATCCATAATGAGATTTGAAGACATTTTCTTCTCTGTACAGATGTATAAACAGTTCATGTAAAAGGGATATGTCTTTATAGGAAAAGCATCCAAATAAATGTGCTATGGAAGCTCTGACCTCAAGATCAGAGACAATCTGATCCCAAAGCTTAAGAGGAAGTGGAAAAGTACTGGACATAATAGAGAGAAGATAAATTGTAAACAGAGGAGAGGACAGATGTAAAGGGGAATGGGAAAAGGAGTTCGTGAGAGGTTAACAGTGATTTGTTAGATGGCAGAGGGTGAGCAATGAATGGTGGGACCCTTTATAGGTTTGTTTCCCTGTGACTTTCAGTTGTCCATGCATAATTCCTGCGGAACCAGGTAGAAGTGCTGAGTTTCATGTTTGGATAAATATGGGATGAAACAGAAATAAAATATATGGGTTAAGAATGACAAGATGGGGGCTTCCCTGGTGGCGCAGTGGTTGAGAGTCCACCTGCCGATGCAGGGGACACGGGTTCGTGCCCCGGTCCGGGAAGATCCCACATGCCTCGGAGCGGCTGGGCCCGTGAGCCATGGCTGCTGAGCCTGCGCATCCGGAGCCTGTGCTCCGCAACGGGAGAGGCCACAACGGTGAGAGGCCCGTGTACCGCAAAAAAAAAAAAAAAAAAAAAAAGAAAGAAAAAAAAAGAATGACAAGATGGTCCCCAGATGACATGTGGTGGCAGAGATGTAATTTGTCTAAGGAAACTAAACTGCAATCTTCAGCTACATCTCAGGTTATCTCATTACTATAAAATTTACCCAAATGCATCTCCCTAAAATGCTGCTAAATACCTGGATGTGTGTGCAGAAAAGTAAAAATAAATATTGTTTAGGCCACGTGAGCTTAGAAATATCATTAAATTTTGGGATAGCTATGGACACTCCCCTGAGATTCCTATTATTCCCTGTTCAAGAAATAAACATTGAAATATTATTTATTTCACACACACCACTTTGGAATTGGACTATGTGCATTTAAATCTGCACACCATCAAAACATACATACATACATAAATCCACACACTAACTGCGGGACCTTTGCCAAACTGTATAACCTCTCTGTGCCTCAATTTCTTTATCTGAAAAATGAGGATAGTAATACTAACCTTACCTCAAATATTGTCATGAGTTATAAAACATTATTTATATTGGACTTTGTTCTTGAAACTATGGCTTGAACACGTGAACTAAAGAAGGAATAAAGAAAGGAAGGGAGGGATATTCCTGGGAGGGAGAGCAGGAGAAAAAGTGGGAGAGGAGAAAGGAAAGAGGGAATGAAGGAAGGAAAGAAGAAAGGGAGAAAGGAAGGTTAAGATTTTAAAGTTAGGGTACTGGTGGCATTAAAGTCTTCATTCTTTTCGTTTCTTGTTATGTTCAAATACTTTTTATTAATCTGATCAAAATTTACTATATTTGCTTAATCTAATTTGAGCTTGATTTCTGTAACTTCTAAACTACCAAAATTGTAGGAAGGTATGGGGGAGTTTTTGATGAGGGAGGAAACTCTCAAAATGAATGCCACTTTGTTGAAAACAGTTGGTGGTAATTCGCTCCAACAGATAATTAAGGGAAGCAGCCAGGAGAGGTTCTGTAGTCACACATCCAGCACTTTCTCTACGTGAAAGTTTTTCTAATTTGTTTTGAGCTGAAATCAAACTTTTCTATTTGGATGATATGAAGGCATTCCTAGCAGGGGACTCCCAATTCCTTTTCTCATTACAGTCAGTAAGAAGTTAGAAAGTAGTGAGGTTATCTGTAAGAAGATTTTAAAAAGTGAGATCTGATCTGCTTACCTGGGGGTGTTTACAAAACCAGGTGGTCAGAGCCCCCAGAAGTTGTTCATCCTCTGACAATGGGATTATTTTACAGAAAGTCTCAAGCACAGAGAGCTAGCTCAAATTCCTAAAATGACTTATAATGTTAACATACATTTTTATATACTTAACACAAAGTTAGCATTCATGTCTATGCTAAAAACAATATGCATGATCCCATTTAATGTCCAGAATCACTAGTATCCATCCCCTTTTACAGCTGAAGAAAGACGCTTAGACAGAAGGGAATTCTACTGAGCCATGCGGCTAGTCATTGACAGACTAGCACTCCAGTTTCATCACCTCTGGTGGTAAACGCATGTTCTTGAACATGAGAACACAAGGCTAAGCTGTTAAGAGACTTCTGACTAGCTACGGAAGAAAAAAAAAAGGTGGTAACTGCACTGTTTCACCACTGGGATTTTTTTTCCACGTCTCCAGTGAAATGTGAATGAGAAAATATTAACTGTATATTTTGGAGTAACACAGGCATATACGGAGGAATTATTTAAATAAAGATACTGACATATAAAACATTTATCAATTCTACTTATGATCATCTATGAAAATTAAATACAAGAGGCATGGTTGAAGGTGTCTTTCCATCTTTTCACTTTTACTTAATATACAAGAACAAAAAATATTTGAAATAATTTTAGAAAATATCACTGAAAATGAAAAAAAAAATTTTATGGAGCACCATTTATATCCGGTGAATGGAATGCATGTGTGTGTGTGTGTCTTTGAGTGTAAACTGTAGCAGTTTTGAATATGAATCTCGTTAGCTTTCCTATGGTGCTCTAAATGCCATACACGCACTGCATTTAGGTATTTTTTTGTCACACAAATACAGATGCACATCACAGCAAGTGAACTCCTGTTTCAATGTGGTAATTATGAAGCTTTATTTGGATATTGGTAATGATCCAGAACTGATTATGATTTTGATAGAGCGAGCATCTGTCAGCAGTCAGCAATTCTGTATCAAACAGAAGTTGAAGATTTTCTTGTCTTCATAAGGTCCTCTTATTTGATCGAGACTATAAAAGTCATACAGTGTAACTACATTGTTTCCACTGTCAATTTCTTTAGTTAAACTGCAAACTCTCTGCATGATTAGAGAGAGTAAAAGGGACAGAGGTTAGTATTTTCAGTTTGCTCATCACGTCTACGGAAATGAGCATTATTACCAGATTATTTCTAAAAAATCACAGTTCAAATAGAAAAGAGGCTCAGTTGCATGAAGGTCACTTAAAATATTACCTGATGAGTCATGCTTGGTCAAATTCCCTGGACAGAATTCAAGTTCCAAGGACTTTGAATATGACAAAGTAGATTTGTTTTTTCTTATATCAAATGATGCTGCCTCTTGTCATAGCTCACATTTTAATTTGCACTTGCACTTTACATTTTTAAAAGTATATACATTTATAACATATTTCACTGCTAAGAGCCTATCTATAAAACTTCAGCACATCTCCAAGCACCAAGTAAAAAACCTTGTCAATAACAACTCACATTTCAAGGATCAATTCATTGTAAGCAAGTGTGCTAGGCACAAGTGATGCTCATATGTAAAAACTACCAGACTCAGCCACTTTGGGTTCCTCATCTCTGAATGAACAAAGAAAAGAGTTACAGTACTGGCTGGGGTAATCAATCCTGACTACTAAGGGGAAGTTGGACTACTACTCCACAACAGAGGTAAGGAAGAGTATGTCTGGAATACAGAAGATCCCTCAGGGACTCTTTTAGTATTACCACATTGTGTAATTAAGGTCAATGGAAAACTACAACAACTCAACCCAAGCAGGACTAGTAGTGGCCAAGATCCTTCAGAAATGAAGGTTTGGTCAAGGTAAATAAACAAGGTACCTCAAGCTAAATAAGCATGACCAGCTAAGGAACTTACTGAAGGCAAAGGGAATACAGGATGGACAGTAGTACAAGAAGGTAGTCATAAATACCAGCTACAATCCCGTGACCAGTCACAGAAACAAGGACAGTAATTGTCATGAATATTTTCTCCTTATTTTGATACGAATATTTGTGTGTAGCATTGTTTTATTTCCTCTTATTCCTTTATCATATAAGATTATTAATTTTATATCAGTATTTAAGTACTGTGACTTTTATATCATAGCTTTTAAGTTACAGGGTATCGAGGAGAAAGTCAACATTGTTCAAGGAAACATCAGAGGACTGCGGATAGACCTGTGAATAACAAGACAGGGAAGTCAGGATGAGTAGTAGCAGGTCTGGGAGGGTAAACCAGGAGTCTGGTTTGGAAAATATATATTGTTTGAAATACTAACTAGGTGTTTTGGTGGGAATATTATGTTGTCAGATTATTTTAGCATGGAATTCATGGAAAAAGTAATATATAACTTGGAGTCATCAGTATATAGATTCTTTTAACCTAAGTGATTGGATGAGAGCACTTAAAAGTGTGCATGTAGAAGAGAAGTCTAATGTTAGGTTAAAGTGTGGAGTGAGAAATTATTCAAGCATGACTGATAAGCTTTTTTTTTAAACATCTTTACTGTAGTATAATTGCTTTAAAATAGTGTGTTAGTTTCTGCTTTATAACAAAGTGAATCAGCTATATATATACATATATCCCCATATCTCTTCTCTCTTGTGTCTCCCTCCCTCCCACCGTCCCTATCCCACCCCTCTAGGTGGTCACAAAGCACCAAGAGCTGATCTCCCTGTGCTATGTGGCTGCTTCCCATTAGCTATCTATTTTACATTTGGTAGTGTATGTATGTCCATGCCACTCTCTCACTTTGTCACGGCTTACCCTTCCCCCTCCCCATGTTCTCAAGTCCATTCTCTAGTAGGTCTGCATCTTTATTCCTGTCCTGCCCCTAGGTTCTTCATGACCATTTTTTTTTTAGATTCCATATATATGAGTTAGCATACGGTACTTGTTTTTCTCTTTCTGACTTACTTCACTCTGTGTGACAGACTCTAGATCCATCCATCTCACTACAAATAACTCAATTTCATTTCTTTTTATGGCTGAGGATTATTCCATTGTGTATATGTGCCACATATATCCATTCATGTGTCGATGGAAACTTAGGTTGCTTCCATGTCCTGGCTACTTTAAACAGAGCTACATGACTCTTTTTGAGGCAAGAATATACAATGTAGAAAAGACAGCCTCTTCAATAAGTGGTGCTGGGAAATCTGGACAGCTACATGTAAAAGAATGAAATTAGAACACTTCCTAACACCATAAGCAAAAATAAACTCAAAATGGATTAAAGACCTAAATGTAAGGCCAGACACTATAAAACTCTTATAGGAAAACATAGGCAGAGCACTCTATGACATAAATCACAGCAAAATCCTTTTTGACCGACCTCCTAGAGAAATGGACATAAAAACAAAAATAAACAAATGGGACCTAATGAAACATAAAAGCTTTTGCACCGCAAAGGAAACTATAAAAAAGACTGATAATTTTTTAAGTTTAGAGATTGAGTTTAATGTCAATGATGTACTTCATAGAGTTATTTGAGGGTCACAGTGAAGAGACTCTGAGCTCAACCACAGGTTTATAAAACTTAAGGCAATACGGTACAAGGTCCAATAAATGAAGTATTAATTTCAGTGATGTGTTTGTAATAGAGAAGAACAAATCTGACTCCATAGTAGATCCATTTCTTTGACTATAACCTTTGTATTTTATTGCTTTTGCTACAAGTTAATCACTAAAGGGATTCTGCCTATAGTTTAAAGTATACATAGTGGCCTATCTCTAGGAACCCTGCCTTCCATGCCTGTGTGTTAAGCTAAAATACCTTTGTTTAGCTCACAGGAAATATCCTAGCCAGGCCCACTTGAGAATGGCTAGAGGAAAGAAGAAATTAATACATCCCCTCCAGAGTCTGGCCTGAACCAGGAAATATTTGCAACAATTTATCACCTTTTTCACTTTATGTCTTCACCTCCCTCTCTTTGTTCTATAAAAGAAACTAGCATCCAAACCCAGGCAAGATGGTTCTTTGGGACACTGGTCCACCATCTTCTCAGTCTGCCGGCTTTATGAATACAGTCACTAACATATATTTTTACATCAGTTTTCAAGATGAGCATAGATGTAAAAGACATCAGGAACATTAAATAATTTAATGTTGTTGTTGTTTTAACTATGCTAAAATTTTCTTCCCAACACTATTATTTTTTCTGAAACTTGACAGCAAAATTTAGGTGTTTTTTTCCATTTTCTGTTTTGTTATCTAGTATATTATTTCTACAGGCAATTTAATGGTAAAATTACATATACCACTTTCATGGAAAAGCCTATGATCTTATGTTTCCCATCTGAATTTCACCCCCAACTAAGCACAGCATTTGATAGGAATGTGTCCTTCAGATGTTTCTCAAAAGTAAATACAGTTTAAAAATATCAACCTAACTTAATCAAGCACCAATTTAATATATTTAAAGGTGTGCTTTATTATCCATGACTAAAGCAGCAATATATATAAATATATGCCTATATATTTTAAGACAACTGGTTACCAAGACTAGTTTCCTGGACTTTAAATAAATTGTGAGCCATGAAGGTCCTATCCCAGGGTACTTAGTGGTTGGCTGCTGTGCTAAATTGTGCATAAGATTAAGAGCAGTTCTTCCATGATGTCAGTTTCCTTGGTAAAGCAGTGCTCCTGCAGTGTTCATTATGTTTTCTAAGCTGATTCAGTGACTAGTCATGCCACAGCTCAGACTATAGAATAAAGACCAATGGGAAAGAACTGCGTAAAATAATTCACTATCATAAGAGGCAATCAAACAATTCTTAGCATAATTCAGCTCATTTCCTGAATATTTCAACTTTCAGAAATTGAGAGCATTTTGTTGCTACAGATATATAGGATCCATATGCTGTCACATAAGCCTAAGCGCCAATACAAAACGAATCATTTCCATTTTCCCTTATGTCACTATTGTTTTCAAACACATACATAAATCATGAATTATTTACTTTACCTCTTTTTTTTAAAAAAAAGGATGTTATAAAACATATAGTTTTTCTCGAATAAGCTATTTTGCCATAACTATTTCCCAATATTTGTCAAAATTAAATAAGATTCAAAAATTTTGTGAATAATGTTTAAGGAATTAAAGGTAAAATACTGTCTTGAACAAAGTTATGCAGAACCAATCTTCACAAGACATTTTGACAGGAGCTAGCAGAATACATACACACACAATGATAGAGGAAAAAGATATAAGAAATGTTCATAAAACTTGAATGACACATCGCTGCATTTTATGGTATTTTAACGAATATTTTATTTATTTTTTAAAATTTATTTATTTTACTTATATTTTTGGCTGCATTGGGTCTTCGTTGCTGCATGCAGGTTTTCTCTAGTTGTGGTGAGCGGGGTCTACTCTTCATTGCGATGTGCAGGCTTCTCATTGCGGTGGCTTCTCTTGTTGCGGAGCATAGGCTCTAGGTGCATGAGCTTCAGTAGTTGTGGCACGTGGGCTCAGTAGTTGTGGCTCGTGGGCTCTAGAGCGCAGGCTCAGTAGCTGTGGCTCATGGGCTTAGTTGCTCCGTGGCATGTGGGATCTTCCCGGACCAGGGCTCGAACCCGTGTCCCCAGCACTGGCAGGCAGATTCTTAACCACTGCACCACCAGGGAAGCCCTAATGAGTATTTTAAAATGTAGAGAAGTCTAGAATTTTATTATATATAGAGAAAATGAATTTAAAATTTAAAGTTATCGATTACTTCTACTAAAAATTAATTTTGTTATCAATTTTCTGAAATTTTTACTATTGAGTAGAAACAGTGTTGTGAAAAAATTCATTCTATTGTTATTATCAGATGTTATTATCAGATATAATTTTGTTTATCCCAATGCCTAATTCAGTGGTCTGGGAGGGGTAAAAGAAAGTTATAGTTTATGATGCCATGTAAATAAATGTAGCTTTGGATATACTACACCTAGTGATTATACCTGTGTGTAGTCATTTGCATTCCTGACTAAGCTATGTAGAACTCAGGGGAGACATTCTTTGTTTAGAAAAATAAGCATATCCGTGTGGTTTGTTAGAGTGTCGTAATATATTAAATTTTACTTCACTGACCAAAAAGTTTAGGACTCCATTATAATCATTTAAAATTTTGCCCAAGAATAATCCCTGAACTAATCAATATTTTAATTTGTGTCTGCTGTACATAGAATGGCCTAGTTAGGAATAAATAAGCAAATAAGTGAGTAAATGGATGCATATGTGAATGAATAAATGAATAGCAGGGTGCACCGCTGGGGAACATATTAGCAGTGTCTCCTTTTCAGAGGTACTTCTCACCATACATGCTCAGAAGAACTGGACTAATACATAATTTACCTCACTGGATTTCAATAATTTTAAATTTGTATTATTATTATTAATGATCAAGTAACATCAACAAAACTTATGTAATGACATTTTCTGCTTCTGGACTTAAACTGCTTTGCATATGGTCTCATAATCTCAAGTACTTTTCTTACTCAAATATACTACATGGATAAAGAAACTGGACTAGTTCACTACCATAAAACTTGAAGTGACTGTAGCATTTATACTTCCTATAATTTCTATTGTTATGCCTGTGTATGCATGTTTATATATATATATTATATATATAATGTTTAAACATTTTTATGTCTAAAATCAAACGTCCTCTCATTTGTATTTTAGCTTTCGACTACAGTTTATATTTTCTTACAGATTTCTTCCTTTTCAACATCGTAAATCATACATATACACACCTTATTTATAAAGTACATTAATTTTGGAACAATTAACCTAATTCCTTGACTCAGAAAATTTACTTTTGCTTATGAGTAAATTTACATTATTGCTATGATTTTAGTTTGAAATTAATTGTACTAAGTTTCTCATGCTGAATAATTAATTAGAAATGCATTTCATTGATGTAGCATGCAATTATAGCACACTCATTAAGCATCTACTTTATCCTGGGCTTACTCTATTTCACCCTATAATTCAATAATTGCTTGGGTGTCACCTGTCTTCAAAGCTCCAGATTAGTACAGGATTAAATGTAGCCTAAAATTAGGTTAGCTGTCAGGTAACATAGTTTAGAAATAGGAATGTTCTGACAACATTGGAATTCTTTATAATAGAGAAAAACAACAAGTAGAAGTATCATTGGACCATACCCTTTTCCAATTACCAGGGCTACTTTAAAGTCCTGTGTATTAGATGGAGAATTCTTTGTCATAATTTGCATTTGAAGTGGGTTTAATGCCTCAGTCAGAATCTCTGTCGACGAATCCTGATTGTCTGAAGACTCTGAAGTAAAATAAATCCTGAGTTTTCAAACAAGTTTTGCTTTTAAAGGCTAGTAATAAAAGAAGGAAAAAGAGGCTTTTATAAAATATTTTTTTAAACCTTCAGTGTCACGTAAAGTTCCACAAGAATTTCCATTACAAACATTATTTTTGAAGGATTTAGATCCTGGTAGCTGAAATTTGAAACAAAGGTCTTCAGTCTCAAATAGTTATTATTTCTTTAAACAAGAAAGCAAGAAGTCTGCATTTTTCAGTGGCAACAACAGAAAATATACTGTAAAGAAATGGGATTTTGAATAGAGAGCACAGAAGTCTAAAAGACATTATTAAGTATGAATGCTGAAAAACACAAAATGACAGGCATTACGGTATCTTGTGAAATTCAAGTATGATACAGAATCCTCACTATCATTATTCATCTTCCAAGTTTTAGCATCTTTACTTAATCTTTGGAGATCTGTTTATTTACTAAAATTCTAAAATTCACTTTAGTGATCAGAATATGCTATTGCTTTATTTGTAATAATATGTTTAAACCACATTAAAATCCGAGAGTATTATCTGAGATTTGAAGTCTTATGGGGTCTAAGTATTTTCTTACAAGGCCTATTTCTACATCCATGTAGCAGCCTCATGATCTGGAGTGAATAGATGAGTAAGTGATGTCTGAGCAGTATTTATGAGCTAGTTTAAATTAGATGATGATCTATAAAGCTGTGGAAAACAATTAAGTAGAAAATACTTGTTCCTTAGCGCCTTATTTCCTCATTGGGGATCAATTTTCCAGACACAGTGACTTCCAGACTTCCCCAGGTTCTCCAAACCCTGACAAAATAGAGCTTTGCCTGTGGCATCTACTACTTTAAAATGGAATAGTCCTCTGCCCACCATCATTCTTTAAAGATGATAGGCAAAAACTGGAACATATTTAGAAAGACTAATCAAGTTGGTGAGAGGGCTTAACAGCAGGTCAATTGTTAAAATCATTGTCACATCAGGATTTTACTTTTTACGGCTTTTCTTGTTAGTGGATCTACCTTTTCTTTTTCATTATTTATAAGGTCTTTGCCAGAGATGGCCTAAGAGATTTCTCCACTTCATATTGGTTAATTTAAATAGTTATATTTTTTACCTAATGTAAAAGATAATTGTAGTGGCTAAGAAAGTTTATTATTATTAGCTCAGTAATTTTATTTATTCATTCACTCATTTGAAAATAATTTTTGAGAATCTAATTGCCTATTTCAGGTACTAAACATAGAAAAAGAAATAAAGCATAGTGCTTACCTCTAAGTAGCTTATAAATTCTATAGTCTAGTAAGGAAGATAGGTTCACAGACAATAATTACAGCCCGATATCACCGGGGGACTTCCGGGAAGATGGCGGAAGAGTAAGACGCGGAGATCACCTTCCTCCCCACAGATACACCAGAAATACATCTACGCGTGGAACAACTCCTACGGAGCACCTACTGAACGCTGGCAGAAGACCTCAGACCTCCCAAAAGGCAAGGAACCCCCCACGTACCTGGTTAGGGCAAAAGAAAAAACTAAACAGAGACAAAAGGATAGGGACGGGTCCTGCACCAGCGGGAGAGAGCTGTGAAGGAGGAAAAGTGTCCACACACTAGGAAGCCCCTTCGCGGGTGGAGACTTCGGGAGGCGGAGTGGGGGAGCTTGGGAGCCGCGGAGGAGAGCACAGCAACAGGGGTGCGGAGGGCAAAGCGGACAGATTCCAGCGCAGAGGATCAGGCCGACCGGCACTCACCAGCCGAGAGGCTTGTCTGCTCGCCCGCCGGGGCGGGCGGGACTGGGAGCTGAGGCTCCGGCTTTTGTCGGAGCGCCGGGAGAGGACTGAGGTTGGAGGCGTGAACACAGCCTGCAGGGCGTTAGTGCGCCGCGGCTAGCTGGGACAGAGTCCGGGGAAGGGTCTGGACCTAACGAAGAGGCAAGAGACTTTTACGTCCCTCTTTGTTTCCTGGTGCACGAGGAGAGGGGATTGAGAACGCTGCTTGAGAGAGCTCCAGGGACGGGCGCGAGCCGCGGCTAAGAGTGCGGAGCCCAGAGACAGACATGAGACGCTAAGGCCACTGCTGCCGCCACCAGGAGGCCTGTGTGCGTACACGGGACCCTAGCCACACGCCCTTCCGGGGAGCTTGTGCAGCCTGCCACTGCCAGGGTCCCGGGATCGAGGGACAACTCCCCCGAGAGAACGCACGGCGCGCCTCAGGCTGCAACTTCACGCCGGCCTCTGCCGCCGCAGGCCCGCCCCGCACTCCGTGACCCCCCCCCCCCCCCCCCCCCCCCGGCCTGAGTGAGCCAGAGCCTCCGAATCAGCGGCTCCTTTAACCCCGTCCTGTCTGAGCAAAGAACAGACGCCCTCCGGCGACCTACACGCACAGGCGGGGCCAAATCCAAAGCTGAGCCCCGGGGAACTGTGAGAACAAAGAAGAGAAAGGGAAATCTCTCCCAGCAGCCTCAGAAGCAGCGGATTAAAGCTCCACAATCAACTTGATATACCCTGCATCTGTGGAATACCTGAATAGACAACGAATCATCCCAAATTAAGGAGCCCTGTGGATGAAAGGCTCTTGGTGCTGCAGCCAGGAGTCAGTGCTGTGCCTCTGAGGTGGGAGAGCCAACTTCAGAACACTGGTCCACACGAGACCTCCCAGCTGCACATAATATCAAACAGCAAAAATCTCCGAGAGATCTCCATCTCAACACCAGCACCCAGCTTCACTCAACGACCAGCAAGCTACAGTGCTGGACATCCTATGCCAAACAACTAGCAAGACAGGAACACAACCCCACCCATTAGCAAAGAGGCTACCCAAAATCATAATAAGTATACAGACACCCCAAAACACACCACCAGACGTGGACCTGCCCACCAGAAAGACAAGATCCAGCCTCATCCACCAGAACACAGGCACTAGTACCCTCCACCAGGATGCCTACACAACCCACTGAACCAACCTTAGCCACTGGGGACAGACACAAAAAACAACAGGAACTACGAACCTTCAGCCTGCAAAAAAAAAAAAAAAGGAGACCCCAAACACAGTAAGATAAGCAAAATGAAAAGACAGAAAAACACACAGCAGATGAAGGAGCAAGATAAAAACCCACCAGACCTAACAAATGAAGAGGAAATAGGCAGTCTATCTGAAAAAGAATTCAGAATAATGATAGTAAGGTTGATCCGAAATCTTGGAGATAGAATGGACAATAGAATGGACAAAATGCAAGAATCAGTTAACAAGGACCTAGAAGAACTAAAGATGAAACAAGCAACGATGAACAACACAATGAATGAAATTAAAAGTACTCTAGATGGGATCAATAGCAGAATAACTGAGGCAGAAGAACGGATAAGTGACCTGGAAGATAAAATAGTGGAAATAACTACTGCAGAGCAGAAAAAAGAAAAAAGAATGAAAAGAACTGAGGACAGTCTCAGAGACCTCTGGGACAACATTAAACACACCAACATTCGAATTATAGGGGTTCCAGAAGAAGAAAAGTAAAAGAAAGGGACTGAGAAAATATTTGAAGAGATTATAGTTGAAAACTTCCCTAATACGGGAAAGGAAATAGTTAATCAAGTCCAGGAAGCACAGAGAGTCCCATACAGGATAAATCCAAGGAGAAATACGCCAAGGCACATATTAATCAAACTGTCAAAAATTAAATACAAAGAAAGCATATTAAAAGCAGCAAGGGAAAAACAACAAATAACACACAAGGGAATCCCCATAAGGTTAACAGTTGATCTTTCAGCAGAAACTCTGCAAGCCAGAAAGGAGTGGCAGGACATATTGAAAGTGTTGAAGGAGAAAAACCTGCAACCAAGATTACTCTACCCAGCAAGGATCTCATTCAGATTTGATGGAGAAATTAAAACCTTTACAGACAAGCAAAAGCTGAGAGAGTTCAGCACCACCAAACCAGCTCTACAACAACTGCTAAAGGAACTGCTCTAGGCAAGAAACACAAGAGAAGGAAAAGACCTATAATAATAAACCCAAAACAATTTAGAAAATGGGAATGGGAACACACATATCAATAATTACCTTAAATGTAAATGGACTAAATGCTCCCACCAAAAGACACAGATTGGCTGAATGGATACAAAAACAAGACCCATATATTTGCTGTCTACAAGAGACCCACTTCAGACCTAGAGACACATACAGACTGAAAGTAAGGGGATGGAAAAAGGTATTTCATGCAAATGGAAACCAAAAGAAAGCTGGAGTAGCAATTCTCATATCAGACAAAATAGACTTTAAAACAAAGACTATTAGAAGAGACAAAGAAGGACACTACATAATGATCAAGGGATCGATCCAAGAGGAAGATATAACAATTGTAAATATTTATGCACCCAACATAGGTGCACCTCAATACATAAGGCAAATACTGACAACCATAAAAGGGGAAATCGACAGTAACACATTCATAGTAGGGGACTTTAACACCCCACTTTCACCAATGGACAGATCATCCAAAATGAAAATAACTAAGGAAACACAAGCTTTAAATGATACATTAAACGAGATGGAGTTAATTGATATTTATAGGACATTCCATCCAAAAACAACAGAATACACATTTTTCTCAAGTGCTCGTGGAACATTCTCCAGGATAGATCATATCTTGGGTCACAAATCAAGCCTTGGTAAATTTAACAAAATTGAAATTGTATCAAGTATCTTTTCCGACCACAACGCTATGAGACTCGATATCAATTACAGGAGAAGATCTGTAAAAAATACAAACACATGGAGGCTAAACAATACACTACTTAATAACGAAGTGATCACTGAAGAAATCAAAGAGGAAATCAAAAAATACCTAGAAACAAATGACAATGGAGACACGACGACTCAAAATCTATGGGATGCAGCAAAAGCAGTTCTAAGATGGAAGTTTATAGCAATACAATCTTACCTTAAGAAACAGGAAACATCTCGAATAAACAACCTAACCTTGCACCTAAAGCAATTAGAGAAAGAAGAACAAAAAAACCCCAAAGTTAGCAGAAGGAAAGAAATCATAAAAATCAGATCAGAAATAAATGAAAAAGAAATGAAGGAAACGATAGCAAAGATCAATAAAACTAAAAGCTGGTTCTTTGAAAGGATAAACAAAATTGATAAACCATTAGCCAGACTCATCAAGAAAAAAAGGGAGAAGACTCAAATCAATAGAATTAGAAATGAAAAAGGAGAAGTAACAACTGACACTGCAGAAATACAAAAGATCATGAGAGATTACTACAAGCAACTCTATGCCAATAAAATGGACAACCTGGAAGAAATGGACAAATTCTTAGAAAGGCACAACCTGCCAAAACTGAATCAGGAAGAAATAGAAAAGATGAACAGACCAATCACAAGCACTGAAATTGAAACTGTGATTAAAAATCTTCCAACAAGCAAAAGCCCAGGACCAGATGGCTTCACAGGCGAATTCTATCAAACATTTAGAGAAGAGCTATCACCTATCCTTCTCAGACTCTTCCAAAATATAGCAGAGGGAGGAACACTCCCCAACTCATTCTACGAGGCCACCATCACCCTGATACCAAAACCAGACAAGGATGTCACAAAGAAAGAAAACTACAGGCCAATATCACTGATGAACATAGATGCAAAGATCCTCAACAAAATACTAGCAAACAGAATCCAACAGCACATTAAACGGATCATACACCATGATCAAGTGGGGTTTATTCCAGGAATGCAAGGATTCTTCAATATACGCAAATCAATCAACGTGATACACCATATTAACAAATTGAAGGAGAAAAACCATATGATCATCTCAATAGATGCAGAGAAAGCTTTTGACAAAATTCAACACCCATTTATGATAAAAAACCTGCAGAAAGTAGGCATAGAGGGAACTTTCCTAACATAATAAAAACCATATATGACAAACCCACAGCCAACATCGTCCTCAAAGGTGAAAAACTGAAAGCATTTCCACTAAGATCAGGAACAAGACAAGGTTGCCCCCTCTCACCACTCTTATTCAACATAGTTTTGGAAGTTTTAGCCACAGCAATCAGAGAAGAAAAGGAAATAAAAGGAATCCAAATCGGAAAAGAAGAAGTAAGGCTGTCACTGTTTGCAGATGACATGATACTATACATAGAGAATCCTAAAGATGCTACCAGAAACTACTAGAGCTAATCAATGAATTTGGTAAAGTAGCAGGATACAAAATTAATGCACAGAAATCTCTGGCATTCCTATACACTAAGGATGAAAAATCTGAAAGTGAAATCAAGAAAACACTCCCATTTACCATTGCAAGAAAAAGAATAAAATACCTAGGAATAAACCTACCTAAGGAGACTAAAGACCTGTATGCAGAAAATTATGAGACACTGATGAAAGAAATTAAAGATGATACAAATAGATGGAGAGATATACCATGTTCTTGGATTGGAAGAATCAACATTGTGAAAATGACTCTACTACCCAAAGCAATCTACAGATTCAATGCAATCCCTATGAAACTACCACTGGCATTTTTCACAGAACTAGAACAAAAAATTTCACAATTTGTATGGAAACACAAAAGACCCCGAATAGCCAAAGCAATCTTGAGAACGAAAAATGGAGCTGGAGGAATCAGGCTTCCTGACTTCAGACTATACTACAAAGCTACAGTAATCAAGACAGTATGGTACTGGCACAAACACAGAAATATAGATCAATGGAACAGGATAGAAAGCCCAGAGATAAACCCACGCACATATGGTCACCTTATCTTTGACAAAGGAGGCAGAAATGTACAGTGGAGAAAGGACAGCCTATTCAATAAGTGGTGCTGGGAAAACTGGACAGCTACATGTAAAAGTATGAGATTAGATCACTCCCTAACACCATACACAAATATAAGCTCAAAATGGATTAAAGACCTAAATGTAAGGCCAGAAACCATCAAACTCGTAGAGGAAAACATAGGCAGAACACTCTATGACATAAATCACAGCAAGGTCCTTTTTGACCCACCTCCTAGAGAAATGGAAATAAAAACAAAAGTAAACAAATGGAACCTAATGAAACTTAAAAGCTTTTGCGCAGCAAAGGAAACCATAAAGAAGACCAAAAGACAACCCTCAGAATGGGAGAAAATATTTGCAAATGAAGCAACTGACAAAGGATTAATCTCCAAAATTTATAAGCAGCTCATGCAGCTTAATAACAAACAAACAAACAACCCAATCCAAAAATGGGCAGAAGACCTAAATAGACATTTCTCCAAAGAAGATATACAGAGTGGCAACAAACACATGAAAGAATGCTCAACATCACTAATCATTAGAGAAATGCAAATCAAAACTACAATGAGATATCATCTCACACCAGTCAGAATGGCCATCATCAAAAAATCTAGAAACAATAAATGCTGGAGAGGGTGTGGAGAAAAGGGAACACTCTTGCACTGCTGGTGGGAATGTGAATTGATACAGCCACTGTGGAGAACAGTATGGAGGTTCCTTAAAAAGCTACAAATAGAACTACCATATGACCCAGCAATCCCGCTACTGGGCAAATACCCTGAGAAAACCATAGTTCAAAAAGAGTCATGTACCAAAATGTTCATTGCAGCTCTATTTACAATAGCCCAGAGATGGAAACAACCTAAGTGTCCATCATCGGATGAATGGATAAAGAAGATGTGGCACATATATACAATGGAATATTACTCAGCCATAAAATAGACGAAATTGAGCTAATTGTAATGAGGTGGATAGACCTAGAGACTGTCATACAGAGTGAAGTAAGTCAGAAAGAGAGAGACAAATACCATATGCTAACACATATATATGGAATTTAAGAAAAAAAAATGTCATGAAAAACCTAGGGGTGAAACAGGAATAAAGACACAGACTTACTAGAGAATGGACTTGAGGCTATGGGGAGGGGAAAGGTAAATGGTGACAAAGCGATAAAGAGGCATGGACATATATAAACTACCAAACGTAAGGTAGATAGCTAGTGGGAAGCAGCCGCATAGCACAGGGAGATCAGCTCGGTGCTTTGTGACCGCCTGGAGGGGTGGGATAGGGAGGGTGGGAGGGAGGGAGACACAAGCGGGAAGAGATATGGGAACATATGTATATATATAACTGATTCCTTTTGTTGTGAAGCTGAAACTAACATACCATTGTAAAGCAATTATACTCCAATAAAGATGTTAAAAAAAAATAATAATTACAGCCCAAGGTATTTAGTGCTTTGATGGAGTTATGCAGAATGTTGCAGACTCAAGAATTTAGGAAATGTCTCAACTGAAGTTGATGGCCTACCCTCGATCTTACAGGATTAATAGACCCATGACAAGCAGATGATGAGAGGAAAGGCAGAATTCTAGGTGAGAATTATATGTGAATTGTCTTAAACATTATGAGCACGGTAACTAATCCAATGTAACTGTAGCACAGTGTGTTATGAGCCAACCAGATATGAGATGGGAGATGTAGGTTCAATTTATGAAGGGCCTTTGATCCCATGTTTTTTTTTTTTTTTTTTTGCGGTACGCGGGCCTCTCACCGTTGTGGCCTCTCCCGTTGCAGAACACAGGCTCCAGACGCGCAGGCTCAGCGGCCATGGCTCATGGGCCCAGCCGCTCCGCGGCATGTGGGATCCTCCCGGACCGGGGCACGAACCCGTGTCCCCCGCATCGGCAGGCGGACTCCCAACCACTGCGCCACCAGGGAAGCCCTGATCCCATGTTTTATCTTGCACATAATGAGGAATCAGAACCACTCCTGGAGCTGGTGTTGGTATAAGCTTTCATGTGTAATAGGATGCAAGTAAGAAAGTTGGTTAACCAAGCACAGTTGAATTATTTACTCTTAGAGTAAGGAAAGTAGGTCCTGAGTTAGAAAACTAACAGCGTGTGTCCATTACAGATAGGTTTTAAATAATAAAGTGAATAAACCCAAATGATGTAAACTTAGAATTAAAAAAGAGATTATCATTTCCCTTGAAATATTAAACTTTTATTAATTAGCTGTAATCAAATTTCCTCATTGGCTTTACATTTAGCTTTTGTAAAATTGTCTCTCCCCATACTATAAATACAGTTGAGGCAGAAGTAGCTTACAAGAGGAAATGTTTATTACTGGGCTTAAAACTCTTCTTATTGCACTGAATAAATACAGAGCGAATAACTAAATGAACTTTGGACTTGAATTCACATTTTACCTTCTAATTCACTAGATAACTTTTACAGCTTTGGGACATCCAGATATTTGAAGGGCTTTCCCTTTGTCATCAAAGTTCTTATATAGAAATGTATTTTAATGGATTCATAATGTTCTGTTATTCAGATCTGTCTGCAGAAGAACTATGAAGTCAGAATAAATTTAGGAAAAACTGGGTAATTTTCTCCTAGAAGGAAACACTATTTTAACTATCAAAATCTGAATGATTAATGGGGTCATATGGTACAAACTTGGTAACTGCAAAATAGTCAATCATGCTGTTGTCTCAATCTGCTGTGTTTGTTCCCTCATGTACTCAACCCACTCACCTCCTGCCTCTATGGCTTCCATATCCCAAAGGCTGAGAAACATATTCTCTAAAAATGTTTCAACAGAAAACTTCTGATTGCTTTCATCTTACTGGATAAATGAGCTCTTTAGCTATCATCATGAAATTTTAAACATCACCATTCCTAAAGTTCACTATCACTGGAGTTCCTAAAACCACCAAGGTGTCTATTCAGATGATTCTCCTACCAAAAACAAAACAAAAAATCTGTACTTGGCAAATCTCATAGCAAAGTGTCTAGTATTTAGCAGGCATACAACAAGTACCAGACTGATGGCTAACAATGTATGCTGGTAATAACGTGGCAGACATTGATTACTCACTTATTCTTTTTCCAGGGCACACCAGTAGATTACACTTCATTTATATATGGTCAATCGTCCACCAATGGAAGATGTGGAATTATTTTCTCAGGGGGATAATAAGTCAGATTTAAATTTTAAAAATTTACACTGGCAGAGATGCAGAGAATAAATAAATGTTTAGGAAAATTCTTATTTGGGAAAATAATAAATAAACTCTTGGACATGTTGATTTGAATTGCCAGTTCAACAAAAAAATGAGTATGTCTAGGAGGCAATTAGATAGTGGAGTGTGAACTTTAGAGGTAAGTTCTGGGCAGAAAATATACATTTGAGATTTATGAACATATTATGACAACTGAGTACATGTTTATGGATTTGGTTAATTAAGGAAAAATACTGATTGAAAAAGACCTAAAGCCAGGCATGTGGATTTCCTCTATTTCATGTTCAGAAGGAAACAATTAGTAAGGAGAGAATACTCAGAATAAATGGCAAGAGATGTAGGTGGTAACTTGGAGAATTTATATCAGGAAAAAAAAACAACGGTGCTGTGGTAATGAGGGTCAAGAAAGGATAAGCAATTTTCTCAAGCTGACAGAGTTAATGAACTGAGTACCTATGATGGAGCTGGAATTTTGAAACCAGGAGAGCTATCTTTAGGGGCCTTGCTTTGAAACACATGCTCACTTATGTGAATTATTTTCCTATCCACAAATTACTGCCTGAACTGCCAGTGAAATCATCAGTAATGAAATGTATTGCCTGCTACTGACCGTTTCTTTGGGCACATTTTCAAATGTTTCCATGTTCTATTGCCATTAAGATAAAAATCTGAAGAGGTAAGTTGATATTTATACAAGCTAAAATGGTTTTCTTTCTTAAATGAAATTTGCTTAAGGATAAAACACTGAAATGAAAACATAAATGTAAATATCACTTTTTATTAAATCAGCGAGTGTGCCTACTATATGCCTGCTGGGATTATCCATTCATTTTACAGGTCATTATATAATTTACTTTTGTCTCTAACTTGATGGATATTTTCCTCAAGAACATGACGACCTCCATAATATTGGTAGTAATATTTTTTGGACAACTCCTAATTTCCAGGATTATGCAAGTACTTTACAATCATTACATCACTTATCCTGTGGGCCTATGATGTTCGTAGAATGTTGTGAGCATTGAATAGGATAACACAGGGTTAGACTTTAGGTCAGATACTTACTACTAAACCAGCCATACAAAATATGTATAACCATTAATTTCATTGTAAAAGAAGTTGATTGAGGCTTAAGTGTATTACATAGCACGCCCCAAATCACATGAAACAGGGACAAAACCCTGGGGCTGTTCAGGGCCATATGGCATACACATATACTGTCTGATAGACTGCTTTTCATACCAGTATCATTCACAACCTCCTTTGAGATGTCTAATCGCTTTCTTCAGGAGTTTGTAGATATTCTAAAAGAAGAAAGCCGAATTTAAAAAATCTAGATTCCATTTTATCTTACTGTTTTGCAATACTGACGTGTGTATGTGTATTAAAGAATTACAGTTTATTGAGCATCCAACAAATTCCAGGATTTGTGCTAAGCATGTGCATAAGTTGTCTCAGCAAAGAGGAAGGAGTGTCAAAAGATCTGAATTCTAGTCATTTCTCTAATACTCTCATATTATTTGACTAGCTCTATTTAGGTTCTTTGAATGCAAGGAAAGAAAAGGGAACCCTTGTTACTTAGCAAAAAGTGTATTATTGGGAAGAATGTCATTATACATTTGTCAAAATCCACAGAATGTACGTCAAGAGTGAACCCTGGGGCTTCCCTGGTGGCGCAGTGGTTGAGAGTCCGCCTGTCGATGCAGGGGACGTGGGTTCGTGCCCCGGTCCGGGAGGATCCCACATGCCTCGGAGCGGCTGGGCCCGTGAGCCATGGCCGCTGAGCCTGCGCGTCCGGAGCCTGTGCTCCGCAGCGGGAGAGGCCACAACAGTGAGAGGCCCACGTACCACAAAAAAAAAAAAGAGTGAACACTGGTGTATACTATGGACTTTGGGTTATAATGATGTGTCAATTTAAGTTCATCAATTGTAGCAAATGGACCGCTTCAGCCAGGGATGTCCATAGTAGGGGAAGCTGTGGAGTGGGGGACAGGAGAGATATGGGAACCCCCTTTACTTGTTTTTGTGTGTGTGTGTGTATTCATTTTTTTATTGAAGTATCGTTGATTACAATATTGTGTTAGTTTCACGTGTACAACAAAATGATTCATATATATATATTCTTTTTCAGATTCTTTTCCATCATAGGTTATTATAAGATATTAAATATAGTTCCCTTCCTCTGTACTTTCTACTTGATCTTGGTATGAACCTAAAACTGCTCAAAAAAAGTCTATTTTCAAAAAATCCCACAAATTATAATCTACTATATCTATAAATAATGTATTAACTTTTAAGCATTCATTTTTATCTACTAAAAGTTTCCTTATCCCTTATTTCTTCTATCGTACTCTAAAGGTAGTCACAAAACAAAATGTGTGAAAGTGCTTTGAAAACTGTTACCTAAAAATATTGTTTTTACTTTAAGTTACGGAAATTGAGTAAATGTGGAAAATAATCTCAATGTGTACAGAGGGTAATAGTGAACAGAATTAAAGATAGAAGACATTAAATATACCATTTATACCTTTCTATTTTTCATGTTCCATTTATTGTTTCTCACTTTCAGAATTCCTGTTGAACACAGGCATTATCTGGGTCCTCAGGCCTATTATTATTATTAATGCCTCATGGCATTACCTTAGAAAAACATTTTTACTGTGCGACTCACTAAATAATACCTTGCTTCCACATTTCTTAATAAATTAGAATGAGATGTGTTCTCCTACATTGAAGATTCTCTACAAATACTGATCTGAGGTGGGAGCCACAGAAGGGACATTGTCTGTCTTTCACCTCAGGTGCTTCCTAGGATGGCTATGAATTCAGTGATGTGATTCTTTGGAACTTCTTCCTACCATTTCCTTCTTCCTGCAAGGAGGCCTAGAAATAGGCTGGCCACGTACAGGCCATTACTTAATGGAAAGAGGTTTTCTTCTGGAATTAATTAGATGTTGGGCCCAGCAAAGAAAATTTATGTAGCAGCAGCAGTTCCACTTCCTTTTAAAGAAGAGGAAGAATTGAGTAAATTAGGGTGAAAAATGAACCCTTGAAAATAAAAATTTGGAGAGAAAGAACACATAAGGAACAAATTATTTTTTACAAGAAACTCTTGAATGGAAAATTGTCCTAACAAATGGGTGTTCAGTCTCCACTTAATCATTGCCCAAGATCAACACACAGGACACAGGCTATTTAAAAACATGGGTTTGTTCAAAGTACAACCATGTGTTGTCAAGTACTTTTTAATGCAAGATAAAAGGTGCAGCTGTGAGCAGCATGTTAATTTCAACAGAAAACATCTTTCTCTTATCAAGGTCAAATAAAAATTTTAAAATGTTATCGCAAGTGGTAATTTTCCAACAACAGCATCAGCTAGAATACATGTGATAAGAGTGACAGCAAGGGATTGTTGGCTATGTTCTTTGATTAAATGGCTAGGGTTCAATTTATTTTCAAAAAATGCAGAACAATATGATTGTCATCATATTTTTCCATTGCAATTTATATTAGGCAGAGCTCTTACAGCATCAAGCCCCTAGTGACAAGAGTGTAAAACTAAATGATTATTTCAACGGGGATAAGGGAGAACATTTTAAAACATTCACTATTGCTATAGTCCAAATGCTTTTCATGGCTTGCCATGTTCTACTCATTCCAATTAAGAATTCTACTATTAAATTAACATTTAATTATTATGACATTGTGACCACTTGAAACAGACAAGTACACACTGAACTAATCCATAACGTGCAAAAAGCACACAGGCCATTTTCTCAAAATAGTCATTGTTACGCTTTTGCTGACAAGAGTAGGAATTGCAAGTCAATAATATGAATATGCTCTCAATAGAATAATATAATCTTTAGTTCTCATCATTTTAAATTTGAAAATAGCATAACTGAATTATTTCTGTCATGCCATGGTAAGATGGAAAAAAAGAGGAGTAAACATTTTAAAATTGATGTTGGTGACTAGCTTTAGCAAAACAATTCGCTGTAGAGCTCTACTCAAACGTGTACTTGTTTATCATGGAGAAGAACTCAGTAAAGAGGAATAATATATGGTTATAAATATTTGGATAAAAAAATCACTGATCCATTGTTGGTGATCCCCCAAGTGTTTTTCCATTAGCAATATAAGGGTTGTCTACCCCTAAACTAAACACTGAATGTATAATAATTATGTGATAGTTGCTAATAATTAACTCAGTCTTCTACTGTCATAGGAAAACAATCTTTGAGAAGAGGACCTAGCATATCATAACCAAAATCTGTATTAGTTTCCTATTGTTGTATTAACAAATTACCACAAATTTTATTCCCCAAAACCACACGAATTTATTATTGTACAGTACTGGAGATCAGAAGTCCAAAATTGGTGTAACAGAGCTAAGATCAAGGTGTCTGCAGAGCTGCATTCCTTTCCTTCTAGGAAAGAATTTCTTCTTTGCCTTTCCTATATTCTGGAGGCTGCACAAATTTCTTAAGTTGTGGTCCCCTCCCAGCAATGGCAACAGTCTAATGCCAAAAACAGCACACATTATGTGATAAATATATATATATATACATTAGTAAAAGAATAATTTTCTATAAGTTAACTGTTACAGAGTCATTTTTCCCACTTGCATTTTAATTCTGAACATTTAGGAGGACATAGTGTCATTAAGGAAAAGATAATATACTAGAGATCTAGAAAATCTTCTCAGAGAAATAATGCTACATACAATTTTGAGAGTATGGCCTAAACTAATTGAATATCTTGGCTACCTCATAAGAATTATTTCCAATATGAATAATATCTGTTAAGTGATAGTGCCAATATCATGTGGTCTAAGATACATATCTTTCTAATACTATCATAAAGTTTTAAATGAATACTGAAATTTAAGATTTTTAAGATCTAAAATTGATGCTACTTCCCATATCCATTGATGCACCTTTATACATTTCTATTAAATAACTACTCTGTTTTTAAAATATATATATATATTTTTTAGACGAGCATATTGAGTTTTTTAGAGACGGGGATGTTCACTTGTTCATTTTTGTTTCACCAGTGCCTTCTCTGAAGGTTAAAACACACATGGTGGATGCTCTGTCATGTTTCCTAAGAGACTGATGGAATCAGTAATAAACAAGAGAATGAAAGTAAAATTTGTCATTTAAATTATCCCATACAGAACTCTAAGGGCTTAAATGGTGGACACCAACAAGATACATCCATGTCCAAATCCCTGGCATCCGTGAACCTGCAAACCTTTATTTGGAAGATGGATATTTGTGGATATAATTAAAGATCTTGAAATGAGACTACCCTAGAGACCCGATAGGCTTTAAATTCAATGACAAATGCTCTAACAAGAGACAGAGGAGGAGATGAAACACCCAGGGGAAAAGGTGATGTTAAGGTGAGGCAAAAGTTGGAATGATGTGGCCACAAGCCAGGGAAATCAATAAATGCTGACAGCCACCTGAAACTGGTAAAGGAAAGGAAGGATTCTCCACCGGAGCCTCCATGCAGAGTGCTGCCTTGCTGACATCTTGATTTTAAACTCTGGCAATGAGAACTGTGGGAAAATAAACTGCTGTTGATTTAAGCCACCAACTTTGTGGTAATGTGTTACGGCAACTCTAGTAAACTTATACAAGTACTATGGGAAAATGTAAAATAAATAGAAACCAACTTCCCTAGCTTCAATATTTAAGATCAGCCATCTACTTCTTCCCAAAGACACACACACCAACAGAAGAAACCAACCTTGTCAAAAGTTGAAAATTAATACACATAGTTCATGTTCAATAAGTACAGAGTCAATTTCAAAATTTCATCTGTATTCATACCCAGTAATTTAATTTTGAATGTACATGAAACTGTCATAGTAATAAGTACAGGTTAATTCATATATTTTTATCATCATATCTATCCACATCAATTGGTTTTCTTAGTTGACTGTCAATATCAGTGTTTCACAGTTTGGGGTAGGAATATAGAAAACATTTTGAAAATGCCAGGCTAAGTAGTGATTGTTGAAAAATGAACAAAGTTAAGTATAAAAATGGATTATTTCTACACTTTCTGTCTGCCGGCAGAATTTTGAGCACCCGCTATTAAAGAAAGGTATTTCCCACACTGGGTCCACCTTCCTAAAACAGAAGTCAGAAACTCATAATCCCAGATAGTAATCATTTATATCAAACGTGAAGGCATGGAAACAGCTATGGATCTGGGTATATGGCAATGGTAGCTCTGGTTTTTAAGAGCAGTAGTGGAAAACGTTTGGAGACAGCTAACAGCTGCACCTATGTCAGGTGGTTGAGGCAGAGGGGAGCTTCCAGGGGCTTTCAGTGTGTAATTTCAGCATTGTTCTTTGAAGTGTGATGTCCAAGTCTCTGAGTTTCCTTTCTATAATTTTTTTTCTACTTAAAACTGTTAAAGTGGGTTTTCTCTTCTACAGACTGACTAGCTCAAACTGCAAATCAGAAGAGGATGAAAAGAAGAGGAATTGAGGAAAACCAGGGAAGTAAAACAAGTTTAGGTAGGACAGGGGATGATTACAAATAACTGAGAGATGATTTGGTATTTTTATACGAACATATTTGAAACTATAAACAATTTTCTCCTCACGTTCCCATATGCCCTATATTCAATTGGATTACCCAAGTACATTACTACTTCTTTTTAATATGTCTGCATCACTTCTTCTTTTGTATCTTCCTCTAACTCACTCTGGCAATAGTCTCCTCATTGATTTTTTGGCATTCAATCATGTCACAACATTTTACATGAAAATAATCTTTCTAAATAACCACTTCCGTATGTCACTCTTCTTGTTGAATAAATTTCACTAGTCCAAATGAATGAATTAATGAAAATATGAAGAAACATGTTATATAGTCATTGCAGTGTATCTCAATGGGTTCAACATATTCTGGTAGCAAAACAAAAGGGTAATTTTGATAGACATGAAAAACAAGATTTTGCTTTCTGTCAATCACATGGTTCATTAAAAGGTGTGACATGTCATCTCACTATTATTAAATATTTTACCTTTGTGTTCTATACAGTGGAAAACAACAGGTTATTTCAACTAACCAAAATTATCTTTGTTGCGTGTTAATGTAAACAATTTATCTTTAAAAAATTGTATACGTTATCTTTGCCTTTACAGCTATTTTTGCAGTAAAATATACAAAAAGTTATTATTTTTATCTACAAAAGGAATTATTTTCGCTTCAATGCATTAGAATGCCAAAGCAATAAAATGTACTCCTGACATTAATAATGCATACTGTATGCCTTTAAAATGAATCTAAATGTAAACAGAATTATAGACTGCTTGAAAACATAACTGTTCTTAGATGATAAAAAGCTTTTTTGTTTCAACCGTAATAGAATTCCTGTTTTAGTGTAGTATGTAAAGCAGGCATACACAAAAGCTGAGAAAGTAGCCAAAATGAAAAGTTCAATGACTGAACACAGCATTTCAAAACACACTACATTCTAGCATTACCTAACTATGTTTACTTCACCTCTCCCTGTCATGATCCCTATGCACCTGCTGAAAACTTTTTATAAACTCTTTTTGAAAGTATCTTCTGGGAATTCCCTGGCGGTCCAGCGGTTAGGACTCTGCACTTTCACTGCTGAGGGCCGCGGGGTTCAATCCCTGGTCAAGAAACTAAGATCCTGCAAGCCACATGGCACAGACAAAAAAAAAAAGTATCTTTTAAGTTCTAAGATTTATGCATTAACTTCCCTTATACTACTGTAAGTGCAGAAAGAACACCATCTATTAAGCCTTGTTTGAGTAGCTCAGCTACATAAATATGCCTACAACATTCACTAACCTTATCACTAACTTTGAGTATATCACAAACAATATTATACCTTTAGTCAATAGATTTAAAAAGTCATATTTCTCAAAAAATGTGTATGATAAACTTCAGGAAAACCAACACTAAATCTAAAACTTTTTTGATTTCCACACAATAAAATTTATTAATGGTTAAAGTAAATAAATCTTTACTGAGTCAGGACTATGTTTTTGTTATATTTATTTTCTTATTTAACCTAAAAACAACTTTATGGAATCAATATCAATATCCCTACAGTTGTAAAAAGTAATGATTATCATTTTAGGATATTTTTCTAAATTAGTAGAACAGAGTTAGGATTCAAAATTTAAACTCATGGGCTTCCCTGGTGGCGCAGTGGTTGGGGGTCTGCCTGCCGGTGCACGGGACACGGGTTCGTGCCCCAGTCCGGTACGATCCCACATGCCGCGGAGCGGCTGGGCCCGTGAGCCATGGCCGCTGAGCCTGCGCGCCCGAAGCCTGGGCTCCGCAAGGGGAGAGGCCACAGCAGTAAGAGGCCCGCGTACCGCAAAAAAAAAAAAAAAGAAAAAAATTAAACTCATGCTTCTGCTAAAATATGTAGCCACATGATTAAAAGATGTATTTGCTCCAGAATGATAAATCACCCCAGTCTCAAGCTCCAAAGCTTCTTGATGCTGAGTATACAAATCTTAAAGACCAGGGTCCATGTTATCTAGTAGCTGATTCTTTTTCTTACCCCCAAGTCTCTGTTTGGGACTCATCTGAAGATTTTTAAATTTCTCATTCTGGGGAAGAAAGAAAAAGCCCACAACATAAAATATTTTCACTTATTTAGTTTCCATGGCGATATAACAATAGTCTTATTTTAAATCAGAATAAAACATCTTTGGACTTTATTATTTTAAAAATTATGTGTTCAATAAATATTTACATTTTGACTGAATGAATTATTGATTTCTAGTATTCCTATATGTTTACTCTTACTATACATGCTCAGTAAAGACCAAATATTATTTGTTGCCATAACTGTTGTTAAGTGAATTTTTTTAATCTTTTTAAGTACGTAACAGAAACATCCACTCTATCTTCTTAGGACATTTGGATCTACGGTTTACTAAATATGTGACATTGGCTAGTAGGAGAATTCAAAATTTTATGTGTTAAAGCTGGGAGAAATTTTACATAAATATAGTAATTAAAAAAATAATAAAATCAAAGTGACTGATACATATAACACCTTAATAAGTTAATTAATTTTCCCTTCTTTCCTTCTTTTGCAAAAGAACTAAAAAAGTGCTATTATGCTAGTTATCAGCTAGGAAAGGACTCACGTATTGTGTACTTGTATTTCTAAAGTTACTCCAATTTAAATTAGGCAGACACTACAATTTTACAATGAGATGAAACAGGAAGAGAGGAATCAAATAGAAGAAAAAATGAAAGGCACTTTAGCCATTAATTTTGTCCCTTATATTACATTTCTTGTTAATATACCTTCACATTAAAGAACAAAACTTTTTTTCTAATACAAGTGTACCCTAGGGATATACAATTACAAATACTTATTTAATCTTTGGGAATTTAGTCAACAACCATAGTCACTGACATTTAGACTCTGATATTTACTCATAAAATGTTCTGATACATATTTAAAGGCAGGAATGAGAATTATAAGTATTTTTTTAAACGTCTAGTACAATCAGAATAATTGGCTTGTAGAAGCAATAATGCCACCACTACCATGGCATTCATCATTCACCTTTATAAACATGATCTTATGTAACGAATTTATAGCACAAACATTTCTAAGTTTCCTTCTGTTTCTAAAACTTTATACCAAGAGTCTTAAAATTATGTGCACTTAGCTCAATAGAAAGACCGCAGACTTGATCTCAGGATAACTTAGCTGAAGTACTAATTCATTCCAAATCTAGACATTTAACCCGTAACAAAAGATACAATTATGGTCGACCCTTGAACAACAGGGGTTTGAATGGCCATGGCTCCACCTCTACACACATTTTTCCCAAAAAATGCTACTTCAGTGTGACATGATCTGCAGTTGGCTGAATCAGCAGCTGCTAAACTGAAAAAGTGCAGAGGAACCATGCATAAGGAGGGTGGACTGTAGTTATAGGGGGATTTTGTGTGGGGTCTATGCCCCTAACCCCAGCTTTTTCAAGGATCACATGTATATTAAACCTGTGTCTGTATGGAAGATGAGCTCAGAAAAATGAGCTTAAGAATACGCAAAATAGTATGCTTTCTTCACTAGTAAATAAAATGATCTATAAGAGTGTTTTGTTACCCTTCATTAATTTCCTCAGCCTACTGCTGGGCTTTACCTGCACGCCAGGAACACTACTGAAAATGCCCACTATTGAAAACAAGAATAGTATCTGAGGTATTTCCTCATCTTCAGTCATTCTCACACACGGCCTGTATTTGCTAAGTATTATTAAACTCAACTCGTGTTTCACTAAGCATTATGTTAAACTGTAATAGTCATGAGGTGATGACTTTGATGTGCTAGACTTAATGGATGCTACTCATCAAAATAAAAATATTAGTATTAAAGTAAAAAAAAAATCAAGTTTAAAAAACCCCAACTGATTGAAGTGATAAATGACAGATATTACTTTAGGTAAATTTCAGTTTCATAAATTTGTTCATCTTTCTAGTAAATTCACACTAAAATAAATACCAAATTTAAATGTCATTATCAACAATTAAAATGAAAAAAACTGTACATTATTGAAATATAGCTGTTCACAAAACAAACACAAGTTTTCACAGAAATGTTTCTTACTTCTCTTATAACTGTGGTAAAATTCTTAATTTAGTTGGCTAGCTATATCAGATTAATATATAACTATATAATAAATATATAATATTTATCACAAATGCATGTAGAAATCACTCATTTCATAAACATGTTTCTGCTTTCTAATGTTTTCTGGTTTGAGTTATTACGCATCATTAGTATTCCCTGTAAAT
Source organism: Leucopleurus acutus (assembly GCF_964270905.1). NCBI lineage: Eukaryota > Metazoa > Chordata > Mammalia > Artiodactyla > Delphinidae > Leucopleurus > Leucopleurus acutus. The sequence continues at coordinate 53,887,559 of NC_139160.1, forward strand.
GTCACAGTTTGCAAACAGTAATTGATGTTGCATCATATATACCTAATATTAAATTGAAGTGCTGCTTTTCTACAAAATATGTTCTAAATAGAAGAAAAAAGTGAGAAAGTATTTTGTATATATACTTTAAAATAAAATTATATTTGCAAGTGTGACTGTTGAAGAAAATCATTAAAAAAGTTCATGTTTATTATTTAAATCAGTAACTCCTGAACACAATTAAGTTTTACACAATTTCCAGGCATCCATAAAAAATTCAGGCAAATCTTAAATAAATGTAGATAGTGAAGAGTGATAGGGAAGTCATATACATCTCCAAATTATTCATTTAAAAAAAGATCTTCACTATACCCTTAAAAAATAGGAGACCTTATTAAGAAGTTCTTTGTTATGACTGATTTGCACCAACTATGACTGAGTTGAACCCTCTATAGTAAGTCCTAAAATTGTCTTTCCCTATTGTGAACTTACTGATGCTTTAGCATTCAATTGAATAATGTTTAATGATAAATTTCCCAAATATTTTGTTTCAAAAGAACATTTAATAGGTATGCTTATTTATATTTTAAAATTATATTGTTTGCTTTCCCAAAATGTTCAATTTCCTTTTGAGCTTCTAACATAAACAGTTCAATGAAACCTACTTCTACTAGATTTCTAAATTTTCATTACAATGAAGAAAAGTTTTATACATATATATGACTCTGTGTACATATACATGAATACAACACACATGTATATATATTCATACATAAACGTTGAAACTATATACGAATATCTACATTAGAGACTTAACTGACGTAAGATATTTTGCTTTTATGTGACCAGCTTAAAAAGAGTCCAGACTAACCAGAAGTTTATAGCTTTCAGAGGGATACAAAGATTCCCCAGGGGGGAAAAAAAATACTGCTAAACATTCTACTGTTTGCAGTGACAGGGTATGATAAGGTTTGACTGTGAGTCAATTTATGTACTCAAGTATCAATCTTCATAACCATTCTTCTCCCCCAAGAAATGCATATTTACAATACTATGAAATATCTGTTTTCCATTTGCCCACAAAGTCATATTAAAAGGCTGGTTTCTCATGGAGGCATGTGCGCCATATAAGGAGGAGAGATTCTGCAGCAAACTTCAACAGTCTTTCTGCCAGAATTGCCCTTTGCTTCCCATTCTATGTCCCATAAATTTGACAGCTCAAAAATAAAATAATTCTTGCCTCTACCCTTCATTCTTTATACAGGCCTAAAACATGTTGACAAGAACCCCATGCAATCTATGTCAGAACTCCTTTCATCTCAAATTCAGGACACACATAGTTCACAACGTTTTATTCAAAAGAAGAGGGTGAAACTCAGGTATTTAGTTACTGGGAGTGGGAGGGGGGAGAGAAAAAAAAGCATTACATAATCACTTAACTCAATATTCCCAGAGAGAGACATATGAAAACTGTATTTACAAAAAGAAATGCAGAAATCAATAACAGGAAAAAATCTGAGATCAGAACTTCTTACTGTTTCGAAACATAATCACTGAAATTCTAGAACCATGGAACAAGTAAGTTAAATATCGAAAATCTGAAGCAGTTAAATTGGAAAAAAAGTCAAGAATACTACAGAATTGAGAAGAAAAATGCAAAGGTGTATAACCCTGAAAAAATATTACAGAAATTTAAGATTAATTGAGGATGCAAATTATATATGTATTACAGCAACTAGAGAAGTGAATAGTAAAAATATCAATGAAAGATATAAGGACAGCTTCCGGAAATGAATACCAAAAACAAACAAACAAAACTTTATACAGAGTAACATAGATAAACAATAAGGAAAAAATAAGTACAATGGATGTCAAGAATTAGGAATTTTTCTTGTAAACTTTGCTTCAGGAAACAGTGAACAAGCAAAAGTAGGCCTCATACATTTCCTTTATATAAGAAATACCTGAATAATGATGATTATAGTAGCTAGCAGTTACTGAGGTTGTACCATGTACCAGGAGCCATTCTAAACAAATGTATATATTTATTCATTTAATGCTTATAAAAATTTTATGAGGTGGGTGTTATTTTGGTTAAGACCAAGGAAAGAGTTAAGACAAACTACTTAGATTTGACATTTACTGGCTGCACAAACTTGTGTAAGTTACCAAAACATTCACATCTCAGTTTCCTCCTCTTTGTCTCCTGCTAAGTTATTATGAGGAAGAAGTAAATTAGCATGTGAAAAATGCCTTGAATGAGGGGCAGCATATGGGAAGCACTATGAAAATACTAACTTATCATCATAATCACCATTATTATCCCCATTCTGTGGATGGGAGACTAAATCATACAGCAATGAGGCAAAGTAGAGCATATTTTCTAACCGTGTAAGCATAAGCTTCAGCTTACACAGTTAGAAAATGGAGTACAATGAATTTCACGTTTAGATTTTGGAGTAAAAAATACATAGAGAGAAAAGAAGTCATACACTCTTTCTAAAAATAAGCATCTCTGATTAAGAGCATGGGATGGAGATGGGGATAAGACAGAAAAATACAAAGCAAACAAAAAGATACAGCACTTCCCATACCTGACAGCAACAGTGTTTTGAGGCCCTACAACAGAAGCTTCAGGAAAAAAAATAGGAATGATCCTAAAGAGAATGTCTGGTTAGTTTTTTCCCCCCTTATTCTACATTCAGCATATGATTGCTGGATCACACCTCACACTTGTACAAACACAGAACAATTCTGCCTCAAAATACCTAGTTCAAATTTCTAAACTTCCCCTGATGCTTGGGCAACACTGAAGTATGCCACATATGGCAATCTAAGCTGCAACAAAATTCAGTGACGTTGCCCATGTATTTTAAACAAAGCAACATAATTGTGAGCCAAATCAACTTTTAACAGTAAATCCTGAACTGAACGAACAGTAACTCTTCAGTTTATATATGTTTATGAATGAGGGTTGTTTTTGACTCATATATTGCCCCCCATAATTGCAGGCAGTAATATCTGGAATATCTTTGTCAGAAGATGTTAATAATCACGAAAACTTTGTTTTTGTATTAAGATGAACTTGTATACGTTTCTAAAGTTAAAATCTGATTATTTGTCCCTGATTGAGTTATGATAGATTAAATGGTTTTATAAAGGAAACAAATTTATTTGCAATGTCATTGCCATTATATCAGAATTTAACATAGTACAAATATCAGAATCATTATATTGGATATAATAAAATATATAAAATAAAAGTATAATAAAATATATACTATACAAATATAACTTATATATAAGTATATTTATTTTATATATAAATTATATTTATATATAAATATATTTTATATAAATATATTTTATATACATGTATATTTATAAATATATTTATATGTAAATATATATATTCTTTTCTTAAGCTTTAATTCCACAGTATTACAATATTTTATTCTAGTTGGTAGTTAGGTCATTAACAGTACTTTATATTTTTGTTATTTTTTTTGATACTTGAAAAGATTTTTTACTATTGGGTTTCTAATTATCATTTATGCATGTCCTGACTCCAACCCTGTGTATAAAAAATGAAGATCATCCTCTATTTGTTCTGTAATATTAATATATAATATTACTATGTTTTCATAAGGGCCTATGGCCTACTGTAACACCTCATAGAGCCCTCAGTTCCACACTTGTAGAATAAACCCTGTTTTCTAGCCCTATCTCAGATCTTTCCCATAGTACTCTTTCTATATTCTAGTCTCTTAGAGGTCTAGACCAAATGCTTCTAGCCTCTAATTTAGAAAAATCAGGCATCTCATTATCTTCAAGTTTACTGAATAGTGCACGCACCTATTCCCAGAAAACACCCCATGCTCTCTCCTAACAATCCTTAACCCTTGCCCCTTGCCACACACACGAGAGTGTATACTCACATAAGTCCTTATACTGCTCTCTTTCAGCCAATGTTCCATACCAACCCATGAAATTCTATCAAGACACTCTTGAATCTCAATCTATGTACATATCCTACTCATCTCAAAACCTAAGAGTCAAGGTTTCCTTTATACAAGTGCCACCTCCACTCTATAACACTCTATGCTTCTAATCCCCACATTTCACTAAGCATTGCATGTTGAGAACTGGGAAAGAAGACCAAAGATATCAATACATCAACAACTTAGAAATGTCACTTCCTTTTCTGATTTGACTGACTTGACTCTCAATGGTGTTAGCTAAAGCATGACATACCTGGAATTGTTTCTTACAAATATATCAGCTATGGATTTTGAAACTTGACAAGATAATTATAGTGGAAGATGCAGATAAACATGCTTATGGTCAGTTACATAGAGTTAGAAAAATCCTATAAGTGGAAATTTGCTATGGGAAACTCACCTTTGTTCATACTACTAGTTTACCACAGTATCTATGCAGTAAGCTTTACTTATCTCTCAAGTGCATATACATTTGAAAATACCAGATATAAACATTTGCATTCATGTATAGTTAATTCATATTAATTCACTGTTAGATTAATGTGCTTAATTTAAAATTTTCTAATTTAGCTTTTTCATTACCCTATGCTCCGCTTTTTTTGTCAACGTATAAAATTAAGTTAGAAGACAATGAAAAGAAGAGTAAGTGGCAGATACCTGATGCTACAGTTATTTCTTTTCTAAACTGTGTCAGCTAAATTAAAATGTCTTATTATTCATAATCGATAAGTCAAATATCATTTACTAAAGATTTATTTGGCATTTCCATTTTTTTCTCTTATATTTTGTTTACATAGACAGGCCTGCCCTTTACGAAGAACCCCTATAAGCCTTTTTGTCTCTGAGAGAGAAACAATGAACGTGATGCTTCCGTGAATCACTTATGGGCAACTGAGTGCCCCAAATGAAATTGCCCAGGAAAAATTAAGTATGGGATTCTAGGGTAGCCAGAAGACACCAACAATAGCAACCCCCCCATTCTTGGTTGTCATGGGTCATTATATCTTTGAGGGTCTATCCCTTGGGGAAGAGCTGATATTTTGTAAGGTTCTTCAGGGCTGTGTACAGAGAGAAGATACAATGATAGTTTGGTCAGTTTACAGTCTGGTGCCTGTCGCAGGAAAGCACTGTTATATGTATTTGTTTAACAAATCCTTCCCCCATGCTTATTTACCCCAGCGCTAAGCTCCTTACTCTTTATGGGTGTTTCTCCGGCCGGAATGTTTGGAGCCATTCACTCCACTTCAGTTAATCTAACTTTTAATTATATGATGTTTGCCTTTCTCTTGACTGATACTGATCTATTTATTGTCACGTTACTAGCAGACAATGAAACACAAGTGACGAAAGAGTTGAGGCACATTTGGATGATAAATGCTTTCAAAGATGACTTGTACACTCTTAAAGTGTTCGTGAATCAGGGGAGGCAGTGTGCACTTCTGGTAGAGAGAAGATCCTTTGTAAAGGTATGTATTCCAGAAAGAACATTATCTGACTCTGAATATCTATTTCAGGAAGTGGTAAATAATTGTATATAACTTAAGTGTTGTGTATAAGGGACACAATGGGAGATGATACCAGTCAGGTAAACAGAGGCTACATTTGAAGAGAAAACGCCAAAATGTGTTTTCCAATACGTGAAGACACATATTTCATCCTGTACCAGACAGTCTAATAAGGATTACTGTAGCTGTATCACTCTAGAAACAGGGCTGAAGGCAAATTAAGAGCATTAATTAACAATTTAATTTACAATACCGCCTTATATAAGATATTCAAACTGAGAGAACAACTTTTTAATATAGGTAGGGTATGCACAGATCTTTACAGGTTACAGTCAACAACACTACTTGCCCACTATTTTTGAGGCTACAGAATTTAAGCTTAGGTCTTTGGCCTCTAGTTCAGACCTGTTGTCATACCAAATCCTGCCTTTTTAATTATGATAATAGCTAACATTTGCAAAGTACTCAAGATGTGGCAAACACTGTCCCAAGAAATTAACGTTTTTATAAAATTTAATCTTAACACTAAGTCTATAAAATAGATATTATTATTTCCAGTTTGTAGATGAACAAATATGATATGGAAACATTAAGTAACCTGTCCAAGGTCATACTTCTGTTACATGGTGAATCCTAGATACTAATGCAAGAATTATGCCCCCGTATTTTTTTTTTTTTTTTTTTTTTTTTTTTTGGCCACACTGCACAGCATGTGGGATCTTAGTTCCCAGACCAGGGATCCAACCCATGAAAGTGTGGAGTCTTAAGCACTGGACCACCAGGGAAGTCCCCATAGTTCAAACTTATAACTGTTGTTTCTGATTTCTTCTCCTATGATCATATCTACATTCTCTTTTGTGTGTATTACTGATAGAAAATTAGCTGACTTAAAGGAAAAATCTTCCCAAATGTCTTCCTCTAGTAGTATTTTTGTAAATATACAATGCAATTCAGTTTAATGTGAGCATTTTTGTTCACTAGACTCAGAATCTATCCATAGGATGCTGAAACATAAAGAACAACCAAGTTCCTAAACAAGAAATACATTAGCAGTTTAAGTATTTTTACCAACTTCAAATTGCTTTCAGTTTATGCACAATACTCACAGGCATGGGATCCTAGATTTACTCTCTAGAACACTTCATTATCATTACTGGAGTCCTATGTATCACAGTCCCTCATAAGTGACATTTCTATAAAGAATAACACACAACTGAGTATTTCTCAGTTCCCTGAGTCTCACATTATATTTCAATATAAATAGTATGTCTGCACATCAAAATATTATGCCCATCTCATTTGAAGATGAACATAAAAGCCTGATATGTGAGCCAGGCACTTGAGGAGGTTTTTAATAAATAATAGAGTGATTTCTTTCTTAATGAAAATATTAACATAAATAGGCATTCATAAACACTTTGAAATTTTTCATAAAAATAGATTCCATGTCTTTGCTTACGTGGCAAATTTAATCATCTCTAATGATTGAACCTGTGGCTAAAACCACTCTTTAAAGAGTTAATGAAGACACTTGAGGAAGCCAGGAAGTTGAAAACAAACCAGCAGCGTGCTTTACTGGAAGTAGGAAAGCAGAGCATTTCTAGGAGAAGGCTGACCTATAGCATCAACTACTCATGAGAAGTAGGGCAATAAACCACAAACTGCATTAGATTTGTTTATTTGGAACAGAAGTCATTTAATAGAACCATTAAAGCTACTCAGTGTCTGTGGAGAAATGTTGACACTGGAGAGCCATTTTAAGTAAGTACAGCAATATAATCATGTTATGATATAAAATTGTGGGGATAAGAATTAGGATAATGAAATAGGCTTAACCTTTTAGGTCTGAAAAGGACTAGATGTAATTCCTATATCCACAATTAATGTATATCTTGGGGGAAACTGTTCAACCCCTCAAACCTCAGTTCGCTTATCTATAAAAAGGTAAAATACTAACAATGCAAAGTTGAATTATTAAAGTGAGTATCCACTGCAAAACAATGCCTGAACAGTAAGAACTCAATCTTTCTTGACTCATTGGAAACAGAATACCCAAATCACATACCGTCCTATCTGATTTTAGAAAACAGCAGGAAAAAAAAAGCACACAGGATTCCTGAATTCTCATCTAGTGCTTTTCTCAGAACATGGTTCATCACCATTGTGGAACATTTGGTAAGTACCTAAATCTCAGTTTTACTTACTTTTCTAAAATGTGGGGAAAATAATAGTATTGATCTCAAACTGTCGTTGGAAGGCTTAAACTAGTTAATGCAGTTTGAGGGCTTTAGAAGAGTTTGAAACAGATAATACCATGTAATTAGATGCTGCTGCTCATGAAAAAATAACAATTATAATAATATTATATAATATTGGCATGAAAATTAAGCATATTTTTGACTGAAAAATGGGCATTTTTTTCTTTTTCTCTGTCAAGGCTTCTCAACTTAGTGAATAGTCTTAAATAAATGATAAAAGGCAGAATGAGAAATTCAGGGAATATCACAGCTTTTAAAAATTATAATACAATATTAATATTTATATTACTAAAAAGTCTTGCTTAATTTTCCCATTGACCTTTAGTTGGAGCTTTGAGTAAACATATATAATTTTGTAGTCTCAATTGAATCAACTGTGACCTTAACAGTTAAAAAATTAAATTATTTTGGAAACTGGATTTATAATACTCATATAATATATGGGAAAGGATGGAGGTTAGAAGACAGACAGGGATTCTATTTTAATATGAGCAGAAACAACAATTTATTTTTGACCTATTATTCTGACATCAAGATTATACTGAATGACTGTTAATCATGTAGACTATTACAGATAAGCAGTGGTTTGGGTTTAGAATTTCCAGAGTTTAATTTTAGTAATGGAGACTAATAGAAAGAAGTGCTAGAATTAAATTTTATACTCAACCTTTTAATGTTTTTATTTTAAATTAATATTTAATTTCCCTTTTTAACACACACACATATATGTAATTAATGATCATTTTTACCTCTTTCCTTTACCAGTTACCATTTTAAAGAAATGTCAAAGTTGTTCTAAGCCACACCACCAGTACTCTCATAAACAAGACACATGCAGGGTCCCTGTAGTCATATAATAGAAATGGGCTTCAGTTTCCAATGGAGGAGTTCACTGCCTCTAAAGTGTTTGTTTCCTTTTTTTAGATTTTTCACTTCTATAGCTTGAGCAGAATCCAAGTGAACTACAAGAACAATATTTCAGATCATTACAACTTCCTTTCAAATTGAAATGTTATCCTATTTTCCTTATCAGATCACTACTAGTTTATGTATTCAGTCAAAAGCTGAACACCAAGTATGAGAAATATACTGCTTACTCCTTCCATGTCCTCACCCCTGCAAGAAATCTATAATTTGCACAAGCCAGACTATAAATCCTAACATTTAATCTCACTGAGTAGCTGAATGTTTCAAATGAAAATTGATTTCAACTATTTTCCCAGGGAATTCAATCTCAATATTGACCAGCATTTCTGGTAAGCCAAACAACTGCAATATTTTTAGTCTCTCAACTTCCTGGAACATAAAGAAGTTTTTGATGCATGATTTTTATCCTTTCTTTTTTTTTCCTACTGAAGTATCATGCATGCGCTTATAAAACATACACCAATTACTGAAAATGCAGAGCACTGGGTTAAAAATATAAACGCTAGGGCATCCCTGGTGGTGCAGTGGTTGAGAGTCCGCCTGCCAATGCAGGGGACATGGGTTCGAGCCTGGCTCCTGGAAGATCCTACATGCTGTGGAGCCACATGAGCCCATGAGCCATAACTACTGAGCCTGCGCTCTAGAGCCCACGAGCCACAGCTACCGAACCCTTGTGACACAACTACTGAAGCCCACAAACCTAGAGCCTCTGCTCTGCAACAAGGACAAGCCACCGCAATGAGAAGCCTGAACACCGCAACGAAGAGTAGCCCCCGCTTGCCTCAACTAGAGAAAGCCTTCACGCAGCAACAAAGACCCAATGCAGACAAAAACAAATTTATTTTTTGAAAATGAATATGGCATTTTAAAATGTAACTATTCTTACAAAATAAATGTGGAATGAATAATATCATGATTAAAGAATATAAAATAATTGTAAAGGTTTTGAAAATATTCTTAATTTATCTGCAACGCACATAAAAAACATCAAAATCCTAAAGTCAGTAAGAGGTGGGAACACGACAAGGTACCTTCCTTGACAATATTCTCAAATAGAAATTACGAACATTTTTAAACCAGACCTCCTATATATTTTTTAAAATTCTTATTTTAATTTTTTTAACGTCTTTATTGGAGTATAATTGCTTTGCAGAGTTGTGTTAGTTGCTGCTGTGTAACAAAGTGAATCAGCTATATATACACATATATCCCCATATCCCCTCCCTCTTGCGTCTCCCTCCCACCCTCCCTATCCCACCCCTCTAGGTGGTCACAAACCACTGAGCTGATCTCCCTGTGCTATGCCACTGCTTCCCACCAGCTATCTACTTGACATTTGGCAGTGTATATGTCAATGCCACACCCTCACTTGGTCCCAGCTTACCCATCGCCCTCTCGGTGTCCTCAAGTCCATTCCCTACATCTATGTCTGTACTCCTGTACTGCCCCTAGGTTCTTCAGAAACATTTTTTTTTTAATTCCACATATATGTGTTAGCATACGGTATTTGTTTTTCTCTTTCTGACTTACTTCACTCTGTATGACAGTCTCTAGCTCCATCCACCTCACTACAAATAACTCAATTTCATTTCTTTTTATGGTTGAGTAATATTCCATTGTATATATGTGCCACATCTTCTTTATCTATTCATCTTACCTAGGGGTAAGACAGGAATAAAGACACAGACCTACTAGAGCATGGACTTGAGGATATGGGGAGGGGGAAGGGTAAGCTATGACAAAGTGAGAGAGTGGCATGGACATATATACACTACCAAACGTAAAATAGATAGCTAATGGGAAGCAACCGCATGGCACAGGGAGATCAGCTAGCTGGTTTGTGACCACCTAGAGGGGTGGAATACGGAGGGTGGGAGGGAGGCAGACACAAGAGGGAAGAGATATGGGAACAAAAAAAAAGAAAAAAAAAAAGGACACTTAGGTAGCTTCCATGTCCTGGCTACTGTAAATAGTACTGCAATGAACAATGTGGTATATGACTCCTCTTGAATTATGGTTTTCTCAAGGTACATGGCCAGCAGTGGGATTGCTGGGTCATATAGTTCTATTTTTAGTTTTTTAAGGAACCTCCATACTGTTCTCCATAGTGGCTGTATCAACTTACATTCCCACCAACAGTGCAAGAGGGTTCCCTTTTCTCCACACCCTCTCCAGCATTTATTCTTTGCAGATTTTTTTCATGATGGCCATTCTGACTGGTGTGAGGTGATACCTAATTGTAGTTTTGATTCTCATTTCTCTAATGATTAGTGATGTTGAGCATCCTTTCATATGTTTGTTGGCAATCTTTATATCTTCTTCCGAGAAATGTCTATTTAAGTCTTCTGCCTATTTTGGGATTGGGTTGTTTGTTTTTTAGATATTGAGCTGCATGAGCAACTTGTACATTTTGGAAATTAATCCTTTGTCAGTTTCTTCATTTGCAAATATATTCTCCCATTCTGATGGTTGTCTTTTCGTCTTGTTTATGGTCTCCTTTGCCATGCAAAAGCTCTTAATTTTCATTAGGTCCCATTTGTTTATTTTTGTTTTTATTTCCATTTCTCTAGCAGATGCGTCAAAAACAATCTTGCTGTGATTTATGTCAAAGAGTGTTATGCCTACGTTTTCCTCTAAGAGTTATAGAGTTTCTGGCCTTACATTTAGGTCTTAAATCCATTTTGAGTTTATTTTTGTGTATGGTGTTAGGGAGTGACCTAATTTCATTCTTTTACATGTAGCTGTCCAGTTTTTCTGGCACCACTTATTAAAGAAGCTGTCTTTTCTCCACTGTACATTCTTGCCTCCTTTATCAAAGATAAGATAACCATATGTATATGGGTTTATCTCTGGGCTTTCTATCCTGTTCCATTGGTCTTTATTTCTGTTTTTCTGCCAGTACCATACTGTCTTGATTACTGTAGCTTTGTAGTATAGTCTGAAGTCAGAGACCCTGATTCCTCCAGCTCCGTTTTTCTTTCTCAAGATTGCTTTGGCCTTTCGGGGTCTTTTACGTTTCCATACAAATTGTGCAAATTTTTCTTCTAGTTCTGTAAAAATTTCCATTGCTAGTTTGATAGGGATTGCATTGAATCTGTAGATTGCTTTGGGTAGTATAGTCATTTTCACAATATTGATTTTTCCAATCCAAGAACATGGTATACCTATCCATCTGTTTGTATCATCTTTAATTTCTTTCATTAGCATATAGTTTTGTGCATACGAGTCTTCTGACTCATTAGGTAGGTTTATTCCTAGGTATTTTATTCTTTTTGTTGCAATGGTAAATGGGAGTGTTTCCTTAATTTCTCTTTCACATTTTTCATCATTAGTGTATTGGAATGCAAGATATTTCTGTGCATTAATTTTGTGTCCTGCTACTTTACCAAATTCATTGATTAGCTCTACTAGTTTTCTGAGAGCATCTTTATAACTCTCTATGTATAGTATCATGTCATCTGCAAACAGTGACAGTTTTACTTCTTCTTTTCTGACTTAGATTCCTTTTATTTCTTTTTCGTCTTTGATTGCTGTGGGTAACACTTCCAGAACTATGTTGAATAACAGTGGTGAGAGTGGGCAACCTTGTCTTGTTCCTGATCTTAGTGGAGAAGGTTTCAGTTTTTCACCCTTGAGAATGATGTTGGCTGTAGGTCTGTCATATATGGTCTTTATTATGTTAAGTTCTCTCTATGCCTACTTTCTGGAGGTTTTTTTTAATCATAAATGGGTGTTGAATTTTGTCAAAACCTTTTTCTGCACCTACTGAGATTATCATATGGTTTTTATCCTTCAGTCTGTTAATAGGGTGTATCACATTGACTGATTTGGGTATACTAAAGAATCCTTGCATTCCTGGGATAAACCCCACTTGATCATGGTATATGACCATTTTATTTTTTTTATTATTTGCGGTACATGGGCCTCTCACTGTTGTGGCCTCTCCAGTTGTGGAGCACAGGCTCCGGACACGCAGGCTCAGCGGCCATGGTTCACGGGCGCAGCTGCTCCACGGCATGTGGGATCTTCCTGTACCAGGGCATGAACCCGTGTCCCCTGCATCGGCAGGTGGACTCTCAAACACTTCGCCACTAGGGAAGCCCTATGACCCTTTTAATGTGCTGTTGGATTCTGTTTGCTAGTATTTTGTTGAGGATTTTTGCATCTATGTTCACCAGTGATATTGGCCTGTAGTTTTCTTTTTTTGTAACATCTTTGTCTGGTTTTGGTGTCAGGGTGATGGTGGCCTCATAGAATGAGTTTGGGAGTGTTCCTCCCTCTGCTATATTTTGGAAGAGTTTGAGAAGGATAGGTGTTAGCTCTTCTCCAGATGTTTGACAGAATTTGGCTGTGAAGCCATCTGGTCCTGGGCTTTTGTTTGCCCAGGACACAGTTTCAATTTCAGTGCTTTTGATTGGTCTGTTTATATTTTCTATTTCTTCCTGATTCAGTCTCAGAAGGTTGTGCTTCTCTAAGAATTTGTCCATTTCCCCCAGTTTGTCCATTTTATTGGCATACAGTTGCTTCTAGTAATCCCTCATGATCCTTTGTATTTCTGCAGTGTCAGTTGTTACTTCTTTTTCATTTCTAATTCTGTTGATCTGAGTCTTCTCCATTTTCTTCTTGATGAGTCTGGCTATGGCTTATCAATTTTGTTTACCTTCTCAAAGTATCAGCGTTTAATTTTATTGATCTTTGCTATTGCTTCCTGCATTTCTTTTTCATTTATTTCTGATCTGATCTTTAAGATTTCTTTCCTTCTGCTAACTCTGGGGTTTTTTTTGTTCTTCTTTCTCTAATTGCTTTAGGTGTAAGGTTAGGTTGTTTATTTGAGATGTTTCTTGTTTCCTGATGTAGGATTGTATTGCTCTAAATGTCCCTCTTAGAACTGCTTTTGCTGCATCCCATAGGTTTTGGGTTGTCGTGTTTTCATTGACATGTGTTTCTAGGTATTTTTTGATTTCCTCTTTGATTTCTTCAGTGATCTCTTGGTTATTTAGTAGTGTATTGTTTGGCCTCCATGTATTTGCATTTTTTACAGATTTTTTTTCCTGTAATTGATATCTAGTCTCATAGTGTTGTAGTCAGAAAAGATACTTTGTATGATTTCAATTTTCTTTAATTTACCAAGGCTTGATTTGTGACCCAAGACATGATCTATCCTGGAGAATGTTCGATGAGAACTTGAGAAGAAAGTGTATTCTGTTGTTTTTGGATGGAATATCCTATAAATATCAATTTAGTCCATCTTGTTTAATGTATCATTTAAAGCAGTGTTTCCTTATTTATTTTCATTTTGGATGATCTGTCCATTGGTGAAAGCGGGATGTTAAAGTCCCCTACTATGATTGTGTTACTGCCGATTTCCTCTTTTATGGCTGTTAGCACTTGCCTTATGTACTGAGGTCTCCTACATTCGGTGCGTAAATATTTACAATTGTTATATCTTCTTCTTGGATCAACCCCTTGATCATTATGTAGTGTCCTTCTTTGTCTCTGGTAATAGTCTTTATTTCAAAGCCTATTTTGTCTGAAATGAGAATTGCTACTTCAGTTTTTTTTGATTTCCATTTGCATGGAATATCTTTTTCCATCCCATCACTCTGTCTATATGTGTCCCTAGGTCTGAAGTAGGTCTCTTGTAGACAGCATATATACAGGTCTTGTTTTTGTATCCATTCACCCAGTCTATGTCTTTTGGTTGGAGCATTTAATCCATTTAAATTTAAGGTAATTATTGATATGTATGTTCCTATTACCATTTCTTAATTGTTTTGGGTTTGTTATTGTAGGTCTTTTCCTTCTCTTGTGTTTCCTGCCTAGAGAAGTTCCTTTAGCATTTGTTGTAAAGCTGGTTTGGTGGTGCTGAATTCTCTTAGCTTTTGCTTCTCTGTAAATGTTTTAATTTCTCTGTCAAATCTGAATGAGATCCTTGCTGGGTAGAGTAATCTTGGTTGTAGGTTTCTCCCTTTCAGCACTTTAAATATGTCCTGCCACTCCCTTCTGGCTTGCAGAGTTTCTGCTGAAATATCAGCTGTTAACCTTATGGGAATTCCCTTGTATGTTACTGTTGCTTTTCCCTTGCTGCTTTTAATATTTTCTCTTTGTATTTAATTTTTGATAGTTTGATTAATATGTGTCTTGGTGTGTTTCTCCTTGGATTTATCATGTATGGGACTCTCTGTGCTTCCTGGAATTGACTATTTCCTTTCCCATATTAGGGAAGTTTTCAACTATAATCTCTTCAAATATTTTCTCAGTCCCTTTCTTTTTCTCTTTTTCTTCTGGAACCCATATAATTCAAATATTGGTGCATTTAATGTTGTCCCAGAGGTCTCTGAAACTGTCCCCAATTCCTTTCATTCTTTTTTCTTTAGTCTGCTCTGCAGCAGTTATTTCCACTATTTTATCTTCCAGGTGACTTATCGGTTCTTCTGCCTCAGTTATCTGCTATTGATTCCTTCTAGAGAATTTTTAAGTTCATTTATTGTGTTGTTCATCATTGTTTGTTTGCTCTTTAGTTCTTCTAGGTCCTTGTTAAACATTTCTTTTTTTTTCCTCCATTCTATTTCCAAGATTTTGGATCATCTTTACTATAATTACTCTCAATTCTTTTTCAGGTAGACTGCCTATTTGCTCTTCATTTCTTAGGTCTGGTGGGTTTTTGCCTTGCTCCTTCATCTGCTGTGTGTTTCTCTGTCATCTCATTTTGCTTAAGTTACTGTGTTTGGGGTCTCCTTTTCTCAGGCTGCAGGTTCGTAATTCCCATTGTCTTTGGTGTCTGCCCCCAGTGGCTAAGGTTGGTTCAGTGGGTTGTGTAGGCTTCCTGGTGGAGGGGACTGGTGCCTGTGTTCTGGTGGATGAGGCTGGATCTTGTCTTTCTGGTGGGCAAGACTGCATCCCGTGGTGTGTTTTGGGGTGTCTGTGAACTTAGTATGATTTTAGGCAGCCTTTCTGCTAATGGGTGGGGTTGTGTTCCTGTCTTGCTATTTGTTTGGCATGGGGGTCCAGCACTGAAGCTTGCTGGTCGTTGAGTGGAGCTAGGTCTTAGCGTTGAGATGGAGATCTCTGGGAGAGCTCTCGCTGATTGATATGTGGGGCCAGTGGTGGTCCAATGTCCTGATCTTGGCTCTCCCACATCAGAGTCACAAGCCTGACACCCAGCCAGAGCACCAAGACCCTGTCAGCCGCACAGCAGTGAATGTGGTGGTCTCCATTATGAAGTCAGTTTGTGAGGGTTTGCAACAGCTGTTCAGCTAGAACAGGCTGACTTGGGAGCACTTTGTCTAGGAGGCTGTCTCCCGCAGCCAGTGGCTAAAAGAGTAGGTCTCCACATGTGCTGCCAGAACCTTAAACGTTTATATAGAGGTCTTCACTGGGTTCAGTCACGGATTCGGTACAGATGGTCTCTGAACACCTTACTCTCTCAAGGCTGTATGCTTGAAACAGCTCCTAAGCCTGAGGGTCCACAAGCTGCAGGAAAACGAGACCACCCAGGGCAGCCTCCAAGCCGTGATTCTTGCCACAAACCCTGCTGCTGCCATTGTGGAATCAGGCTTCCCCTGCCACTCTGCAATGAGTTTTCAGTGAAGCTTTCTCTCTGTGCTGATGAGATTCATGCTAGCTGGGCTGCCCAAAGCCATAGAGTGCTTAAATGTTGGGGATGGGGTACAAACCCAGCAAATCTGGTTCCAAGGTCTTGTTACCTCACCCGGCGCAAGTGTCAGGCCCCAGCTTCCGTGGGGTTTGCGGCCAGCATGTCACCAGGACTCCTGTATTTCTTAAGACAATTACAAATTTGATTCTCTGCTTATAATCTCTTTACTTACCTACTTAGGCGATAAACCCCCAAAGCACCATTAATTCTATGTTGTTAGAACTAATTTTTCCTATTCTTTTACTAAAATATTATTCATAAAAAATACAAATACACTTCGTAAAAAAAAATTACAAAGTGTTCAAGATGTGGCAAAAATCGTCCCAATAAGGTTAAAAAAGTCTTTTAAAAGAAAACACAGACCATTTTCACAATTTAGGATAGGCCTAAACGACAAATAATATCAAATGTTAGTGAGGATGGGTAGCAAGTAGAATTCTCATTACTGCTGCTGGGACTTATGACTGGTGAACACCTTTTTTTGTTATATCAACTGGTGGTGGATATATTAATATCCATTACCCCAGTAATTCCACTTCTAAATATATTCCTACCAGAAAGGCAAACTTGTATTCCCTAAAAGAAATGCACACATATGTGTATACCAATGTTATTTGTAATAGCCAAAAACTAAAAATTAATCCATTTATCCACAATAGAACAGATAAATAAATTATGGTATATTCACACAATGGAATACTAGTCAACAATGACAAGGAACAAAACCACCACTACAAGCAAAAATATGGAAGAATCTCACAAATATAATGTCAAGTAACATAAACTAGGTGTAAAATAGTATATACTGTATTATATCACTTTGTTTAAATACAAAACAAATATATGATAATAGAATTCAAAATGGCAGTTATCTTTGGGAGTAGTGACTAGAAATAAACACATGGTCTAATTCTGAGATGCTGTTGATTCTCTTAACTTTCCTTTCCTCTTTTTCTTCCAGTTTTTAAAATAATAATAAGCAAAGTGAAATTAAATATATAATATCATTTATGTATTATGCTGGAGTTAATAAAAGCTGTCTAGTCAATTTGGTGACAATATTATCTGGTAAGATTTTAGTAAATAATTTTAATCACAGATAATAATTCATACATATAATACGAAATAATATAAAATAATATTTCTTTCATGGCTCTACTCACCCTATTTGTTTTTAACACATTCAGATTTCTGATGAAGTCACTTTAGACATGAAGACTAGAATATCCTCATAATTTATGCTTCCAGTTTTTCTACAACAATTTTAAATATTTTTGACAAAGGAAAGAATTAACAGTGGGAAAGCTTAAGATCCTCTAGTTCTGTGTCCTCATGTCTTATTACTGCTGCATAAATAAAACTGAATGTTTTTCTGTTTCAGTTTCAAGATCATTTTTTTCCTCTCAATTGTCAGATTTAATTCAGTTCCATATTTAAATGAATATTCTATCTAGGGACAAGGATATCTGCTTTACTTTATTTCTCTAATTTATAAATTAAAGGGGGATCTTTAAACTATTGGAAATTTCTCCTCTAGGTGACAGAGATACGGCCATGAATTCCTCAGGTGACAGACACCATTTTGAATGAACACCAGAGCATCCTCGTAAGACTGTGTGAAGGTCCTTTCGTAAAATTCTTTGATACTTCAGATATTTTCGTTTCTTAAAAGATTGTCTGCCACTGAAATTTTCCTTATTTGGGATTAATTACTGAAATACATTCTACGGCACTTTCTGAAACTCAAGTTCATTAATGCAGCTCCAAAACTGCTATAGTTCAACCTGCAGAAGGTATGTTGTTCTTTTCTGTTTTTTAATTTTTTTTATATTGGAGTATAGTTGATTAACAATGTTGTGTCAGTTTCAGGTATACAGAAAAGTGAGTCAGTGATACATATATCCACTCTTTTTTAGGTTATTGTCTCATATAGGCCATTACAGAGTATTGAGCAGAGTTCCCCTGTGCTATACAGGAGGACCTTGTTGGTTACCTATTTTAAATATAGCACTGTGTACATGTCAATCCTGAACTCCCAATCTATCCCTTCCCCCCACCCTTCCCCCTCGTAACTGTAAGTTCATTCTCTAAGTCTGTGAGTCTGTTTTGCAAATAAGTTCATTTTTGTCATTTTTTTGATTCCACATATAAACAATATCATGCTGTTCTTTACCAGAAAGAAAAAGTTCAATAAGTTTATATCCAAGATAATTGTTTTGTTATTTTTATAACAGCTGAAAATTATCCCTCCTAAGGCTTTTTTTGACGGTTGGTATAAATACATAATAAAAACTAATATTGACATTTTATAGGAAAGGTGACACCTTTAATGACTCTTCTCAGAGCGGCAATAATATCTTGTGCTATAAGGAAGGAAAATATAATGTCCTGAGCATTGTCAAATTTTTCTCAAGTACAAAGAAATGGGCTTTTTGAAAACAATCCCACAAAGTAACAGCATTATTATATGAGAGTATACATGCATCTCTGTTGGGAGAACTCAACATATACTGTGCAAATCAAGGAACAGAAAACTAAAGTAGCACAAAAGGAATAAGAGGTACTTTATTAATAAGAAGTTATAATCAAAAAAGTTTAAAATATGAATCGACATTGGGGTCAGAAATACAGATGCATTAATCTAGAACTCCACGTGTGCATCCGCACTCACATCTGGTTCTATGGGTTAATGTAAATAGTTTACTTAATGTAATTGACTTGTATTAAGCTCAATTCTAGTTTGATGGATAATTGTTCAAAAATGCACTTTTATATATTTTAAGTGGAATTCAGAAGGGAAACATGAGCTCATTCATATGGTAAAAAAAAATTTATTGTTCCCCAACCAGAGTCAAGCACCTCACTAGTTGATAACAGACTTTGTTAAAATCTGCTTCTATAAAAAACTTGTGGTCCAACATGCTTCATTTTTACCTGACACGTCAGATATTGACCCCCCCACACACCTTATTTCAATTAAGAGTCTTTATCTCAGGGTATTTTGATATTCCCTGTCTTCTTAACATTATACTTCTGTTTTGGTCAAGTTTTCACTGTCAGTATTCAATTCTGACAATTTATGTTTGCAAACATATCTATCCATACTCACATGTTGAAACTCCAATTCCATTTTCAATATTTTCAATTATAATACTAACAATTTCTCAGGAAATTAGTTATTGCTTCATTAATTTTAATACCACTATATTTACTAAATCTATATGACTAATATATTTATTTAAATTATTACTAACAGAATGACAATTTAAAATTGTGCATGGGCAAGTCCACAGAATTAAGTCTATTAATTCTAGGGAATCCCATCGTAACCTATCAGTATGGAATTTCAGTGTGCTGCTCCTGGTGATTACATAAATTAATTGCAATCAGAACTCAACTCACACCTTGGGGTATAATATAAACTGAAAGATGAAAGGGACCTTAAACTAGGTGAATTTTCTACCAAATGGAAAAAATAATTGTTATGTCTCCTCTGGCTAATGTCCAACCACATTCTACATTGGATACTTGCAGTTCTGCATGAATCTTTAGAAATTCCCATATATATTGAGACAAAACATCTGGTTTTCAATAACCTTTGTATATGAATCAAAGTTTTATTTTCCCTTGTGAAGCATAACCTTTTTAAATGCTAGCCTTGCAATATTAAAACAAGCAAAAAAAAAAACCACTATCGTTTGACAAAAATCGAACTTGAAATTCAATGTGTCTGTTTCGCATGTAAGCTAGACTTTTTTTCGTCTATACTTATGCAATTCAATCTTATGTAAATTAAATAAAGGGAAATTTTTACCTCTGTTGATTTTCAGCCTTTTGATTCAGTTATTGCTTATCAGTAATTCTTCTGATCTTTACTTATAAGAGATACAATCTTCACTGATAAGGCTATATCATAACAAGTAAGTGTTAACATACGTATTTATCTTTAAAAATCTATAAGCCAAATGTCTGATTCAAGTTATGTGAATTTGTCTGCATCATAAGTAACAACTGATGCACAAGTTGTCTGCTGGTTAAGGATTGGTCTCTAGGTGAAAATATTTACTTTGCAGTAAAAAGAACAGTATTTTTTATTCACTGGCATATTTCATGAAAAATCAGGAACTTTAACAATTGTATACAATATTAGACAAAGGAAGGTTCGTAAGAGTGTAGCAAAAGTTTAAAAGACGGGAAGCTGTAAAAGTTTTATCTGTTTTTGATTGTTTTTATTTTTTATTTAAATGATGTTTGGATGTGGTTTATTTAGAAAGAGCCAAGTAGAACACTGGAATGAAACAGCAGCTGAACAAATGTAAGAAGTCATATCTATAAATGGATTAAATGTCTTGTGATTATTTTGCATACTTCAGGAAATGGGAAGTATAGATGCTAAGTTATAAGGATCTCATTTGGACCAATGAAGACTATGTCTGTGGCAAGTAACAAAAAAAAAAAAAAAAATGATGGTCCAGAAAGCTAAGAGGAAATAAATGTGTTGGCTCCCAAATCTGAGAAAATACAGATATAAAATAAGTAACTCCTGGATATCAAAGATAAAATTGATCACAAGGATTGAGATTTTCTGGCCCTACCCTCCAAAGTGTTTGCTGTATTCTAATGCACCACCACTTAGTGGTGGACTCAATGATCTGTGTTCTTCCCTGCTTGTGTACATTAAACCCTCTCAGTTTCAAGTCCTTCCTCTCTTCTGACATTCCCAGCAAACATCTAACAACTCAATGGCTTTGAATGTGGCTGAACCAACTGCTGTGACAAAGAAAATATATAGTTCCCAGGGGAAGAAAAAAAAACAACCTTCCAATTGTTGACTAAGTAAATTGCATTAGAACACTTTGAAATATCTTACAACAATTTTCATGATAATATTTACATAAATTATATTAAATAATTTAATTACTTAAATTATAATAAATCTAAAGCAGAGAACAAATCTTTATTCTGTCCTGTGATGATCTGCTAGAAGCATGTTACCATGTCCCTGTTTAAACTGCTTTGTTTGTAAAGGGGGGGGAAAGGAGGAGTGACGGAGAACCTAAGGATGCTTTTAAAAAGATCCAAGGTACTCTCTGGCAGCAAAGTTAAAACATTAGGGAAGTAAAAGCTGACTGAATAAGGAAGGGGGACTGATTTGTTGACATTTTATTAGTTTGGATTAAAAAATATAAAACATTATAACCAAAAGAGTATGGCCAGATCAATCCTACATTCTTTTCAAATATATAGGGCAGTTAAAAATACAATAAATAGGGACTTCCCTGGGGGCTCAGTGAATAGGACTCCGGGCTCCCAGTGCAGGGGGCCTGGGTTCGATCCCTGGTCAGGGAACTAGATCCCACATGCATGCTGAGGCTGGGAGTTCGCATGCCACAACTGGGAAGGCTGAGGGCTGCAATAAGGAGCTGGTGAACCGTAACTAAGGAGCCTGCCTGCTGCAACTAAGACCTGGTACAACCAAATAAATAAATATTTTTTTTAAAAAATACAATAAATAAATAATCTAACCATTTTTAAAAGTCTGTACCATAAGATGCTCAAGGATGATGCTTCTTTAATAGCGTGAGGGCTGATCCACTGCCAGGGATCTGCCAGCCAGTATTTATTCTACTACATAGAGCTGGCCCCCGAGAAAACTGAAAATTCTCAAGAACAAAAATTCAAAATATGAAATACAACTTAAAAGTGAGGAAGAAAAGGCTCCCAGGCTAGAATTTAAAACTAAAAGAAATAATCTGTGCAAAAGAAAGGAAACAAGATTTGGCTTCCATTCTCAGGGTTTATATTTAATGGGCAGAATTATTCATTTTAAAAAATAAGGAAAATATTAAAGGTTTTTTCTAGAATAATTGAAATGCACTAAAATGAGGCACTGACTTCACTACAGAAGGACAGCCTTGCCTCCTCTCTGTCCCCCTTGAGGTAGACTCTGTAGCCCAGGCGAAGTGTTTGTTCCTACCTATTACCACAGCTTCAGCAATAGAAAAAGAGAAAAAATATAAACAACAAAGACATTTTAAATAAATAAGCTAAAATTAAATGGAGATTCCTAGAAGCCTCTAACCCCCTTGGAGCTACAGTAGCATGGGAAATTAACTCCTATGGCACCAAGAAGATCTGTAGTACAGCATAGAACAGTAGAGCATAGTACACTATGATACAGATATACAGTCTAGTACCTGTAGTATAGGAAAAACAGATACAATGGTGATAGACACCTTAAAATAGTAGAAATATGGTTAGAAATCCTAGAAAACTTTGGGACAAAGAGTAGCCCTAAAGAGTAAAATTGAGGGCTATCAGATAAGGTACTAGAAAGCATTAACATGAAGCAATTCTTCGACTCCTGAAATAAATCCAAAGGACTGCAAGTACTCAAGATAGGGTTTTTGTTTTTGTTTTTGTTTGCGGTATGCCGGCCTCTCACTGCTGTGGCCTCTCACATTGCAGAGCACAGGCTCCGGACGCGCAGGCTCAGCGGCCATGGCTCACGGGTCCAGCCACTCCACGGCATGTGGGATCTTCCCGGACCGGGGCACGAACCCGTGTCCCCTGGATCGGCAGGCAGATTCTCAACCACTGCGCCACCAGGGAAGTCCAAGATAGGTTTTTTTGAAAGTAAAATTCTTAAGAAAGTTAAGGATAGCTCTAGATACCCAGTATTGTATGTGGCAGCCCCTGAAACTGATTTATAATTTTAAAGTAAGAATTCAAAATTATGCTAGGTCATTCTGTAAGGGAGGTTGATAATAATACATAGACAGCTGAAAGATTCACTGGGATTCTAAAAATCTCCAGAAGGTATTAAATGACACTAATACAAATAACTGGTTCTTACAGAAATCCAAAATCTTTTAAAGAGGCAAAAAGACATAAATCAGAATGTTTAATAATGCAGTCATTCTGGCAATAAGAACAAAGAGTAAAGTATAAAGCTGTGGCTAATTAGTGGGTTAGAAGTATCCTGAACACATCATTGGAAGAGTTACTTGGATGGTGGGGGAACCAGAGCTTTCTCAAACTGGAAGTACTGCAAATTGGAGGACTACTGCTTCCGACTACAGCAGAGTACCTTGTATCAGACTACACCAATAAGAACATCTTTAAAAAATGAAGTGTAAAAGTTAATAAATAATAAGCAAAAAAATCCACTTAAAGGTAATGAATGAAGGATATGATCCTATGAAAAGTAGGGTGATACAGGGTTGCATGATTGGCCAAATATTTAAAAATTCATCAATAAAATTTATCATATAAACAAATTAAAAAAATAAAATTATATACAACCACAGAAAAGGCATTTAATAAAATCCACTACTTGTGCATAATAAAAATACTATTAAAAACAACCCTAGGAACAGAGAAAATGTTTGCATCCTTATAAAGAGCATCTGTGAAAATCTTAGCACTTGCATCATAAAGACTGAATGCTTTCCTTCTAAGATCAGAAACAAGTCAAAGATGTCCATTAGTATCCACTGTATTTCAACATTGTTCTACAGGTCACAGCCACTGCAATGTGACAAGAGAAAGAAACAAACTACATAGAGAATGAAAAGAAATAAGCAAAACTATGTTTGTTTTTGCCTCGGATAGCATGATCTTCTCTGTAGAATATCCACAAGGAGTCCACAGAAACATTACTAGAACAGAGAAGTTTAGAATAGTTGACAGATACAAACGCAATATACAAAAGTCTATTGTATCTCTGTATACAAAAAACAATTGGAAATTGAAATTTAGAAATACCATTCACAATAGCATAAAAAATATGAAACACTTAGGAATAAACTTAACAAAATATATACAAGACCTCTACATTGAAAATAACAAACTATAAGTGAAAGACTAAACTTTGGTTAAGACATCAATTTTCCCCAAAAGGATATATATATATTCAAAACAATTCTAGTCAAAATTTCAGCAGACACTTTTGAAGAAATCTGCACCTTATTCACAAATTTATGTGGAACTGTAAGCAGCCTTAAATAGAAAAAATAATTTTGAAGATGATCAAAGTTAAGTACCTTATACTAACTTAAAGACTTATCATTGTGCTACTGTAATCAAGAAAATGAGGTTTAAATGATACATTAAACAAGATGGACTTAATTGATATTTATAGAACACTCCATCCAAAAACAACAGAATACACATTTTTCTCAAGTGCTCATGGAACATTCTCCAGGATAGATCATATCTTGGGTCACAAATCAAGCCTTGGTAAATTTAAGAAAACTGAAATTGTATCAAGTATCTTTTCCGACCACAACGCCATGAGACTAGATATCAATTACAGGAAAAGATCTGTAAAAAATACAAACACACGGAAGCTAAACAATACACTTCTTAATAACGAAGTGATCACTGAAGAAATCAAAGAGGAAATAAAAAAATACCTAGCAACAAATGACAATGGAGGCACAATGACCCAAAACCTATGGGATGCAGCAAAAGCACTTCTAAGGGGGAAGTTTATAGCAATACAAGCCCACCTTAACAAGCAGGAAACATCTCGAATAAACAACCTAACCTTGCACCTCAAGCAATTAGAGAAAGAAGAACAAAAAAAACCCAAAGCTAGCAGAAGGAAAGAAATCATAAAAATCAGATCAGAAATAAATGAAAAAGAAATGAAAGAAACAATAGCAAAGATCAATAAAACTAAAAGCTGGTTCTTTGAGAAGATAAACAGAATAGATAAACCATTAACCAGACTCATCAAGAAAAAAAGGGGGAAGACTCAAATCAATAGAATTAGAAATGAAAAAGGAGAAGTAACAATAGACACTGCAGAAATAAAAAAGATCATGAGAGATTACTACAAACAACTCTATGACAATAAAATGGACAACCTGGAAGAAATGGACAAATTCTTAGAAATGCACAACCTGCAAACACTCTATCAGGAAGAAACAGAAAATATGAACAGACCAATCATAAGCACTGAAATTGAAACTGTGATTAAAAATCTTCCAACAAACAAAAGCCTAGGACCAGATGGCTTCACAGGCAAATTCTATCAAACATTTAGAGAAGAGCTAACACCTATCCTTCTCAAACTCCTCCAAAATATAGCTGAGGGAGGAACACTCCCAAATTCCTTCCACGAGGCCACCACCACCTTGATACCAAAACCAGACAAGGATGTCACAAAGAAAGAAAACTACAGGCCAATATCACTGACGAACATAGATACAAAAATCCTCAACAAAATACTAGCAAACAGAATCCACCAGTACATTAAAAGGATCATACACCACGATCAAGTGGGGTTTATTCCAGGAATGCAAGGATTCTTCAATATACGCAAATCAATGTGATAAACCATACTAACAAATTGAAGGAGAAAAACCATATGATCATCTCAATAGATGCCGAAAAAGCTTTTGACAAATTTCAACACCCATTTATGATAAAAACCCTGCAGAAAGTAGACATAGAGGGAACTTTCCTCAACATAATAAAGGCCATAAATGACAAGCCCACAGCCAACATCATCCTCAATGGTGAAAAACTGAAAGCATTTCCACTAAGATCAGGAACAAGACAAGGTTGCCCACTCTCACCACTCTTATTCAATATAGTTTTGGAAGTTTTAGCTACAGCAATCAAAGAAAAGGAAATAAAAGGAATCCAAATCAGAAAAGAAGAAGTAAAGCTGTCACTGTTTGCAGATGACATGATACTATACATAGAGAATCCTAAACATGCTACCAGAAAACTACTAGAGCTAATCAATGAATTTGGTAAAGTAGCAGGACACAAAATTAATGCACAGAAATCTCTGGCATTCCTATATACTAATGATGAAAAATCTGAAAGTGAAATCAAGAAAACACTCCCATTTACCACTGCAACAAAAAGAATAAAATATCTAGGAATAAACCTACCTAAGGAGACAAAAGACCTGTATGCAGAAAATTATAAGACACTGATGAAAGAAATTAAAGATGATACAAATAGATGGAGAGATATACCATTTTCTTGGATTGGAAGAATCAACATTGTGAAAATGACTCTACTACCCAAAGCAATCTATAGATTCAATGCAATCCCTATCAAACTACCACTGGCATTTTTCACAGAACTAGAACAAAAAAGTTCACAATTTGTATGGAAACACAAAAGACCCCGAATAGACAAAGCAATCTTGAGAACGAAAAACGGAGCTGGAGGAATCAGGCTCCCTGACTTCAGACTATACTACAAAGCTACAGTAATCAAGACAGTATGGTACTGGCACAAACACAGAAATATAGATCAATGGAACAGGATAGAAAGCCCAGAGATAAACCCACGCACATATGGACACCTTATCTTTGATAAAGGTGGCAGAAATGTATAGTGGAGAAAGAACAGCCTCTTCAATAAGTGGTGCTGGGAAAACTGGACAGGTACATGTAAAAGTATGAGATTAGATCACTCCCTAACACCATACATAAAAATAAGCTCAAAATGGATTAAAGACCTAAATGTAAGGCCAGAAATTATCAAACTCTTAGAGGAAAACATAGGCAGAACACTCTATGACATAAATCACAGCAAGATCCTTTCTGACCCACCTCCTAGAGTAATGGAAATTAAAACAAAAATAAACAAATGGAACCTAATGAAACTTTAAAGCTTTTGCACAGCAAAGGAAACCATATTCAAGACCAAAAGACAACCCTCAGAATGGGAGAAAATATTTGCAAATGAAGCAACTGACAAAGGATTAATCTCCAAAATTTACAAGCAGCTCATGCAGCTCAATAACAAAAATACAAACAACCCAATCCAAAAATGGGCAGAAGACCTAAAGAGACATTTCTCCAAAGAAGATATACAGACTGCCAACAAACACATGAAAGAATGCTCAACATCATTAATCATTAGAGAAATGCAAATCAAAACTACAATGAGATATCATCTCACACCAGTCAGAATGGACATCATCAAAAAACCTAGAAACAATAAATGCTGGAGAGGGTGTGGAGAAAAGGGAACACTCTTGTACTGTTGGTGGGAATGTGAATTGGTACAGCCACTATGGAGAACAGTATGGAGGTTCCTTAAAAAACTACAAATAGAACTACCATATGACCCAGCAATCCCACTACTGGGCATATACCCTGAGAAAACCAAAATTCAAAAAGAGTCATGTACCAAAATGTTCATTGCAGCTCTATTTACAATAGCCCGGAGATGGAAACAACTTAAGTGCCCATCATCGGATGAATGGATAAAGAAGATGTGGCACATATATACAATGGAATATTACTCAGCCATAAAAAGAAATGAAATTGAGCTATTTGTAATGAGGTGGATAGACCTAGAGTCTGTCATACAGAGTGAAGTAAGTCAGAAAGAAAAAGACAAATACTGTATGCTAACACATATATATGGAATTTAAGAAAAAAAAATGTCATGAAGAACTTAGGGGTAAGACAGGAATAAAGGCACAGACCTACTGGAGAACGGACTTGAGGATATGGGGAGGGGGAAGGGTGAGCTGTGACAGGGCGAGAGAGAGGCATGGACATATATACACTAACAAACGTAAGGTAGATAGCTAGTGGGAAGCAGCCACATGGCACAGGGATATCGGCTCAGTGCTTTGTGACCACCTGGAGGGGTGGGATAGGGAGGGTGGGAGGGAGGGAGACGCAAGAGGGAAGAGATATGGGAACATATGTATATGTATAACTAATTCACTTTGTTATAAAGCAGAAACTAACAGACCATTGTAAAGCAATTATACCCCAATAAAGATGTTAAACAAAAAAAAAGAAAATGAGGTACTGGCATAAAGACATGTAAAACAGTTGTGCAAAGGAGAGTCCAGAAACACATCCACGCTTTATGGTAAACTGATTTTCAATAAAGATGCCAAGGTAACTCAGTGGAAAAAAGAAACTTTTTTTTTTTTTAACTAAAATGGTGTTGTAATATTCCTTATTCTAAGAAATCAGTCAAATTTTACCTTTACATCAGACCATATTCAAAATTAGGTAAAACTGTTCATTTTATGGAGAGTGAATTTTACCTAAAATAAAAAGAACATAAGACAATCAACACTATAGTGACATAAAAATGTGGACTTGATATGTTGGATATGGTCATGTTAATTGCTTTAGCCACTGGAATGTGAGTAGTCATAATTTATTCCATGTCTGTCTAGAAGTTTGAACACCCTAAAATAGTTTAGTTTTACACTTTGTTTTTGTCCTTCACCAAGTACCAGATAATGGTTACTTTGTCATCATGAGTATGTGAATTAAGAAGAAAAGTTGAATTTTATCAAATATATTTTTTAAAGTTTTATTTGGTTCTTTCAAATATCCTGGTCATTTTTGATGGGTGTCGTTGCTTCCTCTTTTTTAAATTCTATTTTTCTTTCCAAAAGGATTTCTATAGTTTTAATTTTGTATTGCATATCAGTACCATTCCAAAATCTTAAATTGTTGGGATTCTACATTTATATTTTTTTGTTCTGCTGATACCTACTTATGGTGGATTATTTAGTTTGGATAATTTTAACTGTAAACTTATGTCTGATTTAATTTAATCTGTAAGATTCTGAAACACTAAAAGGAAATGCTTCCTTCTAAAAGGATTGTATTCTCTTCTGCCTGGTGCTTGGTGCCAGAAGTCTTTGGATGTGGGCACTTTTAAGCCCTTTTCAGGGAAATCCAGGCTATATGTGAGTTTTACTTAATGCAACAACTTTTGGTAGGTCCAAGGCATACTTTTTCAATTCTAGTACTAAAGTGAGAAAAACCAGAAGCACCTTACAAGGATATCCCCTTGCTCACAGACAAGAGGAAGAAAGCCTGGAACTCAAAGAAAAGTTTGGATGATCTTAAACTTATATTTAAGCTGCAATATTCCAAGACTATTTTATCACTGCACAAATTCAATGGAAATTCTAAGATCTGCAATTTTCTCTAGTATATGTGACAAGCAGAGAGTTAAAAAAAAAAAAAAAAAACTTTAACCAACTTCTAAAGCATTTTTGGGAAAAATTGAATTTTAAAAGTTTTACTGGTGTTTATTTCAATTAAAATTACAATAATGTGCTACAATGCAATGGTTAAAGCAACAAACAAGGAAGTAAAATAGTTCAGCACGTGCATCTGAATAGTAAATGCAATTATTTTTTCAAGGACATCCATTATGTAACCTAACAGTTCATGCTGTTCACTCATGTGAAGTAACATGGCTAATTCTGGATGAAATTTTCACTAAAAATATATGTTATGACAAATTTGACATTAGACTGTTCATGTTTCATTTGGCATTATTACATAAAGGAGGCAATATTCACTACAAACAAAAATATTCTAATAATATTCTCCTTCACGTCTCCTGCTTTAGATCTTTGCTATAAAAAGGTTTTCCTCTCTTTATAGAAAATTTCTACCCACTTTTTTCCTATATAGGTACAGGAAAAACATGTATAATAAGCTGTATTTCACATTTTATACTTATTCTGGTCAAAATTTTATATAGCTCTGAATTAAATTGATAGTAATTTTGCTAGCCAAATATACTCATAAACTGTGATCCATCTAACAATTTGATATATTCAGAATCATACAAAATTATGAAAGAAAAGTGATATAGGTAGAATATCCAGAGGAGTCATGAGTCAAAGCAATCAAATACTCTAGAAAATGAACCCCAGGCTATAAAAAGAAATACAACATAAACCAACATGTTTGCATAAGTTCCTCAATACCTATGTAGGAAACACAGTTGCCAAAGGGTTGCTCTATATCTCTTAATCATACTGAAAACACATATCTTACATATAGCAAAAAAAAGGTGACTTTTAAAATTTAAATAACTTTTTCTGCTAAAATAATGAGTCATATTCTTAGGGTGAATTCACTGAAACAAATTTAAAGTTCAAAATAATCATACTTGGGGTAAGGTTTTGAATGAAACATAGGTGAAAGTTATATAAAAGATTAAACAATTTTATCTAAAATAATAATTTATAAAGAGTTTCACTCTTCTACATTTATTTTACTATGGTTCACTCATTTTTTATAAAGGTGAGTCTTCCTGGCCAATTACCATGACACGTGGGGGGTATGGGAACTGCATCAGAAAGCAAGATACATCTTGCCCTTGTATCAGCAATGGAAAAAGAAGTAAAGAGGTGTCAGGTCTTTAAAAGTACTAACATCCCTGTTATGCTTAGTCCATCAGAAATTTGTTAAAAAAATTATGTTTTCCACTGTGTATACAAATTATTATTGTAAACTCTCTGCATTTTAAGAAAATGTAGATAATCCGTAGAAATTCAAAACGTGCCTATTTATCACACACAAGAAAATGCTTGATTCCACATATATAGATATTGGCTCTAAGTCCTTGAATTCACTTCAGGAGGAGACTGAGGAAAGGATAACAAATTTTCTACTATTTGCTGAATCCACCAACTTGTGAAAATCTTTCCTTTTTGGCTGCTTGTAAGAAATCAATGAAAAATGTATTTCCTACCATATCAAGAGTCATTTAATGTATTATCTATTAAGTATTACTTAATGTATTATTTAATCCATTGATTAACACTTAACGTATTAAATTTCTAAAAATAAAAAATTTTAAGAAAGCATAATGGTAACAATAGAAATATGTAATCCTTTTCTTTCACAGACAGATATTGGTACAAAAACTAAAAATAAACATGGTTTGCCTTTGTATGAAATAAGCTGTATTTCTGGTCTTCCCTTTGATACCTCACATTACTCCAAGTGGTATTTTTCTTAAAGTCATTGCTTCTTTAAACCTAGGAGGGATTTATACATAACAGCTATTGGTAAAATCTTGAGGCATTTCACTGTTAAGGCAATGCAATTTATAAATCTCTCAATGAACTCAGCTCTTGGTCTTGAAAATGCCTAGGAAGGCCTTGACCTTGCCATGTTTTCATTCACTTATTTTTCAACCACATGACTGCTTTACTTTGACTTGGAAATTCACTGATTTTTCACGTTTGCCTACTTTCTGTAAGTAGCCACCTAACCTCCATTCCTTATTTGTTCTTACAGATCTTCCTTATTTTTCCTTGAAATTTCCTGGATAAATCCTGATCCATTTTAAATAAGCATTAGTCTTTATAGTTTAGATAAACCCATTTCAGAATACAGAGTTTCCTTTTTCTCATTCAATTCATATCCATATATTTACATGTGATAGATACTCAACATTTTTCCCAACCATTTTGGTTGAGCATCTCCTAGGGACTGTTCCTGCTCCAATCAACTGCCTTTTACAGCAGTCAAGTTTCTGTCCCCAAACACTGCTACACAACCAGTGCCTCTCATCAAACAAATCAGGGGATTAGAAACAGCCAGGAGAGTAATTAGCCTCATGATTAGAAGATATCTCCAGTGTGCCCTGATGATTTGTATTGGTCACATTAATTCTCTGCCATCCCAAATCCCAAATTTACCTGACTAGCATATTCATTACTTCCTAAGATTTCCTGTGCAACAGAATCACATAGGAAACTAGTTTGTGACTCTTTACTGATTTGTTTTAAAAACACCACCTTTCCATCTATTTATTTCACTTGATAACAAGTAAAAATGCAGGTTCTTAAAATAAAATTTATTAACATTTTCAGGACACAACTTTAGTCTGTTATGAGAAATAAAGTACTCAATTGAAATAATATATTTAAGCTATTTTCAAAGATTCTCTCCTTTTATGTTTCTGTCACGTTTAACCTGACAGCAAAAAGTCATCTGAGTTTCTGACCTTACAAGTATTAACTGGAAATTCATTTCAAACTTCCTCTATAGAGGTTTGGCTAAGATCATTTTTTGAACTTTAGCTTTTACTAACATTAAGAAATTTATGAATATGACCTTTCATGATACTGAATCAAGGTATTCTACCAAATATGACACATTCTATAATTTTAAAATGGTATGAAATGTATACCAAATGAAATAGTAAGCAAATATGCTGATTGAAAATGCATTAACACAAATTTTAAAGTCCACATACTATTTTTGTTATTCAGAAGAAGAAATATGGATTCCTTATTCTTGGAAAATAAGTCTTCCCTAATATATATGTTAAATAATAATATTAAAATCCTAAGCGAATTTTAGTCACATACAGTTAGATGTAGTATAAATAAATAAGAACTGGGAGGGAGGGGGGCATTACTGGA
Source organism: Leucopleurus acutus (assembly GCF_964270905.1). Lineage (NCBI taxonomy): Eukaryota > Metazoa > Chordata > Mammalia > Artiodactyla > Delphinidae > Leucopleurus > Leucopleurus acutus. Next base: position 53,920,081 of record NC_139160.1, read on the forward strand.
CTGAAGGTTGGTTAAAACAGCACAGGCTCTGCACTCAGCCAAAGGTGAAATCCAAGTTCCACCATTACACTAGGTGCCTAAGTCTACAAATGAATAATTATGTCATAAAGTTTTTGTGAAAATTAAAGGAATTAAAAAACACAGATAACAGCGTCTAGTATAAAGGAAGTGGTTAGTCTCAGAATTGTTATAAGAAACACTCCCCAGCCTTAAACACCTTCCCCTATTATGACTCTTGAAAGACAGTGGCTTAGTTCAAATTGACATTATGTATGAAAAACTAATGAGGCTCCTTGTCTGAAGGAGCCTTTTATTATATTTATTTATTTATTTATTATTTATTTATTATTATTTATTATATTTATTATATCTGAATGAATATTTCATTTTAAATGAATCTTAATGATACATTTCAGAGAAGAAAAGATTATGCTCTGTTAATATCTCCAAGTAATTTGACCATTGACTAAAGAGCTATTTTCTAACTTAGTCTAGGTAGGAATGTTAATTTTAATTTTTATAACTGTAGAGATTAAGAGACTGTTTAAGCTTTATAAAATATTAATTATGACTTCCACTTTGTATGCTGAGTATTCTTAAATTTTCACAGAAGTATTTAGCATTAAGCCATAGAAATGCCTGCATAAGTCTTAGATACATATGTGTGTGAATAATACAAATATAGCATGGATCTCAATTATTAACATATTTTGGTAATTTTAACCCATTTTAAGATTTTTGCCTCTTCTTACTAAACATGTTTAATCATGTTTTGCTATTTCATTTGAGGTCATTGTGAACACTGTCTCTACTTAATCTTCACATAAAAGTTTCCAGCCACAGTATATATACTAAGCATGGTTTGCCAGTCACTCATGAAATTTGATATTCATTAGTGATAATCAGTACTCAGCCTCACCAACACTGTAGATTCTCTATGTGTGAGCATATATTAAATCCAAGTATATTTAATAAAGGAAAATTTAATGGGTCATGGTTTAAAATTGCATGAGTATACTTCTTTTTTACTAAGAAAGATATAGTCAAGATAATAATAAGCTATAATTAGGAAGAAAGAAGTTCTATCTCTGGTTAAGTCAAAAGCATGGGTAGATAGGAAGCTCTGGTGTCCAGACCTCAACATATTAACAAACTTTCAACTTTTAAAGTTTAGGCTCTTCCAAGAAATCTAGTTCGAGATATAAGCTCTATAGTTTAGTGGTTGAGGATTTATTCCCTGGACATGAGCATTGCCTTTGATATTTGTTATCCCTTTTATGACACAGGAAATATGTGTAAGTTCCCTAGCCTAGAATACATCACAATTTATTCTTATATTATTTCTACTTCCCCAGAAATGATAACCACAGGATAAAATTTTCAAATTAGTGTTTTTAAACTTTTCACATTTAGTAAAGTGATTATTGATATATTTGGATAATTATCTATCATCTTTATAACTCTTTTGTATTGATTACTTTCTTTTATTTCTTTTTCTGCCTTCTCCTGTTTTAATTGAGCATTTGTTATTCCAGTGTATCTTTTCTCTTAGAAAGTCAATTACACTTCTTTTAAAAAAAGTTTGTGGTTTCTCACGAGTTTACAATGCACACTTTAATCTAAATTCATCCTCAGATTAACACTATTTCGTTTCATGTGTAGTCCAGGTACCTCCAGAGTCCTCCCAATTTCTCCCCTCCATTCCTTGAGACACTGCTCTCATTTGTTTCTTAAATCATGTAATACATTGTCATACTATTGCTTAAAAATAGTTATTTTATTAGATCAATTAAGAATACAAAACATAAAAGATGTTATTTGACCTTCAATATTCCTTTCAGTATTCTGATGCTCTTCCTTTCATTATATAGATCCAAGATTCTGACCTGCTTCAATTGCATCCTGCCTGAATAACTTAACATTTCTTAAATGATAAATTTTCTGGTAATAAATTCTCTCAGTTTTGTTTTAAAGGATACTATCTCTTGATACAGAATTCTAGATTGGTGTCTCCCCCCAACTCCTGCCACCATCTTAACTACTTCATTCTTCTCTTTTTACTTGCATGTCTCTGATGAGAAGTCTGCTGTCGTCTTCATCCTCGGTTCCTCTATAAGGCATTTTTAAATTCTCTAGCTTCCTTCAAGAGTTTCTCTTTGCAGTTTTCTACAGCTTGAATATGATAGGCCTAGGTACAGATTTATTAGTATTGATTTATTTATATTTGGTGCTCCCAAAGCTTCCTGTATACTTAGTTTGGTGTCTTGTAGTAATTTTGCAAAGTCATCTGATACTACTTCTTTAAATATTTCTTCTTCATTCTCTTTTCCTTATCCTTGTGGTACTTCAATTACACATATGTTACACTTTTTGATATTGTCCCACAGCCCTTCATCTTCTGTTTGATTTTGTTTTTTTCATTATTCATTCTCTTTCCATTCTAGTCTGTGACTTTTTACTGATTTGTATTCTAGTTTGGTGATATTTTTCTTGGCTGTGTTGAGTTTACCACTTAGTCCACTGAAGCCAGTCTTCATTTCTGTTACATTTTGTTTAATTTCTAACCCTTTTTTTGTTTATTTCTTAGAGTTTTCTAACTCTGCTTACATTATCTGTCAGTTCTTGAATGTCGTCTTCTTTTTACATTAGAGCTCACAACATATTAATCATGGTATTCTTGACTGATAATTCCAACACCATTATCATATCTAAGTCTTGTTCTCACGATAGCTGTGTCTCTTCACACTGCTTTTTTTTTTTTTTTTTTTTTTTCCTAAGTTGATGGACTTCCCTATAAACTGATGGTCAGGGGGAGTTGTGCCTTGCAGGTTTTTTAGCTGAAATGCAGTTATACTGGAGCTACCTTGACATGGTTATATAATGTGGTGGGTAGGGTGGGGGTCTATACTCTTCCAATTAGAATCCTCCAGACTTGCCCAGACCTTGCTGGTTCTATGCCTTGACCTGTGGCCTTAACAAGGGTCTGACCCTTCCCTTGCTTACACAGGTTTTACTTCCTTCTGCCTCACACTTCCCTTCCTGTCTACCTCTTTCCCAGTCCACTTCCTTAAGTCCGTGCCCCCTTTTGACTAGGTTTTTTGTTTTCTTCTTCTTCTTCTTTTAGGTTAGAGAGGAAGGCTGGAGGGGGTTTGAGTGGGATGGAATTCCTGTACTCCTGGCTGATATAAAACTTCAGAATTGTGCTCTGGCAAAATCTTTTCTCTCTGTAGAGCAGCACCTTGCTACAGAGAAATTTCTAGGTATGTTTCACAATAGTTAGTCTTTCCCTCCCAGGTCCAGAGTAACGAGGGGATCTTTCTTGGGGGTGAACACCACAAGAATCTGGTGGGTCCCCGGAGGAAAAGTCCATGAGAATATGTGAGGGCCCCTAGGAGTTTCTCACTACCAGTCTAACCCACAGTCAGCCTCCAGCAATTCATTCATGTAAGCAGTTGCTGTATGTCTCTCTCTAAATGGACTTTTCTCCTGGATTTTAGAGTGAAGGTGTTCCCTGCAACCTAAGTTCTCTTATAAACCCCCTAAGAGTTGCTTTTTCCTGTTTGTCCAGCCTTTTCTTGATGTAGGGATAGAAATAACAATTTCTAAAGCTCTTTTCAGATCTAAGCTGATACCAGAAGTACTTTTCAACATTTAAACTTCAGATTGATGTAAGGTTTATTCTTTGTCCTTCTCATCTTTACCTGCACACACTTCCTGGATTATCCCATCTATTCCATCATTACAAATGCTATCCAAATTCTGGACCTTCCCACATGCATAACCCATTGTAATATATCTCCTGAGATGTAAACTCATAGAGTCTGCTACCAAATAGTTTTCATACTAATGTGTCACACAGGCAAACTCAAGTTCAATATCTGTAAAACAGTATTTGAGTTAAAATCTAACCTATATTTCCCTCCAATCTTCTTCATTTCACAAATGTCATAGGAACCTATAAAATAGAGTAAGTAAAACATCTATAAATCATCCCCCATTCCTTCTTTCTTTCATTATCTCTGACTTCCATACTATTTGTCACAGTTTGGGTTTTCTAGAACAGACTGTGAGACAGGATTTAGCATCCAGGATGTTTATCAGGGGGTGCCACTGAGATCATCCATCATCTGTGGAGGACTGAGCAAAGAGAGAAGTGCAGCTATAATGCAGGCCTGACATTCTCAACCCAAACCACGGGAATACAAGACTTTATAACTCTGACGTGATCCGTCACTGAATATGGACCATCCCTAAGAGTGTGACCTTGGAGGAGGTGGCTCTTTGCACTTGAAACAACCCGTGAAGAGGATAAAGCTGAAGGCCATCTGCTGACAGCACGCTCCACAGCTGGTGCAACACGTCCTTCTTTAAGGAAGGTGGACAGAGTCTGTGGGGCCCATCACTATGTCCGTCACAATCTCCAAAAGCAACCATTGTTTTAGTCACAAGACTGACAAAGACTAGATTTTCAACAAACTATTATAAGATTTCAAAAGTAGATTTATCTCAAATCCATATTCCCTACCATGCTAATCTAAGCCGTCCTTCATATAAGACGGTAACAGTGCCTCTCTGAACGGTCTTCATTCATTTCTGCATATCCTATAACCCATCTCTATACTGTAGCCTGAGGATATATATATTTTTTTCTTTTTGCAGTACGCGGGCCTCTCACTGCTGTGGCCTCTCCCGCTGCGGAGCACAGGCTCCGGACGCACAGGCTCAGAGGCCATGGCTCACAGGCCCAGCCGCTCCGCGGACGTGGGATCCTCCCGGACCGGGGCACGAACCCGTGTCCCCTGCATCGGCAGGTGGACTCTCAACCACTGTGCCACCAGGGAAGCCCCTGAGGATATTTTGAAAAATATAAGTCCAGTCATGTCCCTCCTGTGTGTTAATCCCCCAGCATCTTCTCTTTGCACCTGGAATAAAGTCTCAACTACAAGTTACTTTTCCAAAATTTCGTCTTTCTTAATCAGTGTGCCCTGCCATCCTTCTTATGCTGTTCAAACACAATAGGTTCTTTCCTAACTCAGCACGTTTGCCCTTATGCTTATGGCTTCCTGGAAGTCTCTTCCTCCTGTTAACACTGCTGCCCCCATCTCCTCCTTCAATTCTCACCTCAAGAACTGAGCCTCAGATTAGTTTACTAACTTGTCCAAAGTCACAGGGCTAGTAAATGGCACAACCAGATTGGGAGTACAGGCCAATTTAATCCAGGTTTCACCCACATACGTATTATGGTAAACTACAATTATGCCAAATAAATAAGAAAAATAGTGCCTTTTTATAACAATATTTTTATACTAAACATGAACGACAAAAAGGAGTTCAGTATGTTTTTACTATGTTTTGAATGGTTGTGTCAGTCTGCATTTGCCATGAGTATTCTATTTTCATGACTTTATAAGCTCAAGTAATATTTCCAGAAAAATAAAGAATCTGGCTAAATGTCTAGTCTGCTAGTTCACATATAATACATAGAATAAAATGTTACAGGTTACCTTCTTAAGGCTGGGATTTTACTTTTGCATTGTTAGTGGATGTTTTTCATGCTTTCACCATCTGAATACCCTTAACGTATTTACATTTTCCAACTTGTGAGTCTCACTTTAAGACAGAAGCTACACATTTGCTTTAGCAGAATGCTGTGCACTTACGGCACAGGCATGTGACCTGTGTCAGCCAATCAGAAGCCTACACTACAGATTTCAGTCTGAAGGGGAGTGGCATGAAGAAAGAGCTGTTATCTATAGCATCAACTGAGGGAGGGGGAGTTAGAGATATTCACTTGCAGAGGAAGAAGAGGGAGACATGCCCCATGCATAGCCATGATGAAGCTGGTTCTGTATGATCTTAAGAGAAGGCAGCCATGGAATTATTTGCACATAGTTTCTGGCTATGCATTCTATAAACCTGATTTCCTGTACTTCCAAAGGGTTCCCCACTTTATCTCATATCCTTTAATACATTTATCTTCTGCTTAACTAGGCTACAATAATTTCTGTTGCTGTTAAGTATGAACTTTGTTACACTGGTAAAGATTTTTATAGTTTTTTTGTTTCTTTTTTTACATAATAAGTAAAACATAGGGCTATAACTGAAAGGAATTATCACTAGAGGAAAAATCTCATTTTCTTCAGTAGGTCTTCATTAACTATACAAATTTCTGTTAAATAAAATATTTTAAAGTACATTAATTAGTCAAATTCTAATCCTATCATTAATGTAGTTATATAAATTTAGAAACCAATGGTAAATACATAAAAGTAAAGAGTAATACATAATTTTCTGTATGTTAAGATGGAAAAGTAGCAGCAAACCCATAAGGTGACATAGTCAAGTGAAACGTTTTATTATAAATATATGAAATTTATATCTTTTCTCATAGCACTGACAAAAAGCTATTTTCTTTTTAAGTTTTTAACCTGTTATAATTAACAGAAAACTCAGGTTAACCTTAGTTTTGTGTCCAGGGTCTGTTTTTCTACTTGGTATTCAAATAATTAATAATGAAATATACCTGACTAATCAACCTTCCAAATTAATGTGCATATTTCACTCTATTATCTTCTATAAAAACAAAACATAGTGTTTTAATTATTCTGTGCACATTTTCAGTGTGCACAAATTTAACAGAATTCCTAGAATCTGATCTCTTCTTTGAAATCTTTGGAATCATTTAATTAAGTTCTTGAAATCTGAAGTTAGAACTCATCCACAGAACTTTCCTTTTCACTTTCGATTTCAGTGACAGATCATCAAAATACTTCACTTCTTCCTTTACCTTAAAAAAAATACTGAAGTAGACACAGCTAAGAAGAGGACTATTTTCACCAGTAACTTTTCTCCAAACATGAGCCTAAATTCTAAGCTAACATTAAATCTTACTGAAAAATGGATTAAATAACAAAAGTAATATCATAAACTTAATTCTGCATGTAAATATGTGCATGGTAAATCTGTGCATATTTGTCTTTAACATTAATAAAACCAAATCACATTTAAAATGTACAATCTATTTAAAATAATGATTACATGGTTATATTTTTAAAAATACTGTATTATTTCCTAAGCTGCCAATATGCAATGAAATAGTTTTCTCACTCAAATTTGCAATGCATATATTAATAAAATTTATTTTTATGTTGTATTTGAAATGATTTGATAATATATTTTTAAAACAAATATAAAGAGCTATCTACTTTTGTTGTATCAATAACTAATACTCTTCAAAATTTAAGTAATATTTTAAATACGATTATGTTTAGAATTATACCTAAAAGCAAATATTTTCTAAATCATCTTTAATTCAGAGTAATTGGTGACATCAATTTTAAACCTAGAAAAACAAGTAGTTTTAGTGTGAAATACTGTTTTCAGGGAAAAGAAGGAGGCAAGAGAAATTTATTTTGCACAACAGATATTCTATTAGGAAATCTCCATCTGAAGTCGAACTTATTTTTGTAGTCAACAACTGCAATTGAGTTATCATCTAAACCCACACTGTTGTTCCTCTGGGACAACACACACACAAATAATATCATTTCAAATAAAATCTGAAATAAAACTTACCCTAATCTCCCCAATCAGAAATGTATCCATTTCTCTCTTCTTCACTGACTTTACGCATGAAACTCTCACATACTCCATTTGTACTAGGTTATTTTGGTACATGTTTCATCCAGGAGAATTGTGTGTTCCTCTGCAGTCACTAGCAATTTTTATATTTTCATGATAACAAGCAGCCATGTACAACATAATTCTGTATATGAATAGCTGAGACCTGTGGGTTTCTATAAAGTCACTCCAGGAACAGCATATCTTGTCCTTAGACCATACCTTATTTCAACTTTATTGCTGTGCTAATATCATATTTCTACTTTCCAAAAGACCTATTTACAAGCTGCAAGTCAATATAAAATTAAACATTAAAAAGCTTTAAGGGACTACTTACCCAACCCTAGGGTAGTGAAGATCTTCAACATGAGAATCACGAAGCTGGAAGAGAAAAAAACAGTTATATACGTGTGTGTGTGTGTGTGTATATACATACATATACACACACACATATATATATTCATATATATACACATATATATTTATATGTTTATATACAATATATGGCTTTCTAGAGCAGAACATGACAAAAATCAAAAACAAATACTTCAGTTTAAAAACTGCAATGCTAGCTGCAGATGAATGACTCGATCTAAAACTATACCAAAAATGCTTAAATATTCACCAAAAAGAAAAGATGCCAAAGGGAAAGTAAGATAAAATAGAGAAAATTCACTGAATAGCCAATTCAAGTTGCAAACTAACATTAAAATGTATTCAAAGTCACAATTAGTCATAGAAATAAAATGAGGGTGAAATATCAATCACATCCATTACACTGGGAAAAGTTAAAACAGAAAAATATTATTAGTGAGTGTGGGAATAAAGTAACATGGGCACTTTTATTTATTGCTGGTGGACACTTTAAAAAGGTTATATTTTACAGAAAGTATCTTGCAACATATATTAAAATACAAAAAAACCCTCACACATACACCTACATACCACGTATCCATTATTGGGGATATATTCATAGAAGTCAAAAGACAAAGATGCAAGAATATATGTAAAATGATCATTACCATGCGATTTCAAATAATCATTTAACAAAGTAAATGAAAATAAATGCCCATTAATACAATACAGGCATGAGTAACTATGTTACAACCATACTGTACACTGTAGTTCTTATATTAAAACTCAAACAAGTAACTTGAAGGATTTTTATGAGGAATGGCTGAATAAGAAAAATAAGATAAAGAGAAGTATCTATAATCTAACCCTTGTTGGTAATATTTTTTGAAAACTAACAATGGTGAAATTCCTGTATGTATGTTTGTGTGCATGTTGAAAACATAAGACACTCTATGGATTCCACGTACAAAGTGTTACAATAAACGCAGTAAAGGGCTTACACAATCAGAGAAGCTGCTAGTAACTTTATGAGCCTGAATCCCCTAGCCAGCAGTCCACAAACACTCAGAAGGAAGCAGCTGTACATTTTATATCTTTCTACAAGTCTTTCTACACCTGTAGCTAAAGAATAATGGCCTCTGTTACTCTTCAATCTTCCAAATAGCACGCAAGAGCCTCTCACTGGTAGTCTCTTATCCAGAACCCATATGATAAATGCAGATCTTAGCTTCTCCCCTAGAATCAGCAATTGTAAGTGCATAGAAATAGCACAGAAAGATAATCATCTGGATTGGGGTAGGGGGAATGGTGATTAAGGGAGGAGTCAAGAAAATAGGAAGAAATGGGAGAAGGGTTAATGTAAGGAGGAAAATATTTGCTACAAGAAAATCCCATATGTCTTTACATAGTATAATCTTATTTACCTAAAATCATTTATACACATATATATATAGACACAAACACACAATATACATAGAATGTGTGTATTTAGACATACAAGTGTTTAATAAATTTCTTAACATATTTACTTTTTAATCAATAGAATTAGACTGAATTTCAAGTATATCAAGTATATATTGTCAGGCAAAGCAAATGAATTTCAGATTAACGCCTAGAGCATGATTCTATTTTGCAAAAAAGAGACCACCATATTTTGAAAAATAAAATGTGTGTGTTAATGTGTTATGGCTATGTTTGTGTGTGTATGTGTGTATGTGTGTGTGTGTGTGTGTATACCAGAGAAAAGAAGATATAGTAAGGTATTAATCTTGTAAATATATCAGTAATAAAAATTATGGGTGCAGCTATGAGGTCCAGGTGTAGCCGGAGAAGCCGCCGTGGTGCAGCCACTCGCGGAACTGGCCACTGCTGTTGCGGCTCCCGCACTTGACAGGTTCAGTTACCATGGCTCCCTTCCGCCGCCTGGCTCCCCTCCTTTAACTTCTGGACTGTAATTTAAAATGAAGCTATTCAGCCTTGCTCAGATGTGTACCTGGAAAGTGGAAAGCTGTGGGGCTGACAGGGTCTTGGTGCTCCGGCCGGGTGTCAGGCCTGTGACTCTGAGGTGAGAGAGCCGAGATCAGAATACTGGTCCACAAGAGACCTCCCAGCTCCATGTAATATCAAATGGTGAAAGCTCCCCCAGAGATCTCCAACTCAACGCTAAGACCCAGCTCCACTCAACAGCCAGCAAGCTACAGTGCGGGACACCCTAGGCCAAACAACTAGCAAGACAGAAACACAATCCCATCCATTAACAGAGAGGCTGCTTAAAATTATAATAAGGTCACAGACGCCCCAAAACACACAACTGGATGTGGTCCTGCCCACCAGAAAGACAAGATCCAGCCTCTTCCACCAGAACACAGGCACCAGTCCCTTCCACTGGAAGCCTACACAACCCACTGAACCAACCTTAGCCACTGGGGGCAGACACCAAAAACAATAGGAACGGGCTTCCCTGGTGGCGAAGTGGTTGGGAGTCCGCCTGCCGATACAGCGGACACGGGTTCGTGCCCCGGTCTGGGAGGATCCCACGTGCCATGGAGCGGCTGGGCCCGTGAGCCATGGCCACTGAGCCTGCACATTCGGAGCCTGTGCTCCACAACTGGGGGGGCCACGACAGTGAGAGGCCCGCATACCACACACACACACAAAAAATAGGAACTACGAACCTGCATCCTGAGAAAAGGAGACCCCAAACACAGTAAGTTAAGCAAAATGAGAAGACAGAGACACACATAACAGATTAAGGAGCAAGGCAAAACCCCACCAGACCAAACAAATGAAGAGCAAATAGGCAGTCTACCTGAAAAAGAATTCAGAGTAATGACAGTAAAGATGATCCAAAATCTTGGAAATAGAATGGAGAAAAAAAAAAAAAAAGAAATGTTTAACAAGGACCTAGAAGAACTAAAGAGCAAACAAACAATGATGAACAACACAATAAATGAAATTTAAAATTCTCCAGAAGGAATCAATAGCAGAATAAATGAGGCAGAAGAATAGTTAAGTGACCTAGAAGATAAAATAGTGGAAATAACTACCACAGAGCAGACTAAAGAGAAAAGAATGAAAGGAATTGAGGACAGTCTCAGAGACCTCTGGGACAACATTAAATGCACCAACATTCGAATTATAGAGGTCCCAGAAGAAGAAGAGAAAAAGAAAGGGACTGAGAAAATATTTGAAAAGATTATAGTTGAAAACTTCCCTAATACGTGAAATGAAACAATCAAGTCCAGGAAGTGCAGAGAGTCCCATAAAGAATATATCCAAGGAGAAACACACCAAGATGCATATTAATCAAACAATCAAAAATTAAATACAAAGAAAAAATATTAAAACCAGCAAGGGAAAAACAACAAATAACATATAAGGGAATCCCAATAAGATTAACAACTAATCTTTCAGCAGAAACTCTGAAACCAGAAGGGAGAAGCAGGACATACTGAAAGTGATGAAAGGGAAAAGGCTACAACCAAGATTACTCTACCCAGCAAGGATCTCATTCAGATTTGATGGAGAAATTAAAACCTTTACAGACAAGCAAAAGCTAAGAGAATTCAGCACCACCAAACCAGCTTTACAACAAATGCTAAAGAAACTTCTCTAGGCAGGAAACACCAGAAGAAAAACATCTAAAATAACAAGCCCAAATCAATTAAGAAAATGGTAACAGGAATATACATATTGATAACTATCTTAAATGTAAATGAATTAAATGCCCCAACCAAAAGACACAGACTGGCTGAATGGATACAAAAACAACACCCATATATATGCTGTCTACAAGAGACCCACTTCAGACCTAGGGACACATACAGACTGAAAGTGAGGGGATGGAAAAAGATGTTCCATGCAAATGGAGATCAAAAGAAAGCTGGAGCAGCAACTGTCATATCAAACAAAATAGACTTTAAAATAAAGACTCTCACAAGAGACAAAACAGGACATTACATAATGATCAAGGGATCAATCCAAGAAGAATATATAGCAACTGTAAATATTTATGCACTCAATACACAAGGCAAATGCTAACAGCCATAAAAGGGGAAATCGGCAGTAACAAAATCATAGTAGGGCACTTCAACACCCCACTTTCACCAATGGACAGATCATCCAAAATGAAAATAAATATGAAAACACAAGCTTTAAATGATACATTAAACAAAACGGACTAAATTGATATTTTTAGCACATTCCATCAAAAAACAACAGAATACACTTTCTTCTCAAGTGCTCATGGAACATTCACCAGGATAGATCATATCTTGGTCACAAATCAAGCCTTGGTAAATTTAAGAAAATTGAAATCATACCAAGTATCTTTTCCGACCACAACGCTATGAGATTAGATATCAATTACAGGAAAAAATCTGTAAAATATACAAACCCATGGAGGCTGAATAGTACACTAGTAAATAACAAAGAGATCACTGAAGAAATCAAAGAGGATATAAAAAAAATACCTAGAAACAAATGACAATGAAAACATGACGACCCAAAAATTATGGGATGCAGCAAAAGCAGTTCTAAGCGGGAAGTTTACAGGAATATAATCCTACCTTAAGAAACAAGAAACAGCTCAAATAAACAACCTGACCTTACACCTAAAGCAATAAGAGAAAGAAGAACAAAAAACACCCCAAAGTTAGCAGAAGGAAAGAAATCATAAAGATCAGATCAGAAATTAATGAAAAAGAAATGAAGGACACAACAGCAAAGATCAATAAAAGTAACAGCTGGTTCTTTGAGAAGATAAACAAAATTGATAAACCACTAGCCAGACTAATCAAGAAAAAAAGGGGGTAAGACTCGAATCAACAGAATTAGAAATGAAAGAGGAGAAATAACAACTGACACTGTAGAAATACAAAGGATCATGAGAGAGTATTACAAGCAACTCTATGACAATAAAATGGACAACCTGGAAGAAATGGACAAATTCTTAGAAAAGCACAACCTTCCAAGACTGAACCAGGAAAAAACAGAAAATATAAACAGACCAATCACAAGCACTGAAATTGAGACTGTGATTAGAAATCTTCCAACAGGGCTTCCCTGGTGGTGCAATGGTTGAGCGTCCGCCTGCTGATGCAGGGGACGCGGGTTCGTGCCCCGGTCCGGGAAGATCCCACATGCCACGGAGTGGCTGGGCCAGTGAGCCATGGCCGCTGAGCCTGCGCATCCGGAGCCTGCGCTCCGCAATGGGAGAGCCCACAACGAGAGGCCCGCGTACTGCAAAAAAAAAAAAAAAAAAAAAAAAAAAAAAACATCTTCCAACAAACAAAACCCCAGGACCAGATGGCTTCACAGGCAAATTCTATCAAACATTTAGAGAAAAGCTAACACCTACCCTTCTCAAAGTCCTCCAAAATATAGCAGAGGGAGGAACACTCCCAAATTCCTTCTACGAGGCCACCATCATCCTGATACCAAAACCAGACAAAGACGTCACAAAGAAAGAAAACTACAGGCCAATATCACTAATGAACACAGATGCAAAAATCCTCAACAAAATACTAGCAAACAGAATCCAGCAGCAGATTAAAAGGATCATACACCATGAGCAAGTGCGGTTTATTCCAGGAATGCAAAGATTCTTCACATGAGCAAATCAATCAATGTGATACACCATATTAAGAAATTGAAGGAGAAAAACCACATGATCATCTCAATAGATGCAGAAAAAGCTTTTGACAAATTTCAACACCCATTTATGATAAAAACCCTCCAGAAAGTAGGCATAGAGGGAACTTACCTCAACATAATAAAGGCCATATATGACAAACCCACAGTCAACACCGTTCTCAATGGGGAAAAACTGAAAACATTTCCTCTACGATCAGGAACCAGACAAGGTGTCCACTCTCACCACTATTATTCAACATAGTTTTGGAAGTTTTAGCCACAGCAATCAGAGAAGAAAAAGAAATAAAAGGAATCCAAATCAGAAAAGAAGAAGTAAAGCTGTCACTGTTTGCAGATGACGTGATACTATACATAGAGAATCCTAAACATGCTACCCAAAAACTACTAGAGCTAATCAATGAATTTGGTAAAGCAGCAGGATACAAAGTTAATGCACAGAAATCTCCTGCATTCCTATACACTAATGATGGAAAATATGAAAGAGAAATTAAGGAAACACTTCCATTTGCCACTGCAACAAAAAGAATAAAATTCCTAGGAATAAACCTACCTAAGGAGTCAAAATACTTGTATGCACAAAACTATAAGACACTGATGAAAGAAATTAAAGATGATACCAACAGATGGAGAGATATACCATGTTCTTGGATTGGAAAAATCAACATTGTGAAAATGACCATACTACCCAAAGCAATCTACAGATTCAATGCAATCCCTATCAAACTACCAATAGCATTTTTCATGGAACTAGAACAAAAAGTTTCACAATTTGTATGGAAACACAGAAGACCCTGAATAGCCAAAGCAAACTTGAGAAAGAAAAATGTAGCTGAAGGAATCAGGCTCCTAGACTTCAGACTCTACTACACAGCTACAGTAATCAAGACAGTATGGTACTGGCACAAAAACAGAAATATAGATCAATGGAACACGATAAGACCAGGGATAAACTCACACACATATGGTCACCTGATTTTTGATAAAGGAGGCAAGAATATACAATGAAGAAAAGAGAGTCTCTTCAATAAATGGTGCTGGGAAAACTGGACGGCTACATGTGAAAGAATGAAATTAGAACACTCCTTAACACCATACACAAAAATAAACTCAAAATGGATTTAAGACCTAAATGTAAGACCAGACACTATAAAACTCTTAGAGGAAAACACAGGTAGCACATTCTATGACATAAATCACAGCAAGATCCTTTTTGATCCACCTGATAAGAGAAATGGAAACAAAAACAAAAACAAATGGGACCTAATGAAACTTAAAAGCTTTTGCACAGCAAAGGAAAACATAAACAAGATGCAAAGACAACTCTCAGAATGGGAGAAAATATTTGCAAATGAAGCAACTGACAAAGGATTAATCTCCAAATTTTACAAGCAGCTCATGCAGCTCAATAACAAAAAAAACAAACAACCCAATCCAAAAATGAGCAGACAACCTAAACAGACATTTCTCCAAAGAAGACATACAGATTGCCAACAAACACATGAAAGGATGCTCACCATCACTAATCATTAGAGAAATGCAAATCAAAACTACAATGAAGTATCACCTCACACCAGTCAGAATGGCCATCATCAAGAAAGCTACAAACAGTAAATGCTGGAGAGGGTGTGGAGAAAAGGGAACCCTCTTGAACTGTTGGTGGTCATGTAAATTGATACAGCCATATGGAGAATAGTATGGAGGTTCCTTAAAAAACTACAAATAGAACTACCATATGACCCAGCAATCCCACTACTGGGCATATACCCTGAGAAAACCATAATTCGAAAAGAGTCATGTACCACAGTGTTCACTGCAGCTCTATTTACAATAGCCAGGACATGGAAGCTACCTAAGTGTCCATCAACAGATGAATGGATAAAGAAGATGTGGCACATATATACAATGGAATATTACTCAGCCATAAAAAGAAATTGAATTATTTGTAGTGAGGTGGATGGACCCAGAGAGTTTCATACAGAGTGAAGTTAAGTCAGAAGGAGAAAAACAGGGCTTCCCTGGTGGTGCAGCGGTTGAGAGTCCGCCTGCCGATGCAGGGGACACGGGTTCGTGCCCTGGTCCGGGAGGATCCCACATGCCGCGGAGCGGCTGGGCCCGTGAGCCATGGTCATTGAGCCTGCGCGTCCTGAGCCTGTGCTCTGCAATGGGAGAGGCCACAACAGTGAGAGGCCCGTGTACCGCAAAAAAAAAAAAAAAAAAAAAAAAAAGGAGAAAAACAAATACCGTATGCTAACACATATATATGAAATCTAAAAAAAAAAAGATTCTGAACAACCTAGGGTCAGGACAGGAATAAAGACACAGACCTACTACAGAATGGACTTCAGGATACGGGGAGGGGGAAGGGTAAGCTGGGGCGAAGTGAGAGAGTGGCATGGACATATATACACTACCAGATGTAAAATAGATAGCTAGTGGGAAGCAGCTGCATAGCACAGGGAGATCAGCTTGTTGCTTTGTGACCACCTAGAGGGGTGGGATAGGGAGGGTGGGAGGGAGACACAAGAGGGAGCAGATAGGGGGATATATGTATATGTATAGCTGATTCACTTTTTTATAAATCAGAAACTAACACACCATTGTAAAGCAATTATACTCCAATAAATATGTTAAAAAAAAAACACAGAGAAACACAAAATCTAAAAAAATGTAAAAATGTCACCAATGCATTAAAAAAAAAACACTGTACATTTGCCCTTAGACTGTTAGATTTGTGTTCTAATGGCCATATTATACAACTGTCAGTATTAGTATTAAATATCAAAAGAAATTCTATAAATCTTATAGTTTGTCAACATATATAACATAATACAAAGACTGTGACTACATCAGCTGCTTTCCTTAATTAAGTATCTATAAGCCATAGTCACCATTACTTTAAAAAACAAACTCATTTGTACTGAGGTAACCACACAAGTTTTTTGTACATGGATTCGTTTAAAATTTCATGCAAAATATCTAACTCTGACAGCTGAGACTGAAAAGACATACATGGATTTTCACCAACAGCTATGCTTGACTTTTTTTGATTTGAAAATTGATGATGTAATGCCCACTTAAACAAATGAAGGTTAACAGCTGAGCCAGGTGTCTTTACATGTTAGTACTGGAGAAAAGTATAGATGAACCTCAGGAATGGAGCACCATGACTGTCATTAGTGTTCACTCCAGTTTCAGAGAAAATGTGATGTAATACAAGTTTCTGCAACTAAGCCAGTCCTGATACCACTTTTGTGAATGTTTTATTCACCTGAAAGTCACAAAAGAACTGCATTAAATGCAGCTGTGGTTCAAAATGATGACCTATTTTTATATACTACATATTACGCACATCGTGCATTAATACATACCCATGCACATACATTTTAAATTATATATATATATATGTATATATGCTGACAAATAAGTTACTTTTATAGGAAATACCTTATATTGTTACAACACTGATCATAGTCACTTTGGTTCAGCCATTACATATATATGTGGCTGTGTGCATGTGTGCACATGTGTGCAGTATGGTGTGAATCCGTTTATCTCAATATATTATAAATTAATATAATTTTGAAAACCCAAAGAATAACATTTTTACAGTGTTAGTATTTTATATAAATTGGTGCTTTATAAAGTGGAAATAAACATATTTTCCTAATTTCAGCTTCTATCTAATTTATGGTAATGTATCAGAAACCCAAACGTTGCAATTTTAATTATTTTCTGTGTATGTGATAATCTATTATAAAGTGTTGAATCAAAATAGTAATAATTAAGCAAACAGTTATTCTAGTTTACAAAAAGTAACGTTGAGAAACTTAAGAACTATCATAATATTGAGAACAAAAGTCTGAAGATCTAAAGAAAGTTCAATCTTCAGGAAAAGTAACATGACAAGCCAATCACAACCCAAAAATTAGGTGAGAGAAGCATCCTATTTTTACTGTTGATTAAAATTATGTTAAATGCTATTAACAAGTGTTTTATTTATAAAATGACAATCAAATTAAAATATCTAGATAAGGTGCTTCATGCATGGGAGTTATAAAATAGTGCTCATCTCAATATTTTTATGCTAATTTGAGTTCAGATAGAGTTCAAAAGAAAGTGATTTATGATCATGAAAAGATATTTGCCTCCGAAAGATTTTAAATACGTTTTCCAGCCTAGAGAACTGCTGTTTATTAGATTAATGGTGAGTTTTGCGACACTAAGCAAGCAGATGGACATTTACTTTTCTTGTTGACATTTTTAAAAATGGTAGTTCCTGTGAAAATATTGGAAAAGGATTATTGAAACCAAGATGTAAAACCATGTGTAGTTTCTCTTATTAGAGTTACTTGCAATCGCCCTTTCTCTGCTTCCCTGCATCTCGAAATACTATCAGTGTTTATGATTAATAATTCCTAAGTAATTATAAAGTTTTAAACAATTTCAGCCATCTATGTGCACATAATTTATTACAAATACATATATAACATATAAACATTTTTCTTTTTTTTTCCTTTTATAAGGGAGACAGAATGAGCAGTGAGGGAAATACCGAGGAGGGGCTCATACTGCTAAAGAAAAGGTTAGCAGCTGTGTAGGTGCAGGTGACCCATCCAGAAGGGAGACCTCACATGTTTGGCCAAGGGGCAGGAGGTCACTGGTGAGTTCTATGATTGATTGAGGTCTGTTCTAGCAGGAGAAGGAAAGGAGAAGTTGTGTTACAGACCAGAGTATTTGGGCTAGAAGAGAACTTGGATGTCCTTTCCTTTTAAGCATATCATCAGGGGTAAGGGCCCTGGGCTGGAGTCAGGGGACCTGGGTTCTTGTCTGGGTTCTGATATGAACTAGCTCTGTGACTGAGGTCCTCTGGGCCTCAGTTTCCTTATTTGCAAATGGAGAAGGCTTGGCTCCCCGGTCTTTGAGGTCCCCCCTGGCTCTGACGTTATTCCTAAAGCAAGCGGTATTTGCATTTTCTAATATTTCAAACCCAGCTTGTCTTTCTGACTGGATCTGATAGTTGTAGTAGAGACTGGATACAGCCACACTGAAAACCCTCTTAAGAATAGAAACCTCGCATAGACATTGTTGACCCACATCAAACAAAAAACGGGGGGAGGGGAGGGAGAATAATAAAAGCAAAATTAATGAAACTAACACTGTGGGTGAAATTAAGGCATCGGCAAGGAAACAGACATGGGGAAATGTCTAAGCATTAACAATTGATTTATCATTTTTTAATAAAATAAATTAGTAAGGATAAGGATATTTTCAAGGCAACATCCCAAAGGCACATGAAGGCACTGCTCCACAATGAAATAATGCATGAGCAAATACACCTTTCTAAATACAAATTACACACTGAAGTTGACGAAATGTAATGTTTTAATGTATCTTTTTATATTTTATGAAGAAGACCTGAAGAAATTTCTATTCCTATCAAAAAGAAAGGAATATATTTCAGTATAAAATGTATCAATATAATCTTGGTTGAGTTTCTCCAATCAACATTCTACCATCTTCTTCTATAGCCCTGACAGAACATCACATTCTTTTTCCATAATAAGCAACTCCTTTCACAGTTCTTCATTCAATTATCTACTGAGATTCTGGCTTCCTTTTCTTTCAAGTACATTCTAATATAAAACAAGGCAAATCACCCAAAATAAAGTCACTAGGGATGTTGTTTTCAGTGATCTTATTTGCAATCCAGTTTGCAGAGCTGAGTGGATTCTCTCCTATCCTTTAATACAGGGGTCCCCAACCCCTGAGCTGCAGACCGGTAGTGGTCCTCAGCCTGTTAGGAACCGTGCCGCACAGCAGGAGGTGAGCGGTAGGAGAGCCAGCGAAGCTTCATCTGCCGCTGCCCATCGTCCCCCATCGCTCGCATTACCGCCTGAACCATCCCCCCACCCCCTGCCCCGTCCGTGGAAAAACTGTCTTCCAAGAAACCGGTCCCCGGTGCCAACAAGGCTGGGGATCACTGTTTTAATAGCATTCCTCATACTTTTACAACTGACATAAGGCTCAAATCAACTAAACAATCGTCAGTGAGTACCTATGGAAAGACAAGGAAGGGAGAAATTTAGGAAATAAGTAAATCAATTATCCACCATTTTGGTTGTAGATTTGGAATCCACATGGAACCATAAATGAAATTTTTTTGTATAGTAATATGTAAATACTTTCACTCCATGCTTGGACAGTTCAGAAGACAACACAAAGCAATAAATTCTGCTGGTAAAGGTATTACAACATGTCTTCTACCATTCTACCTGTAAATATTGAATGCTAGATTCATTTTTTAGGGTGAAGGCTATAAGTACAATATTTTACAGTTTTCCCCATTTTTCTTTAATTCTAAAATGAATTCTGGTAACCCACTTCAAATTCTACCTTTTGTTATTCTTTGTTTCTTTCTTTCTTTCTGGCTGCATTGGGTCTTAGTTGCTGTGCGCGCTTTCTTAAGATGCGGCGAGTGGGGGCTACTCTTCGTTGTGGTGCGTGGGTTTCTCATTGTGGTGGCTTCTCTTGTTGTGGAGCACGGGCTCTAGGCAACGCAGGCTTCAGTAGTTGTAGCATGAGGGCTCAGTAGTTGTGGCTCGTGGGCTCTAGAGAGCAGGCTCAGTAGTTGTGGTACACAGGCAGCATGTTGGATCTTCCTGAGCCAGGGCTCGAACCCATGTCCCCTGCATTGGCAGGAGGATTCTTAACCACTGTGCCACCTGGGAAGCCCTCTACCTTTTTTAAAAGCTTCAATTTAATTTAATGTTACTATTCTTATTTCTAATACAACAGGCAGATATTAATAGAAGTGGTTCCAGGGTCCAGAATCCAGAAACAAAAAATAAATTAAGATAAAGAATTAGGGAGAAGCTATATGGGGTAAAGAGGGTAGACAGAAAAAATAAGGAGCCCTACTCCCTTATATTAAAAATAAAATAAAATGTATCAAAGCTTTAATATAAGTAACCAAAAACTTACAAGAAGAAAAAATATGGAGGTTAAAAAAACAATAATCTTTGGGTTGTGAGAGGTTTTCTAAGCTAGTCATAAAAAGCATAAGCCATTAAAGGAAAAAATAATGCATTCTGACTATATTACATTTTTACATATAAAAGAAAATTCATATAAAAATAAAAATGCAAAAGACAAAGTGATAAATGTATTTATAATATATGTGACTAGTGAAAAGCTATTTCTTTCATATATAAAGAAGTTTTACAAATCAGCATGCAAAAGAGAGATGTAGGAGAACAATGAATAATCGGCTATAGGTCTGATTAAATGCAAACTGTGGAAAGAGTTCCAATTTATTTATAGAGAATAAATAAAAATTCCTTTTTTATGATGATATATCTTCACCTACAACCAATTACAGTAGACAGAGTATTAAGTTTTATGTATTCATAAGTAAATTCCTTTTTCATATTATACCATTCTCTCTGCTACTATTCACTCATTTATTCATTCAACAAACATTAATGGCACACCTAAGTGCACTAGACACTGGTCTGGCAATTGAGAACAACTGCAGTAAACAAAAAGTTCCTGCTCTCAGAGCTTACATTCTAAAAGGAGAAGTAGAAACAAAACCAACAGACAAAAAAAAAAAAAAAAAACAAATACAATAAAATGCCAGAGAGTTATCACTGTTACATAGCACTTACACTGGAAACATTAAATAAAATGAAACTCACAACAGGCGGGTTATTTTGGATAGAACAGGCAGAGAAGGCATCTCTAAGGAGTTGCCTTACAGATCAGACACTTTAATAACGTGAAAAGCTGTATCATAAAATATCTGAAAGAATTATATCCCAGCCTTAGAAAACAGCAAGTAGAACATCTCTAAACTGGGTGTTTTCTGGTAACTTAGAAGAACAATAAAGATGTTGATTAGACTGAAAGAGAATGAGTGAAGAAAATAGGGTAGAAAAATGACAAGAGATAGGCAGCTAGAGGCCAGTCCTATAGGAGCATCAGAGATTATTTTTTTAGTTTTGTCAACAAATGATGAATGTGTGTGAGTGAGTGAGAGAGAGAGGAAGGAGAGATCAGTTAAGTTAAGTATTACTCTAAGCATTTTGGAGCTTTGGAATGAACTGTCGATTAGATTTCTTACTGAGATCAGCAATGACAGGGGAGGAGAGGGTTTGTGAAGGATGATCAAGAGTTTGACTTTGATGCTTCTCCTATTAGATAGTTGATTTTGTATGAACAGTGGATCAATAGAAGATCTGGCGAGACCTAGGGGTTCGAAGTGTAAATGTGAGAGCCATTAGTAAATTGAGAGTGTTCAGAACATGGAACCCCAAGAGAACACACTGACAACAGAGAAGTCCTGAGAGCTACTCAAACTCTGAGGCCCTGAATTTAAAAATATCAGCAAAATAAACTGAAAAGGAGTGCCCACTGAGGGAAGAGGTGAAGCAGGGCAAGTTATCCCAGCAGCCATGAGGAAGGAAGTAATCACCTCTCTCAGTGTTGGTGTGTTTTATGGTATAATTTCTTATAATTCATGATATTTGTTATATCAAGCAAATTAACTATAATACAAGTTTATTTTATTCTTTCTTCCTCACATCCTTCTGAGAATTATTTTGGCAGATATTTCGATTTAGTCTTTTGAGGAAGTGTATGTTTTTTCCAGAGTTGCAACTAGTAAAGCTGAAAATGTTTCTGCCAGTTGTGATTTTAACATTTTTATGTACTTGAATGAATTTTAAAAATATTTATCCAGTTAACTGGTTCTAAAAAAAACTTCTGGTAGTAATTCAAGACTATATTTAATTGATATTGCTAGTTTCTTCAGGTCTAGTTCATGTAGAACCACAAAAAATTATGCATAAATTATTTGCAAATGTTATACTTTATTTCTATTCGATTTGATAAATTTGTTTTAAAACTGTATTTTTATTCCTGTCAGTTTTCCATATAATACTGAATTTTAACCATAATTCATTATTGTTATAGCATGACTAATGTATTATTACTCTAAAAATAAAGTCATGAAAAACACGTTTTTAAACAATAAAAAATATAAGTAAAAAGAATAAATGTATACCTGGGACACTGACTCTTGAGTTTTACAGTTTACACTACTGTGAGGTACGATAACTCAGATACTTTCAAATTCTATGAAACCTTCCATCGTAGAGTGACTCTTGGCATAATATAGAAATGAATAATCAATGGTGCATTCTCCAAAGCTTAAGTCTATTACAGAACAATACTTTTTCTCATGATGTGACATCAGTCTCACTTTCTTAATCAACCTATGGAACTAAAACACTTTCCATATCATCTACTGTGAATTATTAATAAAAGTAAGGTTTTTCCTTTAAAAATGGACAATAAATTTCACACATGTAACATAAAAATAACTATATCCCTTTCAATATTAAGATATGTCAAATTAAGTCAGCCTTATCCAGACACATAAAGAACTTAAACACTGACAGTTTGCGGGAATAATTTGGCAAAATGAATACCAACACAAACAGCAAAATCATGGGCACTGTGATTAGGTATAAATATTATCACATCTCATTTCTTTTTCCCTCCCAAAGTAAACAGTTTTTAATCACTTCTTGACAAAGAAGGAGCCAAATATTTCTCTCGGAATTCTGTATTTTCTCCTTCAACGATTCAAAGTTGTTGGGTACTTAAAGTGTTGTTAAGCAGTGAGTGAGTACAAATGACACAATCCAGGGGTCTCTTGCTGCTGCTCCTATTACTGCTGCGAAGGAGTGGTCCCACAAAGTCGACTGGCCTGGCACGTGCTAGGGTGTGCTTTCCCGGGTAGAATGCAGACTTTCAGCATGAAGTTGAGCAGCCACACTCAATTCTCAGTGTGGCAGTGGGAACTGGATGCCCAGGACAATCCTCTCACTCCTCACTTCTAGTACTGTGCACAGCATCCAACAAGGCATCAGCAACTGACCAAATAGGCCTTAATGTTCCCCTCAACTATATCTTCCTGACTCTGGGCCCCTGTCCTGCCTTTTCTTAGAGCACTTACTTTAGGAAACTTAAAATTGTAAATTCTTTCCTTTTCCCTTTGAAATGGAAGTTTTTTTCCCAGCCTCTTGCCAGCTTTTCAGCCCAGAGCTGTCTTTCTCAAGGACTTGAGCTGTCCTTTGGAAATGTAATTATCAAGTGGAATCTAATAAAAAATGATACAAATGAACTTATTTCCAAAACAGAAACAGACTCACAGATCTTGAAATCAAACTTATGGTTACCAAAGGGGGAACTTTGGGGGGAAGTGACAAATTAGGAGATTGGGATTAACATATACACACTACTATATATAAGATAGATAACTAATAAGGACCTACTGTATAGCACAGGGGACCCTACTCAATTTTCTGTAATAACCTATATGGGAAAAAATCTGAAAAAGAATGTGCGTGTGTGTGTGTGTGTGTGTGTGTGTGTGTGTGTATATATATATATATATATATATACATATAAACTGATTCACGTTGTTGTACACCTGAAACTAACACAACATTGTAAATCAACTGTACTACAATAAAAAAAAAAAGAAAAAGGTAGACTCCCACCCTTCTTCAGAGACTGGGAGGGGCACTAACTTCAATAAGCAACAATTAGCAAACAGATGGCTTAATCCCAACCACTAACCTCCTCCCTAATGTCCTCCAGTACTCTTTCACTAGCCCATCTAGTGCTTAAAAGCCTTCCTGCCCTATGTTTCAACAAAGTCGATTCAATCTATCTCCTTCTGTTGCAATAATCTTGATAAAAATCTTCTTTGCCTATTTAACCTATCCAGTACAATTTCTCTTTGACAGTACACAAATTATTCCAATCCTCTTTTCATTTACCTTTTCTCTTGTTCTCCTCCTGGTATCAATTTAAACAGTTTCTATGTTTCTTAGGATACAAAATGTCTCAAAGCTTCTTTCCAGGCTCATGAAACACACACACACACACACACACACACACACACACACACCCCTTCACAACCGTAGCTTCCAAGATTATCTCCAGAGAGTAAGGAAACCTAGAGCTCCTACACCAGTGGTTATGGTGATGTAGTGCCTTAATGTGACAGCCGTGGTCTGGAATAACCAATTTTAGAACGTGGCCATTCCAGAAAGCTAACAAAATAACAATAAGAAAATAAAATTCATATACTCAACTAATTAAAATAGTATGCATTTTTTAACTTAAATTATTGGTAGCATGCAACCATTCCTTTAATAAAACTGCAAAAGTATTATTCTTAGTGGTTAAATATACTACCTTTTGATTAATTGCTCAGGATATATTTTCTGAAAAGTTATTTGGAAAAATTAATGAAACATTTTAAGATTCTTGCTGGAAATGGATTTCCAGGAAAAATATTAAATGATTCCTTATTGGAAAATGAAAGTGCCTGTCATCCCATGACCTCAGGAGCATTAAGTATTGTCATTTATGAAATATCTGGACTTCTATTTCTAGAACTATAAATAACAAACTAGATATCAAAAAAAAAAAACCTCCTGCAACAAAACAGCTAAAATAACTGACTAAAATATGTACCTGAACTTATGAAAATATCCTCAGGAAATCACACTAAAGAGAAGCTGAAAACCAGAACATCAAGAAGGCAGTGACCACTGAAGCTGTCTTGAAGGGATCTTACCTGTCCTCAGAACCAAGGAACTTCTATTTTATTGGGTCAGTAGGATAGGAAACAAGACCTTGCGCAGGTCTTCACATGGAGAATTGAGGCCCAGATGCCACTTCCATCCCCATTGCATACATCAAACCAGAACATACAGTGCCACAACTCAGGGGCTGAGTGGACCAGAAACAAATCTCCCCCACTGACAGAGGAAGGAATAAGGATGTTTCTGTGGTTTGCCTTGAGCTCTAGAAGTATAAGATTCTACATTGAAATTTACAAGCATCAGCCCGTTTTCAAAAGAACTTGAGTTTATGATTCCTGAATGACCCAGAAAAACACAAGCCATGGAAATTAACATTATTTTCTGGGTATTAGTAGCTCCGAAGTGGCTCAAACAAGAAACAAAAATTCCTTGGAGTGAACCACCTTACGCCCAAGACAAACTGCATTTCCACAGATAACATAATACTGACCTCACCAAATTTATAAATTATATAAAGAAATACACCAACCTGAGTGAGAATCACCAGGAAAATAATCTGTGGATTTGGACCCCCGAAATCCAGATAAAGTACATTAAGATATAACCATAACATGATTAAATAAATTTTAAACTAAAATTTCTACTAAAAATACTGGAAAGATTTATATAAAAACTGAATTTTGGGGGCTTCCCTGGTGGTGCAGCGGTTGAGAGTCCGCCTGCCGATTCAGGGGACACGGGTTCGTGCCCCGGTCCGGGAAGATCCCACATGCCGCGGAGCAGCTGGGCCCGTGAGCCATGGCCGCT
This sequence comes from Leucopleurus acutus, assembly GCF_964270905.1. Taxonomy (NCBI): domain Eukaryota; kingdom Metazoa; phylum Chordata; class Mammalia; order Artiodactyla; family Delphinidae; genus Leucopleurus; species Leucopleurus acutus. The sequence continues at coordinate 53,946,141 of NC_139160.1, forward strand.
GAGCCTGCGCGTCCGGAGCCTGTGCTCCGCAACGGGAGAGGTCCACATACCGCAAAAAAAAAAAAAAAAAAAATTAAAGAACCCTGAATTTTGGGAAATAATAAATATATAAAGATTGGAACAAAAGTTTAGTTGCATGGATTAAATGAGAATTTAAATTTTGCTGAAGGAAATGCTAGATAACTGGAAGATGTATGAATTAATCAACAATCAGTACATGGAGGAAAAACAAGGAAAGTGTCAAAGGCAGTTTCAGATGTCCAGGGATAAAATTAGTAAATTTTATCTCAACATGTATCTAATAGAGTTACCAGAAGATGACAGTAAATGCCAGAATAAGAGGTAATGTTTAAGAATCTTTTTTAAAGATAACTAAAAGCATTTCTACTCTGATTCAGGAAGTAAAACTAATAGCAAATAGAATTATAAAGATGCAGAGAAAAGGAAGGAACCATATGTAACTGGAAAACAAGCCAAAAAAAAAAATTAACAGAAAAGAAAGGCCACTTGAAATTACGACAGGTAAATGGTTCACACCAGAAAAATACTGAAAGCCCAGAAGACAGTGAGAAAATACTCCCATTTTTTGGTTGCTTTTTCGGCCCCGTGGCATGCAGGATCTTAATTCCCCCACCAGGGATCAAACCCACGTCCCCTGCAGTGGAAGTGCGGAGTCCTAACCACTGGACTTCCAGGGATTTCCCAATATTCTCAATTTTTTGAACCTATAGGGGAACACTGTGATATTCTATCCAGATCCCACTTTAAGAATGAATGGTTTTTTACTCCACTCGCTGTAAATGCTGTCACTTGACAACTTGCAGTTATCAGCCTTCCTCAGGAATCGCCCCTACAGAGGAGAGCTGCCTCCACCCAAATCACCACCCCTTCCTTAGGGCAGCTGGGGTCCAAAGACTGATCCTTTAAGAGAAGGAAGGCTCAGCTTTCTCACTTGACTCAGAATAACTCTGAAGGGTCATCCTAGCTTCAGAGGTCCATAGGTTCAATGGTGGCCCTATTTGAAACTGTAGCTCATCCTAACATACACCTTTGCCTGATGCAGCTTCCTTCCCTTCCCCCGCGTTCCCTAAAAATCGCTTGCACTAAAAATCTTGGTGTCATATTATGCTCCAGGGAACTTGACTAGTCATATAACCAAGAAGAAAAGAAGCAAATAACCGACAATTCACACAAAATTATATGCCAATAAACAAATAATAAACCCATAAAATTTTCCACTGACAGATGGTAAGCTCCCAACAACAAAAAAAGTTTAAAGAAAATTCTTTAGAAAGAAAGAAAATGAACCCAAGATCAGGGCTTCAAGAAAGAAACTTGAACAAAGAAATGGGTAATCGAAACTTTATCACTGACTGACAGCATAAACAAAAGTAATGGCCAATTTTGGTGGAAAATAAAACAAGTTGGAATTAAAACACTGGACAATATTAACATATGTAATATGAGGGGATATTAAGAAACACATTTTTCTAAGAACCTTGTACTATAAGGGATTAGAATGAGAGCAGCAACAAGACTTAGTAATAATGATAATAGACTATTAAAAACAATTTATATAAATGCATTAGAGAATGCTGATAGTTTAGACAACATCCTAATTAAAAAAACCTTTATCTGAAATTGTTTCAAGACGACACAGGAAAGTAAATTGACTCATTACTGTTTATACTGTGGTATAACCTTGATTAAAAATGATAGCCCAAAATTATAAAAAATAGTAATGGAAAATTACTAAGAAAAATATATATCAACCAAATTCTACAGTGCTCAGACATTTCTGGCAACATTGTTTAGCCCAGAAATGTACGATATATTAACATTAGGAAATACATTTCAGAACATTCACAGATCAGAAGAGAAAAACATACAACAGATGTAGAAAAAGCATTATACAAAATTCAACACAAACTCATGAATAACAAAACAACCACACCATCGCCAGCTCTAAATAAAAATCAAGATGCCACTAGATAATCACTAGGATGTCTATAATCAAAAAGAGATCATAAAATGTGTTTATGAGGGTATGGAAAGACTGAAGCCCTCGTACTTTGCTTGTGGAAACGATGAAGTCACTTTGAAAAACAGTCAAACGGTTTCTTAAAATGTTAAACATAAACTTAAAACATAACACACCAATTTCTCTCGTAGGTATCTAGCCAAGAGAAATGGAAGCATACATCCACAGAAAGGCACAGATATGCAGTGTGCGGGAGAACTAGTCATCAATTCAAAAAACATGAACAACCCAAATGTCCATCTATTAGTGTACAGATAAATAAAATGTGTTATATCCATGCAATAAAATACTGTTCAACAATTTAAAATAATAAAGTACTGATACATGCTACAAAGTGGATGATTGCAAAAACATTATGCTAAGTAAAAAAGTCAAACACAAAAATCACATATTGTATAATTCTATTATATGAAGCTTCCAGAAAAGGCAAATTTTAGAGACAGAAGATTAGTGTTTGCCTAGGGAAGGGATGGGAGTGGGGTCTTTTTCAGGTGATGGAAATATTATAGAACTAGATTAATATATTTAGAAAACTCAAGTTAACTATTTGCAGTAGAATTCTTAAATTAGTGGTTTCCATACTTACAGGGAACAATACTATTACTCAACACTATTTATTACTCATTTAAAAGGAGATAAAAAAAGGCAGTGGGGTTATTCTTTTAAAAATTTATATGCAAACTGGTTACACTGGTTTGTAAAACAGAAATCAGAAAATTTTATTTTCTATCCATTCTTGTTTTTTCTTTTTTCCTTTTTCCTGTTATAGGAGGAATTCTCCCTGTGTAAACGAACAGGGTACCATACTAGATACCACTGTGACACTGACCAATGAAATCATTTTAGCTCAAGCATATTTTACTGCAGACTTAGAAATAGCCAAATGCAGAGAATTATTCAATGTCTGAGGCTTTCAAAAGATACTGTCAACAAAATCTTTACCCTACTTGGGTAAGATTTTAATCTTAAGCCAAACTGTCTCCAGAATCTGGTTGTTTTCCCAACTGCATTTGTCTTTTTACTCAGACCCTCATTATCTCATTACACCAGGCTTCTAAGTTGTTTCTCTTCCAGCAGTCTATTCTCCACTTCTATCCATCCTCTGTAATTTTTAGAAAAACATCAAATCTATCCATGTTAATCCTCTGCCTAGAACTCTACTTTTGAATTTTACTCACCATAGTAAATATCCGAAGTCAGTAACAGCCCAGCCAGTACCCTTTACAAACTGGTTCTAATTGAACTCAGCAAGTTCTATGCACCCTAATATTTTAAATTTCTTGTATTTCCTGCAGAACTGCTGTTTTATTTCCTGTTCTTTGTTTGCATTAGGTATACTTGGGTTTTTTAAACAATGGAAGATGCTGTCCATGTTATTTGCTACCAAGAAAAAAAGGACAAAATACCTCACCCAGTGTTTTAATATATCTGTCACATAACAGCCTTTATATTTAGTATTTCTTGACCTTTTGTACTAGAAAGAATAAATTATGGCTTGATCGTCCAACCTAAGAATGTTAAGGCAAAAGTCAATTGAGAAATGAGCAAATGAGGTTCCCATTATCAGTGGTATTGTAGCTCAAAGACTATCATATTTACATGTATTAATACCTAGCCCAACCCTTTCCCTACTCTAACAGGGAAAACAAACTTCTGTTAATTCTGCTCTATTACACTGTACCTAAACTCTATTAGAAAATCTGTTATTAATGCTTTTTAACATTGCCAATTTATTCTACTCTAAAATTCTAAAAATGACTTTTGATTTGTGTTATTATAATTATTTGACACTCAAATTTAACTTATCATAGGGACAGTATTTTAGCATTTTATAATGTATATAGTAAATTACAAATATATTAAGTCTACAGTTAACAGCAAGTCAAAGGCTAATAAGACATGTACAATTAATAGATTTTGGGAATGCCATATAAGCATGGAACACAAATGAATAGGGAAAGATTCTCAAACTGATATTCTTAAATGATTTTTCTTATTTTGATTTCTTTAAAATTACTATAGAAGAAATTTAAATAAGATGTGGTACATATATACAATGGAATATTACTCAGCCATAAAAAGGAATGAAATTGTACCATTTACAGAGATGTGGATGGACCTAGCAACTGTCATACAGGGTGAACTAACTCAGAAAGAGGAAAACAAATATTGTATAAGACTGCTTATATGTGGAATCTAGAAAAATGATACAGATGAACTTATTTGCAAAGCAGAAATAGAGACACAGACGTAGAGAATAAACATATGGATTCCAAGGGGCAAGGGGAGGTGGGATGAATTGGGAGATTGGGATTGACATATACACACCACTATGTATAAAATAACTAATGAGGACCTACTGTATAGCACAGGGAACTACTCAATGCTCTGTGGTGACCTGAATGGGAAGGAAATCCAAAAAAGAGGGGAAATATATATATATATATATCTGATTCATTTTGCTGTACAGCAGAAACTAACACAACATTGTAAAGCAACTATACTCCAATAAAATTTTTTTAAAACTACTATAGTGAATAATAATCTCGCAATTAATACTCCTTAAGTGCAACATTTAAATTTTATTTAGATGCCTCAAAAAGCAATTGATTTTAATGAACACAAATTTAATTCTTGTCATGCTTTTAAATGTTTCATATACTTCAGCTCCTCTTGATAATATTACATTATTTAAATTTCAAATACATGAACTTTTAGAAAATTTCATGAATAATAAAATCAGAAAATTAAGTTTAGAAGCATTTTAATGTTTAAGTAAAATAACATACATATACTTGTCCATACACTTTCCATTCTTGAATCACCTTCTTTTTTTTTTTTTTTTTTTTGCGGTACGTGGGCCTCTCACTGTTGTGGCCTCTCCCGCCGCGGAGCGCAGGCTCCGGACGCGCAGGCTCAGCAGCCATGGCTCACGGGCCCAGCCGCTCCGCGGCATGTGGGATCCTCCCAGACCGGGGCACGAACCCGTGTCCCCTGCATCGGCAGGCGGACTCTCAACCACTGCACCACCAGGGAAGCCCCTTGAATCACCTTCTTGATTTACATCTTCTTGATTTAGTCATTTTCTGTGCAAAGTAGGACTGTACTTCATGAGCAATCATTTTGATTTTATCTTGTGGAACTAATCATTTAACAAAGGTATGATAATAAACTCCAGTTAGACTCTTATTCATGAAAATTCATATAGCAATTATGTTGAATCATTTTGTTTCTCAAGACTACCTAAAATTAATTAAATGGAATATATTTCACATGAAAAGCTATCTCCATATTTTTAGAGTAAACATGATAAATCTTGATATGTTTGTTATCTTTCATCTTCTTTCCTAAGGAACTGAACAGACACTAGTGGCCTTATCCCAAGTTTCTTCTTACCACATTCATGTATTTTTAATAATTTACTTTTTATTGCAAATTCTATTTGAAAATACGTGAAAGGGTTTTGGCATGACCAAAAACAGAGTTAGGTTTAAAGTCAGGATCTAGCAATTCATTCAGAACCTAAAAGGGCATACCTGTACAACACAATAGACTTCAAAATATCTATTTATAAAATTTTGTCTTAAGAGTGATTTGATCCACAATTTGTGCTTATATTGTCTTTTTTTAAATAAAAAGTTTCTAAGTTGATATGTTATCAAAATATTATCATACTGCATACCACATTAAGTAAAAAAATGACTATATAAATCTTTTAAGTGGGAAGTATCATAAAGAGGTATCAAAGGGGAAGCGTATGGAGGACACACTGCCTCAGTTCTTTTGACTAAGGCTTGGGTAGAGTCATGAGACACTAGAAAACATGGTTTACTCGCTAGGGAGTCCAAATATAGGGGAATGGTGGGTACAGGCATCTTCCTATTTGGGACTCTTCATGCACTAACCAGTGTGACTACATGTGGCAGGTGAGTAGTATAGAAGCAATGTTAATCAAGTGCCTGGATTAACTGGCCAGCATATAGCCTGAGGCTCATGAATCTCCAATCAAGATTAAGAAGAAAAAACTATACAAAATTCTAGGGGCCTCAGTGTTGTTAGGCTCCTAATTCTGTGAAAACTGCAATTCTGAGTTAAGAAAATCTTTGAGGGGAAGTATAAGAAAAAGGTAACTATAGTCATAGGCTATTAGAATGTGAGTATATTGTCCAAATGGATGACTCCAACCAATCCCATGGCAATAAAGATAGACCTCAATGCCAAGGAATAGGATGGATAAAACAGCTCAACAAGATGTTAGCAGACCACAGAATAGAATGAGATACAAGTGATGAGGAAAATGCTGAAAAAATGATATTTATTTATAAGTGGCAAAGCACTAGATTAATATTCTAACTTTTTAATTCAGCCTAAGAAAATCTCTTCATTGGTATAAATTTCAATTTAGTGATATACTAAGTTGCTGTTCTAGATTAAATCGAGATTTAAGATTATATTTGAGTTACAAGAAATTTTTAAAGTTTTTATGTGTGAATATACTATTAACTAATTATACTTCTAAAAATAGCAAATAATTTCTTGTCTCCTTGTATTTAAGCTAAAAAGATATTATTCTTCCTCACTCTTTGCTCCATTATTGATTAGAGAAATGTTCATGTTGGCCTGTTCCATTCCACTATTGCGGGGGTGGTGGTGGTGGTGGTGGTGGTGATGGTATGAGAAACAGTCCTCTCCTTTTAAAAATTATTTCAATTCACTAAAAACTTGAAAATTCTTTACTTTTAATATGAGGATTAAATATATAGCTTTTAAACTAATATACTATTAGATTAATATACTATTTAAAGGGGAAAATAGGAAGACAAAAAAGCTGCAAGCTGTGCCATCACATACCACTCTAATATTTTAGGACAGGTCAGCACAGAAGTTGTATTCTTCTAGATATCCACACAATCAATTAAGAATAGTGTTAACATGACTAGTTACCCCTCATATCCTGAACAGAAAATTATACCAAATTAAATTTACATGCATTTCTTTTAATTTAAACCAACTGTAATATTATCTATATAGTAAACTCTTTATGATTGTCAATCCAGAATATAGGTGTAATTATTATAAATAATACTATGATTTTTGCATATATATATATATATATATTCCCTGAATAACATCATATCAATATGAGAATCTTATAAACACTGAGTAATAGTGTTATTAGTATTAGTATATTATAGTAATAGTATTACTCCTTCTAAGTAGGGAAAACACTAATTTAAGAATTCTACTGCAAATAGTTAACTTTTCTAAATATATATTATTTTTTAAAAAATTCTTCTCTCATGGAAACAAATAACATTTCTTCTTTTGCCATCAAAAGAAGGCAGAGAGATGGCATAGTGAAAAAAGGAAAATAAGATATAACTAACAAGATACAGAAATAAGGACCCAAAGTCCTATAAATTAGCAGTGAAGGAAGGAAAAAAGGAAAGAAGAGAAAAAAAAAGAAAGAAAATTTACAGGTACATTTTCAGAATTATTTTGAAAGCATAATGCTAAATTTCCCAGGTATTTTGGAAATTTTAGGAAAATCAGATTATGAAGTGCAGGAGGCTGATGAAGTGTAGACTCTAAGGATCTGTTCTCATGGGATAAGCCATCACAGAACCAGAAAAACTTTTGCAAAAAGAAATCAGATATCTAAAGAAGGCACTGCAGAGAACAGAGTCAGTGGCTTCCTTATATCCTGGCTGTCTTTCACAATTTGGAGCCACTGACACACAGAGGTACTGACAAAGATCAGAAGGACAGCAAACAATAACACCACCAAAACAAATCTCACCATGCACTTTCTTGACAGTAGGGACCAGAGCAGAGTCCCTCCAACTTTTTTAAGCTCCTCAGGCTCCTGAGAAATGTTGCTGAGAGCACACTCTTATAACTTAGGGGAAAAAAATTTAAAGAGAAAGGTATCAAAACTTTCTATGAATATACTTGGAAAGTAGACATCCTATATCCTGTCATCATTTGATTTTTAATACTTGGACCAAACAGCAAATAATGGAGAAATGTATATCCTCAAATGGTGTTACAGTAAGTGATAAAGCTCAATTATGTAATTCAAATAACTGAGCTCTCAAATATTATTCTTTATTACCATTTCAAAAGAAAAGAAAAATAAGAACAGCTCCCAAAACAACCACCACAACTGACCACATATTTGGTCAGTTATATTCCAAATATACGGAGCTCACAGTCACATGAAAATATAAAACTTTGTAGAGTTAACACCAATGTGCTTAGACTTTCTTCACGTGTGAGGGCTACACTTAAGAGACTCAAACTCTCAGTTGAACTCATAAACTGGATTCTTTAACTTCCCTATCTGCTACATTACTATGATACATTAAGTAAACCTTCTAAATATGATTTTGATAAATGACATATATTTTTACCTAACATGAGCATATTGTCAAGCCATTAAATTATTTACAGCAATTAGAAAAAGATAAGAAATATTTTTACTCCAAAAGAGGATATTTATGTATGTATCTAAGATAGGAGAATTTAAATATATAAATCAAATATTAACAGACCGGGGCTTCCCTGGTGGTGCAGTGGTTGACAGTCCATCTGCCGATGCAGGGGACATGGGTTCATGCCCCAGTCTGGGAAGATTCCACATGCCGCGGAGCGGCTAGGCCCATGAGCCGTGGCCGCTGAGCCTGCGCGTCCGGAGCCTGTGCTCTGCAATGGGAGAGGTCACAACAGTGAGAGGCCCACGTACCACACACACAAAAAAAATTAACAGACCTAAAGGGGAAAAATAGACAGTAATACAATAATAGTAGGGGACTTTAATACTCCACTTTCATGAATGGATAGATCATCCAGACAGAAAATCAATAAGGAAACACTGGCTTTAAATGACACGTTGGACAAGATGGACTTAAAAGACATGCAGAACATTCCATCCAAAAGCAACAGAATGCATTTCCTTCTCAAGGGCATATGGAACATTCTCTAGAACTGATGTGTTAGGCCACAAAACAAATCTTAAATTTAAGAAGATTGAAATCATGTCAAGGCATCTTTTCTGACCACAATAATATGAAACTAGAATCAATTACAATAAAAAAACTGGAAAATTCACAAATCTATGAAGATTAAACAACATGTTTCTGAATAACCAGGAGGTATAGATAGATGAAAAGAGAAGTTAAAAAATACCTTAAGATAAAAAAATGTAAATATAACATACCAGATTTTATGGGATGTAGAAAAAGCAGTTCTATGAAGGGAGTTTATATAGCAATAAATGCCTACATTAAGAAACAAGAAAGATCTCAAGTAAACAACCTAAGTTTACATCTCAAGCAACTAGAAACAGAAGAAAAAACAAAGACCAAAGTTAGTAGAAAGAAGGAAATAAACAGAATGGAGATAAATAAAATACAGACTAAAAAGAGAAAAGATAAATGAAACTAAGAGCTTTTTTCTTTGAAGAGATAAACAAAACTGACAAATTTTTAGCTAGACTCACCAAGAAACAAAGACAGAAGACTCCAATAAATAAAGTAAAAAACAAAAGAGGAGATATTACCACTGATATCAAATAAATGCAACGAATCATAAGAGAGTACAATGAACAATTACTTGGCAACAAATTGGACAACCTAAAAGAAATGAATACATTCCTAGAAGCACACAATCTGCCAAGACTGAGTCATGAAGAAACAGAAAATACGAACAGACTGATTACTAGTAATGAATCAGTACTAGAATTACTAATTGAATCATTACTAGAGATTGAATCAGTAATCAAAAACAAACAAAACTACAAGACCAGATGCCTTTACTGGTGAATTCTACCAAACATTCAAAGAAAACCAATCCTTGTTAAACTGTTTCAAAAAACAGAAGACAATGTAACACTTCCAAATTCATTTTACGAGGCCAGCACTACCTTGACACCAAAACCAGAAAAGAAAATTACATGCCAATATCCCTGATAAAAATAGATGCAAAAATTCTCAACAAAATGCTAGCAATCTGAATTCGACAATACTTTAAAAGGATCATACATCATGATCAAGTGGGATTTATTCCGGGGATACAAGAATTGTTCAACATCTGCAAATCAATCAGTGTGACAGAGCACGTTAACAAAATGAAGACTAAAAACCATATGATCATTTCAATAGATGCAGAAAAATCATTTGACAAAATTCAACATCCACTCCTCATAAAAATTCTCAAAGAAGTGGGTATGGGGGAATGTACCTCAACATAACAAAGGCCATTATAACAAGCCCACGGCTAACAACATACTCAACATTGAAAAGCTGAAAATTTTTCCTCTCCAGTCAGGAACAAAGACAAGGATGCCCACTCTCACCACTCTTATTCAACATAGTATTGGAAGTCCTGGCCAGAGCAATTAGGCAAGAAAAAGAAAAGGCATTCAAACTGGAAAGGAAGAAGTGAAACTATCACTATAGATGACAGGATATTATATATAGAAACCATAAAGACTCCACCAAAACACTATTTGAATTAATGAATTCTGTAAGGTTTCAGGATACAAACTCAATGATCAAAAACCTGGTCATTTCTATACACTAATAACAAACTGTCAAAAATTAAGAAAATAATATAATTTACAAATATATGAAAAACAATAAAATATCTAGGAATAAATTTAAACAAGGAGGCAAAAGACCTGTATCCTCAAAACCGTAAGATATTAAGAATTGGAAGAGGACATAAAATAAATGCCAAGTTACTCTCTCTTCATGGATTGGAAGAATTAATATTATTAAAAAGTCTATACTGCCCCAAGAAATCTACAAATTCAAATGTAATCCCTATCAAAATTCCTTTGGCACTTTTCCAAGAAATAGCACAAATGAGCTTAAAATTTGTATGGAATCACAAAATGTTTCAAATAAGCAAGGCAATCCTGAGAAAAAAAGAATAGAGGCAGAGGCATCACTCACCATAATTTCAAACTATATTACAAAGCTATAATGATCAACCCAGTATCGTATTGGACTAAAAACAGACATATCAATCAATGGAACAAAATAAAGAGCCTAGAAATAAACTCATGCATATATGGTTAGTTAATTTATGACAACAAAGCCAAGAATGCAGAGTAAGAAAAGGAGAGTCACTCCAATAAATGGTTTTTAAAAAACTGGACAGGCACACACAAAAGAATGAAACTGGATCACTATCAAACACTGTACACAAAAACTAACTCAAGGTGAACCAAAGACTTGAAAGAACTTAAACTATAAAACTCCTAGAAAAAAACCCATAAATGGTAAGCTCTTTGACATTGTTCTTGGTGATGATTTTTTGGATTTGAAATTAAAAGCAAAGGCAACAAATGTAAAAATAAACAAATAGAGCTCCATCAAACTAAAAAGCTTCTTCACAGAAAAAAAAAAAAAAAAAAGAAAAAATCACCAATAAAATGGAATGGCGACTTACTGAAAGGGAAATTATATATCTGATAAAGAGTTAATATTCAAAATATATAAAGAAATCATACAACTCAATAGCAAAAATATACACAGTCTGATTAAAAAAAGGGCAGAGGATCTGAATAAATATTTTTCCAAAGAAGATATACAGATGGCCAACATCCATGCAAAGGTGCTCAACATAACTAATTACCAGGGAAATACAAAGTAAAAACACAAGATATCACCTCACAGCTGATAGAATGGTTATCACCAAAGACAGGAAATAACAACTGCTGATGAGGACATAGAGAAAAGGGAACTGTTGTGCACTATTGGTTGAGAGTGTCTATTGGTGCAGCCACTATGGAAAACAATATGGACTTCCCTCAAAAATTAAAAATAGAACTACTACAAGATCCAGCAATTCCATTTTTGGGTATTTGTCCAAAGAAAACAAAAACATTAACTCAAAGAAATATATGCACCCCCATGTTCATCACAGCATTACTCATCATAGCCAAGATATGGAAAAACCTAAATGTCTATCAATGGATGAAGGGATAAAGAAATTATTATGTATGTGTATGTATATATGTATGTGTGTATATACATGTATACACATATGCACACAAATATTATTTAGGCATAAAAATAAGGAAATCTTGCCATTTGCAACAACATAATACAGGCATACCTCAGAGATATTAAGGGTTTGGTTCCAGATCACCTCAATAAAGCCAGTGTCACAATAAAGCAATCCACAAATTTTTTGGTTTCTCTGTGCATATAAAGTTATGTTCATACTATACCACAGTCTATTAGTGTGCAACAGAATTATATCTTAAAAAACAATGTATATAACTTCATTTAAAAATACTTAATTGCTAAAAACTGCTAACAACCTTGATATAGCAATACTACTACTACTACTAACTAATACATGTAACTAATACATATGGCATATTTTACTAACAACTAGACAATGATTTCACTGTAAGAAACTAGCATACCTGTATAGATTTATTAAGTGGATAGTATTTTTCCCCCATTAAACATATGCCATAACTGATGCTTAGAGAAAAAAAAAACATACAAAGTTGTATCAATCTAAACAATAAATATCAAAGAGCTGTGAAAATAAACAAGAAGAAACTTCATATTATTTTATAAATAATATCTAAAATATATCAAGTAAAATAAGAAAGTGGCTTAAGACAGACTACATATCCACGTACATATCTGCATATAAAAGCATCACTAGGGCTTCCCTGGTGGCGCAGTGGTTGAGAGTCCGCCTGCCGATGCAGGGGACACGGGTTCGTGCCCCAGTCTGGGAAGATCCCGCCTAACACGGGGCGGCTGCGCCCGTGAGGCCACAGCAGTGAGAGGCCCGCATACCACAAAAAAAAAAAAAAAAAGCATCACTTATCTCTGTAAGATGACTGGGTAGATGGGAAAGATTTAGGAGGTAGAGATTTTAAGTATACCATTTATATTTTTTCTATTCAAACCATGTAGATAGATATCAGCTATAAATCATAACTAAAAAACTCTAACAGTTCTAATTTTTTTGTTATTCTATTGCTACTCATCGTGGTTTTATCATATACATATGAAACCTTAAATAATATATTAATCTGTTCTGAATTTTAATGTTAAGTGATGTGACAGAAACTTCTATTTCTTCTTTCTTTAAGAAATAACCCCCTACCACCACAGGCACACACACTACACCTTACTGAGTACAAACAGATCTAGATCAGAGACACCACATTTGTGACTCTCCCTGCCAGCTACTAGTGACCAGGGAAACTAGTTTCTAACCAGTGAAGTGTGACTGAATTGTTGTGTGTGACTTACAACACTGCTTAAGAGAAAATGGCTTGTTCTCTATTCACCCTCTTTTGCTTTTTTCTAGATGAAGAAAGACAAGAGAGTATAGGTTATGGTTGCATAATAATCTAGAAGTATGCCTTAAGGTGAAACTTTTCTTTCTGCACTAATAGTGAGCGAGAAATAAATTTACATACATTTAGTTTAAGCCATGGTAATTTTGAGTCTTTTTTTTTTTTAACAGGAGGATAACTAATAATTAGCTAACTAATATTAGTGGTACTTTAATGGACTCTTCTATTATTTGCCTTTTGACTCTATATTACATTGTGTGATTCATCCATTTCTATGCATGTACTTATAGTTTATTCATTTCTCCTGCTTCACAGCAGTATTAAATTGTACATTTAAAAGAATGTATGGAAAAAATCATGCCTTTCAAGTAACTGATGAGTTAAAGGAATTTATGAAATATTTGTACCTATTGACAATAACACAAATTTTAACCCCCCAAGATGCAAACTAAGTATTAATTTAGGGGGCTATGTATAACCTTAAAGTATATATTAAAAAACACAATACTGAAAAATGAATAAAATCTTCATTTCAAAAAGTGAGCAAAAGTAAATTAAAAGTAGAGTGAAACAAAGTGAAATATTAAAGTAATGAAAGAAAAAAATGGCAATTACCCAAAAAACCTTTAAAAAGTATAAGTCAATGAATAATACTGTGGGATGTCTGATCAGAGAAAGAAAGAAAAGCTAAGGGAGTATATATTTGGTGATGCATATAAAAACCCTTGTGAACATTAAAAAACTGAAAAGCATTATATTCTCTCTCAAACTAATGCATGGAATTGGGCTAAGATAAAGTCATAGATGTTCATATTTTAAATATATTAATTGTTAACAATATATAAATGACAATAGTAGAAATAAAAATATCTATCTAGGCTTTAGTGTGATTTATATAGAATCACTGCCTAACATAAAGCCAAGTGCTCAGTAAAGCATATAATTAAATGCAAGATTGAATAATAAAGTTTCAAGGTTCGTGAGTTCAAAGTTACACAAAAGTAACTGGAAATTTTGTCATTGTTGTATTTTAATTCAAATAATGTTATGTGAAATGCACCCATGCATTTTTACTATTGTTCATTTCCTTACTTTTTAATGTTATTTCTCACCCAACGCCTCATTATTCTATTTCAGCTTCTCTAACAATGAATAAATCAGTGAAATTTAGTCCTTGGGGGTTTGGCAACTTTAATAAATTAAATAAGCAATAAAAATTAGGAAGCTGTCATTTTGAGCTTTGTACAGCAACATTGTGATTACAGTTGTGAGACAAACCCACAGACAGCTGAATTATTTCTTTTATTACTTTTCAATCATATGTAGGAAGGAGCATTTTGATATCTGCCAATCATGTCAACATACTCTGAACTCATGCCTCTTTTAAAATCCAAAACCTCTGTTTTTCTTGCTGTTTTTGTAATGTTGTATACATTTCACTGTTTTATGTTTGTTCCTTCTTAAAACAGGATAGGACATATTATAAACGGAGCTGTTATAGGGTGGATGAAGCTAGCTAACACAAATGTGAGGCGAAAAAAATTAAGGAGATATTATGGAGTATATGTAACTTATTACATCATAAAGCAAATTGCATTTAAGCCTGATTGGGAGAACACTGTTCAACTGTTTCCAAGTCACCACAGAAGTTAAAATTCAATAGTAAAGGTTGTGTCTCTTTCCTTTGTTCCTAAATGTGTCTAAATCATTTCAATTCCACTAACAATTTGTTCCAAAGGTAAAACTGAACTACATGTCAGTAGGAAGATATTTACATTTCCCAATGGAGACAATAAATAGGAACTGAAATACAACTTTAAACAAAGTTATACAAATGCCATTCAAAAGGTCACATTTCTGGTAAGTTTGTAGATAAACTGACTTATAAAGGATAGAAAAGAACAGATCTGTTTCAGGGCTAGATCTGATGGTAGTTTTTAAAAACAGCCTCTATTTCTAGTTGGAGGACCTCCTGGATCCATATATGATTTTCAGAGGTTTTCTAAAGTCTTTTGAAATTACATGCACCTTTTATCAGTGTATATGCCCATGCATATTTTGGGAGGAGATCTGTACTTATCTTCATATTTTCTGTAATCCAAATTAGGTGCCGGATCACGGAATCCCTGCATTCCCTAGGAATGCAGGTAGATAAAGAAAAATTTAGATTAAGGAAAACGAAGAGTTGCAATGAATTTTTTAACATAGCACCTGCACAAATATCCATTGCCATAGACAATTATTGAGGGTATATTTTATACATCCAAAGATTGCTTTTTGTATTTACCTATAACATTTCACTATGTTAAAGAAAACACAAAATAATCAGTATGTCACGTTTCACTGATCATTTGGAAGCTAGTTATCAAATAAATAAGAGGAGTTCGTTTCAAGCAGACCCAATAACATATTCTTTCCTACAAGCCTATTAGAGAGGAGTCAATAAAATAAATGTCTTCAGCCACCACAGAATTATCAATCTTAGTTGTTTTTTTTTTCTGCTTTGAATCAGCAAACATGCCAGTAATTGTGGATTCCTTGTAACCTTTAAAATATCAATCCATTCATAGCAAAAGGCAGGAAAAACGATGATGGAGCAGCTTAAGAATTAACAAGTATACACACACATACTTTGTATATATACATCACACACACACACACACACACACACACACAATTTGTCTTCGAAACTAAATATACAGGGTTTTTTTTCCCCACCAAAGTACAATGTTATATTTTTTCTTCTCTAGGAGTACACGAACAAAAATTAGCATTTAACAGTGAAAAAAAGTGACAAGAGAAAATATGTACTCATTCCTTCTTTTCTTGCTCTTGTACACAAGCTGCCTTTTCTCCTACTCATTTAATATTGCTGACTCTTTCTCCCTTCCTTTAAGCTACAGAGATAGGCTGTTTATCTTAAAATTGACCAATGATGAATTTTGGTAACTGCTGTCAAACAAGCTGGGCAAAAAAAACATGTTTAGTGGCTAGATATTTTCATCATTCTGTCACTCTGCTTGCATTTGGCAAGAAACGGGAAAGCAAGAGAGATGTTACATAGGAAAATAACTAGGACCTACTAAGGAATCACTGATAAAGAAGAATAATCAGAATAATTCATTTTCAACCTTCAAAGGAATTTTTCTGCCCTGGTCTGAATTTTATTATTTACTCAATAATAAAATTATTTTTAAGTAATAAAAAATAATATTTTTATAATTATTTTATAGTAAATAATTATATATCAATTAGTACTATTTTATTCTAACATTAAATATGTAATTTTAACCTAATTTGTACTTTCTAGTTCCACTATACTCTTTTATTCTTACCTAATGAGTCAAATTCCTGTTCTGAATAAAGATTGAAAGACATATGCATTTTATTTTCCATACCTAAGGATACTCTGTCCTAGAAGACTAAAAATTGATTATGAGAAAACCAGGTCTGTGTAGGCCACATATGGTTTATTGAACATTAATGAATTAAAATCCCAGGTTTACTCAATACGTTGTATGTATAAGGAAACAATATATTAATTTACACACAGTTGTAGTGATTCAAAATGACTACTGGCAGTATTAGGTTCTTTTTTTTTCTTTCCAATAATTATGTTACATTAAAATAAGCCAGCTGGTATAATGATGTTATTAGGCAGAAAATATATTCATAAAATTTGAAGTAGGTATACAAATACAATTATAATATCCAGAGGCACTGAATGGTAATGCAAATTATACTTTTTAGTTTTAGACAAACATTTAACACAAAGATGATTAATTTTGCCAAGTCAAGCTAAATTATTTTTCATTTGGAAAAGCACTAATGTAAAGCACTAAACCATTTGTTCTAAAATTTTGCAGCAGGCTTTTAAGTAACTTCTTTATCCATTTAAACTTTCTATATATAACAGTGAATATGTATCCTATAAAATTTGGAAAAGCATAAGACAAAAGTTTAATTTTCTTTTTTTTTTTTTACTTTAAAAGGACTGACAACCATTTTCAAACTATCATATTCTTAATTTCAAAAATGAACAAAACATCAAATTCAAAAGGGCTCTTTCATTTAGGAATAGATGTACTGAACTGGAATTACATCTGTTCAATTTGTTAGAATAGAACTCTTAAGCACGTGTGGTAGATTATTGTTTGCTGGATAAAATTTAAGGACTCCATTTGTTAAGCTTTATGTGCAAATTTTGTGACTCAAATTTTGGATGTAATAATGTGAGTAAAACAGATATAGCAGCAAATCATATTACTGCAAATGAAGACCCATTATATGATGTGTTTAAAATGTAAAATATTTTTATACATAACAATGTACTAAAAATAAGATGGTAAAGTTTCTTCATGGAAGGTATCATGCCTAATTCATCTTTGTAGACTGTAACAAAGTGCAAAGTACATTTAAAGACCCAAATAAAGGTTTTTGATATTTTTAAAAAAGCATATATTTAAATTAATAAAATATTTTAAAATCACTTTTTCCAGAAAAATTGGTGAATAAAATAGGTAATTGATTACAATGGTGGCTTGGCAAGTATGTTTATTCTTATCTATCCATATTTATATCTGGAAGAGAGGGAGGGAGGGAAGGAGAGAGACAGAGAGACAGAGACAGGAGCCTTTTTTTTTAATTTGAACCATCTAGCTCCATGTGTCCATGCTTCTTAGACCAGTAAGGTGATCAACTGAACTAGTAATCCAGAATACGCCAAAGTACATTATAACAATGATTCAAATACATGTACTGAATACTTCCGTATTACAGTGACATAATGGAACAAATTATAATGTACCACTTCTTAAAGAAGACCTCTTTAATCTGATGTTCTCTCAAAGAACCTTATAATTTCTTTCTCATATCCTTCCTAATCCTTGAAACTACTTCATTAATATCAGTCTCACTAGTCTTTAGGTCCCATGACAAGGCCAGATGATGCCTATACTGCTCATCAGTTTATCCTCTGATGACTGCAATGATTTCCTGATGATGACACAGCAGTGTCATGTAAATATACACCAAAAGTTCGTGACAGCACACAACAAACACAGGAAATTCAGGCTAGAATTTGAGGAATTAGAGCCAGCAGAATGCAATTATAGAATATTTTAAATAAATATTCAAGAAGAGTAGACTTTTTTCTTGCCCTATGGCATGCCTTTAAATTTTTTGCTGACTGCTAGACATTTATTACATAATAGAAATTGATAAATACAGGCCTTTAGTGGGAGAATTTACGTCAAGTTGGATAGAAGTTGGGCTGTTTTCATGTTTGCTGTAGGTATGGGTGCCAGAAGCTTCCAATTCCTCTATTGTACTTATTTTTATTTTCTGTCTGAGGTTGCCTATGCGCTGCTCTTTAGAGAAATCCTGTGTCTTGTTTTTCACCTGCATCCACTGTTATTATATTGCAGCTTTCTTGGTGTGGAAATAGTTGTAGAGGAAGACTGTTCTATAATCTTCTGAATGAATTTCAGTCCCTGGCTGTAGTCTATTTCTTTGAATCTCATTGCCCTGTTGACTGTACCTACACCCCCTTCAGTGAAACAGAAAGGCAGGAGGGGACTCAAATGGGAAGGAGCTCCCTTTCCCTAGCTGGGATACGTTTTCTGACAAGTTCTTTAGTCTGGGAGGTAGGCGTTTGTTAATAGAAGAGTCCTTGGCTGTGGACTGTTCTTATCAACTGAACTAAAACATTCATCTCTTCCACAGCTGTTAGAATATTACCCACCACTCAAGAGTCAGCCTAAATGCTACATTTTTCATGATGCTTTCAGGAAACAACCATCTCACTCACTAATTATACACTCTTAATTGGACCCACCTGGAAATTTCCTTTTATTTTTTTGACACATTAAATTTGACTTGTATTTAGTAATGTCAACTTTCAAAATTCCCAAATAGGGCTTCAAACTTCTAGAGAGAGATGATTTTGTTTTTAGAGCAGTTTTAAGATCATAGCAAAATAGGCAGGAAAGTACAGAGATGCTGCATACTCACTCAGCTCCCACACAAGCATACTTTCCCCCATTGTCAATACTCCCCACCAGAATGGTACATTGGCTACAACTGATGAACCTACACTGCCATCTCATTCACCCAAAGTCCATAGTTTACACTATAATTCACTTTTGGTGTTATACATTCTATGTGCTTTGACAAAGGTATAACATGTAACCATCATAATACTATCATTCAGTATATTTTCATTGCCTTAAAAATCCTCTGTCTTCCACCTATTTATCCCTCTCTGAATCCCCAACCCCTAGGAACCACTGAACTTTTGGCTTCCATAGTTTTGGCCTTATCCAGAATGTCATGTGTTTGCAATCATACAGTACAGAGCCTTTTCAGATTAGCTTTCACTTAGTCATATGCATTTAAGGTTCCTCCATGTCTTTTCATGGCCTGATAGTTCATTTCTTTATAGTGTGCCTTGAAGTTGGGTAGCGCTAGTTCTCCAATTTAGTCTTTCTCCTTTAATATTGGTTGTCTAGACTGTCTATTCTGTCTTTTATTTCTCCACTTAAGTTTTAGAATCACTTTGTCAATATCCACAAAATAAGTTGCTGAGATTTTGAGGGGAACCACACTGAAACTGTAGATCAAGTTGGGAAGAACTGGTGTCTTGACAATATTGAGTCTTCCCATCTATGAACATGGAATCTCTCTGCATTCTTTTATTCTTTGATTTCATTCATCAGAGCTTTACAGTTATCCACATGTAGATCTTGTACATGTTTTGCTAGATTTAATACTTAAGTACTGTTAAGAGAGTAGATCTTGTTATGCTTCCTTTACCACAATAAAAGTTAATAACAAAACTAGGAACCAATTTCTGAGAAATGAGAAAAAGTCACAGAATTAGGTTATGTTTTTTTCTTTCTTTGCATTCAATGGGAAGACAACGTCTAGGAAAATAACTGAGCCTTTCATTTCTTTCCATAAGAAAGTGGCATTTATGTGTACATGTAAGACCAAAGATAACTTTGATTTTCCTACTTACTGAATCTTTGCTATTTGCCAGACCCTATTCTAAGTGTTTTACATGTAGTAGTAGTTTCCTACCTAATATATGAGTTGGAAGTATTATCCAACTTAAGTATGTGGAAACTCACGCCCTCTCTAGGTTTAAAAAGCTTGCTCAAAGTCACACAGATAACAACTGGCTGAAGTCTGGCTCCAGAATTGATACTTCTAACATCCTCACTATCCTGCCTTTTGTAGTTCTCAAAATTTCATATTTTTAAACCATTTATATTGGATTAAAAATTCACATTATAGTTTTTTTGATCAAAATATACGACTGGAGAGTACTCTCACACATCATAGAGATTTCTAAAGATGACACTCCAAAAATATACTATGTTCCTAGAAATCAACCTGCAATACAATGCAAGATTTAAGACCTAGAAGTATGCTATGTGGCATAAACAAACATATTTACATTCTTTATATCCATACTATACCTTTCTTTTCTTTATTGAAATAGAAATTCAATAATTTCTATTGAAATAAAATTCACATACCACAGAAGTCACTCATTTCAAGTGTACTCATTTCAGTCACTCATTTCAATGATTTTTTGGTATGACACAGATACATCACAATAAATTTTACAACATTTCATCACCTCAAAAAGAAACTCTGGGGGCTTCCCTGGTGGTGCAGTGGTTGAGAATCTGCCTGCCAATGCAGGTGACACGGGTTCGAGCCCTGGTCTGGGAAGATGCCACATGCCGTGGAGCAACTAAGCCCGTGCACCACAACTACTGAGCCTGCGCGTCTGGAGCCTGTGCTCCACAACAAGAGAGGCGGCGACAGTGAGAGGCCCACGCACCACGATGAAGAGTGGCCCCCGCTCGCCGCAACTAGAGAAAGCCCTCACAGAAACAAAGACCCAACACAGCCAAAAGTAAATTAATTAAAAAAGAAACACTGTACAATTAAGCGATCAGCCTCTTATTTTCTCATCTTCCTCACTTCCAGCCCTAAGCAACCATCAATCTGTTTTGTCTCTATAGATTTTCCTACTCTGGACTTTCATGTAAATGGAATCATAATACACGGACTTTACTTGAATGGCTTCTTTCATTATGATTTTAAGGTTCATACAAGTTGTAGCATGTACCAGTACTTTGGTCCATTGTAGGGTTGAATAATATTCTATTTTATGGATATGCCACATTTGTTTACCCATCCACTGATGGATATTTATGTTGTTTCCAACATTTGGTAGTTACCAGTAATGCTGCTATAAATAATCTTGTGCAAATTTGTGTGTGTATGTTTGGGTATGTGTTTTCATTTCTCTTGGGTATATAACTAGGACAGGAATTGCAGGGTCTCTCTTGATAACTATGTTTAATCATTTGAGGAAATGTCACACTGCTTTCCAAAAAGGTTGCACCATATTTCATTTTCATCAGCGGTGTATGAATGACAGTTCTCATTTTTCTGCATCCTTGCTAACACTTATTATTTGACTTATCAATTCAATTTCACTTCTAACATCCTAAGGGTGTGAGGTGATAGCTCATTGTGTTTAGTTACATTGCCCTGATGGTTAATGATGTTGAACACACTTTCATGTTCTTATTGGCCAGGTGTATATCTTTATTGGAAAAACGTCTATTCACATCCTTTGCTCATTTTTTTAAGCTTTTTATTGTTGAGCTATAAGAGTTCCTTATATATTCCAGATATAAGTCCTTTATTGGATATATGATTTGAAAATATACTTTCCCATTCTCTGGGCTACACTTTCTTTACAGTGCCCTTTGAAGCACAGAAGTTGTACTGGTGAAGTCCATTTTTTGTTGTTGTTGCTCATACTTTTGGTGTCATAGCTGATAATCCTTCGCCAAATTCATGAAGACTGGCCTCTGTTTTCTTCTAAGAGCTTTATAATTTTAACTCTTACATTTAAGTCTTTGAAGCATTCGGAATTAAATTTTGTATATGGCAGTAGGCAGGGTTCCACCTCCATTCTTTGCATGTGGCTATCCAGTTGTCCCAGCACCATTGGTTGAAAAGACTATTCTTGCCACATTGAGTGGTTTTGGCACCTTTGTAGAAAAATCACTTGACAATATACGTGCAGTTTATTTCTGGACTCGATATTCTATTCTATTGATCTATGTTTATCCCTGTGCCAGTACCACACTCTATTATCCATTTTAACATAAGGTCACAAAATGGAGAAGACAGAGCTTTCTGACAGAACATTAAATTTCCATGTATGTGCCACTGAATTAAATATAACATTTGATTACATGTATTAAAGATCCTTGAAACTAACAATGAATAAATACAAAGAACATACAGCATGAAGCGATCTTCCATATTTTGTATAATACTCTTTGTGCCTTCCATTAATATTCTTACCACATGGCAACATGTAAATCTATATTTATTTTAATCAGGGAAGTAACTACCTAGTATCTAGTGGACTCTATACTTAATTCTAGGGGATTTACTATTCAGACTTGGTCCTTAAATTTGCCATTTTATAGGATACTATCTACTGTAACATTTCCCATTGACACTTCTCTAGCCTTTTTCAGTATCTTGGATTTTTCTTTCTACAAAAAAATTTCCCACAAAGTGTTCCTCTTTCAAATGTCTTCCGTATTTTTAATCTATTCTCAATCATGCTTATTTTTTAACCAAGCAATCTAAAATCACAAACAATAAAAAACTCATTCTACCCTTCATGAAATACTTAATGGTTCACTAAGTTATCACTATATGCCCTTTAGTCTAATCTAAGACCATATCACTTGCATCCATGTTTAGGGAGAATAGAATAGACAAGTATAGGTGCATGGTATATGCTGACACTTTAAAATTGGATTATTTCCTTCATGTTTTGTACTACAGTCAAGAACTTGTTTTGATACAGAACTCCTCCCTCTCTATAGAGACAAGCTTTTCTTCAAAGATATATACCCAAGGAAAATCTTCAAGCCATATTACCTATTTTATTTATATAGGTAATTCAAGAATGTCCTTGAAGGCTTAAGGCAAAAGATTCTCATTTATCTCCCTCAAGGAAATCCTGTCTACAATATAGAATGTGAAATTATTTTCCCATCTCTGCAAAAGTAGCCTACCTGATAACAACAGCAAACATTTACTTACTGAGAGCCTAGAATTTACCAGTTAATGTTGTAAATAATTTACATGTAGTAACCGAGGAAGGAACTTTTATACTAATTTTAAAGATGAAAAAATTAAGATACAAAATCTTTAAAGGAATTATTCAATGCCACACACTTGAGAGGTGGAGGAACCAAGATTTTAGCTCTAGCTAATTGGCCTAGCTTTATAATTATTTTAGTATTATCAAATTATTTTAAGACGAAAGATATGAACATATTATTTCTTATTTTACGATTTTATCTATGTGAATGTATCTGCAATCCAAGAGGCGGATGAAGAGAAAAAGAAAGTACATTTAAGGAGAGTCATGAGGCAGATATGATAGATTATTTAAATGCATGATTAATTTTAATCCTTAAAATAATTATAACAACATTATAATGACTTGTATTCATGGAGCTCTGATTGGTATACACTCTGAAAACAACTTTGTATATAAGAATTTACTTAGTCTCTCCATTAACCTATATAAATAATAACACAGATGAGGACCACCTGGCCTATGCCATTGCATTGCCCAATGCCTCAAAGCTTCTCACTTTATATGTAATATAATCTCTAAATAATTAGAGTTGACAATGAGTTTTATTATTAATAAGAAGAATATTAATAAATTGTAGGAAACCATAATGTTGACATTATGGTTTGTTTGCATGCCCTTTTTTATGGAATTCCACTCATAATCTCTTATATTAATATTTCAAAAACCTCAGCAAAAAAAAAAAACTACAGCAATGCATTTATATCAACTGGTAAATGTTAAATTCTAATCAGTTTAAAATTTTTATTCCAGACCCCTTATTTCAAGCTATAGACCTTAGTCTTCACATCAATTTCAAGGTTTTAGAAGCTCACAAACTATTAAATATTGTTTATATAACTGATAATTCCTGTTTCTTATTGTTTTCCACACTATACTAATTATGTAACAAATGTTTACAATGCCCCAAAGTTATAATACCAGTTCGTTATACTAAAATGTTCTTTTTTTTTAACTGACATAACTTCAACACATAGTGATAAAGAAAATTTATATTTGAGATACAAAATATTTTAACATGACAAAAAATACATCTAAAACACTATCATTGCTACATATAACTATAAATCAGTACAAATAGTTTTATCTAAATCATGTTTATTATAATTCATAGTTTTATATACATAGACCCACCATAATCACAATTTCTCACACAATATACACAATATATACTTATTCATACAAAAATTCATTTTTAAATATCCTTTTTTTTTTTTTACCAGATGGATCAAAAAATGTACTTTGAGGCTTGAAGAAGATCTTAAACAAAAATCAAGAAAATTATCAGTAAAATAGTAACAATATTTCTCAAATTGATCCTCATGCATTAAGATTTAATTTTTAAATATGCATATTAGTAACTCTTTGTGATTTTTTTTTTTAATTGAGAGTTCCCTAGGCAGAATAATTGGTCCTAAAGTTCTTTTGTTAAGATATGTAACCACAATTAACAAATTCTGACTGATGGTCAGGTTGTGCTAAATACCAGAATGTTAGAGAAGTACTTTTCCTTGAGTTGGTGAGCTACACGTGGAAGTTATACATTCACGTAGTTGGGTGGTGGCTGTAAGTGGATTATTATTTTCATTCATTTAGCTTTATTTTCTTTAAATTTTTTTTCTAAGACATACAGAGACTTTAATGATCATCTACCCAGTGAGTATAAACCTTTAAACTCAATTAGAATGTTCGGAGGAAAATTAAGAATAAACACACATTTAAATTAAATAGAGCTAATAACTTTACATAGTAAAGGGGTTATTTTTCCTTGTGACAACTGCTTCTTGATTCGTATTTGAATCCAGATGATCTATCTTATCTTTTTCTACTTTATGCCTTATTTCTTGATGGGCATAAATATAAATAATGAGTCACCTGAATTTATTATTTTAAATCAATTAATCATAACAGTTTAGAAAAATTTTCAAAACATTTCAAACATTCAATATTTGTCCACTTGAAACAAACAAATTAGGTTACTTTCCTGTAAGTTATTCTGTATGTAATTACCACAGAAATCTCTTTTAATGTGAAATACGCTTGATATCCAATTTTTAAAATATATTTGTTGACTTAAATAAAACATCTAGGGCAATAAAAAAGTATATAACTTTATAGATTACTTATGTCTTGTGGGATCTAATCACAACATATTTACTGATTTCCTTCTCTGTTTTAAGCCTACCCTTTTAAAATTCAAGGGTAATAAGACCATCTCGCCTCAGATCTCTTACAAAATATTAATTACTAACCTCACTTTAAGTGGGCAAATACTTTCTAACAACAGAAATTTGTATGCCTGTCCCATGTTAATAATCAAAATGTTGAACTTGATTTAATGGTAATACTCTTCCTTAGCCCAGCCACAGGGAGTGTTAGTGGGAGCTGTATTAAGTGAAAAGTACTGTGATGGGCTCCTCTGTCCTTCCACAGTCCAGTGAGTTTCTACTCTTCCTCCTTCTGGTCTGGGGTTGCTCAGAAGGTATGAATGGTTGGAGGGGGAAAAGAGTTAAGGGGGTCAGAGAGTTCTTACTTGCCTGGTTTTGTTGAGACATGTCTGCTTTCAGGATCTGATTGTGTTTAAAGCTGATTTCTTTTTTTGCCTGGATTTTAGTAGCTATGTAGATCTCTTCTCATGCATACACATCATTAGAATGTTCTCACTTATAGTTACCTTAAAATGGTCAACTGTAGCCAGTGGTGTTCAGGGGCTAGCATTTGCCAGCCCATGAGGGACAGCTGTTAGATTTTCGTGAATTTTGTGAGCAGTTTACTAAACAATGCCATTATTAAAAACTAAAAAAAAGAAGGAGATAATAAAGATCATAGAGAAAATAAAATAGGGCTTAAAAAAATACAAAAATAGCAATAAAACCAAGAGCTCATTCTTTGAAAGGGTATACAAAATTGACAAACCTCTGGCCAGGCTCACCAAGTAGAAAAGAGAGAAGACACAAATAAACAAAATAAGAAATGAAAGAGGAGAAATCACAACTGATACCACAGAAACACACACAAAAAAGAATACTTTGAACAATTATATGCCAACAAATTTGACAACCTAGAAGAAATGGACAACTTTCTAGAAACACACAGCCACCAAAACTGAATCAAGAAGAAATAGATAATTTGAACAGACCAATCACTAGAAGTGAAATAGAATCTGTAAAAAAAAAACAAAAAACAAAAAAAAACTCCCTAAACAAAATTCCAGGACCAGATGGCTTCACAGGCAAATTCCACCAAACATACAAAAAAGAACTTATATTGATCCTTCTCAAACTCTTCCAAAATATTGACAAGGAAGGAACACATTCTATGAAGACATTCTATGAAGCCACCATCATCCTGATACCAAAACCAGACAAAGAAAATTAAGGGTCAATATCTTTTTTTTTTTACATCTTTATTGGAGTATAATTGCTTTACAATGGTGTGTTAGTTTCTGCTTTATAACAAAGTGAATCAGTTATATATATACATATGTTCCCATATCTCTTCCCTGAAGGCCAATATCTTTGACAAATATAGATGCAAAAATTCTCAACAAAATATTAGCAAACAGAATCCAATAACACATTAAAAAGGTCATACACTACGACCAAGTTGCATTCATCCCAGGGCCACAAGGATGGTTCAACATACACAAATCAATCAGTGTGATACACCACATCAACAAAAGACAAAAAACACACGATCATCTCAATAGACGCAGAAGGACCATTTGAGAAAATTCAACATCCATTCATGATAAAAACCCTTGTGAAAGTGGGTACAGAGGGAACATCTCTCAACATAATAAAAGCTATCTATGACAAACGCACAGCCAATATAATACTCAAGGGTGAAAAGCTGAAAGCCTTTCCGCTAAAATCTGGAAAAAGACAAGGATGCCCACTGTCAGCACGTGTCTTCAACATAGTATTGGAAGTCCTAGCCACAGCAATCAGACAAGAAAAAGAAATAAAAGGTATTCAAATTGGTAGGGAAGAGGTAAAACTGTCATTACATGCATATGTTATGATGCTATATATACAAAACCCTACAGACTCCACACAAAAACTACTAGAACTGATAAACAAATTCCACAAGATAACAGGACACAAGATTAACATACAGAAATTGGTTGCATTTCTTTACACTAACAATGAAATATCAGGAAAAAAATGTAAACAATCCCTTCTAAAAGTACATCAAAATAATAAATTAAAATACTTAGGAATAAGTCTTACCAAGGAGATGAAAGACTTATATGCTGAGAACTGCAAAACATTAATAAAGGAAACTGAAGATGATTCAAAGAAATGGAAAGATATCCCAAGCTCTTGGACTGGTGAGTTAATATTGTTAAAATTGCCATACTACCCAAAGCAATCTACAGATTTAATGCAATCCCTATCAAATTACTAATGACTTTTTTTTAATACACAGAACTAGAAACAATAATCTAAAATTCATATGCAACAATAAAAGACCCATAATTGCCAAAGCAAACCTGAGGAAAAAGAACAAAGCAGGAGGCATAACCATCCCAGATTTTGGACAATCCTAAAAAGCTACAGTAATCAAAACAGTGTGGTATCAGCACAGAAACAGACAAACAGATCAATGGAACAGAATACAGGGCCCAAAAATAAACCCACACACCTAATGCAGCTCTCTCATCTTACAGATTAATAAGTAAAGCCCCCCAAAATAAGAGTTTGGCCTTAGCTCTAATTAGCAATTAATTTTTGACAAAGGAGGCAAGAACATACAATGAAGAAAACAGTCTCTTCAGCAAATGGTGTTGGGAAAGTTGGACAACTACATGTAAATCAATTAAGTTAAAACACACCCTCACACAATACACAAAAATAAACTCAAAATGGCTTATAAGACAGGACACCATAAAACTCCTGGAAAAGAACATAGGCAAAACATTCTCTGACGTAAATCGTACAAATGTTTTCTTAGGTCAGTCTCCCAGGGCAATAGAAATAAAAGCTAATATAAACAAATGGGACCTAATCAAGCTTATAAGCTTTTGCACAGCAAAGGAAATAATAAACAAAATGAAAACACAACCTACAGATTGGGAGAAAATATATGCAAATGATGCAACCGATAAAGGCTTCATTTCCAAAATATACAAACAGCTCATACAATTCAATAACAGAAAAACAACCCAAGTGAAAAATGGGCAGAAGACCTAAATAGACATTTCTCCAAAGAAGACATACAGATGGCCAAGAGGCACATGAAAAGCTGCTCAACATCACTAATTATTAGAGAAATGCAAATCAAACCTACAATGAGGTACCACCCTCCACCGGTCAGAATTGTCATTAAAAAGTCTACAAATAATAAATGCTGGAGAGGGTGTGGAGAAAAGGGAACCCTCTTACACTGCTGGTGGGAAAGTAAATTGGTGCAGCCATTGTGGAAAACAGTATGGAGTCTCCTCAAAAAACTAAGAATAGAGTTGCCATATGATCCAACAATCCTACTCCTGGGCATACACCCACACAAAACTCTAATTTGAAAAGATGCATGCACCCTTATCTTCATAGCAGCACTATTTACAATAGCCAAAACATGGAAACAACCTAAATGTCCATCAACAGATGAATGGATAAAGAAGATGTAGTATATATATACAATAGAATATTAACCATTAAAAAGACTAAAATAATGCCATTTGCAGCAACTGGATGGACCTAGAGATTATCATACTAAGTAAGTCAGAAAGAGAAAGACAAGTACTATATGGTATCACTTATATGTGGTATCTAAAATATGACACAAATGAACATATCAATGAAACAGAAGCATACTCAAGGACACAGAGAGCAGACTTATGGTTGCCAAAGGGGATGGAGGAGTGGAGGAGGGATGGTTTGGGATGAGCTGTTGCAAACTATTACATATAGGATGGATAAACAAAGTCCTACTGTATAGCACAAGGATATATATTCAATAGCCATAATGAAAAGCCATAATGATAAGCCATAATGGAAAAGAATATGAAAAAGAATATATATATATGTACAACTGAGTCACTTTGCTGTACAGCAGAAATTAACACAACACTGTAAATCAACTATACTTCAATAATTTTTTAAAAAATTAAAATATGGAAATATTATTTTAAAAATAAACATATCAAGTATGCAATACTTCCTACTTATTTTATTATATTGTACTATTTTACATGCTCTTGAAGTTATTCATGGCTCTTGTCCCTGTTTGATGAAAACATTACATAGTGGTGTGCTATAGCACACCTCTTCAAGAGGCAGCATTCAATGATGTCAATTTGGTAGCTTAAGTTCTAAAGGGTGGGAGTATTTATACCACAGAGATGAGAAAACACTATCAATCAGGGCTTTATTTTTTAATTATCTAGATTTAATACAGTAATGAATAAAATATTAATGCACATAAAACTAAGGTGTGTCATGTATAGATATTACAGATATTACTTTCTGAATAGCTCAAAAATTGAGAAAATTTTTTCTAGTATTCATAAAATATTCTAAGATGTAGAAAATATGCCATGTGGAAAAAATAAAGTTCTGAAATATTCATTGTTTCACTTTCATCTTATTAATGTAAATGAAAATATCAACCAACATTTACATTGGAGCTACATTATTTTATCAATTACAACCATCTTTAGGCTACAGATACAAGTTAGGCAAAAATCCATAAAAGCATTTTATGAGAATCAATGGACTACATGGAATTTATAATAAGCAATATTGTATATTATTTGTCAAATTGGTACTCCATATCCCATTGATAAGTAGAATTTATAATAAGTCTATGTGCATATATACATGCTTTTTTCCAGAGAAGCAGTGGTTAAACCTTACTAGCACATCACAGGACATACATGTCTATACATGTTCTTCCTGATGACTTATTCCTTCCAAAACCCTAAGAATCCAGTTTCTCACTACTCGGCCCTATGGACTTAAGGACGTAACAAATACCAGGTTTCTGTGAATGTGATCAATTATGTAGTTGACTGGAAATATACATGGGTCCTTTGCACCAGAAAATTCTGGGAATGCAGGTGGATACTAACACTTCAGCAACTTCACCTTTATTATTGTCATTTGAAAGGTTAAACTGCATGTCTCTTTAGCTTAAGTTTTAAAGGTAGAAATCAGAAACTAGCCTTTCCTCTCCCCAATAGAAAATGAATCACATATTAAATATACCAAATAATCCATAGAGAAGTCCTTCTCACTAAACTTGAGACCATTATAAAACATATTACATATATTCCAAGTAATTCAACCTAAACAATAATGAGGTATTATAGTATTTTCTGTCACAATCTCCCCAGTGTCATTAACTAGTGATATATTGTTTTATCATTAAGGAAAAATTAAACTACATGAACCAGGTGTTGTATATAAAGAAAGAATAGCACAGTATTACTTCTAGAAAACTAGTTATAAAAAGTCATTTATAGATTACATATCAAACTTTATGATTTTTAATGTAACTACAATCTACTGGACATTTACTGTGTCCCACATACTACACTAAGCACCTTACACCAACTCTGTAAGAATAATTATTTCCATATGTAGATATACAGGAATATGTTTAAACAAATACACAAACACACACACACAGACACACACACAATGTTTCAAGATTACATAGTAAGGAAGAATTGGGAAACAGTTTTGTCAAAATTTCAAGATACCTAAGTAAGGATTAGAGCTTAAAATTTAACACACATGTAAACATTTAAAAAGGAAACCACAGTGTAAATCTTTGAAGTAGAATATTTTATGAAAGTAACTCAACTTCATCTCCATCAAATTTCCTATCCAGACAGGAGGTTATGAAGACACACATATTCACACACAGGGACACATGATAACCTGAACATAGATTTTTGAAGAGCTAAAAATAACCTTGGAGGTTTTTAAATTCAGCTTTCACCTTATAGATTAAAAAGTAAAGCACAAAAAGGAAGTTTGGCCTTAGCTTTAATTAGCAGAACCAGAAACTCTGGCTCTTAGAGCATTTTTTTAAGCTTAACTTATAAAACTTATGACATTAATATAATACTCTATCAAGTCAATATGCTTTTCAGTTACATATCAGGAAAAAAATTTAATATAATGACAACTTCTCTTGTTAAAGCATGTTTATATTTCATTTTTAATATGGTATCTAGTCTTGTTCAAAAAGTAGATAATGAAATTCAGGATCTATTCTCAAAATGCATTTTATAATCTCTGTAAAACTACTGTGAATATGAACTAGGGTATTTTACTTTGAATTCTTGTATTCAAAGGATGTTAGAGGACAAATTTACAAATTACAGTAATTCCTTTGTATGAAAACTCAGGCTAATGACTAGAATTTGGATAGCAAAAAAGCTGAATTACACAACTGAGTTAGAAATGGCCACTTAGGCTTTTTAGCCTGTCTGTCTGAAAGCAGTAGAAGCAATTTAACCAAACAGTGTAAAGAGAGTGACAGACGAAAAGCACATCAATCCCAGTAGATCTGGCATGACTTGAATGACAAAATCTATCACAGTGAATCAAAAGCACAATGTGAAAGGGAAACAGACAGACTTGATTTACATGCCCACTCCATCAGAGCAAAGGTAACAATTGAAGAAGTCATCTACTTGGAACACAATTTAGCCGTAGAGGAAGAGCATCAGTCCAGCACAGCCCCCAAATGACACAGCAATAGAAATCCTACATCTGACTTTCAGCCATTAGCTAAATCATTTAGACTTTAGAACAACCTATGGAAAGTTTAGATACAGCACTTTAAAAGTAAGATTTTTGTACTTTCTCAGTAACTTTTAAAATTCCATTAGAAAATTATTGGAAAATATATTATTGAAGTGTTCAAATTAGAGAAAGGACATATTAAATATTTATGTGTCTAATGTAGCTATACTTCGAATCTTTGTAAGATTAGTAAAGGATCACTCATTACTATATACAGCATCTTATTTTTAGATATTCACCATACATTTAAAAACCCAGGAAATAGTGTAAACTGATCCTTTCCTTTTCCCATAAAGTCTTTGTTTTAAACTTTGAGGTATACTTAATATACAAAAAGTTGCACATATTTAATATATACATTTTGATAAGTTTGGCCATTGCATACATCCATGATACCATCACCACCAACAGGGTAATAAAGGTATCCATCACCTTCAAAGTGTTTCCTGTATTTGTGTGTGTGTGTGTGTGTGTGTGTGTGTGTGTGTGTGTGTGTGTGCGCGCGTGTATTAAGGACACTTGGCATGAGATCTATACTCCTGAGATGTTTTTAAGAGCACAATACCATATTAAGTTTAAACTCTATGTTGTACAGATCTCCAGAACTTATTCATCTTTATAACCACCAATTTATAACTATTGAGAAACAACTCTCCATAACCCCTCCCTTTATCCCCCAGCAATCACCATTTTATTCTGCTTCTATGAGTTTGACTATTTAGATAATTCAAATAAATAGAATCATTCAGTATCTGTCATTCTATGACAGACTTAATTCATTTAGCATAATTCTTTCAGGTCTGTCTATGCTGTCCTAAATGGTAGGATTTCTTTCTTTTTAAAAACTGGGTAATATTCCATTATATGCATATACCACATTTTCTTTAGCCATTCATCTGTTGATGGACATATGGCTTGTTTTTTTATCTTAGCTCTTGTGAATAATGCTGCAATAAACATGAGAGTGCAGATGTCCCTCCAAAGTTCTGATTTAAATTCTTCTGGATATATACCCACAGGGACTTCTGGATTACATGGCAGTTGTATGATTTTTTGAAGAAACTCTGTACTATTTTCCATAGAGGCTGTGCCATTTTACATTCTCTTCAACCATATACAAGGGTGCAAATTTCTTAACAACCTCACCAGCACTTGTCATTTTTTAATAGCCATTCTGTTACGAGGTGATATCTCACTGTGATTTTTACTTGCACTTTTCTGATGATTAGTGATGTTAAGCACCTCTTCATATACCTGTTGGCCATTATATATATATATATATATTCTTTGGTTAAATGTTCAAATCCTTTGCATTTATTGGGGTTATTTGTTTTTGTTTTGGTGCTGCTGAGTTGTAGGAGTTCTTTATATATTGACTTATAGGAGTTTCTTACCCAATATATGTTTTACGAAGATTTTCTTTCATTCCTGCATTGTCTTTGCATTCTACTGTTTCCTCTGTTGTGAAATTAAATTCACATTTCTGATCAATCGGCCAGGGAAGAAATAAGAAATCAAAGGGGAAGTCAAAAAATAGAGACAAATGAAATGAAAACACAACATACTGTACCAAAACTTATGGGATACAGTAAAAACGGTTCTAAGAGGGAAGTTTACAGTGATAAATGCCTACATTGAGAAAGAATTAAGATCTCAGATAACCTAACTTATACCTCAAGGACCTAGAAAAAGAACAAAGTGAGCCCAAAGTTAACAGAAGAAAGGAAATTATAAATACTACAGTAGAAATAAATGAAGTAGAGACTAGAAGAACAGAAAAGATCAATAAAACTAAGAGTTGGTTCTTTGAAAAGATAAAATTGTCAAGCCTTTAGCTAGACTAACCAAGAGAAAAAGAGGACTGAAATTATAAATAAGTTATTGCAATTGATTTAATTGATAAAAAAGAAATAAAAGCATCTTAGAGACTACCATGAATAATTATATGACAAATTAGACAACCCAGAAGAATTAGATAAATTTCTATAAACCTACAGCCACCTATTAAGACTGAATCTTAAAGAAACAGGAAATATGAACAGACCGATAACAAGTAAGGAGACTGAATCAGTAATCAAAAATATGCCAAAAGAAAGCTCGGATCAGATGGCTTCACTGGTTAACTCTTACTTAAATAGTAGAATTCATGTCAATCTTTCTCAAACTCTTCCAAAAAATTGGAGAAGATCATTCCCAGACTCATTTTAGGAGGTCAGCATTTCCCTGATCATCAAAGATAAGGACACCCCAAGATAAGAAAATTACAGGCTAATATTTTTGATAAACATAGAACGAAAAATTCAACAAAAATTCTAGAACACCAAATTCAACAGCATGTTAGAAGGAACATACATCATAATCAAGTGAGATTTACCCCTAGGATGCAAGGATAGTTCAATATAGGCCATATATGACAGGCCCACAGCTAACATCATATTTAATGGCAAAAAGTTGGAAGCTTTTCCTTTAATATCAGAAACAAGACAAGGATGCCCACTCTCACTATCACTATTCAACATAGTACTAGAAGTTCTAGCTAAAGCAAGTAGGCAAGAAATGAAAGGCATCCAAATCAGAAAAAAATTAAAGTCTCTGTTTGCAGATGACATGATCTTCTATATAGAAGACCCAATAGACTCCAAAAGTAAAAACAAACAAACAAAAAAAGCCATCTCTTAGAACTAATATATTGCAGGATACAAAAAAAGTTAACACGCTACAAATATGTGTGTGTGTGAGTCTAATTGAATCACTTTGCTGTACACCTTAAACTAACACAACATTGTATATCAACTATACTACAACTAAAAAAAAAAAATCAACATACAAAAATCAGTTCTATTTCTATGCACTAAAAACAAACTGTCTAAAAAGGAAATGAAAACAATCCCATTTACAATAACATCAACATGATTACAATATTTAGGAATAAAGTTAACCATGGAGATTAAAGATTTGTAGACTAAAAACATTGATGAAAGAAATTAAGGACACAAATAAGTGGAAAGACAACTGATGTTCATGGATTAGAAGACTAAATATTGTTAAAATAACCATACTACCAAAGTGATCTACAGATTCCATCTTATTCCCATCAAAATTTCAAGGAAAAAATTTATATCACTAAAAAGAAAATCCTAAAAATTCAAATGGAACAACAGAAGACCAAGCATAGCCAAATAATCTTGAGTGAAGAACAAAGCTGAATATTTACACTTCTGATTTCAAAATATATTACAAAGCTATAGTAATCTAAACACAAAGACATATATATATAAACCAAAGAAAACAGAATAGAAAGCCCAGAAATAAACTCATAGCTATACAGGCAATTGATCTTTGATCAGGGAGCCAAGAATACACAATGGGGAAAGAATAATCTCTTCAAGAAATGGTACTGGGAAAACTGGATTTTCCAATGCAAAAGGATGAAATAGGATGCATATCTTACACTGTATACAAAAATAAACTCAAAACAGATTAAAGACTCAAACATAAGACACAAAACTGTAAAAATTCTTAAAAAACAGGGGAAAAGCTTCATGACACTGGTCTTGGCAGTGGTTTCATGGACCTGATACCAAAAGCACCGGCAACAAAAGCAAAAATAGGCAAATGGGACTATATCGAACTAAAAAGCTTTGATAAGAAAGCAAAGAAAACAATCCTATAGTTTTTTTTTTGTTTTGTTTTGTTTTAATCAACTCCACCTTCATTTGTGGAGAGTCTCTATCCCTATTCTTCTCTTCCACCTCCATCTCTTGTCTCATTGTCTTTTTCCTACTCAGATCTTTCATCCCCATTGCTTCCTTCTAAATTACACAGCCTTACAGTTAATCATTTTAATGTGCAGATTAATTCTGGGTTTTCACGTTCTGTCCTCAGCTGACAGAAATGAAGGAAGACAAGATACCAACTGAGTTTCAGACTAGACAGCTGAAATAAAAACGAATTGGCCTCTTGATAATGCTGTAGCTGCTTAATTTGTAATAAATTTTCTCACTTAAAAACACTTGTCCATTTTTTCAGTAATTCTTAAGTTTTTTTTCAATTATCCTAATTTATCTGGGTAAAGAATTTTCCAGGGTGGTTCCTTGCTCCAGGATGTTGATGGGGTACGTGGGATATGGTGCTAACTCTGTTCTGTGAATAATGTGATATTATCTAAGTGTGGAAGATCTTTTCACATATGTGTTTTGCGTATTTCCTGAGTAATTATCAATTTTAATATCTGAACAGAGACACACAGACCTTTCAATATTGGGCAAGGAAAGAAGTGTCTTGTAAAATCTACATCATGGGTCTGATTTCTCAACTTTACTTTTGCCACTCTGTTGTTATAATAGATAAATAAAATATATTAAATAGACATTTGCAAATTTTGATATTATATAAATTGTAAATAACAAAAGTTTCTAGGTTTCCAAAGGACTTCCAGCATTAGTTATTTCCTAGAAAGTAAATTATGTGGGACTGATTTTCCTTAAAGACAGAATGAAGAATCAGAATGCAATATTTTATTATTGAAGAAGGATCAAGCTGAGAGTAAACAAACAAAACCTTACTTTTGAAAAGTCACTCATGCAACTGATGAAACTGTAAAATGTAGACTAAAGTCTTCTTTGACTTCAGTGGAATAGGACATTCGAGATAAATTGTTAGGAAGTAGTACTTCAAAACAAATGCTAGAGAAAAAAACTCAAAATCTACGACATTCAGATATGGCTAAAGAATGAAACATTTTAAAGAAACACCTTTAGCATAGTTTTCTTGCTTTATAACTTTAAATCTTTGGAACATTTGAAATTTTACTTCAACAAAAAGGCATATTACTCAACTTTAAAAGTTCAAAGACTTTAGGGAAGTGTGATAGTTTCTCTTTATTCTCTTCAAATATTGTATAGGCAGAATTTATGATAAAGAAAGGAATTCAAATAACAAAATAAGAAATAAAATTTTGTATCTACTGAAACTCACAGCATTCAGTATATCCTCTACACTATGTATTCAAAGGTAGTATCGGTTTCTAAGAAAAATCTTACTGTTTTTTCTCTTGATAATTAATGTACTTTGTTTTCTCTTGATAATTAATGTAATTTGCAAATGACCAGCCAATACAGAACCTAAAAATAATCAATTTGCTCATTTTTCTGCCTATTAAATGGTGTCATACCTGTACTCTGTACATCATTTTGAATCTCTAAGGAAAATCAGATTTTATGACTATTTGTCGCATTTTCTCACATTCAAACGTTATTCTAAATAGTCTACTCCCCACCCTCACCCTGAACTCACAAACACACAGAATTAAGAAATAAGCTCTCAGAAAGAGTTACAATCATGAAGGTCTGAAATAAGTAGACACACAAAAGTAAATGCTTTAAAAGCTTTAAAAGTAAATGCTTTCTGGATACAAGAAACCTATGCTAGAAAAATTTGTTAGTACCAAATTAAAATTTGGGATTATAAAGGTACATAAATTTGGGATTATAAATATAAGCATATCTTCTAAGCAGGAATCAAGACCAGAGTACCAAAAGTAGTACCATCCTTAGTGTTGCCTTTAAACTTCACATGAGAAACTGCCTTTGTAAAATTGAAACTAAGTTTCTAAGGCCAGATACAAACAACCCATTAAACATTTAAAATTTGGCAAAAAAGAAAATTCCTGTAGTTACTGTTTGGAGAAACTCTACGTGAGCTTCCCTAAAATGAATTTTAAAATACCTGAAAAGAGTCGGTGTAGATTTTGAAAGTTATATTTTTAAACCATCGAGACAGCTGACATAAGTAACAGCAAAGGCTCCAAGGCATCAAATTGTTTAGAATTTAATTTCCTCAATTTTAATTATTACATGCTTTTCTTTGTTTTGATGTTTAGTAAATAATTATAACAACACTTGTCTGTAAAGCATTTTTTGCTGCTTTCAGCTCCTACCCATTCCTTACTATTTCCAAAAGCCTTGTTGAGATCTACTTCCTGTATTCAAATTCTCATATACATATATTATCAGGATTATTTTCTGGAGAGAAAAATTGATAAGAATTATTTTTAGATTAGAATTTATAGCATTTAAAGAATTTATTTTTGTTTAGAATTTATATTACAATTTTATCTGAATAGTGGAGTATTTTAAGCTTTAGAGAGAAAACAAGAAGAGGACCATTTAGCTTGTTGAACTATCATTACAAAGAGATTAAGAAGTTGGGAGCGCTATATACAAAGTAAGATGTGGGTAAAAGTGCTTTGAAATGTATCTATAGGAACAGGTGGTATCTTTCCCTATTTTAAAGCAGAAGATGCTAGAAAGCAGAACATCTACTAGGAGATCAGAGATTTACTCTCTGTAAACATTTTCTCTTCAGGAGACAATGGAATCTGGAAATGAGAGGGCAGAATAAGAAGTAAAGTCAAAAATAAGAGAATGAAGCAAAAAACCTACACATGATAGAGTACTGATCTTGTTTTCCCATCTCATGTGTAGACTGAAAAGAAAGCTACTTTACTATCAGAAATTTAGGGGACCTTGTAATTTCATCCATGAAAAAACTGAAAGCCATCCAAAAAAATCATTGTCAAAGGTTGATTTCACATTCTGATCCACTTGCTTCATGAAGTAAGTGTGGAGATTTGTGTCAAGGAAATCTTAGTGACACAAGAGATTCCCCGTAAAGATGAATCTGACATGCATCTAGACATGAATGAAGTTTCATGGGGAGTGGGTGCTCTCAGGATCCATACCTGAGGGACAGGAAGAAAGCAGAATTGAGCAGAGGGAAATGGTGAACTGCAGTTCACCAACAAAGGCCTGAGCTCATTCTCTACTGATTCTGGATCACAGATCTTCATACCTCACCATTAACCAGTATTTAGTTGGGGGCTGTCCCAGGAAGAGGTAGGTGATTTTTGAGGTGTGACTTTATCGGAGAAAAGAGTGAGACGAACCTAGCTGAGACTGCTGGCTGCTAACACCCCGTTAGCTGGGAAACTAAAGCCTGAGTTCTGCAGGACAAATCTGGACAACACATGACAGTCTACTGCCCTCCAACTTTATTTCAACCATTTTAGAAGTCTCATGGGATTAATTAAAATCTGCTGTGACTGTATCATGACCTCATCATCCCTCAGGTGAATTCTATTTCTTTAAGTTTCCCACAGTCTGATGACAAGAACACTTTCCAATAAAGTTCACGCATGCAAATCTCAACAACTCAGTCTAATTTCTGTGAAACTCAACCCGTGCTTTGCATTCATAACAATACTCAGTAATCTACCTGGCTAATTTATACTTTAAAAGACCCTAATTCTGGGCTCTATAGGCTTAGAGATTCTAGTTCCTAGAAGAGACATTCTTTTACCAGGGGCTTTAGCAGGGGTTCCATTAATCCTCAAATTAAAACTATTCCCTGTCCATTCATTTCAATCTTCTTGTTTCAAGATAGCAGCAGTCAGGAGAGAAGTCATTAACCATTCAGGGAGAATTAATTCCGATCACTGGAATGAGGCATGCTTGCTGTGACACAGTGGGATCAGGGAATAGCACCCAGGAGGTCACTTGGTGTGTCTTTAACTCTCCATTCTAATTCTGATGGTAAAATGACAAGCACAGTATCAGGGCTCAAATGGGGCATGGTATACAGAGTTAAGATCACTCAGGGATGACGATCTGGGCCACCCCACCAAGTAAGCTACCTATTCCATCAGAAGAGTCTAGAACGTATGACAGAAAGAACATGAAAATCAGTTGTGACTTTGAGAGCAGATGGTGAAGAGGGACTATCAGTTGTTCCTATAATCATTCTTAAAAATGTCCCTACAAAAGAGAATTAGAAGTTTTAAAGTTAATAGACTGAGATATGAGACACATTACAACCACTGCATAAGGGCAAGATTAATAAAAGGACATAGATATTTGGAGTTAATAAAAATAATTTAATAGATATTATTTAAAGTAAAGAAAAATCTTTATGAAAGTAAACTGAACTTAAAAAATGACATAAATAGAGCAAATTAAAAATAAAAGACCTTAAGTGTCCACTGAGGAGGAAGCTCTAAAAATGTTTAAAAAGATGAACAGGGCTTCCCTGGTGGCACAGTGATTGAGAGTCTGCCTGCAGATGCAGGGGACACGGGTTCGTGCCCCGGTCCGGGAAGATCCCACATGCCGCGGAGCGGCTGGGCCCGTGAGCCATGGCCGCTGAGCCTGCGCATCTGGAGCCTGTGCTCAGCAGCGGGAGAGGCCACAGCAGTGAGAGGCCCGCGTACCACAAAAAAAAAAAAAAAAAAAAGATGATGAACAAAAAAAAATGCAAGAGAAGTTCCTAGAACTGAACACTTTAAGTCTCCAGATTAAAAGTGCTTACATAATGCTAACTATAGTAAACATAAAAAGACCCACAAAATATGTTCATCAAATTCCAGAAGAGTAGAAATAAAGGTACAATATTTAAAGTGTACAGGTAGAAAAAAACATTTAAACAAACATAGTTTACTTGGTCACTAGCCTCCATTTTTACGTGTTTTTCAAAAGTATCACTGGATATCAGAGAATAAATGTTTCTATGACTTCAAAATTCTGTGATAAAACTCATAAAAAAATAAGGTGGAGGACAAAAAATACACCTCCAAACTTAAAATGATTCAGAAAACATGTCTCTCTTTCAAAATTTCTAAGGAAATTTCTGCAAGATATTCTCCGGAACATAAGGAAATAGACCTTAAAATAAAAATATCTCTAACTTAATAAGGGAAAAAAAAATCTCATGATGACACTTCTAAAACTTGAAGAGCAGCAAATTATCATGCATTTCTAATTCCCCTTCCAAACCCTAATCCATGTGATGTCAGAAAACCAAGCAGTAAATTAACATATCTGACTTGCAAGTCCAAATCCCAAAGAAAAGACCTAGAGCAGAAGAAAATTGTTAGCCAGCCTATGTTTTGGTTACAGGAGTAGGAATTAGGGTGGAGAAGATATCCTTAGGTGTTCTCTTTTATTGGATAATGACCCTCTACATCATTATTTAGAAATAACAACAAAAATTTGGTATCGAATTTAGCTGAGTTACATTAAGATGTCTCCAGTGTCTCGCAAGGAAGGGGAAAAGTTGACCATATAAGGGATATTGATTAGTCCGTTTGTCCTTTTCCCTATTCCTACTCTTTATCCAGAGAACTAGATTATTAGAGTTAAAAATAGAGAGTTCTTAAACAGCATGTTCTGGATCAAATATTCCTCATCAACTATAAGATTTTAATATCAAATTCTTTGCTCTCAGAAAGCTCTCTTCACCAACCACCTAAACACATCAGATATCATGCATGGTGAAATCTAAGTATCTCTCCTAAATAGAATTCACCATCCATGCTACTTAATAATCCCAGGGGAATACTGCAGCCATGAGGGAACACGAGACATGAGAAATTTAACCATAATTAAAAGCAATAACAGACTTCTGGTTTCCAGTACAACACTTAAAGAGCTGGAAGTTGTCATCTTCACCCTCACAATAAGAAAAAAGCTGAACT
Source organism: Leucopleurus acutus (assembly GCF_964270905.1). Lineage (NCBI taxonomy): Eukaryota > Metazoa > Chordata > Mammalia > Artiodactyla > Delphinidae > Leucopleurus > Leucopleurus acutus. The sequence continues at coordinate 53,988,024 of NC_139160.1, forward strand.
GAAAATTGACAACTCATTTTTATATCTATCAAGAACTGAGGTCACGGGTCAAGCTACCACATCAAAAATACAGAAGGTAGGTAAACACAGAGAATCAAAGGTATCTGGGAACCAAAGCTGCTGCCCCTGGAGCCAGCAACAGATAGAAATCATTAATGGATAATTAACTAACTGATGAGGGCTGAGACAGAGAGATTAAAAACTCCTTGGGGTCCAGTCTTAGGGAGCCCACCCCCACCAAACCTTTGAGTTTTACTTCCAGGAATCCCACCAGATTCTCAGGGTAAATATTTGAGAAAAATCCCCTCCTGCTTCTGGCACAGGGAGAAGAAAAGTAATCATTTTAAAACAGTCATACAGCAGGCTGTTCTCTCCTTAACAAAATCCTGTTCCCAGAGGAAACTGTTTTACTAGCACCTAACCAGCTTGGATTTTACCAGAGCATGACCCACCTAGGGGGAGGGAAATATCTAACTCCAACTCCACCTTTTACTGCCTTCCTCTCTCACACAGAAGTGTGTGGCAGGGGGAAGCAGAGAAGCACTCATGGAGGTGAGAGCCCAGGGGCACAGACTCACTCATATACTAAAACCTAATCATGGACTTATATAGACACTTCCTCTCCCCCCACCCCTGCCACCACATCAATCATGGTTCTATATAATCGCAGGGATTACAGGTGAAAGAACTGAAGGGCTCAGACACTATTTAAGAAGTAGTCTCTAAAGAAACACAAGACAACAGGGTATACAAAAATGAGAACTCTATAGAGACCTCAGCCTCTGATACCTACATCTAGAGGTAACAGTAAACACAGTTCGACTGCCAGCCTAACTTATTCTATGAGGTCAGCATTATGCTAATACCAAAACAAGACAGACAAATATATTACAAGAAAATTACAGACCAACAGCTCTCATGAACACAGATGAAAAAATCCTCATTGAAATAGTAGAAACATTATACACCATGACTATGTGGAATTTATTTCAAGTATGCAAGGCTAGTTTAACACTGTTACTGCATTTTTTATTTCTAGCATTACCTTTTGATTCTTAGAGTGTCCATCTCTCTGCTTACATTGCACATCTGTTCTTGCATCTTGTACACTTCTTCCACTAGAGCCCTTAGCGAGGTGATTATAGTTTTTAACTACAGATTATAGATTCTCAGTCTGATAACTCAAATTTCTGCTATATCTGAGTCTAGTTCTGATGCATGCCCTATGTCTTCAAACTGTGCTTTTCGTCTTAGTATGCCTTGTAATTTTTGCTGAAGGCTGGACATGTCCTGGGTGAACAGAACTTAGGTAAATGGGCCTTTACTGTACGGTTTTGTGTTTATCTGGTTAGGAGTTCGGCTGTATTTACTGTTTGCTATAATTGTAGATGTCAGAGACTAAATTGTCCTCTGATATCCTTGTTTTGGCTGTCCTGTTGTCTTCGGGTTACCCTAGAAATTTCTCCTTACGGTTTGAGACAGGTAGTTCTTCCTATTGTATTCCCCTGTTATTATATAGGATCCCTACTGATAATTTTTATAGTCCTATAATTAGTCTTTTTAGTGAGCCTAAGCCCTGGACTGTGACCTTCATGAATGTTTCCCAGTTTGTTTGGTTTTTCCTCCCTTAGGTATAGTAGGAAAGCAAGTAGGGGATAAGGGTGAATATTTTCTCCTACACATGTAGAAAGCTAAAGGGGACTAGAGTTAGCTGTTTCCCTGCTCCCAGATCAGTTAGACGGCTCAATCTCCGACAGGTTAGGGTCTGGTAAAACAGTTCCCTTGAGGATGGTCTTTGAAAAAGAACAGAATGCTATGTATGCACTTTAACGGCTACTTTTTCCCTCTCCCTGCGAGAAGAAGTAGGGGATTTTCCCCAATCTTCACTCTTGTAACCTGGTAGTTCTCCTAGATGTAAAACTCACGAAAGTGCAGGAGGTCCTCTAAGACCTGCCCCACCTCTAGAATTTTTAACTCTCAAGCTTGTCTGCACTAAGCCACCAGCAGTATGTCAATTACTACTTTTTTCCTACCCAGCTGTCTATCTCTCCAATTTTTCAGGCAGCAGTTTTTCCCATGACCTTAATTCTCTGAGGAATCTAAGAACCATTGTTGATTTTCAGCTTGTTTAGCTTTTTTTTCTTGTTGTGTAGATAGGGTGTAAGGACTTCAAGCTTCTTCTATGTTGGACCAGACCAGAAACTGGAAGTCAGATCATCTTTAGAGGTTTATCAAAAGAAAAACGTAAGTTAGAGTTATATTTGAATTAATGGTTGATAATTTTTCCAATAGAAAATACTCTATTTTAAAACATTTCATGGAGCAACGATCACAATAACCACACACAAACACAAAAATCCTCCATAGAAAAATCCCCTATCCCAATCAAATGCAATTTAAGAATACCAATGGTGATAACAGACTTAAAATTCAAGTCTTTCAAAAACTGAAAAAACTGCAAGCACTTGGAAAGAAATGAGAACAATATAAGTATCACGTTTCTGAGGAGCAAACCAAGATGTTCAAAGATAATGGAGTAATAGTGTAATGGTGTTGAATAAAAACAACCTAGAGCATATAATTTTAATAGCTGCTAAAATTTCATTTAAATGCCAAGAAAATAAACATATTCTCAGGCAACCACAGGTACTATATCAGAGAAGAACTCAGGAAACACGTTCAGAGAAGTACTCATCAATATGAGGAATGAATTCACAAAAACTAAGCATGACTCATGTTTAGGTAAATAACAGTAAATTTCACAGCTGCCCTAATAACCTGTCAAGAACAAAATGCAATATAAAATATATATACAAAGTAACAGCAAAATGGCAAGAAATTACGAAAATTAGAGGCTGATGAGGTCAAGCAAATCCCTTCACCTTTCAAGGAAAAGATACAGATACCATTAAAACTCCACACACACACACACACACACACACACACACACACACACACACACACACACACACAAAATAGGAATAGACATGAGGCTCTTTCTTATGTTTCATAACCAGAGCCTGCAGGCAGAATAGCCTCAGGTATATTATTTCAGCTGATCACAAATTCAGGAATCCAGAAAAGCTTCTCTACAGTTATCTATGTGTTATATTAGCAAAGGAGTTACAGGAGATCCAAGTATCTTATCCTCAAACAACATTATCCAAAGCCAAAAGGGGATGAGTTGCCATTTTATACCTACTTGGGAAATTTTTCCCTAACACCATGTCCATCTCTGTCTCCGTATTAGCCAAGAGTGCTTACCATGGACAAATCTAAAACAATCACTGGCAAAGAGAATGGAATTTCTATGACTGCTAATCAATATTCAATCAGCATTCCATTCTTAGACTTGGAATAGGATCCATGAAACCCAAGTAACTGAGCAAAATTAAATGTGCCATGTTCTGAGTGTATTTATCTCAACAAATAGATTGCAACCATCTGGGTATGTGGTAGACCTGATATAGTGGAAAAATATGATAGTTAATGGTAAGAAGTTTCTGGATAGAAACAGTTATGTATATAGCCAATAATAATGATGAAATGAAAACTGGAAAATTAATTCAAAACAGTTCTACAATAAAAAATTTATTGGCCCTGTATTACAGTGTTTACACAGTCAAAATGATGTAAACACCTATTTATAAAATTAAATATAATGATATAACAGTATTGGAGAAAGATCATAAAGAGGATTTTGGATGTTTATAATATTTTCATTATTAGAGGAATGCACTATATAATATGTAAACCAGACATATCAAGAATATAAATGTAAATGTACTATTTAAAAATATAAAGTTAATTACCAAGGGGAAAAGCAGTTTAAGGAATTTAAAGATTATAGGGGAGAATACTATCTATCCACCAAACCTACTCTCTTTTCCCCATAGTAACTGCACACCACTTCCCTGCTTAAATCTATTTCCCAGCCTTTCTTGAGGTCATGTGAGGATAAGCGCTTGTCAATGGAATGGGAGCATATATAAAGTGAGCCACTTTTTGACTTAAGGCACTGAGTATCCCTCCGCCAAAGATTCTCTCCCCAGCCTGGCTTTCCTAGAGTTTTTTTGATGGATCATACCCTGCAGGATGATCTGGTAATGGTTCTGGCTGTATGACTTTTTGCATCTGCCTTGAATAAGTGGTTATAAGTCTGCTTTAACTGTTATGAATGTTGCTGTTTTCAACGAAGAAAAGGGATCCATTAAACAGACCTTTCATTTATTTTTTTCTTAAACTACATGAGAAATTTTTCTAGACAAAAAAACCTACCTATCTATCTATATATATATATATAGATGTTAATTTCTGAAACCAGCCACTCTCCAGGAATGAACATCCTTCCCCTATTACAGAATGGCTTGCCCACTCCCTTGTCCCCTACGAATTCCTTATAAATATACAAAAGGCAGAGTGGCAGGGAAGCAGAGGGTCTCCCTCCCCCCACCCCTAGAGCTACCCGTGTACCTGATTTAAGTGCACAGCACTGTGAGATGATGAAGGTTTAAGGAGCTACATGCATTCCTCTACCCCCTGCCTCTAGGTTTCCCCAATAAACCATCCTTACACCTGCACCATGTGTCATTAGCAATGTTACCCCTGCCTCCTGACCCAGCTCACAGGTTATTTCATACCAACATGAGGATTACCAACATTACAGGAAACAAGTCTTGTTTTGCATTATGACTTCAAATGGCAGGAATTGATAAAGACACAAAGTAAAATAATCAATGAAGATGGAAATTCAAGATATCATTTGTTTATTTGTAATGTAAATGCTAGAAAATAATCTATTAAAGCTTAAATTCATCCTTTAGTCATAGGAGCACAATACTTAATCGAAAGCAGACTATGTATTATATTCTTAATACTCTGACGTCACCATTTCTCTATAAAATGTAAATGTCTAAAAAGCACTGTAAATAATTTCCCTGTGGATGATTAACTTTGGACTCGATTAATGGACAGGATAAGGGCTAAATAAATACTACTTTCACATGTTTCTTCCAGGTGGCAGCAATAAAGGGAAATGTCAGTCAACATTTTCATTTTCTAAAATGTTAATGTAATGCTTAAGAATCTGTCATAAATTTTATGACAAAAATAATTTGACAAAAAGCCAACATGAAAAAAAATATATTTTACTGAAAATGGAAAAAATATAGTTTGATAATTGTGCTGTCAAGCTTTTATACTAGTAGAAAGGCAGTAAAGCAGTGAGATTAAAATTATGTATTCTGAGTAAACACTTATATTTTAATCTAGTTTATACCACTTTACTAACTGTGTAAGTTTGGATATGTTACTTAAAATCTGAATCTCCAAGAATTATATGATAAAGGTAATAAAAATATCTAATATTCTTGAGTGTATACTACGTCCCAGGAAAGACCCTTTGAAGTACGTACAATTATCATCTTCCCCATTTTATACATGAGAAAGCTGAGACACCAAAGAATTTAAAAATTTGTCTAAGATCACACAAGTTTTAAATAGCAAAGCTGCAACTCAACCTCAGCCAGTTTGACTTCAAAATCCAGGCTCTAAACCACAGCCATACTGCCTTATCATAAGATGTGGTATGATTACTGGGAGAATTAAATAAAAAATGCATCTAAATTGCATATAGTAATTGCTCAGTGAATTTTAGCTTGTACATTTTTACTGACAATTTGAATTCTAAATTATTACTAACACATCATTTTTGTTTTAATGATGTGCCCATTGAATAACTGGCTCCAGACTGACAATATTTCTAAGATAAAATACTTGACATTAACATTATAAATGTCACTTGACAAAAATCGTACATATAGTTGTGACTTGATTCTGCCCCTTTGCCAGTCTGTTATTGTGGGTTCTCTTAGAGAGAGGTGCCAAATATGCCTTTCCCAAAGTTGAACCCAGTAAGAGCAGGGAGTAAGGGAGAGACAGAAGGGCAAAGGTGCGAGCTTTTTAATTGGCAAAGGGACGGGGCCAGTGATGGATTGAATATGAAATTAAGGAAGACCGAGGAGCCTGGGATGTACAGGACTCCCAGAATGAGCAACAGGCTTCTGGGTTGGGTAACTGGATTGTTGGTACAAATAGATTAGAATGATGAGTTCAGTTTTAGAGATCTTGAATGCTTTGTTGATACTGAGTATATAAATGGAAACATATAAATCTTGGCACTTGTAAAACTGAATTGTTTGAAGCTCTGGAAGAAAAACGTAATTTTAAGAGTAACCAACATATAAGTTACAGGATATTCTGACTAGACCAAAAACTGATAACCACTTTGAGTCTCCAAACCAGACAAAGGCTCTTTATCACAGAATGTTTAAGGACAAACAATTATCCCGATTTATGCGCTCAGGAGCTAGAGAAGGGATGCTGGTTCAATTTTAACTGTCTCCAAATGTGGAGTACGGACATATCTACACCATGGGATTCTGGCAGAGTGACACAGTTCAGGTGATAAAGAGAAACAAACAAAATCAGCATAAGGGAAAAAGAATAATAGATGGCACAGACCGAGGTTTATGCGCAGAAGGTAAGCAGACTCAGATATCAATCTTTAAAAGAACACATAGAGTAAACTATAGATCAGTGACAGGGATGTATAAGGCATTTTTAAGATTGTGGAATTTTTTTTACTTTTTCACATGTAATTTTTTTCATGGACTGTCAATTTTCTTTCATAATTATTAGTAAAACTCTTAAATAACTGCAGGCAGACTTACTGCTCTATTACAAAGGGAACGGAGGCATATTTAAGGAGATTTTCTTCTCCAAAGACATTTTTTGAGGTGAGAAAAATCTGAGAGGATAAAAAAAAAAAAATTTAATGATATTTGCAAAGGTAGTTTCTCTGTTTTTGCTCCTTTAGACTCTTGAATGAAATAAGGATCACAAAGTATAAAATGAATATATGTTTTTTTCCACAATCTGCTTGCACACCCATTTTTCTTTGGTGTGAGATTTTTATTCTTCTAATACAGAACTGATTAGATGTGAATTCCAGCCTGATAGTTTTGTATTCACCTTTCATAAAGGTCTCTATGTGGCAACAAAAAGTATTTGTTTTGGCCTCAGGGTTTTCTAGGTGTTATGAAGGCTTAAGAAAACAGGTTTTCCTGCAAATGTGAGTTTGTGTTTTTGTTTGGTTTTTTTTTATTAGTTCCCTCAGCCAAATAGTATCATAACAAACTTTAAAATAACGCCAGAGTTATTTTGTAAGGTTTCCCTGCCCCCATAGGGACAAAGGGGAAGGAAGGAAGGAAGGGAAGGAGGCAGGGAGAATAAAAAGAAAACTATAGACAATATCAACATTTTTTTCCTACTTCCAAATACATACATATAGATTGCACTTAAAAATATATGTATATGCTTACATGAAGTGAGGGGCTCATGTATTACTTCTATACTGCTGCATAATAAACTACAATGTAAGTACAGCTTAAAATAATATTATCTCACATCGTCTACGGGTCAGGTCTGGACACAACCTACCTGGTTCCTCTGCCGATGTCAGCTGGACTGCATTCTCATCGGGAGACTGGAAGAATCCTCGCTCGAGCTTATTGAGGTGGTTGACAAACTTCATTCTTGACTGAGGGCCTCGGCTTTTTGCTAGATGTTGGCAAAATGCTGCCCTCATATTCTAGAGGCCAGTCTCAGTTTCTAGAGCCGACCCAGGGTTCCAAGCCCAGTGGGCCTTTCCAACATGGTGGTGTCAGTCACTGAATGGGCCAGCAAGCAGGTCCTCTGTGGTCTGTGGTCAGCTGGAGCTCAGGCCTTCCTTTAAAGGCTTTTACCTAATATTAAGTCAGGCTCATGCAGAGTCATCTCCTTTTTCTGATTAAATTCAAATCATCTGAGTTGGAACATTAATTATATCTAAAATATCTTTTCACTTTTGCTTTCATTCTTCACCTGCCTGGCTCCAGATGAATATATGAAGCTGCCTACCACCCCATAGTTTAAGTCATTTATCCATGTTTAACTTGAACAGTAATTTGTTAAGGTAGTTGTTACCGAACCAGGTTCCTCTTGCCGGATCCGCAGCAAGCCAAAATGAGATGCCGAGGTTTGCAGCAAAGAGACGGTTTATTCTCAAGGCAGCCAAGCCATGAAACAGGAGAACAAATCTCAAATATATCGCCCTCACCCCGCACGGTAAGCGGTTCACGGTATCAGCGGGAAAAAGAACAAAGAAGCAGGATACTCTTAAGCTTGCGGAGCGTTGAGAAAAGCGACTGGAAAAACGCGGGCTAATGGCCGTTCTGCGCAGGCGTAGTAACTAAGCTACAGGCCTCTGCGGGTTCACAAGGTCAAGAGCGGACGCCAACGCATGCGCTGTTGAAGGGTCAGTGGGTGCATCCAATTAACCTGCTCAGCTGCAACTAGGCACAGCTGACTCTAAGTCCTCGGAAAGCACCTCATTGTTTAGGCTACGTGCCGCTTGGTGGACTGGCGAGTCTTTTGTGGCAACAATTAAAACAACCTTGATTAGTAAAGGCAGGTTATCGGTGAGGTGGATTTAGCTAATGATTACCCACGTTTTCATAGTCATGTTTTAAAACCATATGTTTGGTGGTGTATATATATATATATATGTGATTTATTTCTAACCTATCACCTTTCATGTCATATATGTGTGTGTGTGTGTGTGTGTGTGTGTGTGTGTGTATGAATGGTGATAGGTTAGAAAGAAATCCACCAAACTGGTTCTTACACAGCTCCATCTGAGATTCTCATAGGAAACTTGAAACCAGTATGAGCCAAATTTTCTTACTTTGAAAACTGATCCCCCATTTGCAATTTTCTACGTTGGTTAATGGTACTAATATCCTCCAGAAATTGAGAGTTATCCTATAGTAAACGGACCACTGTGCAGTTATATCTTTAACCTCCTAAGTAAGTTGTTCTGAAATATTAGCACGTGTGGGCTTGTTAAACAGAGGTTGCTGAGCTGTGCTCCCGGAGCTTCTGATTGAGTAGGTTTCGAGTGGGGCCTGATGATTTCCATTTGCCTCAAGTTTCCAAGTGATGCCAATGATACTGGCCCTACAATCAGTACCACAGATCCCTCTGTATTGCTGTGATCGAAGAGAATCCTTCAGCCCAAGTTGCTTCCCTAATTGTCATATTCACATAAATTCTTGGATTAATTTCTGTTTATTGTAACCTTGAGTCTAACACACTCTTTCAGCCTCCCTTACCTGGCCCTAACCACATAGCAAGTCTTTCTCTGGCCTTGTTCAGGCACACATATATTCTGTAGCAGCCCACAGGGCACAGCCAGGCTGATAATAAACAAAAGGGGCTTAGCAAAACAGCCAGCAGTGATGGGAGGTACCCTTACCCAATACCCATTCTAAATGCTCTCTTAGTAATTAAAACAATGATAGAGCCAGATATTAAAATAGCACAAAGTGGTGAAATATTATAACAAAATCTATAGTCACACCAGGATAAAAGTAAAGATGGAGGAGTTTTTCAGGAAGAGGGAACAGCCTGGAGAAATGCCTAAAGCAGGCATATGTCAGAGGCCAGTGTAACGAGAACAGAAAAGACAATGAGTGGTAAGCAAGCGGCTAGGGAGGAAATGCAAAGAGAAAAGAGATGGTAGAGGAACTTGTGGGCCGTTGTAAGAACTTTGGCTTTTACTCTGAATGCTAGGGGGCATGATGATGGTGTTTTCAGCAGAAGAGTTACACAATCTGTCTTCTGTTTTAAAAGATCATTCAGAATGTAAAGACGGCTGGGAATGCTTATTAAGGAATGAGCACATTTGCTTCTTTTACAAGTAAAGGGAATGTTTAATAAGACAGTTGTTAGTAAGTCTGCAATCCAGTAGGAGAAGTTATTATGATGATTTTGTTAGCCAGTATCATTAGCTAATTACAACTGAATACTTCCTTTTCTGTTACTGGGACTTAGCTGCCTGGTAGGTTAGAGTTGAGTTTATGGGTCAGAGCAACCTCAACCTCTGTTTCTTGTTCTTCAGTTTGTTACCATGATTAACTTCTACCCAAACTGCATAACACAGATTAAAATATTCCTTTCTGAAGTTTTTCAAAAACTATCCCAACGAGGTTCCAAAACACCTTCCTTTGCCCACGTTGGGTATTTTACATCCCACCGGTCTTTATTGCATTTAATGTTACTTGTTTGAGAGAACAATGAGTTCCTTGAGGCTAACGATAATGCCTTATTCAAATTTCATAAAACTCCCAGGGCTACAAGGCATGGAAAATCATACTGTGGCATTTGCATAATATTGGAAGTAAATAAATATTTGGAGCAGCTGAGGAATGAATAGCCATTTGTTCTTTCATGCTGACTTATTCAATGATTTGATATTCAGCTCATTGTTCTTGTCCAGGCTTGTACCTTCTCTAGTGAAATCGTATGTGTCACTGTGAATTACTAAATGCAGAGGTATTTCTCGTGAGTTTTCAGGTGTCTCTTCCCAATATTTGCTCCCTGTACTGTAAATGTATCTTGAGTTACTTATATCAGAGAGACTAAAGATCTTACCAGAACTTCTATTTTTCTCTGGAAATATTTAGTGTTCCATAAAACACTTTGTAAAATAACATTATTCAAATGCATTCTTTCTGATTTTATTCAGAAATGATCATTGCTGATTTAAAATGGTGACGTGAATCAACACATTAAAACATGAAGGTTGACCAAAAATAATTACAGAATAACAGATGATTCATCAGTTCTGACAGTTACAGTATTTTGAGACTCCACTGAAAGCAGCGCTCATGTAACTTCTCTGGATGATCAAGACTTATCAACAAAATGTAAAATTATATCAAAATATTCTGATTAATAAAGGAGAAAATGATGGTAAATTAGAAAGACTGCCAGCAAAATACACTTTCATTATTTCTGCCAGAAAAGTGACATGCCTAAGAAACAGCATGCATGTAGTCATCTTACTAATGTATTCTGCTTTGATATGGTGTCCTAAAGAACCTAAACAAACTTGCTATAAGCATTGACTGCTTTGTCATGTTATAATCAAATAAGTCATAATAATAATAACAAGAAATTGTCTAGACATTAATCATCAATTATCATAAATAAAAAACTCAGAAAATCTCTCATTGGGGAAAATAAGTATCTGGCATCTGTTGCTGATATGACTTGCTTTTGTAGATGTTTACGCCTTTGGCATGAAGCATATGCAATATTTATCAACAGGTATTCTTTAAAAATGTGGAAATGCATTCCTTTCATTTTCTTTCATTCTTTTTTTAATCTTTCTTTACACCACAAGTGACATTGGCCATTTTTTTTTCCCTACAGGGGAAAATGTGCCTGTCATTTTAAATAAGGTAAAAAAAAAAAAAAATCCCCATTTCATTATTACACACAGAGAAAGGAGCTCAGAAAAATGAAAATCTAGTGAAGTAGCCAAGCCTTAATGAGTATTTGTAAATACGTCTGTTTTCAGCTTTTGTAACTAAATGAAGAGGCAGATTAAGGATATTAAGCTGGTTTTGCTCTGCTGCAACCGAGACAGAAACATATTTTACCAAAATGTAAGGGCTAAAATATGTAATTTTACAAAACTACTTCATAAAACTAAATATTTTATATTTTAATTAATGTATTTTTTGCATTTGGCACATTTTCCTTTGTTACTCTATTTTTCTTTTGCATAGAATTGTTTGTGCATCTTTTCCCTTTTTAAAACACAGGCTACTGGAAGCATTTTTTTCTATTGTCTGATAACTAGTTTCGTGTAATGATTTCAACCTAGTACCCACACTACAATTTCCTACTTACCTGTTTATCCTCTCTGTTTTAACTATATTGACTCAAGAAAATATCTAAATTCAGTTTGAATACAAAATACTGAAAACTGGGAAGAAGAAGGGGTCCTATGTTTAAATTGTTTGGAAAAGAGCAGATTAATTGGTCTTTCAGAGTAAAAACTATATAACATGCTAATAACATATTTGAATGTTGACTATCATTCTAAACTTTAGTTTAACAATGGCAATAAATATATTAATCACATCCTAAAGAAGAGGCCTGAAGTCTTAAAATTTACTGAACAATATTTTAATACCCATAATATTTTTGAGAAAGACACATTATATAATCTCACAGAACTGCATTAAAGAGAACAATTCCACACTAACAAAAAGTTAAATGAGTAAAAATATGCAACAACTGCAATATATATTGATATAATATCATGTAAAACTCAATGGCCATCATTTCCTTTACCTACTGCTGCATACTGGATTACTCCAAAACACAGTGGCTTAAAACAACAATCATTTTATTATTTTCACAAATGTGTAGGTCAGGAAGTTAGGCAGGTTTTGAGTGGGCAGTTCTGCTCCACTAGTGTTGGCAAAGGGAATATTTTGGTTGTATTCAGTTGTAATGAAGCTGGTGTGGAGTGTTCAAGAAGGTTCCTCTTGTATACTTGCTTTTTTGAAAGGGGAATCTGCAAGACTGTGCTTAGCTGAGTCTCTCTCCCTCTTCAAGTTACCTCAAGGCTTCTCCAAGTGCTCTCTTCAGGAAGATAGTCAGCCTCCTTACATCAAGTCTCAGAGCTCCAAAAGGAAGGAAGCAGAAGATGCCAATTCTCTTAAAGGCTAGGCCAGTAATTGGCGTTGTTTCATTTTCATGGTACTTTAATAATGAGAGTCAAAGGACAGCAGACTTCAAAGGGAAGGGACAGAGATCTCACTTCTCAATGGGAGGAGAGGTAATGACTTTGCAGTCAGTTTTAATATGCCACAAACATAATAGCTCACGCTGTATCTTTGCTTTTATTTCTCCTTGTCTTCCCTATACATTTCTTTTTAAAGCAGAAAGACAACATCAAACTAAATATTTGTGCACTTGTATAATGTATGGTCTTTAAATACTTCATAATTTTTATTAGTTTTTTCTTGAAGTTCTCAATCATTTCCATGAAAACCATAGTAAACACACATTTTGAAACAGAGTTAATTAGAATCTAGATTTTTCATTACTTTTGTATTTTTGTGTCCAGTCATGGCTACCAGAAAGAAAAGAAACAACTATGTAAAAACAGACAAAACTGAACCGAATCCAGAGTCCAGAAACAAACCCATGCAAATAAAATCAGCTAATATTTAAGAAGGGAGCCAAGAATACTCAATGGGGGAAAGACAGTTCCTTCAATAAGTGTTGCTAGAAAAACTGGAAATTCACACGTAAAAGAATGAAACTAGACCCGCATCTTAAAGCACTCACAAAAATTAACTCAAAATGGATTAGAGACTTAAATGTAAGACTGAAAACCATAAATTTCCTAGAAGAAAACATAGGAAAAAGCTCTTAGATGGGTCTTGGCAAATGATTTTTTTGGATATAACACCTAAAGCATAAGAAACAAAATAAAAAAATAAACATTGTACTATATCAAACTAAAAAGATTCTGCACAGAAAAAGAAATGATCAACAAAATGAAAAACAACCTAGAGAACGGGAAAAATATTTGCAAACCATATATCTGATAAGGAGTTAATATCCAAATATATAAAGAACTCATACAACTCCATAGCAAAAAACACAAATAATCCAATTTTAAAATGGGCAAAGGATCTAAATAGACTTTTTCCAAAGATACATGAATAGCCAACAGGTACATGAAAAAGTGCTCAACACTACCAATAATTAGGGAAATGTACGTTAAAACCACAATGAGATATCACCTCATGCATGTTAGAATGGCCATCATCAAAAAAACAAGAGATAGAAAATGTTGGAGAGGGTGTGGAGGAAAGAGAACACTTGTGCACTGTTAGTGGGAATGTGAATTGGTGCAGACACTATGGAAAACAGTATGGATGTTCCTCAGAAAATTAAAAATAGGATAACCATATGATATAGCAATTCCACTTCTGGGAATATAGCCAAAGAAAGTAAAAACACTATGTCAAAGAAATATCTGCACCCTCATGTTCATAGCAGCACATCTATAATAGCCAAGGCCTGGAAACAACCTAAGTGTCCACTGATGGAAGAATGGATAAAGAAACAGTGGTATTTATACTTACATAAAACGGAACATTATCAGCCAAAAAGAAAATGAAATCTCACCATTTGTGACAACATGGCTGGACCTTGAGGTCCTTAGGCTAAGTGAAATAAGCCAGACCAAGAAAGACAAATACTCTATGGTATCACTTATACGTGAAATCTAAAAACAAACGAAAACCTCATAGATAAAGAGATCAGATTTGTGATTACCAGAGGCAGAGGTTGCTGGATGGGGGAATTGGACAAAGGTGGTCAAAAGGTACAAATTTCCAGTTTTAAGACAAATAGGTGCTGAGGATGTAGTGTACAGGATAATGACTATAGTTAATACTGTTGGGGGAAAAAAAAGAAAGCAAAGAAACAACCTAACAAGAAACCCCTGAAGATTAGAAGGGAAAATAAAATTTTAGGAAAGAAATAGTGATAAAAATTCAGAAGTGTGAATTTCTATGTTGGCTTATATTTGAATGACACATAAATAGGCAGTTCTAAAGAGGAAGAGAAGGACAAAAATAAAAGACAGAGAGGAAAAGGTGCAATGTAAGTATAAAAATAAAGAGAAGATAAAATTTATGTACTAATGTCTAAAGTTTTTTTTTTTTCTCCATGTGGTTTGTTGAATAATTTTCTAGTGGACAAATACCAGAACTATCCCAAAGACATATTCAGTGTTCTGATGGCTCCTCAAAGGGACAAAGCTTAACTGAAACTGAAAGAATAATTCAAAGAGATACCCTCACTGTGTGCTAGATTGCTTGGTATTACAGACATTTCACTGGATGCTGAACTCTGTGTTAAGAGCCATATACATCTGGCCCCAGTGAGGTGGGAGAGATTAACAATACAGAGCAACTGGAGATAGAGGCTGTGAACACATTCTTCCATGAGAGAACACTTCACATAAAAGAAAAAAAAATAGAACTTGCTCTTAATTTGGCAGAAAAATGTTAACTTAAAGAACCAAATGAGCAGATCTTAAGAGTTGACAGCTGTCTGTTTCTGGAGCCAGAATTACTAATTGATAGCAATAATTTTAAGTATCAGAAAGCATCAGAGATTAACTGCTAAATGAGTGGTATCTGCAAACCTTCCTCTGAGTTCAGAAGAAAGAGAAACTAGCAATGACTACTGCATCAGGCATGGGCTTCCTGAAAACTATTTTGAAGTAGACATTAAAAGAGCATCACTTGGATCAAGCAATCTGGAAGAACAGCCCAGATAGGGTGGTTAGAATTATAGAATTTTACTCCCTGTACCTTAACTGATTATGTAGATAGTTTTCCATTATCTGTTTGGAAATCAAAACAATATCAACTAGAAGCTAGTTTGCATAATATTAAATCAATTGGAAATTACTAATTGCTATTCAGTTGTTTCATAAGCATTGGCAAGTGCCTATTCTATGTCAGCCATTGTGATAAAACCGGGATTGACTATTTTAAAAAAAGGAAGAAAAATCCCTGCCATCAAGGGACTCAGTGCAATGGGGACCATGAAAAAATCAAACCAAGGATTGCATTGCAAGTAAAAATGGCTATAATATATAACTGAGGGGTGGAATAAATATTATTGCAGCAGAGGGGATGTTTGTTTTGTTACAGATTTGGAGAAAGGCTAAGAGCAGAGGCAATATCTGTGATTTACTGCTGAACTGCAGGATCCTACACAAATCCAGGCACCTAGTAGGGGCTCAGAATTAGCACAATAAATAAACACATGGACAACTGCTTAATAAGAGCTGAGTCTGAAAAAAAAATCTTAAAGGTGTTGTACTGGTAGAAGAAAGGCATGAGATGGGGCTACATGGAGGAAGATTTCAGTCAAATGAACAAACATCTATAAAGGCATAACAAAGGGAGAAAGTTAATGTATGTAGGGAATAACATTCAAGCACTGTGGCTGGGTTACAGCACAAGTTTTTTTTTTTTTTTTTTTTTTGATTAAAGAGCAGAGAAAATGTAGCTGAGAATGTATTAAATGCAGAGGCAAGATCACTAAGGACCTTGTTAACCATGACTCAGATTTTGGATTTGTTTTCCCAGAACTCAAAGGAGAGTCAGTGAAAGAGTGAGTGCTAAAGGAACATGATCAGATTTTTAATTTACAAAGATCCCTGGAACAGTAATGAGTATAGTGGATTGGAAGTTTTCAAACCTGGAGGCAGAGAGATCTCTGAACAGTTATAATAGAGTAGATTAATAATGAAAGCTGAATTATAAGAGACAAAGAGCAAGTAGAAGAGGGGCATGAGTTAGAGTTCATCTTTTTACAGGAAATGAAGAAGGATTGAGATGCCTATGCATTTCTGACACTGGAGCCTGGATCAATGGGTTGCTTTTATTCAAGGTACACAGAGGATAGATACCAGGATTGAAATACTGGGGTTGTGGATAGTTTCATTTTGAACATACTGATTTTCAGGTGCCTGTGGACATTCCAAGTGAAGATACACAGTAACACGAAAAAAAAAATGAATGTGGAATTCTGGATACAGACCTTGGTGGAGTTACATAAATCTATGACTCATCAGTGTGTAGTGCAAGTCTTAAGCTGGGATAAAATCTGAGGGAGTGTATAAAATGATAAGAGTTATAAAAACAGAATGCAGCAGAATGTAGTATAAAAATAACATTTCAGGGTGTTTAGAAGACAAATCCATGAAAAAATTGAGAATCAGTTGAGTGTGGTTATGGAATTCAAGAGTAGAGAGAACATAAAATTAATAGAAAAAGGAACAACTATGTTGAAAGGCACAGAAGTGTCAAGAAAATTCATGAAAGCTGTTAATTGTATTTGTGTGGAATTCAAATTAGGGTGTGTAGAGGAATTTTAAAACAATGAAAATGCAAAACAAATTAAGGTAACTTGTCTGAGGAGCTTGCCAAAAAGAAAAGAAAAAGGAGGAAAAGAATTAGATAAACAGGATTTTGCTTTATTACTGGGGGAAACAAGTTATAATAATGGTTATACATAACCATAATATAACTAATATAACTATACACACACATTCAAAAAGATGATAAGTTATATCTGGTATGTTTTTATATGGTGAATTTAAGTTTATGTTTAATCTTACTATTTAAAAATGTAATTAATATATAGGTTTACTTTATAAACAGAATTGTCTTTCAATCAAAAAGCCACATTTTCAATGTTTTAATAATAGAGTTCATTATATTTATTTTTAAGGTATCAGTTAAATACATACACATACATACACACACAATACACAGAGCAAGATCCATTGTAATTAAACATCTGCATGAAGAAAATATATATGGATGTTACAATTAAAAAATGCAAGAAGTGGGGCTTCCCTGGTGGCGCAGTGGTTGAGAGTCCGCCTGCCGATGCAGGGGACACAGGTTCGTGCCCTGGTCCGGGAAGATCCCACATGCCACGGAGTGGCTGGGCCCGTGAGCCATGGCCGCTGAGCCTGTGCGTCCGGAGCCTGTGCTCCGCAACGGGAGGGGCCACAACAGTGACAGGCTCGCGTACTGTAAAAAAACCCAAAAAACAAGAAACAAAAACAAAAAATGCAAGAAGTGAAATACTGCTGCTGAGATTCACGAAGATAAACTGTAATAAATTCATCTTTGAAAACGTTCCATGATTAGAAAGTAAATGCAAATGGATTGAAATAGTTTTCAGAAAATGATAATCTTATTAATTATGTATGACATTTTCTATTTGATAAATACTTATTAGATGATTCATCTGCATCTCAAACACATATATTAGGGTATATTTATAAATATATATACATATATATTTAAAGTACTGTACCAAGTGATTTCCCAAGGTTAGCAAACATGATATTTTTACCATTTTTTTCGTACTTTATTAAAGCCTTAGGTCAAGCTACTAGGATTCAAGAATCCTAATTTCATCTGCCACTGACACATTGTTTTGTAAACACAGCAAACTTAGAGTGCTATATTATTTTTCAAGAGGAAAAATTAAAATCAAAAGGAAATTCTTCCTTTAAATTTGTAGAATTTTTGTAGACACTAGAAAAGACAAACCCAAGTTATGAGAACTACAGGGGGAGAAGAGAAAAGAATAAGAACAAAACCTAGGAGTTCCAGAAGGCAATCATTCAACTTTGAAATTTTAAAAGAAAAAACAGATGCAATAAACTGGTGGGAATACCTCATATTTAGGATTACGTTTATTTTTAGGTTGCACATTCTAATCACAGAAACTCTCCAAAAGTGAATCCATCACAGTTTATCTTATCTTGTATTGGCAGATGTATTCGACTCCTGGGATTGCTTCTTTCTCACATGAATTAAACTGGTCAATTAAAAAGCCATCCTTATCTAATCTAATTAATGTGATGGTATAGGCAAACAGTAAACCACTGCTTTTGACTTTAGTTTTTAAAAATTCCTTTCATAATAAATTACTTGCATTTTGAATGGAACGATACATTTAAAACAAAATGAAAATCTGATTTCACAGGTTAAATATGGAACGTGTTTTCCTAGTCATTAGCATTCTGATGGAGTAAATTATTTGCTTTTTCCACTTACAACATCATCCTATTCTTAGTAGTCCCTCAGTAAGTCCTTTGCAATGTAAATACAAAGTGAAAATTTCCTTTGAAAGAAAAAGACCCATTCCTAAACATTTGTGTCCAGCTACCTAGGTGTGGAGATAGAAGTGTCCCATAGACACTTCTCAGTGAGCCAGTGATCGTCATCATATCCTGGCACTTTGAATTTCTTAGAATTCCATTACTTGCTCCTGGTGTATTGAAGTCAAAAGATTTACCTGTATTGTATTAAAGTTTTTCCAAAAATGCATTGTCTGTCATGGTTTCCAGACATGTTTATATAACCAAAATACCTATTTATTCCTCCTGCCTTGAGAGATATAAAAATACACAGACAGGGCTTCCCTGGTGGCGCAGTGGTTGAGAGTCCTCCTGCCAATGCAGGGGACGCAGGTTCGTGCCCCGGTCCAGGAAGATTCCACATGCTGCGGAGTGTCTGGGCCCACGAGCCATGGCTGCTGAGCCTGCGCGTCTGGAGCCTGTACTCCGCAACGGGAGAGGCCACAACTGTGAGAGGCCCGCGTACCACAAAAAACAACAACAACAACAAAATACACAGACATCAACACAGCTGCATGTACCACCACAATCCATGGTTTTGTTTGTGTAAAAGATCACAATCCCTGTGTATTGTTTATTGGTGGATTGACCTGTTTTACTCAGTGAGTGGGTTCCAGAACTCACTAGAGCACTCCCTCCACAGTCCTCGGTTAAGAATAAAAAATAGGAAAGTCTTTGGGAAAAAACAAAGGTTTATTGGATATCTGGTCTAGTATCTGGGGGAAAAAAAAAAAGATGAAAGAGGCAGGATCTCCCCTTGTTAAATCTGCTTTATTGTGAAAAGAAAGGCAAGTAATAAACATGAAAGAATGGAGAGCATCAACCAGACATCTAGGCTAAAACCAAGAAGGCTTTCCAAGGATGATGGCATCTGAACTAAGATTTGCAGGATCATTTGGAGTGCACCAAGGGAGGGAGGGAGTAGAATTGGGAGGGTTGATGGAAACATGTGCAAAAGCACAGACTTTTGAATGAGAACGGTGTGAGGAATTCCAAACACAAACCAAAGGTCTCTTATTCTAATATCCCTCACCTCAATCCTAATAAACCTAAAACAGGACCTTTTATTGTTCCACCCAAACTTGCTCTTCCGACGCTCTTCACTATATTAGAAAATGAACCTAAAGCAAATTTTCTCATCTCTCAGAGTCAATGCATCATTAAGTCTATTTGTTTCTGCCTCCAAAATATATCTAATACCCATCCACATTTCTCTATCATCCCTGTCATCCATCTAAGCCAGGCCACATTCATTCTTTAATCCAATAACTGCATTAACCTCTGTCTGACCCCCAAGCATCTACTTTTACTCATCTACAAATTATTTTCCACACAGTATCAAGAGTAATATTTTCAAATTTGGATAGGGTCATTCCTCTGTCTAAAACACATAATGACTGTCTATTACACTAAAGATCACACCTAATCTCTTTACCTTTAATATACAACCTCTTTGCCTTCACATCATACCTCTCATTTATTATTTAGCTATACTTGCATCATATCACTTCCATTAATCCACCAAGCACTTGCCTTAGAACTCTGAGTGTGCAAGTCACCTGCCTCCAAGTCCTTGCATCTTGATGATGTCATGATTCTTTTAGGTCTTCAGTTAAAAGTTACCTCTTCAGTTCCACAGCAACTCAATCTAAAATAACCTCACCTCCCCATTCATGCTCTTATCCCTTCACTTTCACTGGCTGTTATATTACTGCTTTTGTTTCCTTCATAGCAGTTATCATTATCTGTATATATAAAACTACAGACATAACTAGGGGCAGCTACATAAAATATTCAGGAGTAAAGCCCTAGCTAGTAAGAGAAGTGTACATTCAACTACCATGTCCAGTGTTTATATATTTCACCCATAAGCTCTCTGTAAGGCTTCATGGCTGCAGTAAAAATTATGTTTTGAACACTATTTCCTTTAAAACCCTTGTGTAAAGTTATTTTTACTGATACAATGGACAGTGAAAATAGAAAATGTTAAGAAACTCCTTGATGTCCAGAAAAACGCTCAATTTGGAAAATTATCCTGTAGAGGAAATTTTGTTAATATGATGACTTGAAAAGGAAATAGTTTTAAAATATTCTGCCATGAAGAAATTGACCTTTAAGTAATGGACAGCATCCTTACTGTATATAAGAACACATCCTTCACATAAATATGCCTGATACATCACAGTTGAGTCAATGCAGAAGTGTTACTGAATATTTTATCTTGAAAAGATATTACTATAGGTTAATTTGGAAAGATTTCTAGAAGATTCTTTTTCATTTTGATTTGTTATGCCTTTATTTTGTTTTGTTTTAGAGAAGGGTGTAAATGACTATGAAGGAAGGCAGGAGATGAAAATATAGAACATGGCAAGGTGTTGGAGGGTAGAGTAAAAGAATAAAGTGACAGAAAATCTTGGAGAGGGCAGTGAGGAGATCATGAACTGTGAGAAGAAAATAAAGAAGCTGTGAGGACCACTATGTCCATGCATTTAGAATGAATACGTTGTAGTTCAGCACTCATGTCAGAGGCTGCATTAGATGATCTCTCAAATTTGTGCTTTTAGTTGCAGGGAATTTTACCATAGGGTAGACTTACCCTCAGCCTTAGTAGGATACGTTGATTTACAGCTATTATGATTTGTATTCAAAGCAGGTTTTCAACTGCAACTCTCTTAACAGCAATAAAGCTTGCTAGGTCAAAATGTTTCATCTGAATGAATAATTTATATTACACTCAGTTACATGTTTAGCTGTGGGGAGTATGACTGTAGGTGAACATTTTGGAATGTGAATCTAGTTTCAAATTTCTACTTACATCAATTGAAGGAAAAAAATAGGAGTTTAGTTTCCTTTCAAAGGAATCAAGAAGCCCTTGAAAAAGATAAAATGATTTTTATGACAAGTGCAGAGGATTTCATCTTCCAGTTTTACATCTAAAAGGAACAACAACCCTAACTGAAAAATGAAAATTTAAAACATGTATTAAACCTAAGAATTACATAAAATTTCTGCTTGAAAGCCAAAGTCGACTTTAAACTAATCCTGCCTAATAAAATATACTTTTAGGATAAATTAGATTCTTCTGGTCTCAAACCAGAATATAACAATATCCTGTAACAAAACTGTTGAACAACCAAGTATCTTGCTACTACCAAGATATTCAGCAAGAAAGCAAGCTCTCTATTTATCAGGATCCATTTCACTATTAGAGCAAAGCACTATATTTTCTCCTTCTGTCCCTTGCTCAGATATTTCAGTCATCTCAAGGTTTCATAGAAATAAAATGCAAATGCAACTGCATCTGTCAACAATATTAGGTATATCTGCTATATACAGTTTACTTTCACTGTTGGCGTAGGACGTACACAGTAAATATTTACCAACATGAATTTATGTATTGAATATGTACACACACACACACACACACACACACACACACTGAATATGGCATTTCCCCTAATGTGGGGGTGATTAGAAAAATAATAAATAGCTAACATTTGTGGAGTGCTTACTAAGTAAGATGCTGTGTTAAATTATTTTATCTCCATAACCTAATATGACCTACACAACAATGTAACCAGGTAGGTATATGACCATATATGAGCTTACAACACTGTAGGTTACTGGTGTTCATAACTTGCTCCAGGCCATGTTGCTTGTAAATAGCAGAGCAGAAATTTCTATTTATATGTCTGATCCAGAGCCCATGGTCTTAACCACTTTTGTGGTTAAGACCATGATGTTATCTGCATGTTTTTTTTAGTACTTTAGTACTGTTTTGTCAGTACTAAAAAGAAATAGAAGAGAGAAGCAAAGATGAATGACTTCAAAATACCCTCTATTGCTCTAAGCTGTTGACAGATTGGAAGGACAGAGGCCTACTCACAGATTCTCATTAAAATTGGTTTTATTAGTTTCTATAGATCCCTGGACTTCTTAAGGCTCTTGCTTTTTTTTTTTGTATGTGGATGTCCGAGTTGTCCCAGCACCATTTGTTGAAAAAGACTTTCCTTTGCACCATTGTATTGCTTTTGCTCCTTTTTCAACTATGAGTTGACTATATCTATGTGGGTCTATTTCTGGGCTCTCTATTCTGTTCCATTGTTCTATTTGTCTGTTCTTTCACCAGTACCACACTGTCTTGATTAGAGTAGATTTACAGTGAGTCATAAAGTAGGGTGGTGTCTGTCCTCCAATTTCATTCTCCTTCATACTGTGTTGGCTATTCTGAATTGTTTGCCTCTCCATATAAACCTTATTAATAGCCTGTCAATATCTGCAAATAACTTGCTGGGATTTTAATTGGGATTGCATTGTATCCAAAGATAAAGTTGGGAAGAACTGACATCTTGACAATATTGAGTGTTTCTACCAATGAACATGGAATATCTCTCCTTTATTTAGTTACTCTATGATTTCATTCATCAGAGTTTTGTGGTTATCTTCAAATAAATCTTGAACATATTTTGTTAGATTTATACCTATGTATTTCATTTTGGGTGGAGCTAATATAAATGGTATGTAGTTTTAATTTCAAACTCTATCTATCCATTGCTAGTATAGAAAAGCAATTGAATTTTTACATTAATCCTGTGACCTTGTTTTAGTCACTTATTAGTTCCAGGATTTTGTTGTTGTTGTTGTTGTTTCAGATTCTTTAGAATTTTCTACATAGATGATCAAATAAAGAGCTTAACTTTTTCCCCAGTCTGTATATCTTTTCTTTTCTTTTCTTGTATTATTGCACTGGCTAGTACTTTAGTAGGATGTTCAAAAGGAGTCGTAAGAGTGGACATTCTTGCTTGTACCTGATCTTAATGGGAAGGGTTTGAGTTTCTCACCATTAAGTATGATGTTATCTGCATGTTTTTTTGTAGATATTCTTGACCAAGCTGAGGAAGTTTACCTCTATTCCTAGTTTGCTGAGAGTTTTTATCTTGAATGGCTATATGACAATATTTTCAAACAAATACATAGGCAGTTAATAGCTATTATATGTTATGTTTTTTAATTGTTGGAGTGGTAATAATAAGAATCTAAAACAGTAAGTATATATATGTTAATTGTGATGTATGTATAATTCTCAGGGACATTACATGAGGGAGGAGAAGATCTAGGCTCTGGTACCAAACACATTTGTATTTGAAAACTGATTTAACTATTTATCATCTGTGTGACTTTGCACAATTTATATAATTTTTCTAAGCCTCAGTTTTCTAATCCATAAAATTATGATACTCTTGGTATCTAATTTGAGTTGTTAGGTGATTAAATGAAATGTTGCATGTGAAGGTCTCTGTATTGTGCCTTACTCAGAATAAATACTCAGAAATTGTTAGCCCCAGTGAAGAGGATAGTGGATGTCCGCAAAAATCTAATGAGATTAAAATGGTTATCTTTAAAACAGCTCATTCAATAATGACTGGAAAATGGTATCTTTTTCTTACTCTGTTTCATATTTTATCACATGACCTGTTTTTCTGTTTTCTTGTTGTAATGTTTGTTTAGGTCTGTGGTTGAATGCAGAACATTTTCATAAGAGAAATGAGAAACCACTTTTTCAACATCTAAATTTATTTTCTACCTGGCTTTTATACCCCCAAACTCTTTTCCTAACATTCAGATAAATAATGCCCACAAATGAATGCTTTAAGAATGTTTCAAAATGATAAAGAGAAGAATTATAAAACCTTACAATACCAATATTGTATAATCCAGAACTATATGAAAAGACATATAAAGTAGAATTATTTTACTGATTGCACATACTTTGGTGAGAACCACTGGCCTCCAAGATAGTCCCACAAATACCATTATCTGTGGCATTTTAGTGATGCATAAGTCATTTTGCTAAGGCTTCCATAATACTAGATCATAAAATAACGTGTGGATATCTTACATAATTGCAAACTCTAGGTTTTCCATAATCATTTGAAATAGCATCTGAGCTCTTATCTCAAGATATTGCAACATTGTGGTCAATTATATGACAAGCCAAAATTCTTATGTGTATATTATCAAGTGGGGCAGGTGGGGGGGGTGTCCTGATGGTCAATAAGAATGTTAAAATGTGATTGTTGAAAGCTCCTTTAATCAGAGTCACATATTAGTTGGCAGTATTCAATGTGTTGGGCAAAACAATGCCTTGGTTTGAAGTATAGCTCAAACAGTGTCAGTGTGAATAACCAGACTATGGAGCTCCATATAGCTAGGGACATGAAGAAGTGTAACTGCAGGAAACGGGCTGAAGTTTGTTTGTTTAATCTGTCAATTTCACAGCAGCCGTCTACATAAATGGGGATGGCCCCCACTTGTCTTCATGGGATCATAGGCTCTTCCCCTGGGAGATACTAGGAGAAACAAAACAGAGGTTTCCACAGTTACACTGATACTGTTCCATTCAGCTGTCTGATCCTACATGGAAGAAAAGGATGAGGGATTTTTCAGACTTCAAATCTCCCTGTTCGCAAAGAGAAGGATGGATTGAAAAACTTTTTAAATGGCATTACAGGATTCTAATTCTTCATTTGCATAAACCTGACAACCTGCTGATGATAGCAATTAATTCCTGCTTAGTTTTAGTCTTATTTAATAAAAGCAAAAAATATCAAAAGAAACTTGGTTGGAAGAAACAGAAAGTCCCTTCCAACCTGGTATACTAAAAGTAACATTAATTTTTATGTTTTACACTTTAGTTTGACAACAACAAAATTTATTTTTAAATCAATTCAAAATCCAGATCAAAGTAATCCCATGACATACACACACACACACACACACACACACACACACACATACATTGTTAAACTAAACAGAATGCCTGAGTAAAATGGAAATTTGTTTCTAGGCAAAATGCTCTCTCATAGAAAAAATAGGATCTGAATGTATTGTTTTATGATAGATGGTTAGGGGAATTGAGGACGGAATTCTGAAATGTTATATTGGTTAAATGAGACTGTAGCATAATAAACTACAGTGGATCCCAATAAACTACAAATGGCGTTATTTTGTATCAAGGGAAAAGAGAAAATATACAAAAATATTTTGCTTTGAGTTTAGCATGTTTAAAGTGATAAAATTAGGAAGATGAAATGTACAAAAATAGTACACTGGGAGACACAGAGTTATATCTTTCACCTGGATTGTGGTTTGAATGACTAGCCTGTGAAATATGTAAGGTTGTACTGCTTGGTATAGTGCTTTATAAATACCTTACCTTTCCAAAGAGCCATATTTCTTGGCAAGGGACACCTCTTATCCTTGCTTTACTTTCTACTCAGAGTGAAAGTAGGCCTTCTAAATCATTTTTAAGTGTATACTTGATGGTGAAAAACCATTAGTATGGTAAACAAATATCTACTGTAACATAGGATTTAAAATAAATATGCAAAATATTTCTATATAGCTTAAAATTTTCTTATTTGTAGAGTTTTAATCTAATTCAATGAAACAAATATTTCTAAATAAATTGATTTTCCGTATTATTAAGATGCAGCATCAAACAACCAACTATATTTTTCTCTTCGTATTTGGATCGATTTAAAGAGCACATTTTGGGCCATTTTCTTTTTCTAAAATGGCATACATCACATCTGAGGTAATTGAATGAAATTGTTACATATTTCTCTAAATGACTGCTTTCGAGTGCAGCAACCAATTGCAAAATTTGATGCACTGGGGCTTGTTTTAAAGTACCTTTCATGCATTTGAAACATTCTTTTCTGTCATCTAGAAAAAAGATTCTATGGCTTCAAACTGATTCGGTAAATTCAGGAACATCCTGCAGGAAAAAAAAAATGACGGCTCCAAAGCAGCACTAAAAATCCCAACAGGGCCACCTAAATAAACAACGGCTTAGTTGTTTACACGTTATAGAAACATGCTGTTTCAGAATACACAAAATCTATTTTTTAATACAAAGAATTAATTTTAAAACTAAATGTGTGATGTACGCTATTACATACTCATTAGAATTAACATATTTTTACTGAAAAAAAAATAACAATCTCATCCCTACTCATTTGTTCCACTGACTTGTCCATTGGATATCTGTTGGTCATTTTATTACTAAATATTCAGTTTGTGTACTGATAAGAATTTACTTTATGCTATGTAAAGACACAGAAAAGAGAAGGCACTCTTTTTGAAGCTTTCCAAAGTCCAGACTAGTTTTGCCTCGTCTTCCCTTCCAATCCCTGACATCTGATATAGCATGTCCACAATTTGTTTCATACAATTTTTCACTTGTTTGGTCTTCTTCTGTTTTCTGCCAGAAACCATTAGTTACTCTTGTATCCCTGATATTTCCCTATTTAATAAGACCCTTGGAAACTTATTATTATTATTTTTGGCTGCGTTGGGTCTTTGTTGCTGCATGCAGGCTTCCTCTCTAGTTGCAGGCTACACTTCGTTGCCATGCGTGGGCTTCTCATTGCGCTGGCTTCTCTTATTGCATAGCACGGGCTCTAGGTACGTGGGCTTTGGTAGTTGCAGCACGCGGGCTCAGTAGCTGTGGTGCACAGGCTTAGTTGCTCTGAGGCATGTGGGATCTTCCCTGACCAGGGCTCGAACCTGTGTCCCCTGCATTGGCAAGCATATTCTTAACCACTGCGCCACCAGGGAAGTCCCAGAAACTTATTATTTATGCAACAGCATCACTTGGTTTTCAGCAGTTAATGCAGATAGCAACTTTGCCTTGTGATTATGTTACAGAAACTATTTCCTGTAGTACCTTCAGACTAGTAGAGCAAGTATGCACTGTATAGTTCTTTAAGCGTGAAAGATAATGATTTTTTAATGCTAGCTCAATGAAGTGACTCTGACTTTGGGATCCTCAGCCACATCCAATAAATAGAAATTCCTTGAAGAACTGTCCTCATGCCATATTAAGTCATAGAAAGGAAGAGAGGCTTTTTCTAAGACTATTTATACGGTGTTAAAACAATCCTAGGAAACTGAATGGAAAATACAATGGCGACTCAATCTTAAAGACCGTTATTTCTTCCTTCTAGTGACCTTTAGTGGTAATTCAAAAGAGGAAAAAAATCCTCTGACAAAGGGTACTTTATTATTTACCTTTTTACTTTGTTTACTCAATCACTAACTCATTCATTCATTCAACATCTATTGAGCACCTCCTCTGTCCAGAAATTATTTGTATGTTTTGAGAATATAGCAAGGGATGAAAAAAAGGTGTTTGGCTATCATGTCCGGAGAGGGGGCATATAATAAGTATCTAGTACAGGTGGTCTCTGACTTATGATGGTTTGACTTAGAATTTTCCAACTTTACAATGGTGTGAAAGCAATATGCATTCAGTGGAAACCATGCTTCCAATTTTGAATTTTTATTTTTTTCCCAGACTACCAATATGTTAAAACCCAATCCTCTCTCTATTCCCTTGTGATACTGGGAAGCAGCAAGCCACAGCTCCTAGTCAGGCCCATGATTACAAGGTAAACAACCAGTGCATTTACAGCCATTCTGTACCTAGACAACCATTCTGTTTTTCAATTTTAGTAGAGTATTCAATAAATTGCATGACATGTTCAATACCTTATTATAAAATAGGCTTTGTGTTAGATGATTTTGCCAAACTGTAGGCTAATGCAGTGTTCTGAGCCCTTTTTTTCTTTTTTGGGGGGGGGCACGCGGGCCCCTCACTGCTACGGCCCCTCCCGCTGCAGAGCACAGGCTCTGGACGCGCAGGCTCAGCGGCCATGGCTCACGGGCCCAGCTCCGCGGCATGTAGGATCTTCCTGGACCGGGGCACGAACCCGCGTCCCCTGCATCAGCAGGCGGACCACCAACCACTGCGCCACCAGGGAAGCCCCTGAGCACTTTTAAGGTAGGATAGGCTAAGCTATGAGGTTCAGTAGGTTAGGTGTATTAAATGCATTTTCAACTTATGATGGTTTTATCAGGACGTAAACCCATTTTAAGTCAAGGAAGAGCTGTATAAGAGGTGGTAAGTGGGATAAAACAAAATAAAACAAGGGGAAACTGATATAACGTGGAATCGAATTGTAAGGGAAGGATGGCTTTCCCAAAAGGATGGTACTGAAGGTGAAGCCTGAATTAATTGAAGGAGTAGGTTAAGTAGCTGTATGTGTAATGAGCATCCAGGCAGAGTGAGGAGTACCTGCTAAGACCCAGGAAAGAGCGTGCTCAATCTATTTCAGGAAGAACAAGAATTATTGTGGCTATAGTCAAGTGAGGCAATCAGAAAATCTTCTCTGCAAAAAGTAACTATAAAGCTCAATAAAACTGACAGAAACAAACATTTCAGTGCTCTGGAAATGGCTCAAGAGTGTATAATAATCACAGAAGCCTTTATTCTTGATAAAAATGCCAAACCTGGGGTGAGAACACAGAATCTGTGGCCTTTTATCCCTAGGCTTGCTCCCATCAGCCCCTTCCCCTCTGCCTTCCCACCCTACGTCCCCATTAGTAGGCAGGAAGTTTCTACAGGGTAAGGAGTCAATCTGAGGACTGGCTTCTCTCTGCCATGGTCTAAGGAATATCACTCATTTTCGAGTATTGGACAATGCAGCAGTGCTGTCTGTGGAAGTGATAATTTCAGAGGTGGATCAGTCGGGAAGGCCAGCCCCTCTACCTGAGGTTTCTGTCTTGATTGGGACAAACATACACCTGGCTGAGATAGTACGCCTGCATAGGGGAGGCTCAGAGAGGGCTCACGCTAACCCAACACTCACAGCCAACCCTGAAGTTGTGCTCGGACCCTGTGAAAAGTATAAGCTAGAGCAACCTAAAAACCCTGAATTCCCTTCCCTACCCACCCAGAGGCCCATCAGAAAATGAGTGCCTTACTGGATCAAGGCATTTGAGAACATCTCTGTTCCATCACTGGCTGACCTCTTGCACAAACACAGGGGTAAACCCTGGAAGAACAGGCTTCAATATAATATCAACAAAGCACACAAATAAAAAATTAAGGAGCAGCATCAAATGCCGAACATTCCAGGGGAAACTGATTTCATAGATCTAACCTGGGTAAGTTACTAAACAAAGAAACAGCAAAGGAAAAACCAGAAGCAATGGCAATCTTCACAGGGGAAATAAATCAACATTAAAAATTTGCATTTCAGAAGATAACATGAAGAATCATTACCTTTAGTTCCTCTGGCTGGACCAGGTAGTTGTTCCCCATAAAGCTCACAGGAGTCTTTGGCATTCCTTAATACTGCCATTTCTTCTATGTGGAAGAAATTATTATTTATTAATAATATATGTCTAAGATTTGTCCCTTTCTTTTAAAAAATACATTGAGGTAATTAACATATATTAATGAAGCCATTTTTAACTGTACTACTAAATCTTATTTATTTATTTGTTTATTTATTTACTGCCTTCATTATACATATACAGTGGTCAATACAAGAATATTCTCTCTTCCTCAGTTTTTTTGGCCATACGTATTATTTGTTTCATTACATAATTATTACTC
Organism: Leucopleurus acutus; assembly: GCF_964270905.1. Taxonomy (NCBI): domain Eukaryota; kingdom Metazoa; phylum Chordata; class Mammalia; order Artiodactyla; family Delphinidae; genus Leucopleurus; species Leucopleurus acutus. The sequence continues at coordinate 54,018,149 of NC_139160.1, forward strand.
AAAATAATTTTGTCATGTACAAGAATGGATATTAAAAAATGATCTACTCTTGTGTCAAATATGCCATATATGCCACTGAGACTTGACCAATCACATACACATATACACATTCACAAAACTTTCTAAGTACCATACATTTTGTAAGAGACCCTTTGTTTAATGTAAGATTCTTCCTGTTTAACACTCATTGCAGTCACATTGTTATCTTACAATACTGTAAAATAACAGTATTTACAATACTGTAAAATAATACTGTACAATAAGGAATAAGAATACTTATGACCTTGGAAGAGATTCTATAGTAATAAAAATTAGGTCAAAGGTATGTATTTGAAAAATGTCATTTAGGATTTCTACTTTTATTTAAGAAATGCTTTATAATTAACACAAAGAGAAATAAATGATATTCCTTAGAAAATGTATTAAAGATGATACAAAAGCAGGGCTTTTTCTATAAAGGCTGACATTTTACTGTATTTCCATGCTTAAAATTTCGTTCCACTTTCAATTTGAAAAGTTTGCCATATAAACTAAATGATGATTCTGAATACTAATTTGAAATAAATACGGTAATGCAGATTTCTCTTCAAAATCCTGATTTCAATTCCTTTAGATATATACCCAGAAGTGAGATTGCTAAATCGTATAATACTTATATTTTAAATTTTTGAAGTAACTTCCATACCCTTTTCCACAGTGGCTGTACCAGTTTACATGGAATGTAATATTATTCAGCCTTAATAAAGAAAGAAATCCTGCCATTTGTGACAACATGGATTAGCCTGGAGGACATTATGCTAAGTGAAATAAGCTAGACACAGAGAACAAATATTATGTGATCTCAGTTATATGAGGAATCTAAAATAGCCAAACTCACAGAAGCAGATAATAGAATGGTGGTCACCAAGGGCTAAGGGGAGGGTAAAGCAAGGAGGTGTTCGTTAAAGGGTATAAAGTTTCAGTTATGTAAGATGAATAAGTCCTAGAGATCTAATGTACAGCATAGTACCTATAGTTAGCAATACTGTATTATCTATTTTAAAATTTTCTAATAGAGTAGAATTAACGTTAAGTGCTCTTATCACAAAAATAAAGAGGATGGGGAAAACTTTTAGAGGTGATGAATATGTTTATGGCATTGATTGTGCCGTTTCACAGATATATAGTTATCTCCAAACTCATCAAGTTGTATATATTAAATATGTACAGCTTTTTGTATGTCAGTTATACTCAATAAAATTTTTTTTGTTGTCACACACAGTTTAAGTAAAAAACAACCAAATGATGATCTTTTGCCTGTATTAGTACATTTAGTTCCTGTAATAGAAAACTAAAGTGTTTTCTGTAGTGCCAGGTATCATGGATTGTGTGCAGGGACTTGTCATGCCTTTTAACTGCAGTCTGTCATCCAGCTTTGGTCTTAAGGACAGAAACTAAATAGTGTTTTCCTCAGCAGTAGGAAATATTTTAATCCTCTAGGTCTGACTAATGTTGACTCTCAAAGTTTGTGAGATGTTGAACCATCTTACAAGGATTTGGAATACACCTCTCAATTGACAAATTTACAATTGATATAAAAACATCTTTCTTTATTGGAAAGCAGGCACATGACTGCATAGCCACTTAACGAAAACAGAATTAGAATTAATGTGGTCAAAACTGAAAAGAAAATATTATAGCTATCAAGCTCAACAGTACATAGAGAGATCTCTCAATTTTAAAGCAACATAACTTCAGGGTATAAAATCCAAGAAAGCATTTCAGTTATCTAAAATAAAGTAATAGAAAACTTCAAATTATCTAAGAAGTTTTGTTACTTCATAGTTTACAAATAGTGTCACTACTCCTCAGAGATTTTAGTTCTTTTCTGCCTTCTTAATGCATTTAACAAGTACTTATTATGAAACTGCCAAGTGTTAAGTCAGAGGTGGGTAATTCTTGAGGTAAAAGCACTGACCTCAGTGAGGTGACGATATAGTTAAGTATGCATATCTACTATAATAATGAAAAACAGGTAAACAATGGAAACTTTAAATTAGGTTTTATTTGTTCAAATAAATATTGTTCAAAATATTGTTCAACAAAATATTGTTCAAAACTGAACAAATGCAAGTAAATGTTGTGAAGGAAATGTACCAGGGAATGCAAAAAGTAGAGAAAACTTACCCAAAGTGGGGAAGAGAAGATTATCAAGGGTGGCTCCTGAGGGAGTTATGCTTAATCAGTCTCCAAAGGGTGAATATGAGTAGAACAGAAGAATAACTTACAAGTAGAACAGAAGAATAACTTAGGAGAAGAAAGCAGCACATTCAAGTCATTGAGTTGAAATGACTGAACAACCACAGCACCATTAGAGTGGCTAGAGGTTGGGGAAAAATGAGGAAATCCCAGAAGCGAGGCAGGCAAAATCAGCAGAAGTGAGATAATGAAAATCTGAATATCTCTTCTGAGAAGAATTATTTCAACCACTCCATTTGAGATTTTTGCTACATTTGGATCTTTTAAAAATTTGCAGTCTAATGTTTCACTGGACTAATTTAACTATCTCCTAGAAAAAATCTTAGGAGAGTATTACTTTTTAATTTACATGACTCCCTCATTATCTGAAATAAATGTTGTTGATAGATTTTTACAAGGAAATTATTTAAATATCTTTGTCATTCAAGTATTTTATATACTTCACAATTTGGCAGCTGTTGAGAATTATTTTTTTTCTGATGATTAATCCAGTACTGTGGTGAATTCTTCCTGTTTACTGACTGTTAATTAATTAAAATTTTTTTTCAAACTTCAACATTCATCTGTCTAGTCTCCTAAAATAAAGCACATTTTAAAAATGACGGCTTATGATGAATGTTTTAATATACTCTAATAACAACCAGTATTGATTGAATGTTTACTGTGATCCTGGTAATATTTTGTGGATCTTTTAAAAGTGTTACTTCGAATAATTCTGAAGCTATGAGGTAGAATATAATTATTTCCATTTTATGAATTAAGAAATACAGAACTATAGAAAGAGATTCAGAAACTTGTTATGAGTCATCAAGGAATAAATGAAAGAACAAAATTATTTCATGGACACTTAAGTTTATGTTTTCGTTTTCTGTTTTTACCATTGTGCTGCACTGTGGTATTTGTAGTTCAATAATTTGAATAACTAATTCAGTTAGTATTCTTAATCTTGAAAGTGGTTAGTTATTTATGGAAGGTAACTAAGTAGGAACTACAGATCTGGGCCACTTTCTGGGGACCTGGCTATGTGTGTGTGCATGTGTATGTCTTGTTGACCTTATATAATTCTATAATTATATATAATCCAGCACCTAATCACCTGCTGTAGCCATCTAATTTTTAATGAACAGATAGTATAAATGTTAAGATTTGTCACAGTATCTTGGGAGCATTTAGCAATAACCAAGCACATGTGAATGATGTGTAAAGCCAGAAGGGCAATGAATTAGCTTGCAAGAAACAACAGAACTGATGCTTGGGGTGGGATACATGTATTGGCATTATCAACAGATCATTTCTCTATAAAGTGACTTGCAATGTCAAATCAAATCAGATACTCAATTTATTCATTTTAAAGAAGAAATATGTTAATAAAAGTTAGCATAATTGAGTATTCATGGACGGCCCATTCTATACTAATAGACAAAACTTGAACATGGGAAGACAAACGACAAAGTAAGGATTCTTTAGTGACATGGTTTACAGCAAGAGCAGTTAAGTGGCTCAGCAGGTAATAGTGTCATGCTAGGTTAGCTTTATGAATTTATCTCACAGTGAGAATCATTCTAGAAATATGATTAGAATATTGAAAGTTGTTGAACTACAGCTAGTATGTCATTTCCACAATGATATCTAAATATTTGAAATCTATTGTCTAAACCAGCATTGTCCAGTAGAATTCTCTGTGACCATGGAACTGTTCTGTATGCTGTCCACCATTGTAACTACTAGTCATTTGTGGCTGTTGTGCGCTTGGAATGTGACTATTTTAACTGAGTTTTAATTTAATTTAATTTTAATAAAGTTAAAATTAAAATTTATTTGCCATGTATGGTTAGTTGCTACTGTTTTGGAAAAAGAATTCTAAGACTTTCTTTCCTTGACAGGGCTTCTATATAACATGAAAGAATTTAGATATCCCATGCTTTAGTGGTAATAATACTGTCCTTTATTGAGGAATTATTTCTTTTGACTTGTTACATGCCATTTACTAAAGATACAGTCGGTCAAATGTTACCAGCTTAGAAGTCTGACTAAGATCATTTTGTGTGTCTCTGTGATGATGAATTAGGTGTTGTGTTTGTATCTTAATCTCAGAGGCAATCTTTTCTTTTATTTCCAGACCTTGGTGGATAGAACATTATTGAGTCCTAAATATTGACAGTTCTGACATTTGTTTTGCCCCAATGTAACACTGCTATCAAATGTCTCGTTTTCTAAATTACTTTTCTTCATATGTCACAATTTTTCTTTCTTCATTAGAAAAAAAGAGAGAGTTGTTGAGATAATGCACAGCTTTGAGATAAAAAAGTATTACTCAGCCATAGAAAGAAATGAAATTGAGCTATTTTTAATGAGGTGGATAGACCTAGAGTCTGTCATACAGAGTGAAGTAAGTCAGAAAGAGAAAGACAAATACCGTACGCTAACACATATATATGGAATTTAAGAAAAAAAATGTCATGAAGAACCTAGGGGTAAGACAGGAATAAAGACACAGACCTACTAAAGAATGGACTTGAGGATATGGGGAGGGGGAAGGGTAAGCTGTGACAAAGCGAGAGAGAGGCATGGACATATATACACTACCAAACGTAAGGTAGATAGCTACTGGGAAGCAGCCGCATAGCACAGGGATATCAGCTCGGTGCTTTGTGACCACCTGGAGGGGTGGGATAGGGAGGGTGGGAGGGAGGGAGACACAAGAGAGAAGAGATATGGGGATATATGTATATATATAGCTGATTCACTTTGTTATAAAGCAGAAAATAACACACCATTGTAAAGCAATTATACTCCAATAAAGATGTTAAAAAAAAAGTAAATGAACAAACAGAAGTATTGCATTTTAATTTTTGTACTGCTGAATAACAGTATTTATGATATATTTAATATACAGACCTGCAGTAGTCAGTAGTTACTACTGCCGTGCATTCTCCGAATGCATGATAGAAAAAAGTCAATTGGAAAAGTATGGAACAATATGAAGCAAGAATATATCATATCCCTGTCTTACAACATCAAGAGCAACTTAACATTTTAAAATAAAGTTGATGATATCTATAACGTATGAATTATACCCACAGAATATGACCTAGAAACTCTGGCATGTGTGTACAAAGAAGCATTATACCACAAAGTATATTGTAATAGCAAAAAATTTGAAACAACATAAATCTTCCATCTCACCAGAAAAGATACATATATTTATTTTGGCTTTACACAGATTAAAGCCCTATACAGTCTTAAAGCCCTATACAGATATTATTACACATCCTATATAATGCCAAAAGTAATTTGCAGGATAATATGTAAATGAAAAAATACCAAATTCACTTTTGTGGTTGTCTTAAGGATCTGATAACTGAAGATGTCTAGAAGTTCTCATATGTTATAAGAACCTCTGGTATCAGAAACCTTCTGGTCACAAAATCAAAAGGAGTTTATCCAACCACATAATAAAACAAAATGGTTGATGTTTGTAAACAACAAGAAAAAAAATAAAGCCAATAAAAATATTTTCTATCCAAATTTTGATGAAGTCTTGGGAAAAAAATCTATAAAATGAATATATTAAAATGTATTCCTACTTTGTTTAAGATGAGATTTCAATTTTAAACAAGTAAAAATAATCTTTAGTCTTTTTATTGGTTTTTTTACATCGATGACACCAATTCAAACCTGTAACCACAGTCAATGGTTAAAATTGTTTTTTCTAAGCTACTGTATTTCTCTAATATACATTCTCTATAATGCACTTGTATGCACACAGACACACACGCATACACAAATATATCTTATCTTGAACTGCTAGAATGCTGAGTCCATGTGTTCATGGGCAGAATTGTTTGCAATAGTTTTCCTAATGTCTAACAGAGTTCTTCGCACATATTAATTGAGTTAAATTCATTCAAAAAATAATGATCCTATTGTTCAGTCTTTGTAGGTGACTAGAGTCTGAATGTATAATCAGATAAGCATGAATAAGCATGAGTTTGTACAGTACAGATCCAGCTGATAATTCTGCAAATCAGTTGTGAAAGTTTGCTTTTATCATGAAAGTAGATATACACATTTTATTATTGTATTAGCTTTTGTTTCAAATTTTTATATATCTAGTATCAACTATATTAAAAGAAAAGTGAAGGGAAAACTTATATTTATATTCATATATAAAGCACATTAAGAAGGTAACTCCAGGGACACAGAAAATGCCAAAACCTTGCACTTTATTCCCAGAGCTCAGACATCAGCGCTGCCAAACAATTGCTGAGCTGGAAAACATTCTGGATATTGATATTCAATATTTTTAACCTTTTGTCAGTAGGTGATGAATTAACTCAGGTTCAAGGCTGTTCCGGTTGACAGTGAGAGCTGATTTAACTCATTTCTCACTGCAGGGAGAAGAATCAGATCTAGGGAGAACAGCCAATACAAAAAAGAAAATAAATTAAAAATAAAATTAGTGCACTAGTACTTTAGCACCGTTAGGCATTTCAGAATCTCAGGGATAATTAACATTCTTAATATAAAAAACTGATGTTATGCAGTATTAATGCAGCATTCCAGTAAGAATTGACAGTGTTTAATGTTTCATAGCAGCCTCCTAGCTGAGCACAGAACTTTTCACGAGCAAAGGAATTTAATTTTAGATTTGAAATGATTAAGACCCTCTTAACAGAATGCAATTAACTCTTTTTGCTTTCTATCTTTACTATTTTATCTTACTCCTATACAGTGAGATTCCCTCATTGTAAATTACTGCTTGCCCCTAGTTGGTAAACTTGCCTAAGTTTCTTGACCTTGGTGCTTCCTCATTCGGAGCAATAGTAATATAAATAACCCATTGCCTAAATCAGTTATCCTATTAGGAATTGCAAAATTGTGACTTTCTAGTTCTTTCAGTCATTCTGCATTTATTTGTTGCAATTATCCTGTGTTTTAAACCTCCCTTCCCCCCACATCTAGTAGTATTTTAACAACACTGAAATGTAGTCTATCCAGAAGGTACAAAAAAAAAATTCTTAATTTTTCTCATTTAACTATCAATGTTCATCATAATGAGTTAGTACCCTGGCAAACTCCAGTGTTCTCTAGGGAGTATTGTTTTATTTCTCTCTGATTACATATACGTCTATATCTATCTGCCTATCTATCTATCTATCTATTCTGGGATTTTTTATATACTTGATGTTTTCAATATATTTTAGTAATCATTCTTTTCAAATCACAAATGATTCTAACCTAAAGCAGTGAGAGTTCTTTTAAGATGGCTTCTGTGTCTTCTGTACAGATTACATAATCCTTTTGTACCTTCCATTCTTTATATTTAACATTATGCCCCAAACTTTTTGTACATTTCCTGCCCAGCACCTAAAATAACTTTTTACTGAGCATCCTCATTACTTCTATTGTTGAGAGTCATTTAATGAACAAAATCTGGCTGCTAGGGTGGTTTATTGTCACTGGGTTTCTCTTGCCCTTAAATATTTTCAGTGGACAGTATTAGAACATGCATTCAAAAATAAAAATATAAAAACAATGTGCATTGTTTTATTCAATTCAAATATAAACTTTATACCATTTTATCTTTTATGCTGAAAGGTTATTTTTCTACACAATATTACAATAATTATTTAATTTATTTATCTCATAATATCAAAAATTATACATGAAGTATGCACAAGATAACAATAACACAATAGAATAAAGTTTGAGATTCCTTTGCACTTATTTCTGTCCTTATATTCCTTTGAGAACGTATAAACACTTGGACTGATTTTTATCCCCCTCTTTAAGGTTATATCACCAAAATTATATATAATTAGCTTTGTTTCAATTAATTTTAATTAAGAGATTTTTCTTTATGATTTCATTTTGCTTTTTGATCATAGAAAACATATACATGATTCACATATCAAAATTATATTATAGGTACATTCACATGAATTCCTTTCATCCCTGTTCCTTCCATTTTGTTCCTCCCTCTCCTTATAAGCAATAACTATTTTTAGTAGTTTCTGTTTGGTGTTCATTAGTTTTTTTGAAAATATAAACATAGTGTGTATGTTCACTTGTTCCACTTTCTTATTCAGAAGTCTGCATAACATATATTCTGTGTCTTGCTTTTTCATTTAACAATGTATTGTGGAGATCACTCCATACCAGTGTGTAGAGGTTGCTCATATGGTTTTACAAGAGCCTAGTACTCTATTTTGTGACTGTATAATTATTTTTTCATTTTTTCACACAGTCCTTTATGGATGACCATTTTGATTGTTTCTAACATTGCTATTACAAATAATACTAGAGCAAACAACTGTGTTCAGAAGCCATTTTGCAAGTGTATCTTTAGGATAGATTTTTAGAAGTGGGATTGCTGTAGTAAAATAGAAATGCATATGTAATGTCCCTATATATCATCAAGTTCCTCTCCATAAGAATTGTGGCATTTTGCATTTTCATTAGTGATGTATTAGACACATTGTCAAATGAGATATTTTGCCACTCTGATACAGGAAAGATCATACTTTTATTTTTTTATTTTGTATTTTTCTTCACCACAAAAATTTTAATTTTCTGATTCTCAATTTGCTCATATGTAATATGAGAATAATTATAACTCTCTCACATGGTTGTATCAAGATATTAGTACTAATAATGATTAACATTTTAAAACTTTTTATTCTATATAGTTAACAATGTTGTGTTAGTTTCAGTTGTACAGCAAAGTGATTCAGTTATATATATATCTCAGTTATACATATACATGTATCTATTCTTTTTCAAATTATTTTCCCATTTAGGTTGTTATGTAATATTGAGCAGAGTTCCCTGTGCTATACAGTAGGTCCTTGTTGGTTATCCATTTTATTTATTTTTTTTTTGAGGGGGGTACAGTGCACTTTATTGATGGTACATGACAAGGTAGGGCTCCATAAGCCCCTCCCCTTCTTCAGTCCTTCCCCTTCTTCTATTGTCTGGGATGGAAACCCTGTGGAGGTCGGGAGATTCTCAGTGTGTTGGAGGATGGAGTTGGGGCAAGGACTCCCCAGAAGCTGAGGACCTCTCTCTTCCTCTCCTGCTCTTGCTGGGGCTGGTGGTACAGGGACTCTTACTCCTTGGAGGCTATGTGGACCATTAGGTCCACTACACCGTTGCTGTAGCCAAATTCATTGTTGTACCAGGAAATGAGCTTGACAGCAGTGTGTACATGTCAATCCCAAACTCCCTAAATATCCCTCCCCTCCTTTCCCTCTGGCAACCATAAGTTTGTTCTCTAAGTTTGTGAGTCTGTTTCTGTTTTGTAAATAAGTTCATTTGTATCTTTTTTTTAAAGATTCCTCATATAAATGATATCATACACTATTTGTCTTTCTCTGTCTGACTTTCTTCAGTCAGTATGTCAATCTCTAGGTCTATCCATGTTGTTGCAAATGGCATTATTTCATTCTTTTTAATGGCTGAGTAATATTCCATTGTATATATGTACCACATCTTCTTTATCCATTCCTCTGTCAATGGACATTTAGGTTGCTTCTATGCCTTGGCTATTGTAGACATTGTTGCAATGAACACTGGGGTGCATGTATCCCTTCCGACCATGTTTTTCTCTGGATATATGCCCAGGAGTGGGATTGCAGGATCATATGGTAGCTCTATTTTTAGATTTTTAAGGAACCCCCTTACTGTTCTCCACAGTGGCTGTACCAATTTACATTCCCACCAACAGTCTAGGAAGGTTCACTTTTCTCCACACCCTCTCCAGCATTTATTTTTTGTTGATTTTCTGATGATAGCCATTCTGACTAGTGAGAGGTGATATCTCACTGTAGTTTTGATTTGCTTTTCTTTAATAATAAATGATGTTGAACATCTATTCCTGTGCCTCTTGGCCATCTGTATGTCTTTGGAGAAACATCTATTTAAGTCTTCTGTCCATTTTTTGATTAGGTCATTTGTTTTTTTGATATTGAGCTGCATGAGCTGTTTGTAAAATTTGGAGACTAATCCCTTGTTGGTCACATCATTTGCAAATATTTTCTTCCATTCTGTGGGTTGTCTTTCCATTTTGCTTATTGTCTCCTTTGCTGTGCAAAAGCTTTTGAGTTTAAATAGGTCCCATTTGTTTATTTCTGTTTTTATTTCCATTACTCTAGGAGATGGATGGAAAAATATATTGCTGTGATTTATGTCAGAGAGTGTTCTGCCCATAGTGTCTGGTCTCACATTTAGGTCTTTAATTCATTTTGAGTTTATTTTTGTGTATGGTGTTAACGAATGTTCTAATTTCATTTTTTTACATGTAGCTGCCCTGTTTTCCCAGCACCATTTATTGAAGGGACTGTCTTTCCTCCACTGTATAGACTTGCCTCCTTTGTAGTAGATTAATTGACCATAGGTGTGTGTGTTTATTTCTGGGATTTCTATCCTGTTCTATTGATCTATATTTCTATTTTTGCTCCAGTACCATACTGGTTTTTTTGTTTTGTTTTTTTTTGCGGTACGTGGGCCTCTCCCTGTCATGGCCTCTCCCGTTGCGGAGCACAGGCTCTGGACACACAGGCTTAGCAGCCATGGCTCACGGGTCCAGCCGCTCTGCAGCATGTGGGATCTTCCCGGACTGGGGCACGAACCCATGTCCCCTGCAATGGCAGGTGGACTCTCAACCACTGCGTCACCAGGGAAGCCCTACCATACTGTTTTGATGACTATAGCTTTGTAGTATAGTCTGAAGTCAGGGAGCCTGACTCCTCCAGCTCCATTTTTCTTCCTCAAGATTGCTTTGGCTATTCAGGGTCTTTTGTGTCCATACAAATTTTAAGATTATTTTTGTTCTAGTTCTGTGAAAAATGCCATTGGCAATTTTAATAGGGATTTATTTTGACTTTCTCATTATATGCAGTATGTGTCTTTTTATATTTTATAGAGCAATTTTTATTTATTTTTCTGTGACTAGTATGATCATATATTACCCATTCACTATGGTTTTTTGTCTTTATTTTCTAAATCTTTAAAAACTTCTTATAAATTAAATATTAACTTTAGTTTGTGAGATAGGCTGGATATATATTTTCACCATTTATCAATTTTCTTTTCCCTTTGCTTATGGGTGTGTCTTTTGCCATTAATTTATTATTTACAATGTAGTGTAACTATAATTACCCTATTAATTGCTCCTTATTTATTTATTCACTTGTTGCATACTACTGTAAAGCCCAATACTAAGGGATAGGGATACAATCATAGACATGATGAATATTAGTTGGAGTATACAGATATTAAAAAGATAATTTAAACATAGTGAAAATTCTATATTTGAAGGTATACAGGTAATACACAAATACCTGAGGGCTTATCTGATTCCCTATGAGATGTATTATATAATAATTTCTTATTCTATAATTTAAAAATTAACCTTTATATTACTTCCATTTTTGGTTGCAATAAATAAATGTGTAATTGGTATCTGCAAGAATCAGTTTGCTTATACTGAACTACTATTTAGATTAAATTTGTTAAATTATTAATTTAAGATTTTCACATTTAGATATGATGCAGGAAATGGTACTGTATTTAACCTTTTGCCCAAAACAACTAGAAAACCAGAAAAAAATAGATGAAACAATGGTTTGAGAAAAGGGGAAACAAAATACCATGGGTTAGGGACTACTGAATAAAGCAAAACATGTGAATTTTATGATTGTATCAGTTTCTCGCCTGGAAAGAATATGCAGGTTGTAACTGAGCAGAAACCTATGGGGCCTTCCCAGGACAGACCCCTTCCCCATATCCTCTGCTTTAGCTCTGTTCTGAAGTACTTAAATAACAGTATCTGATGCACATTTCCAGAGTTGTTTTGTAGATGCTAAAACCCCCACCAAATGGAAGAAATTAACACATCCCCTCTGCAGTCTGGCCAGAACCAGGAAATATTTGCAAAAACTTATCACCTTTTTATTTTACCTCACAATCAACCAATCAGAGAACTGTACACAAGCCGATCACATACCCTGGGACTCCTCTCTCTTGCCTTGCCTTTAGAAATGCTTTTTTGAAATCTACTGGGGGGTTTGGGCTTTTGGAGCACTAAAAGACCCCCAACTCCTTGTATGGTGCCTTAAAATAAATGCTGCACTTTCTTTCACCACAACATAGTGTCAGTGATTAACTTTAATGCATCTGGGCCAGCAGACCCAAGTTTGGTTCAGTAACAGTGTTTCACTGCAGGGTCTCACTGAGCGGAAGAAACAGATTTCAGAGTTTGGGGTGGCCAAAGCAGCTGGAATTTGCATAGCAAAACACTTTATAGAAGAAAGCTACAGTGGGAGAGAGAGGAAGACCATCACAGAAATCTTCAAAGAGGTTCTTTGAGTATTTTATTCAGTACTAACTTGTACATGATTAGGGACAAACTACCCAAGACCAAGAAAGAACATCTAGAAACAAGTTGGGAGAAAAATCTCCAAGAGACATCAGGCCAAAAGTCATTTGTGCTCTTACAATCCAGAATAGAAAGTATTGCTAACAGATTCCTCAGAAGAGTTTTGCCTCCATGGTGGGAACAAATTTCCCTAGGTTAAAAACTGCTCTGAAATACCCTAAAAAGTTTAAAAGCAAGCCCGAGTCCAAATAACTTACCAGTAACCTAGAGGAAATCCCAACTCTATTTAAAGGAATGAAACAAAATTTCCCTATCAGTAACATAAAGGGTCAATGTCTAGCATCCAATAAAAAATTACTAGGCATGCAACAAAGCAATAAAAATAATGTGCATAACCAAGAAAAAATGAATCAACATAAACAGTCTCCAAAATAACATAGATTATAGAATTAGCATGCAAGAAAGGTGGATGAAAACATAAACATGTTTGAAGATATAAAAAGTATAAAATCAAATATTTGGAAATGAAAAATATACTGAGAGGATGTTATCACAAACCACTAATAAATCAAAATTCAATAACAACAAAAATAAATATCACTTTGTGAGTTACAGTAAGTATATTAAATCTGTTTTATTATGTATTTATTTTGAATATAGTTCAAGATATTTTTTTCTCTTAGTTTTATTTTTTAAATTGCATTTTCCCATTATCAATAATCAGATCCTTGTTTTACTTATGTCATGGCATACTTCCTATAAATTAGACATTTTTCAGTACAACCAGCAACCACTCAAAATTTTCTGCTATGTTGAGACAACCATCCTCTTTACTTTTTATGTAAAGTAGTTATATTTTCCCATTTGATTACTTCATTATTCTTTTAAATAGGAACAATGTACAGGGATGCTATTGGAATTTACACATATCATCAAGTTTCCAAGAACTTCTTCTATTCCACTTACAGAATACAATAGGAAGTCCAGCAAAAACATAATTTGCACAAGTGTGTGAACTTTGGTTATTAAACAGTTCAATTTATCTTTGTATGGAAAATTTGTATTGTCTTTCGGTTGATAATTTTAATAATCACCACAGGGATTTCCAGTTGTGGATTTAATCTCTATTTCTAAAGAAAGAAAAAATATTGTGAGAAAAAACTGAGAAATCAAGAAAAAAAGAGAATATTGAAGATACAGAAACAAGGAATTTTAAGTTCCCAAAATGCTGGTGTTCCTTATTTCTCTCCCTAATGTTTATTTTTTATCTTATTGTACATCCAATTCCTATTTTAAATTCTCATTTCTTTAATTTTGTATTTCCTTCTTCACTTTGAAAACACTGTGATACTAAGTTTAGGAAAGCAACTGTAACTGAGAACGTAACATTAAATCTTTGTTTACTCAGCACTGAACAGTAAGTAGAACGCTTCCCGCCTTCAAAGGTATGTTCACTGTTTATGCAAATGCAGTGCAATTTATCAGCTGAAAATGTCCTTGTATTCAGACAGAATGTACAAGTTCAAGCCCAAGGCTATGAAATTTCACCCCAAGGTGCCCAAGTCTTATTGATAGGGAGGTCCTTATTCATAAGAGCCTACAACACACTTTCTCTCATGGGAGTGTTGCATCTCGTACAGGAATGAAATCAGAGTAAATTTCTAAGCTTAAGCAGTTGAAAGCAGGTAGCAAAAGAGAAACATCACAAACCCAGATTTAGAACCCAAGCCTGTCTTTCGTCCTTTCAAATTCAGGGTATTTCTATATTTGTAATTCTGAGCCCTAGACATGTTTAATAATGTAGTTTATGTTCTGTCAAATCTTTAATACTCTCCCTCTATATACATGTTTCAATATTCACTTATAGTAAATGTGCTATGTCATGCACACTAAAGAACGTTTGGAAATCCTTACTCTGCTGACCTTCATTTAGGAGCCAAAGATTTCAGATGTTACTAAACGAACTTTCTGATATAAATACTATGTTTAAAAATCTCTGAGTGAGAGCCATCTCAAGATGGCAGGTAATTGCTGAAACACCTCTAATTCATTGCATCATATTCTCCTATTTACTTCTCTTCTAATAAATATCTGTTGCCTTAAAATCTGGTCCCTTCCTGCAAAGTAGATGCCTGCTTCTTACCTTAAACTATGGGGAGCAGAGTAGTTAAGGTCAGGATAATACTTATTTTACCTCTTTTCTTTCCTTTCATTCACTGCTATTATCACTGGCATCCTTTTCAAGTGTGTTATATATATATATTTCTAATCATCCTCACATGCCCTCTGCTTTAGCCTCTGCTATAACTTGAAGTTGGTTTTCCCATGAAATACAGATTTCCTCAGATTGTGTGTATCCAAAAAGTAGTAATTAGTATACATAAACAAAGGTGGTACTTCCTATGTGAAAATAAAAACAGTAAAAGGTGATATACAAGAAAGCATTCTTTTTCCTTCAATTAGTTTCCCTTTCCTTAATAGCAACTGCATTAAGACACTTCAGAAAGATATGTCAACTCCAACCAAAGGAAGAATTGGTTCAAGTTAATGAGACTAATTCTGTTCTATAGAGAACCTGATTTAAAGCAGTATCTACAAGCACTGAAAAGGAAAGTGGTTAAAAGCTTCATTGGGGAGATGGAAGAAAAGAACCATCTGTGCAGTTACATTGGCAGAAGAACCTAGCACTTATATTCCCCAATCCTCAAATTTTAGGAGAGGCCATCTTACTGTCCCTTTTTTGACCCACCCCTGTCTTTAGTCCATAATTACTGTCCTTGATTTTCACCTTATTCAATACATTAATGTCATCATTCTTGGGATTGTGAATAAAGGAATTAAGGAAAGATCAGAACTGTAATCGAGTTAGAATTCCTGGAACAAGAACCAATTTGTCAGTAGGACCAGGAGCATGAATATCAAGGCAAATTAGCCTAGACACTGTTTATGCTATGAGTAACCTCTTGGATAAATCTGTCTATGCCACAAAGCCACTCTCCAAGTCGATAGCCTCTGGCAACATGTGGCTATTTAAATTTAAGCTTAAAGTTCAACAAAATTTTAAATTTAGTTTCTCAGATGCACTAGTTACATTTTCACTGATCAACAGCCACATGTGGCTAGTAACCACCATATTGGAGAGTACAGATGGTAGAACATTTGCATCATTGCAGAATGTTCTATGGGACAATGTAGATCTATACCCCATGATTTTTAAAGTGGAAATAACAGAAATAGATTCTAGGAATGACAAGAAATATTGTCTTTAGGTTTCCCAAATGAGAACTCTAAATTTCTCTTAAAGCACACCAAATATAAGATAGCACTGCATAATTACGTAAAGTGTCAGCACAGATCTAGATTACTTAGGAACAAACCAGACTTTTACTATTTACTGACTGAATGTGTTTGCCAAGTTACTTCATCATACTATATCTCAGTTTTCTCACTGAAAACTGGAAATACTAACAGAAGCTATGTAATAGGATTGTTTTGTTTTAATGCATGTAAAATACTTCCTGGAAGACAGCAATTCCTTTAAAACTGTTAGCCATAATTGTTTTCTTTTTATTTTTCTTCTATAGTTATTGTATTGATATATGTTAAATAAGAATGACAATAATTCCCATTATTGTCCATAATGGGAACTCCATTGAAGTATTTCAGACAGCCATTGAAGCCAAGGGCTTCTCTGGTACAAACTATCAACCTAAGTCCTGAATATAACATTATTCCTAAGGAAAAAATGGAAAAGAAGAGCAAATTTTACCAATTAGATTTATGGAACACCATGCATATTAGACAAGTGCTTGTGCATAGAAATTTGAAACATTAAAATATGTTTGAAAATTATAAATATTATGAACTATTTTTCTCATTCATTTACATTTAAGTATAAATTGTGCCAAAAATCAAGGTTAGGGAAGTCGCCAAGTCTCTGTTCCACCTACAGTATATTCATCCAGCAAGTCACCAAGAAAAGGGAGTACAATGGTGCTCACTTTGTGAAATCATTCATGATGATTTGTTTTTACAATAAATATTTCAATTGAAATTCCTTTGATTTGATTTTCAGCTGTAAAGAAAAAATATTCAAGACATTTATTTCAAGGACTTATTCAAAAAATTAATGCTCCTAGTCTTTGAAGTATTTCAGACAGCCATTGAAAGTCTAGATCTAAAGAGTTATTTTCATGTCTCTTAGCCGCTCATTAGTTTGATGTATTACTTCCAGACACCATTAGATGGCTCTAATTATTTTGGGTAGGTATTGAGATTTTTATTTTCAAAAAGCAAATGCTAGAAAGGAGTTATCTCTAAATTGTATTTTAAGCCACTAATATTATGTTCATACTAGTGTGATTAGCAAGTATTTAAAGTAAGTGCCAAAAATTCATGTTTTACATAAATAAATTTCCAAAAAGTATCCTGAAGTTTATCTCTAAAGAAAGAAAATAATGTTCCTGTCAAAACTGACATTTAATTTTATTAATAAAAAGAACAGTAAAATTGATTGGACTGGTTTCAAAATGAGAAAATCATAACTCTAGTTAAAGAATAAAAAAGACTATAGTTTAAAACAAACAACAAATAATTCTGCCATTTTTATGTAAAAATGCCTATTTTCCACTCATGGAGTTCTCTCATATCAACATTATTCTTAACAAAGAAAGGGTAATCTTTATTTTTCCTCTTGGTCCCAGACAGAGATACTCTCTGGGGAAACTCAATGCTTAAATATTACTATTTCCATATGGAAAGGTGAGGGAATAGGTGTTCTACAAAGATATACGATGTCCATGTCAAAGCTCTTGTTTTCTCATTCTAAAAGCCACATATGTACCATGGAGTCACATCATTTCCTAGAGTTTAATGCTTCCTCAGATGTACTGTATGTGACAAAGTAAGTGAACAAATTAGAAAAAAATTTTGCCATTGTGACATACATATGAATAATTCCTCTTATCAGCGAACAAAGCAATTTTTTAATTTGCAATTTTTGTACCTCATTAACACTAAAAATATTTCTGCACAGTAATTTTAAATACTATACCAGTGTGTGGTGCAGTGGTTGGGAGTCTGCCTGCCGATGCAGGGGACACGGGTTCGTGCCCCGGTCTGGGAAAGATCCCATATGTTGTGGAGCGGCTGGGCCCGTGAGCCATGGCCGCTGAGCCTGCGCGTCTGGAGCCCACAACGGGAGAGGCCACAACAGTGAGAGGCCCGCATACTGCAAAAAAAAAAAACAAAAAAAAACAAAAAAAACCAGTGTGTTTTCCATGAAGTGTGGAAAAGCAGATTCATTTTCTCCTTTGGTCATAACATTAGAACCTTTTGTGGAATAGGTACTCCATTGCAAAAATAAGGTTATTCATATGGTTCAGTTTCCTAGGATAGTGTAAATAGTATATCTACGTCCTTGGGGTAGGATAAAGAAAATATTAGAAAGGTCCTGAGATTGTCCATTTGCTAGTGTTTTAGAAGCTGTGGAGGAACTATGCTCTCCTTGAGGCAGAATGATGACCAATAAATGTCACTGAAGTACGTTTGCATTTTCTAGGCTCATTTTACACATGTGGAAATACAACAACAACAAAAATAAGTCACTGGCTCAATTTCTCACAGCTCATAAATACAGAGATTATATTTCTTACAACCACATATAATGACTTTTTAGGGAACATGGACATTTCAGGGGAAACAGGGTGAATATAGACCCAAATTATGTAAATGATGCTAAAGAGAAAAGAAGAAGAGGAGAAACCAAATTTAAGAAAGCAGCTAGAAGAAAGTTATGAGTATGCCAGAAAATCATTTTAAAATGTACTAGAAGGGACTTTTGGGTTTAGCAATTAAATACACTGTAAAACTCCCACATACACACAGACCAGAAAATATGTTTCCAGTGGAAAGTCAGATTCTGAGGGAAAAGAGAGGAAGAGATTGAAATGATCATGCCCAGCTGATTTTTGATTCACCCAGGAGAAAAATTAGTGAGAATATGAAAAGAGAACAGGACTTCAAAGCTAATGTACATCCCTCCTACACTCAGGAGTGGGGGATGAGTCTTTTACCTCTAATACATGCTACCTCGAGCTTCAGTTTCCTTGCTGGGTAAACCAGATGACTAAACTACATATTAACTTTTTTTTTTGCAGCTTGAAACTTTGGTGTCATGGAGATCTTCCTCTGATACCTATATATTGTTAAACAGAGCTAGTATTTATGTTTTTCCTCATGGAATACTTTTGTCAATTCTGAAACCTAGATGACTTCTTTGTGTCATTTATACATGCCACCACATACTGTTGGTATCTGGAGTGTTAAAAGACTGTACATTTACTTGGTCATTTGCTGAAACACAAAACACATTTTCTTTCTGTGTCCCACAAAAAAAAAGTTCTCTGAAGAAATCTTTACATTTTTCATGATCAGGGTCTAAGCAGTCAGAGTACACTGAGGAATAAGGAAGTCAGGTTGGAATGTAGATAAAGTCAGGGTTTCACATAGAATTATAAATGCAAGCTAAGCTTTTGAATCAGGAGATCAGCAAGAAGAGATATAATTACAAAAACAAAAAAAAAGAAATCAACAGATGTAGATCAAAATTAGTTGAAATCAAAAATAAGCAGAATATAGGGACATACATTTTAAACTTTTTGAAGCTAACTCTGAGATTCTGAGTGTCCATTGGGGAAACATGTGGTAGGCTATTAGTAGAATTTGAATTTGGTGAAAATTAGAATAAGAAAGCATGTAAGACCTGTAAGAGATATTAGGAACCCTACCTCCAAGATTGGTGTTCAAAGACTTAAAAATCTATACATTGTAGCTTTAGATCAATCCAAAAACAGCACTAAAAATGACTTACTGCTGAGCCCAGTACTTACTGAAATAGAGATAATGGCATAGGACTTAATTAAAGGAATAATTGGACTGGGTGAGGTAAAGCTAGATGTGGTACAAATTGTTAAGTTTTCATTATAACTATCCCTAAGTACAGCACATATTGAATAACATATGTGTAAATGTTAAAATTTTAGAATTGGGAATTACTTTTAAGAATTACTATCAATTCCTTTCATTTTACAGATGCATTAACAGTTTCATTCATTTAACAAATGTTTGATGAGATCTTACTAAATTTCAGTAACTATGCTAGACACAAGAAATTTAGCAGAGAATGATATGAAACACATTACTGTCTATAGGCCATTATAAACCCTTCTCCTTAAAAGTCCCAATGTTAAGATTCATGTTATCACATCATATGATGTTACACACTACCACTCCTTTCTGCAGTTTACAGACTTTTACACTATTACTCTCATTTTTTTAAGGTTTTACTATTAACAACACTACTCTGTCATGGTTCTTGGTGTTTTAATAACTAAGCACATAGTCTTTTGATATCGATTGTTCTTAGAACCCTGAACTTCCCCCTACTATGAATATGTCTTCCACCTCACCTGGGCCCCTGATACAAATGATAATGTTCTAGAATTTGACATTACCAATACCTAATACTTCCTCAAAATTTAAATTTCAAATATCCTAATTTCTAACTATTACCTTCTATTTTTCCATGTCAATACCACAATTGACTTCAAATAATGTCTCAGTTTCTGTGGTTATCAATGCCATCCATTGATCTTCCCAATTTTCTCCAGCCCTGTTCCTTCATGTTTTCATTTCTTCTTTTTGCATTCTAGATTCCATTGTTCATCATTACAATCACTTCCTTGCATAACCCTCACCCCACTTGCTTCTTCCTCTGAAAATAAAAACAAATACAAAATTCCACATATTCTCAGCCTCTGCTTAAGCAGATAACTGTGGCTAGAGGAAAACATAAAACCATAGTAAGTTAGCTCACTTTAGTTAATGATCCTCAATCTCAAATAGGACACCAAAACTACCTGAAATCATATTATATTTTCCTAGTTAAGTTTTCTATTCTCCTTGAAGTTTATTGCATGCCTTTCTGTCTCTCTTCAAAACTCCAGCACACCCTGTCTGCTTCACTATCACTTAATGACTTTGTTTTTATTTTGTAGAGAATATAAAAGCAATGAGAAAAGTGTTCCAAAGGCTATCACTGCCACATATCAATATATCTTCCTCTGTGGCTGCACTGTTTTTATCTCACCTGTAATTAAGGATATTGTAATTGTGCCTATAGCTAATGCCAAACCTTCATATTCATGAGAATCAATGCTTACTTAATTACTCCAATATATTAATCCAGATATTGGCTTCTCTTTTGTTTATATCAGTTTATTCTCTCTACTGCATTATTATCATAAGCATACAAGTACACAGTAATATCTCATCACTTACCAAAAAACAAACAAATTAATGTGCCTTTTAAACAAATTAATGTGCCTCCACTTAATGTGCCTTTTCTTCTTTTCCTTCCCAGTAAAATACTCAAAAGAACTGTTGATAAGGTTTTCCTCAACATATTTTCTCTATTATTCCTTCTTTCTTGAAAAACATTTTCACCTGATATATAGGACAGAACTTTGTTTTCTTGCTACTTCCCTGGCCAATCCTTCTTCATTTCATTTACTGGTTCTTTATTATTTCTTGAACTTCTATAATTTATGGTGCCCCAGGGATCATTCTTTAGAATTTTCTATTCTTTATCTGAACTCATGTTTTAGATAAGCAGATCAAATTTTATAAATTTAAATCAGTGTTTCTAAAACATTTGTTTCCATTAGTATCTCCCTAAGGAGAAAAATTAAATTGAATTTACATTATCTCTAATGAGAGAAATCAAATATTAAGAATATGAATTTGTCATATAGGTTTGAACTATGGAGGGCCACAGAACACTGTAACGTCAAAGATTTTTCCACTCTCTAAGAATCAATTTTCACTTCCTTGACGGAGATATCGCCCCTATTGAGAGTGCACTCTTTAAATTTTATTTATATTCTGATAAATCTCAAATTTATACCCTCAGAAAGAACATCTTATCTGAACTCTAGACTCATAAGCAGCTTCCTAAATGACTTTTTCAGTTAATGTCTAGTAAGTACCACAAATTGAAAATGTCCCAAATCAAAATCTTGATGCTTATCTTCACTCTTCTAAAGCACCCCTCCTCTTCTGAACTCTTTTCCTTCTCAATAAATGGTAAGGTAATTATTATATTACTTTAGGCCCAAAGTTTTGAGAGCATCTTTGATTCATCTCTAGCACCATTCCATCATACATGCTGTTGGATCTAACTTAACAATTTATCCAGAATCTGACCACTAATAATTTCTATTACTAATACACTTGTACAATCCACAAGTGTTTCTCAGCTGGATTATTGTAATAACTCTTAGCTTCTCTTTTTGATTTTCTCTTGCTGTTCACTCAAGCAAAGTCTAGGATTTTCCAGGTGGCAATTAAAAAAATCTAAGTCACATAATGACACAATCTTCTAACAGCATCCCATCTCACTCACAGTAGAAGTCCATAAACTAGCCTACAGGAACTTACATGATTTGCACTTGAATCACCTCTCTGATCTCAACTTTGATTACTCACCCAGTCGTTCCTGTCTAGCCACATTATTCTCTTCGATGGTCTTTAAACACACAAACCATTTCTCCATTCAAGGGCAGCTAAAGTACTCTTCCTTCTACTTGGACTTCCTCATGGATTCGCATGCAATATTCCCTCTATTCATTCTGTTCCCTCCCCCCCCAAAATCATTTTATAAATCTTCACCGACCATCCTATTTAAATTAGCATTTCACCCACCCTTGTTTTTATGTTTTCTCTAACACCCTTACCACCATCCAACATTCTCTGTTTACCTAATTATTTGATATTTATGTCCTCTTTCATGGATTTAACCCTCATGTAGTCAGATATACTATTTATTCACTGTTGTACATATAGCAGGATACAAACAGCCTTCCAAATAAGGTGCTTAAAAATATAATTATAATGCATTTATAATAACATGAGTGGGAAAGCAGATTATGTATATATAAGCAATTAAAATATATGGAAATAAATGAAAGAAAAAGAGATGAAGAAGGAAAGAGGGACAAAGGGATATAAGCAGAAAGGGGTAGAAATCGAGAAAGATTGAGAGAGAGAGAAAGGAGATGGAGAGAGAAATTAGAAGTTTCTTCCTAGAAGAAGAAATTCCATGATATATAGATATAAAATAAGTATATATTATGATAGCTTTTTCAGAAATTTTAAAAGTTTGTTTTTTTTCAAAATAATAGTAATAATAACTCCAGTCTAATCATGAGAAAACTACAAAAACCCAAACTGAGGGACTAAGTACCTGACTAGCAATCCTCAAAACTGTTAAGGTCATGAAAAATAAGGAAAGACTGAAATCTTTTCACAGACCAGAGGAAGCAATGGAGACGTGACAACTAAATGCAGTGTGGTGCCCTGGACTGGTTCCTAGAGGACAAGAAGAATACTCATGGAAAAACTGGTGAAATTTGAACAGTTTTACATTTTGATAATAGTAACATACTAACATCAGGGTTTCGTTTTGTTTTGTTTTTCCTTTAGTTTGACAATGTACCATTGTAATACAAGGCAATAACATCAGTGGAAGCTGAAACTGGGTGATGTTTATACAGGAACTTGCTGTACTACCTTTGCAACTTTTCTATAGGTCTAAAATTAATTCAAAATAAAATATTTATTCAAAAACAAAAGATAAAGCAGGATGATTACAATAGAGTGTAATATGGAAGAGAATATTATTTTAGAAAGAGAATCAATAAATATGTCTGGTGTCATCTGACCAGAACCCAAATGAGTGAAGGGAGTGATAGAGCCATTCAGATAACTGGAGGAAGGATGCTCCAAGAAGACAAGTGCAAAGATTCTGAGTTGAGTTCATGAACCATCCACAATTGTACATGAAAAACATGCAAAATGCTACTAGAAACATAACTAGGACTTGAGATAGCCTTCTCTGCTTTTGTTTGTCAATATATATCACTCAGGCTTTTATTTCTGGCTTACCCTACAAGTTGGACTATTGTATGTTATATAGAAAACATGGACTTATTTACAATAGACATTTCTAGGCCCAGCTAATTAGTAGACTCTGTTATACTTTGATAACTCCTTTTGTTTCTGATTCATGTAACAGATAATGAGAAAATGGTTTTTCATTTTTTTGATAATATAAAATGTAAAATGAAAAATCCTCATTTCCAAAAGTGTATGTCATGTATACTTATGTGACTTTAGCATCTGTATTATCATTTCTTAGAATTAAAAACAACTATGTATATATATTTTAAGAATATCCTCTTAAAATATATACAGAGCTTGAACACATCAAGAAAACTATAAGTATCTTTTGTAAAGGATGAATAAAATTTTCTGAGCAGCCTGAATAGTCATAAGGTATAATTTATGCCCTTTTGGAATCCATGAGCATGTGTTACTGCCCATGAATCCTAAAAACATAAATACAGCATCCAGTGTTGCCCTTTTTAAAACATGAGGCATTTTAGTCACTCAGAAAAATCTGCCATTTAGTGTGAACTTGAAAGAGTCATGTGTAATACTGTTGTTTACCAGTTAGGTTCCAATCTCTTTATATAGAACAATAGTAATATTCATAGAGTCCAGTAAAATCCCATGAATTTTGGATGAGAAAGCATGAAAAACTTACAGAGAAGAGTGTTTGCTTAAATCGTATAACAGACTGCAAACATCTTGCTAAAATATACAATTTTAAGAGCTAATTCATTTAATGTGATATTAATAATGAGTTAAATCATTTTCATATTTTCTGGAGCAAGAACAAGGTAGGTAAAAATATAATGAATTATATAATTTTTGTAACATTTCAAAAATCTTTACAAATTAATTTTAAAAATTAAAGAAGAAAAATAATATAATTTATGAATCTGTGATGACCGTGGTAGATTAATTTATAAAAGATTTGAATATTGGGGGGTATTTTAGCAGCTTTTAACTATCACAGATCAAACTAATTACAGATGGGTTTAAAAAAAACTAACTGGCTACTGCTTTTCTTTCTCATAAAATAAGGTTATACAAAAAAGACATTTAAAAATGAGACCAAATGAAAGCTACTAAAACAATCAGAGCACAAAGATATTAGGAGAATTAATAGGCAAATTGAATGCTGCTAATTCCCTGGGGCACTGATTATCTTTTGTGAAGTAAAGTTCCATAAAATCCTATGTAGTAAAAGAAAGGGAAAGAAACCTTGTCCTTTTTCATAACTTTATAAATATAATTGTTATATTGTTTCTCTCAGTAAAAGTCATTGCACATAAAGAAATGCCAAGGAATTTCCCACCAGTATTAACACAGAGCATCCCAGGTCACTTTTCAGTAATTGACCACTAATATTGGAATTTTCTTCAGATCATAAAATTAACATTAACTGACTTCATCTATAAAATGATCACTCCGAAATATGTTCCTAAAAAAGAAATACTTTTTTTTTTAATGTGCTAGCTTATTTTATTTTGATTCAAAGTGTTCTTGCCATAAGCATGGACTTCTAAAGGTGGGCAGAGTTTTAAGACTCAGTAGACTTTGAAATTATCCATGCTAAACTTTTTGTTTCACAGGGAAAGGAATGGAGGATCTGAGAGTTAAGAGACCTGCCCAAGGTCACATATTACTTCTTAGAGGAGGGAGGAAATAGATACACTTCTCCTAACACAATATTATACCATCCTACACTATATTCTAGGACTTAATGCATGCTGTAGCTTTATTCCTATCCTTATCTTGATACGTGTTGGAGGAGTTAATAATATTTGTAAAACTATTTTCACCTTCCATTCACATCCCAGATAAACACTTCTATGTCATTTGGTTAATTTAAGTCCCTTATACTCAAAAATGAAATACTGTAGTGAGTCACAAAAAGTTAGGCTTACCTAGGTTATTAAAAAATGACATTTTCATGCTGAAATTAAAATGCATAAACATGATTCAAAAGTGTCCTCCTGAATAAAATACAACGTTTTTCTGTCAGCAATGATTCTTTATGCATATAAATATCTTGTTCTTAGGAAATATATAAATTATGTAAAATAGTTTTCCTTGAAGACAAGGTTATGTTGGAATTACTGTAATGAAAATGAAGACCTGTGGACTGTTAACAGATTACTTTTTTATTTTTTTCTAATTAATTTATTTTTGGCTGCATTGGGTCTTCACTGCTGCTTTCTCTAGTTGCAGTGAGTGGGGGCTACTCTTTGTTGCTGTGCAGTCTTCTCATTGCGGTGGCTTCTCTTGTTGGCAGAGCACGGACTCTAGGCACACAGGCTTCAGTAGTTGTGGTACGTGGGCTCAGTAGTTGTGGCTCTTGGGCTCTAGAGCGCAGGCTCAGTAGTTGTGGTGCATGGGCTTAGTTGCTCCGCAGCATGTGGGATCTTCCCGGACAAGGGCTTGAACCCGTGTCCCCTGCATTGGCAGGCAGATTCTTAACCAGTGCGACCCAGGGAAGTCCCCAGATTAATTTTAGTGATAATTGCCTATTATGGGAATTTTTTCCAAATATGGGAACTTTTGACATATAACTGTGGACAATGAAAAGGCCTGAGTGAAAGGAATGAGGTGAGGGGCATAAAGAAACCTGTACTTTCTGCACAATTTTTCTGTAACCCTAACACTTCTCTAAAAAATAAAGTCTATTAATAAAATGTTTTTAATGTCCTATAATGTAATCTTTCACCATTAACTTTTGGCATGAGAGAACTGTTTGATTTCACTGACCATCTTTTTTTGTGGTGAAGAGCTCAGGATGTTATACTATAGATGGATAATTTAGTGATAAAACACTCTTCTCTTTTTTATCTTCTCGAGAATAGCTTCTTAGTACTTTGTCATATTATTGAAGTATATAGATGTACTGAGAAAGCTAACATGAATAAAAGATTATTTGTTTTAAGTCCCTAGTAATTATAAATAAAATAAACTAGAATCTCCATTCTATAGATAAAATATTAAAATGATATGGTGAGAAAACACCCTAGGCAAAAGGGTGCTTGCTCTTTCTATAAATTTTTAAAAATAAAAACATATGGAGATGTACAGAAAAAGGCTCAGGTGAGTTCTAACTCAGCTCATCACACACTCCCTACATACTTAAATCATTAAAATACTGTACATTACTTATTTAGCATAACTTTTTAAAGTCCTAACTCTTATGCAGCAAATGCAGTTGTATTGTTGTTGTATTAATCTATGACTGCCCATTTAAAAAATTTATTTTCTTCCCCATAACAGATATGTTACTGTTATTGTATATAATGTTGGAAAAGACAATTTATTCATACACACTAATAGGAACATATTCTCACATTATATAGTTCTATGTAATATCCTTCCTTTGCTGTTGTGTGTGTGTGTGTGCACTTAATTTTCAAAGTGAAAAGAAAATACTTTAAGTTGCTTCATTTTAAGTAGCTGTTTTTCAATAAAAAAGTGACTAGTTTACTTATTAAAAACACAGTCTTATGCTTGTTATTTCAATGTTGATTAAGTCCACATTTTAAAAGTGCAAGGTAACTTATCTTTAGTCACTAATTGTGTTTCCACAATGGAACTGAAAGAAAACCTTACAATTTTAAGCCAGTTATTACCTACAATTTGAATATCCAGGCTATGATATGCAGTGACAAACATATATACTGCCATGTAGATATACTTCCTCTTGGTTTCTAAACAGAATCTCTGTTTCTTGTGTCTCTTAAAGAGACACTAGAAATATGCTTCCCCAGAAATAAGATACTTGCTTACATTGTCCTCCTGACCATCTCAAATATTTCTATTGTTTCTGTCCTAATTTATGTATCATTGCCAACCTCTCTTTCACTATACTTTCATATAATTATCTGACTAACATAATTTTCTCTCTTCCTCCCTTTTTTTCTATTTCCCTTTCTTTTCTGATCCCATTTACCATAGTAATATTATTAAAGCACCGTGCTAAATGCTGCAGAACAAGAAATAGAAACTAAGCTATTAATCCTCTACTCAAAGAGCTTAGGGTTTAGATTTGACACAAAGTCATAGTATACAAGATAAAATGCAACACATTTAACAAAATAATTGCATATAATGTAAAGAGGATTCTAAATAAAGTATTTCCTTGGCCTTCAACCAATTTCAAACATTTGTGCTTTATTTAGGATTCACTTCATAGTGCCTCTTCTAGTCATCTAAGTTTAAATATTTTCCTGAAGAAAAAAATTACTAGGCTGTATTCCTTTCTCATTCAAATAGTTTCTAAAGTCCCACTTATTCATGAAATTTTCAAAAAGTAAATAAAGTATTTGAGTTATTTGGAAATAAATTATCAACTCCAAAATAATGGTAATAATATTGAAAGAGTAGAAAAATATTGGAAATGTAGAGCTTGGTCTAACACATTCCATAGTTTAAAATAATTTTAAAAAAAAGTAAGCCTTCTTATTTATAAGTGCATAGGTAGATACTTGAAAGCTAGAGATTAGAACTCTATTTTAATTAGTACACATAAAACACATTTAGTATCCACTTTCCATTCTATATTAGGTATCCTTTTTGTTCTTCCACTTTGATTTCTTTTCTTCATGCAGTGAGACTGTTAATTCTTTGTTATATTTCTCAACTGCTTTAGACTTTTTCTTGTGCACGCCTCCAGAATTTAACAAAGTTTTCTTAGCTTTTCAGGTTCAATGAATTTGTGAAAGTTGAAGTTATGTGCATTTCCAGTCTTTTCGTTTGAAAACCAAGGGGGAATTGAGGTGGTTAGGGGCTGCAGGGCAGCAGTCAACTATTACAGTTCAAAAAATAATAATAATATAGTGTTAGCTCCGCTAAGGAAAGTAACAAGGGAATACAAAACTAGGTTTGCAGTTGAGTAAAGAAATATCGACTCCACAAAAGTAAATATAAGACACAAAGTACAGAACATTTCACAGAGCAATATTTAGAGATTACAGAGCAATATTTAGAGATTAGGTCAGCCTTCAAGTCATTTGATACAAGCCAATTAAATTAACTAGAGAAGACTAGTGCTACAGGCTAGAAAGACAAGATTTTACCCTTAGATGGACAGTTTAGTGATAAACTGTTCTTCTCTTCTTGATCTTTTTGAGGATATCTTCACAGTATCAGTTCATCATATTGAAAATATATAGATTTATTGAGACATGCAACATTAGTGAATGTTAATTGGTTATAAGCTCTTAGTAATCTTAAATAAAAGAATAAGCTAGAATCTCCATTCTGTATTTAACATCAAACGTGTACAAAGTGAGAAAACACTCTGGTCAAAAGATGCTTATTTTATAAGTTATTAAAACCTATGGAGATTTATAATAAGAGGCTTAAATGAGTTATAATTCAATTCAATATATTCCTTATACACTTAAGCTATTAAAATTACGAATATTACTTATTGAGCATTCATACTAAAACACAATTTTAACAAAATTATAAGGCATAATATGCCTAAATATTTTTTTAAGAAAAACACATGCTTTAAAAATTTTGACTTTTATGAGGCAAATACAGCATTAACCTAAACTTATCCACTTTATATATAAAACATTTTTCTATTTATAAATGTATTATTTATATTTATATATAAATATTTTAATGGCACATGTATATGCCATTAAAATGTTAGAGAGGGGGCTTCCCTTGTGGCGCAGTGATTGAGAGTCTGCCTGCCGATGCAGGGGACACGGGTTCGTGCCCCGGTCCGGGAAGATCCCACATGCCGCGGAGCGGCTGGGCCCGTGCGCCACGGCCGCTGAGCCTGCGCATCATGTTAGAGAGAAAGGGCAATAATAAAGCAGTTTCAATTTGAAAAATGAGACTGGGAAGAGTAGAAAATAGAAAGTGAGGACTGAATCAAAGTGTTTTTCAGTATCTAGAGCAGGCCGTTTCTTTCAATGGAGGGAAAGGAGTCATTAGGATGGCTTCGCTGTGAGCATTTTACTCTGCTACCTATTGCCTGAAACATAATAAGCATTCAATAAAAACGTATTAATCATTGAGAAGAAGACATGGCTTATAATACAAGCATGAATCGAGCATAAATCATGAATTGAGCAATTTGGTTTTCTATTATGGGCCTCAGTTTCTTTGCTACTGAAAGAAGAAATTAACTAGTGTTCTTTCCAAGCAGTAAAATTTTATGATTATGTAAGGAGTGAAGTTTTAGACATAAATATATTCTTCTTTAATTGTATTTTAAATTGCTAAGAATTCATTTCTTTTACTATTTTAAATAGAAATAGTCTGTGCTTTCTTAAATACCGAATAGTGGATATCCATTAAACACTTGTGGAAGAATTACTAATGCGGAACATTAATTAATTGATTTTACTGCCTTTACTCCTGCTCTTAGCTGTTTGTTTTACTCTCAGTTTTAAGGGATGGTCATTTTAAAATAAGTGAGGCTTGAGTGAGCTCTTAGGCCAAGGGGAGTGATGAAAGCAAAGCATGCTCTTTTCAATACAAAAAGAGGTCAATTAATATTCTGAGCACAAGTTTGAGGAATAGCTTTGGAAAAGAGACAATTTGTCTTTTTTTAAGGGGTCTCAAGTGGATTTGACTTCAGAATTCAGGGAGTTAACTTATAAGTGAGAAGCAGCCATGCTTAAGACCATGTGGAGTGAGGGGGGCTGTGAGAAGTGGAAGTGAGTATGACCCTCCTATGTGCTTTCTGATTCACGTTTGGATTCTCTTTTGGATAATGCTGTGCTGGTGAAAGGTACTGGATCTGCATAACTTTCTTGGTATTTTCTATTATTATATAAAATATTACCCAAAGCATTTGTTTGCTTTTATATCACTATTATAAATAAATATGGAATTTATGAATTGATGGGGCCATGGCTAGCCAGAAAATATAACTTAATCTGTGTAAATATTGAGGTATGAGGAGATAATAATTGAAATGGTTTCCTCTGCATGAGTAATGTTTCCTTCTGAATTGACCATCCTGCATGTTAATTTTAGAACCAAAATTTGTCCTAAAGTGAGACAAAAACACATCTTTTTTTTCTTAATCAGAAGTTGTATTTGTAGGTCCCAGACTTCTCCAGTAAAAGAATGTGCACAGTCGTTGCCTGCACTTGGGATTATTAGTAAGTTTTGGTTTGGGGTATGTTAACTGAATCCCATGAGTCTAATTCAAAAATTTAACATATTTGTTACAACAGGCACCAATCTGGTCAGACAAATAAAAGGTAATTCCTCTCTGGGACAGGGTTGGTTTTGTGTGTGTGTGTGTGTTTGCATGTGATGAGAGAGAGACAAAGACAGACTGAGAGAGACAGAGAAGAGAGAAAGAAGGAAGGAAAGAAGGAAGGAAGGAAGGAAGGAAGGAAGGAAAGAAAGAAAGAAAGAAAGAAAGAAAGAAAGAAAGAAAGAAAGAAAGAAAAAGAAAGAAAGAAAGGGAAAGAAAGAAGAAAGAAAGAAAGAAAGAGAAAGAAAGAAAGAAAGAAAGAAAAACTTGCTACATGAAAAACTGAAGAGATCTTATAAATCAGAGACACTGATAAATATTTGGTGACAGAAGAGAACTGGATTATACTAACAGTATAATCATTTTTTTAACATCTTTATTGGAGTATAATTGCTTTACCATGGTGTGTTAGTTTCTGCTTTGTAACAAAGTGAATCAGCTATACATATACATATATCCCCATATCCCCTCCCTCTTGCATCTCCCTCCCACCCTCCCTATCCCACCCCTCTAGGTGGTCACAAAGCACCGAGCTGATCTCCCTGTGCAATGCGGCTGCTTCCCACTAGCTATTTTACATTTGGTAGTATATATAAGTCCATGCCACTCTCACTTCATCCCAGCTTACCCTTCCCCCTCCCCATTTCCTCAAGTCCATTCTCTACGTCTGCGTCTTTATTCCTGTCCTGCCCTTAGGTTCTTTGAAACCATTTAAAAAAAAAATTTAGATTCCATATATATGTGTTAGCATACAGTATTTGTTTTTCTCTTTCTGACTTACTTCACTCTGTATGACAGTCTCTAGGTCCAGCCACCTCACTGCAAATAACTCAATTTCGTTTCTTTTTATGGACGAGTAATATTCCATTGTTTATATGTGCCACATCTTCTGTATTCATTCATCTGTTGATGGACACTTAGGTTGCTTCTATGTCCTGGCTATTGTAAAAAGAGCTGCAATGAACATTGTGGTACATGACTCTTTTTGAATTATGGTTTTCTCAGGGTATATGCCCGGTACTGGGATTGCTGGGTCATATGGTAGTTCTATTTTTTGTTTTTTAAGGAACGTCCATACTGTTCTCCATAGTGGCTGTATCAATTTACATTCCCACCAACAGTGCAAGAGGGTTCCCTTTTCTCCACACCCTCTCCAGCATTTATTGTTTGTATATTTTTTGATGATGGCTATTCTGACTGGTGTGAGGTGATACCTCACTGTAGTTTTCATTTGCATTTCTGTAATGATTAGCGAAGTTGAGCATTCTTTCATGTTTTTGTTGGCAATCTGTATATCTTCTTTGGAGAAATGTCTATTAAGGTCTTCTGTCCATTTTTGGATTGGGTTGTTGGTTTTTTTTGATATTGAGCTGCATCAGCTGTTTATATATTCTGGAGATTAATCCTTTGTCAGTTGCTTCATTTGCAAATATTTTCTTCCATTCTGAGGGTTGTCTTTTCGTCTTGTTTATGGTTTCCTTTGCTGTGCAAAAGATTTTAAGTTTCATTAGGTCCCATTTGTTCATTTTTGTTTTTATTTCCATTTCTCTAGGAGGTGGGTCAAAAAGAATCTTGCTGTGATTTATGTTATAGAGTGTCCTGCCTATGTTTTCTTGTAAGAGTTTTATAGTCTCTGGCCTTACATTTAGGTCTTTAATCCATTTTGAGTTTATTTTTGTGTATGGTGTTAGGGAGTGTTCTAATTTCATTCTTTTACATGTAGCTGTCCAGTTTTCCCAGCACCACTTATTGAAGAGGCTGTCTTTTCTCCATTGTATATTCTTGCCTCCTTTCGGTGACCATATGTGCATGGGTTTATCTCTGGACTTTCTATCCTGTTCCATTGATCTATATTTCTGTTTTTGTGTCAGAACCATACTCTAACAATATAATCTTTCTTGACCTTTGAATTCACTATTGTGTTTTCACCTGCTATGTCAACAGGAAATTATTGTAGAAGTGACAAAAATAGTTAAGTTGTTTTGGAGCATTGAAACAAGCATAGGTAATTACAGACAGTCTTTTCAAGTTGACTAGATAAAACTAATGGAGAAAACTACTGTCCATTTATCAATATATTTAATCCTTCAGTGTCTCCATTTTCTAGTAAATAATTGTTATACTTAATTGTAAAATGTATCTAGAAAATGCTCCTGATATTTAAAAAAATTTAATGACATCTAGGCAGTCATTTAGTTCATTTATTGTGTACTCGAAATAACAATGGAACAAAATTTACTTTTATACTATAAGAAATCCAGAGATAATACAGGACTGGACTGGAAAACCAGAGCATAAGAAAACATCAGGAGGCTCTCATGATCGTTCAAATGAGGGGTTTTAGGTGAAACACAAAGATGGGAGGGCAGAACCATATTGGACTACTGTGCCCCACTTCACTATCCACAAAACATGTGAGTGGAAAGACTTCAGGAGGAAAGGGGGGGGTTAGTTAGACAAATGTGTAGGCTCAAAAATGCTGCTTACACAGAAAGGTTAGAGGAATTACAGATTGTTTAATCTAAAACATGACCCATTCAGACTCAAAATGTTTCCCTGAGTGTTGAGGTTTCAAGCATTATTTTGTTTTTCTTTCATTATTATTATTTTCTGCTTTACTGAGGTGAAAGCGAAAAAAATACAAGCGATATTTTGAAAGCATACCTGACTATGAGCATTGGGTCGTGCAAAACCATTTTTAAAAGAATGCTGTAAAAATCACGTTTTAGGAATTTTTGGAGAGTAAGATAGACTTTCAAATGTGTATCACCCCTCAGCCCTGCCATACAGGGCATTTCATGGAGTCCTGACTCCAAGTGCTTGGTCATATTTGATGATTGACAGAATATTTTTAAATGGTGTTATTCAGTACGTTCAGGACACTTAATGGATTACAACTGTAGGAAAAACTTATTTTTAACCAGAATTTGCTACAAACAAAGTTTTGAAATGAGTGACTTTTTACTGAGCTTGAGGAAACAAATGTGCTTACTTTCACATGTCATCCAAGAGAAACATACACTACTTAAAGTGCTATATTTTAAATTTTATTTATTTATTTTCTTTTTTGGTGTACCCGGGCCTCTCACTGCTGTGGCCTCTCCCATTGTGGAGCACAGGCTCCGGATGCGCAGGCTCAGCAGCCATGGCTCACGGGCCCAGCCGCTCCGTGGCATGTGGGATCTTCCCAGACCGGGGCACGAACCCGCGTCCCCTGCATCGGCAGGCGGACTCTCAACCACTGCGCCACCAGGGAAGCCCTGCTATATTTTATTCTTTATTTTTCATCACTAGAAAATTCAAGGGGTAAGGTATGTGGACGGGACATTTGAAACAATATTCCAGCTACTAGGTAGTGATCAAAATTACATAGAAAATAATAGTTTGAATTTTGCTGAATGAATGCATGAATGAATCATATGTGGCATTACTGTGGAGAATTGAAAGGCCTTATAACCCATGACTTGTGAGGGGTAAGGTGAAGGAAAAGTTTTCCAAGGTTTCAAGTCTGGGCAGTTGAGATGACACTCGTGTCATTAACAGAAGGAGAAAAAAAAAAAGGGTAAAAATAGAATACAGAATAAATAGAAAAAAAATGTGAAGGAAAATAAACTCAGAATAAGCTATATTGTGGCCAAGACAGCAAAGTAGAAAAGTGAAATTTCCCACTACTCTGTGGGAAAATCTAGAGGAAGCTCACAGCTAGTGAGTGATACAGAGTTTGGAGTTATTTTCCTAGATTAAGTACTGCATTCCTAAAAGTAGATGAGCTTGAAGAGCAGAGAATATAAAGAGAGTGGGTTGAAAATACCTCCATATATAGAGTGAGATGAAGGAGGTAGGAGTGGGAAGGAGTTAAAAAAAAAAAATTAAAACAACAAAATAACAGTGTGATACAAGCCATGAAAAGAGAGAATTTCACCAGGACAAAGCAGTCAACTCCATCAGATGAACCGGACTCATTTAAGGTTTGAAAATGTCATCTGTAACCTTCTCTCACGCCCAGTCTGAACCAGAAGCAGACTAATCTAATTGAACTGACCTCTTGGGTTCAGATTTAATTTAGTAGCTCTGTCAAAACTATTTTACTTTGGGGAAATTTAACTGATTAAGTGTTCATTCTATACTGTACCTAATCATTTTTACATGCTTACAAATTTCAAATTCCCCATTCAACTACCTTGAAACTCATGGCTTCCTTAGTAGAGCTGAGTAATAAACACATCAAAGTCTTGCAGATGCACAAAAATAAATGCCAGATATGCTCATAAGTATATTTTCTAAATGTGCATTTTACTGAAGTTTGACACCAAGTTTAATGTATCAGTGCAGCAAACCCTTAAGAAACACATGATACTGTTTGTCTCTCCACTACTAGAAGAAAGATTGGTTTGTTTTCAAACAAACCCAACATTTCCCCCTCCTACATCAACCAGTGTTTCCGACTGATGGTTTTTCCCCTTTGCCTTTTGTGTGATTTACTGTCAATCTTTCCTGTCATCGTACAGCTGCTATTCTTTGATTACTCTGCAACCAGCTTCCTCCCTTCTGTCTTGTTAGCTTGTTGCTTTCCCTCTGCACTGCCTCTCAACTTTTTCACCTCTCATTATCCTTTTGCTGTCAGTCTTGCTCAGCTCAGCTTCTCTCTTCATTCTCAATTCCCGTAACTGTAATCCTCTTCTATTTTTGGTCTGCTGATTTTGGATACTTTTTCTCCCTTTGTTTTTGGCTTACTGTTGCACTTTATGTTATCTATAGTGCATATTTTTTAATCATGCTACTTTTGTTTTTGTTTGTTTGTTTGTTTTTGCGGTACGCGGGCCTCTCCCGTTGCGGAGCACAGGCTCCGGATGCGCAGGCTCAGCGGCCATAGCTCACGGGCCTAGCTGCTCCGCGGCATGTGGGATCTTCCCAGACCAGGGCTCGAACCCGTATCCCCTGCATTGGCAGGTGGATTCTTAACCACTGCACCACCAGGGAAGTCCAATCATGCTACTTTTTAAATATTGCATCAGGTCTAAAGTTTTACACCACAGAATATTATATTAGTGTTTTCCCTTATTCCATTTTACTACTGAACTTATTCCCCTTATATCATATCACCTAACTCTTCCTAGCATTTTATGGCTGTAAGTCCTCACTCTTTGTGTGGTGCCAATGAATCAATATCCTTTATTTTACTAAAGCAATTTACAGTGGTCAACAGTGAATTGCTCTTTTTGGGTACTCCAGGGAAAGACTATCCTTTTTATTTTTATTGTTTCTTGTTTCCACTAAAGAAAAATCACTCTGAGTAGAAAGTAATATAAAAAAATAAAGCCCAGATTTATTACAAGTCAGTAGTAGTGATTTTTCTATTTTTTAATTTGTTTTGATATCACTTGGTTGGAAGGAACAAAAATTCAGAAAAAAAAATAGTTCTAATCTCTAATTTTTATTACACGCTGTGCAACTGAGACTGTCACCATGACATTAAAGCATGAAAAAAATTAAGTTCAATTACCTATTTGATGACACC
The DNA here is from genome assembly GCF_964270905.1 of Leucopleurus acutus. Classification (NCBI taxonomy): domain Eukaryota; kingdom Metazoa; phylum Chordata; class Mammalia; order Artiodactyla; family Delphinidae; genus Leucopleurus; species Leucopleurus acutus. The sequence goes on from NC_139160.1 coordinate 54,054,512, forward strand.
TTGGTAAATGTCAACAGAGTGTCATGATTAAATGCAATTTTTATTACAGAGTTGAGGCAAATCTCTTTGTGTCAGTGAACAGAATTAAAAACACGTATTTCTTATACATTTTAATACTAGATTATAGCCCGTCTCAAACTTTATTAAATTATTACTTAAGAAGGGTTAGTTAATTAAGACAACTTAAGTTAGGTGTGTTTTCCATTTCCACCACATCACCATCCATCAGTTTCCTAATCTGTAAATAAAAGGCTGAACAAGAAGATTTCTATGGTAATTTTCTTCTAAATTAACCTTTCTAATTTTGCCTAACAGTTCCAGTTTTGTTCACCAAAATAACAAAGATAAATGAAAAATTTATCTTCTAAACTTTCCTATATCAGAAGATTTTGTAACCCTAGAAACTAAATTTCAGTTAATTCTATAGAAAGCTCATCAAAAAAAAGAAATCTATAAAAAGTACTTAATCTGGAAGGTCATTACCTAAATTAATTGCAAGTTAATTTTTCTTTTTTTTGTTTCTGTTTTTGTTTTTTGTTTTTCAAGGAATGTTTAATAACAAGGGAGATAACATATGCTTACCTCACATGTATTTTTATATCACCGAAGCTAAAGCAAAATGTCCTGTTTATTGGGTAAGTATGGCCTCTGTATATGTATACACTGAAGTGCAATTTAAAAAATACTGTAGGGCTTCCCTGGTGGTCCAGTGGTTGAGAGTCCGCCTACCGCTGTAGGGGACACGGGTTCGTGCCCTGGTCCGGGAAGATCCCACATGCCGCGGAGTGGCTGGGCCTGTGAGCCATGGCCGCTGAGCCTGCGCATCCGGAGCCTGTGCTCCGCAACAGGAGAGGCCACAACAGTGAGAGGCCCACGTACCACAAAAAAAAAAAAAAAAAAAATACTGTAATTATAATTTCAGAACTTCAGAATCTGAATAAGTGCCAGTGTTATCTCCTTTATTTATATGGGAAAAGAAAAGAAAATCCTTTGAAAATCATCTGAAGCTTGGATAAAAATTCCATAGCTATATTCTTAGATCACTCTGTGGCGTCTTCATGATAGAAGGGAAACTTCAATTCAACCTTTTAGAGACTTCATTCCAGCTCTCATGATCTCATCAACTAGTAGAATGTTGGAGGCAATCACAGTGCAGGAGTGAAGAAGCTGTTTCTTCACACAATAGTTATCCCACGTATGCATCTTCTACTCTCTCTTTTTTTTTTTTTTCGGTACGCAGGCCTGTCACTGTTGTGGCCTCTCCTGTTGCGGAGCACAGGCTCTGGATGCGCCCGCTCAGCGGCCATGGCTCACGGGCCCAGCCGCTCCGCGGCATGTGGGCTCTTCCCGGACCGGGGCACGAACCTGCGTCCCCCGCATCGGCAGGCGGACTCTCAACCACTGCGCCACCAGGGAAGTCCTACTCTCTTTTTTATATCAGGATGCTGTGCCCCATGGTCCAAAACAAGACCTCTGATTAAGCTGGTATCGGTTTCAGATTTATGTTTCATCTCCGTGATCTCAACCATGAAGAGGTCAATAGGTTCATCTTGTTTTTTTTTTTTTTTTTTTTTTTTTTTTAACATCTTTATTGGAGTATAATTGCTTTACAATGGTATGTTAGTTTCAGCTTCACAACAAAATGAATCAGTTATATATATACATATATTCCCATATCTCTTCCCTCTTGCGTCTCCCTCCCTCCCACCCTCCCTATCCCACCCCTCCAGGCGGTCACAAAGCACCGAGCTGATCTCCCTGTGCTATGCGGCTGCTTCCCACTAGCTATCTACCTTACGTTTGGTAGTGTATATATGTCCATGTCTCTTTATCGCTTTGTCACCGTTTACCCTTCCCCCTCCCCATAGCCTCAAGTCCATTCTCTAGTAAGTCTGTGTCTTTATTCCTGTTTCACCCCTAGGTTTTTCATGACATTTTTTTTTTAAATTCCATATATATGTGTTAGCATACGGTATTTGTCTCTCTCTTTCTGACTTACTTCACTCTGTATGACAGACTCTAGGTCTATCCACCTCATTACAAATAGCTCAATTTCGTCTCTTTTTATGGCTGAGTAATATTCCATTGTATATATGTGCCACATCTTCTTTATCCATTCATCCGATGATGGACACTTAGGTTGTTTCCATCTCTGGGCTATTGTAAATAGAGCTGCAATGAACATTTTGGTACATGACTCTTTTTGAATTATGGTTTTCTCAGGGTATATGCCCAGTAGTGGAATTGCTGGGTCATATGGTAGTTCTATTTGTAGCTTTTTAAGGAACCTCCATACTGTTCTCCACAGTGGCTGTATCAATTTACATTCCCACCAACAGTGTAAGAGGGTTCCCTTTTCTCCACACCCTCTCCAGCATTTATTGTTTCTAGATTTTTTGATGATGGCCATTCTGACTGGTGTGAGATGATATCTCATTGTAGTTTTGATTTGCATTTCTCTCATGATTAGTGATGTTGAGCATTCTTTCATGTGTTTGTTGGCACTCTGTATATCTTCTTTGGAGAAATGTCTATTTAGGTCTTCTGCCCATTTTTGGATTGGGTTGTTTGTTTTTTTGTTATTAAGCTGCATGAGCTGCTTATAAATTTTGGAGATCAATCCTTTGTCAGTTGCTTCATTTGCAAATATTTTCTCCCATTCTGAGGGTTGTCTTTTGGTCTTCTTTATGGTTTCCTTTGCTGCGCAAAAGCTTTTAAGTTTCATTAGGTCCCATTTGTTTACTCTTCTTTTTATTTCCATTTCTCTAGGAGGTGGGTCAAAAAGGACCTTGCTGTGATTTATGTCATAGAGTGTTCTGCCTATGTTTTCCTCTAAGAGTTTGATAGTTTCTGGCCTTACATTTAGGTCTTTAATCCATTTTGAGCTTATTTTTGTGTACGGTGTTAGGGAGTGATCTAATTTCATACTTTTACATGTAGCTGTCCAGTTTTCCCAGCACCACTTATTGAATAGGCTGTCCTTTCTCCACTGTACATTTCTGCCTCCTTTGTCAAAGATAAGGTGACCATATGTGCGTGGGTTTATCTCTGGGCTTTCTATCCTGTTCCATTGATCTATCTTTCTGTTTTTGTGCCAGTACCATACCGTCTTGATAACTGTAGCTTTGTAGTATAGTCTGAAGTCTGGGAGCCTGATTCCTCCAGTTCCTTCTTTCGTTCTCAAGATTGCTTTGGCTATTCGGGGTCTTTTGTGTTTCCATACAAATTGCAAAATTTTTTGTTCTAGTTCTGTGAAAAATGCCAGTGGTAGTTTGATAGGGATTGCATTGAATCTATAGATTGCTTTCGGTAGTAAAGTCATTTTCACAATGTTGATTCTTCCAATCCAAGAACATGGTATATCTCTCCATCTATTTGTATCATCTTTAATTTCTTTCATCAGTGTCTTATAATTTTCTGCATACAGATCTTTTGTCTCCTTAGGTAGGTTTATGCCTAGATATTTTATTCTTTTTGTTGCAATGGTAAATGGGAGTGTTTTCTTGATTTCACTTTCAGATTTTTCATCATTAGTATATAGGAATGCCAGAGATTTCTGTGCATTAATTTTGTATCCTGCCACTTTACCAAATTCATTGATTAGCTCTAGTAGTTTTCTGGTAGCATCTTTAGGGTTCTCTATGTATAGGATCATGTCATCTGCAAACAGTGACAGCTTTACTTCTTCTTTTCCGATTTGGATTCCTTTTATTTCCTTTTCTTCTCTGATTGCTGTGGCTAAAACTTCCAAAACTATGTTGAATAAGAGTGGTGAGAGTGGGCAACCTTGTCTTGTTCCTGATCTTAGTGGAAATGCTTTCAGTTTTTCACCATTGAGGATGATGTTTGCTGTGGGCTTGTCATATATGGCCTTTATTATGTTGAGGAAAGTTCCCTCTATGCCTACTTTCTGCAGGGTTTTTATCATAAATGGGTGTTGAATCTTGTCAAAAGCTTTCTCTGCATCTATTGAGATGATCATATGGTTTTTCTCCTTCAGTTTGTTAATATGGTTTATCACATTGATAGATTTGCGTATATTGAAGAATCCTTGCATTCCTGGAATAAACCCCACTTGATCATGGTGTATGATCTTTTTAATGTGCTGTTGGATTCTGTTTGCTAGTATTTTGTTGAGGATTTTTGCATCTATGTTCATCAGTGATATTGGCCTGTAGTTTTCTTTCTTTGTGACATCCTTGTCTGGTTTTGGTATCAAGGTGATGGTGGCCTCGTAGAAGGAGTTTGGGAGTGTTCCTCCCTCTGCTATATTTTGGAAGAGTTTGAGAAGGATAGGTGTTAGCTCTTCTCTAAATGTTTGATAGAATTCGCCTGTGAAGCCATCTGGTCCTGGGCTTTTCTTTGTTGGAAGATTTTTAATCACAGTTTCAATTTCAGTGCTTGTGATTGGTCTGTTCATATTTTCTATTTCTTCCTGATTCAGTCTTGGCAGGTTGTGCCTCTCTAAGAATTTGTCCATTTCTTCCAGATTGTCCATTTTATTGGCATAGAGTTGCTTGTAGTAATCTCTCATGATCTCTTTTATTTCTGCAGTGTCAGTTGTTACCTCTCCTTTTTCATTTCTAATTCTATTGATTTGGGTCTTCTCCCTTTTTTTCTTGATGAGTCTGGCTAGTGGTTTATCTATTTTGTTTATCTTCTCAAAGAACCAGCTTTTAGTTTTATTGATCTTTGCTATTGTTTCCTTCATTTCTTTTTCATTTATTTCTGATCTGATTTTTATGATTTCTTTCCTTCTGCTAGCTTTGGGGTTTTTTTGTTCTTCTTTCTCTAATTGCTTGAGGTGCAAGGTTAGGTTGTTTATTCGAAATGCTTCCTGCTTCTTAAGGTGGGCTTGTATTGCTATAAACTTCCCCCTTAGAACTGCTTTTGCTGCATCCCACAGGTTTTGGGTCGTTGTGTCTCCATTGTCATTTGTTTCTAGGTATTTTTTGATTTCCTCTTTGATTTCTTCAGTGATATCTTCATTATTAAGTAGTGTATTGTTTAGCCTCCATGTGTTTGTATTTTTTACAGATCTTTTCCTGTAATTGATATCTAGTCTCATGGCGTTGTGGTCAGAAAAGATACTTGATACAATTTCAATTTTCTTAAATTTACCAAGGCTTGATTTGTGACCCAAGATATGATCTATCCTGGAGAATGTTCCATGAGCACTTGAGAAAAATGTGTATTCTGTTGTTTTTGGATGGAATGTCCTATAAATATCAATTAACTCCATCTCATTTAATGTATCATTTAAAGCTTGTGTTTCCTTATTTATTTTCATTTTGGATGATCTGTCCATTGGTGAAAGTGGGGTGTTAAAGTCCCCTACTATGAATGTGTTACTGTCGATTTCCCCTTTTATGGTTGTCAGTATTTGCCTTATGTATTGAGGTGCACCTATGTTGGGTGCATAAATATTTACAATTGTTATATCTTCCTCTTGGATTGATCCCTTGATCATTATGTAGTGTCCTTCTTTGTCTCTTCTAATAGTCTTTGTTTTAAAGTCTATTTTGTCTGATATGAGAATTGCTACTCCAGCTTTCTTTTGGTTTCCACTTGCATGAAATACCTTTTTCCATCCCCTTACTTTCAGTCTGTATGTGTCTCTAGGTCTGAAGTGGGTCTCTTGTAGACAGCAAATATATGGGTCTTGTTTTTGTATCCATTCAGCCAATCTGTGTCTTTTGGTGGGAGCATTTAGTCCATTTACATTTAAGGTAATTATCGATATGTGTGTTCCTATTCCCATTTCCTTCATTGTTTTGGGTTTGTTATTGTAGGTCCTTTCCTTCTTTTGTGTTTCTTGCCTAGAGAAGTTCCTTTAGCAGTTGTTGTAGAGGTGGTTTGGTGGTGCTGAACTCTCTCAGCTTTTGCTTGTCTGTAAAGGTTTTAATTTCTCCATCAAATCTGAATGAGATCCTTGCTGGGTAGAGTAATCTTGGTTGCAGGTTTTTCTCCTTCAACACTTTCAATATGTCCTGCCACTCCCTTCTGGCTTGCAGAGTTTCTGCTGAAAGATCAGCTGTTAACCTTATGGGGATTCCCTTGTGTGTTATTTGTTGTTTTTCCCTTGCTGCTTTTAATATGTTTTCTTTGTATTTAATTTTTGACAGTTTGATTAATATGTGTCTTGGCGTATTTCTCCTTGGATTTATCCTGTATGGGACTCTCTGTGCTTCCTGGACTTGATTAACTATTTCCTTTCCCATATTAGGGAAGTTTTCAACTATAATCTCTTCAAATATTTTCTCAGTCCCTTTCTTTTTCTCTTCTTCTTCTGGAACCCCTATAATTCGAATGTTGGTGCGTTTAATGTTGTCCCAGAGGTCTCTGAGACTGTCCTCAGTTCTTTTCATTCTTTTTTCTTTATTCTGCTCTGCAGTAGTTATTTCCACTATTTTATCTTCCAGGTCACTTATCCGTTCTTCTGCCTCAGTTATTCTGCTATTGATCCCATCTAGAGTACTTTTAATTTCATTTATTGTGTTGTTCATCGTTGCTTGTTTCATCTTTAGTTCTTCTAGGTCCTTGTTAACTGATTCTTGCAATTTGTCCATTCTATTGTCCATTCTATCTCCAAGATTTCGGATCAACCTTACTATCATTATTCTGAATTCTTTTTCAGGTAGACTGCCTATTTCCTCTTCATTTGTTAGGTCTGGTGGGTTTTTATCTTGCTCCTTCATCTGCTGTGTGTTTTTCTGTCTTTTCATTTTGCTTATCTTACTGTGTTTGGGGTCTCCTTTTTTTTGTTTTTGCAGGCTGAAGGTTCGTAGTTCCTGTTGTTTTTTGAGTCTGTCCCCAGTGGCTAAGGTTGGTTCAGTGGGTTGTGTAGGCTTCCTGGTGGAGGGTACTAGTGCCTGTGTTCTGGTGTATGAGGCTGGATCTTGTCTTTCTGGTGGGCAGGTCCACGTCTGGTGGTGTGTTTTGGGGTGTCTGTAGACTTATTATGATTTTGGGCAGCCTCTCTGCTAATGGGTGGGGTTGTGTTCCTGTCTTGCTAGTTGTTTGGCATAGGATGTCCAGCACTGTAGCTTGCTGGTCGTTGAGTGAAGCTGGGTGCTGGCGTTGAGATGGAGATCTCTTGGAGATTTTTGCTGTTTGATATTATGTGCAGCTGGGAGGCCTCTTGTGGACCAGTGTCCTGAAGTTGGCTCTCCCACCTCAGAGGCACAGCACTGAGTCCTGGCTGCAGCACCAAGAGCCTTTCATCCACAGGGCTCCTTAATTTGGGATGATTCGTTGTCTATTCAGGTATTCCACAGATGCAGGGTATATCAAGTTGATTGTGGAGCTTTAATCCGCTGCTTCTGAGGCTGCTGGAAGAGATTTCCCTTTCTCTTCTTTGTTCTCACAGCTCCCAGGGCCTCAGCTTTGGATTTGGCCCCGCCTGTGCGTGTAGGTCGCCGGAGGGCGTCTGTTCTTTGCTCAGACAGGACGGGGTTATAGGAGCCGCTGATTCGGAGGCTCTGGCTCACCCAGGCCGGGGGGGTAGGGAGGGTCACAGAGTGCAGGGCGGGCCTGCAGCGGCAGAGGCCGGCGTGACGCTGCAGCCTGAGGCGCGCCGTGCGCTCTCCCGGGGGAGCCGTCCCCGGATCCCGGGACCCCGGCAGCGGCGGGCTGCACAGGCTCCCCGGAAGGGCGTGTGGCTAGTGACCTGCGCTCGCACACAGGCCTCCTGGCGGCGGCAGCAGCGGCCTTAGCGTCCCATGTCCGTCTCTGGGCTCCGCACTCTTAGCCGCGACTCGCGCCCGTCTCCGGAACTCTCCCAAGCAGCGTTCCCAATCCCCCCTCCTCGTGCACCAGGAAACAAAGAGGGACGTAAAAGTCTCTTTCCTCTTCGGCAGGTCCAGACCCCTCCCCAGACTCTCTCCCGGCCAGCCGCGGCGCACCAACGCCCTGCAGGCTGTGTTCACGCCGCCAACCTCAGTCCTCTCCCGGCGCTCCGACAAAAGCCGGAGCCTCAGCTCCCAGTCCCGCCCGCCCCGGCGGGCGAGCAGACAAGCCTCTCGGCTGGTGAGTGCCGGTCGGCCCGATCCTCTGCGCTGGAATCTCTCCGCTTTGCCCTCCGCACCCCTGTTGCTGTGCTCTCCTCCGCGGCTCCCAAGCTCCCCCACTCCGCCTCCCGAAGTCTCCACCCGCGAAGGGGCTCTTAGTGTGTGGACACTTTTCCTCCTTCACAGCTCTCTCCCGCTGGTGCAGGACCCGTCCCTATTCTTTTGTCTCTGTTTAGTTTTTTCTTTTGCCCTAACCAGGTACGTGGGGGGTTCCTTGCCTTTTGGGAGGTCTGAGGTCTTCTGCCAGCGTTCAGTAGGTGCTCCGTAGGAGTTGTTCCACGCGTAGATGTATTTCTGGTGTATCTGTGGAGAGGAAGGTGATCTCCGCGTCTTACTCTTCCGCCATCTTCCCCTGACCCCTCATCTTGTTTTTTAATGGCCAAAATGGAGTCCACTACAGCCTCTGTTAAGACATCAGCAAGTTCAGCATGAACTTTAGTATGTAGAGATGTTCTGGCCACATCTGTAAGTGTTTCCTGGTCCATCTCTTTGCTTACTTTGACTTGTTCCAAAAATTGAAGTGTCTTTTCCTTTGCAGCTTCAAATCCTTCTGTAATCATTTTGGGCTAAAGACCTTCAGAAATGTAGAGATCTGCCTGCTTCTGGAGCTCCCCAATGATTAGGACATTGGAAGTGGTACCATTGACAGTTCTGTCATCCTGAGCTGTTGCTACTTTGGCTATTAAGGAGGCTGTTGGGTGTTGAATTTGCATTTTATGAAGCAGCACATTTCCATCTTTAGTGAGCTTGATGTCTCCAGTGTCAGAAACAAGCATCTTCATGGTGCCCTTAGGCCTCAAGTGGGTCCTCAGCACATCCTGCAGCCCCCAGACTGAGCTGATGTTGATCACCAATGCTACTCGGGCTCAGGCCACCTCAGCCTTGGGGCAGAGGAACATAAGGGGACCTGGTGTTTGGAAAGCCCTGAGCCGGTTCAGCATGGCCTGCAACTTAATTTTTCTTTACTTCAATATCAGAATACTTTATACAAAGTAGCAATGAGTTTCTAATTGCCAATTTCAACTAACTTTTGCTGAACTGACTGTACTTGATCCCTTTGTTGAGGTTGCTTCACAATACACCTTCTAGAATATTCCTCTATTCTTGATATCTTTATGCTCTGGTTCTCCTCTCTGTGATGGTTCCTTCTCAATATCACCATCTGTCTCTGCTAGCTTTTTACCTGTGCAGACACATGCTGCTTTTGCATTAGCTATCTTAATATTGTATCTGCACCCTATATTTCTCACCTTGCTTTCAAGATACTCACATATATCTGATGACAGGTCATATCTGTATTTTTTAAAAGATACTAAAAGTTGAACCTGACCTTACTGGATATCATATTCCCCCCTCACCTTATATTTGTTCCACATCCTAACTCTACCTTCATCAATAGTACTATCATCCATCCAGTCACTAACTCAAATCTGACTGTTCCCCTATTCCTCAGTTCCCACAACTGCTCACTTTAACCATACCTCAGCATCACTCAAACCACAATTCCTGTCTCAGTGGTTACCTTTGTGCACTAAAGTCTGATGCATTCAGTGTGATCCTTCTACAAATCAATATGATCATGCCCTTCTATTACCCCCCCTCAAGTTTCTTACCATGGCCTTGACAATGAAGAACAAATACCTCTGGATGGTAAACAAGACGTTACATGACCTGAGTTTCACTAACTCTCCAGGTTTCTACTACTGATTCCATTTTCTGCCCCACTCTTTTGACAAAATCCAAATAATTTCTGTTCTTTCTTGGCCTTTAGTCTTTGTTCATACTTTTCAATCCATCTTCAGTGTTGATTAAAAAAAAATCTAATAAAATTCTATATATTCTCCTTATCTTCTTGTAAATGCTAAGAGAGTCAATTTACCTCCTTATTTTTGGTATGTTGTACTGATCTCTACAAAAGAGTATTCAGATGAAATGTGTGTTTTTAAACAACAAATAGGGGCAAAGATCTATATTAAATGTACCTTGACTTTTCTCTTTATGCTGTGTTCTTCTACAAGACATACATAGTTCTTTCCAATTCTTCAATTTTATGGAGAGAGCCCTTTTGTTATACTTGTAAACTTTAGAAAATTAAAATGTGAATCTTTACCTTTCCCTGGGTTATATGTAGAAATTGTATAATTTTGATTTCATGTTTTTTTATTGTTAGCCATTGTTGAGCATATTCATCATCATTTTAAGCCAAAATTTGCTAATACCAATTCCATGAAACAATGATTCAAAAGTATTTTCCGTACTCAAGTAAGTTTTAAAAATGCTGTGTTAAAAGTCAATAGATGTTTTTGGTGTAGGAAATCTTAGAACAACTGTTTTATCTATGTTCACTTTGAATATTCAGGAGGGAGATATATAATAATACAGTGTTTCACAAACATATTTCACCAAAGAGTATTTTTTTAAATGACAATTTATTACCTTCTATAAAATGAAGTTCTAGCAGCTATTATCATGTATCAAATCAACACCAGTTTTAAAAATGCTGATCTGATTTTCAACCTTCTTTCTAAACTGTCAGAAGATATTCCCTAAACTAATTTAATTAGCAAGTGCTATATGTTATAAGAAACTAAACTTCCACAAGAAGATAAGATCATTAGGAAATATCAAAATCTATCATCTTTATGTTGTGGAAATGGCTAGATGATTACTCTTCCTGTCATTCTTGATAACCTACTATTTATTAAGGATTATGGGTTTTATAGGGAGGGAAAGATCTAAACAATGGGGCCACCTGGTTAAAAAAATGAAACTTTTAATTTATATAAGTCTTTGTCTGCTTTGGTATTTCTAGGTAGGATTCTTCTTTTAGTGTTGGCAATATCTGGTAGCGATAAGGTGCCTAATGGGAGATTCTGTTCTTTAACAAGTGATGGACATGATGTCTGTCAGAATCTAGGTGACAAAATATGGTAGTATAAAACGGAGGTGATAACACCTAACAAAAATGCAAAGGGAATGCTCCAGTTTAGCATAGAGGATATCCTTGAGCGTATGTAACACTTTAGGAACTCTAAGAATAACATAGAATATAAGAAGATAGAAAAGTTCCTAGATGAAAAAGAAGGAACAAAAGGGAATGGACTCAGCCATAAAAATGAATGAAATAATGCCATTTGCAGCAACATGGATGGATCTAGAGATTATTATATTAAGTGAAGTAGGTCAGAAGGAGAAAGACAAATACCATATATTACTTATATATGGAATCTAAAATATGACACAAATGAACTTGTCTATGAAACAAAAACAGACTCACAGACATAGATAACAGGCTTCTGGTTCCCAAGAGGGAGGGGAGTGGGGGAGGGAAGGATTGGGAGTTTGGGACTAGCAGATGCAAACTATTATATATAGGATGGATAAACAACAAGGTCCTACAGTATAGCACAAGGAACTATCTTCAATATCCTCTGATAAAACATAATGGAAAAGAATATGAAAAAGAAGGGACTTCCCTGGTGGTGCAGTGGTTAAGAATCTGCCTGCCAATGCAGGGGACACGGGTTCAAGCCCTGGTCCGGGAAGATCCCACACGTTGCAGAGCAACTAAGCCCGGGTGCCACAACTACTGAGCCTGCGCTCTAGAGCCCGAGAGCCACAACTACTGAGCCCACATGCCACAACTACTGAAGCCTGTGCACCTAGAGCCCGTGCTCTGCAACAACACAAGCCACTGCACTAAGCCCATGCCCACGCATCGCAATAAGCCCCTGCTTGCTACAACTAGAGAAAGCCCGCACGCAGCAACGAAGACCCAATGCAGCCAAAAATGAATAAATAAAATAAATAAATTTTTAAAAAATTTTAAAAAGAATATGAAAAAGAATGTATATATAACTGAATCACTTTGCTGTACAGCAGAAATAAACCCATTATAAATCAATTATGCATCAATAAATTTAAAAGAAAAAGTGAATGGCCTCCGGGTTACTACCATTTGATGCATGGTGCCTTAGACCCTGAGATGTGCCATCCACTATTTTCAGTAGTAGCAATACAGCAATGCTGAAAACATGGTCCCTGGCCTTAATGGCTCTGCGTTTGGAGCCAATTTGTACTAATAAATTTGAGACCAGTAGTTACATGGATTAATAGGTAATTTTGAGGAAAGTGTCAATCAAGTATAACGTGTCATCTAAAACCTTTCAGAGCACTATTTTCAGGCTAGACACCTTAGAGCAAAAACCTTAAAATCAACTGAAGAAAAAAATAAAAGAAATTGGTCTTACCATAGAAAAAGGAACTAGTCTTCTGGATAACTTCTTCAAATATGACATCTTCTGCTACAATCTTTCACTGGGAGATTTAGTTACCTGATGGGAAGTATCTTTTTGCTTCCTATACGGTTGTCGTTTTGTCCTCAGTTGTTACTAAGGGCCCTAGTCCTACTATTCTACTGAATGTTTTAACCCTCATTATTGACCCCAAGGCCTGGGTTCTCAGCCATCTTAGGCTTAGCTCCCTTCTCTTAAAAAATTGCATTTTCAATCAACACAGAGAAGATAAACGCTGTGAAGTAAATGTAAATATTGGGCTGGCCAAAAGGTTCATTCGTTTTTTTCCATAAGATGGCTCTAGTAGCACTTTGCTGTCTTTAACTTCATTCGAAACAATTTTGTTAGATTGTATTGTGAAAGCTGTCATATCAGGGTGCATTTTAAAAAAAAAATCAAAATTGGTGAATTTTTGTGTAGCCATTTTAATATTGAAGGAAGAAAAAAACATTTTCAGCTTATTATGCTTTATTATTTCAAGAAAGGTAAAAACACAACTGAAACACAAAAAAAGATTTGTGCTGTGTATGGAGAAGGTTCTGTGACTGATCAAACGTGTCAAAACGTGTCAAACGTGTCAAAAACTTTTGTTTGTCAAAACAAAAGTTTCGTGCTGGAGATTTCTCGCTGGATAATGCTCCATGGTCAGGTAGACAAGTTGAAGTTGATAGCGATCAAACTGAGACATTAGTTGAGAACAATCAATGTTATACCACGCGGGAGACAGCCAACATACTCAAAATATCCAAATCAAGCGTTGAAAATCATTTTCACACACTTCGTTATGTTAATCGCTTTGATGGTTGGGTTCCACGTAAGTTAAGCGGAAAAAAACCTTCTTGACCATATTTCCACCTGTGACTTTCTACTGAAACATAATGAAACTGTTCCATTTTTAAAACAAATTGTGATGGGGGATGAAAAAGTGGATACTGTGGAACGAAAGCGATCATGGGGCAAGCAAAATGAACCACCACCAACCACACCAAGACAAGCCTTCATCCAAAGAAGGTGATGTTGTGTATATGGTGGGATTGGAAAGGAGTCCTCTATTATGAGTTCCTTCTGGAAAACCAAACAATTAATTCCAACAAGTACTGCTCCCAATTAGACCAACTGAAAGCAGCAGTCGGCAAAAAGCGTCCAGAATTTAGTCAACAGAAAATGCACAATCTTCCATGAGGATAATGCAAAACTGCATGTTTCTTTGATGACCAGGCAAAAACTGTTACAGCTTGGCTGGGAAGTTCTGATTCATCCACCATATTCACCAGACATTGCACCTTCGGATTTCCATTTATTTCAGTCTTTACAAAAATTCTCTTAATGGAAAAAATTTCAATTCCCTGGAAGACTGTAAGAGGTACCTGGAACAGTTCTTTGCTCAAAAAGATAAAAATTTTAGGAAGATGGAATTATGAAGTTGTCTGAAAAATGGCAGAAGGTAGTGGAACAAAAGGGTAAATACGTTGTTCAACAAAGTTCTTGGTGAAAATGAAAAATGTGTCTTTTATTTTTACTTAAAGACCGAAGGAACATTTAGGCCAACACAATAAATGGTCTTAATATAATGGTGAAAAAATATATACTGTATATATTTTAGATTTAATTACCTAGATATTGTGTCCTCTCTGAAAAAAATTGTCTTGTTTCTACTCTAGTTCCCACAAAGGTAGTATTTCTCTCAGAATAGTGTTCTTTCACACCAATACTTTAGATTACTTATCACTGGGTTTCATACCCATTCCATTTTCTCTGGAATAATCTCTCTGGATTGAAGGAAGAAGACTTACTTCAAAACTTTTTAAGTACTACAAAAGAAGACATTTAATTTTTCTAACATATAAAATTAAGTAGATTTTGATAGGAGGGTTTTTTTTGGGTTGTTTTGTTTGTCTTTTACCCAAAATTAATATTATCCTTAATAACTTTAAAAATGCATGCCTTTGTTAATAAAATTGTATAAAAGTAAATTAAGATGCTCATGAAAGCTGTTAAAAGGAACTATATGTTCTACATTTGTTTTAGATAAATATCAAAGAAGATTCTTGATCCATACTGGTTAAGGCACAAAGGAAATAAAATTGACAGAGGCCATACATATGATACTGTAACTCTGACACTTTATAAGAATTCATGAACTTCAACTTACAACTGTTTCAAACCTTCAAGAATTGTTTTTTTAAAGAAACTATCGGTACACACATTCATATACTTTGAAAAAAGCAGACTCAGTTAGATGGATAGATACCCACATAGGAAATAAAAATCTTGAAAAATACATTTATGTTGTTCCATGTATTTAATATTTGACAATTGTTTCTGAGTAGTAACCACTATTACCTAAATATATCATATTTTTATTTTAACACTCCAGAGATTTCAATGAAAAAGGTATGTATGGAACTGCACAGGGGGATACATTTCCTGAAATACCCAATACTATTGTTATTGGCAATCATATTAATACTTGAGATCCATGACATGAACTCTAAAATAAAATTTTATATTAAGGCTTAAGAATGGATACATATGTAATCACCTTCCTTAATAATATGCTACAACATTATAATGTATTTTAATTTGAAAAGTACTTTATTTTGTACCTATTAGCCCTACAACCATAGCTCAAAAGAAGATTTGTTCTTGTAAATAGGTCAAGGTATGCATTAATTCTTCAGTACAATTTTATTTAAATGATATACTGTCATATTTAAATAAATATATTGTCTCTGGCTTATAGCTAGAAGCATGGTTTGCGTTTTAATGAAAGTGGGCAAAGCAGTATTGTAATAGAAAAGGGATTTAAATATATATTTTTCTTTAATTCTTGCATTTTTCATTCTTTTGAGTTTGTATTCTTGGCCCTACATGATACATTTACAACCCTGTAGCTATTAATATAATATTCATATTACACAGGGAATAAGGCAAGAAAAAAACGTGAAATGGAGTGTGTTTAAGAGCCTCATAGGGCCATTTATATCCATCTTCTTAGAACTGAAAGTTTATTTTATATTTTTGTGGCCTCTAGTTTCATTGCAGTTCACTCTGTGAAGACTTTGCTCTAGCTGGGCTAGTCACCTGATATCTCATACAAAAGTAAGTCAATCATACATTCTGCACAGAATGTGTTGTCACAGGCCTCATTATAAACAGTGATGCAGTGGTTTGATTTAATTTAAATAATGTGCAACTCTCTTTGTAGAATTGGATTTATTTTTTCAGTCCTTGTATCAGATGCAACAAAGAAGCCACTTAATATGAAAAAATTGATATTCCTACAGATTTGTGCTTATGAGAGTAGCACAAAAGGCAAAAAAGCCTCAGGTTCCAGAGAGAATGTAATAAAAGGAAGACGATGATGGTTAAATGTACCTCCTTGCATTTACCCAGATGTTTTAGACACCATTTGACACTTGAATTTTTTTTCTTTTTTCTTAATCTCAAGATTTGACTCTAGAAGACAATTCATTTTTTTTGCTCTCATCTTTTGATCTTATATTTGCTTCTTTCCACTGTCAGAACCCTTGTATGATCCTAATGATATCATCCTTCTTATGTTGCTAGACATTTTTAGCTGATTTTTCTAGTCCCCAATATCTCTTCCTTCTGAACAATAATTAACAGAAAATGATTCTCATTAAAACACTATTTTAGTTAAATAACATTCAATTCATTTTGAGCACAAATAATCGTCTAAAAAACATTTTAAAATGAAATAAAATTCCTTATCTTCCATAAATATTTATAACGTTCCTGGGCTACCCTATGTCTTCAATAAGTACTGAGCAGTCAAAAAGTGGGAGAGAAGAAACAGATCTGCAACAGTACCATGCAGTAACTTTATTAACAATAATACATATTTTAGAAAGGAAAAACAAAAAATATGTTAGAAAACAAAACTATGAAAACACCAAGCTTGGTAAAACACTTCATTTTTTTCTGGAAACAAAAAGATAATTTGGAAATTATTTTTTTGTCCTCAAGAAGCTTAGACATATAATGGAGGGAAAAGTATAAACACACACTATTCCAATATTGTGAGACAATTATTAAAAGAGAGGTGCTTACAAAGGAAACATAATCAAATTTCATAGGTAGGTCAAGTAAGGCTAGCAAAGGAGAAGGTGCCTAAAAGCTGTATCTTGATTGATGGGGAGGCATTTCATGGGTTGAAGGGCAGACATGGAGGGGAGGGAGCTGAAGGAAGTGCTGACTTCCAGGTATATGAAGTAGATTATACAAAAGGCATGCAGTATGAAACACCCACTGCATCTAAGAATCAGCAAGTGTTGGCTACAAGGGGTGAAACTGGGAGAAAGTGATAGGTGAAAATCATGAAAGGCCTTGTAACACCATTTAAAAATATTTAGTGTTTATTTGCTAAATTATGGAGAGCCATTGAACATTTTATGGAATGTAAAGATGTAATCATATTATAGAGATTGAAGCAAGGGTATTGGCAAACTAATAATTAATTGGATATGGAGAACAAAAGAGGAAGAGCAGTCTTCAAAGGCTTGTCGGTTTCTGGCTTGCACTAAGTAGCAACTAAATTAGACTCATAAAAATAGTATAGTAAAGGGCTTCCCTGGTGGCACAGTGGTTGAGAGTCCGCCTGCTGATGCAGGGGACACAGGTTCGTGCCCCGGTCCGGGAAGATCCCACATGCCGTTGAGCGTCTGGGCCCATGAGCCATGGCCGCTGAGCCTGCGCGTCCGGAGCCTGTGCTCCGCAACGGGAGAGGCCACAACAGCGAGAGGCCCACGTACCGCAAAAAAAAAAAAAAAAAAGTATAGTAAAAACAAATAGGTTTGCATTTAATGAAAAAACACAATAAAAACCATTAGACTGTGTAACCTGGATTTGGTACAGATACTAACTACTTTATATCATTATTCAAGGAAAATATTTGGTCCTGAAAGTTTACCCGATTAGCTGTATATATACGACGGAGGTTATTTAAAACAAAATAATGCAGTACTCAAAGCACTTTACCAAATGCAAGAAGAAAGAACACCAGTGTTAATATCAAATTATTTAGTACTCACCAGGTCCTTAATATGTGCTATGTGATTATTGCCATAATGAAAGAGGATCTGCTTTCAACTCAATTTTCTAAACAGTACAAGTCTGACTTTTTGAGGTCATAGGTGAGATTAAACACCATCATAAAATGTAACATAGAGTTATCTTCCATTTCCAGGGGCATGTTGAATGAACTTATAATAGGCCGAGTCTAGGAGTTACTCATAAAAAGCTAGGTATCAGATTTTACAGTGGAAGGAGCTCTTGTAAATTATGGTATGATGTGCCAAAGTTATTCTCAGTATAAAATTATGCAGAGAGATGCAGAGATTATCTCAGGTTGGTAAAATTCCATTTAGCGCAATATAGCATACACAGCAACCTAGTCATATAAGGGAGCTATGGCCAGCTTTAACACTCTACCACAGAGGAACCTATTTCTCCAAGAGTGTTTATTTTCTGAGTATAAACCACACATATTCTCTCTCAAGCTCTTTCATTCTTGCAATTTTCTGTAAGTTTGAAAGTGTTTTAAAGTTTTAAATAAATGAACCAGTAGCTTGGAAAAAAAAAAAAAAGGAACAAGTTTGCCATGTTTATTTTTTTGCCTGAAATTAAAAGAAAAATGTGCGAGTTAGTTAATTTTAAAATATCTCTACTTTTGCATGTTTGAATTTTTTATCACATACTTTTTAAAATGCAAAAACACATTTTATGCTTTCTGAAGTTTTTTTCTATATGACCTAAATGATCAAAGTTTCAAACTTAGAATATAAAAAGTACAGCAATCCAGAATGACTATTTTTCAAACTCATTGAAATTCCTTATATTTATATATCCATTAGAGTGTATAAATACACTCATATACACAATGAGCTTACTTAAGAAACAGTTGCAAGAATAATACAAAGAACTTCGACACACGCATCACCCAAAGACCCTTCAATTGTCCCAATAATGTTTTGTTCTGTTTTCCAACAGAAGGATCCAAGTCAGGATCACAATACTGCACTCACCTATTATGTCTTTCTAGTTTCCTTCAATTTGTAATATTTACTCAGCTTTTCTTGGGTGTCATGACCACAACATTTTATTTATTTTATTTTTATTTTTGCAGTACGCGGGCCTCTCACTGTTGTGGCTTCTCCCGTTGCGGAGCACAGGCTCCGGACGCACAGGCTCAGCAGCCATGGCTCACGGGCCCAGCCGCCCCGCAGCATGTGGGATCTTCCCGGACCGGGGCACGAACCTTTGTCCCCTGCATCAGCAGGCGGACTCTCAACCACTGCGCCACCAGGGAAGCCCGACCACAACATTTTTAATACAAAGCACTAATTTTGTAGAATATCTCTGTGTGTATTTATGGAGTGTTCTCATGATTAAATCCAGGCTATTCGTCATTGGCCAAATTATCACAAATATGATACCACATTCTTCCCATTTCATTCTATCAGATGACTCTCAAAGTCTATTTGGCCCTGAAGTTATAATGTTAACTTGAGTTACTTGATTAAGAAGGTATCTGGTAGGTTTCTCCATTGTAAAGTGACTTGTTTCCCCAACCCATCTTCCCATTGTAATAAGTGCTTTGAGACCATGTAAAATCTCATTTTTCTTTTTCCTTTTCTTGGCAGTGCATTAAATGTTTATTATTATTATTTTTAACATCTTTATTGGAGTATAACTGCATTACAATGTTGTGTTAGTTTCTCCTGTATAACAAAGTGAATCAGCTATATGTATACATATGTCCCCATATCTCCTCCCTCTTGTGTCTCCCTCCCACTCTCCCTATCTCACCCCTCTAGGTGGTCACAAAGCACCAGCTGATCTCCCTATGCTATGTGGCTGCTTCCTACTAGCTATTTTACATTTGGTAGTGTTTATATGTTCATGCCACTCTCTCACTTCATCCCAGCTTACCCTTACCCCTCCCCATGTCTTCAAGTCCATGCCCTACATCTCCGTCTTTATTCCTGTCCTGCCCCTAGGTTCGTCAGAACCATTTATTAATTTTTTTTAGATTCCCTATATATGTGTTAGCATACAGTATTTGTTTTTCTGTTTCTGACTTACTTCACTCTGTATGACACACTCTAAGTCCATCCACCTCACTACAAATAACTCAGTTTTGTTTCTTTTTTATGGCCGAGTAATATTCCGTTGTTTACATGTGCCACATCTTCTTTATCCATTCATCTGTTGATGGACACTTAGGTTGCTTCCATGTCCTGGCTACTGTAAATAGTGCTGCAGTGAATATTGTGGTACACGTCTCTTTTTGAATTATGGTTTTCTCAGGGTATATGCCCAGTAGTGGGATTGCTGGGTCATATGGTAGTTCTATTTATAGTTTTTTAAGGAACCTCCATACTGTTGTCCATAGTGGCTGTATCAATTTACATTCCCACCAACAGTGCAAGAGGATTCCCTTTTCTCCACACCCTCTCCAGCAATTATTGTTTGTAGATTTTTTGATGATGGCCATTCTGACTGGTGTTAGGTGATACCTGTTGTGGTTTTGATTTGCATTTCTCTAATGATTAGTGATATTGAGCATTCTTTCATGTGTTTGTTGGCAATCTGTATATCTTCTTTGGAGAAATGTCTATTTAGGTCTTCTGCCCATTTTTGAATTGGGTTGTTTGTTTTTTTTGATATTGAGCTGCATGAGCTGCTTGTATATTTTGGAGGTTAATCCTTTCTCAGGTGCTTCATTTGCAGATATTTTGCAAACCTTCTGAATTGACTAGCCCCTTTCTTTTACCATTACACATAACCGGTGAACTCCAATCACAGTCGAAGTCAACTATCTTCTAAAAAAGTCATGCAATCAGTTTCACTGGTTTAATTTTAAATAAGTGATAACATAGCTCAATTGACTATTCAACACTGCCTGCTGATCTTACACTATGCCCTTAGGAAGCTCACTTTCTTATTATATATAAACACTACTTTATCCTTTCTTTATCTTTATCACAACTCTACCCCAACACTTAGCTGATGGCTTGGATCCTACTTAGTTGAGAAAGTAAGAACTCCTAGTATTTAGGCGGGGATCACAGGAACAAATTAGGATTGTCCCAATCAAAGCTGGATACACCTGACTTTTCTGTGGGTTTCTTTAAAAGATATTTAACATGGGAGGTTTTTTTTTTTTTCCTATAGTGGGATTACACTAAAAATAAAGTTGTTTTATAAAAATTGTTTCTAATAGATAATATTCTATATTAGTGAGACTGGATCCTCATCAATGGCTTCAGATGGTCAGGTGATGTGATCATACGCAATAGAAAATGAAAAGAGCCTTAGCTTGGGAGCTAAGAGCCGTGCTATATATTTGGCTCTATTGGTAACTTGCTATGTAAATTTGTGTACCTTTTATAATTTCTACAACACTTGGTCTCATAATTGAAAAATAAGCACATTTGTTTGATCATTAAAGTTTCATCAAAGTCTGATATTCTATGACTCTCTTTATATATACAAATCTTACTGAGCTCAAAGCAAAAGGAAAACATGAGTACTAGCTACTAACAAAATTATGGTTTTAGAAAACTTTATTCATTTTGCGTTAAATTTTAAAATCCATAAATTAACATATAAGGGCATTATTATGTTAAAAGATAGTGAGAAATTTGTCATTCTGTACAGTATCAGATATAAATTTAATTTCAATAAAATTATTTCATTGTATTCTCAATTATGATACTTGTAATTAATTTTTACAATACCCTGAGGTAGTGTTGCTCATAATCCGAGAGTGCTAGAACTTTTCTTGAAAATTTCATGGATGTTTTATATGAGAAAAAAGTCCCCTTGGAGTATCATATAAATTTATAACCATGGCTCAATACCCAAACGCTGTAAATCCACACATTTTGTTTGGAGTTCTTGAGCTTTGTAAATCAAATCTAATCCCCAATGTACAATATATGCTGTCAGTTATTACTTGCTATTAATAACACATGGTATTCCCCTTAAAACGAGTCTAAGACGTTGTATCACATTTGCACATAACACTTACAAGTCTCTGAATCTGAATGGGGATGGTGATACTAAGTTAATAGAAATTTTTAAATCTAGAGAAATGCAGCAAATAGAAAGGTACTAGAAAGCAGGCTTTTTTTTTTTTTCTGATTTGCTGCTAAATAAAAATCATTAACACAGTAACCATATTTAGGTGAAGTGCATCCCTGAAAGGCTGGAGCAGTGATTAAAACCTATGTTCCTACTGAGATGAGGTTGAAAGACCCAAATTTTTATCATGTTATCAAAGGTAATAATCCAACAAATGTAATTTTTACCATTTAAAAGTTTGCTTTCTCAGGAAAAAACTAAAATCAAATATTAATTGTTAATCTTAGTGACTTAATATTAGGCACTGTGGGTAACACTTGGTATACAGGGTGCTTTAAGAACTTTTTTTTTCAAAATTGTTAAATCTACACAAACTTTGACTATAATATTTTCTGTCCAATCTAGCCTTAATTACTCATATCACTCATACAAATATATACGCTCATATATACAAATATATTTTTACCTAATCATAAACCTATATATATATATATATATATATATGTTTATATTGCTTCATTTAATGGAAATAAATAGTAAAATGGCAGAATACCTCTGTATTAATTTCTCATTGCTGCCTTCATAAATTGCTACACATCTGGTGCTTTAAAACCACAAAATATATTATCTTACAGTTCTGAAGGTCTGGATTCTGGAATGGATCTCACCAGGGTAAAATCAAAGTATTGAAGGACTACATTTCTTCTGAAGGCTTTGGAAGAAAAATGTATTTCCTTGCCTTCTTCAGCCTCTAGAGGCTGCCAACATTCCTTGCGGTTCCATCGTATCTTCAAATGCCGCAATGGCTGAGTGAGTCTTTCTCACACTGTACCATTCCCCACACTGACTCTTCTGCCTCCCTCCTTCTATATTTTAAGGGCCTCATGATTACATTGGACCCATGTGGATAATCTAGGATAATCTTCCTATCTTAATTTCAGTTGATTAGCCACCTTAATTCCATCTGCAATCCTACTGCTCCCTTACCGTGTGATGTGTTCAGAGGTTCCAGAGATTAAAAAGTGGAAAGCTTTGGGGAGCCATTATCCCATCTACCACATCTTCCTCCCACCTTTAAAATATGCATTTTGGGAAATTTTTTTTTCAAATATTAACTGATTTTTTATTGAAGCCTCTTTAGTACTGTGTCAGGCAAACCCCAAAATGGCCCCCAGTGATATCCACATCCAGGTATTCATACCCTTGTGAAATCTTCTCCCTTTGAGGACTATCCCAGTAAATTGATTCTAACAAACAGAACATGGCAAAAGTGATGGAATGTCACCTTGTGATTAGGCTCATAAATTGTGACTTTCATCTTGTTTGTAAATTCTCTCCCTTGCTGGTTGTGATGAAAAAAGTGGCCATGTTAGGGAGCCCATGTGGCAATAGCCAACAAAGAACTGAGGCCTTCCGTCAAACTGTTCTTGAGGGATTAAATGCTGTCAACAACCATATAAGTGACCTTGGAAGTGGATTATCCCCAGTTAAATGTTCTGCTGAGACCCTAATCCTGGCCACCTCCTTCATTACAATCTTATAAGAGACATTAAAGCAAAAGACCCACCTAAAGTGGGTCTGGATTCTTGATCCATAGTTAATCTGAGATAATAAATGTGGATTATTGCAAGCCACTAAATTTTGTGGTAATTTGTTACACTGTAATATATAAC
Source organism: Leucopleurus acutus (assembly GCF_964270905.1). Taxonomy (NCBI): domain Eukaryota; kingdom Metazoa; phylum Chordata; class Mammalia; order Artiodactyla; family Delphinidae; genus Leucopleurus; species Leucopleurus acutus. The sequence continues at coordinate 54,077,660 of NC_139160.1, forward strand.
TAGGAGCCAATAATATATAACTAGTACCAGACTAATAAACTAGATCCCAGTGTTACTGGCTCTTCCCATCACTTCTGGACTTGGAAAAAAATACAGACCTTAGGCTAAAAGGAACTGGCTTAATGACACAACTTGGAAAGCATGGCCTAAGTATCATTAGAGTCAACTCCAAGTGAAAGAAAACAGCAGACAAGCATAACAGGAACCCAGGAAAAGAATTTCTTTTTCTTCCTCCCATCCACAGATTATTCTACAAGGCAGAAGTTCATAAATTTCTAAGAAGACATCATTGAAGGCCAAGCAATGAGCTGTAGGTTTTATGAAGAACAACCAGTTCCCTAATGCCTTTTCTGTTTGGTCTCTATCATTTCTGGTCATAGTTCCTTTTTTCCCCTACTTCTACTTTCCTGGAAATGTATTCTTCAATAAAAACAAGAGCACATAGTGGTTTTTGGGGCTCTATTTTCTGAAAAACACTGGACAAGGTATCAAAATATAGAAATATTCATTTCTTAAATGTTGTATCCACCCAAGTGTGGGAGCCCAGAGCCATAACTACTACTCATGGCATCACTAGTCATCCCAATTCTCCTAATGTGAATCAACATTAGCAATATATCTTTGGGGGTTAAATCAGATCAGTTATTATCACCAGAAAAAAAAGCTAGGTAAATGTAAGGTTATTAAATTCATCTACTCAACAAATATTTATTAAAAGTTAGACAATGTTCTAGGGATAATGTACAATATCACTACATATATATATATATATATATATATATATATATATATATATATATATATATATATACACCATGACTGTTGTCCTTGGAGGGTTAATCATTGCCTAGAATTACATATATATTACTTGCATATTTTTTGGCTTCTAACAATGTTACATTTGGGGACATTTTAATTACCTCAAGTCCAATTAGAAAGAGTTGCCTAGTTTCTGTTATATTTTTAGTCAAAAGCAATGCAAAATCTTTATATCTGTGATGTCAAAGTTAGGCAAATTCACTTTGATGAAAGCACCTGAGTGTAGGCAGAAACAGAGGGATTATAGTATGATGGAAAAAGCACAGAAACAGAATATATGTGGGTGGGATACACAAAAACAGAAGATGAAATGGTCCTGTTATACCACTGAATGTTTTAGTAATTTTGAACAATACACTTTCACCCTTTTACTTCTCCAGGTAGAGTCTTATTCATTATCTATCTTTGGTGTGCATCTCCTCTATAAATACACTGGTCTGATTCAAAACAGACAATTTACTGTATATGCCATAATTTCTAATTTTGTACTATCTATTTATACATGGGTACTATCTACTTATTGGAATTGTTCTTTTTTATGTAAATTTTTATATAACTTAATTTCATTAAAATTTCTCATTCATTCTCAAGATAAATAGAAAATAGGACTAGAGCAGTAGATAAGAATTGGATAGGGGAGTCCTTAGGCTCACAGGAGTGGGTCTCAGGGATAGATCCTGTGCTACTTGTCCTTTGGCTATAGGTTGTAGAGAGCTCAAGTGAATGACAAAAGTGGCAGGGTATCTGAGAAGAGAAGTCAAAGAGAGACAATAAAATAGGGTATTTAGCCTGTAGACTTGAATCAGGTTTCTGTGATCTTTGAAAGTTACGTAATCTCTCTTTGCTTTTATTTTCTTGCCTACAAAATATGAATAATAAGAGTATCACTATCATAAAGTTGTGAAGACTGTGTTATCACCATGCTTAGAGCACTGTGTGTGCCCAGTAAACCTTAGCTATTATCACAGTCATCCAACCTAATCCATTAATGCATTAAGAGCAAGTTCTCAGGTATGGAAGAATAGGATAGAAAAGAAAAGAAAGAGAGAGAAATATTTTTGAAGGAGGAGGTAAAGGGTAAGTTTTCTTGTGATATAGTGTATACAGGGAGAAGAATTAAAGAGGAATTTGTAGCCTTAAAAAGGCTAATGGTTCTTCTTTGACCACAAGAAAGACATGGACCCTTCATATGAACTGTCCAAACCTCTTAGCTTACAGGTATTTTTACTTAATATCATACTTCCAGAGGAAACCTTTAAAAAAATCAGTAACTCGGGCACTTATTTGTAAAATATGCAAGATAGTCAGATAGTAGTTGTTTTGTAAATCAGCCTAAAAATTTGTTCATTAATTTACCAACTACAATGTATTCAATTATTTGTGTTGATGAGTTCCACATTTTGTTCCATGGCAATGATCAATATCAAGATATAAGAAATATACACATTTTCAAGGTTTTAAGAAGACTCAGAAAAAATTCAAGTTTTCAACTGGGAATAATTGCTTCATCGCTTAGAAAAAAGTTTTGTTCTAGGGGAAAAGCTGAAATTGGCTTTATGTACCCTTTTGGAAATTAACTCAAATACTGACATTTCCAAATTAGTGGAAGGATTAAGAGACAGAAATATGCTAAATTAGCTTAGCTTACAAAGCTGTTGGTGGGAACATGACAGAGTAAACAATGGAAATGTTTGCTTTGCTGTAAATATAATATTGAAGAAATCACTAACTTTTGCATATTCTAGTTAATATTAAATCTCTTCACAGTCTTAGGGAAAAAAGACTTTCATCTGTATTCATCTTTTTCGTGCTCTAAATATAAACTGTTTTTAATTAGTGTAAAAACTAAGAACTGTGCTAATTAATCAGATAAAAGAGATTACATTTGGATCATCAGTTTTAAAATGGGACTTTTAACGTTCAATTAAATCAGTTACTTGGGCAGAGAATTTGTGGACATAGTCAATAAAGCCTTTTCTTAGGAGTTTTCACATGAAGGAAAAAAAAAACCTTCTAAAATAATTTTAAAGATGCTTCTTGAGGCTGACCTGAAACATTAGTTGTTGGTAATTCAACATGATGTAAAAGACCTTTACCTCTTCATCTAGCAATCTTCCCAGTTCTCTAAAAAAACGGGAGAGGGGAGCTTTTTATTAGATATTATTTTGCAAGTTGAGACAAAAGTTCTATAAAATCAGGAAAAGAAGTAAAAACAAGGCCAATTTGTATTGAGATTAGTACAGGAAAAGATGCTATAATTTTGCTTTGCTTTGCTTTATCTTTAGTTAGAACACAAGTTTGACTCTGTTCTGTTTAACAAACAAAGCAAAGGGGGCATATGATCAATGATGCAATTTACTGTGGTCACAAAATGAAAAGAAACTTGTTTTAGGGCTTCCCTGGTGGTGCAGTGGTTGAGAGTCCGCCTGCCGATGCAGGGGACATGGGTTCGTGCCCCGGTCTGGGAAGATGCCACATGCCGCGGAGCGGCTGAGCCTGTGAGCCATGGCCGCTGAGCCTGCGCGTCTGGAGCCTGTGCTCCGCAACGGGAGAGGCCACAGCAGTGAGAGGCCCGCGTACCACAAAAAAAAAAAAAAAGAAAGAAAGAAAGAAAGAAACTTGTTTTATCAGACTGCTTTATAACTCAGTATATTCATACTTAATAACGTCTTAAATTCTTTTTACTTGGGGAAAAACATTTCACTGAATAAATAGGACTGAGAATGAAAATGCAAATTCTTTGGGTTTGATAATCCATTAACTTAAAACTCATATTTGAAGTCACACAGTAGGAAAATAACTTGTCTTTTTAAAAAAATCAGGTTCCCAAATATTCAATTATTTTTACATGAATTCAGCAAGGGAAGAAAGTTTTCAGCCCCTAACACATGTTGGCCAGATTTACAAGTAGGTGTAGGACTAAAATGCTAAAGTGGGTATGGTATTCAGATTTGCCTTTTGACACTTTCCAGCTCAGTATGTTAATTTCTTCCAAATAGTACACACTTTATGAGAATACTCAGCCAATGAGGGCACATTTTTTCCTTCCTGCCTTCATCTTTTTACTTCTTTACGGATAGGATAAAAGGAATCATATTCTCTCAGGATACTGCAGACAAATTTTTTTCTCTTTGTATTCTCTTCTCCTATATGGCCACTGTGTCTAAACCTTCTAATTCCAGAGCTACTTTTCTGATCATCATCTAGTTGAGCAATGGGTATCAAAGTTAAAGATGTTCGTTTTGTCAAAACTTGTTTCCTTTGACTTTGGTGGTTGTGTCTTGGCTTGGTCTTTCAACTTGAAGTGGTAAGATCTACATTTGAGTCAGGGGAGGGTAAAGGAATTAAGGCTAGATATTAATTCTCAATTTGCTGGCCATTTCTCTACAGGTTGAAAAAACATCTGCATGGGAGACCAGCACTTTTGGATCAAATAATTGGACCAGTTGATACTTCTACATTTCAAATGTGACTGCTGGATTAGTAAGAAAAAGTCTTTGGTCTCAGTAAAGATCTAAATCTTGTTTGCCAATTTTGAGTTATTGGGCGATTATACTCTGACCACCGTCCTTTACTCCTGTCAAGTTTTGAACTGAATCTAAGGCAAAGATGGTAATGATTCCCACATGTATTAACTGTCAATAATTAACATGTAGACCTTTTAATAGTTGTGGATTTTAGCAACTAAGACTGTGGTTTCAAGTGAAGCAAACAGCTTTATTTTATCAGTGAACATTTTCCAGGGTCATAGATAATCACCCTCTTTCAATTTTGCAAAAAAAAAGTGAACTGCTTTATTTAAAAGGGAGGGGAGAAGAGACAGTGAGGGGGCAGGAAAGGAGGGAAGGGGAAAGAGAGGGGGAAGGGAAGGGAGGAATAGAAGGGAAGAAAAGGAATCTGTAATTTTCCACCTTCTCTTCATCCTACTCGGTAGTGAGAAACACTTAATTGTATTAAATCAGTAATATACAACAATTTAAACCAATTATTTTAGCACTAGAGACTCTGCTTGGATATTCTAGACTAGTTCTAATGTTTTAGCCTATTTCTTCTCCATGGCTTCTTTTCAAGATGGCAACAGCGTGTATAGAGCACAGGGTGTAAACCTTACCACAAGAGAAAAGAAAGAACCATGGATTTATATAGAGTTCTCTGGATATTTTTTTAAAAAAAATTATTGTGGAGGGGCTGTTCTGGTCTGCTTCAGGATTAAGATAAGTGAAGTAGAATTGGTCAAATCTGAGTTTCGGGTTTCCGGGAAAAGCCAAAATCCTTATAGTAATGTGCAGATGCTATAAGATTTTTGCCTCTTTACACTTCTGTCCTCAGCTCCTCGTACTCTCTCCTTTGCTCTCTCCATTCCAACCACATTGGCTTCTTGATGTGCCTCTAATGGTCTGCACATGCTCTACTTCTGAGTGTCCATGGCTCTTCCTTCTACCTGGAATATTTTTTTCCCAAACATACTCATGGTCTTTAGTTTTTGCTTTTAAATCAGCTTCCATTGAGGCAATTCCATTCCTTGGCCCAATATTCCTCAACCCCCTATATTTCTTCATAGTATTTATCAACATATAGTATATGATAATTCGTGAATTTTTGTCCATTTCTCCCATAATATAAGATGTATTGTTTGTAAAAATTATATGCATTAATAAAATTATGTATCACTAATACCTAGAAAAAACCCTAGCATCTTACAGTTCTTAATTTAGAAAAATGTTGAATGGATGACTCAATATATGAATGACTAAATACAAATTATCTTGCCACAGTATCTTAAGCAGTCCCATTTAAAAGTTTTTCTATAGGCTGACAGCAGAGCTAGCTCTCATATACCTGGGATCAAATGCTATTAGCTTCCCCAGTAGTCTTGAGAACTACAAAAATGTTGAAGAGGTAATGTCTTAATCAATCTAAGAAATATGCTTCTTATGTTCTTATATATTAATAATATTATCAAATGCTTCTATCCCAAATCCATATTAGGTAGGTAAAGATGGAAATTTTATTTTACACATGTTACTCAAATAACTACTTTAACTGCAACACAGACATGGAGGTATCATGATCCGGGATATCAATCAATACTACAAAGGTATAGTAACCAAACAGTTTGATACTGGCACAAAAATAGGCATATAGATCAATGGAACAGAATAGAGAGCTCAGAAATAAACCCACACTTATGTGGTCAATTAATTTATGACAAAGGAGACAAGAATATACAATGAGGAAAAGACAGCCTTTTCAATAAATGATGTTGAGAAAACTGGACAGCTATATGCAAAAGAATGAAATTGGACCACTTTTTACACCATATACAAAAATAAACTCAAAATGGATTAAAGATTTAAATGTAAGACCTGAAACCATAAAACTTATTGAAGAAGTTTTATGGTTTCAGTGCAGTATGCTCTTTGAGATTAATCTTAGCAAGATCTTTTTAGATCTGTCTCCTCAGGCAAGGGAAACAGAAGCAAAAATAAACAAATGGGACTACATCAAACTAAAAAGGCTTTGCACACTGAAGGAAATTATCAACAAAATGAAGAGGCAGATTACTGAATGAGAAAAGATATTTGCAAATGACATATCTGATAAGGAGTAAATATCCAAAATATATAAAGAATGCATACAACTCAATACCAAAAAAGGAAATGATCTGATTAAAAAATGGGCAGAGGACCTGAAAAGATATTTTTCCAAAGAAAACAAACAGATGGCCAACGGACACATGAAAAGATGCTCAAAATCACTAATTATCAGGGAAATGCAAATCAAAACCAGGAGATATCACGTCACACCTGTCAGAATGGCTATCATCAAAAAGACAAGAAATAAGTGTTGACAAGGATGTAGAGAAAAGGGAACCTTCATGCATTCTTGGTCGGATTGTAAATTGGCAAACAGTACTTTCCATACTACGGAAAACAGTATAGAGTTTCCTCAAAAAACTGCTATAAGATCCAGCAATTTCAGGGTATTTACCTGAAAATAACAAAAACAGTAATTTTACAAGGTATGTGCAAATCCTATGTTCATTGCAGCATTATTTACTATAGCCAAAATATGGAAGCAACCTAAGTGTTTATAGATAGATGAATGGATAAAGAAGATGTGGTATATATATATATATATATTACTCAGCCATTAAAAGAATGAAATCTTGCCATTTGTGACAACATGGATGCATCTAGAGGGTATTATGCTAGGTAAAATAAGTCAGATAAAGACAAATACTGTATGATCTCACTTATACATGGAATCCAAAAAACAAAACAAATGAACAGCATAACAAAAGGAAAAACGGAAAAGACTCACAGATACATAGAACAAATGGGTGGTTGCCAGATGGGAGAGGGGTGGAGGAATGGTGAAACAGGTGAATGGAATCAAGAGGTACAAACTTCTAGTAATAAAATAAATAAGTTACGGAGATGTATTGTCAACGGCACTGTTAATAGCTTCGTAAGGGGACAGAAGATTACTAGACTTATGGTGGTGATAATTCTGTAATGTATTTAAATGTCAAATCACTATGTTGTATTCCTGAAACGAACATAGTATTGTATGTCAACTACATGTCAATTTTTAAAATAAGGAAAAAAGAAGAGAAAAGTAAACCAAAGATACAAGCAGGCAACTTAAGGAGAAGGACCCCAAATTACTGCACCAATATGAAAAGCTGCTCAGTAACTAAAAATACATATTTTAAGACAAAGATTAATTTAGCAAAGAATAAAAGTCTGGACAATAAGTGTTATAGTATAGTAGGCCCAAGGCACTACTCATGTGAGTATAGATGGCTCTGGCCATTCTGGAGAGCAAAGCTTATTCAAATTGATAATAATTAAACCCTAGGAACAAATGAACCCACTCTTGCATAGGGACCACAGAAAAAAATTTCATAGGCATCTTTAAAGGTATGAACATCTATCACAGAGGATTTTATGTGTATGTATGTGTGTGTGTGTGTGTGTGTGTGTGTGTGATTTCAGGGAGCTGTGGACAATAACCATGTCCAAAACTGAGGAATGTATAAGTCAAATGTGAAGGATGCTTTTGTAGGGAATGAGATGATGAAATAAATATACACATAGCAATGCGGATTTGTTGTAAAAAAATACTATGCTTAGAAACATTTAAAATATGTGCACCATGAAACTGCACTACATATTTTACCAATATATATATAAAAGACTAGACATTAAATACATTTAAGTGGTTGCCTACAATAGGAGGGGAGGAAAGGGAATGGGAATTGGGAGTGAAATAAAAGATGGCAGGGACCCATCCCTGGTGTCTGGTTATGAACATAAGCATACGATTACTTGCACCTATGGTCCAAAAAATAAAAATGCTTAAAATAAACTATAAAAGATAGGAGATTATGATCTATAGAGATGGGAAGCACTTGGCGGGAACTTTTGGCCAGCTTAAAATGAACAGTTACAGAAATCACATGCCAAAATTCTGTAACTGCTGGTAATTCGAAAGTTAAGGTGCACCTTATACAGAGCATAGCATCTGAGTTGTAAGATTAGGCTAATCAAGAAAAATCCTTAACTGCAAAAATATTTTCTTCACTTTTTAAAAGAAATAAGAAAAAATGAAAGCTGTATATGGAATTCAGAAACACAAAACTTATTTATTCCTTTAGTTCATTGCTTACTGCGTTATTGGAATTTGTATAAAAAATGCTTTCTTTAAGAGAAGGTAAAAGCTGTTTGGATCCAGTGACATTTTAATGCTAAGCAGTGAAAGCTCTTCTAAAGCAGCACATTAAAAATCTGCAACTAGGGAAAGTCAGCTTCTAATTCATGAGCTTTAAGACAGAGGGGAAAAAAACAGCTACATAAAGACATACTTAAGCTTACAGTCCTCAGAGAAAACAATTCTCATTAGTGACTAAATCATTGGGGTTTGGAGTCAAAAGAACTTAGCAACCTAAGGTAATTCAAATGTGAAAACATACTGCTTTGATTGCAATTACTACCTAGGTTTCAATAATTAATCTCTAAGAAATATGCTTTGTGTACTTGCATATGTGGCAGAAAAGAAGCAAGAAGAAATGTCAATGTTTTAGGACACACAAAAAAATATTTAAGCTTTTGTTCCTGACCAAATTTTAACAAACACATGTGAAATTTCAATCTGAGGGTCTGGTCTTGTGCCAGGAGGTGGAGCCTTTCAGCTGTCCTTTGGTGCTCCTGGAACCCTAGACTTGGTGAACTCACATCATCTTGCACATTATAATAAAATGGTTTAAGATTTGAAAATGATAATGGTGACTTTTAATAATTAAAAGCAAGATCAGGAGAAGTAGGGATTTTACACACAATAATACAAATGTCAGGACTTCTCTGGTTTCTTTGTCAAATATTAATATGTGTTTTAATAATGATCATTGAAAAAATTTGAAGTGATATCTAAAGAACTGTAGAACTGCTGGTGCTGATTTCCTACAAAGATGATTGCATTTAAAAAATACAGGGGTAAAGAATGGGATTGAATTTCAGGAGATAAATGTTTACTTCCTAGAAAGGATAGGTTTCCTGTAAGGGTTTCCAGTGTTCCCGGGCTTATCCACTGTTTTTTTTCATTTGAGAAGTCAGAAAACAAGTTGTTCTTCCATCTGTGCTTGGCCTACCAATAAGAAACCTATTAGGAGTCAAGATGAGCATCATCATTCAAGAACAGCTCTGCAGCAACTGCTCTTTAAATTCACATGGAAAACTAAAAGTAAAGAAAAAAATATTTACTATACTCATTTGTAAACACCTAAGTCTAGGTTTTAATTTTTTTAGCCAGAGGGGCAAGTCTTCATATTATTATTACCAGAGCACTGTGTTTTTTTCATTTCATCATTTTTTTAGAGACTCTATTTCTTGGAGCAGTTTTTGGTTCACAGAAAAATTGAGTGGAAAGTACAGAATTCTCCTATAGCCTTCCCCTCACACATGCAATAGCCTCAAGCACCAGGATGGTACATTTGTTACAAGTGATGAACCAACACTAATGCATCATTATTACCCAGTCCATGGTTTACAAAAGGGTTCACACTTGGTGTTGTGCATTCTATGGGTTTTGACAAATGTATATTGACATGTATACACCCTTAAAATTTAGAGACTAATTTCACTGCCCTAGAATTTGCTAGTGCTTGACCTGTTTATCCCTGCCTTTCCCTAAATCTCTAGAAAGCACCGATCCTTTTACTGTCTGCATAGTTTTGCCTTCTCCAGAATGTCATATAATTGGAACCATATTGTATATATCTTTCTCAGATTGACTTCTTTCATTTAAATATATGCATTTAAGTGTCCTCTATATCTTGTTGTGGCTTGATAGCTTATTTCTCTAAGCACTGAATAAAACTCCATTGTAAGGATGTACCACAGTTTACTTATCCATTCCTCTATTAAACAATATCTCAGTTGCTTCCAAGTTTTGGGAATTATGAATAAAGCAGAGTTCTGTATAGACTCTGAATTTCATTTTAGTAACTAAATTTTACATGAGTCAATTTAGGAATAACCAGTGAGTAAAAACACTAGTCACCAACCTGAAAACTTAAATCTAGATCCTCTAGGATCAGAGAATTAAATTTCTTTCTTTCCTTCTCTATACCTTATTTATTTAAAAGACTTAATGAAAAGATTTATTTTAATATTATTCTCTATATTCTGCATAAAAGTTTTAAAATTTGAATTTAGTTTCTGTCAACTTAAACCTGTTTCCTTATTTATAAAAAGATGACGATAATTTCTACCTTTGACATTACATGGATTTGATCAAATAAATATAGATTTCTAGTATAATGCCTTGCAGAAGTTGGTTTCAAAACTTTAGCCATACTTAGTAGTATTCACAGATATATTCACGCCAGTTTGTTCCAAAGTATAATTTTGAAGCAATTGAGTTGATCGTATGCATTCCCTACCAATTATTATTTTAAAACATTTTCTCTTACTTTCCTGTCTTTCTTTTCTCCAGAAAATATTTTTTGTCATACTTTCAATCTCTAAGCACAATCTATAGTGGATGATTGAGTAATTCTATAAAACACAATATCTACTTAGAAAGTGTTACTTAAAATATTACCACAAATTCTGGGTTTGTTGTATTACCTTTCTTCCATGGATCTGTGTTTGAATTTAAAAATTTAGTATACGTATTCATGAAATGGAAATTATAGTGCATCTTTCTTATATCATGAAAAATAATACAATTGATGTTGGAAAAATTCCATTCAAATCAACGTGTGAACAAACCAAACCAAACCAAAATATTTGGCTCTGAATGGATTCTATCAAATTGCATGGACTTAATATCACGGAACCTGATCACTGGGCTCCAATAAAGGCAGTTGGAGCTCTCTTACAAAACACAGGTTCACACTTCCCTTCCCTGGTGGCGCAGTGGTTGAGAGTCCGCCTGCCAATGCAGGGGACATGGGTTCGTGCCCCGGTCCGGGAAGATCCCACATGCCGCGGCCACAGAGCGGCTGGGCCCATGAGCCATGGCCGCTGGGCCTGCGCGTCCGGAGCCTGTGCTCCGCAACGGGAGGGGCCACAACAGTGAGAGGCCCGCATAACGCAAAAAAAAAAAAAAAAAAAAAAAACAGGTTCAGAAGATAAATAAATAAATGAAAATTCTACATTGTTTTACATTTACTTCCTAAAATTCTTTAGCCTTAATTTTATTTCTAAGAGTATTTGACATATAGCTCTTTATTTATTTCAAATATTGACTACATTACCACAAATATATTACAGTCCCCAAAATTTGCTCTTTGGACCAGTTAATAAATCAGCAGATATAGGAAAAGACTTCTGAAGGAAAAGGAATAACTTCTGGCAGTTTACTTGGATCTTATTTTAATAGTGCATAGAATCTTTGAGATACAATAAGTTTAAAAAAAGTACAATGATTATACCAAGAAAAAATAAGGTTTATAAAATGTTGAGAGAGAAATTCAGTCATATATTGAAGAAATACTTGGCATAAAATAATTTTTAAATCTCTGGAGGGATCACAAGTAAGAGTATGTGCGACCGGTACCAAGAAAATGTGCTGAAATTACTTCCTTTGCCACGCTGTCACTTCATATTAAGAATAGATACACTGAAAAATCATGGCAAATTTGCAAAGTACTGAAACTCTAACAGAAAGCTTCTGTTTTGACCTTTTTAATAGGCTGTTTGGGCACAGAAATAAAAATATTAGATTCAACTTCCAACTTTACATTGGGAAAAACACATGCTCAAATTTTGACAAACTTCAGTTTAATGTGTTGTCAACATATATTCATAAAGAAATACATGTTTAGGCTTTTAATATATTATTTTTCAATAAATTTATATGTTAAAATACTTATAAAATGTGACATATATTTGATAATTTTATTAGATAAATGTTACAAATATATGTATTTCCCATTTTACTGTTTAAACCAATTTCCATGTAAAATACTTTCATGCATTTTTATGAATTATTAACATTATAGAGAATTAAAGTAGACTTTTATCATGGAAGATCTGATTACTTCCCTGAGATGGTCCAGTATGTTGTAGTGGTTTGGTGGTTTCTCCTCTTCCAGTATAAATACTTGATTTTATTCAATATCTAAATTATTAAGCTGAGTCAAACACTACACTTTGTTTTAAAAAAAGAAACATGAATAAAGTGCTACTATAGCATCAAACAAGCTGATTAATGCAACATTGATAAGAGACAGAAAAAGTGAGATTCAAAATCACATCTCTTTTCACTTCTGTGTATATTGATTCCCAATCAGCATTTATCTAGACTGCAAGATATGGATTCATGCTAATTAGTGTAAATGAGATTGATAGAGATATCACAATACAACTGACAACATTTTAAAAGGAAGATATTTCTTTCCACGGCCTGAACAACTACTTTCCTCTATCTAACAACCACTTTCTTCAGAAGTCTACAATAGAAAGAAATACTGAGAAATACTGAGTAATTAATATTACTGCTTATCCATGTAATATTCATATATAAATGTATACATATAAAATTCAGTATGTTAAAATCGTATAGCATCATCTCTGAAAAAATATCCGAGGTTATCTTTGTATTTCAAATGCCCAGGACTTAACAAATTTGCAATTTTTAACTTTCAGTCACACAGCCCCACCCTTTAACATACTGCAAAATTCAAGCGAGATCATAAGCAGATAGTGATTGTCTAATAAATAATCTACAAAACAGTCTTTATTAATTTTCCCCCTATCTATGTACACAGCAATTCTCCCAGAAGGTGAATCTATTTCCTCTCCCCTTGAAAGGGGCTGCTGCTCTAATAAAAACCTAATCCATGTGGTATTGGCTCTGGGATCCAGCAGTAAGCAAAGTTCAGAAAGACAGCAGGAAATTCAGTCAGAAAACTGATATTGGAGACCAAAGAAAAGCAGGCATGTTACATTTTGGTGGAAAAACTGGCAAGGCTGTTGACCACATAACATGTATGATAGAAAATATACTTAATGAATTTGAGAAGTAACTAAACATATTTTAAGACATAATGCTCATAGCACCAGTTGGTTGACATGTTACCTATGACAAAGTCCTGTGAAAGAGAGATGAACTAAAGAGAGCCTGTTCAGTTTTCAAGCAGAATTTGGAGAAAATATTTCAAATCCAAGATAGCCAAGCTAGAAAGCATAATCTTTTCTCATCCTCTACTTCTCCTGACAAAAATTTTCTCAAAGTGAGAAATAGCATTATGATAAATGTTAATCCATAGTATTCCCAGTAAAATGTGGCTTCAGGGTAAAGATAAAACTACAAGTTGAGACTATAAGTTTCTTACTACAATCTTTGAAAGATTTAAATCCCTTGCAGCTAGGCAAAATGGACTCTAAGACCCTTAAGGGGAACTGTCCCATAGCAGCCTTACCTGCCTAAAGTAGAGAGATGTCTGTCTCAAATGGAATTATGAACGAGTCTTGAAGGCATTGAGTGAATCACAATTTTGAAACCAAAAATGTTTTTTGTTTTTTGCGGTACGCGGGCCTCTCACTGTTGTGGCCTCTCCTGTTGCAGAGCACAGGCTCCAGACCCGCAGGCTCAGCGGCCATGGCTCACGGGCCCAGCCGCTCCGCGGCATGTGGGATCTTCCTGGACCGGGGCACAAACCTGTGTCCCCTGCATCGGCAGGCGGACTCTCAACCACTGCGCCACCAGAGAAGCCCCAAAAATGTTTTTTAAGAGAACTGTATTAGTGAAAGAATCATCAACCTGCAATAAAAGGGGTAAGGCAGTTTAAAAGAAAAGAGGAATATGGGCATCCTATCTTGCAAAGGCAGTGAGTAGCTGATAAAGCTATTCAGTTGTAAACATAGGCTATTTTTAATTGAAACATTAGGGTAAGGGTAAACTCAAACGGCAGAGAGAAGCTTCCAGAAGGTAGTGCTAAAAGCTGTGGAAATCACTCCCAGGGAGAAAAACTAGGGCTTAATGAAGAACATCTCCTGCTCCAGGAGTAAGATTCTCTAACAATATATGTACAATTGGATTTCAAAACTACTGTAGACCAGTGATTGCTATGTACTTTATTCCCAACCTTTTTGGAAGTTTCTATGATTTTTTTTTTTTTTCTTTTTCTGTTCTTGCCTTGTCATTATATTTCAGGCTGTAGGATAAGAGGAAAGATAATTTTTATTTTTGTACATATATATTTAGATTTAGAGAAACCTGAGGTAACTTATCTTTTTAATTCTGGGACAAGAAGAGCTGAACTGAGAAGCTACAACTGAGAAACTGCCCCTAAAAAAAAAATCCCCTCTCATCTGGACTGGACTTACATGATGTAATCCTGGGCTTCATGCTAATGCTGGTCTTGGGAAGATTTTGCATGAGGAGCATGTGTATTTCACTATTTATAGTCAGTACATTGCAGTCACCAGTTGAATACAACTGAGGGAACAGCCCCTATCACCATGGGGAACAGAACTTCCCAACCCAACAATACATGAATTTTTGTCCCACAGAATTATATGAATAGATCTTTGTTGTTGTAAACTACAAAGTATTAGAGCTATTCTTATGCAGGAATGAATGACTGAAACAGAAAAGGCATCATTGATCTCTTGTAGCATAGGTTATAATATAGATAACCAGGAAGGGTTCTGTAATGGTTAAATATTATAGATACATTCTAATCACTATTACAAATATGAGAGTAAATTAAAAGTGGAAATTTTTAAATTCAAACATGTAATGATATGCATTATGTAGAAGTTGGTAAAATTTATATTTTACCTCAGATTTTGGATCAAATTAGAATAATGTATTGAGCCTGAAGAAGAATTTTTTATAGCACATTTTGTATCTTTTTACTTTCATAAAGATGTATCTTTCAGGTCATCTGGTATTCTTGTTGCAGATAAAGATCATGGCCATGAAACAATAATAAAGAGTGAATAAGGAATAAAAGGCAGAATTCCTTGTTAATTTTAGATTTGGATTATTTTAATCATCTGCTTATTTAATAAAATTTTAATCACATTTTATTAGTAGGTCTCACAATGCTGTTCATCTAGGTGCATTCCTCTTTTTTTTTTTTTTTTTTTTTATGGTACGTGGGCCTCTCACTGTTGTGGCCTCTCCCGTTGCGGAGCACAGGCTCCGGACGCGCAGGCTCATCGGCCATGGCTCACGGGCCCAGCCGCTCCGAGGCATGCGGGATCTTCCCAGACCGGGGCATGAACCCGTGTCCCCTGCATTGGCAGGCGGACCCTCAACTACTGCGCCACCAGGGAAGCCCCATTCCTCTTTTATTTGCTGAAATGTATATGATACGTGAACATTACTTGTCACATGGAGAGGCCCTTAATGGTTGTTATCAGTCTATCATAAACATCTCACGAGTTCAGTGAGAAAGTAATACTGCTACAAAGCTCATAATTTAATTCATGAAACTGAGAAAAATGCATTTTAACATTACTCCCTTTGTATTAGTCATATTTATCATTTCTCTGAGAAATAGTTAAGATAAGCGAAAATGTTTATTTTGTGTGACTCAGAAGAATGAGTAGAATTGCACTTTACATGGGTAGCAATTCTTGGACCAAGCACTTGCTCACTTGTACGGATAATTGCTGAGATCATAGGAACATATTATGATGATAACCTGATAGTTTTTATTCTATAGTGTTACTTATGAAAATCACTACATTAATATTTTTAAATGGTTACAAAACAAATTTTAAGTGAACAATGATAAAAATACAGTTGACCCTTGAACAACATGGGTTTGAACTGCACAGGTCTGCTTGGGTTTTTTTTCCCAATAAATGCCTTCTACAGAACTGCACCATCTGCAGCTGGTCGAATCTGAGGATGAAGAACCTCCAATAGGGAAGGCCAGCTGTAAAGCTATATGCAGATTTTCAACTGCAGGAAGGGTTGGCACCCCAACCTGCCTCACGTTGTTTAAGGGTCAACCGTATGGAAAAATTTAAAGTACTTAAAATGTTTACCATATCATTAGGTCTATTTCTGTTGAAAGTGACAGAAAACTAATTTGAATCGATTTATACCAAAAAAGGATTGCAAAGCAGTCAAAAAGCCTTTCAGGGTAGTTTTGAATAGACATGGATTCAAATTCTGTCATCAAGACTTGATTTCTCTCTACATCATGGTTCTGCCTTCCTCTCTGCTGCCTTCACACTCATGTTCTACAAGATACTGATAATAAATCTGCACAATGAAACACTAAGTGTACTTGGAATGCTCTTTAGCCTCACTTAAAGGAGGTTGTAAAAGCAACCCTTGGGCTTCCCTGTTGGCGCAGTGGTTGAGAGTCTGCCTGCCGATGCAGGGGACGCGGGTTCGTGCCCCAGTCCGGGAAGATCCCACATGCTGCGGAGCGGCTGGGCCTGTGAGCCATGGCCGCTGAGCCTGCGCGTCTGGAGCCTGTGCTCTGCAACGGGAGAGGCCACAACAGTGAGAGGCCCGCGTACCGCAAAAAAAAAAGAAAAGCAACCCTTACCCAAACCCAGCTCCCCAGATTCAGCCTTAATTGGTATGCAGTAGAACCCCCATATACATATTTTTAAAGGCTCCTCAAGTGTTTGTTAACACAGAGAGCACTTCCCTCCCTTAACAGAGAAACAAAATTATTGGGTGCAGGTCTCACTAGCCCCTTTTTAATCAGTACCCCATCCTGGAACCGATCTTGTTAGGTCACACTGAATCTTTAGGCCAAACAGCGATGGTCAGTCAGAGCCTACCAATTAGCTAGTGACTGGGGCAACTCCATCCAAACCACATGTGGATACACTGTTATGGAGTGTGTTACTTAAGAAAAATTAGGGTAATATTTTTCTAGAAAGATGACAGAATTCCTGATAGCAAAAGTAACAGATATTGCCAAACACTGAATTGAATATGTAGTGTTTTTTTTTTGTTTGCTTGTTTTGCTGAATACTAAATCATGATGTCAGTCCACTATTCAATTCAGCAATAAATAATTCCTGTTAGCCAAAGTCTCTTTCCTATAGAGTTTCCAGATTATATAAATATTTCTTAAACCCACATCTATTCATAAAATTGGATTAGGTTCCAAAATGGATAAAAAATATGTATGCCATTACCCATTCTTTAAAAATGTTTACTCATTTTGGAAGGAGTTTATACAGCATCCCGACTATTACAGAATTAAAAGATTGCATAATGTAAAGTATGAAATTAAATTTATTTCCAGAACTGTATGATACTCAAATTCTATGGTGATCAAGATATCAGTGTTGGATAGTATTGTCTTGGAAGGTATACAAGAAACATGAAGAAATAGATTAGCCTAAAAGGGAAATAGAATTTACATATTACAGAAAATATATTTAACAAAATCTGTGTGGGATTTAGTGGGAGGCTAGGATGAGGAGAGAGTAAACAGGGAACGTTTCTTTTCAAGATTTTCACTCTAAATACCTATTTGCCCTTGGGCAAAGCACCTAGCTTATGGTTGGCATCCTTTCCTCTAAAATGTGAGGACTGGCTTACAAAAATTTTAAGCTATAACATATTCAGCTTTAAAAAACAATAGACTATTTTTAGAGTAGTTTTAGGTTCATAGCAAGATTGAACAAAAAGTATAGAGATTTCCCATATACCCCCTGCCACTGCACAGGCTATGTAATATAGTCATGAGAAACCACTAGGCAAACCCAAATCAAGGAAAAGTCTACAGTATAACTGAGCAGGGTGAATGAAAAATATGAAGGTTATAAAAGACAGGAAAGACTGAGGAACAGTCTAAGGAGGAGGCTATGCCTCCTCTACTAACAATATCTGGCACCAGAGTAGTATATGTTAAAATCAATTAACCTACTTGGACACATCATTATCTAAAGTTTAAATGAACGATCAGTGCTTGTGTTGCACATTCTATAGTTTTAGACAAATGTGTAATGAAATGTATCTACCATTTTAGTATCATACAGAATAGTTTTACTGCTCTACAATTCTCTGTGATCCACCAATTCATTCCTTTCGCCCTCAGCCCCTGACAACCACTGATCTTTTCACTTTCTCTGTCATTTTGCTTTTCCACGATGTCAGATAGTTGGAATTATACAGTACACAGCCTTTTCAGATTGGCTTCTTTTACTTAGTAATATGCATTTCAAGTTCTATATCTTTTCCTGGCTTGTTATTTCTTTTTAGCTCTGAATAACGCTTCTTGGTCTGGACGTACCGCAGTTTATCCATTCTTGCTGAAGGACATTTTGATTGATTAAAAGTTTTGGCAATTTTGAATAAAGCTGCTAAAATGTCCATGTGCAGGTTTTCAAGTGGACATCAGTCTTCAACTCATTTGGGTAAATACTAAGGAGTATGATTCAGTTTTTTAAGAAACAGCCAAACTGTCTTCTAAAGAGGCACTGCATTTTGCATTCCTACCAGCAGTGAATCTGGCGTAGTCAGTGTTTTAGATATTGGCCATTCCAGTAGGTGTGTAGGGGTATCTCATTCTTGTTTTAATTTGAAATTCTCTAATGACATGTGATGTAAAGCATATATTCACGTTTACTTGCCAACCGTATATCTTTTTTAGTGAGGTGTCTGTACAGATCTTTTGCCCATTTTTAAATAGGGTTTTTCATTTTCTTATTGTAGAGTTTTAAGAATTCTTTGTTTATTTTGGATAACAGTCTATTACACATGTCTTTTGCAAATATTTTCTCGCAGTTTGTGGCTTGTCTTGTCATCCTCTCGACAGTATTTTTCAAGAGTAGAAGTTTTTAATTTTAATGAAATCCAGCTTATCAAATATTTTTTCCATAGATCATGAATTTAGTGTTGTATCTAAAATGTCATCTTTATTCACAAGGTCATTTAAGTTTTCTCCTACATTTTCTTCTAGTTTTATAGTTTTGCATTTTACAATTAGGTCTGCTATCTATTTTGTGTTAATTTTGTCAAGTGTGTAATGTCTGTGCCTAGATTCATTCATTTTTCTCTTGGATGTCCAGTTTGTTGAAAGGATTATCTTTTCTCCATTGTATTGCCTTTGCTCCCTTGTCCAAGATTAGCTGACAATATTTTTGTGGGTTGCTTCTTTTTTAGATTAGTATTTATTTTATGCAAATGTTAAAATACATGAAAAAATATGGTTCTTATTTTCAAGGTAAAAAGCAATTTTCTTCTAGGAATTGGAGTTGTAGCAAGTGAACAAATAGAAAATTCTTGTTAATTGAATGTAAATCTAATACATTTAAATTTTCTTAAGAAATCACTTCAGTATATGTAGACACCCTCCTAGAGATTACGAATGTAGAAGAATGTTGGGGGGGAAAACCCTATCTATTTCTTTTCCATTTTTAGATCATGGCTATGATATCATTATCAATAATAGACAAGTTACTATGTCACCATACTATCAAAGAAGAAAAGCATTTAATCACTTCACTGAGATTCTTATACCTGCTTAATCACTATGCTATTCTATCACATTTTAAGCATGTATGAGCATATATTAAAAGCAATACAGCAAAATCAAACATTCACAATATGTCAAACATTTTGAAAAGAAAGTGAAAAGCAAGACACTCATTTACTTCTTTAGAAATGCTAATTAATGATGAACAGTGCTACAGAAGGAGTTACCTAAGAGCAAACCCACTCACATCAACAGTTTTGTGGGTTAGGAAAATGGCATTGTTCCAAAATATCTTTTATATGAGAATTAAAAAAATATGCAGCAAATACCAGTCTTAATGGGAAATATCAAAAAGAAACTCTGAAAGCCAGAGGATGGAAACAAAGCAAGAGACTGGAAATGATAAAAAAGAAACACAGTCACTTCAAAAATAAATTCCCTTAGGAAAAAGGTTGAAATTACAGTGTTGCTGATAGAGAAATCTCAATGGATAGTTTCTAATTTACATCTGAAAATAATATTTTCTGATCACAGATGTCTAAAATTTTAACAATAACTTCAAAGTTCAAAATCATGGCAATAAAAGCACAAAAGCAAATATTAAGTGGTGCTGATTTGTTTTCAGATTTATAAGACAAAGTGTGGCCAAGAAAACTTTAATTATTTTTGCATGAAAGAATTAAATGACCAATTGAATTAAATTATGGAAGAGTGAAAGTATGCATGGGTGTTATTTAGGAGTACACCCTCAGATTTGGAACTATTTACAGCTCTATTGCTATTTTTTATCTTTTTTTAATATTTAGGAGATATACAGCTTCTGAGCAGCCACTTCTGTATATTCCAACCTGCTATTACTTAAAAGAATGCTATGTGCTGTCACTGAAGTACAGATAAACAAGCCAGTATTATTTATTGAGAAAACAATTATTATTGATGGATTTGAAAATCATGGAAATCTTTCATCCCAGTTCAGCTGTCTCAATTCATCATTTCAGGAAACTGAAAATTAGAAAGATGAATTGACTTGCCTAAGTTTGTGTTAGAAATCTAGTGAGGTCACAACTTCATCTTAAATATATTATAGATGATTCCATTTTATCATCTAATTTTTTGTTACAAATATTACTTTGTGAGATTCTTGTTGAAAATATGAACACTTGTTTTTTTCCTGGAAGCAATGCTGGGCACGACAATATGCTCTATGACCAGATTACCCAAAGCTTGTATGAGCTATAATATGCTTGTTCACGGCTGAAGTCTCGGTCCTTATGGTCAAAGTCCCTTCTGTACAGAAAGGAAAAGGCATATATTTTCCCTTTTCTATTTTCTTAGGATCTGTATTCTGTATTTGGATTAGCAGGACTCCTTTACTTTACATATTTCCCCTTAAGCACAATGGTAGAGAAGTATGGATTCCTTTCCCCCTTTTGGCCATACTTCCTCTCATATTTTTATTTCCCCCTCTCTAGACTGTCGGGGACTTCATGGGCTTTCTTTAAGCTCCTGTTTTAATTATTTTTATTTCCACCAATTATACTAAGATTGACTTTTAAAGACAGTCAGCTAAGTTGATAGAGAAATGAACTTAATGCTCTGTCTCCACGTTATCCCAATACATTCCAGGATATGTATTGAATTAAAATATGAGTATAATGACAAAGGAACTCTTTCTATACCTGTAACAAAAATGTATAACAAATAGAAAGATTCTGGCTTTTTAAATTGCAGAATTATTTTCAATGGACAGGTTTATCATAAACCACCTAAAAAATACTGGCCATTCCTTTAGCTCCATATTGCTTGGCCCTTAGCATCTCAACCTGAGGTCCTGGTTAAGATGAACAACATCACAGATGGACTTCAAGACTCTTTCATTGTGCTGGGATAGTGGTTTCTTTGCAGGGGAGCTGGACTGCCCCACTAAGACTCTTCAAAAGTAGTAAATGAACTGGTCTGTTCACTTGAAGCCACAGACTGTTTCCAGCTGATAAGTTTTATTGCTCTCTTATAGTCAATGCAAAAGCCCTGAAGGGGAATTGCTGTAGTCTCTTTTTTTTAGACCCTAAGCCTGCTCTGCAAAGCTCTGAGAAGACTAAACAAATTAAAAGACTTGTGGAGTGATTTTAAAGTGAAAGCAAAATGGTTTAGGGTAACATAAAGAATGCATTATGTAACCAGGAAAAAAAAAATGATGGACTCAATCAAGCTCTATGAAAAAGACAAAAGTATTCCCTCAGGAGCAATCAACTTGAGCTAAATATAAGAAACAATAGATGACAATCGTTATAGCACATTTAAATTTGTTTTATTGCTCTAAAATTTTGTAATAACATTGTTATTTTTCATAAATAAAACTGAAAATATCATACCTATTTTTGTTCAGTCGAAATGAACAGTTCTTTTAAACTTGTAGTGCAGAATTTGATCATTTTGTACTAGAAATGATGTTACTGCAACATGGCATTCCAAGTCATCTGCAATTATATGAATTATTCCAGTGGCATTTAAGATAGAAACAGCTATTTGTAAGACTGATGAATAATAAGTAAATAGTTGTTTCCTTATTACTTTAAATTATGAGTTTTTAAATATTCAGAACTATGTTTATCAAATAAAGGAGAGAAACCAAGGTTATATCAACATTTAAAACCCACCTAAACAGACTATGAGATTCTAAATATAAAACTATTTCAGTTTCTCTAGTTATCTCTCAGAATAAATATCACAAAGTATACTTTTTCAAATACAGCATTTTACTATGCTCTTGATTTTTAGAAATCTGAAGCAAGGATGACAGTAATAGTGGCCTATTTCCCCATACATTATATAAAAGGTGTCCAATTTGGCGATTCCCTTTTCTCTCCAAGACATCTCATCATACAAAAAGTAATAAGTAAGTCTCCACAAAATTAACTGAGTGGTATGTAGATACACTCTAGAAAGAAGTGGAATTTGCAGGTCTGGGAAGACATTATCTGAGTTCTTACAGGGAACAAAGAAGGGAAATATAAAAAGGAACAAGTGTTGACTTTGTGGAGTAATTGATGGGAGAAGAAAACTGTAAGAATGTAACAAAGAAAGAATGCAACCAAATTGTTCTTTATCTCTGAATGGAGAGGGTAATGAATGAGAGCACAGATATAAACAACAGCTGAAGAGCTGGCTAAGACGAAAGCATATTGGAGCTTGAGTATCAAAAAGGCTGTAATGAGAAACAGACGTTTTATTTAAGTAATTGTTTCCATGGGAAGCAACAGCCTTCACAAGAATGCTGCAGCCTGAGGATGGAGCGAGAATGATTCTCAAGTTTCATGAATCACTTAATTTTTTATCTTTGTCAAAACATATTAATATATATGTCTTTTATTGGGGATAATAGTTTGAAAATGACTAATATGCTTTTATTTCTTGCCTTTTTAAGCATAGAATATATACACTGATTTGCTAAAGATATTTATATGACTGCAAGGAAATCAGGATTGGCGTCAACAGGAAACAGAAGGTAAGTCTAAGATAATAACATTTTCTGGTATGTAAAGCGGGATTACAGAACAAGACATCAGCATTTAGAACCAGGTACTTTGTAGAGAGATCATTTTTTCATCTTTCAGATTGTTTTCTTCTCCATTTAAGTTAATAAAGGTTCAAAACAGGAGAGCTCAGTTCATAGTGTTCTTGCATTATAGAGAACAATCTCTTATATCTATGACAGTTCATATGCTAATGTTCCAGGCAAGAAGGGCTAGGAGAACAGGTAGCTTTAAGGTGGCTAAAACACAGCATCCCAGAGGACAGAAATCATGTGCCTAAAAACTTTCCACATTGCTTCTTCCAAACACATGGGTACATTCTTAAATGAAGAAGCAGGAGTCATGAAAGGCTGAGAGACTGATAATTTTATCCAAGAGGAACAGAAATTCATGTGTGAAGGATTGAATAAGACTGAATTTTAAACCAGATTGTGCCTGTATGTTGGAATTTGTGTATTGTTCTTGAAAAAGCTCCAGGTAGCTCAGCAACAGTTACAATTTCTATATATACAAGTTGTAGTATGAGTTAAAATTTGTGACTCTGCTATATGTGCATATGGTTTCTAAGATATGTGTGTAGACTGCATTAGTTGAGTAAAATAGATGTTCCCAGATTTAACACATAGAAAAGAAATAAGTTGTAGATCTTTACATCAGCAATGGGAAGGATAGACATTACAACCTAAAAAGAGAATCCTCAGCACAGGGAAATTTACTCAATGCTCTGTGGTGACCTAAATGGGAAGGAAATCTTAAAAAGAGTGGATATATGTATATGTAAAACTGATTCACTTTGCTGTACAGCAGAAACTAACACAACATTGTAAAGCAACTATACACCAATAAAAATAAATAAATAACTAAAATAAAAAGAGAATCCTCAAATGTTAAGTGATGTAAGTGGTTATAATACCGTAAATTTTCTTGGGCTGTAAATCATAAATTATACGTCTTTTAGCATTTTTTCAAGATTTTCATTTACATTATTTTCAAATACATTTTTCTTCTCTTACATTTCTTTCACATTTTTACCATGATCTGATATTCTCTTGTCTACTGCTAAACTATATTTAATATCTGTTTTGCAATATATGCCATATCCTCAGGTGTTTTGCACAGCTTTTAAGCTGTTCGTTGTGTTTCCCAAAAGTGTCTTGATAAAAAGATTCCTTGGTGAACCCCAGATGTAATGAATTATACCAACAGGGAAAGGGGCCGGATATCTGTTTTATTATTTCATAGTTATTATTATTAATAATAATAGTATTGTAAATAAATACCCTTTGTGATTCTTGTCATTAGATAAATCTTGGGACATTCTCAACTAAAAGAAAAATGCAAGAGAAATACATCAATTAATTTCTTCCTAAACATCCCTCATGTGCTGATCAATTCAGCACTTTTAACGTGAAAGGTTTTAAAATGATTCTTAATTTTTCTGGATAAAGAGAGGAATGAGGTTAGCTGCCTATGTTCCTTAAGGCCCTCCCATGGATTGCATGTGACTGGCGATGCTTGCTGGGGTAGTTATGGGGTTTGGACTAAGCTTGATGGCTTGGGATCCATACTGATGTCAGTTTAGAGGTGGAAAATTGTTAAGAGTCAGCTGTTGAGAAAAATTCCAAAGTGCCTTGAAAGGAATCAAGTATCTTCCTAGTAGAGCCAGTCTGTGTCTTACCCTTTCTTGATGTTCTGGTCCCTTGCCCTTTCATGAGAAATATGTGTGATGTCTGTAAGCACTGATTCATCCTTCTTCATTTGGGCTTATCCATTGATCTTATAAACATCATTAATAAGCTGAGGGAGCTGAGATGTATTTCAGAGCATTATTATATAATACATAAATCTACCCTGGACTTGGTTATGTAATGTCTTTTGGAATACAGGCACTGAGACGTGGAGGTGAAGTCATCTTACAAAAGGACCTCGTTGCATCTGTAACTAAACTACTTTAGATGGAAGCAATGGTTTATATTTTATTCTGAAATTCACTTTAAGGAAAATTATCCATTACCAGGCCTCCAGTAAATTTCTCAACACTTTTTAACTTTACTACATAATCTTTTTGTTTTTAGTCAGTGTTCTAAGCATTGACTATGCCATTTAAGTTAATGATGATTGAATAAAATCATTAACACTTTGCCCTGGCTTATATGGACTAAATTTTCTTCTCTGATGACGCCCACTCCTGGAAGAACGGAGAAGCAACAGTGGTAGTACAGAAGAGTGTGCAGCTCTATGCTATTTATAGACTGTTACCCTGTCTAAGGGAGACTATAAATTCCTTTGTTATATGCAAGCCTTTATAAAATGTAAAATTATGTTTCTACTACTTAAGAAATTTAAACTTGTAGAAAAAGTTTAGAAGTCAGAATATCCTGTTATGGAGTTTATATTTAAATTGGGAGCTTAGGGAGAAATGTTCTTCAATATCATAGATCATTTTATATGTTTTGTGATTATGTTGTCTACTCTTTATATATAATATAAACAAGACAATACTGAATCATTCACTAAGTAATATAACTAACACTTGATATAGTGCTTACTATGAATGGAAGGCATTTTCTCTATATTCCTTGACATTACAGTTTCACAAGAAAGTTGTGTCATTCTTATTGTCTCAACACCTTTATGATGTCTAGTCTATAACATCACCAAAAACATCAAATTGCAAACTGGGAAATCTACCAGACTTCCACTGCCTTCTTCACTGTACCATCTAAAGATGCTTTGAGCCCACTCAGAAACTGGGTTTACAGTCCTCTCCAATCACTGATCTTGGCTTTTCTTTTTATGTTCCTAGTAATCGCCTTCATTAAACGTCTGATTGTTTGCAATGTCCAGAAAATATCCTCTACTACAAAGATTCATCAGATGGTTCAAGTAGTCCTTCACAATAGAAATCTGAAAAGACTACATCAATCTGCTTTCCTAAGGAGGACCAAGGTGGCAATTTTCCTTGTCAGATCTATGATGAGAAAAGCCCTCCCTTTAAGCTGAGCAACCCTATCAATCTATTCATGGATCACACAATGATTGTAATGTTAGTAATGCTTTGACTATCAAGTTCCATCCATTTGTTAAGACATATTTTTGTAAATAATATGTATTCATCAGTTTTAGAACAGTAAATAAAAATTACAGTTTTAAATTATTTGTAAAAAGAGAAGCGTCTTTTCAATGTTCACAGCAACAGTGCTTCTTGTTTTAAGTAAAAATAAAAAAAGAATCAAAGTGTATCTCATGTCTAATAACCTCCCTTGGGTAAAGAAAAATATTTACTGTTATATAACAAATTCCGATATTAAAAAAAGAAAAACTACCTTTCAGGTCTTAATTTGATGTAAATATCCCAGAAATTGATTCCTCACACAAACTAATAATTGTATGAACATACTTTTGGAAGGATACACCAAGGTTTACCCCTTTAACGTATCTTCATATTGTTTATTCAGATGTGAAGCATTACTTGTCCAACTAATGATGTATAAAACCTGAGAAGCCTCAGTGTATGCTCTGGGCTAATTTTTAGACAAACATAGCTCTCAACTGTTAACTCTTTTCCCCTGACTTATTCTGTATATGATTATCTTAATCCCTACCCTCATTCTTTCTAGTAATAAAAACTAATCTTGTATCACAGGGAGATCAGCTTGGTGCTTTGTGTCCACCTAGAGGGGCGGGATAGGGAGGGTGGAAGGGAGACGCAAGAGGGAGGAGATATGGGGATGTATCTATATGTATAGCTGATTCACTTTGTTATACAGCAGAAACTAACACACCATTGTAAAGCAATTATACTCCATTAAAGAAGTTAAAAAAAATCTTTTGTTTAGGGACATAGTAAAAAAGCAAAACAAAACAACAAAAAAACTAATCTTACTTTTTTCTCCCCAAACTGGAAATAATTTATTGGATGTCCTTCAAAAAATTTCTATACCTGGATAATCATATGGACTTAGAGGTTGAAGTTTCTGATCTGGAGGTATATATATATTTTTTTCATCTCAGAAGAATTTTGAGTTGCTACAGAAATTGTCTACATTTTGTGAATGTGATTAACTAATAAACTAATGGAACAGGAGTGATTATGTCAGAACACCTTAGTCCTATCTCCAGCTTTATCCTGATCAAACAATATAGCCTCTCTGTATCTCCAATACTATAGCGACATAAGCAACCCTATATAGTACTGTATTTTCCAAATATTAGAAAAAAACGTTAGGGTGATTTTAATTCAGTAACTTCTGGATATGTGTTGATGTTTAAAATTCATTTCTATGCTCATACTTAATAATTGGTTAGATCCTGTGATAGTAAATCTTTCCATAGGAGAGTGACAAAGGATGAAGGTAGCAGGTGTGAGCTTCTTTCAATTTGGATTTGATTGCTACTGAAGCTACTTAAGAATCAAGAAACTGAATTTTATATCTGTGTGCCTTCTGTTTATAATGAAGCAAATTATTCTAAAAATAATTGAGCTGACATTTCTGTGGTAATACCATCAAACCTGATTGTCATAATCTTTGAAAAGAGAAGGTTGAAGTTTAAATGATTATTTCTTACTTATAGTACAATAATTTAGCAGAGACTGGAAATTACTTTGTAGGATGAAAATAGATGTTAATCAAATCCAAACAAGATGTGAGAAAATAATTGGAGTTTAGGGTGCAGGTTTAATTAAGGGGTGCTTAAGAACTTGCATAACCCATTTATTTATGTAGAAAATACACATAATAACCTTTAAGGAAGTTTTGACAGCAAATGTTTGACATTCAGAAAAAATTGTTGGGTATTCCAGACACACTCGACAATCACATAACAAAAATAAAGGTATTATATTTATGTCTTTTCAAAGGTGGAACATAATAGGAGGTAATGTATACCTGAAGCTAATGATGCAAGTTAAATATGTACAAAAGCATAGATTGAAAAGCAAAGTGTGGTCAGTAGACAACTTGGTTGTGAATAATAGCTGGTGCTTATTTAAAAGACAGATTTGAGTTTCATCAAAATACTTATGATTGGAGTCTAGGATATGGATCTAATTTTTCCAGGGCCCCAGATGTTTCCTATGAACACTAAAAATTGAGAATCACAGATGAAAGAGGTAGCAAACATTTGAAGTTATCCCTCTATGAGTCCAAGTTATGTCTGTTATATAGTAGGTATTCAAACTTTGGTCAATTTCTTATTCAAAAGTAAAATGGAAACTTAACAATATGGATTTTTATATATCTTACAGGGATTTTTGAAGAACAAAGAGAATATTCATTTAAAATTTTTACCTGACATACAATACTATTTGTTGTTTCAACTTTTTTTTTTAAAGATTGCAGACGGGATACAATAAACATGTTTGAACAAGAAAAATATTTGTGGTATGAGTAACTTCTTCAAAAATCTAGTGTTTGGTGTCACTGTTACTATAATCTTGGATGTTTTGTTGGTAAAAAACAATTTGATGTTTTCTAATATCTTTACAACATCTTTCAACTGTCACCATTCCAATAACACCTTAATGATTTTGATTCATTAGTAAATGATGAGCCCAGAAATTAGAAATAATTATCCCATATATGTCCCCAAATAATAAATTATTTATTGACTTGATCATTTTACTGGCCTTTTCCCTGACACGTAAGAACTAGGTCAGAACATTTTAACTCTTAGAATGAGAAATTATTCTCTGGAGCAGGTTTTTTTTTTTTTCCCAAAATTCTGTGCATGTTATTTCCAAAAGCAAATGTAGATATTACAGTAACAATAAACAAAAAGCAAGCACCATATATTTGAATGAACTATAATTTAGTGCATACAGATAAATCATTAAAATACAAGTCAAGGAGCAAAACTGGACTGACATCCTACACAGCAGTCAGAGTATAAATGGACAAATTCATATTTTAGATGTTATTCGTGCAAACATTAAAGAATAATACATTTAAGGCATTCTAAAAATTTGCCTTTATATTTAGTAAGAGCTGACTGATAGTAGAATACATTAAACAATAGGGAAAAGCATGAAATAATTCTAATAGAAATTATCCTTTATTGTTACAGCAACGCTTCCTTTACTTTTAAACCTTTGGTTGTGATATGTGCATATGCATTTTTAAAATGTATTCATTTAATAACACATCCTTTCAGTCACTTTCCAAGTGCTTTAAAAATATTAACTCATTTGGTCCTCATTAAAGTACTTAAATAATAAGAATAATCCCAAATCCTCTGATCAGTGGTATAAATTGTGATTTGTTATTTCGGTTAAGGAAATTACCCATTAGATATGAAACTTGCCTCCTCAACAAAATAAACAGTGATATTAATCTCTGTCCTTCAGGAATAAGGTTATCACTATTGCTTACCACACCCTTTATTTTACCATTACTAATATGAGTATATTGATTTCATCACAGATGCAAGCCAATTTTGAACAATACTAATAATTTTTCATGGGGGCATTGGTGTGTCTTCTATGACAACATAAAGGTATTAATAATTTGATTCTTACTTTCACCCAGACACACACCCAGACACACCCAGACACACACACACACACACACACATACACACACACACACACACACATACTTTCACTTATATCTTAAAACAAATCAATAAACTCTATATTTTTTTATATTATAGACAAGAAACTAAGGTTTAGAGAAGATATTAACTAACATCTCCAAAGTCACACATATTAAGTACTTCTAAGTCAAGAATTATTGACTTAAATCCTATTTTTCATCCATTATAACACATTTGACATTTCAATATATTGGAAAAAGACTTAGAATTTTAATTTAATTAGTAATGTATAGAGAAGGAGAAAAAATGAATAAGCCCAAATATTTGAAAATTAAGAAACACAGCTCTAAATAATGCATGCATCTAAGAATAAAACTCAAGGGAATTTAAAAAATCCAAACTGTTACAAAAATATAATATGTTACTAATGCTAACAAAAATACAACTGTTGGGGAAATACAAAGAACATCTCCTCCCAACATCTCCAGAAAACTTCCCCACAAAGACAGAAAAATAAAGAAAACAATTTTAATATTGAATAAACATTAATCCAAAATGTGATGCTCATCCCAGGTGATACACTATTGCAAAGACATTGCAAAGACAATGAAATACCACCTCTTTATATAGCCAAGCATATACAAACCATTCTATACATATTCTCAATTAAGAGGGCTTGACAGCACTGTTTGTCATGTATAGTTCACCCTAGATTCATCTGGTAATTAAGGTGATTATCTTTGTTAGTTAATTGGCTTTATCCAAAAGGAAAAATAAATGTCTCATATCTCTGTGACAGGAAATTGTTTCTCAGCTTGGTGCAAGGTGCCAACCAAAGTGTCTCCAACACTCCCACAGATAGTGAGAGATAAGGCACTATCTTCTTGAATGATCTGCATTATCGATTTCTTCTCATACTTGTTTTTCGTATCACATACAATTACATATATATGATGCTTAAAATACATTATATATATGGCAATAAACTTTATGGCAATGAATTCAACTTACATTAAATGAACAAATCTTATAAAAAATACAACTTATCAGAACCGACATAAGATGCCACATAAAAATTTTTCTAGGGGGAGATTTGTTCAAGATGGCGGAGTAGAAAGACATGTGCTCACTCCCTCTTGCGAGAGCACTGGAATCACAACTAACTGCTGAACAATCATCAACAGGAAGACATTGGAACTCACCGAAAAAGATACCCCACATCCAAAGACAAAGGAGAAGCCACAATGAGGTAGTAGGAGGAGGCGCAATCACAATAAAATCAAATCCCATAACCGCTGGGTGAGTGACTCACAAACTGGAGAACAGTTATACCACAGAAGTCCACCCACTGCAGTGAAGGTTTTGAGCCCCACATCAATCTTCCCAACCTGTGGGTCCAGCAAAAGGAGGAGTAATTCCCAGAGAATCAGACTTTGAAGGCTAGTGGGATTTGATTGCAGGACTTTTACAAGACTGGGGGAAACAGAGACTCCACTCTTGGAGGGCACACACAAAGTACTGTGTGCATCAGGACGCAGGGGAAGGAGCAGTGACCCCAAAGGAAACTGAACCAGACCTACCTGCTAGTGTTGGAGGGTCTCCTCAGAGGTGGGGGTTGGCTGTGGCTCACCATGGGGACAAGGACACTGTAAGCAGAAGTTCTGGGAAGTACTCTTTGCAACGAGCTCTCCCAGAATCTTCCATTAGACACTCCAAAGAGCCTGTAGCCTCCAGTGATGGGTCACTTTAGGCCAAACAACAACAGGTAGGGAACTCAGCCCCACCCATCAGCAGACAAGTGGATTAAACTTTTACTGAGCTCTGCCCACCAGAGCAACACCCAGCTCTACCCACCACCAGTTCCTCCCATCAGGAAGCTTGCACAAGCCTCTTAGATAGCTTCATCCACCAGAGGGCAGAAAGCAGAAACAAGAAGAACTACAATCCTGCAGCCTGTGGAACGAAAACCACATACACAGAAAGATAGACAAGATGAAAAGGCAGAGGACTATGTAACAGATGAAGGAACAAGATAAAACCCCAGAAGAACAACTAAATGAAGTGGAGATAACCAACCTTCCAGAAAAAGAGTTCAAAATAATGAGAGTGAAGATGATCCAGGACCTTGGAAAAAGAATTGAAGCAAAGATCGAGAAGATGCAAGAAATGTTTAACAAAGACCTAGAAGAATTAAAGAACAAACAAACAGAGATGAACAACACAATAACTGAAATGAAAAATACACTAGAAGGAATCAATAGCAGAATAACTGAGGCAGAAGAATGGATAAGTGACCTGGAAGACAGACTGGTGGAATTCACTGCTGTGGAACAGAATAAAGAAAAAAGAATGAAAAGAAATGAAGACAGCCTAAGAGACCTCTGGGACAACATTAAATGCACCAACAGTCGCATTATAGGGGTCCCAGAAGGAGAAGAGAGGGAGAAAGGACTCGAGAAAATATTTGAGGAGATTATAGTTGAAAACTTCCCTAATATGTGAAAGGAAATAGCCACCCAAGTCCAGGAAGTGCAGAATGTCCCAGGCAGAATAAACCCAAGGAGAAACATGGCAAGGCACATAGTAATCAAATTGACAAAAATTAAAGACAAAGAAATATTATTAAAAGCAACAAGGGAAAACGACAAATAACATACAAGGAAACTCCCATAAGGGTAACGGCTGATTTCTCAGCAAACACTCTACAAGCCAGAAGGGAGTGGCACAATATATTTAAAGTAATGCAAGGGAAGTACCTACAATGAAGATTACTCTACATGGCAAGGATCTCACTGAGATTCGACAGAGAAATCGAAAGCTTTACAGACAAGCAAAAGCTAAGAGAATTCAGCACCACCAAACCAGCTCTACAACAAATGCTAAAGGAACTTCTCTAAGTGGGAAACACAAGAGAAGAAAAGGACCTACAATAACAAACCCAAAACAATTAAGAAAATGGTAATAAGAACATACATATCAATAATTACCTTAAATGTGAATGGATTAAATGCTCCAACCAAAAGACACAGGCTCGCTGAATGGATACAAAAACAAGACCCATATATATGCTGTCTACAAGAGACCCACTTCAGACCTAGGGACACATACAGACTGAAGTGAGGGGATGGAAAAAGATATTCCACGCAAATGGAGATCAAAAGAAAGCTGGAGTAGCAATACTCATATCAGATAAAACAGACATTAAAATAAAGAATTTTACAACAGACAAGGAAGGACACTACATAATGGTCAAAGGATCAATCCAAGAAGAAGATATAATAATTATACATATATATGAACCCAACATAGGAGCACCTAAATATATAAGGCAAATGCTAACAGCTATAAAAGAGGAAATCAACAGTAAGACAGTAATAATGGGGGACTTTAACACCTCACTTACACCAATGGACAGACTGTACAAACAGAAAATTAATATGGAAACACAAGCTTTAAATGACACAATAGCCCAGATAGATGTAACTGATATTTATAGGACACTCCATCCAAAAACAGCAGATTACAGTTTCTCCTCAAGTGCACAGGGAACATTCTCCAGGATAGATCACATCTTGGGTCACAAATCAAGCCTCGGTATATTTAAGAAAATTGAAATTATATCAAGCATCTTTTCTGACGAAAATGCTATGAGATTACAAATCAATTACAGGGAAAAAACCGTAAAAAACACAAACACATGGAAGCTAAACAATACGTTACTAAATAACCAAGAGACCACTGAAGAAATCAATGAGGAAATGAGAAAGTACCTAGAGATAAATGACGATGAAAATATGATGATCCAAAACCTATGGGATGCAGCAAAAGCACTTCTAAGAGGGAAGATTATAGCACTACGATCCTACCTCAAGAATCAAGAAAAATCTCAAATAAACAATCTAACCTTACACCTAAAGGAGCTAGAGAAAGAAGAACAAACAAAACCCAAACTCAGTAGAAGGAAAGAAATCATAAAGATCAGAGAAGAAATAAATGAAATAAAAACAAAGAAAACAATAGCAAAGATCAATAAAAGTTCTCAAAGCTGGTTCTTTGAGAAGATAAACAACACTGATAAACCTTTAGCCAGACTCATCAAGAAAGAGGGAGAGGACTCAAATTAATAAAATTAGAGGGCTTCCCTGGTGGCGCAGTGGTTGAGAATCTGCCTGCCAATGCAGGGGACACAGGTTCGAGCCCTGGTCTGGGAAGATCCCACATGCCATGGAGCAACTAGGCCCGTGAGCCACAATTACTGAGCCTGCGTGTCTGGAGCCTGTGCTCCGCAACAAAACAGGCCGCGATAGTGAGAGGCCTGCGCACTGCGATGAAAAGTGGCCCCCGCTTTCCACAACTAGAGAAAGCCATCGCACAGAAACGAAGACCCAACACAGCCAAAAGTAAATAAATAAATAAATAAATAAATAAATAAATAAAATAAAGTAACTGTACCATTAAAAATAATAATAAAAAATAATAAAAGGGAGAGGTGACATTCTTTAAAAAAAAAACTAGAAATGAAAAAGGAAAAGTTACAAAGGATACCACAAAAACACAAAGCATCCTAAGAGACTACTACAAGCAACTCTGTGCCAATAAAATGGACAACCTGGAAGAAATGGACAAATTCTTAGAAAGGTATAAACTTCCAAGACTGAACCAAGAAGAAATAGAAAGTATGAATAGACCAATCACAAGTAATGAAATTGAAACTGTGATGAAAAATCTTCCAACAGGGCTTCCCTGGTGGCGTAGTGGATGAGAGTCCACCTGCCGATGCAGGGGACACAAGTTAGTGCCACGGTCTGGGAAGATCCCACATGCTGCGGAGCGGCTGGGCCCGTGAGCCATGGTCGCTGAGCCTGCGTGTCCGGAGCCTGTGCTCTGCAATGGGAGAGGCCACAGCAGTGAGAGGCCCACGTACTGCAAAAAAAAAAGAAAAAATCTTCCAACAAACAAAAGTCCAGGACCAGATGGCTTCACAGGTGAATTCTATCAAACATTTAGAGAAGAGCTAACACCCATTCTTCTCAAACTCTTCCAAAAAATTGTAGAGGAAGGAACACTCCCAAACTTATTCTACGAGGCCACCATCACCCCAATACCAAAGCCAGACAAAGATACTACAAGAAAACTACAGACCAATCTCAGTGATGATATAGATGCAACAATCCTCAACAAAATACTAGCAAACAGAATCCAGCAACACATTAAAAGGATCATACATCATGATCAAGTGGGGTTTATCCCAGGGATGCATCAATTCTTCAGTATATTCAAATCAATCAATGTGATACACCATATAACAAACTGAAGAATAAAAACCACATGATCATCTTAATAGATGCAGAAAAAGCTTCTGAAAAAATTCAACACCAATTTATTATAAAAACTCTCCAGAAAGTGGGCATAGAGAGAAACTACTTCAACATAATAAAGGCCATATATAACAAACCCACAGCAAACATCATTCTCAATGGTGAAAAACTGAAAGCATTTCCTCTAAGATCAGGAACAAGACAAGGATGTCCACTCTCACCACTATTATTCAACATAGTTTTGGAAGTTCTAGCCATGGTAATCAGAGAAGAAAAAGAAATAAAAGGAATACAAATTGGAGAAGAAGAAATATATATGTCACTTATTGCCGATGACATGATACTATACATAGATAATCCTAAAGATGCCACCAGAAAACTATTAGAGCTAATCAATGAATTTGATAAAGTTGCAGGATACAAAATTCCTGCACAGAAATTTCTTGCATTCCTATACAGTAACAACAAAAGATCAGAAAGAGAATTTAAGGAAACAATCCCATTCACCATTGCAAAGTAAAGAATAAAATACCTAGGAATAAACCTACCTAATGAGGTAAAAGACCTGTATTCAGAAAATTATAAGACACTGATGAAAGAAATCAAAGATGACACAAACAGATGGAGAGATATACCAAGAGATTCCAATTCTTGGATAGGAAGAATCAATACTGTGAAAATGAGTATACTACCCAAAGCAATCTACAGATTCAGTGCAATCCCTATCAAATTACCAATGGCAATTTTTACAGAACTAGAACAAAAAATATTAAAATTTGTATGGCCACAAAAAAGACCCTGAACAACCAAAGCAATCTTGAGGGAAAAGAATGGAGCTGGAGGAATCAGACTCCCTGAGTTCAGATTATACTACAAAGCTACAGTAATCAAGACAATATGGTACTGGCACAAAACCAGAAATATAGATCAAAGGAACAGGATAGAAAGCCCAGAGATAAACCCACACACCTATGGTCATCAACTAATCTATGACAAAGGAGGCAAGAATATACAATGGAGAAAAGACTGTCTCTTCAATAAGTGGTGCTGGGAAAACCGGACAGCTAGATGTAAATGAATGAAATTAGAATACTCCCTAACACCATACAGAAAAGTAAACTCAAAATGGATTAAAGACATAAATGTAAGGCCAGACACTATAAAACTCTTACAGGAAAACATAGGCAGAACACTCTTTGACATAAATCACAGCAAGATCCTTTTAGACCCACCCCCTAGAGAAATGGAAATAAAAACAAATGGGACCTAATGAAACTTAAAAGCTTTTGCACAGCGAAGGAAACTATAAACAACATGAAAAGACAACCCTCAGAATGGGAGAAAATATTTGCAAACGAGTCAAGGGACAAAGGATTAATCTCCAAAATGTATAAACAGCTCATGCAGCTCAATATTAAAAAAAATAAACAACCCAATCAAAAAATGGGCAGAAGACCTAAATAGACATTTCTCCAAAGAAGACATACAGATGGCCAAGAGGCACATGAAAAGCTGCTCAACATCACTAATTATTAAAGAAATGCAAATCAAAACTACAATGAGGTATCACCTCACACTGGTCAGAATGGGCATCTTCAGAAAAATCTACAAACAACAAATGCTGGAGAGGGTGTGGAGAAAAGGGAACCCTCTTGCAATGTTGATGGGAATGTAAGTTGATACAGCCACTATGGAGAACAGTATGGAGGTTCCTTAAAAAACTAAAAATAGAACTACCATATGACCTAGCAATCCCACTGCTGGCATATACCCAGACAAAGCCATAATTCAAAAAGACACAGGCACCCCAATATTCATTGCAGCACTATTTACAATAGCCAGGTCATGGAACAACATAAATGCCCATCGACAGATGAATGGATAAAGAAGATGTGGTATGTATATACAATGGAATATTACTCAGCCATAAAAAGGAATGAAACTGTGTCACTTGTAGAGATGTGGATGGACCTAGAGACTGTCATACAGAGTGAAGTAAGTCAGAAAGAGAAAAACAAATATCATATATTAACACATGTGGAATCTAGAAAAATGGTGCAGATGAACTGGTTTGCAAGGCAGACATAGAGACACAGATGTAGAGAACAAACTTATGGACACCAAGTGGGGAAAGCAGGGCGGGGTGGAGGTGGTGGTGGGATGAATTGGGAGATTGAGATTGACATATATACACTAATATGTATAAAATAGATAACTAATAAGAACCTGCTGTATAAAAAAAAATAAAAGAAATACAAAAATTTTTCTAGTCTTATATCTATCAAAATTTGAATTCATTTTTAAAAGCTCTACCTTAAGCAAAAGTCCAGAACACCAATCCTATACAGTTTTCAAAAGGAGAAAATGAAGAAACACATTCCAACTGATTTTATAAAGAAGAAAAACACATGGCCAGTTTAATAGATGCTGGAAAAGCATTTTTAAAAAGTTAACTACCAAAACTCTGAACATATTAGGATAGAGAATAGCTTCCTCAGTAGAGGGCAAATACAAAAACAAAACAGAAACAAACAAACAAAAAACAATGACAAAACAAGCCAACAAGAGAAAACAGTGTGTGAACTTTGTACTCCCTGCACTCCCCCCTGCAGATAGGAGATTGACTAGTTGAGTCTTGCTAAGCTCTTTCACAAAACTCCACTGAGTAGCACTGTCTGTGCCCTGGGATCAGCCACCCTCTGGGCCGATCCTGTCTGCTAGTCTCAATGGCCACATCTGAGTTGGGGTTGCACAGTTTTAACAGTGTCTGTCCTAGATTTGTTTTAAGGCCAAACAATCCTCCCTGCTTTCTACATAAATTGGCCTGGGATGTCTAAATTTGGAAAGTGCCACCAAAATGCCGCTGTGCGTGGAGGGAAGCGAAGGCAATTCCTGAAGACTTATTTACATTATATATTATAAGTCATGGGAAAACACTACTCTCTCACAGGCACTTTTTTTCTCTGGAAACCAAGTTTCCACCTAAAGATCTGCCAAGACTACTTGTCTATTCACTGTCCCAAAATTTTCATTCTGCTATTGGTAACAAAGGGTGTATGTTTCTCCTTATAGTTTAGGTACAAAATCAATAAAACTTGGTATGAACTTTTCAACTGTATTTGGAAATTCAATCTCTCTCTATATGAAAATTAATTTTATCTCCTAAGTTGGGTTAAGTATCTTGAAAAATGCACATTTATTGGTAGTATTAAAATATCTAGGGCTTCCCTGGGTGGCGCAGTGGTTGAGAGGCCACCTGCCTATGCAGGGGACACGGGTTCGTGCCCCAGTCCGGGAAGATCCCACGTGCCGCGGAGCTGCTGGGCCCGTGAGCCATGGCCACTGAGCCTGCGCGTCCGGAGCCTGTGCTCCGCAACGGGAGAGGCCACAACAGTGAGAGGCCCGTGTACTGCAAAAAAAAAAAAAAAAAAAAAAAAAAATCTAATAGAAGAAAACTTGAGATTCATTATATTAGCATGAGAGACTGAATAAACCAATGGACACTGGCTGGACAATATATCAAAATAGAATTCTGACACACAAAACTCTCTCCCGCTTTCTATAGCCCAGGAAGCCAAACCACAACCCCTGCAGAACGGTAACAATAGGCCCCAAATGGTCAGGATTTATTATTAACTAACCACTTTCCTAGTTATTTTTTCCCCTCTTTTTACTTTCACTTCCAACTTAGAACCAACCACAGAAAATCAAATATGCTCTAACCACTCACATAGGATACCTCACTTGCCCAGCTTCCCCATGAAAACAGTCTCCAATCAGGGCATACCTGAAGCCCCTTATTATTTTCCACTATAAAGCTTGCCCTCTCCTCTGTCTGCTTTTGAGTCTACGGCAAACACAAGTGACGGGAGATGGTTCCTTATCTCTGAGGGCGAGGTCTGCATAAATAGCCTTTGTTTGTTCTCATTTTGGTGGTCTTCATTTATTCCTGTATCTCTCAGTTGGAGAAAAATAACCAACCCCATTCTAACTTGGTAAGTATATGTTTCAATGCACCACTTAATTTATTTTCTATTAAAATCAAACATATTAGAAAGGATGGGAGCAAAAATAATATAATCAAATCAGCCAGCTGGACATGTTTATGAGATTAGTGCAGGATGAGTGGAATTCTTTATGATGATTTGTAGATTTACTCAAATTGGTAGAAAATTTATTTCAATATTAATTAATTATTCATTCAGTTCCCTCAACATTAATTTATTCAGATTGGCAGAAACTTAATTTCAGCATTTATTGCAGTCTTATTGATTAAAATGTATGAAAATTCTAAAATTGGTTTCCAGAAATAAGTTTTCACTATTATTATGAAGTTTTAAATTTGTTTTTTATTACAAATGAAGAAACATTTGTTTCTTTTTTATACTTGCAAGACTGGATTCCAAAGTATTTTTAATTCTGATTGTATCTTGGTTTCTTTTCTGCTTATTTAATATTCACATCTATCTTGTTGCCTTTGGAGCCCTGTGACTTAGCAGCTGCATAGGAACATTGTTCGGGGGAGTTGATGAACCACAAATCAAAAATCCCATGATGGGAAACTGTCATCTAATGAGAAAGTGTAGGGAGGAGACTAAGGGAGGAATAAATTAAGTCCAACAGTTTTGGAAAAGAAATTCAAAAGAAGAAATTCAGATTCAGGACAAGAGTGCTACTCCATTGGCAAAAGAATATGAGTTGCAGGACAAACCTGTGCTATTTTCAGGTTTTGGAATTACACCATATCTTGTTTTTCAAGGCACTTTTTTAACTTTCAAACTATTCTTGTCCTTTGACATTTAAAAATATTTTTCCTCATATGCTTAAAATGATATTCTTTACATTTATTATGGACTAAAGTAGCATCTTAAATTAACATGAAATAACATACTCCTGGAAAATAACTGTTGCTCACTTATTGGAAAGGGAAAATAATTCCTTTTTTAAAGCTATGCCTTCAGTGTTTATGTTTTTGATTTTAAACAAACAGATGCTTTTTCAAACTTAACTAACTTTTCTGAAGGATAGAATAAGGTGATTAAGAAACTTTGGGGGATTCAGTTTTCTTGACTTACTTTATTAAACAGCCAAAGGCCTTTGTGGAAAACAATCATAGTAAGCACAAAATATGTCTCATAATGTGAGTCTGGCTTATCCTGAAGAGTGCAGTTTTCCTGGAAGGTTCATTTCAAATTAGAGTAAGTGGGCTAAAAGAAAGCAAAGCTTAGGAGGAAATGCAATAGTGAGAGTTTTCATAATGTATTATAGCTCATTAATTTCCTCTGGATTTATGGTCAATATGACTTGATTGATATCTATCTGTATATAAAGATATCGTTGCGGCCACACGAGGCTGATCATAAAGGAGAGTAACCATAACAATCACATAGGACATTCACAGGGTTCCACCTATGATGCCATAGCCTACTGTTTAGAAAATGGTGTTCCAATCAAATTCCTTCCTTGTTGCTCTAGGAATGTTTTGGACCTTTTCTGTACCTTTCCCAAATGGCCTTTAATTCTCTTCATACTCCATGACAGCTTTTATTTATTTATTTTAACTACTCAGGCTTGTTTGGATAAATTATTATGTTGTTGTCAATGGAAGCATTAGGAGCTTTGCAGACTAATCCCATTGCAGGAGCATACAGTTCTGCTGATGCCAGCCCTGTCCAGGATATGTTTCCTTGGAGAGCCAAGCCCTCAGTCTACTTTATATAGAAGCTGCTGGTATCAGTGCTGATGTTGGTGGTAGAGTCTCTTTCAATTTGCACTTCTGAAAATTGACCACCTTCGCCATTTCTATACCCTCTTTTTCTGAAGCACTTCTTAAATTTTTAAATTGATTTTGCTGTCGTATTATTATTAATCTGTATGAAGTCATGCTCTATTCTGAATAGAAGCACCTCAGTTATATTTGTGGCAATTAGCTTCTCCCCTCTTTGCTTTTTCATTCATTTCTGTCTTTTAATGAAAAGAAGTTTTTCTTTCAAATGTAATCAATTAGCTATCTTTTTTTTTAAACATCTTTACTGGAGTATAATTGCTCTACAATGGTGTGTTAGTTTCTGCTGTATAACAAAGTGAATCAGATATACATATACATATATCCCCATATCCCTTTCCACTTGCTTCTCCCTCCCACCCTCCCCATCCCACCCCTCTAGGTGGAAACAAAGCACTGAGCTGGTCTCCCTGTGCTATGCGACTGCTTCCCACTAGCTATCTATTGTACATTTGGTAGTGTATATATGTCCATGCCACTCTCTCACTTCGTAAAAATATGGAACGCTTCACGAATTTGCATGTCATCCTTGCACAGGGTCATACTAATCTTCTCTGTATCGTTCCAATTTTAGTATATGCGCTGCCGAAGCAAGCACAGCAATCTTATTCTTAATGTTTACAACTTGTAAAGTTTTGGTTAAGAACATTTTCTTTTCTAAGTTTATGAAGATATTCTCTAATCTGGAAGATTTATTGGCTTATCTTTCACGTTTAGACATACAGTAACAACAGCAAAGTAATAATAATTTGTATGCATAGTATGAGGTAGATGTCAATTTCATATATTTCATATTATTATATATGGCTATCTAGGTGACCCAGCACCATTTAAAGTAATCTTTCCTCGGCACTGCAATATTACCTTTGTATTAAATGAAATGGGTTTCTTTCTGAACTTGCCATCTTGATCCATGAGTCTCCTTGCCTATACTTTAGGAAATAAAACAGAGTTCTTCACTAGTGCCATCTTATAACAACTTATGTCTAGTACAGTAAGTATTCTTCTTTGTTCATCTTTAAATATCTTTATTGTTTTGGTTCTTTGAATTTTTATACACATTCTAGAATCAACTTGTCTATTTACTCAAAAAAGAAAAAAAAAACTTCTGCAGTTTTCACTGGGTTTACATTGAATTTATTGTAGATCAATTTAGGAAAATGTATATTTTAACCATTTGAAGTCCTCCAGTTCAAGAGTATATCTCTCCATTTGCTAACCTCCTCTTCAATTTTACTCAACGATATAGATTTCTTACAAATATTTTGATTAATTCTTAGCTATTTATCTTTTAATTTTATTGTTATATTGTATTTCTCTTATATTTGATTCCATTTTATATAAATAAAATTTATTTTGCATATTGCAATTATATATTGATTTTAGTGTATTGAGCTTGCATTCAAACACATTACTAAATTTACTTAACTTTGATAATTTATTTGCAGACATGGTTGATTTGGTGCATCCACAATTATTTCATCTGTGAATAAAGCTGTATTTATTTTCAATTCTTGTACTATTAATATTTGTCTTGTTTATTGTTAAGACTTTCAATAAAATATTGAGTGAAAGTAGTGAAAATTAATAATATCTTCTATTTTCTGACTCAGAAAAAATGAGCTCAACATTTCAGATTAACTATGATGTTTAATGTAAATTTTCTGTACATGCTTTTTATTTGAATACAGAATTTCTACAATAAAATTTCTAAGCATTTTAATCACTGATGAATGTTGACTATTATCAAATGCCTTATCTGTATTGCTTAAGATAGAATATCTGTAGTGACTAGTTGTCATGCTTGTTTCTTTTCTCTCCTTATTTTGTTAATATATTTCGTGATTATTTTGGGCCCTTTTATTGAAGTGCACAAATTCTAGATCTACAGCTTAATGAAATATCCATACACTTAACAACCCTATGTAACCACTGTGCAGATTAAGAACTGCACTAAGCCCCCATTCCTTCTGATACTTCCTCCCAGAGACTAACCAAACTATTTGAACATCTAACTGCATGTATTAATTTTGTCTGTTTTTAACTTTATATAAATTGAATTAGATATATATGTACTCTTTTGTATCTGCCTTTTTCATTCCAAATTATTTTCTGAGGTTCCTTTCTATTGGTTCATGTAGTTGCAATTTTTACCATCAATTTCAGGAGTATTCTATGTGTGAATCTTTTCTACTATGATGACCATTTGAGCAGTTATAGTTCCAGTATGGGGATTGTTATAAATAGTACTATTATTGTATACATAGTACTGGGTGGTGTGACTGATTGGCCTCATCCTGCTACTTATAACCCTAATCATGGGAGCCTTATTGAATAGCAGTCCATGTCTTTCAGATTAATCAGAGTGGACAATGGTGTGGAATATTCAAAAGACAAATTTCCAGAAAACATGATGAGGTAGAAGTGAGGGGTATATATTGTTTGTGGGAAATTCTCCATGTTTATCTTGGGGCAGATTTTGATTCAGACTATATTTGCAAGGAGGTTTACTTAGCTAATAACACTGGAAGATAGAGATGGTGTCTTCCCCTATGGAGAAGGAATATTTGTTTTTTGTCCAGGGTAATAAAGATAATACTTTCCTCTAGAGCAAGAGTTGTACAGGTTTGCTTGCAACTTCCTTATAAGAGTAGGAGTTTTCTAAGCAAAATGTGCCTTGGTTGTGAAACAAATCCAGCATCTACCTGTATCCACCTCAGCACCCTCCCCATGGAATTTGTGAGCCACGGGGAGCGTACCGGATATGAACATAAAGCTCATGTTATCTGTTGTGCTCTCTACTAAAGTTCATTGTTTCCAAGTGAAGAATCTTGTGTTTTCTGGCAGCACCTATGAAACTGAAGCAGGCTCATTTGTCTAACTTGCAAGCAGGGTATACTCTCACATCTTTCACAATTATTAACATATGTCTCTTTTATTCTGCATATTTATTTTTTGAGTTACCTTCTAGTTTAATAAACTTTTCACCGGTATCTAATCTGATCTTCAATGAATTTACTGGTTTTTAATTTCATTTATTATAAGTCTTAGTTCTAATTACATTTTTCAATTATAAATTCTGGTTCCCTGCCAACACACTCTCTATCTCCCTCTCTCTTTTGGTCTTTTAGCTTCTTAAGCACAATACTCATTGCTTATTTTAAAGTCTGTGACTGAGAACCCCGTTATCTGTATCCTCTATTGGTCAGTACCTTTGGCTAGTTGCTTCTCTTGGTTTTCATTCACATTTTGTTCCTTATATACCTGGTTAATTTTGAGGGCTTGCCATATTATATTATACCTTTTTAAGATAATTTGAGGCTCTAGATTATATAATCTTCATCTAGAGAGAATTTATTTTTGCTTCTAGCAATGTTATAAAGTT
Organism: Leucopleurus acutus; assembly: GCF_964270905.1. NCBI lineage: Eukaryota > Metazoa > Chordata > Mammalia > Artiodactyla > Delphinidae > Leucopleurus > Leucopleurus acutus. The sequence continues at coordinate 54,121,956 of NC_139160.1, forward strand.
GAGATGATCTGAAACTGATTTCAGTTTTAGTGAAGCATCTCTTTCCAGTTCACTTTTATTCCTTTATTGTAGCTGTTTGAAAGCCCATTCCAAATTCTATGGATTTTTTCCAGATGGCCTTGAACTCTAAACTTCTTCCTCTAGCTAGGCCCATGAGTCTGTGGAAAGCTTTCTTCAGCTCCCCAACCTCACAGCTGCTACTTCCAAATCATTACACTTTTCTAAAAAAGAAAGATCCTAAATGTCCATTTCACCCACTTAGTCCTCTCTCCTCTCCCAGACATTGATTTCATACTTACTCACTGTCTTGTTCTTCTCTGATGCATTTTTACTTAGTTCAATAAGTAGTTCTCAGCAAGGAGTTATTTCTCACCATCTACTCCATCATTACTGAAAGCAGAAATCTCTCAACATTTTTTTGACCCAACTTATTTGTCACATCTTACTATTCCCTAAAGATGAAATATTTCCTAGCATACCCTCCGTGTGTAAATCATTTAAATTTCTTTTGGTTCTGCCTCATCTGACCAAAAGTTGCATTCTAACATATTCTAACATATACAGTATTTATTTTCAAGCAGAAGTTGCTGCTTTACATTAATTATTAAATATTATGTATGGATATATCACATATATAAATATCATATAGCTATAGATATAGTATATATTTGAGAGAAGACCTTAAAATAACAACAGAAAAACCATACTGTGAATCTTTTCCCAAGATTATGTAAAATTATCATGGTATTTTACCAAGAAAACTAAGCACTGGGAAAGAGAAAAACAAATGTATTTCAAGAATCAGAAAAGAATCTGATCCTTGAAAATCTGCTCTGTCTGCTCTGAGCTAACATTTACTAGATATCCAGAACATCACAGTGGTCAACTGGTTAGAATATAGACTTATAGAAGAAAAGGTATATAAATGGAATTTGACCTGAAGCCAACACATATATTTGACTCATTAAAATCCTGAACCCATCTAATTGCAATAGTAGCAAATTTTAGGTGTAAAATCATAAAAGCATCAGGAATTGTCATAATGTCCTTATCATTGCACTGATTCCTTGTTCTGAGGAGTAAAGGATTTTATAGTAACTTAAGCACTTCCTCTGGAGCTCCCTCTCACTACCGAAATAGTTCATCAAAAGCAATTACATATCCTTGTCAGAATCATAGGAATTTAGAGGCTTTTAATACATGAGGATGATGATTGCTATTATAAGCTAACTCAAATCATTTTGGTCTGAACTGAAATCTAAGAAGTCTTGGAGCATGACAGTGTATTAACCCATAATCATGGCCTGTTCTGTTCTAGAGAAGGTCTTTCTGGAGCAAATCAATTCATTCCCTATCAACTTACATCCCCCTGTTGATACAGCATGTTCCCTTTATCCTTGTAAACACAGCATATCACAATCTGTGTGCTTTAACCTAGTAGGTACACCAATGTACCTTAACTTCTTTCCCTAGGGTTAGGTCATCTGAAACTTGGTACCACTTTCTAGTACTCGGGATCTTTAGTGTCTCCTCATTCCAAAGGATGTCAACACATGGACTCACTATACTAATAACATCGTGCTGATAGGACTGTAGAGTTCAAATTAACAAGTAATTTAAATGACATGGTGATATGCTCATCACAGAGGGGAAAATGTACTCCACAAAATATGTAGGCCTTCCATTCAAGGAAGGTTATATGATTCCTCCACATCAGGGAATAAACTGCTACACCTTTTTCTCACTACCACTAAAAAGGAGACACAGAGGTTTGTTTAATCTGTTCATTTTGTCTGAAATGAAATGGTCTGAAAGACAGCCAAACTTAAAAGAGACCGACAGCAAGATAAGCTTCTCTAGTTGACTCTTTACGAAACCTCAGTGAGTCTGTCATTTGCCTCTTTGACCCAGCAAACTGAGTACTACTCAAGCATTTATGACATTTCAGAATGTTCTACAGAGGTTATAACAAACTACTTTTGGAAACCAAAGTAGAGATTTTTTAGTCTCAAAGGAAGACCATGCCATCTTTTGCATGTAACCATGATCATTTTTCAGAAATGGCTTTAGATTGGTAATAGGCCATGAGAGAGTACTAAAGGTAAAACCTTGAATGGTTACCACATTATCGTATGATTCTAAATGTTCTTCATGAATTGCTTTTGTTGAATTGACATAATTTCGGATGCACACCATCCTAAAATAGCACTCGAGGTGTATATGTCATTTTCTGATATGCACAAAAAAGTAGCATGATCAGATCATTAACCTTCCTACCATGATTTTTCCTACCAGGTAAGTGCCTCTTCCTCAACTCACAATTTTCTTATAAGGAATTTTCCTTGATCATCTGGCAAAGGAGGTGGAAAATAACATTTTATCAACCATTCTACCTTATATACCAGTAGAACAACAAGAAATGGACTGTGACGACAGTATAGCCCTCTCAGGAGTAGTTCTGAAGGCCGTGGGAAAAAGGGATGGCTTGCCCGGACATATTCCTTACAGTGGTGTATCTCGTCATCTACTAATAGATAAGGCATGAGATAAGGATACTCCGCAATTCATAGCAAGTGTGGTTAATTTTATTGGATAGTAAAGGAAATGAAAGAAGCAAGTTTGAGAAATTAGAAAAGAATGAGTATTCTTGCAGAGATATTTGTATAATGGCCCAGAGTGTGACAATATTTATGTCACATGTGAATTCTTATCAGAAGGCCATTATTCCAGGGGAAATTTTAATAATCAGCTGCACAGAATTACTTAAGTGAAATATATGTGAGCCTCCTTCAAGTGCCACTGTGATGCTTTCACAAAGACCTCACAAACAAGAAGTAGGCTATGCAGAAAATTGATGGCATGAACTTCCCATAATTACAACTATTTTAGTTATTCCTGCCACTGAGTACCCAAACTCGCTAATGGAAGTAAGCAGCTTCAAGTCCCTAAGCTTTTATAATAGGCGAAGAGTTGCTTTAAAACACGTCAATTTTATTTATCCCTTTCGTCTTAGAGAAAGTAGCAAGTTGTCCTTTCAAACAGATATTCATTCAGGTTTTGCAAATACTTTCCCCCTTTGTGCCTCTGCCAGTACGAAAGTCCATACACTGATTAAATGATGACAAACCACATTAGTATTTTATAGAGCACGGCTTTTGACTGAGGTATTCTTTATACATCAAAGTAAGGACAGCAGTGTGCCAACGTTCACAGAAATCGTTAAGTTTTCCCGGTCAGGTATCAGTTGTCAACAACATGCAAGATGTAGAATATATTCTGCATGGGTCTAGAAGTCAATACATAGAAGTAGGTAATGATAAATCCCATAGTTACTCTTAAGTACCCATTCACAAAATATTGGATTACTATTTCCAGGACTGACATCTTGTGCAATTTAGAGATTTTAGTGCCTCAAAGACAGGTTTCTGCTAGTGGATCCATGATTCCATTGAATTAGAAGAGGTAACAGCAACTTGCCTTTTGGGGATTATAATGCCATTTGAGGAAAAATGGGAATTTTGATGTTGGTTTGGGTGATTTTCACAGATTGGAAATATGGCAGAGTTTGGATGGAGCCACATTTTATTTTAGAATACTTCATTATTTTTTTAACATCTTTATTGGAGTATAATTGCCTTACAATGGTGTGTCAGTTTCTGCTTTATAACAAAGTGAATCAGTTATACATATACATATGTCCCCATATCTCTTCCCTCTTGCGTCTCCCTCCCTCCCACCCTCCCTATCCCACCCCTCCAGGCGGTCACAAAGCACTGAGCTTATCTCCCTGTGCTATGCGGCTGCTTCCCACTAGCTATCTACCTTACGTTTGGTAGTGTATATATGTCCATGCCTCTCTCTCGCTTTGTCCCAGCTTCCCCTTCCCCTTCCCCATATCCTCAAGTCCATTCTCTAGTAGGTCTGTGTCTTTATTCCCATCTTACCCGTAAGTTCTTCATGACTTTTTTTTTCTTAGATTCCATATATATGTGTTAGCATGCTCAACATCATTAATCATTAGAGAAATGCAAATCAAAACTACAATGAGATATCATCTCACACTGGTCAGAATGGCCATCATCAAAAAATCTAGAAACAATAAATGCTGGAGAGGGTGTGGAGAAAAGGGAACACTCTTGCACTGTTGGTGGGAATGTAAATTGATACAGCCACTATGGAGAACAGTATGGAGGTTCCTTAAAAAACTACAAATAGAACTACCATACGACCCAGCATTCCCACTACTGGGCATATACCCTGAGAAAACCATAATTCAAAGACTCATGTACCAAAATGTTCATTGCAGCTCTATTTACAATAGCCAGGACATGGAAGCAAGCTAAGTGTCCATAATCGGATGAATGGCTAAAGAAGATGTGGCACATATATACAATGGAATATTACTCAGCCATAAAAAGAAATGAAATTGACATATTTGTAGTGAGGTAGATGGACCTAGAGTCTGTCATATAGAGTTAAGTAAGTCAGAAAGAGAAAAACTTCATTTTTTTTTACACATAATGGTGAATGTTAAGGAAAAGCTATTGTAATAGTATAAAAGCAGTACCACCATGGGCTCAAATCATTCAGAAATAACAGTTTATATTACAAAAAAATGGCCTAGCACCTTACCAGTTGAGTTACAGATTGAAATCAAAGGGAGTATGGTATAGTTGACGGAGAAGAAAAATCCTGAATTCCATCTGTGGCTTGATTCGTTGCAGAAATGATGAATTATCCTTTAAATTAACTGACTTACTTTTTCTAATATATATATTACTTCCTTCCCCCAAATATATATAAAGAATGTGTATTGCTTCTGGTTACCTGTTTAACTTAACCCATATGTGAGATAATATTTAGGCAATAGATCAGAATTAGAGGAGAAATTAACATTTTGTAGATATCTTGGACTTGGAACTGTATGAAATAATCATATGGGTTTAGAATTGTTGAGTCTGCCTCCCTTTTTTAATTGAAGTATAGTTGATTAATATATTAGTTTCAGGTGTACAACACAGTAATTCAATATTTTTATGCTTATACTCAATTTAAAGTTATTACAAAATAATGGCTACATTTCTCTGTGCTGTATAATATATCCTTATTTCTTATAGGTCTGCCTCCTTTGGGTCGCATGGTTATATATGAATGAAATTTGCATTGAAAAGGGAATTGTTGCATTATATTTCTTTGGGGAAATTTTTTTGGTTTGGAAGTTTATGTACAGGAAGAAGGGTTTATGTGTATGTTGAGCAGCCAAGTTGTGGATTATTATAGTCATTCATTTTAGGTCTATTACTGAACATGTGAACAGACCAACTATTTTAACTCAGTCTCCTATTATGTTATTCTGAACTATTCTTCCACTTACACTATGGAAGAATAAAGACTCACTTTTTTCAGCTCCTAAAAAGTTGTAGGTTCATGACCTACAATCACCTATTTAAATACTCTTATTTGGAACTTTAATATTGAAAGAATAGCTTAAAAATAAATGGCTAATCACAGCAATGGTGTGGAGAATAGAGTAGAGGTGATGTTGGAAGCCAATGAAGTGGGAGTATTGGGAGCATCCACAAGTCAGTTTCTGTGATATGATACTTGTCAAATGTCACGTTGCCTAGTTTTCATTTTTCCTGACAATTTTCTAAACGTTGTTATCTAGTCTTTTTGATAATTCTTTGAGCAGCTAGATATCCTTCCAATAAGTTCCTTTTTTGCTTAAGTGAGTTACAATACATTTCTCTTGTTTCCCAACCAGCACCCAAACTGACATGGAGGAAAAAGCATGTGAGTTGCTGAGAAACTAAATAAATGGCAATATGTGAGTGCTGAAAATTGATTTTATCTCACATCATGTAGCCTACTCAAACAAAAAGTAATTTCACAATATAACTGCATGTTATGTACCAAGGAAACAAAAATATGGGGAAAGGAGTATAATTCTAGGAACAAGAATTTATATGAAGGACACAGACAGAAGATGTAGGCTCTAGAATAGACTGAGGAACAGATTCACCAAAGAACAAAGGTAATTTTAATTACTAATCAGGGGGAGAAGTTAGAGTAGAAGCAGGAGGGCTTTGACTGTAAATTTATATCAAGAATGAATCAATGTTTCACAAATTTGCTTGAGTATAGAATTATTTGGGAGCCTTATAAAATTATGTTTACAAGACCCTCCATTGTAGATTCTGGTGTATTAGTGTTAGGATGGGTCTAAGAATATCTATACTTTTATCTAAGTCCCTAGATAATCTCACAATCCAAAATGCCTGGGGCAATTTTGGACTAAAAATAGTGTTGTATGAATAAGAGTGCTAATTATCAACAGATGTTTGAAACTCAGATAATTATGATTTAAAGGCTACATTTACTTGTAATAACACAATCATGCTTTTGAAAAGTTTTAAAATGAGATTGTTTTGAAAAAGTCACCCAATTTCGGAATGTTATCCTCAGCTCAATAAACTGGAGAGATGTAAGTTATTTTATTATGTTGCTTGCAAGTAGCTTGGACTTAAAAGTGCAGAAAGGGAGAGCTGATTGTCTGCGGCATCCTGAAACAGTCATACATTGCTTTCAAATTCAGTTGGCAAGGATTCAGTCAGAAACATCTGCAAGAATTTAGCACTGTGCCATGTATTCACTCATCTTTCTACCTGTTACTCTAATTACCACACTATAAAATTTTTATTTTTATTCTATCTCCGTCTGATGCTGCTGGAAGATTATAGAGTAAACACAGCAGGGAAAAGGAGTCTAAGATAAGAAAGAGAAGGAGAATAAGGCAGGAAAACAGAGAAAATAAACTTGGAAGCTATGTGTCATCATGTATAGAATAACAAACAGACCCTCCACATCCTATGGTTTCTGCTTCCAACATAGTCTCAAAAGTCATGGAAATTACGTTGAAGTTGCTTAATATATTTGGCAGGACAGTATAGTGTCAAGTAACGAACTGGGTCAGTGTACATATTAAGAGAGGGGAGATAAATTTATTATAAGGCTACATGCACTTCTACACATTTCCTTCATTTCCTGCTCATTTGTTTTTTTTTTAAGCTATATTGCAAGCAGAAGATAGTCTGAGATGTCTTATATTCAGTTTTTCCTGAATTTGAAAATCTTTGTGTCAGGTTGAGCCATATTTCCTTCTGAGATACAACTTGCACTGTTGAGGAGGTAGGCTATTTTATACGCATATGATTTGGGAGGGTATATTGTAAAATCCTTTGGAAGAAGGAACTGACAAAAGGAAGAAAAAAGGAGGGATAGTTGTGAAAGAGGCCAATACCCTAAATGGTAACTTAGCTCATGACCTCATAAATTTATGTCTTAGGTTCTACATTGTTTTTGGAGTCTCAGTTTTCCAATATATTATTTTTAAAATACAACCAAAAGGAAAACCCAATATAAACTTCTTCAAGTGAATTGGAACTTGAAGTTATGCTACTCAAAATGCACAGTTTAGTGAAACTGGTCCTAGATGCTCCAGTGTGTCCCTAGTACCCTCTCCTTTGGTGTTAAGGCTGATATATTAATCAAATAAGGTATCATGTGCATTGTCAGCATGCAGTGACAAATAGTAGTTCACAATTGTGTTCTCCAGACTAGAAGCTCACGTGAAAGGTAGAATCTGCTCTCTCTATACATCAACCAAGGAGCACAGCAGAGACTGTGTCTCATAGCTTCTGATTGGGTTACATGACCTGTTTTACATGTGGTCATGGTTATTCTGAGGATCTAATACTGGGTCATATTTCTATTCCTGAAGCCACAGGTGAAACTGACTTTACATGAAAAATATGGAAGAGAATTGGAAACAAATGGTAACAAAGTAAATTTGATGTTACATTACCATAAAAATAAGGAAATGTTGTTGGGCTTATGGAAAACCCACAGAAACTATTAGTATATTTACAAATTTATTCCAGGAGTTATTTAGATAGTTGGGTAATGTTTTCGGTCCTCCAGCTTAGCATCATATTATCTAGAGCATGCTAAAGTACCCTAAAGTACACAGGAAAGTTAATTACAGGTTTTTGAAAGTACCCATGCCATCCTCCGTTATAAGTAATAGTTAACAGATGGATCTCTTTCTTTTACTTTATCATCATTAAAAAAAACTTACATGATTAAGCAGTTCATTTTATTTCCAAATGCTTCCATAATAAATATTTATTTCCAAATGTTGCCAAAATCTTGCAATTAATGATTAAAATGTTTATCCTAAGAATGAGTCCCAGTAGTAAAATGCCGTTAATCACAGGTTTTAACACCAAATATTTGGGCATAGTTTCTTTAAAACATCCAAATTGAAAAAGTTAAGTGTTTTTATACAATTAAGCTATTTTTTTTTGTTTTAAATAACTCTGTAGCCAAATAATGCTCTGGTATTGACTGTTCTTTTAGTCAATTTGGTTCCCAAAGATTTATCTTTACTTATTAAGAATATTAATATTTTAAGGGTATATTTAAAGTGAGTTATTTATACTCCAAGTACAAATTTACTATTTTGATAGTTTGAAATGCACTCAAAATTAAGGGCCATTTACTATTAAAACAAAGGAAAATGAGGGTCTTGATTAAACTTAAATATGTTAGTACTCTTAGTTGCAAGTAATAGAAAGCCTTCTTAAAGTAGCTTAAGAAATAAGGGAAATACAGTAAATCCCAGACTCCAAGGAAAGTTTAACGACCACACTGTGCAGAAAAGGAGGCGTGTCTCAGAAACCATGACTTGTATACTACCATGACTTTCTCCTAAAGATTTTTCTTGTTTGTTTAGATCAGTTTCTTTTGTTGTGTTAAGGTTTGCTTTACACCTAAGTCAAGAGAGATACCAAAAACTCCAAGTTTTATCTTTTGTTCTTTTTCCAGTGAAAAATATTACTTTCGATATTACTCTACTTCCAAGTTCTGAATCCAATTGAATCAATTTTATTAACAAGGCAGTTCCTTTATTAAACTTATGGAGGGAATGGAACAGTTCAAGAAAAGGCGCTCAGGGGCAAGACACAGACCTACTAGAGAATGGACTTGAGGATATGGGGAGGGGGAAGGGTAAGCTGGGACAAAGTGGGAGAGTGGCATGGACATACATACACTACCAAATGTAAAATAGATCGCTAGTGGGAAGCAGACGCAGAGCTCTGTGCTTTGTGACCACCTAGAGGGGTGGATAGGGAGGGTGGGAGGGAGGGAGACGCAAGAGGGAAGAGATATGGGGACATATGTATATGTATAACTGATTCACTTTGTTATAAAGCAGAAATTAACACACCATTGTAAAGCAATTATACTCCAATAAAGATGTTATAAATAAATAAATAAATAAATAAATAAATAAAATGAAAGTGTAACTAAAAAAAGAAAAAGGCACTCAGTGCTGAATGTTACAGATCTTACATTAATAATTTAAGGTGGCATACAGCTCATTTTTACCACTTCCTATATTATCCTTACTTATAAATAATATGTATGAAATAAATGAATGAACTCTTTAAGGCTACCATGGTTCTACTCAGCTATTTCCTTTTAAACCTGCTTCTGTAGATTAAGGAAAATGTATTGGAATCCAAAGATTCTAATCAATCAAATTAAATTTAAAAAGCTAAACAAGATGAAACCCAATAGCATTTTAAAAAAAATGTTCTTAATTTTATTTATTTATCTTTTTGGTTGCGTTGGGTCTTCGTTGCTGCATGGGCTTTCTCTAGTTGCTCTTTGTTGCAGAGCATGGGCTCTAGGCATGCAGGCTTCAGTAGTTGCAGCACGTGAGCTCAGCAGTTGTGGCTCACGGGCTCTAGAGAGCAGGCTCAGTAGTTGTGGTGCACAGGCTTAGTTGCTCTGCGACATGTGGGATCTTCCCGAACCAGGGATTGAACCCGTGTCCCCTGCATTGGCAGGCGGATTCTTAACCACTGGACCACCAGGGAAGTCCCCCAACAGCATTTTATTTAACTTGAATCTCCTATATTATTTACTCAATTTTTCTATTATGTTTGTCTACCTCGAATGTGTAAATTAAACAACTGAATTTCTTGTTTGTTTTTTTTTGGCCAAGAAATCTAGGCAAAATCTCAGATTGGTAAAGGGAAATATTGAAAGTATTCAACAACTAATTGGTCATACTGGTAGTTTTCCCATGCAAAGTTATCACCTAAATGTTTTCTGTTTAGCACTGAAAATCACACCTCCTATGGTTCACATTTATGTTTCATCTAAGAACAGGTGGAAGAAGTCTGTATGCCAAGAAGCCTCCCATGGTATTCACAGTTTGAAAGCTTGAACTGGAAGGGGATCATTTGACTTGTAAACAGTTTTACTTTTATATAATTGACATGAAACTGGCAATACATCACATAGGTATGTCATAGAATATTTCCCTTCACACAGTACAATGTTCTAAGAACTGCTAGCAAATCATGCTTTTTAGTCTGTAACTCAGAATTTTTTTAAAATAAAAGAATACACTGTTAGTGATCAAGCATAAAATATGTATTTTCTCAATCAGTAAATACATGGGATCTTACTATACTCAGCTTAAAATTAATCAGATGGATGGTTTCCTTTACACTTTCAGAGTGGTTTTTGGTACTAAATGTACATCAAAGAAGTTATTTTGATAAAGGCTTATGTGGAATTATCATTTGAATAAACTATTTCTAAGCCTATTCTATTTCAGTATTTCTACACTGTTTTCCATATAACAGTGTGGATGCAAATAGTCTCTTAGTAGACAGTAGAATCAAAATAATTTTTATGTCTTTTTCTAGAACCTGGTCTTGGGCTCCTTATGGGAGGTAGGAATATTATTTCCAGGTACAGAGATATTGTAACTGGAGCTATGATTGGTAGAGAAAAATAAAATGATAGTCTTATGTTCTTTAAAAACTTCACTCAACAAAATATTAACTAATCAACTCCAATAATGTATAAACAGAATTATACAACATGTAATTAAAAAGATTATTACAGGGAGGTACAAGGGTTAGAGTCAGAGAAGCAGAGGCCAGAGAGGGAGAATGTCAGGGAGGGAGATACCCATGGCCATACCAGGATAAGAAACCAGGAGGTTATCAGTCACAGACCTCATTGGCAAACCCCAGACCAGGGAAACAGATTACTCATGCCTATTCTCTCCCCATCACAATGGAGAACAGTGAGGACTCAGAGGATTCATGCTGCTCTACATGACCCTTGCATTGGCTGGTATGAGAAGACATTAGCCCATTTCCCACACACCTCTGTGCCCACATAACATGTGAGGTAAGAGGAAGAGGAAGATAGAATCAGTCCAGAATAGAATTTAACCACTGAAATAAGAAAATAAGTATTTAAAAGTGGCTGTTTTAAAATTGAACATTTTTGTTTTATGTCCTACACCTTTTATGCCCTTCCTCAACTATTCTTAAGTATCCAGAAGAAGTTTATGAAGAAGACTGAATCAATTTTAGAAAATCAAGTTGCCATATTCTATGCTCATCAGAAAAAAAATTAAAATCAATAAAAGGGCTATATTATGTCAAGGAAATAACTCAGAAAAGGACAAAATGATAAAAATATCGATTCAAAGTATTTAGTGCTCACTATGTACCAAAAAGAATATAAGATGAATAAACAGTCGACTAGTTCAATATTTTGAAAAAAACATGTTCTAAAAAGTGCAAGTAAGGAAACAACAACAAAAAAAAGAAAAAAATTCCCCAAAATAATAAAAAATTCCAAGATCTTAAAAAGGACAAAAGTTTTCAAATTGGGAGAAGTATGAGTTGTCAAACAGGATAAATAAAAAGATCTACATCTAGAAAAACCATTGTGAAATACCAGAACAGCCAAGAAATATGCATAGCCTAAATTTGTTTTTCATAGAGAAAATGGGTAACCTACAAAGTTGTAAAATTTGAATGATTAAACTTCTCATCAATAATACTAGGGCTGAGAGCTTCCCTGGTGGCGCAGTGGTTGAGAGTCTGCCTGCCGATGCAGGGGACATGGGTTCGTGCCCCGGTCCGGGAGGATCCCACATGCCACGGAGTGGCTGGGCCCGTGAGCCATGGCCGCTGAGCCTGTGCCTCCGGAGCCTGTGCTCCGCAATGGGAGAGGCCACAACACTGAGAGGCCCACGTACAGCAAAAAAACAAAACAAAACAAAACAAAATAATAATAATAATAATAGGGCTGAATAAATATATACGTTCACACTTGAAAGGATTTGGAAGTTTAACTTCAATATATTCTTAAAAATACATTAGAGTTAATGTACACAGACAACTATGTACATTAGGGAAATGCACATAGGGAAGAAATGAAGGACAGGAAGATATGAGACAAAGGAAACAGTGTCTCCAATATAGGAAGCAGTGGGGGTTTGCAGGATGACAGATTTTCAGCAGCCTAATGAGCATTCTGCCCATGCTGGAGCAATAAGATTAAGGGTTCCAGGAGAGAAGAGAGAGAGAGAGAGAGAGAGAGAGAGAGAGAGAGAGAGAGAGTGTGTGTGTGTGTGTGTGTGTGTGTGTGTGTGTGTGTTTAAAGACAGGATGGGTAGTCAAGATGCCATCTAGTCCATAGTATGAGAGGCAGTTTGAAAGAAAGTAAGATAAGATAAAAAACAGTATGAAAAAACAACACATGCATATAGCAACTTGAAATTTCAAGGGGAAAATACATGGTCCCAACATGAAGAAAACATTCCATACTGGAAAACAAAATGAAGGGTTCTAAGCCACAGTCAGAACAGAGAAAAAGTGGAAGGTGATAGGGATTAGGCAAAGAAGGAAACTCTTCTCCCAACAATAAAAGAGCAAAATCAGTTAAAACAAATCAGGAACAAACACAAACTGTGTAAGAAAAATCATACATCAAATGTGAAACAAATCAATATGTATCATGATTTGGATAAATTAGTGGAGACTAAGGAAAAAAACCATCTGAATTTAATGCTAGAAATACCCTCATCTGATAGGCACCAGGCTCATTGCACTGGAAGTGTTGAGAATAAAATATAATCAAAGAAACACTTAACACGGCAGGAAATGATATTTATTTCAGAATAAGAATGAAAACTCTTACTTACTTTTAGATGCAACATATAACAAATAACAAACCCATAGTGTGGTCATTGCAGGACAAATGCTATTACTTTTGAGAATATTTTCATGGGTGAGGCTGACTGGAGATAGAGAATGATTAAGATGGAGTTGGGGTGCAAGATGTTCATTGGAATCAAAACCTATGATATTTAGGAGGAGGAAATATTTATGCTTAGAACTTTGGTGTCTTTTATGGGTAGCAAAAACTGCAATGTTAAGTCTGAGACTTTATTAAAGTGCAATACCATAAATAGAAATAGGTCAGTGAAGAATATAGATCATAGCTCTAACATTTTGAATATTCTTCAGAGCTTTCTACTTTGAACTGAGCCTACGTTCAATAAATACCGTTGAACTGAAGTATAGTACAGCTACTTTGAAGGAACTAAGACATACAATTATTTCCATACTGATGACTACACATTTACTTAAGGACTTTAAGTAATACTTTGCGAATGGTTACTATGACACTTACTCCTATTGTGATTTTGGTATCTATTGAAGCTGCTGTCTTGTAAAGGAAAACTTCAGGTTATGTTTAATTTTAAATAGTATCATCAAGGATCATTATAAAAAGTGTTGCACTCACTTAGGGTAATGACCTCAAGCTTTACACATGTTGAGGTCATTACCCTAAGTGAAATAAGCCAATCATAGAAAGGTAAATACTGCATTATCCCACTTATATGAGGTATCTAATATGGTCAAATTCATAAAATCAAGGAGTTCTGATGGTTTCCAGGGGCTGTGGGGTTGGGGGGAGACATGGAGAGTTACTAATCAATGGGAATAAAATTTCAGTTAAACAAAATGAAAAAATAAAGTGTTGAAATCTACATTTCTCTCTAGGTACTTCTTTCCCTATTTCTATTTTCTCCCCAAAACACAAAAATAAAACAAAGAAAAAAATCTTAAATTTGTCCTACCATTTAACTAATTTTGTTTGCCAAATGCAAAAGCCAGAGCCATTTTTTTTTCTCCATCTTATCAGCAGCATTTAACTCTCTGTACCATTTACTCCTTCATCAAACGCTCCTACTCTTTGCTTCCAAGAATTTACATTTACCTCATTGGCTGTTACTTCCCAGTCTTCTTTGCTGGATCCTGCACTGTTGGATCAAACTGTATTTGGGATTCTTTGGGCTTAGTCTTGAGCCTCATTAACCCCTTAATTTCTCTAACTTACGCAAAATGAACTCATCGAGTGTTACAGTTTAAATATTATCAACATATTAATGACTTCCTAATTTAAATGTCCAGGTCTCACCTCATCTGTAAATTCAAATAAAAATTTCCTAATACTAGTTAAAATTTTCACTTTCAAGTCCAGTAGCCATCATTAATGAGTTCAAAACAGAACTTCTTTAATTCAAATCTGTTCCCATCTGTTTTCTGTCTTAGTAAATTGTATTACCATCCAAATAACTATTAAAGGCAAAATTAGAATTCCAACTGACCATCCTACATTCAGCTAATCAAATCATCAGCTAAGTTTGATAACATTTACCTTCAAAGCAAAGAACAAATTTCCATTCACTTTTCTTCAATCCATTTCTATTATCCTAATCCAATCCAATCCAATCCAATCCAATCCAATCCAATATAAACCAATCTACCATCATTTCTTACCTGATATTACCATTCATATGACCTTCCCAGCTCCATCCTTGCTCTGTAGTCACATTGATTTTTATTAAAATAAAAATATTTTATTTTCCAATATACAACTATTGAATGACTTTCCATTATCCTTACAAGAAACCCCAAATTCTTAGCCCTTGCCTACAATGCCCATCATGACCTGCCCTTGCCTTCTTTACTGGCTTTAAGCTACCCTGGCATACATTTCCTTAAGCTTCTGCCATACTGGCATCCTTTTAGCTTCTTTGAATATACAAAACTTACTTCTTAGTGTTTTTTTCTGGAATATTCTTGCTTTAAATCCCAACCTAATTCTCTTGTTCTGATTACACATGTCTCCAAAGACTGTTCTTTCTATTTTTTGTTGGCTTCTACTGCTTTCCCCTAGAACGTAGGATCCATAGGTTCTGGGACTTTTAATAATGGAGACAATTTTGAGTTTCTATTGTTGAGAGTAGTTGGAGGCCGAAGATCAACATTCAATAACTCATATATACACTAATATGTATAAAATAGATAACTAATAAGAACCTGCAGTATAAAAAAAAATAAAATTCAAATAAAAAAATTCAATAACTCACTGCTGAATGGTAAATAATTTTACCTGATTTTGAAACATTAAATGATGCTGTGCCTTCTTGACTATTAAACTGAAGAAAATATTACATGTTGCATTAGGACTTGACTTATCAAATATAATATTTTTCGAATATTGAAAAAAAAGGCATGGTTTCTTTTAGAAAGGTGTTGTTTTACAGTCTGAAGATACATAAAGAAAGAGGGAGTAGCACTGACAGATGCTGAACTTAATGGCCCTCCTTTTGTAACAGAAGAGAATGCAAAGCTCCATAACAGAGTGTGATTTGGGAAGTAACCAACAGACACAGTGTGAGGTTTTTTTATGAGAAAAGTATCTGAGATGTTAAAACCTCTCTGTGGGACTGGCTCTCTTCTTCCAAACCCTACGATGGAAAAAGCACTCTTTTGAAGCTCTTATCTTTTCAGTTTGGCCAGCATGGTTGCAAAAAAAGAAAGATGTTTCCAGCCTCTTGGATTATCCAGGGAAGTTATTTCTCAGCTTTCTGGAAGAAGTTGAAGGCAGTGGAAATGTTACAACCCTGAAAGCTAACCCAGACCTCCATGACTGAAATAACGCAGATGCAAAAATACTTTTCTAAAACAGGTTGTACCAATTGGCGTTGCAGCTTTAAAATTCCACTGGGGGGAGAGCTCAGTCTTGCTGATTTAATTACTAGGCTTTGACTGACCTTATTTGTTTAGATTTTGCTGTACTGAGTGCTGCTGTGGAATCCTGCTTAAATTTATTTAGTGGTATTGAAAGAAAAAAATGATGGAACTATATCTGTTAAAAATAACAATAACAAAGAAGAGACTTGTACAGCTAAGAAATATCTTATTTTGGAAAGACCACTTAAAAAAACATTCCCAGATGCTTGTCTGGTCATACAAGCCAAATGAAGAGAATTGTTGGTAGTTAAAAAGTAATTCACTGAAGTGAGTGCAGCTGTAGCATTGGCTTTACTGCCAGACTCAGTGTGATCTATAGAAGCAAATCCTAATTGTTTCAAGTGAAAAAAAAATTCTTTACTCATGAAAATAAGTCTGAAATGTTTATTTCATGTATAAAAAAACACTGGTGAATTTTTAGCAATGAAATTGTAAAGAAGAAAGAAGAGTTTGCCAATCTGGCAAATATTAGCCTTATATATATGTGCAGCTGAACAGTTATTTACAAATTATTCTAAAATAAGCATGTGAATATTGAAAAGCCATTTTTATTCCCTATTGTATCTCTTGAGTTTAAATGGCTTGAAAATAGGGAGTTTGAAAAAGGAAAAAAAAAAGAGCATTTAAATTATTTATTTATTGATAATACTTTAAAACTTGGTATTGAAATATCATTGAAGCTATGAATATTTTATTCACCTTCTTTAGGCATTTTCTTTACCAAGGATTGTTTCCACACCCTTCAAAGCAAAGGTTTCTATGTGGTGAGTACTTTCCATACCCGCTGAGGGTAAATGTTACCTTTAGTCTGTACCTCCCAGATTTCTTTGGGCTATTACTTGCTTTATCTTATCGCACTTTAAACATTTTTTTTTTCCTATTTTGGTACTTAACCTAATTTTGAAACTACTTATTTTAATTTTTTTTCTCCTCCAAGAGACTACTATTTTTTGCAAGTCAAAGCAGGAAACATTTTCACCTTAGTTGTATATGCCTCAAGTTCACACATCACTTTAAGTGCAGAGAGGAGTCCTACTACCTAGTAGAGCACTGGTTATGTAAAATGAGTGAAGAAAGAAGTGATAAGTTTTATATAAATTCCTAGAATTTATTTTTGTTTTTATTATCAGATATTTTACTTAAATATATTAGTATTTTTGGATGCATAAGAAATATTGGTACAGGGGTTATATTTATTAATCAAAGTTGATTACCTGCAATAAAGATGGTTTATTGCTGTACCTTAATTTACTAAATAAATATAGGGAGTCTAACAGACTTACATTCAAACTATATAATAGATTCATTGGGAAACTGCACTAACCACAATTTACTTTATAACAAAGTTGTTAGAATTCAGATATTCTAAGAGGTGAAGAATAGACTTATTCACTGTCAGAGTATATATATATATGCTTATATATATGAAATTTTTAGGTATCTTAACTGTAAAGAACTATCTCCTGAACTGTTCATAAATTTCATGTTGAATCATTAAGCTAAATTATTTTTTAAAAACTTCTGTATTTAAAATGTAGAATATTAAAAAGAGGAATTTAAAGCTTTTAGGGGTTTTAATATCTATTGTAGTTTTAAAAGTTACTAAAAAAACCCCCCTAAAACTGTACATGGAAATAGTATAAGTTGTTGGAGGTATGAAGGAGTTACAAAGAAGCACACTGGAAATCCTAAATTAAAAATTAAAACACATTTTTCATTTAATAAATATGTTTTGGGGCACTCTATGTATCAATTACTGAGAATACAAAACATATTTAGCCTTTGTTTTCACAGTTTACCCAGTAGTGTGGGTGGGGCAAGAACAATAAACATGAATGGATGAATGAATAAATGAATGAATGAATGAATATCAGGTAGTGATATGTGAATGAAGAGAAATGAAGCAAGTCAAAGAGAAAATGGCAACTGGGAGTCAACTGATAAGGGTCCATCTGAGCAGAGACTTGAAGTGTGGGAGCAAATTATTTGGGTAGCTGAGGGAAGAGTGTTTGGGGCAGAGGGAACAGTTTGGCAAAGGCACTGTGGCAGTACATCCCTGGATTTTTCCATAAACACAAGGTGGCCTGTGCACCTGAAATAAAATGAGTGAGATGGAGACTAATGGACTACCAGATCAGAGAAGTGGTCTTGCACAACATCAGGCAGGGCTGTCTATCTTATGAAGGTATATTTGACTTTCATTCTGAATAAAGTGTGAAGCCACTAGATGGTTTGGAGTCAAGGAAAATGTCTAATTGTTTTAAAAAGAACATCTGTCTAGCTTTATTAAGAATGAAATATAGAAGGACAAAGATGGAAGCAGTGAGACTGGAAGCAGTAAAACGGGTGACCAAAGTTTGATAGTTAGCTGGAATGCCCTAGTGTGACCATACCTGCTGTTTATGACAACTGTCTTTTAGCACTTGCCTCTCTTAGATTTATTGTGTTTGAGATCATAAGGTCATAACTTTTAGAATTCCTACATTAAAATTTTGAAAGCTATCAGCTGGTTTTTGTTGAGTAAAGTATACGCTGTATGAAAGTTCAGATTTCTTTGAATTTCTTTCACATTTCTTTGAAATTCTTTCACATTTCTTATTTCTTTTATTTTTGGTATTGTTTCTGAACTACTATCTCTTCATCTTCTCAACATGACAATTTATACAAATACATATATGACAGTCAGGACAAAATAGTGGAGTAGGAAAATCCTGGGCTCACTTCCTCCCATGGACACACTAAATTTACAGCTACATATAGAGCAGCAATCTCTGAGAATGACCTGAAAACTAACAGAAAAGATTTTCCACAACTGAGTGAAAAGAAAAAGCCAGATTGAGACAGGTAGGAGGGGCGGAGATGCAGTTTGGCTGGGACCGATATTCCTAGCATCCAAATTGGAAAGGAATAAATAAAACTGTCACTCTTTGCAGATGATATGATACTAAGTGTAGAAAACCCTAAAGACTCCACCAAAAAACTATCAGAACTAATAAATGAATTCAATAAATTTTCAGGATACAAAATTAATATACTGAAATCTGTTGCATTTCTATACACTAATAGTGATCTATCACAAAGAGAAATTAAGAAAACAATTCCACTTACAATAAAACTAAAAAGAACAAAGTACCTAAGAATAAATTTAACCAAGAAGGTGAAAGACCTGAACTCTGAAAACTATAGGATATTTAGGAAATAAATTGAAGAGGACACAAATAAGTGAAAAGATATAACATGCTTATGGGTTGGAAGAATCAATATGGCTAAAATGTCCATGCTACCCAAAGCAATCTACAGATTCATTGTAAATCCTATCAAAATACCAATGGCATTTCTCACAGAACTAGAACAAATAATCCTAAAATATGTATAGAACTACAAAAGACTCCAAATAGCCAAATCAATCTTAAGAAAGAAGAACAAAGTTAGGGGTATCATACGTTCTGATTTCAAACTATACTACAAAGCTACAGGAATCAAAATAGCATGGTACTGTCACAAAAACAGAAATATAGATCAATGGAACAGAATAGAGATCCCTGAAAGAAACCCATGCTTACATGGTCAACTAAACTATGACCAAAAAGGCAAGACTATACAATGATAAAAAGACAGCCTCTTCAATAAATTATGTTGAGAACACAGAACAGCCACATGCAAAAGAAGAAAACTGGGCCACTTTCTTACACCATATACAAAAATAAGCTAAAATGGATTAAAGACTTAAAGGTAAGACCTGAAACCATAAAACTCCTAAAAAAAATATAGGTGATATGCTCTTTAACATTGGTCTTATGAATACTTCTTTAGACTGGTATCCTCAGGCAAGGTCAACAAAAACAAAAATAAAGGAGACTACATCAAAATAAAAAGCTTTTGCATGGTAATGGAAGCCATCAAGAAAATGAAAAAGCAACTTACTCAATGAAGAAAACATTTGGAAATCATATATCTGATAAGGGGTTAATATCCAAAATACATAAAGAAATCATACAAATTAATAACAAAAAAACCCAAACAATCTCATTAAGAAATGGGCAGAGGACCTGAATAAACATTTTTCTAAAGACAGCCTACAAATGGCCAACAGGTACATGAAAAGATATGCAACATCATTTTCATCAGGGAAATGCAAATCAAAACCACAATGAGATATCACCTCATACCTGTAAGAATGGCTATGATACTAAAGACATGTGTTGGCAAGGATGTGGAGAAAAGGGAACACTTGTGTGCTGTTTCTGAGAATGTAAATTGGTGCAGCCACTATAGAAAACAGTATGAAGGTTCCTCAAAAAATTAATGATTGGAGTACCATATGATCATGCAATTCCAATTCTGGGTATTTACCTGAAGAAAACAAAAACATGAACCTGATAAGATGTGTGTACCCCTATGTTCACTGCAGCACGATTTACAACAGCCAAGATATGGAAGCAGCCTAAGTGCCTATTGATGGATAAATATACAATGAAATATTATATTTTATGGCTGAGTATAATCAGCCATAAAAAAAAAGAATGAAATCATGCCATTTGTGAAAACCTGGATGGATCTAGATGGTATTATGCTAAGTGAACTAAGTCAGACAAAGACAAATACTATATGATTTCACTTTTATGTGGAATCTAAAAAATAAAACAAGCAAACAAACAAGACAAAAAATGTCTCATAGATACAGAGAACAAACATGTGGTTTCCAGTGGGGAGAGGTGTGAAGAACTGGGTGAAACAGGTGAAGGGGATTAAGAGTTACAAACTTAATAAGTCATGGAGATGTAATACAGAGCAAAACGAATATAGCCAATAACACTGTAGTAATTGTGTATGGTGACATACAGTTACCAGACTTATCACTGTGATCATTTTGTAATGTATTTAAATGTCAAATCACTATGTCGTACACCTGAAACTAACGTAATATTGTATATTAGCTATACTTAAAATTTAAAATATGTGTAGTTTTCCTCTAATATTCATGTACTATGTGTCAGGCACTATACATAAACTACAACAAGCCTGTCAGGCAGGTGTTATCCATTCTCTTTTTAATGATGCAAAATGAAGCACTTAGAAGTTAATCAATCTGCCTAATTTTCTATTATTGAAACAGCAGATTTGACATTCAGACCCAGGTCTGTTTACTACCAGGCTTTGCTACTTTTTCCCTGAGTTCAGTGGAAGTTCCTTGCAGTTGTGGCCTATTGATACAGCAGAATGTAAGCAGAAGACATAGTAATTCTGAAATGCAAAATCATTTCCAAAATAAAAAGATTTAAGAACCCCAAAGTTATGCTTTGACTCAACATATATTTACTGAAAATTCACTTCTATACCACTCAATTGTTTTCTAGCATAATGCTATCTATAAAACACATACATGGAAATTAGAAATAATCTAGCCTATGCTGTAATTTTCACAGCAGGAAACTAGACAAAAGAATTGATCAAATTATTTTTTTTTAAATATTGACAAATGGTGGCATGTTTCATATACAAAATTCCCCCAAAGTACTGCTTATTACTTATGTTTTCTATCTCAGCCACCTGTCATAGGCTGTACATAAGAAATAACCCACTTTCAAATTTGCACATTGTAAAAAAAAAAAAAATTGCACATTGTATCAACTTTTTCTCTATGTAGTAGGAATTATGTGATTGTTGCTAGTCAAAATTACTTTTGAGATATTGCAGTCTTTCTTTTGGTATAACAATGAATATATCCAGTTTCTGGCACTTAATGAGAAAGAAATTTAAGACTAACCAACTATTTGCTTGTACAGTTCATTTCTGTGAAGAATAGTCTGTAAAGCCTTGTAAATCCACAAAAATAAAAACTCCTAGTAATTTATCCAGCTATTTTTATATTTCTGATACACTGGAATGACCAAAAGATGTATTTTTTCAATTTATTTGTTGAAAAACATTGTTGGATGTTTAATTGAATTACCATTTTTCAAATTATTAATAAATGAGTTATAAAAAAAGATGTAATTGCAGGAAAATATAGTTTTTTTTCTCTAAGAAAAATGTTGCCTTTTTACATTAGCTTAGTAGGTTGGAAGTAACATGCATTTTAAAGTATGGTAAATATGACTTGCCTGAGAAGTAGTCAATGAAATAAGTGGTATCCTGGGGTAATTTCAAAGAACAACTCTTCTAAAAATCAGTAAATACTGTTGATGCTTACCTTGGAATTTTCCTTTAGATTTTTGTTTTATTTTTTGACATCTTTATTGGAGTATAATTGCTTTTCAATGTTGTGTTAGTTTCTGCTGTATAACAAAGTGAATCAGCTATATGTATACATATATCCCTATATCCCCTCCCTCTTGCGTCTCCTTCCCAAAAGTTATACATTGTCTGACTGTAGGAAATGTAACCACAGTTCCTTAGAATTGTTAAAACATTCTTTTAAATTACCTCTACACATTTTTGAGCATTTATTCAAAATACATGCTAATGGGTATCTTTCTAAGATATCAAGTTATATTAAGATGTTTAAAATGTTTACTTTCTTTTAGAAAAGGTGATAAACCTTTCGATGAATCACTTGCAATTAAAATAGTTTTCTAAAAGAAGCCTTCCCTAAGTCCGAAATATATTTGAAAAATAAAATGCATATTAACCTGTCATACGTATAGTACATATAGTCATTCACGTTTTCAAGTATTCCTTTATAGTGTCCATGGGGATATTTGGAAGGAGAGTGTTCCAGACAAGAAGAACAAGTGAAAACCCCAACAGGACTTTGACCGCGTTTATTTGCAGCCCATTGAGAAAGGGGCAGAGCAATGTGAAATGAGGTCGGAGAAATTGTGAGACACTACAGATCTTATATTCTATATAAAAGACATTGGAATATCTGTGGATGGAGATGGAAAGCATTGGAAAGCTTGAGCAGAGAAATGATGGGATCTGAATTGCATTTTAATGAGTACACTGAATTATTCACTGAAAAAAAATGAATGTCAGACATTTCAGATCAGAAAGGGACTTGTCCTTTTAAAGAATGGAATTGAAAAACTAAAACATTTCTCAGGTTTCAGTGACATTCATAATTCGGAGAAAAATTCAATCTTTAAAATATTTTCCAGCACCTGACTTGGTAAGTGAAAACTACGTGTATTTTTTGGAAGAATAATTAACATATAATATTATGTTATTTTCATGTGTACATCATTACCCCCAACTCAAACCACTGCCAACTCTACCTTCATTGTGACAAATCAGATGAAAATTAGAAAACAAACAAACAAAAACAAATTTCAGTAAAACTGTTTACTAGTTTTTCTTATAGGGACTTGGGGATAGAAACTGGTTTCAACCCAAAAGGAGCTAGCTAGTACGTTTGCTTTTTTATTCTGCCACTTGATGAACCTAGCAACTTGATGAAGGCGAGGACTTTATCATGAGTCAATACATATTTTAACATACAAAATAATTTATAATTGTGGGTAGGGACATTTTGGCTTCCTAGATGCTTATAGATATTTTATCTTCTTGTGGGTAGGTAAGGATAGACTGAATAGAAGGCTGGGACAGTCACACTTTAAACTTTATTGCATGTGATTAGGAAAACCATTTACAGTAATAAATCTCTACTCCAGCTTCCACTTAACAATCTATTTATGCCTTGATTCTTAGCTATCTACTATTCTTAAATTGCTGGATATTTATTCCTTGCACAGAGATATTAATCTATCTCTGGGTTTTTTGTTTCCAAAACGTACCATCTGATAAAATAATTTTCATCCTATACATAATGTAAGTCAGGAAGGAAATATACTATAATGTTAAATGGGATAACAGATAATTTCAAAGTCTTACTGCATGATATGAAATAACTATTGTGCAGTTAGGCTGGTTGAAAATTACATTTATAAAGTAGATGTTGCACAGAGTACAGTTCTTCTGTCCTAATTTACCACTGTTAATGAAAAAAAATGTGGAATTATAGAACCATATAATGTAAAGGAAATTTCAACAAACTTGTGGTACATTCTTCTGAGAGTGTACTGAAAATGAATCTTTACATTCTTATATACAACAGAGAAATAGACATTGAAAATTTTATATCTGTGGTTTTCAAAGGTCACTCACATAAATTAAATGTTTGTTTTGCATAAACACAGTGTAATATGAAGGAGAAAACATCATACTATTTCAGCATACTATTAAGTATTTCAGCATACTATTAAGCAATAAATTCATATCTAAATCCAAGGTCATCAGTCCTGTAACTAATTGAAACAAGAATAAATTCCCTGTCTACGTATTTTCAGTATTTCCTTATTATAACTCCAAATTGCTGAGAGAACATGAAAATGGCATTTCAAAGTAAAATGAAATTTATATTTTTGTTTCTATTATTGATTGAATTATTTCTTATATTTACTTAGATGCTAAATTTATTTTTTGTATGTTCTCTTGATCTCATTTCTGAGTAAAATTAAATATGCAATATTGCTTACTACAGTAGTATGGTTAAGATTACAAGATATTACAGAAATGAAAACAAAAGCTCTTTGATTTATAGTTCTTTTAAATCCCGTTTGAACATATTTCCATTCAGTTAACAAATGCAAAATTAAAAAACTGTCTCCCCCCCCCGCCAACTAGGCACAAATGGACTTTGAGAAATTTAAATGTTTTTTCAAAGGTAAAAGAAATGTTCAAAGAACTTCATTTCAGCAGCTTACATCACAAGACTTTAACAGGTTTTCCTTCCACCTCTCATTATCATCACAGGTTGTTCCACCATAAATCTACTTTCCAGCTCATTAATCTTGTTACTATATTTTTACATTGTGTGACACAAGAATTAAAGTCATTTTGATACATTTGGTCAATTAATTCAACTATGTTATACCTAAAATAATATTTGCTTTCCAAAATATACAAAATATAAGGCTTTTATCTCTTCTGGCTTCTCTAAGAAAAGCAGAGATACTATACAGACATGAAAACAAATCAAGAAGGTTTTCATTTCCTTCATTCATTCATTTATTTAATAAATATTTATTAAGACTGTATATGTGTTGAATATTATGTGAGGTATTTGGATATACTGGTGAACTAGGCATTCATTAATTTTCTCATGCTGTTTATGGCCTAATCAATAGAATTGACTGCATATTTACTCCAGGATGTGCAGTATTCTAAGAATGTCTCTGAAAACTGACAAACATTTTGAACATTTCTGAAGCTCAAGAGGAGAGATTATTGTTAGACACAACCAACCTATTGGATTCAGGATTCATGAGGAGGCCACTTGGAATAACACAGCAAATTTTAAGGGGTGATACAAATGTTATATAGTATTCTTTTCTTAATCTGTGTATCTGAGTGTGTAATTCTGCATATTGGGAACAAGACAAATTTTTAAAAGTTGGATTCAATTTAAATTATGTTCTATGAATATGACCTTTTAAGTTTTACTTAATTTTTAAATGTTATGTGTTCAACAAGTGCTAAAATATGATTGATGATTAAAGAGGCAAAGAAGACAAAATCTATTCAGGGAAGTTTTGGTTATCACACCTGGATTTTTTACTGCTTGGAAAGAAAATAAAGCAGCCAATTTCCTAATTTACATTTTCTAAATAACCAGTAATCTCAAAACTGCTTAGAAGCGGTGTTTCCCAGTTCTAGGCCTATTGACATTTTGGGCTGGATAACTCTTTGTTGAAGGGGTCTGTTCATGCATTGTAGGATGATTAGTAGTGTCTCCACACACTAGATTAAAACAGTTTACCCAGTTCACCTCCCCAATTTGTGACAACTAAAAATGTCTCCAGATCCTGCCAATTGAACCCTGCAAGGGATACAAATTGCCTTGGCTGACAACAAATGATGTAGAAAAGCTGTCTCAGCAAACCATATTTTGATAAAAGTTACTTTGATCTATGTTATCTTTTGCTTTCATAGTCTAAATAAAATTTGCAACATTTAAAAAACTTAATTTCAATGTGCATAAACTCATTCTGGATTATAAAATGGATTATTTTATTATTATAAATTGAGTATTTTAAATAATATTAAGTATAAAATGAAAAAGCCCTTTTTTTTTTAGTTTTGTTAAATAGGTAAAATTGATAAACCTTACATGAGAAACATGTAATTGCCTCATCTGTCAAATGAAGATACTGCTTTTAAAACAAATATTCATGGGAGAGCATTTTAATAATTAACACTGTTTCTAATCAAACCTACTGAAAAAATTGCAAGTGTCAAAACTTACTTGAAATACATTGATTTGTGCCTATGACTTGAGTATTTTCTCATTCAAGTATTTCTATTATTAACAAAATTTATTATTATAGACTTATATATGGCCTCAAAAAGTCCATCAAGTGTTATATTTCTTTGTTTACCCTTCCACAGTCCCTTATGTTCATGATGTTTTGTAAATGTCACAGGGAGGAATGTTGGTATTGTTGGAGCTTATAAAGTTGAGAAGAATCCTCAGTTACACTGTTGCAATTAATTGAAGTTGCTTATCATATTCTATCTAATAATTGGCCATTTAGTTTACATCTGAGAAAGTATCTCCTAAACAATATTTTTCTGTG
Source organism: Leucopleurus acutus (assembly GCF_964270905.1). NCBI lineage: Eukaryota > Metazoa > Chordata > Mammalia > Artiodactyla > Delphinidae > Leucopleurus > Leucopleurus acutus. The sequence continues at coordinate 54,148,525 of NC_139160.1, forward strand.
CAAATCAAATACACTGTCACAAATATAAATATTTTTAAACAAAAATGCTAATGAAGACCATTTTATATGTTTAGGCTTTTTCTTACATATCCCTCAATATTTCATTAATTATTTTCATTTAATTTATTTAATTACCCCTCATCCCATAAATGTAATCTTTAGTTATTCAGAGTTTCAGTGTTAATTTTTATTTGGAAATTAAGACACAATTTTAAGTTATTACTTTGAAAAGTCACTAGTCAAATTTTATATTTGAAATGAATTTACCTTCTTTTTATATTATTTATTCATTATCTTTGTTGGACATTATTTCTAAACTGTCTTCAGTTTCTTATACTTAACAGATAATTAAATATTTCAAATTAAATGCAATATTTCATGTGCAGCCTTACTAGTCTTTAGGAATTCATGTTTTTATTTCTCATTGCTAGAAATTATATATTATGATGCTAGCTATTCCTTGTACCATTTTACCATGTTTTAAGTTTCTCCTCTTAACTTGTAACACTAACTAACCATCTTAGCAGCATCCTGTAGAGACCACAAACTTATGGGTAATTTCTCATACAGACGTGAAACTTGTAGTAATATATATGTGTATTTAAGGTATTTCTACAGCCATTAAGGCTATAAATAAATACTCAATGCTACTTTTTAGTTATCCATGGTTATGTGAGACTAGCAAATGCATTTGAAAATTTCTTTTTAACCCTTTCCTTTAAAAAATTTAGCAACAAATCTTATTAATATTTTGATAATACTCTTTCTGTTTACTATGCATTATTGCCATGTTACTTTTCCAAAATTTTATGCTGACTTTGCTAATCATCTCAATATCCCCTCCTAAACAGGGAAATACTGGAACAGAACTGAAGTTTTTTGGATTATAGCACTAACCTCCAGGCAACTGAAAGGAAATGGAAAAACTGTGTGGAAACAGAGATGACAGTCTTAGGAAGGTGCCCATTCTAGGGAGATGGCGGTGAGCTGGAACAAAAGAGGCACCCCTTGGAATCTTGATGGTGAAAAATAGAAGGAATTCATAGGTCATAAGGAAACAACTATTCTCAAGCAGAAGAAACAGCCCTCTCTTCCCCAAGATAAACAGAGGTACCATCTAGTAAAGACACTGCATCTAGTAAAGAAACACTTGTTACTGGAGGTCCGGAACATTGAAATTCCATTGCTTATCTATCATGAAGGCAAAAATACAAAATCACGTCAAAATACTCAGTAAGACTGTAAGAAATCCTCACCCATAGTAGGTGGTAAGTATACATTTGTTGGTTGAACTAATCTTAATAAATATTGAGCACCTTCTGAGCTCCTTGTCAGAAAGCAGGTAAGAAAATGAGACATAACATCAAGAAAAATGGCTGTGGCCCTGTTTTCATGGAGTTTAATCTTTAGCTGATATCAGAAAAGTTAGAGAGATGGTATATGGTATCCTCTATGTGCTAGGTATATATTTTCTCTAGAAAGACTCTGAGTTGATCAGAAATTTAAGGTGATGGAAAAGCTGTTCACCACGATTATGGCCGAACAGCATTCAACAGTCAGTCTCAGGAAATTTATTGCTGTGAACAAAGAAAAAATGGAAACAATGCCTGTTTCTCCAGTTTTTACACTCCTGATCCCAAAGGTCTGTACAGTATCCCTTAGAATAGATATACTTGAAAATAAATAGAGTGCTAGCAAATCTTCTTGACCAGAAGATTGTGCTGGAACTCTGCCAATACTTACAGCTTGGTTTAGGTCAAAACATTCATAGGGGGTTCAAGGCATTATTGAAGTATGAAGGAACTACTATATGACAAGTGTTATAATCATACCTCATGACCAGGCCTTGGTCCTTTTATTGTTTGTCTCCCTCCCCTGTCATCTACTCTCAGTATCTACCCTCCAAGGTTGTTATATTCAACAAAGCTACTAATTACTGCTAATCATTATCCATTAAACTGCCTTACCATGTTCCCACAGTTAAAGGTTATTAACTCTAGAAATTAAAATATTAAAACAAGCAAGCCTTTCATAATCTTTAATAGATGATAATGTTTACAGTCTTATTAAAGAACTTTTAGCCTATAAATATCAGAATTTTTACCTCCCATCATAATACATAGTGAGATAAATTAGAAATATTCTTATAAAATTAAACTCAAACTAACCAAACTATAGTTGTGAGTAATAAGGTGAAATATTTCTTTCTATTGAGGGTCTCCTTTTATTTAGACTACTTTAACCAAGTATTGGTGGGCTATCATTTAGAATTCCTGCCATTTTATGTTCCTATTATCTATGAAAACAAGTTGTAAAATATACAAACCAGCAAGTGGAAGAAATGACATTTTGGTCTACAGAGTTTGAAAAAATGTAAAGCTAATTTCAAATCCCTATTAATCTGGTTTCAGTCATCAGTTTTCCCCCCCTTCCTCCCTTCCTCCCTTCCTCCCTTCCTTCCTCCCTTCCTTCCTTCCTTCCTTCCTTCCTTCCTTCCTTCCTTCCTTCCTTCCTTCCTTCCTTCCTTCCTTCCTTCCTTCCTTCCCTCCTCTCTCTGTCTCTCTCTCTCTCTCCTCTCTCACTCTTTCTTTTTTGTCCTAACACTTTTTCACATTCCTATGGAGATCCTGGGGTTTTTACAACCTGCCAATGCTTCAGAGAAGTCTTCTATTTCTCTCTACCCATGATATTGCTCCCTTGAAAGCCAAAGATGACTTTGCAGCTTTTGGGCTCTTCTTGAGAGAACAGAAAACTTCCCAGTGTCCAGCCTCCTTCGGTAACAAGAAGGTATATTCCCTCCTAGGATATACCACCTACTCAGAGGGAATACCAAAATGGTGGGTGGCCAAAAATCTGGTGAAAATCTGTAATAAAATTTAAATGGCTGAAAGACAATTTACCAAGTAGCTAGGTCATTATATTATAAAATTTACTTGTTTACCAAATATTACATTTTTGAAGTATAGTATTCATAAGATTTACTACTTATATAGAATATAATGGCTTTAAAAGCTTCTGAGTCTTCCTCCTGAATTGTAATTGGTCAGCTCAGACTTACAGTTTAGTTTAATTGTAATTTCTTTTCTATTTGCCTGCAGAAGTTTTACCTCACCAATTCCACTGTGAACAAAGTACAGTATACTCTGATTTTTTTCTAGACTTTGGACTTATTATGTCTTTTGGAAAGGCATCTCTTGTGAGTTTTGATTTTAAAATGTTTATGAAGGTTGAATGTCAATGCTTTATAAATCATGACATTTTCTCAATTTCAGCACATTTTGAATCCTAATTTGGAAATATAACTGAATCAATCTAATGTACAGTTTGTGTACATTGAAAAACCATGAAACGATGTTCAGTATCTGAAATATGAATACATACAAACTGGCATTCAATTCAGCTACCCCTCAGAATCACTGCTAATTGGCTGAATCAAAGCTTTAGATTTTTTAAAAACCACATTAAAATTAAAACTGAACTGAACTAAAACCTCAAAAATATTCATAGGTTCTTGAAACCATTCCATGCAGTACACTTTGCTAAAAACTTTGTAAATACTTAACAGGAACATGTCTTGTGATACTGTGCAACTTGGCAAGCATAATGAGTTGCTCTGAGTGAATTTATTAACAGTGAAATGATTTTCAAAATAAAAGGCACTTCCCCAATGGGACACTTAGCGAAGTCTCATAAATAAGCGTGGGCTTTCACACTACCACATAAATGAGGCTTGTTTCCAGTAGCTTCCTCTACCTGTCTTCAAAAAACTTCTTAGGCAAGGATTTATTTAAAAGGCCTGGTTCTTCCTTTGGATTCAAAGACATGAGGAAAATGTCTAATAAATATGGAAAACAATTACAAATTGAAATTTTAATGAGTCATTTTGCTACATCAGAATGTAATGAAATTACATTCTGAAATAATGTAAGAAGTTATACAACCACGATAATTATTTTCCTGTCAAATGACTGATGTTTGTCCTGTACCCACACTGTAAAATTATTTATTTAAAATGCTTTGGAGATAAAGAATAAGTGTGCTAGTGATTGTGTGAGCTAGTTATCCATTCTATAAAATTAAATCTGAGGAAGAGTTTAAGCATATTTATACCTTCTCTGTATTTAATTATTGCTGAAGTATATCTATTTGATATTGTTAGTGAAATATTACATATACTCTCCTTACCAAAGGTCAAAGGAAAGAGTTTAGGGAAATGACATTTGAGAGTGTGATCAAAGACCTAATCAAACATGTATTTTACATTAAATTTGTGGCTTGCTTCCTCTACTATTCAAACCATTTAAGGAAGACGGTGGACTCACCTTTTTGTATTCTTCAGATAACTTTATTAGGGACCACTGAAAGAATTTTCTTGCTTCTCTAAGACTACTTAAGTTTTCCTGAGGAAAGAAAATTAGAGTCTGGTTATGATAATGTTAATAATAGTGATAGTCACAGGGAGCTATACTACATAGGAGAGGGGCATGATCCATATTTGAGGATGAGGGATTAAAATATGATATATAACTTGGAACAAAAACTAGAATTTAAGAATGATTTGAGATCATAGAAAAGGAAAAATATTCCAGCAATGTAAAGAAATTTTAATAGATGTCTCTGAAACTAAGGCTTAGATGCTGTTTAAAACCTTTAGTGTGTTCTCTTTTATGCAAAGGGGCACACACACACACATACATACACACACAGAGTGGGAATCTGCCTTTTAAAATGCATAGATAAATAAACTCAACATTGTAACCAGAGAAAATGACCCTGTTTCTCAGTTCTAGATGATACTGAACAGATGTCTCTACAAGATAACAAATAAAAACACCTTTATATATATATATATTTTTTTCTAATTCTATAATTCAAAGTAAAAATTAACATACTTTTTGGCTCATAGCAGATGGAAACTAAAAACCTAAACAAGATCTCTCTCCTTTTAGCCTTCTTCCTTAGCCCTTCCCCACCACTGTCTTCCTCAGGCACACCATACCAGAGGATTCGACTTTAATGCATGCAATAGACGTGTTTGTGTATGCTTATGTGAAATTGTACGATATTGTTTCATGAATGTATCTGTTTACAATTTACACAAGTGACATTTTTCTATAAGTTTCCTTGTATTCTTAACTTTTGTTGCTCAACAATATGTTTTAAGAGTTATGCAGGTATGCATAACATTCTGTTATATAAGCCTACTTCACTTTAATTATTTACTCTATTTATTCTTAGTTGTCAACAACCCTCATATCCAGCAAATACTGGATTTCACTGTTAATTTCTTCTTTGTTAGTTATTCAAAAAACAAGTGTTTCATTTGATTGAACTTACAAATGGAGAGATGACCTATAGTCATTATCTCAGACAGCATTCCAATACTGACCCAGACAAAGAAATTATTGAAGCCATTGGGTAAAACACATAGATCTGTGTGCCATTTCTTTATGAAGATACCACATTTTGGATTTCTCTTTTTGTGAAATCTAGAGGTTGAGTTGCAATTTCAAGAAGAGGGTGGGACTGTATGAGACAATGACAACCCTTTAACAGATACAATTTTGGTGTTATTCTTTTTAAAAAACTTTTCCTGGGCTTCCCTGGTGGCGCAGTGGTTGAGAGTCCGCCTGCCCATGCAGGGGACGTGGGTTTGTGCCCCGGTCGGGGAGGATCCCACATGCCGCAGAGCGGCTGGGCCTGTGAGCCATGGCCGCTGAGCCTGCGCGTCCGGAGCCTGTGCTCCGCAACGGGAGAGGTTGCAACAGTGAGAGGCCCATGTACCGCAAAAAATAAATAAATAAATAAAAATTAAATAAGTAAAAAAACCCCTTTTCCTGTTTAAGCAATAAATGGTTAGAATTGTTACTTTTTAATGTCATCTTGGAAATACCATCAATTTGAACCCATGTGTATTTGTGAAGAATTATTTTGATTAGTTTTAGCTGCCATTCAAAAGAAAATCCAAAATAATACTGGCTTAAACAAGACAGAAGCTTATTTATCTCTTCTGAAGCTCTTCCTATCTGCTCTATCACTCTGGCATAACATCTGAATTGCAAGCAGGGGTTAGGGAGAGAGGGTGGGAGCAAATGGAACCTTTGAGTCATCTTTGAAAGTTTTCAGGAAGTTCAGCTTACATCTTATTAGTCACCACGTTTTCATGTGGCCATGCAGTGAGACTAAAGGAAGGCTCATCTTTAGCTAGGCAACTGTGTTCACCTAAAGATTAGGAAACTGTCTGCTGCTACAGAGACAGGCTTGTTCCTGAAAATATGGCCCATCTTTATAATTCTTTATGTCGCTATATGTCCTTTGCTTCTTTGAATCAAACTGGTTACTTTCTCCCTTGTGCTTTTGACTTCAAAATGAGCATTTCAGCTATAGATTTTTTTGGCCTGTAGTTTTTTTGAGTGATGTCAGGGACAGCTCTCTCATCATTCACTTGCTTCTTGTCTTCACTTTTATTCAGATAACTTCTGCTCAGCCTCAGCTGCTTTTGGCAGTCTTGATACGTATTTTTGAGTTTGGGGATTATATTTATCTCCAAAATTCTCTAAAAATGGAACTTCTGAATTCTTCAAAATTAAAAGAATATTCTTTTGGTTTTGTAAGATTTCCAGGAGGATAAGGAGAAAATGCTGAAATGAATCCTTGTTTAAAACAGATGTTCTCATAAGTGTTTTAAATTCTGTTCCAGTGGAAAGGGAAAAAAGAATAATAGACTTGGAAAGAGGGTGTAATTAACAAGAAGTTGGAAAGAGGGTGTAATTAACAAGAAGTCCCATAAGTTTTCTTATAGAAGTGCACAGATACCTAGTAAATAATGTAATTATAATCCTGGTTATAAGAGAAGGGGTATAATAGATGGAAAACAGAATGTGCTTTGGATACCAATATTACTGAGTTCTTTACCTATCTGTGATGGTTAATTTTATGGGTCAACTTGGCCAGCTAATGAGGTGCCCAGATAGTTGATTAAACCCTATTTCTGGGTGTGTCTGTCAGGATGTTTCTGGTGATTAGCATTTAATTGGTAGACTGTGTAAAGAGACTGCCCTCCTTAATGTGGGTGGGCGTCATCCAATCCATCCAAGGCCTGAATAAAACAAAAAGGTGGAGGAAGGGGGAATTCACTGTCTCTGCCTGACTGAATGAGTTAGAACATCAGTCTTCCTTTGACTTTGGACTGGGACTTACACCCTCAGCGCCCTTTGTTCTCAGGCCTTCAGACTCAGGCTGGAACTTGCACCTTTGGTTCTTCTGGTCCTCAGTCCTTCTGTTTTGGACTTAAATTAAACCTCCAGCTTTCCTGGGTTTCCAACTTGCAGACAGCAAATTGTGGAACTTCTCAGTCTCCATAATCACACAAACCAATTCCTTGTAATAAATCTCTTATATATGTGTGTATGTGTGTGTGTGTGTGTGTGTATGTATATTAATGTTTATAATGTTTTTGTTTCTCTGGAGATCCCTGACTAATATACCATCTTATAGTTAACAGAGTGGCTTATAGAAAATTCTCTTTTTTAATCACACCTTCATTTTTAAGCTTTTGACACGGCTTACGGGATCTTAGTTCCCCAACCAGGGATCAAACCCGCAGCCTCAGCAGTGAAAGCACAGAGTCCTGACCACTGGGCCACCAGGGAATTCCCAGAAAATTCTTAATCTAGGTGTTTTTATTTCTAAATTTTTAAAATAAAAAACATTATCCTCTTTTTTGTAGAGTTGTTATTGCCCAATACATGGCATCTGTGAATCATCTAAAGGTCATACCTCATTCAAGACAGCAGTTTCAGGTAATGGGGTACATGGAAAGGCCAATAATTTGATGAACATGAGCCCTTTCTTATACTTCATTTACTCTGAATGAGTTTCTTGGTCAGAAGCAATGAGGCATGGAATACTATGATGGTAAATAAGGCATTTTGTAAGTTTGTGAATGGTGGTTTTGGCAGAAGCATTCTGCAAAAGAAAAACAAACTCACATGTGGTATAAGCTGCATTCCAGTGAGAATAAAATGCTACCCTTTCCATGATTAGAGACATCTTATTTAATTAAGCTTTTACTTTACCAAGTAATTGACTGGTAAACCCAGATTACAGTGACACTTGGGGGGCTTAGCGTTGTCTCTACTTTGAGCAGGTGGTAGAGTATTTGTACCTATACCCACAACATCCTTGTTGAGTCAGTCAAGGTTGTTAACCCCCTGCATTGTCATCACTGCTTTTATGAACACTTAGCTCATGAGCCCAATGGGCAAGGAATGGTATAGCTAGAGAGATGAGTTTACTGATATCCTTAGAATGGGTCGACTTGTTCACTTGATTGTTGCTATTTTCCTTGCACTTTGGTGAGCTTTCACATGGGGCAAACATATCTTCACATCCAACGCCCCTTCAGAAATTTTTTTCCATGCACCTCTTATCCAGGCTCGCTTGTAGCAATTTCCCCCTTTTGTTCCTTCCAAATACATGGCCATTAAGCCAAATTAACCACTGCTCATGAATCAATGAAGATCTATGCCTCTGGTCATCTCTCTTTCTACAGAAAATCAACAACCAGGTATACCATTTGAAGTTTTAGATATTCCTTTATAAAGGTAACAAACATCTAGTGTCATTTTCCTTTATGGTGACCCCAGAGTAACCCCTATATAGTGTTGCCTCTGTGTACTTTCAAATAGTGCCAGTATATTATTAGAAAAACACCTAAAACTGAACCCCAAATTTTTGTCATCAGCTGCTACTCATATGAAATTGCCCAAAAGTCCATACATGTGAGTTGAGAGAGAGAAGGCAATGTAATACCATTTGGCCATGATTATTTAAACACCATCTAATCTGCCAGGTTATATGGTCCATGTATTACATCCTGGACCTGTTGCAAGGCATTTTCCTATTATGGGACCTACTCAAAAATGTTAGTTTTGAGGGGTTAATCAGTCCACAAATAGCACTTCCAAATTCCAAAGAGGTCCTCTCAGTATTGTGTCTCTTTCTCGGTGGTTGGAGAGGCTCAAGGAAGCAAGTTGTCTTTCAACTTGTAAGTGACCTTTCAGTATTCTCCAGACCAATGAATTTTGAGGGGATTTATTTTCCATCTTTTGCCATGTATATCTTTTCACTAGATGTCTAAAATAGTTGCTACTTCCTAATAATCAGGTCCAATTAGCACATCCTCGATGTAACAAATCAATATAACAGACCACTCTGGTGGAATGGAGAGGTGATCAAGGTTGCTCCAGAGTAGACTATGGTGTAGGATTAGAGAGTTATATAGTTATGAGGTAAGGCAGTGAAGATATATTACTGGTACGTTCAGCTGAAAGAAAAATGCTTTTGATGTTCTTTACAACCAAATATAGAGAAAAGCATTTTCCAGATCAATAGCTGCAGACCAGGTGCTGGCTGAGGGATATGTTAATTTATTCCAGCTAGGAAACTTCATCTGGAGCAGCAGCTGCAATTGGAGTCAATATATGATTGAGATGATGATAATCCATTATTATTCTCCAAGATCCATCTGGATTGTGTATGACCCAAATAGGCAACTTGAATAAGAATGTAGCGTGAATCAACATTCTTGCACTTTTCAAGTCTTTTAGATTGTCACTTATTTCTGCAATGCCCTCATGATTGACCTTGAATTATTCTTTTGCTAGACAGAACCAGTTCTAGTGGCTTTCACTTGACCTTTCTTATTAAAAGAGCCCAGTTAATCAATGTGCAAATTCTGCCAGCTGCTAAGTTTGACTACTCCAAATTATGGGAAATAACCACAGGTTGTGTTCAGGGATTCACTAGGCCCTTTGTGAAATGAGAACAAACCAAAACTCCATTGCTCACTTGATCTTCATAAGCCTCAAATCTAGCTAGTGGACCACAAAGGCGTTTCAGGTCTCCAGGATTAAGGTAATTTTGGAGACACAGTCCAGTTATCCCTTAAAAGTTTGATTATTTCCTCTTTGCCAATGCATAGTCAACCCTGTAAATGGCCACAGGGTACTTGAGCAAAGACAGAGAGAAATTTTAGGTATTCATTTTTGGGGTTTATGGAAGGATCCTTCCTTAAGGGGACCTGGCCTCCACTTTAATCAAGAGACTAGAGTTCTGTAAACTTGCTAAAGTCTGAAAATTCATTTACAGATTGTGATTTTCTATTATGGTGATTGAAATAGGTTTGTTAACCAAACTTAGAGTTTAGTTACTTATACAAGTTTAGTAGGCTATACATATATTTCAGTTTAGAAATACAATGTTCAACTAGCCACTGCCAAAAATTTCTGCAGGTTAGGTCTAACCTGATTTCTGTGTTGGTTCTGTCAACCCATCATGGTAAAAATACATACATTGCCTTTGACAATTAAGAGTTACAATCATATCTGATTATCTTCATTACATTTGGAAACTCAGTTCAGTGGCATCAGTTTCCACTATCATTTCTGGCTTCAAAAAATAGCTATGACAGGGCTTCCCTGGTGGCGCAGTGGTTGGGAGTCCGCCTGCCGATGCAGGGGTCACGGGTTCATGTCCCGGTCTGGGAAGATCCCACATGCTGCAGAGCGGCTGGGCCCGTGAGCCATGGCCGCTGAGCCTGCGCGTCAGAGCCTGTGGTCCGCAACGGGAGAGGCCGTAACAGTGAGAGGTCCGCGTAACAAAAAAAAAAAAAAAAAAAAAATAGCCATGACAGAACTATTCAAGCATGAAAAGGCTCCACTCATGAATGCATTTTCTAGACTTGAAAAGGACTATCTTTTATAACCTCTGTGGGACACAGAAAGTTATATGTGATAAATCCATTTAAGGATTCCAATCTCCTTCAGCTTTGACACCTTAATCTAAAGCATACTAAAAAGTTCTGGCATTTCCCTCTCATTTAGTGTGTGCACATTTGGGTCCAAATCAATCAACCAAGCAAAATATTAGAGCCACTCTCAGTCTGTTGAGCTAAGCCATTGAATGCTTTTATCTATTGAATGTTGATATGAATATTGAATTTGAATATCTTTTTAAGGAGTATAAATTCAATCTGATCTAACACTGTATTTCTTAAATCTTATCTAACACCTTTAGAATTAATCCCAGTACATGTTTCTCAGGTTTCTAGCTATAGAAATTTGAAAAATCTTGGTAATCCTTTGGTGTGCATTAGACCTTCTCATGAGTCACACTTTGTACCTTATTCTCTGGCCTTCCTGAAACTTTAGTTATAGATCTAGAAGAATGAGGTTGGGGGATTTAGGCTTTGAGGAGAATCAGAAATCCCTTGGAAAAATAGTACCACAGGGGAGGTGACTAAAGTTGTTTCAGACAAAAGTAGACTACCTCTTCAGACAAGAAGAAAATAGTGCTTCTACTGGCAAAGGAGGCTTAGCAAAATTTTATGAATTCAAGGTCCTTAGCTAATCGCAATCTGAAAGTATATGCCCATCACAATGTTTAGTGTCCTATTCCTTTCTAAACGTTGACTTTTTGCCCCTACATAACAGGGATGCTTCATCCTTCAGTTTACATCTTCCTTACTTCCTTTGAGTCACCCCCAGCAGCATCCTGCAAGTCCATATTTCTACTAGCAGTCTGTTCTAGGAACTTCAGGCTTTCTATTTCACACTCCTCAAACTTCTTCTAGCCTCTGCCCAGTGCCTGATTCCAAAGTCACTCTCACATTTTTAGGTATTTGTGACAGCAACACCCCACTTCTAGGTAATAGAATCTCTATTAATTTTCTATTGTTTCCCAATAAGTTGCTACAAAATTAGTGGCTTACAGCAACACATATTTATTATATCAAAATTTCTCTGGATCATGAATCTGGGCATAGATTAACTGGAACTTTTGCTCAGGGTCTCACCAGGCTGAAATTAAGGTCTCAGTTAGGTCTGCATTCTCATCTGAGGCTCAGGGTCCTATTCGAAGCTTATCTGGACTTGCGGCAAAACCAACTTTCCCGTGGTTGTAGGACTGACCTCCCTGCTTTCTGGTTGGTTATCCACCAGGGGCTGTTCTCAGCTACTGGAATTCCCCACACTATGATTCCACAACATTTAAGCTGCTCCTTCAAGGCCAGCAGGCAAGCTGCCTGTTGTTTCATGTTTCACTTTGTTTTAGGGACTCACTAAATTAGGCCAAGCACACCCCTTATCATCTCTGTTTGATTATTTAAAGGCCAACTGCTTAATAAACTATTCACGGTAAGGATATCCTATAACATTCACAACTTCTGCATGCATGCAGTGGGAGAGGATTATACAAAGCATAAAGACCAGGGGGCAGGAATCTTGAGGACCATCTTAGAATTTTGCCTATGACACCCAGTGAACTTAGCAAATATCAAAAATCAAAACAAAACATTAAACTCCTTATTTTCATGAAACTATTCTATAATAGCAACTTATTGATCCTTCAAGGTGTTGTCTCCCATAGATATATGATACAGGTGTCTATAGTGATCATTTAAGTAACTCCTTTACTGCTTCATGCAACAGACTACCAATGGCCATATTATCACTGGAAACAGCATCTTGAACATCTTTAAAAATAATCAGATCAGAGACTCACTTCTACATAACCTGTAACCAATTCAAAGATCCCTCCATTAAGGTTCTTTTCCTCTGGAATCTGTTACTATACCTATTTTTCTAACAGTAAAGTTTTATTCAGAGAGAAACAAAACCACCCTAAGTGCAACAGAATAGGGGATTTATCACAGTGCTTAGGTCCTATTCAGCTGGGAGCTCATAGAGGAGCATATGCCATTCTTTATCCTGGCCCATGAGAATGGAAGATGAAGGCAAAGATGGGGTGGGAGCTGGAGAAGCTGCAGGTCCAGATGATGCCCCAGGCCAACAAGATGACCCAACACATTAGTGACAACATGTCAAACTGCCAAAATAACTGGCACCCTCCTTCAATCTTCAGAGTATAAATATATAGCTGCTACTTCATTTCTGCCTTTAAAGTCTCACAGAAATTTGTCTTGTAGCCAACACTAACCTGAGCCATGTAGTAAAAAAATTCTGAACAATGTAGTTGACACAATAATAAATTGACAAAGTAATAGATCACCACAATTTACAAAGTTATAGCTACCAGAGATTCAAATAAGACAGTATGCAGACTTTTCTTAAAACATCACATTCTGTTAGATAGAAAGATAAGTAAATATTTACAGAAATTGTATTTCATAGTGTTTTTTATAATACCAGAAATGTTAAATTATAGGCATTTGGAGACTCTAGTTATCTCACTTTTGAAGAAAGAAAGCATAATTTTGTGGTCCATTCTACTAATATAGAGCCAATTTTCATGTTGCAGTATTTCATGATTCTGCTTTTTTTTAACTATTTGTTTAATCAGGCAGTTAAGGTTTGACATTTAAAAATTCCTGACATATCTGGCTAGGTTATGGAAAGTCATGATAGAGACAATTAACACCTTAATTATAAGAAATCAAGGTCTGCCTCTTCTATGGCAGTACTTATTCCATTGTTACAGGCAACAATTTACCTATCCTTTAACAGAGTTTACAGTCTTCTTAGAATAATAGTACCCCAAAATAATATAAGTGCTTTTAATACTTTATGAATACAATCTTAACTTCACATATTTTACATATTGCTTTTCTTATTTAGAGTTTTTAATTTTTTTCCTGGTTAATTTTTGTTGGAACATCTTTTTTTTTTTCCCCCAACATGATTTACATTTCTCTCTGTAGGAGTTATACTGCCCTTTATTTTAGATTCCATACGGCTTCCTATTACTCCCATCCCCACCCTGACCTACAACAGTGCTTGGAATATACCAGAAATGTAAGAGATGTTTCACTGACTTGAGTATTGCCAGAAAAGTTTTTATATTTGTAACAAACTATGTAGTTTCCAGCCTGAGAGCTTATATATATTTGAGAAAAAATTACTGACTTTAAAATAACCTCACCCTCCACAAAGCATTTAAATAATGAGGGCTCTCAAAGACTATTACTCAAACTACATAGAGAAGAGTCATAAATATTCATGAATTGTTTAACACTGCTGTCGTTAATGATTTCACTGCTCATTTTATATAAAAATCCAATCTTTTTTCTTATGTATCATTTGCTAAAGCACTTTACTGACTGAACATTCACACTGAATGTGAATGATTATCAATTCTTCTCTTGCTTTGATGTACAGTCTCTGCCTGAAGGAGGATAAACCAAAGCAGGCAGCATACATCCTCAAAGTTGTGATGCTCATTCAGAAATGATATGAATTTGAAAGATTATGCAGATAGCATCATTGAAATAGCTTGGGCTTTTCGTATTTCCTGAACTTTTTTTTGCATTAGTAAGTCTTTATAAATTCTACAAACTCTTGAATTGTCCACAATTATTCACCAGCTATGCATGAATACCCATGTATCCAGGCTGAATACTGTAATTATCAGTACTTTTACTGTGAAGTTATAACCACTTCATCTCTTCCTAATGCGAATCAGGCTTATAAAGAATGTTACATGCTTTGTAAATGGTAATTAAGTAAATATGAAAAAAAAGAATGACTTTAAAGGGGAGGTTATAATGGTTTTCTGGATTAGCAAATTAGAAGGGTGACTGGTTACAATAGAGTATTTATTGAAGATGCTTTTTTAAAAAACTCAAATATTTTAAGCCTTTATCGCTCTCTGAATCAAAATTGGATTGCTTAACTTTAAAAACTCAAGTCCTTAACCTCTTTCTATCTTAGACCTAAGTAACTTCATCTGAGATATACAGATATATGTATATATATATATAGAAAGAGAAAGAATAAGAAAGAGAGAGAGAGAGAGATAAATCTGTGGTTGAAAAGTAAAGTGTACAAATGGTTGAAAAGTAAAGAAGAGCAAATGAATACAGGGTAGCTACGTTGACATGGAGCAGAAGCTTTGAAAGAAGATTTGAAAAGTTAGCATAAGGAAAAAAGTTTTTGGAAAGTGCTAATTCAAGTATTTAGATTTTATGCTTTCTTCTTTCTGAAAATTTTGTACATAATCTTACCTTGCTCATCGATATCTCATGCCTGATAATTATGGTTTGTTTCTAATCTAGTAAATCTAGTAATATTGTTCCAGAATGTGAATATTTTCACTACTAGAATAAAGTTATGCTACCACAAAGAGTGCAACTTTTTTTGTATTATCTTCCTATAGTAGAGATATTAGAAATCCATCAGCCATAAGGTTTTTTTCCTACATCTGTGACTCTATTCCTGTTTTATAAATAAGTTCATTTATACCACTTCTTTTGGATTCTACATATAATCGATATCATATGATATTTGTCTTTGACTTACTTCACTCAGTATAACATATACACACAACTATATATAAAATAGATAACTAATAAGGACCTATTGTATAGCAAATGGAACTCTACTCAATACTCTGTAATGACCTATAGGGGAAAAGAATCTAAAAAAGAGTGGATATATGTATATGCATAACTGATTCACTTTGCTATACAGCAGAAAGCAACACAACATTGTAAATCAACTATACTCCAATAAAAATTAATTAAAAAAAGAAAAAAAAAATCAGTCAGCACAGGACAATGAAGAAACAAACACCAATTTACCTACCATACATATAACTTTGACTTTAGTAAAATCTTAATTGAAGTCACTTTCCCTGGTTTGTATGCCTGAAGTAAAGAAGCTTTCCCAGGGTAGACTATATGTAGTACGTCTGTTGCTGGATTAAGTCACATTAAGATCCTTAAAACAAACAAACAAAAAACAGGCTATAAAATGCATGGAAAGCAAAAATAAAAAGAAACAAAAAACTATTTTAAGCATAGTGTCTGAGGGCAATAAAACCTATCATCATGCTTGGGATTAGAAGTAAATATGCATTTTATTTTTATTAAGTTATTACTACATGGGCTCCAGGTGTCTTCGTTTTACTCTGATTCATTCTATTATGCTCAGAATGAATTTTGAAACACCTCTGTCTTTGGATGTTCCTATTTTATTCTCATTGGTTACTGATTATTTATCTTTAGAGATGGGGAGTAGAACTGTCCTTCCTGGAAGTCCTATCCCAGTTTAACAGTGGAAATACCTGATAATGTTTGATGATGCACTCACTCTATAGTTGAGGAGTCCTCAGAAGTAGAAATAAAGAGTAAAAATAGCTATAAAGTATTGAGTGTTTATAACGTACTAGATAGTAAGTACAAGATTTTAAAATTTAATCCTAAGAAGATTCAAGGAGATATTATATGTGTCCCATATTCCAGATGATAAATCTGGAACATTTACGTTGTTTACTGAAGGCCACACAGAGCTAGGATTCAAAGTTCCTTTAGTGGGACACTGTGTCCAAGGAGTGATTGGGTTACATACATCACAACACTACCTCTCACCTAGAAATTTATAAAGGAAAACCTGTTTGACATTATGACCTTTGGTCTATATAACTCAAATTGGAAGAATCATTGTACATGTTGCTAAGGAGCACTTACTATTAGCACCCTGTTATCTTTTCAAGGTTAATTTAATGGACTGCTACACATATTAAAGAATACTTCTGAGTTTCTGAAAATTCACAGAACTAAACTTTCTGAATGTTCATTAGCCATATATTACTGCCTCACATATATATATATATACAATGGAAGTGGTCTAGATGCCATTAACTTCTGTTATATCCTATTTCCAAACCTGGTCTTAAAATTGCATACACTGATAAAAATTTAAACTGATTTAATAAAAATAGAAATGTATGAATTAAAAGACATTATTTTTTCATTTATCAAACTTATTAAGTTCACTAATGGTTAAGTTATTCATTGGGCTAAGACATTTAATCAGAAATTTTTCCTTCTGTCATGTATCTGACTATTAAAGTTTAGAAGTGCCTTAGTTAAAATGCAAGAAATTTCCAGTACATTTCCAGACTCCAGAGATACATTATTTATGTTAACAAACTATAAAGAGTTCATTTGCTTTAATATTTATGAGGGAGATCAATGACACATACAATGTAGTATTACTAAACTCTAAAACCACTACAAAACATAGATTCAATTAATGGAATATAATTAGCAAAGAATATAGTCAGCAACTCGTAAATAAAGGATCATTATAAATGTCCAGATTTTTAGGATCCTTTGGAATACCTACTGAAGCCTGCCATTAAGAAATGTATTTTGCTACCTTGATCTATTAAAAAATGTAATTTTAAGGAAAATTAGATGCAGTCTTGCTCAGAGCAGATTACATGTTTTAAAGCTTTATTGGTTTTTAAGCCTTTGAAGATAATAAGGAAGTTCATTAAGCAATTACCTTTGAGTTACTTGAAATATTGAATAACCTCAGAATGATTAGGTTCAAAGAGGTTTAATTGGCATGAGTCATGCCGTACCTTTTAAATAAAATATTTTGTAAGATATTCATAAAAATATTAATTTCCAAAGCATTTTTACAATAAATAAAAGTAAAAACTGAATTGGCAAACAACTTGGGAATGAAAGTGATTGTTAAAATGTCTGAATAATGAAATTTAAAGGCTAGGTATCTGGAAATATGAGACACAATATAATTTATTCATATAAAACCTTAATGTCACTGGCCAGAAAAAAAATTTTGTTCTTTCTCTTTAGTACAAGCTATGAGTTAAGAATGTATCAAGCATTAATTATCAATTAATAAGAATTTTGAATAAAGTGAAAAGAAGCAAAAGCACTTTCTTGTGAAGATTTTTTTAAATAATATAAAAATAAAGCTATAACCAATATTACATTAATTTGGATGTAGTGACTTTGTAAAGCAGGAAGACAGCAGTATAGCTATTTACTTAAAATGTTTTGGAGCTATCTAACCAAGGATACTAGTTGCCAATAAGCAGTCACTTCATAACTGACATAAGTTTTAGTTTTATTTATTAAAAAAGTATTAGAACATTTCAAATGTATTAACTCCTATATTGAAGTGCTTGTAACAGTCAACTGCAAAGGAATTTTAAGCTTTATTAAGTACTTTGACCTTGATCATATTGAGAATCCTTCCAGCAATTAAGGAAATGTTCATGAATTCTTAGATGAAGCCCAAAATAGTTTCCTAGGTTAACTTATATTTGGGAATTCTTTGCTCAACTGGTATTAATAGGTTTTTGCAGAAATATTATAAGTAATTTAAAAATTACCACTTAAAAGGTAATATATTTTATGATTACCAGTAATAGTAATAAAAAATAATAGTAGTAATAAAAAATAATAATTAGGTATACTATCCAGATGAGAGTTGCCAAATTTTTAAAATTCAGTGTTAAATACTATGCATATCCTTCCACACTTGATCCTAGCAAAAATCATTTTTCTCCTTGAAACTATGAATTTGTAAGATAAAGTTTTCATTGCCCCTTTGACTATAAAATAGTGTCAACAATAGGAATTAAGTTTTTTGTTGCTGTTGATAATTTTTACTGCTCCTAAATTATTCTAGGTGGCAAAATTATTTTCAGTGATTTACTGACTTAGAAAAATTCAACTGATAGTTCAAATCATGAAGCAAATTGCTTTTGATTTTTTAGATGTTGAATAATTCAACATATTTTCTTAATAAAAAGAACACTGACAGAAATAAAGTAAGCAGCTATGTACTAGTGATAGTTTTAACCATGCAGTCTCCAAACTTGAAGACACTCATATGCCTGTGAAAGTACTGGCTAAATGGCTTATCTCTGTCCCAACTGAGAAACATTAAATTAATGTAAATGCTGCTAACATATAAAAATTCACCTGTGCTGGTAATGATGGAAAGAAAAAGGAAAACACAGGATATTTAACTTTTTTAAAAAAAGAATTCACTGAGGAACATGTTTTAATCTTCATTCAATTGCTCTTCATCAACCATTCCTACCTGCCAGAAGGCTGTATACTCAACACATCTGTTATCTCCCAATATTAGACACCAGTGAGACTCTATTTAAAGCTTTCATGTTGCAGCATAAAGCATTAAATGTTTGCTATTTATTTATTGTTATACATTTGGACCTGTATCACAGTTTCACAACTGGATGACTAACAACATTCTGTTTGGGGTGAGGAAAGACTCACTGTAGATCTTGCAATTTCTATCATGAGAAAAAAGGGCAAGAGGGACACACACCTTTTTATGAAAGAAGGAACACCCTTTCGCTAAAGTAAAGCAGTTCAGTGAAAACTGTTTTAATATTCCTTCAGTTTTCTTAAACTTGATTTGAGGTCTTCTTCAATTAGAAGAGTAACTTGTGGATTTTGAGGGGTTTTTTGATCAAGGAGAAGAAAAAAAAGTCTTAAATCTGAAGTTAGTAAATAACAATAAGTCAATAAAAGTTAGGAAAAAAACCCTCAACGGCAACAATAAAACCAAAGAATAAGAGAAGATGAAACTCAGAGAACAACAGAATACATAAAAACTTCTAGGGTAAAATTTAATTCACAAAATGCATAACACTTAAGGGGATACACAGATGTTTTGTTACTTTAGGCAACTCAATACAAGAGTAATAAAACCACTTACCAGACACAGCTTCTCTTAGCAATTAAATATCTTGACATATTTCTCAGGTTGGTGTTCTTAAGTAGGACAACATTTATTTAGAATTACAGAGATACTAACAAATAACTCAATGTGCCAGTATAACTCATTCAGTTACTCTGTAGTCTATTTTTAAAATGGATATATGACTTACTCAAATACATATATGTATACACACACCATATAGAAAATTAGGATTCATAATAATTATCTTGTATGACTGAAAAGTTAATTGATAATATCAACTGACAAATGATAATATAATTTTCTTAACCCAAAATATTTCCCATGGTTCATGGTAAAAAAACTCTGGGGACAGGTAATTTATGTTAGCCATCTGTATAAATTTAAAACTAATTGGTGTAATAAAATTTGTCCCCAGCATAAGCTACTTTTATAGACAAACTCTATCATATATTTGGCTATCTGAAGTGAAATATAAGAAATTTATTTAATTCAAAAGATAGAATGACAGCTTTTCCATCTCTATGTTTGGACTAGAAACCATATGTGTCTCATTTGCCAGGGGGCATGATGTTGTGCCAGCTGCTTTTCAAGTTCCTGCCAAAAGCTCCATTTTCAAAATTATATTTGGTAGTCAGTAGAACGTGCTAAAAATTCACCGTTGTAGGTTTTAAGCTTTCTTCTTCATATTTTAAGTTTGATTACCAAGAGCCTACACTTTTACTAGAGAAAGTTTTCAAACTCTTACAAAATAAATCCAAACCTATCATGGTCTAACAGAGGAAGTTTTTTTTTTTTTTAGTTGTTACACATTAAAAAAAAATAGCTTCAGCTTTAAAGCTGAAGATATTGTGCATTATCAGATGCAATGACCCCGAGAAAAGGACCCATATGGTATTACTGACTTGAAGAAAAGCACACAAGTGTGGTGAGTTTGTTTTATTTAGGGTATTACTGAGGATGAAAACCCCAGGAGACAGTCTCTTAGTAGCTCTGAGGAAACCAGTCTGAAGAGGTAGGGGAGGAGCCAGTTTATTTATGATATTTTTGGCTGGGGAATACATGCAGTCAAGCATACGTCTTGGTAAAAAAATCACTGCTATTCACAAAGAACAGATATCTCAAGCTAATGATTTCAGGGCTTTTCTATGTATGGGAAGATGCAGAAATCTGGGTTCATTAAAATTCTTCCTAAGATATGCATCTAACTCTCTATAGGGCCTGTTTACCCAAAGCACAGAGTGCCTCATTGTGAATTCCTCTCAATGTGTGTTTCCTTCAGCAAGTGCAATAGCTAATGGCTTAATCCTTGTAGCACTTGGTGATGAGCAGCACTGTTCATTTTTCTTTGCTTACAATACATTCCTTTTAGTATTTGGTATTAGGCCAATTTTTTTTTCTCTAAAAATATCTAGGGATTAACTATGAAAAAAATAACAAAAATTTACTATTTGTTCTTTTCTTCCTTATGCATGACTCTAGTACGTCTCCAAGTTAACTGTAATATGTGATTGCACTAACAAGATCATCTTTGGTTGACGCTCATTCAACTCTTCTGATTCTTCTGTTTTGGTGTCTGTGATCATTCCATAAGTCTAACTCCTCAAATATACAAAGATATAGATAAGAAGACACTGTATGTTAATAACTAGGTAAATGCATAATATAATAAATAATAAGAGTTCTTGTGTTCTTTCAAAAGTAATCAAATAAATAAAAAACAAATTTTTCCCCATAGAAGTCGGAACACGTTGCCTTAGTGTCTTAACAGTTCATAAAAGGTATGACGAAGAAGTTATTTTTAAGCTCAATTCTGAGCACTCCAGGCATTAAAAAAAAAAAAAAAGTTACAGTCTAATATTGCTGACATTTATAATGAAAGGAGAAAGGGGAGAATTCAGAGTGAGGGAGATAAGAAGGGATAATGAGTCATAGGCCATACTTTGAAAAGTCTTATATAGGAGGAAACAAGACAAACCACTGACCCCAAGATCCAAGAGACAGACAGGTGAAAATATAGGGAGTCACATTTTACTGCAGCAGAGACTCATGAATGAAAACTTCTGTGGGAACCAGTGCCCAGGAGGAAAACGGGAACTGTATTTGACAAACTGCTGGATGCTCGGTGAGGTCAACTCTGAGAGTTAAAACTGCAGGGTCCCCCAGTCTTAGGGGGACTCCCACAGTATTGTGAGATTTACCTCCAGGAGGTCAACCAGACTCCCACAGTAAATATAAAAGTCTTATCGTGTTTCTGGTAGGGGGAAGAGAAAAGGAACAACTGTGACATTTTCCAGAGTATTCTGTTCTTCTTAACTAGGCCTGCCCTGAGTAGGGAAACTAGTTAACCAGAGCCTAATGTACTGGGGTATTATCAGAGCCTAACTGATCTGGGAGGGCAAAAGGTGTAAAGGAAATCTCTGTACCTTCCCCTCAATTTTGCCATCAATCTTAAATTTCCATTAAAAAATAGTTTAAATAAATAATAAGAAAAAAGTCTATATATGCCACATTAGAAAACTTGCATTTTATTCTATGATTAGTATTTAGCAGATATTACTTTTTCAGAATACAAAAGAAATATATATTTCTTTAAGAAATTCAAGCAATACAGAAGTTATGTATAAGGTGAAACATGTGGACGACTCTTAGTACAAAATGGAAAATTAGAAATTCATAAAACCTTCACTGAAAATAAAGTTTTTCATGGGAAGTATAATGAACATAAATAAAATCAATTTGTGTTCATGGATACATAAGATAAATTCCGGTGCTAAGAGAGGAGGAGTAAACATAATTCCACAGTGATAAAAGCTTGCACTAAAACCCATGGTATGTCAAGGGCATATGGTGACACCAAGACCATAGAGCCATATTTGTGAAAGGCCAGTCAGGATTCAGGAGGCAAAGTGTGGACTTGCTCAAGGTGTGCACTTGGAAATAGGTCCTCAAGCTAAAGACATAACTTTATGGAAAGCATGGGTCAGAAAAAAAAATCAGCTACAGGCAGAAAAAGCAACTAAATATTTTCATAATGAAAGAATATTTTAAAAATAGAAAGAAAGTTAAGACAGGAAAGAAGGATAGGATAGAAGAAGGAAGGAAGAAAGAATAGGAAAACAAGACTCCCCTGATATTTTCTAGCAGCAAAACAATTATTAATGCAAAATGTTATTCTGCATTGATAACAAGTGTGTCTTGCAGAAGTAAAGCAAAACTTTTGAAGAAAGAGCTCCTCAGCCCAGGCACCTCAGTACTTTATATATTCAGATAACTTAAACATGAGGTCAAAACACACACACACACACACACACACACACACACACACTGTAAAACAACTGCAGAAAAAGTTACTAAGAGTGAAAAAATAAAAAGCTGAATCATACTCCCAAGAAATTCTGACATTGAAATTACCTCATATGAATATATAATTGCCATGTTTAAAGCAGTTATAGAAATAAAGATGCAATTGAAAATGGCCAGTAATGTCCAGACTAATCTGCAAAAGAACCACACATGGGAGGTTCACAAGAAAAATATATGGCTGCACCATGTACCCCCAAGGATGTTCACAAGAGAAACACGTTCACAAGGAAATGTTATGTTCACAACAAAACTGTACAGTGGTGCAATGAGGCAGCTACTGTTGAAAGTATTCAAGGTTCTGTTCCCAGAGTTAAAAAAATAACAACATTTTAATCTCATATGTAATATAACCACACTTCTGAAATACAGAAAGTGCAGAAATTTCACAAACAAGGCTCATAAAATTTTCAATGTTAGCATTTGGTGTAGTTCCCATATTTTCCTGTCAATTTATGTATTTCCTATGACAGGATTGGTATTTAAAACCATTTAAAAATGTCTGCATCATATAATACTGAGTGTACCTTAAATTAGTGAAATATTTCCATTTTCTTGGACATCAAAATTACATTTTTATATTTGTAGATTTTCTATATTTTTATATATTGTCTCTTGACAGATGCTAATATCCATATAACCAAGAGCATTATAACTGACTTAAATAATAAAAATATATATTTTTAGAACCCATAGCAAAATTTTTGGAGGCTTTTCAAATTTGCACATGCATCACTAAACCATGTGGAAAATAGTTTATAGTTTCATAACTCTGTTTGGACAAAGCATTGCCTTTCTTCAGTCTTGTTTTGCTGTTGTTGTTTGTTTTGTTTCTCTAATTCTGTGAGATGGAAATTTCATGGGATTAGGGCTTCAATTAATATTTCTTTGGAAGAATTGAAGTTTTTAATGCCACTATAATTAATTGTATAATCATGCTCACTGCTTAGAAAAACATTTTTTAAATAACAATTTTCCATAAAACTAATGGAATGTTGATGCAGAAATTATCCAATCTACTCAAACATTGGCAAACTGCCCATCCTAGTAACCTTGCATTCTGTTTTATTTGTCTTTTTTTCCCTGTTAAAAGGAAAAGATATTTTGGTTTCCCCAACTTAGTTAGATCTCTCTCATCACTCCCACTAATATATGCACACACTCTTGGTCCCTGGTACAGTGATTTTTCACTCAGTCAATGTTTGTTAAATATAGTCTGACAAATGAAAAATATAAACAAATAAATCTCTCCTGCAATGACTGTCCAAAGCACACTGTTATGAAATAAAAGCAACTCTGAAACCTAGTAAAATAAATTTCAGACTATTGTTTGAAATATAAAGTTTCAATAAATAATTCCCCAGTTTTTCTCAATTTCTTGCTTTAAGTCAAGCATGGAAAGAGAGATGCTATATACTGTAGATCCTGCTGAATCTTTCAGTATAAAACTCCTAAAGAGCAAGCTTCCTCAAATGATGTTCCTTATATGCTCCTTGAAGTGTGAGTCAAGCACATAATTGGTATATGCGGACAACAGTCATGCTCAATAGCTTATATTTTCCAGGTCTCTTTATATTAACTGACCTATTTTTTTTTCTTTCAGACAGGATAAGTACAAAAACAAAGTTTATGAGAACGCCTTTAACAGCAGTCCCATATGATGTAAAATCATCTTTCCTTTTTCCAAAATAATTCATTTTTTGTGTTTTCAACAGGAGACATGCATATGTAATAAGAAAAATAAAGAATGTGGAGGAAAAAGGAGAAAAGAATACAAGGAGAAAAAAACAAGGATAATCATGACTTCCTCTTATATATGTATAATATGTGTTACCCTTCTGACTCAGGAGGCAAGTGTATAACACAAGTTAGAACTGTTAACTTCCAACTGACTAAATTTATGGCTTATAGTAACTGAAAATCAATAAATGACAACCTTTGCTATGTTTCCTCTAATTAAAAAAAGTATATATCTTAAAAAGGCAAAATAGTAGTTTCCTTTAGTATTGAGTAAATAAATGAATCATGAAAGATGAGGCATTACGTTTTTCTTCATTGCTCTCAGATTGACTAATTAACCTCACATGAAATCTTTGCTTCCCTGAATAACTACTAAAACTTTATTTATAAAAATCTAAGTTCTTATCTTTACTCCCAGGAGAAATATAACACTTTTTATTTCTTCCTACTCTTCACTGAGGTGTTCTTTACTACATGGATTAATTTATTAAAAATATTAGGAGAGGTTCATATATATATATATATATATATATATTTTATACAGCAGGTTCTTATTAGTCATCCATTTTATACACATCAGTGTATACATGTCAATCCCAATCGCCCAATTCATCACACCACCATCCCCACCCCCCTGCAGCTTTTCCCCCTTTGTGTCCATACATTTGTTCTCTACATCTGTGTCTCTATTTCTGCGCTGCAAACCGGTTCATCTGTACCATTTTTCTAGGTTCCACATATATGCGTTAATATATGATATTTGTTTTTCTCTTTCTGACTTACTTCACTCTGTATGACAGTCTCTAGGTCCATCCACGTCTCTACAAATGACCCAATATCGTCTCCTTTTACGGCTGAGTAATATTCCATTGTATATATGTACCACAGCTTCTTTATCCATTTGTCTGTAGATGGGCATTTAGGTTGCTTCCATGACCTGGCTATTGTAAATAGTGCTGCAATGAACATTGGGGTGCATGTGTCTTTTTAAATTATGGTTTTCTCTGGGTATATGCCCAGTAGTGGGATTGCTGGATCATATGGTAATTCTATTTTTAGTTTTTTAAGGAACCTCCATACTGGTCTCCATAGTGGTTGTATCAATTTATATTCCCACCAACAGTACAAGAGGGTTCCCTTCCCTCCATACCCTCTCCAGCATTTGTTGTTTGCAGATTTTCTGATGATGCCCACTCTAACTGGTGTGAGGTGATACCCCATTGTAGTTTTGATTTGCATTTCTCTAATAATTAGTGATGTTGAGCAGCTTTTCATGTGCTTCTTGGCCATCTGTATGTCTTCTTTGGAGAAATGTCTATTTAGGTCTTCTGCCCATTTTTGGATTGGGTTTTTTGTTTTTTTCATATTGAGCTGCATGAGCTGTTTATATATTTTGGAGATTAATCCTTTGTCCCTTGACTCGTTTGCAAATATTTTCTCCCATTCTGAGGGTTGTCTTTTCATCTTGTTTATGGTTTCCTTTGCTGTGCAAAAGATTTGAAGTTTCATTAGGTTCCATTTGTTTATTTTTGTTTTTATTTCCATTTCTCTAGGAGGTGGGTCAAAAAGGATCTTGCTGTGATTTATGTCATAGAGTGTTTTGCCTATGTTTTCCTATAAGAGTTTTATAGTGTCTGGCCTTACATTTAGGTCTTTAATCCATTTTGAGTTTATTTTTGGGTGTGGTGTTAGGGAGTGTTCTAATTTCATTCTTTTACATGTAGCTATACAGTTTTCCCAGCACCACTTATTGAACAGCCTGTCTTTTCTCCATGGTATATCCTTGCCTCCTTTGTCATATACTAGTTGACCATAGGTCCATGGGCTTATCCCTGGGCTTTCTATCTTGTTCCATTGATCTATGTTTCTGTTTTTGTGTCAGTACCATATTGTCTTGATTACTGTAGCTTTCCAGTATAGTCTGAAGTCAGGGAGTCTGATTCCTCCAGCTCCGTATTTTTCCCTCAAGACTTCTTTGGCTATTCAGGGTCTTTTTTGTCTCCATACAAATTTTAAGATTTTTAGTTCTAGTTCCATAAAAAATGTCACTGGTAATTTGATAGGGATTGCATTTAATCCATAGATTGCTTTGGGTAGTATAGTCATTTTAACAATGTTGATTCTTCCAATGAAGAACATGGTATATCTCTCCATCTGTTGGTATCATCTTTAATTTCTTTCATCAGTGTCTTACAGTTTTCTGCATACGGGTCTTTTGTCTCCCTAGGTAGGTTTATTCCTAGGTATTTTATTCCTTTTGTTGCAGTGGTAAATGGGAGTGTTTCCTTAATTTCTCTTTCAGATTGTTCATCATTAGTGTATAGAAATGCAAGAGATTTCTGTGCATTAATTTTGTATCCTGAAACTTTACCAAATTCATTGATTAGCTCTAGTAGTTTTCTGGTGGCGTCTTTAGGATTCTCTCTATATAGTATCAAGTCATTTGCAAACAGTGACAGTTTTACTTCTTCTTCTCCAAGTTGTATTCCTTTTATATCTTTTTCTTCTCTGATTGCCATGGCTAGGACTTCCAAAACTATGTTGAATAACAGTGGCAAGAGTGGACATCCTTTCTTGTTCCTGATCTTAGAGGAAATGCTTTCAGTTTTTCCTCCATTGAGAATGATGTTTGCTGTGGGTTTACCACATATGGCCTTTATTATGTTGAGGTAGGTTCCCTCTATTTCCACCTTCTGGAGAGTTTTTTTTTTTTATCATAAATGGTGTTGAACTTTGTCAAAAGCTTTTTCTGCATCTACTGAGATGATCCCATGGTTTTTATTCTTCAATTTGTTAATATGGTGTATCACATTGATTGATTTGTGTATATGGAAGAATCCTTGCATCCCTGGGATAAATCCCACTTGATCATGGTGTATGATCCTTTTAATGTGCTGTTGTTTTCTGTTTGCTAGTATTTTGTTGAGGACTTTCGCATCTATATTTATCAGTGACATTGGTCTGTAATTTTCTTTTTTTTAAAATATCTTTGTCTGGTTTTGGTATCAGGGTGATGGTGGCCTCATAGAATGAGTTGGGGAGTGTTCCTTCCTCCGCAATTTTTTGGAAGAGTTTGAGAAGGATGGGTGTTAGCTCTTCTCTAAATGCTTGATAGAATTCACCTGTGAAGCCATCTGGCCCTGGACTTTCATTTGTTGGAAGATTTTTAATCACAATTTCAATTTCACTACTTGTGATTGGTGTGCTCGTATTTTCTATTTCTTCCTGGTTCAGTCTTGGAAGTTTATAAGTTTATAAGAATTTGTCTGTTTCTTCCAGGTTGTCCATTTTTTGGGGCATAGAGTTGCTTGTAGTAGTCTCTTAGGATGCTTTGTATTTCTGCGGTGTCTGTTGTAACTTTAATTGTAACAAAAAGTTGTAACTTATTTCTAACTTTATTGATTTGAGTCCACTCCCTCTTTTTCTTGATGAGTCTGGCTAATGGTTTATCAATTTTGTTTATCTTCTCAAAGAACCAGCTTTTAGTTTTACTGATCTTTGCTATTGTTTTCTTTTTTCTATTTATTTCTGCTCTGATGTTTATGATTTCTTTCCGTCTGCTAACTTTGGGTTTTGTTTGTTCTTCTTTCTCTAATTCCTTTAGGTGTAAGGTTAGATTGCTTTTTTTGAGATTCTTCTTGTTTCTTGAGGTAGGCTTGTATAGCTATAAACTTCCCTCTTAGAACTGCTTTTGCTGCATCCCATGTTTTGGATTGTCGTGTTTTCATTGTCATTTGTCTCTAGGTATTTTCTGATTTCCTCTTTGATTTCTTCAGTGATCTCTTGGTTATTTAGTAACGTATTGTTTAGCCTCCATGTGTTTGTGTTTTTTACGGTTTTTCCCCTGTAATTCATTTCTAATCTCATAGCATTGTGGTCAGAAAAGATGCTTGATATGATTTCAATATTCTTAAATGTACTGAGGCTTGATGTGTGACCCAAGATGTGATCTATTTTGGAGAATGTTCCATGCACACTTGAGAAGAAAGTGTAATCTGCTGTTTTTGGATGGAGTAGCCTATAAATATCAATTAAATCTATCTCGTCTATTATGTCATTAAAGCTTCTGTTTCCTTATTTATTTTCATTTTGGATGATCTGTTCATTGGTGTAAGTGAGGTGTTAAAGTCCCCAACTATTATTGTGTTACTGCCAATTTCTTCTTTTATAGCTGTTAGCAGTTGCCTTATGTATTGTGGTGCTCCTATGTTGGGAGCATATATATTTATAATTGTTATATCTTCTTCTTGGATTGATCCCTTGATCATTATGTAGTGTCCTTCCTTGTCTCTTGTAACATTCTTTGTTTTAAAGTTTATTTTATCTGATATGAGTATTGCTATTCCAGCTTTCTTTTGATTTCCATTTGCATGGAATATCTTTTTCCATCCCCTCAGTTTCAGCCTGTATGTGTCCCTAGGTCTGAAGTGGGTCTCTTGTAGACAGCATATAGATGGGTCTTGTCTTTGTATCCATTCAGCAAGCCTGTGTCTGTTGGTTGGAGCATTTAATCCATTCACATATAAGGTAATTATCGATATGTATGTTCCTATGACCATTTTCTTAATTGTTTTGGGTTTGTTTTTGTAGGTCCTTTTCTTCTCTTGTGTTTCCCCCTTAGAGAAGTTCCTTTAGCATTTGTTGTAGAGCTGGTTTGGTGGTGCTGAATTCTCTCAGCTTTTGCTTGTCTGTAAAGGTTTTAATTTCTCCATCGAATCTGAATGAGATCCTTGCCAGGTAGAGTAATCTTGGTTGTAGTTTCTTCCCTTTCATCACTTTAAGTATATCATGCCACTCCCTTCTGTCTTGTAGAGTTTCTCCTGAGAAATCAGCTGTTAACCTTATGGGAGTTCCTGTGTATGTTATTTGTCATTTTTCCCTTTCTGCTTTCAATAATTTTTCTGTGTCTTTAATTTTTGCCATTTTGATTACTATGTGTCTTGGTGTGTTTCTCCTTGGGTTTATCCTGTATGGGACTCTCTGTGCTTCCTGGACTTGGGTGGCTATTTCTTTTCCCATTTTAGGGAAGTTTTTGACTATTATCTCTTCAAACATTTTCTCTGGCCCTTTCTCTCTCTCTTCTCCTTCTGGGACCCCTATAATGTGAATGTTGTTGCATTTAATGTTGTCCCAGAGATCTCTTAGGCTGTCTTCATTTCTTTTCATTCTTTTTTCTTTATTCTGTTCTGCAGCAGTGAATTCCGCCATTCTGTCTTCCAGGTCACTTATCCATTTTTCTGTCTCAGTTATTCTGCTATTGACTCCTTCTGGTGTAGTTTTCATTTCAGTTATTGTATTGTTCATCTCTGTTTGTTTGTTCTTTAATTCTTCTAGGTCTTTGTTAAACACTTCTTGCATCTTCTCAATCTTTGCCACCATTCTTCTTCCGAGGTCCTGGATCATCTTCACTATCATTATTCTGAATTCTTTTTCTGGAAGGTTGCCTATCTCCATTTCACTTAGTTGTTTTTCTGGGGTTTTATCTTGTTCCTTCATCTGTTACATAGTCCTCTGCCTTTTCATCTTGTCCATCTTTCTGTGAATGTGGTTTTTGTTCCACATGCTGCAGGATTGTAGTTCTTCTTGCTTCTGCTGTCTGCCCTCTGAGAGGTTCATATATTCTAATTTCATTGACTTTCAACTATTTAAGATACATTGTCTTGAGACTCCTTGGTGTATGCATAATATTAACAACTCCTTGGTATACGCATAATGTTAACAACCTTAGACCAAAAATTCTTCACACATCCTACACGACAGTCAATAAACAGAGAATACTGCAAAATTCGATTTACATGTAACTGGGGAAACAAATATTTGAAGACAGCAGACGCAGAAATGGAGTTCATTTTTGAGGAGTAGTAGATTAGAAAATATTGCCAAAAGAGAAAGGCATGTAGAGGAACCCTAACAGTGGTGGAATATAAATACTACTTTCCTGGAGACAGTTTCTTGCTCTGGGTAAAGAATCCTGAGAATGAGTCAGATCTGGTCCATCAAAAAGAAAGGGCATTAAAAATGAACAATTCCAGAGGAAGCAGTGTTGGGAAGTACATCTAGGAAATAGGAGGAAAAAGAAGGCTTTGTAGTGAAAGGGAAGAAACAAGCACACTGTTCAAGTTCATAAACCTATAAAACAAGAAGGCATCACTGAATCAGAAGCAGAAGGCACAGTGACCAACTCCCCCTCTCACCACACACACAGGAAGCTACCATTTATTAAGACCTGAACTTCATTGTGACACAAGAATAGAAAACTCTTAAAGAAGATAAATAAGCCATCCAAACTCCTTCTCTACCCCATCCAACTTATTATTGCTAGTACAAAAAAATCTACAAATTTTATTATAAGCAAGAAAAATAATTTATAGCCATACAATGTTACTATAAGAATAAAAACATGCTAATCAATAATTTTAGGTATGAAAAAATTTATAACTCCCTGCTGTGAAAAAGCAGATCTGACAAAGCTGGGTAAATTGTGCACCAACTTTTGCTCTTAATTGGTTAAAGTTAAACAAGAAATTAGAGAAGTGAAAGAAACACAACAAATTATGTATTAAAAAACTCATGATTGTAATGTACAAGCAAAAGAAATACGTGATGTAAGAGCAAACTGAACGAAGGAAAAACAACTGAAGAGCAAAATATCTCAGAAATGTTAAAGGGTACCAACGGAAGAATAGACTTAGAAAAATAGAAAAACTGCAAATAAATTAATAAATATAGAAGAGAAGAATGAAAAAAAAGCCAAGACAAAATAATAAGGAAAAATAAAGTGGATCAAAGAAACATATATATATATATATATATATATATATATATATATAAAAATGCATAAATACATAGATGTGGATGCAGATATAAGTCGATATATACATATAAATTGTAGACCCTTAAGAGCAACAACTAAACAGTGGAAAACAATTAATATTTAATATTAAAATGAAATTTTCTGATTGAAAAAAGAATATGAGACTCTAAGTATCAATAGGATTGATCTTAGGCTTGAAAAATTGATTTGAGTGGTAAAACTTAAAAAAAAAAAAACTGTGTCTTAAGTATTAATAGAAGAATTCTTAGTTCCCCAGTCCAGGCAAGAAGACCAAGAAGTTATAAAAATAAAGTAAAATAATTAAATTAAATTAAAATAATAAAATAAAATTTCCCTTGTACTTATTAATAGAAACATACAAAGAAAGCCAACAGAATCAACATTTTCAAGAAAAAAAATAGCAATAAACATGCAAAAACACAAGGAAAACCATACTCATGATTCCTTCCTTAGATATCTATTAGAGAATAAGCTCATACAATGAAAGTCAATATAAGAAATTTTAGAAAAGGATTGATGAAAAACAATTATTATATTTAACTGTTCATTTGATATTAAATCAAAGTTGATCATTCACACATCAAAATAGTACTAATTGATTATAATTTTAAAATCTTGGTCCCATACTGATAGTAAATAAACAAATACATAAATAGAAAGACACAATGGTAAGAAAATCTTTTCTTTACAGAAGAATATAACTAATAAATGAAGTGCCATCTTAGAATTTTTAGAAAACACTTTGCAACCCCAAGTGTAATAACTGATTAGAAAAGTAATCATTGGATGAAAGTACATTGGGTAACATGATAATTGCATGGACTACTTCAGTAATCAGAAAAAAAAAAAGCATCTCTAAAATGCAAAAATCTGGTGGGCTCTACTTTAACCAAATGATCAAACTTGGCAAAATTAACAGTTTACAGTTAATTATTGACAATACGTGGTACTCATGTGATGCAATATAGAGTATACGTTATCAGCTATGAAATATTCTTGCCAATCATGTTCAACTTGAAAAAAACAAACAATTAGTCATAAATCCCAGAGGAAATACATTGGATAGTGGAACAAGTTAAAGAAAGAAAACAGTGAGACAAATTCAGAATGTGGGAGTAATCAAACAGACAACTTACTGACTTCTTCCAAAAGTATACATCAAAACAATCAATCAATCAATCAATCAATCACACTTGAGGGACAATTCTAGACAAAAAGAGACTCAAATATATATATATATATATATATATATATATATATATATATAAAACAATCAGAGGAAGGGTCTGAGATTTGATTGAATCTGCCAAAAAAAATTCTTTAAAAGAGAGTTTGGAAACTATTGAGAGAAATTTACATATGAACTGAATATTCAATAGCATTATGGGACTCTTCTTACTCTTAGTTGTGATAATGCTATTGAAATTATGTAGAAGAATATCTTTTATTCTTAGAGGATACATGCTGAAGTACTTAGGGGTATAGTCTTAATGGTAGTAACTTATAATGGGTCACCAAACATACACACATAAATACATGTGTTTATAATGAGTATAATGAGATTATATACGTAGATATATAGACAAAGGTTGGATAAAGCAAATTTGAGAAATATTTGTGTAATTAGAATTTTTTCTAAATAAACATTTCTATAAACTTTGGGGTATGTATATACTATAATTTATTTTATCAGATACACATTAAAAATAAATATCACTCTTTTCTCATTGGCCAAACTATAATAATATACTTAAATATATTCTATAATATCCACGATATACAATATTCTAGTTTAACTGAAATACTTAAAGATTCAAGCAGTCACAATTACGTTGGTGTCTTAATCCAAGGAAACACAAAGTATTGAATATAATGATTTCAAGAAACTTTTTTTCACAAATTATAATTAGATAAAATCAATGCTCAGTCTACATTATTTTAATTATTTGTTTAATTTGAAAATAATTTTATTATCATATAAAATAAGTATAGACACACTTTGAATCACAAGGGTCATTTTTAATTTAAAAAGTCCCCACAACTGTATAATTTCAATTAAAATATTTTACAGATATTTTGTCTGCCTAAGTTTAATGATAATGAATAACAGATGGCAATCCTGAAGACTGTTCAAAGTTATAGATTATTTACAACTGAATTATGAATTAAAATATCTGAAAACTTAATTGCTAAGCATTAGCTCTTTAAAGTACAATTTTGATTAATCAAGGGTAATATGCCTTTTATGAATCATGAATAGAAACGTATCATAAAACCCACCAGGCAGGATCTTTTGCCTTACAGAAAGAGATTCAGTTATGTATAACTTGCAGTCCAACATGCTTTGATGCAGTCTCTAATCTGCTATTGGTACTGTTCATTTGTCAAACCCAATAAGAACATAAAAGATAAGAGAATGCTTTGATGCAGTTTATAAGGGTGAATGTCTCAGACACAGACTGGCAGGAAAGACTGGCACAGTCTGAAGGAAATTGATTGTTGAATAATATCCTCAAACCCTCAGTGCTTCCTGTATCCATTCTCTTCACCAGATAACTTTGCAGCTCTTCCCTTCAAGATGTTGAATCCAGTACTCCAACCCTTGAATCTGGGCTGATCTTGTGATTTGCTTTGACCAATAGAATATGATGCAAATGATGTGTGGGGTTTTTTTTGCTGTTGTTGTTGTGTTGTTGTTGTTTTTAATTGTGGTAAGAACACTTAACATGAGATCTACCTGCCTAAGGAATGTTTAAGGTACAATACAATAGTGTTAACTATAGGCATGTTTCTTATTTCTTTCTGAGAATCTTGCGATACCATGAATACAAGCCCAAGTTAGTCCTCTGAAGAATGAGACTACATAGATACAAGTTGAATAATCCCAGCCAAGGACATCTGAGACAAGCCAACACTCAGCCAATCTGTCAGCTGACCCCAATTATACAGCAAGGCCAGGCAAGATTAGCTTTGCCTGACCCAGATATAGTCTTGTGAGAAATAGTAAATGAAAGTTGCCTTAAGTTCCTAAATTTTGGGGTGATTTGTTATGCAGAAATAGCTAACTGATATAAAGTTGCAGGATATGTCTGAGAGTCAAGTTGATAATACTTGGCATAATCTATGTTTTTTCATCCTCTCCATCTTTTTTTGTTATTTGTGTGGATTTTTAAAGTGTCTCTGCAATACAGGAGACCCAGAAATTTCCACCATTAGCAGTATTACTGCAATCATCTTACTCTCTTCAAATCCATGACTGACCCATTCCCAGGTCTATTTGATGCTAAAAGTTTAATAGTATAATAACTAAAACCCCAAACCTGGTTGATTCATAATTCTAAATATGGACTCCAACCTGAGAGTTTCTCTCATTTAGCAGCTTCAGAGATATGCCTACATCCTAAGCCAAAGCATAATTTCCAGCAAAATGATCTTTTACAGCAATGGAAAATAATAGCTGGAAGAGAGAAAAACAAATAATGTGTCCCTAACTTAAAATTTATCCTCAATTTGGGGCTAATTTTGGCCTTTTCTGGCAAGGCATGAGGTGTCCTGGGAAATTAAGTTGCTGAATTTAAATTTCAACTGAGTCTTAAAGGAGCCTTAGAGTAGACAACATGGCAAAGCAGAAAAAGTACGGAAATATATTTTAAGCAGATGTTCCAGGATGAACAGATGCATAGACTAATGATAACAATGGCTGTTGGCAGCAAATGTGTAGCTATGGTTTAAGGTAATATGCATGGGTCAGGCAAAAGGAATGACAAAAAGTGAAGTTGAAAAACTTCTGATAGGGTGAATTTCTGTTAAGAGTCTTGAAAATCACGGTAAGGGATTTAGAATTCACTTAAGCTGCAAGATGCCTTGGAAAGCTTAGAAAAAAAAAATATATATACATATATTTTTTTTTAGGGAAAGCACATTGGAACAGCAGAATGAGGACAGACACTGTCTATTTTGCTACTCAGACATTATACATGAGATATAAGGAGTCTCTAGTAGTGAAATTATGATGGAGGTGGAGGTACATTCTAGATATATTTCAGTGGTAGAATCTACTTATCTGGGTGACAATTAGTAGGGAGCAATGCTTTTAGCCTGTGGGAAAATAAAGTAGAGAAATAAAGAAGAGAAATATTTAGTAATCTGTTGGAAAAATGGGCCAGAAGTTCAAGAGAGAGATCAGGACTGGAGATAGAAGAGGCATAAAAATAGCAGTTACTATTTATAGCTTGTCTTTTCTGAGTCAGATAGTTGTCATGCATTATCTCATGTGATCCTCAAAATCTTCAAAGTAGAAAGTTTGCACTTTTAAAAATGTGGAGACTAAATCTGAAAGGGATTAACAAACTTGCCCAAAGTCACACAATTAGTAAGCCATAAATTTAGCAAACAGCTTAACCAAGATTTCATATTTGGAATGTTTGAATCTCATGCTTTTTCAAATACACTGTTTCTATTCTCGAGTGATAAGTGAAGAAATGGAAGCAGATAACCACATCTTATTGAAGATAATATCTGAGTTATATTCACATAAACACACAAAACCAGAATTTTTCCTTATCTACCATAGCTAAGTATTGTAGACATCACATATGAGCATATACACAAACACACAGACAATTCTATGTTTCAGGTTTATGATTTTGATGAATTTTGTAAAATTTTAGTTTATCCTCTATTTATCATCACTTAGACCATCCAGCAAGTTCTGCTGTGGGTAAAATTTAAACAATGACAGTCTCATTTCAGTTTGCTTCTATGAGTTAAGCTTTATGAGAAGCATTAAATTTATACTAAATTACTTGTAACTGAGTGCAACAAAAGCTGTTACCAGTTCACCCAAAATTCATTTTCTCTTCTTCAGCCTACAGCAATTCTACATTTCCCAACCTCCCTTGTATTTAGATAGAACCATATGACTACCTTGTAGACAGTGTTGCATGAGATAAGTGATGGGTTCTATTTCCAGACGAAGCTTAGCAAGTGTTTTCCTCTCCAGACTGTCTCTCTTTTTATTCCAGCTGGATTCTTGCAATAACAAGCCCCTTGAGGATGAGAGAGACAAATGATTTAAAGGACATGGACTTCTGACTCACTATGTGAAGGAGCAATGAAGACAGCTACATCAGATTGTATGAGTGAGGAATAAACTTCCATTGTGCTTGGGCCTTGACATTTTGGGGTATTTATTATTACAGCCTACCTATCCTAAGATACTGACATATAAATATGTATCATTATTTTATAGGGTTCAGATATTCATACACCTAACTTGAAGCAAAATTAGCTACTTATAAACATTATTTAAAATCTATCATTTTGATTTTTGTCTTTCCTGATTGCCAATTTACAATTTAGTTAATTCTGAATATTGTAAAAAATGCTTAAATGAGTGTTTGTGCTGACAGAATGAAACCGTCAAAAACCTTTTTGCCTCTAATATTCCTATACATGTAAGATGATCCTGCCTCTATGTTTATAAGTAACATACTGTTTTCTTTTATTTCCATCTTATCATCTACAAAACACAAAATAAATCAAAGCATTTTGCTCATCATTACTAAGTTATTCTCAGAACTATAAGTGGTATTACAGTTTCTCATTTATGAAACTGCCTAGAAAGTAAAATTCATTGTGAGGAAATAGTGAAAGGACAAGAGAAATCTTAATAACTGAATCCTGGCATAACAAAGAAGTCCTTGAAATACTCAGACTTGAAATAATCTACTGTAATTTTCTCTGGAGCTTTTTGGTCCCAATTAAGCTTGTCTGTTGTGACTGAATTTTAATTAGTATGGATGTTTGGACTTTAGAAATTCAGAGTTTGAATTAAACTTCATAAATTCATGAGACCAAAAGAAAAAAATAACTGAATGAACTTAGAATTTTAATGAGGGCATTTGAAAATGTTGGCATTCTTTATATTATAGTGGCTATGTTATCCCAAAATACTTCTATACAACTGGTTTGGATTAACGAGTCAGTTGAATCAAATGTTCAAAAAAGTTCAAACAACAATCATAGGCACCATTTGAGAAATTAATATTTTAGCTGAATTATTTGCTTTTTAAATTTTAAACAAATGATCAAATAGTTCCATGAAGACACAGACTTGAAGTATTTTTCAAGTTATATTTTTGATTTCCAAACAACACAATTTTGGGGAGGATTTTTCTGAGAAGTTAATGGCTATTGCACTTCAGTTACTGGAGACTGCCAAGCTGGAAACGTGGTGAGACTGTTTGAATAGTAATTATTCTGGTTTGTTTGTTGGTTGGCTTTTTTTTTTTAACTACTTTATTGAGATGTGATTGACATACAAGAAACTGTATATGTTTAATGTATACAACTTGATGAATTTGGAGATAAGTATACTTCCATAAATCTGTCTTTTCATTCATCTGCATTTTTAAGAATTGTTCAGAAAAGAGTAATGCATCAATATCACCTTTTACCATTCATGACAACATTGAGTATGCATCTCTGACAGGGAAAAACTAAAATGCCTTAAAGCCAAGGTTCTTAAACTTACGTGTGTAAAACAATCATTTGGAGAGCTTGACAAAACACAATTTGCTAGGTCCCAATTCCTGAGTCTCTGATTCAATATTTTTAGTATGTGTACCAAGAATTTGCATTTCTAATGAGTCCCCAGGTGATGTGCTCCTACTGGTCCAGAGTTCACTCTCTGAAAACCAACATCTTAAGTATTTAAGCCTATTTAATGCTTGAACTCTATATAATAATTTTGAAAAATCAAAAACGTGTAGAAAAACCCATATTTTATTACATCAAAAATAGGCTTCTTCTTTCTACCTGACGTATGTCGTCTTTAATAAGTAGAAAGGATATATATATAATATATAATATATATATATTATATATATATATGTATATGTATTTACCAAAGAGTAAAACATTCCAGATTTCTGGATTATGGAATGCAGTTTCAAAGGGAAAGAAATTACATATATATTGATTGTACATTCATTGTACATATAAACATTTTACATTGGTGATTTCTGATTTAATTTTATTGTGGTAAGACAAAGTACTCTGTAAATTTCAATATTTTCAATTGCATTGATATTTATATTGTGGTCCAACATATGAACTATCTTGGTAATTAGTTCATGTTCAATTTAAATACAAACTTTATAATAGCAGTTTTAGGTGTAGTGGTCTGTACATGCAAATTAAGTCATAGCAATGGGTAGAGTTATTCAGATCATATCCTTTCTGGTTTTTTGCCTATAGGTTTTATTTCAATTTCCCAGAGATAAATGATAAAATCCTTAACAATGATTGTGGATTTGTATCTTTCTCTCTTTAGTTCTGCCTGAGTTTGCTTTATGTATATTGAGGTTCTCTTACGGGGCACATATGCATTTATTATTGTTGTCTCTTCCTGTTCAACTGGCCCATTTATCATTATGAAATATCGCTCTATCTTGTGGTAAAATCTTTTTGTTTTTTAATTAAAAAGAGCCATGAAGGCTTTCTTTTGATTAAAATTTTAAGGTACAGTTTTCTACTCTTTTACTTTTAACCTATCTGTGAATATCCCTATATATATACACATATACATATATATGTATATATATGTATATGTGTATACACACACACACACACACACTGTGTTTCTTGTAGATAGCATATAGTTATATTCTCTTTTTTATCCAGTATACGATAATTACTTCCTTTTATTGGATCATGAAGTTCACTTATATTTTATGTAATTATTGGTATGTTTGTGTTTACATCCACCATTTTTCTATTTGTTTTCAAATTGTTTTATATGCTTTAAAAAAAACTCTCCAATTTTCTCTATTTTTCTTTTTGGCTTAACTTAATTTTTAAGATGTGTTGAGCAGGGGGGAATATGTGTTATTGCTATAAAAATTCCTATGGCACTTTCTACAGAAATAGAAAAAAAATCCTAAAATTCATATAGAACAACAAAAGACCTCAAATAGCCAAAGTAATCTCAAGAAGGAAGAACAAAGCTGCAGGCATCACACTGTCTGATTTCAAAATATATTCCAAAGATATAGTAATCAAAACAGTATGGCACACCAATAAAGACAGATAGACCAATGGAACAGAATAAGGATCCCAGAAACAAACCCACACATATACAGTCAACTGAACTTCAACAAGGGTGCCAAGAATACACAATGGAGAAATGATAGTCTTTCAACAAACAGTGCTGAGAAAGCTGAAGGTCCCCTTGCAAAAGAATGAAATTGGACACTTATCTTACATCATACACAAAAATCAACTCAGAAAAAGGATATGTAAATGCAAGTCCTGAAACTATAGAATTCCTAGAAGAAAACACAGGGGAAAAGCTCTTGATATTAGTCTTGTCAATGATTTCTTGGACATGAAAGCAAAAGCATATGCAAGAAAAGCAAAAATACAAAAGTGGGACTATATCAAACTAAAAACCTTCTGCACAGCAAAGGAAATAATCAACAGAATGAAAAGGCAACCTACAGAATGGGAGAAAAAAAAATCAAGCCATATATCTGATAAGAGGTTAATATCCAAAATACATAAGAAACTCCTAAATTCAACAGCAAAAAACCAAATGGACGAAGCCCTTGAATAGACATTTTTCCAAAGAAGACATATGAATGGCCACCAAGTACATGAAAAGGTGCTCAACATTACTAATTATGAGGGAAATACAAATCAAAACCACAGTGATATACCACTTCACACCTATTATCAAAAAGACAAGAGACAACAAGTGCTGGTGGAGAAAGGAAACTCTTGTACACTGTTGGTAGGAATGTAAACTGGAACATCCACTATGAAAAACTTTGAAAGTTCCTCAAAAAAATTAAAAATAGAACTACTGTATGATGCAGCAATTCTAATTCTGTGTTGGTGGAAAAAGTTAACCTATTTTTTAATACTCAACTTGCTTCTTCCATTTTTTTTTTGCTATAATTATCTTTATATAGTTTAGCGTTTAGTCTAAAGGTTGCATAATTACATTTTCATTTTCAACACATTTGGAAAATTTGAAAACACTGCTTCTTCAATTTTTTTTTCTTTCTTTTTTTTTTTTTTTGCGGTACGCGGGCCTCTCACTGCTGTGGCCTCTCCCATTGCAGAGCACAGGCTCTGGACGCACAGGCTCAGCGGCCATGGCTCAAGGGCCCAGCCACTCCGCGGCATGTGGGATCTTTCCCGGACCAGGGCACGAACCTGTGTCCCCTGCACCGGCAGGCGGACTCTCAACCACTGCACCACCAGGGAAGCCCTGCTTTTTCAATTTTTAAACCCTATTCTCTCCCTTCTTTCTATGATCCCAGATACATAACTACTATCGTACTAGAGACTTTCTTATAATCCCTGATATTTTCTCATAACTCACTAAAACTACCATTTTTTATTTCAAATCTTGTTTTTCTCTCTGTATGGATAATTTCTGTTGCTAAATTCTTCATGTTCACTGATCTTTTCTTCTTCAGTGACTAATCTTCTACACACATCCAATAAAATTTTCATTTAAAATATTGTATTTTTCACTTACAGATTTTCCATTTGGCTCTTTTACCACTTTGATTTTTCTCCTGTGAGTCCTCATCTTCACTTCTTAAGACCATCTGTTCTACTATGTCCTTAAATGTATTTATAATAGTTCCTTAAAACTCTTCTCTATTTCTAATACCTGGATTTGAATTATGTTTTCTTTCTTTAAAGTGTTTTTGTTTTTTGTTTGTTTGTTTTTCCCTAACAAGCAGTAACTGTACAGCAGCTTTTCTGGACAATTTTGGAATTTAAATTTAGTCTTTGTTTAGGAGGGTTTAGAGAAGATTTTACCATGTGATGTGGTCCATGGTTTTAAGGTGTGATCTGCCTGTAGTCTCAAAAGAATACTTCAGTATTATTGAGGTGTCTCCTCTCAGATGAATCAGAATGCCAAAGTCTCCGGCCCTATGTGGCCACTGTATTCTGTAGAAGATATGTCCTGTTTGGCTTTGTGAAATTTCTCCCTGAGCATAAAGACAGCAGCCCTTGGTCAATGATCCTTCAGGAATCCCACCACACACAGCTCCCTCCTTCTGATGCACTGTCCTACAAGTTCCACCAGTAATATTGTCCTTGAAATCTGCTCTCTGCCTTCTCTGCCCAGCAGTACCACCATGCTCTCTTTAGGCTTCACCTCCCTGAGTCATATTTGGGAAACTGTCCCTAAGTGGAGAGATGGGGTAAGTGTGGGGCTTATCTCATGTTTCTTTTTCTATTTTTTTGCATTTCCAGAATATCATTTTCCTCTATGGTATCTCTGAGTATGCTCTTAAGATACAGATTAAAATTCAGGTTCAAAGACAAATTTTCTAAAATCTTTTTTACAATCAAGAAAAATCTTATCACAATATTTTCCCTAGCCATAATTATTCTGTTTATTTTATTTAAGCCATTATATAGTCTTTATAATTTACATAATTAACATTAATTCTTTAGTTAAAAATGTGGCTTTGGTGTTTACGATGTAATTTATTTATTTATTTTTTATTTTTATTTTTTTTGTGGTATGCGGGCCTCTCACTGTTGTGGCTTCCATTGCGGAGCACAGCCTCCAGACGCGCAGGCTCAGCGGCCATGGCTCACGGGCCTAGCCACTCCACGGCATGTGGGATCTTCCCAGACCGGGGCAAGAACCCGTGTCCCCTGCATCAGCAGGCGGACTCTCAACCACTGCGCCACCAGGGAAGCCCTGTAGTTTATTTTTAAAGTGTATCTTCTAAACTTCATTTTTTTCTTTTATTTTCTCCTTTGAATTTAAATTTCACATTCTTAAACTCACATTTTTAGTTTTCTTCCTATTATTATTTGACAAATAATAACAACTATGGACACTAATATGTATCAAGAAGTAATTATAACCCAGATGTTTTATTGATTTTAGGTATACATTCTCTAATATACACCATGCACATTTAGGTTATTACTCTATGTATTTTGAAGATTATGAAGAAATAATGTAATAACATTATAATATAATAATGTAAATGTTGCTTTAATGTGCTCAGGTCTTTGTAAAAGTAAGTTATTTTAACTGCAAAATAAGTATTTTTTAAATTGATACTTTTATTAAAGCTTCAAACATGTAACACTATATTTTAATATTTTAGCCCCAAGTAGAAGATAAATCTATTTGAAGTAGTTTGGAAAGAAACATAGAGTAAAACAAGATAAAAATAAATATGGAAATCAGAGGCTCAGAAGATTGGAACAGGAAAAAGCTGAAACATGTTTCATCGATTTCTTTCTGGCTCTATGTATTGATATATTTTAAAGTTGTGCTTAAGGGTGATGTGATCTGTCTGTTCATTTGTGATTCAAATGGTGGAGGAAACATGGAAAATTTTAGATTTCTTAGAAAGGAAAGTGCATATATGTTTATTTTATAGGTAACTAAATGTACATGCACATATACTTCCTGGTTTGTTACACCTTCAGTAAGAAACATGTCCCTAATTCATAGCATTGGTCATTTCCTTTCCTTTTAATCGGTCAGAAAAAACAAGTATTGGATTTTCATTCCATTAAATTTACCTTAGATCAGGATGACTTTTTAATGCTTAAGTTGATTAGTAGTTGTTGCTTTCAGTCATGCATGATTGATTATTTTATTCATAATGTTAGTCATTGTCTCATAATACCTAGCACACATGCTGAGAAATATTCATTAACCAGTGCATAATTTGTGGCTTCTGAAAAAATTTGTTGCAGAAATCTCCTCGTTGGAAAAATAAAATCAAAATAAGACTCTATTAGACTCCAAAAAAAAGGTTCTCTTTTCAGAGTTGTGTTATTTTTCTTTGTGAAATCAGTATTTTTTGTCACAGGGTAACTATTCTATTAAAGGATATTGATCAACATATGCTTACTGCAATGTAGAAAGGCTACATATTAAAGATGAGCTACCCCTAATACAGTACCATAAAACACTAAAATCTTGTTTTTCAATTATGTGTGCACTTGGGTGAAAATGGGAGACAGCAACACCATCACCACAGATGCAGCTGCACATCAGCTAGAAAGTGGATATAGGACAGATTTTTCTACTGGGATCTATCTGCAATTCAGAGTGCAGTTAATTATAATTACATAAATAAGCCTTATTCTAACTCTGGGTAGGATAAGTCATCCAAGAAAAAATATGGTTTAAATAACATAATTTCAATCAAAAGCTTGCAAACAATATTCATGATAACAATAAGCTGGTTATTTAAGCTACACTTTACTAAATTTCATCCTGTCTAAAGGATGATATGTTGTGGTTTCCAAAATATAATTTCATTTCAAATAAATACCCATTGGCAAGACATTTGGGAAGTAATAAACTATTTACTGTATAATATACTCCATTAAGAATCATCAGAAAATCTAGATATAGTCCAGTAAAATGGAGTGTTCTAAAGTGATGCAATGTGGAAAATTAAGCAGGCATTTTATGCCATAGAAAATAACTTTCATGGAAATATACAGATGATTTACCAGAAATATTTTATTGGAAGCAAAATACTTTTTCTGGTTCTCACCTTTTTATTCTACCCTGAATCTAGTGATGAATTCCTTGTAGTGGTTAAAATACTATGTTCTGACACCTATCTAGGTCTTTGCAAATGTGATCATGTTATTTGGAATCCTTTGGCTTCTCTTTGCTCTAATACTCCCTACATCTGTACACACTTGTACAGAAGTGTGTACAAACAACTCTTTCAGTCTTCAGGGATCTTCTCAGAGAAATCACCTCCTAATGCCAATATTAAGCATAGTCATTCTTCCTATGTGCTTCCATGGTATCTTTTTCACACCTTGATCACAGTACTTTAGCATATATCAATTGTAATTCTCTCTCTCTTCCAAACTAAATAGTAATCCATCTATGTGTACTGCTGACTACCTGCCTAGTAGCATGCCTAGTACATATCAAGAACTCCCTTAGGCATATATTGCATTAAACTAGAAATTTTTGATTAATCTCCATCCACA
Source organism: Leucopleurus acutus (assembly GCF_964270905.1). Lineage (NCBI taxonomy): Eukaryota > Metazoa > Chordata > Mammalia > Artiodactyla > Delphinidae > Leucopleurus > Leucopleurus acutus. The sequence goes on from NC_139160.1 coordinate 54,192,994, forward strand.
CGTATTTTATTCTTATTTATTTAAATCTAGGGAACAGTAACAATTTTACACATTAGATGCATATCATTATTGCATCCATTTTGTATTCTGTAGTCATGTAGCTATTAGCTATAATAATAGCTAACTTTATCAACAATGTGCTCTGTGACAGGTACTGTGATTAGTGCTCCACATGGATTAATGTATTTGATTATCACATACAAAAATGATCTGTTAAGTAGGAAAATGAATTATACCAAGTTGGTAAAAAAAATCAGAGTTGACCCATATCAAAATCTAAAAATTCCATGGTAAAAATTCTAAGCTAATTCCTTCTGAATCTGGTGACCTATTTCTTAACCACTACAGTTGAACACTTCTGTATCTCTTCTCTCTCTCTCTCCTTCCTTCCCTTCTTGTTTTTCTCTTAGTCAGTTTATCTGTTTTTACTATGTCTCTCATCCCTGACTTGTACTAAACACTGAATGAATTGAACTGCTGATCAATAATCTCAAGAATAAGTCTTTCCGTTTGAGAATACGCAAAACTTTGAAGCAAACAACAGCACACATGTTTAACAACAGCACTTTGGGAACAAGAGAAATAAAACATCAACAATGGCTTTAATCTTGTGTGGATAAAAGCAATGTATAACATTTTAATAGTCCGGGGTTCACTTTCTTGCCAACTCAAAACACAGCTGGATACAGCTAATGAATGGGAAATAATAAATTGGAAAAAAAATGTTCCTGATACTTGTAAAGATGTCATAAAATCTATGGACTAAAATTCTTGTACTTTACTGATAAGCTATTTCTTCAGCCTGTAAAGAAAGGAACACGCCAAATAGTAGGTTTTATTCATTGCACAAGCACATATAGCAATTCAGTTGAATAACTGGCAAGCTAAAACCTGTCTGATGATATCAGAGCTACTTATATATCTTACTTCCATCCTCTATGTCTTTGTTGTCTAGAAAAATTTCTCCTTTCATATTAGGTTATGATCAGTTAGAGTCTGGCTGAATGAATAATGGCAATAGTGATATTTGTCAAATCTTCACCACTGAAACATGCTTTGAAACATAATGCCATTAGAATAGTTAGATTTTCAAAAACCACCCTAGACAAAAAACTTACATGGGTCTTATATAAGATTATACATAATATTGAGGAGAAATTTATTGAGATCATCACCTGAATTTATTGCACCTCCTTTCCATAGAATCCATATAAATGGTTTGAATGTTTCTATATCATATATCCTTATATAATAAAATTATATTTTAATAAAATGTTAAAACATATCATTTGAAATAAAATTATGAAGAAGAATTAGATGACATATCAGTTGTTCATTTGTTTCTGTAAATGGAAGGAGCATTTAGTATGATAAAGGTTGCTGCTTCACCAAAAAAGCAAGCCAATGTCTGCAGATTTCAGAGCTCTCCAAATAAAAGATGGAAAGATAAAAAGAAGTAACACCTGATTCTCAAAATACACAGTATGAGAGTTGCACAGCAATTAGTTATCTAGAACTAATATGTGCTATGAGGTTAGGATTTTTTTGAGTGTTAGCAATGGCTCAATTTAACTGGTACCTGTGAGGAAATATTGATAATTTGAGATATATGAAAGGGGGGCCTCTTTAACTAGTGGTAACTATATGTGGAGTTGCTGTAAATCTGCCTTAGTGAAGGCAGGAAATGGGTGGAATTGGGGTTTTGTAGGCAGGAAACAGGGAGAGAGGGGTGACAGGTGAAGGAAGGCAAATGTCTTTTTTTTTTTTTTTTTTTTACTACTGCTAAGAGAATTCTCCCAGTGAAACACTCCCAAACTGAGTCTGTTTCATCAACAAAGAATAGAGAATTTAAAAAATGCAAATGATTCCATTACTCAAAGTATACATTTTACAATAGTTGGAAAGATGTAACCTCAATTACTTTTTTGGAGACATAAACTACTTTTACTTTTTCTTTTTTTTCTCCTTTATCTTAGGGGTTGTTGTGTGTCTGTCTCAGCCTATGTATAACGAATGATGTGGCTGGACCAGCCCATGTGGTTCTTACTATGAACCATCAGGAAACTTTGGGTGTGGGGGGAAGGTTTACTATTTATAAGTCCTGGAAATTACATGACACACCTGGGGCAACACAGCAAGCTCAAGTGTTGAGGGTGGGTAGTGAGGGCCTGGGGTTCTGCTTTTATGGGGGTCAAGGATGGGGTGTAGGGTTTCTAGGACTGATTCTTTATTTGGTGAATTTAAAACATAATAGAGGGAATTTAAAGGAGAGAAGAGGAAAATAAAAGAAGTAAGTAGCAGCCCTAAGGGTCAGTTATCCAAGGAGCACGAGGGTAGGGGGCAGTCTGGCTCTGTATCTATTCCTGTGGCTGGCAATGTGTTTACTTGGGATAGCCACCCTTCTTTGAAGTAGATGTCTTGGCAATCAAAGCTTAAGTCAGGCACTTGAATTACAAAAAAGGAGAAACCAACTGTCAGAGTTTACACTACACGGGGCAACTCTTCTGAACTACTTTCTATATGGAAGATATTATTTCCAAATGGGCTTTTAACATTCTTTTTTAAAGTCTTGTTCCCTCTAAGATTATAAACTCCTTGATTGTAAGTATTGAGTCACATTGCCATCTTTTTTAGAAAACAACTCAAGATGATACACTATAGATATCCAACACCTATTTTTTTTATAATGAGGAAGTTTTTAACAATGAAACAATGTTGTTAACATTAGTGAAGTCATGAATTTTTTGACTATCTTTTAATGTGCTACTTAATGGTGCATGGGTATTTTCTCTAGATGTGTAAATAGGCATTTTTCTCTGTGACAATTTTGTTGCATCTTATATTTACTTAAATCAAGACAAAATTATATGAAACAACAACAACAACACAGAGACTGTATCCAGATTGTGGTTTTGAGATGAGGAAAATGTTGCAATGAGTTATATAATTTGTCAGTTACAAAACTTTTTCTGTGAGAAAATAGTGATCCATCTCAGTGAAATGTGCCAGGTGAGACCATTTCCAGCAATAACCATTAAGACTCAGAACAGAGAAGCTAGAGTACACCAAACAGAAAGAGAGATTGACTCACTAAAACCAAACTCTCCTTCCCCCATAGGGTACCCTTGAACATTCTCCTTAATATGGAAAATCCGGGCTGACATTTGCAAGAACCATTTATAACTCAGATCCTGGATGAACTGCAGAAAATGATGGGTGCTACATGCACAACAGAAGTTTTAGGCTTTTTTCTGATTTTTCTCAGAAAAGATTTTCAAATAAACATCTCTAACACAATTTGCTATTATACCTACATATGAATTGCTTTAGAATTTTGAAAAAAAACATTATGTTTTTTTCTAAATTATTCCTAATTTCCATTTTTATTTGACAAATATCATGATTAAAACAGAGTTTTATGAATTGCGCCTGGTTAGCCAGTACTACTGACATTTTACATTTTTTAACATTGAAAATTCATAAAAATATGTTTTCAAAATGTATATCAGACCAAAGGGGTACTTGACACATAAGGAATTGTATTATATGAAAGATAACTTATTCACTTAGGTCAATTATCTAATGTTACTTGGTGATGTTGTTGCAGCCTATTTCATACATGTTGAATTATTTTTCTTAATAATTCTAATTATAAATCATTTATTATATTTTTCCAGTTCCCTAGTACTTAAAGGAATTGCTGGCCTCTAACTAAAACTCCTATTATAATAATCTAACAGGAGACATTTCTATTGTTTCAAGGTTTACTAAGCAGTTCATTAGTAATTTTATCAAATAATATAAGCCATTTGATTTGTCAACAAAAATTTATAAACAAAGATTTTATATTTGTTTTAAAATATTCCAAAGTAAACTTTAGGGGATGTTTGTAAAGATTATATATAAATGCTTTAATATAAGTAGAAAATGTCTTCAAAAATAACATTTATGATTATGATGGGATCTACATAAGTCATTATCTAATAAAGAACTATATATCAACTATAAAATTGAGCTAATAAATTAAATTTTTTATTCTAGGAGGATCATTTACATTGAATGCTTTATCCCATACTTCATTTCTTTGTGTAATATAATTTGATTCCATTTACAAAGCATGACACAAGTTAACATTCACTTAATATATTAATACTGATTTATTTCCAGTAACACCCTTCCATTTTAGGCAAGGTAACTGATTTATAAGCAAAACTGACACTAATTTGAAAGTGAAAGACTACTAATAATAAATAGTAAGTTATCGGAAACAGAACCAGTGGGCTTTTATTGGCTTGGATGAGCTGATTGTTAAAAACAGCTTGAAATTGGTCACCATGATAGTAGTATTTTCACCATGAAAATCAGCTAATGCTGTAAATTAAGACCTGTCCCTCCCCAGCAATTGTTGAATACATAGTAGCATTATCACTGACCCGGAACTTTTTGAGGATGAAAAGGTTTACATTTAATAACCATGTCAAAACACAGGGTAATAAACCAACACTGCTCCAGGTAACTGAACCATATGGTGATTTTCATTGTGGTTCATAGTTGAGGTGTTTATTATTAAGCTAATGACCAAAGAAACATAAATGACACATGGTAGGGGCTTACTAATGCCCTCAAAGCTATTCTTTACTCCACACATGAAATGATATTTTAATGTGGTATAGTCTCCTGACCTAAACAATTTGAAGTCATCCCATGCCCCCTAGGATGAAATCCAATATGCATAATATGAATTTTACTAAGCAAAATTGATCTGCTGCCTGATTATATCCTTGTCCTTATTCTTATGTATTATGTACTACTTTCCCCTCAGGAATTTGGACATGCTTATCCTTCTGCCTGAAATTGTCTTTAATTCATTTCAGTAGCTAACTCCTACCCATTCTTTCATGCTAGAACTTTGTCTCTAGAGTAATCCTTTCCTGTGACCTCGTTTGCATTTTCTGTTCCACATTTCTGCATCAATTCTGGAATTTTCTTCCACTTCTACTTTGTTGATTCTTTATCAATATCCTTGTGTGTTCTATATCCTACCCAGTCTTGAAAAATTGCAGCCTCTGGGGTAATTCATGGGAATATATCCCCCTAATGAAGGTTATCTTATATCCAGGTTTGCAGCCTTAAATACCAACTTTAGTTTTGTTTTTTGTTTTTTTTAATTTATTTAATTTATTTATTTTTGGCTGTGTTGGGTCTTCGTTGCTGTGCGCAGGCTTTCTCTAGTTGCGGCGCATGGAGGCTACTCTTCGTTGCAGTGTGCAGGCTTCTCATTGCAGTGGTTTCTCTTGTTGTGGAGCATGGGCTCTAGGCGCATGGGCTTCAGCAGCTGTGACACGCAGGCTCAGTAGTTGTGTCTCGTGGGCTCTAGAGCGCAGGCTCAGTAGTTGTGGTGCACAGGCTTGGTTGCTCCGTGGCATGTGGGATCTTCCTGGACCAGGGATCAAACCCGTGTCTCCTGCATTGGCAGGTGTATTCTTAACCACTGTGCCACCAGGGAAGTCCCCCACTTTATGTTGATTACTCCAAAATGCATATCTTCAGACCCAACATCTCTTCTGAATTCAAAACCCATGTATCTAAACAGTAAATTTAACATTTTAAAATGTATAACTAATGGAGCTGGAATGTCATGATTGAATTCGTGCTACCTGTAACTAACTGTTCCCTTCTGATTTCCCTGATATCAGGAAATGATATCGACAACACAGGATCTCAAGCCAACAACCTACGAGTTAGCTTTGATTCTTTATCTTTTCATTCCACACATACTCTCTACCAGTGATTCTACCAACATACCACAAATCTTTTACTCTTCTCCATATTCAGCAATTATCAGCCTAACAAAACTCACCCAAATTTACAGTTTAAGCCCCTGGATCATTGGACTGTATCCCTAACTGCTCTGCATGTTTCCATCTTGTCCACCTCCTCTCCCCACTATCCATTCTACAGAATGGAAAATTTCTTTTTGAAATACAAATTTCCTTTCTGATTATATTTAATTATTATTAAAATCTTCAAATAACTTTTTCATTTACTTATAATAAAATCTGAACTCCTTAACTGGAAAACATGATTTGTTTTCCTCCTATTTATTCCATATCACTTCCTACAACAAACTCTCTGCTTTATATTTTTATGTTACAGCCATACACACCTTCTTTCTGCTTCTTATGCATAAGAGGGCTTGTTTGCACTTATGTCTTTCCAATATGTAACACTTCTACTCCAAATTATCTTCCCTAATTCTCCATACAGTTGATTTATGCCATAATTCAGGTCTCAACTTAGATATCAAGTGTATTAGTTCCCTGTAAGCTACTGTAATAAAGTACCACAAACTGGGTGGCTTAAAATAACAGCAATTTATTGTTTCACAGTTCTGGATTCTAGAAGTTCAAAATCAAGGTGCTGGCAAGAATTGGTTCCTTTTGAGGGCTATGAGAAACACTCTATCCCCTGCCTCTCTTCCAGCTTCTGGTGATGGACAGGAGAATCTATTCTGCACTTTGTAGATGCATCACTATAATGGCCTCTGTCTCCACATGGCATTCTCCCTCTTTGTCGCTGGGTAAATTTTCCTTTTGTTATAAGGATATTAGTCATATTGGATTAAGACCCTAATGATCTCATCTTAGCTTGTTTACATCTTCAAAGACCCTCTTTTCAAAAAGACCACATGATGCAGGGGTTAGAGCTTCAACATATCTTTTTGGAGAACACAATTCAGCCCATAACATCACCTCTTCTGAGTATGCTTCATGCAAAACTCACTGTAATGCAGTATCTATCTTTCATCAAAGTACTTGCCAACACTTGATATTTTTGTGTTTATTTAAGTAATGGTCTATTGTATGCCTTTCCCAAATAAAGAAAAAATTCCACGAGGGAGTGACCTCACCCGTTTTTGCTCTTGCTGATTTTCCTAGAGGTGTAACTAGAAGAGGACACAGCATACAGTAAGAACTTAATACAGATTTGGTGTATGTGTATATGAATTAATATTGAACTTCTTATAATATCTGTTTATCACCTAATATTATAGTTATAATATTTGTTATAATATTACTGTTTATCATAATGTCTGAAATATTATGTGTACCATTTAATTTTGCTTTAATCAGGGCTTTATACTTAATGACTAGTCAAGGTTATAGTGAGGTTTCTTTTAATCCAATAGAACATAAGTGCAATTCAAGAGTGAGTCTTTCTCCATTACATTAATGTAGCACAAAATCTGAT